>NC_135479.1:118554237-123369919 GCF_052094955.1 Ictidomys tridecemlineatus
AGCCTATGAGATGAACCCAGCATTTGGGTTTGTTCAAAGAGAAAGCTCTCAATGATACAAGCCTTAGTTTTCTTTAGTAGATGAAGACAAACATCTCAAATAAATAAATAAACAAATAAATAAAGAGAAACCCTCATAGAATTTCTGGAACAGTTTCATCAACTTTGCCTGCAAGTCATACTTAGTAGCTAATGGCAAGACAAGGTCAACAACAGCAGGATCCTGGGACATCAGCATGCAAGTCAAGCTCCCTGAAATTCATATTTACTGGGCTGGACATGTGCGGAAGATGGATAACAGCAGGGTGGCGAAGCAGCTGATAGTCTAGCTGAAATGGAGTGATTGTGAGCACAGTAGGTAAAAGAAGCACTCCAAGGCCTTTAAGCAACGTGGCGTAACTTCTGACTGCTGGACAGTGATACAGCAAACAGACCGTGCTGGTGCACAGCAATCAGAACTTGTGTGGCTCCCCGCTAGTGACCATGCCATGCAAACCTCAGGACCCATGCCTGAACCCTAATAAGTGATTCTGTAGAGAGGCATAAAGGCAGGCTTTGTTTTAAAAATAGATGTAGATAGGTCTTTATTGTAATGATGTAAACACAAAAGTATTTCTGCTAAAGAACGAGAATTCTTGTCAAAATCTCTACTTGGCATCCTTACAGGTCCCTTTTTGCACTGTTATGTTTCCCCAAACTGCCCTGTGTCCTCCATCTTTAAGTTTTCATATTATTACAAAATTCATTTCCTCAGTAATGTTTGTTTACTTTCTGTGTCCTTCAGCATGTTCTTGTTGTCCTTAACTTCTTGCTTTCAGGATCTGCTATTATTCTCAGTCCTTCTGAGAAGCACTTCACCCCATTTCCCTCTACCTGGTCCAATCTATTAACTTTTCAGTGCCATGAACACCTTCACAGGTGCCAGAAAACAAAGAAAGAGGTCAGGTGAACACCTGGAATTTTCTTTCTTCCTCCTTCCCTTTTCTTTCCAAATTTAACTTTTCTTCCTGAGAAACTTGACAAAAAATTCATCCCCAGCACCATGTTTTCCCTAACTAGCAAAGTTGCTTATGACATTTTCAAGTTTCTGTTTCTCCCATGAAGCAGCCTGAACACAGGGCTTTGTTAGCTTTGATGGTAAATGACAGGTGTCCCAGTAATATACAAAACTCATAGGAGACAGTCAGAACTTTGCTGGGACTTTCAAAATTACCTTGGTTCCTTAAGGATTCATACTGATGTTTGCTTTTCTCTAATTTATAATGAAGTGTAAAATTAAAATTAGCGTTTCAGTTGTTAAATTTTGGACTATTATATAGAATCTATGCTGACATTTTTCAATTCCACAATACCCAATATGGTTTAGTTACAATAATGAACACCTTTTTACCCTATAGAAAATGAATTTGTTAAATAATGACTTAATTTTGAATTACCACTTTACATTCCATACAAGTACTGGGGTCTTGCTTTTCAGAAACAATTAAGCCAAATTTCTTTTAACAAGTTGAATGCAGGATAAATCTAGGGCTACAGTTATTTCTATACCCATATTCCTCAAATACGTGTATTCAACAGAAAGTTTTGCTAGTTATGAATAATGGGTCAATGACAATTTTACTTAACAAAACAAAACTGCTAGGATTATAAGCAAGATTAGCCTGCTCCTTGAGCAGCCTCTCAAAATTGACTGAAGTGAGCTGAGCTTTGTTTTTACTGTAAGTTCATTTTTTTTTTCAAATTATTAGTTTTTTTAATTGGTTGTTCAAAACATTACAAAGCTCTTGACATATCATATTTCATACATTAGATTCAAGTGGGTTACGAACTCCCATTTTTACCCCAAATACAGATTGCAGAATCACATCGGTTACACATCCACATTTTTACATAATGCCCTATTAGTAACTGTTGTATTCTGCTACCTTTCCTATCCTCTACTGTCCCCCCTCCCCTCCCCTCCCATCTTCTCTCTCTACCCCATCTACTGTAATTCATTTCTCTCCTTGTTTATTTTCCCATTCCCCTCACAACCTCTTATATGTAATTTTGTATAACAATGAGGGTCTCCCTCTATTTCCATGCAATTTCCCTTTTCTCTCCCTTTCCCTCCCAGCTCATGTCTGTTTAATGTTAATCTTTTCTTCCTGCTCTTCCTCCCTGCTCTGTTCTTAGTTGCTCTCATTATATCAAAGAAGACATTTGGTATTTGTTTTTTAGGGATTGGATAGCTTCACTAAGCATAATCTGCTCTAGTGCCATCCATTTCCCTGCAAATTCCATGAATTTGTCATTTTTTAGCGCTGCGTAATACTCCATGGTGTATAAATGCCACATTTTTTTTTTTATCCATTCATCTATTGAAGGGCATCTGGGTTGGTTCCACAGTCTAGCAATTGTGAATTGTGCTGCTATGAACATCGATGTGGCAGTATCCCTGTTGTACGCTCTTTTAAGGTCTTTAGTGAATAGTCCGAGAAGGGCAATAGCTGGGTCAAATGGTGGTTCCATTCCCAGCTTTCCCAGGTATCTCCATACTGCTTTCCAAATTGGCCACACCAATTTGCAGTCCCACCAGCAATGTACAAGTGTACCCTTTTCCCCACATCCTCACCAGCACTTGTCGTTGTTTGACTTCAGAATGGCTGCCAATCTTACTGGAGTGAGATGGTATCTTAGGTTGGTTTTGATTTGCATTTCTCTGACTGTTAGAGATGGTGAGCATTTTTTCATGTACTTGTTGATTGATTGTATGTCCTCCTCTGAGAAGTGTCTGTTCAGGTCCTTGGCCCATTTGTTGATTTGGTTATTTGTCATCTTATTGTCTAATTTTTTGAGTTCTTTGTATACTCTGGATATTAGGGCTCTATCTGAAGTGTGAGGAGTAAAAATTTGTTCCCATGATGTAGGCTCCCTATTACAATGAAAACTACAGAACCCTAAAGAAAGAAGTAGAAGAAGATCTTAGAAGATGGAAAAATATACCCTGTTCATGGATAGGCAGAACTAACATCATCAAAATGGTGATATTACCAAAAGTTCTCTATAGGTTTAATGTAATGCCAATCAAAATCCCAATGGCATTTCTTGTAGAAATAGATAAAGCAATCATGAAATTCATATGGAAAAATAAAAGACCCAGAATAGCAAAAGCAATTCTAAGCAGGAAGTGTGAATCAGGCGGTATAGCAATACCAGATTTCAAACTATATTACAGAGCAATAATAACAAAAACAGCATGGTACTGGTACCAAAACAGGCGAGTGGACCAATGGTACAGAATAGAGGACACAGAGACTAATCCACAAAGTTACAACTATCTTATATTTGATAAAGGGGCTAAAAGCATGCAATGGAGGAAGGATAGCATCTTCAACAAATGGTGTTGGGAAAACTGGAAATCCATATGCAACAAAATGAAACTGAATCCCTTTCTCTCGCCATGCAAAAAAGTTAACTCAAAATGGATCAAGGAGCTTGATATCAAATCAGAGACTCTGCGTCTGATAGAAGAAAAAGTTGGCTTCGATCTACATATTGTGGGGTCGGGCTCCAAATTCCTTAATAAGACACCCATAGCACAAGAGTTAATAACAAGAATCAACAAATGGGACTTACTTAAACTAAAAGTTTTTTTTTTTCTGTAAGTTCATTTTGGGGCTGGATTTTCTGATGAGTGTCTGCAGTGCCAATATTCTGTGCTGTTGGTTCAATAGCAATCCATATTCTTTCAATGTGAGATAAGCCTGTAGCAGAATTAACACTTGTTAAGAAAATTTGGTAACTTGATTTGTATCCTCACCTCTTTTTCACAGAAGGGTAACTATGGGCAGAATCAAAATTGCTACCAAAAAACTTTTGACTCATTCCAAGTAATTGCCCACATATTTATTTGAAATCTCAGAGTTCTGCTTCATTAGATATGGAGAGGATATATTTGGGCTTAAAGAAATCTAACCATAAAATAAAAACCTTTTAATTGCCTATTTTTACTACATTAGTATAATATTTTAAGTGAACTGTATGCTATTATGCTGATGCATTAAATAGATGCTATCAAGTGTTGTATTTCTGACAGTCTCTTTTTTTGTTTCATATATTTTAATATTTAAAATAGTACAAACCATTAAGGTTGGTATTTTCCTAATAAAGTTCCATAAAAAACAGACTGTAGTCTATTGAACACCTACCATATAATAAGCACAGTCCTGTTGCTAAAGACAAAAGAGCCTCTTATTTAGTGGAAGGTAAGACAAGTAAATATTGGTAAAGACTCATTATATTTTCTGGTAAGTGCTATAAGGGAAAATGTCTAAGGTACTTTGTGAGAACAAAGGAAAGTCACCTCATGGGTCTGAGTCCTGAAGGCTATTTAGTTGTTAGTCAGGTGGAAAGGATTCTAGCTAGAAGGAATGGCACTTAAAGAGAGTGGATTTCAAATACTAGAGGTTCAGTGTGGCTGCTGTCCAAATGTTTTATGGGTAGGTAAGAGGAGATTAAGTAGGAAGGGATTCAGGAGCCAGATAATGAAAGGCTTTGCTAACAAAGGAAAGAAAGTTGGATTTTATCCAAAGTGATAAGATGTGAATTAGAGCTTGAGGATTTATGGTGGGGTAGTTTCCAGAGCTATTAGGAGAACATCGCATAGCATAGTAGCTAAGAGGACCTGCCTAGACCTGGGTTTAAATCTTGGGCTTGCCAACCAAGAGTTATGTGAGTTGAGCAAGTTATTTAACCTCTAAACCTAAGTGTCCTTATCTACAAAGTACCTGCCTGGTACATCGTTACTAGGCAATAAATGGAAGTTGTTGTTGCTGTGCTGGGTGCTACTTCTACTTCTTAAAAAAAAAAATGGAATTAGAGGCTGGACACTGTCGGTAATGGATGAGTAGCATGCTACTGGAGAATTGAGTGGGAATATTAGGGAGAAGAGTGGGTTTGGGAGTTTGGTGTTTCAAATGTGCTGAGTTGGAAAGGGCAAGTGGAGATGCCACCAAGCCCAGATCAGTCTGTGAGTCATCCCTGCTGGTGTGTTGAATGGTGAATGTGCATGTGAATGAGGAAACTGTCTCAGAAGAGAACATGGATGGGTATGCTCGCTAATATTTGAGGAACAGACTAGAAAAGAATGAAACCCGTGAATGAAAGACAGGGAGCCAAACAGAGAGGAAATTAAGAGAAAGTGGTGCCACAAAAGCCCAAGGAGAAAAATGATTTCCAGCAAGGGAATTCTTTATAATTCTGATTGCCAATGAGCACACTGTTTTGATGAGGCTGGGAAATACCCACAGATTTTGAACAGGGAAGTAGGAAGTCATGGACAACTTTCAGAAAGGGGTAAAATCAAATTTCAGTGGATTAAGAAGTGGTTGAGGCAGCAAGAAATGGAGAAAGACTGCAGAAATTTGGCTGAAAAAGAGGAAGAGGCTGAAAAGAATGTTGCTGAGAGGAGAGGTTAAGGATGTATGGTTTTTTACTTTTCATTTGCGAAAATTGTCACAGCACAAGCAAAGAGCTAAGAAGAATAAGCACCCAGAGAAATAATGAATAATTTGTGACAAATTTTATTTGCAAATCTCCACTCCAGTTCTGAGAATGTTACATATGAAATTCTAAAATGAGGCAACAGACCCTTAAGGTGATGGAAAAGTCAATTTCAAATTCTTGGGCTTCTTTGGGATCATGATGTGGGTGTCCTGCAGTCAGAGGGCATGGAAGACTGGTGTGTTTAACTCACAGGTGCTGAAACTTCATGTTACTCTAATAATATTTTTAAGTACCACTTGAAACACGCTCAATTTTTTTTTAAAGAGAGAGCGAGAGAGCGGTAGAGAGAGAGAGAATTTTTAATATTTATTTTTTAGTTTTTGGCGGACACAACAACATCATTGTCTGTATGTGGTGCTGAGGATTGAACCCGGGCCGCGTGCATGCCAGGCGAGCGCGCTACCACTTGAGCCACATCCCCAGCCCTCAATTTTTTTTAAAATGAGTACTTCCTGTGCATATCTAAAAAGAAAGTGTCTTCCCGGAATTTGCCAGGACCAAGGATGTGGGAGAATTACCCCTGAGTAAGATATGGTGGACTACAGCTGAGAACTGACATGCTATCCTTCTCACTCTTGCCCAACTGGACTGCCTGGGACAATAATAAATAGATGAAGATGTCCGTGTGGAGTACCCTCCCAGGAAATCAGAGGTCAGACGGAAGCAATTTCTTGGCCACATCATGAAAGCTGCAGTGCAAGGTATCTAACTGAAGAATGTCTGAAGAACCCATACAAGTCCCTAAGAAAGAGTCAGTGTTAGAAACATTACAGAACTGTAGAGTATGAAGCATCTTAAGACAACATTAATCAATTAACAATATTCTATCTTCCCTTTCCTAATGGGAAAGGAGAGCACAAGAAAGTATGATGACAACATTCCCCTCCCTGATGCGGTAGCCTGGAGGAGATCTGCCTGCCTTCAGCAGCAGAAGTTTCAGCTTAGAAAGTCTTGAATATTGATTACTAAAATTTATGACTAGTATATGATTTGGTATTTTCATCAGCTTTTAGTCACTATAACCAAAAGACCTGACAAAAATAACTAAAAGGAAGAAAGAAAAGGATTTTTTTTTTTTGCTCATGGTCTCAGAAGGTCACCAACTCCATAGTTCTTGATCAGAGGTGAGGCAGAAGATCATGGCAGAGAAAGGCAGCTCAGGAAAGTGGGAAGCAGAGAGACAGAGAGAGAGAGCTCCACTCACCAGGGACAGCTATAAACCCCAAATCCACCCCCCCATGTCCTACTTCCTCCAGCCATATTTCACCACACTGTTAACTCACATTAGTGGATTAATCCACTGATTCAGTTAATCTGGTCATTTCACCTCTGAACATTCTTACATTGTCTCATGCCTTAACTTTTGGGAGATACCTCATATCTAAACCATAACATTCAGTGATATTTTAAATATGTCATTTAAAGTGATTTTTTTTATTATTCACAAGCAGAAAAGTCACGATATTTCTTGGATACTACAGAAATGGTGGCATAGGACACTCTCACACACACACACACACACACACACACACACACACACACACACACACTGAATAAATAAAAATAGCAGGAGAACACAAAATTATTAAGTTGTATTTTAATTATATAGCACAAGGGGGCTGGAGTTGTGGTTCAGAGGTAGAGTGCTTACTTAGCACACGTGAGGTCCTGGCTTCAATCCTCAGTGTCACATAAAAATGAAATAAAGATATTGTGTTCATCTACAACTAAAAATAAATATTAAAAAAATTAGAGAGCACAAGGAAGATTATTCAGCACACTGGTACATATGGTTGAAGAAGAACCCAAAGGAATGTAAGTGGGTAGAATCTACCTTTAAGAATACTAACCTGGAACTGCAAACTTTAACAATTTTAAGAGAGAAAAATATAAGAGAATATAATGACAAGATTTAGTTGGAGGGGGGAGGTGGAAAAACAGAAATAAATTGAGAAAAATTTGACATGCTATTATCTATTTTCTCTGGAAATTGACGAGCTTCCCTTTGGAGAGTTAAGAGTACTGGGTAAGTAGGAAGGTTAAAGAGACTGGTAGAGGTTTGGAGTAGACTATAGCAGATCTCAAAGTATGGTCTCTGGATTATCAGCATTAACATCTTCTGGGAACTTGTTAGAAATTCACAGGTCCCTCAGAACATTCTGGGAACCTGTTAGGACATTGACAGGTCCCAACCAGACCTACTGACTCAGATACTCAGGCACAGAGCCCAACAGTCTGTTTAAAGAAGTTCTGGTGATTCTTATTCACCCTAAAGAATTTAAAATCCACTCTAATAGTTGAATGGTTTAAAAGTATACATTCTGTATTTTTTGTTTGTTTGTTTTTGTTTTGAAGGATAGAGCACCTGATAGGTTCATCCTACACATGAGCTGGAGCTTGACAACTGTAAAATGGCTCCAGTGGTTTATTGAAGGGGATACATCAAAGGCAGGGATTAGGTCTCAGGGGAGGAGTCTTGCTTCATGGTGTCCTGCAGTCAACATCTTGGCAAGTCCCACCCAACTCTGAGATTCTGTGTGGCTGGTGGTTGTAGTGGGTCACCCATCTCCAATGCTATGTGGGACTAGGCAGAGTGGAATAGAAATTCACATGCATTTGGGCAATCTCACTCTGTGACACTCCCACAGGAACTTCCCAAACACCAGAAGTTTCTATTCACTAGACTGCAAAGCTGATACAGTCCACACACAGCACGTGGATGGCTCTCGATAACTCTCCAACAAATTAAAATATATTTTGTCATTATTTAGAGATTAACTTAAATGCATTTTGTTTTCTTTTTATTTATTTTTTTACTATTTTAATTGATTTTTTAAAAATAAATAACAGTGGAATGCATTATAATTCTTATTACACATATGCAGCACAATTTTTTATATCTCTGGTTGTATATAAATTATGTTCATACCAATTCATGTCTTCATACATGTACTTTGGATAATGATGTCCATCACATTCCACCATCATTTCTAACCCCATGCCCCCTTCCTTCCCCTCCCACCCCTTTGCCCTATCTAGAGTTCAATACATTCTGTATTTTAAATTATAGAACACATTTAATAATTCTATTTTGCAAATTACCTGACTCTCTGTTTCTTCATCTTTAAAAGGAAGATCACTGATAGCAGCCATCAACACATTGTACTATTGTAAAGTCTATATCAGTCAATGCACTTGAAATTTGTAGAGTGGTCTCTGGCACAATGAGTGTACTCAGCAACTGTCATTTATTGTTATATTTATGGAGAATGAGCTAAAAAGCTAAGTAAACATAAAATAAATGGTATTTCTGACTACTCTGATGTCCTGTACTTTGTGACAATTGCCCCTTAGCGACTAGGAATCATTGATGCCCTTGCCACATACTGTTCACCCAGGAGTCTTGCAATCTTTTCCTTTTTTCACACTGTCTCCAGGTGTGTAAGACACATGGTCAGAGGTGTTTGATGAAAGAAACAGAAGAAGGGAAGAAGAAGTGAAGGAAGGAGAAAAATATTGTGTGCAGAACAATATCTATAGAATTAGTCAAATCATAAGAATTTTGAATAAATATACGATAACTGATTTTGAGTAATAAGATTGTGTTTTTAAAAGTGTTTTTAAAAGCATTTTAAATGCTTCCATGAAGTTTGAAGAACATTGCTAGGAAACCATATCAAATATAATGGTCTTGTAAAAGAGAATTTCTATATTTCCTAAATCTTGGTTTCCAGTACATTTGAAAGAAATGTCAGTTTGCATTGGTTATATTTTTAAAAATTTATTTAGATCTACATGACTTTATTTTCCCAGTTGTTCAATAATATTTTCTAGGGCCCAAATTCTTTCATAATAATATTAACTACATAGATGAGTTCCCACCAGTTTTATGTGTATTATTAGTGTAAAACTGAATTTGAAAATCTCCTATTTATCTTCTTCTGGTTACTCTCTAATAGGCTGGAAATTTGTAATAAAATACTCTAATGACTACACCTTGAGAACTAAACCCTATTCTAATTGCTGTGATGCATGGGCTAGCAGGATAATTGATTGACACTAAGACCACTCAGTAAACAGTCAGCTAACAAAATTAGATTAATGAAAACATATGGTAATTACAACTGTGCAGAACAACTTGAAATCTGCAATGTAGCCTCAGGGTAAATAATCAAAATTCTGATCAAAGAGCAATTAGAGTTAATAAAAGTCTGATTGTGCGATTAAGATTAAGAGAGGCTGAAAGGTAAAATTGTAAAGTTTTAGTAGGGTATTTGATGAAAGATTTACTTCGTGCCCCCAAAATTTTAATATCATGGAGTACTCATTGAATTGTGAAAATAAGGAATTATCATGTATATTTTTCAACATTGCTTAAGAAACATTTATTGTAGGACTCTTCACTGTATGTTGGTATTCTTTTATAACACATTCATTTTAACTTAAATGAGCTCTTGAACTCTGACAACCACTGACTAGGCACTTTTACTATGCACAAGACTAAATAAAACAGTTAAGGAGAGAGAGAACAGTCACAAATCCTGGACTTTGAAATTATAGTCTGGTGGAAAGCTAGAACACATTATTTTTAAAATTTAGTGATTAGTGAGAGCTTTTTTAGAAAGATACAGATGAAATATATATTTAAAGGTAGAATTTTGTGCGTGTGTGTGTGTGTGCTGAGATTGAACTCAGGGATACTCAACAACTGAGCCACATCCTGAATCCTCAGCCCTAGTTGCTTAGCACCTCAATTTTGCTGAAGTTGGCACTGAACTTGCAATTCTCCTGCCTCAGCCTCCTGAGTTGCTGGGATTACAGTTGTGTGCCCAGCTACCAAGTGCATTATCTTTATAATTGAAAGTATATATTTTATTTTATAGTCTCA
Source organism: Ictidomys tridecemlineatus (assembly GCF_052094955.1). Taxonomy (NCBI): domain Eukaryota; kingdom Metazoa; phylum Chordata; class Mammalia; order Rodentia; family Sciuridae; genus Ictidomys; species Ictidomys tridecemlineatus. The sequence goes on from NC_135479.1 coordinate 118,564,672, forward strand.
TTGTCTTATTTTCTAGATGGTTGAAACTAGAAGTAAAGCCATAGATCACAAATCATAAATATTATGCTTTCAACTCTTATTTTGATGCAAGAACCAATAACCTTATTTTCACATGCCACCCTGAATAATAATTATTATGTTCAATCTGTTCAAAATTGTTGATCCAAGGTCACATTTCCTTAGGAAAAGAAAGAACATTGACTTACTGGGGATTCCAGGACTGGTGTTTGAAGTGGTGCCAACATCATGGATCTTTACTACTTCTTAAAAATGGTTACATTTGCACCTTTAGCAGTCTTTATAGCCTTTCACTATTTCTTCCCAGATGACTTGAGCTAAATATATGCCAGCTTACATCTCACCAATTTGGGGCTTCAGGCAAAGTAGGGAAAGAGTTTATGTGGAGATTTGGTAGATGAGGTTCAACACTGGGCATCTCTTCCAAATCTCTCCCTCTTTCCCCCTCCACTCCTGCCTGCCACTCCCCCATCCCCATCAGTGAAGCCTAGTTGCTGGAGGAGGGAGCTGTGGGAAGGAGAGAACAAGGCAAAGAAAATTGCATCAGAAGAAGTTGACAGTTTGGTGCTGTGGATACCAAGAGATAACACTGATTACAAAACAAGATTTCAGTTTTCAAGGAAGGTGAAGGCCTTAACACTAACATTTACAACAGTTCTTTGATATATAAAAAGTGAGTATAGTATTTCTTATAAAAGATGAGAGAATGGTGATTCAGACAGGGTAAGTGACTTATCCAAGATTGCACAGTTTATGTGAGCTATTGTCTTGAGAGAATAACTTTTTTTTTTTTTTTTTTTTTTTTGGTATCAGGGATTGAACCCAGGGGCACTCAACCACTGAGCCACATCCCCAGCCCTTTTTGTATTTTATTTAGAGACAGGATCTCATTGAGTTGCTTAGTGCCTTGCTTTTGCTTACGCTGCCTTTGAATTAGCGATTCTCCTACCTCAGCCTCTGAGACATTTGGGATTACAGGCGTGTGCCACTGTGCCTGGGCAAAAGTAACGTTTGACACCTCATTTACTGTACTTTTCACTGGAACTTGCCTGACCACTCTACCGACTCCTTCCTGGCCTAGGTACTGTTTTGTCCCAGTCATTACTCTCTACCAGTTTCTTGTTGAATTTTTATGTTTATGTCATTATTAGATTGATTTTCTCATGTGCTGAGGGCCATTACCAAGTAGGAATGACGCATCGAAATTTCCTTGCCAAGCGTACCCCATGCTGCTTAGAGGACATTCGATGGGACATTGCATGCATGCTTTAATAAGGTGACCTTGCTCAAGGACCAAGGCGGATCCAGGTTTAGAGCTGATCAGGTTTGAGGAAGTAACTGGCTCCTTGAGTTTAAGGCGTTGCCAGTTTAAGATAATGGGTTTTAGAGAAGTTAGAGGTTGAAGATTATTGCTGGGATTAGGGTGTTCCTGTTGCTTGTTCCCGTTGAGTTCTCATGAGATTAAAATGGGATTTGGAGAGAGCCTCATGGAGTAGGTGAATTGTGCGGGCAGACGGCAGAACACGTTTGCCCCTGGACCTGTGTGGAGGCGGTGTGAGAGCTGGAATAAAGAATTGCTGTTTGAACCTACAAAGGTGTGTGGTGGCTCGTGATTCTGGTGCCAAGTTGAGACCTTGGCACTCATGTTTGTGAGTTTTTTACTATCTTCTCTACTAGAAACTGAATCTCTTAAGGGCAATTATATGTATTGTTCACTGCTGTTTCTAAATACAGTTACTAATACTGTACCCTCAACATCTGGTACCATATTTGGAGATCTATAATACGTATTTATTAGCTGACTACTGATTCACTATTCGCAGTGTGTTAGGTGGTGATGCATCAGGCCAATTCCAACTGAATGACATGCATTGAGTGCAACAAGAGTTATGAAGATAGTGTCAATACTCCAAAATCCCACCTTTGTAGCTTTTGTTCTCTCATTCAAACTACATTGCAAAACTATTGCTCTTTCTCACTCACAGAAAAAATAAACATCCAAACTACACACAAAATTTTACATACACTTTTAAGGAAAATAAAAAGAGTCACAGAGACAAGTTGCAGAGGCAGGAAAGATGGCTGCTCGTCCAAGTGGCCATGTTTATTTATATCAAAAGGTTACATTAATTCATTAGTGCCATGACTACATTATTGTTTAGTATTCCTTTATTTCTAGGAGCTGAATGTCTGAAATCAAGGTCCAGGCTGATAAGACTCTAGCATAGATCTTCTTTATGAAGGACATTACCAGAGAAACTAGATCTTGCACCTGTATAGTTGTCTTACTAGCTTCTAGGAGAAACTGCCTAGCTTTCCAAGCATGGAAAATAAGAGTGCCTGTTACCCCCCTGAGAGTTTGTTCAACAAAGGAACGCTTCCCTATATATTTCCATGGTCAAAATTCCTACATACACTTTTATAATTGATTTATTAACCTAGGATATTCTTAATGGTTTGTTATAGAATCAACAATTTAAATTGTTGATTCTATTGTTATAGAATCAACAATTTAACACCACAGTCTACCTTAATACAAAAGTCCACGCTAGACCCTGAGGAGTACAGCAATGAGTAAGATATGGTCCATTCCTTTGGGTAGCTAATAGTCTAATTGCATGTAAAACTCCTCTGAAGTAACAGAAATAGAATTTTAGAGTTATTACAGACAATGCACTGAGGATTCAAATATGTTTGGCATACTTTAGGAATTGAACAAATCAAGCTGTGAGGTGATAGTAGAGCTGGGACTGGTTCTCAGTCAGCATTTTTTTCTAGTACAAATAACTATTATAGTAATCATCTTACTGCTTTTCTCCCATGAATAAATGTATCTTATTATGAGATGGATTCTCTAATTTTCTTCATAGCCATTTTTTTTTCATGCTAGAGATTTTACCTAAGGGTAGTTAATCACTGAGCCATATCCCTAGTCCTTTTTAAAATATTTTATTTAAAGAAAGGATCTTGTTGAGTTACTTAGGGCCTTGCTCTGCTGCCGAGACTGCCTTTGAACTTATGGTCCTCCTGCCTCATCCTCCTGAGCTTTGCTGGGATTACAGGTGTGCACCACCACACCCAGCATATCCATTTATTTTTCTAGGTTATCTTGAAAAAATGATCCTACAAGCCAGTAATTCTTTCCCTGACATCCATTTTTAGGGAATATATGTCCTCTCATGTTTATTAACTGTCATTTTCACGTGGAAACTTCAACCATTCTTTTTCATCTTTCCTCATAGATATTTTCCAATCTCCTAATAATTTGATATTTTAGAAATTTGCCAACTTATTCGGTGTATATATTATTTACTCAGTGTAGAAAAGTGTATTAAACCTGTTCAAATAGAGCTGCTAAGGCTAAGGAATTTACTCATTCACTTCTTCTTTGTACCTTCTTTCATTTAACAAGCATGTATTGAATACCTACCATGTGCAGGCAGTATGGCAAGTATAACAGATGCTATGGTGAAAAAATGTGGTCAAAGTACTTCCTTTATTAAGTTTTCAGACTAACAGAGTGGAAGGGACACACACACACACACACACACACACACACACAATTATAACTGTGGCAAATACAATAGAAAGATATTTGCTTCCTGTGAACCTGTGATAGAACAATTTGACATCGCCAAGTAGGTCAGGAAAGTATTATCTGAGAAAAATAAATATTTCAGTTGAAATATGAAGCACAACCAGATGGTAATTAAGCAAATAAGGGAAGGAAGCATGCCTCAGATGGAAGCAGAATGGAGAGCGAGGTGCATATGCAAAGAATCCGTGATAGGAGGGATCATACATGTGACAAGTGTAACAGTGTAATTAGAGTAAATGGTTGGAAGAGAGTTTTATCTGAGTTGACAAGGTGGGTATTGCTGGATCATACAGAATCATGTAGAACATATTAAAGAGTTTCTTAACTACGAAAGAAATAGGCCACTAAGCTATTAAGCAAGCATTTAAAATTTTTGTATTGGAAGATGGAAGATAGCTACTATAAGTCAAGGATGGCTTCAACAATTTGTATCATGCACCTGGAAACCGACTGAGAAAAGGAACAATGGACAGAGTCTAGATTCTGAAGGAGCAAAGGAAAGAAAAGAATGCATTCAATTTTATCCACGTTGGGTTTGAGATATCTTTAAGATACCCAGGAGGAGATGTACTGTAGGCAGTTGGTTACACAAATTTGGAACTCAGGAGAGTGTTATGGCCTAGAGATATAACTGTATGAATCAGTTGTGACTAGATGATAATTGAATCTGTGAGCATGAATGAGATCACCCATGGAGAAAATATCAAGTGAGAAATGGAGAGAGGTTGAAGGAACAAGTTTAGAGGAATGTCAAAAATTTTGTGGCTTGAAGGAAGATGAGCATGTGAATAGAATATAATGAAGAGAAAAACCAAGAAAAAAATTGTCTTGAAGTCCAAGGTAGAAAAAAATATCAATAGTGTCAACCTTTATGAAAGACTAGGCAAGTGAGAACAGATCATGACTCTTACGTTTTACAAGTCATAAATAAATAACATTTATTGCCTCTGGTAATTGTAATATCCAGCATTAGTCTGGCATCATGGAAATATGGTCAAACAATACCACTAAGGACCATATATTTCCATGCTCTGCCTGTGGTTGATTGGGTAGGGAAATAAGAAATAAGGAGACATAAAAGATGGATCCTAGACTCCAGCCTGTGAAACTGATTATATCTCATACTGTTCACTAAAATGAATAATACAAAGATACAGCAATTTTGGAAGGAAACTTTCAGTTTAGTTAGAGGTATGTTGAGTTGGAAAGACAGGTGATGCATCTGAGTACACATGGTACAGAGGCAGTTAAAATTGAAGAAAGTGTCAAAGTTGTGATAGTTCATGGACTTCCCTTTATGGGCAAATAAATAAAGCAAAGATGGTCTAGATCCTAGCACTGAAACACTCCAGCATTAAAGAATTAGGTGCAAACAAGAAAATCAACATGTAAGAGTCAGAAAGAAGAAAAAAAAAGAATGTGATGTCATAGAAGCCAAGGGAAAGAGATTTCAAGAAAAAGGAGATTGCCATATACTCCCAAAAATCAAGTAAATAAAAATGATCAAATTGTCAGGTAAAATGCATTTTAATTAGCAATAAAAGACACTGATGGTCCTTTTAGGAATTGTTTCACTGCGCTACAGAAAGAAAGGCACAGGGAAGGGTGGGGATTAAGTCAGATTGGAGTAGATTAAGGAGTAAACGGGGAAACAGGAAGTGAGAAATATGGATTGTGAATGTATATAACTGTTCCAGAAGAATTGATTATGAAGAGAAAGAAAAAAGTAATAGCTAAAGGAGAAACTAGGCACAGAAAGGTGTCTCTGTTGAGAAATGTATGAGCATGCTAAATGAAGATAATAATAATCCAAGAGATAGAGAAATTAAAGGCATATGAAATAATAGATATTAAGAAATGGAAAGGGATTTAATTCAGGTCACTGTGAGATGGGCGAAAGCTATAATAAGGTTAGAGGATTATTAAATATGGGAGTATATTAAGATAATGGCTGATAGAATCTAGGGTAACTAGAAGAGGTATAAGGATAAGATAAGGTTGATGGGTAAGAAATTAAAAATTGCTAGTTCAAAGAACCAATAAGGCTAACAACAGATGTGATTAGTCTCATTGAGTACCAATTATCCTAAAGATTATTTAGAACACGCTAAACCTGGTTCACATGGATAAGTTTCCATGATTACCAGAGAACTGAAAGTCTTTTCAAGGTTACAGGTGCAACACACTATTGTGATACTATACAATTATGATCCTTTCTATTATTCTTATTCTAGTCTTGTCACTATATTATCCTGTTACTGAATGCTTATATCTCAGTCTAGAGGAGTCTGAATTATGAGCCCCTAGAACTTCCTCCTATTTGAATCTACCAAAATGTTTTAAATATAAGAATACTCAATAATTTAATGAGTTGAATTTAGATTTTCTATTTGTCACCTTAATGACTTCTCTATCTGCACCTCTGAGGTGATCTGTAGTTCCCAGAAAGTATCAACAGCAGGAATTTACTTATATTTCATCTGCTGGGTTGAGGCATGTTGGCTAAAGAATTTAAGGTTTTAAAGTTGTATGATGTTGCCTCTTGTCCAGACCTCTTGTATTCACTACAAATAAAGTGGTTGTGCCTTGCAGTTATACCTCTTGGACAAATATAAAACACTAGACAATGAACCTGAAAACCTATCCTATATAACACTAAATATAAGAATATAAAGTTTAAGTATAAACAACCATACTAAAATACGTTCTTCAAGTTTCTTTGTGTACTTTAGACTTCGTTCATTTCTATTATTTAATTATAGTATAAATAAAACATTTTTTTCTTTCGTTATATCGTGAAATTATTACATGTCACTGTGCAGTCTTTTTATTTATAATGCATAATGATTGCATGATAAATAAATGACCCGGCATGAGCTGAGCAGCCACTGTGTTGACTCTTTATAATTTACCAGTCATTCCCCTTTTGTTTGGAATTTAGTTTATTTCTTTTTTATGTTTTTCCTAATTACAATAGCTAAATGAACATCTTTGGTACTATAGTTTTTCTTTTTGTTGGATTGTTTTCTTCAGATATATACTTATGCCTGAGATTACTAGATCACAAGATAAAGATATTCACATGAATGTTGTTATGTTTTTTCCCAGAAATGTCATAAAATGCTATAATAACTGTGCTTCACACTTGTTTTTACCAGCATCAATTATAAATATTTTTTGATATACGTATATTGGCACTTCTGTTTAAATTTGAAGTGTTTTAGTCAGCTTTTGTATTGCTGTGACCAAAATATCTGATAAGAACAACTTAAGAGGAGAGAAAGTTTATTTGGGGCTCACAATTTCAGAGGTCTTAGTCCACAGATGGCTGACTCTATTGCTCTGGCCTTGAGGTGAGGCAGCACATCATGGATGAAAGGACCTATTGGAGGAAATTGCATAGCTCATGCCAGGGCCAGGAAGCAGAGAAAGAGAAACCACTGCAGGGCAGATAGATGCACCCTTCCAAGGCATGCCCACAGTGACCTGCCTTCTCCAGTCATACCCCAACTGCCTAGAGTTACCATCCAATCAGCCCATTCAAACTAGGATGGATTAGTTAGGTTACAACTCTCATTGTCGAAACATTTGGCCTCTGAATATTCCTTCATTAACAAGAACTTTTGGGGGACAGTTCATATCCTAACCATAACAGTTTGGGATGGGAGTTATTTTAAATTAGAGTTCATGATCTTGAAAAATTTGAATGCTATTATTGTCCTACATATCTTCAAGAACATCAGTTAATCTTATCAATTTAAGTTATTTTCCATAGAAATCAATTTATTATAATTTGATCCATATATTTTTTTCAATCCAGACTTCCCCAATCATTTTAGTTGTTTCTTTTATATACAACTGTACATAATAAATTTTATTAAATAAAGTCAAATTGAATCTCTATCTATCCCTGTACTTTAGAATATATTAGTGGCCAGGACTACAGGCATTAGTCACAGGTAACTTGATTTGATGAAGTTCAGCTCTGTCTTTCTACTGTCCTATTGGTAAGCTAAACTTGTGGACATAAGAATAACAATAGCATGACAGTAGTGTGAGCATTGAATGTAAAGTACTTATGCACTGAGCTGAACAAAGTTCAGTACTTGCTGATTTAGATGATCAGTCAAGTTGAGATTGTTGATTTTATTTTATGTTTTTATTTTATATGTATCATCCTCTTGTAGATTCACAAATTCTTTGAGTTAATAGTGTTTTAGATGGTTTCTTAGCAGGAATAAAATATAGAGTAGTAAAACCTCATATACCTATATTAAATTGTTTTAGCTCAAAGTAGTGGAGAGTTGAGGACATGTTTTACAGATATCACTGGCATGCCACATAATTCCTACTATTTCTCTATTTTATTAAAGCCAGGATCTCATTTTGTGCAGTGATTATAGCTGATGTTCCACGATGTTGACTGAATACGACTTCTGTTTGCAATATTGCTGTGCAAAGACATGTTTTGATGTGCTGCTTATTTTAATTTTGTTTGTGTGTGTGTGTGTGTGTGTAATTTACTTTCACCTACATAACCATGTTTGCTCTTTACATTGGATACCTCTTTATATTAATCATGGTGCCAAGTATATTTTCTCATATATAACCATATTCTAACAATAACATACATATTGACATAGTGCTTTACAATTTAAAAAGCATCTCATGAGCATTCATGCATTCATTTTCTCTTGGATTAAAAAATGTTGCCTGACTTGTCATATACATACGAGTGTCATAATATAGTGATCAACTGCCATGCTCCTTTCTTCTCACTTCTAGTGAAATAATTATAATAGCTGACATTTTTATATTATATTTATAATTTTTGAAATACCTTCACTCTCACATTTGAAAAAAAATCTGTTTTTATATTCAGTTTTAATGCATAAGGAATACAGAATAGAAGTTAGTGTCTTAATTTTAAAGAAGTTGAGAAAACTAATATTCCAAGGCATTAAATGACTTTCTATATGATCACTAACTGAAATAACTAAGGCTAGAATCTAGGTTTCTAACTATTAGCAATTCACCCTGGTTCCTGAGGAGTCAAAGAAATATGTCAAGGAGGCTTATATAAAATAATAAAGAAAATGTAAGAAACTGGGGAATTTAGATTTTAACATTTATTTATTCCACATACGCTTATTTTCCTTGATGAAGAAAAAAAATAAGATGATGAAAATTACTTTTAGAAGGAAAAAAATGAAGTTCCACTAATGTGTCCTAACTCTACCATGTATGATTAAATACTTGGTCCACAGAAACAAAAAGTCCACAGGTAAGGAGCCAGAGGATGAAATGGACATTTAAATTTAGAATAAAGGCAGTTAACTCTATAAGGTGAAGGACTATTGATCATTTTACAGAATAAGAAAATTTAAGGATGAAAAGCAGTGAATGAATTGATTGATGGTCACAGCCAGACCTACCCTGTATCAATTTCTGAGTCAAACTGCTACCTGTCATAATGGTGAGGGAGAGCTGGTTTTCATCTCTATTTTTGCTGTGAATTTCAGAGACAGAGTCACTGACATGTAACATTTAAGTAACTTTTTGAACTCTCTATTTGAAGTTTTTATTGTAGTTTACTTTAAAATATAAAAGGTCCACATTCAGGGTCATGTGTTACATTTCCTAGGTACCAACAAACTTTTCTTGGCTGCTTTGCAACCATGGTGCAACTCTATACCCGGGCCCCCATCATACCAAAGGTATCGGTCATTAGACAAATGAGCAGAATGTAGATAGTCATCTACACATTGAGTTAGGATGATGGAGAGATTATTGGGACTCCACATTTTTCCTCAGAAAAGCATTGTTGTTGCATGTTACCCTAATTCTTTTTCTTTAAAGAAAATCATTAAATACATTAATAATGAAATTTTAAAATATGCATTATTAATAGTTCTGTTTTTGTTATTTTGGATAAGATCCTTAGCACATTTCTTATAAAAATTGTTAATTTTCTTTCATTTCAGTTTATATTTCAAGGACAGCACATTACTTAGTCTTACTTGGGAATGTCAGGATTCACTCTCAATTGGCATTACTAGGCTACATGAGATATTAAATTATGTGCTAGAGGAGGACTAGTAGGTTACTGTTTGTATACATGACTCCAGCATACATCCTCAAATTATTTGTTGAGTTATTCCAAACTTGCCCTTTATATATGATCTGTGATTAGTGACTACTGATCCCACTCTCTTAGGAAAAACACTTCTAGGTTTTGGATTTGAATCCAGTGTATACCGAAAAGTTTAGTGCAAAATTACTGTGTTTTCCATGGAATTCCTAAATCAGAAACCCCTGGATATTTGCTTAAAAATCAGATTCCTAAGTTTATCCCAGGAACTTGACTTCAGTGCCCATCTTTCTACCTACCCTTTTGTCCCTTTGCTCCTGCTTCTTTTAATCTCTGACTCATGCCAAATATATCTCCACTATAGAACTACATGTAACTCTTTCTATGCCTGGTTCATCCATTGTCTAAATTTCTCATGAATGGTTCCCTTTCATTCACATCTCAGTTCAACTGTCACCTCCATGAAGCAGACTCCCTAAGCTAAAGTAAACCCCTATGTTAATCAATGTTTTATGAAACTATGACAAAAATACATGACAAGAACAACTTAGAGGAGACAAATTTTACTTTGGGCTCAAGTTTCAGAGGTTCAATCCATGGTCAACAGACTACATTGCTCTGGACTGGAAGGGAGGCAGAACATTGCAGCAGAATGCTATGGTGGAGAAAGCTGTTCAGCTTCTGGCAGTGGGGAATCAAAGAGAGAGAAATAGAGCGAGAGAGAGAGAGAGAGAGAGAGAGAGAGAGAGAGGAGCCAGAAACAAAATATAATCTCTGGGGCATGCCCCAGTAACCTATTCCTGCAATCATGTCCCACCTGCCCACAGTTACCACCTGGAAGTATAATCCTTTCAAATTATTGATCCATCAAATGGATTAATCCAATGATTAGGCTATAGCTCTCATCATCTAATCATTTTACCTCTAAACAGTGCTATCATTGAATTGAATTGAATCATGAGCTTTTGAGGAGTACAAATCACATCCAAACTTTAACAACCTCCATCCTTACCATGACATTTCTACCTTGTTAATAATAAGTGTCATGTTCATCCAAGTATCAAGCTCTATCAGATAGCATTTATGTTTAACATTTAGTGTCTCTTTTTATAAAATGGAAACTATATTAGCAGAGTGACATTTTTTTCTGTCTTGTTCATTGCTATATTTATAGAAGATGCTCCAGTAAATCCTTATGGAATAAGTAACTGAATGTTTTATCAAAAATTCAAGTGACTGTTACATACCTTCAAACTTGACGCCATTGTGCTAGAGGATGTCTCAGGACTAGTGTATGTTTCTCAATTAAAACCACAACAAAGTGATGGTTCAGGTAATTTCTGCTCTTCTGGATAACAGGAGTTCTCAGAAGCAAATGAAATCTAACAGAAACCTTCCAGAGTACTCCAGTGCATGGAGAACCCCTGCGGCAGTGTGAAGGTTCCCTGAGCTGGGATGAAGATCTTGGTTTAGGATTCCGGTTCAGCCAGCTTATCTTGTGTCTTTGTTTGACCAAACAACCAAAGATTATAAACTTCAGGGACTTTGCCAAGATATGCTACCTCTCAGGGACTAAATGTCTACATATCTAAAAACAAGAAAATGAAACTAAATTAGTACTTCACATGTAAGGTTCTATAAAATGCTAATTCATTGAGACCTAAATTTCGGCTTACAAAGAACAATGTAAGAAGTCTCAGAAGCTTACATTAACAAAAAACGCAGGAAATTCAAATTACTGTATCATTCTCTTGGGGATTTACAATACACATTTGCATTTTCTAAATCCTGAAAATCCTTTGGGAAATAAACCACTTTACATTTATTTTATTCAGCATTCATCAAATTTATCTGACCACAGTATTCTTTCTATCCTGCAATAACTGTGAACTACTATTTCACAAAATTCAGTGTGAAAAATGTTGGAATGAATCATCCCAAAGTTATCTTTTGGTTTTAGTGTCCAAAATTATCTGGTGCCACATTTCAAGGATGTTTACCATTTATCCTAGAAGCTCTGCGTACCCCCCCTACCCCGCCCCTCAAAGCTTTCTTCAGTAAGAAAGAACTGAATCTTAATGTTTGAATGTTTGAATCTTAATGTTCTTCATACTGAAAACACTGTCAGCATCCACAGGACTTGGAGCCATTCCATTTAGATCAGACCCCCCAGTCTATCTCAACTAATCCTAAATCTCAGAAATTACACCACGGTTAAGGGATTCAGGCCAAGAGAACTTTTATCTTGGGAGGAGGAACCCCTTCTTGGGCCAGGTGGCTAGAGTTACAAAGAGCCTTTTGTTTTTCTCTATGCAAAACATATATTGCAAAACCAAACCAAGGAGTTTAAGAAACTTCCATCTGACTATCACTGACACAATATGGCCATACTTGTGATGATTTCAATGATTCTACTCAAAAAATTCATGTAGCCCTGAAGTCATCAATCTGATAAGGAAGTGACTTTGAAAAAGAAACTATTTGGGTCTGTTAGGGGATGACTTCTGTCCCCCCAGGATGGAAGTACCTCAAAACATGACCTTATTCAGAAATGAGGTCATTGTAGATGTAATTACTTGAGAGGAGGTCACAGTGGAGTAGGGTGGACCCCTGATCCAGTTCTCATAAAAAGGGGGAAATTAAGACATGAAGACAAACGTACACAGACAGAAGATGATGGAAAGCAACCGAGGGAGAAAACTTCTACCAACAAATCAAGGAACGAGACCTACAATGGACACTTTCTCTTCAAAGTAGCCAACTTTACTGACCCACATCTTGATTTTCACAAAAGTGACAGAATATACTTCTGTTCCTTAGGTGACCCAGTTTGTGATGTTTTGTTTCGTCACCTCTAGCAACCTAATACAGGGTCTAAATGCTGAAATCAGGTCTCTGGGTCCTATATAGACAACTAAACGATTGACAAGACAAATTTCTCCTTCCAGACCAGCAGATGTCTGAGTGGATCTTGGAGCAGAGCAGGTCAAGGAGCAATTTTCCTCATAATACCATCTTTGCTTCTTCTGTCCTAGAAAAACTGGTTTAGCTCAAGTCTTAGAGTAGATCCTTTAATGACATTTTGGTGAACCTTCTTTTACTCTTCTAGTGTATTTTACTCCAACCATAATAAGCAAAGATAGGAAGAAATTACAAATATTTGGAAAGATAAAAGGCAATGAAATCACTTTGAAACTCACTTTATATAGCCCTATATGGTTGACCAAGCAACATTTTGGTCAAAACTGTCTAGATTTTTAAAGTGGATGTTAGAAGCAGGTAATATAGAAAATTGCAGTAAATCTTCCCGGAAATTACTGCTACCATTATCTCTGTTCTTTGAGGATTGGCCTAATGCAGTTTATACCTCTTCAGCCCAATACCAAGAGGCCAGAACTTTAAAATGTCTCTTGTAACAAAGGGAAAAGTCAAATTGCCTTTGTCACTAATTAGTTCAGATGTTACTTCAAATTGACTTTGGCCATGTTATTGAATCAAGAAACCCAAATCAGAGAGAATCAACTGTGAGAATGGCAACAATAGGGAAAATTAAATCACCGTTTTATATTGTAGTTAGTAAAGGAATTCAGTGCCCAGATTTAACTTCTATTTAGCACTATTCTTAATATATGTGGGTTGATAAAAATATGGTAATAATTACAATATGAAAAATATTAGAGGTTGAATCCAAAACTTTGTGAAAATTGCTGCATTTTTTTCTTTTCTTTTTTTTTTTTTTTGCTGTTTATGGTTTCTTTATACCTGATAATCCAGCTCATGTTAGTAAAGTAGTATTATCATGTACAATACCACATTTTACTTCATTTTCAGCAATAAAACAGTTGTTTAGCACCTTATCCTCCTGAAGTTATGCACAGGGTTATGTGCTGACCCAGTCCTGCCCCTTAGCTATTTATTATAGTATTGAGAACATACATGCTGTAATTCAGTTGGACTTAACAAGTAACTAGTTCATTTTGTTTTTTCAAGAAGGAAATTCTTACTTCCTATTTCTCACTTGCACTGAGAATTAATGAAATTGCCACCTTTAATATGGCTTTAGTGTCAAATATTCCAGATGCCTTTCCTAAGCAATGGCAATATCTTTTTTTTTTTTTTTTTGCATTTTTAAATATTTTTAATTTTTAGTTTTCGGCGGACACACATCTTTTTTTTTATTGGTTGTTCAAAACATTACAAAGCTCTTGACATATCATAGTTCATACATTAGATTCAAGTGGGTTATGAACTCCCATTTTTACCCCATATACAGATTGCAGAATCACATTGGTTACACATCCACAATGCCAATATATCTTAAAGTACATTTTCATTTTAGTAAAGTAAATAATTTATATTCTAGTCTTGTGACTTGAGCAACAGGGAAGATGTATTTGGGGAAAGATCTCTCTTTTTCTACCAGCGAAAGTAAAAGGATTCTTGATCATTGAATGTGCTCACTTTTGAATTGTAACTTTGGCTACTTCAAGTACATTTCTTATTTTATTTCAAAATATATAATAGATCTAGGAGCATGAACACTGGAGCACACAGGAACAAGACCATAAAATATAATCTGTCTAGTCTGAAGGCCCTAGTCAAGGGGCTGGGACCTAACGTCATCCATTTTCCTTCTGTGGGTTAAGTAAGAGTTACGACACAGGCAGTTCCAGTTAAAATGCTCTTTTTCTGTGTGAGTACAGGTTCCATGTAAGTTTTCATTCTCACAAAGCAGATGAAGATGCAAAGTTTTCCTTTCTCTCTTCTATCATTTCCCTACCACCACCATAATCTGTATTTTCTTAGGGCTTCTCATAGCTGCTATTTTTAGCCAACCGCTCAATGAATGAAGAAAAAGAGGAGTTTTATCAGATCTTAACTGGAAGAACCAGGCTGGAAGGGTCTTGTCTTCTTAGCATAAGGCTACCTGTTATGACTTCTGAGAAGTACTAATATTTATGCCAATCAGTAATAATGGTTCCTGGATGTAGAGCCATCTAGGCAAAAGTTAACCTTCTCTTTTTTGTTTCCTGCCCAATTTTCATGAATTCCATGCACCATCAGATCTGCTTTAAAATTTTATGTATGCCTGACTAATTTTTATCTAGTAGATTCTTCAGTTGAACTGAGTCTACTGTAATTTTCCAATGAAACATTACCTCTTTTACTTCCCCCCTTAGCAGAGCACCACTGCTCTCTCCTGAATACCTTAGCCTGTCATCCCTAATTACTACCCCTGTGATGTTATTTAATGACCTCTCAACCTTGCTATCTTTCTCTCCATCTCTGTTGCCCAATCCACTTTTGTTTTTCTCCCTTGGAATGTTGAAGGAAAGATAAGGCAGGAGAGAGACTAGCCAGCAGATGGGCAGATCTTCACGGATGGCACTTAATTTGCTGAATTTACCAGGCTTTCGCACAGTTTCTCTCACATCTCTCACAGGTTGTTGCTCATTAACGACACCCCAAAATACTGGAGATACAAGGCATTTGTTTTAGAAAGAGAAACATAGTGGTCCCATCGACTGATACAGCAGCATCAATATGATTTCTCTGTACCTTAACCTTTGGGCAGATCTACATGGGAAATCACATATTTATACTCAAAACGAGTGGAGACACTTTTTCTTTAGAAATGATCTTCAGCTAAGGGAGCTTGAAAAACTCTCATCTACTGTAGAGATAACTTTGACAAGAGGATCATAACACTTCAAGTCTGTTGCTAAAATTCCCTCTCCAACAGGCAACCTTTGAATGGGCAAGTCAGGGTTTATTTTTCTAAGTGATGTTTCTTTTTTGATACTTGCAAGTCTGCACAGCCTCCTTTTGGGGGATTGACACATTCTTTTGTTGCTGTTGTTTAAATTATGTTGATACACTGAGTCGAATAGAGTTCAATGTAGGTTTCATCAGTAATTTTAAGATAACTTTACATATTTCTGATCTTATCTACTATAATAGTTAAAATGTGTTCAGCCAAGAGGAACAGAAATTCCGTTTACAGTGACTTAAACTATAAGAACATTTAACAAGAAGTGTGAGAGTTGACAACCTCAGGGCAGGTGCAGCAAGCTCAGTTCTGTCTTGGGAGACTTTCTCCCCGACCCTTCTTTTTCCCTTCATTTAGTTGTTTGGGCTTTGGATCACAGGATTCATCCTCACAGAACAGAATACAAATCAAGAAGGGAGGGAAGGGAGTCTCTCACCAGAACCACTCCTGCACCCAGCCTTGCCCAGATCTTCCTCCCAGTTTACATTTCTTTGAGTAGACATGATCACCATGTCTACTCAAAGTAGCTCACCTCTAGACCGATTACTGGCATAGAAGGACAGGATTGGCATAGCTGACTTAAAGCAATCATTTTTCATCCTCAGCAGCTGATCACCTTGCCCTGGATAGGGATAGAGGATAATTTTCTCTTAGCAAGCAAGAAGTTGGAATGACTGATAAATGGATTGTCAATGCTGACTGTCACAACACATCCCATGAGGTAATTATACATTTATATTCTTAGGCAAATGGAAGTTTATTTGCAAGTGCTTAGGGTGCTAAGCAACCTCACAATTCTCCCCAACTACTGCTTACATTAGCTTTCTCTCTCTCCTCTGGACTTGTTGACTGTTTTCTTTACTCTCCCTTTCTCAATTTAAAACATTTTTAAAAAGGAATAGATCAACAGTACCTTTACAAAAACAAACATTTTGTTCTGACATAAACCTAACTGAAGACTACAGCTGATTTGAAATTGTTTACAAATAAGAATGCATATTTGCATATAACTTGCTTAACAACTTCAGTTCTAACTCTTTAAAATTTTATTTTTCAGAGGGCATCAACCTATTTCAAATATTATTTGATGCAGCTAGTATCCTAAAAGTTGTTCACTCTATTGGCAACATGATTATTGCACATTGTAATAGCAGTTCTAGCAGTATATGTCTTCTTAAGATAGTGTCATTATAATTTAGAGGGAAAGTTAGTAAACAACACACAGCTGTTTTAGTATGAAATGTACATGTGCAGTTATGAATATTCATAAATGCCTTATCTTAATAAAATATATTTTTACTTTTTTAAGAAACAGAATATTACAATATAAAACTACTTTGATTTTTGATTTGTGTTTCAGTTTTTTAACAATACTTTTTCTAATCATATATTGATTTTTCAGTGGATTTTAAGATTTTTAAATAGATTTTTCAAAAGGTACAAATATTTTCCATAACCTTCTACCCCACAGATCCTGTTAGATATCCCCACCAGAGTGGTATATTTGTTTCAGTTGATGCATCTGCATTGACACATCATTATTATCCAAAGTCCATAATTTACCTGAGGGTTTACTCTTGGTGTTGCACACTCTATAAATTGGGAAAAGGTATAATGACATGTATGCAGCCTAAGAGCATCATGTAGAGTAGCTTCACTGTCATAAAAATCTGTGTTCCACCTATCTATCCTTCCCTTCTTTTTAATGTTTCATAAATGCTGCATATATTACCTTCTACTTTGTATGTGGCTAAATATACTATACTTAATATGAAGGCACTTATTTTTAAAACAAAGTGTGCCAAGTTTTATGGATAATTCATTGAAAACTTCCAGAATAGGTCTGTCCCATCAAGACTTTTGTGCAATAAAAATGTTCTATATTTGCTGTGTTGAATACAATGTTACTAGCCACATGCTTATTTAATACTTCATATGTGATGAGTGTAACTGGGGAACTTACTTATTAGTTTTATTAAATTTTATTTAATCAAAAACTAGTGATTTTCTATAGGATAGTATAGATCTATAAGAGGTATAAAATAGAACAAACAAAACTTCTTTTGCAATCTTACGGATGGCCCTGGATGCTTCTTCTCAGAGTGTAGAGATGTTGTCTAGAATGGTGGCCCTAACACTTCAGGACATAGAAGATTCACATGGAGAACTGATTTTGCATGAAGATTCTCACTATTGATGATGCTGGATCAGTAGGTTTTGAGTAACACCCAGGATTATTATTATTATCTTGAAAAAAATTATTATTATTATTATCTTGAAAGCACATGTACACATCCATACATATACACCCATACATAGGAACAAATGTGTCAATGCACAGTGTAATAAATATATTTTACATATTTTCTATGAACTCAGATCCTTTAAATTACATTCTATTTTACTTCATTGAATGACCCCTAAGTTGATTCATGATTCAACAATATGTAAGACTCAAATGAAAAGAGGTTTTCCACAATGATGATTTAGACCTTGCAACTCCACATGGGACCTTAAGGCAGTGGCATAGAGGAAATGAGGGCAGAAAGCTTTCTTGGTCCACTGTGTCTTAAGATGTGGACACCATCCCCACCCCCAGGGCTAAGAAGTTTCTGATTCAACAAATGCACCAGTGGCTCATTTTTTTTTTTTAAGTGATTCAAGAATAGACTGCCATAAAAAAAAAAAAAATCCCACGTAAGAATTACTTTTGTAAGTAAAATAGAGTTATCTTTTCTAAATATTATGTTGAATTTATCCAAAATAGATATTGTAGTGACTTCTTATGCTGAACATTAAATAAGTAGTTTTAACACACTATCAGGGTACTTTATAATATTTTTATAAACACAGAAATGACAAAACAATATTAAAAGCACACATATAATATATAGTTCTATTCATTATATGAAACTAAATTTTATTATACACCATTATGTCAAATGTTACAATACTATTTTGTGTATTTATTGAAAAGTAGCCTGGAAGAAAATTCTGTTTACAACAATACTAGTTTTTTTTTCTCCTCCTGTTGAAATGGATCTTAATTTTATCCATGTGGGTTACAAATCTGAAGCAATTAAAATTAATGATTGTGTGGCATAATAAGACAAGAGGCTATTCAATCCCTGGGGGATAAATGATTCTTCATTATCATTTATTATCCTCCTGTTTCTTGTTAAAATATGTAAATAAATATTAGAGGGGTACCTTGTAGGCATTTTCATTATTTTAATGTTATTGGGACACAGTTTAATACTCTCATAATGAGTGACCTATCTACAGTTGGAATTTTGAACTCGGTAATCTCATATATTTATAAAATATATTAAATATGTCCTGGTAGCAATGCTTCATGCATTACTTTATGTGACCAAGACAATTTATCAATTTAGTTAATTCATGTTCTACTTAAGGTTTGTAAAATACACACCTTGTATGTACAAAAGGGTTCCATCTGTACTGTTTTTACATAACGAATTTTGACAAAAGATTATTCTCCTTGTTGCAGAGAAGGTATAGGCTCTCATAGCATGACATAAATAGAGCTACTAGTGGTTAGGTCAAATGTTAAGAAGAATGTTATGGTAACTTTTGGTCAGTAGATGGAGTTGCAGGTCCCAGACATTTTACTTTTCTTTTGGATACTTTGCTTTTTTCAAAACTGAAAATAGAAGGAGTTCTGGGGGCAACTAAGAGTAGTATAGCTTTTCTATTCAGTAATCTCAGAGTAAAATACACGGATACACACAGAAACACATATATGTAGGTATGTATATATTTATGCAGATACACATATATAGTCATGAGGAAAACAATTTTAGGCAAACACATTTTTGTTTCTCTTGCCACTGTAGATAGTTATTTCAAA
Source organism: Ictidomys tridecemlineatus (assembly GCF_052094955.1). Classification (NCBI taxonomy): domain Eukaryota; kingdom Metazoa; phylum Chordata; class Mammalia; order Rodentia; family Sciuridae; genus Ictidomys; species Ictidomys tridecemlineatus. The sequence goes on from NC_135479.1 coordinate 118,584,020, forward strand.
TCAGTCAATATCAGTGGATTGTCAGAGGATTTTGAATATTTAACTTTCATGGAAAAAATATAATAAATTAGAAAAAAAATGGATTTTATATTTCATTTAAAATTGAGAAATAAAAAGACTATTGGTAGATATCTCTTAGTGAGATTATCTTTTGTGTGAAAATTTTCATTTTAACTTTGTAAAAAGCCAAAAAAAACAAAAGACTAATTAGTAATCCATTAGCTTTCTTTTAAAAATCCATTAAAATTTAGTTCTGCAGCTCACATCTCATGGCATAATATGAAGCTCACATGAGATTCATGCCTCTTTTTACAGTGAAACAGTTTGTTTAGCAAAGATCCAGGCAAAATGAGTGACTGCATTAATCCTTTTTTTCTCTCTACCAACATCTAATTTCTTGGCATTAGGTTAAAATTAGGGACATGTGCTTTGCCTGAAGGGGAATGATATTTTTGTTTTAAAAATTTTGAACAATTTTTGGAACACCATGAGCACTTCACAAATGTCAAATAATTACAATAATACAAAGCAGAAGGCTAGACCAACATTAACAGCTTTCCAGAGGAAACATTTGAAACTTTACCCTTGCAAAGAGGAAACATAAGGAGAGGGATGAAAGCTAAGGGAGTCTGGCACCAAACCTTCAAAAATCATCTTATACAAAAAATATTGACTTCCAGTAAAAGTTTATATTTATATTTGTCTCTCAGTTCTTTATGTGCTTTCTTCTGTGGATTTTTTTTTTTAACCAAAGAATTCATCTTTCCTAGGGGGAATGAACGAATCTCTGTGAATCCCAATTCCAAATTTCTAAAAAGAAAAACGAGCTGAAATAGATCCAACCCATCCTGGTCCAATCAAATGTGTCTGAATGGCATGTCCTTGTATAAAATGGCCAGCAAAGACCTTCTGCCATGATTGAGAATGGAATTAGGAACAGGTTCCAGTGAACTTTTGATCAGATATACTAAAATGCCCCTATTAATGGTAGACGCTTTAATGTTTTGCTTTCAGCCATAACCATCACTTTAATTTATTTAAAACAAATCAGCAAATATTTACTGAATGTCCAAGAAGTGTAGAGTATCGGTGTAAGAACTGGTGTAAATGTGCACTGTCATATTTTAAAATGGAAATAAAATGCAAACTTACGTTTGGTGCCAAGGGTCTTAATGGAAATTTCCAGGGCTCAGGCCCCCTCATCTGACTTTAATTAGAGCTCTTATCAAATGAATTCTAGACTAGTAGTGTGAGCTCTTACTCTTCCTAACTTTAATCTAAGCATTATATGTGTTAATATTCATCCTATGAAGATGAAAATTTCATCATCCCTAATTTTTCAGTTGAGGAAAGCAAGGCAGGAAGTTCAAATAAGTCACCCAAGGCTCCAGATTGTGTTTGAAGCCTTTACAGCAGAGCTATTTCTCAAAGCACCACTACACTGAAGCTTAAAACAACCCACTTTTTGAAAACTCTGATTTAATCTAAGCACTTAATTTAGGAGAGATTTTAGGTTTAATAAACTAAAATGCTACAACCAGGCTCCTAGTTTCAGCAGATCCAGCGCTAGTATTGCGATCTGCAGTTAGTTTAATATTGTTGCCACTGAGCTAGGATTTGACCAAAGGTCTCAGTCATTGTCAATACACTGACAACTACTATTCCTGTGGGTAATTTAATGACATCAGTACAAATTTCTCTGTGGACTGTGCCATACTTGAGATTAACCAAGGATTTGGGTGTAGTCAGGCTTCATGGGCTGTAAGAATGACAGGCAGGCTTTTTACCCAAGGACAACCTGTCTCTGAGACATTAATTCCATTTACTCTTTCAATATATTTAAGTAGTTGAAATACATAAAAAGGAAATAGGACAATATAACTTCAATATCAGGGTTTGTTTAATTATATGTATCAAATAAAAAGCTTTCATAAAAACCAAATTATTCACTCTTTGGTATTTACCCTGAAGAATTAAATTCAGCATACTATGGCGATAGCGATATATATATCTCCATGTTTATAGCAGCACAAGTTACAATAGCCAAACTATGGAACCAACCTTGGTATCCAACAACAGATGAATGGATAAAGAAAATGTGGTATATTTACACAATGGAATTTTATTCAGCCATAAAGAAGAATGAAGGTATGCCGTTTGCAGGAAAATGGATGGAATTTGGGAGAATACATTAAGCAAAATAAGCCAAGCTCAGAAAATTAGGAATCACATGCTTTCTCTCATCTGTGAAAGTTAGGAAGCTAAAAGGAAAAGAAAGATGGGATGTGATTCCATGAAAAACAAAGGGAGATGAGTAGAATGGAGGAAAGGGATCAGTGGGTTGGAGGAGGAGAGGAAGAGGGGAGGTGCTGGGGAGCGATATTGGCCAAATTATATTGTTATCTTGTGTGCGTGTATGAATATGTGACAATAAATCCCACCGTTATGTACAGGTAGAATTCAGCAATTAAAAAAATGTGGACACAAAGAAAAAGAAAGCTACAAACAAACAAACAAAAAACTCCAAATTATGACACCGTTACCTCTTTCTTGCCTTCTAGTAACTTATTACCTGTAGTCCAGTTGTTTCACCAAGTATCTGGAATGTTGACGTGTGTTGAGAATTAAGTGTACTTTCAGTGTTTTATTCTTAATAGGGAGTCGCTGTCTGTCCTGCCTGTCCTGGTCTCCTTGAGATCTAATGGTAAACCAGGTGTGATGGCGCACGACTGATTTCTCAACTACTCAGGAGGCAAAGGCAGGAGTCAAAGGTCAGCCTGGGCAACTTTTCGAGAACCTGTCTCAAAGTAAAGACCTGGGGTATGGCTCTGTGGTAGAGTGCTCTTAGGTTCAATTCTCAGAATGAGCAAAAGAAAGAAGAAATGCAGGAGAGAGATGGAGGGAGGGAGAAAGAGAAAGAGGGAGGAAAGGAGAACCAATTGTCATACTGATTCCAATTACTCAAAGTTACCAACCTCTGAGATATTGGGGTGTTTTCTGGATCTGAATAAGGATGAAGGGCACATCATTCATTTAAATGCACTCTCACCTGCAGGCTGAATATTATTATCCCTTGGATCTGCAAGTATTATTACGCATATCAGCCTATTAAATATAGACTCCTATATTTAAACAACTCCTTTAGCTGTTGAATTTCAGCTTGTAAACTCTTGGCAGTAGTGGGAAATAGGATCTTGCTTTTTTGTTGTTGTTGTGGTTTGTTTGTTTGTTTTGTTTTCACTACTGGGGATTGAACTCAGGGACACTCTATCACTGAGCTCTATCTGTAGCTCTTTTCATTATTTTGAGATAGGGTCTTGCTAAGTTGTTTAGGGTCATGCAAATTTGCTGAGGCTGATATTGAACTTGCGATCCTCCTGTCTCAGCCTCCTGAGTTTCTGGGATTGCAGGAATGTGATTCAGCAGCTGGTTTAGTCTGCTTTTTCTGCTGCTGTGACTAAAAAACCTGACAAGAACAATTTTAGAGGAGAAAAAGTTTATGTGGGGGGCTAATGGTTTCAGAGATCTCAGTCTATAGACAGCTGGTTCCATTCCTTTGTTTCCAGATGAGGCAGAACATCATGGTGGAGGAGTGTGGTGGAGGAAAGCAGGTCAGGACCTAATCACCAGGAAGCAGAGAGAAAGCACTGCTCAGCAAGGACAAATACAAACCCCAAAAGCATACACCTGAGTACCCATATTATACCGCCGTACCCTACCTGCCTTCAGTCACCACACAGTTAATACCCATCATGGGATTGAGTCACTAATTGGGTTAAGGCTCTCATAACCCAATAATTTCACCTCTAAACTTCTTGCACTCACACATGAGCTTTGGGGGAACACCCCACATTTAAACCATAACAGCACCGACTTACACTTATTTCTGTAAGGGCCAGCAATAATCTTTATGTACACACAATGCTTATAAACTTTCTTTATTAATGTATTGTCTCCAAAAATGAAATGCAACTCCGAATTACCCATAAAATAAGCTTTCTATTCCCTGATGGCAGTTGAGTTTGGTAGATCTACAATTGACTAGTCATAGCCATTTCTGAAAAGGGTAATGTTGAAAATAAAATCGCTGATTAAAAGAATTAGTTTAATTTTTTTCAAGAGTTATAGCTGAAGGATACCTTTATTCTCCTACCACCACTTTATTTTTCTAAAATTCTTATAACATTTTGAGAACTCTTCATTTGCCTTCAGAGCCAATTTATAAGACAAAGAGATCTATTTTCTTTCTAGCGATACCTCATTTTTTCCCAGAGCTGGTATTACTCAGCATGATAACTATTTTATTCATAGAAGTAGCTTCAATTGACATTTAACTGATTCCAAAGAATGGATTCCACCCTAGAAGAATGAAAATTTGTTGCTAGTAAGTACACAGGTCAAAACTTCTCAGAGTACAACATTTCCAAAGGAATATTAAAGATTTTTTTAAACAATGTGATAATTGCCTGAACTTCTTGACTTATTAATTTGAAGATATAATGGAGAATTTTCTTTCTGATATGACTAGATCTTTAAAATCTCATTAAGGTAAAAAATCATAATCAAGAGTTGCATGGATACTTTAAACATTTCCTTATCCCTAAACATGTAAATGTGCATTATTGTATAGATTTCTGGGAGTAAGAGCAAGGGCCTTATTTGGGACCTAGCTTATACTTACTTCTTTCTTTCTTTCTCTCTCTCTCTCTCTCTCCCTCCCTCCCTCCCTCCCTTTCTTTCTTTCTTTCTTTCTTTTTTTTCTTTTTCTCTGTAATATCCTGACTACAGATTTCCAGCTTCCATTTCTTTACTGTGGGGTGAAATCTTAAAGAAAATTGCTCACCAATGATTTTTCCTATTTTTAATTATTATAGCTCCATAGCTAATTTATGACAACTTTTATTTTTCCTATAACATTTAGCTTGCTTTTCACTACAATGAATCCATTTATGTTCATTATTATCTTTGTGAGAACTAAATAATTTAATATATGTGAACAAATTCAACAGTATGAACAATGTCAGGAACAATTTTGGCAAGCAAAGACCTCCAGTGGTCAAACCAAAAATGAATGGTGAATCAGAGACAATCCTACCCACTCCCAAATTTCATAGGCATTGGAAAGCTTTAACAGAGAGCCTTGATGAATCAGTGAAGCTGGTTAAATCAAAGTTAATTGGACCTACTAATGTAGACCCTACTGCATTAATTAAGAAATTGTCTGTGCATCCTGTATATTATAAAATGTGGTGAGCACTCAGTGTGCTGGTCCTACACAGGGCAAAGATGTAAAAGAAAGAAAGATCTTGCTGTGAGGATATGGGGAGAGAAGCCTTCATGAAATCAATGCAAATTAAATAATGTGTTGATTTTAATGCATATGGGAGGTAAGAAAGAAAGAGTATGATTTGACCCAGAAGTCCTACTGTGGCAACACGTGCACATGCAGACACATTCAGCAGTGGGCCAGGATTATATTATGCTGAGTAAGAGGATGACTGATCACAGTGCTTCCCTTGGCCTCTTCTGAACCCCAGGATATCCTGGGAACCCAGCCAAGTACCATCTATATATCCTCTAGGTTATGGTACTCCAGCTTAACACATACTACCTGCCCCCCCCCACCTATTCTTAACACACACATAGTTCAATTTACTTTGCTTGTCGAGCTTAAATGCAAGATTTAATTATATAGAGTATTCACCAACACACACACAAAAAAACTTTTGAAAAACATTCCAGTGGAACATAGATGGAAGAGCAGATGGGAACAAAATTAAAATGGGTTTTCAACTTCCAGGCTAAAATATTCTGTTTTATCCTTAAAGGTCATGATAAAATGATTTTTACTGGTAAGTTAATAAGTTAAAAATCCAGATTTTAGAAAGGTTTGTCTTTATTCAGAATGTAATATGTTATAAAAGGAAAATATAGTTCTCTGCAATAAAAACCTAACACTCATTATTAAATACCATTTCATTTGACAAATATTAATTTAGTTCCTACTATGTGTAGGAATAATAGATTAGTCATAATGTGATAAGTTTCTAGATGGCTAATAATCTTAAACAGACATAAACTAAGAGTCTACAAAGTAATGTGTGTTGTTGGGGTTAAGCACATACTCCCCAGAATCAGAGGCAGATCACCATAGGTTTGTATTCTGCATTCACTGGTTGCAATTTTTCTATCATTTTCACATTTCTGAGGTTTGGTTTTCTCCTCACTAAACTATGTATTTACTTTATAACTGTATTTTGAGGGTCAAATGAAGTAGACAATCTGTATACCACCATTTTCTGGATTCTGCCATGTAAAAAATAGTGGTGAATATGATGATCGTGCTGGTGACAGTGGAAATGTAGTGATAATGATGAACAGCAGTGGTTTTCAATGTGGTTTTACTTATGGGGACATCTAGCAAGTCTAGAGACAGATGATGTCAAAACGGGTAATGTAATGTCAAGATCATAGAAGCCAAACATCTTATAATGTATGGGATAACCTCAAAAGCAAAAAAAAACTATCCAGTTCTAAATGTCCATAGATCCACACTTGAGGAATTCTGACGTAGAAGAAATATTGTGTTGTTGAGTAAAAAGATGTCATAGAAATAAAAGTGAGGGAGTTTTAGAGGAAAGTGGGTTCAATTAAGAAAATAGACTTACCTAGACAGAATTTTTTTAAAATACCAACATTCAGGCAATATCCAATAGAATGAGACTTCTGTGGAAGAGTGTCTTAGAATCAATATTTTTTAATGCTGAGTGAATCATTTTTACTTAATGATCAGTAGTCATTAATTACTGAGATCACTATTTTTGACACTTCCAGGAATCAATAATTTTTAACAGTTCCCAAATGATTTTAATGGTACTACAATTTGAGAACCATGGATCCCGCTGAAATTACTAATAAATGGAAGAAATTATGAAATTGGACCTTAAGTTTTTATTCTTTGCAAACAGACCAATTCTGAAGTTCACGGTGAGTTTCTTTGCCTGGTGAGGAAGCCACTGTATACCTTCCACTGGAAAGAAGCTTGAGGGAGAAATGGAGGAATATAGTCAAGCAATGCTAATCAGAGCTGCACCAGTTTTTCTCATTCATGGCTCTGTTTAGGTCAGGTTGCTGGAAGCTTGCCATTCAAGGTAAGTAGAAATTATTTTACACGTTAAAATCGTGCAGTAGAATAAGGTAAAAGCTTCTGAACAATTCATTTATACACAGATTACCAATGCTGAAGTTGCAGGAAATTAAAGACCTTAAAGGTCTGTGAAAAAGAGTAGGGGATAAAACCATATAGAAGATAGAGAATTCAGGAGAAGTAAAAGTAAAAGAAAGAAAGATCTTGCTGTGAGGATATGGGAAGAGAAGTCTTCATGAAATCAATGCAAATGAAGTAATGTGTTGATTTTAATGGATATGGGAGGTACGAAAGAAAGTGTATGATTTGACCTGAGAGTCCTACGGTGGCAGAGTGGTGTTGAGCAAATGAGAGACAAGGTCATGAGCCCTTGTGCGGAGAAAGCACCTCACACTTTCCGGTGGGCAGGTGGAAAGGACAAGACCTTCATGTCACATTATTCAGAAGAAGAATGGTGTAAGAAATGCTGAGGAATTGAATGGAGGTGAATACTGCCATATTTCTTCTCCATTTTTAAAAGTAACTTTCTTTATTTTTTCCTGGTTTGTTTAGTGGGCATTGCTTTCAAATCATTGATAGCATCAGGGAAGTAGAGTTCTTCAAATTTTTGCTACTTAATGAGTGGTCCATGGATGAACAGCATTAGTGTCATCTGGGAGCTTTTCAGCAGTGCTTAATTTGAGGCCCACTCCAGATCTGCATGTGTCTTACACATATTAAAATTTGAGAAGCGCTGCTGTGAATTATGAAGTCCAGATTTTAGTACATTTAAGCCATATGATTTGTGCAAACCACTTATTTTTTATTCTAAGTTATACTCAGCCTGGGAACAGTTTTAAAAGATTTTTTATCTAGTAAATATGTTCTCCTGTAAGAATTTAGAAAGAATATTTTAAAATTCTAACACACTTCTTTACATATATTTTAATATAAAAATAGAATTCATTCTTATTCCAAAAATTGGGGTTAAAAGTTAGATCCTGTGGAGTAAAACATTTATCTGTTTTATCTGCAAAGCCAAAATGATTGTGTACCTTTCCCTGAGTTAATATGATAAGAACTTGTATTGTTTTGGGATTGAACTTATCAAAATAGTAATGATTTCAAAACAAAGTACTGGAAGGATAGAATCAAAGATTACATGTGGTGTATTCAATGGGATTTTTCTTATATAAGCATATAGAGTAGTTCACATTTTGCAAGCAGTCATAGAATTCTTGGTTCTAGAATAGATTTTCTTAATGACATAAATTAATTCACATCTAATTCTGCAATTGCTTCCTCTTTGTCTTTGGGATCTTGCTTATCAGTGCCTCTTAAACTATGATCCTCAAAATTGCATCAATTAGCAGATCCTCAAGCAAGGATCACTTCTAATTATCTGGAACATGTACTTGACTGGTATAGCCTAAAGATTCTTATTAGCTTTGTTGTTACTACATTTCTGTTAACATTATTTGGAGCATTAACAAAATAACTTTTCCTTAAGCAAAATTTTCTGATTGCTTTTCTATGAATTCTTACTAAGAAAGTTTTTTCTACCAAGCTAGAGTTGTACAAATGGCTTTATTAAAAAAAAAAAAAAGAAAGCATGGTTACCAAGTTATGGGATGCTTAGATTTAGACTAGCTTGTTAGTATCTATCAAGATAAATTTGCATCTTGAGACTGCTCCCCAATCAGGTTTTGTGTCACTGAAATTTTTTTTCCTGATACAGGGGATTGAGCCCAGTGGCACTCTTCCATTAAGCTTCATCTTCAGTCCTTTTTACTCTTCTATTTCGAGAAAGGGTCTTGCTAAACTACTGAGACTGGCCTTCAACTTGCAATCCTTCTGCCTCAACCTCCCAGTTGCTGGATACAGAGTTGTGCCACTGCACCTGGCTATATCTTCAAATTTCATACACCCTTTTAATCCTTATTTAAACAATATACCAAAATGTCAAAAAGACTACTCTGCTGAAATAAAAATATTCTCTATCTTGACTTATCAGTATGCTAACTATAATGGACAAAATTAGATGAGTTTACAAAAAGGCTTTAATTGAATTTGTGTGGGCTTCTTTGGTTCAGTTTGCTATTTTCTGAATGTAAAGATACTAACTTGGTAAGCGATAGGAAAAACAATATTTCCACTTAGCTTTTAAAATAGAATTCAGACAATCAAGACTGAAATACACAGAAACACTCTAATGTGTTCAGAGATCAACTCTGTCCACATATCAACATCTATTGTTTAAATAGATTAAATGGTTGTAGCAAAACCATGAAGGGTGACCAGGTATGGTTACTATGGCAGCCATAATAATTTCTTAAATTATGTTCATGTTAAAATCTCAATCAAAATATAATTTCACCATAAAATTTTTTAATTTAATTAACTTAGGATTTTATAAATTATATCTTTATTACTTGTGAAGAAAATGATAAAAGCTTCTAAAGATTATTCAGTGTATTTAAAATAACAAGTCTTCCTGGGTCAAATCTAATAATTAATATTTCTTTAATGAAAATAAAATGAAGCTGTCTTATTATTATATAGTTTAATATGCTATCTTCATTTATTAATATTACTTTACCTCTCTCAACTGCCTTTTATCCAAAGATGTAATAGTCTGTTATCATTTGATCTTTGTTACATTGTTGGAAAAAGTGGGACATCTTGGGTGTATTGACATTCCTTGAATTGTATGTTCCATTAATTATAAAGACAGTTCATTATAATCTATGACCTCTGATATCAAATAGCTAATTCTACTATTTATTAAATTCCTGATGATCCTTTTCAGTGTTACTAATTGGATAATCCATAAGTTCTAAGACCTTGTCTGTATTGTTTCCTATCATATCTCCAGGTTCCAATGTAAGTGCTTGGCATGTAGTAAGTGTTCAATAAATATTCATTGAATGAATGTACTGATGAATTATAGTTGATGACTCTTCCACTTAGGAAGTACCTCCTTCAGCTAAGTTCAAATAAGTAATCTTTACTTATTCCATCAACTTCCTCTGTGCAACCTCTTAGGAGGAGCCCTCAGTGCAAGCCCTCTGCCACATTTGTGCTGACTTCATAGTACACAGTCCCTCAATCCCCATACACCTGACCATCTGGTGCTTATACATGCAATTGCTCAGACTTCTCTTGACAGCTTAAATCAATTTCTGTTGTGTTTTGTTTGTTTTGCTATTAAACTAAGCTCATATTAAGATACAAAAAATAGTAGTTAAATATGTGCATTCTTAAGTGAAGTACCTGGAGTTAAACTTAACTTTTTGATTTACTAGATATGTAATAGATGAAAAAAATCATTTCCATGGTGTGTTTCATCTTCCATTTCTGTGTGTATTGGGGATTATGACAGCCTCTATTCATAAGGTATTATAAAATATAAATAAACTGGGCACATCTGTAATCCCAGCAGCTCTGGAGTCTGAGGCAGGAGGATCGGGAGTTAGCCAACCTCAGCAAAAGTGAGGCACTAAGCAACTCACGGAGACCCTGTCTCTGAATAAAATATAAAATAGGGCTGGGGATGTGGCTTAGTGGTCAACTGTTCCTGAGTTCAATCCCTGGTACCACCCTGTCCCCAAAAAAGAATTAAAATATAGATAATCAAAAGCTAAACAAAATTAGCTTTATTATTATATATTCTACTATACTTAAGACCTTATATATTCCTTTGACCTATATGCAGTCCTACTGCCAACTTCTGCCTTTACCTTACTCCTTCCAAACCCTTCCCCAATTCTCTTCTGAACTGTTTGATAAGGTTACCAATATCCATTCCTCTGGCTGCCAAATTTAATGTGTTTTGTTATTATTGTCAGTTTTTTTTTTCAGTGCTAGGGTTTGAACCCAGGGCCTTGTGCATGTTAGGAAAACACTCTTCCATGCCTCTAGATCCCCCAGCCTCAAAGCTAATGATCCTTCTCAGAGTTTTCAATCTCTCTGCTTCATAAACATTTATAAAGCCCCGAATACTGACTGTAAAACTCTCCTCCTCCAATTTTATGGATCATTCTAGGTCCTCTTTATACCTCTCTAGACTCTTTTTATTTTCCATGATTCTGTTTCAAAAGTATCATCTTTTGGTGGTCATCAATACGTGGTCATCCAGTCACAAAAGTAAAGTCGGTTGTACATTTATCTTGTTGCTTACCTGTCCCCCACCCAAGACTTATTCATTGTGTCTCACATATTCTTCCATATATACCCCCTTCTCTCAATTCTCATTGTAACATTCTTTAATCAGGTCATCAGCCCCGGCATTAGAAAATATGTATCACTCTCTCTCCTAATCTTATACACTCAATACTCAAGCATGATCTTTCTAAACCACAGTTTTAATTGTTTGCTCCACATCTGATCACAGATTTTCAGTTCTTCCCAGTAGTCAATCAGCCTTTATTTTGTTCTATCTACTCACCTTGTTCTGGACCTAACTCTACATGAAATTCAAATTCCTAATCATCAGTGTCTCAAATGTGACTGTAGAAAGTGAGGGCCTTTAAAGGAGTAATTAAGTGAAAATGAGGTTGTTGAGCTATGCCCTAATGTGATGTAACTCAAATCTTATAAGGGGAGACCAGGATTGACTGCACAGAGAAGAAAGACCATGTGAACTCAAAAAGAGAAGGCAGCCATCTGCAGGCTCAAGACGAAATCCTCTGGAGCAATCAAATCTGCTGTCTTCCCCCCCCCCCATTCTCTGATTTCATCATGCCATTTCCTCATTCTCAAATGCTGAGACTCTTCTCCCATCCATCAACAACGGTCTTCTCGAAAACACTTCATCATGGCACATTCCCTGGAGCTTTCTTGACTCCCATCACGCTTTATTTCACCTTCCCTATGGCAAAACTAGTTTCTACAGTGAATACTAGAGGGTAGCTGATCACATGCATATTTACCACCTCAACAAGGCAGTGAACTTTTTGATATCAAGAAACATATCTAATAAGTCATGCATGTGTCATTCTCAATGCTTCCCATCCTACATGGGACAAAGCATGCTCAAAGTACAGAAATGAGGAATACCTTTGAGATTCCTGTATATAATTGCCTCAAAATGGGAAACCCTAGAAAGTGGTAGCCGTGTCTTCTCACACTGCATATCATGAGATGAAGTTGGAATTATACATAATTCACAAGCATGCACACACCCGCGCACATGCACCTACCCACACATGTTAACTTATGAAGTCTCACACAAAGAATGAGGTTAGATGTGCATCAATTGTTAACTGCTGAGTTCTCCAGGATGAGTCCGTTGATTTTGCTGGTTCAGACTTGTCTGTTCCTGTGTGTTTGCAGGGTGGGGCATGAGTGGGATTTAAGGGAAGCTGCTCTGGGGTATATTGTAGGAGGATTTAGTTTTCCCAAGAAAAACTCTCAAAAGAGTTTTGTATTAGCTTTTGCTGGCTTGTGCTGTGGCAATAACCTCCCAAACCTCCATCCTAGCAACAACAATACAGGCTGTGGTTTAGCTGGGCTGCTGTGCCACTTCTTCTTTATCCCTGTCGTGCAAACATCAGGTAGAGGAAAAAAATCAATGATAGGACTGCACACTATCTCCTGAAGCTCTGCTCAGATATGGCATATGTCACTACTGTTCAAATCTGCACATCACAAAGCCTAGCCTGATGTCCCTGGGAATGGGAACTGTGCTCCTACTACATAAAGGGGCTCCAAATCAAAATACATCTTAATTTTGAGGAAAATATGTGAAAATTAAGGCAGGTAGAGAAAATTTCTACATTTGCACTGCTTCCCATTCCACTATTTCCTTTCCAGTTCTCTTCTACTTGCTCTTCACCTATGCCCTTGCCCTGAACCCATATCAAGATTTCTTGGCTCTTCAGGCAAGTACTCACGTTTACTTGTACAGACAAGCCATGGTTGGAGGAGGAGAATGTGTCCTGAGTGTGTTCAAATACTCATCTTCATTCTGCAGAGCAGATGGTGCTCCAATACAGGGCAGGAGGATGAGGGACACAACTCCCCAGATAGTCAGCTACACAATAAGGAGCAGACATCTTCGTGAAACTTTGTGTCTTTTTACAACCTCAGATGTGGTGATGGTGTTTATAGAAAGTAGTGACAAATCCTTTCAAATTAGAGCCTTTTCTTTCTTTCCTTCTTTCTTTTATTGTTTTCATTTTATTTATTTCTTTGATCATTCATTTAACAGTATTGAGCATCTCCCCTCTTAGGCGTTCTTTGTTTGACTATGAAATAAATAACTATTGTCCCAGTCAGCGAGGGCTGTTGTAAAAAAAAAAAGTGCCATCCATAGTTTGACTTAACCAGCACATACTTCTCACAGTTCTGAAGTCTGGGAGTCCAAGATCACCTGATCTTTTGATCTGGTGTCTAGTGAGGGACTGCCTCCTGGTCCATAGATAGCAATGTGATCACCCGACAGAAAGAGGAAGCAAGCTTTCTCTTGGGATTCTTAAGAGGACCAACTACATTCATGAGGTACCCCCATGACCTCATTTAACCCTAATTAACTACCAAAGATCCCAACTTCAAAATTGCATCACTTTAGGGGGGAGGGTTTAAACATATAAATGGGGGCGGTGAGTATATAAGCACTCAGTTCATAACAATTATTAATAAAAATATCTAATAGCTATTCAGTGTTTCTATATACATATATATATATATATATATATATATATATATATCAGACCTCATAATCATTACAAGATTCATCCTTTCTTCTTTACAAAATACCAAATAGATTGACACCATCATTTCACAGTAGAGCAGAAAAGGCTTAGAGAGGCTACATAACTGTCACAGTCAACCAGAAACTGATGGATGTGGGACATGAATCCTGGTCCATTTGGCTTCTGAACCCAGCTCTTCATCACTGAGTAGTATACATGGTGGTATATTCCCTCAAGGACCATATTATCTAATTGGCAGTTGAGTGGAAGTAGACTTTCTATATATCTATGTTAAATACAAAGAAGAAAATAAGATATTTAAATCTAAGCTTCATAGCAGAAAAAGGAAAAGTAGGCAGGTGAGATAGATTCCAGAAGACAGCAGAAGGGGAATAAGGGAAGCCTTCATGGAAAGGGTGATGGCTGTCTGCAGGGTGTCAAGAATGAGTAGGAAGGAGTTGAGTAGGCAGAGAGCATGTATGACTTGAGCACACTCAGCGAATTGTGGCCATGCACAGGGAAGGGGTCAGACTGGATAACAGTGCATGAATAGAATAGCTGGGGTCACAAGGACCTTAATGTCTATATAGTAAAAATTGGACACTTGTAAGTCAAGAGGGAACTATTTCCCTGCTAAATCAGTATCAGCATTTTAATGGGTATTCTAGGGAATGTGGAATGACAGTTTTAAAGAAGGCTGAAAATCAGGACTTCAAAAAATATTTTAATCAAAACATAATACCTCTGAAGACAAGCTGTAATGCTTCAGGCCAATTCAGTCTCTGAAGTTCAGATGAGCATAAATGCAATTAGCCATTTGCTCCCTTAAAATAAGGATAGATTTGTCTAATGTAGCTTGTAATTTGCCAATTGCATGTAAATCACGTTCACCTGAAAATCATTTCAGTTATGTAAAGGGTCAGCCTTTTCAACGTGTTGACCCCCAATATTAACACCTTTTTGGCCAAAGACTGTTAATTTGATTTTTAAATGTGCCTCATAATAATACAATGGCATAATACTCTTTTCATTAAGTATTGTTGAAATGCCTCAGGAATAATTTTGTCATGGCACCTATGCAGAATGTTGTCTATTCTATATAGCATATTTTTTTCCTGATTTAATGTTATATATATTCTGCCCATAATCACAGTTCTTCTTGTGATGGGTTTTACATAATGTCTGAATTGCTCCTTTGTTTAATGTTATAAAGCAGGCAAGATGCTGATTAGAAAGCCTGAATTAGTGAATTTAAGCTAGACTCCATCAAAATTTCTTGTTTCTGCAGGAAAACTGGTGAGTTTCTTGATGATTC
Organism: Ictidomys tridecemlineatus; assembly: GCF_052094955.1. Taxonomy (NCBI): domain Eukaryota; kingdom Metazoa; phylum Chordata; class Mammalia; order Rodentia; family Sciuridae; genus Ictidomys; species Ictidomys tridecemlineatus. The sequence goes on from NC_135479.1 coordinate 118,599,156, forward strand.
ATTGCACTTTACATTCGAAAGCATTTTATTTAGTGCCATTAGGTTACCATATAAAATTCAAAAGGCTAAAAACTTAATACTGTGTCTCTCTCAACTTTGATGATGGGATGGAAAGGTAAAAATCTAAATTTCAGGCTTCAAGGTCAAAAAGGGACTTCTTGCCTGATTCAATTACTGCTCAATTTGATAGCAGTAAAGGAGTTAAGAGCATCTCTCCTATAATTTGGCAAGACTTTCATTGTAGAAATAGAACACATTAACAGGAAACCATTAAACACAATTTACGTGTGAACAGCCCCCTCAGTGCAAGCTTTGTTCCTGCCATTTGCAGGATAAAGTAAAGGTAAGTGTTTCACATCAATTACCAGTCACTGTGGACAACATACTTTTATTAACTCTGTGGTCAAAAGCGTTCATATTTATATTTTAAGAATGACAGAAATCTATTCTTTTCACTATTAATCTACATCCCACACAATTACTGCCCTGACATTTATTGGAACAATAAATTGGCTTTAGTGTTTGTTAGCTTTTTCCCCTCCTTTCGGTCATCTTGCTTCTCTGTATTGTTTAATGTCCCTTCGTGTTTTAACGGACTGGAGAGAAAATGGTTCCAATTTCACATTAGTGAATGTGATCCATTTATTTTCATTTTCTGGGTACTACTAAGAGGAAAAAAAAGTACTTATATTCGTGGTTTCCACTCAGAGCAGTGAGTATATACACAAAATCTAAATAAGCTGTAGAGTTAAACCTTCCATTATGGTCAAGATTTTAGTTTATGCTTTTATGGATGTATAGTTATGCTGAATTAGTTCTAATTGTGTAAATGCAATTAAGAGACCTGGGTTCAAATGTAGACTTTGCTTCTTTCTGTCTCTGAAACTATGGAGGCTTTACTATGGTCTTACTTCTGTTATGCTCGAATTCAGGACCCCCAAAAGACCACCAAAGACCAAGATCGATGTAAACAGAAAAGAGGTGTTGTGAGCTAGCTCAGTCCTCCACACGCACACAGCAACTGGTGACTCTGAGAGGCCTTGAACCCAGGGTTTGCAGCAGTTCTATACATTCTTTGGAGAAGGCAGGGATCCCCCTGCATACATCATAGCATCTCTTAGCAAATCATCACACACCGTGGGAAAATCAAATAACAACTCTAAAACATGATTAGCACATTCACTGGGAAGGGGTGATTGGTTACTACAAGAGGGGGGATTCATTTGAACTGATTGGTTTAAACCAAGAGGGGTGTTCATGCTGAACTACATGGTTTCCCAACACGTTATCAACCATCATAAACTACTGGGAGGGTCATCTGGCATCCCAGGTATTTCCCTGTCTCATGCTGATTGGTGGTTGCTAGGGGGCTGCTATGGGTCCTCACCTAGCCTGACTGAATCAGGGACACCTGGTGCAGCAGATCTCTCCTGTTATTTGTAGATAAACAACTCAACCGGGTGGGTATGTGCCTAGGAGTGCTCTGTGGGTCTTTCCAAGGACAAGGGTCACACCCCCTTCCTTGGACAGGCTTTGCTCTGAGGTAGAGGCTGGTTTTTCACTTCCTCAAAGTTTTATTTCCGAATTTGTAAATAGGGTACTAATATCTACTATGAGGATTATTGTAAGGTGTAATAAAATATCATGCCATCAACAATATTCATTAAGGCTTATATTGTACTGGACACTGGTTTAGGCACAGATTGAATCAGTGAACAAAATCTAGAAAAAAGGATCCTTTCTCTCTGGACTTATATTCTATTATATAAGAAAACAAAATGCAATTTTACTGTGTGGAGTAGGTGCTCACTATTCCCAGACATTTCCAGTCTATGACTATAAAATTAGATGACATTTCTTTTAAATACCAAATTTTGATAGATGTGGAACCAAAGCGTCTCCGGGAGCTTCCTTCAGGACTTGTCAGAGTTTCCAAGGAGCAGTCTAAAGCCAGCTCAAAGAATCTGTCTGCTCAAGTTCTTTCCCTCTCTTGCCCTCTTCATGCCACCATGACAAGAGTCCAGGTTGCTGAAGTTGTGCTTGACATAGCCCTGCCCTGGTTGGTCCCAAATGGTCCTCTCCCGCACCCACCAGTGTATTTATATTCCAGCCTTTGGAAATGCCAAGTCCACACTGTCCTCCTGCCCAGAACAGAGGAAAGTAGTTTATATCCAACTCTTTTTTTAATGAGGTCCATTTTTCTAGTGTTTTGTTTCTGTCTCTTAAATCAATTTTTAGATTAAAAAAAAAAAGTTTTAGTATAAATGTGGAAAAATCTTTCTGGCTTCACAGGAAACTCCACTTCTCAATAACAGGGCAGATGCCTTTACCCTAAGCATTTGACAGGACAATTGGCAGAATATGACAATGCATCCTCTCTCATTCTTTGTATTCCTCTTTCCACATTTTTTATAGGTGCATCATAGTTGTACATATGATGAGATTTGCTGTTACATGTTCACAGATGCACACTATATAAATATAATATTTGGCCAATATCACTCTCCAGCACTTACCCCCTCTCTCACCTCCTCCTACCCCAGATCCCTTTCCCTATTGATTTCCCTTTGATTTTTATCTCATTCGCTTTTTAAATTTTTGGTTCCTGGGGTTGAATCCAGGGTTACTTAACCTCTGAACCCCATCCCCAGCAATTTTTTTTTGAGACATAGTCCCTTAAGTCCTAGAGCCTCTCTAAGTTGCTGAGGCTGGTCTCCAACTTGAGATCTTCCTGCCTCAGTCTCCCAAGTCACTGGGATTACAGGCATGAGGCACCACACCAGGATCTCATTTACTCTTGACTAATAATGTTCAGGGTTACCTACTGCCCAGTCCATGTCCTCTTTAAGATTTCTCTTCCAGTGGAGTAGTTCTACTAGTTTGTCCTGCAACTTTTGCCTCAGCTTCCTGGTTGGAATCAACTGCTTGAGGATTTGTCCTCTATCTTCACCATCATATATTCAATGAAATTTAGCATCAAATTTTGGTTATAGTCAAGTTCTAAGATGATAGTAGTCTTAGATGGTCTGTACCATTTTACTGATCTAGCTTCAAGGAAGACTGAATTCTCTTTGCCATAATCCATATATTTCTGGTAAAAGGTTGAGATTATAGATGCCAGTTTCCAGGGATGTAGTATAGCTGCTAGATTTGGATGTGGGTTAACCAAGGGCTTTTCATTCTTTTGAGGATTTTTTGATCTGATGTTAAGTCATCAAAGCAGAATACAAAACTTAGAGCAAGGAAAGTGGATCAGATAGTAAAGAAGGAAAGCAGGTGCTGTATTGATATGTATGCATGGACAATAAAAGCATCAAAATTGTGATCTTTAAACACAAAAAGAAGCTTTGGCAAAAATGTGAGAAGCTAATATGCTTCCTAATATGAATCACTTTCAACTGTGATGTGCATGGCAGTGAGGTCTTTCAAATGGCGCTTTCAGATTTTGCACAAAGCAGTGCCTCTTTGAGTGAATTCTTAGCAAAAGGTATTTTAATTGGGATGATAATAGATTGCAATTTTGAGTGTTCTTAAGTAAAGTCCTTATTCTAACAGTTCTTGCCCTGTTAATATTTCATTATAAAGCATTAGAATTTTGTGTGATTTGCAAACAATTGTTTCTTCCCTTAAAATAATGACAAAAAATGCATTTAAAGTCAATGTCCTAACAATTTGCTGAAATCATAAAAATAAAGCTTAGTATAACTTTTTTATGCTAAAATAATAGTATTTCAGTAACTCAGAGTCAATGAGTCAATGTCTGTGAGAACCTATCTTCTATAGGATCAAATTCAATACAATGATGTCAACTTCAAATTAACCAGTAAGTCATCTAGTCATTTTTCAAATTTATTGGTGATTGACTAGAACTTAAATGGACAAAATCTAAGCAGATGTGATACCTTAAATACATTTTAAGCCAAAGAAAACATCAGGCGAAAAAAATCAGTGTTTTTCTAGTTTCATCTAGAATCTAGTATTTTTTGCAGAACCTATTAATAGTATAAAGTATGACTGGTACTGCCATGGGTTTTAAGTGAAGTTAAACTTTATCCAAGATTTTGCAAATGTTCACACATTAACAAAACAGTTAATAAAGGTTTTCAAATTTAGAAACAACCCAAGCCCAATGTAATAAGAAAAAACAAACAAGTAGTTTCCAGTACTTTGAATAGGTAAACTATATTGTTATTTGTTAATAAGTAAACATAAATTTATCCCTTGCCTCTTACATAATAAACAACAGACTTCTTAAAACACTATTTAAATTTCACTCTGATTTTTCAGATTCTCCCCTATTTTGATTAAGCTTTGACCACGTCTGACAATTGCTTGCTTGTGTTCTCTACTTTCTGTCATCTGTCAACATCTGTCAATATTCTACATATTCAATGCTCTACTTAAAATATTTATCCACTTTTTTTTGACGAGATCTGGCTAAATTGCTGAGGCTGGTTTTGAATTTGCAATCCTCCCACCTCAGCCTCCTGAGTCACTGGCATTTCATACGTAAACCACCACACTCAGCAATTAGTAACCTTTACTAAGTACACTTACTACATTCTTCTATTAAATGCTTTTTGCCATACTTATTAATATCTTCCTATTTGATCATACTGCATTCTTTACATGTATCTCACTCATTGAACTGCTGGTTTCCAAGTAAATGAGATCATGTTCATCCCTTTCCTTGAATTTCTAATAATGTGTCATAAAAGAAAGAAGTTTTGGCACCAAACACAGAAGTCTTAGCTAACAAGTGTTGTGTTCACGAGCAAGTCAATCTCTTCGATGCTCTCTTTGCTTCTCTATAAGAGGAAGGTAATAACCTACCTCTCAAGGTTGTTATAGGAATTGAGTGAGATGCCATTGAAAGCACTTGGCACAATCCTTGGCCCTGAGTATGGGCTTGATAAATAGTGATCATTACTCTTCAGGAAGGGGTGTGGAAAGAGAAGTCATTTCCAAGTCCTTCTGAGGGACAATGAAAGTGGAAATAGGCAATAGGGGCAGGGCTGGCAAGTAAACTGAGCAGCTGAGAAAATCTCCCCCAGTGCATGGATCTGGCTGATGCTCATATAGACAGCAATATAATTGTACTTAATTCTCTGCCTCAAATGGTGGTTTTGTCTTTATAAGCTACATTTTGCTATATTTATTCTTACTTATGATAAAACACATATGGCATTCCTTTAATCAGTTAGGAAACACCATAATGTATTTTTAAAGAATCTATTATTAATTTGTTTTCTACTTTTCTTAGGTTGAGTTGCCATAACAAAATACCACTGACTAGTTGATAATAATAAATAGACATTATTATTGCTATGTGTATATACGTGACTGCATGACCAATGTGATTCTGCAACCTGTATACTCAGAAAAGTGAGAAATTATATCCCATCTGATTCAAATGTAAAAAAAAAAAAGAAAACAAAACAAAAAAAATGGAAATTTACTTCTTATAGTTCTGAAGGCTGGAAGTTAGAGATCAGGGTGCTAGCATGGTTAGGTTCTGGTGAGGCTCTTTCTGCCTTGCACACTACTGCCTTCTTGCTGCGTAGAATTACAGGGATTTTTAGTGGAATCCTAGGGATTAGCAGAGCTAGTGGTTATTTTAGAATGAATTTGTTGAGAAGGTTCTACATAGCTTCTTAAGCAATGAGATTCCATAGCTACATCTAGAAACATTCTTAAAATGAAATGGAAATTGCATCCCAGGGTTCTCCTTTTAGGTCCTTGATACAGTCAGGTAAGGCTCATGAGTTTTGCTGCTTTCCCTTTTTCTCTACATTTCCATTTTCACACCAGAAAGACTGGGATTGGGTGTTACCTTTGATAAAAGTAGCCAATTAGTTCTATGTATAACTTAGATCACTACAATGACTGTGTATGTGTGTTTGTGTTTGTGTGTGTGTGTGTGTGTGTGTGTTCACAAGGGTATGTATGAGTTTAACACTAATGCCATATGTTTTAAAAAACATAATACAACCAATATAAATGTATATGTATATTTTGGAGTATAACAAAGAAAAACCGAGAAATAGCCTTGAAAATAAACAAGTATTAGCTAATAAGATAATGATCAATATACACTGTTGTAGAAAAATAGCAATTTCTAAATGTCACACATGTAGTGTTAATTAAATCACGTAGTCAATACCATCAAATATAAGGATGTAATAAAATACATATTATTGAATTTAGGCAAGGAAATGCATTCCTAATAATATTACTATATTGTATAGGTAAATAACAGAATTATGTGTAGGCTATGATATCATATTTAGTAGCAAGTAAAATTTTCAAATAGGCAACAATAGCTAGAGACAGGTAGACAGAAAGGCACCAACATCTTAAAGGGCAATGATAATATTATTTAAGACTTTTGCTTTTCTTCATATTCATTTAAGTTTTCTACAAAGAATATATAGCCTTGCTACTGAGGAGAATGGGAGTTCAGATTATTTTTCACAATGAGAAAGTATTTTCTCTGAGCATTTGGTTTAAACAGCTTACATAGATATGTACTAGAACAAATGATTGACCATAACTAGAGCAATAATTCATAAATAGCAAGCATGCTAGAAACCATTGAACAGCATATCTTAACTCTCATTGTGATGTGACCCTCAGGGTCCAGTCTATGTCACAAGATTACAAGATGAGTTCAACAGTGTTTGATGACCTGCTTCTGGAACTTAAAATAATAAAACCTCTAGGTTGGAGACTTCCTATTACTGAATTTTGTGCTATTATATATTATAGTAGATTCTGCTCTTTTTGTACTTTAATGCACATTTCTCTTTAAATATTTTTAAAAAGATGAATATCTTTGATAACATCAGTTTGTAGGCCACACATCCATCGGAACCTGTCATTTACCCAAATTACAATGCCATCATGTGTAATTTGTCTCAATTAGCAATTTTATAGTTTGCAATTAACTTTACTGTTAATTGATTCTCTCTGTAATAAATGCTTGAGGAAGTGAAATGAATATGATCTGATTCTTTGTCAAAGAGAGAAATTTTAGATTGAGTTTTGAATGAGCAAAAACTGCATTGCCTTGGAAGGACAAATGTTTTTCCTGCCAAAAATGTCACCAAGTGATTGATGGGGATCTGTATCAGTTCTTTGTGAAGATTAGAATTTATATACCTAATTTTAGTATTGTTTTACTTTTTGCATTTTAATTTTTTTTCTCATTAGAAATGTAATTTTACCTAATTTTTTAAACATTGATGTCTAGGTCTTGATGTACTACTTTCCCTAAAAGATGTAATTAAATGTGCTTTCATAAGGAAATCTATTACAGTAACAGTTTGAGGAAGCCTGTATAAATTTGTAAAGGATTAATTTTATATTATATCTGAGTCATTCACTAATGCAAATGCTAATTTGATAGCTTGGCTTGTTTTTGAATGACTGAATATAATTCAGTATAGCACTTTGTATTGTGCTTTTTAATGGTGGAGAAAAAACTTCCAGTTTAATGATCTCATTATGTTTATGAACATACAAAAGGGATGGGCAAAATGCAATTAGAAAACAATACCTGAAAATTAGTGTGTATTCTTATGTGGATATTTGGAATCCAAGTGTAATTGTATGCCATCTAAAGGGTGCTGAAAGGAAAGATTTAGGGGTGTGGTCTGCATTTTTATATTGTGTAGCAGATTCAAAGAGAGGACAGAGTTTAAGTTTACCTAGCCTAGAAAGGGGTAAGGGGCTTCATTGCTTCAATCCAATGGTTTTCGCGACTGAGAATATCAATTCTAACTCTTTAATTCCTTGCCTTAGTCTATGGTAAACTAATGGATTGAGTAGGGTGGCTGGTGGTAAAGATGAGAAACTAAAACCAAGACTGTGTGGAGACAGCAATTTATTAGTACTGCAAGATAAATATTGGTACCTTTGAACCCAGATTTACAAAGACTATGTTGGTCAGTGATAATGTGTCCAGTAAAATGGAAAACATAAGAACAATGTAATAAAGTTTCCATAAGGCTAACTATATTCAATTTAAAGAGTTATCATTAATTCTCATGTTATAAATTTTTTTCTTTCTTTTTTTTTTTAGTTCAAAATATTGCTTTTCATACATAATAAAATTGGGTTAGTATAAGAAATGTGGCCTGGGTTTTTCTTGTTGTTGGTTTGTTTGTTTGTTTAATATCTCTTCTGGAGAAACCAAGAAGATAGAAATTCTGGACTGGCCTTCCAAATATATATATATATATTTTTTCCATTTTACTTTTCTAAAAAATCCAACAATACTGGAAGCAATGTAATGGAATGTCTTTTTTCTTCTTCTTCTTCTTTTTTTTTTTTTTAAACTGAGGATTGAACATGGGTCTTAAACATGCTAGGATACTAGGCAGGTGCTCTTACCACTGACCTACATCTGCAGCCCAGTAAGGTAACAGAAACTAAGAGAAGAAAGGTAATTCTTCTCTGTAATGAGATAAAGATGCAGAGATGAATGTCCAAGAGCTGCAGGCCACCATGCTTCTAGCCTTTTGGATAAAACAGATCTGAGAGGAAAGTTGTGTGAAGAGAAAAAGAGGAAAGAAAGAGAGGTGAAGAGAGAGAGACTTCTAAAAGTTTTAGTTATCTATCCTCTTGATTTTCGTGATATGAAATAATACACCTTTTTTTTTTTTTGCCTCAGATAGTTAGAGTTGGGTTTCTGTAAAGAACCAAAGCATCCACACAAAGGAGTTTCTAGAAAAGCCAGGTCTAGCTCCCTTGAAGGGTCATTGAACTTTTTGTTCAATAGTCAAGCCTGCAGTGACATGCAAGAGTGAGAATCTCCACCTGGCTCAGGTGGCAAACTCAGTGTGGCTGCTTCTCCCCTCTCCAGGCCTGGTGTTCTTCCGGTGGCCCGCAGTTGGTGTAGATCTGGGCTGCCGTCCCAAATTTCTTATGCTGCACTATCTATCAAGTTCTTGAAGAATGCTTAGTTGCTTTCCATCTAGAGTAAATCTCCTTTTAATGTTAGACTCTCCCTGCCAGTTGGTGGACAGCCCTGGTCTCTCCTCAACTGGAATAAAACAGCTTCTTTATTTAGTTTGCTTTACACAGAGTCTGCTCCTTAACTGAATAGAAATTTAGTTTACTTGTTGTTATGTGACATACACATTAAAAAATCCTAGAATTGCAAGTTGGAAAGAGATGTTTGAACTCTTAGCTTTACAAAAACTTCAAATACAGAAAAGAGATGAGGGTTCTTCATGATTTTCACACATCGTCATGTACTTATATGAGAAAATATCCAGGGAATCTTTCATTAAAATATAATCAGTACTTATTTCCATTTTCCGTCTTACCTCCTTTTATTTCCCCATATATATATTAATCTATTATATTGAAGTTAATTAAATTATAAACCTTCCTTAATTCAGGTTCATGTAACATAAATTTATTTATTTATTTATTTATTTATATACTTATTTAGTGGTGCTGGGGATTGAACCCAGGGCCTTGTGCAAGCGAGGCAAACACTCTACCAACTGAGCTATATACCCAATCCCATAATATACAATTTATAAAAAGTCAGAGAATTTATTATACATTTATATATCTTCATTCTTTTAAAGGGAAATTATTGACAGGGAAAATTAAGAAGTATGATTATTAAATCAATATTGCAATTTTTGAAGCCCTTTAACCTGCATTTGCATACAATCAATTGATATGTTAATTTTAGAACATCAAAACACCATCTGAAGTAACCTGACAGCACACTGGTAATTATGCATGTACTGTAGTAATAGTTAAAATTTAAATTTTTCAGTCATTTTCAATGACCATACCTCAAATTGAACTGAATAATTGGGGTTGGTCTGACACATCTGAGAATATACATCATAGATATTTTAAGATTATCTGCACAAATAAATCCTGATGTTTAGAGATGTTCTATTTTTTCTGAGCTATATGACAGCGTAATTCCAATATCCTTGTCTGATGAGTGCTATAAGACCAATAGTATTGGATTGTGGTAAGTTATCTTACCTCTCAACAGATAAAGTTTGCTTTTCCAAGATCCTGTTTATGGATGAGCATGTGGAATATGAAGGAGAGTGTCATCTTTCAAATGCAGCCAGAAAAATATTGACTCAGGGAAATCAGGAAAGAAATCTATGAAGTGGATATCCTGGGGTTGGTTGTTGAAACAGTTACCAACAAGTACCAAGGTAGACACTGACTTATGGAAACTGTGGCTCTAGATCTTCTCTTCAAGAATATTCATTTGATATAGAATGTATTTTTTGTCCTTGGGACAAAGTTTTCCAAGATCCTTTTAATTTGTACTTTCTGGCTCACTATTGTCCTTCAAAACCTTATGAGCCCTTGAAAGGGACACAAAGGGGCTTCTGGAGGTGCTGACAATGGTCTCTTCTAGATATAGGTGTTGGTTATTCCAATTTATTTACTTTGCTAATGTTTATTATTCCATATACTTAGGGTGTGGGAACTTTTCTCTCCATGTTATATGTTAAATGAGATTTTACTTAGAGGAAATTCTTTCTACCTGATATGAAAATAGGTAAATAAAGTCAGAAACATACATAAATTAGTGGAAGATGGAGTCCTTAAGAGAAAAAGGCAAAAAGAAATAGAAGAAAAGGAAGGTAATTTATCATTACCACCAGGGAGATTCCTGTTGTTGTTTTTTTTTTTTGGATACTAGAGAATTAAACTTTGAACCCAGGCACACTTTCTAAGGGACCGGCGAATGCGAACCACGGAGGAAGAGACCACCAAGAGACCGTCTCATGCAACAGCAAAAGGGGTTTATTGAAGATCCAGCATGCTGGGGCTTCGTGCTCATTCAAGAAGGGAGAACGGCCCAGAGCCCCAAGCAGGGGTTAAGCAGTGCTTAAGTACACTTTTTGGGGAGGGCGGGGGCTTTGCATACATCAGAGCAAATCATCATGAGGCGCGGGAAAATTAAACAACAACTCTCATACATGATTAGTACATTCATTGGTGGGAATAGGTCGGGCGGGGGTGATAGGTCAGTCCTAAAGTGGGGTATACATTCAAACTGATTGGTTTAGGCCCTGAGGTGCCTACGTGGTGAGCTGCACTGGGTCCAAGATGTTAAGCAACTAAGTGGTCAGGGGGGATTCCTACACATATCTAATGGGCAGTCCCGGGAATTGTCTTAACAGCTACAGGAATTTCAGGCTTTGAGTGTAGCTTAGAAACTTTACAATACTTGGTCCTTTACATTTTAACTTTAGTTTCTTTTATCCTTTCAACTTAACCACTGAGCCACTTCCCCAGTCCCCACTGGGGGAAAAATAAAAATTAAAAAAAAAAAAAACCAGTAAATTTTATGTTACTTGAACCTGAATTAAGGAAGATTTGTAATTTAATTAAGGTCAATATAATAGATTAATAGATACATGGGAAATGTATGTTATTAGAAATAAAAAGAGGGAAGCTGGAAAAACCGGGAGTAAATACTGATTGTATTTATTTTGAGACAGGATCTCCTTACATTGCTTAGACCCTTGCTAAGGTACTGAGGCTGACCTTGAACTTTCAGTCCTCCTGTCTCAGCCTCCCCAGCCACTGGATAACAGGAGTGCACCACAGCACTCTGCTCCCTGTTGCTTTTCACATTTCTTATGCATGTATCAAGAGCAGGGGGAGGGGTGATATCCTCTGTTCTGTACATATGACCCCCCATACACTTATTTGTCTCCCAAACTTTTTGAGTTAAACATTATATTCTCCATTTTGCAGATAAAAGGAAAAAAATAAATAAAATACTGAGACCTCAGCAAAGTTTTATGATTCTATAATCACAACTTAATGTCTGCAAGAGCTGGGAGTCCACCTGGAGACCAGTTTCTTCCCCAGGATATATGATTCTTGTTGGTAACTCATTGGAGTTCCCTCTTCTCAGGCCTCCAAAACATGCTGGCATCTGCTTGCTATTTGCAAGGGTGAGCAATGGGATGTGGGTAGAAAGACACAGAATGAATATCGGGAAATCTCAAGGGGATTAATGCCCATTCCTCCCTTTGAGGTGGAAATCCATCATTGCAGTGTGGAGAGGCACTGCTGTTAAATTCTCTGCCCTCTGCAAACAGCCATCTGTCTGAGATCTCCCTGAAGTGGCTGCGGTCCAGGATGGCTGCGTTGCTGCACTCTTTGAGTGGTTAGAGCGCTGTAATGCCTATGTTAATAGCTGGGAAATCGCAGCAGCAGCAGCCAGACCACTCCAATGGAACAATCTGAGTTGGGGTAAGTTTGATTGAGCAAAAAAAAGTCATGCTGACTGTGTGATGAAGAGGCAGAAGTGGTAACAGTGACAGGGCCTGCAGTCAGCAGCTGTGAATTTTATGGGAAGGGCAGGATGATCCGGAAAATGGGAAGAGCTGACTGCCAATGACACCTCAGGAGGGTTTTTGTTCAGAGCATCTCCCCTCTCCTTGTACACCTTTCCTCACATGCGGAAGCTTAGGAAATAATCCACACTTGTAACACCACAGGGTGCAAGTAGGTACATGTGGATGCCTGTATAGAGAAGAGAGGGCTCATTTCCATTGCAGGAATCCAAACAGCAACACAGGGATTCATCCACTATTTCCAGTTCATGGCTCCCTCGTGTTCTCAGGATCACTACAAAAACAACATGGATGAGGCCATAGTTCAACTGCCACAGTTCAGCGTAGACCATCCATAAGTTAGCAAATTTTTTGAACATAGGGTATTGTGGGGAGTAGAAAGATAAAGATCTCATGATTCTTGCCAACAAGGAATTAGAAAATTAGTTAAGGAGATTATATTGGTCAAGAGAAGATAACTAAGAATTTGAGTAAGTTTTAGCATGCCAAATGAATAATATGAGGACATAGGAATAATACATTTCTCTTAAAGAGAATAGGTTACCTGTTTGTTGTGATAAATTACATTTTAAGGAATGAAAATAAGTGAGGATTGGGAATTCTTTAGGTTTAAGGTCCATGTATAACAATTAATAGAGTTACAGTTTATGTATCGAACAAGAACAAATTTTCTCCTACTTGAGACAGTCATTTGTATGTCGCCTTCCATAGAATTCACCTGGTGTATTTGTGGCAAAAAATAAAAATAAAATTAAAAATGGTCATTGTTCTTAGTCACGGAAGACTCTGAAGTCTTCTATTGGAAACATGGAATTGGCTGAGAAAATGTAAGATCGCTCACCAAAGAAGCACTATGAATGAATCTCTCATGAACACTAATGACTCCTTGAATTCTCTCATCTGCTTATTGATAATATAAAATCACCACTGCATTGGCAATCTAGCTATCATTAAATAGTTGGCTCTATAATGATGCCATTTGGGTTTTGTTGCATCTTTTACTTTGAATTTTTAAAATAAAAAAAAAACACATTCAATTTTATCAGCATTTAATTGTACAAGCTAAGCAAATAAAAATTAAATGTCTACCTCTAAATCATACCCATCATTTTTCATGAGCATAGGCTGTTCTTTCTCTAGCTCTGTCTAGCTATTTCTAATAGTAATAACTGGTTTTAGCATACAAATATGACAGATCAGTAAATGGAGGTGCTGAGCCTATATTATTTCATTTATCTGTATTTCTCAGTTCTGACTAATCATAAAGTTATATAGAATATTCTAGAAATTGAGCTTTAAATAACTGATTAATAAGCATCTAGAGCAAACATGAAATTCCCAAATGAGGTCACTAGGGCTGAGAATGGCTAAATATCTCGTCTGTAATTTTTTTTTTTGAGTCTATGATTACAAAAATATGACCTGATCTTCACTCAAAATTACAATACAAAATGACAAAACATAAAATGAAAAAAAATTCTGTTCATTGAAGATTGTATTACACAAAGGTAACAGAAAGATGACAGCTTAACAGGAGATATATTCAGAATATAGAATTGCTAAAGGAGACTATGCTATCGCATATACGAAGGAGGTACTCACATCAACAACAATCATGTCAGGGACTCCAAGAGAAAATAGACGAAGTATGAAATGAAAGATGCAGAGAGGGAAGTCAAAATGAATGGAAAAGATGTTTAAACTCTTCAGTTTTTATGAAGAATGTGAATTAAAGCAACGCCCTGGCATTTTATGTCATCACACTGGCAAAAGTTAGAAAGGTCAGTATTCACCAGGACTGCTATAGTCTGGGAAAATGGAAACACTTGGGTTTCCTTGATGCTAATGTAAACTGGAATAGTCATTCTGGAGAAAAGGGTATCACTGCTGAGATACAGAGATATGACTTCAAGGCATTGACTACATGGTGGAACTTAGCTCCGAAAAACTGATATAGTAAAAACGTCACAAATAAAAACAGTAGTTTGTGTTTCATGGGAAATAATGTCTTATAACACAGAAGGGAAAGGGGACCACTTTAAATGTCAAACCCTTTTTGTTAGAAATTGAAATTAATTTTTTTTTCAGACATGGGTTTGTTTTTGTGCCAAAATGCCAAAGACTATGTTATTGTTCCTTGAATGTTTTTGATAGTATCAAATAGTTCTGGATGATTAAAAGAATTCAAAAAATCGTGTAGATGGTTATATATAAACTAACAATAGCAAACATATGCATATAATCACAAGTAAAATCTTAAAAATGATATGTTAAAAAACAACTAAAATGTATATAGTACAAACATCATTTATATAAATAAAAGCAGTTAAACATTCAACATTACTACATATTTTACAAATGTAATGGAAGAAGGCTAACTGAAGACACACACTAAACACCACAGGGTAGAGGTAGGGCTGGGGTTGATGAAAGAGGTAGTCAGGAACAAAAGGGGAAAGCAAATAAAAGTTGAGTAGGTTTTGAGAATGCTGATGATCTCATGCCCTGAACAGCCAGGAATGGTTCACACAGGTCTCTAATAGGGAAACAACTATCATACAACTTGCTAACAACAAAGGCAGAACTTGAAGCAAAGTTGCAAGGGTTTCTGTTCCTAATCTGATCTCTTTCTACATTTAATGATGCTTTTATATTAAATATTTACATGATATATTCATGCTGTAAGGATTATTGTAATTCATTTCAAAGAGTTTTACTAGGCAGCAATTGCATGTGAGAGATTGATTGTCTTAGGTGTTCAAGAAGAACTCGGCTAGAGTGTAAGCCAAACAAAGCTTGGTTAAGTTAGGTCCAGTTCCATTTTTAAAAAGTAAGAACAATCTAAAAACAGAAATATATCTTCAAGCTTTTAGAGAAATATAAGCTCATACTGAAGTTTTAGATATTATGTATAAAACAGAGAAGGAATCCTAAAAATGTTCTTTATTCAGCTGTTTGCCCAAATCATTCTGGAAAATCCTTTCCAAAATTCATCTTCTTTGACTCCTTTACATCCTTCTTTATCACACTCTCTTCCCTGGATTTTAAATGCTTAGTTTTTCTTCCTAACATAGCTAACTCTTTCATTTTGGGGTCTGTCATCACCCAAACAAAAGGCTAACAGCTGGGGCTCAGGCAGAAGGTTATAAACACATACTCAGGTCCACAATCCCTTTGGAGCCAGATGTGTTTTGAAATTCCAAATTTTACAGTCATTAGAAATAAACTTAGTCCATAAGAAATACTTCTAAGGGGATTAGATAGCACTAATGTAACAATGACACATTATTATTTCTGCCACAAAATGTGAATATAGACACTAGAGGGATACAGGCTCCTTTCAGTTCAGGTCAAGTTTTGCCCACAAATGCATTCAGATTGGCTCAAGTTTTACTGTCAAATGAGTTTGTAAAAGTTTAACATTTACAACTTTTCAGCTTATGAAATTGAGGATGAGGAAATGTGATGCTGTACATTGATACTCAAATATCATATTCATGAGTTAATTTGCACAAAAATCATAGATCAGTGCATAGCTCACAACAAAACCATAATAGATGTTGGCTGTGATCATTAATGAGATACTTATGACACTGGAAAAAATGTGCATTATACCACTGAATCTTATAACCACTCTTTTAAGTTAGGTACTCCTGTTAGGTCCTGAAGAAGAGAACCTTAGGACTCAGTACCTTGCTCAGAAGCATTTGGGTAATTGTGTACAAGTTTCATTTCCATGTTAGGTGTATCTGACTCCAAACCACATACTTATAATAATATTATGATGCTTGATCCCAAGGAATTGGCTTCTGATTAAAGGTGACAGTTTGAACACATGTATTTATCTATTTTCCCTCCTGAAATTTCATGAAAATAACAGTAAGGGGATATTAAAAATAATGCTTAATCCACAAGTGGTTTCGGGGTGGTAGAGGAAAAATAATAATAGAATACTTGGAGCTAGAAAACAGATGGACAAATTATAATTGATAAAACAGTACCAAGGAAACTGAACCTAAGACAAACAGCAACCAAATTTACCTTGCAGAATCTCCCAAAGAATCAGGAAATTACAAAACTAGGCATCTCCAGAAGTGAGGATCAACTAGGAACTAAAGAGGGAAATATTAGTTAAAATTCTTCAGAAGTGTTTCAGAAGCCTTTCTATATTTCTGAAGTACGTGAGCATATCTCTCCTCAGATACTGGTATATAGCTGGTTTCATGATAGAGTTTAAGAAGAAGCTCAGACATGAAAATGTTAAACCTTGGACATTCCTTTACTTGCAAGACCCAACACTGGAAGTCAAGTTGATTCTCTCAAAATATGGATGGAAAATCCTGCTTTGGAAGAATCTAAGCAGAAAAAAAGGCATAAAAATATCAAGAGTGAGGTTTTTTTATTGAAATGATCCATCCTAAAAGGAAGCCCACAGTTGACAAGCCTCATCCACTGAGCTTTCTAACAAATTTTAGTTTCTGTTGGTAACTGTTAAAAAGCCAAGGGTCAATAGATATTTGAGGTAAGCTTTTATGATAAAAGCACAAACAAATAGAGAAGAGGAAAGTTAAAGAAAATTTTTCATGAGAAAGCTACACAAAACTATTGTTGATATCTTCAGGGATGTCAAGAGGATATAATGCATCCAGAATTAAAGCACTATGATATTAAAAGGAATATTCACAGAATAAAAGTACTTGGAAAAATTTTAAAAATCAACAAATGAAAAATTCAATAGAATATAAAGTCAAGGAAGTCTCTCAGGAAGTAGAATAACAATGGTAGTCCTAGAAATAAATAATTGAGGAAACAAAGGGGAATATATTCAAATGACTTATAGAAAATTTGCCAAAGTTAAGAACATGAGACTGCAGATCAAAAAGGCACCATCTAGTGCCTCTTACCCTCCATAAAATCATCAAAGCCTACATCATAAAGTTTTAGAATATGGGAAGACAATCAGAAACTTCTAAAAACTTCCAGGAAAAAGAAAAGCAGACAATAATGGGAATAAAGAACAAAGGGTTATTACTTTTTTTTTTCAGCATCACCAAAAATTTAAAAACAAAATTCAAAGTTAAAAAAATTCTAAGAAACAATGTACTTTGTAACCAGGCATAGTATTTATTAGTTAAAAAGACAGAATATAGGAATAATTTTCTCTCTCTCTCTCTCTAATATATATCTGTATGTGTGTGTGTGTGTGTGTGTGTGTGTGTGTGTGTGTGTGTGGTTTGCACATAAACCCTCAAAAATGTAATTTGAATGTAACTTCTCATAACTCTCATAAGAAACTACTAGAGCAGGTCGTGTTCCACCAAAATAAGGAGGTAAACCAAGAAATGTGAAAACCCAGAGCCAATGACAGAATCCACAACGGAGAGACAAAGGGAATGTCCAATTTAATGGGGAGGGAAATCTGAGATGGCAATATCATATGGGGTCTTTTGGAGTAGGGGGATGTACCAGGGATTAAACTCAGGTACTCCATCACTGAGCCACATCCCCAGCCCTATATTGTATATTATTTAGAGACAGTCTCACTGAGTTGCTTAGCGCCTTGCCTTTGCTGAATCTGGCTTTGATGGTGGTCTTCTGGCCTCTGCCTCCTGAGCTGCTGGGATTTCAGTTGTGTACTACAGTGTCTTCAAGAATGAGTTACAGGGCTGGGGTTGTGGCTTAGTGGTAGAGTGCTTGCTTCGCACTTTTGAGGAACTGGGTTTGATCCTCGGCACCACATAAAAACAAATAAAAATAAAAATATTCCATCTACAACTAAAGCAGTATTTTTTTAAAGAATTAGTTACAATAGGACTGGTAGAGCAATTGCCTAGCACATGTGGGCACTGGGTTTGATTCTTGGCACCACATAAAAATAAATAAATAAAATAGATACATTGTATCATCTACAACTAAGTTATATTTTTAAAAGATGTACAAATATGAAAAAAATAGTTAAAATAGAAAATACTGACAACATTCTGGATGAAATAAATCAGAAAATCTGGGAATGGCCTAGGCATCGATTTTCTCAAGGTTGTTCAGGGGATTGAAGGTATAATTAGTGTGATAATGTTAATCTAGAATTCTTTTTATAATTTTTTTATTTATATATGACAGCAGAATGAATTACAATTCTTATTACACATATAGAGCACAAGTTTTCATATCTCTGGTTGTATGCAAAACATATTCACACCAATTCATGTCTTCATACATGTACTTTGGATAATAATGTCCATCACATTCCACCATCATTTCTAACCCCATGCTCCCACCCTTCCCCTCCAACTCCTCCGCCCTACATAGAGTTCATCTATTCCTCCCATGTTCCCTCTCCCTATCTCACTATGAATCAGCCTCCTTATATCAGAGAAAACATTTGGCATTTGTTTTTTAGGGATTGGCTAACTTCACTTAGCATTATATTCTCTAACTCTATCCATTTACCTGCAAATGCCATGATTTTATTCTCTTTTATTGCTGAATACTATTCTTTTGTGTATATATGTCACATTCATCTATTGAAGGTCATCAACATTGGTTCCACAGTTTAGCTATTGTGAATTGTGCTGCTATAAACATTGATGTGGCTGTGTCCCTGTAGTAGGCTGTTTTTAAGTCCTTTGGGTATAGACCAAGGAGAGAGATAACTGTGTCAAATGGTGGCTCCATTTCCAGCTTTCCATGGAATCTCCATATTGTTTTTCATATTGGCTGCACCAGTTTGCAGTCCCACCAGCAGTGTATGAGTGTGCCTTTTCCCCCTCATCCTCACTAACACTTATTATTGTTTGTATTCATAATAGCTGCCATTCTAACTGGAGTGAGGTGAAAGCTTAGAGTAGTTTTGATTTGTATCTCTCTAATTGCTAGCAATGATGAACATATTTTCATATATTTGTTGATTGGTTTTATATCATATTTTGAGAAGTGTCTGAATGTAGAATCTTATACAACATGTGATCCCTGAGTAGCAGCATTGACATCATCTTGGAACTGGTCAGAAATGCAAAATCCCAGTGGCAGGAACACTTACATGTAATTTTGAAGAATTGCCAGAAGCTGGGTATGGAGCCATGCAAGAGGGATAAACTCATGAGAATGAGGTGTAGGGAGAGCTCCATACTTTTGTGGACTTTACCTCCAGTAACCCTGTCAAGATCTTACTATGAAGATTTAAAGAAAATGCCCTTGTGACTCTAGCAGGCTGAAATGAAGAAAAAAATCTTCTAAGAATACAAGAGTCTTCCATAAAAAAGACCAATTTTCCAAATAAACAACTTTGTCAGAAATGACTTTGTCAGAGCCTTATTCTAGTGGAGGAAAGGCATTAATTCTACTTTGAGCAAGGCTTCTCTTCCCATTTCATGGAAGAAGGGGAAGGACAGAGTCAAGAGGGGTCAAGGAATAGATTGGGCATGCTGTACCCAGGGAAGGAACTAGGGGACAAAAGATAAAATCTGTGTCACTGGAGAATCACTAGTGATGATCACAGTGTTGAGATCCAGGCTCACCCAAAGATTGAGAATTCCTCATTTCATTATAGATTACTCAGCTTCCTCATGCACCACCTCACCAATAGGGCTCCACACAGACACTCCTTGAATGTCTAAGAGAGGCACCACCACACAGACACTCCCTGGGGATTGCCTAGGGAAACCCAAATTAGGAGTGGAGACAAAAGGATAGAGGAATCTGAAGTCCCTGGCACTATTACTACAAAAAACATCAAATAAAACATGCACATTAAACATACCTAAATAAAGACCAAACTTTTATAAATCCTTTTATTAAAGACTTAGTTACTGAGTTCCTACTATCTGATAAAACATAACTGACTTTAAAAAAATCAAATGTATGTAGCCCTAAAGGCAAAAGAAGAGAGTTTGAAAAGAGAAAGCAAGCATGGGAACAAGATTTATATGTGATACACATTGAAATTATCAGATTAGAAGCTTAAAGTAATCATGATTAATATGTTAATTGCCCTAGTGGAAAAATTAGACAACATGCAAAAACAGGAAATGAAATGGAAATTCTCATCAAAAATAAAATGATGGAAATTAAAAATGCTGTATGACAAATGATGACTATACTTGATGGGTTCATTAGACTTGTCATGGCTGAGGAAGGAATCAATGGACTTGGAAAGAGGTGACCACAGACTTCTAAACCTGAAATGTAAAAAGAAAAAGAAGTTAGACAGCAAAACAACAGAACATCCAAAATATTTAGGAACAGTTTTAGAACTTGTAACATATTTGTAACTACTTACCAGAAGAAGAAGAAAGAGAAGATATTGTTGAAGTAATATGATGAAGAACTTCACACAATTAGTGACAACAGAATCAGTGCAAATGCCTACCAAAATTTCGATCTCATTCCTCACAGAAATAGAAAAAATGATCCTAAAATTTGTATGTAGCCACAAAGACCCAAGTAGCTAAAGTGATCTCCATCCAAAAGAACAAAGCTGAAATTTCAAAATATTTTACAAAGTAATAGTAATCAAAGCAGCAGGATACAGGCATGAAAACAGTTATATCATCCAATGGAACAGAGTAGAACCCAGCAATAAAAAACATGCCTGTTGTCAGCTGATTGTCAATGAAGATGCCAAGAACACACAATTGGGAAAGGACAGTCTCTTCAATGGTGCTAGGAGAACTGGATATCCATATAGAAAAGCATAAAAATGAATACTTATTTCACTCCTTGTACACAAAATCAACTTAAAATGGATTAAAGACTTAAACATAGACCTAAAATTATAAAACTACTAGAAAAACCTTAGTAGAAAAGTTTCACAACATAGATCTAGGAAGTAGTCTTCTGGATAACATCATGAAAGGACAAACAAAGCAAAAATAGACAAATGTGACAATATTACAGGAAAAGGCTTTTGTACTGCAAAGGAAATGAGAATGAAAAGACAATTCATGACTGGGAGAAAATATTTGCAAGTCATAAACTAGCTAAGTGGCTAAGGGGTTAATATTCAAAATATATGACAGACTCAAACTACTCAATAGCATGAAAGAATTATTCTTTCTAAAAAAATGTGCAAATGACTTAGACATTTTCCAAAAGAGGATATGTGCATGGCCAACAGATACAATAAAAAGTGATCAATGTCTCCAGTCATCAGAGAAATGCAAACTAAAAACAAAATAAAATATTATCACATATTTGTTAGATTGGCTGTTATCAAAAAGATGAGAGGCGGGGCTGGGGTTTTGGCTCAGTGGTAGAGTGCTTGCCTAGCATGTGTGAGGCCCTGGGTTCCATCCTCCGTACCATATTAAAAAAAAAGAAAGAAAGAAGTGAATGAAAGAAAGAAAGAATAAACAAGTAAAATAAATTTATTTTTTTAAAAAGATGATAGATACCAGATACAGTGGCACATGCCTGGAATCCCAGAGGCTTGGGAGGCTGAGGGAAGACTATTGAGAGTTCAAAGCCAGGCTCAGAAACTTAGTGAGTCCCTAAGCAACCCAGTGAGACCCTGTCTTTAAATAAAATATAAAAAGGACTGGGGATGTGACTCAGTAGTTAACTGTCCTTGGGTTCAATTTCCAGTACCAAAGAAGGGGGGAATCATAGTTTAAGTTTTGGTGAGCATATAGAGAAAAAGAAGTCCTTATCTGGTTTTGCTAGCATTATCTATTATTACAGCCATTTTGGAAAAGGAATATAGAAGTTGCTTTAAAAACTAAAAATAGAATTATCATATGATCCAGCAATTCTACTTCTAAGTATATTCCCAGAGGAATTGAAATCAGTGTGTGGCAGAGGTATCTGTACTCTCATGTCCATTACAACTTTCTTCATAATAGCCAAGAAGTGGAAACAATCTGAATGTCCATCCATGGATGAATGGGTTTAAAAACTCCATGTATATGCATATGTATGTATATTTATACACATACATATACACAGTGGGATACTATTTTGCCCTAAAAAAGAAAAAAAAAAACTAGAAAATTTCTTCACTGTGACAACAGGAATCCAGACCCAGACAAATACTATATAGTGTTACTTACAGTAGGTGTGGTATCTAAAAAATGGTCCTCCTAGAAGAAGAAGGTACATAGTGCTGGTTACCTGAGGCTGAGGAAGGCATAGATGGGGAAAAGAGAGGTGCCGATCAACAGGTACAAAGTTTCAATTAGATAAGAGGAATAAGTTCCTTTATTCTATTGAACAGCATGGGGACTATACTTACTAATAATGTGTTGTGTATTTTAGAATAGCTATAAAAGGTTTGGAAATATTCTTATCACAAAGAAATGATAAATATTGAGGTCATGTATATGCTAAGTGCCCCGATTTGCTCATTTCACAATGCATACATATGTTGAAACTCCACCGTGTAGTTCATGAATATACACAATAATTATTTGTAAATTAAAAATAAAATAAAACTTTAAAAACTTAGTTACAGACACCAAACTAAATATCTGGGGAATCCAGTGAAGATCAAGCAGGACCAATGTCAAATAAATAAGTAAATAAAACAACAAGGAATATTATTTTCATTCTGTAGACAACCAGAAACAAAGAGAAAATCTTGAAAGTAAGAGGAGAAAATGCTTGGCATATTTAGGAAGAAGGACAGGAACTAAGGCATCTTCTCACTAGAAATCATGCAAAGCAAGAAGTAAAGTGTAATATTCAAAGTGCCAAAATAAAGAGAAAAACATTCTACTAATTTAGAATTTTATATCTGAAAAATTGTTATTCAATGGCAAAAGAATTAAAGACTTTCTCGGAAAAACTAAAATGGAGGTATATTTCAGTGGATCTTCTCTATAAGCAATAATAAAAGAAGTTTTGCAGGCAAAAAGAAATTGATACATGTCAGAAACTTGATTCTACATAAAAAACAAAAGAGCACTAGAGAAGAAAAAACATAAAGTTAAAACAGTTTGATTTTCCTAGTGTATTTTCTAGTGTATCTAAAGGATGGAGGTTTATAGCAATAATAGTAACAATGTCTTGAGTGATTATAGCATATTGCTAAGTAGACTGAATGACAGTTTGTCCCAAAGAGTGAGAAGGAGGAATTGGGAATACTCTGTTGTAGGTCACTTGTTTACATATGAAGTGGTTAACAAAATTTCAAAGGAGACTCCAATTAGTTAATAGTGTATACTGTAAACTCTGATGCAACCACTACTTTTCTTTAAAGAAATAGAATTGATAAACTACAAGAGGAGACAAAATGAACTCCACGTCTTTTATTTGAAACAAGAGAAGGAAAGGGGCCACAGGGTGAGGAACAAAGAACAAATGCAGCCGATACAGAAGAGTTACAAATTAGGCAGATATCAATCAAGAAGCACATGATGAATTGTCTAAACAGACTATTAACAGACAAATCGAGAGAGTGGATTAAAACGCAAGATGCAAATACATGTGTCTATAAGAAATCCTTTTTAAATATAAAGATTCAGATAGGTTACAAGATAAGGGATAAAGATACACCATGCTAACCCTAATAAAAAAAAATGGAGCACTCTTTTAATTTCAGAGGAATCTAACTTAAGAACAAAGGAGATTATCAGGAGTTAAGAGGGATATTGCATATGAAGCACTAGCTGTGTGTCTAATACCATGACAGTTTTTTTTTCATTTATATTACTTCATTTAGTCCTCATGAAAATACAATTGGTAGGTGGCATTTACTCTATGTCTGAATATAAGAGAATTAATAAAATGTGAAAAATGACCTCTTCATTGTTCTCCTTTTGTTAAATAAATTACATTTGAAGCAACAAAGAGAAAAATCAGCATTTGAAAACTGTAAACAGGAACTCAGTACCCCATTATGTCATTTGTTTTTGTATTGCATTGATTATTTTCATGAGTCTACTCAAGTGCTAGTACAGTTGCTGTTTCCAGGTAAGCAAGATACGCAGCAGGACTTGTGGTCAGCAGAATCTTTTATACCAGCATGCTGTTATGTGTGGTCTCTAACCATCTTGTCTTGTGGGATACTGATGCTTTGTGGTCTCTGTCATACATAATCCTGGTGGCAATTTCTGCTACTTCCCCAGTGTCTCACAGTTTTCTACATGATTTGATGTTGTGTTTGGTATATGCTTAACACATTTCATCTGCCTGCCAAGTTTAGGTTTGCTCCACTAAATGTAGCTCCTGTCTTGGTGTCCTGCTACCATTTATCAACCACAAACATCTCATCCTGCAGAGCAGAGCTGGAGGGAGCATGGCTTCAGTGCTGCTGGGCTGGCTGGAATCCAGGGTCTTGTTGCCAGTGATCTGCACTTCCATTTAATAATAAAACGGGCTGATGGTCTTGCCGGTGACACTGCCTGAGAAATCCACATGTTAGCAAATCTACATCCAATTATCACTGCCCTGTACATCAGTGTTTAAGGCTACTGGCCTCATTCCTCGCTACATGACCTTCTGGACCAAAAGTTGTATATACTCTCCATTCACAAAGTGGAAAACATGCTATTTGGTCTGGGGTGAAAAATGGCACTTTTTTATGTCTTTGCAAAAAAGAGATAATTGTTGTCTTTTTAAATTACATAGCAATTTACTAATTTGTATAAGAAACCTAAACACGAATGCTACAACTATTACTATTGTTTTTAAAATTTGCCAATCAACTAAGGACTTTAGAGAGTAAAACCAAGATCAAACTTTAAAGCACAATAAAAACAAAAAGAAAAAAGAAAAAGTGGAGATGAATGCCACAGGTCTTTTCCATACTTTCTGGCTTTTGAATTTTTATTTTATACATAGTAGTTGTATGTGACATACTCTCATACAATACTTATTCTATTCTATTATTGTATTCTAACAAATTCTCTGGGTGACTTTTATGCAGACTAAACCACTGACTTGGAATGATAAACAAGGTCCCCAGATATCTCCTTTTTTTGTGGAGGTTTTTTTTTTTTTTTTTTGTACTGGAGATTGAACTCAGGGGCACTTGACCACTGAGCCACATCCTCAACCCCCCCCCTTTTTTTTTGTATTTTATATAGAGACAGAGTCTTACTGATTTGCATAGCACCTTTGTGTTGCTAAAGCTGGCTTTGAACTCGGGATCCTCCTGCCTCAACCTCCAGAGCCACAGGTTCTAATATATAAGCCTTATTACCTCACGTTTCAGCTGGCACTTTTATACAAATAAAGTACAATAATATAATCCTAACCTACATTATGCATGAGAAAGTTTAAAGTATAAGTCTATAAGGATTCCAAGGAAGCAAAATCAGAGAGCAAACCCCCCCAAAATTTTATCTGATGATGTCAAGTATTTGTGTAAAGAGGCCTTAAATTACATCTTCTGCTGCACAGGTATATTTTTGTTCACCTCTGCTTCTGTTTCAAAACTAATTCTCATTAGTGTTTTCTTCAAATGCTCCATTGAGAAAATAAGTGTATCATCTTACTTACTTCAAGGGGTCTGCTCTATACCAGCATGACTAATCTCAAGGAAATCATCTTTTGACAACAGAGATCACAATATTTATGAAAGCCAGGCAATGTAATATCCCTCACAGCAAAAAGTCTTAACAACACAGAGCAACAAGGAACCAGCCCATTTAGAGAGTGCCAGCCCAGAGAGTATTATTTGCAAATAAGCACAGGTGAGGAAATAAGAAGCACAACTATTTAGCTATCAGCTAAGACCAATAGCTAAGAATGGGCTGGATTTTGTTATGTATTAAGACAGGAAAATTAATTTTCAGAATAAACATCATTAATGCAAAGTTGGCATGCTCTCCCTTTACCTCCTCTAAGGTAAGCATATGAAAACAGTAACTTAATAGTCATTAACAGAGGTTAGTGCAGTGACTTTGAGCATATTAGTTGGAGAGAACTGTCAACAATAAAAAATACCATTGACAGTGTGGTGAAACAGATTTATTGAAGGAGTGTTTCCTGAGTTCTGTGATTTGAATAGGTTGAAGAAGAAAATGTTGATGCAAAAGTGAGGGCAGAGATGGAGCCTGATGTTAATGCCTCCAGTAATGATAAAAATATATTGAATGAATTTTATGACACAAATATATTTGCAAATATGGAAAATTATGTTTCTTATTCACAGAATGTTATGAGGCATGAAGCTGCCTGAAGAATATTAACTAAAATAAGGTAATAAAGAGGGAGAATGTGGCAGTCAGTGCGCATCTGAACAACATAATTCTTATCTGGGTTTTGCTTTTAACTTTGTAAATCTCCTTTGGTTTCTATGAGCACATCAGGGAACATCAGGATCCCACCGAATTGTCAGGTTTGGGTGGAAACTGAAATTTTTAATGCCATGACTATTTGCTGTGTAGCCAGTGGACAGCATTTCTAACTCAGTGTACCTGGCTGAATCATTTAGATGTCAGACGTTCCATCTCTTACTCAGTTCTCAATTCATTTACTATTCTGACAAGGCATATAACTATATCCTTCCTCCTTGTGACATGGGTCATGAACTGTACCAGAAACACCTTTGCAAAAAAGATTCACAGCAGTAAGTCTCTTTGCTGATTTATCCTAGGAGTGGTCTTTGCATCATCCAAGTACATCCTTAAGTTAAGTGTAATGACAAACTTCTCACATTTTTCTTCCACAAGGAGCCTTAAGAATATTCCTCTATGTGCTACATCTTATGGAATCTTTCCTCTAAGTTTACACATTGAGTTCATCATTGATTAACCTAAGGTAACGCCTTCCTCCCAAATAAGTAAAAAGAGCTACTTCAAACAGTTAAATCTTTACTTCGGGTGAAAAAAAAAATTGTGTTTCTGAGTCTACAGCAGTCTAAATGTCATATTGGTTCATTTTCTGAGTGTCCAGCTGGCCTTATATAAACCCCACACATTTTTTGAAGCAGTTTTCCTTCTCCTTTTCTAGAAAACTTGAAGAACTAAGGAAATGTGCTCCACCCCTCTTACTCTCTTTCCTTCCTGCTTGGCTATTCTGTGGTTTGAATTGTTCCTTAATTGCTTCATATACATAACTCTTGAGGAAAAGAACATGTGGAATTTTTCTTTGATAAGTTCCCCAGGACCCACTATAGGCTTCAGCATCAAAAATTACTCATTGAAGGTAGAAGTAATTCACTTAGCTAGCTCTAAATCCAATTGAAGTTGTTGCCTATAGCAGGAGACTCCCCAGGCATTAAAGACAAGAGAGATTTGTGTTTTTTTAGGAACAAGGCATCCGGATCCCAGGTACCAGATGTTTCATACTTTTTTATTGTTTAGACCCAGAACATAAATTTTTACCTAAAAAAAAAAAAAAATTTAAAAAGGGGTCTCTGGAAAGAGCTGTCCAAGATCCCTAGGTAAATTTTTTATTTCTAAAGCCTTTTCATTGGCTCTCGGTGATTTTTTTTCCCCATTGAGAATGAAGCATTTCAAAGGCATTGGGTAAGGAAGATAAGACTTAGTAAGTTAGTGAAGCTATTGGAGCTCACTCCTTGCAAAGGACAAAATACATATACCTGCAAAGTGAAAACAGCAATTGAGTGGCTTCCAGAGCCAGCCAGCGCAGGTTCTGGCAGCAAGGTGGGGTGGATGGTGTGTTCACAGTCATTTGTGTTCGTGGTGCCTTTGTAAGCCTGTGACTGCCTGTGCTTAGGAAGATAAGAAATGCCGAGAGGTAACAATTTTCTGCCTAAGAATGTGAGAAACTAAAGTAAAATAAGTAGGACCTTCATGTTGCAGCAAAGGTAGCTGAAAAGCTTGTCCAAGTTGAGCTACTGATAAGCCCGAAATAGAAATGAGGGCAACCCTCTGATGTCCCAGCTGCTTTCCTGAAAATTATCTTTCTGAGGTCAATATTTCAAATTCTTACAATTCAAAGGCATTCTCCTCCAATCAAATTCTCCCTGAATTTTGGTGGCATTTGATGCTTGCTCCCCACTTTCATGATTATCTTTAGTTTGACATCCAAGATGATAAGTGCTTCTGTTGTCTTTCTTTTTGCCTACTCCTTCTCTTTGGGGGGAAAAGGACTAGGGGAGGGGGCTAGAGGATGTGGCTCAAGTGATAGCGTGCTTGCCTGGCATGCGTGTGGCCCAGGTTCAATCCTCAGCACCACATACAAAAGATGTTGTGTCCGCCGAAAACTAAAAAAAAATAAATAAATAAAAATATTTAAAAAAAAAAAAAAAGGGCTAGGATATAAGGAGGGAGAAATGTCCACCATGAGCCTACATCTGATTTGCTCAGTGTGTGTGAGGGGTGAGGGAGAGAGAAGTCTATTTCTAAAAGAGGTCAAGGACATCCTTAAGAAGGAACTCTGAGCAAGGAAATATTTTGCAACTACTTACAGGAGGCATGAGAAGTGAATGTTAGGTGGTATATATGGATGATTCTAGAGCCTTCGTGGGGCTTCTGATTGTAGGTGAGGCAAAGGATAAAAGAACTGACACTCAGTAAAGAACAACTTTGTGTAGGACACATTTTTTCATTCATTATGAAAGAAAGAAATTAACAAATGCATTGAATTAAAAACTTGTTCATCAAAAGATACCACCAAGAAAATAATAGGCAATCCACAGGTAGGGGACATGAACTATTTTCACCACAAGAATCTGAGACCTCAGAGTCTCATTTCACTTCAGGAGGGAAAAAAAAAAAAAAAACCCTTTAGGTAGGAATTTATAGTTTTCTTTTTCCAGAGAGTTTCAACATTTCAACACATTTAATGAAAAATTTCAAATACCAATAAAGTTGAAGTGATTTTTCAGTGAATGTTCATATATGTACTGCCAAAATTGTATCATCAACATTTTATTACACTTGTTTTGCTACATATCATCCATCTATCCACTCTCCCATTCATCTTGTTTTTTAATGTAGTTCAAAGTAAATTGCATATACGAGTACATGTCTCCCCAGATACTTCAGCATGCATATCATTAGAGAGAATTCAATATTTGCCAACTGTGCATTTTCTTTTGATATAAAATACATATACATGTGCATATATGTATGTGTACAATGAAAGGCACAGATATTAAGTGTTTATCTCCTGAGTTTTGAAAAATGCAAACACACCTGTTGCTTTCTAGATACAGAACACTGTCATCACCATCAAACTTTTTCACAGCCCTTACCTGCCCATCCCCCAAGAGGAAACTACTGCTGTAATATATTTTTTTCATAATGTGAAGTCTAATTTTGCGTGTTCATAAGATCTTACAAATGAAATCAAGCAGTGTGCATGTTTTCCTGTAAGGCTTCTTCTACTCAACGTAATTATTTTGAGATCTAGCCATGTTTGGGGTATATTAGTATTTTTTTCTTTTGATTGTTGAGTAGTATTGTATTTTGTTATTATATCTTGTTATTTCTATTATTCTGTTAATAATTGATGCTTAGGCCATATATAGCATGAGGCATTATGAATACAACTGTTATAAACATTATTGTACAATACTTTTGTGAAATATATATTTGATCATGTGCAAAGATAGGAATTTCTAGAAGGTATTTCTTCATAGTGAGTCTATTAATATTTTTCATTTTTACAAACAATATACATGAGCTGCAATACTCTACATTTTTACCAAAATTTGACACGGTCCATCTTAAAATGTTAGTCATTCTGGTGGTGTTCGTAATGGCATTTTTCATGGTTTTAACTTTCTTTTCCCAAATAACTAATGATTTTCAGTATTTTTCATGTGCTTTGGGGCCATTTGTATGTCATTTCATTGAAAGGTCAGTTCAAATATTTTGATTCTTTTAAATTTTGTTTGTTTTGTGTTTTTTGGAGATGGAGGTCTCACTCTATGTCCCAGCCTGGTCTTGAACCCTTGGACTCAAGTAATCCTCCCACCTTGGCCTCCTAAGTAGCTGGGACTAAAGACTCCCACATTCACATGAGTTCTTTTTAGAGTATTTTAAAATTGAGTATTGGAATATTTGTATTCCTGAAGCCTTTTCATTGGCTCTCAATGGTTTTTTTTCTTTGAGGATCAAGCTTATTAATGTTATCTTTGCTATTTATTTTATTAATGGCATCTGTTAATGAGCAGAAGTTTTAATGTACTTTAATTAATTAATTTACCTTTCATAATTATTTCTTTCTGTGATTTGTCTAAGAAACTTTTAAATCTATCACCAAATCATGCAGATAGCCTCCTGTGTTGTCCTCGAGAAGATACAGTGTTTTGATTTTTTTTTCATATCTCTGTATATAAGGTATGTTGACACCCAATTCAAGTCTTCATACATGTACTTTGTATAATGATGACCATCACATTCCACCATCCTTGCTAATTCCTTTCCCCCTCCTTTTCCCTCCCACCCCTCTTCCATATCTAGAATTAATCTAATCCTCCCAAGCTCTCCCTCCCTATCCCACTATGAGTCACCCCCCCCTCCTTATTTCAGAGAAAACATTCAGCATTTGTTTTTTGGAGGACTGGCTAACTTCACTTAGCATTTTCTTCTCCAGCGCCATCCAATTACCTGCAAATACCATGATTTTAGAGTTTTGATTTTTTAAAGTGGGCCCAATGTTCAAATTAATTTTCCCCCATGACATGAAATAGTTGTTAAGATTGTTTCCCATATATGTATGTGATTATTCTTCTACCTTTTGTTTAAAATACTCTTCTTACCGTCGTGATTCTGCAATCTGCATTTGGGGTAAAATTGGGAGTTCATAACCCACTTCAATCTAATGTATGAAATATGATATGTCAAGAGCTTTGTAATGTTGTGAACAACCAATAAAAAAAATAAAAAATTAAAAAAAAATAAAAAAAAATAAAATACTCTTCTTTTTCTATTGAGTTGCTTTGGCTCTTTTTAAAGACTCGATGGAAATCATTAAGATTTCAATGTTTTTAAACCAAGCAACAGAAGTCCAGATTCCCATTTGATTGAAAAAGGTTATTTGCATTATTTTATAATTTGTGACTGATGACAAATATTGCTACAAATTTCCAAAAATTACTAGTCACTGTGCTGAGTGTCTCAGCATAGATTATTTCATTCCATTTTCAAAACAAATCTATCAAGTAACCACTTTTATGATGCCCACTAGAGATAAGAAAATGAGCTCAGAGTGGCAAAATAATGTGCCAAGGTCACACAGCTCAAAAGTGGCAAAAACAGAACTTGACCTTAAGTCTCTCTGAATCTGGAAACTGCTCTCAGCCAGTGTACTATGTTGACCTGTAATGAAAATCAATGAGCCAGATGTTTTACCTGGTAGAAAGTGACTGGAACATTAGTTAAAATTGCTTTCACAGTGTAGAAAACAGGCATATCAGGACTTACCTACTACCTTGAGAAAAGTAGAATTGCAAATCTGTATTCCTTTAAATGGTAACTCACTATCTTTAATGACTTTATGTTTTTATCCTTTATAATTTACTGACAGTATTTGAATAAATCTGCTTGCAAATGTGATTAAAAATAGTGTAGCCGAGAATAAGTATGAAAAGCTGAGCTTTTAAAATTCGTTTTCCTTATCAGTTGAAACAAAGCAGGCTTTCAGTCCTCCGAAATAATTTCTATGAGAGTTCTGATCTCAAATCAGATTATCTGAGTTTCAAGAAGTCTGAAGAAAGGTGTTATGATTTAGAGTACTGCTAGGGTGAAAACTGCATGCCTATTTGTTTGGAAAACATTTGGTTATTATATGCTTGTGTTTCAAAAATGACCTAAAGAAAGAGGTGTTATCTCAATATGTGTGAGATTTATTGCCAGTGTATTAGTAAGGAGAATTGTGCTTACTATTTTGCAAAAGCATGTGAAAAATTGAGACTCCGTACTATATTTTCTTAAATGTAATTTAGCAGTAACTTGAAATTGCCTGTATATTCAAAAAGATGACAATAGTATTTCCTCAATGGACTTGAATACAAGGGTTTTGTTCTTAAAATAATAATGGAAAACTGAACATTGGCAGAATAACCTATTTCCCTGGCTTTATTAAAAACTGGCACTGATGCCTCTAATGGTAGCAAACAGACTTTAAAAATTTAATGTATTTTTTTATTTGTTGGTTTTTCCATCCTATAACTTTCTGTGTTAGTGCATGGGAAATGGGGCTATGAAGAATTTCCAAGATTTACTTCTCATTTTACAAGCACAGTCCCTCTCTGTGAGACATTTGTTGGACTCCAGCTACCTTCTATCTCTGTGTTGAAGCCCAAGTTGCTAGGTTCAAGGAATTCATGCATTTCTGTGCTTACACAGTATAAAGATAACAACTTCAAGGCAAATATATATATACATATATTCATATATATCTATATCTATTTCCTAAAGATTCTGCCACAGGAAACATAGATACATATCTCTATTTGATAATAGGGCTCTGTACACCCATACTACTTACTTCATAAAATTAAGGTGAGGATTAAGTAAAATAATGTATAAATGAATACATGTATTTTGTAAAATGTCAGTGGGTAGATGCTACTACTAAAAACAAAATTGCTTTCTCATTCCTTGGTTTTATTTACCACAGTATCATTCATGCAACAAATTTACAGGCAATAATGAATAGCTATAAGAGTGGTATAATACAATTGAGAGAAATTGTTTTTAAAGTTTTGAAGTATTAAAAATAAATCTACTTTGGTATAGTGATGCTACCTGCTTCACTCTTCTTACTAAGGACTGCTTTAGCTATTCTGGGTCTCTTATTTTTCCAGATGAATTTCATGACTACTTTTTCTATTTCTATGAGGAATGCCATTGGGATTTTGATTGGAATTGCATTAAATCTGTATAGTGCTTTTGGTAGTATGGTCATTTTGACAATATTAATTTGGCCTATCCAAAAACAAGGGAGATCTTTTTATCTTCTAAGGTCTTCTTTAATTTCTTTTTTCTTTTTTTTTTTCTTCTTTTTTTTTTATTGGTTGTTCACAACATTACAAAGCTCTTGACATATCATATTTCATACATTAGATTGAAGTGGGTTATGAACTCCCAATTTTACCCCAAATGCAGATTGCAGAATCACATCGGTTATACATCCACAGTTTTACATAATGCCCAATTAGTAATTGTTGTATTCTGCTACCTTTCTTTAGCATTCTGTAGTTTGTAATTTTATGTAGGTCTTTCATCTGTTTTGTTAGGTTGATTCCCAAGTTTTTTTTTTTTTGAGGCTATTGTAAATAGAATTGTTTTCCTTGTTTCCCTTTCAGAGGACTTGTCACTGATACACTGATACACAAAATGCCTTCGACCTATGGGTGTTGATGTTGTATCCTACTACTTTGCTAAATTCATTTACTAGTTCTAGAAATTTTCTGGTGGAATTTTTTTGGATCTTCTATGTATAGAATCATATCGTCAGCAAATAGTGCTAATTTGAGTTTTTCTTTTTTCTATCCTTATCCCTTTAATTACTTTTGTCTGTCTAATTGCTCTGGCCAGTGTTTCAAGAATTATGTTAAATAGAAGTGGTAAAAGAAGGCATCCCTGTTTTGTTCCAGTTTTTAGAGGGAATCCTTTCAATTTTTCTCCATTTAGAATGATGTTGGCCTGGGGCTTAGCATAGTCAGCTTTTGCAATGCTGATATATGTTCCTGTTATCCCTAGTTTTTTTAGTATTTTGAACATGAATGGATGTTATCTTTTGTTGAATGTTTTTTTATGCATCTATTGAGATGATCATATGATTCTTATCTTTAAGTCCTTTGATGTGCTGAATTATATATTTTTGATTTCCGTATGTTGAACCAATCCTGCATTACTGGGATGAACCCCACTTGATTGTGGTGAACTATTTTTTTGAGATGTTTTGTATTCGATTTGCCAGAATTTTACTGAGAATTTCTGCATCTATGCTCATTAGCAATATTGGTCTGAAGTTTTCTCTCTTTGATGTGTCTTTGCCTGGTTTAGGAATTGGGATGATATTAGCCTCATAAATAAATTTGGATGTGCTCCCTCTTTTTCTATTTCACAAAATAATAAAGTATAGGTATTAGCTCTTCTTTATAGGTCCTGCAGAACTCAGCTGTGTATCCATCTGGTCCTGGGCTTTTCTTGGTTGGTAAGCTTTAGAGCAATACTAATAAAAACAGCATGGCATTGGCACCAAAATAGACTGGTAGACCAATGGTACACAATAGAGGACACAGAGACTAACCCACATAATTACAGTTATCTTATATTAGACAAAGTTTCCAAAAAACATACATTGGAGAAAAGATAGCCTCTTCAACAAGTGGTGCTGGGAAAAGTGGAAATCCATGTAACATAATGAAATTAAACCCCTATGTCTCACCATGCACAAAACTCAACTCAAAGTGGATCAAGGACCTAAGAATTAAACCAGAGACACTATGCCTATTAGAAGAAAAAGTAGGCCCAAATCTCCATCATGCCAGGTTAGGCCCCAACTTCTTTAATAAGACACCTATAGCACAAGAATTAGAATCAAGAATCAATAAATGGAATTGATTCAAACTAAAAAGCTTCTTCTCAGCAAAAGGAACAATCAGTGAGGTGAATAGAGAGCCTACATATTGAGAGCAAATTTTTACCACTCACATGTCAGATAAAGCACTAAACTCTAGGGTACATAAAGAACTCAAAAAACTAAAACTAAACCCAATCAACAAATGGGCCAAGGACCTGAACAGACACTTCTCAGAGGAGGGCATACAATCAGTCAACAAATACATGAAAAAATGCTCACCATCTCTAGCAGTCAGAGAAATGCAAATCAAAACTACCCTAAGATACCATCTCACTCCAGTAAGATTGGCAGCCATTATGAAGTCAAACAATAACAAGTGCTGGAGAGGATGTGGGGAAAAGGGTACTCTTATACATTGCTGGTGGGACTGCAAATTAGTTCAGCCAATTTGGAAAGCAGTATGGAGATTCCTGGGAAAACTAGGAATGGAACCACCATTTGACCCAGTTATTGCCCTTCTTGGTCTATTCCCTGAAGACCTTAAAAGAGCGTACTACAGGGATACTGCCACATCAATGTTCACAGCAGCACAATTCACAATTGCTAGACTGTGGAACCAACCCAGATGCCCTTCAGTGGATGAATGGATTAAAAAAATGTGGCCTTTATACACTATGGAGTATTAGGCAGCACTAAAAAATGACAAAATCATGGAATTTGCAGGGAAATGGATGGCACTAGAGCAGATTATGCTTAGTGAAGCTAGCCAATCCCTAAAAAACAAATACCAAATGTCTTCTTTGATATAATGAGAGCAACTAAGAATAGAGTAGGGAGGAAGAGCAGGAAGAAAAGATTGACATTAAACAGAGGCACGAGATGGGAGGGAAAGAGAGAGAAAAGGGGAATTGCATGGAAATGGAAAGAGACCCTCATTGTTATAAAAAACTACATAAAAGAGGTTGTGAGGGGAATTGGAAGAAAAAATAAGGAGAGAAATGAATTACAGTAGATGGGATAGAAAGAGAAGATGGGGGGGAGGGGGATAGTAGAGGATAGGAAAGGTAGCAGAATAATCAGTCACTAGTATGGCATTATATAAAAATGTGAATGTGTAACCTGTGTGATTCTGCAATCTGTATGCGAGGTAAAAATGGGAGTTCATAACTCACTTGAAACTATTGTTCGAAGTATGATATGTCAAGAGCTTTGTAAGGTTTTGAACAACCAATAAAAAAAAATTTAAAAAAAAAAGCTAAAACTAAAAAAAAAAAAACAAAAAAAAAACAACAACAAAAACAAATAGCTCAATCAATAAATGGGCCAAGGAACTGAACAGACACCTCTCAGAAGATGATATACAATCAATCAACAAATATATGAAAACATGTTCAATATCTCTAGCAATTAGAGAATACAAATCAAAACTACTCTAAGATTTCATCTCACTCCAGTTAGAATGGCAGATATTAAGAACACAAACAACAAAAAGGTTGGCAAAGATGTAGAGAAAATGTCACATTCCTACATTGCTGGTGAGACTGCAAACTGGTGCAGCCAATATGGAAAGTAATATGGAGATTCCTTGGAAAGCTGGAAATGGAACCACCATTTGACCCAGCTATTCCCCTTCTTGGTCTATACCGAAAAGGACTTAAAAACAGCATACTACAGGGACACAGCCACATCAATGTTTATAGCAGCACAATTCACAATAGCTAAACTGTGGAGCTAACCTAGATACCCTTCAGTGGATGAATGGATAAAAAAAATGTGGCATTTATACACAATGGAATGTTACTCAGCAATAAAAGAGGATAAAATCATGGCATTTGCACGTAAATGGATTGAGTTGGAGAAGATAATGCTAAATGAAGTTAACCAATCCCCAAAAACCAAATGCCAAATGTTTTCTTTGATATAAGGAGACTGATTCGTAGTGGGGTTTTGAGGGAGAGTATAGAAGGATTAG
Organism: Ictidomys tridecemlineatus; assembly: GCF_052094955.1. Lineage (NCBI taxonomy): Eukaryota > Metazoa > Chordata > Mammalia > Rodentia > Sciuridae > Ictidomys > Ictidomys tridecemlineatus. The sequence goes on from NC_135479.1 coordinate 118,635,888, forward strand.
ATGAATTCTAGATAGGACAGAGGGGAGGGAGGGGAAGAGAGAGGGCATGGGGATAAAAAAAGATGGTGGAATGAGATGGATATCATTACCCTAAGTACATGTATGAAGACATGAATAGTGTGAATATACTTGAATACAACCAGAGATGTGAAAAATTGTGCTCTATATGTGCAATATGAATTATAATGCATTCTGCTGTCATAATAATAAATTAGAATTAAAAAGTGAAAAAATAAATCTACTTTGAATACAAAATTAAAATTGTTAAGTGAAGTTATCAAGGATGAATAGGTGAGAGTTTTAAAGTTTTAAATATTTGTAATTGCAAGTCAGTATTTAAAAGAGAATAAAAGATTTCATTATATCAGAGATTCTTGTAATTTTCTCCAACTTCAGTTACTATATTTCATATACTAACTTACTTAAGCACAAAATAACATTGCTAAAATCTAAATATTAATATTCACTGTAATAGCATCTTTCTTCCATAATTTAAAATACAGACTGCATTATATTTTTATGAGGTGCACATTTTCTCATTTTCCCCAAGTTAGTGAGAAGACAAGAATCCATTAACAGAACTTCATTTTACGGTAAACCCTGAGATTACATATCTATTCTATCAAGAAAGGAATTATAGTTTTAGCCAAGGTCAGATAGACAATTCTGTATATAAGAGAGATGAGGACTGAGAATTGAGATGTGATTCAGGATTTAAGGATAGATTTAGAATCATCCAAATCCATTTAAGGTGCTACCATATGCACAAAGTATTTGCCCGATAAAGTTACAGAAATACTTTAAGAGAATTCCTGTCCTTGGTGATTTTTATAATCTGATAAGAGAGATGAGACAAATGAGTACATCTTAAATGCACATGCACAACCCACACACAGGTATATGTTGTGATACATATCAAGTGAACACAAAATAAATCAGCACATTTTAAAAACACCAGAAAAGATATGTGCGCTGTTGGGAATCTGAGATTTTTGTTATTGATTCCTCTTCCTATCAGTGTTTTATGTGTTTTTAGTGAAGCGTTTTTATCTTTATTTATTATCCCCAAATTTTTGAGTTATTCCAAAGGTGGGGAGGAGAGAATTAATGAGTTTTATAAGAGACAAAGGTAATTGATGAAATTTATATGAAGAAAAAAAATTGATGGGATGTGTGGTACATGCCTGTAATCCTTCTGACTCAGAAGGCTGAGGCAGGAGGATGGCAAGCTCAAAGCCAGCTTCAGCAATTTAGCAAGACCCTAAGCAACTTAGTGAGACCCTGTCTCAAATTTTCAAAAAGGTGGGGCTAGGGATATGGCTCGGTGTTTAAGCACCTCTAGGTTCAAACCCTAGTACCAAAAGAAAAAAAAATGAAAGAAAGAAAAGGAAAAAGTTGTAAGAAAATGTCATTTAAAGTCAAAAGAAAGGGACATTTGCTAAGGTACGAAGAAATCTTAGGTTTGAGTTTTCTAGAAGGCAATAAAGAGGAGATCTGATTAAGGTAGTCATTTTTAAGCTTAAATGAGGCAATTCCACAAGAGAAATCCTTCTGTTTTATTATTTAACAAGGAGAGAAATGCTTTCTATCCTGAAGAGAAGCTTTGTATGGGAGTGAATATCATCAACACTGCACTGCTGTAAACAGTGTAAATTTCACAGGATTGTTTTTATGACATCTGTCCAGATAGATTGCCGACTAACTGTTAATTTGATCTGGAGATCAGTTCTGATATGTAATTTTGGACCTGTCCCTTGCCCTTTCTAAGATTTAAGCTTCATCATTTGCACTATGAAAAAAAAGAATAACTGGATGAACTAGAGGAGGAATTTAGAGTTTAAATGCCAGTGAGAGGTGGAATCATTTTTCAATGAGAGAAAGGAGGTTTGGAGGAATTTGGAGTTGAGTTTGCTTACAGGTAAGTTGACATCCTCAAGGAAACTTTAAGGAGACAGTTGGGAAAAAGACAATAAAGATTGATGGGAGCTGAAAAAAAAATGTTCAGGTCAGTATCATGCATAATGAATTAGCATGAGTAAAAAAGAAATTATCCTGGAGGGACCATAAAGGCAAAAAGCAAGAGCCAGCCTACAAGAATTGCAAGAATTAAGGGCCAAGAGATGAAAAGGATTGGTGATAGAAGAAAACAGAAATAAAGAATTTAAGTTGGGCATGGAGGCACACACCTGTAATCCCAACAGTTCAAGTGGCTGAGGCAGGATGATCAGGAGTTCTATGCCAATCTCAGCAACTTAGGAAGGGTCTGAGCAACCCAGGAAGACTCTGCCACTGAATAAAATATAGAAAAGGGATGGGGAAGTTATTTAGTGCCTTGTATTAAAAAAAAGAATTTAAAGATTTAATGAAAAAATTCCTACATGAATTGTATTATGAAATGATATAAGACACAAAAGTAAGTATGATAAAATAAAATTAGTGCATTCAAATTAAACACATAAAGAATATTCCTGAAGTTTGTAACTATAGACGCTAGGTATAGCAGAAGATTTCTGAAAGACATTAAGTTACAGTATTGTTCTCAGAAGTATTTATTTTATAAAAGTAATAACATAATCAAAAAAATAGCTAGAGGATAAGCCAGGCTATCATAAATGCCAAAAGATAAACAAAAATTTCTCTATCTTTGAAAAACATAGGTTATATTTGGCTAGAAAATTGTAAGGTGTTCATAGAAGTAGAAAAATTCGAAATTATCAACAAAAAAAAAAGGATTAAATCAGAGAGGTGAGGCAAGTGTGTTAGAGCATCAGAAACAGCAGGGGCAAAGAATAGAAGAAGGACTTTCAAGGAGAGCTAGTCACTGCAGGACATCTAGAGTACACATCAGGCAATAACTATTGGTATTTTTGAAAAAGGTTGAGATCCTTGGATTTTGAGAAAAGATGTATTTAATATGTTGGATGATAGAAAGCTGTTGGGGGTTTCTGAGTCAGTGAGTGGCATGACCAAAGAAGCTCTTAAGCAAGATGCCTCTAACTTAATGGATAGGACAAAGGGAGAGCACAGAGAGAGTCTGGAATGGGAGTTCTCATTAGGAAGTCTAGTCATGCTGACAGTGTGGGTGGCCAGAACAGGGGAAGCCACAGTGGAAATGGAAAAGGGAAGATCAAGAGGGCTAGCAAATTTGGCCAGCCACAGAATGTCAGTTTGTCACTACTGGTAAATGACAGTGTTGTCTTAAGGCTAATTCTCTATGTCCAGCGCCATCTTTATTACTTAGTAAAATGGATTATGGTGTTTTGCTTCTACCTGTTTCAGAGATGCTGTGTCAGAATTGATTATGCATATTTCCCCAAAGTAATCAAAAGTGCTTTAATTCTCTGGAACTGGACTCTATGTAAATATGATTATTCATTATGTATAAAAGAGGAATACAGAATGATGAATGTGCTTAGCCATCACGAGAGAATTGTTTAAAGAGTATTGAGAGGGAAAGAAGCAAGATAATCAATATGGTGTTTAATGTGGAGGGTTAACGACATTGATAGAAGAATACGGAGTGAAAGAGAAATAGAAGAAGAAAATGCATTTCAGACTTAAAACAGATAAAAGAGTGTTATTATGTTAAATAAGAGAATTAGTGAGTATTTGAATTTCACTCATTATTAAAATATTATTAACAAAAATTTTGCCTCAAATTTAAAGGCAATTTGTTGCACTTATGAAAAGAGATACGAAAATAGGTACGTATGTAGGTATACATTTTGAATTTTAAATCAAAAATAACCAATGCATATGCAGTTGCATTACAGAATAACATCATTTCAAAGACAAGTCCAGAGGCTGGGATAGTGGGGGTGGTGGAGGAAGGTATGGGGACAGGTTGATCAAAGGATACTAAATTACAGATACAAGTAAGAAGTAATGCTGTACTACTGCACAGCAGGAAGCTATAGATAATGACAAAGTAGTATATTTTTAAAAAGCTAGAAGAAAGTATTTTGAATATTTTTGGCATGGAGAAATGATAGAAGCTTGAGCTATATGTTTAACCTGATTTAAATACTACACAGTATATACCTGTGTGGAAACATCACATGGTACCCCATAAAACTATACAAAATTTTAAAAAATAAGTAAATAAATAAAACTAGGCAGAGAAAAATGTTGAAAGCTGTGTGCATAATAAATTGATAGTTGTTAGAAAGAAGAAAGTAAAGATGTCATTAGAATTGCAGAGTTCAAGTGATCAAAGTCAAGTGTCAAGGGTTCCATGGAAGGGACCTAGTTCTAGGCTACTATGGGATTGACATCAGGAATAGACACATTACATGCCTCTAAAAGCCACATCAGGATGAAGTTTTCAGTTGATACCTATACCTTGGAAACAAAGAACTCTAACAGCAAAATGTGGCCTGTGGAAACTATTTTCTATCTTTTTTCAGTCCAGAATTACAGACCAGATTAATCTAGCATTTTTCATGGATTAGGTGTATGGAACTGTTAGAAGAGAGTGCATTACTTAGCATAAAATATACCGTTACAGTTTGACAACCTATGCTGTAACCTGGTGCAGACAAGAAGTCTGATTTGGATTAAGATGAGAAGTTAATTAGACTGCTCTGTGGGCCTTTTCTCAACCTCACACAAGACACCCTAGCCACTTTCCTTCTCTCTACCTAGAATGTCTTTAATGCTTTTTCTCCAGTCAGCGAATAATACCTTTAAGGTTAAAGCAAGTCATGAATGCTAAACAACATCCTAGAATTGTAGGAGTGAAGCTCTGATGGTAAAATAAGAACTAGAGTGTTTTTCTAGGGGCAAGAAGTGTCCCTTGTGTCTGTTGTCTGGACACAGAGAGAGGAGAGCCTGGGGCTGAGCAGCTGGATCGGAAGAAGGCTTGACTAACTTTGAAATCCTGCATTCAGTGAACATTAAAGAATGTCCTTCTAGTGCTTCTAAGAGATCAAGCAGGAGAGTCTCCAGATCCCTCATACTGGTCCTACTATACCAGCTCTGCTTTTATTTTTGGATGCAATGGAGTTCCAGATATAATCACTAGGAATTCTTATTTTGCACCTAAAAAAACATTTTTTTTCAGATAAAGTCATTGGCACTCATGAAGGCAAAGAGTCTGTCTCCCAAGTTTCTGCTGGTCTCCCATCCCAGTGTGCAGCCCACCATGGTTGTCCTCCTGATTTGTGAAGAGACCCTCAAGTAGACTCTAGGAGAGCTTCCACTTGCTTTCCACGCATTGGCTTTTGCTGTAGCAGTCTGAACTAACTGCAAGGCAGGTTTCTTAGAATCAATTTGGGATGGCTCTGACTTTCTCTTACCCTTATGTATGGCAATCAATTCTACATGGATGCCTGGAGGATGCTTCAGGGACTGAAGGACATGAATGGAACCGAAAAGCCTATAAAGAAAGTCGTGTCACATAAACTGAAGGCAGAGGTTACTTATGGTACTCAGGGATATGGGGAGAACTAATGGGATCAAACTAATAAAATGAGAGCAGATGACATTTGCTTGTTTCAGAGTCTCAAAAACGATAGTGGAATTATGTTTTATGCCATTAAAATTCTTGCCCCACCTACCCAGAAGCAGAAGGATATTCCTGGCAGGCAGATGGGGCTCATGTGCTTTTGCTCTAATTCTCTCTTTCTCTGAATAAAAATATAATGCAATACAATGAAAAGAAAGGAAGATTTACGTGCTTGACAGTAATAGCTCTAGGCAGTTGGGTTCTCTACCCCTTTATAATCCCCAGTAAAGGGCCCTCCCCTCAGCTCTATAGAGAAATTAGTAATTCATGTAGCATAATCTGTTTTAACACTTAGCTCCAGGCTCACAAACTCCAAGTGATTCTTAGGGAAAATGTTAATTTCCTGATTTACTTGCAGCCCACACTCCTACTAAGATGTTGCTGGGCTTTTTCCTCCATGAACCAGTTTATTGAATGAGCCAGGTGGGAAATGCAAAATGAGGCTGTCATTTCCATTTGAGGGGAAGGCCAGGGCATGAATTGGGTAGGACCCAATACTCAAGTCATGGATGTGTAAGATACACTCTGAGATGATTCCAGGCCCTTTGGATATGTTCTACTTCATGAGAATATTAATTATTTTCTCTGGAGACTTCCTTGAAGAGTTAACAAGACAATTTTTTTTTAATTAAGCAAGGAATATACTTGAGAGTGCATGAATTGCAGAAATAAACATCAATACTTTAAAAAAAAACATGAGGCAGAGTTTATTATGAACTGCTCAGTTTTTAACTTGAATGTTTCAGTGAATAGTCCTACTTCCTAATATATCATATATTTTAATGCATTAAACAGAATGATATACAGGTGTGTTTAAATGTGGCAATAAAAATCAAATGAAATGAACCAAATTTATGTGATGGGAACCTTGAGGCTAATATTTTAGTGTATCATTTATTTAAAGTCTCATCTTATTAGTCTTTAACAGGACAAAGGTGAGACGATTAGGTGCTTCTAATAGAGTGTACAGTATTATTGTGTCACTGACATTAATAGCGGAGATCTGTCTGATTTCCAGTCCTGCAAATTTGACAACAAAATTCACAATCAATAGACTTGTAAGAGGATTCTTAGTTTGGCTTAATCAGTAGAGATTATTACTTCACAGTGCCAACCGCTTTGTAGAAGGAGTAACCATGTTATCTCTATCAAAAAATGCTTCTAATGAAATAAACGTGGTAGTAAATGTTTTATAGCTAACTAATTGCTATCTTATCCAGTGAGGGCCATAATGGAATGAGATTATTTGTACACTGTGCTTATGCTCAAACTACCCCCAAAGCACATGCATAGGATTTCTAGAGTTACTACATTGTATCAAAGCCTGTTCCTTTTAGGGTGATAGTATATTGTTGAAAAAAGTCCCCAGAGAATAAAATAAGAAAGTAATTTTAAAAAAAATAAGTAAAAGAAAAAATGAGCCTTTCACATTTGAATTAATCTCATGTGACTTAGTGCCAATCTCCTAGTATTCCTGAACTTCAGGGTGTTAATCCAGAAAATGGGTGTTAATCTCCCTACTGGAATCAGGTCTCTGGACTGGAAAGATAATTAAATAGGGTGTTGAAGGTGAAAGGGTGCTGTAAACCATGAGGCAAAAGAAAAATATCATCATTATTATATTTTTAAATCTATATTTGTAGTGGCCCTGAACATGAAGTTTTATTAACTTTATAGTCAATTGACTATAAATATGCATATGTATATATACAGTTTTTGATGACAGACTATTTTATTGACCACACTTTTTTTTTCAATTGTTTTATTGTATTTCTATTAGTCTAAATCCATTCCAAATAATCCTTTTAATACTCTTGAAGTCATTGTTTCAGTAGTGTCACTATAGGTCTTTTTGAAAAAAGCAGTAGGGAAAGGTAATGCTCTATTTTCACGGACCTTTAGATGTAATCTGTAGCAATGATTGCCCTTTTTGTCTTTGACTTTTTTTTTCTTTCCCCTTTCTCCCTAGACTCAACCAGTCTATACTCTCTATGCACAGCATTGCCTATAATTGATGGCATTAAGACATTTGGCTTCTCTGCTATCACTGAAAATTCTGAAATTTTCAATACAGGGAATATATTTATGCCAAGTTTCTTGAATATTTTTTCCTCATCTAGTATGAATTTGAACAAGTTCCTAAAATTTAAATTGTCTTGAAAAAAAATGACTGGCACTCTTAGGGACATTAAAGCAACTTGCCAGGTGTTTGTAAAAAAGTGGATTTGTTCAAAGATATAGATTTATTGTGAACTGTAGGTAGGCAGTCTTCAAGTGTTTCCACTGCCTGAGGAATGAGCAACTAGAGAGAAGGGGCTTGATCTAAGGCACAGAGACATTCCTGGTACCTAGCTGGGAGCGTTGGAGTAACTACAAAACAAAATGAAAAATGAACATAGTTGGTGTAAACCTAACTCAGAGTTTCCAAGTAGCAATGTGATTGCACTAATGCCTCTAGAAAGTCTCAGTTGCTATGTGGAGCCAAATTAGACTCCTGTTTAGAGCAAATCACACACACACACACACACACACACACACACACACACACACACATACACACACACACACGTGATTTTCCTCACAAATTATGTGGTAGTAAAGACCTGGAAAGTTGTGAGGGATGCACTGGTGTCTAAAACAAAACCGTCATAGTCTCAAGAGGAAGAATTGAGTTCTGCTGGCCCCCATAATCCTCCATGATCTGATCCTCTCTTTCTTCTCTCAGCTTCTTGCCATTCCCCTTCCTGTGTTTCTAAATTGGTACTTCTCAAACTGTGCTGAAGGACCAGTGCTTTTGTTCATTTTCTTGCCGGTCCACTGTGAACGCACACATAGTGCCACTGAATGGTCATGCCTAGCACTATTCATATCTCATCACCATTCAAGAACTGGTCCAGACCAGACTCGAGGCAATGGTGAGTCTACTGAGGCTTTGAAGTCACATCCATGTCAATTTCTACAAAAGTTTCTGAACCTTATTCCCGACTTCCAGACTTACCTCTTCTGGAGAAGCTGCCATCAAGTTATTGGATCACACTTTAAAATAATATTCCCTTAAATTACTCGGCAGTTTGTAAACAGGGTTCCCTCTGCCATGTCCCTTGTGGATTCACCTTCCTAAAATCAACCTGGCTTCTTCCTTTGGATTGATCTCCTTCTTATGTACTGAGATACAGGACAAGAGTCACCTCCTCCAGAAAGCCTTCTGAGACTAATCTGAAGCCTCATTACCATGCATATCCTCTGCATACCTGGACCTGAGCACGTGAGGTCACTTTTCTGAATATAGACTCCCTAAAGGCAAAGCTTGTCTTTTCTCTCCATCGCTTAAATGTGCCTGTGGGCTACTATTGACATTTCAAGTCTAATTACTTGCATTAAATAATAAGTGAATAAATAATAAATGAATGGAATCAATGAACCAGCAAATGAACTAAAGGACATGTAAATGGCTGTGGCAGTACAGAACAAGGAGATCCTAATTCTGGTTTGAGGGAACTTGGGAAGAAGCATTCATGGGTTCAGTCCACAGCTCCTAAGCTATAACCAAATTCAGTCCTGTTTCTGAAACACAATCCCCATCTTCAAACAGCTGGTGGAATAAACAGAGGAGTGAGCATGGAACCTATCAGAGGGCTTTTGGTGAGAATTAAGTGACAGTATGTGCAAAACAAAGCAATGCTTGAGACATTGTAAACGCTCAATAAGTGTTGTCAATCATCGTTTTCATACTTCTTATTCCTCAATCTCATTAGGAATAGACTCACAACATTTTTTAATATCAGATATGTCTACCCAACAAAATCGTACTTTGAATTTGTTGTATTTGATACTTTTAGAAGTAGGTTATAACCAATTGTCTGGGTCCCAGCAAAATCTAAATAAAAATTGTATTTTCCAACAAAAGGTAAAATATTTTTAAAGCAGAATCTGTGACAAGTATTGTTTTCAGGGCTTTACATTTGTTACCTATACAATTTAATCCTCACAACTTCACAGCACAGATACTTTTATAATCCACTTTTTAAAGATGAAGAATTGAAAGCATAGAGGGCTTAAGTAGCTTGCCCCAAAAGAATTTGAGCATAGGTCTATCACCAGAAATCAAACTCTCAACCATGACATTGTAAAATTTATTTTATCCCCAAATCATTTTAACTGTCATGTAGTGATATAATGACTGTATCGGGTGATCCCTCCTGGCTTCCCCTCCCCCACACTGCATGCTTGATTCTGTGCCTTTTAACTAAGAACAGAATGGTATTTTCTCCTCCCATTCCCAAACTCAGAATCTAGGGATGTGAAAGCAGGGTATTTGGAATTGAGGGGGGAAGAGTTAGACTTGAAGAGCTTCTCTGTTAGTATTTATTTTCTCCTGGAAATAATTAACTATCCTTTTTATTGATTTATACATAATATAAAAATTGTTATTATTCTCATGTAATTATGACAGATATATTTGTTATTTTTTCCCATTAGCCCAAGGTCATAATTTCCTTAAAAGGTGAGTAAACTTTGACTTTTTCATTGGAGCTGGTTTTATTTTAAGCACAAAGGAAAATTCAAAGTTTTCACTGAAGTTCTCTAATAACAGTGCACATATTAAGATTTTTATATTTACTACTAAAGATAAATCACCATTTCTGGTTGTATTTTTTCTGTAAGCAGCCATTTAATAAAACATTAGATTGCTATATGTCATTTGACAGTAATCTCAAGCAATATATTTAAACTTAAGAAAACCATTCTCCTTACAGGCAATTTTAAAAAATTGAAAAGACTTGTCACTTAATATGGTAAACATGAACTCAATCAAGTTATTAATAAAGGGCTTCTAATTCGTCTTCAGTGTTTTCATTTCTTTAGGGAATACAGTTTTTTAATATGACTTTAAGTCATATATATATTTTATTTTTCTACACTATGATTAATTACTTGCTGATTGGCATTTTGAGTTGAGTCTTATTTTCTTCCCGCCTAATTACATCTAATCATTTCGTTATCCTTCTGTAATTTCATGACAACTCTACTGAAAGTATTGTGACTGTAGATTGATGTTCCAAAGCTTCTTATATTCTTGTAATTTAGAACCTATTAATGGCAGACTGAGGGAAAAAAAAACCCAAGATCTTAATTGGTTTTAAATTGGCCTTAAATTATAATTAGAGGAGAAGAGAAGTAAGTCATAACTTAAGAATTTTTATCACAACAAAATTTAGAGGCGTTGATCCAGCAGCGTACTATTTTGGATAGGGGTGGGAGAAACTTCCGGGTAATTAGATATGTGTGAACCGAAATGCTTAGTGCAAGAAGAAGCACTTGTGGAAATGTTTATGAACCTGAATTTGGCATCAGAGAGATGCTCTATTATCAATACAGGCCTAGGTCTTAGGGACCAGGTAGAAAGATGAAAGTATAATTTGCTACATAAACAAAAATTTCCAGAAAGGCATAGGACATAGAAATGAGTAACTTTAAAGGAAAGAAAGAGAGAGAGAGAAAGAGAAGGGAGAGGGGGAGGAGGAGAAGAAGAAAACAAAAAAGAAAGAAAGAAAATGAAAATGAGTTACTTTGCAACTAGATTTAAGGAATCCCCTCTACAAAGTCATTTAAACTTGGAGATGTATTTTTGTGGCTCAGGAGCCAGCTTTGGCTGAAAAACACTTTGATACTGCTATAGTGGGTGTGAGTGTTGATGAAAGGACAGTCTGCCATCCAGATCACCATGCGTTTCTCCAGAGTTTATTTTACTCAGTGTGACTTGCTAAATAGTGTCCTGTCTCCTTTCCCCTCAGTCCCCAACTTTACATCTTTCCCAATGCTCAGTTCAAAAGGATGACCTTCTTCCTATAGAGCAGAAATCATGTTGAGTCAAGGGAGTTCAAGTTGGCGAGTTTCCTGAGTGTGATTTCAAAAGTAGTTCTGCTTGTGGGCGGTATATAATTTCATTTAATTTGCCAAGTCCTTCTACCTCTTTTACAGTTGAAAAGAAATTTACAGTTGAAGAAAAATAGTTTCAGATGTTGAAGGGGAGTCCTTGTGAAGCAAGATGTTGAAGGGAGAGTAGAAGACTAAGACTGGTATTCTTCCAGGGCACTGGTTATGATTTTGAAGGAAGACACAGTTGTAGCTAAGATGATTTCTTTGCATTTGCAGAGAAGTGACTTTAGAAATGAAATAACAGTACAGAAGACAAGTGGTAACAAGGCAGGTAAGAATATATTTACCAGTATTGGTTTTTTTTTTTTTATGCTTCCTTTGTCAAGTGAGTGAGTTTAGAGCCTTTTATATCATTATTCATGTATAAGCAGTCTGTGCATGGGGAATTAGCCAGAGAGGCAGTTTTTATTTTCACAGTTGACTTTTTAGAATTATGAAAACTTAACTTCTTTAACTCCATTTGCTTTTATATTGTTTTGACACATTCTGTAATGAGATTTTATGGCAAAGTAAAGCATTTATACTAGAGAGTACCTGCTTCGGTTAAATTAGATAAAAGTGCATGAATTGGACACACTTCCCATTTCATTGCAAATGAATCTCACTTTTACAGATTTTGGAAAAGAGCATGAGGAGTGCTATGTTACAACATAAATAGAGAGATTCTTATATTTCATCTTGCTTCTTTCTTGCCATTTCTTAGTGCTTCTCAAAATGCCTGAAACAAGATACACAGGCACTCATATATTAATTAAAGAATTTGTACATAAATAAATTTAATACTAACTTAAAACTACTTAAGGAAATTTCATCATATATCAACTTTGCATACTTTGAAAATTTATAAAAATATTTTAAAATATATTATTGTTAATTCTAGCTGACTGACCTCTTCTTGAACATGCAAGGATAGTTTTGTTGTAGAAATGAGCTTTTTGCTTAATAATTATGAAAAAAAAAACACATTCCTTATAGTAATCCAGGCCATTTTTTTGAGATTTTTTAGAGAGGCAAATTTCTAGGCATTAATATATAAAGCAGTAAATTTGTCAGTAGTCCTTTGTCTGCAGATAATTTCGATTGGTTCAGCATTTCTTTGAACAAGATATTGAGAACTCTTAAAACAAATTCCAGTTCTTTTACATTCAACCCTGCAGGCTTGAGGATGAAATGTGAGTAATCTGTTCTACAAATATATTCACAAATGTGTATAACAGCTGTATGTAGACAGAATATGAACAGTTTCCCATTGCTTTTAATACTTCTCTGAGCTTCCACAATGTGCCTGGTGCTAACTGGGCACCTCAATTACTCTCCATCTGTGCTCGCTACCAAAGCTGCCAGCCATCATACTGCTAAGGCTTTGGAGCCTACGGCAGAAAGCTTGACAGGGTAAATGGTGCAATCTAGTATTTTTCTCTGAACTAGCCTGGCTAGTTAATCTAGTAAACAGATCACTCTGTTTCCAGCATTGGCTTAGACTATGAAATAAAACTATGGGTTATCACCGCCTCAAAGGTAATTTTGCATGGGAAGGATAGTGAATTAGAACTCCACTCAACAGTGGCTTCAGTTTCAATGACTTTAAACAACTTAATAGTGAAATTGCCATAAATGAAGGGCTGGGGTAGTGGACTGGGACTTCTGTAGTCAAATTTGTGAATGGGCTGGAGGGGATGGTAGTGCATACCTGTAACTCTAGCAACAAAGGAGGCTAAGGTAGGAGGATTGCAAATTCAAAACTAGCCTCAGTAACTTAATGAGGCCCTAGGCAACTTAGTTATAATCTATTTCAAAATAAAAAATAAGAAGAGCTAGAGATGCGGCTCAGTGGTTAAGTACCCCTGGGTTCAATCTCTGGTGCAAAAAAAAAAAAATTGTGAATGGGATATGAAATGTGTCAGCTCCTCCCAATTTTATTCCCTATCAAGTAGTGAGCTAAACCAAACCAAATGGCCTTTCCTATAAAAACTTTAGAAAAACTACACTTGCTCTTTAAGCTGATAGACATTTTTCATTGTCATTGAAATTTTTCTTGGTGGAAATGGACCTCCAAACCTACTCATAATATTTAAATGAAGCTATATGCTTGATGATGATCATAATTATAATTTACGGAGAATCCATTAAGTGATAAGCTCTATGCAAAAAGTTCTATATGATATCTAATTCTTCAAATAACTGCTCAAGTTAGATGCTGTTATAAGTTGACAGGAAGTAACTGAGATCTAGGGAGTTTAAGTAATAGTGTTGAATTTACATGGCTAGAAATTTCTGAACTGGAAATTTAAAACTGGCTGTATATGGCTGCATAACTGACATTCTTATTCCATTATATGCACTGCATCTAAGGTCTAAGACCCTCTTTGGTATGAAACTAATTTCTGTAGCTTCTGGATTTTTATATTTACCTTCTAAAAAAAATACTGGTGAATCTGTGGGTTGGAAGAAGGGTACCCATAGAAATGACAGCTTTTCCAAAGGACATTGAGGCCAGTCATTATGGTAGGAAAAAGGTTCCTCTAAAGGTCTTCAATTCAGGTATATTTTTAAATTTGTGATTGTTCCACGTGATGCTTCCTGAATAGTCTATAATAAATATTTTTAAAATAATTATTTTAAAAAACTTGTGTTGAGTGGATGAAAATTGGATGGGGGAGAAGTAAATGGGAATGTTTCCTCTTTTCCCAGTGAACATGACACTGAACGTGCCAGTCCACCTCGTGCTTTAACATATTACATAATCTCACCTCTGCATAACAGACTTTTCAAGTTAATGTGAAAAAAAAAATAACAGAGAAAGAAGAAGAGGACAGGGAAAGAGAAAGTGAAACAACTCAGGAACTGGTATAAAAACCGCCAAAAGAAGAATGAAGTTGTGTTTCCCCCTTTATTCTCCTTGAGCAGTATTTAAAGCAAATGGAACTAAACTTTTTCCTTTCACTCTTTCCCTCCCCAAGAAAATATTCGTTTTCTTGAAGGAGATTGCTGATCGGAATCAAATTCTCCTTCCCATTCTCTTGTCACATCCCATCCTGCCCTACAATTCAACTCTCTTACTCCTACACCTTCAAGATCCCTCCATTTCCAGTCAATCAATCATGTGAAGAGCCATGCTGTAATTTTGTGCTTTTCACATTCTCAACTTATGTTACAATGGGATTTTGAGGTGCTTTTTGCTGGCTCAAGCTGATAAGAAAAAAAATATATATAAAGTGTTGGCTTCTTGAGCTTACATCAGTGTTGTGAGTTATATAATGAAACCTGTCTGGGTTGTACTCCGAAAGCTATTATCCTTTTAGCCCTGAGATGGGACACCAAAGGAGCCATTTAGAATATCTTAGCCATTTATAGTTTGGAACATAGGGTTCTTTTCCTCTTTAGAAAGGTTTGTTGAGGGTAGTTATTCAACTTACCACATTGTCAATATTTTGTGTTATTGGTCCTTGGGAACATACAGAATCTTAAGATATATAATTTCTCCAAAAGGTTATTCTGCTTCTTAAATGAGGTCTTCATAACTATTCTGATGGTGTTTGAAAAGTTTTCACTGGGATCTTCTGTGACCTTGGTGTTGTGTGCCATTTGTGCATCATTAAAAGGTTGTAATGAAGTTCTGCTGCACACAGATTGTAAAAGGTCAAGCAGAAAGTTGGGAGCCAATGAGGTTGGGAAGAAAAACTGTGCTCGCTGCAGAAGTTGAGGGATTCATTATATTGATGCTATGGGGTTTTCAGCAGAGTAATAACTGGGTTAGCAATAGAATGTAAATCTTCTCAGCCACTTAGTCTGAATCTGCTTCTTCTTGATTTGTGGGGATATATTTTTAACAGAGTACAAGGAAAGTCATTACACACTGAGGAAAGCCAGTAGAATTGGTAAATGCACTGTAGACGGGCCAGCCAAAAGAAGAAGAGAACCAGAAGGATAAAGCATATCGGCTTTCTTTGTTGTTGCTATAAGAAATACTGTCGAACCACCATATGAAATAACTGTCTCAAAAGAACTTTGCATAAGTGATTACTTTAATTCTGTAAAGAATATACAGGACTGTTTTTAGCTTCAAGGGTTCAGACTGGCAAGAATAGCTGATTAAAATGCTTAAAATAGCTATAAACAGAATTCATTAAAAGAAGTTAAGATAAAAATAACATCAAAATAGTAGCTTCAAGCCAATTTATTTAGAATTAATCAACAAGGTAAGTTAACAAAGGCTTGGCTACTTTATAAAAAGGGAGAAATTCTAAAAGTACTTGATCATCCATTGAATAATCCCTGGATGGAGATTCTTAAAATGGGATGAAGAGAGTATATGTAAAAGTGCAATAGTTGACTGCATGTCTTACAAGCTTACATATGGAGTGAGATAATTTCTTCTTTAAACAAGCCCCAAACCATCTGTTGACTTAAGTCAACCCTGAATTTTACTTGGAAATAAACTGGAAGGCTAGTTATTTTATAAGACTAGTTTAATGTGTTCCCTGAACTCACACATGGGCTTTCAGGATAAGTACCTAGAAAGGTAAGAAAGAACTTCAGCCAAAGATAAAGTCATTAAGATATGTATTTTAAAACTAAGACTATTATTAAGAATTTCAACTTGGCTCAGATCTGCTGTTCCAAACTGATTAAAAGTTCTTTTTGAAAAAAGGAAAATTGACTTTGTAAAAATATTTGGTTTAGGAGTGAGAGAAAATTAGAGACTAATGATAATTTTATTCAAAAGATTGTTTCATATTACCAAGCATTAAAGTAATAAGGGATATAATTTAAGATACAAAGATACCTATATATAGTTCTATTTTAAGTGGGCAGCACCCTATTTTTTTATAGAAATGATTTGCATGCTTGCTGGGCAAGGAAAATCAACCCATAGAACAGGAAGGAATGACAGAAAGGGTGTGGCAAGTAAGTTTAGTATCAGAGTAAGAATTTCAAAATGGTGCAGAATGCATTAACAAAAGTACATAAGTTTGATCTTACCACAAAATTTTTTAGCATTTGAGCCTGCCAGCTTCTCTGAAAGACATAAGTGTTTCATTTTAATTCCATAGTGTTGAGAATTTAAAATTGCATAGCAAAATGAAAGAAGACTTTAATAAACCAATCTCATCATAAGATAGGACAAAATGAGATATAAAAGAACTAAACAACATGGTTCATAATACAGATATTAGAAATATATATCAAAATTTACACCATGATATAAAACTTATACATTCTTCTCAAGTGGTTTTGGAACACTCATGAAAATTTAACATTCATCAGATTTTTAAAAAAATCTCGATATTATACATGAAGTTTCAATATTAATATGTTCTTATCAATACTCAGGAATACTGTAAATTAATTTTTCTAAAAAGACTTTTCTACATAGCAATATTAAAACTCTATTAATCAGTTCTTCCAAATTTATTTTAACTGATTCATAAAACCATACAATTGTACATATTTATGAAGTACATGTAATGTTTTAACACATGTATACGTTTTATAATATTTAAATCAGGTAAACATATCTATCTCTACAAACATGTATCATTCATTTATGTTGAAAATTCTTTTCACTAGATTTTGAAATATATGGCACATCACCATTAGCAGTAGTCACCCTACTGTATAATAGCATATCACAACAATTTCTGAGGAAAAGAGAAAATGCAAATCCTAATTTCAAAACCTCCAAAAATGAATGCTAAACACCACATATTCAAACCTATGTAATACAAATAAATTATTACTCGAAAAATTCAGAAGGCTTAATGTTTACAACCATGAATTTAAAATAATGTAAATTAATTAATATCTTACTCCGTAAAGGAAGACATAGAAACATAAATTAAGCAAAAAGAACAGAAAATAAATAGTGAATAAGGAGACTGGTTTTAATTAACCAAAAAAGGGAAAAAAGTATAAATAATGAAAAAAAATGTTCACAATTGAAACATCAATTGGACAGACCATCTCTATGATGAATAAGAAGAAGGAGAAGGAGGAAGAGGAAGAAGAGGGGAAAGAAAGAAAAGTAAGGAAGGAAGAAAGGAAGGAAGGAGGGAAGGAAGGGAGAAAAGAAGTAAAAATAAAATGGATAGAATATATCTATTGACATAGAAGAAACTAAAAATCATAACACCTCTTGGACAAGCTCTCTAAAGTGATTATAAAACAGATTTGAAATTATAGTTAATTTCCTAGGAAACAAAATATGCATAAACTATAATACACTCTCATAATTGAGTGCTGTACAACCATGAAATGAGAAACAGCTCAATATAAGGGTATCCCATCATTTTCAGTAGATACTGTGTATGGAAAAAAGTTAAATTCATAATTATGCATATTAAAAAATAATCTAGAATCTCAGTAACATTGTCCCTAATGTTTAGTGTAAAAATTAAAAATTTTATGAACATTGAAAAAACAGGGAAATATGACAGAAAATTGATAAAATGGCAATTAACAGGAACAGATTTTTGTTATTTATAGCTTAAAATTAGTTTTAAAATGATTTGGGTTAGCTGTTATATTTATATACTTAGGATTTCAAAGAAAAGGTAGTCATAATGAATAAATACAGAGAGAAATTTCAGCAGAAGAATAAAAATATTTAAAAAGAATAAACATTTTATACCTAAAAATTATGACCTCTGGGCTGGGGATGTGGCTCAAGCGGTAGCGCACTCGCCTGGCATGTGTGTGGTCCGGGTTCCATCCTCAGCACCACATACAAAACAAAGATGTTATGTCTGCCGAAAACTAAAAAAAACTAAATATTAAAAATTCTCTCTCTCTCTCTCTCTCTCTCTCTCTCTCTCTCTCTCAAAAAAATTATGACCTCTGACATTTTAAAATTCAATTCAGAAGTTTAAAAGAAGTTAGAGATTATAGAAGAAAATATTTGGACACTTAATTTAAAGAACAAAAGCACTTAATTTAAAGAACATAGAGAATAGCTTGAATCAAAAAATGAAGAGTCTCAGTAAATTAAGAGACTACATCAGGTAATCTATATTACATGGATTTTAAGTCCCAAAAAGAGTATGGAAAAAGAATAAGGCAAATTGTTTTCGAAGTAATAATTGACATTTTTAATTGCTTAAGAATATCATGTTAACATATTCAAGTTCAGAGAATAGAATACAATAAATGCAAAGAAAACCAGAACCACATGCAGATCTGTCTATTAAGACAGCTAAATCCCAACATTAAAGAGAAAATCCTGAAAATCCTGAAAGGAGTTGGGTGAAATAAAATATTATTATGTATATGGGAGTAATAATATGAAAAACACTGACTCCTCATGAGCACTGATAAAATATAGACAACAATGGAATGCATCTTAAAAATGTTGAAGGCAGGGAAATTTGAACTCAGAATTTTATTTCCAGAGAAAAGTTTCACATTTAAGGATTAAAGAAATCTATTTTAAAAAAATAAATAACAGCTAACAATGTTCATCTCTGGTAGACCTAAACTATAAGAAATGGTAAAAGAAATATTCAAAGCTAAAGTATATAATATGGAAATTCTGATTTGTATAAAGGAAGGAAAGAACTAGAAATGGTAAACTTTGAGATAAATAGAAGGAATAATAACTTCATTTTAATTTTTGTAGGACTATTATCTGCTTAAAATAATAATTATATTATGGGTAATTTTTCCTTATGTTAATGACAAGATTAACATAAATATGGGAAAATAAATAAAACTGTATTGTGAGGTTTTCATATTCTATAAGAAGTAGTGAAATTTATCAAACAGTGAAAACATAGTGTTTATGTGTGAGAGAGAGAGAAAAACATAAATGAAGACACAGAAACAGAGATTAAGAGGAAAAGAGGTTATAGTAAAAATTTTAGCAGTTGGTTAATTTAGAAAAAAATATTTATTGGTATTTATTGCATTAGTGTTTCAACTTTTCTATAATTTTGAAAAGTTTAATAATAAAAGCTCTGGGAATAAAAATAATAGCAGATTCTAAAGTAGCAACAACTAGACATATTTTAAGGATAAAAAGGAAAGAAAGGGGAATATCTTAAAAAATACATATTGGAAGCTTCATGAAGACAACAGTTATACCTAATTATTCCTAGCACCTCATATAATGTTGCAATTTAGTAGGTAAGATATTTTTCAATGAATTAATTAAAAAATAGGAACTTGACAGATGAGAAAATAGATATTTAAAAAGGGAAATGATTCTGAGTCGTTATCATTCATATAATTATTAATTCAGTTCATATAGTTTTCATAATTGTATGATAGCATAATGGTCAATTCACAGCTTGAATTTAAATCTCAACTCCACTAGTTACTAGAGATATAATCTTGGACATATTACTTACTTCCTCTATGCTTTTGTTTCAAATGAGTTTAATTATAATCCCTATTAATTACATTAATGCTAAATACAGTAACTATATGATACATTAACTATATGGGATATATGACATTATAATATGTACATATATGATAGGATATTTATGTGAATATGTATATTTGTGTGTGTTTATATGTGTATGATTTAGGAAATGAGTTTGTAGGCGTTAACTACTTTCATCATTCAACTTTTCCATAGTTTTGAAATTTTTAATAATAAATGGATTGAATAAATGAATAGTTAATCCTGAAGTACCAATGATTAAATAAATTTTAGTTATAAAACAGGAATGGTAAGAATAAGAGTGGAAGGCTACTCCTAAAATGGCTCCCAATGATCTGCACGTGTGGTACCCATGTTCTTATGTAATCCCTTTCCTTATATGTGGACAAGCCCTGCTAACTTGCTGCTAGTGGACAGAATATGGTGTAAGAGATCTGATGTCACTTCCAAGGTTAGATTATAAATGAATGTGACTTCTGCCTTACCCTTATTCTCTCTGATTGTACTAACTTGGGCTGAGGAACCCAAAGTTGACATGTTATGACCTTCCTTGAGGAGAAGCTCTTGAAATAAGAAACTAACAATAGTCTCTGACCAAAAGCCTGTGAGAATTGAAGATTGTGGTACTACAACCCACCAGAACAACCAAATAATTGAGCCTGGAAGTAGATTTCCATAGTTGCACCCTTAAGATGTCTGACT
This sequence comes from Ictidomys tridecemlineatus, assembly GCF_052094955.1. NCBI lineage: Eukaryota > Metazoa > Chordata > Mammalia > Rodentia > Sciuridae > Ictidomys > Ictidomys tridecemlineatus. Next base: position 118,656,419 of record NC_135479.1, read on the forward strand.
CCTGACCTACACCTTGACTGAAGTCTTATCGGAGACCTTAAACCAGTACTAACATTTGTTTCCCATAGAAACTGCAAGATAATAAACATTGTTTAAAGCCTTGCAGTTTGGGATAATTCATTGCACAGCATTACTAATGAATTTGGGTCTATGAGAAGGTTTTTTTCTTAAGACAAATTTGGATGACTTGATACCTTAATGAGATGTTTGAGATCTTAAAAGGGTCATTGTCACAGACGTATTGCCAACTTCACCATTATACAAATAGTTTGTAGGCTAATTATTCATAATATCACTAATGTGAATTTGCAGAGGCAGTTTTTATCCATCATCTTTTCTTTTTATTTATCTCATTTAGAACAAATGATCAGTAACTAAAGTAACTCAAAAATTATATAAACTGTTTCTTAAAAAATGATTTTAAAATAATCTGTTTCAATATGAAAATTAAAGTTATGTAAAGATAAGGTATATGAGTCCAGTCAGTTAATTGCAAAGATTTTTAAGTAAACTATCAACATATTGTAAGATTAGCTAGGCATTATTTTTTAAAAATGGTTTCTATTTAGCTTTCACTTTTGACTCACATATCTGTTCCAACTGAATGCAGTTTTTGGATGGATTCTAGAACACAGTTCTATGAAGGGTGTGTATGTACGCATAATTTGGATTGTTTTTAGCTTTCTGGTAGGTCCAATGTAGAGAAGTAAACCAGTATCTTGTTGACAAGAATGCATTACATGACTTAGAATAAAATCATGTCTCTGTGATATGTTTTCTTTTATAAATATTCAACTTAAATGAGTCCTTGCTAGGGTCAAGGTGTGTTTCTATAGAATTTTAAATTGAAATGACTTATTTGTGTAGGAAATTCTAACCTATACATGGAATATGAAACCATCTGGTCAAAATGACTGTTGTGTTGTTTGGTAGAAGAGAGATTTGATAGCAAGTAAGTTCTTCAAATATTCTCACTTGAATTCACAGATTTACAAGTTTTTCTTAGACTGATATTCTTAGCGATTAAAAATGAAAACAAACAAACAAACAAAAAAAAACACCAGAAAACATTTGACACATTTAAGCTCTCAAATCTTTTTTGCTTTCCTGGATTTCTCAGTTCTTTACTTATTACATATTTCCACTATTTCATTGTTTCATAGAGAAAAATTGCCTTAAGTAGCTATTTAGATTAAAAAAACAGAGACAATGGTAAAAGATAAAAATTATCAAATTTTGTTGTTGTTGTTGCTGACAGACTGAAATCAATTTGGTAAATCTGTCTTTTTCCTATTTCTTTTCTCTCTCCTTTCTTTCCCTTTCTCCCTATGCTGGGGATGGGACCCAAGACCTTGCATGTGCTAAGTACACACTCTACCCCTGAGTTACACCCAGTGTCATAAATCTACTTTTCTACCTCCTAACCTCCCTTAAACTAATCATAATACAAAGGGGAACTCAGCAAAGCTAGAATAAGTTTTAGGATTGTATTATTACTGATTGTAAAGTACATCTGAACTGTAGTATTTTTCTTCAATGGAAATTTAGAAATGATAGATCGATAATTGCAAATTCAATATCTAGAATTGATTTTCTTCTGTTTTAGGTAGAGAATAAATTAACAAAGTCATTTGTTTAGAGAAGGGAGTTTTGAAATCTGTATGGAAAGTCAGAGTCTTTCTTCTCAGTGACATTACTGAGTTAGATGAAGTTTTAATTGCTGTTAAGGTAGGCAGATCTGAATAGATTTCTGTGGAAATAATTGTTCCCAGGTCTTCTCTTTGATAGGCACACAATGTACTACAGGAGGAATCTCATTTGGCAAAGTTGCTATGAATCTGTGCAGACCAGCTCTCTTTCTTAGTTTAAGTCATCAGCTAAACCTTGTGCTAGGGACCTCCAGATAACTAAACATAGACCCACTTTTGAAAATAAGATAATCAAATCCATTTATTTCAAGAAAATAGTTTGGGGCATTTGGAGGAAAACTCAGAAGGAAATAAAATATTAAAGAAAGTAGAACATGGAGTATTAAAATACAGAGAATTGTTTTGGGAATCAGAACACCAAAGTGTTCTAGTATTTGTTCTAGGAATAGCAGACCTTGGTTCTTTAATTTGCTGCTATATAGATTTCCTCTTAGCAGGCTGACCTGAGGCAGAACTGAAAAATAGGTGAGGTTTGAGTAGGTTTTTCTCCTTATGTCATTCCTGCTAGCAAAGAAGGTTCATTTGCATTTTAACTGGGCTTTTTTTGCTTTAACTAACTGAGATTAGCATTTCAGGAGCTGTGAATATAGCTAAGAGAGAAACTGTTAGTAAAGTAGCCTCTTAGAACACCTCTAAGTTCAATTTGCAGGTGGCTGCCTGCTCTGTCTAAGCACTCTAAGCACCTCCTATCTTAAAAAAAAAAAGTCATGAGGCACAGCAAAATATTATATAAAATGCAAATGCTATATGAAATACATAGGCACTTATTGGAAATCTTCCAGTCAGTTCTGCTCCCTTTCAGCCTGCCACCATAAACCCAACATGCTAGATATTTTCTGATCTCTACACTGCTCCTTCCTAAGCCACATATGTAGTTGACTTGAACGTGTAAAGTCCCATTTTATATTCAGATTTAGAAAAAAAAAAAGTATTTGCTTAACAGAAATATTAACCTTAGGCTGACTTTATTTGCAGGCTTTTAAAATTTGTTTTCAAATATTATGGATTTAGAAAACATCAATGTTCTTGGAAAAGAAGTTATATTTGATATAGCAATGATCTGAGCCATAATTTTACTTCAATCAATCTTAATCACATTTCGTTTCATTTTCAAACTTTTAACATCATATTCTTCTAGATAATAGATGGATTAAAAGTAGAATTTTAAAATCTTAAATATAAAAATTCAAACCAGGAATTGAATAGCAAGAATATACTCCACATTAATTTGTGTGGGGCTGAGGTGGGATGGTTCTAAACATTATTTAATATTTATGCCTGGGGAGAGAAATAAATTGGCAAGAGAAAAGTTACTGTTATACATAGCAGTATGTAAATCTGTACTAAAATGTACGGTAGAATCAAGGAGGATATCAGACTTTCAAAGAAAGGGGCCATGTTAGAAGACAGAAGCATGTGCAAGCATAAATAATGGGGTTTAATATTCCTGGAAGTGAAAGGAGGAGCCCATAGTTTAGAAGCCAGAATAAGCATGGTTTTGTAAAAGCCATAGAATAAGTAATACATTTTTTTTGTTACAGAATCTCATGGTGAAGTGAGGTTAAATGCATAGGAAGGACTTAAATGTCTTGAATTCTAGGTCACATAATTGAATCTTTTAGTCCTGTTGTTTGTGAATCTGGGTGTAATATAATCAGAGTGACACTTTGAAAATGTAACTCTGATAACTGTTCACAATCCAGATTAGATGGAAAGAGAACACACTAGAGAGACCAGTTAGAAGGCTTTTGCATTGACCAGCGATGATTGTGGTGGAAATGAAAAGGAAGTACATTCCCTGGGAGAAAATTTTAAACATTAATCAATGAGATTCTCATTAACATAACTGTGGTACATAAAGAGGCTAAAACACCTGTAAGGTACATATATGTCATAGATTACCCACCTTTGTATGGTAAAAGTAAAATCTATGCCATAAACATTTTTTCTTCCAGATCAAGTAAACACTTTAAACTTGGAAGGAGAAGAAACAGAACCAATTGGTTATGGATGGCAGGGCAGGGAGGTATGAAGCCAGAACACATAGGGGACAGTGTAGAGGTCATGGATTGTTCAACTGTCTAGACAGCTTTTGGCCTGGAGGTCAAGAAAAGACTAAACAAGAAAAAAAATCTCAAGATGTCAGAAAAATGCCAGAAAAGCAATTGATCCTCAAACTTGATGTCATTTCTGGAAAGCTGTACAGTAAAGTGGTTGCTAACATAGTCCTTGGAGTAAGAAAAGACAGGTTTTGAGTTCCAGCTCTAAAACTTACTACTTGTATGACCTGTGGTGAATGATAAGCATTGCTAGCACAGTGTCCTCACCTGTAAAATGGAAATAATACAACACCCTAAAGAGTGATGGCAGGCAATAAATGAGACAGCTAGTATACAATACTTGGTGTAGCATTTGGCATGGAGTAATTAGCAAGCAAATAAATTTAGTTTTTGCTGTTATTCTTATGATGCTGTAGGAATAAATTGACTAAATGAGCATAGAAGGATGCTCGGAATGTACTTAGAAGCAATGTCAGAAGTCTGATGTTTTTCTGCCTCTCTAGAAGAAAACCAAGGCTACAAAAACAGTAAACTGGAATGAACCTAGATTGATTCCTACCTAAGATTTTTCTATCCCATTGGAGATAAAAGCCTGCAACTATGCATTGTAGTTCGTTATTATTTGCCAGATAATTTCTAACATATACCATACAGTCCCTGACATTTTAATATAAAAGTTTATGTATTAAATATTACAACATTAATTTTAAAACTATTTTTATTAGAATGTCAGGACTGGCTAAAAATAAAAACTGATATATTACTAGGGAGTTGCGGATACTCATTAAGAGTAAAGGGCAAATCTAAGATACAATTTAACAACAACAACAAAAACAACAGAATTGTGTATAAGGAAAATATCTGAATTCCTTGGTGACCATATGCAAAAATAACAGTGAACTTAAAAAGATTCCAGGCTTTTGTTATTTTGTCATTTGTTAAGAATATTTTTACGTCAACTACATGCTTGAACCTGGAAGGTAGAGAAATGTTGGTGGAACATTAAAAGACATAGGAAGGTGGGGAAATAGAATTGATTATGGAGAGGAGATAAAAATTTAGTATTGTTGTGTGGAATTCATGGCAAAAATAGGTTATCCTACCCATAAAGGTACCAGTTTAATATTTGAAAATATCAATCTGGCAAGCAGGTAAGAGATATTCTTATTTTAGTCAGCTAATTTGTAAGCATGTTTACTATGAGAAACTGTATAAAATATTTTCAAGCATGAACTGATAATTTTTGCTTCCTAGTAGCTAATATACAGGTTAGATCTAGTTTCAAGATCAGGAAAGCCTTCTGAAGGAACTGGCTTTGAGATGCTTTCAAGAAAGGAAATTTATACAAGTGGAGATTCAAAGACAGTCCATGTGCAATGTGCAGAATGAATAAAAGGAGAGAAGAAGTACATGGTAGCATAATTGTTTTGCAGAAAAGAGAATCCTTGAAAAATAATTCTAAAGTAAGAAAAATATGTTGAAGTTGGGTACAATGGTGCATACTTGCAATCCCAGCTACTTGGGAGGCTAAGGCAAGAGGATTGAAAGTTCAAGGCCAGCTTGGGTAACTTAGGACACTGTTTCTAAAATATAAAAAGCTGGTGATGTGATCAGTGTTAGAGAACTTGCTTAGCATGCAGGAAGCCCTGGGTTCAATCTCCAGTTTTTTTAAAAAAATATTCACAGTATTGCATTTATCTTCACATTTTCACCGAATTTCTTATTTTTTCTTTCTACAAATGAGTACCAGATAATTTATTGCTTCACCTAAAAACCACCTACTAAAAAGAATGATCTGAGGATTCCCAAACCCAAAGAGAGACTATGTCCTTGGGAAAAAGAAGAGACTTTCATCTTGACTGAGCTGAATGATGGTGTTGTAAGATAGGGACCAGAGAAATACAAAAGAGAACTAACTTGGGCCTGAGGATGAATAGTTTGTTATGAGATTGTTGTGGAACTGAGTACAACATCCAAAAGAAGATTGAAAATTGTAGACACAGGAGTTAGAAGGTAATAATTTATGTTAATAAAACTAAGAAAGTAGAAGTCACATCAAGGGCACAGATGGCAAAATAGAGGATAGTTGTACAATGGTGAGATCTAAGTTGAAATTGGTCAACATGAAACTGAGGCTAGGTGGATCTATAAAGTGTTAATTGCTTCCCACACAATTCTTAGTTCCAGGTAGGAATAGACCAAGAAGACAATGTGGATACAACAGAATTGTTGGCCGTGTTAGCAAATGACAAAGGATCGAGGATTGGCCATACAGACCCTCAGGAGGAAATGACCATGGATCTCAAGATGAATTAATGGTGGAGTAGCTAGAGAAAGCTAATGGAATGTGAGCCATTACAGGAATGGCTGAGAATCATTACCAGTATTAATATGTTCATACTCATGAAGAGGGTTTGGACATAAATGACTCCCTTGAAGACATTAAGATAATGTTATTGCACTCAATATTAAAAGTATCCTATTCACTATGAATAAGGGAAAGTTTGCATAAACATGTCTTTTTGGAATTGAATAGAATTGCACAAAAGTATCAACTGGCTTCATTAGCTAATAACGTCTCAGATCATGTTTGGATGTTTATTAACAGACTATGTAGCTTAACCATCTAATCATCGTAAGAGAATAACCCCATCAATAAAAGTAAAATTACACACTTAATGAGTTCCAGAATCATATTTTTAAAGTTGAACCTGGAAATTTTTTATCTAATCTTTTGTTTTTTGTTTTCAAATAAAAAAATAGAATCAATTTATGTTAGGGGAACAGAGGCCAATTCTTTAATATCAAATAACATTCCATTCAACCTTAAAGTTTATATGCTTTTGCATATTTCAGCATTATATTTTATTAATATTATCTAGAAGTCTATATTACATATATTTCAGTATCTTTTAAAATAGAATTTTAAAATTTTTCAAGGGGGCCATTTAGAATATCTAAATAGTTTCAATACAAAAACTTAAAAGCATTACTTTTGCACCTAGAGCTGATGAGATTTACCTACAAGTATTTCCTCCACTGGGCAAGAATACTAAACCTTGAAACCACTTCCTTAGATTACATTACTGATTCTCTGTTTCAATTCTCCTCATTCTAAAATCTGTATGTAACTGCGAAATCTGAAAGATTATTTTGGATATCCTAGTGAAAACCCTCATTTATTTCTTCACATTTGGTTGAAAGTATCACAATCCTAATTTCATGCTAATCAGAGGCTTAGATTAACTGTTGTTGAAACTGCCTGTGCTTCTAAGATGTAATTGATGGAAGGCAAACTTACCTGAGTCACATGTCTGGTTATTAGAGTACCCACCTCAATAGCTTTTTGGTTCTATAAATAAATAAATAAAATGTTAGTCAAAATCTTTTAAAACACAAGATCCACAGCAGAAGAATAAAGCAGTCTTTTTAGTTAAAAAATAATGAATATTTTTAAACAATCAAGAATAAATTGACCTAAAAGTAAGTACTGCTAGAAATGAGGTAAAAAATTGACTATTTTTTTTCATGTAACATAAAAACAGTTGACTTATCAGATAAACTACCAGAAAGCAGGACAAAATTATAAATGGAAAGGGTGTGAATCAAATTGAATGCAGAGGACCAGGGATGTAGCTCAGAAGGAGAGCTCACCTAGGACGCCAGCAACTCTGGGGTCAATCCTCAAAATCAAAAAGAAAAAAAAGAAGAAGAAATTTTGTTGAGAGTAGTGGAATGGTTAGGAACAGGATTACTCTGAGAATGTTTACAACATAAGCTTGTTTGTATCCAATGTAGAAGGAGCATCTCAAAATAAAAGATCTAAGTCCATATGGAGGACTGAGGGAATAAATGATAACTCTCATAGATGCTTCTCCCTAAGACTGGCTCTGTTGAAATACCTAGAAAAATTAAAATAATCAAACAGGTTTTATAAATCACAATTATTACCCAGTTCCTATTGGGAAAGATCTTGGTGTACTAATGCTTATGGTTAAGCGTCTGAGGTTTAGGTGCTATTTGTGAATATGATTTCACACTAACTGAAATGTTATTTGTTTTAGTCGAAAAAAACATAAAAAGGAAATATCTAATTCAAAACTGTTCTTCATAGTTAAAAATAAGGGGTGAAAAAAGTATTCAATTTCTAGAGTATTTTTTATTTTTTTGTTGAAAACATTGAAAATCTGGAATAAATACAAGTCATAATATTTATAATCAGACATGAGTGTTACTTCAGCAATTTATACTAATTTTCTTCCCTAAAGGATTGAAAGGGAAGTCAGCAAAGTTGACATAGAGAATAAGCAATAATTATATGACAAGCACTAATGTAAGCTTATGGGCTTCCCATTAAGGACTCACTAGTGTAAATGTGGTTGTTACATGATGCTCCATAATTAAGAGTCACATCAGTTCAGGAAGTTCAACCTTAAAATTACAAGGTCTAAGCATAGTTTTACCTGGATATGTGCTGTCCATAGTCGCACCTGAGGCAGGGACTATCTTTGGGTTATATATCCCACAATATGAATGTGGGTGTATGAAAGTAACTCATTCAATTAATTCTGAATAAATTTTCAATCTACCATTGTTGGCTTTCCCAAGATTATTCCACTTGGACCATATATATTTATGAATTGCACTATGGAACCACAGCAAGTTTTACTTAGCCAGATCTCTGTTAGAGTGATATTGATAGACCCTTGCATGAGCTTTAGAAGCTATTGATAAAGGAGTAGAAAATCTAATGAATTTGCATGTCAGATTTGGATGGAATTTAAAAGATATTCCTACAGTAGTTCAAATTAATTCCTAATCCTTCTAAAAATTAATTGAAAGAATCCCACAAATAATTGAAAAGAAATATATTTGTGAATCTCAGGATCTGGTAAAGTTTGTGACAATCAGAAGTTATGAAGATAATAATTTCAAGTCATATAATATTGATTGACTTTGAAACTTGATCAATAAATTGAGAATCAATTTAAATGATAAGTGAAGCTCCTAGATTAGAAATAAGTTTGATTAAGTGATACTTTAAAGTGCATGCCAGAAGTGATTGAAAATGTCACAAAGTGAATCAAAATTTACTTTAGGTGTTCAAACTGACAGTATGACTTGCCTAGGAATTGCACATTCTCCTTGAGGGCAGAATAGAGTCACCTAAGAACAGCTATTTCTGCAAATTAAGATGACTCATTCTTTGGTTTTTAACATTAAGCCTTGTAGGCATTTCTGTGTTAAAGAATGTCTTAGGGAAAATAAATTTTGCTTTAAGATATTTTCTTTATTAATAGAGCTAGAAAGAAAAAGAAGGCATAAAAACAATCCATTTGTTAATTATTGATTCTTGTGGATAATAGTATTTAGCTATAAATTTCAGTGGAACTGAAAATAAGCTAGTAATGGTTTAATTTCACTGCTTTAATTAACTATATCAGTTCAAATTGCGCATAAAAACTAATTTAATACTAAAAGTGTACATTAGATATTATTGTATGAAGAATCATTATGGGTGCAAAAATATCAACTTATTAATTAAACTAAGCACCAGTACATCATTTTACATATGTCTGTCCACACTATAACATCAATTAATTTACAATTGCCAACTCACTGATCATAGTTTTTATTTATTAATTAATAATCAATTTTATGTGATATTTTGTGTCTAAAATTTGACAAGTAATTCTAAAGTGTTTTTTAATTTGAAAAAATAACATTTTTTCAAATGGATTTTGTTCTTTTTTTTGAAGTTATACTGGCAATCACATAATTTTAGACCTTAAAATGTGTTTAGGATTTGATCTTTAACCATTAGACCCAGGTTCACTTGTTGGTTTAGCTTCTTTGTAGGCATGTAGAAATAAAGCTTTAGCCTACTTCCCCTCACTTTATTCAATCCTCAGTGAGGTTTTCTGAATACTCGTAGTAGGTTCCCTTGTATACCAGATTCTGGGGATTCATTATAGATCAGAGAAGGCCCAGACAGTGTTCCACTATGCTCATCTGAAAATGATTTTAAATATTCTCTTTGACTAACAAACTCCTATATACTTTTCACAACCCAATTAAATTTTCATATTTTTTTGAAAACCTTCCTGAACCTTCCAGAAAGAGTCAATAATAGTGCCACCCTACTCTGGGACTATAAAGTGTGTATGTGTGTGTGTGTGTGTGTGAGTGTGTGTGTGTATGTGTGTGTGTGTGTGTGTGTGTTAGGGTTAACATGTATCTGTATACATATGTATTCTGTAAACTATCAGTGGTTGTGGATGTAAGGGTGACAGCCCAAATATTTATCAGTGGGAATAACTTGCAATATTACTGAAGTACATTTTGATCATCCACGCTGAAGCAAAATGTACATAATGACAAAAGAAAATATTCACAACCTTTTATTTGCATAGCTCCCTCTGAACACTGTAAGTGCAATGAGTTAGTGTAAGGTATATAGTGTTTCAGTTTGAGAAGGGCAAGCAAGTTCATGAGTTCATAAGGATTTCTGGTAAAATGCATAAGGAGTTTTCAAAATTAAGGCATTTGACTTTCCAAAATTTTAATATTTGTTGTGTTTTGTTTCCCTATTCTAAATAAATGTTCCCTACCAAATTTAATGTTTGGATTTTCATACTTGTTCTCAAAGGGTGCCACAAATTGTGTAAACTTCAGGCATCATAGAAACCTAAACCTTCTTTTGACAGTGAAACAGATTCAGGAACAAATCACTGAACTGCTAGGAGGGCTTGTCATTTGTTTTTCACTTACTACTGCATTTAGTAGGGTCTCCATGGTTTGCTGGTGCCCATACTAGAACTCTAAAATTCCTTATTTTTTTTCTTGTATCCTGCTCATATGTGAGTTTTGTAAGGTGAAGTTTCTAGAAATAGAAAAAGAAAGACACTGTAGCAGAAAAAAAGCAAAGTTGTTGAAATCGTGCAAATCAAAATTCAAAGTTCAACTCCTCTTCCAGGCTCCTTTAGTTGGTATTATCATAATAACTTTTTTGAAGTCTCTGATTTCTTATTTTCTTATATGTGAAATTCTTACCTGTTAAATAATTCTGTGTAGCTGGCAGTGTTTGGGAAAGACTAGATATGATTTATATATTTAATATTTCATTTTTTGCAGGTAATCAAAAATGATGCCATGGATATTAGTACTATTTATACCTTTGATTAAAAAAAAATGAGAAATGCATCTGACCATCTCTCTTTAAAAATTCTAAGTGGTGCCAATATACCTTTGACAGCTCTCATTAATAGCAGTGAAAATCCTGTCCTATAAGGGAAGCTTCTATCTTGTAAGGAAGGACCTCTAAGTTCCATTTCGATGAGAACGACAGCCTTTCTTGACTTGAAGTATTACTTTACCCTCTGAGAAAATACCAGGAAGAAATCTGGCAAATAGCACAGGATATTTTAAACCAAACCAAACCAAAACAAAACAAAACAACACAACACACATAAAAAAATAAACAAAAAAACAAGCATGAGCATCAAAAATATTTCTTGATAGAATTTCCTCTTTTCCAGGTGACTGCATATTTTAGATGCAAGAGAAGGTTAATGTATTCCATCTCTATTCCCCATTGCCTTTCAAAATTACCCACATCTGGGTGAGATTGTTTGGGGGCCTTTGAAATCACTGACAATGGTGCCTAAATAACTAATTTTTTTTTTTTTAATCCAAGGTAGCTCCAGGTATGTACAGCTGTTAGTCCATTTTCTGTTGCTAATAATACAATGCCATAGACTGGGAAAGTTACAAAGAAAAGCAATTCATTTTGGCTATGTTTGTGATCCAATGCCAAGGGGATGATGATTTATCAGAGTCCTGAGGTGCTGTAGGACATCACACAGTAAGAGACAGGGAGTATGTGTGTGTCTGTCTATTGGTCTGTCCCTTCTTATAGAGCCACCAGTATTCCATCATGGGTCTTCAATATGATGACCTTATCTACTTTTGATCACCTCTCAAAATTCTCATTTCTAAACACCATGTTCAGATTAAGTTTCCACAATCCTACTGTGTCATGAAAGAGATTATTCTCCAACATGAGTTTCAGAGGAGATTCCCATATTTAAATTATAGTAAGACTTAAAGAAAAAATAACATATAGAATTATCTACAGCTATAAGTGCTAAATTATTTAAATAATGAGAACTATCAAACTGTTTTTCCTTAAGAAAATTTAATTCAAATAGCTGCATATTTTGCTGCTAAATCGATATTCTGAAGGACACAGGAAGTGACAAATCACAGAGAAAAATATATTTTTTTCTAAGAAAAAAAAAGCAATTCCTACCCTAAAAAAATGAGATTATAGAGAATACGCTGTGGGAGGAAATGAAGCCACACACTACTTAGAAATTGAAGCTCCATTAAGATCCAAATGCCTCAACCTAGATACCCTGACTAATTTTACAGGAGTTTAATGCACCACTAAAACACTGAAATCTGCGAAATAGCTCCACTAACTTGGTTTTTAAGTGAAACTTGTCTCATTTAAAGGAAGCAGTTTACTTTCTAAGGTTGTGATAATAGAGTAGGTAATGTAAAACTAATTGCATAGATAGTAGCAAATGATGCTCAGAAAATATTCGGACAACAGGAAAAAGTATATATATATATTTAGATTTATCTTCATTGCTCAACTTTTTTGTTAACAATAATCAGACAAGAATGCATGCAACTGTGAAGCTCAAATATATATATATATATATAAATTGGTCTCTAGAGGAAATGAAAACAAAACAGATAAAATCTCACAGATGTGATCTTTCCCTCTAATGAATTATAACACTGTTTCCTGAAGTTGATCCAATGGGGGTTCAGGAGGAAGTAACAAAACCATCAGTTAATATTTATCTATATGCCATATAGTCTTTTGTCTTTTATAAATAAATCTAAATATTGCCAAAACTTCTGAGGTAGAATGTTTTAAAAAATATCACACTGATGCCTTTATTATATTTTTTAATATAAAAGAAGCTGCTGTTTAATAAGGATTTAAAGGATATCAACAGATACAACAGATCATTTTGCTAGTTAATTCTTAGTGTTCATGTTGCAATAGAATCATCACCATGGGTTGCAAATCATTTCTTGAAAGAAAGTTTGAAAACACCTATTTTGTTATGTCACAACAGTTACCTGAGTCTGCACAGCTTGCTCAGCTAGGAAACACAAAAGAGTTCATTAGACAAGGGAGCTCTCTGAGACCCTTATCCTAAGGGCACGAATTCCATTTATAAAGGTTCCACCCTCAAGATCTAGTCATCTTCCAAAGGTGCCATCTCCTGCTACCACCATGTTATTGATTAGGTTTGGAACATTTGGATATTAGAGGACACCACATTCAGGCATTACCATTCACTTTGAATTACTTAATCAAAATGAGGACACTTCTACTATCCAGTTATCCATACAAGACAGTAGTGGAGTGTTCTCAGAGGAGGTATTCACACTGAAATATGTGCAATGGTTACAGTATTACTATTTCTTGCTGGATGATGTGCATTAAAATGAAGATCTAAGAAATTTATTTCAATTTTCAAATTATACTTTTGTCTTTTGTACCAGTTTCTTTATTTAAAGAGAAAATATCAAGCAACTTTAATAGGGCCTTCTGTTTGAAGAGTCTTTCATGAAGATGGCATTTATATATATATACCAATGAGTATTCCCAGTAGGTTTTTTTATTTTTTCAGCATTGGGCAATAAGGCATTGAACTCAGGGATACTGTGCCAATGAATAAATGTCCAGCCCTTTTTTAAAATTTTGAGACAATGTTTCATTCAGTTGCCCAGGCTAGCTTCAGACTTGTGATCCTCCTGCCTCAGACTCCAAATAGCTGGGATTACAGGTGTATGGCACCACATCTAGCAATTCCTCTTGTGATATAGCTACCTGACTATCACACAAACATTTTATCTAAGACCTTATTTAGATCATTAGGCAAGTGAAATTTCATTAAAAAATGAAGCAATAATTCAAAGAGGTATGGTAGACATTTTTTAAGCTTATTTTATGCTAGCTTTATCAATAATTTTTCTGTCACTTTTGTTTTCACACAAAACCATTTTAAATGAAAAAATATATTGGCATGTTATTTATCCATTAAAAATAATGATTAAAAGAACTAGGTAATACAACGGCAAAGAGTGTAAGATATATAATAGTAAATAGAATAAAAGAATGTACAATATGTATCAAATATGATTGAAGGTTTAAAAAAATCTATAACTGTTTGAAACAAAAAATGTAACAAAATATTTAAAGTATGTATGCATTTCATGTCTGAGGTTGAATTTCTGGACATTTTTTCAATTCATTCACAATATTAATTTTTATTGGTGTGTATTAATTTATACAAAATATTTGGTTTCATTATTATTCTTTACTGAACCAATTATATTCTTATATATTAGATGTTAACATCTAACAAGTAACATATGATAGTTATATTATATATATGACATACATGTATTAGAAAATAACATACATAGATGATCATGTTAATATGAAGTTGTTTAGTATAGCAAAGTGATCAAGCACTGTAGGTACCATACCCAAACTGTTGGACTTATGGTGATTTCCCTTCAGCAAGTTGTCTCTACTTTCTGTACTTCCATTTCATCATCTGTAAAATGGATATAACTAGATTTTAACTTATGAGTTAAGATTATTATGAAGAATAGTTGTTGACATATACAAAAGAACTATAGTGGTGTCTAGTAAGTTGGTTATACATAGTAGTTACTACAACTAAATTATATTTCAAAACACATAACAAATTGAGGACAACCTAACATTCTGTAGTCTTTAAAAACCCATAGTTGTCCTGTAATGACCTAGAATTTAATTTGTAAAACAGAGTTAATGCCTAATATATTAGAGTTACTTACTTTGTAGTTAGTGTTCCCTTACTGTAAGGTAATATATTAGAGTTACTTACTTTGTAGTTAGTGTTCCCTTACTGTAAGGATTACCTTAGAAAAACCACTTAGGAGAGGAAAGGTTTATTTTGACTCAAGGTTTCAGAGATTTGGTCTATGGTTGCAGTTATCTTCAGTGTTTGGATCTGAGGTGAGGCAAAACATCATGGAGGAAGGGTGTACAGAGAAAAGCTGCTCAGCTCATGGCAGCCAAGGAGCAGGCAGCAACAATGGAGATGTGTGCATATATAGAGAGAAATAGAGTAAAAGGGGGAGGGAGGAAGAAGGGGAGGAATAGCGTGTAATCCCCAAGGGCATGTCCTCAAGGACTTGCTTCCTCCTTCCATGTCTCACATGGTCTTTACCCCCTCCCAGTAGTCCATTCAGCTAACCATCAGTGGAATTAATCCACTGATGAAGTCAGAGCCCTTGGGATTTAATTACTTCCCCAAAGGTCCACCTCTAAAAACTGCAACATTGTGGAGCAAGTCTTCAACACGTGAGTCTTTGAAGGAGATTTTATATCCAAAACACAACACTTAGTGAACATCCTAAACTACTTAGTACCTGGTCAAATATATGAATTTTTTTAAAAAAATATTTTTTAGTTGTCAATAGACCTTTATTTTTTTTACTTATTTATGTGTGGTGTTGAGGATCAAACCCAGTTCCTCACATGTGCAAAGCAAGTGCTCTGCCACTGAGCCCCAGCCCCAGCCCCAAATATATGAATTTTAAGTCTGAATATGTAAAAAAGAGATGTCAAAAAATTCATACAATGATGCTTATGTAATTCTTTTTTTTTTAATACTCTTGAACTTTCTCAAATGATTGTTTTTTATTTTGGACCCACTGTTCATATCCTCCTAATTTGAGGATGTTTACCCTTCTATACATAAAAACTTAGGATCAGATGAAAAGAAGGCAGTCATTAGAAGTAGTCTCTATGACACAGGAGAGAAGATGGAGATGAAAGGTGGACAGTGGGAACACACACCAGATGTACACTATGAAAAAAAAACCACAACAACAGCGAACCAAGACCCTTTCAGTCTGTAGAAGGACAAATAGCCCCTGAGAGCAAAGTATCATTTTGTATTTTACAGTAGATTGAATATAAAAAGGTGATGCTTCTGCTAAATTTTTATCATTGTTATAATTAGAGTTCACCATTTCATAAAGCAAGAACATTTTTTCACACACTTTAGATAGATTTTTTTTTAATTTAGTACTTTTGTGTAGGAAGGACTGTGGGAAGAAATAATTGCATAAAATAGCTGATTCCTTAAAATTTTCAGATAATTAAGTGCCAATACAAAAATTCCACATCATTTTTAAAAAGTTTTTTTCTGACTTTCTCATATATTTTTCTAATATTGTTCAGGCACTTATATTACAATTACAGTCAATTCATTTAATAGTAGTTCTTAAAGAAGAGATTCATTAATAGGTAGATGGCCAGGAATTTTTTTTTCTTCACGTAGAACTTTTTCCAGGTATTACATTTTTTTTTCTTTTTTTAACATAACACTTTTCTACTCTCTTGGAAAGATATCACAAACTTAAAATGAGGTGGGAGGAATCAATAGAGACTCAATGTGCAAATTATATTCTTATTTTCTTTTCCTCTAAAAATTCAAAATACAAATGAACATAGTTGAATAAAATAAGGGACAGATTATAGTTTTCTTGATCAGTATTCAAAAGGCAAGACAAGAGGGATTATTATGGTCTAAATGAGGATACAGTGATGTTAACCTGCTAAAAACTTCCTTGAGAAAATGCTGTTCTGACATTTACTGCTCCCAATTCTTTCTATAATCTTTGTCCCACTCTTTTATATGCCACAGAAGTCTGCTCTTTCATAATTCAATCATGGTTCATTGTTATATTGAACTGATGAGCTTCAGCCTTTATATCTTGCTAAGGTGAACTCAAATATTTAAACAATGTAAAATATGCTAATTTATCTTTTTTTCAAACCTGAGCTTGCATTTCCTCAATTACAAAGCATTTAAGAATCCTCCCTATGTTAGTAACAATCATTGAAAGAAACAAACACTATGTTTAAAATATATAACAATTATACAATGAGATTCAAATTCACATAAGTTACAATTATAGAAATGTAAAATTTAATTCTTAAAATCTGCTCCTTGTGGGTAGATAGATATGATAAAGCAGTATAATAAAATATTTAGTATAATTGATATAGGAACATGTATAGTATTCTCTATACTCTGATGCATATTTGAAATTTTTCAGATAAAATGTTGGGGGAAATATGTTCCTTAGAGGAAAGCAGTCAAAAAAATCCTATTCAAATTTAGAAAAGGACCATATATTAGATTTTCAATTGCTTTCACTGAATTAACTTTTCTTTACCACTCATTTATGAATTTATTTTCATGGAGTTGTATCTTTATAAGTTGAGTGTAAATTAAATTCATTTCTTGGGAAATCTAGGCCATATGAGTGATTTCACTTTTATTCTATGAGTTGTATTCAAATTTCCTTCTGGTCTAGTGCTCAAAAACTCATGCTAAGAATTTTCATCACATGTAGATCTTCTCTGTAAGGCAAAGTCTACATTCTACCTTGTATTGTGTTCATTGTATCTTAAGCATTCTTAAGGGAAGTTTCTTTGTATTTTTTCGTTCATGGCAGAGGATTACAGACTGGGAAATTGCAGCCTGAGAAAGAAAGGAAAGAGGACACGTTTTTCTTCCTTGAGTTAAAAATGTAATTGGTAAAATTCTCGTTTTAACTATCATTAAACATCTTAGAAAGTAAAATATCTTAGTTTGCAGCAAATTCATTAAACATCTTAGAAAATAAAATATCTTAGTTTGCAGCAAATATATATGAAAATGCACACAACTCTAAATTCAACTTTTAAAAATGAATTTATTAACTTTATTGAGTGCCTACCATATTCAAGAAAGTTTAGAATTCAAATTTTCATTTTAATAATGATTGCCAATTGGTTCTTTTTTTCCTACTTTTTTTAACATTTTTAAATTTGCTCTTTTTAGTTATATATGACAGTAGAATGTATTTTGATATATCATACATACACGGAGTACAACTTCTCATTCTTGTGGTTGTACATGATATGGAGTTACACTGGTTGTGTATTCATATAAGAACATAGGTGTCAATTAAGTTTTGATAAAATGAACACATTTTTGGATAAAATCATTAATCACCATGATTTTTCAAAAAGTCAAATAGTATAAAAACATATACGTATATGTAAAAATTATTCTTTTCTGACCAATTATACATAACAAACGTATCAAATATCTATCTTGTCTATTTCTTACCACAACCACCAATGCTCTTTCTTCCCAAATATTTCATGAAGCATGTATATGTATATATGATTATGTACAATTTTTTTAGTGTTTGCCAAACAAAGTATTTTGATTATTTTTGTCTCATCTTGAGACATTAATTCAATTGTTAATAACTTTATATGAAGTCCTAAAAGAAAAAGCTTATGTGTAAAAATATTCATTATGACCATTGAAATGTTAGAATAAAAAACATTGGCAGAAATATGAAAATGTAAATTAATGTTAAAGTTCATAAAAATACAATTTTAAAGATTCTTTAAATAACTATATAATTCAAATAAAGCAAATAGAAAAGAAATCTCAATAAAAGTTTTCAATGGTCTTTGTACCTTTGTGGTAAAATTTATGGAATTTTTCTTTCTCCTAGCTCTCCTAAAATAATCCCAAAACCTTTGGAAATATTCAGCATTCATATATTCAAAATACATAGATGAATAATGCAATCTTAATATATTGGAATACATTTTGTTCTTTTTATAAGTCAACAGGTTATAGAAAAATCTTTATAAAATCAAGTTTTTGCTGGGTATAGGTTCACACACCTGTAATTCCAGCAACTCAGAAGGCTAAAACAAGAAGATTGCAAGTTCAAGGACAGCTTCAGCAACTTAGCAAAATCCTAAATAATTTAGCAAGTCCCTGTCTCAAAATAAAAAGTAAATAGGGCTGCAATGTGGCTCAGTGCTTAAGTGCCTCTGGGTTTAATCTTTGGTGCCAAAAATAAATAAATAATTCAAGCTTATGTTTTGTAATGTCATTTTATTTTCTGTCTCCAAAGACAAGATTTAGTCTCTTTAGCATCCAATTAATCTGAAGGTGTGCTATAAAATGTCTCTAAAGAACATTATTATTTTTTCAGAGACAAACCATTATTATGTTTTTAACAAAAATAGGGGAAGTTCTCTGAAATGCTCATTTCCTTATAGTCATCTTACTTCAAGCTGATGCAATTTTCTAGAGTACTTAACTACAAAATCACAAAGCTGCCAATGCATACATAAATTCTGCTTCACAAAACAGTAAATTAAAAAAAAGTAGTAAGCCACAAAGATAACATGAAAATATATCGATACTTACTTATCAAGTTTTATCAACTCTGTCCCACCCTTTCACCCTTAAATCCAAGCCAAAACTTGGGTTTTACCCCTTTCATACATTATCTGTGCTTTTTCATAACTGTACGTCCTGGTTGTTAAAAGTCATACAAAAGTCCATGCCAGAGCTACACTTCTGGCCACAGGAAAACTGGTTTTAGTTTGTTCGTATTTAACCATGTTCTATATTGCCCTTTTAAAATGATCATAAGAATTTAATCCCACATGCTTTTCTCATTTGAATAATTAGTTATGAATAAGAATTGAAATCATGTATGGATTCTCCTAGTCCCAAGTGACATATCAGGAGAAGTAAGAAAATAGGCTGTCTATTTTTAGAGAAAACTGTTCATTATTATCTTTTGCTTTGTATTCCTGCATTGTGACAGTTTGCTGGGGAGGGTAAAGCAAGCCATGTTTTACTACTTTTTGCTCCAAGATCTATATTTTGCCTTCATACATTGTGTTTTTCCATCAAATACCAATGCATCATATAAAATTGTATTATAAAATAATGGAAATTTTTTTTCTTTCAGGATTCATTATGTATTGACAAATGATAACATCATGGAATGGTTAATTTACAGAATAATATGCATCTCATTCCAGAGGCCAGCAAAGTTTCAGATACTTGAGGACAAAAGGCAGTAAGATTCAGACACAAGTGAAAATAAAAGAGTGACTAGAAGCAAAAATAGATTACTTAGGAGGCCTTGAGAATGAATACAAATAGGGGACACATGGCAAGTTTCTATTTTGCAACATTTATTGCCACAATTGAGTTATCAAATTGTCAAAAGAAAGGGGAGAGGATAATATGAAGAAAAATCATTAATCAAAATATTTTTTGTTACTTTTTAAAGATAGTAAAGTATTCAAATATTTTGAGACATTAAAGAAGATGCCTCAAATGCATGCATCACCCAATGTTGGTCTCCTCTGCACAGAGTACCCATTTTATGACAGCTTTGAAATAGAAGTTGAGGATGTCATAGAAAAACACTATGGCCTCTTTAAAAAAAATCAATAGGTTTTAAAATCCCAAATGCTCTCACTGCTGAGATTAATAAAGACCAAGAATCCATCCTGAACACACACAATGACTTCTATTACAAAAGGAAAAATGAAAATGCTGCTATTACTGACAGAGTCAATAGATCCCACCTCGGTGTATACTGTACTTTCTATATTTTTAATTTAAATGCATATAGTTCCAGGGACAGGAACATGATCAGCATTCATTCGCTTCAAAGCATAATGGAAGATGTGGAAGTTTTTCCCATAAATAAACATATAACCTGTCTTGGGTGCCATTTGCTTAAAATATTTTCCCTGGAAACTTATTTAGCCATTTTCAGTATGTGTTTCTTCCTCCAGCCTGCTCTTTAAGACTGCTTTTCTTCTTTCAACTAGAAGTAGGGCAGAATATTATGAAATTGTGGTCTCTGCCTCAGGTTTGGGGACATGCAGCTCAGAGTTCAGGAAACAGCAGACTTGTTTGGAAATAAAAGCAGGAAACAGCAGACTTGTTTGGAAATAAAAGATGATACAAAAATATTTACATTTAGACTTCTGTAAGTGTAAAGGAAGATATGATTTTGTTGGCAAACAAACGTTCCCAGCTATCTGAAAACGTTTTTCACCCTTTGTGTTTCTGACCCTTTGAGGTAACAGGGCTTACATAAAAAAAAATAAAATAAAATAAATGTTGTTAATATACATTAATCCAGAAGACCTTTCAGCAGCACTTTTATTCTTATTATGAAGGGTAAGGCCACCAATAACTCATTGAAGAGAGCTCTGCAGCATATCACATGGAGTGCGCTGCAGATCCATTTAATATAATTAAGCTCAAGAAGTAATTCCCTTATAGGAATCCAGAATTTCTATGGAAAATTCAGAAATGCATTCAGTAGGCAAAGTATTTTCCTTGAAGACTGTATACATTAATTGAAGTTTTTTTTTTTTTTCAAAATAATATGCAGCAGGACTGGGGATGTGGCTCAAGTGATAGCGCACTCGCCTGGCATGCGTGCGGCCCTGGTTCGATCCTCAGCACCACATACCAACAAAGATGTTGTGTCCACCGAGAACTAAAAAAATAAAAAAATATTAAACATTCTCTCTCTCTCTCTCTCTCTCTCTCTCTCTCTCTCTCTCTCTCTCTCTCCTCTCACTCTCTCTTTAAAAAAAATAATATGCAGCAGAAGTAGGTTTTTGTGTTGATGTATTCACTAAATACTGTTACTTTTTTTTTAATCCATTATCTCTTTCACAACCAAAAAAGCAGTTCAATAAATAATCTGATACCATTTGTCTCACAACATAGAGTTCCACCTGATGCAAGGTGATGTGAGGAATGAAGAAGAAAAATTTTCTTGCATGTAAGACAGAACAAATTGTTAAAGTTAGCAACTCCACCTGTTCTAAAAAAGAGCACATATTCCCATGTACAATCACTTGGTTAGTGTGTGAACCAGCAAAATGTACTATTTTTATGTTATTTTGTGTTAGGATTTTAAATAGAAAAAAGAAAGATACAGAGATTAAGAAATTGCTCTTAAAAGGCCACTAAAATATCTCAAAGGGGAAAAAAAAAACACTTTGTATAGAGCAATTTGTATAGAGTGAGAGAGCTGGTTATTTAAGAACCAAAGTGAAAAAGAATTCTCTGTAATCACACCAGCAGAACTCAGGTTGAATACAGGGTATACATAAGGATCAAAAATCCAAAAGAAATGATGGTATTTGTGCATGATACATGGTAAGATTTAAGAGATCAAAGACTGTTTTTTCAGCATATTGTAGCAATCTTTCAGAAAGTCTCCTGCTACTCAAAATGTGGTCCTTAGGCCAATAACATAGGCATCATAAGGGAGCTCTTTAGAAATGCCAACCTTGGACCTTATTCTGGATCATCCCAGTGATTCTTATTTACTCTAAAGTTAGAGAAATAAAGCTTAGCCTTCAAAAGCATTTGCCACCCCCACTGGCTTTTTCACGACTGTAAATAGCACTGTGACACTGATGCATTGCTAGACCATCAGCCACTGTAGCCTGAGGAAGTACAGTGCTAAAGCTATGGTGGAGAATTTCTCTCTTCCAGACAGCTCTGCTGACCTGCCCAGACCAATGATTGATCTGAGATGACCCATTGCCTGAAGGAAATTAACCTGGATTCTGAAGGCAAAATGAAATTTGAGGTGATCTGTCATCAATCTGGAAAATGGATGATTGGGAATTTCGATGCTGGTCATCTCTCATTAAACATTTTAAAAGAGCTATTTGTTTTTATAGCTTTCTCATTTAAACACCAGTTGGTTTCTGTGTTTATTTAAGAATCATAGAATATATGCTCCTTTGTAGATTTTTCAAAATTGCTTTAAGTAATTTATGATCGTATCCAACTGATAAGATACTTTTCAATTGGTTAAAAGAAAAAATGCAAACTAATAAGCTTGCCTTTGAACTTTACCCAAGGCACAAATATTTTCTTTAACTTGTATAGTATAATATCAACCCAGGGGTCATGCTAGATCTAAAACAAATCCAGAGACAATTGTTTGATCTTTCCTAGTGCTTTCTTCTTTAAACTAACCAAGAGATCCTGCTGTGATTACTATGACTTTTAATCCAGAGGAATCATTCTTTAACACAATTTGATGAATCATTCATTTTTTGGGGGGGGGTGAGGACCAAAATACATACTTCTGGAACTGTTTTTAATATTTATTTTTTAGTTGTAGTTGGATGCAACATCTTTCATTATTTATTTATTTTTATGTGGTGCTGAGGATCTAACCTAGAGCTTTGCCCATGCTAGGTGAGTGCTCTACTGCTGAGCCACAACCCGGCCCCTGACATTTTTTATGAAAGTAAAACATTTTATTTGTTTTGAGGATGTTTTTGTCTTTACAATACTATAAAACTACAAAGTCTAATTACAGTAAAATTTATGAATATTTTTAAAAGATAATTCATAATTCATAAGTTACTAATTAACAGTTCCTCTGCTTCTTTCTGCCATGTAGGCTTTGATCATTTGTTTACTGTTATAAACCTTCTTATCAAGATCCAAAATAAAGAGTAAACAAATCATTTGAATCTATTTTAAGAGCACTATGCTACTTAGTGGAGTGGATAAATTTAAAAAAAAAATCCCTGATCATATCTCATATATCTATCCACATACAGTAGCGCAAATGCCTCTAGATTATAATTAAAAATAAAGTTGCATAGAATATAAACTTGTGTGAAAATAGAAATAAAAGCAATATATCTTGTGTAAAACATTCCTCAAGTTTCTAATTAAAGTGGAGTTCTTCTGTGAAGTCACTAGAAATAGGGGCTCTTTACAACTAGTAGCAGGGGAGAGATGTGGAGGATGATACCCATGTTGATGGCAAAAGAAGACAGTAATTTTAAAGACACACAAAAAATAGAGAGCAGGTACCTTAGGTACAGAAAGATGAGATTTGTTTTCATTTGAACTAAAATTTTCTGTAATAAGAGAAAATTTACAGAAAGTGAAAGGCCATCAGTAGATTTCATTTATCCATGTACTCTCCAGGAGCTGTGTTTGCTTCCTATTAAAACTCTTTTCACAATAAGTTGTTGTTTAGTAAAACAAAATAAAAGTGATACCAATGACAGATTATTATTTCACATTTTTAAGACAGACCATAGAGTGACATTATTCATAACACTTCTTTCTTTATTTATTTTTTTCATTCCAGAGGGGAAAGTAGATCTCTAATGCTCATCTGTTGCTGCATAAGCACTTTGATGCATGACAATACTGGTCACCATATGAAGATATATAGTTAGTTAATTCCTGATGTCCCTAAAGAGAATAGGAACATTCATCTTAATGGTTATTCAAAAATTATGGACAATTGCCAATTCAAATATAAACTATAGATTCTAACTTCAAATGTATTCTCTCTCTCTCTTCCCTCAAATCTTTAATCCATCAAGTCTTTAAATTTTCTAAGCCATTATCAAGATGAACTGAATCCATGGCAGGATGATGGAAGAGAGCAGACCCTGGGCTCATTGTTATTCCCCTGAGTTAGCTCATCCCATGGGGGACACCTAACAATGGTGAACGCAAAGAATAAATCAAACTCTGGGAGGGCTTTAAAAAGCTTAGTTTTCTTATGAGACAGAAGCTTTAACCTTGCCTGGCACTTTAGGGATCTAAAGGAATACAATCTTCCATTTATTTGCATTAGCCAGAAAGGCAGTGTGCCAACATGTAGCCTTATTTTCTGCAAACACAATTTAGCCGGAGAGAAGGGAAAGGAAGAACTGAGATATCTCTCTGAAGTAAATTTAACCAGATACAAGAATCCAGTTATGGCCAAATAAGTGCAAACAATAAATATACATGTTTTCCGAACAGTGCTTTCCTTAATAAGATCCCACATATTCTATCGGAAATGTGGGTATTTTAGAGGCACATGGCTTGCAGCTAAGCAGCTGCAATGCCTTCCAAAGTCCGTGAGATATGAGTTAAAGGAATGCAGTAAAAGCAAATCTCCATGAATTCAAGAAAACAAATTAAAACAGTAGTTTGTCTCTCTGAAGCCAATTGATTAATACTGGTTACACACAAACTCATCAATAATGCTAATGCCAAGCAATAGGTTAATGCTGCACATTAACTTATTTGGTATAAATGAGGCCATGGGAAACATTTATTTAAGGTATGTGTTTGAAAGTGTGATTGCCTCTTTCCAAAGTTTGACCTTATAATTAAATTGTTCACACTCCTACTATAAATTTTCTGCTAGTTGGTGTACATTTAATATTCAGATAATCCTTTTAGCCATCAAATTTAGTTAATATTCAGTATCTGTGATGTACCTAAAGATTGAGTCTCTTTGCTTCTCACCACCCATTCTAAAGTTTTTATAAATTTTCATTTTTCTCCCCAATGATCTTTCTTCTATTGATTTTCATGTATGTAATGAAGGAAATTTAAAATTTTGTATTAAGATTTTAGAATTAAAGGAAGGAAATTCTGTTTTCCACTGAAATTAATTTGAGGAAATGTGTCTTTGGTATATTAATCTAGAAATCTGAACATTATCCAAGAAATTAAAAGTATATACTTTAGTATTCTGTATAGTATAGACTATATTCAAAGAAGTAGTTGTCCCGAACCTAAAGCTAGCAATTAAAAGGTGGTTTTATATATTTTCTTAAACATTTAATTACTTTACAAAGTATTGGTGTATCATTTAATTTTTTTATTTGTATATGACAGCAGAATGCATTACAATTCTCATTACACATATAGAGCACAATTTTTCATTTCTCTGGTTTATACATAGTATGTTTACACCAATTCATGTCTTCATACCTGTACTTTGGATAATAATGATCATCACATTCCACCATCATTAATAACCCCATGACCCCTCCATTCCCCTCCAACCCCTCCGCCCTATATAAAGTTTGTCTATTCCTCCCATACTTCCGCTCCCTCTCCTACTATGAATCAGCCTCCTTATATCGGAGAAAACATTTGGCATTTGGTTTTTTGGGATTGGATAACTTCACTTAGCATTATCTTCTTCAATGCCATCCATTTACCAACAAATGCCATGATTTTATTCTCTTTTATTGCTGAGTAATATTCCATTGTGTATATATGCCACATTTTTTAATCCATTCATCTACTGAAGGGCACTAGGTTGGTTCCACAGTTTAGCTATCGTGAATTGTGCTGCTGTAAACATTGATGTGGCTATGTCCATGTAGTATGCTGTTTTTATGTTCTTTGGATATAGACCAAGGAGAGGGATAGCTGAGTCAAATGGTGGTTTCATTCTCAATTTTCCAAGGAATCTCCATACTGCTTTCCATATTGGCTGCACCAATTTGCAGTCCCACCAGCAGTGTATGAGTGTGCCTTTTTCCCTACATTCTCGACAACATTTATTGTTATTTGAATGCATAATAGTTGCCATTCTGGCTGGAGTGAGAGGAAATCTTAGAATAGTTTTGATGTGCATTTCTCTAATTGCTAGTGATGATGAACATTTTTTCATGTATTTGTTGATGGATTGTACATCATCTTCTGAGAAGTGTCTTTTCAGGTCCTTGGCCCATTCATTTGATTTTTTAAGGGTAGTTTATAAGTTTTAAACTCAAAGTAGCATTATGTAGATGCATAAGTTAAACTAGTTTCCAACCTTTTTCTAACATGTTTGAACATTTATATTTTAAAGACTCATTACCACTTTGAGAGACCTGTTGAAGTTGAAGTTGCCATTCTACACAATTTTTCAGCAGTGAAGGAAAAGAGAAATTTGAGATATCTACCTGAAATAAATTTATATTTTAAAGAATTCAGTAATGGTTAAATAAATGCAAGCAATCAACATACATATTTTCAGAATAATGCTTTCTTCAGTAGGGTCCCACATAGCCTGTTGGAAGTGTCAAAGATGCTTGATGGATATTGGTATAGATGTGGCTCAAGTCCTCTCAGGTCATGTTACCTTAGTTTTCCCATATGTGAAATGGGTCTATTATCACCACTTGCCATCAAAATTTAATAGGTATCCCTTGGTTTCATTTTGATTGAACTCATATTTGAAGGTTATAGTTTAATAATCTGCAACAAACCACTGAAGGAAGATTCTCCTTGAAAATTTCATGGAATAAGTGTGGAATTTTAGGACTGTCTGAGCTTTATCCATCTATGAGTATAATACAGTAGTCAATTTCCTTCTCTCTGAGCCTCCATTTCTTCTTTGATAAAAGAAAAACAATATTTATCATATCTATTTCACTAGATTATTGTAAGAAATAAACAGATGTGTAAAGAGCTCTTCATGAATTGTAAAATGTGCTACATATGTCAATTGGTAACATCACTGGAAAAATTACTATTGTCAGTTTTACTTTGTCACTTGAACAGCAAACTTGAAATTTTGCATTTGCATTAGAAATAATGAATCTAATTAATATCTATTTCTTGTTAGGTAATATTTCTAAACAAACATCTTGACCCTTTTCAGTCTCAAGAGAAGTTTCTATTTGATACTACCTTTCCTACTGTCTGATGAAGGATTGCTTCTGCAGTTTCTTCAATGAAACCTTCTTTTTATTCATTTTACTAAAAATTTTATTCATTTTACTAAAATTCTTTAAAAGGGTAAGAGGATCAATGTCTTGGATGGAAATCTGAAACCTTTTCAAGAAGTCCCATGTTATTAGTAAACCTCCCTCCTCTTTCTGGTCCCTGGACAAAACTGATTTCTTAATTGACAAATATTTGACATATCCATTCAGACAGAGTGTACCAATACAGACTTGCAGACTTAACATATCTCCCAATTTCATCTCACATCAACTACTCTTTAATAGACAAGTTCTTCTGGGCTTCAAGATCTTAATAGATGCTATTCTTTTTGCTAAAAATAACTTTGAGGCCAAGTGCGGTGGCACACACCTGTAATCCCAGCAGCTCGGGAGGCTGAGACAGGAGGATAGTGAGTTTAAAGCCAACCTCAGCAACTTGGTGAGGCCTTAAACAGTTTAGTGAGCCCCTGTCTCTTAAAAGATATAAAAAGGGTTGGGGATGTGGTTCAGTGGTTAAGGACCCCTGGGTTCAATCCCCAGTACCCAAAATAAATAAATAACCTTTGAGTGTCTAGTTCTCTCTCATTTTGGGGGCCACAGATTAATGTGACTTCACTCAAGAGAATATCTGACTATCAAGTTTTAGAAAAATCCCATCCATTTTATTCTTTCCTTTCCCCTCACAGCCTTTGTCTCATTTTGTAATTATATATTTGTTTCTCTACTTATTTGCTGTTTGCTTTATCCAGTTAATTAAACTCCCCAAGAGAAGGTATTTTAGTCAGCTTTTGAATCGCTGTGAACAGAAATCCTGACAAGAACAATTAGAGGAGGAAAAGTTTATTTTGACTCATGGTTTCAAAGGTTTAATCCATGGACAGCCAACAGCTTGAGCTGAGGCAGGACATTACCATGGAAGAACACGGTGGAGAAAAGCAGCAGAGGACATGGCAACCACGACAGAGCAAGATCCACTCACCAGGGACAAAATATAAACCGCAAAAGCACATCCCTAGTGACCCACCTCCTCCAACCACACCCTCCCTGCCTACAGTTACTGCCCAGTTAATCCATATCAGTGGATTAATCCACTGATTAAGTTGTACTATTTATGATCTGATTGTTCCATCTCTGAAAATGTTTGCATTGTTTCACATCTGAACTTCTGGGGGACACCTCATATCTAAATCATAAAAGAAAATTACTATATGTGTTTTGTCCATCTCCTTGGTTCTAAAAGTGTAGGACTAGTACACAGAAGGCATTCAGTAAATATGCACTAAGTAAATGGATGATCAACAGTAATAAAGGGTAAGAAAGGGTCCTTTTAAAATACAGTTTTCTCCTGCTGAGCATTCCTTGGCCCCACTAAAAAGAGAAAAAAGCAAAGAAAAAAAGAAAAAAGGACCAGCAATTTCAGAAAATTGCATTGGGTGCTTTTAAATGCTGGCTGAACATCCTCCTGTGGATCTTTTGCAACATTCTAAGCTCAGCCTGCCTTATGCTCTGTTTGGATTTGAGATGTACCCCCAAAGTTCCTGTGTTAATGCAGGAATGTTCTGTAAACAGTAAAAAGATTGGGTTTGTGTACTGCAGCCTAATCACCCATCCTAGTTTGAATGGTCTGACTGGGTGGTAAGTATGGGCAGCATGACTGGAGATGGGCCACTGGGGGCATGCCCAGGGGTTTTTCTTCTCTGTGCTCCCCCCCCCCAAAAGAGCCGAGTAGCTTCACTCCACCATGCCCTTCTGCTGTGATGTTCTGTCTCATCATCCTAGAGCCATGGAATCAGCTGTCTAGGGACTGAGACCTCTGAAACCATGTGCTCCAAATAAATGTTTCCACCTCAAAGTTGTTCTCATCTGATATTTTTGGTCACAGCAATGCAAAGCTGACTAACACATGCTCATTATTACTTCTCTCCTCCCTGTACTCTTCACCCAGCCTGTTAATACTTACGTACTGCCTGTCTCTTCCAATGACTCCATCCACTTCCTAGTCTAAGTATAATCTTGGGAATCATATTTAAGTCCTTCATCTTCTTTACCTTCTATATCCGATTTCTTCCTCTGAAAATCTGTTTTATTCATTCTTATTTTAAAATGATCTCTTACCTGCAAAGCTACATTAACTCCTCACTAGTATCCATAGAGTCAGAGGTTTTGTTCATTCTTATTTACATAACCATATTCCATTTATTATAAAAATCTTAAGGGAAGAGATTCATTTAGTTATCACAGTTCTTACCTTGACAGACACGTGGTCAATTACTGCTAAGTGCTTATTGACTTATCCTAAGATTCAGTAGTTTCTATATGTCTTTGTGGAGCTGAGTTATAATTTGTAATAATGATGACATTGTTACAACTTTGTTTTCTGAAAAATCTTCAAACCCTTTGTCTTATAAATTAGTTGCATTTTGGTAATCATTCAAATATTATCATCTACAAGTTCTTGTAGAATCAAAACCTTTGATTCTTCTCTGTCTCAAAACTTGAAGGTATAAACAATAGTATCTACCTAGCTGGGCGTGATGATACATGCCTGTAATCGCAGAAGCTCAGGAGGCTACGACAGGAGGATCACAAATTCAAAGCTAGCCCTGTCTCTAATAAAATACAAAATAGGGCTGAGGATGTGGCTCAGTGGTTGAGTGCCCCTGAGCTCAATCCCTGTTACCCATCTCCAAAAAAAAAAAAACAGTATTTATTCTTCAAGACTCCCTTGTTATATCCTATTAAACATTGATAAATATTCTCCTCCTGTGTTTCTAGGAAAAACAAATTGCTTCCTTACTTGGCATTACTTGCTGCATTTAAAAAAGATGGCGGGTTGGTGGCTAGGGTCATAGCTCAGTGGTAGAGCACCTTGCCTAGCATGCGTGAGGCACTGGGTTCAATTCTCAGCACTGCATATAAATAAATGGATAAAATAAAGGTCCATCAACATCTAAACAAATATTAAAAAAAAAAAAGATAGAAGGGACAGGGGAGTCAAGTGAGTTGAGCATGTTTGGATAACTATTGGTCCCAAATATTATAACTATATTTTTTTAATTTCAGCAGCTTTATTACTTGAACAGTAGTAGTCCCTACTTTTGAAATAGACCTGATCAGAGTACAAAAAGGCACAGGATTAAGCTGAGGAGAAATTTACCCGTAGCACTTGGTCATTCCTTTCTGCCCCAGAAAGGCCAAAGAATTCTTCCAGAATCAGCCTTCATAAATGCTCAGGGCACTTTTTTTGGGGGGGGGTGTTATAGGAATAAGTGGGAAATTTAGAACCAGAATACCCTTTCCTGCCTCAGCAATCCTTGCATGACTTTGTCTTCACTGTCGTCTCAACTGACATAAAATAATTTTAAGAGTTGCTTATCAAGGTCTGAAAAATGGATTTTGAACTTGTTGAAGAAGTTTTAAAAATAAAAGTTATAAAAGTGTTCTGTAAAAAATTACATGGGCCTGGAATTGGATTTACTTTAAGAAGAAAAAAATCTAATTTTAGTAACAGATAGGTAGCCAAT
The DNA here is from genome assembly GCF_052094955.1 of Ictidomys tridecemlineatus. Taxonomy (NCBI): domain Eukaryota; kingdom Metazoa; phylum Chordata; class Mammalia; order Rodentia; family Sciuridae; genus Ictidomys; species Ictidomys tridecemlineatus. The sequence continues at coordinate 118,687,206 of NC_135479.1, forward strand.
AAAAATTAAATTAAGGGTAGTCCTCACACATCTTGTGGATTGCCTTTCCAGAAAGTCACTAGCAATCGGAATGAAGTATGCTAAATCAGATTTTGCACACATGATAAGGAAGCTACTTTCTTGTATTCTTTGAAAAGTGTGTGTGTGTGTATAAATTAAAAATAAGATTATTTTTACTTATTTTTAAAATCATAAATACTGCTATAAGCCTCACATGCAAAGACTGAATAGTTAAATGTTTTAATAGTAGGACAGTTTTCATGTAACATTTTAAATGGAAACAATATATAAGATAGGTAAAAATGGAAGTAATGTGATTAAAACATTGTGGCATATACACTGCACCTGTGTGGGTGCCTATGTATACAAGCATACAAACAAGTTTATGGGAAAGAAAAGGGAAGGATTTAGTACTATAACACCCTTCCTGCCTGGGATTTGCAGAATACATTATATTCTGTTATGGGGAAAGAATTGGGGACCCCACAACTTTGTGTGTCCTCTGTTGATAGCCCCTGAAGGGTCCTCCACAGAACATGGGCTAATTTTAAAAAGTGCAAATAAGTGCAGCCTACATATTGTAATAGTATAAGACTTTCTAAAATGTGTTTAATTAACAATATAATCATGGTAATGTCATACAATAGAGCATTAATTTACCTTATGAAGGCCCAACACCTTTTTTTTTGTTTTGGAAACAACAGATTAGAAAGTATGTAAATATTTTTCCAAGACTTATTGAATTCTTGGATTCTGAAAGGCTTTTGTTTTGAGGGAAATTTGTCACATGGTTTTAAGGAAAAAGAGGCCCAGAGTGACTTTATTCTTATTGTGAATTTTCCTAGGAAGACATGGACATTAAAGATCAAGTAATTTCTCTGCAGTTAGCATTCGATTTCTATTTCGAGGAATTTGAATGGGTGACATATCTATCTATGTACTGCTTACCATGAAGGTCACAGAGAGTATCACAGGTGTTATGACAGAGTTCATTACCTGCACAATGATGTAAGGACAGAGCACCCTGAAAGGAGACCACAGAAGACCAAATCATACAACTAGGGAATGCTGTTTTTACTGAGCTACTCAATATATTAAATCAAAGTAATTTGTAAATACACAAATGTGCTGTTCTTTGGAAATTTTACCAAAGTAACCTTCAATTATATTTAAAGATCTCTATGGCAGAGCTGGCCATACATTCTGGACTCAGGAGGAAGCTTAGAATTCATTCTATTATTTCCATCTCAAAGAGAAAAGATGAAATCCACCCCTTCTAATGTTTCATGCCCCAGGATTAGAAAGGATCCTTTCCCTTAGAAATCAACAGGAAAATCGGGGACAGGAGTCAGGAGACTACTGAAGTCAGTCTCTAGCCCAGAGTAGCCTTCTTCTTCTTTGGGGGGTGGGTGGGGGGGAGGTACCAGGGATTGAACTCAGGGGCACAACCACAGAGCCACATCTGTAGCCCTATTTTGTATTTATTTAGAGACAGGGTCTCACTGATTTGCTTAGTGCCCCTCTTTTGCTGAGGCTGGCTTTGAACTCACTATCCTCCTGGCTCAGCCTCCTAAACCACTGGGAACATAGGTGCACCACCACGCCTGACTAAACTAGCTTTCTTTTTAAAGATTCACAGGATTCACACAGATCTCTATAATAGAGAACCATATTATACTTAGAAATAAAGTAACCTATATAGACTTCCTAGTGTGGATTGATTACTACTATCAGAGATGCATACAGTGTAAAAGTGGTCTAGAATATGGCCACAGAAAGCTAATAGAGAATAGGTGGCTTGTTTGAAACTTGGGTCTCATTTCTTTTCTCAGCTACTATCATTAATATACTCTTTTAGGTTCCCTAAAGTGAGAGCCACTATATGTATCAATAAAGCATTTCAGTAGACATTTTGGAAATAAAAAGTAAATTCAAAGAGAAGAATGTCAAGAGACTAATTATTAATTAATTATCATTACTTATAAAAATTTAAATATGAATTTTCAAAATCAACATGAAAGCTGATCATAAAAAATGAGTATTTCTTCAGATGAATAGCATTTATAGTAAGTTTCTGTTATGTGAAAATTATTCATTTCAAAAAAACAAATGTGAAGCAATTAAAACAAATAACAAAAAACCTTTCCCTTCATGATATTGACAAATTCTTTCAACCAGTACACAGCATCTTGTCATCAGCTACATGTTACATTTAAGTGCTGCCTCTCTGCTTCTGTGTGGACAAGATTTAAAGGATAACCAAACTGGAACATTAAGGAACCATCAGACAGTTAGGAACTCTTGGTTTCATATCCTTTTTTTGCTTTGCTGAGAAGTGGTAAAGCCATTGTAGGTAAGAAGGGAGATCTTACTTGACCAACACAGGACCCTTCTCTTGACCCTCACCCCACTAGGTTTTATGAACTCTATTTCCCCCAGGCAGGATCAGCTGCCTCTCCTTTTCTCAGCCTGTGTCTCATAATGCTTACACTGTCATAATGCTTCTCACATGGTCCCTGATGAAGTACAGATTCCTTAAAGGCAGAGACCATGTACTATCCATTATCAGCAGATGTTTAGAGTCTAACACAGCCTGTGGCTAATAGGAAGCTCTCAATTTTACAGTAATATTGAAACGTTATTTTTTATGAGTGAACAAACTGAGAATATGCCAGCAAACAGCAGTCTTGATAAATAAGTATGTAAATAAATGTTTGGGGGAACAAGGCGGCACAAGTTCCTTATGCACCTGGTAAACAATGACCTCAAGTATTTGTGAGACAGCAGAAAGACAGATGTCCCCACACTTATTCCATTTTGTCTCTGAGAACCACTGTCCAGAAAGGTCATTCTCAGGCTTCCTGTGGAGTTCAGTGATGGAGCCTTTACCTAGCATGCAGGAGGCCCAGATTTGGGTTGCCAGCACTGCATGAAAAAAGAAAGAGAGAAAGAGAGAAAGAAAGAAAGAAAGAAAGAAAGAAAGAAAGAAAGAAAGAAAGAAAGAAAGAAAGAAAGAAAGAAAGAAAGAAAGAAAGAGAGAAAGAGAGAAAGAGAGAAAGAGAAAGAAAGAAAGAGAAAGAGAAAGAAAGAAAGAAAGAAAGAAAGAGAGAAAGAGAAAGAAAGAAAGAAAGAAAGAAAGAAAGAAATTTGCGATACTTCCTACCATCATACTTCGCATTCATTTACCCAGATTTATTTGTTTATTTATTTATTTGTTTCTTTTGTGGGGTAGTAAGGATTGAACTCAGGAGCACTCTACCACTGGACCACAACCTCAGCCCTGTTTTGTATTTTATTTAGAGACAGGGTCTGAGTTGCTTACTGCCTAACTTTTGCTGAGTCTAGCTTTGAACCCAGGATACTCCTGCCTCAGCCTCCTGAGCCACTGGGATTACAGGCGTGCACCACTGTGCCCAACTTATTTACTTTTTTTACAACCCAGATGGCCAGGTGAGAGTCAGATCATCTGATAAATTAATTCACAATGATTAATAAATAGGTATTAATTTCAACAAAATAGTTTAATATCTCAGACTTCTTTATTCCCGAAATAAGCATGTGAATTTTAAAATGACCTATAACACAGTGGCTTGATCAGGAGTATCCTAACTGGTTTTCTAGATGCCACAGAGATAATGGTAAGAGATCATGAATATACCTCTACAACAGTAGATAAAAATAGGTAGAAATTTTAGTTTGAAAATAACTTAAGTTTTAAATGTGGAAAACTCCAAATTAATGCCCAGATTATGAAGGATGAACATTGGTTGAGAAATCTCACGATTTCTAGAAAACTTGTAATTTTTCAAAATAACAAATTATAATTTATAGCCATTGAAAACTACCTTGTTTCTTTTATGTTATTTAGGGTTCGCTAGGCATGATTATTTGTCAGAAACCTTATAAAATATGTAGCTGTAGTGGGTACTTTTATTATTGCTTTTCTTATTGTAGAATATTTGTTAGATATTTTTAAAGATGTAATTGAATTTGGAGAAATTATAACAGATTTTCATAACTGACCTCACAAGACAAGATAATAAATTTCTGGAATTAACACCTTGAAGTAAAAGTTCAGAAAATAAATAAGTATACATCTGCTTGTGTGTGGCAGTGGAGGAGATCATATGTGTACGATTTTTTTAACCAATAACTGTAGCTTTTTTACCACCACAGAGTAGTTGAGGGTTTCTATTTATCTACCCTAAAATGATTTGAAGGTTACTGAGACAATGGCTATGAATGCCACTGTGGAAAAGATGGTAGCTACATATAAATGATTATAATTATCCAATTTTCTAAATGTTTTCTTAATAAGCAGATGGGAAATTTCCATTCATGGCAAGGAATTTTAAATACTTAATCATTTCACTTTTGTAACTATTCAAAACTTCAATGTAGCTCTGCTTAGAACTCAAATCACTTTTAGATATCATTCATATTTATTCCTTAAGACAAAAATTAGTGAATGAATGTGAATAACTTCGAACTATCTACCCATCAAACAGCAAACTGAAAAACTGGCAGTTGTTCAATTTATTTGATCAGTGGAGATTGTCTATTGAGATATTCTTGGTCAAAAAAGAAGCCTTTAAAATTATTTGGTTCCTGATCTTTGAAGAATTGTTTTTAAGTATTAGAAAAAATATAACTGAGTCACTTTTATCAAGTCTGTGTGAACAGCAGATAATTCAGCTTATTTACCTACCAAACCTTTTTAATAGTCTTTTAATCCAAAATTATTTTAATTGCTATGAATATAGGGCACAATTATATAGTGTTTTGGAGTCAGTGTATCTAGCTGGGAATAAAGACATAATATATAAAGGAAAAATCTCTGCCCTGAGTTTACAAAGAAAGAAGTTATAAAATAAAGAGTTACTGAATAGCTCCTGCCGAGAGAGAGTAAGTCCTGACAGAAGTGGTCAGGGGTGTGGCATTGCCTCCAATTAGTGACAAGGACACCTGCTCATTATCACTCCACACCAATTCCTTCTAATACAGCTGTGATTCATTGTCAGTGAGTGAGTGGTGCATAGTTTCTTGCATAAGTGCCCACCTTTTAACTAATGTGGCTCTGAGCATGTGTCTGGATTAACTGCTTTATCAGTCTCTCCTGCTAGGTACTTTCTCTGCAGCATGTCACTGAGGTGGTATTAATATTCATCTGATAAAATCAAAGCATTTCCCCATAAATGCTGGACCAAAGAAAACACATTCACAGGGAAAGTAAAAAGGAAATTTACATACAAATCGCCTTTATAATGCTGCTAATTTGTTGCTACTTGCAGTAAAGCTCTTAATAAGATTAGCCTGTTTCCATTGAGAGTTTTATTTGCTTTCCCAAATAGTTTTCCTTCATTTATGGCTGTGTACTTATAGTTGATTATCTGTATTTCACATCTTGTAATTCATAATTTTTGCAAATTTGTAAAGTTGGCTCCTAAAATAAAAGAAAGAAATTTAAAGTAATTATGTGCATGATCAAAATTTCTTTGTATAATATCCATATGTCCATGTTCATTTGCCTGCATATCCACCTGGCAAATTGTTTACTGAAGATAAAACCAGGGGCAGTAGAGAAATTTTTTAACCTAAATGAGGAAATATGGTGCCACAAATGCTTTTTTTATGTGTGGTAGACAGTTAAAAAACTAGGTAAACATCAGATGTCTGAGAAGTTTCAACTGTTTGCAGTCCTATTCAGGAGTGATTCACTAAATGGAGTATAGAATAATGCAGTTGATCCTTGGACAACATGGGCTTGAGCTACAGGGTTCCACATTTATGTAGCTTTTTTGTTTGTTTGAGATTTTAGACAATTTGTAAAAACTTCTAGATGAATCTGTGGACCCCAATATCAAAACATTTAAAAATATGTGAAAAATATTTAAGATACATAAAATTAATAGTCTATTTTGTGATTTAGCACTATTAAAATACACAAATCTAATACAAAAAGTTAAAATTTATTGAAACTTAACACATACTTATAGACTATACATGATACCATGCACATGAGGAAAAAAACATAAACAAACACAAAATGTGGTATTAAATTATAATGGCATAAAATTAACTGTTGTATTACTGTAGTACTCTAATAATTTCATTGCCACCTCCTGTTGGCATTGTGATGAGTTTCAAGTGTTATAACTGCTTAAAATGTGGTGCGGTGCTAATCATCCTTCTGTGAGCAGTTAATCTAGTAAAGTATATATGAAAGCAAAATGTGAACTCTCAATGATTCTCCCACATTTTCATCATATATAGTCCACATAACACCTAAAACAATTAATCATCTATGCTGTGCTTAAGCTTTTGTTCAACAGCAGGTTATTAGTAAGTTTTGGAGAAGACAAAATTTATACCTCGATTTTCAAACTTTGTGTAGGTCTGCATCTTTAACCTTATTTGTTTGTTTGTTTGTTTTTTGTTGTTGTTCAAAGGTAAATTACTTCTTAGATTTTCAAGTGCAACTAAATTCTTACTTGAGGATCTTGTTAAAATTCCAGTTCCATTTAATAAGTCCAGTGTTAGGCCACAGCGGTTGCATTTCAAACCATATCCCACAAATGCTACTTGTCTGCTAATCAATCAAAAAAGCAAGAGTACAACAGTGCAGTCTATTGGACTACTGATAGGTAGAATTGCTTCCAGTTTGAAGAACTAAGTATAAAAGAACTAATGTTTTAACTAAATATAAAAAGGGAGAAATAAAGAAGCCATTAGAAAAATCATCATTTAGGAGCCTGGTTATGCATTTATTGGGAAATTTAGATTTGTTAACTTAATAAGATTTCATTTCATGAATGAAAATGCCACAAAATGAAGATGTCAACTAAGGTGAGTTCCTTGCTATGAAATGCTGAGCTCATATTAAAGATAAATTACTTTGTTAAAACTGAACATTTCTATTAAAACTAAAGAGAGTTTTTAAAGCCAAATGTATAAATCAAAAAGTGAGTATATGAGGAAAAAGAATAGAAGCTATGAAAGAGATTTTGTTCGAGCTTTGCCATGGAACCAGCTTTCTTTATTTATAAATTGAAGATGTTAAACACCTGATCCAAATCTTATAAATATGTAGTGAGGTCTGAATATGATATTTCACATGTAAGTATTCTTAAATAATTTATAACTTATGACGGCTTTCAGTTGCAATTGTTATTTCCTGCTACACATACCAGGCCATGATATAGGTCATACTGGGGCACATGCTAACTTTTTTAGGTTTGATTATGATCTCCCAGTTTTCAGATATGTGAGGAAGAAGATGGTCAATTTTGTCATTGCGTTGTTTAAAATGATCTGGTTTTACCTGAGAATGTGCTTAGAAGTTCCCCTTGCACAGATTCCATTTAAATGTGCAATAGTATTTTTAGATCTTAATGAAGTCTTTTCCTATAGTTCTGAGCATTAGAGAGTAGAATTCCATAATCTATAAATAGTTATAGAAAGTGATTAAAACTTTTTTTAGTGATAGATAGCCAGTGATTATCTTAGCTCATATGGGTCATCATTCTAGCCATTTAGTACAACATGGTAATGAAAGGAATGGGAGCTGGGCATATGGCCCACTAGTACTCCTACAACATGGGTGGCTAAGGTGGAAAGATCACTTGATATACAAGTTCAAGACCAACCTGGGCAACATAGCCCATCTCCGAGGGAAAAAAAAGAAGAAGCAAAAGGGAGGAAGGAAGGAAGGAAGGAAGGAAGGAAGGAAGGAAGGAAGGAAGGAAGGAAGGAAGGAAGGAAGGAGGGAGGGAGGGAGGGAGGGAGGGAGGGAGGGAGGGAGGGAGGGAGGGAAGGGAAGGAGGGAAGGGGGAGGGGCCAGGGGGGAGGGAGAGAGGGGGAGGGGGAAAAGAAAGAAATTAAAATGGAAGGTTTTACTAATTGCAGAAGCAAAAAATATGTGTTAGTGCAAAACACAGGACCTTGTGAAAAGAACTTACTGTTTTCTAATTCATGTATCTCAAAGAGAGGTAAGCTGTGAAAATATCTGTGAAGTTAATTCTCTCTCTTGGGCAATGGGTTTAGGGATGAGATGAAATTCCTCTGAGTCATGGATTTGCAGTAGTAACTGTCAGTGTTGATACATCAAGTTTAAAGATTTGCCTTGGAACATTTCCTGTGACCCTTGTTGGCTCCTAGATTTTTCTGTGGAAATTGCATGGAAGGTATAATTTTGTTTGTTTAGGATTTGCATTATTGAATATGGGGTTTGTGTTCCTAAGCAAAAAAAAAAAAATGTGAAGAAAATCTTTAGGTTTTAAGTGTTTTACTAGAAATGAAAACCCACAAAGTAATCTCATGCTGTTATTTTTGCTTCCATTTCCGGGATGCCAGAGACATTAGACAACTAAGGAAACTTTTAACATGGCTTTAGTTTTGCAAGAACCACCAAATTCTAATGATTAAAGTCTTCATTTTAACTTCACATATTCTATAATGTCCATCATTAATGTTTTTTTCCTAATTCCATTCAGTGTACTTTAGTCTTGTCTTTCTTGGCTTAAAGTCCTACAGTGGCTTTCTTTCCCACAGCTTTTCAATAAAGTAGAACCTACTCAGTTTGGCCCACAAGGCCACAAGGAGATCTAGCCTTTACTACCTGACTTACAATCTGATTTCTTCCCTGTCTCCCCATCACTTGGGGACATCTTCTCCCATGCCATAAGGCTTTTACCCAGCCTATGTCTAAAAAGTCATTTTGCTTCTTTCTTTCAAACTTCTGAAATTCAGTTAATAAATCACCTTCTGCATCCTACTTTTAAACATCTCCATTAAGTGTCAAGGAAAGGGCCCTTTCTAGTTAGTGATTAAGTTTCCTGAACAATTTTGATTTATGTCTCATTGGGCTAGGGCTGTAGCTCAGTGGCAGAGTGCTTGCCTAGCATGTGTGATGTACTGAGTTTGATCCTTAGCACCGCATTACAAAAAAATAAATAAATGACTTACATCTAATTTCTCTCTATTCCATTTCCTTCTCTATGTACCATACTGACCTTGTTTCAGTAACTCGTGACATATATATTCTATCTCTTGAGGCATCATTGGTGGAGTTCCCAGAAAGGGGGACCCAACTCAGAACAAGCAGGATTCCTCAGTGTACATGATTTTTAGAATGTGCCAAAATACAGACAGATTTATTTAAGAAAGCAGATACCCATTCAAGGGAGAATGCAGGCCATCTTAGGGGAAAGATGCATTTTGAGTGAAGTAAAAAATACATATTCAAGGACAAAAATAGGCCATCTTAAGAGTAAGAAGCTTTGGGGGTAAAGCAAGGAATACACATTCCAAGGAGAATGTGGGTCATCTCCAGAGGGAGAAATAGCCACCCCTTGGTGTGGGGATGTTAATATTTATAGAGAGACATTTGATAGGTCCTGGATGGGGCCAGGGCAGAGTCACACAATATGGCACCAGTTTCTTCTGAGCTTGGGTTTTACCCTCACGTTGCTTTTTTTTTTTTTTTTTTTTTTTTTGCAGATAAGGGCATGGGCTAAGAACATGGAAGATTGACTCAGGAATACTTGTTTTGTATTTCAAAGGACCATGGCCATTTCCTTCATTCCAAAGGTTCATGGGCACTTCTCTTTTGAGATTAAGTCTATCTTTTTCTGTATCCCCAAACTCTATCTCAAAATTTCCATATTCCTTTGTGCAGCAACTAAGAGGCCAAGAATATGGCTGTTTGGAAGTTGGCCAGGTCTGGTTTCAAAACCAACTTTTACCTTCTTTCAACTATGTGATGTGAACATAGGTAGTTAATGGATATTTTGGCTCAATTTCCTCATCTATAAAATTGGGACAATGATATCTAACCTCTGGTTGTTTGTGATTTTAAATTCAGTCATGCACCTAAAGTACATGACTCAGTGCCTAGTAGATTGCAGGTTCTGTTAAAAGATAGGCACATTAAAATTTTAAAGAGTTTACTTGATCAGGTAGTGGTTCGTGAATTGTGCAGGGCCAAATCAGTTTGGGCTCCATCACAAGGGCACCAGAGAAAAACTGTTAGCAAGGTATTGGAAGAAACAAGATCAAGCATATATTTGTGATTTATGTGAAACGGTAGCCTGAAAGTTCCTACTTTGATGTTCGTTGATAGTTTCTGATTGGTAAAGTCCCAAGCTTAGAAGTTAGTTTGTGATTTCTGATTGGTTCAGCTGAGATTCTCTGTTACCATTTTATTCTAAGGTGGGTTTCAGGATGCAAAGTGCTGAAGCCACCTCAAACTAATGGCCTCCCAATGAATCATTTTACCAACTCTCAATAAATAAATCATAGCTTCTTTTCTTTAACTCAATGGCCTCACTGCGTTGTAACTGTGTTACCTCCTTCTTGGCCTGTTTACTTCTTAAAGCCAAAGTCTCGTGCTTGCCTTTAATCTGTTTTTCCTTGGATTCTGGCACAGTAGTAGTTTCCACATTATAGATTTGTCATAAATACCTTTCAAATGGATGTATAACTAGAAAAGAGAGTGAGTGAGTGACTAAGAGAGTGAAGATCTATCTTCTCTGTGGAAGGGAAGAAAAGTGCTTCCAAAATGTGCCGAGCTGTGTGCTCTAAGTGCCCTCATAAATACAGAGTAAAGGGAAAAGTGGAGAAATTTTCCTTGTTTCCATTGGGAAGATCAGGCAATTACCACAAAGAAAATTGCATCTGCATAGGGTTTCATCACATACAAGGGTGTGGGAAGAAAAGGCCAGAAGGCACGATTGCTACATTTTCATTGCACTGTGATACTTTAGTTTTCTAAAATTATGCATCAAAGTTCATACTTTCCACACTCAGCAGGTCTTTGTGGTTGCCATTCTTTCTGCCAATGAAGTTGTTGCTGAGTGTGCATCTTGAGTTGACATTCAATTGAAAAAAAAATCACAGCAGACTTTTATTTCCTTCCCACTTGGTTTAAGCTGTTGCACATTTGTGGGGTGTGTGTGTGTGTGTGTGTGTGTGTGTGTGTGTGTGTACACGCACACATCTGGTAGGGGCTGTGAGATGTTCAATATTTTTTTTTTCCTCTTTGCCTCTTAATATAACAATCATTTCTTAAAACCACAGTTGAAATTAATAAAGATCTTTTTTCCCCCTAAAATTAGAAGGATCTATTTGCTTTGACAAGTTCTAAGTGTTTATAGTGTCAGATTATTTTCAAAATATTACAGATGTGGAAAAGGGGTAGAATTAGTTTTGAGTAAAATTATGGCTTGTCTGCAGATAACACAATCAACCTTTCAAACGCAAACACCTCTTTCCAAGTATAGTTGTTAGGAAATGAAAGCTTTATTCAAATGCTAAATAAGAAAAAAATGATGATGGAATAGAAGCCCTTCCGGAGGGGGAAAAAAATAAAATAACAAAGAACAGAATTGTAGGCATGGTTTTCAAAGAGATCTTCAATTGCAGGTGCTACCTGACTGTTGAATGGTTGATTGGATGGTCCTGATGGTGTTGACAGCTCATGAAAGTGGGGAATTCAAGTTAATGGACAGCTAATATCATGATTGAGTGGTGCCTGATCTATTTGAGGATGGAAAATCAATAGTCTATTAGATTCCTCAGGGGACTGGGAAGAGAAAGCAAGCGGCATGCGCTTTCATCACCAGGGCTACACTAATTAAGCACCGCCTTAAGATGGAGGGGAGCCTGGAGATTTGAACTGGTAATGAGATTCAGACTTGAAGTAAATGAAGCAACTTCACCATAAGGCATACTGACAGACAATTAAACCTCTTTATCAATGCAGCTTTCATCCAGAAATAAAATCTCATATGGCAGCTATAAAATAAATGGGGGACTGGGAAGAACTGTAAATCTTTTCCTCAGCTTGCAGTGGTACTTATAACTTCTGCATTGTTTTGACATTTGGGTTTATTTGCATTAGAAGTTAGTCATAGTGAGTAACATTTCATTTTTTCTGCATAGAAGTTCCTGGTGTGTCACATTCTTGAAATGTTTCAAGAAAGGTTTTGATTAAGCATAAAACTGATTAGAGATAAAAAGCAATTTCCTCAAAAATTTTTGGACTGGAAAGAGGGAATATTCTAAAAAGGAATAATTGCTGTTTGCATTTCAAAAATCCTTTTAAATTTTTTCAAAGTAGTTAATTTTATAGATAAAGGCTCATTCTTGCTTATTCAGATATCCACTTTTCCTCAAATTAAAACTTCTCTATAGGAATGACAGTCTTACTTAGCTGGAAACTCTTCCCATCTGAATTTCCAGAACTGGGGCAGAGTTTATTTTAAACACAGTGATGGGAGAATGGGTTTTTACTGGCAATTTAATGGTCTGGTGAATGGACATTTATTAAATATGCTGTTATGGTATAGCTAAATAACATAAAACAATGGCGTTATATAAAAATATGCCTTTGAATAAGAGGTGTTTGTTATGTTGCAGTCTGTTACTGGTATGGTGAGCTGCTGTATAAAACATAAAAATGTTATTAGCTATAAGAATCAGACCTGAATTTCTCACCACCAGTATTCTCAAATGTAGTTTTATGCTGTGGCACAGCCATACATTAAATTGTTATATTTCTATACATAAGATCTATTCTTTTTGTTTTATTTTCTTATTTCTCCATAATACCTAACATTACATACCTTACATATTAGTTTCCTTTCTCTACATGCCGGTTACTGATAACATTTACTAGTTTATTACAGAAAAATAAAAACATACTTCTCATTACATAAAGGGATGATTTCACTCTATCTTTTGCTTACTTTCATATATTTAAGATAATTTTCCATTTCCAACCTTTTTCTGAATGGTGCATGTTAATTATACAGAATGGTAGTCTCATTGTGGCATACTCCTAAATATGTAATAACAATTTGATCAGTTTTGTCCCCAGTGCTTCCCCCCGCCAGATCTCTTCCAGTCTTTTATAGAAGTTTTACATTTCTTCCTCCAGATAAAAAATCATTTTTCAGGAAGCCCTGGTTATTTCCTCATTTCTTCTGCAGTTATTTGGTTATTTGTCCTTCTATTTATATTCTGTGCCTTGGTTATTTGAGTTTCAAAAAAAATATAGTAATGCTTTAAAGCTCACAGGTCAATTTGTCACTTGAATTGAACTGTGAGCTCTAAAACTGTTACAATAATATTTCACTCAAAGTCATTTTGCTCAAATAGCTTTTATTGAGTGCTTATTAGATATATGGCACTGGGGTATATTCAAACACCAGTGTAGATGTGTGCCTTCACTAGTTATCTACTTTACAAATATCTATTAAATGTTTAGAACTGAGTGTTCTGCATATGTTTAACAGTATACAGGAAATAATCTCTTAAGCATAGATTCTGCCTGTATTTTTTGATACTTTTGGGGAAACTGGACATATACTACAAATTAGACCCATAACAATAAATATAATCTAAATAAGAATGAAATAAATCATATATAGTAAACATATATTTGCTTTGTTAGGTTTTTTTTTTTTTTTTTTTGATGTTCTTTTCCCCCCTGAAACAGTATCTTACTATTTTGCTTAGGCTGGTCTATAACTCCAGAGCTCTAGTAATATTCCCATCTCACCTTTCTGAGTAGCTGGAACTAAATGTATGTGCCACCACCCACACCCAGCCCCAAACACACATTGGATGAACTGTGTTAGTTTACATAAAGAGTTAAGGGATTTTTTTGCTGTTTTTATGCTAAGTCAGCAATAAAAGGGGATTATGAAAAGATATGGCATTGGAGTACAATCTTTCAGATGAGAGGAATTTTGGTAAGTGAAGGAGAAGTGGAGAGGTGCTGAGGATCATGGAGGGATGCAAGTCAGCAGGGTGAAGTTCAGCAGTTTCTTTTGGCAATGTCATTGGTTTCAGTCAAGTGTACTGCATAAAATTAGGGTCAGATCATAAATATTATGAAGTGCCCTGCCGGGGAGTTTAGCCATTATTCTGGTGTCAATTAGAATAATGACCCAGATTTTCTCCAATCAAGTCCTTACATGGCTTGAAGTGAAATTTCAGGATATGGCTAGTGGTAAATGGAGGAAAGGATGAGCAACATAATATGGGTTCTCAATTATAAGTGGCTGCAAGAGTGGAAAAGACCGAGTCAACAGAGTTGAGTAAGATATTGCATAAAAGTAGGTGAAAATATAGTTTGGCAAGTAGGGTAGAGCTAAGGAAAAAGAGAGACACAGAGGCAGATGAGAAAAAGGGGAGGAACTGAAACCGAATTTCTAGCTTTACAAATTGGCTCAAAGGTCTGACTGTTAATTTAATCAGTGATACCAAAACAGTTTCTTCTGGGCAAGTGTCTTCAACATATTTAGGGATTATTTTAATATACAACATATACGACTCTCTCTCTGATTCTTCTAGAATGTCCACTTTTTAAATCTTTACCTAATGCATTTCAATCACCTAATAGATAATACTAATATGCAAGACATTTAAGAACACATGGAAATATATATTATTACAATGCTGGTTTTAGACCATTGTATGAAGGGTGATAATATCTTATGGTCATAAAATTTGTTAAGTCATATAGGTACACTATTGCTCAAGAGGGTGCAGGAACAGTCTTCGCCCAGTAAGCTTCAATCCCTGAAAATAATTTGGCAACTACCATTGATTGGAACCCATACTGTACCTGACCCAGCATTAATATCTTTGAACAAAAACATTTCATTCCCTCCTTTAGGATCCATCCATAAGCTGCCTTTCACAGATGAGTGAAATACAGTTCAAAAAGGTTAAATCTCTTGATCAAAGTCTCAACTAGAATCATGCAGGAAGGATTTCAATTTATGTTGGAATTCAGAGCTTGAGTAAAGTTTATAAACTTCATTGTTAACTTCCTGAAGTTAGAGAGTCCTTCCATAGATAGAGGATTTTTCCCCCCTCTAAGTACATGACATTATGCCCTATGTATAATATTTTCTTATAAAGTCAGGAGGAGTTATACTTTCCATTACAAAAGAAACCTGGAGATTTTCCTTATGATCTTTTCTCTCAATGTTTCAGGATCTAAAGTAAATATAAAAACCTTCTAACCTTCTATATTCAGGTTTCCACAACAAAATATTCTCTTGTCTTCATGATAATTTTGAGAATTCCTTTACTCTATTTTACTTATTCAAAACCATTGAAGGCCGTGAATTTCTGTATGTCATATTTTTAATTAAACATTCTATTTTGAGATGATTTTAGATATACATGTAGGTACACATGCAGTTCTAAGAAATAATACAGAGAATCCTATATCAGTCATGGTTCTCCCTGACTGAGAAACGGGACCAACAGCATGGATAAATAGCAATAGAGATAGATGGATAGATAGACACACAGACAGACACAGAGATAGATAAGAGGAGATTTATTATGAAAGGTAGTTCACATGATCATGGAGAAAAGAAATTCTGCACGCTAGAGAATCAGAAGAACCAGTTGTGTAATGCAGCTATACTCTATACTCGAAAAGCCCAGCAGCCAGGAGTTCCAATGAGAAATTGAATGTTCCAGGCATGGAAAGAAAGAGATTTTCCCTTTCTCTACAGTTTGTTTTGTTTGGGCCCTCAATGGATGAGACAATGCCTCCATATGTTGGTGAAGACAGATCTTCTTTATGCATTTTGCTGATTCAAATGCTGATTTCTTCCAGAAGTGCCCACACAGAAGCTCTTAGAAATAGTGTTTTATTAGCTACCCATTCATCCCTTACTGCAGGCACATTGCCACATGAAATTCATGATCATAAATTCCATGCTGGCTTTACATAGTTTTTCCCAGTGCTAACACATTGAGGAATTGTAGTACAGAATCATAGCAGGGTGTTGATACAGATATAACCACGGTCAAGAACAGTTCTATCATGACAGGATCCCTCAGGCCATCCCTCTGTAGCCACATAGCCTTACTTCACCTTCTCCTCCCCCACATTGCCCATAATTAATCTATTTTCATTTTTATAATTTTGTCATTTTGAAAGATTATATAAGTGGAATCACATGATAAGCTTTGGATTGGCATTCACTGTCTGAAGATTCATCCTAGTGATTGTGTTTAACCACTAGTTTTTCCTTATAATATGAGTAGCATTCTACAGTGTGATGTACCATAGTTTTACCCACTGAAAGACATCTTGAGACTTACCCAATTTGGCTATCATAAATTCAGTTGCTGTAACATTTATGTGCATGTTTTTTAGTGAATGTGAGCCTTCATTTTCCTTGGGGAAAATGTTAAGGAATGCAATTCCTAAGTTAGGTAACCATAACATTTTTAGTTGATTTTTTTTAAAATTTTTTTATTTGTAGATGGACACAAGGTTTTTTTTTTTTTTTTTTTTTTTTTTTAATGTGATGCTGAGGATCAAACATTGGGCCTCGCATGTGCTAGGCAAGTGCTGTACCGCTGAGCCACAACCCCAGCCCACATGTTTAATTTTTTAGATGAAAAATGTTTATTTTTTTTAGATAAAGCCATATTGTTTCTAGCTGTGGCTGTGCCATTTTGAATTCCCATGAGCAAGGTAAGAGCAGTCTGATTTCTCTGCATTTTTGACAGCATTTGCTATTTTAACTCTTTTATTATAGTCATTCTGGTGGGGAGAGTGATATCTTCTTGTTTTAATTTTCATTTTTCAATGTCCAAGAACATCTTTTCATATGCTTATTTGCCATCTATACATCCTCTTCAGTGAAACATTTTTTCACATATTTTGGCCATTTTCTAGTTGATTTATTTGCTTATTTTAACCATCGAATTTCTGAATTTATACATGTATATTCCAAATGCCAGTCTTTCATCAGATAGTTGGCTTACAGGTATTTTCTCTCAGTCTTTACCTTGTCTTTTTGTCCTCTTTACTGCATCTTTCACAGATGAAAATTTTAAAATTTTAATAAAATTCATTTTATTCATTTTATTGTTTGATGGACCATGCTTTAGTTATCATATCTAGGACCATTTTGTCTAGCCCTTTATACTGAAGATTTTATCCTGCATTGTTTCTAAATGTCTTACAGTTTTACACTTTATATTTAAGTTTGCCAGTGAGCTCAAATTAATTTTTGAGTACTATGTGAAACTTAGGTTTCTGTTTCTTGCTACACTGCCCACCTTTATGATCCTTTGACTGAAGGAGGGGAAGCAGGCATCTGGGGGAACTTTCTTTATCCTCACTTGCTGACATTTTTGGGTTGTGTACTTTTTCACCTCCTCACCTGGGTTGTATGAAAACATAGGATGACAATGGTGTCATTGTTAGAAAAAGCTGAACTGGTGGTTCCATTCCCAGATTTCCAAGGAATCTCCATACTGCTTTCCAAATTGGCTGCACCAATTTGCAGTCCCACCAGCAGTGTATGAGTGTACCTTTTTCCCCCATATCCTCGCCAGCACTTGCTGTTGTTTGACTTCATAATGGCTGCCATTCTTACTGGAGTGAGATGGAATCATAGAGTAGTTTTAATTTGCATTTTTCTGATTGCTAGAGATGGTGAGCATTTTTTTGTATATTTGTTGATTGATTGTATATCCTCTCTGAGAAGTCTCTGTTCAGGTCCTTGGCCCATTTATTGATTGGATTTTTTTTTTTTTTGGTGTTTATCTTGTTGAGTTCTTTATATACCCTAGAGATTAGAGCTCTATCTGATGTTTGAGGGGTAAAACTTTGTTCCCAGGATGTAGGCTCCCTGTTCAACTCACAGATTATTTCTTTTGATGAGACCCAGCTATTCCTCTTCTTGAACTATACCCAAAGGATCTAAAAACAGCATACTATGGGGACGAAGCCACATCAATGTTTATAGCAGCACAATTCACAATAGCTAAACTGTGGAGCCAACCTAGATGTCCTTAAGTGGATGAATGGATAAAAAAATGTGGCATTTATACACAATGGAATACTTCTCAGCAATAAAAAAGAATAAGATCATGGCATTTGCAGGGAAATGGCATTAGAGAAGATTATGCTAAGTGAAGTAAGTCCATCCCCCTCCCCCCCCCACACACAAAAGTCTTCTCTGATATAAGGGGAGGGTGACACAAAATGGGTGGGGAGGGAGAAAAAGGGAGGAAGATTACCTCTAGATAGGGAGTAGGGGTGGGAAGGAAAGGGAGAGAGAAGAGGAATAGCAAGAATGGTGAAGGAGATCTCATCATTATACAAAACACATGTATGAAGATGTGAATTTGGTGTCAACATACCTTATATACAAACAGAGATATGATCAATTGTGGTATAAAGGTGTATTAAGAGTTGTAATGCAAAAAAAAAAGAGAGAGCTCATGTATAATGGCATAATTTGGCGTGAACATACTTTATATACAGAGTTACAAAAAATTGTGCTGTGAATGGATAATTATGATTGTAATGCATTCCACTATTGTCATGTATGTAAAAAATAAAAAGAAAAAAAGAAAAAGCTGAACTGGACAGTAAAGTAATAAAATGTTAAAAACATTTCATTTAGGAACTAATGCAATAGTGAATAAGAGACATTAGTATAGAACTGGGCTCAGTTTTGAATACAGCATTTGATGAGTGGGGATTTGTAGCCAGGGAATACGGTGGGGGTCAGTAGATAGAAGTTAGTTAAGAAAAAAACATCAAGAGCTAGGTGATTTCTCTCTTTACTGTCTTTATGTGGTTCTGGCTAAAACTAGGCAATGTAGGTCTGACAGAGGCACACCTAGGGGAGAAGAGGGTTCTGAGGAGCCTGAGTAAAAGACTCCTTGGATCCAGGAGGCTTGGTTACCATCGTAGCATTTCTGTGGCTTGAGGCCTGTAGGTGGTCTGCTGGTCTTCCCTCTTTTCACTTTTCAAATCCTATAATTCTTGCATACTATAATGTAAGCAATGTCTTCAATACTGAGTAAATATATGAACTTTTGTAAATATAAGCATTAGAGATATTTACAGTAAAATGTTCTTTAAAAACACCCTTCCTATATGCTAAGTATTTCAGATAAACTTTATGGCAAATTAAAGTTTATCTGAAATACTTAAGCTTAAAGATTTGATAGGTTTATATGAAAAGAGAAATAAAAAAACAATATAAACTACAAATAAGTGCCTTCTAATAATTTTAAATTAAGATTATTATATTGTGTGATGATTTAATTTTCATAGGAAATTATTCAAAAATAATAAAGTTCCCTTATTCTAAGTTTCAAAGAAGTACATTTCCTCTGTGCTTATTTCAGAGAAGTACATATCCTCCTGTTTACCATGTATTATTTTTCTTGTGTACCACTTTGTAGTTTGGACTCAGTTACCTTTGCAAACATATTACTGCATACTGCCAAATGTCCATTATGGTTTTTTGGAGTTGCTTCTCTATTTTTATTCCCGATAATTAACTTATGAGGTTCTCCTCCTCTTGTTTGAACAAGCACCTTTTATTAAATCACATAATGTTAATGATCATCTTATTTGACCTATATTGCCAAACAGTTCTCTTTCTTTTCTTTTAATAATATTTTTCTCTGTATCTAAACTTAGGACTCGAAAAAGAAATAACAAAAAAAAAATTTTATCTTTACTTTGTTTTACTAGAATTTTTATTCAGGATAGAAAAAAATATTAGACAGCAATATGCTACATCTCACAGGAATATTTATGATAAGCATAGCTGTGAGGATATTCTAAGCTTCTTTCTAAGATATTCTAAGATTCTTTCCAGCATTACATTTAGTAATGTAACTCTCAAGGAACAAATCCTTTGAAATTGAAATTTGGAGTCAGTGTATGTTGATGCTCTATTATTCATATCTGAAGTGATACCAGAAAGCTATCCACAAGTTCCTAAACCATGTCTTGCTTGGTCCATTGAAAAAGGCCCTTTTGTGAATTAAAGACATTTTAAAGAACTGCAAAAACCCAAAATACTGTCTTTGTTGAATTCTGTGGGATGTTCTATACAGTTTTTTGGTTTTCAGAGTTGTACACACTTGATTTGTCATTTTTAGAAGTGAACATTCTGCCAGCACATACTTCCTCAGACTTGTTAAAGCTTGAAACTACAGATGTTCACTTGGGTGACTTCTCCTCAGTGAGCATTTCCCTGATTTGTAGTTGTTTAATTCTCTATCCCGCTGGGTACCCTGAGATATTTCCCTGTAGGTTTGTGCTTGCTTTTCCACATCCCTACCTTCCAATGAACTCATCAGAGCATTGTTTGGTTGCTTGCCTTATTACTATTTCTGGGTTTATTTCTATCTGCTTTAAGTGGATATTTATTTCCTTTTGTTTTCTTCATGGAAGGTAAAACATTGTTACTGTTGTTGCTAAGGTCTCTTGTCCAAAAAAATGCATAAAAGCTTGATAAAGGTGATATTCAGGAATAAAATGTTTTTATTCCTTACAAACACACTCTACAGCGTTTAACCCTCTTTGGGTTAAATACATTGAAAAATTAATTAACATTATCAAAAGATCTAGCTGTTATGAAACTAACACCAAGAACAAGACCTAGAATATGCAGTCATCACTTAGCATATATGGTAGATGAATTCAGCAAACTGAATACAAATTCTAAAATTCTCAGATGATCAAATTAATTATTCAAAATAGGCTAAATGCTAGATTACTGTAATACCTAATACAATATAAATGCCATGCAAATAGTTGTTATATTGTATTATTTAGAAAATAATGACCAGAAAAAAATTGTTTATGTTCAATATAGGCACATTTTTTTCCTGAATATTTTTGATCTGTGGTTGGTTGAATTTACAGATGCAGAGTGCATAGATACAGAGGACTGACTTTAATAGGTACTAAAAGATATTCAAATATATTAGCAAAACAATAATAATAAGAGAGAATATTTGCTTGACCTAGACTTTCAAGATTTTTAAACTTGACTAAGAAATTATTTTCCCAAAATAATGACTCTTTGCCCAAATCATCTGAATAAATGCCTTGATTTTCCCATATATTTTGCATATATAAACATAAAGCCTTAGAGTATTTTCTTTTAATCTAAAGGTAACCAGGGTAAAATGTGGATGGATTAAACAAATTTAAAGCACTAGATAAGAAATATGTTATTCCAGAGAACAATTTGTCTATGTCTTTTGGTAAATAGTTAGTGCAGGTTTTTAAAGGTCACATTCAGAACACCCAAGGCAAGTGTTGAGAAATACTTACTGTCAGTCCTTCTTATACATGCTTGAGCACCCTTTAGCAATAAGCAGCAGTAACTGTGTTCTCATGGATCGCCTGTTTTTCAATTATCATTTTAATTTTAAAAAGGTATTTAAAAGAGTTGTGGCTCTGTAATTTCTTTAACTACTAAATTTTGCATTTTGCTAACAAAACAAACAGTTTAAGACAGGAGGAATCCTGTTCCACAGTTTGACGGGGAAGCTAGCTAAGTAGACTGGGAATGGGGTTATAGAAAGTGGTGTGGACAGAAAGCATAGTCTCCAGGAAAAGCCACAGTTGCTTCTTACTGCTGATCCATTTCATGGAAGAATGAGGGCCGAGTATCTCCAGAACTTACCATATTTAACCTAAACATGAACTTTAGACTTTTTAATGAAATGTCTGCTCCCAATTTTTAAATCTTGGCAACTATTTCACAAGCTTTTAAGTCCTGTGTGACCAAAGCAAATGAATCTTCAAGAATATGCAAAATCCAGATGTCACTTCACAATATATTAAGCTAACAAATACTAAATGGAAACGTAGAAGAGGCTAACATTGCCCTATTGGTTTTTGTGTGTGTGTGAAGTTTAAATTTACAAAACCTAGTTTAATGAATACATATATATTTGCAATAAAACTCCAGAAAAAGGAAAACAAGGAAATAATGAACATAAAGGATGCAGAATGGTAATTGTATTTGATGGGGGAAGGAAAGGAATGAAATAATAGATACAAGTTATTAGTAAAGTTCTGCCTTAAGGACTGAATGAAGGGTACTTAAATTCTATTACATTATTAGAGACAACCAATTAAATGAGAAATCAGTAAATAAGAACTATGCATGAACTATAAGGAGAACATATCATGGAAAAGAGATCAATTCTATGCATATTAGGTCTAATTAAACTTTGTTAGACCAACCTAAATACACTGTTGGATGTACCAGTGGACCTAGCCCTGGAATCACAAATCCCTCTGTTCTCAGGGAAGGACCTAACTGGCAAGATGATGATATGGGCAAAAAGCCAATACATAAGACAGAAAGATAAATTTTTTAAAAACCAAAACCCTTCCCTGTGCTTCAGAGGATTGATCGACACAAGGACTCACGAAATGTCTTAAAGTGACATCCAAATAATTGTAAAAGTATTACATATTTAATTGGCACTGGATCATGAATTTTGGAAAAGCTGTAGTAGCTTAGGAAGTTTGGTGAGTATGAAGTGTAAGAACTGAGCCTGGATGGATGAGTAGCTTGCACACAGAACTGCACAAAGTCAAAACATCCAGTGGAAACATGGAGTCACTTGGATTTGGAATAGATATGTTGATTTATTGATAGAATAATGGATAGATGAACATTTACTCTTTCTCCATGATCACACTTGTAAATTGAAAATAAAAACCTTCCCTGTGTTTCAGAGCATTGTTATGAATATAAGAACAAATTCACAAAATGGAGTTTGAACATCATGGATACAATCATTAAAGTAAATGTGAGAGAAGTCACTATTATTATTGTTATTATTCTGAACTGATCCCTGCAATTTCTTTCTCTTTTTCTGACTCGGTGCCATTTCAGAGATATTTGCTAATACCACTCTATTCTGCTCACTGTTCAATAGATCCACGACACAGATTAACTGCTCAGGTTGGACGCAGAATGTACTTTATATCTTCAGTTGTATTGAAAAGTCATTTTAAAATGTCACTCATTACTTCTGCTTCTCTGTTAAAATGATAGATTCAAACAGAAGACTTGAATAAATTGATTTCAAACTCCTTCTTTATAAGCCAATAATATCATATTTTAAAAGATATGTTAGAATGAAATGCAAATATGATTTATTTTCTATGTAGGCCAAGTATTGATTAGTCTTGAATTCTTGAATGAAATAAAGAGTTTGGACTTAGACTTTAATTGATTCTCAAACAGCTTGACCTAAAACAAATCTTTATGCTAAACAGAAGCACATATGTATATATTATAATGTTTTATGTACCTAAATACATATACCCACATGTACATAGTATCCTCTATAATTTTATGTTTCAATTTTTAAGAAAACTAATATTTCTCCTATATAAGAGGTTCATAAGGGAAGAGGAGAATTCTTAAAATAAAAATCTCACCTTCATGCTAGATTTTAATCTTATTCTTTATATTTTATATCATTTTGGCAGCTTTATTTGAAGAATCACTCCTATGAGTGTTTATTAATAACATGTGATCTCCAAAAGACATATTTTCTCATGCTGATAGATTAAAATGGTAAATTTCATTTTCATAGTTTAGCTATTGGGAATTGAGCTGCTATAAACATTGATGTGGATGTGTCACAGTAGTATGCTGATTTTAAATCCTTTGGGTATAAACTGAGGAGTGGGATAGCTGCTATAATGTTTAAAGCTGCTCAGCTCATAATAGCTAAACTATAGAACCAACCCAGGTGTCCTTCAATAGATAAATGGATAAAGAAAATGTGGCATATATGCATAATGGAATATTACTCAGCCTTAAAGAAGAATGCAATTATTGCATTTGCCAGTAAATGGATGGAGCTGGAGAATAGCATGCTAAGTGAAATAAGCCAATCCCAAAAACCAAAGGCCTAATATTTTCTGTGATATATGAATGCTAATTCACACTAAGGGGGGAAGACCAGGGAAAAATAGAGTTTCCTTGGATTAGGCAGAGGACAGTGAAGGGAGGGGAGGAGGTATGAGGGGAGGAAGAATAGTAGAATGAATTGTAAATTATTACCTTAGACCTGTGAAACTCTACATCATGTACAACCAGAAGAATGAGAAGTTATACTCCATTTATGTCTGGTGTGTCAAAGTGCATTCTCTTGTCATATATAACTAATTAGAACAAATAAAAAAATTTATTTTTAAAGAATCAAACAATAACATACAGTGATTTGGAGCTCCAGGTATTTCTTGGGGAAAATGATGAGCTGAAAGCAAATGCAAAAAGGAAAATATGCTTTGCTTCCAAAATGAGACGAAATTTTATGAAACATATTATTCACTATTCAATTCAAATATATTCTACTGTGGTACTTAGGGGAAAGTGTCAGTAAAAAGTGATTTAAAATTTGTAGAACTACAATTTTCTTATCATTCTCATATCCCTCAGCTAAAACGAATTTAAATCCCCTTCTATCCTGAGGATTCTGCAACAATTATTGCAACTACTGAAGAGGCTCTGGGTTTTTTCAAATCTGGTAGTAAAAACTAATGAGCTTAACTTCTGTGTAGTCAAACAACTGAAGCCAAGAGTCAATCTTCCTGGGATTGTATTCTGGCTTTGCTACTTATTAGCCATGTGACTTTGGAATATTCACTTAACTTATCTGAGCCTCAATTTTTCTAAATGTGGATGCAAATTGTACTTATGTGATAGACTTGCTGTATAGATTTAGCAGAAGTATCCTTGGATAAGTCTTAGAATAGTGCCTTATATTTAGAATAATGTGATAATTATATTATTATAATTATATAGTATAATATATATATAACATATACACATATGTGTAATATAATAAGAAAATATTAATATTTAAAATACTCATTTTATATCGTGATTAGCCCTGAGTCAACTATAATCTTAAAGGCCAAGATCTGAAAGTTTTATATAAGCCCTTTTTATAGTCATACTAGAAATATCTGCAAACCAGGATTTATAACATTAGCAAAGACAAAAACTTAACAATAATATAGCAGTAGTTCGGGGCCACTCTAAGAAAGATAACTTTTTCTTCTACTAGGAGCTCTCTTCTCTGACTTTATCTTTCCTCTATTTTTATATCAAATGGCATGAAGATTAGCTTTTCAGTGTCCAGGATATGTTAGGTGAAACTACTCTGGTATAATAGAAGAATATTTTTGCATTATATTTATTTAGGCTGAAGTCCTGAGTTTACTTTACAATGTTGTGCACGTATGTTACACCCTTTATTTTTTACTCCACGTGATCCAACCCACTTGTATTTCTTGGCTGTCTTTACCCATGTGGCTTTTAGAGTATCAGAAGTATTTAGACATATAAATTCCAGGAACCACAGCTTGCAGTAACAAACGTATTATAGACATTAAGAGGGAGACTTTATGTAATTCATTAAAACACCAATCTATGAATATCAACTGAAAGCCCTCAGTAATATGATTGAAGTTGTAAAAATGATCTCTTCTTTCATTATGCATAATCCCTAGTTTTAAAATGGCATATAAACAATTCCAAAACTCTGAGGAGTACATTAAATACTGTAAAGTGGATGCTTCATATCTGTTTATCTGAT
This sequence comes from Ictidomys tridecemlineatus, assembly GCF_052094955.1. NCBI lineage: Eukaryota > Metazoa > Chordata > Mammalia > Rodentia > Sciuridae > Ictidomys > Ictidomys tridecemlineatus. The sequence goes on from NC_135479.1 coordinate 118,712,649, forward strand.
GCTTCCCACTCAATGAGGCTTTAAATTTTAGCTAGACCAAGTCAGAAAAATAATTAATCTGTCAAAACAATAACAAAAATGAAAATGCTTTCTTTATTCTGAAATCTTTTTCCTCTTAAATTACAAATTTGCTAAGTAGGATTTTACTCACATACCTCTAGTAGTGTGTGTCATATTTTATGTAATGCTACACAGTACTCATGAATTTGAACATTATCCATAAGGTGCTTTTACAGTTATCTACCTCACAGATATACCCAGAAAAATGCATCTTCCTCCCTGATGTTTATTTTACCCCAGATTGATGATTCGTAGCAAGATTTCTAGATCTCTTATCAAAAAGATCATGGTCTTCCAAATCTCAAAAATCTCTGACTCTTCAAGTTCCTTAATCTCAGAACTGTTCCATAGAATAGTATGCATTATTATTCACCTATAAACAATAAATAAACCAAGACCCAGAGTTAACTCGTATAAGATTATGTAGCCAATAAAGAGTAGCAGTTGTATTAAAACCCAGGTTTCCAGGTCTTGAAAGCAATATCCATGATGCCTGGTTAGCAGAGGACTGTTGACTACATTGCATCTAAAATGGTCCTGTGATTGTGTCCTCTTTAAAACATCAAATTTTTATTTTTTTTACTGCAAATTAAAAATCAAAGTCAGTAGAGAATTCTAAGTGGAACAGTGTATTGAAGTGAGATTCAGGTATAAGTTCTGAATGGCTACTTGCTAGCTCTGTGAACTTGGAAAGTGATTTAATCACCTGTGTTTACTCTTGTTGAGAAGATTGAATGAGAAAACTGGAGGAAAATAGGGTTGGTTATCAGGCACCACATAGGCTCACTCCCTGGGTGCTCATGTCACTAACTGCTACGAGACATTATACAGATTTTACCTCTGTATATTATTTTCCTTCTCTGCTAAACAGATATGTCAAACCATGTTTCAGAATCTGTATAAAGATAAGTGATTCACAGAGAGGTCTTTAGACTTGGAGTCATGGACATAACCTTGGGATCTCTGATCTAGGAAGTGAAAAGTACAAGTCAGTTCAGGACTAGATGACAAAGGAAAGGGTGGCAGGCTTTCTTAAGGATTGGGTAGAGATAAAGGAGATCTGAAAATATTCATCCGTCTTAGATGTTGTGATGAAAAAGTGCCCTAGAGTTTAGAACCTTGGACTACAATTTTTCTTTTACCACTAATTTGCTAGGTAGACTCAAAGGCATCATTTCAATGTCCTATATTCTTAGGAAGTTTGCTGAAATAGATGAAAAGTCCCTGTGGTCACTTCCAATGCTAAGGTTGTGTGTGTGTCTATACATTAAATTGGAGCAACCTAAAGTGTATTCCATTAAGCAGTTATTCCTCTTGGTGATTTGGGGTGAGAGAGTAAAATGTCCCATAGGGAATTGTGCCCATGCCACCTACCTCCTAAAACTTCACAATCAAACCCTCAGGGAATATTAAACTTCCAGGAAGTTCATTATGTAAAGAAAACTATTAAGCATTCAGTACCCAAACTTAGATAAGCTCCATGGAACTCATATCATATAATTTTATCGGTGGTGCACTAGGTAATAGAAGGGCTTTAAAAGTAGCAAGTTTAGTCAAACATATGACATTTTTTTTTTTAACCACCATCTTTCTGGCCAACACCACCACCACTGTCATCATCAAAATTGTTCATCTTATGTTTAAGGATGCCGCTTCCATATACTCCACTATAAATTGTGATATGCAAGCTTTTTGAAACTCACAGGCCAGATAGCATCTGGAAATTCTACACTTAGACAGAAGAACCCTGAATGCTGATTTTTCAATTTTATTATTAACTTGGTGCTAGCATAGAATGCAAATATTCTAAGATAATGGCAATTGGTGCAGAAGGCATATGGACCAACTGCAAGTTAAATTTTATTTCAGTTCTAAAATGACTTTCACTTATTCTGTTGTCTTATTTCTTAGAAGAATTAATAGAGTGATGCATGTAAAATGATTTCTGGTTCATGTGGGGAAGTAGATGCTGGCATTGACTCAGGGTTCAAAGGACTTTCACATCCATTATTTTACTTTATTTTTTGTAACAATTGTATGAAAGGAGGTTTGGCAGGATTGTTTTATCTATTTCATGGACAAGCAAACTAAGAATGCAAATCATATGGTGTAGTTAATTTCGAATTTTAAATAATAAATCATTTAAAAATTTTTTATCCTATTTTGTTTTGCTGCCATTCCCTTCCATGACATTACCATCTGTAATAGGCAGCTATCCAAAAACTGGTTCATGTGAAAGAATGAAAATTTCAAATAACAGTAGATCAATGTTTCTCAAGGTCTTTATATTGTAGCACACAAAGAAAATCACTGGGATAAATGAGCCAGCCTGCTTATGGCTGGTGAGGAATGGCCACGAGGGTCACAAGAGGTCAGTAGCTAATACACCTGCAACCTCTTTGCAACTCCATGCTTTGTGGCTGCCCACCAGCTGGGAAACTCTGAAATCCATAAAAAGATGTGATTGATTTAACTAAAGATTAGAAGGAAACTCTAATACTTTCATTTTTCTAGATTTTTTTCCTGTATTGCCCATTACTAATGTCCTTTATTTAACATATAATCTTAACAGATCCTCAAATCCAATACTCTATTTCAGGATCTGAACTAATCTGGCTTCAAAGAGAACAAAGAGATTCCATAAGCAGGGAATAAATTTGCTTCACAAAGTTTCTCTCTCTCTCTCTCTCTCTCTCTCTCTCTCTCTCTCTCTCTTCTCTCTCTTAATTAAGATCATGTCATTAATACTTATTTTAGTTAACTTTTCATCTACTTTTAAAATTGCTCATTTCCCTTCTTTTATTTTTATTTTAAAATTCAGAAAATGAGCTGTTACCATTTACTACTGCTCATATTTTTTTTTTCCTTGTGAAACATTTGGTTAAATCAATCACATCTTTTTATGAGTTTCAGAGTTTTCCAGCTGGTGGATTCAACCCAGGGGTGCTTAATCACTGAGCCACATCTCCAATCCATTTTATTGTTTATTTAAAAACAGGGTCTTGCTAAGTCACTTAGGGTCTTGTTAAGTTGCTGAGGTTGGCTTTAAACTTGGAATTCTTCTGCCTCAGCCTCCAGAATTGAAGGTGTATGCCACTGCACTTGGCCCCAAATCATCTATTTTCTATATGCTAGTCAGGCATTAACTAGGAACCATGTTCTACTCAAACTCTGGCAAGTAGGGGGGGAAAAAAGAAGATAATGATGATGTGATTTGAAGAGTACAAAATTAGTGACAGGAGCTAAAGTTACAACAATTACTAATAAGGTTTAATTTGTAAAGACATCACTCATTCATTTGTAGTGGAGAAGGAGGATCTAGTGAGGAAATGTTTCATAGAAGTAAAACACTGAAGTTATTCTTGAAGGATTCTTAGATGCTCAATAATTATACATGCGGTAAGTTGAGGAGTAGGAAGAAATTTCTAGCATTTGCCTAACTACATGATCCAAGAGACATAAGAAAATCTAAGCATTTGGGAGAATTTGGGGCAAAGATGTTGTGTACAAGCAGGATGCAAAGTAGGGGGTCGGTAAGTTTATATTTCCCACTAAAAGCAATAATATGGTTCTTCCTATTTTCATCCCTTACTTGCCCAGGTTAAGTAGTTGAATGTGATGATTGTCTGTCATTCTCCAGATGATTTCTTTTTTTAAATTTTTTTAAATTTGTTCTTTTTAGACATTCATGACAGTAGAGTGAATCTTGATATATTATGCATAGATGGAATATAACTTATTCTAATTAAGATTCCATTTTTTTGTGGTTGTATATGATGTGGAATTTTACTGGTCGTGTATTCATATATGAACATAGGAAAGTTCTGTCTAATTCATTCTACTGTCTTTTCTACTCCCATTCCCCTCCCTTTCCTTCCTTCCTTTTTGCCTAATCTAACAAACTTCTATTCTTCCTTCCCCCCTTATGTGTTAGCATCCATCTATCAGAAAATATACATGTACTTTCAATATTCTTCATTGTAATTTTTTTTTTAGTTGTAGATGGACACAATATCTTTATTTATTTTTATGTGGTGCTGAGGCTGGAACTCAGTGTTTCACATGTGCTAGGCAGGCACTCTACCACTGAGCCATAACTCCAGTCCTACTATAATTTTTTTTAAACAACAGTAATTGACATTACAACTCTAACTAAGGCAGAGGATAGGAACAAATCATGGGATTATGTTTTCCATACAAGCTTAGAATAAGTTTTCTTCAATTAAAATAAAATTTGTCATGTGCTGCATATTGATGTTTTTATCAATAATGGCCCATATATACGATGATGATTTTGTAAGATTACAGTATAGGTTAAAGATTCCTATAGCCTAGTTATGGCATAGCCATAGTAATGTCTTCATAGTATGCATCATTCACATATTTGTGGTGAAACACACTGTATAGTACTGGTTGTATAAAAGTATAGCATACACAATTTTGCACAAGCAATACTACTTGATAATGATAACAAACAACTGTGCTATTGGTTTATATATTTACTAAATTACTCTTTTTAGAGTGTATTTCTTCTGTTCATAAAAATGTTTATTGTAAAATCAGATACTGTGTTATGCCAACACCAGACTCACACAATTCATGTTTACTGCATCTCTCAATTGCATCAAGAGGCCACAGTCTATCCAGTGTGGGGCTGACCTATACCCTATAGATTTGTGTTAAGTATACTCTATGAAGTTCACACAAGGATGAAATCACCCAACAATGCAGTTCTCAGAATTTCTTACCATCATTAAGCAACAAATGACTACCTTGCAAATGTAACATGTATCATTATTGAAATCTCAAAAAATACTGCTAGTGACATAAAAGCTGAACGTTCTCCCCAACCCACCAGTCATCATCTCACAATTCACTTTTTAAATGTAAGTCACCGTTGAGAGTTTTGTACATGTATTTCAATGTGTTTCTAAATGTACATGTTTCTTAACATTATAAATGGAATCTTCAATGCATTCTCTGCAAATTTATTTTTTTCATTTAATAATATGCCATAGACAACTTCTCCTACGACACACATAAGTTTATCTCACTCTATTCAACCACTTGAAAGTACTCCATAGCTTGGATTTACTATGATTTATTTTTAAATCCTCCTTGTCTTAAAATTTTGTGCAAACCCATTAAAATAGTCTTAATGTTCTAACTTCACATAAACCTTTGAAAACTCCATCACATATCTAATTATCCTGTGGACTTACACTCAGCGCCCTCTGCTCTGTGCCACGTGCGTTAGGAGCTCTAAAATAGCTTCAGAACAAGGGTCATCCTAGATTTAGAAAACTACAGGTTTACTCAGCACTGACTTAGACACCAAACCCTGAGGATCAGCAAGCCCTCTTGGCTAGAAAGTACTCTGGAATATTTTCTGAGGACTCACCACCCTAGGATTTATCTAGATCAGAACTCCTAGTCTGTGTTCTGTGAAATGCTAGTATATCTATTTCAAGAGGTGTTGAACCAAAAGGAATTCCTTTGCCCAATTACATAGTTCTACCTTACTTCCTTTTGGTTGTTCATGTTGCCCTGACTTATATCAAAGGTCAGAAAGTTCCTGTAGTAAAGAAACTGTCCTTGTCTTACCTAGCATTTGTTAATAGGAATGCTGTTGTGGTTCAGATAGGTGTCCCCCAAAATCTCGTGTGTGAAATGATGGAAGAACATTCAGAGGTGAAATTATTGTCCTATGAGAGCCTTAACCAATCAATGAATTAATCCTCTGATAGGGATTCACTGAGTGGTAACTACAGGCAGGTAGGGTGTGACTAGTGGAGGTGGGTCCCTGGGGGTTGTGTCTTTGGGTTTACTTTTGTTCTTGTTGAGTGGAGTGCGCTCTCTCTCTCTCTCTCTCTCTCTCTCTCTCTCTCTCTCTCTCTCTCTCTCTCTCTCTCTCTCCTTCTTAGTGTCAAATTCAAAGCTGTTTTTGTCCACCACACTCTTCTGCCATGATGTTCAGCCTTACCTTAAGCCCAAAGGAATGGAGCTAACTGTCTATAGACTGAGATCTCTGAAATCATGAGCCCCCCACATAAGCTTTTCCACCTCTAACATTATTCAAGTCTTTTAGTCACAGCAGTGAAAAAGCTGCCTAAAATAAATGCTAAGCCCTTTTTATAGCAATAACGATGTCTCAGGAAATACTACTATTCGCAGTTTACAGAAGTTTAGATACATTAACCAAATAGCCATGGGTATTAAAAATAATAAACATTGACATCTAAAGTCCAAATATCATAATATATTAGAGCTAAATATCATTAGAAATAATTGTGAAGTTGTGATAAGGGTTAAATGAGATAATGATGTGAAATAATTAACTTGGCATTAAGCACATAGCAAATATTGAAAAAAGACTGTCATCTTATTAGTTCCACTTACCTGATACTCCCTTTTATTTGTTTATTAATTTGACACTGTAAAAAAATAATTGCCAATGACTCACTCTGTTTTTCTAAGGAATTCGAATGTTACCACTTAGCACTGAGAAACAATTGATTTTAAAGCAAGATATGGTCATGTTTGAGTTTTAAGTTACATTTTAGTTACATTTTCTCTCTTTCCTATCTCTTTCTCTCCCTCAGTACTATGGAGATTAGATTGACAAAGGAAATTTAAGACCCCCAGAGGTTTTAAGTTTCAAATACATTCTCATGGCCAAGATATTATACTGTAAATAATTAAAATCAAGACTGTAATTCATAGCTACCCGACCCTGAATAGGGGCTTCACTTTCCTCCACTGTTATCTGTGTTCCCTGTTTCTGGTAAAATGAGGCCCAGCAGCCACTATGTGACTCTCAGTATTTGAATCTGCAGAGCAGTCAGCCTTGTTCTGGTAGCCATTCACTTCAGTAACCTAATAGTCTGCAGCTTTCAAATTCTTGTAACTTATGCACTGGGAATTACCTTAGAGCCTGGGAAATTCAAGTCTAAGTTGAATAATACCTTTAGAGTCAACTGGGTAGCTGTGCATGTGCCCTATAGTTGGTAAAACATCAAGAGTTCAGGGAGAGCCCATATGCTCATTATTTCTGCTACTTTGGAGCGGTGACTGGTGACAGCATTTGAAAGAACAAAAGCAGCTAGTTCTGTCTGAGAGCCACTTGACCTTTTCAACTCTACTTGACCTCCTCTCTGTCCACAGGTTCTAAATGAAATGAATGTGCTTGAGAGCGCCATTGTCTACAGGAGCATTTTACTTTGAGATCACTGACCAGACACGTTTCCACCCACGATAGTGACCTGTGCTTTGTGTGAGAGTGGTGTGCAGAGCACGGGGCGACACTGCCACATTGGGCCACATTTGTATTCTAGACAAGCTGGCAAGTCTATGAAATTAGCTAATGCAATCAGCAATTGAGGTTTGAGTTTTAAGTATCTGTAGAAATTAATTCTAAGGTAGGCTTCCAGCACAGGGAAAGAAAAATAACTAATTAATTTTATTAATATCATTATTATTATTGTTGGTACTGGGGATCAAACTTAGGGACATTTTACTACTGAGCTACATCTCAAGACCTTTCCATTATTTTTTAATTTTTTTTAAGTTTGAGACAGGGTCTTAGGCCTTCCTAAGTTGCTGAGGCTGGCTTTGAACTTGTGATCCTCCTGCTTCAGGCTCACAAGTAGCTGGGGTTATAGGTCTTGTACCTGTGCACCACCATACCTGGATTTTTTTTTTTTAAATTTTGCTTCCTAGCTATGGGAATAAAATTTGCTCCGAATAGATTCACTTCTGGATGTTCAAATCCAGTCCTCACCACCATTCTTCATCAAATATAAACTACTAGATTTTACTTTCAAATTCCTATACCTCTTGTATCTCACACAATGAGAACTCAATGCCCACATATTAAAGCACCTATCATTTAAGGAACACAGGATTTTATGGGGACTAAATCATAACTAGAATCCCCTACAGAACATCTGTTTCTGGAGTCTTTACTGCGCCAAGCTGAGCCTACATGAGCATATAAATATGAGAAGCTAAACTCATCCTTCTTGAACATGTCATTTTTTCCCTTAAATCAAGCAGAAATTTCTGCCTCTAATTTACACCCACACTCTCCTCCATCTATTCTTTTACTCTACTTCATATATGTGGAAAATTTGCTCATCTCTCTGCTTTGAAATCCCTTCACCTGTGGACTGTCTCTCCATCACACCACCTTGAAGTGTGCTGTAGAATTAAGGAAATAGATGAAAGGAAAAACGAGTAAACATGTTTCCCAAGCCCAGTCATTCTGTCCCTTTTCAACAACCATAAAAACACCATAAGTTTGTTCAATACTACCTGCATCTAATTGTTGTCTTCTTTTTAGATGGTAACCTCCTTGAGAGATTTTTCTTTTGTTCACTTACAGTTTTAACCCATCTTAAAGACTGGATTTCTGCATGTTCTATAAGAGGCTGAATATGAAGGAAAGGCTTAATAATGATAAGATAAAAATAGCAGGGTCATTCAAAGGAAATGTAACCTTGCCATATCCTTTCTCGCTTTAACTGAAAGATAGGTTATGCCCTTTGTTAGCTGAAAATCCACCAGGATCCCTTAGTCTTTTATTATCTTCTACCTAGAGGGGGAGATTATTTTTTTCCACCTCTCTGATGACATTTTCAAAATAATTCTGGTTCTATAATAACCTCTTCAGGGAGAAGGAAAGAAGGCAATTTACGACATCCCCATGATCATCATGTGGCAAATTTGCCCTTCAGATTTCACAATGACACTGTGTTTAAGCCAAATCCTAGAGCTAGACCTCCCAAAGCAAAGATCATTTGCACTGGCTTCTTTCTCACATGGAAAATCACTCCCATGCTTGGTTTTTTATATAGTTTTTAAATGACAGAGAGAAGAGAGAGGTTTGGTTTATTTTATAGCTGGGTTTGCTATTCCTACCTTCCCCAGGATATTTGGTAGTAAGAGATTTGCAAAGACAATTAAAGATAATTTGTTTCAGCAGCACACTATTTAAAAACAGACAAACCAATAAATAAAGCTTTCCCTCCTTGAGATAAGAAAGCTTTTATAAGTTTTTCCATTGCTGAGAATTGAACCCAGGGCCTCACATATGCTAGGCAAGTGCTCTGACGCTGAACTGTGCCCCCAATCCAAGAAAGCTGCTTAGGTTAATATGCATATATATTTAAATATCCACTGGTAGTTAAGTATGATTTGGAACCATCTAGATTAGGGATGCCAGATGTTACCAGCTGTGCATTTAAGTAGAAGGCAAATGCAACTATGGATTCTTAATTTAAGATAAATTCACCTAACAAGAGCCTCTCTAGTGTAGACTCCAATTCATCAGGATTTATAACTGTGAATCCCAAATCAAAGAACAGAGAGTCATTTGCAGTCAGGTTTTGATGAAAACCAGTGACAAGAAAAAAATGGGGGCCACCTACATAGGTGGAATTTGGGTATTTGTTTCTAGTAAATTAAGGAGATAGACAATTAAGATCTCACACAGCTAGTGAGAAACCCAAAGATCTCTGCATGGGAAGTGACCTATGCTGAGTTTGTCGTTAAGTGGCCATCTTATTTCGTTTTGTATTACTTTGTTTATAGTCTTGTCTGGGTGTCTGTCCCTTGGTTTAAAAAAATTCTTTCACAGCCTTCCCATTCTTAGAGTGCTCCTGTGACTCTGTTGCTTCATAGAGACGTAAATACATCTTTTAATCCCCAAAGTCAGCTTGTTTGTTCTTTCCATGGAATTCTCCAGGAATGAACCCATCCATCTATTCCCACTACTATACAGAAACTCTTGGTTATATGCCTCATGTGTCATGGCTATAGCTCATCTAATCCATTCGATCCATAGCAGCCCTTGCTATCTTCCCATGAACTTGTATTGGTCATGGTTCAAAGCTGAAGAATCTACTGTTATATCCTAAGGCCTCCTGCACTAATCAATGCTTCTGCTCAGCTTTTAAAGCATTCTGCTCACACACCCTAGGTACTTCCATTGCCTCCTCAGTTGCCATTAAAACTTTTGTTCTCTTCAAGTCTTATTTACATATCTCTTTTATAAGACATTGTGATATGGACTGAATTGATCCCTTGCCAAAAAATAATCTATGTAGAAGACCTAAAGCCAGTATTATTATATCTAGACTTAGGGTCTTAAAGCAGTAAACAAGGTTGAATGAGGTGGTAAGAGTGGGTTCTTAATCTAATAAGAATCCAGTCTCATAAAAAGAGGAACAAAGAGTCTCTCTCTCTCATTCTCTCTCTCTCTCTCTCTCTCTCTCTCTCTCTCTCTGTGTGTGTGTGTGTGTGTGTGAGAGAGAGAGAGAGAGAGAGAGAACAGTGAGGATACAAGAGTAATGTGGCTAACTGCAAACCAGGGAAAAGAGACCTCACCAGCTACCAAACTATTTAGCACCACAATCTTAAACTTTCCACTTCATAACTGTGATAAAAATTTCTGTTGTTGAAGCTTCCCAGTCTATGGTATTTGTTATGAGAGACCAAGCCAACTAATATACATTGTCACTAGTATAGTCATTGTTATCGCTCTACTTAAAATTCCTATATAAGCATTAATCAATGGAATATTGAATACTTATCCATGCAAATATATTTCTTGAGAATCTATTTTGTACATTCCACTGTACTACATGGGAACATACTGGCAACAGTAAGTGAAACCACCAGAGTCATAGTCTTCATGGGGAGATGGAAATGGAATAAATATATTACATATTTTGTTTGTGTATATATATATTCTTATTATGAATTGCTAAGTGCTAAAATGAAGAAATTCACGTTTCTCTGAAAAAATTTACTGTCCACTTAAAGTTTGAGAATTGATCAGGCAGAGGTAGAAGGTCCAGCTTGTGCAAAGAACTTGATTTGGGAATAGGATTGGGGTATTTCAAGAATGTAATAGAATAACAAAGGCCAGATGTGGTGGCAGATGCCTGTAATCCCAGTGGCTTATGAGGTTGAGGCAGGAGGATCACAAATTCAAAGCCAGTCTCAGCAATTTAACAAGACCCTGTCTCAAAATAAAACATAAACACGGGCTGGGGATGAAGCCCAGTGGTTAAGTGCAACTGGATTCAATCCCTGGTACCCAAAACAAAAAGTAACCAAGGATCTCTATCTGGAAAATATTGTATGTGAGTACACAATTACATGAAATAAAGTTGAAGAAAAATTCAGGTGCCAGATTATAATGTAGGTTGTAGACAAAGTTTGAGATTTGTATGTTTATTCTAAGAACACTGAAACACCATTAAAACAAGTAGATTTTCAATATTAAAAGAATTTTTCATGACTGTCTATAGGATGACTCAAATGTAGCAAGACTAGGTAAAATTTATTTAATAGTTTAGTGTACAGGCAAGGTTCGCTTGTCCTAGGGTACAAAGAGAGAACAAAAATTTGAGGTTTGATTTAAAACAACAATAAGAAGAAGTTGTGAAAAGACTTGGTGATTTATTGGCATGCACATGGGGAAAGATCAAAGATCACACCTAGATGTGAGGCCTGAACAACAGGAGGATCATCCTTGATCTTCTAAGATAGAATGGAGCAGAGATGAAGAGAGCTGAGCAGGGGAAAGGGTGTTATACAAAGATTTACAGTGTGCCTATATTCCCCTAATATGCTGGTGAGATGGTCAGGTGAGGTTGGATGGGAAGGTGCATGTTGAAGTTTGTAACTCAAAAGAGACATAGTCTGAAACATCACCAAGCGAGTTTTCAGAATATACCTATATGTATTATGGTTATACATAAGATTACATGTATATTATAGAAATAATGATTATATAATATGATTTTATATAATATGATTTTATAAATATATGTTAATATGATAAAGTAATCAGGTAAGGCTTAAAAGTGAGATGTGGAAAAATTCTACAATGTATCTAATAAGATGGGAACAAAACTTTTTTTAAGACTGGGAAATGCCAGGCCACAAGGAATGATGGTATTTCAAAAGATGAGTTACTGATAATCTTGTCAAAAACTACGATGAGGTCAAATAACGTGAGGAAGAAGATGTCCTTTAATTTAGCAAAAAAAAAAAAAAAAACCAAAAAACTCAGAGGGTCTATTTTGGGAAGATACTATACAGTATGTTTTTCATCTATCTTTAATTCTTACAATGTTGTAGGTATTAGTGTCCTGTCGTAGGTGAAGAAACCTGAGCATAAGAGACCCAGGCCACACAAGTGTCATGGGAAAATCTGAGCTCAAATGCAGGAATCAACCTGGAGAGGTGGAACCCTGCACTTCCTACACTGCCACTTAAACCCACTTAAACCCTCGTTTTCCTGAGCTGGTTCTGTGCTGTTTTGTTGTCATTGTCCTCATCATTGCTGCTTGTTTGGACCTTAAAATCCAAGGCCACAGAAGTACCTTTAGTTTATTCTCTTATTGCTCTGTGTGTGGTAGCCTTGTCTCTCCCATGAGATTTATGAGTTCTCCAAAGAGCAAGCACCAGAGCACAGTGTAAATGAGACAAAATAGACTTTGCAACCTGACAGACTTGGGTCATAGTTAAAAAATTATAATGTCCATGAAGTGTCCAGTAGAGTGACAGATACAGATGTTGAGCCAAGTGTTAAATGGATGTGGATTTTATTATTTCTGCGGGTCCCTTTCAGTTCATTGTATTTCAGAGACTCAGATTAAATAAATATTTGTGAGATTTCATTCTTAGGACACTAATACATTCTTCCTCAGTTAATTGTCCACATCATACTTGCTAATATAGTTGGGAATCAATCCACTGCCAATAATGAAAACTTAACTTACCCTGGGACTGAGAAGAGAATAGAGAATGAGATATTCTGCCTTTACTTAAACCTGTGCAAATACCACATTAGAAAACTAGACCCCTGAAAATCACGAGCTCCTTGAGGACAAGATCTGTGATTTCTCTAAGCTCCCATTTTCATTGGACCTAATCTACCACCAGGCACATGGTATTTACACAGTACTTAAAAACATAAAATAAATAAATTTGGTGTTGATGAAGAGGAGATTTCTTGGCCTCCAAAGACATTAGAAGCTTTCTATTCAAAATTACAAAATGTCATGCACTAGTATGGCATTCTAACTTTTTAACTGCTGCTCTAAGCTCAATTTGTAATATATATATATTTACATATATATTATATACGATATATATTCTGATTGAATAGTGATTATTTATTGACCCATTTTTAATGTGGTGATTATTTATTGACCCATTTATATATATATATATATATATATATATACACACACACATATATGTGTATATATAATATATATTATGTACATGCACAATAGGGCATATCTTATCATTCTTTCCAAATATATCATGGCAACAAAATTATTTCAGAGGTTATGTTTGACACAGGAAGAAGCTAAAAATGTTTTCTAGACTGAAGCCAAGTTTTAATAAATATGTTTTTTTTTTTTTACCATCATGACTCATCAAGCTTAATATCTGGAAAAACTGTATGAGAAATCTTATCTAAATGAGTCACTCTACCCAAGTATTTAGAAATTTGGTAAGCTCAAATAATGCAGGCATTTAAAAGCTTCTAAATCATCTCTTTCCCTATTTTGAAAACTTTACGAGTAGAGTAAGAAATGTATGATTCAAGCATATAATCACTTTCTTTTATTTAATAATTTTAATATATGTTGAAATCATTTGATTTTATATTATCCTTGTGTTATATTGTGAGGATTTATGTACATCTGATAGTTAAGTCTTTGGACTTAGAAACAACAGCATCTGGACCTTTTGCATTAAGGGAGGGCTCTGAGGCAGTAGTACTTCCTCTCTCATCCCATTTTCCTTATGAACTTATCTCTTCAACATTCTCAAACAGCCCAGGAAGTTCAGACCCAGCCATGTGTATGACTATATGGATTCCACTCTTTCAAAGCTCAGTTCTAACACTGCCCCCTAAAATAAAGTGTTCAAAGCAGGTACTCAGTAAAGCTGAGGATAATAATAGCCAGCAATTTTTTTCCTCCACTTAAATTGGGTCTGTTTAAGTCATATTTGAGAACTTGATAAATATGTGAAAAGAACAAGTAGATATTCCATGCATCTTCAACACCAGTGTTTATAAGGATACAGCAGCTAAAGTCAACAAGTGAAGTGAGTCTGCTAGTCAAAATATAATACAAAGGTAGTGGGGGTTATGATAAAACTAGAGCACAAAACTCATGCAGGGAAACATCCCAGTCAATTCTAGCTGGATTTGGCTAGACTTCATTCTGTCATCTTCTCAATGCATAGAAAAGTGCCTATCTCTCAGATTTGTTGAATGAATGAGAAAATTAATTAATGTAACGGGGATCCTATTGCTGCTAAGTTTCTTGATATTTCAAAAAGGAAAAAGAAATACAAAAAAATGCAAATAGTATGTTTGAACACATGCTAAATTTTTAATTTCGATACCTAATCCACTGAAACGAAAAGTTTGTTTTAAACAAACAGATGTATAGACAAAATTTGGCCTGAAAAAAAGTGCTTTTCCACCCATCCTGTGTTCAGTTTCTAAAAGGGAGTTCATTTCTAATAATTTTATAAATGGTGATAATTCAAAATTGACTTCCAGTTCCTCTCTGACTGAAGTCAAGAAAAATAGTAAAGTAGTATTTGAAACGATAATGTGTAGAATAGACAGGAATTACATTTAGCATTTTCATTTGGATTTTCACTTGATCCTTACAACAGCTCAGTTAAAGGGAAAGAAAGTAGCTTTCACCTCTATTTTACTGCCTTTGAATACATCCGGTTTCTTCACTGCTATTCTGATTGAATGGTGATTATTTATTGACCCATTTTTAAAGCAGCCCCCAAATCATGTAGTTCTCATCTTTGTACATTTAGTCAAACTAACTGACCTTAGAGAACCCAGAGTGCAGTGCTTTTACCTGCTCAGTTGGTAGCTTGTACCTTGTCCATTTTGGGACAAGCTATTTCAGTGGGTTTCACAAAAGAGCCACCTGCCTGGACATTCAGGAAAGCTGGGTTCTTTAGATATGGTGCTGCATAAAGCAACCTGAAGCGACCATCATAAAGCATGTCCTGATTGCTGCTTTCCTCACTGCCTCATCTGGAAAATGTGTCTGCCTGCCAAAGACAGCAGGCCCAGGAAATCAAAATAGAAATGGGAAACAAAGGGAAGGAGAGAGAGAGAGAGAGAGAGAGAGAGAGAGAGAGAGAGAGAGAGAGAGAGAAATTTCAGAATGTGTCCTCGTCCTGTGAATAGCAAAATATCTTTTTGAGACCATAGTTATTACCTGGACAATTTAAGGAATAATAATGTTCAATTAAAACATGCCCAAGCATATATGGTAAGCTCCTTGTGCAATCTGGAAATGAGAGAACTAATATAAGCAGATAAGGTTCATATAAATGTGGTTGTCTTGCCACTCCTTACTGAGCTCTTATTTGGTTTCAGAAGACTCTTTTGGGGAAATTTTGCTATCCTCTACCTTTAAGACATAAGTTCTTTTGGCTCAAACGTTTGTTGTTGTTGTTTTTGTTGTTCAGAATTTAAAGAATGAAGAGTCTCAGGCAGTTGATATAAAAGAGATGAACAAATGTGCTTAAATATGTCATCTGCTGCTCCTTCTACTCATTGTGTACACACACACACACACACACACATTCATTCATTCATTCATTCCATGGCATCTAATAAAAAGTGTAATGTAGGGCTGAAAATACCCATGATCACAATCTGCATTTACTTATTTTAAAAAGCTGAGAATTTTCCCAAGAACATTAATGATGAATTTAGCAGTCAAGGTATATATGACACTTAGGTTAAGACAGGCTTATTAGATGCTTTGAAGACTTTCACTCTTTCAAGTTTTCTCTGGCCAGATTTCAGCTAGATTGCTGAATGAGATGCCCCAAACAATGAAATGATGTAGCTTTATCTTTATGCTTAAGACTGGGAGTTAAATCCATATTATTGTGTATGTGTAAGGAAATTTGCATTTAGTGATAACTTCTAAAAGGCATGCAAACATGAAATAGTTAATGTTCTTTATAAAATAAGATCCTGAAATGTAAGGTGGATTTCAATGGAGACTGAGTATAATTTTTCTTTGTCTGCTCTAACACATTGGTCATTAAACGTTCATGTGTAATTTTCAAGTAAACAATGCCTTTATATTTGCTACTGATAGGACTCTGTTGGTCACTGAATATCCATCTCTCCTATAGCCACCAGCATTTGTAGGAGCCTGTTGCTAGTGTGCAGAATGGCACTACAGCCCACACCAGAAAAGAGACTGAAAAACAGGGCAGAGGGCAAACAGTACCATACTGACATCAAATCACTGTGTTGAAGAACCACCCGCATGCCTCTAAACCTTTTTCCAATTTCCAAAATAAAACTTTTTTCTTTTCTGAAAGCTCTAAACCTGGGTAAATTTAAGTGAGCCAGGTATAATATCTTAGCTAAAAATGAATAAATGCATTTATGTCTTTATATTCCATCAAGTCTTGAGGACTTATGATATATCAGACAACATGGTATATGGGACATACAAAGACAAAAGTGGTACTGGAAGATGATGGCTAGGAGAGAACATGGGGAAGATGTGATAGGCGGAGCAGGCAACCGAAACAAAAGCAGGAAGATGGGACTATTCATTAGGAGAGTTTAAGTCACTCATGATAGCAGAAAAATAGAGCACAAGGTTAGGAGAAATGCAACAAGAGGATACAAAGCAACTTAGAAATTTGATTTTTATGCTGAAAGTTAAGAGCATGCAGATCACTCTTCAGTCAATAGCAGAAAATATCTATTCTGAACTACTTGCTGGAATTGTTTTTGTAATGTCTGGCATAGAGTTTCTGCCAAGTACTCACTGAGACAGTATTTTAATAAATTGTCACAGGGGCACAGGCATTTTTGTGAAAGATTCTTATGTGACTCATATTCATTATACTCCTTTCCTAAGAAGAAAAAAATAATGCAATGGATATTTTAATTATCCATTTGTTCAGCTTTATCTCTGTATTTAACTAGGTCACCAGGAGGCATTCAAATATCATCATGCTCTTTAACTCTCTGTGTGAGAGTTAACATAGGAGATAATCAGCCATCGGGATATTTCTGCTTTTCTCAACCCATTAATAGCAAGCATATCATCTATTGCAGCAACCAAAAGAATTTATACAAATTATTTCTCACACCCTTGTCTTGGTTCTCTAGGTTCTTTCTATTAGCAATATGAAAGCTACATAATCTATGATATTTCCCACTTTATAGTTCATTACAAGAAGCCAAGAACTGAGTTCTGATTTATATAGCTAGAAAGTGTCTCTCATATTAGTTGAATGTCTTGGAGAAAGTCAATTAAGGTTTCTGAGCTTCAGTTTTCTCATTTGGAAAATAGGAATAATAGCAATGGGATAATAGTGATAACATAAATAGCAATAACAATAAATAATGAGATTTGATTAATTACCTGAAAATAATTTATTTTTTAAAAATTCTGAATTAAACTGTGTACTGTGCGTGTGTATAGTTGGATACAAACACATTTGGGAAACTACATTTTTAGAGGGTTTATCAGTTAACACAAGAGACATTAGAAGTCTATGTGGAAGTCTATGTGGAAATGGCAAGTGATTGAAAGTTGTCAATGACTAGCAAGTTACATTGATGACATTATTCCTTCTTAAACAAGGCATGAAAATGCAAACATCCTGACAGCTTGATACCTGAAGAACAGTGCTTGCTCATGGTCTGGATGCCCATTTGGCATTGTCACCACATTACATGCAGCTCTTTGTTGTCTGACCCAGATTAAACATTGGCAGGTCTTGCTTTATTGTATCTTGCCCTGGATGGAACAGAAAAGGAATTTTCACTCAAAGTATTTTCCAGAGTTCCTGAGGACAGAGGGTATGTGCTCCCTTGAATTTACAAGAAGACAAAGGAAAATGTGTTTGCTTGCTAATCAACCCTCATGAAAGAATTTGGTCTCACACTTGCTTTCACTGTAACATCCCACCTAGCAGCCTGGTGATGGATAGGACTCACCTGTTTCTGATTATTAAAGCCTAAAGCAGTTCTAAGAAAGCTACACATGGAGGATGATGTTATAGCTACCTTACTGGTAAGTTTATAGACTCTAAAGAAATAAGATAGGATGAGAAATTGTTTTAAAAACTAGATTTAGGCAAAATAAAATTAGTCAGATTTAGGTCATATATAGTAACATATTCATGGACACCATCACAGTGATAGTATAGAACTGTATTTTTGACAGAAAGAATTTCAGAATATATGTTAGATAAAAAGCAGGTTTAAAAACAGTGTGACACTGTGAGTATATTTTTATAAAATATAAATATATGCATAGAAAACCATCTTGAATAATATACAATAAAATATTAAAAGATGATATCTTGACAATGTAATTAGGGATAATCATTAATTTTCTCTGTAATTCTGCATGCTTTTGCTATTCGTGTATTTATATTGCAAAAAAATAAGGGAAAGCTATATTTCCATCTGAAATCAAAGAACTGGAAAATAAGCTTGTGAATGCACAGGCTGACAAACCACTTGGATAACTTGAATTCACAAATCTATAATTTTCAATAAGCGATGCTTTTTTTTTATATTTGAACATCATTATTTATTTATTTATTTATTTATTTAATTTTTTTTTCATATTTTCATTTTTTATTGATTGTTCAAAACATTATAGAGCTCATGATATATCATCTTTCATACATTTGATTCAATTGAGTTTTGAACTCCCATTGTTACCCCAAATACAAATTGCAGAATCACATCTGTTACATACTCACATTTTTACATAATGGCATATTAGTGACTGTTGTATTCTGCTACCTTTCCTATCCCCTACTATCCCCCCTCCCCACCCCTCCCATCCCATCTTCCCTCTCTACCTCCTCTGCTGTTGTTCCATTATCTCCCTTTTTTTCCCCTCCCCCTTGCCCCTCATAACCTCTTATAATTTTGTGTATCATTGAAGGTCTCCTACCATTTCCATATGCTTTCCCTTCTCTCTCCCTTTCTCTCCCCCCATTCATCTTGGTTTACTGTTAGTCTTTTCCTCATGCTCTTCCTTCCTGTTCTGTTCTTAGTGGCTCTCTTTATATCAAAGAAGACATTTGGCATTTGTTTTTTAGGGCTTGGCTAGCTTCACTTAGCATAATCTACTCTAATGCCATCCATTTCCCTGCAAATTCTATGATTTTGTCTTTTCTTAGTGCTGCATAATACTCCATTGTGTATAGCTGCCACATTTTTTTTATCCACTCATCTATTGAAGGGCATCTAGGTTGGTTCCACAGTCTAGCTATTGTGAATTGTGCTGCTATAATCATTGATGTGGCCGTATCCCTATAGTGCGCTCTTTTAAGGTCCTCAGGGAATAGTCCGAGAAGGGCGATAGCTGGGTCAAATGGTGGATCCATTCCCAGCTTTCCCAGGAATCTCCATACTGCTTTCCAAATACTCCCATCCCTTTGGCTCATTTAATTGTGGTTAAAGAGTGGACAAGATCTGCACTGGAGAAATGAAGGGATTCCTTCTTAGAGATAATCGTAGGTCTCTCTAATTGACTTTACCTTTTATAAGTTACTTCTTTTATTCAAACTTCACTGATGCTGTTTATACTAGTCCCATGTCTCTTACGTATAACTCTAATTGCTAATATTAGCTATTTATTGGCATGAAGTGTCTTTTACCACTCATGATTTGTGGTACAAATAGTTAGAGTCTCTTAATATGAGTACCAACAATTGATGGAGACTACCACATGTATTAGATTATCCTCTTTAAAATGTTGCTAAATCTTTGAACTATGTTTCATATATTTGTTCCATGGAACTTCCACTGTCTTTTCAACATATCCTGTCCATTGCTTATTTTAATGCTTACCTGGAGGATTCAAAATAAGTTCATGACCGAAACATTTATATGAATGGTTTGACCTCCTCTTTATACTTCCTTTGGAATATCATTTAACTTGTATTTATAGTAGTAATGAGAAATGCAGAATAACCACAAATGAAATAATTGACTTAGTAATAGTTACTAAAGAATGCTAAAACCTTTCTGTGAAAGCTTTGGAGAAACAGAGTAATTGCAAGGTTTCAAATATTATACTATAAGTTAATTATAAATGACAAATGGGACAAGGTACCTTACTGTGGGGAAAGTCAGTGAGAACATCTTAATCAAGAGATCAAATTTAACTTCACAAATGGTGGAACAACCTGACATTAAGTGCCATCTGATTTGATATGATGGGAAATACAAAGTATCACATGTGGAGTCTTTTTGCCAAGACACTTTAACTTCAATCTAATCGAGCCTTTACAGTAAATGTCCAGTTCATAGGAAATATGGAGAACCAAATAACAGGTTCGCAAATTCCAGCAGGGAACAATCAGAGAAATCCAGATTATGCACCATTCTACAAAACAACTTGCCTAATCTCTTCACAAAATTAAGGTAAGAGCTGAAGTGTAAATCAGTGGTACAGCGGTCACCTAGAGTGTATGAGGCTCTGTGTTTGATCCATAGCAATCATCCCCGAAAAATGAAAAGTCAAGGCAAGAAGAATCAATGATGAGGGACTGCTCTACACTTATGAAATGAACATAATTTAGAAGGTTTTCTCTTTTTTTTTTTTTTTGGTCTGAAAAATAGCTAAGGGAGGCATTTTAGAAATAACTGAAACTATATGAATATGATATTAAAGAATTGGTTGTTTTCTTTTTTGAGGGAGGACTTGCTGCTAAAGATTGAACTCAGGGCCCTCCAACACCAGGAAATTGCTCTACCACTGAACTATATCCCCAGTCCTGAGAATTATTAATTTTTAGCTATGATAATTAAATTATGGTAAGCCATAGGAAATTTGCTTATTCTTAGGAGAGAAGTACTGGATTGTTTAGGAGAAAGACATGTAAGAAATTAACTTTTAAATACATTTCAAAATAAGAGATGAAAAGAAAGAGGGAGAGACTGAAAGAGAGAGATAAAGGGGGAGAGAGAAATGATACATATTAATAATTTTTGCATTTAAATATGAGGAATAAGATTTCCCATTTTACTATTCTTCCATCTTTCTGTTGTTTGTAATTATTCACAATAAAAATGGAGAGGCAAGAAGATTACACCAAAAAAAAAAAAAAATCCAACCCTTCACATGAATACTTAGCATTCTGACTGCATTTAGCAAACTCCTGTCATAAAGGTAGAATATTGAGAATTTTCCCTTTTGTATTCTTTTCTTTTAAAACTGCTTCAGAGAAAACACTTTGAATACTCTTGTAAGTCTGGCTCTGTCTTGAGGGATTTATGGATTTTTTCCCCCAGTCTGTTTATAACCTCCTGTAAAGCTTCTGGAACCTTTTGGATTAATCATCAATAAACATTTACTAAGCACTTCCCAGAGTTCAAGGTACTCTACTAGTCACAGTGGGCTTAACAGTGTCCGGGGTAGACTCAGTCAGTGCCTCGGGTGTCAGCAAAATGATTCTGTTCTTTATCCAGTAATGAGATTATCTTATGTGATCTCGACAAGGAAATTCAATCTAACAAATGATTGAATATGTCCAAGGTATAAGACTGCTTTGCCAAGAGAGTGAAAGAGATTGCTTAAAGGGCATGTAGGTTGACAGTACCATAGGCAACGTTTGCTAAGTGTAATCCAAAGACCTGCTAGGGTCACTCTGTCCTTTGGCCACCGATAAATTAGGCCCAATCCTTTTTCCATGATTGTGGAATGTCCAGCACCTTCTTCTAGGTTGCTATGAATTCTTGGGTGTCACAGATTCTCATGATCACCTCAGGCTCCTCACGTACTGCCAGCAAATTAATTCAGCCTTGATCATTTCTCCATAGTAGCTGGTTCTTATCCGTGTCAGGTTAGTCCCATTTTCTTTTTCCCATGAAAACTACAAGCACTTTTGTATTAATCACAATTTCCTCAGCACTTACTTGCTTTGTAATATGAATTATATACAAAAAAAGAGAGAAATATAAAAACAAAAAAAAAATGTACAAAGAAATTTGAATCTTCACAGGTTATTTATTCATTCCTCCATAGAAGGCTCCAGATAATCTGTTTCTTGTCTTCAGGTAAAACTTCTCTTGGAAAAAAATTTCTCTTTAAACTTTGATGTCTAAACTTCCAACTTCACCCCTTTAGTCTCTTCTTCAGGACGTATCCTTTTCTTTCCCAAGAATACAACTCCCAAATCTAAGAAATTTAGTGTTAATTAATGTCTGGATTATCTGCCAGTCAGTCCTGGGAGGTCTTCTGCCCTTTAAATCAAACCCAAATCTGGTTTGGAGGAAAGAGAATTGATAGTATGATTCCAAGGAGATGGAAGATGAGGGAAGAGGCTTTGGTACTTGAGCCAAGCAAAATAGTTTATGGTGGATGAGATCTCCTAGTCTACATTCCTTGAAAGTTTTCTCTTGATTGGAAGTGAAGGATCTTAATTATTCCTATGGTTGTAATAGTAAACAAACATACTTCCAAAAGACAGCAATACATTATATAACACAAGTAGATTGTTCAAAATTCCAGAAGCAGAATCTTTTCCTAACTGCCTGTGTTAGTCAACTTTTCATGGCTTGACCAAAGTATATGACGAGAATAATTTAGAGGAGGAAAGATTTATTTTGGTTCAGGATTTCAGAGATTTCAGTCCATTGTTGGCTGGCTGCATTGCTTTGGGCCTGAGGTGAGGCAGACCATCATGGCAGAAGGGCATGAAAGAGGAAAGCTGCTCAGCTCATGGCATCAAGAAAGCAAAGAGAAAGAGGGGAAGGGGCCAGGGACAACATAAACCCTTTGAGGGAAAGCTTCCAGTGACTGACTTTCTTCAACTGGTGCCACCTCTCAGTTGTCCATTTGGTTATCAATGGATTAATTCACTGAAGAGGTCAGAACACTCATGATCCTATTAATTCCCCCAAAGCCCCCACATCTGGTCAGTGATACAATTGAGGACCAAGGCTTTAAGTATCTGCCTTTGGGGGACATGCCAGATCCAAAACATAACACTACCTTCTTAGTTAGCAAAGCTATCTATCTGCCTTCCTTTGACCATGGATTTTATTCATGTATCTATTCAACTGCAAATTGAAAACACTCAGAAAAGAAATGGCATATGTACTAAATAGGTACATATTTTTTTTCCTTGTCATTACCCCATAAGTAATAGAGAATAGCAATTATTTGTCTTTTTATATAATATTTACCTTGTGTTACATATCACAAGTAATATAGAAATGATTTAAAGTATACAGAAGGATGTTCATAGTTTATAGGCCAACACTACTTTATTTTATGTTAGGGACTTAACCTTTCACAGATTTTTGGTATCCATGGGTGTCCTTGTATCAATCCTCCACAGATATGGACAGACTACTGTATTTCTTCCTATCATATAAAACCATGATATGCCTTTTCCCACTGCACCTCCAGAAAACACACACACACACACACACACACACACACACACACATACACACACACACACACACACATACACACACACACACACACAAATAGGCAGACACACAAACACTTTTTATTTGAGACTTTTTAAGAATTAGCATTAACCCTCTTAATCATTCCAATACCTAGACAAAGCTTTGAACCCACTGCTAAGAAGATCCTATGATGTTAATAAGTTCTTAGGCAAGGCATTCCTCCTCCACAGTTTCAATCTGGAAGGTAAAGGAAGAGAACAAGTTTTATTTTATTGTGGCCATAAGAGCAAAAAGGAATAGTTGTGATTAAAGGACAGAAATAGGAGGGTGACTAAGTCAACAGAGTAAGAAAAGAATCAAATGGATCATTTTAGAAAATGGTGGATGTGAAAGAGCCAGTTTACAAAACACTAAGGAGAGACTATATCATGGGGAAAAAGTGACTTGAAATCCAGCAGTGCTTTTATAAAATCTAAGGGTGAAACTGAAAAAGAAATGGAAAAGCAACATGGACCATCTTTTTTGATTATTATGT
The DNA here is from genome assembly GCF_052094955.1 of Ictidomys tridecemlineatus. Lineage (NCBI taxonomy): Eukaryota > Metazoa > Chordata > Mammalia > Rodentia > Sciuridae > Ictidomys > Ictidomys tridecemlineatus. Next base: position 118,736,750 of record NC_135479.1, read on the forward strand.
GTATGAAGTCATTTACCTAAAAAAATTAAATATTATCATTTTAGCAAGCTTTATAGTTTAAGTTTTATTTAAGAATTTAAGAATAGAAAATCTCTTTTTCTTTCTGAAGCTGAATGAGATACATTGTCCCCTTCCTGATTTGTACCCAGAAGCTAAGAATCAGCTCTGTTACGAGTGTCCAAGATGATATTAAATAAATAGAGGCATGTGATAAAGTTGTTGCATCCTGAAAATACCCCATAGCCCCAAAGGAACTTGCAGCTTCCAAGTAAATGAGTTGAAAGTGGATGGCCCTGGTAATTCTGAGAAATCTGTCTTAAGTCACCATGGGAGTGAAGACTAGATGAACTCATCATACATGGTAGAACACTCCCTGACCAGTGGAACTACAGCAGGGCACACAGTGAAAGCGGAGGCCAGCATTGAATCCTGCCTTTTGGGGTATAAAGCAGATTCTCAGAATGGTGTGTGAGAGGAAGCCAGGGCTGAGTCTCTCTCTACTGTGTTCCTGCAGGCGCTGGTGCCCTGTCTGATAATGTAGACTTTCTTTTCAGAAACAATTGTAGCTACCTCCTATATAGAAAAAAAAAAAAGGCAATTTAATGTTACGCTCAAGTTCTGAGATTATTAAAACCATTTCCCTAATGTCTTTATTATAATACCAATCATTCTGATCATTCCACATGGAACATTATTGTTTCTTAAGATTTCCAATGCATCTTAATCAGACACTTGGTTTCTTAAGTTAACCACTTTTAAGGCAATTTCACAAAGATATTTCTCAGAACCTTTATTTTAAGTAGTTTTTAGGTAAATGTCTGAAAATACTAAGGAAATGGATAAGGTAAAACGTTTCTTTGTATTTTTTTTTTGACAAAATTGTGAGTAGTTAGCAAGAGCATACAATTGAGTCATTTTTAGTTACATCCTAATGACAAGTAGATCACATGATGGTGTAACCTGTGCTTCAAGGTAAACAGTGTCAAAGATGCATAGAGGGTGGTAGTTGGCTGGGAAATATGTACGCTCAAGCAAATATTTTTCAAACCTACAGAATGTTTTAATGATGCCTATTAATAACCCAAATAAATCTATAAAATAGCAAGCTTCATTTTTTTCACTCTAGTCTTGGTAAATGGACCTTAAGTTCTAACAGTTTTGACTTTTAAAAGTATGTTCTGTCATCCCCAGATCTTCATGACACAGAATGTACATACTAACTAGGTTTGATGTATGGCCTAAAAGAATACCAGGGACTACACAACTCCAGTGCTGCCTCCCTCACTGTGGTCTCTTGATTTAGCTTTATTAAAAACATTGAAGTTTATCTACACTGCAGTTAAGTGTGTAGCACAAAGTTTCTGGATCAAGAACTATCTTGACTGAGTAATACTCATTTTTTAAAAAGGAGTATCTACTTGGAAAGCTTTCATTATTAAATTCCAGACCTACATAGAATCTGGTGAAATAAAGAAACGGAAATTGTTAACATATCATTGGAAATTAATCTTTAATATACTAAAATGAAAACCAACTATCATGTGCATGAGAACTGTTTTTAAATTTCGAAATTCTGCACATTTCTTCTATTTTCTCTCCAAACATGGTTTAGTTTCTATTCTAGTATGTTTAAAACTATGCACACATGTGGAGGGCTTTGATCTTTGCTTCATCTGGAAATTATTTTAAAACTGCAAGATTGGAACAGTCCTCAATAACTGAACAATCTGCAGCTCAAAGGATACAGCAGATGTCTGTAAGCTCCAAAAATATATAATCTGATATATTGGTGAGATGTTCACATTAATATTCAGAACAGAAAAAATTAAAGATGCATAGCCGCATGTCATATTATTGGTGTTGGTTACTCCTGCTTTCAATATCATAGAAAATAATCAATTCTAAATAAATACTCAAACTTGTTGTCATGGACACTAACCCTAAACTGATATGTCTCTATATTATCAAATTTGAACATAGGTCATTGTATCATGAGGCCTCAAAGCCATATAAGATAATAGGGAAAACTTGACAAATTGCAGTCAGCAGAGCAACATCATTTTGCCAATGAAAATTATCCAATTATATATTTTTAAGAAAAGTATGTCTATAATAGAACATCTAATTATCAAGAGGAAGCTAGGGAAGGAATTTTACTAGAGACAGGGACGAGACATGTTTTCCCTGACATTTTTCATTAGGTTCAGGGGAATCAATTTTGTTTATCTAAAGGGTAAGTGGGTAAGTGAACTTTCTTCCTTTTGAAAGCATGCTTGCTCTGGGAAGTTCTGCTGACAGCAGTTTGCTTGAGACTTCAGGACTATGACTTGGGATCCTGAGCCAGGCTAACCCCTATGGGTCCTTAGCTATCCATCTCTACAGCCAGTAACTGATGAAGAGGGGCATTGCTCTGAATTGTAATATCACCTATCCTCCACTTTGGCCCCAGCCCACACTAGGCACTAGCTTAGCTTGTGGTGATCTATTCCTGTAACTGTGCTGTGTACCTCAATGCCCCAGGATTTAAGCAGGTATACAGTTAAGTCATTGCTTTTCAACTTTTGGTTGGAGATTATTTTTCTTCAAATTTATTCAATGAAATCAAACTATAAGAATAAAAATATACACGTTTTTAAATGAAAGTACTCTTAAATTTCTAGCCCAGTGGGAAAGGTAATCAAATTATACTTAAAAACAGAGAATCAGGTATATAACTCATTCATCTTTTCATTCAGAAAATGTTCCACATATCAGCTGTCAGTCAAGTTCTAGGTTCTGCATGGGGAGGGAAATGGTCTCTGTTTCCATGGGGTTTGTTTAGTCATAACAACCCACAAAAGCTGTTAAAAGACTGCATTTCATGTTGGAAGATCCACACACTGTTTATCAGGAAAGGATCCCCATTCATTGCATGGCCCTCCTACAATGTTATTCTATGCTTTTATCTTACTTAAAAAGTGTGTGGTGTGTGTGTGTGTGTGTGTGTGTGTGTGTGTGTGTGTGTGTTACAGAGAGAGAAAGAAAAAGAGAGATTATGATTTTTCTTGTCAAAGGTGGAACCAATTTTCCAGTGTTCCAGTGGAAAGATGGCAGGGAAATGGGACTGTTGGCTTGCTTTTTATTCCTTGTCAAAGAGTGGTATGCATTTGTAACCTCCTTTGAAAGAAGAATGACTTCACAGCCTGAGCTTTAATCTTTCTTCTTCGTCACTTATTTCCTCATTCTTGGAAAATTGCTATAAATTGATTATAAATTATTTTTACCCTTAACAAAATAGCATTTCCTCATAGCTACTCAATAAATATCTGAGTAGTTGTAATCATAATGTTTTCTTCTATTGCTCCAAAATTATTAGTTAGTAGGAGATAAGAGGATATGTAAAGTCATACTCTGGGTACTTAAAATGATGATAATTTAGTCACCAAAATTAGAACAGTCGATACTTGAACTGGAAAATGTAATGTTAAAGAAGACTATAATAATTTATATTTTATTACATTTATTTTAAAGTAACTCTAACAAACTATTCCAAGGTTAATTATATACTAGTTCATTCTATAACAATAGGGCTGATGATGAAATCACTTTGGTTTATGTTGAACACTATACAAAGAATATGTGACAAAGGTGGTAAACACATAATTTTGCTGCAAAACTTATCAGTAGTTTTCCTGTTCTAAAGGTGATCATGTGCCAGATTTCCCAAACAAATTTGACTATAGAATCTTGTTTTGTGTTGATCATTTATTAATTTTGTTTCACAGGGCATGTGTTACATTGGACACAAGAAAATATTGCCATAAATTATATTTTCTAGAATAATATTTCCTGGAATATGTTTATATATGTTTTAATCCAATATAAAATGAAACATACAAGCAAGTAAAAACATAAGAATTCATAACTATTTATTCTACCCTCTCTCTATACATTTTCCTAAGGCTATTTAAAATTTAAACTCAACATCATTGTAAATGAAAGGGGATTGGTTTGGGAGTCATATACCTAGGTTTTAACCTTTACACTACCTATTGGTCATGTGACCTTGGAGAAACATGTTAATTCTCTAAATCCCATTTTTTTTTCATCTTTTCTATGGGAATACTAAGATATATTTTGTTGTATTTGCTGAATTGTTAGAATTTTCAAATAAGGTAATGAATATCAACCAACTTTTAAAAGTCTTACTTTAAGGGATTATCATTATGTGGTACAGAAATACTGTCATTTAATGCCCAGGGATTACAAATATGCATAAACTAATCAACGTAGCCATATTAACTTTGGCATTTCTTTGGCAAAAAAATGCCTATGTGTTGCTATTATTTCAACTATTTTTCATGTGGGGCAACTTAAATACTGAAAAGTAAAATCACTACTTTTGGTCTTATGAATCCTGTTTTTGTCGGCATTTGCAGGTAAATGGATGGAGTTAGAGAATACAATGCTAAGTGAAGTTAGCCAATCCCAAAAAACCAAATGTAGAATGTTTTCTTTGATATAAGTAGGCTGAGTCAGAGTGGGATAGGGAGCGGAAGTATGAGAGGAATAGATGAACTCTAGATAGGGCAGAGGGGTTGGAAGGGAAGGGAGGGGGCATGGGGTTATTAATGATGGTGGAATGTGATGATCATTATTATCCAAAGTACAGGTATGAAGACACAAATTGGTGTAAATATACTGTGTATACAACCAGAAATATGAAAAATTGTGCTCTATATGTGTAATAAGAATTGTAATGCATTCCACTGTCATATATAAATAAGAAAATTTAAAAAAGAATAACTTAGAGAAAGGAGAGTTTATTTGTGGGTTACTATTTTAGAGGTCTCAGCCCATAGATGGTTAACTCGGTTGCTCTGGTCTAAAGGTGAGGCAGCACATCTTGGGGGAAAGGCCCAGCAGAGGAGAGCTGTTCAGTTCATGGCAGGATTGAAGTGATGAGCACACAGATGATTTACCCTTTCTAGTCATGGCCCCCGTGGTCCACCTCCTCAATCCATGTTCAACCTGCCTACAATCACAACCAAGCCTATCCATTCAAATCAAGATGGATTCTCACAATCCAGTCATTTCAACTCTCAACATTCCTAATACAGGAGCTTTGGGGGACACCACATATTCAAACCATACCAGAGCCTAAGGGGCAATACCATCTCTTCTAGTTCTTGATTTCTAGAAAGAAACACACACACACACACACACACACATTACTTGCACGTATGGCATTCAAACTGTTCTGAAATCCATCTATCTGGTAACATTTGGTCAACTGTCACTTTACTTTTTTACACCATCCGTAAAGAATGAATTGACCACTTCAGTTTCACTGCTAATACATTAAACTCAAGATTAGAATTGGTAGTGTTCTCTAGCCATGCCTCCTGTTAGCTTATAAACATCATGGCAAGTATTGGGTAGTTTCAGGTTCTCCAATATCTAACGTAAGGCTTAAAATGTAAAACTTCACATTAGTGTAAATAAGTAGTTTAAGAGATAACAAGTTTGGTCTTGTTGTATTTGTTGAATTTTTAGCAATTCAGCTACTGTATACTACTAATGTTACTTGAAATTTTGTACTGAGATTTAATCTTAAAACATAGAGCCCCTTGGTAGCCCAATTCAGGTTGCCAAATTTATGCAAATTATAGTTAATAAAGTAACTTTTATCCTCTTAACACTTAATTGAATTATTTTATTATAATTTATTCCACATTCACTATTATTATTAATTCCTATAATACTCTTAGCTTGAGTTCATTCTGCATAGCTGTATAATTCCAGATCTTTTATAAGATACTGAACACATCACTTCACTTATCAATAATTATTTTCTCATTTTTCACTGTTCATAGAATGGCAATAAAAGAAGGGAAAGGTGCTGAAAGTAAAAATCAAATTAAATCATCTGGGTTTATTAATTAATTCCATAAAGTAAATTTTTAAAAAATTATTTGAAATTAATTCTCTGGTCATTTTATAATTGTAGCTAAGAGTATGCAGGCCAAACATACTTTAAAACCCAATTACAAAATCTTTAGCAGAAAAAATAGAATCTATATACTATTACATCTATGTATGTTGCTTAGACAATATCTATCTAACAGATACTTTTTAAAAATAGGATACTTTTTTAGAGCGGTTTTAAGTTCACAATATAACTGATCTGAAAGTACAGCATTTCATATATCTCCTGACCCCACAGTGGCATAACTACCCCACGATAGCATCCTGACCCACACTAGTACATTTCTTACAATCAATGAAGCTGCATTGACACATCATACCCAAAGTCCATACTCTACATAGGGTCCTCTCTTGGTATTGTATATTCCATAGGTTTTTACAAATGTGCATATTTATATATGTGGGACATTATAGTTATTGGATTGTTCTTGATTGACATCTCCAGATTCCTATCTTGCAAAGTATTATTTTGTAAAATTAGTGAAGGAGATATACTGAAAAGTAATATTGGCCAAATTATATTATTATATTGTGCATGTATACATGCATAACAACAAATCCCAGCATTATGTGCAACTAAAATGCAGCAATAAAAAATATGGGAAAAAAAAAAACAAATTAGTGATCTTTTACAAATACTAAATTTTGAGAGGAGTTGGGGAGGAAGGTATCATTCAAATTAACTTGTTTTTTTTTCCTAAATAGTCATTCAAAAGTTGAATTATTTTCTTATAGCTCTGTGGTTAGAAATAAAAATATACACATATTTATTATTAATATGCATATGTATTAGGTAATGGTTCAATTTCTGGTAAGGATGTTAGGAAATTATTTTTAATCTGTACATTAAAACATTATTATTTATTATTTCTAAAACAATTAGAAGTCAACTAATATGATTTGTGTAAAGGCAAATTTCTGAAATAGTATGTATGTTCAGTGTTGTTTAATGGCTTCTTAGCTTATTTTATAATTGTTGCTACACTTCACTTAACATTTATCTCGTTTCACATCAGATTAAGTACTTCAGGCTTTTCTCATGCTGTTTAAGTTATATTTTTTGCACTGTTTTTCATTAAGAAATTAACAAGAAAAAGACATTCTTTAATACAAGCAAATTATTTTTCAAGCAGTTAACAGGAATAGGATTATATCCTTCAGGAAATTTATGAGTAATTTTCCTATCCACTGATAGGATAGATGAGAGGAGGGTTGCTCAAGTGTTTCCTAATCTTTCATCTTGTCACATTGGAATTCATTTAAATAACAAAATTCAAAATGCCTCCTGTGGAGAAATAAAATCACACAAGTCAGTGGTCAGGTATGCTAGAAAAGGCAATGGGTTTATGTACAGGAGACTACATTTGATAAGAAAATGGCTGGATTCCCTGAAGACATAGCATGTTAAACAAATCCAACTCAAATCTAAGTCCTTTATGAAAAGTGCATACATATTCAAAAATGACTCCCCTGCACCACTGTGGAATTATATTTGTAATTAACAATGCTGGTGATTCATTAAGTCAGTAAATAACATCCCCACTAATGGCTAGACACTCTCCTATACTGAGCATTGAACCAAGAAGATCAGGTGCTAGATTTTGTGGAGCCTATAGTCTGGTGGAGACATACAGAGAGATGAAAACTAAACAGGTCAGCAGTAGATTAATAAGGTAACTTCAGATAATGATAAGCTATGTGAAAATAAAGTAGGAAGGTCTGCAAAAATGAAAATAATAGTATTTAATACTACTGTGTATATTATATGTAAATGGCATGTATATACCACACATATAAACCTAAACCTAAAACACAGGTTCTTCAAATCTAGTTTAAGGGGAAAAAAAATATTGAAATCCACATGTGCCTTTCTGATCCAAACTCCTGTACCCATTTTCACCTTCAGAAGGTGCCACCATTTTTAATTTTGTGTTCATCATTTTCTTAATTTCCTAATGATTTTACCACATATATATATATATATATAAAAAAATGTAGTTCAGTTTTGCACATTTCATATACTGAATATTTTACCTGTTTTTTGTAAGTGGCTTCATTAGGTGTACAATTTGTTTCTACAATTTGTTACATTAGTGCATGATGATATATGTTCATCTACTTTCAATCTTATATATAATATTTTACTGTGTGAATCCATTACAGTATGTTTATCCAATTTGCTCTCCATTGACATTTGGGTTGTTTCCACGTTGTTTTTCTGTTTGCTTGCTATTATTGCTAACACAGTTTTGATCATCTTTTACTCATACCTTTATCCTGAGACAAAGGTGCAGGTAGTTCTATATGGGTGTGTACTAGGTGTGGAGATTCTGAGTTATGAGGTACATCAGTTCAAATTTTCCAAATCCAGTTCTATTTTTTTTGTTTTAATTAGAGATACTGTTTCGCCCAAGAAATGCGAGCATTTGGAGGTAGAACATTTCACACAGAAGGAATCCATGCTAAGGCCCTCAGGTGGGAAGAGCTTTGTGTGTTTAAAAAAGAGGAAAAAAATCTAAAAGTTAAGAAAGGGTTAAATGAGATAGTGCTTTATCAGATATTTGATCTAGTGATAGGTAGCAGCATACAATTTTATGCATTTCATCTAATTATTGATATCTTACATATATATGCACATTTATTTTGAGTTATAATTATTAATGTCATACAATATTACATAGATACTATTCAGTAAAAAAATTACAAACTGCTGTAGGCTACAAAGTATAGGCAAACAACTAAAGCCACTGATAGCCACTGGGAAAATTTTATTACAAAAATTCCATTCATGTTATGAACTCGAAGGGAAGAAAGTGACAGAATGCAAAGGTGCTATGATTGATGTCTGGCTATAACTTCGTAATTCTTATTCTAAGATAGGATACAATTGATCTCTCTCAAGGTGTCACCTCTCATAATCTCTGTTGCAAGTGGTCTCCAAATTAGTGGAGCCTGAGCAGCAGCTCTAGATTATGGGATAGGCTGGCCAAGTTGCACCCAGTGGAGCAGACTTATATTACAATAAAATGTAATATTCTTCATTCATTTAGGCTTGACAGGTAAGATGCTGATGGAGATTCTAAAGCCCAACACCACTATGTGCTTGTTGGTCCAACTGCAGGGATAAATCTAAGTGCAACTCAAGTCAGTTATTTCGGCCTCCAATGTGTTGATTTTCCTCTTTAGGATTTGTTAACAAATTCTTCACGGCCCAAATTAATTACTGATTAAACAACATCTACAAAGATGAATAAAGCAATGTCGCCTGATTAATTAGTGTGTTTACTTTATATCTATAGAAAGAAATAAAGTGTTTAAGATAAAATAATTAGAAAAAATAATTAAACAAACTGGCATTGAAGAAACATACATTGCATTTTGTTTTTCTTAAATGAGTCATCTATCTTGTCTCTGACATTGCTACTTGCATTTTGTAACACATTTAACTGTATTCCAGTACAATTGTGCTTTTTATAAGACTAGATTTTCCATAAGAACTAAGCTAATACCATTATTCTTGATTTATAAATATATTTTTATAAGTTCATTCTTGATTTATTAGTATTTGTTGAACTATAACGCTAAAAGAACAGGGGTATACTTTAAAAAGATGCTCAAATCTAAACTTCATTTCTACTTAAAGTATTAACAGAATTTCATTAATTACTACAAATTTTTGTTGTTTTGTTTGGGGGGGGGCTGTTGATACTAAAGAAACTTAACCACTCACCCAGCCATTTTATTTATTTATTTATTTATTTATTTATTTATTTATAGACAGGGTCTGAGACTGGCTTTAAACTTGCAATTCTCCTGCCTTAGTCTCCCAAGCCACTGGGATTATAAGCGTGCACTCCTGTGTCCATCAACTACTACAAACTGTAATAGGAGGCTATCGAAGTGCAGTAATTTTAAACTTTTTTGACCAAATTTAATAAGAAGAAAAATATGTCACTACTAGTGTGTGTGTACACACCTATGCATGCTCACACATGTATACATACTAACTTTTACCACTAAAATATGCATATACCTGGGTAAAACTTATTGAATGAAAACTAAAACTGACTCTGTCCTGCTTGGGACATGAGTTGTTCCTTAGCCTCGCATATCCTCTTGTAGATGTTACCTGTGCATTAGTGACTTAATAATTGTCTGGATTTTCAGATTCATTGGCTCAGTATCTTGATGCTTGTGTTCATGTCAACCTTACTTTAATTAATAATAGCTATAAAACACAATAGTGGTGATGCTAGCAATTCACCAGAAAAAGCTATAGTAATGGGTATTTATGTATAGCAAAAGACATAGTGTATATTGAGTTCTGTGGTTTCAGGAATCCACTGGGACCCTTATACATTATGAATAAGTGAGGGATGAGCTACTATATAAAAATAATTGGCAATTTTGTTATCAATAGTAACAGCTCAATAAATTTTAGCTATCAAAAAAGTGTTATTTTTAATTTTAAATCAAATACTTTTGAATATTTAAAAATCATTTAAATAAAATTTGCTACAAAATATCTAACACATCTGAATTGCAAAGTAGACCTTTTCAAAATAATCCTTAATATAGTATATATCATTTCCTTCAAATATTATGAGATATTTGCATAAAACAGATTTGTGGGGGAAAAAAGAAATTTTAATTCATGAAAACCATGCATTAACAAGAGTGAAAAATACCTTTTCAAGAAGAACTGAAAACCCTTTTCTTCAAGATAGTTTATGTACATAGATACTCAGTGAACCCCCAATAGGTAAGACCACCTCTGTATTTACTCCATTATAGAAATAGCATTCTCCTGATATTTTTTTTTCCTTAATGCCAGCAATAGCTAAAGTCTAGAGCATCAAATTGAATTGGGGTTTATAAGGATGCCCTGTATAACATTCGTAAATCTTCCCAAGTGTCAGAAGTCCTCTGTTCTCTTTCTCTTTCTTGCTTTATCTCTATTTTTTGGTTTTTGCTTGAGCAGATTGCATTCAGGTATGCTCAGCCACTGAACTGTGCCCCTGCCTCCAAAGCTGGTTTTAGTTTGAGCCAGGGTCTCCCTAAATTACTGTCATCCTCCTGCCTCAGCCTTCCAAGCAGCTGAGACTACAAGCATGTAGCATCAATTGCCTAGCATCATGAGGATCTTGGTTCAATCTCGAATTCCTCCTATGAACCCCCATAGGGAGAAATAAAAAAAAAAAAAAAAAAAAACCTACTGTGTCAGATCCCAGAAGCTCTCTTTAGACCAAGGGAAGACAAGTCATTGTGTGAGGCATGAAATCAGAGAGCACGAGCCCCATCTACAGGTCTACCCAACTACAGCAAATTATTGCCACACAGAAGTGTAGGCTCATTGTTGCCAGTACTTCTGGTTTTTATTTTTCAAAAGAACTGAAAATCTGAAAAAAAAAAAATTTTGTCTTATAGCTCCTATTTTTAGATTCTGGCAAATAATTTTTAAAAATTAAACACTGTGTGAGCCAAACAAAACACATTGCTGGCTGGATCTGGCCCATGGGGTGCCAGGAAAGAACCTGTGATGTAATTTAGCCTGAAGATTCATGCTTGCTGAAACCAGAGGAATAGAGGGCGTGAGAATTCATTAGATTATTGTGAATAAGAGTTTCTTAATATATTTGGAAAGACCTCCACTTTAAACACTGCATATGAATAATACATGATAATGACATGAATATGATTGTACTTTAAACATAAATGTACCACCACATTTAAATAGCTTCTAAATCCTCCTCTTGTTCTTAGTTGCAGAACAAATTTGCATGCCCCAATTACCAACATTCTGGTGTGCATTTAGCAAAAGAATGCTTCTACAAAAGAATGTATGTCATTCAATGAAGAATGTGACATAACAGTTTCAAGCTACTAAACTGAACAATGAATTTTTAATTTGGTCAGTGACAAACATTAGCTATTCTCCAATTTATTTAGGAGTATAGGTGTTTTCTCATTGGTAGATGTTGCACCATTTTTCTGGTTAAAAACAAAAGAAGGACCTTTGAAATATGTGTCACTTATGAATGTGTCAATTCTCTGTTCAGTTTTAGTAGTTTATATTACATTCAAAAGCAGACACAATATGTTCTTGAAAATCTTGCAAAAGACTTAAAATTAGCTGTACAAGTGGTAGGGTACAAGCAACTATATCTAAATGGTTTGTCCTTCTCTGTTACTTATGGGTACATGAATAAACATAAGAATGTAACATATTTTCCTCTGCGAATTTAGAAATAAAAGCCAAATGGGCATGATCCTATGACTATGTTTACCTTTTCTCTCTTCTTCCAACTCTCTTGCCTATCTTCCTTTAAATCCATTTTGAGTAACATGTAATTAATACTCAAGCATCATAACTGAATTTACTGGGACTTCATCATGCCCTCCCACTAAAATATATGGATCTGATTGGAACATATGCCACTTGCACGTTTACATATATTTTACAAAGTTTTATTTGCTATAACTCTAAATAGTATTATGAAGAAGGGGATCAAAGATAGTAATAAGCCATTAAGAATTCTTGAAGCCTCCATGATAACTATTTTTGTGATTTAATTCTTTCATTTTATTCATCAAATGTCTATCTAACACTTTATGCCTAGCACACATGTAAATATTAGTGATAGAAGGGTAAGGTGAAGCATTTATTATTTATACTACACATTTCCACAATTATATTCTGCTATCATAGACCTTCTGCAAGCCTACCAAATCAAGTTAATGTCATAAATTTATGACATGATGAACAAGCTCTTATCAGGTAAATAGTGCTTAAGTCGTTACCCCATCTTGCTTTCGTACCTTTACATTTAATAAAGAAGAAAATCTTTCAGAGCAGCATTAACCCATTGCCAAAGTTCCCCAAGGTTCCATTGGCCAGAATTGGATCACAAAGTCCTGACCTAGCCAGAATTATTGAGTAAGCTATCAACAGTGTCTGCCGAAACTACTTGCTATAACCCCAACTTAATCATTCTCTTTTAATTCTATACCTTCTTTCATGTTATTCCTTTGAAATATCTTTTTCTCCTAACTTCACCTAATAAGAACCTCTATTTAAGTAACCAAATTTATCCTAAAGCCTTCATACTCCTGTACTCTCCAAAGAGGAGTGACTTCTATATTTTGTCCTTATTTGGGGGAACATTTCTGCTTTGTTCAGTAGTTATTACTATGCTTTTTCTTTTTTTTTTCTTTTTTACTATGCTTTTCAACTTGCACATTGATTTTTAAGCATTCTTGAATGTAAGGACATTGTAGTTCTTAATTTTTATGGTCTTCAAATCTATCATCACTGCATGAAAATGATGTGATCACTAAAAGGATAAAGAAAACAAAATTGGATATCATGAGAAATCTAGATAAGCATAACACCATGGTTGGAAGCTACATTTGAGAGTCTTTCTATATATAGGCAAAAAAAAAAAAAAAGGAAAAATGCATTGAATTACACAGATATTGCATTTTTTTCAGGGGTGACCTATAAATTCATGTTTTCCTGGAAATGAACACAAGACATGGATATTCAGTGCATGGACCAACATAAACACTTATTGATTGATAATCTCTACCATTTTGTTGCCTTTCTTAAAACATTATTTGTTCCTGTCTTATTAGAGTAATAGAAATTAGCAAAACACTCACAATTTACTTATAATTGTAGAAGGAGCACAGCTAGTAACTTGGACCATACATGTATTGAAAAATTTTAAACATTTCAAATAAGTCTACATAGTAGACATTGTTGATATGTTAAATGATTTTTTTTTATGTTGAGATTAACGTGTTTCCACAAAATTGATTGCAAAACAAATGCCTATGCCTCTCTTGCAGGGTTTCTCAATCACAGCACTATGGACATTGTGTGACAAATTAATTTTTTGTTGCAGAGGGCTGTCTTGAGGACTGTAGGGTATTTAGCAGCATTGCTGACCTCTATACCCTCAGTGCTGTAACAACAGAAAATGTCACTAGACATTGACAAATAATATCCTATAAATTAAATTGCCCCTAGATGAGAACCACTATTCATTCTAGAGCCAATTCTGCTTCCAGGGTTTGTTGGGAGCTAGGGCTGTAAGTGAACCAGAACTAGCAAAGTCACACAACATAACACAATATGATAAACACATGAATACTGAACTCTCTGATCTGATCACTGTTGCACTTAAAGGACATGACCAAGATTAGCAGAGATTCAGGGAGTATATATTAGGAAGAGATGACATATCACTAGGTTTATTTGGATCAGAAATAGGAAAGGAAAAAAATAGAAAGATCTAATATAGGAGAATATATAACCATGGAAAAGTAAATAATCGAAGATGAATTTATGTCCAACAAAAAAATTTAAGACAAAAATAAATTGTCCAGCACACTGGACATTGTAGTGCAATAGATGTGCCATCTAACAGTCATTTCCAAATAGCAGGACTCAATCTGGTAGGCAGTGGTCTCCAATAAAAAATTTTCCACTGTAGACATACTCCTCTATCTTTGAATTCCCAGGGTCATAGGCTTTTTCCCTCAAGTCCAGAAACATCTCTACTGCTAAAATTTTCTCTTTCCCTTCTAAATATGTATACTCAACAAATAAGTGCTTCAATTTCATATTGAAAAAGAAAAATTTTTGTTACTTTATGCATAAAAAGTAACAAAAATAATCTTCACTTTGGAATATTTAATTATATAAAAGAAAATAACTCACTTACTCTCACTTGTGCAAGCTTTAAAAAGTTGCTTTCATATTATAACATAGGAAAAGATGTTCATTAACAGAAAGGTTGCTATCCATCCATCAATCAAACAATCTATATTCGTTATATTCTTCAATTATACTCTTTTTCAGCATTACCTCCTGATTGCCTCTGTGGGCATTTGAAATAATTGCTATTGTACTGAACATACTGGCCATATGCCCAATTTTTAAAACCTCACTGAAAACTCTGCTATAGTATGGGTTTGTACTTCTCTGGAATGTTGAGTTGTCCTTAGGCCCGGATGTTAGACAATATTTATGTTTCCAAATAAATTACGCCTAAGAACTTATCACAGACAAATTAAGCCTCCATAAGCCTCTAAAATATTTGTTCTTTGTCAACCTTTACAGAGCCTTCAGGAAACATGCACAGCTTGGTACAGATTCATTCAGATTACTGTGTTTTATTGATGGATTTCCTTCATGCAACCTGATTTTGCAAAGGTTTCTGCGTTAAGGGTTGAATGATTTACAGCAAATGTGCTACCTGAACCATTTGTGTATTAAAAAGAGAGACAGATATTCCTAAAGTCTTTGGAGCAGAGTTCCTTTTCTGCTTTTTAAGTGATGCCCACATTACAAATGGACAAAGATTTATTTCAAAACCTCACAAACAAGCTGACTAAAACAAGCCAGCCTGATTTTACAAAGGTTTCTGCATTAAGGGTTGAATGATTTAGAGCAAATGTGCTACCTGAACCATTTGTGTATTAAAATTAACTGAGAAAAAAATGTATGTGATGAGCATTCATATAGCATCTTTGTACTTCACTATAGGAATAGAAAAGAAATGGCTATTAAGGAAAGAACATAGGCACATAACACCTGTGTGTATCAGTCCTAATGTCCGAACCATATTAAATGGCTTCAATCACAAATAAATATTCAAAAGTATTTAATCAGAACAAGTATGATTTTTGTCTTCTCCTGAATTTCAAAATATAATGATGAGAAATAAAAATTACATAACTGAGGCTAAGATATTTGAAGAAAAATTTTTATCTAATATTATCCAACAGGTGATATATACACTTCACACAGGTTTTTAAATGGATATAATATGTACATATTTACAACCATCTAATCATCTATATGCATAAATATCATCGGAATGAAATTTGACATATTTAGGATCCTTCATGAGGAAAAACAGATATTCTCAATTTCAATGAAATCATAAAATATTTAAAGATGAGCAATACTTTGCTCATCAACTATATTAATGTTTAATGACATGTTATTTAAGCCAACACATAGTATTATCAAGCCTCTGGTGAGTAGTATCTTATTATAGGGAAACCTTATTATCATCTCTGACTAAGATAACCAAAACCTTAATATGACAATCCTAAATCACTTGCTTCTGCATGCTGCCTATCATCTGCTTAGAAGCCAGTATGATCATTTTAAAATTTTTTTAAAAAATCATCTAATTTCACTGCTTAAAAGCCTCCAGTGGTCTGTCTTAGTCAGATTTTTTGCCACTGTGACTTAAAGACCCAACCAGAACAATTTTAAGGGAGGAAAAGTTTATTACAGGGCTCACAGTTTCAGAGGTCTCAATACCTAGACTGCCAGCTCCATTCCTTGGGGCTTGAGGTGAGGCAAGAACATCAAGGAGGAAGAGTGTGGCAGAGGGAACCAGCTTACATGGTGATCAGGAAGCAGAGAGAGAAAAAAACTCCACTTGCCAGATACAAGCATACACCCCCAAGCCACACCCCAATTCCCACTTCCTACAGCCACACTCTGCCACTTCAGTTACCATTCAGTTAATCCCTATCAGGGGATTAATTCACTGATTGGGTTAAGACTCTTATAACCCAATCATTTCTCCTCTGAACCTTCCTGCGTTGTCTCACACGTGAGCTTTTCAGGGACACCTCACATCCAAACCATAGCATGGCTTTGCATGCATTTAAAACAAATTGCATATTCCTTTCCATTCTCTGCTAAATTCTGTACACTGTAGCCCTTGCCTACATTTCCAGCTTCCCCTCCTGCCTCTCATTTCTATCACGATGTTTCAGGAAGCCTTAAAATACCAGCTCAGGTCTTCCACACAAAGAGCCAGGCTCCTCTATGGACTGACTTCTGTATCTTCAAGTTTTGATTAAATAAAAGGTCCTTCCTTGAAGAAGCTTAACTAAGGGATGTTGCCTTTTAATCTCTTTCTCAACCTTTTGAGATTTTACCACAATTTGCAATCTTGACACATTGCAACAATTACATGTTACAGAACTATGATCAGTGTGATGGCTGTACCTAATGAAAGCAAGGTAACCTTTCAAGGACAATGTTAAACTCAAGTCCCCTTAACTTGAAAATAAAACATGTGAAGATAGACATGTTGTTACTCTTTTTTTCTAACACACATTTAAAATACCTGTAGGTATAGATATATATATAGTATTTGCATGTAGAGCAAACAGTACAGAAAATAGCAGAGTCTTCCTAGAGGTCTTCATAACTATTTTCCTGCTTTCTAACATCAACTTTATAACTTAATAATCACATTTATATCTACCTTTGATTTATTCATAATTTTTAAATTTGAAACATCTTAGAAATGTTTATGACTGTCTTCAATTTACACTGAGTTACAGATGTCACATCATCGCAGAATAAAACAATAAAACAACAGCAGATTTTTCATGTTTTTTTAAAGTTATATTTTAGTTTTAAATGTTTTTAAGATAAATTGAAATGGTTTTAGTAATAAGTCATATTTTTAATTTTAATTAATAAAAATTAATATATTTTTTTAAAAAGCAGTATAGGATTATAATAGCTTATCATGTTGGGACACATTCAAGTCATCAAGAGAATTTGTGTAAGAACCTATGGATATGTATGAATTTAACCACTGAATACCGGTAAATATACAAATGTGAATGATTTAATTGAATTTACCATTTTTCCCCTTAAAGCAGTTGTATTTTTCAAGCATTGGCCAATTCAAAGTGATCATATTTTTCTCTATTTGTGTATTCTATTGTCTTTGGCATTCAAAAAAGTGAATCAAATGTAAACAAAATGTACTGTAATTCATTTCCATATATGGCTAATGGTCCATGGCAAGAATTTGAAGGTAACTCATCTTCCCTGAATTATATTAGGCTATTAGAGGATCAGGAGGGAGTCTAGAACTCATTCTTCTTTGAGATGAGCATTTTTTTTCTTCTCAGAGCAAATGAGTGCAGAAAGCATTTGGGCAGAAAGTGGATCACAAAAGGAGATATTATATGCTTTGTTTTATGAAAAGCAATACTAAACTTATTTTAAATAAATTTTATTATTTAGAGTGATAGTATAAATGTACTTTAAGATGCTATAATAGAAAAATAATAAATTGCATTTCTGTGGAAGAAAGTGATGATCTTTCCAATTTAGTCTAAGGAGCTGTGTCCTCAAACTTTTCCTTAGGTGACATAAAGTGAGTGGTTTGGTCCTCTCTACACAGGATTTTTCAGATCAAACCTTTATGAAGAAATATTACTACAAGGAATTTTACTGAACCAAAAACTGTAAATGAAGGATCACCGATGAAATGTGCTGAGAGGAGAGCAAAACATGAAAAGCTACTGAACTAAAATGAACTATGTTTTGTCTCTGGGGCAGTCATGACTTAATGCATACAGCTATAAACAGGATAAATCAGACTTTGCACAGAAAATTGATGATGAAAACAATTCAGGAGAAAAAATCTGCAGTATCCCAAAAGTAGATTATATGTATATGTATGTGTATGTTTGGTTGCATGTAACTCATCATATGGGTATGTATGTACATATGTATACACACATATATATGATTTTAGTTTTTTCTCCATAAATAAATCTGAGATATTTGGAATATTTTTGATACATAGTTATTGAGAGATCAAAAGCCTATCATTTTAACATCAAATAACATCACTTGAATTTTTTCTATTAAAAATGCTTGCCCTTACTATGTCTTTTCTCAAAGACTAGACATTG
The DNA here is from genome assembly GCF_052094955.1 of Ictidomys tridecemlineatus. Classification (NCBI taxonomy): domain Eukaryota; kingdom Metazoa; phylum Chordata; class Mammalia; order Rodentia; family Sciuridae; genus Ictidomys; species Ictidomys tridecemlineatus. The sequence continues at coordinate 118,755,473 of NC_135479.1, forward strand.
GTACTCTAGGTAGAGGCTGTTTATGTTTCTTTCTTTCAAGAGATGCTTGACAGCTCCTCCCCAGAGAGGTGCTCGGACTCTTTAAATTTTTATTAGGCTACAGTATTTGAAATTTGGAGAGTAGACATTAGCCTTTGAGGTGCAGTGTTTGATGGTATGAATCTTTTAAGCTGTAGTACTGTGAGAGAAGATTTTAGAGATTTGCTACAGACCATTTGTCAGGGGACAATGAAGCATTTGTGAACACTATATAGTGAAAATATGCTTGCAAACTTTTCATTAGACAATATAAGAAAATCATACCGGTATGTTTTTCAGGTTTCAATGATATGTCAAATAACATAGCTACTCAGGGTGTAATGGTTTTGTTTTGTTTTGTTTTGTTTTTTTCATTTAGTTCTTATTTTCAGACAAAGAAACAGCTCCCTGGCTGGAGCTGCTTTATATTATAGAAGTAGTATATAGCACAAATTGCAATGAAAATAAGCAAGAGCATGCAAAGTGAATAAAGAGGTATCAAAATGAATAAGGAAATTAGGGTGGCAAGTCCGGAGTGTGAGTTCACATTTATTTTTTTAATATAAACAAAGTCTTTTCAGTGTCTTCAGAGAGCAAAGGAGATCTTAGTGATATTTCTTTTATAAGTCTTATAGGAAGGAAAGAAAGTAATGCTTTTTTTTCTGAACAAGTATTTCTATCTTCATTTATAATATAGTTTTAATACTTTAAAATACCTTTTCATGGTAACATACGCTGGCAGGAGCTCAAATTTGAGGCACATATTTGGTGTTTTAGGTAGCTTTATACATGAGTTGTGAAGAGATCATTTACTAGTTTTAACTAGTCAAGGCATAAAAAGCCTTGGTAGAAGACTTGGATTTTGTTGTTGTTGTTGTTTATTTTTGGGTTTTGTTTTCAATAAATAGCATTTATTGCATTTCTTTTCTGCTCAAAAGCCTGCATGGCACAAAGGTAGATGAAGCATGTCATTTGCTGATAGTGACTTTAGGAATACCATTTGAGCCCATTGGCTGCTTTAATACTGTAATAAATGTTTCTAAACTAACACTTTCCCCTTATTTTTCTAGAAAAGCTGTCTATGAGATAGATATTTCCGTCAGAGTGAGCTAGGCTTCCAGAAATATGCTCATCCCTATTGCCTGTGTGTTCTTTTCAACCTAATGTTTGGCTTCGTGTTGTTTTGTTTGTTTAATGTTCCTAATTTTATAAATAAACATAAGATGATGAAATTGAATGGAACATTTAGAGACCACTTTCACTCACCATCTTTATATAATTAGTCATTTTGTCAATAAAGAGAGTGCAGTTTTCCTGTAAAATTGTATTATGGGTTTGGGAATAAGATTTAATATTTAATATATCAAAGGATATTGTTTTAAGAAAGATACTAGTTTAAAATAGTAGGAGTAAAGGGTTTTATCACTTTATAAGGTCTTTATAATTAAAAGATAAATTATATAATATGCAAATTTGAAAAGATGGGTATAATTGTTCACAAAAAACTAAGCCAGATTTTCACACAATATTTACAGTTAATGTCAAAATTTAAAAACAAATGTCATTACAAAACTAGCCAGCCAAATTAATTACACAAATTTGATTTCAATACTTACAGCACCACACGAACTTGTAAATAGAAATATCTCTAAATAATTTTAAGTCATGTGATTTTAAAAGTTAAACTATATATAGTTGTATTTGAGTCACACACATATTTATGTATATCATAAATATATGTATGGAGGGGTACTAGAGATTGAACCCAGGGGTGCTTAACCACTGAGCCACATCACAGCCCTTTTTTATATTTTATTTAGAGTCAGGGTTTCACTGAGTTGCTTAGGGCTGAACCAAGTTGCTAAAGCTGGCTTTAAACTATGATCCTCCCACCTCAGCCCTCCCTCCCCCCAAGCTACTGGCATTACACATGTGTGCCACTGTGCCCAGTAACATAAACATATTTTAAGACCATATATATTATGTATACACTCCTTACATAAATGCAGGTGTTCTGTACTTTCATTCTACATTATATTAACCCACGAATTTCAAAAGCACTCGGTAAGTGATAGACGTGAAGATATGTGGCTGTGCTCAGAGAAAATACAGGATTTACCGCAAAGCTAATTTGACCAAAGTGTGTGAACAACAATTTTACATCATTTATATTCAAGGATTCCTTTATCAGCATGACTATTTAACTAAAAACATAGGCAACTGGACCAGCATAATTAGTACCTTTAAAGCCTTTGTTTCACCTTGCTGTGTATTAACATATTAAAGAAGATAAAACAGAATAGTATATTTTTATCAGCAATATTTCAATTCATATTACTTGATTGATGAATGTTTTTTTTTCCTAAATAACACTCTCTTTTCTGTCATCCATAGATTTATACAATCTAGATACTCACTTTGTAAAATATGCTTGAAATTTTCCCACAAACAATAGCTGACATAAACTCCCCTTCATCATAAAAAGCTGAATGGAAACCAATGCCTAGTAGCATTGGTAGTGCACAACCATCAAGTTAGGTATTTGTTGTAAAAGATAGAGTTTGAATGAAGTAATTGCAAATCTCTGGACTCTGAGTAAACTTGGAAACTTTTACTTGAAATTCATACCTCTTCCCTTTTAGAATTAGATTGCCCTGATTATAATTTCCAGCCACCTCGTCTCCAAGCAAGGGGGAGAATCAAAGAAAGTGTTCTACAAGGAGACTGAAACCAGATTGGGAGCTGGGAAGGAAGAAAAGGTTATAGAAAAAAAAAATACCATAAATGTCTGCAAGATGTGTCCTTAGATAATTTCCTTTCTTTTCTTTTTCCCCCTTAGAACACTGTTACTCACTTCTACCAATTTTACTTCACTATTTCATTTTAGCCTTAAAATCTAAGATTGTCAAACTTCTTCCTTTAATTGCTTCTTTGCCTTTAAGTAAAAAATGCATTGTCCCCCTCTCTGTTCCCTTCTTTTCTGGGTTTACTGGAGGATCCTAGAAAGGGGAGAGAAAATCTCTATAAATTAAATGACAATAAGAATGGACAGAAAAACTGCAAACGTTTCTGTTTATTTACCTTGTGAAGTATGTTTTCTCTTCACAGATCAATGATAATCTGACTCTGCTTCTATTTTGTGGTGATAACCAAATAAAATTTTCACATATGAGTTTCTCTTATATTGAAAAAGAAAATTTTTATCTAAAGATTATGTAAAATAATACAGTTTAAAATAGAATTTAAGTGAATGTGGTATCCTTGAATGCCACCCTCTGTATCTGGGAACTCTAATGTATGTTATGTGAGGATAAAATACAAGTAGAAACCAAATTTCCAAAAGTTTATAAATCTGGAAAGAAGGAGTGATAGCATTTGCAATCATATCGATATAAGAAACTGTATGCAACGGAATCTTATTGAGATCCACCAAAAAGTCATTGAGGTAAAGAGCCTTGCTACTCAAAGTATGGTCTACAGAGAAGTACCTGGGTGTTTGTTATAAAAGCAGAATCTCAGACCCTGCCCCAAATCCATTGAATCAGAATTTGCATTTCTTTCCAAAGTCCCCAAGTGGCTATGTGTACTTTGTTTTTTAATTTTTTTATTGTTAGTTGTTCAAAACATTTCAAAGCTCTTGACATATCATATTTCATACATTTGATTCAAATGGATTATGAACTCCTATTTTTACCCCATATACAGATTGCAGAATCACATCTGTTGACTGTGTGTACTTTAATGTTTGAGACATACTTACTTAAAATACTGTTTGTTTTGTTTTGTTTTGTTTTGTTTTTGTGAGGGTACAGATGTGTTTGCAAAGGGTTAGGGTGCTGAGAGGAGGCAGGGATGAACATATGTACAGAAGTTTTAAAGAATCACAATCAGACAATGGAGAGTAAATATACCTATCAGTTGACCCAGATCCTGAACTCCACCTTGTGGACCTCCAGCCTTCAGTCTTCAAGCCTACCTGTGTTTATCCAGGCCATGGGTAATGGCTCCTCAAAACTTTTGGGGGCCTCATCTTCTTTAGTCTCCCTTTCTAAAATTATGTTTCTGAAGTCTTAAAAGTATATGTGAAGAGAAATAAAAATTTCCTTTCTGCAAGGTAGAGAAGAATGTTTTTACTGAATAACAACTGGGTCAACTCAGGAATAGCCAGGCTGCTGCACATCTAGTATGCACTGGAGAGGAATGTATCTGTTGTAAAATATCTTCTCTAGCTCCCTGGAGTGGCCGCTACTAAAGAAGTAAAATGACTTCTTCTTTATCTTCAGTTGTCTGAATTCATGGTACTCTGAAAGCCAAGAAACAGATATTTGTGAAAATTTTCACCCTTGGTATCTATACCTAGGTGACTAAGGTTAAATATTGGTCCATTTCTAAATTGCTGAATGTCAATTCAACTAAAAAAAAAATAAATAAATCAAGAAAGAGACAAGTCCAAGGGAAAGGCAATGACTGTTTTTAGTTGAGAGGAATATTAAAACTTTATCTTTAAATATGATATCATAAGGCTTGCATTGTGTCTACGAAATGCAACATCTCAATTTTATCAAGCACCATGTATTCTGATTATTTACAGTTTATACAGTCAGTAACAGATGAGATAGGATAACAAGGGCCAGAGATGGGAAAGAAAAACAAAGGTTATGAAAGGCAGAGATTTTCTAAAATAGGTGGAAAGATGAAGAAATATTTATAAAGAGAAGTTCACGGGGGAGAGAAAGGAATTTAGAGAGGCAGCAAGAGACAAGCTCCTTAGGCTATGAGGTTGATGTGTTAATCAAGTTAGGCGGCTGCTCCAATCCCACAGTTTATTTGTACTAGAGTCATCAAAGTAAGTTATCACCTGTTATCCTTAGTCTTTGAAATTCCAATGAGCCTTTCAGCAATGATCCACTAGCCACTGCTCTCTGACTATTCTGATTACGCTTAACCTTCGGTAGGCATTTAACAAGACCTCTCTGACAGCCTCTACAGGGAATTGATTTCACTGTCTTAGATGCAATATTTTAGGCACAGCAACATCATTTCAAGAATATTGGAGTGGGCAAGATAAATCAATTTCTTATGGGATTTTCTTTTTCATGCAAAGCATTATGTTCAGTTTGTTTCCTGAATTTTAGCATGGATTCTCTTCCTCTTTATCTAGCATGAACCCAATGCATGCACACGCGCACACATACACACACCAAACAGAATTCATTAATGTTTTTTCTCTTTTAATTTGTGTCATTAAATAGTTTAACACTGGCAGAGAACTTATAAATTATACAAAAACTTGACCTAGGTTTTTCAAATGTTAATATTTTGCTACGTTTGCATTTTCTGTTTTTCTGAGCAGTTTGTAGGAAAGTTGGATAACTATAGATGCTGATGATCTCTTCCCCTTAAATATGTCAGTGTTCCTCTCCTTCCAAAACCCAAACAAAAAACAGGAGCAAAAAAATAATTTTACATAACCACAGTATCAGTTATTTTCACATTGTTTCTATTAAAATTGTTTGGCATCCTCTGACAAGGAATTCCTTATTTGCAATATAATGAGAGCTTGTAGAACATCTTTCTCACTTAGCATTTCTCTTTCCACAAGAGATTTCTTGAGTTGCTGCCATCTCATTTCCTCATATTAACCTCACACTTCTGTGCAGTATTTTGGAGAAGAGGGCAAGGGCCAAAACCTTGTATGTGAACATTTGCTTTTTCCTTTACCTATTTACTCCCATTGCCTACTTGCAGATCAATATCACAGAAACCTTTTACAGTGGCATCTGAAAAACTCACATAGGTTTTTTTGAACAGTAAATGTCAAATTCCAAAACAACACCTGTGTTTCTAACTTCTCTAAATTATGGCAACCTAAACGTTTACCACACAAGATTTTGGTGAAGATTAAGTATGTTAATAAACATAAAACAGTGTTAGGAAGATAGTAAGTGTTGTTAGAGCTGCTTTTATTGTTTGTTTGGTTTCTTGTTTATTTTCACCTGAAACAGTTTTTTGTGCCCTTCCTGTTATTTCCTTACTGTTTTCCATGGTAGTGTTCTATTCTCTTAGCCACATTCAATATTAGAGTGACCTTCTTGTTTTTTTTTTCTTTTTCTTGTCCCGGCCTGCTGCAGTCCGGCTGCAGCATCGCCCTATCTGCCTAGGGACGTGCAGATTTGCTCCCGTCCTATATATGGACGGGCAGCTTTTGTTTTCGTCACTTACCCCGGAGTGTCCCGGGGCTCCCTGGACGGGCCACCATCTGCTGCAGTCCGGCTGCAGCAAAATAACTGGGGGGGGGGGGCGACGAACAACTTGTGTAGATTGATACAGCAGGAGTGGGAGCCGTTTATTGTAGGACAGGAGGGGTATATATACATTCCACACAGCTTATCTTAATTAACATAAACTAGATACAGCAGTCAACCAATAAGGAATCTCCACACTTAATGGCTTGCTGGCATTACTTCACAAACCACTGCCTCTGCAAAATGCCAGGTGCCATCTTGACTTGTTTACAGACTCTAACACTGGCCACCTTGTTCCTGGGCAAATGCATCCAATTGCTTTTTATAATTGCATTTATTCCTGTTAATATGGCCACAAGTTGAGAGCCAGACTTCATCACATCATGTTAGCATTGTAGCATGACTACTGCAGTTTAATTTCTTCTGCCACTGTTCAGTCTTCCTATACAATGTTACCGGATTATTTTTCTCAGAACACTGTGTAAACACACTATCCCAGCTCAGCATCTTTTTACTCCAATAGTGCTATTGGCTGGGATCTATTTCTCCTTTTAGTCAGTCTATTCATTAAATGATAATATTACCTTGTAAAGATTAAAGTCCTGTATGAGATGTTATTGTTTTATTGCCTGTTAACTTTAATATCTTTGGTTTTTCATAAATTATTAGGAAAAACTCTTTTTAGTGCTATCTATAATTCCATGGGTCAAAGTGACTACATTTAAAACTAGGGTGCCCTTAGCAATGAACTTAACTCAATGTCAGTTTTTTAACATTTTATATGGAATATAATCTAGGTGATATGAATATAGTTCATACATAATACATATGAATGAAATGTTAAAATAAGAAATATTATATATATAAAATATATATTATACATGAAATATTTAAAAACTGACATTTAGCTAGATTAATATGTAGTATGTCTTATATACTTCCATATTCATACTGAAAATGTTGAACAAATTTCAAGCAACTTGTGCCAGGAATGGTGGTGCACACTTATAATCCCAGTGGCTCTAGAGGCTGAAACAGGAGATGGGTTCAAAGCCCATCTCAGCAAAAATCAAGGCACTAAGCAACTCAGTGTGACACTGTTTCTAAATAAAATATAAAACAGGGCTGGGGATTTGGCTCAGTGGTCAAATGATCCTGAGTTCAATCCCTGTAACCCCTCAAAAATAAAAAAAAAAAATTTTCAAACAACTTGATAATGTTGATTAGTGCTTTCTTTAATTTTCTTTTTCTATGCAGTTAAGTAAAATACTGTGAAATCAGCTCCAAATCTGTGATGGAAAACTCTATTAATAATATTCAGATTAATGGATCATAAATTGAATCAGAAATTCAATAGCAACAAAACAATTCACCTGAAAACCATCACTTATTATCAGAGTTCACATTTCAGAATGACAACAATTCCTTAAGAAAAAGATTACTCTATTTTGGCTCCACCTAGATAGAAGGAGTATCTCCATGGAGCTTCTGAAAGTAATCAAGAGAACAAAATATTTGATTACCTACTTTGTATTCAGTAAATATGTGTATTTTATATGGGCTTATATGAAATGTGTTCATTGTGCCTCAAGATTTTCATTTTGTGAACTTCAGAGTTTCTATCTTCCCCCACAAAAGCAGGAATCCTGGATTTGAGAGGGGTCTGGTGGCTCATGCAAGTCTCCCACCAGTATAGGAATACTCAGCATTCAGTTCAACAGAAAATGACAGTTGATCCTTCAGTAGTCATATAAAAAGTAGCCCAAACTACTTTTGGACAATTTAATTTCTAAACTAAGGATTGATTTGGCCTCTCCAAGTCCTGTATTCTGTGTCCTAGCTATGACTTTTTAAGAAATATAAACATAGCTGTATCATAGAAATACTGCTGGGTTCCTCTTAGGTTTAAACTTAATCTGTAGACTCTATTTAGTCAATTCTTCTGTCCATTACTAATATGAGATGTTTTTCAACTGTGTTTCCATTCCTTAGTCTGTCAAAATGAAGCATGCACCACAAACTCATAATCTAGGTCTTGAAATTGGCTTTTGTGGCTCTAAAATCTCTCACAAAGTTGCCATTTGCCTAACTTGTAGAAGAGGTACTTCACAGTTTTTCATTCATTAAGAAAATGATCAATATAGCCATTATTTTCTTCTGCTTTCTAAAATCTACTTCTAGCAACTGCATTATATTTAATTCTGCATAGTGTAATTGATTTCTTAAATTTAATTAAGAGTTGAATTATTTCTTCTAAATTCAACTTCATTGTTTTCTGAAGAAGCTGTTATGCAGCCTTCCATTAGAGAATGGCTGTGGTTCCTGATCATGAATCTGCAGCAAGAGGTGAGACAACCTTAAAACTTTCTCATAACAGTTCTGTCATCTTGAAAATATGCAAGCTTTCCATGGCTTCACCTGGAGTGAGCTTATGGTAGTCTGTGGCTCAAGGAAGAGGTATCTTATTAAATGAAGTCAAGAGAACAGAAAGAAAGAGATCACTTTTAATTCAGTTGATCTCTGATTCAGTTGATCTCCAGTTGTTCTCTGTTAAGCAGGATTAGGTATATGGATTATCACTTTTTTTGACACTCCATCCTGAGAAGAAGATTGATTTGAATCTGCTCTCTTGTGTACTTTACCATGCTGGATTTAAAGCCTGGATGGAGACTTATCATCACATCTTTCCACCACTGTTTGTCAGCTAGGTGTTCACAAGTTCTCTGAATCTCCTTCTTAAAGTGGGTGATAGATGGCATTGAGAGAGTTCTCATTAATACGTGTTACCTATATTAAGATTATTACAAACTACAAGGTTCTGCTATCCACCAGATACAGCTATGTCAAGTACCAACATTCTTGTGCCAATTAGGAAGTTACCTTTTTAAAAAATTTTCTCCTCTCATGAGATCATCATTTACCATCCATGGATATTTCTCAACTCAATCTCACTCATGAAACTCATGTAGTTCCTCTACTATATAAAGTAAATTGGCATGTGAATCAGAACATAGAAAACTTGTTATTTTCTCATCAGTGACAGTGTTAAATTCTGTTCAGGGAGTCCCTTAGCATTTCTCATCAACCCCATTCTTTGATAATTTCTTAAAAAAAAAAAAATCCAAACCGAGGTTTTCCTGGAACTTTTAGTTCTTTCAAAGCTGCTTTGCTTTCATGTGCCAGTAATGGTGCATTACAGAGCACAGCAGCACGTGGATGTTCCATGCTGTAATCCATCAGCAGGGACCCTGGATCCATGATGGATTATTGTATTACATCATCAGCCTACGGGCTGACAGGAAAAAAAGTGCTTAAAACAGGCCTTTTTCATAAATTGTTTTAGTTCTAATGAAAGAAAAAATGATTTGAAAGGGTATGGATGAGTAAGGAAACTCGCTAGGTATTTCAGAAGTCTTGAATTCCCAACATGTGAGAGCAGCCACAAAAATGTTTTTGGTTTACAAGACAGAATTCTCCTTTCATTTTAGAAGTATGATATTAGCTAATGTGCATAACAGTGACCACAATATTCTGCAGCTTCCTAAATCTTCTGAATCAAAGAAAAGATTCAAATAGTATCAGAATAGGTTTTATAATATGTGCATTCTGGTTCTCTAATAATGCATGTTATTGCTTTATTAATCCAAATATTTAACTAGCCACATGCTACATTATGTCTTCTACATTATGTATCCTTGTTGGATAACAGAATTATCACTGAACCTGAATGTACACACTTATATGTTTACACATGTAAAATATGAAATGAAATTTTGCATTCACATCTAGAAAGTATTGCATTTACTAAAGGTTCTATTATCCACATTTAATGTTCAGCAAAATTTTAACAACTTCATTGAAAGAATATGTGGACAAATAAATAATTAAACCTCCAAGTTTGCCTTTTTGTTTCTTTAAAACCAATTTGAAATACATAGAGATATCATATTTTTGAGAGAAATGTCAGATATTTTTGTACACACTAAATAAATATTTAATCCGATTCTATTCAAAATAACTTAAAAATCAAGAATTTAATAGGTTATCATTAGAGAGCTGTATGGAAAACTTGAGCTTTGAATAAATTAAATAAATTAAAAAATTGGCTGGCTACAGTGCTCTTCTTTATCTTAAATTAAATAGCATCATAAACAAAGTGAATTTTAGGGGAAAGCCTGTTATTACTTCTATCCTGAATATACCCCCTCTACATTATTTTTAAAAGGGAACATTTACTTGTTAAAAATAAATAGTGGCATATTTTATGATATTGGCAAAGAGAAACCCTATCTGGAATATGAGCTTGTAAACTAGTTTCTACCCTTTTCTAATAAGTAATTTAATGTCTAAAGAGATCTTTAATGCTGGAAAATAAATATTAGGGTCTTTAATTTCTTTCTGAAGCTGCTAATAAAACTAGGTAAAATGAGTTCATAAGCATTTTTACTGAGTGCACACAATACCAGCCCTACAAATCATATCTGCCTTTGCAATTTCAAATCTTCAGGTATTTCATACACTGAAAATGGGAAATATTTAGTTACATCAATGAACATCTTTACCAGTCCCAGAATCCTTTCTTTGTCACCAATTTCCCACTTCTCACTTTAAGTTTTGCAGCTTTAAAAAGCTCAATGATTCCTCTGTTAGCTTGGGTGACAGGAATTCAACCCTTTTAATTTCTCCTTCCAAATCTGTATTTCTCTGCCAGCTTATTGATCACTCTGGTTAATATAATAATCACCTTCCTATTCACATGCTAAGCTCCAAATTCTAATGTAACCCTTAGATAGGATTTAAACTCAAAACTTTAGCTCTTTGGGTGCCAAGAGTTTTCCCCAAGATTTTGTCCATCATGTCAAATTCTCTTATGAAGTTCTCCTGACTTTTAAAATATCAACCTTCTATTTTAATGGCAAGGGTATTGCTTCAAAAATTAGCATTAAAATTTTACTCCCAGAATCCTATAATATCTATTAGCTCTTTTGAGCTCACACATGCAGAGAGTTTTAACGTTTATAAAATAGCACAACAGTTAATTATTTAAAAGTATTCTTGAAGTACGTGAGGTCCTGCAAATTTATTTTGAAATGAGGGAAAGGAAACACAGAATCTTATTCTAAGTTAAGAGACTTGCCCAAAGTGTGTGCATGTATACACATACATACACACACACACACACACACACACAAACATGCATACACATCTTATGATATATATAGCTATATATACCTTTATGTATCTCACTTAAATATAGTCAAGAACTACACTGATGTTGTGTTTTCAGCTAAAGATATCACATTGCCTTCTCAATAACACTGCCATGCTCACCACTGGCTTGATTTCTATTGGATGTCCTTGAGATATTTCTTTTTTACCATCTATAGCACAAATATTAGATTTGGCCTTCCCATTCACCATACTAAGTACATGCTTTCCACATTAAACCCCTGTACACATGCACAAGCAGCTCAAAACGTGCATTATTAGGAGGACTTTTGTTTTTAATACACATCTTTGAGTTCTATTTTCAGGTCCAGTTTCTGGCCCTGAAATCAAGTTTGTTGGACACTGTACTATGTGATTTACAAGTCATACTGGGAAATTGGACCCAATAATTTTATTGTTTTAATTTAAAATGCCCTTTAGTTTAAAATACCTTAAAGGTACCTATCTGGGGGCTTCCTTCCATATGTTTAATTAAATTAAAATAGGAAGTATTCAAACAAGACTCTCTTCAATTCTTTCACTTGTACCAACACTCAGGATTTTTACCATAAAGATCTTCAAACAATGTTTAAATCTTTACAGTCTTTGGTTAACTCTAGTCATATACAGATATAAATAAAATAATTTATTGTAGCACTTTTAAAAGTTCCAACACTGATATATTTTGAAACAATGGGATTTTGCATTTACAGTAAACAGCTTCCCTTCAGGCCATCAGATGTGATACTCTCTTCCTCTACTGAGAAGACACCCTCCCTGGGAAGAAGGGAGCCCCTATTGCTTAGTACTCTGCACTTTTTTAGATGGATAGAAAATTGTTCTGTTTGTTTCACTGAAAGAACAGTTAATAATGATTTTGTGATATAGACTGCTATCAAAAGGGAACAGCACAGAGGCCAGTAAAACCATATGATCTGGACCTAAAAATTAGAAGCATATATCTTTAAACATGTGTATGCAACCACACAGACACTTAGCACAGTTGGTGGTATCTGGCTTGATTTTTTAAGCATAACTAGATTGCATTACATAGGGATAGAAAAGAGAGTTCTTCAGAATGTGTCTGAATTGCCTCAACTACAAGGAAAAAGGAAAGGGGTGGTCTCAACTTTCATAACATTTGGAGTTAATCCAGGCATACTCAGAATGGTGCAATGGTAAATTCTATGGATAATGTCAAAGAGCTATCTGGTTAGATTCTGAGCGGGAGTCTTTTCCAATCTGACAAGATAAACATTTAATCTTAAATGATGCTTTAAAAAGACAGAATTAATGTTTTAGAAGAAACATACTAACTACTACTTAACTCTCTGCACACTACCTCGTAAGCTGGAAACCATTCCATGGCCTTTGAGTATACAGACATTATGCTGCAGCAATAAGCACTTTCTCATTAAAATATTTGAAAAATGATTAGTAAAGAAATATGCCAACCCTTTATTTTTTCCAACTGAGGGCATTTTAAGTGATTTCTCCTTTTTTTTCTACATTATTATTTCCCCCAATTTCCTATATTGAGTATGTATTTTATCAGTTTTAAGAAACTACTTTGAAACATAACAAAGTAGAGTACAAAATTATTTTATTTACTGAAAAACTTTAGTATGCTGATTAGAAGCAATGATTATATTGATTAATGATACGTTCCCGATTGGTTTGTTTATAATTTGTTATTTAATTAAATATATATCATATGTTATAAATATAAAGAGATAGCTAATTATAAGCCAGTATTTCCTCTGCAAGGAAGAATATTAATTAAATGTATTCAATGATGTTCTCTTCAGTTTTATGAAGAGAAATAGTAATTTGGACGCCAACTTAGGGATTCATCCTTTATTAACAGGTTTTGGTTTAAAGAAAAATACAAGATTTTTATTCTCAGTTATACACGATCTTGGTCAAAATCAAATCATTTACTCATCAACTTTCACTGTGTTATATTCTCCTTAAGAACAGTGTGAGGGGCTGGGATTGTGGCTCAGAGGTAGAATGTTCGCCTAGCATGCATGAGGCACTTGGTTCGATCATCAACACCACATAAATGTAAAATAAAGATATTGGTCCACTTAAAACTAAAAAATAAATATTAAAAAAAGGACAGTGAGAAATTTGACAATGGAATAAAGAGCATAGTCATAACTAATCAACTTTTCATTTGTTCTTCATACTGGAATTGGTCTTTATCCATGTTGTGAGTGTGACCCAGACCACAATCTTGCTTGTGGGAAGGTTGAAGCAGTGATGTGGTCACGGGTTCCAAGGACAAGCCTAAGGTGGACACTTAACTCTGCTGCTATCTGTATGAATTTGAGCAAATTCTTTCATCTTTCCTTGCTTCAGTACTTTTTTTGTTTTTCATCTATAAAACAGGAACTTAAAAAAAGATAAAGTGCAATAGGAAATTCAGAATGAAGATTAATGAATATTATAACTCATGATCCCCTTTAATTATGGTGGTTGGGAGCAGGCCTTCACACATATTATAGGGTATGTTCACAATGTATTTATGAAGTAGACAGTGAATTATTTATTTTATGCTTGCAACATAAAATGTTATCTCCATACGTGCAAAAACAAGTGGAAAGGAGAGCAAACTCCAGCTAATCCAAGGCAAAAGCTTTTCCCCTTGATTTATTCAGATAACTGACCCCAGCTGTATGCTTTCTTTTTCTGCTTGAATTATGGTTATAATTTTCTGTATCCTCCACACAGTGTGTGTAGTCAGCCTAGGTGTTATTCAATAGACCTGTTCCAACATCTACTGTGATTGATTGATTTAGAAATACCTCCAGGCCAAAATGAGAATGAAAATAAATGGAACAGATGAAAGTGCGCTGCTGCAAGCAAGAGCTACAAATTGAGGTTAAGAGTAATTGCTTTGGCATCATTGTTATTTGTAATCTCAGAACAAATGCAAATCTCCCATTAGGAGCAGTAAATCCAGCGTTTCAAGTAGAAGATGAGTATTTCACTGCCTAGCAAGGGGGAGCCATGGCTGAATGCTAAGTGCAACCATATACAAACTTCCTCAGGTCTTTCACATGGAATGATAATGCATGGTTATCAGGGACACAGGAGGACCTTAGAAAAATGAATATTGAAGTATGATTTTCTTGCCCTATGTATTTTGTTGATTCAAGAAACAGTCTAAAGCCTTGGTCTCTATATTTACAAACATATAGCATGTCATTTCATAAATGTGGCTTCCAGAAAGCCTGATGTGCTTTTTATAATTATTAGTCTTCACACCTTCATCATGAAATAGATAATAAGGTGAAGTTATTATCTTTACTTTAAAGGGATGAGATCAGAAGCATACAGAGATTCAGTGACTTTCCCAAGGCTATAAAATCATTCTGGGGTAGCTCTGGGAAGACTCTAAAGTTAAATCAGTGATTTCAACTTATTTTAAGTATCACTTCATCTTTTTTTCAGATTATATTTTAAGGCAGTAGATTATTATTGCCAGTGGAATTAGGACAATCATAGTGATAAACCACTACTTGTCATTAGATTCCTTAACTATTCAACAATTGCTGAGCCAGGATTATGATGTAAGAAATGCCATATTTATTTTAAAATGAATTGTTTGCCTCACAATAGAATACAATTTTAAACTAACAAGTTAAAACTTAGATAAGATTAAATTGAATTCTTGATTATGTAGGAAAAACCCTCTAAGGTCCACATGCACCTGCAGGAGTATTTAGAAACAGAAGAATCACACACACACAAAAAAATCATGGATAGGTAAAACTGACCATGAATTTGACAAAGTGGGAATCCTTGGGTGCAATATGTTTTCTCTTGGGAGAAAAAACATATTGTAGCATTGCAATTGAATAATGAAAAACAGTATTCAGACAGTTTCTGATGTATGCATAGCTAAGGTCAAATATCAAGTAGATTGTTATAGTCTCACTGACTGAAATTGCAACTCTCTTAATGTTGTTTGTGTGATAGTGACAAGAAGAAAGTGTACTATGATATACATGTATTTTAACCTTAAAATATTTATTTTGTAGATGCTTATGAATTGCTCTAATGTATAAAGAATACGGAGGACAATGAGTAATCTTTTTCCAAATAAGAGAACACACACTGTTTTAAATAAAGGGGTATTTTTAACTATAGAGAATTTGAACAGTTCTGGAGATGATTATCCCAGACTCCTACCCAACCACAATTTCACCTTTTTCACAAGTTCCTTAATAATTTTAGAAGAGAGTTTTAATTTGAAATCCATCTCTAAAAAGCAATGTTCACAAATCTACTCTCCCTTACATTATTTTAATCTGTGCCCTCTTCCCCCTGAGCCCTCATAGAGATTTGTCTCCATAGTTAATTATTGATGGTGCCCTGGATTATAAGACACATTGTTTCCAAAACATGGACAGAATTTTAGCAACAGAATCCCAAACTGATTCAGGGAGACCACCTATTTTTTCTATTTATGCTCCCTGCTGCCATTTCTATATGAAAAGAACATGACCCTTTCTTTCAATTTAGTATGGAGGCAGAAGAGCCACAGAAGAGTTGCAGATGAAAAAAAAATTAGAGACAATGCAAAAGCCAGAGTGCCTTTTAGCGTACATTAGGGAGATGAGAGTAAAACCTCAAGGACATTGATATAGCTGGCAATGGCTCCCTCTCAAAAAGAAACTGCCAGTAATTTAGGGAAGGTTCGTAGCTTCATCACTTTCTTTCTCTTTCCTGTAGGCTACAGTGTATTGTCCAGTTTAGTGTGAGGCTGATCTAGCTGAATGATTGCATTTAGCTAACAAAGCGAATAAACAAGTGCGATTTTATTTTTGAGCTGTTTACAGAGAAATGTCACATAATTATACCAAAAGCAGATGTGGAGTCCAGAAGTATTTTACAGGGTACAAATGACTTTAATGAGGGGCAAGGGGTGCTAGCCTTTTCCTCCTTAAAGCTAGTTCTGAGTTACTAATGATTTATACATATGAAGCAAGTCTAGGAAAACAACTTACTTTTGAGTTCATGTTTTTAAAAAGAATAACTCACTATCAGTTTCTACTTGGCTCAATAATTTAAAAATCAATTTAATTTGTTGGAGATCATAAATCTATTGTGTTTAATCTGTGCCAAGCATGGTCATTTGAGATGTTTATAAAGATAAAGATAAAATTCTTAACTTCCTGGAGATTGTAATCAAGTCACAGACTCAAGCTTTATAAAAGCAAAGGGCAATCCCTGAACAAGGAGGTACAAAAACCGTGGAAGTATAGAAAAGGGAGAAAGAAGAGTGTTTGGCTTCTTTGGAGGGAAAAGACAGAGGTATTGAAAACCAGTGGAATTGAAAAAAGTATTTGGAGTGTGTACAAAAATCATATTTAAATTTGATTTACAGCACTGTAGAAAGAGAATAAAGGTAAAAATATTGTCATGTTTTCCATGGGGAGACATGAATTCCTGTGTACCTTGATATGCAATAACCAACCAGAGTACCTATGATATTATTTTCTTGTATTTTTCCAATACAGCACATTTCCTCCTGGCCCTGAATATTGCTGCCTCCTAGAACAGAAATTCACAAAATAAATCATGTGTATTCACACATCCAGTTGTTCTGTATGCTATGCCTTTTGTGTCCAGAAGTGAACCCCCGCCCTGCCTTTCTATCCATAAAACATACCTGCATGCACCTGGCCTATTAAGCTTCAAGAGTACATTGTGGAGTCCCTCGTTTGAAAAGTATTGCCTCATGCCAACACGTCCAGCCTAGACCCAGGACTTCTCTTCAGGGTCCAGGACCCACTGCTATCACCTTTATCATACAGGGACTTCCAACTATTTCAGTTGTCAGTTTGTTTCTATGTCCTACTTTATACGCTTCTGAGGACAAAGACTATAATATTAGAACACCTGGCACAGAGCCTGCTCTATAGAAGGTCCTGATTAATTAATATCTATTGGCTGGGAGAAAAAGAAAGATGTAAAGAGGTAGGTCTCTGAATAAAGTTGGAATATCAGCCAATCTTTCATTGGCCAATAAAATCAGCAGGTGATTGTGTGCCTTAGCCATGTACCTGTACTTATCTCTCATATCCTTCCCTTTTCAGATGCTCAATTAGTGGAGCCTACCACTCTTGTAATTTGTTTTATTCCATTTCTACTGCTTTTTCATCTCCATGATCATTGCTTTAATGCAGAACTTCATTTTTCACCAAGACAATATTGCAATAACCTCTTAACCAGTCTCCCAGTTGTAATAAATGTCTATTAAGTTGAAATGGCTGAATTTCTTAAAGTAACATTCTTTATTTTGAAAATAAATCAACGAGCAAGTACCTGCTGCCTGCCTACCTACAATATGCTCTCGACTCTATTTTGTTCTCTGAGGGAGTCAGGAGAATCAGAGCGTGGGAATTACCTCCAGGACATTATAATGTGGGCATGGAGACTTGAGAAATAGTGCTGCTAAAAGTACATTGTGTATACAAATCAACTGGAGATCTCAGTAAAATACTGACTCAGTAGGTTTGGGGCGAAGTCTGAGATTTTATATTTTCAACAAATTCCCAGGTGTTGTATTTGCTGCTGGTCTCTGGACCTCAATTTGAGTAGAAAGCTATTAAAACCTACTAAGTATCTTGAATTTTCCTGCCAGTAAAGATTCTAAGAGCAGGCAGGCTTCATGGAGGAAGCAGGTGATATGAGGAAAATATTGAGGTTGAAAGATATATATGTGCACTGAGGACACCCAAGCTCAGGCCTACTTCCATAACAATTTTTTTTAATTTATTTGTTTTAATTTAGTTGTACATGACAGTAGGATGCACTTATATGCTTTGATATATCATACATAGTTGGGATATAATTTCTCATTTTTTCTGAGTTTACATATTGTAGAATCATATTGGTCATATAGTCACATATATACATAAAGTAATAATGTCTGTTTTATTCTATTATCTTTCTTATCTCCACATCCCCTGTCTTTCCCTCCTTTCACTTCCCTCTATCTAATATAAGGTAATGCTATTCTTATTTTTTTGTTTTTTGCTTTTATTCATGTACTTTGCAAGTCAACTTTTAAGACATGCCTCATTTCCCACCTCTTCTAATAAGCCTTCCTGATTCTTTCTGGCACAATCTCACACTGTCGCTCTCTCTACCAAACCCTTTCTGCTTATCCTCTAAAGTACCATTGGATAATTCTTTCCAAAATTCTGAGTTTGACATTCTTTGGCTTAAAGTTATTGTAATTCTTTCCATTATTTGCCATTGGAGCTCCAAACTTGAAGGCCCTTCCCAAACCTGCCTTTGCCAGTTCTACAGTTGTACCTGCCATCAGCTCCACCATGGGTAACCTGCATCAGCCTGACTTCACTACACTCTTGCTTCCCTCTGCTTTTCATAGGCTGCGACCTTTTCCTGGGATGCCCTGTGCCCATAGTGTGTTGGGCAAAGTATACCCATCCTTCAGTGGAAACCCAAATGTCCCCTCCTCCCCAAGGCTTGCTCCAGACAGACAGAGCTAAGAGTTCTGTAGCACAAAAACTGAATTCTTCTGTATTCTTCCACCACTCCCACATGAGCCTCTATTTTGGAAGGATCAGAATCTCACTCTTGTTTGCATCTTCTACCCATAAGACCATGCTCAAAATATAGAAGATGCTTCAATAGCTGCAGGTTAGAGAATGAATAAATAAATCCTAACTAGCTATTACAAACATCTTTCCTGGCTCAAAAATAATTTATGACAGCAATAATAAACAAACCAGTGCATATTATGATGAAATTTCAATGCACTGCAGATATAAATGCTAGGGAGAAAGAGGAGGAAAGAGCAGATAGAGGAGGAAAACACTAAGAAACATTGCAATGAGGGAAGCTGAGTATTTACTACTTAAATGTTAAGTCACTTCTCCCCTGAGCATACACATTCATCATTTAAACTGACCCCCAAAATTTTTACCAAATTTCAGCTTATTCCCAGAAAGAACAAGAAAAGTGTGTGAATATTCCTTGTCATGCCACTTCACTGTGGGCCTTGGTACTAGAAGTTATGTCTCAGATACTGGATTGAACTGAAATGAGGGAAGGTCTCTTGGTGAGAGCAGTTTATGTTCATCCTATTCAGATGTCATGACTGTACTTACAGACAACATTTGTGAATTATTATTTTTCAGTTGAAAGCAAAGATCAACCCTGAATGTCAGGGAACAATTCAAAGATGATCCTGAATATAAATAGAGCAACCTCATAACTTATGAGAAAGCCACCTACATGAACATATTGGTAGAAGAGAAGGAGGTATTTAGAATCTTCTCTATAACATTGCTTGATAGAAAAATAGAAAAGTCAAAATATTTGGCAGAATGATAAACAGATAACTACCTGTCATCTGCACTGAGTAAATTAGATTTTTAGAATTATTATTACTCAGAAATCTCATATCATTAATATAAAAGTAATTTAGAAATGATTAAAAATAAGTATATCTCATCAAAAACAAAACCACTAAGTCAAATACTAATGTATGTAGAAAAAGAAATATCAATATAATCATACATATTGTAAAATATACTATAACATTACATAAACATTAACTTCAGGATTCTTTCAAATCTATAGCAATTAAATATGTATAATCTAACTTCACCTCAGAATAGCAATACCTTTTCTATATTATCTTTTTTTTTCATCGTTTTATCCTCACTACTTTAGAGTGCCTACAAGGGTGTAAGTTGAATGTATACTGGTGTTGAATAAAAATGGGCTATAGTAAGCACCATATCAATCAATTGACTGAAATTTCCAGAACATTTGCCTAGATGCTCAGCACTGCTCTGAGGAAAATAAAAGAAGCAGGACATGGACTCTGTGTATCTTCTTGAGCACTGAAGTATAGTCAAGAGACAATACTAACGTGAGCATCAGTGAGGAACTATGGAAGCCTGTGTATCAACTCTGTCATGCACATCCAAATGCAATTTCTATAAGGCCTGAGTAGAGGAGTTCCACAATTTTGGCACAGTCTTACAGATTGGGAGGATAAAGATCAAAAAGACATCAGAAGGAACTAGACACCAAGTGACGTCAGTGTTCACAGATAGGAGAAGTTGTAAAGCTCTTTGGATTTTCAAGGAAAAGCATGACCGTCGATCAAGGGGCAGGAATGTGAGTGGCACAAGGCCAGGTCCCTGTGATAACACTCAAGGTAGGGATGGAAGCTGTGTTAACCAGCTTTTCATCACTGTGATTAAAATTCCTAAAAAATAACAATTTACAGGAAGTGAAGTTTATTTGGAGCTCAGGCTTTCAAAATCTTCGTCGATGGTAGGCTGGCTCCATTGCTTTAGGCCTGAGGTGAGGCAGAATATTATGGCAGGAGGGTATGGCAGAGAAAATCTGCTCAGCTCATGAGAGCCAAGAATCAGAGTGAGCGAGAGAAGCAAGGTAAAAAACATAAATCCCAAGGACATGTCCTCAATGATCTACTTCCTCCAACTCTACCCACCTGTCCAGTTACCACCCAGTAATCCATTCAAATTACTAATCATCAAATGGATTAATTCAAATGGATTAGGTTACTTCTCTCATAAGCATTTCACCTCTGAACATTCCTGAATGGTCTGACTCATATGTTTTTGGTGTGGACAATGAATATCCAAACCTTTAGCAGGACCCTTTAAAATTGTGATGGGCACAACATACACAAGTGTGTTCAAAGGCTCCCGTGTATGGGTCTCTGAGCATATCGTGTTAATCTAAGCCTCCATGAACTCACTTGATTTTATTCTTTGAGAGACAAATGTTACTGCTTCTGAGAAGCCTTTCCCTATTTCCAACTTCCATTTCACTTTACATCTATAAATAATCATCTTTATGCCATAATTATACATCATAAGTACACATAATCTTCAGCTCACCAACTTGTCCTACCACTTGTCCAACACATATTCTAAACTGGTACTGTCCGATAGAACTTTCTTTAGTAATGGAAATAATGTATCTGAGTTGTCCAATAAAAGAGCTTCTGGCTACATCTTTCTAGTGAATACTTGAAATATGACTAATGTTATGTTAACTCCTTTTTTCCTTATATTTAATTATGATATATTTAAATTAAAATTTTTGTTACTGTATTTAGATAATGGTTATCATATTAGTGTTGTTCTAGGTGCTCACCTTCTTGAGGGTGAGAATTGTGTAATGCCATCTGTATATCTTAACAGAGTCAATCATAATGTGAATTGAATAAGGTTTTGTTCAATTAATAAGTGGCCAAGTCTGAGTGGGTCATATTGGGTATTTTTGTTTTCAGTTTTTGTTCTTTAATCTACAATATTTTTTCACATTGGGTATTTGGCAAACTAGTGAAAATAAAGACCAGATGCATGGAAATAACAAATTTTAATGACACTTAAACAATGAAATATGAGAAGGGAAAATAGTGTGGCATGAATGTAGTTTTTTTTTTTTTTAAATATTGTCACTGGTGGCCTAGAATAGAATTAGTCTAAAGAGACCTGTGGAAATACTGAGGTTCTCTATTCTTTATACATTGATATTTTCTACTACATTTCCAGAGTACTTTATAATGTTTTAATCATATTTAAGTTTTCACATACTAGACTGTAACCTCCGAGAGAACAGGAAAATCTATTTTCACTGGATCTGTGGTCCTTCCCAGCATAAGCCTAGGACAGAATAGGCACTCAATAATATTGGAAAAATGAAATTAATAGTAAAACCAGAAATAATCTATTTTAATGAAACTAACACAGTTGATTTTCAGAAAAGAAAGACAGCTCCTGCAAGGGCCCTCAGAGACTATGAACAATAAAGCATTCTGCAGCATTTTATGTGTGTGTTTCTGCCTTGTATTTGAGAAACCTGTGTTATTTGAAATAGCTTTTTCCTAAAATAAAATTGCAATCGTCTTATGTTCTTTACCCCCTTCCCACCATTCTATACATCACATTGCTTTTAGTTTTTAAATTTAGTTTCAGCTTCTTTGGCTTTTTTACAGTTTTATTTTAATATTTCCATCACCTTTAAATAGTGGAATGGAATTTTCTTTACTTTCTCATGGTAGGTGGTTAACAGTATGCAAGTATAAAAATGTCACCATAGACTAATCAGAACAAATTGCAGGAGCTTTGCCTAATGCTCCTGCTTCAGACCCACCATGTTGACTAGCATATCCAATTAATCATTTTTGAGCTGTTACAGAGTCTGGTTTCTGTTTGTCAGCCGATGTTGCTTTTGAGAACATAGATTTTTCTTTTTTTTTTTTACCCTATTAAATCAAAAGGGATTGTTTTACCTTTCCTTTGAGAAATGCCAAGTTTGGCTACAATTTTTATCGTTTTTTTCCCTTCCCCTGATCATTCCAAAGGTATTTATTGAGCATTAACTGTACATGTGTTACATACTCGAGGGAGATAAATCATTGGTGAACCTAACTTCAAATAATATATCTGTCCTAGAAGATAACACAAATATGTGCACATGTGCACACATGTGCATACATAAACACACACACAGAAAACAAAAACAAAAACAAAATAGTTACAAAACACCAATTACTAAGTATTACATAATGGTTTAGAACAGTCTTGAATTTATTTCTTGGTTCCCATATTAGGAGTTATTGACATTAAACAAGATATGTTAGCCTCTTTGAGCTTTACATTTGAAAGAAGAAAAAAAAATTTTTTTTAGCTTGATTATTGAACTATAATCTGAAGAAAGCAAAACCTCCTGGTGGAGAAAGAGAGGCCAAGTATGCTCAAACATTAACATTGTTCTATCTCTGGCGCACTATAAAACACTTAGCCAATGCTTGGTACAAAGCAAACTGCTTTCAGAGTTCAGAGAGAGAGAGAGTGCTTTTGCTCTATAGATGATTGGGATTCTATCTGAGAATAAAAGATTGGTAGGAATTAAATATTTAAATAGTGCCAGGTATGAAGACAAGGACATTAACTCCAATAATTTAAAAGACAGAAGACTGAAAAATATTTATTTTCTTAATAAATGTGATATGTAAATATGAAGTGCCTAAAATGTACATAGCAATAATGCTAGATATTTTGAGAAGGGATAATGTAAAGATTTTAAAGTCTCTAAAGGATCATGTCAAAGGATAAAAGGGAAGGCTACAGGGAAAGTTCTTGGGGCTACCTATGGGAATGCAAATCCTGAGTATCCCAAATTAGGTTAATTTCTTCATGAAATTCTCCTGCAGCAGGTATAATGGTTGAGTATTTTATTTCTTATATGGGAGCCAAAGTGCAGGCCAATGAGAAGACCATCTAAATCCCATCCTACAGACACATTTACTAACTCAAATCAAGTTTGAGGATTGTAAGCCAAGAGCTGCTTAGGGAATTTAACAACCATAGTAGAGGATCAAGCAGATCCAGCAGAGTCTTGAAAAGACCTGG
This sequence comes from Ictidomys tridecemlineatus, assembly GCF_052094955.1. Lineage (NCBI taxonomy): Eukaryota > Metazoa > Chordata > Mammalia > Rodentia > Sciuridae > Ictidomys > Ictidomys tridecemlineatus. The sequence goes on from NC_135479.1 coordinate 118,779,393, forward strand.
AGAGTTTATGGTGAAATCTCTAAATGGAGAGCTTGAAGTCAGCAATGGCATTAGCTATTCTTAGTCTTAGCTTCACTTGATGGATTTCTGGGATAATCACTCCCTTTCTCTAACTTCTACCACAGTGTTTTTCATTCTTCATAGTAATATTGTGGATTTTCTGGGATGGTGGACTCTTGAACACCAGAATGGGTTTTAGTTAACTCTGCTCCTCTATATTAAATACAGCTCTTAACATAAAGTAATACATTGGTAACCCCCTTATCTGTAGGGAATATGTTCCAGGGCCTATATGGGATGCCTGAAACTACAAACAGCACTGAAACCTATATCTATACTCTTTTACCCACAATATGTACATCCCTATCCACCTGCACACAAACTGATTTCATTGCAATTGAAGACTTGCACTGGTAGGGTTCTTTCTCCTTAATCTACTTCTACAACTCTGCTGGAAACAGGCAACAGTTTTTCTAATAGCAGATGCAGCCTCTACAGTAAGTTTTAGATTTTTCAGTCCCAACCTTTTCCTGAACCTGTAAAACTATTCCTTGTAGTGAACTGTTTGGTGTCACTAGTTTTAGGGGATCCCTTGCTTAAATTTTCTTATAGATCTTAACTTTCTGGTGCAACCTATTGCCATCAATATAAACATATTTTCTATTCATAACTTTTATTTACAAATTTAATGTCTTTTTCCATTTTATCTAAGCATTTGCCATTCACTAGGCCACAATGTTTGCAGTTTGAAGTGCAACAGCAAAACTAGCATAAATTTCTTTTTTCTTTCTTGGACATCTCACAGAAGAATTGTTCTTACCATAGATCTAGCAATTGCAGTATATAATTTTTTTCTTTCCTTTTTAAGTCAACAACTGTATCCTTTCCTTAAAAGAGAAAGGGAAGGAATCCCTTTATGGGTTCAGTTTGGTATAGCCAAGATATCGAGCATCATTCAGTAAATTAAGGGATACTTGGATACAAACACTGTGGTACCACAACCATCAGCTTGATAACTGAGAGGGTCACTAAGTGTGGAAGCACATATGGTGTGGATACATTAGGGAAAAGGGTGATACATGACCTGGTTAGAATGAAGCAGAATGACCTGAGATTTCATCAGACTGCTCAGAATGGCACAATTTAAAGCTTAAGACATTTTTAAATCTGAAATTTTACTATTTTCAGACCAAGGTAAATGAAACTCAGGAAAGCAAAACTGTGGATAAGAGGGAGAACAGTGTACTATTTTTTGGATAAGAGGAAGAACACTGTACATATTTTTTGAATCAATCAGTCAATCAATAACATGTTATGTGACTATTTTCTGGTGATTATCTAACAGTAAAATTAAGACATACAATAATTTTGAATTAGCTATTTGATTTCCATAATGTTAGTACCTAATATTAATATTTATCAAAGAAATAAAATTTTGAAGAAGATGAAAGTAACATTTGCTGAATTATTTTAGTAAAAACATAACATGATAACATCATCATATATTTGGAAAACACTTTATACTTTTCTAAAGTTATTTTGGATATTTTTTTCAGCCTTTAGTTTTGTATTTTGTATGATTATATAATATGGTACATTTATGTTTGTGTAAAATAAAAATATTTTTACTCAGAATACTTAGAGAGCTGAAAAGATATAAAACAATAGCCAATAATAGTGAAATCAATAACAGTGATAATGAAATCATGAATTGGAACATAACGACTACTGTAAGTACTCTATGCATGTTGACTTATTTAATCCTCACAGCAATTCTATGAAATGTGGACTATTAATGCCTGATCCTTGCTGCACTGGAAGAGACTCAGACTTAGAAATCTTAGAAAGAATGTCATAGCAGAAAAATAACAAGAGCAAAATTGGACCCACCTCTGTCTGACCCTGCAGTCCATGGTCTTGACCATTCTGCTAACCTCCCTCCTCCGTCCAAATTAACAATGAATATGATTTATGAACTCATTCTTTATTCCAGAGATTGAATCTTCTGCAATTTCAACATTTATTCTCAAGACAACAATACAAATTTGTAGGTTTCATTATCTAGATGGGAAAACTGAGGCTTACAGAATCTTGGCTCCTTTGCCCATTAATACAAAGCTAGTAGACTGCCTAATAGACTTTGGACTTGAGTTCACTTCAAAGAGCCAACAAGATTCTTAATCACTACCTTACACCAATGGTAATTTGATATTCTTCTTAGGAGAAAATTATTATATTTGGAGTATGTTAAGTTTCTACTGTAGCTAGAATGAAATAACATACGTACACTTAACATGAAAGTCGTACCAAATATAATTTCCTCTTTGCACAATGATTAAAGAGGCACTTCAGATTCTTGAAGTGCTTCATCATCATGCACATAATTAGCATATAATAATATTCTTACAGTGTGGATATTGGAACATTTGGGCGATTTAGTGTCTGAATATGTGGGAGTTTGCTTTAAATATTTTCCTTTCCTATAACAATGTCTAGGTAAATTATTTTGAAATCAAGTCTGAATGGAGACAAAGAGCAAAGAGTACTCTCAACTAAGCCTTACACTCTGACAGGAGAAAAAAATCATATTGCCTTTTCCTAGAAGATAGAAGAATTATGAGGGAAGGGGAGCTCTAGTGTTTTCAACATCGTAAATTACTCATCAACACCTATTTCAATTCACTGATAATGAAATAAGCTACCACGTTATTTGAGTAATTGTTAATAATCAGAGAAAGTTATCCCATCTTTCAAATCTATTTCATGAAAGTTAAAATTTCCCTAGCATTATTAAAAGGGTAAAAAAAGTATATAAGCTATATAAAGTAAACATACTTGCCATTTCATTTAAGGTACTGGGATTTGAATTATGTCTGTGTCCATCATTCTTCAACATGTTCCAAACTCTGATGTGGATGGTATTTTTTACAACTAATAAAACTCATTACACTAATAGTCTACTATTATGTAAATGTATTTTATCCAAATATCTGGTATCCATAAGTAGTTTATTCTCTATATCCCTAATGTAATATATCAAACAATAACTCATTTGTCAAAGGAAGACAGTTCATTAAAATTCAACCACCATTTGGCCAGGATAAAACAGCAACAGTATAAAAATTGATGTTGCGAAACTTAACAAATGAGGGAATAAGGAAAGTGCAAATCAGGAAATTGCAGGCCTGCCCTCTAGGGCCATTTTTGGGTCACTTGTCTGAATTTTAATATTACAATTGTTTTACAAAAAGTCTCCAAGTTATTAGGCTGGGAGGGAAGCCAATTTATAGCTAGGTGGCTTGAATATCAGGGGCATTCAATAAATGAGAACAGAATGCCACTTGGGACTTAAGGGTGGAAAAGATACCATACTTGAGCACTGTGCTACAGCTCAGTTTATAAAAGTGAATTATTATGTAACTTAGAAAGCATATTCCCTACATTATTGAGTGGATTTAAGCAGCAAAGTGAATACGAATTTTAGACTTGTGATTCAAATTTCCATATTTTTTTAAAAAAGAGCATAGCAAGTGCATAGTGCACATACCATGTCTTGAATGATTTAAAAAGCAAAGTATGTACATTTGCTAATTATCCCATTGTGAAACTTCCAGTTTTATAAAAGGTGACCAATGGCTCATTTTAGTTTAAGGGGAAAAAAAAGATGAATACAGGCACCTATTTAAACTATTCCAAGACTTAAATGTTTGTTCTTTGATATATAGCTACAGAATTAACTTAAATTTTTTTTAAATTATTGACACATAGAAATTGTACATATTTTGGGATACCTTGCAATGTTTGATACAAGTATATATTGTGTAGTATTGAAATCAGGGTAAATGTAAGTATTTCCTTAAATGTTTATCATTTTTTATGATTTTAAAAAACATACAAAATCTTTCTCTCAGCTTTTTGAATGTCAGTACACTTTGCTTTATAGTCACCCTACTTTGCAACCACACACCAGGTCTTTGAACTCCTACTAACTCTAACTGCTTATCCATTGATTGACCTTCCCACTCTGCTACCTTTCTGCTGTCTCCAGTCAGTTACCCACCATTCTATACTCAACTTCTTTGAGGTCTTTTTTATAGTCTAGAGATGAGTGAGATCATGCAACATTAGTTTTTCTGTGTCTAGCTAATTTCACTTAACATAATGCCCTTCAGTTCCATCCAAGTTGCTGAAAATGACAGGATTTCATCCTTTCTGGTAGCCGAATGGTATTGCATAGTGTATATGCACCATGTTTCTTTATTTGTTCTTTAGTTGATGGGCACTTGAGTTCTTTTCACTTTTTCGCTAACCGTGAATAACACTACAATAAACATAGGACTGCAGGTGTCTCTTCAGCCTACTAATTTCACTTCCTTTCAATCTATAACCAGGAGTAGTGGGATTGCTGCATCACATGTAGTTCTGGGTTTTGTTTGTTGTTATTGTTGTTGTTTTGTAAAATCCATACTCTCTTCTTTAATGACCATACTAATTTACAATCCCACCAACAATGTGAAATGGCTGTGTTTTCTCCACACTCTTGCTAGTATTTATTATCTTTTGTTATTTTGACAATAGCTATTCTTGCTGAACTAAGGTGATATCTCACTGTGTTTTTGATTTGTATTTTCATGATAATTTATTTTTTTCATATAAATTGCCCAAAATTTTTAAATTAAGATAATATCAAGCCTTTAGCCAGGTATGGTGGTGCATGCTTGTAATTTCAGCTACTCAGGAGGCTAAGGCAGGAGGATTGCAAATCCAAAGGCATCACAGACAACTTAAGGAGATCTTGTCTTAAAAAATTTGAATTTAAATGAAAAAAAAACACTTTATTGAAATAATATATTCATTTATGCACGCATACACATTTAAGAGTAAATTTATTTATGGTCACATACCAGCAGAGTGGTGGTTTACATCTGTACGATATTGACTAAAAAAGTGACCATCTTAAGTTTGCATTCCTTTAATAATATTAACCACACACTTCTAGAATCCTTCTTTTGCTTCCAAACAGACTAATTGCCACCTAGATTGACCAAGAAATGTCATATTTGATCCTTTACTTCATGTAGCCAAAAACTTCCGATATCTTTTTAAAAAAATGTATCTTTCCTAGAGAAAATATGAAGGGTTTCATTAGAGGCAGAGATTTCTAGTACCTGAGATTGTATTCTGTTCTCTGCTCTTTCAATTGACAGCAATATGTATGCAGGAAAGTGTATGTAACTCTTATTTTCCACGCCCTGCATAGATTACATTTGTTCCAGTTAGTAGAAGCCTTTTCATAGGGAATGAATGGCAGTCATTGTAAAACAAATCCAATTCCCAAGCTTGTTGGACTCACTCATGGCTCCAGCCTTTCTTAGAAATCCACTTTCTGCTCTTCACAAGTTTATTATAAAGAGATTTTCTTATGCAAATTAGGAGACTTGTATAGTAATATCCCTAACATATAAAAATATGCTACCAGAATTGCACCTGCTGTTAGAACGTAGCAGTTAATGTCACAAACAGTGTTCTGTTATACATGTGAAAAAAGTAATCAAAGTACAGAAAGTAGTTGTTTATTAGTACGTAGTGGAGTGGCACAACCATGTTTGCTTTTAAGCTGTTAGTCAGATTATACAGCTAATAAGCAAATGATAAATGAGCAAAGCTATTTTTGCTCCCTAGTTTTTCTCTTGACAGAGATCAAAGAGTGAGGCTGGCTTGCAACTCCATGACCTGTCATTCTGTGAAAAGTAGGTGTCTTGCCAAAAATGAAACTACAAATCACATGTCGTTTGATCATGTTCTTATACTTGTTTGAACAGGCCACCTTGTTCAAGCTATGAAGAAAGTTCTGACATGTGTTGTCTGCTTTGAAAATTTACCATTGTAACAAGGCATCATGAAGTGGAATCATTGAGAACACTTACACACTGTATCCTAGACTTTGGAGCTTGAACATACACTTTCAGATTTGGATCCATTGTTTTTATTTGCTTGTTTCAAAGATTTAATTTCAAATAAAATAATCTGAGTGTTTCAGCATTATACCTATCTGTGAAATTATTTCAAGTAGATTCCTCATTCCATCCTATAAATGAGGTCCATTAAAACTTCTGGTCTAGGCTGTTTGACTGAGGTGTACAAAAACAAATGAGCAACTATTACTGTAACTAATTCAAAGCTGATAAAAATAACACTTCAATTAATTGATTAGGCCAAACTTCCTGAAATTTCAATATAAGTTGCAGGATACCTAAAACAGATATATTTTGTTTCTGATAGTGTTAGGTTAAAAACCACTGATTTGTTTTGAAAAAAAAAAAATCATGAGAGATATACCATACTAAGATTTTTGAAAAACATTAGCTAAATTTTATCTTCAACAAATGTTAAATATAAAACTGGTTTATCCTAAATTATGTTCGTAAAAAGTGAATTCAATCAAGCAACCAGGATTTTAACCTGCTTAATATCTAATCGTTTCTTGAAATGAACATTACCTTTTCAACCAGTGGTTTTGATGTTCCATGTAAGATGAAATTTAAGAGAAGATTAATTTTTTATAGAAGTCAGTGATAATGTGCAGATGTAATAACTCATGTATTTTGTTCCTAACAAGTTAACAAAGCAAAGATACTTCTGTATGTATGCTCAATATCCATTTATTGATTGTCTGCTCTGGGGATTGAACAAAGTTCCCAATAAAGTACACATAGAACACAGACATGTAGTTCCTGCCATGATTCACTGTTGCTTAGTTGTGTGTTTTGTCTTGTCTTCTTCCCAGGCCTAAAAGCTCATAGGGATGTTTATATGGTGGCATGTGTCCCCAATGTACTTTCCATGAAGAATTTCATGGATAAACATTTTTTTATTTATCAATGGTGAGCTTGAGCTATGACCTTCCTTCTTTCATTTATTTTCTCACCCTCTCTTCATCCCCAGGGACCTTTCACTCTGTGCACATAGAACTCTTCGCCATTCCCCACACTGACTTGCATTTCCCCTTCTCCAGCCCTTGAGTATTCATAACTTTTGCTAAAAATGTGTAACATTTCCCTCTATCCATTAACAGTTCTTCTACCAAGACCACGTAGAAGTGGTTTTACTTCAAACATGTCAGTATTACAACACTTATCTCATTGCTGTGTAACTAATCGTTGACCACTCCAAGCTACTTGAAGTTTGATTTGATTTTTTCTGTCTTTGTATTCACAGTACCCAAGAAAATGCCTACTACTTAATAGATATTCAGTAAGTGTTGAATCCAATCTATTTGATGAAACACACACAATATATACAGTTATTATTTCTTACATTTGAAACACATATGTCAAACATCCCCTATTTATCACCAACTGTATAACATAGGTTATTTTGATAACAAGGTAATTTTGAAAGCATGGTAGAAATATTTATGTCTCAGTTTTTTTATTTATCAGGTAGTTAAAAACAGGTATCCATCCATAATCCCTAATTCTTTTTTTATTTTTAGTTATACATGACAGTAGAATGTATTTTGACATATTGCACATATGTAAGGTATAACTTATTCTATTTAGGCTCCCTCTCTTGTGGTTGTATGTGATGTGGAGTTACCCTGGTCCTGTATACAAATACAAGGTTAGGAAAGTTATATCCAATTAATTCTACTGTCTTTCCTACTCTCTTTCACCCTCCCTTCCCTTTATCTCCCATTGTCTAGTCCAGTGGGATTTCTCTTATTCTTCTCTCTAACCTCCCTTGTTTGGGGTTAACATCCATAAATATGAGATAATAATAGGTCTTTGATTTTGGGGGATTGGCTTTATTTCACTTAGCATGATTATTCCAACTCCATCCATTTACCAGCAAATGCCATAATTTCATTCTTCTTTATGGCTGAATAATACTCTATCGTGTATATGTGTCACATTTTCTTTATCCATTCATCCATTGAAGGACAGCTAGGTTGTTACCATAACTTGGCTATTGTAGTTGAGCTGCTATAAACATGTATGTGACTATGTCACTGTAAGTATGCTATTTTCAAGTCCTTTGGGAATACAACAAGGAGTGAGATAACTGGGTAAAATGGTGGTTCTATTTCAGGTTTTCTAAGGAATCTCCATACTGCATTCCACAGAGGTTTGCACCATTTCAGACCCACCAACAATGTATGAGAGTACCTTTCTCCCCATATCTTCACCAACATTTATTGTTACTTGTTTTCTTTATAAATGCCATTCTGACTGGAGTGGGATAGAATCTCAGTGTAATTTTAATTTGCATTTCTCTTATTGCTAGAGATGTTGAACATTTTTTCAGATATTTTTTGCCCATTCTTATTTCTTCTTCTGTGAAGTGTTTGTTCAGTTCCTTTGACCATTTATTGATTGGTTATTTTTCTGGTGTAAGTTTTTTGAGTTCTTTGTATATCCTGGAAATTAATGCCTCTATCTGAGGTACTGATAGTGAAGATTTTCCCATAATCTGCAGGATCTCTGTACACATTCCTGATTGTTTCATTTGCTGTGAAGAAGCTTTTCAGTTTGATACCATCCCATTTATTGATTCTTGATTTTACTTGTTACGCTTCAGGAGTCTTGTTGAGGAAGTTGGTTCCCAAGCTAATAGGATGGAGATTTGGGCTTCCTTTTTCTTCTAGTAAGTTCTGAGTCTCTGGTCTAATGTATAAGGTCTTTGATCCACTTAGAGTTTTGTGCAAGGTAAGCTATAGGGATTCAATTTCAGTCTATTATATACAGCACAATTCCTAATCCTCATGCCATCAATGACTCACATCTCTGGTGAAAGATAAATTGAGAGATGAAATAAGTAAAAGGGTTACAGACTAGGGAGAAATGAAGAGTTGATGACAAGATGACAAAAGGAGAGATCTACTGATAAATCAGTCATTTTATGTTGTGACACAGCTATGTGCAAATTTATATATAAACATTTTTAAGTGACAGGTAACAGTACAAATAAACAATTTTATAGGATATATGTATTTATATGATTTTTATATAGTAAGCATATATTTATTTATAAATTTATATTTAAAATAATAAATATATAATAAGTAATATGAATTTTTACTATTAGATTATATCATTTATAGACATAAATTTACTATAATACTAAATAAATAATATATTTATATCATTAAATAAATATAAAATATATTTATTTCATATATATTATTTCATTTAACGCATATTAATATAATATATACATATAAGTATTTTTAAGGTGACATATAGCAGTTAGTACAAAGGAGCAAAGAAGATAATATATAATAATTGAAAAAAGTTGGGTACATTTCACGCTTTGTCCAAGAATTAATCCTTACCATACAATTAAACAGTATAATTCTGCCTGTGATTGCTTCCCTTTCATTTTTCCTTTTCAAGGCCTACCTCTGCTTTTCAGATTTCTTGGAGTAACTTTCCTACATACTTTCCCCCTCAAAATTCTTTGACTTAAAATCCTCCATGCTACAGTTGGGAAAGGGACCATGGGTCTTGCCATGATACTCCTTCCAGGAGTATCTGCAATCAAGTAAGACATATATTACCTTGAACCAAAGAAGTAAGTTTTGAACTGTGAGGTTTTAGGCAGTAGCAAAAAAAATAAGGGCCAAAAGAGTTTTCTTAACTCCATGAGCAAGAAATTCTTGGCCACTCCACTGGTTCCAGTCCTGTGCCTCTTCATAATGTTTTCCTAAGGGATAAAAAAAAAATTGTTGTTAAGTAGGAAATAAGCTGTGGCTAAGGTTATTCCATATTACCATGGGAAAAATAGTAGAGAGAACTATATGGGAAGACAAAATGAATAACTTTTTATAAAGATAAAACCTAAAAGATTATCCATTTTTCATTCCTAAGTGTAATACCACTGTGCTATGTCCATAAGATTACTATTTTAAAGCTGTGGCTCAGAAATCATGTGTTGAAAATTCTTCCCTGACATTGTTTCATAATGTCATTACACTCTTCTTTTATTTACATTAAAAATTAATTTAAAATCAGTAGTCATCCCAGAGGTTAGAATACATTTTATTTTTTCCTGTTGTTTATCTTCATTTACATAATTAATTGCAACCCATGCCAGTTGATGATGGTTAAATGGAGTTTGTTTTGTTTTTTGGTACTGGCGACTGAACTCAGGAGCACTTGACCACTGAGCCACATCCACAGCTTATTTTGCATTTTATTTAGAGACAGGATCTCACTGAGTTGCTTAGCACCTTGCTTTTGCTGAGGCTGGCTTTGAACTCATGATCCTCCTACCTCAGCCTCCCGAACTGCTGGGATTACAGGCATGTACCACCTAAATGGAATTTTTGTTCACTTGATTATGATTCTTTTTTTACTCCTGTTACTTATGTACTAAGTAAGGAAACACAAAGTGCTGATAAAATTCAGTCTTCACAACATTTTCCAAATTACTAAAAGCCCAACATCTTAATCAAAACTGGAGAAACACTCTCCATTATTCTTTTATCTATATACTCTACATGGGTATTCTTCAATATTTCCAGTTACGGCAAGATAATTAGATTAGTAGGAGGTAAAGCAAACCCAGATGTACAAAATAATGAGGCTATTTGTGGAAGAAGAATTAAATTTTGATTAATGCATTTTAAATACACAAAACCAATTAAAAGAGACACAGAGAGAAAAGGTTATGTTTCTTTAAAAAGAAGTACATAGATATAGTTATAACATGAACTTTTAAACCCCAAAGAAATTTTGGTGAAAAAAATATAATCTCCTCACTTTAAAAATAAAGGAAATTACGTGTAGAAAGTTTCAGTGTACTTCTCAAGGTCATGTCTTTTATTCATAAACACAGCTAGACCCAAACACAAAATTCTTGACTTTCAGATTAATTCCCTTTCTTTCGAATATAATAATTGTTGAAAAGTGATGCTCAAAATAGAACATCACTCAACCTTATAATCTCTCTCTTTTGGAAGATGTAATCTTTTAAAAATATCTTTGATATTTCAGACATCATTCTTAACATCAATTTTATCATTGCCTTGGTAAAACTTAAGTTTAAATGATCCAGGAAGTAGACATCTGAATAATTAAGGCTATATTATATCAATATTCAGAGAGACAATATGGAAGAAACAGAACAATATATCAATAAAAGAACTGGCAGATGTTTAGAGATGAATCTGTTGGTAAGACTATCTATTCCTCAAGCCACATTCTCTCTGAATTTGGACTTGAACTTAGTAGGGGATTAGAGAAATATCTAGGTGCTGAATCTATTGAGAAGGCATGAGAAGACAGACTTCCTTAAACAAAAGGAAATGCATTGAGACTGAAGTGGAAAGTCACAGAATCACACACAGGGTAAAGAACCAAACTTGGAAACTAACAGGAACCAAGCCGTCTGGCAAAGGAGGAAAGCAGAACTATATGTACAGTTTATATCAGGGCAGAGTGCACAGTACTCATACGAAGATGAATAGATGCCAAACATTTTCAATCTTTTTGTAGCTGCATTCAAGATTTAAGTTCTAAAAATGCAGAACCCAATTAGCCTGATTTGGATAACAACCACAATTTCTTGGCTAGGCGAGAAGGGTGACTAGAATACAATTGTGCCAGTCTCTGCTGAGTAAAGACAATATAGGTTTCCTAAATGCACTAGAGATCATTGTTAGGAACTACAAATAGATTACGGGAAGTCAAAATCCCACAAACATCGAGAGATAGAGAGAGAGAGAGAGAGAGAGAGAGAGAGAGAGAGAGAGAGAGAGAGAGAGAGAGAGAGAGAGGGAGAGAGAGAGGGAGAGAGAGAGAGAGAGAGAGAGAGAGAGAGGGAGAGAGAGAGAGAGAGAGAGAAAGGAAGTGTGTGTGTTAGTGGAGTAAAACAATCTGTGGTTAAAACTGTTTTAAAGTCACATTTTTTTTTTCTGATTATAAAAAATATCACATTTACTATAGAGAATTTGAAAAATACAAAAAAAGAAAGAAAAAAAAAACTTAGTCACTTATAATCCCAAACTATCTGGTATTGCCATCCTGAGTTTTTTTCTTTTCTTTTCCTTTTTACAAATAGTTATACATACAGTTATATAAACAGACACTAAAGTAAAAGTTGAGATACTCCTGTATGTGCATTTGTTACTTAATTGATCATTATTTCTGCACATGATTAGTCTTCAAAAACATAATTCCATTAAACAGATGATGATATATAATGTATTCATTCCACATTGTTATACATTTAGGTTAATAAGAAATATAACAGAGGAAAAAAAATAAAATAGTTAATGTTTTTGAGCATGGACTGTGAATTAGACCCTCAGTAGAGTACTCTATATGAAGCTTCATTTTATAAAATTGGAAAATACAGCCCAGAGAGGTGAAATTCTCCAAAGTCAAAGAGCTACTAACTGTAGAGTTGAGATTATAGCCAAAGGTTATCTTTTTTAAAAAGCACTGTTTTCAAGTTCTAAAAGATGTGAACTAACTTAAAGAAGGGACCAAGCCTAGACAGGATGGAGGGCTGTTCCAGAGCTCAAAAGTTTTGGAAGTCCATTTCCAGATGATCACTTCATTAGGCAGATAAAGATTAGAGAAGGTATGCCTTGCAGTTAGGGTCCAAGGTAGAAGAGATGTCAAACACATGGTCTGAGAAATTCATGGAAAGCAACTCTCTCTAAATTATCATCCTGGTGCTACAAATTCGACCGTTTTACTTCCATAGAAATTCAAGTTCAAATGACATTCATTAGGTGCCTTTGATGTGCCACGCACGGTTCTAGAAGTTTTTCTAACATCTCGAAGCAACTTATATGAAAATATATCCAATAGATAAAAAATAAGTGATACTTTTATAGAGTAGCATTTGCAAAGAAAGAAATAAACATGATAGGACTGTAAGGATTTGCCCATAGTTATAGTAAAGTCAGTCTGGCATTTTTTCTTGACAATAGACTTTTTTTTAATGATCACTATTTTTTTTATTGTTTGTTCAAAACATTACAAAGCTCTTGACATATCATATTTCATACATTAGCATCAAGTGGGTTATGAACTCCCAGACAATAGACTTTACTAGATATCTCTACATGCAGAACTCTCCCTGAAGACTGGATTTTCAGGAAGGATTTTTACAGCTCCTGATCTGACCTTACATGTAATACTAATGCATGAATTGAATTTGAACCCTATGCCTCTGTCCTTGTTACTTGAGACAAATTACTTAATCCTATTTCCTCATCAGTAAAATGAGAGATGGCAGCTACTTGGAGCTAATGCAAGGAGGAAGAGTAACCACTCGAAGATTCCTAGCACAGAGTAAGCAATGACTAATTAATAGCTGTTAATGATTCAGATACTGGCTACTCAATTTTTGAGACTTAAATACGAAGACCTCAGTCAATTTGTTCAAACACTAGTGCACAGCTAAAGTTAAAATTGCCACATCTCGACCTAAAAACAGACTTCCTTCATTGTTTTTTTTTCTTATTTTACACCAAATATAAACTGCATTCTTATTGTACACAGGTTTTGTATAGATGCTTTGGGACAAGATGTGGCCTGACCATCAAAAACTGGTACCTAGAGTATAAAGTGGAGAATGCTTCCATAGAATATACTTCAGAGAAGATGCTGTATGTTAAGTAGAGGAAGATTAAGTTCAGTGAATAAGGCTCACCAGGCAACAATATTAACAACATCTTTTTTTTATTTATAAAAACACTTTTACCTAAGACTAAAGTCTCACCCCAACCTCCCTGTCAGCCACTGAACTGAGCAACTTCATCTTCCTTGATCCTAGCCAGACCACTTAGTCCTCCCATCACGGTGTATTCTCTTTGGCCATCAAGCACAAATAGTCCAATCATATCAAGTAGAAAGTACAGCTAACCTTTTTCTCTTAACCTAGAGAAGTAATGTCCTCAGGATCTACAAGTGTGCATATCCCGGGGTGGAAATCAGGCCTGATTTGTTCTTGGCTTCACCTAAAGCCTCATTTACTGAGAGGTACTGCTGGGATTGACTCCAGGTCTCCCACCTACCAGCTCTGTCTTCTCTTAACTGCTCCAAATCACCTCAACTCAGAAATGACAGGTCACTTACTGCTTTCTCACCCCACGGATAAGAATTGAAAATTACAGCCTGGAGATCCATGAATTGCAATGGATGAGGTCTAACCAGCTAATTGAAGGCAGATTTCTTTTTCCCCTTGTGATTTCTGTATTTGCTCAAATTTCTCTGCATTAGTTTTCTCTCTCTGGCAGGCTTTGACGACTCTCGTTTCTTCTGCTTTCCTCTGTTTCCATTTCATTTCCCATCTTTCTTCCCTTCTCCTGTTGTACTCTCAATCCTCTTCTTTCTTCTATCATATCCCCTTGACACATATGTCTCTTTCTGTCTCTGTGTCTCTCTACCTCTTATTTCTGTCCCTGGGATTACATTTTCTGTACAGAGCACTGATGGTACTCAAGGTATTTAGGATAAAATGACCTAGATCCAAATGTAATTCCTGTTGCTTGACTAAGTTAACCACACAAGGGTTGGTATGTCATTCTTGTTCTCTGCCTCTTTGAAATAGCCATGTCTATTTCCAAATGAAAAGTCTGCTAATGATGTAGCCGGTTCCTAGTGTAGATAGGATCCAATTATCTGCTGTTTGGTGCTCAACCGCCTTTGTATCTGCCAGCCACACACCAGGTGGTAAAAATAGTGCATCTACTTTATTCCTAAGCATGAGGGTGTTTTTCTACTTTAAAAAAAAAAATTTTAAAGGCCAGAAAAAAAATAGTCTTGAAACTCAAGAGTATTTTACCCAAAAGGTCAAAGATTGAAAAGAATTCTCTTTCTTTCTCTTGTTAAGTTGCTGTTTTTCTGCAATATTAGCTGTGGTGTGTGCATGTGTTCAACCTGGGTTCTCTCCCTCCCCTGCTATTAGATTTTGCTTCAACTCACAATCAAGCCTGCTTTTCAGAATGCTCACTTTTCCATGGCAACGGAAACACAAGTAAAGATTTCTGGTGTTACTGTGGGAAAAAAATGAAGGAGAACCTAGGCATGACTCATGCAAGAATCTGTTATTCAAGAATATATATCAGCGGCAGTAGAATAAAGGTTGACTCTCTCTTCCCTACAGAAGTCAGGGAGCTGTGCACAGCTGATGGAGGGCAGGAGGCTAACCCTCAGTGAGCAGTGAAAAATGTTGGTCCAGTAAATTGCCTTATTTTTCCATGAGAATTCTGGACTATTTTCTATAAAAGGAAATATGCCTTTACATTTTTTTTTCTTGAGAGAGTTGAACATGTCACTAAAAGGTGCCTGATCAGAATGTCTGTGCGATGTCCTTGCTTACTGAAGCCTGCACTTAAGATCTCTTCTATGATTATGAAAGTTCTTGGCCAGGTCTACCCCCCATTTCACATCTCTGACACTAGCAGAAATTCCCTAATGCTTCAATGACCAACACAAGAAGAGTAATTTTCTGTGCCTGTATAGTCTGGTAAAGGTTACGATTCCAATTGCTACTAAGGAATTACCTCACTGAAAGATATTTAAAATTCTTATTGGAAGGTCCACCTTGGGGTAGCCGAGACTGGTGAAAGTGTAATCTTTGTTTCTTGGAAATACAGACATTCACCCTCCCAGATTGGCTGGTGGTACATTTGTTCATGGACAGCTCCAGGAAGAAGTATTTTAGGAGAAAGCGAAACCATAGAAAACATGCTGTCCAAAGGTGTTCTGTCTCAGTACTTTCTTCTTTTGCCCAGGGCACTGCTATTCCATCATCAGCTATGCTGCTTGAGCTGCAGTAGGAAGATATAGATCTGATAAATACAGGTACACAAATACATGAAGAAAATAGATGAAAAACCAGAGAACATCTTCCCATTACTGTTCCTCCAGCATCTTCAACACAGAATTCTGTATTACAGGAGTATTCCACAGGAGTTGTGGAATTGTAGTAGTAGGATTCTTTTAAAACAGGCAGATTTTTTAATAAGGCATATGTCTATAGAATTTCCAGATTTGAATGATATAGCTATGGCTATCTTATTATTAGAGTCTTAATCCAATCATTCTCTATGAACAAAAAAAATAGATTTCCATAGCAACCCAGACACAAAACAGATTTCCTGCCTAGATATTATAATTTGATTCATATAATATAGAATTTCTATTAGATTCATTGTTTTAAAATTACAACGATTCTAGAGACTTTGCTGAAAGCATTAATATTAACATTCTTAGAAAGGAATTCTTACCAAAAATACGTTTGTATCTTTGGATTGAACATAAGAGACAACAACTTTGTATGTACATAATTAAAATTTAATCATGATTCTATGGTGATTATTAAGGAACTATGGGTTATTTCTCTAAGTATCTAATTTTTCCTTTAGAGAAGTGGGGTATTTTGTCTTGTTTTTATAATTTTTTGTAAAAATTAGACTATAATTACCTCAAGCCATAATTTAATAGCCTCTAACACCAGAATAGGTTTATTGTCTTTCATAAACAATGAATCAAAATATATTTTAATATTCTACAACACTCTAGACTTGTTTCCTGAAAAAGAAATTTTCTTTGCTTAACAAAAACAAATGTAACTTAAAATTTAATTAAGCAAAAGCATGGATTAATTGTGTTTCCACTGATGTAAAGAACTTTTTATTGAATGTGCCAGCCGATCAGTCACTGGATTAGAGCATAAAATAAACTGATCCGCAGATAGTTACTGAAGTCCTATGTGTTCTCAGTGGAGTGTGCCAGATTATGTTGGTATGTGCTTCACTAAACATAGGATTTTTAAAAAATAATGAAGTTTGGGGTGAGAGTCCTGAGACAGCATAAGCTCATGAAGAAGCAGAACTATAATCAGATTATCAGGATTTGTATCTATGCATGGTAAATTATAGAAGATTGTAGTGTTTCCATGACTAACGCCCTAGAAAAGCTTCACAGATGAAAAGTTTGGTTGTCAATATGTATTCTCTTTCACCTCTAAGACAGCTTATTGTATCACCTAGCACAATTTTCCAGCTTTTGAATTTCTAGGCAGGTAAAACATTAAAATGCATATTAACTAAACTTCAAACATTTTTTTTTGGGGGGGAGATGCCACCTGTAAATCCTTTTGGATTACTCATTTTCGGATATCATATCCTAGTCTGCAGGGGTTTATTCAAAAAAGGCTTTAAATGTGATAGCCAGCAATGAGTTGGCAGAAATAGAAAACTAGTCACATGGTCATGAGGTTATGAAGTCTCTTCATCCAGAAATTATGTAATAGTACTTAACACAATGTAGTTAGCAAACTATTGTGGCACATTTATTAATTTCAATCTGACTGAAAAAAAATTAAAAATTACATGCTTAACAAATATCTCAAGTGACATGAAAATATAATTGTGGTAATTCTACCCTTAGGAATCCACCAAAATTTTCCTCTTAAGAAAAGCTAAGATATTCAAAACAAAGCACTTGAAGATGTAACATTGATTCTGTCATATTCCCTTTTCAGAATACAATTAGCCTGAGGTTAATGCTAAATATTTAAAACATCATAATTTTCAAAAAGAAAATGGAGATGTTTAGAATTCCATTACTCACTACTACTTCTTTCATAATAAATCTCTACAACTCTCAAATTTAATACAAAAAGAAAATTTTAATTTCTGTTAACATTTAAAAATCAAAATATATGTACATACTGAAAAGAATATTTTTATGCTTAATATGGTAGTTGTTTTTAAAGTTTTCAACACTTCTGGACTTTTATATGTTTTTGTAGTTATAATATCTGTATATTTGTGGTGCTTTTGAATTTTTTAACAGCATTGATATAGGTTTTATAAATTCATAAGCTTCATGGCAGCAAGAAAGTGGGCTAAACTACCTCTAGCTCTGTCCTGCTTCCTAATTTCTGTGACTTTTTTTTTTTTTGCATCTATATAGAAACTATTGAGAAAGATAACAAAGTTGTTTGCATTTTTAGAAAGGAAATACAGTGGCATTTAAGTTCGGATTAGAGAATGCATGCTGCTTTAATTTTAATGTTTCCACACTGTAGTACAAAGAAAGACTCTGTTTTTAAGAATGTATCTCAGAACTTCTAAGGTCAATCTTAAAGGATCTTTGAGAGGATTTCTGAAATAGCTACATGTCAAGTGCTTCCATTTGGTGCCTGGTATCTGGTACCCAAAGCAGTGGCCATTATTATTTTCACTAAATATCCTAATCAATATAGATGCATCTGATATGAAAATTTGATAGTTAATTTGGTCGGCCTGGAACACAAACACAAAGCAAGCAACTGAAAAAAAAAATACTTCAATTGTTAAAGTCCAAATGAATTAAGCAAAACTTTGCAGATATGATGATATTTGTTTCAAACCAAAAATAAGTGCACATGATCTGATTTCAAATAAAGCTGCCTTATGCATTATCAGAATAACCACAGAAAATCTCCTAAGCAGGGGTCTTTAAAACCCTGAGAAGATGTATTCTTTTCTTCATTTCGTCTCCTTAGGTTTGCAGTAACAGGAGAAAAATCAGGTGCTGGGTTGGGGTTCATGTTAGCTTCCAGCCACTGGGGCCAAGGAGACAAAACTGTGAATCATTTTAGCTCCAGCACCTTTCCCTCTTTCCAGAAAGAAAAGTCTTTCCTCACAGGCTTCCCCTCAATCCTTCACTTGCTCAAGAGGTCCATGACAGCTGCCTACTGAGGACCTCACCCCCATACACGGAGGACTGCCTGTGGTCCACCCTCAGCCCCTCACTGCTCTTCAGACAGTGCTCCATGGACATGACCTCTAGGGTCTCAGCAGGCTTTCCTTTCAGCCCCTGCTCAAAGAATGATTGACAAGTGCTCTATTGAGAACAGCTTGCTGTGCTTCCCTTCAGAACTGGCAGTGAGAAGAAAATGTGCAGAGTGCGGTAAAGAGCATCAGAACCCAGGCCACACCATATGTTCCCGTCATTGTCAAACTGATAACCTCTCTGAGACAGGGATGTGCCTTTGTGTACCTAGCAACACCACGGAAAGGAGCTGGCAAAAAAATCAAATCTCAATCAGCATGAGCCTCCTAGATTGTCTGAGATAGCCTGGTTGTGGTTAAAAATTTGAAGTATGATGTCCTGCATACTTGCTTTATCCTTCCTTTCTCCAGACTCTGCTCTGTCTCAAGGTTACAACAGAAACACACACAAGTTGGGCAAAGACTCATGACAGGCAAAACATCCCACCAACCCCAAAGAGTGCCGGTGGAGCTTTTCATGGAAGAAGGGAAAAGATATTGAAAGTTTGCTCTCTGCTTTTCTTCCACAGTGTTGAGATTTTTACAACTGAATAGTGCTTACATTTTGCACCTTTGAAAAACTAACTGGATTCTAAGAAGAGTGGAGAGAACAGTAATAAGAAATATCTGGATGCTCAGGCCTATTGTGTTAGTGGTTAGACTATATACAGAGAGAGATGGGATATATGACAACTCTACATTGTTTTGTGTAGCTCATTCACAAGGCCGAAGGCTAGGTTTGGAAACAAAAAGTGCTAAGAAGTAGCAACAGAACACTTGGTCACTGTACCCTATTATGTTTTCTCTTGTAACATTCAGTTCTCATGCAGGATGAGACTCTTGCAGGTTCTTAAGCCACAGACAAAGGATGAGGCATACAGTAGACACTCAGACCATATCTATCTGTTGAATATATAGTGCTAGGGTACACAAAGAATGCAAAGCTGTTCTTAACTCAATTATAAATAAAGGAGTGTTTTTTATAAAGAAATTAATTCATATCATCTTGCCAAAACAATTGTGTGAGGTGAATAGATTTTATGTCAGTCCAAATGTATACATATGGATGGCTCCTACATATGGATGTCAGAGGCTATGAAAAATTCCCACTCTGAGGATATTTATTACTCCAGAGCACATTTCTTATCATATTCTTCAAATAAGACAGTCAGAGATAATTGTCCCCAAAGACAGTTGCTTGTATCCTTACATAGTTACTAATAATTTTTTGCTTGTATATCATGCTGCCTCACCAGACTACAATTTCTAATTCCTCTTTGAACCCCTCATGGCACCAAGCATAGAAATTTGCACATTCTAGGCCTTTAGTAAAAAGTTGAATTAACATTCTTATTAGAGATATACAAATGCATTTCTCTTAATTCAAATATATGCAAACTAGAACTGCTTGCCAGATTTTAATTAGTAAATAATGAAAACACTGCATGTATTTGCTTTGCTTTCTTTGAATACTGCCTATATTTTTTCAAAGCCCTTAACACATTGTAAAACAAAGCTCTAGCAAAAGACAAATCCATTTGTTTTAACAGAGACTTCTTATGAATGCCTTTTAATGACATGAATGAGTGATGTAAAATGGGCATCTGCTCCCCATTATTTCTAGATCATGAAAATATTATTCATTTCCAATTCTATGCTTCCTGCATGGTCACCCAAAGGAAAGGAGACGTCTGACTTTACATTCTCATTTTACATAGAGATTAGTCTGTGGGAGGAGAGGAAGGATGGTTGCATTGGATCAGGTTAAATTTTATTTCCTTTAGCAAAGTTGGACCAAATATGTGAAGCTAAGAGCCAGGGTGGACAAGATATGATTTGTTATCTCAGCTTAACAGGAGTTTATTCAGACAATAAGAGTTGGTCATAGAAATGGTATTCATAGGTAAATGAATCACTATTAATGTCACTGACATGACCTTCGTTTCAAACACCCAATTTAAATCTGATCAGCATTACCTTAGAGAGTTAAGTCTAGTATCATATATAGTGCAGGTTTTCACTGAAAGTTCCCCAAACCATCTCTAATATTACTGGCACATTGCTGACCTTAAGTAGCTTGCATTTATATATCTGACAGTCTATCCATATACCATTCAAAAGTATACCATTATTGCAAGATAGTGCCATTACAGGGGACAAGGAGAATGATAATTTATCAACCAAGAGAGCCCTGAAATTAAGCACAGTGCTTAGATCCTCAATTCAATCAGCAAAGGCCCAAAGGAAATCATCAGCAGTCCCAAAAGTAGTGAATGTTCATCTTTCTTTTTCTGTTTGTGAGGGTCTCCAATATCCAGCAGCAGAGAATAACACGTGTCTAATCCTAGTGATACAGGCAGGTAGCAATTAGGAACAGCTCCTTTTGTTTTGATGACTTGTTAAATCCTCCCTCCATCTTTCCTTCTGACTGCACCATTACTGTATTTCCTATTGTAATCTTTAGTGCTATTCATTATACATGCTTCACATCAGTGTTTGGGAGAGCATCTCAGAGTTTGTGGTTTTTCAGTACATTTTAGCATAAAAATAATTATTCATCACATATTTTCAGCTAGTTTCTCCACCACACACTGGCAAGGAAATTCCTGCACATAAACGCCTAATAAACTGGTTAAGTCAGATGAACAATGTGTTTATTTGATGAGACATATATTGTCACTTTGGAGAAAGAACAATGTTGGCCACACTAATAACTATCCAGTGCCTATTTGGGTGCCTATCTGATACCGCTGGCTACCGGTGACGAGTTCTGCCCCCTCACATGTTGAAGTACAGCATTAGAGAAGCACACTGAGGCAAGCATATAAATCAGGATTTATTTAAAAAGGGGTAAGTCACACAGACCTTTCCCAGGAGGGAGAAGGGGGCCACAGCTGGTACCCTGGTATCCCAAGAAGTAAGGATGTTTGGCCTTTTTATATGTTCTAGGCTTCCTTTGTTCTCTTGCTCTCTTCCCCTTATCTTTCTCCTTCCTGCATATGTGATTATAGGTCCAGGAAATGTGGGATAGCAAAAGGTAGGAATCAGGTGGGCTGAAGGGTCCAGGGAGGAGTGATGGGCAGGGGCAGGAAGGGGGTGTAATTAACAACTCCCTATAGGGAAGGACAATCCCTGGAACAGGTTACCTTAGCAACAGGTTGGAGGCAGCCAGGTTGTCTTGATAAGGGTTGAGGAGAAGGGCTCTGAAAGAATTATCATTTCAATTCCTCTATTCTCTAGATCTGGCCCTCACCTACCCACCTGTCTACTTCTGGCTTCATATCTGCCATTCTACCTTTGTCTCATTTCACCTTCATCCTCATCACCATGTCTTGGGCACCCTGGCATTTTCTTTCCTCCTAGACACTCCAAGATTACTCCTGTCTTAAAGACTTTCTTTTGCATTTTCCTGAGATATTCTCTATACAGATCATTTTTGGTAGGTTCCCCATTAACATTTATATCAGAGTTCAAATACCATTCCGTAAAATTCACATCAGCTATATCCTCCAATCAGGTCTCCATACTCTACCCTCAGTTTTCATCTCTCACATCCCCTTATTTAAAAATAATGTATCATATCATGAATCACTGTCTGAATTCATCACATTATTTTCTTATTTATTTCCTGTATATTTCTCTCTCCCCATGGCAAATGACATAAGGGATCAAAGCCCTTCTTTATATTGTTTCCTGTTTTATCTCTAGCCCATGGATATGTGCCCAGCACACAGTAGGTATACAACAAATATTTGTGGGATGAATTGACATGCCTTCAAAGTCTATTGTACAGAGCATTAGTGGATGTAACTGGTGTCAGCGGTGATGGGCAGGTGTTCACTGCATATTTTCCATGACTGCACTATTGCTCTATTTCTTTCTTATTGTAATCTTTAAAGCTTATGCATTATACATGCTTCAGGTCAATGTATAGAAGAACATCGCTAAGACCTTGAAATGTCACAGAATTTAGAAGCTGCAGAAAGCTGGAGGCCCAAAGAAAATGAGATCTGCAGTCTCTCTGTTAATAACCAGCAAAACAGAGACAGATGCAATGTCTTTCTAGTGCTTTCCCTCCCCCCACCCTCCCTCATCTGCTCAGTGCTCAGGGATCTAAACTGCGCTCTTCTACTAGCCTTATAGCAAGTAGCAATTTTAAAATTATGGAGACGTTTGTTAGTTTTCTATAGCTGCTATAACAAGCTATCACAATTATTCCATTTTAAAACAATACAAAGCTTTTTGTTGTTGTTGTCACAATTGTGCAAGCCTGAACTCTCTAGCACAGTTCTCACTAGTCTAAAATAAGAAGTCAGCAGGGCTATGTTCCCTCTTTGAGGCTGTAGAGGAGTCTACTTTTTTTAACCTTCCTTATCTTTTAGCTGCCCATCTCCTTGCCTGATGTCTCCTTCCTCCATCTCCAAAGGCATCAACACTATCAGGTTCTTTTCACCTCACATTATGTTACATCACTCTGACCTTCTCTGTCTTCCTCTTTGATATTCAAGGACCCTTGTGGTTACATTGGACCAATTTGGATAATGATGTCCTTATTTGAAAGTCAGCTAACTAGCTATCAATTCTATCTTCAATCTTAATTCGTCTTTATTATGTAAAGGAACATGTTCTCAAATTCTGGAGGTTCAGACATGGACTTCACTGGGGGCCTTTTCTTTGCCTACCACAAGAATAAGAAACAACAACAACAACAAAATTGCATCCATCTTCCTCTCCCAAAAGAAACGGGGTTTACATGTTGTAATATATGGTACCATTTGAATTGTGGGAAATTTTTGGCATTAATAAATTCTGATGAAACATTAGCTCATATCCAATCTTTTGTTAAAAGATAATTTTCTGAATGCTAGAAGTAGAACTTTCATGTAAGTTTAAGATCCACACATATCAAAGATTTTACTTCAATTTATTAATAAAGGAACTGTGAAGATTGGTTCAAAGGAGTGTATGAGCATAGAAATTCATATAGCCAATTAGTAAAGAAATAATTTTGTTAATATTAAGAGACAAAACTGTTTAATCTCCTCTATGTACATAAAAGTGTAACCTTTCGGGTTGATATTTTCTACCAGACTGAAATCTACTAGATAAGATCTTAATTTCATGGCCCCCATTGTGTACTGTTTTATACACATTTTTTTTTTCAGTGCTGGTGGACTAAACGGAGGGCCTGATGCATACTAGGCAAGCCCTCTACCACTGAGCTACAGCCCCGATCCCCCAGACACTTTGTTAATCTGTGGAAGAACCATTCAGAACAATGACATTGACAAGATCTATATTTATTTCCAAGTTATAGATATTTTTTCTTAACATTTCAGAATAAATGCTAAAGGTAGGATTATTGAATTAAAATTATGAATTATTTTCAGTTTATAACACATTTTTAAAACTATCAACATTTGTAGGTGATGATTTCACAGTTTGTCTCACTTGGATTTAAGATTAGGAATAAGGTACTGTTTTGTGATGCAGTTTTATCATATTTAATTTTCAATCAATTTTCTTAAGGGCATTTTTTTCTCCAAAGAATTAAAGAGATCACATATATGAAAAGATGTTTTTAGCTCTTTATCAAGAAATCGTTTAAAACAATATTACTCAAAGGATTTTGACTCTAAAGTTTATTTTTGTTTGTGTCTCCTAAATTTGTTAGCTATGGTTTTGTAAATTTTAGAATATTCACAATTTCTTTCTATCAATACAGATCAGAATCCAGATTATCAGAAATGAAATAAAATAATGACCATTGTATTCTCAGGAATTAAACATTTACACTCTTTTCATTGTGTCTTTAGAATTATTATCATTGACATATGATGAGCTTCTGAATTATGTAGTAATTAGTTTTTTTCTGATATGCTTAGTAAGTTGTTATGAAATAAGTTTATAGAAATAATTACTAGTGATTTCTTAGCTTTCATTGCCCATGCAATAACAGTGTTCCTTATTAAAGGTGTTAATAAGCACTTTAGATATTTACAAACATTCCTTTAGGTGGTCCTTCTTAAACAATGCCTGTACCATTAATAATGTGCCCTTATTTACAAGTCCCTTTGGTGCCTTTTCTGGTTTTCCAGATAGCAAATATAAACCTTCTGGGTTTTTGTTTTGTTTTTCTATTTCTTAAAAAATATCAATAAGTTGTATAGAGTTAGGATTAACATTGGCTATACATATTACAGAAAACCCAAAATGAAAGTGTCTTTTAAAATTGGTGATTTTAGTTTCTCAAGTTTAAAAAAAAAATCATGAATGGTCAGCAGGATGACCAAGGATTCTATAATCCTAGCCTGGGTTACTTCTTCAAGGCCATCTTATTGATCAATGTGACTTTTTTTTTTTTTTAAATTTTACCAAACACTTAAATTTGTATTTTATTGTCTAAACTTTACTTTAGGAAATGTAATCTTTTTTTAGTTGAATGTATTATTGCTACTCAGAATGAAATCTATGAATATTCTTTGACAATGAAGAGTTTTTGCCATACTGTTTAATTATTTAACAATCAGAATTCATGAAATTGAAAGATAGCTCAAATCAAAGTCAAGACTGGGACAAAAATACCAGAGAAAATCAACTTAAAGAAGAAAATATTTTTTTTGGTTTATGACTTCACAGGTTTTTGTCAGTTGTCATGATTCCATTTGTGGTGGGCTTTCGGTAAGTCAGAACATCATGGCAGGGATGTTATGGGGAAACAAAACTGCTTACTTCATGGTGACCAACCAGGATGGAGAGAGAGGGAGAAAGATAAAAGAGAGAAAGGAAGGTACTGGTCAAACACATAATATCCCCTTCAGAGATATGTGCCTGGTGACCTACTTCATTCAATAAGTCTCCACCTCCTAAAGCTTCAGCACCCCTGAATATCACTACTAGCTGGGAACCAAACCTTCAACACATGAGTCTTTGGAGGATATTCTATGTGCAAACTATGATTTAATTCTTCCAGTTCAAAAATTCAATGATTGTGGGCTGGAGATGTGGCTCAAGCAGTAGCGCGCTCGCCTGGCATTGGATCCTCAGCACTGCATACAAACAAAGGTGTTGTGTCCACCGAAAGCTAATATATATATATATATTTAAAAAAATTCAATGGTTATGTAATATATTATGATTTACATTTTCTTACTTTGTAACATTTTCATTTTAACCTAAGACATGAATGATATTTATATTTAAATATTATATAGACTTCTTTTGTGCTGAAGACATTGAGAAATTTTGGAGAAATATTTAAGCACATATGGTATCATTAGCTGTCTCCCTAACCAAAATGTGACTTTTGTAGCCCATGGATAAGCCTCAAACAGAAATACCTATTGAAAATTCTATCTTCTGTTTATTAGTGAGTTGAGATATTGAGTGTTTCCCTTTATCTGAAACTTTGGAGACTATTTGCGTATTATGAGTATAAATCTTAGCTAATCCAGCAGGAGGGAAAGTTTTGTACTGAGAAAATTTTGTTTCAGGCAGAGTGAAGATATTTGAGTGATGATTGTCATCTTTTATGTGCCTTGTAACTGTGATAGATGGTCTTGAGCTTCAATGATTCATAATAGCATTTGGAGACATATAAAAAAAGCAGCTAATTCAAATGAAGGCGTTGGTAAAACACCACAGAAAATGTAGGTCACAGAAGACCATGGGAATCTAACACAAGAACAGTGCATTGCCAAAGAACATACTCGAGGACAGTAGAAGGAAAGATTTGTACACTCATCACTGGCTCCAAATAAAATGGTATTTTTATGTTTACACCAGAGCCTTCCAGCATGACAAACTTCCTCCCTCATTCCTTTCACCCTGCTAAACCTCCTCACCCACAGAGGCAAATGGCTTTATGCCTGCTCCCTCTTAAATATCAATTTCCTTAATACCCAGTGGCTTGGGAAGCTGAGGCAGGAGGATTGCTAGTTGAAAGCCAGCCTCAGCAAAAGCAAGGCACCAAGCAAGTCAGAACCTGTCTCTAAATAAAATACCAAAAAAAGGAGAGGGGTTCTGGGGAGGTGACTCAGTGGTTGAATGCCCCTAAGTTCAACCCCCAGTATGAAATAAATTATATATATACACATATATCTAGATTTTTTTTTCCCAGACAAAAGAATGCGGTCCATAGGAGATTCACAACAACAGCAATAGGGAAGTTTTGGGCAGTAGAAATTAGAAGTCCAATTTCACTGGATTTCCATCCTACTTTCAATTGCATTACTCTGTCTGTCCTTTAATAATTTCTGTTAAAACATGTTTTTTCCAGATTTGGGTATCTGCTTATTTTGCTGAGCTGAGGGGAAAATGTGGACTCCTCCTAGTGATGACTTAGCATCACCTTCTGTGTCCCATGTCATCAGCAAATGGATTTCCATCTAAGATACACTGAGTTTTCATAGAAAAGTGAAAGAGGTCTACAGAGGAGCATAGGGAGTCCTCAGCACAGCACCCATGAAATAACATATAGTAACTCCCTATCACAAAGATAAGCCTGTTAAGACTCTATAAACCAATCATTATTCTAGTCATTTTTTTAAAATAATTGTTAAACACATACTATATTTTGTAAACTATGCAGATCTCTAAGAATTCAAGAGCAAACAATAACAACAACAACAAAAAAAGCAGTTCTTTCATCTTCCAGTTTCACTGGCCTTATGATAGATAGAAAGATCCCTTCCTGACATGGAGTTGAGGAGCCAAACTAAAGTGTCTACCAGATTCTCAAGACTTTTAGCCAACTATTGTCTTCTTGGCCATGTCTGTTTCTGTATCTGCATTATTTAGAAATTGAACCAGGACAGTTTGGATGTCAGGTTGTAATACTGGGTCAGCTCTGAGAACCCTAAAATCACAATCTGTCATAAACTTGATGGATGTCACATATCCCTTTCCATCTCAAAATACCTTTCTCATTGACCTGTCAGGTACCTGAGTCATGTCATTAGCGGTATTGCTTCTGCTATGTCGTTGTATACCCAAAGCTTTATTATAATAGACACATGCAAGATATTCAGAAATAACAAGCTAATCTCTGTATTAGTTTTCTTGGGCTGCCATAGCAAAGTACCCTAAATTTCATTGCTTCAAACTACAAAACTGTTTCCTCTCATAGTTCTGAAGGTTACAAGTCCAAGATGTTATCAGGTCATGTTCCTTCCAAAGTTTTTTCTAGACAATGATTTTTTGGTCCCTTTTACATCTTCTGGTAGCCTCTGGTGTTCCTCAATTTGTAGTGGCATAACACCAGCTTCTGCTTTCAATGTCCCATGATGTTTCTCCGCCTGCGTATCTGTGTTGCTTCTATTTTTATAAGGACCAAGTCATGTTGAATTTAGGATCCAGACTAATCCAATCTGATCTAATGTTAACAAACTTGCATCTGCAAGGACCCTATTTCTAAATTAAAGCATATTCCAAGGTAGTGGGCTGTCTTAGTTCAGTCTGCTCTGACAACACTGAGTGACTCACCGACATCCAAAATGTGTTTCTCATATTTTTGGACTGGAATTCTGAGATCAGAGTCCCAGCAGGGTCAGGTTGTGCTGAGGGCCCTCTTCGGCATTGCAGACTGCTAACTTCTTATTGTATCCTCACATGACAGAAAGAGAAACCCAGAGCTCTATGAGATCCCTTTGACAAGGTCTCTGATTCCATTCATGAGTGCTCCATCCTCAAGACCACTCCCTGCCTCAGTCCCACCCCTAGCACCGCTGCATTATGAGATCACATATGAATTTGAAGGGACACATTCAATCCATAACATAGAGATGAGAACTTTAATGCGTCTTTTGGGGGACTACAATTCAAATATTAGCAAGTTTTTATTAATGCATGAGCTACTCTATCAAATTAGCAAGATTTCACCTAGCAGAAAGAAAACCCTGAAAAGTGATACATAAAGGAACTAAGCTTTTGTGAAGTAAACAGGATGAGAGAGGAAGAAAGACAAGTGAAGAAGCTCAGAATGAAGGCGGTATGGCAGGCTCCAGGGAGGTGTCTGGAGGGGCAACTGCTGGCCAACCCAGAGGTCCTCATATATACGCCAGGCATTTGGAAGCGCACCCAAAGAATATGCCAGCAAAAGCTGTGGGTTGGCGGGGGTGGGGTGGGGGGGAGGCGTGAGGAAGACAAACTTCACCTACTTCCTAAGTTTGCCTGGGCCAGAAAATAAATGAACTTTTGAAACAGAGTTTTGCAATTTAAAGTAAATTAAGTCAATGAATAATTTCCTTGGAAAATTGTCTTTGGCTTTCTCACAGCTCTTTTATGGCTTATTCCAGGTTTTTCATTGGAAAAATTAATGCTTTAGACAAGTGGAATCCATACCACTTAAGTCCCCTTTAAATAATCAAGCAAGGTTAAAAAGAGAGTATTCATGGTAATAGAATCTGCCACCGGGGATTATAGCTTACTAAGAAAACTATGACTAATGTCATTCATTGATTACCCTTACCTCCCCAAGAGTAATAAGGTAAAATTTTAATAGGGAGGATTTAAAGCAGAGAATAAAAATGTTCCCAGTAGGAGTTTTTTTTTTTTTTTTTTTTTTTTTGGTTGTATTGCAGCAGCATCTTCACTTGAGGGAGGTTAAGGATTAGGAAGAAGGTAATCAGAAGTTTGAGCACAATGCTGCCTTATTTCACTCAGTCATATGTTTTTCTTGGTCTAATAAAACTTTTCCACCACAAAGGTACATATATTTTTTTCATCTCATGCAGAGAGCTGGTTTTTCAATAAACAACTCATGTCCTTGAGAACCTCATCTCATAATGGTATTGCAAGTTTCATGCTGCAAAATCCTTTAAGATGAGACATCCTCATCTTTGGAAAAATCTTGGGTGAGAGCCAAAGCATCCCTTCTGAATCAGACCACTCTGCAGGGAAATGAATCGGAATAGCTAAATTGAGGCCTTGCTTGTTGAGCTTTATATCAGATAAGTAACCCACATTTCTCAAGCTTTTTCCCCCTTGTGAGCTTCATTTGAATTTTACTTTCTTGGTTCTTGACATTCCCCAAGTTTCCCACTCTGCTCAATGATCCAGCTGACAGTAGCCCATTTTCTATTGTTTGAGATCATTTCATGAGTTCCCTGAAGTGGGAGGATTGCCTCCGGGCTGCTATTGCCATTTATCGAGAATGGAATGATTCTCCAGTTCTGACAGAGCAATCCTGGTTTATGTTCAGCTGGTGATTCATTCTGACCTAGATCATTCTCCACCATATTTGTTCATTACCAGCCTTCCTTCTTTAAAAAAAGATACAGAATATCTGAATGTATTTCAGGCAATTTCTCAAGATATCCAAACAATGATTTCCTATTTTCTAAAATATTGGCGACTGCTGTCCAGACCACCAACTAGTCCATACTCAGAAAGAGTTGTCTGAGAGTCCACCCTGGAATAGGAGCCAGGGGCCTGTGAAAGTCACAGATAAGATGGTATGAGGTTCTCTGAAAAGAAAAAAAATATAGGCAACGATTTTCGGGCCACTTTGAGTTTGAATGGGAAAGTTACATTTCTTTCCAGTCTTTCATACCTTGGTATGTAAACAGAGATTTTTTAAAATCTATTCAATAGAATAGTTCTTATAGAGTGTTTCTCAAGGCCTGGTTCTTGGAGCATCTGTCCACACAGCTACAGGCATTCTAACTGAAGTCAGATCCTAGACCCCATCCCTGAACATACTGATTTAATAAATCTGGAAAGGGGCCCAGAATTCTTGATATTTTAGCATACACCCTAGATGATTACCAAGCCTACCCAGCTTGAAGAACAATCTCTGTAAGAGTTCAATGTAAACAGCCTGGTGCGTAATAAGAGTACAACAAATAGACAAATCCATGGATAGACCATCAATTCCTTAAACACAGGGATGGTGTGTCTTAGCTCTTGTAACTTTGGCACAAAGCCGATGCTCAATAACTACTCATTGATTAGATGGTTAGAAATTACTATTTAGAGCTGGAAGCAAAGACCAGGAAGAGTCAGAGAATGTTTGATTCAAGTGAAACAGGAAATACAAGCAAGATACATCATCAGAAAATAAGCAGGATGTCTGACTGTAGTTGTGTTTTCCCAAAAGTCAACAATAGTACAGAAGAGTTGATGCCAGGTGCCACAAAGATATAAGAATTTGGGAAATCAGAAGAAGGAAGAAAATATAATAGATATGGTAGCAGGAAGAGACCAAGCAGGGAGGTGATATAAAATCCATTGCAGTCAGAACTACTGTGCCCCCAAAGTCTGAAGAGCAAAACATCACAAACAGGAGACAGAAACCTCCCCCTGCGAATCTGAAGTAGAAAATTTGAACACCTGGCTGAGTTTGGGATTGTGAAAGAAGATTCTGGTGAGAAAACCTACTTTCTTAAGTTTGAGAGAACGTACTAGACTAAATCAAAACTAAAAGCATAGCAAAGGAAAATAGATGTTTCACGAGTTTCATGATAAAATCAGACAAATTGAACAGCTCAGAGGAGTAATATTTTTGGTTCTAACACAGAAGTACATGTATTGGGACCCTATTTCAAACATTTTTATCTGGACCTAGGAGTATATAATTAATGTTCTAAAACTAGAACTAACAATATTGTTATTGGAATCATAACCAGTGATTAGATCCTTATGTAAGAAATATCCTGACAAAGTATTCTCAAAGACAAATTTAGATAGTGATAGTATTATTTCAAAAAAATAGTGAATTGACCCTGTGCAAATGACTTTAAAGATTTGAGAAGTACACATGACATGTCAATATATAAAGCTGTAGTTCACTTTTATTTTACATTTTATTACCACAATGTATAGATCCATTTTCCTAGTTCTAATATGATAATAATTTTTAGAGCATCACTGTAAAAATGGTTGTGTTTTCCCAGTGCCTGAGTTATGGACTTATATCTTATTATACATATGAAATATTTAGACAGCAATTAGCCCAGTGATTCAAGTGTATTAATGAAAGTAATGTGCCAGCAATCTGCAAAGAGAACCACAAAGAGAATTCTATGACAACACAAGTATTTGTGCATTTTTACAGATAAGTCCATTACGTTGAGTCATTCATGGAGAATAAATGGCAAGCAAAAATAGGATTTATCAGGAGAGAGCCCTAAGGGTTGTAGAAAACACAGGAAAATCCAATTAGAACTGCAGGGAGTTGGTTCAATCTCTTAATCGGCACTGCAGCACAGCAGATTCATATTATTACCTACTATTTAAACTTTATTACTCCATTTTTCTGTCTGTGGTCCTCTGCTTTGCCAGCCCACCTTGAAAAGATGGCAGGCAGAACCATATAATACTTTTTATGGCCTTGGCATCAGCACTGTTTTGTGGCTTGAAAGATAAGTACCATTTGAAAATGATGAGGTGGGGAAGCAGGCGACACTTTGGCTTGTTTTATAAGCGAGAGTGTAGGGCTGTTTGCCCTGCATTCTAATCAAGAAAGCCATCAGCACGAGCTCTTTGCCAGCTCCCACTGACGGGAGGCAGAATTTACAGGAGTCATTTTCCTATAGAATTATTCTCATAAAGCCTCCGGCAGTAGGAGACAGTGACTACAGTAAAGACTCCAAACAGGTATTGGTCTTGGGTTCCAGTCACAAAAAAGCGCAGCCTTACCAAATGACCTTGGGACAGTCAACTTCTTGACGTCATGAATAAGCCTTAAAGCTGGATGAGCAGTACATACCTAGACATGCATAAATGTTTTTTTTGTTTGTTTGTTTTTTCCCCTTAGCAAGGTGTGTATCTTCATTTCCTGGGACTGCTGTGATATATTGCTACAAATTGTATGGCTCAAAATTATGTATTCTTTGAAAGTTTTCATAGTTACACAAAACTGAGCTGTGGACAGGGCCTGTACCTTCATAAGTTTCTAGGGGAGAATTCTTTCTTGCTTCATTTTAGCTTCCAGCAGCTTCTAGTGACACTTGGTGTTCCTCATTCCTATCTCTGCCTCCATTGTCAAATGAACATCTCCCCTCTCTGTGTCTGAAGTTTGCTCATTTTAACAACCCATCATTGAACTTAGGGCCCATTCTAATCCAATATGCCCTAGTCCTAACTTAACTAATTATATCTGCCAAGATCCTCTTTCCAACAAATCTGCATTCTGTGGTTCCTGTGAACGTGAATTGGGGGGGGGGTATTTTACCCTCTCCCATGGGAGAATTAAAATATATACCTAAACTCTCAGTATTTATCTCAAAATATGATGTAAGTATGCACATAGTTTAAATCAGAAGACTTTCCATTCGTGGGTGATCGTATATGTGTATTATATACAGGTACACTTGGCTTGATTTTATGGCACATTAACTTATGCAACAAGCATTCATTTCACTTGATACCTTGTGCGTAGTTATAATAAAAGCAGACTTTATAATTACTTCTTATAGTTTATTTTGCAAAATACTTTAATGAACAATAGTTTTACAGAGTTAAGAATTATTCCTTTATATAGAGACATGGTAGATGGAAATGAAAGTTTAGAAAGTGGAGTTTTATTCCCATCCCAAATTTATGAACACATTCTTTCATATAGTGAACACATGTATTATCTTGTTTGATAATCAAATAACTTACTAGTTCATAATCCATATAGTTCTCTCTCAGTTAATCATTTTTTTTTTTTTTTTTGAGAACAAGAGATTCTGAGGTTAGGTTTGGGTCTATTTTGCATTGGCACATGAACTCATTAGATTCAACTCAATTCAGTGTATCTGGTCAAAAAACTGGGTAAGAATATCTTCCTTTCTCTGAGCGAGTAATTCTCTTTCACTTTTCCTGGTTCATAAAACACATGTCAATCTCATCTCCCTTCTGCATGCCACTGGTTGGTTTCTATTGCCCTTCTTCCCAGGTGTTGATTAGACCATCCCACTTCTTGTTAGTATCGATTTCACAGCAAGGGGTTTCTGAAATAAGTTCAGCAAAAAGTGTTTATCTGAGACTACAGCTTTTTTTCTCTACATTTTTACTATTTAGAGATTGTACTTTTAAAAGTGTGCTACTGCTAATTTTTTTTTTCACATTTTCAAAATCCGTTCTCATGCTTCCTCTTCTTTCTCTCGAATCTTAATGTGTTTTGGGGCACCAGAGTGCAATAGCCCATCTCAACTCTTTCAGGGATGGTAAACTTCTGTTTTGTAAATCACTGAGGATATTTTACCTTCTCTTAACTGGGTTCTCACAGTGATCACTGGAGAGCTGACAATTTGCATTGTCTTATCTCCTGAAGCACCTGCCACTTCTGGTGCCTTTAGCATCTTTGCCTAAATATGTGCTCTATCTAGCCTGCCCTCCCTGTGTGCCAAATTAGTGTGCCAATTCTACTTTTTTGTTTATTGTTAATCTAGTCAATGGTGTTTTGGGTCCTTGATGATGAATTCCGCAGGGAAATCTCAAATAAGTGTTATTTTCTTGGCACTAAACCAAGCACAGTATCACATAGCATTAAGTTCCTGACAAGCTTGGTCTTCTCCATTAGCTTTCAGAACACTTTTCTAGTCTCTTTTCCTATCATCTTTCCTTCTGTTTCCTCCATGATATCAGAACTCTCTTGGGTTTCTTTCCTCCTCATTTTTCCTTTAGCTAATCTCTCCCACTCACCTGCTTTCAGCTAACTCCTGCCCACTGGCTACTTTCAAATCAGTGTTTGCAGCTAGATGTCTTTTTCTGACTTTCTAAATGTGTAACCTAGATCCAGAACAAGCACTTTGTTGACAACTGCACTTGAATATCTTATGTGGATGTCTTTAAGAAATGTCTTTCTAAACTTTTCTGGCTGCTGCCCACAGAAGTGAGTGTACTTTTGAATCTGAAATTACCAAGTATGCCCAGAGGCACAAAAGGGCCGCATGACTTGGTGCTCTCAGGAGCATAACCAAAATCTAACAAATCATCATTATCTGCCGAATTGCTCTTTCTTCTGTGTTTTCTCTCCTGATTGGTGAGACTCCAATACAAAAATCTGGAAATCACTTTGCGCTCCAATCTCCTGTATTTCCCAAAAAGATGGCCACAAAGTCCTAATAACTTAGTTTCACCTCATCTCTCCATCCCACTTCATGTACTATCATAACACAACAGCCTAGACCATTCTTTGTGCCTCTTATTTGTATCATGAATATTAATCCTTCTTCAATATTGATACATCTATTATTTTTTATCACCCATATTAACTTATTGTTCTCATTCCATGTCAGAATTACTTCCTGGGCTCTAGAGATGGCCAAGAAATAATACTTCTCCTAAATTACCTACAATCTACTAGTGGAAGTAAAATTGTATAAAAATTACCATACCATGGGGAAAATGTTCTCATGGAGGTTTGAGCAATTTTAACATCTAAAGAAATGAATAGCATGCACACCCAAAAGAACCACCTAACAAAACTCAAAGGTTGCTTGAAGAAGTGAATCTGTACATTCACCGGTCACCTACTACACTGACCTTTAGGAGGTACGTGAAGAGGTATATGAAGCTAAATGAGAGTTTGTAGTATAAGGGTCACTGAAATAATTTTCCAGATCCCCCAGGATTTCAAGAAATCAATACTGATATAGTCCAACAAACTCAGTTAAGAAACAGGAAATCTGGCCAGGTGCAGTGGCACATGCCTATAATCCCCAGCGGCTTAGGAGGCTGAGGCAGGAGGAGTTCAAAGCCAGCCTCAGCAAAAGCAAGGTACTATGCAACTCAGTGAGACCCTGTCTCTAAATAAAATACAAAATAGGGCTGGGGATGTGGCTCAGTTGTCAAGTGCCTCTGAGTTCAATCCCCAGTACTTCCTTCCCCCCCAAAAATAGGAAATCTGAAACCAGGAGGTGTCAACAAATGGGTCCAAATTCTGAAGCTTATCAAAGGTTGAGTTAAAAGAAAAATCCAAACTTCTGGTGTTTACTTTTATCCATTCTCTTATATTGGGCTCAACATGGGCTCTTCCCTTATGTCTCCTGCTCTTCTTCTCTCCCCTAGAAGAGAAAAAGACAGCAATCTTAAGCATCTCAACAATTATATAGTTGTATTGGGAAGGTATGCCTGGAAGCTTCAACAGTCACAGTACAAAATTCTCAAATAATTCCAAGAAAGGAGTCTTTAATCTTCTTTGAGATACTAATGAAAAATATGACCACTTTCTGCAGATATAAACATGCCTCAAATATTAAAGTTTTCCAGATTCCACTAAACCCTTCTAGGAATCCTATGAAAACAATCTCATCCCTAAAGGCACTTGTTTTTCTATGGTAAACAAGGAGAAGAGAAAAATACAACAGTCAGCCTGGGCTCCTCGTCATGTAATATGCCTTGTGCTCTTGGTTTACTCCTGTACTTTTTAGATGACTTTTGTTATGTCAGAAATGTTGGAAAATGAAGGTTTCTAATTGAAAGCCTTCACATCTTTGAGTATTTGGTGGATTTTGTTTTCATTTTGCATCATTACAGTTAAACTCTACAGGAAAAAAGGTTTATAAAATAACTCAAGGAAAAGATTTCTAGGGCAGAAATTCTAATACAAGATATAGTAAAAGAGCAGGAGAGTCTGCTTTTATCAGAGGCTGTATGAACATGATTGCATATTTCCATAGTTTTCTCTTTTGTCCTAAATATGATGTTTTCCAGATAAGCCTACTTTGAAACTTGCCAATGGAGACCAAGAGTCAGTGAGAACTTGAATCTTCAAAAATCTGTCTAAGGAGATGACTAAGAGACAGAAGCCTGAAGATGGCTCACTTATGAAAGTGAGCACGGAAGCTTTTTATGAGCATAGCCAGAAAGAAATTGTGGGTTCCAAGAAAATACATGGTTTCTAAAAGCACATGTGAATTCTTAGGAGGATGAGTAGAACACTAACTACTCCCCTTTGGTTCTCTAAATGTTCCCTGACCCTCTTTGTCTCACACAGTGAAAACCTGGTTGAGCTTGTTATGAAGGAATGAGCAGGTTATCACTTAAGAAGGATCTACTCCAAAGTTGTCTGGATTTCTTTCTTTTCTTTTCTTTTAAAGTTCTAGTCAATAAGTGGCTTTCCACATTGCTGAAACATTGGGGTGCTATTAAGGTCAATATATAAGATGTTTTTAGGCTAGTTTTTGTTGAACTCAGCTTTTACAAGACTCATGATGCATTAAATTTTAGTGTTACTTCCTCTACTCGTTAAGTACCGTACGACATAAGAACCAGGTGCTATATGTCTGTTACTTAATTAAAAAGAGCTATATACCATCCACTAAAATTTAAAACAACACTAAACAGAAAAATAATGCCTTGCTGAAATGTTCCTTTGTGGATATTCCCCCTGTTTCTTAGGCTGCCTGGATTATGGCCATACTATCCAAATTGGTAGTTTAGGGAATTATTGGAGGTGGAGACTTCTTTCATTTGCCCCAGCTGCAGATGGGTACGTGTGTTTTAGTGAAGCTGTATTTAAAGAGCTGGTTATTTATTGCTCATAAACAAGAAAAAAAGCAAGTAGACATGGGATTCTTGACTTTTAGTGATCCTAATATTAAAAATAATTCTAAGCCTTAATAAGGTTTATAATAGGTGATTCACTCAAGTCATAAGGATTAACTGCATGGACTTTGCAATAAGAAAGAGCAATCATTTTACTTGTCTGCCAGTTCCATGTAGATGCTACATGGAAAGCACAAAGCCATATCATTTTACCTGTACAATTAGCTAATTGAACACTTAAGGCAATTTACACATTCATTACATTAATCCAAGTGCCTGTGGAACTGAAAGAACCAAAAACCACCACACAAGGGAATTACCACTTTGCTACACATGAGGGAGAAAATATTTAAGGGTTTTACTCCCATCTTCATGTCCCCAATGAGGAATCAGGGAAGCCGAAGTTTCAAAGGTCACACCACTCATAAGAATTACAACAGGGATTCAAACAAAACTCTCTTCACTTCCTTAATCTTAATTTTTGTTTTGGCAAACAATAGCCGTGCCACTTAATATAGTTACTTTAATTTTGTTTCCAATTATTTTATAACTTATCAAGAAAGTCATATTTTTATCTGAATTTAATTTTTGTAAGAGAAAAATTGAGCTGCAGAATACATCTTGTTCAGCCCCTTTATTTCACAGAGGAGAAAATTGTGACCAAAGAAAAGAATAAGAAATTCTAAAGATTACTAAATGACTGGTGGAAATGGGCCAACTATTTTGGACCTAGATTTTGGATAATCTTTCAAAAATATTTTTTAAATAGCATTACTTAATTAATTTGAGTGAAAGTACATTTCAAGTAAAAAGATAAAGAAAAAAGTTAATGTAGCATAATCTAATAGTTATTTTACTTATAAAATATACCAAATGAATAAAATTAATAATTTGGTGAATTTTCTCTAAAGTGGGCCATTGTATGAAAAAAAATAACAGAATCAAATCTGACAGTTTTGTTCATCATGTATGCTTAAGTGATACACACACACACGCACATATTATATATTGTCTGTATACTTAGGAAAATTTATATATTTGATAGTGCTGAAAAATCATGTTTTAGTTCAGAATTAGTATGCTTTTCTCTCTCTACTTCTCGACATTGAAATCATTTCTCAATTAGATCTTCCAAAGGGAATTCTCCAGTTAATTTTGGAGGTATTTATTAAGATAATTGATTCATGAAATTAAGATTACCTTTTGTTCCTTTGATTTTGGAGGAGCATTACTGTGACAAATAAACAACCTTGTCATTTGTTACTTTTTTTCCAGTGAGTGCTCATGAAAGAAATTAAAATGATACATCATCAGTGTATCTTCCCATAAAGGAAGAAGAAACAATTTTGCAAATCAAATGCACACAGTTACATGTAACAGAGATTTGGCTCAATTATGAGTTCAATCACATCTCTGTTAACATAAATCATTTCCCTCCATCCCCAAAGGTATGTTTGCAGGGCATCTACCAAGTGGTTGGGAATAAGAAACTGAAACTACAAACATCAGTGTATTTTCTCCACTGCACATACAAGGCGGGGTGGCATAAGATATCTTTTAGAAATGACATAGATGATATTTGGCACTAGATGACTAAAAAGTTGTCATTTTAGTTCCATGCTAATAAGCTCCTGAAAATAAAATTCCATTTACCATTTATCCACATTAGATGAAAAAAAGTTTTATTTTAAATGATAGGAAATACATCCTTTGTTTTCATAAGTCTTCTTTACAATATGTCCTGCCCCCCAATAAGCATTTTTATACAAATCTAGTGATGTGATTATAATATAGTGTTTTCGGTCTCCCAGCTTTCTTTAGAAACCAAGAAATAATACAAAGATGCACCAGGTAAGTAGACTGTTGCATTATATTGATTATAAAGTAGACATTGATAAGTTCCTGAAGAGCGCTAACTTGTAGAAATTAGACTATGGTGTCATAGTCACAGTGAAGATTAGATGAGCAATTCTATCTATTTTTAAAATGTAAAGAGGTAAAACGATGGTTCAAGGTACAGACACTGGCCTCAGACTGTCTGAATTTGATTCTGAGATTTCCAGTTCTGTTGCTTGCTAGCTGTGTGACCCCAGGTAAACTTCTACCTCTCTGTGTTTCAATTTTTCTACTGTTAAATAGTAGTAGTCAGAGAATGATTCAGAAAATTAAAAGAGTTACTAATTCTAAAGGATTTAAAACAGAATCCTGTATGCAGAAAGTGAAATAGAAAGAACATGGTCTTTGGTGCCAGATAGAAGTAGAAACAAGGAAATATTGATTTTCTCTATGTCATTTGGAGTTGAGTGATGCTGGACAAGTTTTCTATAATTTGTGAATCTTGTTATCCTCATCTAAAATTAGAGATGATATATATCATCCCTGGCTTATAGTACACATTCCCCATGTGGCCTTCTCAAACTCTGATTTTAAAAACACTACAACTAGTACCAATATCAAATTATGCCATTCTCCAATTAATAAAAGCAACATGTTTGTTTTGTTTGCTTGGTTTGAAGCATTATATACTTTTTCCCCCTCCTGTCTTTGTCAAAGGTAAAGTTCTTCTGCTAATGAATAGTAAATACAAAGAAATAAGAAGAAAAAGAAGTGGCAAATAAATGTATGTGTAGGATTTTCTTTAAAGAGATTATTTAAATCTCTTTAAAATGTGATTGGAATTTTGTTGAATTAAATCAAAGAGGTTTTCAATAAGAAGAAAGCAAGAGTGTACAGTAAATTTCCATCATATTGTAATCATGATTATGTGATGCTGCTTTTGAAAGGATTTCTTTTGGTAGGAGGGAATTGCCATTTCTTAGGCCTGTTTTACATAAGCCTGTTATTGTTGTTGTTGCTCATTGACTATTGACTGTGAATGGGGTCTCTCCACTTCTGTCTGAGCAGAAAACACTTGAGCCTGAAATCCTTGTGTGTGTGTGTGTGTGTGTGTGTGTGTGTGTGTGTGTTTGTGTGTGTGTGCATCTAAAGATCAAGCCCAGGGCTGTGCACCTGCTAGACAAACACTCCACCACTGAACTACATCTTCAAAATATGCTTATTCCAAATTCATAAATTGAATGGTCAGAGAAATCCTTATATTTCTTCTCATCAAAAACATTTTTTTTTCCAAATCACTATGGTCTTCAGAAACATTTTTATAGGAAAATTTTCCTATAAGTGCAGCATCACATGTCTGTGCATGGCAAGGTACTGAGGTACAGCCCAGGTTCTCATACAAATAGGTACTGAGCACTCTCCGTGTGCACAGCATCTTCCTAGGTGCCTGTGAGGCCCTGAACTTGGAGAGGAAGTACACAATCAGAAAAGCACACATTCAACTTTATAGGATGAATGAGAATTGAGAAAAATACTTCCTGGGAAGATTTCAGTCAGGAAAGCTTAAGCATATTCATAGACAATGTGAAAACATTCAGGATGTAAGAAATTGAAGCAATACAAATTAAGATAACAAGAAATGCCACTTTCCCCCATGATATGATCAAAGATGATTACAAAAAGTATAATACCCAGTGCTAAGACTAATATAATAAAAATGATCCAACATTTACAACTATTGGTGTGAAAGTGATTTATCTTTCTTAAATTTAATGACATGTATTAACTTGAATACATTTCCCAGTGTTTTTGCTCCTAAAAATCTAAAAAAATTTAGAATATTAGAAAAAATATTTATTGCATTATTTATCTTGGTGAAAATGTATCAGTCTAATATTCAAGAAAGAGAAATAATTAATATAGTACATTTATAAGCATTATCCTTTATATTGTATTGTGAAATGACTTCAATAATGTGGAGAATTGTTTATGATGAAATTTTAAGTGAAAAACCCAAATGAAAGTTATACATAATATGCATAATAAACATAAAAGAATCACATATCATTCAATCATGGATAACTGGGTAAAGAAACCATAGGTGATGATTATTTTCATTTTTACATTTTTTTCTTTTTCTAATTCTTAAAAAATAGCATGTATTGCTATTATAATCATATAAATTTTCTTAAACTATGGAAATACGATTATATAAGAAATTATAAAACATCAAACTATTCTTAAATATTAGCATATGACTGGTTTATAGAAATTCATTTTATCCCTCATCCACATGGCTGGAAGTTTCCTAATAATTCACAAAGGGAAATCATATCCCTTGTTGTAGAATGCCTCCTGATATTCTCTCATTTTGCTTGATTGTCAATTTGCTATGTGACAGCAACACCCAAAAGCACATCTGGCACAGTTTTGAGGCACTTACTGTTGAAAGTTTAAGGAGTGCTTTGTCAAAGTCCCTGCCTTCTCCATCACACATCACAGCTGGGTGAATGGAATGTCCTTTTGCTTTATCTCTGTTCCTTATGTCTGTCTGAGAGGACCTGGAGAGAGTTGGAGATGGCCAAAGGAGGAGCAAACCAGAGGCTGTAAGAAGTACAATGCTACTGAGAAATCATCTCAATGAAATATTCCTTGTCCCAGTATATCCCAAAGCTTTGAAATATTGCATAGCTTTAAACATTCCAGACATAACTGGGAAATTATGCACACATTCCCTCTACTTAAAAAAACATAGGTTGAGTTCGTATTCAGTAGGCAGTTTTTAAGAGTTGGTCACCTGTATCTTGGGCATTCTGAGATGTCTCTCTCCTTTCCATTTCCAAATTACCTCTCTGTCAATATACCACCATTTTTGCGAAACTAGTTTAACCAAGTTACCTGGAGACTCTTGGTTTACACCTACTACCTAGACATAATTGTTAATACTTCCTTTCACAAAAATGATCCTGGTTTGGTGGAAATATAATCCCCATATATATAATCCTACAAATATATCTTAGAGAGAAATGCTGGCTTTTGTTTTTATTACTTTTTTTTTAAATTTTAGCCTGTAAAAATCAGTTGCATTGCTTCCTCTAGGAAGCCTTCTCTAGCCCTTCTCAGTTCATCATTCTATCTCTCTATTTTCCACACCCTCTATCTTTACACATTTCATACTGTATTTTGCTTCCTGGAGGAAACAATACTGCTCTGTTCATTGTTGACCTGTGAATACTGGATCTTATTTGCACCAGAGTGCACCAAA
Source organism: Ictidomys tridecemlineatus (assembly GCF_052094955.1). NCBI lineage: Eukaryota > Metazoa > Chordata > Mammalia > Rodentia > Sciuridae > Ictidomys > Ictidomys tridecemlineatus. Next base: position 118,821,755 of record NC_135479.1, read on the forward strand.
ATGTATACTTAAGTAAGTTTGATTTAATTTGGGGTTGGTATTTATTGAAGTCTTTCCAGTTGTTACTGAGCATGCATGTCCAAGTGGGAATGGAGGAAATTAGGGCCTTAGGATGCTAAAATACAGAAGACTACTTTCAGATCATGAAATGCTGATGGTGGAAGTAAAGGGACATTTAAGTACCCTTGGCTCCCCTCCAGTTTTCTAAGGCATTGTGTCTGGGGTCAAAATTACAGACTGGCAACAAGACTGGCATTGGAGGGGCAATAAAGCTGGTGGACTGGTATTTCCTCCTTCTTTGTTCAGTAGCTGCCTCAAATTCAGATATCTCCAGGCTCATGATATCTGAACTCTCAGGTTCTCACACCTTGCTGTCAGCCCTGAACCCCAGCCCAGGATGCTGCTCCCAGATCAAGTCGGCCTGGCTAGGGCTGGCAGGCTTCCCAGTTGCCTCATTTCTAACAGCGACTCCACTCTGCAAGGGTACCTTCTTGGTGGTTAATTGCAGGCATTGATTTGCCTAAGTCTTGGTTTTATATAACCATGAAGTTTCACATTTCTTAACCTTATAGGATAGTGATATTTGAGCATTTAAATGAGCATCTTCTTGTGCCAAAGTAATGATTTACATGTGTGAGAATTTCAGAAGAGGTAGTTCATTGACGATAGTATTTAATTCACCTCAGTGGATGAAATCTCTGATGAGTAGTCATCAAATATTCCAAACCACTTAATTCTTTAGTAATAATGGAAATTCAACATTTATTACATGCTAATTTCTATCTTATTTTTGGTGCCTTTGACATGTTGACTTGTAGTTTCTTTTTCCTTTTATTCTTTATATAAGCATTTAAACTTTAATTTTCTATAATTCCTTTCAGTAACCTATTTTAAGTTCCATATGAATAAAAGAATAAGGAACTTAGTCATTCTATACTAAATAACTCAGTTATGCTTTTAGAATCACATTAATGTAAAACAAAATTGTAGAGTTATAACCTTAATTTTTAAATATATCGTATTAAAAAGTTCTTACCCAACCCAACGTTACCTTATATATTGATTTTGTTGATAATTTCCCATTACATTTTTCCCCTTTTGTGCATGTGTTCCTATCCCATCTTTCTAGGCTTCATAAAAAAGATCTCACTGATCTCCCCATTCTACTAATGGCTGGTGTGGTATAATGTTAACACAACACAAATTCAACATGCAGAGACTTGACCTTCTTCCTCTCAGCCTCACAACAGATGTGCTAAGGTTCAGATTTCATATGTTTCACAGTTTAAAGTTTCATATAGCCCCACATTCTAGAGTAACATTTAACCCAATGAAATGGGAGTTAAATGAGACTTGTCTACTCCTGTCTTTCTTTGGTATGTGCCCATTCTCCACCTGTCTGTCCCTGAACTTTTCTCTTGGTTGCCATGTCATTCCTAAGGATGATCATAATAATTAATTTCAGTGGAGCTAGTGTAAGGAAAAGGAAACAACAGAGTGTATATTTCCTCACACAGTGAGTTGTTCATACCCCAGGTACTTCTCCAGGTCTCTGTGAGATAATGCAACTCTAGCTTAGTGGTTTAACAAATCTTGTTGAATACGTTATCACCCAGTGGTTCTCCTATCCTGGTCAGATGCATCATAAGTTCATATACCTGAGGCCCAGAAAATGTAAAACATGTTCTAATGAAAACTAGAAAAGACTCCTTAATAAGCTTGATATTATTTTTATCTACTTACATTCTGTATGGCTACAAATAGGATCTATACTTAATGCTTTCCTATTAAAAGTATGAGTTGGTTAACTTACCGTCTGTGTTATAGATATATAGCTTATATAAAATTGTAAAAGGCTTAATTCAAAATAGAACAGTGCCTTTTTAAAAAGCTGAACTAAGAATAGCCTAACTTCCCAGAAGATTTGTAAAAAGCTCCCCTCACAAGAGAACTTCTTCCCATATCATCAGCAAGTACCCTAACCCTATTTTATTTACCTCTACAGAACTTTCTATCATCTGACATGTTTACTAGCTTGCTTCTTAAATTCTATTTCTTCCTCACCCAAAATTTAAATTCCAAGAAAATAAGGAGTTGATCTCTTTTGTTCATTCTATATCCCCAATTCTTGGAAGAGTGTTGACTCATAGTGAATTCTCAATAAATATTAATAAATTAATGATTGGATGAATGTTACAAATATGCTTTTGGGAATCAATCAATTTTGATAAAATCAATTTTGATAAAAATGACATGGGCACTTGAAAAGAACTTGTGTTCTCCATAGAATACATGTAGTTCAATACAGACATATTAATTTAACCTATAACTTAAACAGGATATAATAAAAATCATATAATCCAATTTCTGTATGCCAATCTATATTTTCCTACATAGACTGTCAAATGCTAAAAAAGTTATGTTAAAGTTTTTTAAAACAACTCTGTTCCTGAAGAAGTTTCTGTTTTTTATTCATTATTTTTTAAAAAGTGTTATGTTTCTAAGAGTTTTGTCCTATATATTTTTCTCTTTGTCATGGAAAAAATCATGACAATTGTTTCTATTGTAGATAGCAACTCTGATCCATACAGATGCCACTCTTTAGGAGAAAAATACTCATTTAAATTGTTTAGGAAGCTTTTTCTTGACTTTTACTTGTATAGATTTAATACTTTCCTGGAGGTGGTGATGCCCCCTATGCCCAAGCTCTTTGGGAGGCTGATGCAGAAGCAGGGCTTAAGCCCAGCCATTCAAGACCAGCCAGGGCAACAGAGTGAGACCTTGTCTCAAAAGGCATAAAATAAATAAATATATAGATTTAGTGCTATCTTTAATATTTGCTAGGAGTTTGTGTCTATGGATAGTACTAATTGTACAATGGTCTGACTCATGATTTTTCAACATTGCAACAGTCTGAAAATTTTCAGCAGAAACTATACTTCATATTTTGAACTTTGTTTTTTTTTCCAGGCTAACAATATAAGCACAACATTCTCTTGTGATGATAGGTGAGAGATAGTGAGCTGCATGCATTCACAAGGGTGAACAGTAATCTGTAGTGTACACTTTGGCTAAACTATGATGTTCAGCAGATGTGTTAAATGAGTTTTCAATTTACTATATTTTCAATTCATAATGGGTTTATTAGGACATAGCCCTACTGCAAGTTGAGGAGCATTTGTACTTGTTAAACTTCACCCAGTTATTTTCACATATTTTAATGTGTTTTTTTTCAAGAAGCATATATTTATGTTTGAATAAATATTGATATTGAACTTTGTTTCTTAACTAGCCAGAAATTCTTCATCTTTTAAGAGTAGATTTTATACCATTTACATTTGTTGTCATCACTATTCTCTTTGACCTTGCTTTAGTTTTATTTTCTTTTTCTTTTTCCTGATTGGCAGTTATCTTTATTTCCTTTTATTATATGGATTCCATGGGTTCACTTTTAGTTTCCTAATTAGTACAACTGCTTCCAAATTGATAAAAATAAACACACACATACACACACACACACACACACACATGCATGAGCATAGAAACAAACACACATATATTGTTCTTCTCTCATGTAAACTCACTAATTCATTCATCTACTAATATTTACTGTTCATAGTAATTGAGATGTGAATAAAACATGAAACATATGGAACTTATAATGAATTGCTTCTAAGTAATTAGAAATTATTGTTTTCTTATAGTTAATTCATTGGTGAAATTAAAAATGAGATTTTTTTGCTTTCCTAATTCAATGTAAGTAATTTCAAACTTTATCTTCACCTTTATTCTCTGTCTTCCCAATTTAAAGGCTTTCTTAATATAATCTAAATATTTACACCAGAAAATTTGCATTAGTTTTTTTTTTTGTGGCTTAAATAACTGTATCTCGATACAGTGCTTTAGGTTTTATTCATTTATCTATCCAAAACTATAATTACTTAGACTGTCAATTATGTTTAATAATTTGGCATCATATCAACTCTTTAAGGACACAATTTTCCTATCCCTAAATTCTTAGTGTTGATTCATCATTAAGTCCGCTGGAATGCATCTTCAAATAAAATTTGCAAGCTGTACACTGTTATCTAAGCCAAGCATTTCTGACATTATCATTCTTTTATTTTCATATGTGCATAAACACTTGGCTTGTATGAAACTTATAGATCATAAGTTGATATCCTGCCCTGAAAAATCTGCGGCACCTTTGCTAATGTCTCCAGATATTTCATATTGCAAAGAAGTTTTTGCTTTATTCCTTTGAGACAATATTTTTACCAGTATAGTTGAGAGTAAGATGTATCAGTTATTTTTGTGCTTCACATATTGTGTTCTATTAGGTGTCTACATATTGTATCTTTTCATAATGACCACTGAAATAGGAGATCTCCTTTACCTCTCTGCCTGACTGCTTGTTTTGGTTTCTAACTCAGGTTAAATGTCACCCAAGTGCTTATTTGCTTGCTCTGCTGATGTGCTCTTGCTACTCATCTCTTCCACTGCTATCCCAATACTGTCTTCTTTCAGATTGTGTATCCCTCATTCTGTTAGACAGACACGTACTCATGCTCTACCTTTGATCTCCATATTCACTTTTTCTTATGGGAGTTTTTAATTTTTTCCCCTTTATACATTCAATTTTCTGTTCTCACTTCAGGGTTTAATTTATCTTATTACTTCAAATTCAAATCCATATATTGTCTATTTTTTAAATCTACAGAGGATTAAAAATAGTATTGCCCATCCCTTTAATAAATCGTTTTTAGAGATAAGAACTCACTGTCTGTTGTATTCTCTATCTATCTTTGCATTCCAGCAGACTTAATGATAAATCAACACTAAGAAAATATATATATTTTTTTTCTTTTCTCTCTCTCTCTTTTTTTTTTAGTTGCTTTTACTCTAGTGAAAGGTTATTCTACACTGACTTCTGCTTCTACTTAATAGGATTGGTGGAATACCTTTTTTTTTCAACCTTGGTCAAAATTTTAATTTTTTTAATTTTTAAAAATATTTTAGAAATGTATTGGTTCTTTTTAGTTGTACATGACAACAGAATCTATTTTGATACAATGACACAAACATAGATTTTTATTCTAGTTAGAGTCCCATTATTATGGATTTGCATGGTGGTAGGATTCTCTGTGCTGTTCATTCCACCATCTTTCCTTTACTTATCACCCTTTCTTGTATACATTCCCCATTGTCTAATCTATTGCACTTCTATTCTTCCACTATACCTTCTTCCCCCTTATTGTGGATTAGATTCCACATAACAAAGACAACATTTGACCTTTGGTTTTGGAGGACTTGCTTACTTCACTTAGCATGATAGTCTCCAGATACACCCATTTGCTGTCAAATGTCATAGTTATTCTTCTTTTTGGATGAGTAATATTCCATTGTGTATAATGTACCACATTGTCTTTATCATCTATTAACTTTGATCATTGACTAAGAGTGGTAGGAGCCACTCTTTATACTTACAGCTAAATGGCAGAATGCTATTCTGTCTAATTCTAAGAACATGCATGCATATATCTAGCATGTTTGTACTGTACTGATATCTCTGGGCCTCTTTAATCTAGAGCTTATGCAAGAGAGGGTGCTATAGTAGGTGTTAAACACTTGGATCCAGCCATGCCTGATGATCTTTAAGCTATTTTATTCAATGACCCAATAAACTCTTGTTTTATTATTGTTGCTGATTTTTGCTTTGATTCATTTGAATTTTTTAAAAATTAATTTAAATCAATTAAAAGAATATTTAATAAAACAAACAAAATATTACCTCTTTACATGTTTTAGTACATCAGAAGGATAGATATTCATCAGAGTTTTAGATACTAAACATAGAATTAGGGAGAGTGATTCAGCAATATAGTATTAGGTCTAAGTAAGTGGCTTGGCTGGTTGACAAGTTAACCAAGTAGAACAGAGAATAAAGTCAGCCTTACAATTTGAAAAACTCCAGATTTGGATATGTATTAAATGGAAAGAAGAAAAAAAATAAAATACTAAAATGAAAATAATAATTTCCTATTTAAAAATATCATCAAGTAAGGGAAAAGGATAATAATTTCACTAAGAGAAAATCAGACTTCTGAAAGTAACAGAGGACCCAGAATAAAATTTCAGAAATTGACACACTCCATAGAATGTACAATATATTACTTCTGAAACAGAGGTATAAATCAACTTTTAGAAAACAGATTTACATAATAAGACATCAGGTTGATATTTTTTTAATAGGTGGGCCTGGTAAGGAAGTATAGCTAGAGAATTAATTTACAGGGTTTGGGGTTGTAGCTCAGTGGTAGAGCACTTGCCTCATACGTTCAATTCCTAGCACCACATATAAATAATAAAAAAAAAAAGGTCTATCAACAACTAAAAAATATTTTTTAAAAAGAGAATTAATTTACAGATTTTAAATCCATAATGACTGTGGCAACTAAAGAGGAGAATCAGTCCAGTATGGAACTAAACTCTTTATTTGGTCATCAGACTCTGGAAGCTCACCCAAAACTTAGGGACCAAAAGAAGAAAATAGAGTCAAAATGAGGATGAAGAAAATCATAGGTATTGCATTAAAAATATGAAGATCTGATACAGCAGAGTTTTCTTGGACAGGAACATTGTAGAAATGTAATACAATGTAATACATAAGAATTTTCTGGAGTTGAAAAAAAAAAAATGGCCCGAGTATCCAAATTCAAAAAGTTCTCCTTATAATGAACAAGAACTGAAAAGAAATATTCACATTTAGACAAATCCTGAAAATGGTTTTGAATTGCAAAGAATAAGTAATGCACACTCTCCCCATCAATGGCCACAGCCTCCAACGTTTTTCCAGAATACGACCAACCAGCACAGAGCTTCAGGAGGAAACATGATCACAGACATTATATACAGTAACATCATTATTCGGAAATACTCAAAAGCTCAGAATATACACCATCCCTGAATTTTATCTTGAAACAGAAGTAAAGACCTAAGCATAGTGCATACAGAAGAAAATTTGTAACTCTTTTCATTCTTTGACCCTGATTTCAGAACTTAGTGGAGCATTTCTTGCTGGGGGAAATTCTGAGACTTGGAGGAAATTCTGAGATCCTGGGGAAACACAAAACTCTATTATTTTGATCAGCTGCTTCTCTTCTCCTTCTACTTTCATCCATTTCCAAATGTGTTCTTTGTGCCACATCTTCTACTTTACCACTCATATGGCCTCTCTTAACTTATTTGACAGCCACTCAAAATAAGAGATGTTTTCCTCATCTAATACCTGCTAACAGTGATAGAACTTAGTTTCAAGAGTTGTACATAGATTGGCACACTGCATGATATTTTTCTCATTTATTTGCTTCCTAGAAAAGCAGAGGGCAGAGGTGAATAAACTTTTCATTGTAATCACTTAAATTTCTAGGAAATTTGATCATGATACTCTTTTAATTCTTATTTCATAATCTGCATCACTATTTTCTGTTTAAAATGAAGTAAGTAATTTTTATCTACTTTGCATTTTTGTTTTCATTTTTAGTTTTCAAATTTTATACAGTTAAATACTTTCACAGTAAACAATAACAGGCTTAGTAAAAAAAATAAATAAATAAAAGTAGCTGTCACACCGTAGAGAAGTGAATGCCCAAGCAGGTGCTAACCTAGGACTTCTGAATCCGGCATCTTGGAAACAGTTCTCTAGCCATCATCAGGCATGCTCATCTACCAATACGAGAGAGAGAGAGAGAGAGAGAGAGAGAGAGAGAGAGAGAGAGAGAGAGAGAATATGAACATTTTCCTGGTACATAGCACACGTAAAAGAAAAAAAAAATCAAGTTGGTCTTCATGCTCTTGCATCTCGTATCTTTCCAGGAGATAGGCAGTAAACCCACACACTCCTTGTTGATATGGACATGGGCCAACAGGGTGCAGCCTCTTCGTTTCAGGAAGTAGTCCTTAACATCCTTTACCTTAGGACAACAGCATGATGGTTTTGAGCATGGAAGTTCCATGTTCAAGTTCAGTTCTACTGCCTACCTGTGTGATTCCAAGTAAGAGATGATGATACCGACCTAATGAGGTAATGATTAGATGAAGCAATATTTGTGGATCGCTCAGACTGCTTAGTATACCAAAAATGATGTATAGATGTTAAATGAATGAAATCCGACATGCTCTACTTTATGATCACTTCTAAGTCCTCCTCCAAAATTGTTGTCACAGCTTAACTCCAAGCTTTGATTTCCTCTGCCACTTCAAGTTTTTGTTTTTGACACATTCTTTTCATTATTCGCGGAAAGATGAGAGAGGGTACGCTGCAGTTATTTTGTCGGATACTGTTTTTAATCACAAGCCTTGTGAAGCTGAATAGAGAATATAAGCAGAACTGAGCCCCAGTATGTTCACTTACAGACATTTATAATGTATGCCTTTTCACGTTGCTTTGATAACCCTTTGCTTCAAGGAAGAAGATCATATTTAAATTACTCCTTTCAAACATGTCTTTCTTTCCAGATCCAGGGCTCATAGAATGACTTAACATGGCTTTTCAGGCTCGTGGGAGGGCAGGCTGGAGACTTAGTCACTATAGCAATGACAGGTTCAGATAAACAGTGTCAGCATATAAATAAGCTGCTACCACAAAGCCAGGCTTCTCAACCAAACCAAACCATATTTTAAAGACTGTAAGCTCAGAAGATTTTACCTAACATACATTTCCCTAGGATCCTACTCTTGTTTTTTTTTTTTCTTTCTTTCTTTAAAGCTCTTTAAAAATTACCCTCTGTAATTTTTTTCCCGATCCTAACTTCTTTTTTATACTTTCCTAATACAGTCTCTGAAAGTCATATAAGGTTGGTCATAGTGCAGGTTTAGGCCAATTACAATACATTGTCATACGCCACATAATGATGTTTCAGTTAAGGATGAACTACATATGCACACACTAGGGTGGTCCCCCCCATAATATAACCTTGCTAGTATGGTGGCCTTCCTGGTCTGTAAGCACACTTTTCATGGCAGATCTCCTAACAATGCCATCTGAGGACTTGTCCCTGTGAAGTTATACATGGTTCAATGCAATTCCTTAAAGAGAAAGATCACACTTATTACAGAGTGAGAAAACATTTTAGAAGTTCTTCCAGCACCTTATTTTCATAGGACCCTAAAAAAAATGCCATCCATCCTGAGAAGTCATGGCCAACACTTGTTAAAATTTAGTTCATACAACAACCTATTGAAATTCTGCCCTGTTTTACAGAGAGCACTGTTTCAAATTATTCTCTGAGCTCACTCCAAACTCACACTACTACCAAATGGCAGAACTCACAGTAGAATTCAGATCTTCCAAGCTTTTTAGGTCTCTGACATATTCTCCATCATAGAGAAAGGGGAAAGGGCAAACTTATTTTGCTTGTGTTTTGATATGGTCTCTCATCTCTAGGAATAAATAGCTCATAACTGAAAGTAGACCATTTTCTCTACTAATAAGATAAATGTGGGTTTCTTAATGGTTCCATTTGTTTTTTCTTCAGCTAATAACTAGAGAAAGGAAAAGGAAAATAACTTCAATTGAGCTATTTTAGTTATTTTTTAATTCAATGTTTCTTAGCCATGTCTTCTAGACATCTAAAGAAAAAAACTAACGATTTGAGAACAGATGATCAAGTAATAATCCTCCTGCTTAATTTGTGGGAGTTTAAAAAGGTCAAATATCATGCACAAAATTTTTCATGTGATGCTTGTCAGCTACTAAGGCTTAAAATTTTAGTTTGGGGAAAACAGTAATTAAGAATCTTGTCTCATTATACAAAAAAAAAAAACACTACATTTTCTCATTGTTGAAAATCATGCATGCTCACAGAGGTGGAAATAAAATACAGAATATTTGAGTAACAATATTTTCCAAAAAATGCTGTAGTGTGTATTGTTACTTTATCAAAGAAAATGCCCTTTAATGGCAAGCACAACAAAAATAAATGAAATAAGAAAAAAATGTAGGTAAATAATACAAAAACAGAGAGTAAAATTGATTATTACTACAAAACAGTCATGGTTGGGGAGATTTTTAAAAGGAGGAGTTATGGGCATGTAAAATAGGCATATTGAGTCTTTTAAAAGGCAAATTTAGAGTGTTGCTAGTTTCTTACCAGATATTAGGACAAGAGGTGACAGAGAGACCCCCATTAAAATGCTCAGTGAGCACTCCAGAGGCTGCCTTCGAGTTAATCGGTAATTTTTCACAGACGACATCTAATCTATGAGTATAAATTACTTTGCACTCTTATTATTCCTTAATTGAAGTGCACCAATGTGAAATTGCCATAGATGTCGCAGGAATGAGTCTAGCTTCAATTAACTTGGGTAGAATTGAAGCCCTTTTTTCCCTGAACTGGGACTATTGTCTGACATCTTGTATTTATTTAAATTGTTGCTAGAAAATTAGAGGGAGACTCTGTGTGACTAGGTGTTTTATAAGGATGTGCTGGAGCCAAAGGAGCATCTACACAATCTATTTCTATTTTAATCTATACCCATCGTATGCAGCTGTTCTCTGTTAACAGATGTGCAGCCAGCAGTAGTTTAATCTCCCCAGATTCCATTTGGGAAGTAGAGATTAATAGCATTTATTTTTTTCAAAGTGGCATTTGGAGTCTCTGTGATTTTTAATTCAAAAGGCAACCACCACTATTATTCTTTAAACTAATTCTTCTAAAGACCTGCTATTTTTTAATATAGAAAACTTAAGTTTTCAATCTGGATTGGGGGAAGGGCAACATGAGAAATTCAACACTATACATTCCATCCTATCAATTTTAAAAATTGTTGAAAGAGCATATTGCCAATGACTGTTCAATATTAATAGGCAATGCTTAAAATATCTTGTTTTGTTTGCTCCTAATGAGTATCATTTGGGAAAATATTCTTGGTTTAGTAGTTGTTACTTAGAATTAAAAGTCATGAAGATAATAAACCAGGTGTATAATCACACAGAAACTGAACAGATGCAGGTAAAATTATCTCTACAAAAACTACAAAGTGCTGATGAAATTGCTTCCCAATTCTCCATGTTACAAATCAACATTCTTGATATCAAGATATTTATATATGTTTCTATATAACTCTTGGTGTTTTCTAAAAGTAGATTTTCTAAGTGCTCTATTTTAACATATTGAATAATTCCTGTTTTGATTCAAATGTTCTGCTCAATTACTTTTCACATTCTAAAGACCTATACTCAGTTCAAAATGTCTCTTGGGTGATAATTTTACCTATTATGGAAGCTTGGAACTTCATATGGAACTTAACTGGCTTTATGTAGAGACTATCAAAGGTGACTCTTTAGTCTTGATATAATTGTGTACATTTTCAATTCAATTTGACATATATTTACCAAATTTCTATTGTATGACAAGCCCTAGGAAAACACATTGCCTGATCTTGTCCATCAAGTAATAATTTAGCATAATTTTGTTTATCAGATTATTTGGCTAGTCTCAAAACAAATACTCTGGGAACAAGAATGGTACTGTTGGTCTTGAATAACACTGTACCACTGCTGAAGCTAGAACAGGGAAGAAAGATCAAAAAGTGATAGAAATGGCAAGATTCGCACCATGCTCTCACTTTGCCTATGTTAAGTTTCATGAGATTGAAATCACTAATTTTCATCATACTGATTGTTCATTATATGATCTTTAAATCCAGCTCTTTTTCATTGCAAATCCATATTTATGCACACATGCAAGATTTTGTGGAAGAAATAGGCAAGGCTAATCTGCTTTAGCAAATGTTCACTGGGTGAACCTTGTTCCTTTTTTTTTAAGTAATACATGATATAACTCTCCTACTTCCATTTTTTAGGATAATTTTCTGGATCCTAAAGGAAACAAATTCACCAATAGATGCATAGTTAAATGGTTTGTAATGGAGAAAAATGGTTTGCAGAAGATGTAAAAAATCATATTTGATTTTTTCTCTTACCTCAATCTCTCCAAATGCTTAATGTCTAATAGGGAAGAGAGTAACACACAGGGATACTTATTTTAAAAGATTACTCTTAATAAATATGTAATGTCAGCAACTCAGCAAACATTTGTTGAGCATTTATTATTGTAAAAACATATTGTATAATAAAGAACTGTAAAGTTTGTGTGTTGGATTATAGTGTATGAGATTTGAACCAAAAATGGCCACTAATAAGGTGGCCACAATGATGACTGAATCAGCAGGACCCAGGGAGAATAGCTAGTCCATGGTAGGAAAGTAACTAGTAAATTGAACTATTCTACACTAACTGCCAAAATAACTTTGTTATTTTATGAGCTAGGTAGCCAACAGAATTGGGAATTTTTCTGCATTTTATTGGTGCATTATAATTACACATAATAGTGGAATTATTTTTACATATTTATGCATACACATGATATTACAGTATGATTTGATTAATATCATTCCCCAGTATTTCCACCATTCCTCCCTTTTTCTGTCCCCCCAGTACCTTTCCTTTACTCTACTGATCTCCCTTCAGTTTTCATGAGATTACCACAACCCACTTTTCTTTTCCTTTTTCCTCTCTAGCTTCCTCACATGGGGAAAAAAAAGTATGATTATTGACTTTCCAAGTTTGGCTTATTTTACTTAACATAACGTTCTCAGGTTTCATTTATTTTCCCTCAAATGACGTGATTTCATTATATTATGGTTGAGTGAAACTCCATTTCGCATATATACCACATTTCCTTAAACCATTCATCCATTGACATATACTTAGGCTGTTTCCATAATTTGGTTACTATCAATTGTGCTTCTATAAACATCGGTATGTATGTATCATTATAGTGTGATGATTTTAATTCTGTAGGATGAATGCCAAAGAGTAGTGTAGCTGGGTCCTATGGTGGTTCCATTTCTTCATACTGATTTCCACAGTGGTGGTACTAATTTACAATCCCACCAACAGTGTTAAAGTGTTCCTTTCTCCCCCATCCTCCCTAGCATTTATTATTGTTTGTGTTCTTGATGACTGCCATTCTAACTGGAGTGATATGAAATCAATGTAGCTATGATTTGCATTTCGTTAATTGCTAAAGACATGAAACATTTTTCATATTTTTGCTGGTCATTTGTGGTTCTTCCTTTGAGAAGTTTCTTTTTAGTTCATTTTATCATTTATTAGTTGGGTTAACTGATTTTGTCAGTAAGCTTTTTAGGTCTATAAATATTCTGGGTATAATACTTCATCAGAAGAGTTGCTACCAAAAACTTTCTCTCATTCTGCAAGTTGTCTATTCATATTCATTTCTTTTTTTTATGGGTACTTGAGAATTGAATCCAGAAGTGCTTCACCAATGAAACACATTTGCAGCTTTTTTTAGTTTTTTATTTTAAGACAGGGTCTCACGGGCTGGGGATGTGGCTCAAGCGGTAGCACGCTCGCCTGGCATGCGTGCGGCCCGGGTTCGATCCCCAGCACCACATACCAACAAAGATGTTGTGTCCGCCGAGAACTGGAAAATAAATATTAAAAATTCTCTCTCTCTCTCTCTCTCTCTCTCTCTCTCCTCTCTCACTCTCTCTTTAAAAAAAAAAAAAAAAAAAGACAGGGTCTCACTAAGTTGCTTAGGGCCTTGCTAAGTTGCCAGGACTGGTTTTGAACTCACAATCCTCCTGTCTCAGCCTCTCAAGTCTCTGGGATTACAGGCATGTGTCATTGTACCCAGTGTCTCTCTTGGAATTCTTAATTGTTTGCTTTGCTGAACAGAAGCTTTTCAATTTGATGCCATATTATTAATGTTTGATATTTTTTCTTGAGCTTTAGGAATCCCCTTGAGGAAATCATGGCCTGTGCCTATATGTTAGCGGGCTGAACCTATATTTTCTTCTAGGACTTGCAAAAATTCTGGTCTAATTCCTAGGTAATTGATCCATTTTTAGTTGACTTTTCTGCAGGGTGAGAGATAAGGATCTACACTCATTCTTCTATATATCATTAACCAGTTTCACCAGCACCACTTGATAAAAAGTCTGTCTTCTACAACATGTTTTCAGCACCTTTGTCAAGGATCACATGACTATATCTGTGAGTCTGTCTCTGTGTAGAACAGAATAATTCATAAAAACGAATAACACAAGAAACTTTATAATTGAAACATTTACAAATGTGAAGGCTGATACCTCTTAAGCATTCTCTTTTTTTTTTAAAGAGAGAGAGAGAGAGAGAATTTTAGTATTTATTTTTTTTAGTTTTCGGTGGACACAACATCTTTGTTCGTATGTGGTGCCGAGGATCGAACCCAGGCCTCAAGCCAGCCAGGCGAGCGCGCTACTGCTTGAGCCACATCCCCTGCCCCTTAACCATTCTCTTGCAGTGACTCAATCATCCATTAGGGAAGAATGCATGTGACTCTTAATAATATCTATACAATTTTTGAATCTTCATCATTTTTGTGGGCATTATTTGGAGGCCAACATCAAAGGTTATTCGCTAGCCTCAACAATATTGTGTCCACTTTCAGTTGAAGACACTGTACATGTATTAAATGACTGCCATGTGTCATGTCTTAGTGATACACACACACACCTACAAACTATAATAATAGTCCTTGACATCAACAGGCTTACCACTCAGGGAGCTTCCTTTTAACATGGCTTCTCCATCCTTATCTGGTACGAGGTCTATCAGGGTGTCTCTGAGAGAAAAACCCATCTCTATTTTTTTTTTTTTTTTTGCTAAGATTCTATCCCGCAAAACCCTTATGGCGGACATTGTGACAGTCTCTCTTATTCCTGCTCTCTTTCACAAGTCTACCTCTTATGCAGACTTCTCATCTAAATGATATCATCAGTGCAGCCAAGAACTCTCTCCCATCTTTTCACTTTACTTACAGTTATCTATAGTCCCTCAGTAGTTGGCAGCTGTCAACTAGAGGACCTTGCATTCATCATTCACTAATCAAGCAGCCCAGCTCAGAGACGAGATAGACAGCCTAAGCCAACTGTCCATTATAGCTATCTCAGGAAGTCAGGAGCTGCCATCTCAGCTGGAAACCACCCTGGCTGTGCAAGATAGACATTTTCAGGCTTCACAAAGCAGGCTGCTGCTCTGCTTTGTCCAGATGTCTGAACTCATTGGAATAAGGACTGAGAGTATCTGCAGATCTGCCTGGAAAATTTGCAGATATATAATGTATGTTAATTACAGATTCTTGGGAAAAAATAGTATTCTGTAAGACATGACTTTAGCCTCTGTCCATACTCAAGAAATAGGCAGTCTGAGCATGACTAATTCATTCATATTGGGTATGTTAGTGCTTAATGTGGATCATGGCACAATCAAATCAGCTTTGGAAACAGACTTCTGGTCTGCCTTCAGATTTGCCAGTGGAGCTAGATCACATAAGAGGACCTGTGGAGGGGACAACTGAGAGCCAAAATCTGTTCTTTCATTCTATGAATTCTTTTATTCTATAAATTTGTATAGGTAGCTTCCTGTGTGCTAAAGGCTGAAGGGGATGCAAAGATGAAGTTTTCCAGTCTCCTCCATCTCCTCCGCTGCTTACAGTCTAATAAGAAACAAAGTCATGCCCATGGATAATTGTTTGCAAAGAATACCCTCAATAAGTATGCATTATCTCCAATTCCATAAACATTTGTTGAGCATTTTCCATTGTTAAAACATGGTAAATAATGTTATAGGGACATATTATAAAGAAGCATAAAGAGTGTATGTTGGATGATACTGTGGGAGAATAACACCAAAACCGGGCACTATACTCCAATATACAATCTTCATATTATAGTTTTTTCTATTATTTCCATCTTGTCACTTTCTCAACCCCTGATTCTCTGTGGATTCTCCAGTTCCAAGAGACTTGTAATGATAAAAAGTCTGAGATGATATCTGTAAGGATTCCTAAAGATGATGAAACAATTGGATTCATTGCTGCTTTCTGCATCTCAATGGTACAACCTTAGATTTTGAATCAAATGATGTCCACACTAACTTATACCTCTTATAAATACCTATTATAGGGTATACATCTCTCTACCTTTTTTATTCTGCTGCTGCTTCATTTATTGTTTAGCAAGAAGCTGAGAACTGCATTTATGCCTTTATTTTCATCATAGTATGATAGCTCTCACTCACATGTTGAATTAGAAACATGGTGCATTGTATAATGTCTGTCACATGCTGTCAATGAATTTTCTTTTGAACTGAATGGTAGCATATGTTCTGAATATAATTAAGATTTTTCCCACCCCCTTAGAACTCTATAGTGCTTCAGAGAAGAGATGAAGAATAGAGTGTTCAGGGCAAAGATCCAATGACACTGTCTCTAAGTTGCATGACCAGGGACCATGGCCCTTTCTTGAAATCAGACTAGGCAGTTCTGTCCCAGGGAGCTCTAAGTGACAGCTGGCTTTCTTTGAGATGAGTACTCATATCAACTGAAGCTACTTCCTATCCCCTTTAAAATTAATGTAGAATTGAATGAGTCCTTTATCCACTTACCCACTTTATGAAAAGTGAGTCCTATTCCACTTAAATGAAGACTCAAGAAACCACAAGTCATTAGCCTGAAAATACTTTTGATGAAAGACAAATTTTCTATTGAGTTATGTTTAAAACTAGGGGAGTTTTCTTTCACTCCCTTTTTTTACTTAGTTATTTTTCTCTTCTCTGATTGTGCCTTTGTATTGAAAGAAGGAGGCTGCTGTGTTTCATTGTCACAAATGGGTCACGCATTTGTTCCAGCGTGTGACCTCTGGAAAGGAGAAGATTATATTATCAAGGAATAGAAGGTTGGAGGCTGGAAGATTTGTTAAGGGAGAAAAACCTTAAGTGTTCAGAAGAGACAGAAGAGATGAGCTTAGAAGCATAGGAAAAGTCACCCTTTAGGTTGTTATAGTGGAGGAATATTTTATTGCTAAAAAAGATTATACAAAAAGTCATATTCGTTATTAAAATATGAAAATTTTCAGGACAAAGCCCTTTGGTCTCACCTTGTGATTAATTCACTAGCTGACCTCAAACTCTTATCTACTAATCAAGCTATTATATAGGTTCAAGGAAACATGGTGTGCAAAATACTTAGCCCAGTGCCTAGCACAGAATAAGTTTCTTAGTATATCACACAGGACAAATCATCATTATTATTAGTTGCTGTAAAAAAGCAGGCATTAATAAAATTATATAAGTCATCTATATTTTGTGTTCTTTATATGTATATGTTGCTGAACTATAAGGAAATGTTCAGATAAAAGCTTCATTAGGTGATTTGACATCATCATGTCTACTCACAACAAACTTGGCAGCCACGATACCAATAGGTAATGTAATTTTATGGGACCTCCGTGTGAAACATGACTGTGTGTGCATTAAATTTGGTTTTTGTCTGAATTCTATATATTTGATTTGAATTAAGGAGTGGTTTTCGGGGGGTGGTTAAAAAGAGTTATAAAGGAAAAAAATATATCATTTAAGGAGTGCAAATTTGATGTAGAGAAAATTTAAAATGGCAAAGGAAACAAAGCAGAAGGATACTGGCATCACTGGATGCCTAGAGATAGACTCTGAGGTCTGGAAAAGAAAGAAACAAAAAACCTGCCTGAATCAAAGAAGCAGAGGATGAAAGAGGGAGAGAGGTTACTTTAGTGAAGCAGACTTGGAGCTGGGCCTTGGAGCCAAGTTTGAGAAGTTAACATTCTCTACTTCTGATCATTAATAATTCAAGAAGAACTATGGCCCAGCTCAGGAGAAGCAGCAGCTGTGACCTAGGATACATAGGTAATCAAATATTGATTACCCTTTCTACCCTTCAAGTCTGCCTTATTCCTCTGAGTAAGGTTTCTTTGGGCAGAATCTGACATGACATGCTGTTTTTAATAAGAAATGTTTTTTTTTTTTTTTGTTTTGTTTTGTTTTTTTTGAGTAAAGTATCACCATACTTACTACTTACTCAGCCTAACAGAAAATAAAGGTTTGCTCTGATGGTAACGTTTGCTCCTATACCTGGTACTGACCAACTTTTATCATGTGCTTTGGTAATATCCATCTTGAATCACAGCAATACCAATCTGCTGAAAATTTTTTAAAAAGTGTATAAATATAGGAAACTGCCACATTTATAAACCGTAAAAATATTCACAGAAATGGTTAATGAGAAATGAAAACTTTTCAAATCCTGATTATTCAATATTGGACTGGTTAGCAATTTACACTATATCATGAATAGTTTTTCTTTGTAAGAAACGGTGGGTTGGCATTCCTCCAACATCTTAGGGGGGAAAATACCAACTAAGCCTATTTACATACAAATCTAAATCTTAGCACTTGGCCAGGGTTTGTAGTGACCATCTCAGTGAACTACACTAAGGCATAAGGCTACTTTATGCAATTTAAAAAGACCTGCTGTAGGCCACCTTGCTCATGCCTGACACTCTCCTCAACCATGGGCTACCCTAGGGCAGCTTTGCAAATTTTGTCAATTGCGATATGGCAGTAGGCTTTTTTCCTTAGGAAAAAACAATTAGGGTACTGCATGATATTTCTTTTGACACAGACAACAGGTGAAAAAAAACTAAAAAAGACATTATTTTCTGTAGAATTGGTAACATTGCCTTTGTTATAATTAGCGTTATCCAAATAAATAGCAAATTAAACTGCTGCACTTGGCTCTGATCAACAAATATCCATCTACATTATTTATTTATACATTTATATAAGTGTTGGAACATAGTTAGTTCCCTACAATGCAGACAAAAAAAAAAAAATTGGATTAGTTTTCCCGAAGAGTAGGAAAGTATTTGCCTTAAATATCCTGCCAGAGGAAACTGCCAGATGTGTTCCATCTTCTCCTAGCACAGAAGAAAAGGAAACTGGCTTAAGCTGCATAGATATTTCAGCTCTGGAAAGAATTTCCTAGCTGAGAGAATCATAAAATTAGTTTATAAAGGAATTTTTCTCAAGGTAAATAGAACCTTAAAGGCAAGATTAAGGATTTTATTGGCCCACATTTTCAAAACCAGTATTTTGTTTCCTTTAGAAATATAAGAATAATTTTTAGATACGATCAGCATTTTAAAGTATAAGAAAAACTAATGAAGGTGTATAGAATAGGCCGTGTACATTAATTTCTAGTTGTGATTTTTACTCAGAGAAAAATACGTCTGTTTTTTCAGAAAAGTTAAAGGTGGATAAAAAGTGGCTGCAGGCAAGGTTAACAGAGCAGATAGTTTCAAATAAACTTTGGCCAGCCTGTTCCTGTAAGAAAACACCATTACATAGAAACAGTTAATTAGTAAAGCAAACATGATACTGAACATACACAGGGCAGTGGGTTGTTTGAGTAATGAAATCCAAAACCTATTTCTTTCCCTTTCTAAGAACTGGGCTAAAAGAAAACTGGGATCCTAACCAGCTGTGTGACATCAGGTATATTGTATTCCTTCTCTGATCCTCTCTGTTTTCTCCAGTTGTAAAGTCACATATCACACTGGGTACTTAAGTCCTTCCAGCCCTAATATTTTTTGTAGGAATTCCTTTCATTCTTTAAGACATCAGTGTTCTCAAGTTTTAGCATACATAGAAATCACCTGGGAATTTATTAACAATGCAAATTCCAGCCCAGGGTTTCTGGAATTTGTCTAGAAACTTTGATTCCTTAGATAAGGTCCAAAAAAACTTTTTCACACACTCTTTCCACGATGAGATTGCAGGATGGCTAAGGAATATAAGTTGAAGAAAAACTGGAATAAAACCAAACTTCCTGGAGTACAGCAGACATGTCTTAATTAGATTTTGTTTATCACTAACTGGCAAAAAGTATGTACGTAACGAATGTTGACATAATGAACCACGTGTTATTAAGATATTCTTTCAAATTCATTATATTAATTGATATTCTTTATTATCGATTCTCTCAGGGAAAGAAGGGATATTTCTAATAGAAGGAAAATAGGTTTCTAAGTAGATAGAAAATGATATGGAAGTGCTTTTTAACATTCACAAATTAAAAATCCTATCTTCTCAACATAGCTCCCCTGCAATCCTCAGTGTAAGAGGAAAAAAAAATGAAATGAATTCTGCACTTGTACTTTTTTTTTTTGATAAGTGGCATAATAACGGAATGCTCTTTTTATTCTGCAAAAAAGACCAACTCTTTACATTAAAGTGCCAGAAAATCAAACTGTCACTTCAACCCACAGCAGCTGTCTCTTGCACCACCTCTGCCAAATGTCAGCCTTCTTCTCTGGGGTTTGATTCTGCTATTGGATCTGGGGGAGTATGCCTCGCTGCACAGCTTGTAACATCAGTCTCTGTGCCTTCAAGTCTCAGATTCCTTCTCATTTCACCTCATGTATATTAATACAGAGATTAGTTTCACTTTTTTCTTGAATAGATAATCACTTGGCAGCCAACATCCAACTGTGGCATTACAGGTCAAATCAGCTGAAAAGGACAGTGACTTCAAGCTGGAAAATATAATGCTTAGTGAAAACTGCACCCGGGACAGGACCTCAGACTTGTCACCCGGACATGAGATTTATTTTCAATTACAAATCTGAACTTAATGTGAGGGCACCCTGGGGGAGATTCAGATCACTGCTTCTTCTAAATTGACCTTCTACTTGTTTCAATATTTCCTTCGCTATTGAATAGCATTCCATGACCCTCTGAGCTGAAGATCCATAATAGCTACAGTAGGAATTGCAGGGCTAGGAAAACTTCTGAAAAATTTCTCTAACTGAAGGCCAATTCACATGAATAATTTTCTCCTTGTGAGCCTTCACTGGTTAACACAGCAATAGATTCTGTGCTTCAGCCAAGGCTTCCAATGGGTTGCAGGAGCCAATATCACCGTGTTACTTAAACTTGAGTAGAATCCAAAATTTATCCAAGTTTTCAATATTAGGTAGATTAATTGTTTAGAGTTAATTCAGAGCTGTCATCTATCCCTTCAGCACTAGTAAACGAGAGTCCCTGAGGCTATTTGCTGGTGCTATTAACATTGGCCTCTAGAATTAGTGGTTTGCCTCAGGATATTTTGGGTCCCACTTCCGTATGTCTGCTAAGCAGCTGCCCTAAATGCATAACAAATGGCCCAAATAGAGGGTTCATAAGCTTGTCTTTTAAGAAATACTAACTGAAATTTCTTAGGAAATGTTATTTTAAAAATTCATTTGTCATTTAAATTTTGGAGAAGTGAAAGCTTGAATTGGCATTTAAGTTTTATCACACCTGATTATGGGAAGTCGTTTTAATATAATTTTGTTTGCATTTTAACTTTTACTATTCTAATATGACAATCTCTCTCTTTCTAGATGAGTTTTCATATTATTTATAGCAGAATCTCTCACAATGTTCTTGGTTTTCACCTTTGCAACTAACTATATGGTAACTGTAATCATGGACAGTTGTATTAGATGAAAATAAACATCTCACCTTTGTTAAGTTTATCTTGTAGATACTTAGTTTTACCTTAGCAATTATGTCTATATAAAACCAGGAATCATGTTATATTTTTCTGATATTTGTAAATACAAGATAGTCGAAGTATATACATATTTAGGCTGTGCATAAAATGAAGTTATTAATTAATTGTCTCTTGTTATATATGTTTTTAATTTTTTTATGGAATCCAGAGTGCTTCAAAATGGTCACCTTTAACTCCACAAGCGTACTTACTGTACTTAAGTGTACTTACTGTACACTTACTATATGTGTATCACTGTGCTAATCTGGGGTTAGGGTTAAAAAAAAGTTGCAATTCAGTCCCTACACAAAAGACTCTCCTGTCTAAAGTAGATGTTTAAAAGGTGGAATAACTGCACTTCAAGTCCTCCTAACAATGACACTTAAAATGAACCTTAGGAACTGAGTAGAAGTTGAACCTTTAGTCAGCCAAGAAATTAGAGGACTCTGCAGAGAAGACTGCAAAAGAGAGCGAGGAAGTGGTGGAATCCAATAGGCTACTTTTCCTTGCAATGACTTTTATGGGGCTCTCTGTGGTCAAGCAGGGGACAGTTTAAGAATCAAAATGTAGAATGACAATAAAAATTATAAATTCTAGAGTAAAATACAAATGTATGAGTCCATAGTCATACAAATGAATGAATGAGTGGGTGAACACAAATTGGGGAAAGGAGAAATATCTGTTTCAGATAATAACCATCAATAGACATTAAAATAGGTGTGTGAAAGTGATGGAAATCAGGATGTTCACATAAACTCCGTATATCTGTCTACTTTATACTTACTTATCCCCTGCAAAGGGAAAAAAATTATAATTTTATAGTGGAGAAACCTGGCAAATTACCACTCTAACCAAATGGTCAATGGAGACAACAACATTATGTTCCTCATGTCCTGATTGATTGAGATAACACAACATTATTTCTCTGGCCATTTACCAAGAATTTTATAAATTTGAATATAATCATGAAGAAATATCAAACACTAATTAAGGGACAGCCTATGCAATAGCTAACCTGTATTTCTTAAGAAAGTGTCAAAATCAAGAAATGAATACAGACCAACCAATGTAAAAGTTAATGAATATAAATAGAAAACTAAATTTAATATGTGATTTTAGATTTGATGTAAGAGAGAAAGAGAAGGAAAGAAAGTAAGGAGGGAAGGATAGAAGAAATGAAAAAAACAAAGGAAAAAAGAAAGTAAGATAATAAAATATTATTAGTGGGAGATCCAGTTGAAGTATATATATGGTAGTTCTTTGTACTATTTTTGAAATATTTCTGTCATATTGAAAGTACTCAAAAATAAAAAGCTTTAAAGTCACAAAGTCAGATTAGCTTTTAATAGAGAAAGATGGAATAAAGGTAGCATTTTATGAATACCAGATTTTACATGTTAAACCTTAGGGTAACTTTTATCATATCAAAAATTCCTCAGATGTTACAAATAAATACATAAAATCATCTGATATTGTCACTAGTCATTACTCAGAACTTAACTCCTATGCTTCCTTTTTTACTTTTTGTGTCTTTTTCAAGCGCCAGCTAGTGTGAGCACCCTTCCTATCCACTTAGGCCCCAGCTAAGTGCAATTGACTATCGCTGCTCATTTTAGCCCATTTTATAATGGTCAGATTGCTCAAATTCCCTCTCCCTCTCTCTCTCTCTCTCTCTCTCTCTCTCTCTCTCTCTCTCTCTCTCTCTCTCTTACTCTTTTTTTCTCTTACAACCCAAAAAATGTGTTATGAACAAGTGTTAGTAATTTTGTTAGCTATTTTTAACATAATGATTTATCAGCAAATGAAGACATGATGAAGCTTTATACTTCACCATCATCAGAGTATCTTGGCTTGCAAAATTGTTATCTTTGCAATACATGCCAATTCATCCTTTGATTT
Source organism: Ictidomys tridecemlineatus (assembly GCF_052094955.1). NCBI lineage: Eukaryota > Metazoa > Chordata > Mammalia > Rodentia > Sciuridae > Ictidomys > Ictidomys tridecemlineatus. The sequence goes on from NC_135479.1 coordinate 118,845,133, forward strand.
GAATTCTAAGGAGCTACCCACAGTGAATACAAATATGTTTCCTACTCTAAATAGGATAGCTTAAATTTGTTTACATTATAACCAATACCTTTACTACCTAAGGAGCAACCTGTGTGTTTTGAAATGCCTTCCTTGCTATTCCCTGCACAACAATTTTAAAACCTCCATGATAAATTTAACTCTGTTGTCTAGGTTACAAGTGTTTAACTTTGTAAACCTTTAAAATTGTATTTTCTTTTTCTTCTTTTGAATTTTATATTTATTATCAATAAGAATAGTTTATTTTATTTAAAAGAAATAAGGGGTCATGAGTAAAATATTAGTTGATTAGAGCCAAAGTATTCCTTTCATATATATATTAAACTCTCTTGATGCAATAATCATCATCTCTTTTAATAATGATGATTCTGTAGGGCAGGTACTATTATTAATATTTTCATTAGGAAATCAAGGCTCAGAAGGACTGACCAACTTGCTCTTACCCGCTCAAGTTGTCCTAAACCATTCTTTTCACAATTCTGACTAGTGGGGAAATTTAAAATGTCTGTCACCCTCTATGTACTTAGGCCAAAATTCTGAGGTAGCCAACAGGTCCCTGTATCTGTCCTCTTCTTAGACAGTCCCCACCAAAGTCTGTGCTGTTTTTCTCCCTTTAGGACAGTTACCACCCATTTTTTGTCTTAGAGTTTTTTCCCCTCCTTAGTTTTTTCCCCTCCTAGCTACAGAGACAGATGTTTCCTAAATTCCTACTTTACTGTTGCCAACAAAGAAAGACATAGAGTCGTCTTTCATTTGTAGTGTGTAAACATTTATCTCCATGTGGTGACAGAGAATTATATTAATGGCTTCCTTCATTCAGCAAATACACATATAATGGCCATTTGGGGGCAAGTTTAATGAGTAAAGTTATTAATCCAGAAAAAAATAGAGAATATAAAAAAAATTATAAATGCACATTACAACCACACACACATATTACAATGAGAACAAAAAGTAAACATTAGACAGAGATTTACAAAATTCACATCAGCTTATTGTTTCTGAAGCCACAAAGCATAGTCTTTAGGTACCTAATTCCTAAAGACCATTCTTCCATGGCAGCCATTGTGTCCCTCAATGACATGCTTTGAAGTAAATTCTGCATTTAAATCCCTGAACACATCCTTACATAATCAAACAGTCCGAAATAAACAATTTATTTTTACTTGATAGCCCTTTTAGAATATAAATTTTCCTTTCACTTCTTTGCCAGCCAAATAGTTCAAAATACACAGGAATTTCACCAGATTTTGTACTGGGGTTGTTATTCAGGTTTAAATAGACAGGAAGAGTATTATAGTCTATCTCAGTAAATATTGGATGAGCTTCTGTTGGCATATAGACCAAGAGTATGAACACTGACAACCTTAAATTGTGGTTGAGAATAGGGGCAATAGTGGTGTGAACTGGAGTTATGGGTTATTTTTGCCCCCAGTATCTTGTGCCATTTTTGAAAGGAAAATAAGGTACATGATTAAGAGCTAAGTAAATCATGATTTTTTTTCTCTATGTCACCATCTATATTCAAAAGAAATCTGGTTGAAATCAATTTTCAATCCTTTTGGATGAAGGAGTCACAAAATGTTGATTGAGATAGATCAATCTGACCTGCTTATCTTGAAAAGGGTGACACTTGTGAATTTGTGAACTGAAAATAACAACAAAAATCTACAGGTGTTTTCTGTCCTTACATCTGTTAGCAGTTCCTCTCTTTTTTCCCCAGCATATGCCTCCATGTCCAGCTGTCAGTAATCAGAAGCCTTGGCCAGTAACTCAGTTTGTTCTTCCCAAAGATGAGTCATTAGAGAGCAAATTATCTCTCACAAAAAAATAATGAAGAAATAAAGTCAACAAAATACTGAATTTTGGAAATACCTCATGTTATAAGATAATGCTATCAGTCCTATTTCCAAACGAGTTTCTTTCCCCAACAGATTCATACAAAAGGAAATTATTTTAATTTTGTCTTTCATTGCTTTCTAAGAAAAATTTAGATACTAGCTTTCAAGGGAACACAATAAGCAGGAAGCAAGTTGTAGATGATGGCTAATTAAGTAGTACCATGGGTGTTTTTGTTTTCTAAAAGGACCCGACTTTTCCCATTGGGGGAATGTGATTTTTATAGCTACAAATTAAATTTATCATCATAACCCTTTTAAATATAGACTAATTCACTAAGTACTAAGTTCATTATTATTAATTATTTTTACATTGTTTTACAAAAGGTCTCTAATACTTTTCAATCTTACGCCATTTAACTATACCCATTAATACTAAATTACCCTTCCATTTCCTTTGTCATCAATCATCACCCTTGTACTTTTTGTTGCTATGATTTTGACCACTTTAGATATTGTATATCAGTGGAATTAAACAATATCCACCCTTTGATGACAAGCTTATTTCACTTAGCATAATATCTCTGAGTTTTATCCACATTGTACCATGTGACAAGATTTCCTTAAGGCTGCATGATATCCTATCATATGCACATTTTCTTTTTTTTTTTTAAGAGAGAGAGAGAGAGAGAGAGAGAGAGAGCGCAAGCGGTAGAGAGAGAGAGAATTTTTAATATTTATTTTTTAGTTTATGGCGAACACAACAACATCATTGTTTGTATGTGATGCCATGGATGGAACCCTGGCCGCACGCATGCCAGGTGAGCGTGCTACCGCTTGAGCCACATCCCCAGCCCCATATGCACATTTTCATTATCTGCATTTTCTTTATCAGTTTATATCTGTGGACATTGGGTCATTTCTACCTCTTGGTTGTTGTGAATAGCACAGTGACCATCATGGGTTTGCGACATGATCCTGCTTTGAGTTCTTCTGAATATATATCCTGAGGCCATTGCTAGAGCATATGGTAATTCCATTTTTAAATTTTTTGAGGAAAGTCTTTTCTATAATAGATATGCTGTTTTACATTTCTACCAACATAAGATTCCAAATGTTCTGCATCCTCGCCAAAAGCTTATTGTCTTGTGCTCATTTGGTTATGACCATCTTGATGAGTGTGTGGTGCTATCTCACAGTGGTTTTGATGTACTTTTTTAAATATTAGTGATGTTGAACATCTTTTCATGTACTTATTGACTATTTCAATATCTTCTTTGGAGAAATCTTTACTGCAGATACATGTATGAAGGCATGAATGATGTGATTCCACTTTGTGTACAACCAGAGAAATGAAAAATTGTGCTCCATTTGTGTACTGTGAATTGAAATCCATCCTGCTGTCATGTATAACAAATTAGAAGACATAAATTAACTAAAAAAAAGTCTATTTAACTTTTAGTATGTTTTAAAATTAGTTCTTAGAATCTTCTCTTTTATTTATTTAGTTATAAAAGTTCCTTATATATTCTGGATATTAATACCTTATCAGTTATGTGACTTAACAGTTTTTCCCCTTCATTCCATGGATTGATTTTTTAGTCTTTTGATTCTTTCCTTTGATATGCAGAAGTTTTTAAGTTTGGTGGAGTCCAATCTGCTTATTTTTTATTTTGTTGCCTGAGCATTGGTATAAACCCCCCCAAAATCATCACCAAATTCAATAACCTGAAGTCGTCTCTGAATTATTCTAAAAGTTTAGTCATTTCAGGTCTCACATTTAGGCCTTTAATCCATTTTGGGTTGTTTTTAAATATATAATGGAAAGTAAGGGTCCAAACTCATTCTTTTACATGTGTATATCCATTTTTTTCCTCAAATCATATGTCAGTGAGATTACTTTTCCCCATGGTGGAGTCTTGGCACTATTGTTGGCACCATTTAGCCATATATGCCCAGGTTGGTGAATTTTAAAACACCATGTTTTGAACAATATTGCCTCAAAGAGAAATAAATTTAAATTATTTAATCATGACTTCTCATGAAGATTTTCATAGAGCTGCATCCCTCTACTAGAATAGAATATTTTTTCAAAAGTGAGTGTGGTGAGAATAAAAGATAGACTTGTTTGTTGGCATGCTTGAGGTCAAATGACTAATTAGAAAGATTTCATGGGTTTTGAAAGGAAAGACAGGGGTATGTGGTTTAAAACAAGAAATAGACAAGAGTGCAGGGGCACTGATTAGACATGGCAACTGAGCAGATAGCGAGAGTTAGAACATGGGATTTCTGGTTGGATTTTTAATTGGAATCACTTAGAATTTAATTCTACAGTTTAAAATCCAGTTATGTTTACAAGGGAAAATCTATACTTAGTTCTTTTTTCAATTCATATACCCAGGCCCCTGGAAGTATGCCTCACTGTCATTCAAAGAGTCATATCTGCAAGGCTGATTCCTTAATGGTCTCTATTTGAAGGTCTTATCATTTTGATTCAGAGTCAATCACATCATCTATAACCAGGCAACAGCATGAATAAACACTAACAATTTCCTTCTACTTCTTTATAGTCTGATACACAATACAGATTCTAAGGTTATTATATAATATTTAATATTTCCAGAAATGAACCATTATGCAATAGATATTTGAAGATGGTCCCCACCCCACACCCCAAAAAAGCAAAACACACATATACAGTATAGAATCACTGACATCTTAAATCTCTGACATTCTATATGTTGTCTAAAATGTAAGCAGTGGTCTGGGGTGGTGGCTCAGTGGTAAAGCGCTTGCCTAGCATGTGTGAGATATTGGGTTTGATTCTCAGCACCACATATAAAAATAAATAAAATAAAGGTCCATTGACAACTAAAAGAATATTTTTTAAAAAAATTTTTGAAATGTAAGTGGTCTGTTTTTCCTGGTCCAAGGTTCCTCCTGAGGTACTTTTTGTCATTGTTTTTTTAGTAAGACTCACCCAATTTTTCTGTTTTAACATTTGGAATAGATTGTACTTTGTTGTGTTGTTAGAAACCTAAGTACTGATTGGGTCAATGAATAAGCGTCAAGGCTACTGCCTGACAACCAAACTTAGCTTCTCCCCTATTCCTTAGGACCTGCTTACCAGAGACTCATGTGAGTTCAGTATATATCAGTAGGCCAAGCCAATATCTCTGTCACAGTAATTTTCTGCTTTTATTTATTTTTCCCTTGCCCAATTTATTTTAGGCCTGATCTGAGTTTTTCATTCCAAAGACCTGTGGAGCTATGCTCAATTTTCTGGTTTCTCCTTAACTATGGAAAAGCAATCATAGTTGCCAGATCAGGTAAACTATGATTTAAAACTCAGCTTTCTCAGTAGATTTACTCAGATCAGTGGAATTAGTTGTTCCATGTAGGAACAACAATTGGAAGTGTTTTTCAATAGAACTAATTTTTAGGCAGGAAGTATGATATTAAATAAATTTTATTTGAACAAATAGTTGAATAATGACTGTAGTGGATTCATGAAATAGTGAAGTAGTTCTCAGTATAATGGCAATAATGAATTTTGGGGTTAGCCATCAATTTTAAAGTACTAATGTTTTAAAATATTTTGTAGTCGAGAGTCAAGTAAACTAAATAGTTGATTTTCCCTGGAACATTCTGCTGCTTCTTCCTGAAAAAGGAAAAGCTAATTTTTTTTGTAGTCACTATTATTCTGTCTTATGAAAATAATAATATGCCATATTATTATGAATGTGTAACAAAATTAATCACACAGTCTAGAAGCTTACAAATGAAGGCCGGATAAAGTTTGTGACTTTCTGTTATGACTAGTTTAAATGACATTAAGGAAAAATCTTTCTTCTCCAAATGATCATGAAGGTAAATGGCACTTTCAGGTTTTACAAAATTGGGTTCCTCATGGTTGGACTGTAGTTGAATAATTCAGTATAAATTTCCAAATAGAGTGATCTGAAATTATTCTGCTGTTAAGAATGTAGCAACTAAGTCAATTAAAAATTGGATGAATACTTCACTGGATAGCAAGATATAAATAATGTACATCTCTTGGGTAATTAGCAAACTGTGTCTCCTTTGAGGCAGTAACTTATTTAACTTTCCTCATATCATGGGCCTAGCTGAGCCATAGGATGTTATTTGAATGCAGCATAAAAATTAAGGAATTCATGGAAGCATGTATGGCTCTTCCAGGTCTGATTGGTTGACTGGACTTAATAATGACAGTAACTATTATTTCTCCATAATATAAAACCTAAAGTTGTTCTCTATATTTATAATGATCATTTGGCTTCATATAGACTAGATAGATGATAGATGAATGAATAGGTAGAAGGATACTTCTTCATACCTATGAAATAGAATTAAGAGTGAGGGTAATTCAGTATTGAAGATCAAAAATGGAGCTTTAGGAGTAATCCTGGACATTTCTAAGACATAACTAAGACATAACTTTTACCGGAGGACTTCATCAACTTCCATACGTTAATTTAATAGTATAATTTGGGAATCAAATCGGTGTGTTTAAAAATTTTCTTGGAAGATGTTACAACATTCTTTTAATTATGTATAAAGCAGTTTTTCTTCAGAGACTTGATATATTTTAAAACTATTGTTATGTAAATATAAAATTAGTTGGCCAATCCACCTGAGTGGTGAAAATGGTACAAACAAAAGTAAAATTATAGTGGGGGGGGGGGGCATACAGTTACTTAATAGTTAAGGTAGAATTTACTGTGCTTCTCTACATGCTATACATTGAATAATGGTTATCTTAGTAGTAAGTTTTTTTGTGTGTGGATGTAAAGACTCATTTGAAAATAAATAATGTTATTCAATATTATTTCAAGAGGAATTAAATTCAAATTCTCATTTTATGCTTGTGTGGCTTAAGCTATACTCAGGAATCAAATTTTAACTGAATGTTGTGATACAGAATTTATAGGTAATAAACTACCTAGAGTACTGTCTTGTTCTCTTCTCTCTCTCTCTCTCTCTCTCTCTCTCTCTCTCTCTCTCTCTATATATATATATATATATATATATATATATATCCATCCTTTATTCTTTCAGAGTCCTTTTAACTAATTATTAGTAATCTTTCTATAATATTGTTTTCCAGGTTTATGCCATCAGTCTATCTTTATAGATTAAAACATTCATAACTGAATTCTTTAGGAATGAAATGATTCTGTCTTATACCAAAGTTCATGTAATAGCTAGGAAAGATAAAGGAATCCCCTGCTATGCTTTACTTCTGAATTTCATTATGCCATAATTGAGTATTTGACAATGCTTCAATGTAAGAAGAAACCATGAAAATTTCCTTAAATTATTATGCAAATTAAATTACAGGTAATGGGCATGAGCAGGAAGAAATGTTTATTCAAAATATATTTGGAAAATGTTATCCTCAAACTTAACAATAATTAATATTTCCTGGACCACATACACATATGTGCACATATGCTCATAGAGTGAACTAGAGATAGAATTTATGTTTTTTACATTTTTTTTTTATCTTGTAGGAAAAGGACTAACCACTTTCAATTCTTTTCCCTTATTAAAGTTACTTGGGAGGACTGATCTTTTTTCCCCCCTAGAATAATCCTAAAGAATTTCTCATCCACACATTCATTTTGGTTATGAATTTACTTATTCAACTTATAGGTACTAATGTCATAGTCTGACTTTCAGAAATACAGTTGATTGCATCACTTATTTTATAAAATGAAGTATATTTTAAATTGAAAACCATTAGTTTTTATTTAAACATTGAATCAATGTGTAGTTTCTACTGTATTTACAATATCAGATAGAAGTAATTTTAAATTAGTTCTATGAACTTGTTGAGATTTTAAATTATATTCCTGAGTATTATTAATCAGTTTACATGTAATATGACCCTATATATTTTCTATATGATATGAATAATCCATAAAATGTAATATTTTATGAACCACATTCTACTTTTCTGATTTATTAAAATTGCAGTATTATGATAGAGAACAAATGTATGTTTTACAAGTTGTAATACATTACCAAAAACTCATTTTGCAGAAAAAAAATGAATATGGCTAAAGTGGTACTAAAGTAATATCTTTGACTCCTCCCTCCACAATCTCCCAAATCACTCAGCTCTTTTTTATTTTTTTTATTTATTTTTTTTATTGTTGGTCGTTCCTCACTCAGCTCTTAACTGCCACAATTTTTTGTATTCATTTTCTTTCTCAATCTCTATCGCCCTTGTCAGTTCAGATCTGTTTAATCTTTCCCCAATCTTTATTCTTCGTATTCTTCAACCTGTGTTCCTCCTCATTATCATATTAGCTTTAAACTAGAGCTTTGAACAACCCAGAAATGATCTGAATCTGAACTTTTCAAAAACTTTAGTTATTTATACTGTTAACTAATTGAGCAACAATCCTCAGTTTGGTGTTTAAGGTATTCCAAAATATGGTCTCAAATTATCTCTAGCACAATGATTCTTTCTTAATCATGGGCCAAAATTGATTTTAAAAATGTTCAAATGGGGGGCTGGGGATGTGGCTCAAGCGGTAGCGCGCTCGCCTAGCATGCGTGCGGCCCGGGTTCGATCCTCAGCAGCACCACATACCAACAAAGATGTTGTGTCCGCCAAGAACTAAGAAAAAATAAATAAATGTTAAAATTCTCTCTCTCTCTCTGTCCCCCTCTCTCTCACTCTCTCTTTAAAAAAAAAAAAAAAAAAAATGTTCAAATGGATGCATGCAAAGAATTGTATATAATTTAACAGAATTTCTAAAACTTCTCCCACAAGGCTTGGAAAATGTCTTTTCTCTACAGCCATACTTACTTTCTGCTATACATATTTTAAATTCTGTCCCGGAGAAACCATAAGAAACTTGAGGACTGATATGGTGTTTCATGCAGTTAATTTTCGCGTATTCTCATAGTACTTCCCAAATGTCTCCATCAGACAACTTGACCTTTGGAATTTTTCCATTGTGTTCTTCTGGAAATGCTTTTATTTCCTCTATCTAACCTGTTGACCTGTTACCTGGATAACTTGGGAAGCCTTTGAGGAAGATAAACATCATGTTTCAGGTTTTCATCACTACTATTCTTCCTAAGATAAATCATTTTTTTCTGGTGGGAAATAATTTTTACTAAAAACCTTGGTTTATGCTCACATTGATTAATGAAGGCTCCATTTGCATTTAAATGTGATGTCTGTTGAGTTAATGTCAACTAAACAAGTGTTCTAAGGTGTTTTTCCATTTCTATTTTCCAGGTTTCTTGAGTACAGGAGATCAGGCCGCAAAAGGAAACTATGGACTTCTTGATCTCATACAGGCTTTAAGATGGACTAGTGAGAACATTGGATTCTTTGGTGGTGACCCCTTGAGAATCACTGTTTTTGGATCAGGCGCTGGGGGTTCATGTGTCAATCTGCTGACTTTATCCCATTATTCTGAAGGTAACCGTTGGAGCAATTCAACCAAAGGTATTATGCAGGTTGCAAATTTTGACAATTTTGGTGTCTGCATGCCACCACCATCAGTAATATGTGATACTTTGTATATACTTCTCTGTTCAAACTGAATGTGAGGTTGAATTCAATAACTGTTTAAAACTATGTTTCTTCAGCTTTCTATGCATGTTTAAATTTTTGTCAAACTCTTCTTTGTCTCTTGTGGAGCTTGGTAAGGATGCCCTTTCAAGCACACTTCAGATTAGCTAGTATTGTAGTTATTTTCTTTTCTTCAAAGGATGATTTGGGGGAAAATCAGGCAAAGACATTAGCAGTTTTGTCCTCTTTGTTTATTCAGTAATCAAAATCAAATAAGATTTTTTTTTTATTTAGCACAGGGATTGTATATAATATATTTTCAAGAAAATAGACATTTTAAGCCCTTTAGTAGTTTGAAACTAATGGAGCAGTCATAAACTAGTTTGTCTGGAATCATAAGATTTCACTTGTTGTCTGAGAAAAGAATGGATATTTGATTATTTTGCATGCATGATCCAAAATTGTCAAAGCATCAAGGTCACTAGTTGAGTTTTTGGTTAAAAAATAATATATTTGATTTTGTGACTTTTTCTATTTTCAACTCCAAAAGTGTTTTTCCCCTAAAGCTTGGCAAAGCATCATGGAGCACTAAAGCTGCTTAAAACTATGAAATATTTTGTTTACATTTTAGCTTTGACATCTTTTTTCCAAAGTGCCTGTTCAAGGCTCTTCATGTTTTTCTTTATGGGCTCCATTTTACCATGTGATAAGGAACCCATTCTACCTACATAATTAATTTAAAACTTGAAAGACCAATAAAGAACAGAAAAGATTTGTTGAAGAAGTCTGGAAAGTAAATATTTTTCTCCATTATTTATGTATAATAGGAAAAAAGAGAATATGCATCAACACAGCCTATTTTTTATTTTATGTTTCTTAATTCTCATTTTATATATATGGAAAACCTAAGTATATATTATCAAGCAAAATTTATGAAGCATCTTATTTTGTGAAACTTTTGTGGTTGAGCATCATGCATAGAATATTTGTTTTAGTTATCAAAGATACGTTAAGGTGGAATTCTAAAAGAAAAACCAATCAATGAGTGTATAGAGAGAATTTTTCTTTATTTAATTTATTAATATATTTTATATTGCATCACATTTATATTAGTAAGATTCTGATTTGAGATGACAAAATTATATAGCTGAGAATACTTTAAAATGCATAGAGATTTTGTTTGAAATGAAATGGCTTATTTTGAAATAACAGATTTTGGATTTTTAATTAAAAAGATTAGATTGTTCTAGAGATAGCACCTTATTTGTGCCAATATTTAGGCATGTTATCATACATTACTGATTTCACTGGAATAGACTTCTTGGCCTCATTTTAACAAAAATGGGTACCAAAGCTAGTTTTAGCTTATCAAACTAGCATTGCATTAAAAAAAAATAAGTTAGTTTATCAATCAACATCGCTATTCAACAATTGGCAGTGAGAAGAAGACTGGCAAATAGTTCTGCAAATAGTAGAAAATATAACCTTCCATCACACCATTCAAGGGAAGCTCTGGCCAGAGACAGAGGTAGGTTTGTTCTTAAACCCATCTCCAGGATGTGCTGCCAGACTTGACCAAGACAGGCTCAAAACTCTTGAAATAATCCAAAGGATTCTGCCTCCGATGTAATCATTGGCTTCAAAGTCTGTAAACTCCATAAAGGGCTGCAGCAGTGTGCAGGCTGTGACCCCAAGAGTGAGCTACATCTCCAGTACATTCAACAAGCACTGTCAATAGTGATAATATAAATGGTCTTTCCCAAGACCATCTAACTGGGGTATTTCAGGCAATATTTAATATGATGTGCATTTTTCACTAAATCTTTTGGGGGCATAATTAGTTAACATCACTGAGTCCTGGAAATTCAAAGAATATCATCAAAGTCACTAGGTTTATTTTAATTGTAAAATTTTTAATTCATAAAGTATTTCTTCAAGCAAATTTTGACAGCGGCCTACATGTCTTTAAAATTTTTGGTATTTGTATTGTTTATTCTAGTACACCTTGTTTTATCAAAGTAAAAATATGTTTCCAAAGAGTCAGAAAGTAAAATTGTTTAACTTTTAAAAATGTTTAGAACTATCTAGGAACAAACTATAGATTTTTTTTTTAATATATATGCATGTTTGGAAAACACTTTACTTCTAATTTAGAACTACTTTAGCAGTTGTAAAAGAAGTTATATTACTATAAAAGGAGTTATTTTCTCATTAACATGTATGAATAATTAAGCATATTGTTAAATAACTGAACTACATCTGGAATTGATAATAAATGTAAAAATTTAAAAGAAAATAGACAAATTATAGTTTAAAACAAGAATGTCATTATAAAGTACCCTATTAAGTAGATTAGGGTAAATGCATCTGTAAATTTGAATGACATGCAGCTCTTATCAAGCTACCTATGGGGCCATAATTTACAATTCTTAAACATAATTAAGTAAAAAGCAGTGGACCATGTATGTTTCACATTTTCTGATAGAATAATGCAAGTTACATTCAACAGTGGAAGATGTTTACTCACCCACCCCAACTGGATCTTTCTGCTCATAATTTTTTCTTTAACTTAGTGAAGACACTTCAATTGTTATGTCTTCTCTGAAAGAAAATATTCAGCTTACTATGTCTGACATGAAGATCTGGAATGAGTATGTCTAAAGTGATACTTTGTTTTGTGTGACTTTAAGGCCATCCCCAGGGTATTAACAAATTCCCAACCCCAGTAGTTTTATGAGACTACAAGTCTTTTTCAAAATAAAGCTAGTGTGATCAACACACAGAGTTATTTTGAGAGAAGACAGATAAAATCAATTTGGAAAAAAATATCCCAAATAAACAATACAGTCTGATGGTGAGTCAAAAGAGAGAGGATTGGCCCCCTCTGGTTGGTGTTGACTGTGTTTACATGCTCCTAGAAGATAATATTGGGGGCTTTTTTCCTGTAGTATTTCCAACTTCTCCTCTTCTCTTTGCTTACTGCCTCTATGAGACTGCAAAACTTTAGAACTATTAATCCCTATAACAGGTGTCACTTAAAGCCCAAGACTTAGTTACTTCTCTGATTCATTATACCCTGGGGATGACTTTATGTACTTTCTCTATTAGGCCAAATGTCTCTCTCTGTTTCTTGATATGTATCTGGGTTTTTATATACGTGTCTCAGAGGTCAGATGTTATTATTATTATTATTTTTTTTTTTTTTTTTGCCACGATGTTCTTCAAAGGTTACCTGAAACTCTTTGTTGATTTTCCCATAGGACTTTTTCAACGAGCAATAGCTCAAAGTGGAACAGCCCTTTCCAGCTGGGCTGTTAGTTTCCAACCTGCAAAATATGCTAGGATGTTGGCCACAAAAGTTGGTTGCAATGTTTCAGATACAGTAGAGTTAGTGGAATGCCTCCAGAAGAAGCCTTACAAAGAACTTGTTGATCAAGATATTCAGCCTGCCAGATACCACATAGCCTTTGGACCTGTGATCGATGGTGATGTCATACCAGACGACCCCCAGATATTGATGGAGCAAGGAGAGTTTCTCAACTATGACATAATGTTAGGAGTTAACCAAGGGGAAGGGTTAAAATTTGTTGAAAATATAGTAGATAGTGATGATGGTATATCAGCTAGTGACTTTGACTTTGCTGTTTCCAATTTTGTTGATAATTTATACGGCTATCCTGAAGGCAAAGATGTTTTGAGAGAAACCATTAAATTCATGTACACTGACTGGGCTGATCGGCATAACCCTGAAACCAGAAGGAAGACACTGTTGGCATTATTTACTGACCATCAGTGGGTGGCACCAGCTGTAGCCACAGCAGATCTTCACTCAAACTTTGGTTCACCCACATACTTCTACGCCTTTTACCATCATTGCCAAACAGATCAGGTTCCAGCTTGGGCTGATGCAGCCCATGGAGATGAGGTTCCCTATGTATTGGGAATCCCCATGATTGGTCCCACAGAGTTATTTCCTTGCAATTTCTCCAAAAATGATGTGATGCTGAGTGCTGTCGTAATGACATACTGGACAAACTTTGCTAAAACTGGGTACGTACTTAAGGAGTGATGATTACTAGAATTTTAGTAGAATAAATCCCTTTAAATATTTTTAAAAACAATACATATTTTGTGCCCAAATAATTTAACAAATTGATAGCAGCAATATAGCAATTTCTTTTTGTTAAAAAATTAATTCTATATTATAATGTTTCAAAAAGTCATTACTATTTTAGTCTTGTTTTTTAAAAGTTTATTGAGAAAGGCTTATGTCTCTATTGCATTGCTGAAAAATTGTTTATGTTTTTGGTTTTTTGTATTACAAAGAACTTATTTTTGTTACTATTTACTAGTACAAAATATTATTTCATAGTATTTCCAGTTCATAATTCTGTGCGCTATTTGATCTTTCTAACAACCGTCTGAGACAAAGTCAGATACTATTAATCCTGTTTTACACAGAGGGGTCCTGAGGTTCTGAGAGCCTCTTATAGATATTCATATTTCTGATATGTTGCAGCACCATAACTCAAATATTTATCTGCCAGTCCCAAACCTCAAGTCCTTCCTTTCTATTTTTCCATACCATTTCTATATAGATTTCCTATAAGATAACTCATGTGTATATAAATATTTAAATAAATTTTTTAAAAAAAATATTGGAATAGCTGAATGTGGAGGAACACACCTACAATCCCAGCTGGCTCTGGAGACCAAGGCAGGAGGATTGCAAATTTAAAGCCAGCCTCAACAACTTAGCAAGACCCTGTCACAAAATTTAAAAAAAAAAAAAAAAAAAAAAGAGGCTGAGATATGGCTCAGTGGTTGAGTGCCCCTGGGTTCAATCTCTGGTACCAAAAATAGATAGATAGATAGATAAATCTTGGAAAAGATAGCAGCCTGTTTTTAGTGGACATAGAGGGCAAGAATGTGAGACCTATTGTTTTGTATTTTCAACCATCTAGAAATCTGCCTCTTATATGAGATTTAAATTTCTAAATTGACCCAAGTTAATGTTAAAACACAACCTAAAGCCTTGTTGTGTTACCGCTTCACTTGACATTAAAGTACTGATATTTTGACTATGGACAAAATAATCTTGTTCTCATAAATTCTTTTTTCTTTCCTAGTGACCCCAATCAACCAGTCCCTCAAGACACAAAATTCATCCATACCAAACCCAACCGCTTTGAAGAAGTAGCATGGACCAGATATTCCCAGAAAGACCAACTTTATCTCCATATTGGATTAAAACCAAGAGTTAAAGAGCATTACAGGGCCAATAAGGTGAACCTCTGGTTGGAGCTGGTACCTCATCTGCATAATCTCAATGACATTTCTCAGTATACCTCCACAACAACTAAAGTGCCATCAACTGACATCACTCTCAGACCCACGAGAAAAAATTCTGTACCTGTCACATCAGCCTTTCCCACTGCCAAGCAGGATGATCCTAAACAACAGCCAAGTCCATTTTCAGTGGATCAAAGGGACTACTCAACAGAGCTGAGTGTCACTATTGCAGTCGGAGCATCACTGTTGTTTCTGAACATCTTGGCCTTTGCAGCCCTGTACTACAAAAAGGATAAGAGGAGACACGATGTCCACAGGAGGTGCAGCCCTCAGCGTACTACCACCAACGATCTGACCCATGCACAAGAAGAGGAAATCATGTCCCTCCAAATGAAGCACACTGATTTGGATCATGAATGTGAGTCCATCCATCCACATGAGGTGGTTCTTCGGACCGCCTGCCCCCCAGATTACACACTAGCTATGAGAAGGTCACCTGATGATGTTCCCTTAATGACACCCAACACCATTACAATGATTCCCAACACTATACCAGGGATTCAACCCTTACACACATTCAATACATTTACTGGAGGACAGAACAATACTCTGCCCCACCCCCATCCCCACCCCCATTCACATTCAACAACCAGGGTATAGCCAGATAAGAGAAACAAACTATTTTTTTTTCTTTTGATGGATTGCAGTAAAACAAAATTACTGAAGATTCCTTGGCTTTCAACCTACAAGACTCTCACTATTTAAATAAGGAGGAATATTATGTGAATATACATATCAAGAACTTTGGGGGTTTTGAAAAAATGAATTGTATATATATATACACAAATCAACTCTAAAAACAAATTTCAATTGCTTGAAGCAATTGTTCTGAATGATACTTTTTCATTCACATTCAAGAATTAATTTTTTGAAGATTTAAGTTGCATAATGGAATTAGGCATGTGGAACACCAAACAGGAAAGAACTATGTCCGAAATATAAAAAAATTTAAAAACAACTATGAATATGCACAAGGGACACACCAATGGAATGTCAGATAATTTTCACCAGTTTTTATTTGGAGCTGTTTTATTGTGTAGACCATATTTACATATTTGGATAAGTACACAAAGCACCAATGCTGTTAATGGCCTTAGCGGAGGCTCATGCTGAAATTTGCCAGTAAAACAAAGGAGTTTAAAGACTGGCAGGTACAACATTATCACATAAGTGCTGTCAGTATAAAGTTGTGGGGATAAAGGAAACTGGATATTTTTAGCACGATGTGCATGATAATTTATATGCTTGGTGGCTGTGCTGCTGATTAAGCCGTAATTAAAATTCTTCTCATCCCATTGGAGTTTTTAATAGAAGCTTCCTCCATCAATTGGCAGAACCTAAAGAAGATTTTAAGGGGCAAAAGTAATTACAGTAAAATAATTCACAGTAGCTTCAATAATAGAAGGAATTAGCTATTAAAGGTATTTGAAGAAATATAGGTATAGTGGTGAATACTCGCTGATATGAATCCCAGAAAAAAAAATTTCCTGTGTTTTTAATGTTCTTTTCATTCCCATCTAAATAATTTATAGAAATATAACCCTAATTGGACATATGTTACCGGCTCTATAATTTGCTGTGTTTTTTTGTTACTCTGTATTTTGTTCCTTTTGGTAAGGTGAAGTGTGTCCAAAGAGTTGTTTGAAACAGTCTTTTATGATATGAAGATGCCCCAATATTACCACTCTGATGACAGTTCTCAGTTAATTGATTTACTCATGTTGCATGGCAAAATGTTTACCGATAATAATTCAATATAAAGTTATGTCCCTCTTCACATCACTTATCTTTCTCACTGAGGTTCATTCACTGGAATTTACTCACGCAATCTCAGTAGAGTGCGACATAGATAAAGAACCTAGGAGAGTCAACACCTGGAGGATTTTAGTCTTACACACGTGTGTGATTTTAAATGAATACTCTAAGATCACAGGAAACTCTTCATCCCCCTGTTTACCAGTAATATCAGTATATCACTGACCTTTCCAAATGTTTGTATATGTAATCCGATGTACATTTATATTAAAACAATGAGATGGACTTAAAGAGCACATCCTGATAAATACTTTCTCTCTTACCTGTACTATATTTCTATTAGACTAAAGTTATGTGATTTTTTTTTACATTTTTTCAGATGACTAGCAATTTTGATAGTTTGTAAGATAATGCAAAGAACTTTCTCTGACAAACTAACTGCAGTAACAGAAACCTTTCTTTTCAGTTACTCTTTTTCAAGAATGAAAGCTTATTATACAAAAGAAAAAAATTGTATACTACTTGATGGAAACAACTTTGTACATCTTGGCCATGTCACTGGTCATTGCGTGAAATAAAGATAATCTAGATAATGACTATTAGTCAAATGCTAAGAGACATGATCTTTGCTCATTAAAGAGCTAAAATGTTTATTGCTGTTTTGTCTTTTTTTACAAAACAAAAACAAGAGAAACATGACTGTCTCAAAGGGTCATTTTTCTAGACCAGTCGGGTTTTTGAAGACACATAGGTAACTTCTACAGAAAAACATGACCATGTGTTTAAAGTCAATTCTTGTCTAAGATTGAAACTTTAACATTATGGATTTATAAGCTCCAGAAACTCTTTAAAAATATTAGCTTTGTATTTTTAAATACCCCTTTTGTGAAGGTGTTTTAGAAATAAAGTGCCAATTGTTTTTCGTTAGAAACACAGGTTACAATTCTGATCATCAGGGAGAAGGTCTTTTGGAAAGAAATGTGCAAAAATTCATGAAATATAAATATCTAGATTCACGGGGCTGGGGATATAACTCAGTCGGTAGAGTGCTTTGCCTTGCATGCACAAGGCCCTGGGTTCAATCCCCAACACCAAAAATAAATAAATAAATAAAAGAAAGAAAGAAAGAAAGAAAATTTAACTTCATAATATAAGGGTAATTAAGTTGTCATAAAGTAGCAGATAGAAAATTATCCTTGAAAGAGAACTTACAATTGCTGTGCAAGACATTAAATTATACTAAAAGATAAGTTTATTTCAAGGGATTTCTTTGATTACAATTTCTCCTCCCAATTATGAACCTTCAGTAAAATGCAGATATGGCTCCATAATTTCAAATAAAAATCTCTGTTAGAAGCCAAAAAATCCAGAGTCTTCAAAATCCAGAGTGGTCTACATTCAGTCTTTGCCTGATGTGGTTATGCTTTTAGACTGTGAACTGCCAATGTAAACCAATAAAAGGAATTGCTTAGCATCTGAAATATTGTTTAATCAGAAGACTGTCTTTTACTATATTGAGTAAACAAAAGATAAAAACAGAACTAGAAATGACAGCAGAGTAAGACAATATATGAATACCTTCATAGGCATTACTTCCACCTGGCAAAACCAAACATTCTATTATGTTGTACTGATGGCCAAATTTCTCCCTACTGTACCTTTACCTGTAAACCTGCCTATCTGTACCGTATCTGACTTCTACTTCATGTTAAAATTTGGGGAAAAAGCATTACCCTGTTTATTTCTCTAAAATTTAAGTAGCATCAACTTTGCAGAAGGCAGAGAAGCCAGATTTTATTGCTCTTCTCAAGTTAATTGGTAAAGTCATTGTGAATGAGTGTTAGTTGTTAGTTTTATAATCACAGACTCTAGTTTTCTGGATGAGAAACGATATCCCACATTAAGCAGAACATTAAGAACTGTTTTCAAAGCTGCAATATAAATTTTTAAATGCAAGAACTAATTTGAATACTATTAATAAATTTTAATCAATATGCTTAACATGTATTTATTTAGATAATAGCCTCCTTTAGGGAAAAAAAGTAAGTACTAAAAATAAAAGAACATTTTGGCATTATTTATTAATTCAGATTTTCTTGATTTGATTAAATTGTAACCTAAGCAAGGCTGCTTAGAATTTATATAAACATTAAGCCAAAATGAACTTTATTTTATTGTTTTGTTTTTCTATAAACTTTTTGCCAAACGTTTATTAGAATAATATTGTTTTAGAGTATGAGGTTAAAAATGTTAAAATGACAGATTTCATAGTTTTAAATTTTTATTAAACTATGAACAAAATCTGATTTACTACTACAGGTATTTAATAAATTTCATTAATTCTATGCAAATTGGAGCATAATTTGCTAAAATGTTACAAATACCCAATTTGGAGACATCTTTTCAACTCAAATGAAATGAGTGTGGATAATTTCATTTCTCAATAGAATTTAAATGTTGACCAAAAAATTCTTTATTTCAGACTTCTTAATCTGTATAACCTGAAAAGAGCAACATTTATATATATATCAACCATGTTTACTAAGCAGGAAAACAAGATGGCAATAATTTTCTTACAGAAATGAAATGCCAAATTTAAATGGCTGTATGTAAAAAATGTTAGATAATGACAGTTATTTCACCTGTTGGTATATTCATATTCAAATGCATATTATTGTCAAGAAAGGATAGAAGAAATGTAGTAAATATGTTCCAGCTTTAAAGACACTACTACATAGAAATTACTGGGATTCTTTTCCTTGGCGAGTTTCACTGAAATACTTTCACGGGACAATATGAGTGGAGTTTTTAGGAAGTTGTGAAACATCATAGAAATCCTTTGATGTTAGTAATTTTATTTCTGTCTGTGGTGTTGATTCAAAGTACTGGCCTTTTCCTTCATTTCCAGTAATTAGTTGTTACAGACTATCACTTTTTAATGTGAGTGAAAATTAGATAATTTGGTTATACTTGTGAAAACATGCTCCCAAATAAATTCAATTAATGGGCACTTCCCTGCTGAGATTTTTGTTATCATTCATTTAATTATCTTGCCAAGCTTTACTGTTACAGCAATCGTTTTAGCTTTTTTGTCTATAAAGTAACAGAATGTCTGCAATAGCCTTATACCTTTCCTGCACTTGATATTGACAATATACCAATATACACTTCAGATTTCCATTGCAGTCTCCAAAGTTCCTTAGAAACTTCAGGTGACCAACTTGATTCTTTTCCATAAGCATTGCGATTTGGTTTTAATCTGGCACTTTGCTGTATTTATTGTATGCAGGCCAGAAATTAATTCCCTAATTAATGTGATTAGGGTTATGGAGAATATAAACTGAAATAACCATGTGCAGAGCCTAAGTGCCTTTTCCTTTTGGAATTTTATTTATAAAACTTAACTTTTTTAATTTACAGATTTTGATTAATTTGATTTAAAAAACAACTTAAATGAATAGGTTTACAATTGCTAATAAGAAAATATTATTTGGAAATTGTGCAATTAATTTGAGTTTTGTAGGATATCAAATGGGTACAAATGACTCTTTGGAAAGAATGAAGTCATTATTTTTTTTGAAACATAATAACTCTTTAGGCATCTGATTTGATGGTACTTAAGAACAGAAACTTCAATCTCTAACAAACTTTTAAATGTTTCCAAATATTGAATTTAATTTAGAAGTCTGAAGTTATTAGGAACAAACATAAATAAGATACATATATAATTTTTCTGGCCATCCATTATGTACTATATCATACATATATCTATCTAATACATGGTTCATTGGAAATTTATGATGGCCCTTTTAGATCCATATATTTACAAATAACATTGTATAGCTTCCTAAATTTGTAATAATATGACAGGATTCAGTATTCCATGGAAAGTCAAGCCAAAGTACAAGAAGTGTTGTGTTGATATAAATGATAACAAAGCTTTAAAGAGATTTGTAAAGACACAATAACGAAAACTCAGCAGCTGAAGTTCAAACAAGGGGACCATTTTTGAATGCCATTTTCAGAGCTGATATCTATATTAGATGAAGTGTTTAAAAAGTTTTAGTGTTTTTGATTCATTCTTTCTCTGCATTCATATCAATTAGCAAATTAATGCGTCATATATCATGGTTTTTGTAAAAAAAAAAAAAAGGGCCATTGGGTTGTCATGGTTCAGTTTGTGTTTGGACATCCATGGCTTTCATTAAAATGCATTTATTATCATGAATAAATATTATCATATTTTCCAAGTTGTGTTGGCTATTTTTAAATTCAGAAATAATTTCTTCTGCTTGGCATGCCCTAAAGCATTTCTAAGATCAATGTTCCCTTACAACTTCTTGATATCCCCCATGTGTGATGATGATTCTGATTTGATGGAAACAATTATAGGCTTATGTTCTGTTTATCTCTTGGTGGATTCAGGGAAAGAACATGGAGAATTGTGTTTGGAAATTTGGACAGAACTTGTCAGAAGAGAAGAGAGAAAAGGGGAAGCAGGGGTAAGGAAGGAGACAATGAGGAGCCAAGAGAAACTTCCCAGTTTGAAGTCATTTTTCCCTTGGAGTGGTTCAATAAATAGAGATGTGTTTATAAAAAGGAAAACAAAGGATTTCAATAAATCCCTTTAAAGCATAAATTTATTGATCATAGAGAACAAGATTACTAACATGTAAGAAAATGCACTAAACTTAATCCTTGGTCCAAGTCTCAGTCAAATTTTGTCCCTAGAAATAAAGAAAATTAAAACCTGGAGTAACGTATTTCTAATCTTGTACTATCCAATCAGTAATGACCTTAGGAGAGAAAACCATTTTATATATGGCCACCTTTTATCTGTGTAACCCAGAAAACAAGTAGGACATCATGAAATTTTCCCATACATGGCTTAAACATCAATGCTTTCCAATTGCTAAAGAAAATAAGTGACACTGTTTTACAGATCTCTGTGGCTGCATATGGCCATCGGTACAAAATAAATTAAATGATTCAAAAACATATTCCAAGAGTTCACTTTCTATAATAGAGAGTTTTGATGTTTTGTAGAATTTGGTGTCATTAGATATGAATACATTTTTCACTGCATTTTTACATTTTCTTACAGTTTGCAGAATGTTATTTCTGAGTTCAAAAAAAGTCCCAAATATATTCTATAAATGTTATGTAAAAGCAGAATTTTCCAGTGAAGTGCTATAATTTGAAGTACTTCCTACTACCACATTTCTAGCGAGTCGATTTGAATATCTCTTTAAAACATTTCTATCTCCCCTGAAAATACTCAACTTCACTCCCAGAGCTGCCTTCCTCTGCACCATAGGGGATCCTCCCAACAGTTACTACAGCTTCTATTTCCATGAACTGTCTCATTACTATTTATATCTTCTTCTTTTTCAAATGTGTGGAATTTGTGAGGCAAGTCTTAAAAGGCGATCTAACTGGTGCCTTGGGAATGCTTCCTCTGTTTTCGGGCAGATTAGAAACTACATGAATCAAGCAATGAGAGGAATTAATCACTCATTCCTTCGTCAATGGTGCCTACCATGTGTCAGACAGTGTGGTGGATGTTGACGCATGGACCACTGCTATGGCTTACCCACTGATATATATAACTATGGGAATAATTTAAAAAACTTGAACTGATTCAGATCCTTTTCTGTGCTCTCCATTGTAGCAAATCATTGCATAATGTCCTATTTCATCTTATATGTCTCAAAATTGCACATAAAACATGATATTTGGGGGTTCAAAGCAGTATTAGTTGAATTTTCTGATCAAGCCCATCTATCAGGACAGGTGGTAGGGATCTATCCCAGCAATAAATATGGCCATATCTGAAGTTATACTATCACAAAATCAATCATCGAATATGAAATGTCCAGCTTAAAGTTCATCTCACCCAGATCGTTAACTGGTTCCTTAAGCTCTGCCACAGACCCAGTTTGTGGTTATGAACCACCACAGTTCTGGAATTCTGAAACATCTGGCTACATTTTAGATGTTTTGGAAATTCTTCTTAATGATGATCTATTTCAGAACTTTTTCTTTTGATAGTTATAAAATCTCCATCACCTGACTTACTTTTAAATATATGAGGACTCCTGTTGTGTCTTAAATAAGTCATTTTCTGCTCAAGGCAAAATATTCCCAATTTCAATATAAATAGCTGAGTGTGTTCTCCATTTCAATCACTGTTCCTCAAAAATGCTTTTAAGCCAAAGTTTCTTAGGAAGTACATCAGGATTGACCACAATAAACCCTTAAGTATAGCTGACCTTTGCCTAATGGAGTATCATTATCAAATTCCTTATTATAAAATATTATTTTAATATAACTTATGATAGTATTGGCTTTTTTAGTGGACACAGAATTCTTTTAATTAAGATTGAATCTTATTCCTTACTAAAACTCTTAAATTTTCTACAACATGTGTTTCCAAGCAAATTATAATTTGCATTTTCCTCATATATAGAGATTAAATGTTATGAAATAATACTTCATTGGATTCAGAATATCATTCCATCCAATTAAAGCCTTTTTTACCTTAGAGAAATGAAATCTCATGGTTGATAAATAACTTCTGTCTTTACCCACATAATTATCAAAAAATACTACACAGAATCAGGTTGAAGATGAAGCTCTAGAGAAATAATAATGGAGGCAGTATCTGTAAGACTGAGAAGAGCAAGAGCTAACATTTACTGAGCACTTCCTAGTTCCCAGGTTCTATGTCACACCCCACAAAAAACCACTACACATCACTGTCAAAATGACTACTTTTGATATGATAATTCACTAATTTGGTCTTTAAAAACTACTTATTATTATTACCTTATATGATGAACTACCCCTTGGTGATGGAAGAGTGAATAGAATGTAGTCTCTTTTATCATACCACTAGCAGCTGACTGATTTATCTTCCTTTGTCTACAAACATTTTACAAGAGATACTATCAAAACACTTGCAGGATCCTTTTATTTCCATTTAAAATATTCGAGTGCCACCATAGTCATATTTAGTAAGAAAATTGGCATAATTACTTTAGATTTTCTATTTGGGCATCTCTGTGTCACCAATGCCTTATATTATACGACAAAAGACATCACAGAAAAAGAATTCTCACAGCAATCATCTGTCACACTGAAGATGTTCATTTAGGCCAGCCAAGTATAGTCTTCAAATTGCATTATTTTATACCAAAAGCATGTCCTAGAGCTATAGCTTACTGATAGAAGGCTTGTTTAGTATGTGCCAGGCCCTAGGTTTGACTCTCAGGACAGGAAAGAAAGAAAAAAATAAAGATATAGAGAAAGGTAAAGAGAGAGAAAGGATGGGGAAGGATAAAAAAAAGAAAAGATATAAAATATTTTATAGTGAAAAATAAACATCTCTCACACTTCAGATCCTTAGTTGATCTTTTAGTCTCAATTCCTTAGACATTGACTATTACCAACTTTTATAGATATTTCTACAAGTATCCTATTCATATGCAAAAACATGCAAATATGTATTGTCTGTGTATGTATGTAGGGGGCATTTATGATATGTTCACTTTAATGTATCTGGAAATGTTCTATATGAGAACATATATGTCAGCCTTATGGAGAAAACAGAAGTAAATTTAAAGGTCTCAAATATACCAGGTGAGGTGGCACATGCCTATATTCCTAGTGACTCAGGAGGTTGAGGCAAGAGGATCACAAGTCCAAACCAGCCTCAGCAACTTAGCAAGACCCTGTCTCTAAATAAAATATAAAAAATGACTGGAGATGTGGCTCCGTGGTTGATTGACCCTGAGTTCTATTCCTGGAACAACAACAACAACAACAAAATTTCATATTTATCCTTAAATTCAAGGCCATTCTAATCAAAGTTTCAACAAAATTTGTTTATAGACCTGAGATAGCTACAGATCAAGAATAAACAAGATCATTTGAATGAAAATAATATGGAGCAACTACTTTTTCAACCATGCTTTAAGGGTAACTATAAATCTATTGCTATTAAAACAGTGTGAATCAATTCAATATTGAGAGAAGGAAATAGAGAATGATAGTGAAGCATAAGCAAACTTATGAGAAAGGGAAACTTATTATATGCGAGAGTGGCATTACAAATCAAGAAAAGAGGATAGACACTAGCTAAAAATATCTATCCACATGGGGAAAAGTAGCCCTATGTCATAATACATACAAAATTTAACCCCAATAAAAATATAAACTTGAAAAACAAATTTCAGCTGTTTTAGAACACAGAGGGAAACACTGTCATGTTCTTGAAGTAGTGATGGAGTTAAATGAGATAAAACAATAAAGGGAAAAACTAAAAAGTTAAAATATCAATATATAAGGTAATAAGAATTTTTAAAATGACAACAAGCATCTACAAACACTGAATGATTGCAGCACCCATCAGGAATGAAAGACTAATTAATGAGTTAAAATGGAGAACTTCTGTAAATCAGCAAGGAAAAACAAATCCACAAGAAAAATTAAGCTGGTAAAGTATTGCAGATTAAATCATTTTTTGCTTTTCTCCTCTCCCAAATCCTATAAGAGGACTAAAAATATGGAAACCCATTAGAATGAAAGGAATTGAAGAGAAGATAGCAGCTGAGAAGTTTTAAGTTTGAGAAAGATAAAAATTACATAAAATAAAGAATGTCAAGAATATAATACAACCTATGAAATAAAAACATAAATTACAATTGGAAAAGTTAAGTGATTAAGTGATGTTTAATAGAACTCAAGAAAGAATTATATATACATATATATGTGTGTGTGTGTATATATATATACATATAATATATATGTGTATAATATATATATATATATATATATATATAATTTCAAGAAGGGAGATTAAATTGAAAGAAATGCAAGGCATAGAAAATAACTAAATAGAAATAGAAGATGAA
Organism: Ictidomys tridecemlineatus; assembly: GCF_052094955.1. NCBI lineage: Eukaryota > Metazoa > Chordata > Mammalia > Rodentia > Sciuridae > Ictidomys > Ictidomys tridecemlineatus. Next base: position 118,870,590 of record NC_135479.1, read on the forward strand.
ACAAAGAAAAAGTCCAAATGTCAAAAAAAGGAAGGAAGGAAGATAAGGAGGGAAAGAAGGAGAGAAGAAGGACTGAAGGGAGAAAGAGAGGAAGAAAGGAAGAAGAACTCAAGCATAACTGACCAGAGAGACAAAGAAAATTCAGTATATGTGTGTAGAATCCAAAAAAAGTGAACCAAAATGAGAGGATAGAACAAATACAATAAAAACTGTAATTCAAAAAGCTTTGCACAAGGTAATGATGCTACACTTTGAAAGGCTATACTTACAATCTGAGGACACACACCAGAAAGGACCAACCCCAAGACATCCCCCAATAATATCCCAATTAAATATCAAAGAACAAAGCCTTTGAACAGTCACACCATAGCAAAAAGACCAAATCTCCGAAGAATGGAGATATTTTATAACATAGTTAGATTATATAACAGACTTCCAAATCTAGGGAAATAAAGTAGCATACATAAAATACTCAAGGAAAGAGATTTTTCATATCCAGCTATATCCAGTGATTTTTATATCCAGCTATAACCTACCTTTTCTCTAAGTAGGAAGACCATAGGCAAATTAATATTGTTCCCAAGAGTGCTTCCTGGAAAATTTACCAGGAAAAGACCATCAGACAAACTGAAAGGTGACATTGACATGAGCACTAATGGGGACTGAAGACACAGTTACTTAAAGATTAAGACTAAGATAGTGAGTACAATATACCATAGCTATAGGCTTTGGCAACATGGACATATACTACCAAAAGAAATAGGAAGAAGATAGAAAAATCACAAGCAAAATTGTAGTTACTTTTATTTTTTTAATTTTTTTTCCATTGTGATGACTTAATTCTTTTTTTAAAATTTTTTAATTTTTTTATTAGTTGCTCAAGACAATACAATGATCTTGACATATCATACATTTCATTCAAATAGGGTGTGAATTCTCATTTTTCCACGTGTACAAATTGCAGGATCACATTGGTTATACATCCATGTGTATACAGCAATCCTAGTGTCAGTTGTATTCTGCTGCCTTCCCTATGTAGTTACTTTTAACAGTCATATTTGTGGAGGTAGTAGTGCTGTCACTACTCAGAGACTGGTTTCTCTCGAACAACAGAATACAGAAAATGAGGAATACAGTGATGTGTAATTTTACCATTCCTAGTGTCTTTGAGAGCCAACAATCTTAGGGAAAATACGCTAAATACTCTAAGTGTTCTGTATAAGTGTGGTTTGGATTTTAAAGTGGAAACTCTAAAATGTTATACAAACAATGACCAAGCCAGTGGCAATGAGCATATCTAGGACCCAGACTGTAGTCTTAGAATAACATTCCCCATTTTAAAATGCACACACCATGGACACAAACCCATACAGAGAAAGACAGAGCTAGAGAGAGAGAGGGACAGAGAGAGATGGAGATAAGTGTTTGTGAGTCTGGGGAACAAACTTAACAAAACAAACCTGGAACATCTTGTCAAAGATTTCTAGGGATGTATCTAAAGAATTCAGGAAACAACTTGAAGAAGATTCCACTATATAAAGACAGGAAAGTTTGTACATCAATAAGAATAATTTCAATTGATTAAAACAAATTAAATTTAAATTCTCAAGTTAATAATGACTAAAGAAAAAACTCATCTTTTTCTTATGGAAGATAACTGAAATACAATTCATTGTTTTTAAAACTGAAAAAGATTGAAGTATTTATTCCTGCTATTCCTCTATGATTGATACAGCTAAGCAGCCAAACAGTCCATGAGAATTTATTCTTTGAGAAGTGTTTTAGCTTTTTTATTATTAATTTTATTGGTACATTATAATGGTACACAGTAGTGGGATTCATTGTGATTTATTCATAAACACAGTATAATTTGGTCTGTTTCACTCTTTATACCTCCCCTTTCTCTCCCTTCTTCCCTCTCCCAATTTTCTTCTACTACTCTATTGATATTTTATTTTCAAGAGATCCCTTTCTTTCCTTTTTTTCTCTCTAGCTTCCACAAATGAGAGAAAATATGACCCTTGACTTTCTACATCTGGCTTACCTAACTTAGCATGATGTTCTCCAGTTCCATCCATTTTCCTGAAAATGACATAATTTTGTTCTTTTTTTAAAAAAAAAAATTGAGTAAAGCTCCATTGCATATATACACCATATTTTCTTTACCATTTATCTGTGACAAACACCTAAGTTGGTTTCGTAGCTTCACAATTGTGAACTACACTGCTATAAATATTGGTATGCATAAAACACAGTAGTAGGCCAACTTTAATTCCTTTGGAAGTATTTCAGTTAATGGAAGAAGCGATCATTGTGTTCGATTTTCACCCTCCTGTCACTCCTAGTGAATCAGTAGGTCTAGCTATTAAGTGTCAATGGCTGGAAACATCACAAAATAGAAACAATCTGTAGTTGTGTGACTCTGAGAAGGAAGTAGATACGACCACCTCTGAAAAGTCCTTCACACCAAAACAAACCTTTATTCAATATAGTCTAGATTTCATTGTCAGGAAATATATTGGAGATGGAATAATACATAGGTCAAAAGAGCAGGTTAAAATAGATCATGAAGATGAAATCAGCAACAATCAGACTACTGAGGATTTTACCAATTTCTTGGTTTCTTTAATAAATTAATTGCAAGGAAAAAATGATGGTAAAAGTTTAGATTAAAATAAACTTAAGAACTTTTGAAAACTTCCTGCTTCAGGAAGAACCATTGAATGATAAAACTATAAAGAAAAGTAAGGCCAGCTAGCAAGCCCCAAAATAGTGTTTATTTATGGGGGAGGAAAGAAGTCGTGATTAAAATGGTACATGTGGAGGACTTTTGAGGGTGGCTTGCAAAGTTTTATTTCTTATCGTGGGTGTTTTTCTCTAGAGTACAATGATGTATTAAACCAAACATTTATTTCATAACTTTTTTTTGTACTTGTTATATTTCACAATAAAATAAATAGAATGTAATAAAAGAAATAGTATATTAAATGTTTCAGACTAAATAAAATAATAACTGTTCATTGAAAGGGCTGCCAATTGTCCAGAGGAATAGGCAGAAAATGCACCTATATGGAAGCCATGTCAGGACATCAGAAAAGAAGAAAAGTTCCCGAAGCTTCCAAAGAGAGACACAAATGTTTCTCAACAGCAGCTCTGAAAGCTAGAAGACACTAAATAAACCCCTTCATAGTTTTAGGGGAAATTATGACCAACCTGGAGTTTCATATCAAAACAAAATTTGAGTCCAGTGTATCCATCATCCAAGAAGGCATGGATCCAGGGAGAAATCAGAAGGAAATCAGGCCACTGACCAGGAGGTATGAGAACAGCTATGAACCTGGATAACCCAGAGAACATTTCTCTAGAACAAAGGAGAACCTGATAGGAAATCCCATGTATTTCAACATGTAGAAAAAATACATATATTTGTATGGATTTTAAAATTTTCTTGCTCAATTTGGAAAAGATGTAGGAAGCTAAACAACAAACAAAATGGTAATTGTTAATACAGAGAAAACCAAAAAGTACTGTAGGAAATCAAATATAAGCCTCGGATATGTATTTGTGCACATGAATGAAAATATACTTAAGTGATATTCTTTAGTACTCTTACAAATACAGATTGAATCAAAGGGTGTTTTCATTTTTATAACTTTTTCCTGATTGATTTTCAAAGACGTTATACAAATTAACATTCCCACCAAGTGTATTAGAGAACCTGTTTGCCTACCCTATAGCCAAAAATGTGATTTTCAATTTTTTATCTTTTCCATTTTAAGATAAATGGAATGTCATTATTGTATTAATTTGCATTTTTAAATTGAGGTAAAGCATCTTTTCTTATGCTTATAAGCCATTGTATTTCTTTTTTATATTTAATGTATTCCTTTACTTTGTATATATTTTCTATTTGTTTTTTTAATCTCTTCTTATGGAATTATAAGAGCTCTCTATAGACAAATAAAATCAGTACATTTTGACATATGTGTTGTAAATAATTTTGATCACCTTTTCTTTGAATTTTTTTATTTTGTGCTAGACAGAAATGCTTGCCCTCTATTATTTAAATGTATCAGTGTTTCCATTATGTTTTCTGGGGTATGTTTCTTACTTACAAAGACTTCCTCCATTCCAAATATATTTTTTTCTTATATTTTCTTCTGTACTGATGGCCTCAGTGTTTATGGGAAAATATTTAATCCATTTACAATTTATAATGATAGAGCAGGTAAGGATGGGGAATTTAGGTTTATTTTCTTCCCCAATATTTCAACATCTTAAAATTCAGACAGGAATAAAATGGATTGTTTTATTGTAAATCTGAGCCTTTTATTTTCAGCTGCTGAATCCTACAAGACTACAGAAGAACATGATGCTAGCCAAACAACCTGAGGATTCTTACTACCTCCGTCTGTCTTATTCCATGTCTATAACTGAAATCTACCTGCCCTCCTAGTATGTAACATCCAGTTCCAAACTATCCCAAGAAGTTTGAAAATTATTCAACCAGTAAGGGATGGCCTCTGACTGCACATCAGTATTCTCATAGATCTGAATTATAAAGTACACTCACATCTTCAGACTGGGTTATAGTTTTTAAAAATTTTTAATTTACACCCAATAATTGTACATATTTATGTGGTACAGTATTACATTTCAATGTATGTATACAATATGTTATGATCATGGGAATTAGTATATCCATCACTTTAAATATTTATCATTTCTTTCTATTGAGAATATTTGAAATCCCTCTTTGCTAGCTATTTTAAAATATAGGATTAACAGTTATTAGTCATAGCTATCCTACTATGTTAGCAAACAGAAATTATTCCTCATGTCCAACTTCACCACTGCCCCTATTAACCACCCTTTCTTTTGTTTGCCCTCCTTCATACTCTTCCCAGGCTTTAATAACCACTATTTTAATTATTCTAAAGAAATCTTCTAAGTGTTTCTTTTACCTCTGTGAGGTTACTCAATTCTACAATAAAAAGTTCACAAGCTCTGTAATCAGGAAAAAAATAGAATTAAAGGTACTATGATAAGGGGGTCTTTTGATTTAGGTTGGAGTCATAGAAGAGCAACAACAAATGTACACTTTCACCTGCCCCTGGACTCCAGACCTCAGCCAAGTGCCTGACAGGTGCTGCTGTAGGATTGCCAAGGATGTTCACCAAGTGTGGTATCCTTAAGACAAGAGTAGATGTCTTGGCATTATAAAGACAATCTACTTAGTGGTCTTGGTTTCTTCCCAGATAGGAACAGTGGAATAATTAGTTCACTGATCTATTGTTGAGAAAGATCTCACTAAAGTAGCTACCTAACTTCTCCATTGCCTAAGACCTCTACTGTATCTGTAGCTCTTGGGTTATCATTTTTTGATAACTTGGGGCTCATATTCTGATACATGACTTATTTCTCTATCTTCTTATTCTAAGCTTTCCAGAGCGTTTGAATTGCTATAAAAAAAAGAAGCTAGTTTTTGCATTAAAGTTGAAGAATAACAAACAGAAATTACTTTTGTCTAGATTTCTATGAAGGCTTTTAGCAAAGATGGATGTGTTATGAAAATGCATGTTTTAAAAGGTGATAGAAGGTTAATTGGACTCTGTGTGGGCAGACTATATAGAGACAGCTTTTACTTAGTGGTCAAAATATACTTAACAAAAGTTCATATATCGTACAGCTAAATCAGTTTTCCCTTCTACACAAAGACTAGTTTTGGAGACAAGATAAAAGAGCTTAGCAATGTGTGCACTTTTCCATAAGAAATTTGGGTGGAATTAGATGAAGGATAAAAGAAGGAGAGAACTAATCTTTACAGTTGACATGAAAAGATGTGTTAAGGAGAGAAAACTAAAAATATTTCTTTCCTCTAATAACCACAAAGTTCCTTGAATAATAAACACATATGTTTGTTTCAGGGGCTATAAAGCCCTAGGAAAAGATTGAAGCCCTAGAAGCTAAAAGAGGAACCTGCAGCAATCATCTGCAGAAAAAAAGTTCTGGAAGAAAGAAACAGTCATCAAGATAATATTCATCAATAGGAGTCAGTCTTGCCAATTTTTGTTGTGAATTTTGCACAGTTAAAATCCTGAATTAGGGCTGGGGATGTGGCTCAAGCGATAGCGCGCTCGCCTGGCATGCGTGCGGCCCGGGTTCGATCCTCAGCACCACATACAAACAAAGATGTTGTGTCTGCCAAAAAATAAAACTAAAAAATAAATATTTTTTTAAAAATCCTGAATTACATTACATTTTTCTTACCTGTAGTAAATCAGAAAATTCTCCTTACCAAAAACTACAGATTGGTACATCTTTAACATGGAGGTAACTATGCTCACATGCCAGGAATATAACTTTCTCTTGTTGCAATGGAGACCAACATTACTCTAATATGGAGAGATAACTTGAGGTCTGTGAGATTTTTTTTTTTCCTTGTGGGGATTCACTCTTAAAGATCTTGGCCAAATAAACTCATCATATTTCTGTATATTAAATTAAAAGCTGATCAAGTTAATTTACCTAGCTAAGGTTACTTTATTACAAATGCAAGCTTTTGTCATCTTGTCTATAATAGCCTCTGTGCAGGAAGAGAACTTCATTTCAAACCCAGGATTTCCCAAGTTCCTCCCTCACTTCTGCATTCTACGTCCCACTCCCAGTTTCATTTTTCCTATTTGAAAACTTATTTTTCCTTTCTCTTTGAATGTACCTTCTAGCCTCTCTGAACGGGTACCCATGGCTTTACTACAGAGAACTGTGTTAAAAACACAGTTCTCTGTAGTATTAAATTTATGCAGACCTCTTATGATAAAATCCCTCCCCATTAGACTCCACCTAGGGAAAATCTCCATCCCACGTGTCCCATATCTATCTCATCTGTATTGTTCTTGGTATTAGTCCCCAGTTCCATTTCATAGTTCAATGCCTCAACCACTGTGGCCAGATTTTAAACCTGCCTTCTACCTAGTTTCCAAAAATCCTGTGTGACCCAGCTGCTGTTTATATCCATAATTTTCTTTAGTCTGTACCTACACAGCCTAGTCTGCAACCACAAAGAAACTTTTCTGCAATTCCTGAAATGAATTATACTCTTGGTCTCTGTTCTGGATCTTTACACAGTCTCGTCCATCTTCCCTTTCTTTGCTTGGCTAACTCAATGTGATCCCTCAAAGACTCAGCTCAAATGGCATCTTCTCCAAAGAACCTCTCTGCTCTTAGTGACTCCTAGGATAGGCAAAATCTGGCCCTCTGTTTTGTCTCTGCCACAACATAAATCACACTTTGATTGTCAGTTTCTTTGTACCCACTTTAAGACTGCAAGTTCCTTTAAGTCAGGAAGTATCTTGTGTGCTGTTTTACTTTCTATGGCTACTGGTAAATTCATATTTGGAAAAAAAATTGGCATGTATGAGTTCCCTGAAAATGTCTTGATTTTCCTATTTCCATGATTTCTCTTATGCTGCTCTTTTTGCCTGAATTTCTTCCCTACAAATTTACCCGCTTACCAACCCAATGGACACATCTCCATGTATCACAGTCCAGCTTAGTCTTGCAGGCAAGATTTGGGTATTATCACTTGCATGAGCATTTCCTCTAGAACTGCTCTGAATTTCCACTGTTCTACACCTTCATCAAGTAATATGAATAATAACTGCTTTCTAGTGTGCACTCAATTGCTTTTCTTTCCCCATATTAGATGAATTCAAAATAGAGACTATGTTTTAAAACCTTCATTTTCCCCATATCATCTATCACAGTGCTTTGCAGAGTTGGTGCTTATTATGTACTGAGTGAATTATTGTGAAATAATTTCTCAAAGCTATGAACTTTTCTGCATTTTCTGTAGAAAAATGCTATCATAGTACTTTTCCCCCTTGTGAATTTCTTCATCTTTCCCACTCTAACAAGGAAGCATGTGATTTATTTCTACATATTTTCCTTATAGCACTGCAGCAGAAAGCCTTCTGAAGAGTTGATGGGAATAATAGAAGCATGTGAATAATTCTGTTTGGTATAGATGAAATTGTAATTAAAATTCACATCTCTTCTACTACTTTTTCAAAGACTCAAAGATGTCTAGCAGGAACTTTTTTTCCTCTACCCAGGAGCACTATGGAGATGTGTGCCCTTTTAATGTTTTTTCTCTCTCATCACCAACGTGACCAAAGCCCAATCACCCATCCTTAGAGACTATAGCTCAAACAACACATTACTTGTGAAGTGTTCCTACTTCTTCTAAGCTGAAACCACACTCTTTCAGCCCCATATGCACACAGCGCACAATCTGTATGTCTCTAATGACAGCCATCTCTTTTTGCTTCACATTTTTGTGAATATTTATGCCCAAGACTTGTACTCCTCCTACACTTTGAGTTCTCAGAGGGAAAAACTTCTACCTAATTTCTCTATTTTCTTTTGCCCATAAAAAATGCCATGCACATATATGTTGTTCTGTGACTCATGTATGTATTGAATAGTATATAATATATACACAAAGAATATGCAGATGAACAAAATATATACAAACATATTATTATGTCTTTGGAGTAAAGTAAATATTATATAAATTTTTATAAAAGTAATGTTTATATTAATTTTTACATTAACATTTATATTAAGGCAGCCTGCTCACCATTATAAAACTGATCAGATTGATTGATACTATTAGAGCCTGGATGATGGCACCAATTTAATTCGGTGCCATTTTTCTTGCCTCCAAAACATAGCAAGAGAGACTCAAATAGAATTGTAATCATATATCTTGAATTTCACTTCTTATCAAAGACTTCCTGATCTCCACAGATTTTCATGTAGACTTCAACAGTGACTGTGGTATAGTGCAGCTGCCTGCTCATTTGGCTGCTTTGTCTGATTTCTTTGAGAACAGGAACCATATCATCATATTGACTTTTTGTCAATAAGCATAGAAAGTTACAGCTGTGATGGGCAGAATAATGCTACCACTACTCTCCCAGCCTCTGCCAAAGATGCCCACATCCTAACCTCAGAACTGGTGCATACTTTATCTGAGATGGCAAAAATGACTGCATATATGTGTAAATTAACAGTGAAAAGGAGAATATCCTGGTGAGTCATAAATGTAATCAGAAGACTTATTATAAGTGAATGAGAGAGGCAGGATAGTCATAGAAGAACATGCAACAATAGAAGCAGAAGTTGAAATGATGTGATTGCTAGCTTTGATGGGTCAAAAGGTATAAAAGCCAAGGAATGTAGGCAGCCTCTAGAAGCTGTAAAATACAGGGAATAGGGAATGGATCCCTACCTAGAGCCTCCAGAAGGAATAGAGCTCTACCAACACCTTGATTTTAGCCCAGTGAGCTTCATTTTGACTTCTGAACTCCAGAAATGCAAGGTAATAAATGAGCTATATTAAAGCAACAAGTTCATGGTAGTATGTTACAGCAGCAACAGGTAACAGGTGTAGCAGCCAGCTATAATAGGTGCTCTATAAATATCTTTTCAAAGAAAAAATCCACTCAATATTAGGCCTGATAATTATCTGACAGAATTAATTGATGTAGATAAAGATTGAAGGTGAGTTAAGGAAGAAATGCAGGTAAAGAAACTCTGCATTCCCAATTAAAAGTGAATTCTGAGCAAGGTAAAGACAAACAAAATTCTCATTTGCTGGATTGGACAATTGAATGGATAATATTAAACATATAAATAAAGCTTATGTTCCTGATTTGGGGTATGCTCAGTATTAGAATCCCTAAAGAACAACCAGATAGAGATATGCAGGAAACAACTGAAATTTTGGTTCATGAACTCAGGAAAGTTAGAATGTAACACAGTAGCCTTGTGATTAGAATAGAAAACTGGCTGGGGAGAGATTAAAGAGGTAGTGTGATGTTTCTTAAATGCCATGGGAATCCAAACCCAATTCATCCAAAAGGATGCTGGAATTGAAGGTATTTGAGCTGGGAAATAATGTAATCAAAGTGATGGTTTAAAATTAATCTGGCATTTAAAAAAAACTTGAAAACGGACTTTTAAAAGTTTTCAGTACAAAGAAATGATAAATATTTTGGTGATAAATCTGTTTAATTGATTTAAATGTTATACAATGTACACAAGTATTGAACATTACATGGTGCCTCATTAATATATACAATTTATGATTTTGTATATCAATTAAATTAAGAAATACAAAATAAAATTCTTTTTAAAAGGAGATTAATTTGGTGTCCTTGAAAAATAAATTGGTAGAGGGCAAGACATAAATACTATCTAAACTTTACAGATCATTTTCAAAGACACTATCTTATTTGATCTTCACAGCAATCTTGTGAGGACGACAATACAAAGCATTAGCAAAGGCTAACCATACCATCATAAAACTATTTGTATTACATTGATGATTATTTCAATCTAACTTTTAAATCATTATATATAATATGTTTTTATTGATTTTATTATTTAAAAATACACGACAATAGTGGAATGTATTACAATCCTTATTACACATATAGAGCACAATTTTTCGTATCTCTGTGTATAAAGTATGTTCAGGTCAATTTATGCTATTATACATGTACTTTTTTGCACTAAAATTCTTAATACACATATATGCCACAATTTTTTATATCTCTGTTTGTATATAAGGTATGTAATGTGCAGAATTTTTCACTAAAGTGTACTAAGGTGCTTGGTCAAATTCCTAAACCCTAATATTTGGGGATCATTTATTAAAAGAAAATAAATGGAATATGCCGTACAGAATAGTTCAATCTTTCCATAATTCAAATTGACATGAGATGAGAGAAAAATGGACATTTTATTATTATTAAAAGAAATAATAGAAGTATTCCCATAAATTGAGTTCAATTGGATGTATTTCTCAAATCTTATAATAATCTTTTTTATGTTGGAGCCACATTAGTCCAATCTTGTTAACCAACGATACCATTGCAAATCTTCTCCAGAAGTTCTCTTGTAAAGAACTTTGGGATTTCAATATTTACCCCAATATCCATCTGACAAGACTTTGAAAGCACAGAGCTTAAAAATCACATACCACTTTGGAAGGGTCTCTTGGGCTATACTTGGGTGCTATTAAATAATAAATGAACTGATCAGAACAAGGGAAAAATAACTGAGTGAACATCCAGATAAATCAGGTTAGGAGACCAACATTGTCCATCATTACTATTCGCAGATCAATCATCTACCTTGGATTTAGTTCTTAGAGTCATAAGAGACAATGTATTTTTCATATGGATTAAAACAAGTTCTGAGGTTGATTTCAAGACAAATCAAGCTTGTCCTGGGGTTTGCTTTTGACCCAGCCTTGGCACTCCAGCATCATCAGTTGAGATAAGAATGCTATTATTTTGTACATGTTTGTTGTGGCATTGCCTTTTTTTTCCACACACAAATATTCACAGTTATTTAGGGGCTCTCAGGGTTCAGCAATCCTAAAATAGTCAACATAGTCTAACATCCTGCTGCTGAATGTATGGTCCATGGACAAATAGCCTCAGCACAACTACAGCTCATCATAGATGGAGGTCCTAGAGATGTCCCATGAACCTACTAAATTAGAATTTTCATGTTCACAATATCCTTAGGTGATTCATATTCACATTACAACATGAGACTCTCTGATATAAACTTCAGAAGTTGCCTTTAATACTTTTTATTTGTTCTAATTAGTTATACATGACAGTAGAATGCATTTTGATATCATATATAAGTGGTGTGTAACTGCTCATTCTTCTGTTTATATATGTTATAGTTACACAGGTCATGTAATCTTATATCCACATTGGGTAATAATGTCCGATTCATTCTACATTATTACATTTATTCCTCCCCCCATATCTCCTCTGCTCCCTTCATTCCTCTCTGTCTAATCCAAGGTACCTCTATTCTTCTGTAGCCCCCTCTCCCTTATTGTGAATTAGCATTTGCATATACAGTTCAATTCAGTTGCCTTTAATTTTACTTCCTCAACATTCTCCTACCAACATTCCTTGATATTGTAAGAGAGCTCTAAGCCCCTTTAAGTTTTCTATTTCTTTCACTCTCTCTGATCACCTTCCCATGATCATAAATAGCCAGTCAACTAAAGGGATTTCAAGCTCCTTATGCTGGAGAACAGTGACTGAATTATGTGAGGGCCTATTTTTCTTTTCACAAAACAAACTTCTTGCTTGATATACTTTCAACTTGATTTGACTTTGTTTAAATGTGTACAAATCTTAATGAGGAAGGGAGAGGCAGCACAATTAAAAATAGAATAAGTCAAGTGAGTGTAGAACATTCAGCTCAATATCTGTTTCTCTCTGATCCTACTTCATGGATAATAATTTCAAATATTGGATGTATTATTTTAGCCAATTTCTGTTAGCTAGACATTCTTTCATGGGAAACAGATAAAATGGCACAGTCTTATAAGTTACTGACTATTTTACGATCTACATGTCCTTACTCAGTGATGGCTTGGGTGTGACATTTCCTCACAAATAGCAGGTGAGCAGAAGTTTCTGCTCTAGTGTTATCTCTTATTTCCTTCTTCATTAAAGAAAAAGCCATTGTTTGGTTCTGTAGGGAGGGTGTGACTGGGCTGAGTCTCCCAAAGGCCATCCTGCCTTATTCACATAGATCAATCACTGGTCTTGCTTCTGTTTATTATCTTCCACAGCCACCATATTGACTTCCCCACACATGGTTCCCTACTACGATCACTCATTTCACTGTTTCCTGCATGACCTTGTCCACTGAGTCTTCGCTGTCTTTCTTTTCTTCCTCCTCTCCCTCCTTGTCACACTATCAGCACAGTCTCTGAGACTGACTTGCTCATATGTACTGTTATATGGAGCTGCCTCAGAAAACACACTAAGTCCGAATTCAAACAAAAGAAAGCTTTATTTACCTGGCCAGGGGCTGTCACCTACCTGTAGAGACTGAAGCTCTGTGGGAGAACAGCAATTTCCTGGCCTGTGTCTTAGAAATTTAAGGATGAAAACCACAGCTCAGGGACTTTCCTTAGCATAATGCAAGCAAGCCAATCATGGAAGCTAAAACAGCAGTTAGCAGAGCAACTCAGACAACCACATCTCGGGTTTGAGCAGGTGTTAGACAACTGTATCCTGGGTTCCAGCAGGTGGTTAGTGGGGGCAACAATCTACTTCAAAGACTTGGGTCATCAAGACCACCATATCCTGGACTGAGTACATTTTGTGGGGTACAAAGTACAGAAGACAATATTTATATTTTTTTTAATTTATCAGAAAACAGCTTTCACTTTGTTTTCTCAGAAATGGGTCCTGCAACAATTTTTTATAGGTGGCAACAAAACGAAGTTCTAGGCTTTCCTATGACAGTTCTTGCCTTCTAATTGTCTTATCTCACTTATCAAAATCTTATGTCTATAATCTATATTGTTTTACTAATTTGTAACCTGTAACTTACACTCTTATTGATTGTATTTATCATTTCACACCACAACAGTACCAGAGTGTCTATCACACTCTACAGTCAGGCAGGCCTGGTGTTGCTGATCCTATTTTTGCTGCTCTGTTTATTCCTCAAAGGGTCAATGCAGACTAAACCATGAAATCTCAGTCACATACAGGCCAAGAATGAGTATGGAGAATGACAGATACATAGCTTCTAGATCATGGGTTGATCTTTGTCAAGTCATTCAACTTTTCTAAACCTGTTCCTTATCCTGCTAGGAGTCAGCAGCCTACAGTGGTATCACAGGCTTTGCAGTATGCATATAGTAAGATGATAGCAGGTTTTTCAACTCCAGCTCAGACTTAAGGCACATAAGGATAGGCATGTATATATTGATAGATTCTAGATTTCAGTGCTGGCTTTGCCAACATATGTAACCTTTTGCCAGTCACATGGCCTTGAACAATCATCAAGTCTATCTCAGCTTCTGTTTTCTAGAGGAGGTGATGAGGAGGATGCCTTCACTTTTATTAAATATCTACTATATATCACATATATTTACATGTATAGGTTATACATTCCTTCCAAAAATTTAAGGTTCCGTCTTTAATATGAGAAAATTAAGAATTGAAAAGGTCAAAGAAGCTTCCCAAAATCTGATAAACTGCAGATAGATGAGAAAGACTTCAAATTCAGGTCTATCTGAATTCAAAGCCCATGTATTTTCCCTCTCCAAACCAATGGAGCTCCTAATACAGGATTTTGTGGAAATTCAGAGGCGTTTATGTAAATGAAAATGCTTTGAATCAAAACAGAACACTTGTCTTAGCCTATTTATACTGCTATAATACAATGGATTAGACTGAGTAATTTATAAACAACAGAAATTTCTGTTTTATAGTTCCAGAGGCTGGTAAATCCAACACATAGCTACCAGCAGGCTTATCGTCTAGTGAGTGTCTCAGTCTTTACAGATGACATCATATAGATGTTCTCAAATGGCAGAAGTCATGGAAAGATCAAAAGAGAAATAAATGCTGTATCTTCACATGGAAGAAGAGAGACAATCCACTCTCTCAAACACTCTTATAAACTACTGACCTATTTGAGAGGAAAAAGCTTCTTGATATAAAATAAACCCTGCTCTTAAAACCACCCCAGTGGGGATTAAATCTCAACACACAAATTTAGAGAGAGATTCATATCATAACAGTACTATAGAAAGATAAGTTTACGATATTTGAATTATCGCCATTTTTATTGGACAACAAAATCAAACTATTTTAGCCCCTGCCTCAAAGATGTTGACAGTTTGACTGTAACAAATCTGTATAAAATAGATGAGGAATATACCATATTCTATATATTCAGTTAAGCTTAAGTATATAATATGAAAGATACAAAGATGAATAAAATAAGCTCTTTCTCTCAAGAAAAGCACATAGCACTATAATGAAGTATACAGGTGAAGAATAAGCAGCATACTGATGGAGTGAAGGCTGATGAAGGACAGCAAGGAGGAGCTTACAGAGCATGCTACTTTTAAGTCTTGGGAGATGTGTAGAAAAATGTAAGAATTAAGAGAAAACAATGGCACAAAGGCATCAAAGTGTGCATGTTAAGAACTGTCAAATTGAGGTAGTTGCATCTGGGAGGGAATGCCCTAGAGAAAAAAGCAATAAAAAGATTCATCATCTTAACTACATTTCTTGGTATAATTTGAGTTTTTTCTAACATGCATATATTGATCTCCTGAATTTTCTTCAGTGTAAACATCATGTCTAAAGGAAAAAAAAATGGTAGGTTCTGCAAAGAGAAAAAAATTGGAATAAATTTTCCACCCTGTAATGTAATTTTCCACCTTATAAACAGTAAAACCAGAGGGTAGAAGAGGCAGACGGTTTCCAAAAAAGAAAATGTGTATAAAGGAAATGGGATTTGAGTTGTCCTTAAATGATAGGTTAGAGACAAGTGGATAGAGTGGTGAGAGAATTAAAAGAGGACTAGAATTATTTGTCATTTCAATCATGCCTACTTCCCTGACCCAGTTTGCCTGAGTGGAATTGTGCAAGCAATCTGGAACGATTCGTCCATTGCGAGTACATACACCTTGGTTAAGTTTAAAAACACATAAAATGAAACACGCTACAAAGAAATGGAGTGGCTTTTTGTTTGTTTGGTCTTTAAATTTATATCTTAACAATTTATATCTTCTCTGCAAAACGTTAGGGAGAAAATCTAAGTTCAGAGTGCTTAAGTTCAGTTTCTTCTTTCCTTTTTCTCTCACATTTCAGTGTGAATAGTCAACTTTCTATCAGTAGAAAATCTGGATATTTATACTACTTTGATTTTTTAAAGAACATTATTATGGCATCATTGGTTCTCGACAAACATATACATGCACTTAATTAATGAAAATGTAATCTTAACTCATATTTGAAGAATGGAGTGTAATGTAATGAACTTGACTAAAGTAGTTTTTAAATGACTACTTAATGATTGTACTGGAACACTAACTAAATAACACCAAATAAAAATGAACATTAGTTAAGTCTATGTTAAGTATTCTTGATAGAATCTAGTGATTTTCACATGTGATCAATAATTAAGTTCATAAATACTCTTCCGTTGTATTAATGGGCAATGCTAATTACATTTACCTTTTAAGTAATGCTTCACTGTGTTCAGAAAAAAAAGGAAAATTTTATTAGCTTAATGATGTTTATGACTATGTTTTACCTCAGTAATTGCATTTGTGAACCTGAATCCAAGTTTTTTTAGGCCCTGGCACAACACATTCCCTTTATTAGCAAGTGGGTCAGAATCTGCATATGGGCCTTACCATCTCCAGAAGGCAAACCATCTGGATGAAATAGAAAGCTGACCTTAGAATAGCAGCTTTTTCTTTAAAGTTAGACATTCCCCCCAGATAACTTTTCTGTATTACTGAGTTCCAGGTCTCACTCTGGATATCAGGGGGAATGGTGAGTATACTTATTCAACTTATGCAACCCCGAGACAAGTTCTGCTATTTAGTCAGTTGGAGGAAAGTTAGCTACCTGAGAATTTCTCAAGTATGCCTACTCAAAACTGAAACACCAAAACAAGGTTTGTGTGGTAGGGCATATGCATGTCATTACCTAACAGCTCTCATAAGAGTATTCCATAAGAAACATCTTTCTCCCTCAGTGTTCCACTCCACCAAGAATATTTTCCTGATCTCTCCTCAAAGCAGATGGTGCTACCCTGTCAGAGAATGAGAGGGGGAAGAAACCTCTTACTTCTTGACTTCTCTGACTTACAATCTTCTGCCAATTCCCTCCATTGGTTGAACCAAATGAAAACCAGAAGGGGCAACTCCTAAAGATATAGAGTAGAGGAGGAGAAGGGTGGGGATGGATATGAACCAACACTAAATGATGCATCAATTTTCACCCAGGATTGGAGACAAAACAGTTATTTTATATCCCTCTATTGAGGAATCTTCAGGAAGTTATCTCAGGCCCACACACAAGAATACCCTGTAGGAACATTCTCAAGTGAGGGAATTTTTTCATCCTGAGCAGCAGCTGAGATTTGCTATAAAATCTGAACATGGCGGCTATTAAAGTCCACCTAATGTTGCCAGCCAGGCCCTCAATCTAACCATGCTTTCACTTTAGAACTCAGCATCTTTATCCTGCCAGGGGCATTAAAGTTTCTGATGCTGTTTTACTGAATCATCATGGACCTGGCGATCTTCCATTTCCTTCAAATCATATTTAGGATAATCATCTGTAGCTGATGTATTAAAGTTCCACCAAACTGCCAGTGGCCTAATGTAATATTTAGTCCCCACGTGCACAACGTCTGGTGTGGGTCAGGATCGGTCCTTCACCTTAAAGCAAAGCTGTTTGAACCATATGGCCTCCAAGATAGATCAGAACTGAGCTACAGCTTCTGACAATCTATGATAAGATGGCCACTAATATCATTTACCATCTCTGACAGAAGGTAAGAACAGTGACCAATGAGGCCATGCAATTCTGGTGTGTAATCCAGGAACAAGAAGACTGGAATAATGGTGTAGAGAAGAAAAACTAGGATCCCAGTTCCACTAACCCCAAGATTTGGCAATATACAGCAGCAATGTGGCCCAAACCTTAGTCCTATTAAACTTGTTGATTATCCCTCTAAATCATATGAAATGATCATGTCAAATACGTAGTGCTGTCACTTGCCCTGTGCTCAAATTACTCAGTTGTCCACAGCAATCTCTGGCTACTACATAGGATCACACTAGTCTTTATAGGGATGCAGCAATGCACACTGGAACATACTGGTGTCACTTCTAACACATGTCACCAGCATTGCCTAAAAATTCTGCCCATTCAAGTCCACAGTCATGTCTCTTGCTAAACCTGTGCCAAGTCTCCAGATACTCTATCAACAAGGAAGGGCTCTCAGACAGAGATCACACAGCTGTATTCCATAGTGAATAATACTTCCATATAACCAATCAGGACATGAGTGCTTGTTCTTAACTGAGAGTTTACTTCCCCTCAGAGACCAAGTGTGATGACACTACGTGGATATGAACTTTGGGGCACACTATCAACTGATGAATGCATGAAGAAAATATGGTACATATATACAATGGAATTGTAAGGCCCTTGCTATCATCTGGGTGGCCATCTTAAGTGACAGCTGCCATTTTAAGGTTTTCCCATCCCATGGGCTTTCTGAGAAACTCACCACTCCTTCATACCAGCCCCAACCTTAACCACCTGCATTCTTCCCACCCAAGGGCATACCAACCCCACCCTTAAAGGCCCACATTAGGACCCACCCAGCTCTAATCTCTGACCCTCCTCCATAAAAGTCTGGAACCCCAAGCCTGTGTTGCCTCTCTCCACTATGGAGGGATGTGCCTTTATTTGTCAGCTCTGACAAACTGTCATGTGTATCTCTGCCTTGTCTCCGTTTTTCATTTCTTGCTTGCCTGTCTCAAGTTTCCTCACTTTCCTTTCAGGAATCCCATAAAAAGAATGAAATATAGTCATTTGTAGCAACCTGAATGAAATTGAAGATCATTGTGTGAAGTGAAAGAATTCAGGCAAGGAAGACAAATATTATAAGATATCACACTCATATGTAGAATCTAAACCATGGAGCTCACCAAAGTTGAGAATAGAATGGTGGTACTAGAGGCTAAGAAGAGTATGGGTTAGAGGTTGATCAATGGGGATAAAGTTATAGCTTGACAGGAGACTCTGGAGTACTGTTGAACAGTTTGGTAAATAAATAACAATAGTGAATTGTGCATTGCAAAAAGCTAAAGGAAAGGATTTTGAATTTTTTTTCATCAAAGAGAAATGATATATGTTTGAAGAAGTAGATACATCTAACCTGACTTAGATATTACCCAATGTATCGATGTATCAAAACATTTCATGGTATCCTATTAATAGGTACAATTTTATGTTTTTGAGTATCAGTTAAAAATCTTTTTAAACATTAAGATAAATAAAGTAAGCTTTGGGGCACAAAGAAGCATCACCAAAAGATACGCCCCACAAAGAGCCTGGTGTTTTTGTTCAACAAGCAATAGTTAAATAAAAATACAAACACCAGAAAGATAAGCTCTTCTCTCATCAGTCATACAATGTGAGGACGGTCCCCAGTGTTCCTTTACTTGCAAAGATCTTATCCTCAGAGGTTCTGTAGATTTCTGATGCATTGGATCAGAATCTTTAGTTAGAAAACTAGTTTTCTGGGCCTGGAGATGTGGCTCAAGTGGCAGCGTGCTCGCCTAGCATGTGTGAGGCAATGGGTTTGATTCTCAGCACCACATAAAAATAAAATAAAGATGTTGTGTCCACCGAAAACTAAAAAATAAATATTTTTTTTTTTAAAAAATAGGAAAGAAAACCAGTTTTCTAGGGCTCACCTGCTATCCAGGAAGCTGAGGAATGGACGACTACTTTCAAGATGTGTTGATGGTCAAAGTATATAGTGCTGTCACTTGACAGGAGCCAAAGGTCACACAATCCTCATGTATACATCACCTTGTGTTACTTTTATGCTCAAATTCAGGCCCCCCGAAGACCACCAGAGACCAAGATCAATGTAAGCAGCAAAGAGGTGTTTATTTCCAGCTAGCTCTGTCCTCCGCGCGCACACAGCAACTGGTGACGCTGAGAGGCCCTGAGCCCAGAGTTTTCAGCAGTTTTATACACTCTTTGGGGAAGGCAGGGACTTCACATACATCATAGTATCTCTTAGCAAATCATCACACAGGCAGGAAAATCATAAAACAGCTCTAAAACATGATGAGCACATTCAACAAGTTGGGTAAGGGTGATTGGCTAGTACAAGAGGGGGATTTGTTTGAACTGGTTGGTTTAAGCCACGAGGGGAGTACGTGCTGAACTACGTGGTTTCCCAACACGTTATCAACCACCATAAACTACTGGGGGGACATCTGGCATCCCAGGTATTTTCGCTGTCTCTTGCTGATTGGTGGTTGCTAGGGGGTTGCTATGGATCCTCACCTAACCTGACTGTGTCAGGGACACCTGGCTCCCACAGATCTTTCCTGTTATTTATAAATAAACAACTCAGCAGGGTGGGTATGTGCCTAGTAGTGCTCTTTGGGTCTTTCCAAGTACAAGGGTCAAGCCACCTTCCTTGGACAGTCTTTGCTCTGAGGTAGAGGCTGGTTTCTCATTACTTCTTAAGAAAGACTGACCTGAGTGGCAATGGAGACTGTGGGCCACCTCTCCTGATCTCTCCTGAAGACTGTTCTTCATCTAAATGGTGTACTTTATTTCCTTATATATGCAGATAAAACTGTTCTCTCATGTCACCAGTAAGCTTTGCTGACTCCATGAATCCTCTGGAAATTCGATCTCCTAATGTGTTGTCTCTTTTTCTTTTTAAGTCAGTGCTTGGTTTTGTCAAAGTGAAACATTCACAGGGTTTAAATTCTCAAATAGTATTAAAAGTCATAAAACTAAGAATCAGTGATCATCCATTATTATCACATTTTCCTTTCCAGAAATAATCAATTTCCACTCTGTTCACTATTTTGGGGGTTGTTTGCCCCCATATTTATAAATATGCTTGTTTTGTTTCTTTTATTCTCTAATTTAAAAATTTTTCTAAATCCATGGAAGCAGTGAGAGAATGATGCCTTTGTCACACTTTTTGTTTTACCTCTCTCTCTTTCTCTCTTTTAAATAAACTATTGAAATGTAAGTTACAGATACTGATACCAGTGATGAGAATGAGGGCCAAGTCCTTTTCCCTGATGTGAAGTTTGAATACCTGAGAATCGCAGAGGTAAGGGTATTAAGCAAGTTTTTATTCAGAGGAGAGAACAGAGATAGACTTCTCCAATGAGAAGGGGACCCAGAGCTAGGTGTCCGAGGAAATGGAGGTGTCCTGCCCCTTTTGTACATTTTAGATTTCTTTTGTTCTCAAGATCTTGCCTCTCCTCATCCTGCCTAAGTGACTATTGACCAAAAGGGGATCCAAAAGCTGGAATGATCCAAGGGTAGAATGAGACCACTGAGGGGTACTGGCAGGAAGAAAGCAGCCCAGGAGGCATTCATTAACAAGCCTACAACTCCCTGCAGGGAAGAACAATTCCCTGGAGGCAGGTCACCTTGACAACAGGTGGAGGAGGGGAAGGGGCTCTGGTGATATCAGCATTTTATTTTCTCCTGAGTCAGGCCCCATCTTTCTGACCCAATCATTCATTACCTACACCGACTGTCCTTTTGCACTGCCCACCCCCCGCAACCTCAATATTATGACTCTTTACAGCCAAATACAGACCCTCTAAAATGAGAGCATGGTTCTCTATAACATCCCCTGGTTAGTAATGGTACTGTGTAAGGAATTCACAGGCTACTTTAACAAATCTTCAACCCATAAATCACAGACCAAGGGTGGCGGGAAGCATATCCACTGATCATGAGAGAGTCTATATTCCTATACTACTTAGTGGCACATTCCTGGCCCATCTACCTCAATATTATGGAATTTAATTTAGTTCCCTGTATTCCTATACCAGTAATATTTCATTCCCTGGGAATTGTGAGTTACATTCTGAATGCTTTCCTTCAGCTCTCAGTGCCATGTATAGTTTTCATATCCTCTAATAATCTCCAGCTGACTTGTATAACTCGGAAGACCCCAAATGTACTGTCAATTATACAAGAATCACATGAAGCAGCACCAGGCCCAAGGTCTAAGGTATACTTTTAGATGTCCTGTAACATCTTACATCCTTTCTTGCTAAAAGTAGAAGAATGTGATCTAATAAAAATTAGTATCTCTTAATAACTCCATTTTTCTTCCTGTAGGTCAGGCATAATTATGACATCATTCATAAGTACACTCTTTTCCAGGATCCAGAATTCCCATTGAATGATGCAAGATGGAACTCCACCACATGTCACACACAAAGTGGTGCTTTTTGCAACATGTTTTTCCTAGCACACTAGTAGTAAAAGTCCCTATCCTTCTGATATTTGGAATACCTCCTAGAGGATTGTCAGGGACTAGAAGGAAATTGTCCTTCAAAGATTAGCCTGACAGCTCCCTGGGAGACATCCTGCCTGGGAGGCATCCTGCAGCTACCTATCTCCCTGGAACATCCTGCGGTTATCAGGATCATCAGACATCTTGCAGCTGGCAGTTTTACCACCCACATCCAACAATTGCTGATTAGAGAGCTTCCCCATCCCCAGCATATGAATACCCACCCACATCCAGCAATTGCTGATTTAGAGAGCTTCCCCATCCCCAGCATATAAATACCCCTGTGTGAACAATAAAAGTTTGCAGCTTGATCCGACTCCTGTCTTGCTGTCACCTTTCATGTCTCTTGTCCCTTCATTCCTCCCCATCGCTGCCCACGTTGATGTGTCCTGCTGGTGGGGACAGAGGATTAAATATTGCAGGTAGAAATCCATCTTCCTGTGTACCTGGGAAAGGGTTTGGGTAATTAGTTTGAGTCAACCTGGATTTCTTAGGACAGGAGATCCAGCTACTTCTTTAGCCCTTCTTTGCCTATGTACTCAGTAGTTCAGGCTGGAGAGGGGATTTGCAGAATCATATTCCCAAGATCTTAAAATTATGTCCTCAGATGAAGACATGGAAAAAGAATTTATTTGTATCTGGTCTGAGATCAGAAAAGAGAAAGTGAAGAACAAGAGATTGAATATGTTCTATTTCAATGTTGGGGAAAAGTGTAGATCTTTGGTAAGAAGGCTCACTATGTGGGCAGATAGGAGGAAGGTAGAACCTTAAGGTCATGTATGGGTAGGAAAGGTGCTCTTGAGTGGTGATATATCTATCTCTTCTGGTCGAATTTCTCTTTTTGCCAATAGAGAACCCAATTGCTTTTAAGAATGCTTGTTTAGAATGTTTTTCAAGGTCTTTTTATACTTTCTTGAAAGGGAAAGCTTTTGAGTCTCTCAAGTGATAATCTCTCAGTTACAATGTGCACAAGGCACCATCTCTCCCTCACAAAGATCCTTCGATTCCCAAGAATTCTGGCCATTGGTTAGCATGGCTCTTAAGCTTTGCACCACTCTTTCTGCCAGCCAGATCAGGAAAAGGAACCAGAGACTCCCAACATTTCTTTACTGGAAAAATTATTTTCTACTTTCAGATAAGAGGAATGCCTTTTTGTATTTATTGATTTTTTTAAGGAAACCCTAATGTTTCTTCTCAAAGAGCACTTCAGATGTGTATTTTATGATATTAAATATACATGTAGTAATTCTCATAGTAACTATGATAGACAGGATTGGCAACAACTGCTTTAAACACAAGCACTTCAAATAGAGGTGATAAATTCTCAATTTATATTAGAATTAACACCCAGATTTCACTTATGTCAAGTTTAAAATTATTAAACAAAAAAACAAATGTACAATGAGCATAAAGGGAGATAACAAAACAACTTATATTGGTGAGTTCTAAATATTTACTATGGACATGGAGAAAAACTTAAAAATTGGTCTTCATGTGAAACAATTTCCTAACTTCATTGAATGCCTCTGAAACTCTAGTATGAATTTCTATAGCTCTAATTTCTAAAAGTGTGTTCCATAGATCAACAACATAAAAATTTTGAGCATGTGTGTTTAAATATTACTTCAGTTGCTTCTCTGGCAATTCTCACCCATATGAATGTTTGAAGACCACTCTGACTGGAGAGAAATAGTAATTATTATGAGAGAGGTGATTTTCCAAGCATAAAACCTCAGTGACAATTATTAAAATGGCCATAAATACCCCAGTATTTAAAGATATATTCTAAAATGTTATTTTACTAATGAAATGGTATGGTGTCCAGGTAAGGTACCATTGGTCCTAAGTTGATCATTGTTAAAACTGGGTAATGAAAACATGAAGCAATTATATCATCTATTTTTTAATATATTTTAAGTCTTCCATTAAAATTCTTTTAACGTGATGTTGCATAACATTCCCAAAATGCGAGACATTACCCACAGAGAAGCTTAGTTTTTTATATGATTAAACTAAGAGATTAATCTAGTGTGCCGGAAATCATTCAGTGTGCATCTGGTGTTTAGTCTAATTGTGACTAATCTGATAAGAGAAACATAAAAATTTACATTTAAAAGTATTTTCTTTTGAAACAGCATTTTAGTTACAATAGCCACTTAAAATTGTGTTTTTTGCCTTCCTGACATTTCTCACAATGTTTCCAATAGCACTTATTAATTATAACTACTCTGATGTAACATCACCTTTCATTTTCTGATCCTTTTCTTTCTCACATGACCCTGTCTCTCTTGAAAAATAAAACTCTTACTTTAGAAAAGCAACTTTAATATCTGGGATCAGTGGAAAGGGTCATGTCTCATTTATTAATGTGTTAGATTCTTTGTCCCTTTAGTCTTTTTTGATCTGAAGAAAAATAACTTCATTTTTTTCTTCTAGCCCCAAATACTCTGAGGCATTGAACTCTTAGCCTCTCTATGCCTGGCAGCTGCTTTTTAAAGGGCTAAACTCTTCTAAGATTGGTTTGTACAAGTAAAACAATTTGAAGTACATCCATAAGGTTTATGAGATCAATAGACTGGTCTACACAGGAGATAGAAGAACGTTTCTTAGAGCTGTCCAAGCCACAACTTTCTTTCAAACAGCTCAACAGTCTTTATACACATCAGCAAGATTGAACTGATCGATACTTGCTGCTTCTGCCAATCACACTTCTATGTGTGACAAATGGCAGTGATTAGTTTAATCTAAGTCATAGTTGGAACACCCTACACCCATGATTGTATAGAAATAGACCAGGACTTTAAAAAAGAAAATGCTTTATTATGATGACATATGTGTTTTAACATTATCCCCTTGATGTTTTTAAAGGGACAGGGAGATGAAACAGAGGACTAAAGATGAAAATGACTTGAAAATGAAAGAAAACTCTTATTTTAAAATAGAGTAACTCCTCGTTAATAGAGAAATGGCCAAGCTTTTTGGGAACACACCTATCTCTTATACTCTCAGTGGATGATATTGACTGTGCTTAATCTATACTGAGTGGGAATGACCCTGGCTTCTACATATGCTAAATCTTCCCTGGCTAAAAGTACATTGTTTTCTTAAGCAAACTGTACTAAATCCTATTGTTTAGGAGTACATATTTTGGTGTTACATTCATAAAATAAAACAAAGTGCAATCCCTAGAAACCCACTTAAAATCCCCTTTCAAGACACAGGCAGAGCTGTCACTGGGAAGGAGGTCCTAGGGGTTTAGGTGCTGACAGGATTCTCTTCCTTGAACTGAGAGGTTGCTATGCTCTTGTTGACACTCACAATGATTCACTAAGCTATACATTTTTCTTTGTACCTTTTGATTGCATATTTTTACAACTTTTAAAAATCTTTATGTGACTTGTTGTCAATTTTCATTATGGTCTTAAGAGTAAAGTTAAAAAATAATAATTTAAATCTATAAATTATATTTTAATTTTAAGTAGAACAATGTCTCAAGAGACTATGACTTACATCTGACTTGCTAGCTATGTTCTGACCAATCTAAAACAGGAGGTAGACCAGAATCTTCAACACTGTTAAAAAATGTTTTATATGTAAATACATACATATATATGCACATATGGAACCTTTATGTGCAAACAATTTGCACACTATTTTATTTCTTCATTAAAGGGGTCATACTTGAAGCAAATTTTCTAGCATCTGGATAATTGTAGATGAGGCCAATTTCAGTTAATATTTCCAAGTGAAACTTTTGGTTTGAGCAAAATTATATTGTAAATCTTTTTGTCAGCTTTATGCTTTCTCATAATAACATGTCTTTGCCTCTCCTAATCAGTTCCTTGAGCTCAACTTCTATAAGGTCCCTCAAATGAATTACCAAGAACACTCCCTGAAATCAAGATGACACTATTGGAGAACTTCTTGAGCATTCTCCAGTCCAGGATCATGTGGAGCCCAAACTAAAGCTCCGACAGCATAAGGGTTAAATACCTGACTACAAAGCTAGAAAATAGGTTATTACATTTTTATTCTTTTATTCCTGAGGCCAAAAGTAGTGCTCATATTATAACACAACCTAAAATGAATCCTATTTGAATGTCCATATAATTCATTTAATTTAAGGAGTTAACTTGTGCTAATAATCATCCACAAACTCAGTTCAATACAATTGCTGAAACTCTTAACACTCCTAAACTTGAGCCCAAGGTATCAGGAAATTCTTATTCCACCTACAGCACACCAAATAATAAATATGAAAAGACAAAAGCAGAAGAGGAAAAATAATGTTTTCTAGAGACTGCTGCATTTGTAGCTTTTGTGAGAGGTTAATAAAATGAAATGCAAGGAGATATGGTCTGTGCTAGCATGGGGCACAACCAACAGCAACACCAGTTATCATAGAGTCACTGCCTTCCGTCACCTCTCAGGAATCTAACTCAGGCAGCATTTCCAGGTCATTCTTAAGCTTCCCACAGCCTCCTTAGCCTAACACTTGTTACATCCTAACCTCTCTCATTTAATCAACTTCCTTTGATTTTCCTCAACTCCATACCCAGGAACTCCATCCCTAACTCCCAGTGTTGTTTGCTCAGCGTCCTTTTATTCAGATCAAGCTCTGGACTGAAAAAAAAAAGACCTTTCTAGAGCCTAAACTGAATTCACTCAAGCCAATGGTGACAATATAGGATTATTTGAGTAAGGGGAATTCTCAATCAGAAAAAGAGTTAGAGATAACACTCTAATCCCACTATGGAGGTGATGGCTAATCTGAGTGTGGCTATGGGGACTGGCCATAAAGCCATCTCTCAGAAGACTTAAAATCAGCATACTACAGTGATTCAGCCACTTCAATATATATAGCGGCTCAGTTCACAATAGCCAAGCTATGGAACCAAACTAGGTGCCCTACAACAAATGAATGGATGAAGAAATGTGGTAGATAAACACAATAGAATTTTACTCAGCTACAAGAAAGAATGAAATTATGGCATTCCCTGATAAATGGATGGACCTGGAGAATATAATGCTGAGTGAAATAAGCCAATCCTAAAAAAACAAGGCAGAATGTTCTCTCTGATATGTGAAAATTAACCCACAACAAGGGAGGTAAAGATTAGAAGTTCATTGAACTTGACAAAGGGGAATGAAGGGAAGAGGGGATGGGAATAGAAAAAAATAGTAGAATGACTCAGACAAATCTTTCCTATCCTGATGTATGAATTCACATTCAATGTAACTTCACATCATATACAACCACAATAATGGGAATAATAACTGGAATAAGTTAGACTTATTTTATGTAGAAATAATATGTCAAAATATACTCTACTGTCATGTATATCTTGAAAGAATAAATAAATAATAAAAAAGAAAAAGCCCAGAATTCTTGAAACATAAACACCCAAGTAAGTAGTTGTCACAGCAGTCCCTAACTTATATATTTGAATATATATATATATACACATATTTATTATTTATATATTTATTATATATTATATATTTCAACTATATACTTATTACATATGTTTGAAAAAGTATATATATATATATATATATATATATATATATATATTTGAAAAAATATTGTTAATGAAAAGTCCATTTTTCCCCAATTGAAAGCCATAGTAAACTGTTATAAAAAAGTTTTGCTTAGAAGAGAAAATATTTGAATCATTAGTGGAGGAATTAATTATGAAAGGGATCTTGGTGAAGTAAGGATGGAAATTACTGCTTAAGAGAATAGTGATTTAGGATATCTATGTTCTAACATAATCTAGCATATATGTGCTGATAATCTGGAGATATTTAGCAAGCAGTCTTAAAATATTGTTAGTCCTATGCCAATCCAGGATGATACTGCAAGTAGACTCTATAATCTTTCCTAAGACTTAATAAATTCTTCTTTGTGTAAGCTTATGGATTTGAGACAATTGAAGTGTCAATTATCTTAGTTTTAACAATAAAGTTTCTTTATGCCAACGTACAGTCTATTGTCATTAAGGATTGGTTGACTTGTTCTAAGGAAATATAGGACACTTTGGCTAATCTTCTAAAGGCTGAGATATTTTATAAAATATATATTGAACAGATACATCCCTAACAAGTCATATGTAAAATTTGTTTTTGAGTGACCAGAATACAACCAGTTCCTTGCCATAAACTTAAAGTGAGTGATGTTGATGAAGTTTCTTAATTTTTCTGAATCTCTGATTCCTGAGGAGAATAATATGAATTTGAAGACTAATCGAGCAAAATACATATGTGAAAGCATTTTCTAAACTATAAATGCCAAAAGTTTGTCAAAAGGAGGACATAAAGACTGAGTACATATATCTGTGTTCTTGGTACTATGCGGAATCATTGGTTCATGTACGCTTCTGTTACATTATTAGATGGGGGATTATTCTAGTCATTTTTCAAGAAAGAGTATCAACTGGAATTATCATTAAAAGCAGCATGTATTAATTTTATCCAAATTAAATACAAGCTGAATTTTGTTGTAAATAGCTACACATCACTATTTGTGACTAGTAGGAATAAAGACTTGCCAAATTAGGCATGTAAAAATGAAATAAAAGGCATAGGTGTGTGTATAGGTACACACAAAGGCCTTTCTAGTACCAAATTTTGATGATTAATTGTATGGGTTGATTTGACTAGACCATGGAGTGCCCAGATATTTGCACTTCATTTCTAGATGTATCTGTGGTCATTGCCAGATGATATCTGTAATTGAATTGATATCTTGTTAAAGCAGATCATGTCCTCCAAAGTAAGGGGCCTCATCTAATCTGTTGAGGGTCTGAATCAAACAAAGGGCATAGAGAGGGAGAATTTAACCCTTCTGACTGTCTGCCTGATCTCAAACACTGGTTTTCTCTTGCTCCTGGACTGACTTACACCATTGGCCCCACTAATTCTCATACCTATGATGTCATACTGAACTGTGCCACTGGCTTTACCAGGTCTCCAGCTTGCAGAGAGTTGGATTGTGGTACTTCTAAGTCTCCATTACATATTGAGCCAATTCCTCAGCATAAATCCTCTCTCTCTCTTTCTCTCTCTCTCTCTCTCTCTCTCTCTCTCTATATATATATATATATATGTATACATATATATATATACACACGCACACATGCACATACACACTTACGTATACATATATAATAAGGATTATAATATATAATAATACATATAATATGTATTATATATGCACACATATATACAAAAACATACAAATATAGACATATGTACACATACATACATATTGCCTTTGATTCTCTATAGAACCCTATTACAAAATTAGATATTAATAAATTTCATATTAATACATTTACTATAATTTTAGCATATAAATATTAGGTGAAAAATCTTTTAAAATAGGTTGATGCAAATTATCTTGGACACCTGTTTGAATCAAATTAAAAATTAAGAAATAATATTAAAAATTAGTTTATTACTTTAAATATGCATTGATTGTGGGAGGTTGATAGTATGCAATGAGCAATTGATATATTTTTTTTTCCTAGACTTCTTTCTTTTGTTTTTCCTTTGACTCACTGTCTGTTCTGAACCTCTTCCATAAAAT
Source organism: Ictidomys tridecemlineatus (assembly GCF_052094955.1). Classification (NCBI taxonomy): domain Eukaryota; kingdom Metazoa; phylum Chordata; class Mammalia; order Rodentia; family Sciuridae; genus Ictidomys; species Ictidomys tridecemlineatus. Next base: position 118,900,147 of record NC_135479.1, read on the forward strand.
CTTCTTGTCTTTTATTTCACTGAGGGAAACTGAACAACAACAGAATATTCTGAGAACTGAAGCCAGTCGTGTGCTTTATTAAGAGCAGAGGCTTTGCTCAACTATGTGGCTTCGCTATAGAACATTATTAATATGACTAAAATCTATATCAACATTGAAGAGAAAAATGAAATACAGCAGTTTTAGATAAGTCAAAACCTAATGTATAGCATGTTAGCCACTCAGTGATGTGGTGGGAAATTTATGTTTATAATGAAGTGTTATCTATGCCTTGAAACATGGGATCACTCATGTGGGAGGGGGAGTTAAGAAGTGGGTGTCTCTATCTCTGTCCTCAACCTCAAAAAATCATAGAGACAGAAAATAAAATGGTGGTTGCCAGGGAAAAGGGTCATCTGGAGTTTTTGCTTAATGTGTATTGAGTTTCAGTTTCATAAGATTAAATGAGTTCTGGATGTTTTATTCAGAATTGATTGAATTGATGTTGAACATTGTTAAATTTTTTTTTTCTGTTTTGAGATGACCTTTTTTTGACACACAAATAGCAAACTGGTATGTGAAAAGGGGCTCAACATTACTACTCTTCAGTTAAATGCAAATCAAACCCACCCAAAAATGAAAAAAACTCACACCTAGTGCAATGGCTACCAGAAAATAAAATTTAAGTGAAGGTACTTATGGGGAGTGAAGGAGAACACTTTACATGGAGGTGGAAATGGAAATTGGTATAGGTATTATGGAAAACACTAGGGTGGATTCTAATAAAATTACAAATAAAATTCTCATTATACAATAATCTTGGGCTGGGGATGTGGCTCAAACGGTAGCACGCTCGCCTAGCATGCGTGAGGCCCAGGTTCGATCCTCAGCACCACATGCAAACGAAGATGTTGTGTCCGCCGAGAACTAAGAAAAAATAAATAAATGTTAAAATTCTCTCTCTCTCTGTCCCCCTCTCTCTCACTCTCTCTCTTTAAAAAAAAAAAAAAAAAAAAAAGATCCTCCCGCCTCTGCCTCCTGAGCTGAGGGGATTACAGGAGTGCACCACCACACCTGGCAATTATTCATATAAAAAAAACAAACAAACAAACAATAATCTTACTACTGGATACATAGCAAAAAAGAATCTAGGACATTGATAAGTTCTGTACCCCCATGTTCATTTTACATTATTCATGGTAGCAAGAATATGAAAATAACCTAATTGTACATTGGTGGATGAATGAGATAGATAAAAATTTGAGACATATGGATGCTATTCAGCCTTACAAAAGAATGAAATTCTACCATTTGCAACATGAATGAACTTGGAGGATATTATGCTAAGTGAAATAAACCAGATGCAGAAAGACAAATACTGGATGATCTCACTTGTATGTGAAAATTAAAAACAAACAAACAAACAAAAAACTCATAGAAGCAGAAAGTACAATGTTGGTTAACAGAACCTGGGCCATGGAGGAACTGGGGAAATTGTGATCAATGAGTAACGGGTAAGAGCTTTCATTTACACAAGATGAATAAGTTCAGGAAATGTAATGTGCAAAATATGAGCATTTTAATGATATTGTGTCCTTCAAATTTACAAAGTGTGTATATCTTAAGTGTTCTTGTCACATACACACACAAATAAAGCCTTGTAACTTCTGACATTATGGATACGTTAATTAGCATGATGGTGGTGATTATTTCACAATATATTTATTGTGAAATAAAGTTGTTAAATTTATACCTTAATTATAAACAATTTTTATTCCTCAATAAAAACTAGAGAAACAAGTGAAACTCATTTTAGTAATGTACCTTATTTAACCTAATAGATACAAATTTAAACACAAAATTGATATTTTTAAAGAATTCATAAAATATTTTATACTTTTTTATCCTAAAAATTTGAAATCTATCATATATTTTGCAGGTAGTACTATCCTAATTCACATTAGCAACATCTCAAGTGCTCAATAGCCACATCAGGTGAATGGTTACTACACTGAACAGTGCAGGTGTAGATGGGTTATATATTAATTGTTAAAAGTTCGGTGTCCCTAGGATATTATGTTAGCTCAAGGTGGTGGGCATCTTAGGCAGTCTGTGAGACTAGAAAATGCCACGTTCAGACTTGCACAAAATGCCAAATGAGGCCAAAGCAAGGGCTAAGTCCAAGACTTGGTTGGCTCAGTCAGTAAAGATAGGATGAATCACTGTTAGATTTGGAATTTGTTATTGTTTGCATTGACGGTGAAGGGAAACATAGCCAAAGGTGCTAACTCCCTGGCTCTTTATTCTGCATAGCAAAAAGGATGATAAGAAAACAAAAAAAGGAAAGGGTGACTACAGTGTGAGTCGACAATAGGCCACAGATAAGGAGACAACTTTAGACAGTTAAGTGGGTGTGTCTGTATCAACACCCTGAGGGAGAGAGAGGAAAGCTCATACTTCATCAAACTTGAGATGAGAAGTGGTGAGAAATTGTCTCTTCACAGCCTCCCAGGAGACAGGCAAGTGGGAGATGGCCTCACAAAAGTTCCTAACAAGCCTCTCATTCTCTCCCACCCTGGAAGGATCACATGGTATGATGCCAAGATTCAAGTTCACACTGGTTCAAGCCTTTACCCCAGTGGTCTATGTGAACACAAGCAAGGTTGCCAAGGCAACAGGGCATAGACTTCCTCTGTGTTACCAAGAGCGGAAGAGAAAAGACTTCCATACAAGAATGTTTAACTTCAAAAGTCCCTCAACTCAGCAATTTCTCCTACATTTGTATAGTTTAATTTTAACTTTTAACTCTTGAATCCATCTGGAATATATATTCTGAGTGAGACTTTTTTAAGGAATACTCTCAACACAAAGAGGTGCATAAGTTCACCTAAGTAGCAGCTCTATTTGTGATTGTAAAAAATAAATCGAAGGTTGAGATTGTATATAAAGAGTAGAATAAGTAAATTGTGAGATATTCTTATAATAGAATGAATGCTATATAACAATGGGGGAAAATGAACCATAGTTACAGAATATTAAGTGAAAGCAGCCAGATGAAAAAAGGGTTACAATGTGATTTTCCTCATAAAAAGTTAAAAAATAAGCAAAACTATCCAATGCAATATAAGCCAGGATGGTGATTGCCTTGGAGGAGTGGTTGATGACAGGCATGGACAAGCTTCTTTATGCTAACTGTGCTCTCTTCTTGATTCTGGTTGTGGTTATGAAACCGAAGTTTTGAGATGAGACTAGATTCCCCACTTTGCCAATTTCCTTTTGGGTCCTGTCTCACAAAATCTGAAGAACAAAATATCTGGACAATAACAGAAGGGAAGAGTAATCTTAAGAAACAGTATTTATTTAAGCAAGAAGAGAAAGAACTCCTACCACGCAGGAGAGGGCCAGACAGCAGAAAAACCCCATTTTAGTGTGCTAGTTTATGGGGCTTATATAGTTCTGGGAAGAACATGAAGCTAAATCTATCTATGGTGGCATTGAAAATGGCACCGAGGCTAATAAAGCACAGAGTGTGGGGTTGGATACTTTGTTTCATTAATTTTAAGAATAAAATCCACGGGCACAAGGGTGAAGCAAAGTAACAGGATTTTTTAGAGTAACAGAAAGCAGAGTTCCCAAAGGGGTGGGGGGTGGGGGAGTCCCAAGAAAGGGACTTCTAGCATAAAGTCTTTTATAAATGTTGTTTGACACTGCTCAGTACTCAGTGAAGTATTTCCAGTGACTTCACCTTACCTTATCCACTAAGACTAGCATTCACCCCTGCACTATTCCTAATTCACTAAATCCAACTGGTTTTCTTGTCTTACTCCTCCGGTGGCTGTGCTTATAGCTAACATTGATTAATTACTATGTCAGGCACTATGTGAGTACTTTGACTGACATTAATCCATTTGAACCTTATATAACCCTATTAAGTAGATGCTACTATTACTCACATTTTGTAGATTAGAAAACACAGAGGTTAAGGAACTTGCTTCAGTTTTCTCATCCAGTAAATGAGGAAGTGGGAACCCACGGAGTCTGGCTCCAAAGAGAGAAAGTGCTTTCTCTCCATCTTGTCCCTGACCCAATGTAATAACTCAAATCAAATAATATAACATCCAAGATTTACTCCATACTGTACAATTAAAAGCTTCAAACTCCATCTAATGTTCAAATCACCTAAGCCACTCCATTTACAGGTTTTATTTTGTGTTATTTATTTGTTTGTTTTGCTTGTTTTGGGTACCAGAGATTGAACCCCAGGGCACTTAACCACTGAGCCAAATTCCTAATCTTTTATTAAATTTGTTTATTCTGATACAGGGTCTCCCTAAGTTGCTTAGGGCTTAGATAAGTTGTTGAGTCTGGCTTTGAACTTGCAATCCTCCTGCATCATCCTCTCTAGCTGCTGGGATTATAGGTGTATACCATCATGCCTGACCTTCACATGTATTTTTAAAATAGCTAAGTGTTCAGAAGCAATCATTCTCCTCATGTCATTTATATTCTGTTACTTGGAGAATCTTGGAGTCTATATTTTTCTCTCAGCTGCTATAGCTAAGATGCTCCTCCAGAGCCTCCAAAATTGGACATTTTCAGCTCTAAGGCTTTTTTACCAGCCTTCTGTTTTCCAAAGTCCAAGTTACTTTTTACTTAAGAATATCTTAGCGACACACTCACAGACTTTCAAAAACATAACTGGTCCCAAAATAAAAGTAACAGCATTATGAGCCATTAATCTATGCATGAGCATTCTCCACTCAAAAGTTGAGTCACAGATTCCAACACAGATCATAATTTTCAGACTAATTATTGTCATTTTTTTCAACATCAATACACTAAAAAGATACTATCGAGTTAGTAATGTAACTCACAACAGCACTGATTCAAGGGTACCAAATGAAACATAAACAGAGGAAAATTCTTCTTAGGATGTCTACCGAAGAAAGGATTCTGCACTTTGAAAAATGTACCCTGGGTTGAAGCAGATGCTCCCCTTCTCCCTGAGAATCATCACTCTGAATACCACATCAGAGAAGTAATGATTGATTATATCTGGGAGCAGGCAAATCAATACAGAGGAAAAAAAGGAAGGCTTCAAGATCAAAATTCCACATGACTCCAAGCTTTTTGAACCATTTCTTCCAAGGTTACCACAAGTAAACTCTAACACATTCCCAAAGAAGATAAATTGTAAAACTAGTATTTCCATATCCTTGAACTAAAAATAACTATTTAAGAAGACATATTTCTCACTCAGAGGATTATGCCTGTATATTTCTCTCATGTAAAAAGAAATTGGAAATGCTTAGGAGATTCTCCAGTCCCCAAATTTTTCTTCATGTCCTCACCAAACTCTACAGGGGATGCCTGGGACATGATGAAATATATGGGCTTTCAGGAAGTTACCTAATGACATTAAAAATTGATGGTCCAGAACAGCGATGACAAAAACTCTATCAAGGAAACAGAGTGACTTTAAGGCCAGCAGCACATGGCCTTAAAAATCTCAAGTAATATGTCATTAGAAGAAGATGCGGTCATAAACGATACTCGAAGAGAAAACAAAGCACCAAACACCAAGGTGAGCAATGTCCAGGGCAGTGGTCATGGTATACCCAACAGTTATTTTATTAAATAGATGACAACAAAAGGAAAAACTATGTAGTGTAGAGGTAAAGCCATTTAACTTTGGGGCTTTCAAATCTAAGTTCAAATTCTAGCTCCATGATTGCAGCTTTTGACACATTGAGAACGCTTCTTTGGAATATTCAGTTTTTCATCTATAGAAATAAAAATATTAACACCTACTTCATACAGTTTTGCAAAAAAAATGATAAAAGAGACTGGGGATGTGGCTCAAGCGGTAGCGCGCTCGCCTGGCGTGCGTGTGGCCCGGGTTCCATCCTCAGCACCACATACCAACAAAGATGTTGTGACCACCGATAACTAAAAAATAAATATTAAAAATTCTCTCTCTCTCTCTCTCCTCTTAAAAAAAATGATAAAATAGAACATGTAAAATGCTTATCATAATGCCTGACACAAAATATGGACTCAATAATCATTAACAGTATACTGATGAGAACTCCAATCTGACACCAAAGATTCCCACTCTTCATGTGCACTCTCTGTATAGTCACCTCCCCTGGAGTGAGGCAAGAACCAGTGAATGTGATATCACTCCAGTGTTTAAGGCTCTTAATTAATTAACAATAACCAAAAGAGAGATTATCCTCAGGGGTCCAGGCATAATCAGGGGAGGCCCTTAAAATAGAATAGATTGAAAGAGTAAGTGAATTGCCTTTTGGTGAGAGGAGAGGCCTTTGGGCAAGGCCCAGAGATGATTGTTGGTTGCTAAAAGAAGTTTCTAATTGAGAACCTGATGTGATCTTGGAGAGACCCTGATCAGAGGACCAAGTTAAGCCACACTTGCATTATTAACCCATGGAAAGTAAGATAATAAATTTGTATTAAGATACTATTTGTGGGCTGGGGATGTGGCTCAAAGTGGTAGCGCGCTGGCCTGGCATACGTGCGGCCCGGGTTCGATCCTCAGCACCACATACAGACAAAGATGCTGTGTCCACCAAATATTGAAAAATAAATATTAAAGTTCTCTCTCTCTCTCCCTCTTTCTCACTGTCTCTCACTCTTTCTTAAAAAAAAAAAAAGATACTATTTGTGATAATTTTTATGCAACTATAGAAAATGAATATGAATAGTAAGGGTTGTTTTAAGACTGTTACTAGTACTTTAAATTAAAGTCTTTTCTCTGTGTTCTTCTTTCTAGGTCTGAGATCACTTCAGGTTATATTGACATCTTATATGGCTTATCTATAAACAGAAAACATTGGTTGTAACGTGTGTTATGATTTCGATGTGGTATCCCCCAAAAGCTCAGGGGTGAGACAAAGGGAAAGGGTTCAGAGGGGAAATGATTAGGCTCTGAAAGTCTTAAACTAATCAGCGAATGAATTCCTGATGGGATTAACTGAGTAGGAACTGCAGGCAGGTGGGACGTGCTTGGAGGAGGTAGGTCATTGGTGGTGTGACTTTGGGGTATATATTTCATATCAGGATAGTGGAGTTGTAAGGGTCTGGCGAAACGTCGGAGGGAGAGACCACCCAAGAGACTGACTCCATGCAATTGGCAAAAGGGGATATTTATTGGAGATCCATTCCAGCGCGCTGGGACTCTGTGCTCACTCAAGGAGGGAGAGCAGCCCAGAGCCCAGAGCAAAGGTCAAGCAGAGCTTAAGTACACTTTTTGGAGAGGGCGGTGGGCTTTGCATACATCAGAACAAATCATCATGAGGCGCGGGGAAATTGAACAACAACTCTGAGACGTGATTGGCAAATTCATTGGTGGGAACAGCTCGGGCAGGGGTGATTGGTCATTCCTAAGGGGGGGGCGTGGTACACATTCAAACTGATTGGTTCGGGCCCTGTGACAAACTGCACAGGGCCCTAGGCTAAATGGCTAGTAGGGTGTTGTCTTAACTATCTCAGGAATCTGGATGTAACAGAGGAACTCAATAATACCTAATCTTTTACATTTTAATTCAAGCCTTCCAGCTTAGAAACTTTACCCTTTCAGAGTCTCTCTCTCTCTCTCTCTCTCTCTCTCTCTCTCTCCTTGCTGATCATCATGGAAGCTGCTTCCCTCTGACACACTCTTAAGCCATGATGTCCTGCCTAACCTTGATCCTGAAGAATGGAGCCTGCTTTTGTTACCGCTGTTGACCGGTGATGTGTCCTTGCTTCCCCAATGTTGAAGAATAACACCAGAGAAGCAAGCCGAGGCAAATTCAGAGTGGAAAATTAGAAGTTTGTTAAAGGACAGCAGAAAAAACTTCTCCCAGAGGAAGAAGGGGACCCAAGAGGTGGAATTGTTGAAGGGCGAACGTTCCCCTTTTTATACTTTTGGTGATGGAATGTAGGTGGGAAGGATTGGGAAACAGGTGGGCCAAACAAGTAATCTGTTCATTGACATTTCTTTGGGATGGGCTATCTCCAAATCTGTTGGGGGCTGTTTCCTGGGCTCCATTAACATTCCTTTGGGATGGACTTAGGGCCTAGGGCTTTTTCAGGACTTCATTAACATTCCATGAGTTGTCCTGCGTTTCCCAGAATTCATTCTCAGCATGGCTTCCATTTTAGATTCCGATTTATCTAACTACACTGACTACCTAATTTTAAATCTGGCTTCACTTTCTATGGATTGAGACCTCGAAACAGAGAGTTCCTAAATAAATGTTTCCTCCTCTGCTTGGGTCCTTTCATCACAGCAACAACACCAACAACAACAAAAATAACTAATTAAAACAGCCTGCATAATTATTGAGTTTATTTGATATGAACATTTCAAATCAATCCATTGGTAACACCTAGGAGGTCACAGATTTTAAAACAAGAAATCATTGAAGTACTAATCACTTCATTTTTTTTCTGATTTTTTTTCCATCCCAGTCAGTGTGATCTCATTTATATACTGGCTAGAGTCTGAGGACCAATGAGGAAGGCCAGTTTTGATCTGTGATAGACATCTGTACTCAACAAATATCCACTTGCTGTTCTAAATGATACTCTGACAGTTTCCATTTAACGAAATATGATTGAAGCTGTCACACATTACTTCTTGACTGAGACAATGGAAAACCGATAATGATTCTCCAGCCTTTGTCTTCTCCGGCCAAGTCATCTGAAGAGATTATGGGTACCAGATGATGTAGGTAAAGATGATGCTGCGGGGCTGGGGATGTGGCTCAAGCGGTAGCACGCTCGCCTGGCATGCGTGCGGCCCGGGTTCAATCCTCAGCACCATATACAAACAAAGATATTGTGCCTGCCGAAAACTAAAAAATAAAAGTTAAAAATTAAAAAAAAAAAAAGATGATGCTGCCACCATCAGACAGCTCCTTATGAAACTAGGAGAAGTAGTACTCCACATCAGTCCTCACAGACCATGTAGCATCAGAGAGAAATAAACTTATCATTTTAAGTATCTAAGATTTCATGGTTAACTTCTCACAGTAGACCTGAGACTACTCCAACTAAGTCATAGGTTAAAGTAATAGAAATAAGTAGGGAGGGGTCACTAATATTTTAGTTCTTTTTTTTTTTTTTCCTTGCCCAGTGTGTATCTATCCTCTCTTCTTAATCTAATGTACGTGGTTTAATAACACTGAGTCCTGCCTATTTGATGTTTTTTCTACTAATAGAGGCACCAGATCCACACGTGTTCCCACTGTGCTAACATAGTTGAAGCAACAGCATACCAGAAAATGTGTCAGGGTGGCTATGGTATTTCATGTGTGGAAACAAAGGATGGGCATCAGCAAGTACATCAACTACCCATGATTGGAAGAAATTAGAAGACAGGGATCTACGCTGTCTTTTCCTTTATAAGTGACAAACAAAAGCCAACAAGAATAGAAGTTCTGTGGATTAGACCAACAGGAATGAAGGGAAAGGAGAAGGGATAGAAATAGGAAAGACAGTAGAATTAATCAGACATAACTTTCCTGTGTTCTTATATGAATACACCAACACTGTAACTCCACCATCATGTACAACTAAAGGATTGAGATTCTAATTTGAATAAGTTGTACTACATGTGTATATATATATATATATATATATATATATATATATATATATATATTACGTCAAAATACACTCTGCTGGGCTAGAGTTGTAGTTCGGAGGTTGAGTGCTTGCTTCACACATGTGAGGCCTGGGTTTGATCCTCAGCGTGACATAAAAATAAATAAATAAAAATAAAGATATTGTGTCCATTTATAAATAATAAAAAATTCAAAATACACTCTACTGTCACATCTATATAAAAAGAACAAATAAAAATTGTCAAGATGACAGCTCAAACCATTGATTACAAAAAAAAAGATGAAATCTCAACATGGAAAGGAAATTATCTCTGGGTTGTTTTATAGTGTATGTGATTCCAAAAAATCATACATATTTAATTAAAATTTGGGAAATAATTTTAAGAAACATATTTTACTTGTTAACAACAGAAGTCTATTCCATGAGAAGGAAACAGAATAGAAGTAAACACTACAAGACTTTAAATCCTAGTGTATATTTCATATATGTGTTAATTTCAGAACACAGAATTGGACCGTAAAGCAATACCCATATGCATCCCACAGTTATAAAAGCCATCAAAAGATAATGTTTTATAATAATAGTATATTCAGGTAACATTCAAAGAGTAAAATAAAAAGTAAAGGCTCACTATTCTGATATAGAGTAATATAAATTGACTAGCAACTCAAATACAGAAAACAATTTCTTTTCCCACAAGAGCTATTCATAAAAACCCAATCCTATTTAATGTCTACCAAAATCATTTATGGAATATTATCTTCTGAATATATTGAGTTAATAATTTGTAATTTGACTAAAAATGAGCTTCTTGATCCATCCTGCAATTTTCCATATAAAAGAAATGGGGCACTGTCTTGAGGGAATAGTTTGTTTTCATGGAATCAAAGGATTATGAAAAATCTCATATAAGCTGTTGAAGCAACTTTATGAAGTTAAGGGGAATTATTTTTACAAATATAATGGGCAGACTAAAATATACAGATATCCCTCAGCGTCTGTATATTTTGTATACTTTCACCAACTTAAAACATATCCAAGCATTTCTCATATTTGGAAGATCAGTATAGAGAACAATAAAAATGATATTTGATATATCACAAGTACATATGCATCTGTATCCACAGGGTTGAAATAATTTGAGGTGGAGAAGACAAATATATTTCATGCATCTGAGGCTTATATATATGTTGACGAATAACTAGAAGTCTGTCAATATTTGCCATGAGGCAAACTGAAGTGTAGCATATTCCTCAGGGAGGTGAGAAGTTTTATACAAAAGCAGAAGAGTAGTAACATGTAAGTAGCAGTGGCTTGCAGGATGCGTTAGAGGAATGATAAGATTCAGGGAGTCTAGTTAGAAGTCAACTGCAGTAGTCAATACTATATATATATATATATATATATATATATATATATATATATATATATATATGAAAAATCTCATATAAGCTGTTGAAGCAACTTTATGAAGTTAAGGGGAATTAACCTAAATTATATATATATATATATATTATTTAGGTTAATATATATATATATTATTTAGGTTAATTCCCCTTAACTTCATAAATGAAATATATATATATATATTTCATTTATTCAACAATAGTTTTTGAGCCCTGATAATGTTCCATGTGCTATTCATTCTAGGTATTTATTCTAACTTTCCTGCCCTCTTATAAATTATATTCTGGCAATTGTAGGGGGAAGCACAAATCTCTGACAGGGCAAGAGATTGAATTGGAAGGATCTATCTTCAAATGGATGGTTAGAAAGAGGACAAATTAAAAATATATATGGCCTTAAATTTAAGTCACAGGAAAAATAGAAAGGCCATTGGCAGACAGAGGGCAACTTATTTATTCAGCATATGTTGACTTTTTCCCAGAGGCAAGCATGATGAACATAAAGATAAGTAATTACAGGAAGAAGGAGCACACTGAAGAAGAAATGGGGACATGTGATAATAGTGGCAATTCTGGACAGTGAACTTTTTGATTGAAGTACAATATCCTTGTGGAAATTTCAATGACAATTTAAACAGTGATTTTGAAATTCAAGAGAGCAATAAGGCTTCGAGAAGTCTAATTAGGAGGTGATATGCCAAGTTGTTATATATAAAATAACTAAGAAAGAGAATAGAAGAAGGAGCAACACTCAGAGACAGAAAAGCAGAGCTTTGGTATTTATAAGTATACATTCTAAAGCGACACACAGAAAACTAAATTAGAATAGTGATGGGAAAATAGTATCCAAAAGAGACAAAATGCTGGAATACCATCTAAATGTATGCAAGAGAAAGCTTCCTAAGAAATAGGGTTATGAAGATCAGAATGAACAATGATTAGACAGAAGGGAAAACTGGAAAAACTAATGTTTCAGAACGAAATAGAAAGTTTATGAGAGGAATACCCAGAATACAAAGGACTCTGATTTAAAGATCAGAAGTGGAGGTAGTTCATATAGATTACTCTTTTAAGAAAACTTTGTAGGCTGGGCATGGTGGCACACACCTGTAATCCCAATAGCTCAGAAGGCTGAGGCAGAAGGATCACAAATTTGAGGTCAGATTCAGCAACTCAACAAGGTCCCAAGAGACTTAGTGAGAATCTGTCTTAAGATAAAATATTTTTTAAAAAATTCAAAAGGGCTGGGGATTTAGCTCAATGTTAAAATATCTCTGGATTCAAAGGAAGGAAGGAAGGAAGGAAGGAGGAAAAGAAGGAGAAATGGAAAGGAAGAGAAGGGAACAGAGGGAGGGAAGAAGGAAAAGAGAGAGAAAAAGAAAGGGAGAGGGGAAAGGAAAAATAAAGAGAAAGAAAATTTGGTGGTAGCCTGAGTAGCTGGCAGTGTCAAGATAGCTTGACTCTTTGTTAAAGAAAATAACTACAGGAGGCTTGAGGGTGTTTAAAAGAGGAGAAAATGGTTTTAGTAAAACTTATCACCACCAAGGGAGGTGGTGATAAATAGTTCTCAGTGGAGATGTGGTCATTTGGAATCTGGGTCAAAGTCAAGCATTGATATGATCAAGTCTTCTTTCTGTTAGACACGCAGGATATACTATAAAAATAGACATGGAGAAAAGTTTATGGAAGAGGAAGGTTTTGGAAGAACACTTAGATTTTCCACATTAAACCTGGAGGAAGATTATAGCCAAGTCTTCAGGTGACAAGGGTCATAAGAAAGAGGACGAAGTTCATCTTCATCTGTCTGTGGTGCCATAATGGAATATGGTACTTTGTAAAAAATGAAAATTTATGTTTTCACAGTTAGAAGTTGGAAAGTCCAAAATCAAGATGCCAGCAGTTTGGGTGAAGGCCTAACCCTCCTAGATACTGCCATCTAAGTATCCTCACGTGACAGAAGAAAGAAAAGGGAGAAAGGTACATGTTGTTGTCATATGGTGAAGAGTGCAAGAGCCAAAATGGTCTCAGCTACATCTCTCCTGCCCTTCTACAAGGTACAAATTCATTCCTGTGCATGTAGCCCTCATGACAATCTCTCTACCAAAGACCCCACTTCTCAATGCCACCACAAAAATGTTGAGCTCAACACATGGATTTTGAGGGAGCATTCATACCAACCAAAGGTATGATTTGTTCATGGGTGTGTGTGTGGTGGGGGTAGTACTAAAGATCCAGGGATGTTTTACCATTGAGCCACACCCCAGCACTTTTTATTCTTCATTATGAGACAAAAATCTCACTAAGTTGCCAAGGCTGGCCTCAAACTTGAAATCCTCCTGCCTCAGTCTCCCTAATCACTAGGAATACAGAGATTTACAGGTGTGTATCACCATGCCCATCCATTTTTTTTAAACCACGCTTACCATTCAAGAGCTGAGTAAAATCTGAGATCCTAGAGAATTTAAACCCAGTTAGAAAAGGGAAGAGAATCTAGGAATGAAAGTGGAACATGCTTAAAGGAGATACTGTAGAAAGGTCTGAAGTAAAGTTAAGGAGGAAAAAATATTTTAATTTATTGAGTTATGACTTTGTGCCAATGTCTTGGCTGGGCACAAGATCACGAGCCACCACACAGCTTTGTAGGTTCAAACAGCAATTCTTTATTCCCGAACTCACACCGGCCTCTACACACGTTCTGGGGAAATCCAAGTTCTGCCCGCACAATTCATGTCCCAAATACTTTCTCAATTCCACGAGAACTCAGTGGGAACTCAGGCAGCAGGAACGCCCTGTTCCCAGCAGCAATAAACTTAAACCTGGAACTTCCCTAAAAACACATTGTCTTAAACCGGAATGCCTTAAACTTGTCTTAGACCGGAATGCCCTAAACCCAAGGAGAGGGATACTTCCTCAAACCTGCAGGATACACCTTAAACCTGGATCCACCCTCGTCCTTGAGCAGGGTCACCTTTCTCAAACACACATGCAAGGTCACAGCGGATTTCCAAGGCAAGTCTATTTAACATGGGGTACGCTGGCAAGGAAATTTCCATATGTCATTCCTACTTGGCAATGGCCCTCAGCAACTTCGAAGGAGATAGATTTTTTTGAAAAAAAAAAAAAAAAGAAATTTACTTCCTATAAAAGAACTCACTTGAAATGTAGACCTACACATATTACATTACACTTTCAAGGAGACTGACCAAATTAGTAAATTCTAGAAATCACTTGCTTTCATCATTCTCATATTATCATTATATATATTTTGTATTAACTTTGGAAATAATACTATAATACCATATAAAATGTTTAGATATCAAATTTAACCCTACTTTTATAAAAAAAAAAAACAAGATTTTTATCTAACAGGAGAATTAGTCATGAAAATGTGACAAATTGATACTATAGCGGTTTACTTGAAGGGGCAAGTAAAAATGAAGTTGAATATTTATATTCTTTTATTACCAAAATTATTGCTACTGATGGCAACTGAAAATACGTACTTGCATTTTACCAGGTAAAGCAATAAACAGATCATATGAGTTGCAATTTCTACAAAGAATATCTGAACTTGTATCTCCTGCATTGTTTTTTAGAACAGTGATTATGAGGGAATTTGTTGCATGTCTGATTGCAAATGACTTGGTGGAAATTTCTTTATTAAGTGTTGAATACTTTCCAAAGACAAATCAATTTTAATCTAGTGATGAAATGAAGGCCCCCAAATAAAATATGAATTAAGTGAGGTGATGAGAATGTTAACAATTTCAAACTATCCTGTATTCAGAATAATTTTTAAAATGTTATCTGTAAAAAGCATTATTTTTACATATGTCCTTTAAGATACTAGCATGTTTTCATTTTTTTTCTCACTTCTCTTCACAAATCAAACCTTTGGTTCTGAGTTTAGACTTGCATCTGATGATCCCAAACTACAAGGTATATTTCAGTGTGCTATAGAGGGCAAATCCCTCTTCCATGTTTTGATTCATGGTCATTATGTATGAATAAGCACAAAGTGCAATAAGTATTCACAGAACTCCTCTTTGTGAAGAATGACTAATGTAAATCTCACAAAATGCAGCACAGAGGGAAAAGAGGACATTTTTAATGATAACACTTGGAGCAGCATACCTTAAATTTCTTGAGAAAAGTAATTCTTCTGTAATATTTGTCTTTTATCCCTGTTATCTCTTTCATATCCAAAGTTTGCATTAAATCAATGGAACACTCAATGTTTACAGTAAACAATTTGCCATTTTCAAGGACTAGACCTAGTGGATCTCAGTTTTAGTTCTTAAATATTTTCAGAATCCTAATTTTCATTTTAACAATGGCACCATGAATTTAATCCTCTGAGTAACTTATGCATCCACATAAGACTGCCAGAATCTGGAGCAATGACATTTCTGAACCTGTATATGGCTGACTGCATATGTCAGAATTACTGCTAAGATGTACATTCCTTTGCTCTTCCTGGGACCTATTGAGCTAGGATTTCCGCAATCTACAAACAAAAATTTCCCTGGGACATTCATGCATACTTAATTAGAGAACTACTGCCTAGTGATATAATTATCATAGTTTGGCAATTTTCATAGTTGTAGAGGTCAGGTGACCAATGACGAATAAAAATAGCAACAAGTTGAAATGTGTTGAAAAATTATTTCTTTGCTTGAAATGTAGACCATTGTGTATATTTGGCCATCCACATTTAAATTCAAGGAATTCATGTCCTAGACAGAACTCTAAAATGACCTCCAAGATGCCCACTCCCTGTTATACAGAGTCAGTGTAACCCTAAAATTATGAATATGATGCATTTTATTCCCATGATTAGGATATATGATATAGGAGAACAGAATTTAAGAAACAGAGATTATCCTAGGTGAGACTTACCTAATCAGGTGAGCCCTTAAATGAAAGTTGGCTCTCTTACAACACAGAAAGTCAAAGAAAAAGCTTTAGAGAGATTCGTTAAGACTTTCCATTCCTGGATTTGAATGTGAAAGAGACTAAGGTTCAAGGTATACAGCAATCCTAAGAAGTGGAGAGCAGCCCTTAGCCAGCAGTCAGCTAAGAAACAGGGACAGCAGTCCTACAACCGCAACCACTGAATTAGGGCAATCATATCAATGGAATGTGGAAGCCTAATAAGAATGCAGGTACCCAACAGCCTGATTTGATTTACAGAGCTATAAGTAAAGAACCCAACCCTGGTTCCCTTTACATAAAACTATGAGTTAATACATCTAAATCTTATTTTAAGATGTTAAATTTACAGTGATTTCTTATGCAGAAATAGAAAACTAACACACACCCAATTTGCACAAAACAACTCTGCCTTATGATAATTAGTGTTACATGAAGAGAGTCACTTCTATATATGTTTTGATCTCCCAGAATCATGCATATGAATGAGACTGGAAGCTTGTGTTGTCATAAACCATATTTTACATATCAGAGTTGGATTCAGAATCATTAAGATCTGTTGTGACCAGGTTAAAAATTTAATTAAGAAATCGTTAATAGAAATAGCAAAGCCACAAGTAGATCAAAACTCCTCTAATTTTAAAGAACTGAATCCAAGTTTATATGCTTTAATCGACACTATAAAGTAGATTAATATTTTTAACCACACTTACCAAAATGGAAAAAAAAAAGGACTTAATTAGAGTTGATGGTCTGGGATTGTGTGCTAAAGCTGACAACCTAAGGTCTGATTCTCAGAAAAATTCTTTTCCTCACCAAAAGAATCCCGTGATTTCGTTTATTCAGTCAAAATAAATCCATTTTTTTCCTGTAATGTGTTTATGAGCAACATCCACTTTCTATTATTTCTTGTGGCCACACGAGCATTTCATTGAATATTTCTATAAATAGTTCCCACATGCCCAAGCTTCCTTTAATGACTTCATGATTCTAATAAAGTGATTAGAACTCTTCATCCCTGCTGTGGCCTCTGCTAAACGATGTGAAAATACCCCTCCTGCTGGGGTTACCCCCGCCAGCTAAATTCAAATGACCCACCAAAAAGTACATCTGCTGTAATCTGACTTTCTTTGCCCTTGTTACTTTCTCCTACAATTCAATAAGATCTTTAATTTTTCCCCCCGAGGCTCTAAATCCCCCCTTTAAATTATTTATTTGTGGAGAGTCTCTTCCACAGATAAAATCAGGTTGATCAGTCTCCTGATTTTCCCCTACTATTGGTGCTCCAAAATGTCACTGACTCTCCAAAATCTTCCAGTTTCTTAATTAATGTGTTCAAACGTGACAGGGTCATGCGATTTTACCTTAGGTATTCATTAAGTGTTCGATTACAGGTCCCAGATAGCCTGATTATAACAAGTGTACAGTTGTGCTCTCATTGAGGGAAAAGGTAACAATGAGCCTCTGAAATGCAGAGTCAATAAGGTTTTGACAGGTAGTTTTGCTAAACCCAGGAGGTAATTTATAGTAGTAGAACATTTACACAAACCGCTACATAGTTTATGAATCTTTAAGAAACTTGAAAATAAAACTGGGTTTGAGGACAGACTACGGCATCCAGAACTACAGTTTCTCACAGATATAAAGGAAATGTGGCCCCTTGCAGATTTTGCTTTTTAGCCTTGGCCCTTGATAGAAGCACCAGATCCTGTTTTGGGAAGTCAGTCCTTTCCTACTCAGTGTATGCAACTATTTTAGTCATCTTTTTTTGTTGCTGTGATCAAAATATCTGACAAAAACAACTTAGAGGAGGAAAAGTTTATTTGGAGCTCACAATTTCAGAGGTCTCAGTCTATAGATGGCTGAGTCCATTTCTCTGGGCCCAAAGTGATAGCAAAACATCACGGCAGAAGGGCGTGAAAGAGGACAGAAGGTCAGGAAAAGGAAATTAGGAAGCAGAGAGATGGAGCTCCACACACCAGGGACAAAATATCCACCCCAAAGGAATTCCCCCAGTGACCTACCTCCTCCAGCAACGCCTTACCTGCTTATGGTTACCACCCTCTTAATCTATAGCAGTGGATCCACTGATTAATCCACTGATGATGTTACAGCTCTCACAATCTAATTATTTAACCTCAGACCATTCTTGCATTGTCTCACACATGAGCTTTTGGGGAATACCTTATAGGAACACTCAAACAGAAACATATAATACTGAAACCACCTCCTCACTTAAGAAACACCAGTGACCCACTCCTAGCTAACAGACCATATTTCACTGACTATGGTGGGACTATACTGCCATTTGGAGCCAATCATAGGCTGGGAACTTTTATAAAAATGTTGGCAGATATAAGCTCTTTTTCCTTACCTCATGGGTTGAAAAATCTCTGAAGCGACAATTTTCTAGTTTTGTTCAGTTTACCTGATAATTCCCACAACCTGAGGGGAAAAAAGAACTAAGAGGAGAGGAGTAATCATTCCTATTGCTATTCTTTGAGACTTTACATCTACCATGCCTGAAGCAAAACCACCCAAAGTTTTTCTGTTCTTTGACCCAATCAAATCCCTTGAATAGTTAAACTTCTTTGGGCTGGGTTTTCAGACTTGCAACTGGAATAACCCTGTCTTGTAAAAAGGTCTCTCTCACAAAAGGTAAATTAGCTCAAGGATCTACCCTTTGAATTTAGTAAAAACTGACATTATAAAGCTAATTTATTGACTTAATAATTTTTGAATGGAATACAATCAAATTCCCAAAGTATACCTTTGGTGATCATTTTAAAGTTATAACCATTTACGTAGTTAGAATTTTTTCAGTATTTAAAAGTATTTCAATGATATCATCTCATTAATTCTTACAATGTCCTTTTGAACTAACCAGGGGACAGGTATAGTTCTCTAATAATATAATAGTCTTGTTCTCTCTTATCCTTTCTGACACCTTTCAGTGAAAGTTGAATGAAAGAGCATCAGGTCACCTAGGTAAGTATCCAGAGAAAACAGCCATTATTTCCCTAGGGATGCAGATATGGTATCTCTGTTGATATCAGAACAAAGATCACAGCTTAAACTAATCAGGGTTCATCACTGGAACCATGTGTGGTCAATAAGAACTTTTAATAATGTAGGTAAACGGATTAAAAATTTGCATAATACATATCATATGGCTAAATAAACATTCAACCAATATATTTTACTGAAAGTCCTTATACTGTACTTTATTTTATATATGTGTGTGTAAAAATATATATACATATATATATATATATATATATATATATATTTATCATATACCGTGTAAGAATATAACAAATATATTTAAGTGGCTTCTATGTGTAAGTCCTTGTAAAATACATATTTAAGGTACATGAAATATACTAAAGTATGATAGCAGTAATTTAAGTACTCCCATTATATTTTTTCTCATCATAAAAAATACTTCTTTTTCTTCTAAATAAAATATTTATATTCCTTAGAAAAGCAGATTTTTCCCATGTTGCTAAATATTTTTCTCATTAAGATCCAGATTATATTTTAATATCTTGATTAAAATTTTGCTAAAATGTGCTACTGCCAATTCAATTTGCTTTTGATGACTTAATGACCTTCTCATGTGCATTCTCTGGGTCATAAAATAAAACATACTTGTAGAGTTATTGATGTATATAGAATTGCTTGAATATCAAGTGCTATGCTTGCTGAATTTTTATGTTTACTTTTAATTATTTTCTATATTTTGGAGATTCCCTGGATATTTTGCACCTTTTGTTGAACTCATTTTGCTTGAGTGAAGTTTGGATTATTCAATAAAAATGTTGGTGTGTTTACAACAGGCACTTTAATACATAACCTTAAAAAACAAAAAAGAAGACCCTATGTGACTCAGCAATTCCCCCATCCAAGATGTAGCCTTAACTACATTGTATGTATGTGCTTACTATAAAACATAAAATTAAGTATGACATACACCCTTATTGCACATCACTTTTAAAACGTGTACTGACTTTCAAAAATCACATGTGTTATTTCATTTATCCACTAAACTATTCATTTATTTATATATTCATTTATTCATTCATTCACTCATTCATTTTCTGTCATGTTTCAGACACCAGGCAGAGGACTAGGGATATAGCACAAATTAAATCAAACATAATTCCTACTTGCATGGAATTTGCAATCAATCTCCATGCCTATAGCATTCTTGCAAAGTTGATAGAGAAGGAATGGTCTCCTGAGTTTTGTTTGGTTAATTGTGATACAAATAAGCATGAATATATACTTCAGGAGGAACCCATTTGAAAGGCAGCAGATGTAGTATGTTGTAGGGAGGGAAAACTTGGAAGTGAGACCTCCAAAGAAGATAAGAAGAAGGAACCCAAAGTTCAGGAGAAAGAAAGATAAAATCCAAATTGAAGTTTTGGAAATATCAAGAGTCATATGTTGTCTGATAGCAGATCATGGACTACAGATCAAGGACTTGACATGCCATTTAAATCAAATTTCTCTGCTTCCATTTCTAGAATGTCAACAAATACACACATAAACACACATGAGCATATGCACACACACACACACACACACACACACACATATACACACATTGAATAAGTTTGTGTCCTGTGTATTTAACTCACCACGCCCTGTTGATAATTTGCTGCCTAGCTTTCAAACGAGGAAGCATTCAGGCCAAGTATCATATCTTATATGTATGGTGGAGGTCTTTGTTTTCTCTGGCAGCAGAAAGAACTACACTAGAAGAAAGGGAAATATAAATAGTATGAAGGAGGATCAGAAAATAGAATAATGGCACTAGCTAAAAAAAAAAATGTGAAGAAGTAATTGTTTGGAGAGTGAATTTCTGAATACTTTTGGATTTATGGTCAAACTGCTTCCTGAGAAAGCAGAGGCCTGAACTAGAGACACTACATATCTTGGTTCCTGGGGAGAAGTATCTTTTTATGGATAAGTACAAGTCCTGCAAGAAATAGACACCAACACAGAAGGAAATATCTAAAAATGTTTATAAGGAGGAGAGTCTGTGAGGGACAGAAAGGAGAAAATTGAGGAAATTTAGAAGGACAAGGGACTTCAATAAAAATATGGCTCTTATGAAAGAGACAGAAATTAAAGAGAAAGAAATTAAAGTAGAACTGGAGAATATTAGAATAGGAACACTTATAAAAATGTTCAATAATATTGATGGGAAGTACCCAAACCAAAGTTGCCAATCAAATGAGTCCCATGTTCCCCAGAAATTAGTATTGCCTTGGTATTCCTACTGCACTCAGTTATATTATATGCTGGGAGAGTATCTGGAAAATATTGTATTGTCATGAGTGTTGTGTTGAATTCCAAGTGCAGCAGATGGGACCACATGTGAATTATGTTCTCTCTGGTTGGAAATCTCAGAGAGGCATTTTCATGGCCTCTCTTATGGTTTGGATATGTAGAGTCCCCCAAAAGCTCATGTGTGAAACAATGCAAGAAAGTTCATAAATGAAATGATTGGATTATGGAAGATTTAGCATAGTCAGTGGATTAATTCATTTGAATGGATTAACTGGATGGTAACAGTAGGCAGGTAGGATTTGGCTGGAGGAAGTAGGTCATTACGGGCATGGCTTTGGTGTTTATACTTTGTTCCTGGAAAGTGGATCTTGATCTCTTCCCCCAACCCACTTCACTTTGTGGCATTGTTAATTGAGCATCTGTTCTCCACCATGCCCTTCCACCATGCTGTTCTGTTTCACCCTGAGCCCAGAGCTATGGAGTCAGCTGACCAGACTGAACCTCTGAAAACTGTGAGACAAAATAAATGTTTCTTCTTCCCCTAAGCTGCTCTTGTCAGGTCTTTTGGTCACAGCAACACAAAACTGACTAAAACAGACTCTGATTTTCACAGTGTCCTGAAATTGATATTTTACAGTAAAATAGGACAATACTCATCTTGAGAATAATAAAGTCTGGGGATTTGTTTATACTATAAAGGTTTATCTGGACTCTGGAGATGAGAGAGAGGGTGAGATAACAAACTTGACTTTATAAACATATGAGTGTCTATCTCAGTAGATGATGGAATTACTATTAAAAGTCATTTATCCAAGTATTTATGCAAAAATATTTATTGTTCATCTATTATATACCCAACACTAACTGTAGTCTTTAGGTATAGAGCAAAAACCAAAATGTACCAAGAACCATTTGTCATGGAGACTAAATTCAAGGATAAGTATTAGTGGAGAAATAACTAACTACAGAGAAAAAATAAAGCTGAACAGGAATGGTGATAATAATAGGGGCTGGAAGATGATATTTTAAAGAGTAGTCACTGCAGTTGTCTCTAAAGGTGACAATAGGCAGAGATTTTGAATGAAGTGAGGACATTCTCCACTTTAATATCTGTGGAGAGCATCCCAGGCAAAGAAGAGTACATGTAAATGATATGAAGGGGGAGTATGCTTGTCTGCTCCTGGGGTAGCAAGGAAGCCAGCTAAGAGAGTAAGGGGGAAAGCAAAGAGGTTACTGTAGTGATGAAGGTAGAGAGTAGAAGGAAATCAGATCAGAAAGTTAAAAGTCACATAATAGAGGCCATGTCTGCCACGGGAGAAGATACAGATTTCACTCTGACTTGCATGGCTGTCCCTGGAGAGGTTGGAGTAACAGAGAAATGATATGGTCTGACTCATGTTATTAAAGGTATCACTCTGGTGCCAGTGTGAAGGGCCATCTGTAGGTAGAAACTGATTTTAAAATTCATGCTTTCTCAGCAAGTCAGGATCTATCTTCCTATATCAATTATTGTCTCAATCCTGTATCAGCCACCTTTTTTCAGGGAATTCTTCGCAATAGGTGACATGTTCAAATGGAGTCACTAGAGAACATTTAATGGAGAGATTTAATAAAAAGATTTGAAGAGAATAAAAAGACACTAACAAGCAGTAGAAAATGATGCTCTCAGGTGCCCACTCTTAAACCTGGAGAGCAATTATCTGAACCCAGAAAGAGAATCACTGTTGTGAGAGAATGCCATCAGACAAAAACCAAACCGTTGAGAAATTAACTACTCCTGGCCCATGATCCCAGATGAAAGTTAGACAATGAATACCCTGACCTAACTTTTTGACAATAGTTCATTTCTGCTGGAACTTCCCACTGACCAAACCCAACTCTAAGTCAGGGAGCAAGAAGATACCGTCAATTTACTTCACATTCATCAGCTTCTGATGGAGTGGATGAAGAAGGATGCTGAGTAAATGAGTAGAGATTCCCACCAATTAGTCAGTACAGGCATGTGTAAATATTTCCCTCTTTTAAAAAATAATCTTTAGGAGTCCCATATGACACCATTGCCCTTTCATTCTCAGACCTTCCCTAGAGAAACCTCTTGAATCCACTCACTGTCACCACCTCTAAATTTTGCATTCTTTCCTCTGCCCACTTCCATCTGGTTTCTACTCCCACCACTCCCTGGAAAGTGATTTGGCTTCTCTCTTTCCACTGTCTTTACTAAAATTTTACTTGTCACTTTCAACAGTTTCAGTCCTCATTTTATTTGACCATATTTTAGCACTGGATCATAACGTTATTTTCCTTTGTTTCCCAAGACAACAGGCTTTCCGGTCCATCCCCAATCTTCTCTGGCTTATCCTTATTAGCTGCCATAACAAAGGACCACAAAGTGGGTGACTTAAAACAAAAGATATACATACACTGAGCACTATGGCACAAACCTGTAATCCCAGAAGTTTAGGAGGCCGAGGTGGGAGGATGGTGAGTTTAAAGCCAGCCTTAGCAACTTAGCAAAACCCTGTCTCAAAATAAAATATAAAAAAGGGTTGGAGATGTGGCTCAATGGTTAAATGCCCCTGGGTTCAATACCTGGTAATAAATAAATAAATAAACAAACAAACAACAGAAATATGTCTCTCACAATTGCAAAGGCTAGAAGCCCCAAATCAAGTCATTGGCAGAGTCATGCTCTGTATGATGGCTTTAGTGAGGGACCCTTCCTCTACACTTCCTCAATCCTGGTAGTTGGTAGCATTCCTTTCCTTACATATACCTCCTTCCAATCTCAACCTTCATCATCACATGGGGTTCTCTGTGTGTATCTGCGTGTCTGTGTCCAAATTTCCCTCTTCCTATTCAGACTTAAGTCATAAAGGATTTAGGGTCAACCTATTCCAACATGATTTTAACTTCACTTTATATCTGCCAAGGTCTTGTTTCCAAATGAGGTTACACATATAGGTTCCAGCTGAACATGGATTTGACAGAACATTATTCAACCCAATCTAGGCTTCTTCCTTAGATCCTCCTTCAAAGCTCTTTCACATTAAAATATAATGCTTGTCCAGAATTTTCCTCAGTTTCCACTACCTTATTCTACAGAGATTTCAATCATAAATACTCACAGGAGAAAAACATATATCAAAAATGAAGGATGTGCTCACCTTCCTGCTGAGCAGCAATTGCCCTAAATGTAGGGAAAATTGTGTGGTCTGTGGTAGATGGAAGAGGACTTGCCCTGTGCTAATAAAGATGCTAAGCCTCTCAGAACCATCAGAATGCTGCCTTTCAGAAGTGCAACTCAGTGGTGTCAGATCATCTGATTTTCTATTAAGGAACACTGTCAATCTTGATTTTTATATAAAATTTCTTAACAGATGATTAAAAATAAACCAAACAAAATTAAAAAAAAATATTTCAAAATGTGGGAAAATACTACTCAGTCTAAAACAGAAAAAATAGAATTGTAGGTCTGGACCACAAGTGTGCTTTCCAACCTCTGCTTCTGGTGCATCTGTCTGATGATGTTGAGGGTTACTGAGGAGCAGTGGCAGCATATTTTTTAGACTGCCTGTCACTTTGGCTACTAGATATGAAAAGGGAATCATAAAGGACAATCACACTAGCTTTCCCATAAGAATATCAAGTGTTAAATGTTTAAATATGAGATATCCCCCAAAGCTTCATGTGTAAGACAATGTAAAAAAGTTTAGAGGTACTAACAAATTAAAAATTTTAAAAATGAAAAAAATAGTTTAGAGGTAAAATGACTGGGTTATAAGAACTTTAACCTAATCAGTACAATAATCCCTAATAAGGATTAACTGGCTGATAACTGTAGGCAGGTAGGGTGAAGCTGGAGGAGGTAAGTCACTGTGGGGGGGATACCTTTGAAGGAGATATTTGTTCCTGGTGGTCAGAGCATCTCTCTCTCTCTCTCTCTCTCTCTCTCTCTCTCTCTCTCTCTCTCTCTCATTCATTCTTGCTCTCACTCTTCTTTTTTTCTCTTTCCAGATCCCATGTCTTGAGTTGCTTTCCTCCATCACACTCTTCCACCAGGATATTCTGCCATATCTTGGGCACAGAGCAATGAAGTTGGCTGTCAATTGACTGAGAACTCTAAAAATGTGAGCCCCCAAATAAACTTTTCCTCCTCTAATTGTTCTTGTCAGGTCTTTTGGTCACAGCAGCAAAAGAGCTAACTAAAACATCAAGCTTCATATGGCAACTACTAAATTTAGCTCATTTCACCATGTTTCTCTCATAGACTCTCAAAGAATGGCAGTCAGAAATCGAAGTCACCTCACATCTCTCTCTCTTCCTTAGCACACATAAACTTCTGTCATACCCATCCAGTATCCTAAAACTCTCAGATGAATCTCCCAGTTCTCTCAAATGAATCCTGTTCTCACCATCACTATAAAGATCCATGTCTTTTCCAACAGCAGCCTCTATATACTGAGCAATAAATTGATCTCTTTTAAGTAAATATAAGCCTCATGGTAGGCGTATGATGGTGGCTTAGTTTAGATTCTCAACTAAAGAGTGAGGAAAGAGCTTAGGGAAGAGGCAAAAGTAAAGGGATAGGGAGAAAAAGTCAATATCAATATCATGCTTTCTGCCATAGGCAACAGGGGCTGGAACATCTGAGAAATCCACACTGTGCCTTAAAGAAACAGTTATCCAAAATATGAGCATTTGGGACATTTATCTATAGATGCATTCTCAGTGTTAAGGAGCTGTTTCTCATGGATTAAACAGCCCAGGAACAGAAAGTGAAAAGAGACAGCACACACTTAAGGGAACCACTGCCAAGACAGGTGAGTCTAAACTCAACAAGGAACTATTCACCACTGCCACAGTTAAATCTAAGATAAGCCACAGAGAGTGACACAGAGCATGAAAGACATCTGCTACTGATAAAGGAAGTACAGCTTTGAGAGGTAACACAGATTGCAAAGGAACCGAGTTATCACTTATATCCAGATCTGCCTGACTCCAAAGTCTCTACCTATAATTATGTACAAGAAGTTTCAGCTGACTACAAAATTAGAGAGCACAGCCCCCGAGCCTATGCTCAATTTTGACACACCAACTGCAAGTTGAGGTGGGGGGCATTCCCCAAACCATATTCAGCTTCAATAATTCACTAAAAGGGCTATAAAACTCTCTGAAACCTATTATACTAATGGTTATGACTTATCGCAGGGAAAGGATACAGATTAACATCCGCCAAAGGAAGACGTGCATAGGGCAGAGTTCAGGAGAGTTCCAAATGTGAGTTTCCGTTGTTATCTTCCCATGGAGTCGGGATGCATTACTCTCCTGGCATCAATGTATGATGATATGTGTGCAGCCATACCAAACCATCGAAATGCACTCAAGCTTCAGAAGGCAGAATTTTCACTGAGGCTTTCTTATGCATTGACGTGAGGTGGCCACCTTAAAAGCTCTTGTGTTAATGCAGAAATGTTTATAGGTAAAGAGATGGGATTGTGAGAGCATAAACTAAGCTCCTTTTTTTCTACCACATTCTTCCATAATGTGCTGCCTCACCTCAGGCCCAGGACAATGGAGTTGGCCATCTGTGGATTGAGACCTCTGAAACCATGAGTCCCAAATAAGCTTTCCTTCTTCTAAATTGTTCTTGCCAGGAATTTTGGCCACAGTGATGAAAAGCTAAAACAGCCTCCATTTTACAGGCATTCTTTGATTGATAGGTTGATTGCCCATTTGTTTGATCTTAGCCTCTAGGTTGACTGATCTCACATGAAACAAAGCCCTCATACTAAGCACATATTTGCTCTTTCTGCCAATGCTAACCCCCACTCTGAGTATCCAATATCCTGTTCCAACTTAAGATATGGTAAGCCAGCCCACACTCACCCAAGCAAAGATACTCCTATCATATTTGATATGAATTACCTCTCAGAGGCTGAGAACAATGTCTTTTGGGGGGGTAAGACTAAATCCTTTTCTACTCGCTATAAAATATGAGACATCATATTCATCATAAAATATAGATCTAAATGTGTCTGTCTTCTCTTTAGAATTGCATATTAATTCCTGCAAATTCTAACTCCATCTGGATTTCCAATCTCATACCTTTCACTCTCCTTTGTATACCACAGTCTCTTCAAACCACTGGAACTTCCCATAATGGCATTGTCCTGTTATCATCAGGAACCTAACTAGGAAAAAAGGATAAAAACTCATAGTCACTTTTTCTACAAAACTATGTCTTTTCTCTTTTTCTTTTGGTACAAAGGAAATAGATTAAGTGCAAATAGATTAAGACAAGCACTGATACCTATGGATGTATCTGTTGAGGAATTGTTCTTTGATGAAACTGTCATTTGAAGAAGAAAGATGTGTTAAGATAGGAAAGAAGCAGAGATACATTTTAGTTTGGCAAATGAGTAGCAGAAATAGGGTTGAGGCATGACTTCTCTTCCACCATTTGGAGCAGAGATGAAATGCTCAGCCCTCTGTCAGACTATCCCATGTGTAGTACTTTCTTGCTTCAGGACTTCTGAAAAGGTAGTAACTTCTCCCCAGAGATAAATTTGAGTATACATGTATGCATTCACACACACACACACACACACACACACACACAGGTATCAAGACCTAATACGGAATGCCTTCCCTGTTTCCCTGACAATTACCCCTTCCCTCCCTCCTTTCCAGATGAGTCATTCCTCTGACTCTTTATTACATAAAATCCATAAATAGTTATTATGGCATATTATTACTGATTTTTTGTGTATTCTTCCCATCACTATCCACTCTATGAGAAAAGAAATCATGATTTTTACTTTTGTGTCTTATCATTTACTATAGGGTCCAGCAAAATTGAAATAATATTTATAAACTAGATGGGTAAACAAGACAGAATAAAGAGAAAGAGGAAAGAACAGAAGAAAGAAGAAAAGGCAGGTGAAATGGAAGAAAAGTTTGGCTCTTAAGGTTCATTTGGTTTTAGATATGCTAAGGAGGCATTAATACCAAGTTTAATAGAATATGACTCCTAACATCTCCAAACCCCAGATCTCAAACAGCAACCCCAGATCTGATGGCAGAGTTTAGTTAGCTCAAGGATAACACACAACGTAAGCTGAATGACATTCAATTGCTCATGGGTTCATGCCCAAACCAATTCCCTCTGCTGGGAGGTAACATTTCTGCAGTCTTCTACAGTACTTTTAGAATCTCTCCAGGCTATGGTGGCAACAGATTTAGTAGACAAGAGGGAACTAGCAGCACATCACATGAACTGAACTGGAAAATGTCCTGGCCAATTAACAGCAAATGTCTCTTGCAATTAACAAACAGCCTGGGAACGAACACTATCTATGTCGTTATGCTCAGTCCTGGAATGTTTATTGTCTTTTCATGTCTTTGGTTTTATAGTTTCAACATTTGAAAGATGTATATTCCACTCTTTCTGTTCTTTGTGAGCTCCCTTGAGGGCCCAAACCTATCTAATACATCTTTCTATTCACACAACACCTAGCACACTGTTTGACTCAAAGTAGAAATGCCATGAATAGCTTTTAAATAAATAAAAAAAAAATTCTATCCCAAACCCAATGCTACAGTTTCAGCCTCTTGCTCCCAGGTGTCCGCAGCAAGGTATGAATGTACAAAATACTGTGGCTTAAACATTACATTTTTTATTTGCCTTTATCAAAATAAAAAGAGTTAAAGTTAG
Source organism: Ictidomys tridecemlineatus (assembly GCF_052094955.1). Classification (NCBI taxonomy): domain Eukaryota; kingdom Metazoa; phylum Chordata; class Mammalia; order Rodentia; family Sciuridae; genus Ictidomys; species Ictidomys tridecemlineatus. The sequence continues at coordinate 118,929,106 of NC_135479.1, forward strand.
ATTGTATGAGGAAGGATGTTTGGAGGTCATTTAGTTCAATTCTTCCTTTCTGAGAGGCAAAACCTGTTAAATTGGCTTGTCTCACATGCCAGCTGGACAACGGCAAACTCTAGACAGAAGCCAACTCCCCAAATTCTCAGTTCAGTGCTCCTTCTTCTTTTTTTTTTTTTTTTAATAGCAATCTTCTCTCATTACTTCTATGGTAACAAAGAAAACAGGGTGCTTTTTATTTCTGTGTTTAAGAAAACATGAAACACTGTTTTAGTCAGAATTTTTTTTTGCCACTGTGACTAAAAGACCCACCAGCACAATTGTAGAGAGGGAAAAGTCTATTTGGGGACTCATGGTTTCAGAGGTCTCAGAGCATACATAGAAGGCTCCTTTCCTCCAAGCTCAAGGTGAGGCAGGACGTTCTGGTGGAAGAGTGTGGTGGAGGGAAGCAGCTCCCATGGTGATCAGTAAGCAGGAGAGAGAGCTCCACTTGCCAGATACAAATATATACCCTAAAGCTATGCCACCCAATGCCCACCTCCTCCAGCCACACCACACCTACCTTCAGTTACCATTCAATTAATCCAGTCAGGTAATTAGTTCAATCATTTAACCCAATCATTTCTCTTCCAAACCTTGCACTGTCTTTTTCTTTTGGTACAAAGAAAATATGAGCTTTTGGGGGACACCTCACATCCAAACCATAATACATACTTTGGTACATTTTGGTCATTTTCTCAGTAGCACATATAAACCCACCTTGATTCTCTGTCCAAGAGCCACTTTTATGATTTGTCATCAACCCTTCCCTAAAATCTCCTGGAAAGAACAGAGACCATCAGTTAAGGCCACTCATCACTTCTCATTTATTCTCTATACCTTACATATATGTTCATGTACACCAGTCTTATTTTCTCTTGCTTCACCTAAAAGAAGGTGTTCCAAATCTCATCAATATCCTGGAAATTGACTAAATAGTTCTCTCTCTCTGGTGTCTGATTCTCTCTCTCTCTCTCTCTCTCTCTCTCTCTCTCTCTCTCTCTCTCTCTGTCTCTCTCGTCTCTTTAACTAGTGGCACCATTTAGAATTTTTGGATGAGCTCTCAATTCATCTTGAAGACATTCCCATCTTCTCCCAAAAAATAGAACTGACCACACCCTGTTTTCTTATTACGCTTGGTGTGTATGCAAGTGTCTTCTGAAGTACCTCTGCATTTCATTATATTTAGTCACTTCTTTTTTCCAACTAAAACTATATTATTGAGGCATGGGGTTCAATGCGATTCAGTACTGAGACTAAATGGTCAATACAGAGAAACTAAAAGAGAGCCATTAAAATTATCTGAAAGGTAGAAGTCAAATTAAAAATAAGCAATCAATGGGAAAGATAACTGCAGTGGACAACTGCAGATATGGTAAAGGGACAGGCATATGTTTGTTATCTGTCAATTTCAAAATCCTGATCCCTCTTTCGAAGTGAACCTTTTGCCTTGTTTCATATTTTTCCCTTCTAATGAGATAGAAAGATCCTACCCAACCACCAGAATTATACATAAACATTCATCACCATAACTCAACCTGCAGATTGAAAAACCAGTATAAGCATGAAGGAAAAAAGAAAATCCTCCCTGCCCTGGTAAGTTCCTAAAGCTTTCTTAAATTATTTAATATTGACCTTAATATCATATAGAAATGTTTTTATCTGTACTTTTATTCTCTTTTGATACTTTTGCCCCCAACCTGTTAAGGGACTAACAGAATTCTGACTATACATTTTTGTCATAATTTTTTTTTTTTAGTTGTAGATGGACACAAAACCTTTATTTTATTTATTTTTATGTGGTGCTGCCAGGGGAGAGCTCTACCACAACCCCAGCCCATTTGTCATAATTTAAACAGGTTATTACAAATGAAAAATACTTAGACTTTATAATTTCTCTGTGAAATATTTCTGTGAAGAAGTAGAAAGTGTTGTTGTTGTGGCTATTGCTTTGGCAGTGCTGGGGGGTCCAACCCAGGCCCTTGCATGTGCTAGGCAAGCACTCCACCACTGAGCTACATCTCCAGACTGGAAGGCTTTTATAGAAGCAGATTTTCAAGGGAAGCAATGCAACCACTGGCAACTGAAGGATCTCTCTACAGAAAGAACTTAAAAGCCAGAGTGTGGCTGGAATCAGGGTCTCAGGCATTTGAGATGTGTCTGCCATGCATGTTCACTGTATTATTGGAGTGCATTTTTGTCTTGGAGAAGCCTGAGGAGAGAAGCATGGCTGATAGACATGGTAAAACAGGAAAATCTCACGTCATCTATGTATCCTGATACCACACACCACACGGACCTGGGTTTTTGGGACTGGGGTTCTATTGATCACTTTATGAATACACCAAAGTTAATGAGGTGAGGATGTAGGATTAAAAATCTAAAAATGAATCTGAGTGAAGATAAAAACAAAAGAAAATATAAACTAAAACAGCAAGGGAAGAAATCAAGTGCAGAAGTTTTCTTCATACAATATTGTTTCCATCTTTTTAATTGGTGCATTATAGTTGTACATAATGTTGTGCTTTGTTGTTCTATATTCATACATACACCCAATATAACAATATAATTTGGTCAATACCATTCCCCTGAATCTTTATACAATATTTAAAGGCATGAGAAATCAGTAACAGAAATTCCCTCCCCTTCCCCTTGTGTTAAGACTTTGGGTACAGTGATGCGGTAGTGTCCCTTACTTCCCACCACTTGACTCATGTGAAGGACACTATTACATACAGCACCTAAGGAAACATTGTGCAGTCAAAGAATTCAATGTCCTGAATTTCATTTAAGGCACAATAGAATTCTAGAACCTCTCAGTTGTCTTAGGTTTTATTTGAACAGAATTTGAAGTGTGTGCCATCAGACAACCACACATTTTCCCTAAACAATAGTTTTTCTCCTCTAAACTCTTTCTAGTTGTAGGGTGGCATAATGTGACAGTAAGTGTCTCCAAGTACTAGTCGAACCAAATTACACTCTTGAGCCTGTGCGTGCTCTGCTTGTTGATGGCAAAGTCCCTGTTTCTGTCGTCCTTCCTCATCAACTGCCTTGCTAAAATGTGCAGTGAGTAATGACTACAGGGAAATATTTAATGAAAACACTAGCCATGACACTGAGCCAAATGTGACCCCTACTAGTCTTCTACTATTAAAGAATAATCACCCATTCCCCATGCAATTGCAATTGCGGGTAGCAGAGATCTTGAATTACCAAAATATGCCAGTAAACTATTCAACTCTTCAAATTTCTCAACATGAAAAGTGCTAATATTGATAATAGCAATGCATAGGAGGTAAAAATCTGACTCCTGGGAAAATTAAATATAAGTAATCTTGCTTCCATTAATTTGGGTGAGAGTTACAACATCTTTTTTAACTAGCTTTTATAATGGAGATGAAACGAAGATGCCAAAAATTAATGCTGTCAATTTCACTGGCCAGTGTGTATCCAAAAGACAAACATATAAATCTAAAGCAAATAGAAGTGCATTGCTTAATTTTTGCTTATCATTCATTGCCAGGAAGTTAATCATTATATTTTGCAAATCTATTAATTCTTAAACTCATTTTGGAAAAGTTCCTTCTTCCATTGTTTTACTGGAGTTTCATAGACTTATGACAGCTCTCACAACAGTACTGGGGGAGAACAAGATTAAAGTATACTAAAGTTCTGAGACTAAGAAAATGAATATATTCTACATTATCCTCTCATTTTTTCAGTCCTTCAAAACTAAGAGCAGAAGTTCATAATCTAGACACATGACACTTCGTTTTTGAGTGACCATATTTCTGGCAAGAACAAAAAAAACTAAAGGATGTCCAGTCCCCTCTTGCTCAACATACACATGTAAAGTATTAAGTTTTTACATAATGGCCAAAGGAAAATGTTCTTACCATTAATAGAGATGATTTGGCATCATTTTAAAAAATAAATCTGTTTTGTAATAAATAATTATATTGTGTATATATAAGATTCTTGTATATTCTCATTTATTATTTAATATTTTATTCCATTCACTAGTTATACAAGAGAACATTATTTTTGCTAGCACAGGGCTAAAGAAGAGAATATAGAAATATTTGCTGCCCCAGTGATATTCACATTTTAATAGGCCAAACTTAAATAAATACAACAAAGATATCATACTTGTAATAATAGAATCAGGTACAGGAAGGGTAGAGATACAATGAAGCAAATGATCCAATTTAAAAAGGGTGAGATAAAACATGAACATGGTCCAGAAACTATACAGCAGAAATAACTATTGAGCTGCATCTCAAAAGATAACAGGTGTTTGCTATCCACACAATGACTGGAAAACACCCACACATTTTTTGACATCCCACTCTTCAACAGATGGAATCTAATTCCCCTCCTCTTGAACCTAGGTGTTCCTGAGTTACTCCCTAATGAATAGAATGCAGCAGAAGTGACACTGCATGCCTTTCAAGGCCAGCCATAAAAGGTGATAGTGTCCTCCTGACTCCCCTGTTGTATTGAGACATGCATTATTGAAGTCCTGGGCCTCCATGTCAGAACTCTGACTTTGCTGAAGCCGCTGTGCATGAGAGACCACGTCAAGAGACCATAAAAGGAAAGATGTCCAAAGAGCTCCAACTGTTCTAAATATGAGTTGTTGAGTCTTTCAAGTTCAGGCAACTAACATGTAAGTTAGCAAGACTTAGACAATTCCCATTCCAGTCATCAACTGAATATGTCCCTATGAGTAAGCCCATTGAGCAAGGACCACCTAGGCTCTGTCAACTTCCAAGACCACTCTAAGTGCTGATAAAATTTATTACCCTGAAGATTATAACTAGAAAAATAGACAGCCACGGAGACTTAAAACATTATGATGTTTCTGAGCAAGAACAAGTATCTCCGTGTAGTGTGGTCAAATGATAGATTTGAGTCAGGGCCAGGCACCCAAGGTCAGGTCATAGAGGTTCTAGCGTGGCATGCTATGGGGTTTCATCCTGAAACCAATGACTGTACTTCTGTATTCTTGGAATACTTATAGACAAATGTTAGTTTATTATTTATGAACATTTTCTCAGAATATTTCATATTGATTAATTTGTAAATTCTTAATATACACTATAGTGGTGCCTTAACAAAGTGTTCAGACTGCACATAAGTAAATGTGCTTATTTTTTGATCTGCATCTCCTTTAGTCTCTAGAAGCTCTAAAGAACTAACTGCTTAGATTAGCACCTTGCTTTACTGAAATCAAAGGAACCCATCCTGGATAATGGCTTGTCCAGCCATATTATCAGTCAAGGGTTATTTTCTAGTAAGTACCTTCAATGGCTCTGATTTTAGTTAGAAGGGTTTCGGTGCTTCATCTAAGCATTATGTGCATGGTTAACCTTTTATGGCTGTAAAGATTACTTAGTAAGAATCCTTAATTATAGGAATACTGAGTGAAACAAAGGTTAACATATTTGCCAAGTCCAGACAGCTATGCAGTACTAAGGCTAAAAATAAGACCTGCACCTTTTTTCCAATTAATTGTTCTTTGCAAAATGTTTTCAACTATTCAACTAGTGGCCATGTAGGAAACAGAAACAAGTGGCAAAGTCATTAGTGCTTGCTTGCTATTTCCTTAGAAATATTATCGAGTTTGGCAGATATTTATGTTTTCATAATATAACTGCAATTTAGTATGACATTTGTATCAGAAAATATAGCTCATGTTCTTAAAAGACATCAGATAAAAGAGAAATTTACAGTATAAAGTGTGTTGACTTTGTATATTAACATATGTTTATTGTCATATTGAACATTTAAATCAGTGGAGGACGTGTGAAGCATGTGGGTAGATACAGCTAAGGTAAATTTGGGGCAGCGTATGTTATACTGAAAAGATTCTGAACTCTTAAAAACAATTTAACTGTGTTAAATGGGGCTTGTCCTATTGTCTCTAAATTTCAGTTGAAACCTCAAGATTGAGAAAAAGAGCTGATAGGTTCTCCTACATTCTGAAGACAGAGGTTGGACACACACTTGTGGGACTAAGTTAAGGCAGAATTTTTTTTTTTCCTGAAACTGACCCTAATAGCCTAACTATATAAAATAAGACTGGTTCTCAAGGCAGAGTTACCTTGAGGTATATGCACACACCTCAAGATAAGTGAAAGGAATGCAAGGAGGAGCAGTGTAAGTATTATGCATGCATAAAAGGGTACAATAGCATCTCACTCCCTAGGTGACTAGTTGGGAGAAACTGACATGATTCTCGGGCATATACAAGTATGGAGAGAGTCCCTGTCACTTACCTGGAGACTGCCGAAGGTGGGAGGATGATCGAACTGACTTAAATGGCAAGGCAATTCGAAAGGACATCAAAGGTTTCAGACAGCACATAAGTACATCCTTGTTTGACAGAACAAGGGTGTCTGAACTCCCTCGTGCCAAATGGATTCCTTAGAATATAGGGTTGAATATATATCGATGGACCCCAGCCAAAAATGCATCCCATAGGAAGAAGCTGAAAATGAGTCTCACAGTGCAGGAAGTGAAATTTAAAGAAGTCAGCCAGAAAGAGAACCCCAAGTATCAGTCAGCAGTTGGAAGCTTGCCATTACAGAAGATGCTGGCAGATGGATTGCTGGAGACTACTGCAAGGGAGATATTGCTTTTCCCTCCTACTCCCATCCCTCTCCACCCTTCCCCGACTCTAGACAGGCCAATGGCAAAGTAAGTGGATAGAGAGAAAGGAAAACTCCAGAGAAACAGAACAAAAGGGGCAAGATTGTTGGGCACGGTGGTGCACACCTGTAATCCACTGGCTCCAGAGGCTGAGACAGGGGGATCCCGAGCTCAAAGCCAGCCTTAGTAATGGCGGAGGCTGTCAAGTGCCCCTGAGTTATATCCTTGATACCCATCCCCACTCAAAAAAATAAACAAATAAATAAAACAAGCCCAAGATCCCTGATGTCCACCTCAGACCTCAGCAGGGAGAGGGGGAAAATTCTGAACTGTTTGGGTTTTTGAAGGTTTGCTTTAGGAGGAATTAGACTTGGTAATACCTGGAAAAAAAAAATAGTACCGTTAATCTAAGAGCCAATCAAAAAATACAGAGATCGAGGGGATTTTTTTTCTAATGCAAACAAAGGAAAAAACTAAAGCTCTGTCCTGATAAGAAATCAGCAGAATATTATTCCATTTAGCTAATTATATATGGACAAATCTGACGGTCACTTCAGATAGCTTTGGGTCCAGCCAGCTTCATTATTTATAAAAGTGGGATTTTAAGGCCTATGTCATCAGGTTACCAGGAGGAATAACTGAGACACTGAATGTATAAAACCTGGCACATAATTCATAAAACCACTCTGTTTCTTATTCCTTCTTAGTTACCATATTTTTCTAAAGTTAAGGCAGCTTATAATTAGATAGTCTATAAAGAAATAAAAATCAAAGAAATAAAAAGAAGGGAATAGAAATAAAAGCCAACAAAAGGGCCAGGTTTCTTAACCATAAAGAGGCCTCAACTTTAAATTTGCTGGAGGCCAGAACAAGAGTTATAAAATTCTTATATCCTGATTAAAGGAAAATTTCCAGTTCTTCAAGAGAGAATCATTTTAGTTATGAAATTCTAAAAATAATGTTAGCATATAAAACATTATCTAGGGAACTCTCCTTTTACTTATATTGTCCAATCTAAAATGTATAATCCCATTATCCTACAATGGTCATTTTTTTTTTTTTGTCCATAATCTGAAACTCAGAATGGTGGTCTAGGCCACTTCATAAAAACTAGTTCCCTAGTGGACACCTGAAACTTCAGCTGGTACCAAATGCATATATATCCAAATATAAATATACCAAATATATATAACTATATGTTTGGTACTATCTGAAGTTAATGATAAACTTTCACCTTTTTACTTAAAATAAACACTTCATGGATTATCTGTACAATATTTCTTTGCCAGCAGCACTTACTACTCTGATACTTTGGGCCACTAAGTAAAATAAGGATTACTTCAGCACAGAAATAGCAATAACTTGACAGCAGTTCAGATGACTGAGAGGTCTATTGAAGAATTAGTGATTTGGCAGTGAATTCAGCATAAATAGACTGGAAAAAGGAGTCACAACCTTGCAAAAAACCTGGTATTCACTCGTACTATTTCAGAATGATGCAAAGTTTAAGATTCACTTAATTTTTCATGCTGTGGTTGTTGACCACAGGTAACTTAAACCAAAGGAACTAAAATCATGAATGAGGGGGAACAACTATATAATTTCTGTGTGTGTGTGTATGTGTGTGTATGTGTGTGTGCATGTGTGTGTGTGTGTGTGTGTGTGTGTATGTGCATCAAAGAAGGCAAAGGCACTTTTTTATTTTCAAAAACTTTTCTTTTTAAAATAAATCAAATCTGTCTTCAGCATCTTTCCCTGTACTATCATGTGGCCCACCTAGACCTAGTCCACAACTACCCAAGTGTTCTATATTTTCAAATTCTTTAGTTTTCTTTCTCCAATAACATTCATGTTATCAAGAGCCTGATGATTTTGGAGAAGAAGCAATCTTGTTAAATAAATTTATAGTAACACATAAATACCTATAAGCCCTTTAATATTCCCAGAAATGTTTGCAATTTCATTGCAGTGTTCCTTTTCTGAGCGCAAATATTTTAATTATATAAATTTCAGGTAGCATAATAAATAAAATGAAAAGAAACAATAAATATTGAAAGCAAATAAATGTGGCCTATTCCCTTAAAGCTCCAAAGAAAAGCAGCCAGCATATTCATGGACTGTGTATGAATAGTGCTTTCTAATTCCTGTAATTACAAAATCTCATTTCAAATATATATGTCTCAGGGCTGGGGTTGTAGCTCAGTGGTAGAGCACTTGCCTGACACATGTAAGGCACTCGGCTCGACACTCAGCACCAAATAAAAATAAATAAAAATAAAGCAAAATATTGTGTTCATCTACTACTAAAAAGTATTTTTTTAAAAAAGTCTCATCTGTTTCTTTTAATTTTTTTTTAGTTGTAGATGGACACAATCTTTATTTATTTATTTTTATGTGATGCTAAGAATCAAACCCAGTGCCTCACACATGCTAGGCAAGCACTCTGCCACAGAGCTACAGCCCTAGCCTCTATGTTTTATTTTTAATTAAATTGGATCATCTTCGGCAGTTTTAAATGTTTCTAAGTTACTGAGAATCAAACTAAATAAGAAAGAAAAATATGAAAAATATAATACTACTGAAAAAAAAATCTATTTGATGTTTCAAATGGGAATGGGCCATGAGTTGTCTAAAACAGAGGATTAGTCACCTTTTAAGCTGGTGAGCCCTACAAAGAAAGGACCTTATGTTCTTCAAAGAAAGCTTGTTATCCAAAATTTTCGATGCTTTGAAAATAACAACCAAACTGTTCATTTATGTGTGATGAATGATTTTCTGAGTAGCTCAACTCTAAATTCAGAGAATTTTGAAAAGAGCGAATTGTACCTGCAGCCAACAATACTGAACAGTCTCCAGGGAGCAAAACATTAGAAGGAGTAATGAGACATTTGTCAGGCACTCTTCAAAACTTACCGTTTTTCTTGGGAATTATGGCACTTTGTTTAATAAACAATGTTTACTTGGTTGGAGCAAAGCATTACTAAAGTGGTTTTCAAATAGAAAGGACTTTCTTAAATTTCTCTAATCCCTCCTCATTTTTGGAGACTGCCAGAAGATCTGAATTCTAATACAAGGTCTGTATTATATGTCTCATTCATGCAGCCCTGGGTATGTCCCTGAGCTGCCCTTCACACCTTTACATTCTGCTGCAATCCCACAAAACCTGTTTCTGACTCCATCTTTTCAGGCTTTAATTTCAGTATAAACTTCCTGGTAAATTAATGATGAAGTCCTGGAACTTTTGCCTCCAGATTTTATCTGCTTACTCTTAACATCTTGCCACTTTGATATGTGACAATAACATATATTATGAATGATTCTCAAACTCTGGTGCTATCTTTCATTAATTCCTCCCCTACCTCAAAAGCTCCATGGTAAGAAAATTTCATAATATGATATTTTCTAGTATTGAGTACGCACTACCTAAAAACTCTAGGGCAATAATTCCTCATCCATCCAGACAAGGAGGGGGAGTGTCTGAGAGCTCTTACATACTATGACTGTTTAATCTTACTCTAAGTAATTCCATTATCTTCTTCATTCTCTGAATTCAGCACCTTGGGTTAATTTTCTTCTTTAATAGCTAGAGCCTATAAATCTACTTTGTAATCAGGTATATTGAGTGTTCCTTCATAATCTGTATGAAATTATCTTTCCACTTTTATTACCCAAAATGTCCACCTTTTCTTCTTGTAGTAGTCCAACTTTTCTTTGTCTGATCCATTTAGATTTTAGATTCATCAGCACATTAATGGAAGCAGCAGCCTCAGTAATGGATGAGATCACTTGGTACAAGCACATATTGAAAAGGCTGAAGGGAGCAAACCAATATTTGAGGGTCAGGAAACAGAGAAGGCATTGAAAAAAATAAATTAAAAGGCATTTACACTAAAAAAACCTTCAGTAGGAACAAAAAAAAAAAAAACAGAGTATTATCTAGAAAACCAAGAAAAAGGAGACAGACATTGCATGTGGGAAGGGGTTGGAGTATGTATGCAGAGCAGAGTTAATGACAATTTAAGGAGATCTATCTGACCATGTAAAGATAACATATAATGATTCAATACATAATAAATAATAAATAATACATAATAAATAATAATACATAATACATAATAAACACTTGCAAATGACAGGTTGCAAAGGATTGAAACAAATGTTAGGTAAGTTGTTTTTTCACTATGTTTACCAGTAAATAGAAGGAGGGTTACAATGTATTAGGAAAAATGGGAGAGTTTCAAAAGAAGTTGTTTTTTGAACCAGAATGACTTAATGTTTATAGGAGAATAAACCAGCAGACAACTAAAGATAGAAGGCACAAGAAGAGATGTACACCTGCCTGGAATCTGTTAATAATGGCAGTTAAATTGAATCCCCCCATTAGAGTCATGTTTTCCCCAGTAAAAGTTATATTGTTATCATTTTCCTCTCACCTTAGTTAAATAAATGCTTTTTATATTGGTCATTCTATTTTGCCTATTGCATACTTAAGGCACAGAAGTAGAATGTTCCAAATCTCCCTATACCACTCTAATGTACTGTAATGTTTATTATTGCTCATTAATAAAATATAAAAGGACCTTGTATAAATATAAATATTTAGGTTTATGTAAGCACTTTACAAATAAAGCTGGTATTTTTATCTTGTTGTCTTCGGATTCTCAGGTAATAGCTGAGAAAAGATGTCCCCAAATGATAATGCACTTTAAAAAGCACAATTATATTAGAAGAAATGTATTCCCATGGAAATAAATTACACAATAACATAAATTTGATGAAGGGAAGGATATACTTTGAAAAATTTATTTCCCAGTTAAAGCATCTGCTGAAACTTTGAAAAGGGAATTGCTATAGCTATCTTAAATTAAATAATACCCTACCGACAAACACCAAGAGGGTAATATTCAGTTTTACTAGAGTTTATTTGATACCTGACAAAATGATTGGATCTAAGACAATCATCAAAATCATAGACAACTAAATTACATAGTGAAGAGCATGTAGGTCTTAGTCTTTTAACACAAAGAACAGGAGCCTTAGTCAACTTGCCAATCACCTCCTTAGATACAGCCTCCAATTTTGGATAGAATGTTACAGGAAATGAAAGTGTTGTAAATTAAACAGCACTTCTATTGACACAAATAATACTAAAATGATTATTTAAACATAATTCAATTTAAATGTGACTGATAGGAAGAGTTACTCAGGGCACTACCACTAATATCTGTATTTGTAGTCCCATTCCAAAAGAATTTCAGGTCAGCCTCTGTGAAAGCCCCATGATGAGCCAAGTGATAAGAACCCACAGCCTAGAGCAGGGAGTCTGTAGTGTTTCTTCCCCACTTGGAACAAATTAGCCCTTCCTGTTTCGATCCTCAATGGGGGTGAATATAGATTGGTTTTCTATTTAGACCTAATGTTGTGTAAGCCACCCCACTGCTGCTCTGAGATCTTCCTGTGGAAGTGAGCACACTGTAGGGTGCCAATTGACCACTTCCAACGTCATTTTACAGCTTACTTCTACAACTCCAGTAGGGTAGAAAGTCAAGCCAATCTTGGGGGAAAACAAAATTCAGAGTCATGCTGCCAGTTGGTAAAAATACATGAATTTTAATACATAAATACCTATCCTACATAAATCTGGAACTCTCTGGCTAACATTTGAAGCTGTGTGAGCAACTGAAGATAGAGGTTTATAACTAGAATAGGATGTGATAATATTAAAATGAAGGCTTAATACCAGAACCTCTGATCTTAATGTATGTATATCCCAGTTCTAAAATTAGATATCTGTATTTTTAAGAAGTCAATTTTTAAAAATTATCATGAAATAATCAGAATTGTAAAAATAAATAAAATTTGAAGTCATATTTAAAATTCTTAATTTTTGCCAGTTTTCTGTCACTTACGATTTCAAGAATCTTGACTTTGAGAATCTCTTTCAGAAATAAATGATGATTTTAAGTTTATGTAAACATACATTCGATAGTATTTGTAAACATTATCATGTACATGTGCCAAAAATAATTAAATAATTCTTATTATCTAGTCTATATTGAAAGATGTCATTAAAGCTTTTTATACTTTTTTTTTTTTTTTTGGTACCAGAGATTAAACTCAGGGGCACTTAACCACTGAGTCACATCCCCAGCTCTTTTTAAAAATATTTTATTTAGAGACAGGGTCTCACTGAATTGCTTAGTGCCTCATTAAATTGCTGAGGTTAGATTTGAACTTAGATCCTCCTGCCTCACCCTCCTGAGCTGCTTGGATTATAGGTGTGTGCCACTGCACCTGGCTTAAGAATATTGCTGAGCATAGAGTCAATGACATTTATTAATGCTTATATTATAAAACACAATATGTTTTAAGTTTATGTAAATATGCATTCGATAGTATTCGATGGTATATTTTATCTTATATATCTTATATATTTACTTCTCCATCTGGTGCTAGAATAAACCATATTTCCAGGCACAATAAAGAGTGTGTCTTGTATCTTATTTTTTAAAAGAGCTGACCTTATGTATAGTGAGAATCTTGTAAAAACTCCATTCTCTCCTTGGTGTCCTGGGAAAGTCAAAGAAGATTAGTTAATCCACAGGAATACCAGAGAATATTACAGATTTTCCAAGTAACTGTACTTTGGGCTTTGTAATTTATTCTTTCACTCCAAATTTTCTATTTATTTTTAATTTTTTTTATTTTGGTATGGGCTTATAAATATTTATTTTGTACATTGGGTTATAAACCAATACCACTATACTTATTTTTGATAAGTTCAGATTGTTCAGCTGGTTTCTGTGTCTCATTGGCAAACTTTGCTAATTATGAGGTTTTTTGTTTTTCATTCTTAACACTTCTTTTCTTTCTGGTACTATAGATTCTCGATAGTAATCTCCCCCATCTAGTGCTAGAATAAACCATATTTCCAGGCACACTGGATGCTTTTGTGAGACCCTTATTAGAAACCAATATCTATATCTGATTACCAGTTATGTCATTGCATCCATATTTTCTTAGTTGACAGAACAAGAAAATGTATGTACATACACTATTTATGTGTATATCCATATACAAACATATATACATCCATATATAAATATACATAGCTCTAAATATTTTACATGTAACTGTACATGTTTTAACTAAATGTAAGTTCAGATGAAGTCTGTAGTCGGTTACTAACCACCACAAGGATTATTCCAGCCTTCTCTCTTTGCTTAACTGTACATTTCTTTTATAACAGTAAGAAATCTCACTCCCATTGAACAGCATCTCCCTACTTAATTGTTTAATTATGGTATATAAGTGTAGCAGTTTCACAATTACTAACCCATACCCTCATGGGAAATGACTTGACCAACTAGAATACAGTGCTTCTGTGCTGTTCTATTTGCTGTTGGTCTTAGAGACTGGCTCATTTCCAAAGTACTTAGGTCAGCACGTTTTTCCCATCCTATTTAGTGAGATTATTAGACACATTTGTAATAAAGTCAAACTTTTTTGTTATAGTTGGTGATTGTTCCTGGAATCTACCAACCTCCTAATATTTTAAAATTAAATTTATATAAATTGAGGTTCATTTTTTTATGCTCTTAAGTTCTAGGCATTTGGGCAAATTTATATTTCTACTGTTAACTTGTCATACCAAATAGTTTCACCATACTGAAAGTGTCTTCTAGGTTTACCCCGTCAAGCCCCTAAGAACACTGATATTTTTCTGTTGCTATAGCTTTGTCTTTCCTTAAAAAGAATTATTGGAGCTATACAGTCTATAGCTTTTTGAAATGAGATTCTTTAATTTAGTAATATACATAATTAATATTTATTGATATATTTATGGCTTCATAACTCAGTTATTTCAATACATTTCTTTTTAAATTATTTCATTATAATTATGTACAATAGTGGAATTTATTGTTACATATTTGTGCATGCACACAATATAACAATATAATTTGGTCAATTTTGTTCTCCCTTTCCCTCTGCTCCACCCTCCTCTTGGTCCCCTTCCTTCATTCTGCTAATCTCCTTTCTATTTTCATAAAATCCCCCCATTTTTCTGTTTATTGTTTTGAGTTGCTCATTTATTTTCATTGCTGGATAATATTTTATTATGATGATGCACCACAATATATTTGTCCATTAGTAACTTGGTTGTTTCCAGCTTTGATGATTATGAGAAAGGCTACTGTCAATATTCAAATGCAGGTTAAGTTGTGTGATCACTCAGCCTGAAGCAACCCATTAAACTATCATTTAAACATTCCAACCAATTTATGCTTCTGCTTCCTTCTCCTCAAGGTAAGCAGACTCTGGATTTGTTTACAGATTTCTGAAATTTAATTTTCTCTAATTATCTCAATTCTCTAAAAGGTTTAAGAAAAGTTGTTGATTTACCACTTTTGGGAGGTTTTGTTATATTTGTTTCAAGGACGGGAGTGGGAACTTCCAAACTCTTCACATGTCAGAGTTGAAACCAGGTGTTTTTCTTTAGTTTGTCTATTTATCAAATCTGTAACTTCCTGTGTTATAAAAATTTCAATAGAGAAAATTACAGAGACATTGAAAAAATATTAGCCAGACATGTGGTACACACTTGTAATCCCAGCCATTATGCAGGCTGAGATGGGAGGATCACAAATTCAAAGCCAGCCTCCGCAACTTAAGGAGATCCTGTCGCAAAATAAACAGATAAAAACAGGCTTGGGATGTGGCTCAGTGGTTTAGAGCCTCTGGGTTCAATGCCTGGTGCCAAAAAAAAAAAAAAAAAAGAAAAGAAAAGATCAACATTTAATTTTATCATTTAGAGCCACTTTTCTTGACTTATTTGTATTAATTATTTAATCTTAATATTTTATTTTCCTATGCAATAAAAATTATGGCAAATATTGTTTCATGGCTGTTTGTATTTGACAAAAGGAATATGGTAAATTCTATTTCAATTTTGCAGGAGAAGGAGTAAAGCGTGTTTGTCATTTCCTCTTCCTTAACTTTTAGAGTAGAAATTCCTCCAGACACTACTCTACCAAATATCAGATTTACCAGAAATTTTAGTTTGCTTTGTAAAACTTACTAAGCACATTTTTCCCAGTACCATTTGTTAAAGAGGCTATTTTTTCTCCAATGTATGTGTTTGACACCTTTGTCTAATATAAGATAACTGTAATTATATGGGTTCCTCTGTGTCCTCTATTCTGTACCATTGGTCTACCAGTCTATTTTGGTGCCAATACCATGCTGGTTTTGTTACTATTGCTCTGTAGTATAGTTTAAGGTCTGGTTCACCAGTCTAAGGTCTGGTTCACCAGCTGCTTCACTCTTCTTGCTAAGGATTGCTTTAGCTATTCTATGTCTCTTATTTTTTCAGAAGAATTTCATGACTGCTTTTTCTATTTTTTTGAGGAATGCCATTGGGATTTTGATTGACATTGCATTAAATCTATATAGTGTTTTTGGTAGTATTGTCATTTTTGACAATATTAATTTAGCCTATCCAAGAACAAGGAAGATCTTTCTATCTTCTAAGGTCTTCTTTAATTTCTTTAGCATTCTGTTGTTTTCATTGTAAAGATAGGCCCAAATCTTCATCATGTGGGATTAGGCACTAACTTCCTTAATAAGACTCCTATAGCACAAGAATTAAAATCAAGAATCAATAAATAGGATGGATTCAAACTAAAAATCTTCTTCTCAACAAAGGAATCAAGGTGAATAGAGAACCTACATCTTGGGAGCAAATTTTTACCACTTGCACATCAGATAGAGCACTAATCTCTAGGGTATATAAAGAACTCAAAAAGCTAAACATCAAAAAAACAAATAGCCCAGTCAATAAATGGGCAAAGGAACTAAACAGATACCTCTCAGAAGATGATATACAATCAATCAACAAATATATGAAAACATGTTCAACATTTCTAGCAATTAGAGAAATACAAATCAAAACTACTCTAAGATTTCATCTCACTTTAGTCAGAATGGCAGCTATTAAGAATACATACAACAGTGGGCTGGTATCATGGCTCAGCAGTAGAGCACTCGTTTAGCATGTGTGAAGCCCTGGGTTCAATTCTCAGTACCACATAAAAATGAATAAGTAAAATAAAGGTATTGTGTCCAACTACAACTAAAAAATAAATATTAAAAAAATGCATACAATAATAAGTGTTGGCAAGGATGTGAGGGAAAAGGCACACTCATACATAGCTGGTGGAACTGCAAATTGGTGCAGCCAATATGGAAAGTAGTATGGAGATTCCTTGGGAGTGGAACCACCATTTGACCCAGCTATCACACTCCTCAGTCTATACCCAAAAGACTTAAAAAGAGCATACTACACTGACACAGCCACATCAATGTTTACAGCAGCACAACTCACAATAGCTAAACTGTGGAACCAACCCAGATGCCCTTCAGTAGATGAATGGATAAAGAAAATGGAATATTACTCAGCAATAAAAGAGAATAAAATCATGGCATTTGCAGGTAAATGGATAGTGTTGGAGAAGATAATGCTAAGTGAAGTTAGTCAATCCCAAAAAACCAAATGCTGAATGTTTTCTCTGATATAAGGAGTCTGATTCATAATGGAGTTGGAGGGGGGAGCATGGAAGGATTAGATGAACACTAGATAGGGCAAAGGGGTGGTAGGGAAAAGGATGGTCCATGAGAGTAAAAAGAAAACAAAAAAGGTGGAATGAGGTGGATATCATTACCCTAAGTACATGTATGAAGACACAAATGGTATGAATATACATTGTATGCAACCAGAGATGTAAAAATTTGTGCTTTATATGTGTAATTTGAATTGTAATGCATTCTGCTGTCATATATAACAAATTAAAATAAAAAATTTTTAAATTAAAAAAAAAATTACTCATGACCAAACTGCATGAATTAGAGAAGGATGAACATGATATACAGGTACAAAATAAATGAGTTTGTGTCTCTATGAAGACTAGTTTCCATAAAAACTAAGTTGAATGCTTTGGGAAAAACTAAATAAATCAGGTTGGCAATGGGTTAGAAGCCTTGGGGGGGAAATCCTAAAAGTCCAGGAAGAGAATCAAAATTATTGTTTCACTGGGGAAAAAAGTGTTAAATTATATATTATGCTTTATAAAATGTCCATGCAAGAGATTCGATGTGTGATCCTATTATTTGAACACACTCTATAAAAATGACTAATGCTTACTTGGGATGAATGGATATATACATACTATGTGTGTGTGTGTGTGTGTGTGTGTGTGTGTGTGTACATTACAGTAGTGTCTTACATATAATATCTTCAATACCTACAATAACTCTTTGAAATAACTTTTATTGGTATCTCCTTTTATAGATGAAGGAACAAAGTAGAGAACATAAGAAATTTTCCCTATGTTATGCAATTTATGAAAATCAAAAAGTAGTTGTTTTTGTTACGTTTGTATAAATCAAAAACCAAATTATGAAGAAAACAATGTTGCAGTTTCATAAAAAGTTATAAATAAGTTTACCACACAATCCAGTAGTTTCATTTCTAAAATCCCACTTGTAGTACTCAGGGTTTTCAAGAAAGACAAATTAATAAGGTGTGTGTGTGTGTGTGTGTGTGTGTGTGTGTGTGTGTGTGTGTGTAAAATAGGGGTAATTTTTTAGGAAATTGGCTCATGTGATTATCATCGTCTGAGAAGGGCTAATTACAACACAACAGTGAGGAAAAATCATGTATCACATTAACAATACTATTCCATTCTTCATAATAGCTCACCCTCAGGCTGGAGACCCGAGGATGTAAGTAGTGTAGCTCAGTCCAAGTCTGAAGACCTGAGGATGAGAGAAGTCATTGGTGTAACTCTGTTGAAGGCCAAAAGCCAGGAAACCCAGGGAGAGGGCCACTGATGTCACTCCTAGAGTCCAAAAAACAGCAAGAATGGAATTCTAATGCCAATGCATGAGACAAGTGTATTTTAGCTTGCAGGGAAAGAGACCAATTCACCGTCAGTATTCATTCTGTCCTTATTGAATAATGCCTACTTTCACTGTGGGTATGTCTTCTCTATTTAAATTCACTTAGATTCACTTGTTAACTTCCTTGGAAATGCACTCACAGACATACCCAAAGTGACGATTTTCCAGATTTCTGGGCATTCCTTAATCCAAGGAATTATTCTTTAATTCAAGTAGAAACCTAAAATTAACCATCACACTACTTTAGAGAAATGAAAACACATTTCTACACAGGCTTGCATGTGAATATTCAGAGTAGAATTATTCACAATGTGCAAAATGTAGAAACTACCCAAGTGTCCATAAATGAGGAGATGAACAGAATATGGTATATTCACACAATGGAATATTCTCAGAATGAATAGAAATTAAATGCTACAACATGGATGAACATCAAAAATATTACGTAAGGTAAAAGAATCCAGAAGCAAAAGATTATTGTAGGAATTCATAGATGTGAAATTGCTAGAAATGGCAAATCTAAGGAAAGAGAACGTTGCAGTTATCTGGGGTAGAAGTGAGAGGTTAAATAGAGGTTAAATCTAATCAGACACAAAGAATTATATTGGAATAATAGAAATGTTCTACAATTTGATTGTGGTAAAGGTTGCATACCTGTATAATTACACAAATCTTTTAAATGTGTATTTTAGATGAAAGAATTTTATAAAAGGTAAGTTATAATGTGATAATGTTGTCATTAAAATTTATGGACAGAAACTAGGTTGAAGCAATTGTACAACATCTGAATGTACTAAATGTCACTGAAATGTATACCTTAAAAAGGTTAATTTTATGTTATGTATCTCTCATCTAATTAAAGGTTAAATAAATAAATAAACAAATAAAAAGTTATGGACACTGATAGAATATATATGTTTTAAGTCTGTTTTATGTATTATCTATATATTTATTTTAGATGCATTTCATATTCATTGTATCATAAGTGAGAAATGAAAATAGACTTAATGGCCATTATTCTATCATCTAGCAATAGTTTTAGTGAAGTTATGGGAATATACACATCAATTCATTTGTTTGTGTGTTTTTAACAAAAATGCAATGGGCTGGAGATGTGGCTCAAGCGGTAGCGCGCTCGCCTGGCATGTGTGCGGCCCGGCCCGGGTTCAATCCTCAGCACCACATACAAACAAAGATGTTGTGTCCGCCAATAACTAAAAAAAATTAATAAATATTAAAAAATTCTCTCTCTCTCTCTCTCACTCTCTCTTTCAAAAAAAAAATGCAAGTATTCTATATATGTACCTCTATATTACGCTTTTTTGGCTTAACAATACATATAAATGTCATACTATGTGAATAAGATGACTTGAGTTTGAAGTTTAAAAATCAAACACTCAACTTATTTCACGATGCAGCCCTTTCTGATGGAGAAATAATGGCCAATTTGACAAGTGCAAACCAAATAATAAACCACCACTCTCTCAACACCATGTGCTATGGACTGAATTGTGTTCCCCTAAATACATATGCTGGTACTCTAAATCCTACCCCAAATGACTAGATTTGGATACAGAGTCTACCAGAAGAAAGTTGAGGTTAAGTGACGTCATTAAGCTGTAGCCTTGACCCAATAGGACAAGTATGTGAATATGTAAAGCACCTTGGGGCCTGCTCTCTCTCTCTCTTTCTCCACTGTATGAGGACTGTTAGAGGCAGTTGTCCAGGAAGCCAGGAAGAAAGCCCTAACAAGAACCCAAGTGGCCAGGAACTTGATCTTGGACTCCTCTACCTCCAGAACTATTCTTATTTTTTTAAAAATACATTTATTAGTTATCAACGAACCTTTATTTATTTATATGTGGTATTGAGAATAGAACTCAGTGCCTCACACATGCAAGGCAAACAATCTACCACTGAGCCACAACCCCAGCCCCAGAACTATTCTTATTTAAGCCACCTATTCTGGGATATGTTGATACGGCAATCTAAATAGGTGAACTCACTGTGATTTCCAGGCTGTCCCACCTGCTAGACTGATCAAAAAACTAGGTAATAGCATTTCTTACGCATGAACTGTTATATTTCAGATACTAACTGTATAATTAAAGTCATAACTTTATTTTAAAACCCTGTGAAATAATTTTATAAAGGAGGAAAACAATATTCAGAAAAGAAGACTAACACTAGGTAAGTTTGACGGCAGAGGCTATGTGTAGCCTGACACTTGGCTGTTTTCCTAATAGGACAGGACACTGCTAGAGCTGAGAGACTACTAGGAATAGTTAGCAGAGTTTTTGTTGTCATTTTTGTTGTTGTTGCTGTTGTTTTTGTTTTGGTACCAGGGATTGAACTCAGAGGCAATCAAACACTGAGCCACATCCTCAGCGCTGTTTTGTATTTTATTTAGACATAAGGTCTCACTGAGTTGCTTAGAGCCTCACCATTCCTGAGGCTGGGTTTGAACTCGTGATCCTCCTATCTCAGCCTCCTGAGCTGCTGGGATTACAGGCATGCACCACCATGCCTGGTGTGGAGTTATTTTTCTAGGTTAAATTTTCATCCAGCTTATTTTGTATTGCTCATCTACTATAGCCTAATACCATTTATGAAAAACCATAAATGCCAAGGGTGCAGATTTTTTTATTTTATTCTGTAGTCCAGAGGCTACTTAAAATTTTTCATATTTTTTGTGAATAACAAGACAGTAATGAGTTTAGGCTTTTTTAGGCATGTGATCTCTATAGAAACTACTCCATTCTGCCTTTGTAGCACAAAAACAACCCTAGACAATAAGTAAATGAATACATATGTCTTTGTTCCTATCAATTCACTTATGAAAACAAATACAACATTGGATATGGCCCACTCGCCCTGGTTTTTGAACCCCTACTACAATAAGAGATTGAAGATGCCTAATAACGATTTGACCAAAGAAGTGATTTTTGGAGACAAGTTTCATGGTGTGTATATA
Source organism: Ictidomys tridecemlineatus (assembly GCF_052094955.1). Classification (NCBI taxonomy): domain Eukaryota; kingdom Metazoa; phylum Chordata; class Mammalia; order Rodentia; family Sciuridae; genus Ictidomys; species Ictidomys tridecemlineatus. The sequence goes on from NC_135479.1 coordinate 118,950,722, forward strand.
ATGATTTGAGGGAGGGAGAAAAGTGAGGCAGAAAAAGCTTGAGAAGATTAAGACTCAACAGATTTATTATGAGCTATAAAGAAAAAGGAGGAATGTGTCTCAAGAATGAATATTCTCCTGGGGACAGTGTTGTATACCTGTAATCCCAGTGACTTAGAAAGCTGAGGCAGGAGGATTGTGAGTTCAAAGCCAGCCTCATCCACTTAGCAAGGCTGTAAGCAATTTAGTGAGGCGCTAAGAAAGTTAGCGAGATCCTGTCTCTAAAAAAATATATAAAAAAGGGCTGAGGATGCGGTTAAGTGTCCCTGGGTTCAATTCCTAGTACAAATAATAATAATAATAATAAAAGAATAACCTTTTTAAATAAGATGTTGATCAAACTCAGATTTAAAACTTTCTCTTTTTGGAAAACACACCAGAATAAATTATGTTATTTTAACACATTTATGTTTTTTCTTTCCATTTTATTTGTTGAACAAAAATTCAACAACTAAAGAACTTGAAGATATTCAAAAGTAAACATTTTGTTCTTGCTCTTTTGCTCAGTGTGTGTGTGTGTGTGTGTGTGTGTGAGAGAGAGAGAGAGAGAGAGAGAGAGAGAGAGAGAGAGAGAGAGAGAGAGAGAGAACCCAAGGAGCCATAGAGACTAAGGAATCATAGAATATCCAACAAGTGTCTTATTTATAATTATTGCAATCATGTTACTTGGTAAATAAAGAGTGAGATTGTGAAAATAAAGATGATGTTGAGGATTTTCACATCTTACAAACTTCCATAACTCTAACACAAGATGCATTGAGGAACAATAAAACCATTCATTTACAAAATCTTCCTAGAAAGAATATAGGAATTAGGCCACTTGGACTTTTATTTCTCTCCATAAAATTCTCTTTAATAAAAATATTGGCATGACAATTTCTTTGTGAGGCAATAAGCAGACAGACTTGACTACACTTTTTAGCAGACGGAGAGGAGAAGACCCAGGGGGATTTTAATTTGCTTGGTCAAGATCGCCCAATTAAACATTGCTTTATCTGGGAAGAAGATTAAACACTATGAATTTCTGTCTACATGATCTCACAGCCATAGCCTGGAAAGTGAACAATCCAGTTAATGAGCCAGTTTTTGTCTATGTGGTGGCAGAACATTGGTTTGACTCATATTACGTACTTTTAAATTAACCAGCTGTTTAGGTAACATGGTGCAAAACAACTGGCATTCCAAACCACCCATTACTTCTTCCAATTAAACTGTATTGCCTTATAACATATAGCAAACGAGCATTCACTCATTTGCTCATGCACTCTTTACTGGGTACACACTTAGTGAGCACCAGCTGTTTCCCAGTGTAGTGCACTGTGCTTAATAATAAAGGAAATATAGAGACAAATGATACACTTCCTCTGCCTATGAAGTGCTTACAATATAATGGATATTTGCAAACAACAAAAACAAAAGAAAACTTTGAAAAGAAACCAGCAAAATGTGATGTATCCTATGTTGACAAAAGGTCAGGTCCTTACATTTTATAGGCTTCTTCTCTCTTTGAGGAGAGAACATTCAACAAAATCTGGTATATTGGATTTAAATCCTAGTGCTGCCACTACTTAGCTATTTACCACTTTCCTAAGTCCACAATTGTTCTAGGCCTCAGTATCTTCATCTATAAAAGTTGAATTATATTACATGTGTGTTACGGTTCCTGCTACCAATGTGAAATTGGGGGAGGGGGTGAATCAGACTATATTTCAAGGAAAAAAGAAAACTGTGATGAAAATGTTGGAAATATGGATGTTCTTGAAGATACAACAATGGACCTTAATTGGTACAGATGAGTTAGGCACCCTAAGTAAATGGAAGAGTGTGAGCCAGCTACATGGCTAAGCAAGCATAGCTGTGCTTTTGATAGTACCAACTCTATTTGCAGGCTAAATGTCGGAAAACAGAATTTGCCAGAAAGCTGAATGGAGGTTTCAGGTTGAAAACAGAAATATGGTTGGCTAATGTTTGAAAAATAAATCATTTGAGTCATCACTTTTTCTATATGAACAGCTACATGGAAAGAGGGAAAATATAGAAATAGAAAAGACCATTTAGAGCAGGAGGTGACAACCTAGTATGCAGGGTGTTGAGAAGCCACAGTAGCACAAGCAGCAGAATGAAGAATCCTCATTGTCACAGCAGACAACTGCCACAAAGAGGCACAAGAACTTGTTAGAATTCAGTCTCCACATAAGATGTGTTATGGATGACTGGGGCCACCTTTTGAAAACTCTAGGACTATAGCTGATTAAAACAAGGTCAACCAACTAAATAAAAATTACTCTAAGACCGGTAGGAATCTGAAAGTTTAATTCATGACAATATCTCTAGAGAGGAAAAAGGGAGTTCAACATTCATGCTGGAAAAGATGTTGTAAAAGTCAACAGAAAAAGAAAAAAGTTAAACAATCAGGCCCATTTAGAGCAGGAAAAATAGGCACTCTTAAAGGAACTTAAACTTCAGAAGTGTTAGAGTACATGAGATGTGGCAATGACCACTTTCCCTGGATTCCTCACTAATTAAGAATTTTACTCCAAAGGTGAAGGAAAAAGCAGCAACTTAAGAAGTTTGTGGGACCAAGAGCAAAACTGAAGTTGTAGTTTTTTCCTAGTGCAGACATTGGTGGTGGGCAGTTCTATGGGAATTGACCTATTTCCTGGAATCAAGTAAAAGGCAAAGAAGCTTATGGAAGTGAGTCACCAGGCAGTCTTTTCTTTCCCCCAAACAACCCAATTTCCCTTCTTTCCCTCATCTCTACCAAAAAAAAGAAGAAGAAGAAGAAAGAAAGAAAGAAAGAAAGAAGCCCTAACAAGTCCCTCTGAATTTTTCTTCTTATTAAACACATAGGAAAATTTCAATGAAGTTGATATGATCTATAACAACCGGGCTCCATCTTCTCAGTATCAAGGCTCCAAGGGGCAGGTAACACAATCACCTATTGAGTTCAACAGGGAACTAAGTGCCCCACCCCTCCTGAGGATAGGCTCAATGCAGACTGTTGCCTCTACCCTCAGGAACTACATACATCCCAGAAATTCGATGGAAAGAAAAAGCATGTTATGTGAAACTGGATAAATATTTGTTTAAGCGATCCTAGAATTAATATCTAGTCCCCCTAGATTGAGTTTGGGCAAAAAGAAACAGTTTCACCAGGAGCAGTATTATGATATTGAAACACCCTAAAGATATTGTAAAGGAATAAGTAGTAAGCAGATATGTAATTTATCCTGCATCAGAGTTTGATCATAGTGGATCCCTTGCAGGAGAACTCTCTCTACAGCTTCCATCACAGCAAGGCCAGCATTAAGCACTAAACTACATGAAACACATGGAGTATACAACTAATAAAATATGGAGACAAGAAAATACAATGATCCCTCATTCCCTCCTCCTGTTCTTTGTCCTTTAAATACCCTTGAACAAGGTTGGCCTCCTTGCACTTTGTGGTCTCTTTAGCATGTGATTAGAAGGAGAGGTGGAGGTGAAAACTGAAGTCAATTCCCGTATGCCTGGTTTCTGGGATGTGCCCAAGGGGAGCTGCACACCCATCATGTTAAATGACTCAAGGGCATTTCCGGAACAATATAGGAGGATTGCTTTGTGGGAGATTAATGACCTAAGGGATCATTTTGAAGAACTGTTGGTTAATAGGATCATTACTGAATCATAGCCCATATGCTTCTCCAATTGTGGTAGTGAAAAAGAAGTCGGGAAAGAATTGAGAGTGTGAATTGTCATACTGCTAATTCCTGAACTAAAAGTGATCAATACGGGGCTTAGAAAGAATACCTAGAGTTCACCTTGATAAACTTGCAGAATGGTTTCTACCAAATAGCAGTTATAGCTGATGAGGATAAAGAGGGCTTTTGTCTGAGTGGCAAATTTTTGTCCATTTGAGGTGAAGCATTGAAGTCTCTCTCAGGAAGTCCACCTACCAAGCCTACGTGGAAAATGTTGGTTGTGACAGAAGCTAGCTTCAAAGATATTCTTCTATCCATCAAAAACTTCCACTGTTTCTTGAAGAAATAGATGAATTGTTTCATACCCGTGTATCAGTAAAGTTATGTGCTACTCAAGTAGCTATCACTGTTCATGCCCCTATTTGCAGTGTTTACCTCTAAGCTAAAGGCTACTCACTATAAATAAGTTCAACTGCCTACTGGAGATATTCTTTTTTTCCTGGCTTTATGGCAGGATAGATCTGCTAAGCAAGGCTAGATAAAAAGAATAGGAATTCCCTATGTTGAAACCCTAAGTCTCTACGTGACAACATTTGAAGACCGGGCCTCCAAAGAGGTAGTTAGGACAAATAATATCACAAGCACAGGATTTGTGTTCTGGTAAGAAGAGTGAGAGATAACAGGGATGCACATGCATAGGTAAGAGGCCATATGAGGACACAGTGAGAAGATGGCCATTGTAAGCCTCAGAGAGAAGCTTCAGGAGATACACAACCGACAACTCCATCTTGAACTCTCAGTCTCTAGAACTGTAACAAATAAATTCCTGTTGTTTAAGATACACACACATACACACAAAGTGATAGCATTCATGCTCCACAAAGCAGGTCTCCGTTCTTGAGAAAATTCTAAGGCATTGTCTATACAGACTTCCAGACTTCCCCGAAGGGATTAAATTGCAATTGCTCCCAATCATAACTTGCTTAATAATTTACCTTCTACTGAATTCCTTGCCTTCCCCACATCACTATCTTTTTTATGGATAAGTGTTTGTGTTCCCGACAAAATATGTATGTTGAAACCCTAATCCCCAATCTTATGGCATTAAAAAGTAGAGCCTCTGGGAGGTAATTAGGATAAATTGAGGTCACAAGAATAGAGCTTTCGCAATGAGGATTAGTGTCTGTATAATAGTCACAAGAGATGTTGCTTGGCTCTGCACTCCTCCATGTAAAGATGCACCAAGTAGTTAAAATTTGCAACCTGGCAAAGGATATTCATCAGAAGCCTACCATGCTAGCAACTGGATCTTGGACTTCTAGCCTTCAGAACTATGATAAATAAATTTCTAATATTTATAAATAAACCAGACTGCAGTATTTTTATTATAGCAGTCTGAGCTGGCTAAGAATTTCCCTATATTATGTACTCACTCTCAAATCTTTGTCTCAGTGTTTGATCTGGGAAGGGGTCATCCAAAAACCATAATAAATCTGATAACAAATGAATCTCAAACACTTTGTACTTGGATGTGCCTAAAGATTAAGAACACTGTTTTAGTTAGCTTTCTTGCTGCTATGACAAAAAGACCTGACAAATAGGCTGGACACAGTGGCACATACCTATAATCCCAACAGCTCGGGAGGCTGAGGCAAGAGGATCACAAGTTCAAATCCAGCCTCAGCAATGGTGAGGCACTAAGCAACTCAGGGAGACCTTGTCTCTAAATAAAATACAAAATGGGACTGGGGATGTCGCTCAGTGGTTAGTGCTCCTGAGTTCAATACCTGGTATCTTCCTCCACACCCAAAAGGCCTGAAAAGCACAATACTAGAGGAAGAAAAATTTATTTGAGGGATCACAGTTTCAGAGGTCTCAATCCATCGACAGCAAACTCCATTCCTTGGGGCTGAAGGGAAGAGTGTGGAGGAGTGTGGTGGAAGGAAGCAGCTGACATGATGATCAAACAGCAGAGGGAGACTCCACTCACATAGAATATATACCCCAAAGGCACATCCCCAGCCACCCACCTCCTCCAGCCACACCCTACCTTTCTTCATATACCACTCAGTTAATCCCATCAGATGGTTGATTCAATAATCTAAACCATAACAAACATGGATATGTATACACTACTAAATTTAATGCAAAGTTGTCTGTCTTTTTTCACCCCGTGGTTCAAGAGAAGAAGAAGAGGAGAAATTTGTAGCTTCAGGATAAATCCCACATCTTACCTGCCTGGTGGTCACCTGAGCTCCTTAAATGAGGAAAAGAGGGAAATAAAGACTCAGATCTGTAGCCTGTGAGTACTTTAATAACTTGCCTCTCAATTCTCAACATCCCCTGGGAGCTTGTTAGAAAAGCAGAATCCCAGATCTCACTCAGCCCTACTAAACAGAAAACTGCATTTTCTTAACAAGATGTCCAGGTGATTCACATGCACATTACAACTTGAGTGTCCCTGCCCTTAGACATGTGGTCTTTTGAGAAGGAAATAGTATTTTCAACAGCAGATCTTGTCAACTGCAGCTTTCTGCATAATTGTATGATATATACTGCTATGTCAAGTAACCCAGAGAGGAGTTGCACAGTTTCTCATTATACAGGGTTTACCTGGGTTTAGATGAGATTTTACCAGTTGTCATAGGCAGGATGAACTGTAAATGCCTCCCAGTTAAAGGAAGTTGTTGTACAACCCAGTTGTTGTACAATTGAACAAGTTGGATTTATTCCTTGTTGCTCCAAGAGAGAAGACACATCATGAGAAATCCTGGGTATCACAATAAGATGGTGTCAGAAGAACTTATTAAAGGATTTTGGCTGTGGTTTAAATATTTTGGGAAAATAGGGCCTTGCTTCAAATTGGGTACTGTTAGAAAACTGGAATAATTCTATAATTGGGTGCCTTAATAATTCTTACTCATAAGGATAGAAGAATACAATCAGGCTAAAGTGTTTTTGGAAAACATATACACAGTAGTCAGTCATATTGGCTGAAAGAGTGAGCTATTTGGCATTTTATAACTTGAAAATGTTCATGCTTTATCTGTGTTCAGGCAATTTCAGAAGAGTGTTATTTTTGTTTTGACTTATTATGGTCACAGAACGGTATTATTAGATGTTAATATTTTGTGAAATTATTTCTCTTCAACAGAAGAACACAGAACTAGCTGTGAGTGTCAAGTTAGTTTACAAAACAACACAAAGATATTCCTAAGGAGAATCTTATCGATGGTACAAAAATTCTAAGGGTAAAAATGTTTATGTTTATTCTAAAGTACTCCTTGATCTTCACACAAACATAACAAGTGGAATATTCAGCAAGATCAGAGAAGAGGTCTTGAGATTTAGAAAAAAAAAATAATTTATTTTATCTGTCTAGATCCCCCAAATCTAAAATCACTTCACTCCATAGTCAAAAACTTAAAAAATGGAAATTACAATTAGGTTTCATAGAATGTATAGAACTTGATAGAACTAAGGGCTGCTTAGTACAATTTACCACCCAGAGGAGTTTAACCAAGGCCCATTCACACCCACTTCAAAGTAATAAGAACAACAATGGAGTTGGCAAAACAGTGGTATAGGTGCGCAATTTAAGGAATTATATGGCAATTTTGCTCTACATTCAAGAACTCAAAAGAAAATTGAACATTCTTCCTCAACCAAATGGAATATTGGTGAATAATACTAAGTTAGATGAATGTTTATTATAATTTTTATATGTGAACAATGTTAGTTTGATGCAATATCATCAAGAAATTATTTGTATCAAATTGAGAAAAAAAGATTAGAGGAACAGCAATCTATTCCTGTGGAAAAGTCTTCCTTTGATCATGCTGTAGTCATCCAGTATTGTTTTAGAAGAGGATCGTAATACAGAAAAATCTTTGTTATTAAAAACAATAGAAGTGGCCAGACATGGTGGCGCTTGCCTGTAATCCTAATGGCTTGGGAGTCTGAGGCAAGATGATGGCAAGTTCAAAGCCAGCTTTAGCTATTTAGCAAGGTACTAAGCAACTCAGTTGAGAGTTATATTATACAAAATAGGGCTGGGACAAGAGTTAATATCTAGAATCAACAAATGGGACTTACTCAAACTAAAAAGTTTTTTCTCAGCAAAAGAAACAATAAGAGAGGTAAATAGGGAGCCTACATCCTGGGAACAAATCTTTACTCCTCATACTTCAGATAGAGCCCTAATATCCAGAGTATACAAAGAACTCAAAAAATTAGACAATAAGATAACAAATAACCCAATCAACAAATGGGCCAAGGACCTGAACAGACACTTCTCAGAGGAGGATATACAATCAATCAATAAGTACATGAAAAAATGCTCACCATCTCTAACAGTCAGAGAAATGCAAATCAAAACCACCCTAAGATACCATCTCACTCCAGTAAGATAGGTAGCCATTATGAAGTCAAACAACAACAAGTGCTGGCGAGGATGTGGAGAAAAGGGTACACTTGTACATTGTTGGTGGGACTGCAAATTGGTGTAGCCAATTTGGAAAGCAGTATGGAGATTTCTTGGAAATCTGGGAATGGAACCACCATTTGACCCAGCTATTCCCCTTCTCGGTCTATTCCCTAAAGACCTAAAAAGAGCATGCTACAGGGACACTGCTACATCGATGTTCATAGCAGCACAATTCACAATAGCAAGACTGTGGAAGCAACCTAGATGCCCTTCAATAGACGAATGGATAAAAAAAAAATGTGGCATTTATACACAATGGAGTATTACTCTGCATTAAAAAATGACAAAATCATAGAATTTGGAGGGAAATGGATGGCATTAGAGCAGATTATGCTAAGTGAAGCTAGCCAATCCCTAAAAAACAAATGCCAAATGTCTTCTTTGATATAAGGAGAGTAACTAAGAACAGAGTAGGGAAGAAGAGCATGAGAAGAAGACTAACATTAAACAGAGATGAGAGGTGGGAGGGAAAGGGAGAGAGAAGGGAAATTGCATGGAAATTGAAGGAGACCCTCAGGGTTATACAAAATTACATACAAGAGGAAGTGAGGGGAAAGGGAAAAATAATACAAGGGGGAGAAATAAATTACAGTAGAGGTGGTCGAGAGAGAAGAGGGGAGGGGAGGGGAGGGAAGGGGGGATAGTAGAGGATAGGAAAGGCAGCAGAATACAACAGACACTAGTATGGCAATATGTAAATCAATGGAAATGTAACTGATGTGATTCTGCAATCTGTATATGGGGTAAAAATGGGAGTTCATAACCCACTTGAATCAAAGTGTGAAATATGATATATCAAGAACTATGTAATGTTTTGAACAACCAACAATAAAAAAATAAAAAAAATTAAAAAAAATAAATTCAAAGCAAATGGGAAAAAAAGAAGAGGATATACAATTAATCAACAAATATATGAAAAAATGCTCATCATCCCTAGCAATCAGAGAAATGCAAATCAAAACTACTCTAAGATATCATCTCACTCCAGTCAGAATTATGAAGACAAACAACAATAAATGTTGGAGAGGATGTGGGGGAAAAGATACACTCATATGCTGCTGGTGGGACTGCAAATTGGCGCAGCCAATATGGAAAGCAGTATGGAGGTTCCTTGGAAATCTTGGAATGGAACCACCATTTGACCCAGCTATTCCTCTCCTCAGATTATACCCAAAGGACTTAAAAACAGCATACTATAGGGACACAGCCATATCAATGTTTATAGCAGCACAATTCACAATAGCTAAACTGTGGAGTCAAACTAGACCAGTTTTAAAAAACAAAAACAAAACCCAGGAGATTTCAGTCAACCTTACTTAGGGTAATAAGGAAGTCCCCTCTGTTTTAACCCAACAAAGAAAGTAAGTTTGAAATGACCAATCGGTTTCTGCTTTGTTCAGCCTTTTTCTGCCTTAAAGCTAGCCTCTGTTCAATTCACAGAACACTCACTTAACTTTATAGAATAAAATGTTGTACAATTCTAGAATCACAAATAAGAGCCAATTTGATTTTTTAAAAATACCTTTATTTTATTTATTTATTGTTATGTGGTGCTGAGGATTAAACCCAGTGCCTCACATGTGCTAGGCAAGCACTCAACCACCGAGCTACAACCCCAATTTGATCTTTATATTTGTTACAATGTTGGTCTGACAATGTGCAATAAAATGTTCAACTTAAAAAAAAAAAATAGGGCTGGGGATGTGGTTCAGTGGTCAAGTGCCCCTGAGTTCAATCCCCAGTAACTCCCAACAAACAAACAAAATTAAAAGCCTGATGCTTGTAGAAAGAATCCAAAGTTAAACATTGTTCAAGTTCATATTCTGAGGCTACATTACCTTATTGAAAGTGAAAGAAGAGTCTCCTCAGGTAGAGCCTTCAGGTGTTCTAGTTAGTAATGGCAATGTTGTATCTCAAACTGTGACATTAAGATCTGAAGCAGCTAGAAGCTCCTTCATGATGACATCAGTCCTACAATAGACACTAAAATTTATAGACCTATACTTGCTATGAGCAAGTTTTAATTGGAATTATGTCATTTTGGTTTGAGAATATAGCTGAATCTATTGAACTGTACCTCAGGATTAAAAATAAAGAAGAATTTGTTGAAGAACTTGTCCTGAAACCAGCAGGAAAAAAAAAAAAGGCTTAGCATGCAGAACTATCTAATTCTCTATAACTTTCTGTTCTCTAAGTACTAACTGGACAGATGAAATTGTTTTCTTACATGTTGCTCTCATGTTTAAAAATCTACCTAAAATTTAATTGTGCTCCAAAGTCAAGCTTACTTTAGAGAATGGAAAGACTACTTAACTATATTATATTGTTACTAACAAAAATGGTTGGGTGTTGTTATAGTCTCATGTAAGTTGTCCCCCAAACGCTCCTGTGTTAATGCAGAAATACTCAGAGGGAAAATGGTTTAATTATGAAAGATGTAACCCAATTTGTTTATCCTTGTTGAAATGCACTAACTGGTTGGTAATTGTACGTAAGTGCGACATAACTAGAGGAGGTAGGTCGTTTTCCTGGAAGGTTGCAACTTCCTCTGGGCCTCTTCCCCTTTCTCATTCTGCTTCCTGGCCACTGTGAATGGAGTAGCTACCTGCTGTCATGCCCTTCAGCTGTGATGTTCTGCCTATCAAGGCCCAGAGCAATGGAATCAGTCAATAATGGACTGAGTCTTTAAAGCCATGAGCCAAAATAAATTTTCCTTCTCTAAGTTGTTCTTTTCAGGTATTTTGGTCATAGTATCACCAAGCTAACAAATATAGGAATGTGAGTATAAGCTGTTTAAGACAGTTTCTTAAGGTCTACAGTATTTTTGGATTATGAGTCTCCATAAATAATATTTTTTTAAAATATTTTTGCAAATTGTCTTTCTATTCTGTATTGCTAATTTTCCTGTGTGTAAGTTTAATGTATTACTTTTTAAAGATTTTTTTTAGTTGTAGATGAACCCAATGCCTTTATTTTATTTATTTATTTTTATGTGGTGCTGAGGGTCTAACCCAGTGCCTCACACATGCCAGGTAAGTGCTTTACCACTAAGCTACAACCACAACCCCAATATATTACTTTTTTAAAGAAAACATTCTAAACCTCTTAAATTCATATTTCAACTCTGACAACCAAATGAGAAAAATCAGGCATGAGCAGCTTTATCTCATTTTTTGGAATTTTGTAAATTATTTACGTGTATCATTTTTAACAACACATTAGTTTTTTTTTTTTTGTTACTTCTTTCTTCATATAAGCCTACTATAGGTGTATTCATTTTTGTGTATAGAGATTTATTTATTAAATTAATTTCATATGCATTTAAAAAAAACACCAATAGCCCCAGTGGATCCAATGGGGCATCACTCGGGTATACTCATGCCTCTGCTATAACTTGTACTGTGTGTACCATCATTATATCCAGCATTCTGAGCATTGATTTTTCGTATATTTCTGCTCACATTTTCATGAAAAGTGTTAACTTCTGAATATAATTCTGTATGCAAATAATTTCAGTAAGAAAACTAAAAAGCTTTCCAATAACAATGCTCTTGCATATAATAAATAAAAATAAACAAAAGACCTTATAGCTGGGGTGAGAATCAGATGATAGTAGACACTAGAGAAGGAATATCAAATTGTCAATTCTGGCATCTCTGTAAATTAATAGATGCAAAGTTATGTCTTAGCTGAGGTGATTCCAAGGGGATCTCTCCCAGAGACATCAATTCATGTGCAGTAGCTTTCAAAGTTACTACCTTTAAACCATATGGTTCCAAAGGAACCTGAGGCCCAAATAAGTCGTGATTCTCTCTTTCCTAAGTTGAAAATATTGGAGACTATCTTTGGAAGGAGGAACCAGAATGTCTAGAACATGGTGGCTTGAAATCATGTCTGTTAGCTTTCTAATAAATTCCTTCCCAAAAGATAAACTTAGGGAAATTTTGTGGGAGGAAGTACACATTCATAAGTACAATATATTCTAATTCATACATTCATGCTTAAGAGATAGAAAAACAGCTTAAATAATGGAATCAGTTTAGTCTACCATTCCTCTCAAGCATATACTATGGAGTTAGAGAGAACAAAATATACGAACCTGCTTTTTTCTCTGTGGGTGTCAAATCCTCAGTGCCACATTTTATCACCCTGGATAAGAGTCTAAAGATTAAAGACACATACTGCTTGTACAGCATGGCCTTTAAACTCAAGCCAACTAGTTCCTTGGATATTTGGCACCAAAAACAATGATAGGAAAAAAGTGTTGGACTTAATGAAAAATGGTGTCATCTAGTCATTTGTTAAAAAGAAAGTTTTAGTGTGCAGCTATCATGTACCAAAAAGTAATTTCCTTTTGCCTAAATATACATGGGGAAGAAGACAGATAATGTCCTTCCTCTCATGGAGCATGTATATAGTGAATAGGGACAGAAAAAAAAAACAAATAACATAAAAATCAAAAAGGTGAATTATTGATAATAAAATACAGCAGAGTAGTCAGAGAGAAATGGAGAAGGGGGCTGATTTGGGTAGTTTAATCATGGAAGGCCCTTTAAGGACATATGTTTGAGCCAAAACTTTAAGGAAGGAGTCATCCAGGTACAGATTTAAGGGAAGAGTCCTCAAGGCAGAGAGAAAAGGTAGTGTAAAGGACCTGTGTTTGAAGGTTGATGTTTTCTAGTAACAGAAAGAGTGTGAGTGAAACAGGAGTATAATTAATCAAGATAAGAATGGTTGAAAAAGAAGCTAGGAGCCAGAGAAATAATGCCTACAATTTGGTTTGCGATTTTGAACCTGGGGAATGCCTAATGAACAGGGAGGGAGCAGTGGAATGTTTGAGCTTGCCACTTGAGACAAGAATTGTAGTTAGTCACAAATTTGGAGATCTTCAGCTGTATTATATTCTCTGTTCTTGAATCCTGACTTCTGCTTAGAATATGTCTTTTAGGAACCAGGTAAAGCAATTTTTAGGTAAAGAGAGATAAGAAGAATAAATAATGGAAAAGTATGATCTGAGCAGATATCCTTGGAATGAGTGAAAGTTTGCAAGTTATTTGAAATGTTTTCCTGCAGTAAAGTTGGGAGAAAATGATGCCACTTGGGTAACCAAATCCTAAAGAATAACGTTCTCAATTCTGCTTATGTATCTCCAGACAAGGTGGAGAGAAGCTAAAAGTAGGAGAAGAAAGACATTTCTTAGAGGGCAGCAGAAATGAGGATAAAAAGGGTGAAAGACAAAGAAATCATAAATTAATAAAATTAATAAAAGGCAGGGAGCTAAAATATACCCCTGTGCACTAATACAGAATTTCACTAAATACAGCATAAATGTTGAAGGAGGAAAGATTGTTGAGTGAAGACTGGAACAAATAGTCTTAAAGTCATAGTAGGGATGCTAAGTGTCTTTATACTGGGAACTTTGTGTATGGCATCTTATAAATAGCATTTTATGAATTCCGTATTTTCTCTTTTGATTTCTCTTAGCTGGGTCCTGCTCTCCCTGAACTGATACTCTAGCTCTTTAATTCTCTTACTTCCTTGTATGTGTTTTACTTCTCATTTTTAAATAATATTTTGCTTTAAAAATTTAAAATTTATATAAATAATGTATGGAACTTTTTGAAATTTCATGCATAAATAAGAAACTCTAAGAAAATAGTTTATACTTGGGTAGATAGCAATGTATTGTTACATGCATTTTTACCATGTTCATGAATACTTTCATGTTGTCATATAAAAAAAAATTTAAGTGAGTTTAAAAAAGTGGAAAATGCATACAGTGAGGAATGGATATGGAGGTGTTAGCATTTGACCAAGAAATTCTGCCTTTAGAAAAACTTAGAGAAATAATCAGAAATGCACACAGAGTTTCGTTTAAAGATACGCAGTATAAGAATACTTCTTCATTCAACAAACAACAATGTAAGTAAATATTTTTTCTTACTAAGTTTCACATATGTTATTTGAAGTTGGGATTACAGAATAGAAAAAGTTTCTGACCTCATAGATATTGCATTCTTAACTAATGAGAATTTTTTTAAAAAACAAAAAGGCTGTGGAAACAGACTTCATCTCTTACAAGGTAAGAATGGTTAAGTAAGATGCACTCATGCTGAATAGATATTAAAGTTTATCTGCATATATTAACTTGGAAATTTTACCAAGATATGCTATGAAGTATCTGTATTGTTTTCCAGTGCCTAGCACATAATTTCCCAAGAGACGGTATGGTATCTGGCATATGAATGTTTTAAATATTAATATTTGTTCTATTGTCTTTCAGTAGTTAAAATATAGTGATATTTATTTTCTTCATTGTATATTTTATATTTCCAAAAATTTTTACCAATGGTATATTTATGTCTATTGATTAATGCAATAATAAAGCCTATAATCAATAAGTGTACAGATACTGCACTGTTAACAGTATCACTTAATAATAATATCATTAATATTTTGAAATGCTAATAACAAAGACAGTTGTAAATAAAAAGAATAGTTGTGAACAAAAAGTCCAATATAGACCTGGAAAAGCACTAATAATCACGGTGCAGAGTACTTCAGGGAAACATTCAAATGATTTTCCAGTTCTTTCTTCTTTGTGGGTTTATCAAGAAACTTTCTTCCTGTATGTGTTTATGTATGTGTGTCCATGTGTGTGCATGATTTATTATTTGTTCATCTTAATCCAGTTACAGGTACTTGTCATATCTAAAAGAAGATCTGGAAATGTTCCCACTTTTCAGGTGGAACTCCTTCTAACCCTTTATTTTAAAGGCATAGAATAATGAAAGAATAAAAATGTCTGACTTCTAACATAAAATTAATGGCACAGTTTTTAAAGTTACGTTCTAGAAATTAGGAGAAAATACAAAAATTTAAATACAATAGGAGGAATGAGAATCCTGAAATGATAATCTTGACTTGAATAATAACTGCAAATGTGAATTAATATCTTAATAAATTCTAGGACTCATGCTTTGTACATTATATGCATTATTTATTTAATCCTTCAGTAAATCTATTTTATAGGAATAACTATGTCCCCCCATTCTGTAGATTAAAAAAAGACATAATAGTTGTATTCATAGCTAGTGAATGATAGAACCCAAATACAAATCAAGGCCTGTCTTGCTCCCAAGACAATAATTGTTATTTCTCTACTTCTCTGCACACCGGGGAAATTTTAGACCCCAAATTTTTGAGGTTGCCAATCATGAATTTTTAAAAGAAGATATAACATTTCCAAAAGAGAAAAGGCATAAGACTCTCATCCTTTATTTTTTCCTAAAGTTTTACTTTAAGTACACAAACTGACAAGAGCTTTGGATGTGTCATAACCCCGTATGACCAGTGTTAGATATATAGCTCTGATATCCTGGTGTGTAGAAGAGTGACACTATACACCCTCGCTAGGGGTGGCAGTCCATAAAACTCCACAATCTAGGCTCACTTGAGTAGCTTCAGTACCCGGATGGCCCAACATCATTAGGCCTAAGGACAGGCAGAATTAGATTCTGGATCAAGAAAAGCAGTGAAACCAAACTAAAGAGAAAACCAGGGAGCAAGCAATCACCTTGCTTGGAGAGCCAACAATAAATCAGACACAAATCTGGGGAAATATACAGAATGTGTAATTTGATTTATTTATTCTCCCAGTTGTGGCATAAAAGAACTTATGTAACGTATATATAGGTACATATACATACATACATACTCATGTATATGTGCTTAGCATGCATATACACATGGTAGCAAGATTATGACAATTAGATTACAAGCTAAAGTAAGCCAGACATCATTTTAATTTATACAATTCATAAGAGTTATTAAACAATATTGTCTAGTGTAGATAAGGACATAGAGAAAGTGCTTCAGGACATTTTCCTGTGGAAAGGTAGAATCTAAGAGGCCCTTAAGGGATGAGTGACAGAAGAATGTAAATCACTTCCCAACATTGCTATTTCACTTCTATGAATCTCCATTTTCTCTTCTGTTAAATGAAGGTAAAAATAACTACCTTAAAATTATATCACTTAAATTTTAGAGAAAATGCACTCAATGTCCTTAAATGGTGCCCAGAATTATATTAGCCCTTAATATTTATAGAAACTTCTTCAGATCCAGATATGTTCATAACTATGAAAGTTCAGTCTTTTGGACTAATGAAGCTAAAATCTAATTAAAACCATGAAATAAAAAATAAAAGTTTTTAAACAATGATGCAAATCAGCCATATATCTCTCCAAGTTGGATTTCTATGGCTTCAATATTTAAATTATTTAGATGTGCTAGGCAATCTTTAAAAATGCAAAAATATAGTGATTCTTAAACTTTAGTTAATATAAGTTCTTTGTGGGAATTTGTTCTGCTGTTTTGATCTCAGGAAGGTTGCAAAATCTCCCTTTTGAGAAACACCAGCACAAAGTCTTATTCTCTTTTGATAAATTATATAGTACAGTGAGTAAATGTAATTACTCTACTTGGACTGATGCTTTATTTTATAACTCAAATAGCTTGGAGCTATTAAAAGGATATTTCTTTTTTTCATTCTATAATTCAGTGCTTTCATGAATCTAGATAGATCTTGACAAATAATATTAATTAGTGAAGTTCTACTACCAGTCCAAATTCTCTGTTAATTATTTATTATAATAATTTCTCCTTTATAAAACTGATATATTAGTGGTTAAGAAGGTAATTTTTATCCTAACATTTTTTAATGTTTTTCCACAATGAAAACAGATTAATCATGTTTTCTGTTACATTAATACATGATCACTGTAAAACAGTTGAGTAGTACATTAAAAAGCAAAGAAATTAAGCATCATGTAAAATTCCACTAGCCTGAGGTAAAAACTATTCATGCATTTGACTATGAACATAAACCCATACACATATATCTGTAAGTTGTGTGTATACATATGTATGTATATATAGCTATAATTTTAAACAAAGTAACTCATATCATGTATGATATTTTATCTTGAAATTTTTAAACACTGACTTTCAAAGAGTGATTTAGTTCTCTTTTTAATCCCCCACTTTATCTTTATACATCTCCAATATTACATCTCCCTCCCTGACCATGTATAATCAATTCATAATGTGGTACCTATCCTTTTCATACAAGTGCACACATCAATTTACCAGTGCTTATTTTTTAAAAGCGCAACCATCTTACATACAACTCTTGTCTTTATTTTTCCAGTTGGTAAAGATCTCACTTATTCTTTTGAGTTCCAACTCAGTACTTAGTAGCTATAACTTTAGACACACCATTCTGTATGTTAAGTATTCATCTGTAAAGTGGTGATACTTACAGTACTTCATTCATTGCGTTGTTATTAGGCACAATATATTAATATATATAGAATACCTAGAATAGTATCTTACTCAAAGTAAGCTCTATAAAACATTAGTTATTTCTATTATAATATCTACAAAATATTACTTAATGGTATAGATGTATAAAAATGTATTCCATCCTAAGGCCCTAATGAAATAATAAATCTAGGCAATGATCTTCAATAGATGTTAAACCCTTTGGGTGCTCAATATACAAGTGATCAGACAACACCTGAACCCATTAATCAAAGCTAACTGTGAAAAGTAGAATAACATGACATTATATACTTACAGGTGTAATGAAGAATTTAGTACCACTCATTAAACATATTAACTATATATTTTACCTAAACTTTATAGTAGACACTTAGTATCCACTGTTTTACCAGTATGTAGTAAAAACATGATGTACCAAGAAGATTGCTAAATAAAACCGCAGTTTATAACAGCTAAATCTGGAATGACCAAATTTATTAAACAATATATGGCAGAAAAAAGAGAGAAAAGAGACCATTATAGACTAAGAGACTTGAGAAATATACCAACAAAGTACAATATAGAGATCTTGTTTGTATTCTGATTCAATAAATCAACTGTAAAAAGTTCATTTTTGGATCACAGATGAAATTTGGACACCAAGTATTTATAGGTATTAAACATTACTGATGATTTTTCTATGATGATGATATTGGCACATTTCAAAGAATCCTTATCTAAAATATTTATGAATGGAATGCTATCAATGATAGGGTATGTTTTTGAGAGTCTCAGAGGAAAAAAGCCAAAGGTAGATACATAAATTAGATCAAAAAAATGTTGATAATATTAACGTAATGGATGGGTTCATTATACTAAGCTATCTACTTTCGTTTGTGCTTGAAACTTTCTATAATTAAATATTTTCTGTTAAAATTTGAAGTTTTTCCTATTAGGGACATTTACTTGTTTCCATTTTTTTAAATTAAGAAATATGCTATAATAATATATAGTGTTAAAAACAAATGTTAATAGTATAAATTTCCAAGAAAAAAAATGTTAGATCATGTTTTTTATTTAAAATCTACTTCTACTTTGGCTTCCCAAAAGACCAAAACCCTTTTCCAACGGCAATGAATATTGCTTTTGTCTCTCATGTTTAACAATTTTAGGGGTTAAAACCACTTTAAAGATTATCAATTGTTGTTAAACAATGATATAGATCATTGTTTTTTTCTTTGCATTTTCATTCTTTTTCTTGTTCTTTTTAGATATACATAATAATTGAGTATATTTTAACATATTATACATACATGGAGTATATCTTATTCTAATTCAGATCCCATTCTTGTGGTTATATGTGATGTGGAGATTCATATATGAATCTGGGAGAGTTATGTCCAATTCCTTCCACTATCTTTTCTATTCCTATCCTTCCTCCCTTTCCTTCATTCCCCTTTGTCTAATCCAGTGAACTTCTATTCCCTGCCCCCACCGTTGTTGTGAGTTAGCGTCCACATATCAGAGAGAACATTTGACCTTTGGTTTTTGAGGGATTGAGTTATTTCTAGTAACATGATAGTCTCCAAATCCATCTATTTATAGGCAAAAGTCATAAAGTCATTCTTTTTTATAGCTAAAATATTCAGCAAATGTTTGTTTTTAACAGTCATTTAGATATACTCTTTTGTGAATTGTATTTTAATATTCCTATGGTTTTTTACTGAAATCACTATTTTCTTATCACTAATCTATATGAATTCTTTGATTTTTCTATATTTTTTTCACATATTTTACTCTACATAGTTTGCTCACCAACATTATTTGTGGTTTATTTTTCTAGGCAATTTGCCTCAAAATTATATAGTTAAACATGGATTTTTTTTTTCCTTCAACATGTTTATAGGTTTCTCATTTTGGTTTTAAAAAATTCTCCAAGGTATACTGTCACAAGCCGTCCACGGGATGCATGTGGGTCACTGCACGTGGAAGCACTATGGATAGAGACAGCTGGTGTATGGGAATGGCTAGTGGACATTTCCTCTGGTTAATTGCCCAGGGACTATGTGGATCTCTTTCCTGCTTTGCTGTAGTCCACACAGCACCTGAGATGGGTGTGACCTGCTGACTGCAAGACACCATGAAGCAAGACTCCACCTTGAAACATTATGCCTGCCTTTGATATCCCCATCCCAATCCACTGAGGGGAACCCCATTTCCGTCACCTGCTCAGGATGCAGGCAAGAGTATACAATATATATTATCTCAAAATTTTTCTGCCGAATTCATATAATTTAATCTCTTTTAGTACCATTAAGTATATCCAACAGGATTGTATTTATTAAGTTTCTAGAAAGTTTGTTCTACTGGACATTTTTAGAGTAAACTTTTGTAGTTAATTATACTGTCTAAAATTGTCATTGGTTTTCTATTTAATTAATTTTTCAATTTCATTAATTTTAGTCATTAGCTTTATCCACTTTTTCTCTTATTTTCCATTCCTTTGGAACTTATTTTTGAAAATGCTTCAAAAGAATATTGTGTCCTTCTTTATATCTTTTCATGTGTGTGTGTATGTGTGTGTGTGTGTGTTCCTGGAATTAAACCCAAAACCTCACTCATGTTAAGTAAATACTCTGCCACTAAGCTATATCCCCAGATCTTTGTAGTTTTAACGACAATGGCATTTAAGTCTAAATATATTCCTATTTAGCAACTTTGCAATTTTTTTCTCCTTAAATTAAGTATTATGTAGGAGTGTATTCCTTAATTCTAAGTAATCAGGGCTTCATGATAAACTTAATTTATTTCTGATTCTATGGTATTATAATTTTATAATTATATAATTATATTGTAGAATATACAGTAAAAAAAAAAGTCTCTCTAAAAACTGTACTAAATTTTCCTTTGTGGTCAAAGGGAGAAATCTATTTTTATAATGTTCTCTAATGAAACGATATATTTTGCTTTACAGAATTTAAAGGTTATACATATACATACCTACCTGATCAAGTTTGTACTTATCTATTTCAATTTTTGTCTTTATAGAAACTTTTGATTTCTATAAAATGGATAAAATGTGTATTAAAATTTTTTCTCTAATTTTACTTTTCTTGGACTTTATTACATTTTAATATTTCTATATCATATATTTGTGGCTACATTGTTTGCTGAATAGAGCTTACTGGATATTAGTCACTATTATATTCAGTCACTATATTATGTTTCCTGTTTTATTGCTTTTAACATTAAAGTCTAAATTAACTGACATTATGGCAACTCTTGCTTCTTAAATACTTTATATCTCCCAAACTATCACTTTTTAAAATCACTTTTTATCTTTATTTACTACAGTAAGTGATAAACAGTATATAACTAGAGTTGTGTTGTTTTAATAGAAATTTCTGTTTTTTTAATGCCATTTCTGTCTTAAAGTTTAAAAATTTAGCACATAATATTGAGGTAATAACTATAATTAATTTTATCCTTTTTAACTTACTTTATTTCCTGCCTACCTTACTATTTTTTCTTTTTATTTGTCTTTATGCTTATGCTTTCTAGTTTTTACATTATTTTTTTCTTTAATATTTTTTACTTATTTAAATTTTTATTTCACTTATCTATATTCACTGATTACCAGCACTGTATTATTTAAAACAATCATACTTTCAGTATGTCTGCCTAAAAATATGAAAACAAGATATCAATTATTCCCCTCAAAGAGATGCCATATTCCCCAAGTGCTTCCTTCTACACCAATAACAAAATGCTTTTTCTTCTCACTACATATCCCTCACCAACTAATTCCAGATATAACTGAAATGGTTTGATGTCTTTATTCTCAGACAGTTATGAAGTTTTCCTAGAAATGTGCATTCTATTTAGAGAAAATATCTATCTTATCTATATATTCATTCATCTTTTTATCCATCCATAGACTCACAACTATTTCTTCTTTATTGTCCTTTACCACAGAGGTTTTTTTCTGATTATTCTTGTTTAGATGGTGTGTTAGTCAGCTTTTCATCACAGTGACAAAATACTTGAGAAAAACAATTGAGATAAGAGGTTTTTAGAGGTCAGTCCATGATCCACTGGTTGTGTTGTTTCTAGGCCTGTAGTAAGGCAGAACATCATGGCTGAAAGGATTGTGGCAGAGGAAAGTTACCTCATAGCAGCTGAGAAACACAAAGAGAAATGGGCTAGAGACAATATATCGCACCTAAGGGCATGCCCCAAGGGTCTACACTCTCCTACTAAGATCCAACTCCTACATTGTCCAAGTCCTCTTAATAATACATTCAGAAAATAATAAATCCTTCAATGTATTAATCCATCAATGAAATCAGAGCCCTCATTTTCTTTACCTCTGAACATTGCTGCACTGCAGACTAAGTCAGTACACAAGACTTTGGAGGACATTCCAGATCCAAACTATAACAGATGGTGTCCTCTTTGAGTCATTGTCTTCACACAAGGTGTCAGAATACATCTATGCCGAATTTCAATCCTGTACTTTCACATGGCTATATCAATAGGTCTACTAGATGTCTGCTAATGAGTAGATTAGTATCAGTCTGATTTATTTTACTTGGTAAACAATTTTTTTCTTTCCATCTGTAGTTTAGAAAATGTTCTCTTTATTCTTAGAGTTGAGGAATTTATAATACTAAGTATGATCTATCTTTTGTTCTCGGGCCTGTGTGGAATTTCCTAAACCCTTTCAATCTATGGAGTATAATTTATCTTTAGAATATAACATTTTCATCTCTTGCTTGTGAAATTATTTCCCCATTTCCATCAATTTCTTTCTCTTCCTCAAGAGTCCACATTATTTGAAAGTTCACATTCCTGAATTTATTATATTTTATGATTTCTTCTCATTATTTCCATTTCTTTGTGTTTTTTTCTTTTGTTTTAAGACATTTCTTCCCCATAATCTTTGATCATTTTTTAACAATGATCATTTTTTACCTCACAATTTTCTATTACATTGTTTTCATTCATATCTAGTTTCAAAGTTATCTACTAATATTTTTATCTCAAACATCATGTTTCTCAATATCATACACACACTAACATTCTCAGTTTTCCCTAGCAATATTTGGTGAAGAGCCACCATTACTAAGAATTTTATTTTCTCAGAGGGATTTGGGTCCAGCTGTTAATCTACCTTAATGGTGATAATATCACATTTGAAGGGAGATGCAGCTGTGTCTGCATCTGTAGACCTCTCAAATTTTTATGTGCATGTGAGTCACCTGTTCTAATTCAGTACATATGGGATGGGGTGAATTGAGCATCTTTGTTAAGCTCACAGATATGTAATTTTTGCTGGTATCAAGGACCACACTATGTGTAGAAAGGTATTAGCACATACCACTCCAGCAGGTTGTCAGTCTCAAAGGTATCTGGAAAACTTATTTATACCTGTATTTTTCCTGTGCAAAAGCTTGCATTTTCCAGACTTTAGTCCAGTGTTAGAAAAGATCCATATATCCTATTTTGTTTTCCTTCCTAGATGAGGAAGACTAGTACTTTTTCAACAAGGATACTCATCTTTCCATCTGGAAATTTGTGAAACTCTATAGGGAAAACTGTCTACAGGATTTACACAATAAGATTAGTCAATACTTCATAACTATTCTACTAAAGAAGGGAAATTTTCTTCTATCTCTCTCTATTTACTCAAGGGAGAACCATGGCATGGCTTATACCACTCAAATCCCCTTGTGAATTTTTCCAACAGCTGGTTGGCTCAACAAAAGTAGTTTGGTGCTGATGTGGATTTATGGGACATGTTTGAACTATCCCATTCATTTAAAAAGCATTTAGAATATATATGTAACTAAGAAGTCATTTTCATGATAACAAGAGATGCATACATATTTTTAGTATCTGTGAGACTAATCCAGGCTTCCATAAAAAGCTCAGATTTGGGGCAGAAAAAGATCAAGTGCAATTGCCTTATCAAACCATAAAGGAAAAGAACTAGCATTCCATTAAATGAAGTTCCCTTTGACATTTCACTGAAGAAAGTCAAGATGGTATTTTATATTTGGGATCCTGAATAACTAAAAAAGAAAAGAGAAAAAAAAGTACGTACTTGAAAATTGAATAGAGTGCAGAATCATCATATTCGTTAAGCCCTTTTTGGGTCCTGATGTTGTTGGAATACAGGTAAATGAGAATGTAGTTTGTACAATGGACTTTTCACATTATGGCCTCCAGGAAGTAAGCACCACGTTTATACATTTTAAACATTCATGCTGTGAAAATCCTATCAGTACTGTTTTATGACAGTTCATTCATAGAGATATCCAGATAAACTCCTTTTTCTAGAAGTCAGAAGTATATTTTCTTTTTTAAATAAGTAAAAAATAGATCGTTAACCCAATAATGCTGCATGCTGCACTTTCCATTGGAACCACTAATACCCAGTTTTAATGAGGTTGGTCTGCATGGAGTACAGGAGAGCAGAGCAGCTGTAAGCAGAATAAACAGGGTTGCTACGAAGCAGGAAAAGATTCCCTTAGGAGAGAGCTGTGCCTTAACAGTGCTACCTAATGGGACAGCTCCAGACATAAAAATTCAGCCTTCCCAAAGCATGAAGCTTTCATTCTTCTGTAACTGCCTTGGTGAGAAAAACTCCCAGGGAGACTGTAAAAGAGCAGTAGTGTTGTCATTATCATTCCTGGGTAAAGGAAAAACCTTTTATGTCTAAAGGTGCCCCCCTCCCCACACACACATTTCATTAGTTATCTCTGTTTGGAAAATTTAACTATGATCATAGGGCTCTGCTTCTAACCAATATACATCAGCTATAATACATTAAATACTAATTTTCTGCTACTTATTTCAGCTCAATTTAGATGAATTTCTTATAAAAGTTCAATAGGTCATCTGATTACAGATTTTGTGCTACCTTTGCAATGTTATGGCACACATGTAAAGTAATAGCAAAGCAGAAAAATTCCATGAACCTGTAAGAACAAGCATTCATATGTGAAGTTATATTTCACCTACTACATTGGGGATTTATACTATAGATCTGGAGAAAACTCTAGAGACTACCAGATTTACACATTCTCTTAAAACCTCTCAATACTATCCAAGACTGATAGTTTGTCTTCTCCATAACACGTTCCAGGTCAGAGATCCCATAATTTTCAAGAATTTTTTATACAACTTAAGGCTTCTACTTATACATCTAAAATTTCATTTATTTTAATATTACTTCAAAAATGTCAGATTTTTATTTTTTAAGAGAAATCAAGGTTAAAAAAGTAGGTCAGTGGAATCCTGAAGATAGTAATATCAGAACTCCATGTTCCAACTACTAACTTATTCTTCCCAGTACACTATGTTTTCTCAAAAGCTAACATATATGAAATGTATGCAATAGTATTTTAAAACAATTTTTCATATTACTATTCACAGAGGCTTTATATTTTTGGTTTTGTTGTTTTGAAGGAACAGTATCAGAAAGAAATGATAAAGGAATATATAAATGCAATACAAATATTTTTAGAAGAATAATAGATACTAAGAGAAAATGAGCTATTTGGTTTTTTTTTTTTTCCTTTTCTTTTCTTCCTGCGGTCCTAGAGATGCTATGTGAAATGAAGGTTAATCAATATATTAGAGATAAGTATGACAATCATCTGCAAATTACAATTCTTTTCTGTAATTCAAATTACTCTCCTGCCCACAGAAATATATTGTAATCATTTCAATAACATATTCTTTATAAACAGAACACAGAAATTAATGGGACCCTGGAAATGGATAAGAATTGGTTTTTGCAAAATAAAACAGTGTCTAAATTTGTTCCTATACATCAGTGATGAATCCACTGAAAGAGAAATTAGAAAAACTATTCCATTCACAATAGCTTCAAAAAATAAAATAAACTATTTTGGAATCAATTTAACAAAAGAGGTAAAAAAAAATCTCTACAAAGAAAACTACAGAACACTAAAGAAAGTAATTGAAGAAGACCTTAAAAGATGGAAGGATATCTCATGCTCTTGGATAGGCAGAATTAACCTTGTCAAGATGGCCATACTACTGAAAAGGTTATATAGATTTAATGCAATTCCTATTAAAGTCCCAATGATATTATTCATAGAAATAGAAAAAGCAATCATTAGATTCATCTGGAAAAATAAGAGACCCAGAAGAGCCAAAGCAATCCTTAGCAAGAAAAGTGAAGCAGGAGGCATCACAAAATCAGAACTTAAATTATACTACAGAGCCATAGTAACAAAAACAACATAGTATGGCATCAAAACAAATACGTGCAGTATCTGTACAGATAGTACAGAATAGAACACAGAGAAAAACCTACATAAAAATAGTTATCTCATACTAGACAAAGATACTAAAAACATACATTGGATAAAAGATAACCTCTTAAACAGATGGTGCTGGGAAAACTGGAAATCCATATGTAACAAAATCAAATTAAAATCCTATCTCTCACTGTGCACAAAAATCAACTAAAAAGTGGATCAAAGATTCAGGCACTAGAACAGAGACTCTGCACCTAATATAAGAAAAAGTAGGCTCAAATCTTTACCTTGTCAGCTTAGGAACTGACTTCATTAACAAGACTCCGAGAACACAAGAAGTAAAATCAAGAATCAAATTAAAAAGCTGCTTCACAGCAAATAAAAGAATGAGAATAGGAGAAAATATTACCTAGAAGCACCTCAGATAGAAAGTTAATCTCTAGGATATATAAAGAACTCAAAAAACTTAACACCAAAAGAACAAATAACCCAATCAATATATGAGCTAAGGAACTGAACAGACACTTCACAGAAGAAGAAATACAATCAATCAATCAAGAAATACTTAAAATTTGTTCAGCATCACTAGTAATTAGAGAAATGCAAATCAAAACTACACTGAGATTGCATCTCACACTAGTCAGAATGGCAATTATCTAAAACACAAGCAACAATAAATGTTGGTGAGGATGTGGGGGAAAAGATACACTCGTACATTCCTGGTGAGACTGTAAATTGGTGCAACCACTCTGAAAAGCACCACCGAGATTTCTCTGAAAATTTGGAATGGAACCACCATTTGACCCAGTTATCCTACACCTTAGTTTATATGCAAAAGACTTAAAATCAGCATACTACAGTGACTCAGCCACTTCAATATTTATAGCAGCTCAATTCACAATAGCTAAGCTATGAAACCAACCTAAGTGCCCTTCAACAGATGAATGGATAAAGAGATTATGGAATATTACTCAACCTTAAGGAAGAATAAAATTATAGCTTTTGCAGGTAAATGGATGGAGCTGGAGAATATCATGCTAAGCAAAATAAGCCAATCCCTAAGAACCAAAGGGCAAATATTTTCTCTAATATGTACATGCCCATTCAACAATAAGAGGGATGGGGAACTAGGGAAGAATAGTTACTTTAGATAAGACAGAGGGGAGTGATGGAGGGGAAAGAGTATGGGATAGAAAGGATAGTAGAATGAATCAGACATTATTACCCTGTGTGCCTATATGACTATGTGACCAGTGTAATTCTACATCATGTATGACCAGAAGAATGAGAATGTATACGCATAAGGTATCAAAATGCATTTTACTATCATGTATAACTAATTAGAACAATTTTTTTTAAAAAAAGAATCAGTACTTGGAAATTCTTAAAAAATACTCAATTTCAATTAAATGGCAGACTATGTTTATTTTGTGAACTACACAATGCTACATATTTGTATCCCTGAGAGGAATATGTATATTGTAACAGCCAGAAAAATGAAAAAAAAACTTTCTGAGATTCTCTATATGATTTTCTTAATATTAAGTAGCATACTTACTATCTGTACATTATAAATAGCACAATCATATTCCCCTATATAACATCAAATTTTGTATCTAGCAGTATATTTTAAGTGCTTAAAATACCTGAAGGGACCTGTGTACTTCTAATTTGAACAGATCAGTTTTCTTGCATGGTATTTTTGAGTTATACCCAGCTATCCCTGGATGTGATACAAAGTAGAATTATTGTTTCAATTGCAGACAAAATATATCCAAAAAAACCCCCAAGATTCTCAAATTGTAATTCTTCCAATAATCCACTCTCAATGAATACTATCATGGGTCTCTTGCATCTTTAGAAGAATTTTTGCCTACTAGTCAAATAAAAACGGTAAAGATAAAACTAGAACACACTGTCAAAATCATCACAACTTTCTTCATTTTTCCTTTTCTACTGAAGCCTTGCCTTGCCCTGGAGATCAAGCCCAGGATCACATGCTGTCAATTATTTGATCACTAAGCATCGTCTCTAGTACTTGAAAGAAGTTTTAATCTTCTACTTTTACTTCTACTTGTGGCCATGGCTCCCGTGGGGCAGGAATTCCTCCATTGCTACAGAGTTTACTCATTTCTGGGTCACATTTCTTCTTCTTGTCTCTATAGGAAAAAGCAGATTTGGCTTCTCACTGTGGCCTGTTCATTATTATTTTGCCATCCTATATCGTTGCCCTTAACCTTGGGCAAACTCTTTAATTATACTTCTGTGAGGATTTTCACACTTGTGAAACCATAAAATTTTTCAGCACTTTTTGGTGTTCCCCCTCTTTCTTTTTCCTGGAATAAGTTGAAGACCATTGACATTAGTACTTCTTTAAAGATCTGGCAAAACTCAGTTGAGAATCCAACTGGATATGGTCTTTTCTTGGTTGGAAAGCTTGTTACTACTGCTTCAATCTCATCAGTTTTTAATAATCTGTTTAGGTTTGCTATATGCTGTTGGTTCAACTTTGGTAGGTTGTATGTGTGTAGAAATTTGACCATTTGTTCTGGATTTTCCAATTTATTAGAATAAAAGTTTTCAAAAAAAAAGTCCATAATGATTCTTTAGATTTCAAATATGCCTGCAATCTCCTTTTTCATCTCTGGTTTTTATTAATCTTACTCATCTCTTTTTTTAATTTATATATGATAGTGGAATTCATTGTAATTCTTATTACACATTTAGAGCATAATTTTTCATATCTCTGTATACAAAGTATATTCACACCAATTCATATCTTTATACATGTACTTTGGATATTAATTTCCATCCTGTTCCACCATCATTTCTAACCCCATACCCACTCCCTTACCCTTCCTCTACTCTTCCCTACCTAGAGTCCATCTATTCCTCCCATGCTCCCCCTTCCTACCCCACTATGAATCAGCCTCTTTATATCAGAGAAAAGATTCAGCATTTGGGTTTTGGGGATTGGATAACTTCACTTAGCATTATCTTCTCTCACTCCATCCATTTACCTGCAAATGCCATGATTTTATTCTCTTTTATTGCTGAATAATATTCCATTGTGTATATATGGCACATTTTTTTATCCATTAATCTACTGAAGGGCATCTAGATTGGTCCCACTGTTTAGCTATTGTGAATTGTGCTGCTATAAACATTGATGTGGCTGTGTCCCTGTAGTATGCTGTTTTTAAGTCCTTTGGGTGTAGACCGAGGAGAGGGATAGCTGGGTCAAATGGTGGTTCTATTCCCAATTTTCCAAGAAATCTCCATAATGCTTTCCATATTGGCTGCACCAATTTGCAGCCCCACCAGCAATGTATGGGTGTACCTCTTTCCCCACATCTTCACCAACACTTACTATTGTTTGGATCATCTCTTTCTTTTGGTTAGTTAGGCTAAGGGTTTATAAGTCTTGTTTAATATTTTGAAGAGCCAATTCATTGTTTCCTTAATCCTTTGTATTTTTTATTTTCTATTTCATCATCTTGGGCTCTGATTTTAATTATTTACTGTTTTGGGAATCTGTTTTTTCTTTTTTCTAGGTCCTTGATATGCATTATTAGGTTTTTTATTTAAATCTTTCTGAATTTATTTTTATATGGGCACTCAATGCTATCAACTTTTCTTCTCAAACCACTTTTATAGTGTCCCAGAGACTTTACTTCAGCTCTATTCTCATTTGACTCTAGGATACATTTTTAAACTTCTGTGCTCATTTCTTGTATGATCCATTCTGCCTTAAAATGTGTATTTTTCAAACTCTATGTGTGTGTATTGCAAACAATGCATTGTAGGGTTTTGATTTTTTTAAAATTCACTCCACTAATCTGTATCCTTTAATTTAAAAGGTGAGAGCATTCACATTCAGTATTGTTATAGAGAGTTGTTTTTTATTTCCTGCATTTTGATTTATTTCTAATGTTCAATTCAGTCCTAATTATCATTTGCCTAAACACTCTTCTAATTAGATTCATCCTTTCTTGAGCTCAGGCATTTCTGTTTAAGTTTTTATTTGTGTAGTATTTCTTTAAATACTTTCTGTTATGCTGGTTTGAAAATAATGAATTCTTTTAGTTTATGCTTATCTTGGAGATGTTTTGTTTTTATTTGATTCTGAAGGATAGCTTTGCAGTGTTCAGTGGTAGTTGTTTTCTTTTTTCTGTTTTTTTAGGAAATAAATAAAACGAGTATTATTCCTCTCCACTTAAGACAAATGCAAAAGGTAGGAAGTCTAAGTCCAATATGACAGCTTTATACTTCAGTCATATGGGAACCAAGTATTCTTTAAACTTTCTGCCCTGCCACTATAATATGTAGTTTCCGTGCAATGTAGTTGCTAAAGTTCTAGCCATCATATCTTCATTTTAGGCAGACATCCAATCAATTGATACCTTGATTTTAGACTTCCGAGACTCTAGAATTAGCATATTGGGGTTATTTTTAAGAAGCTACAGTACAAATTCAGGCATGCCTGAGGCCAAATCCCCATTTTGTCCTCTGCATCATTGCACACAGAACGAATTCAAGTAGTTTGGGAAGTTGAAAATTCAAGATTGGGTAGCCCTTTCTGTTCAGTATCTGGTGATAACTTTCCATGTGCATCACAATAGGGTGGATGCAAGTATGTGCAAGAAGTAAGGAGAGATCACATAGCATATAAGACACCAGAGAGGAGCTAGAACTGTACTTTTTGTGATGGAGAGGGTACTGGGGATTGAACTCAGGGGCACTCAGTGCTTAGCACCCCACTGTTGCCGAGGCTGGCTTTGAAATCACAATCTTTTTGTCCCAGCCTCCCAAGCCACTGGTATTACAGACATGTACCACCACACCCATTAAAAGCTATACTTTTTATAACAACTTTCTTGGTAGTCATTTCTCAGAATTTAGAATATCTCCTTCAAAGCCCTCCTGGATTTTAGAGTTTTTGCTAAGAAATCAGAAGTCAATCCTAATGTTTTACCTCTAAATGTGACCTCATGTTTTTCTCTTGAGGTCATAAAAGTCTATCTTCATTCTCTGAGTTACACATTTTATTTATAATGTGTTATGGGAAGGTTCTTTTTTGATTTTTTCTATAGGGGTTCTATAAGATCCTGTATGTGGATGTAATTTTGAACCTATGGTTCGAAAATGTTTCTGCTATTATGTTTCTTAAAAGACTATAAATAGTATTAGCTTGTATCTCAATTTCCTCTTTGATTGCAATGATTGGTCACCTAATGTTTTCCCAGAATTCTTGTCTACTCTGATCATGATTGCTGTTTTTTTCTTTATTGCTGACTAAATGTTCAAGTTCATAAACTTTGTCTTCAAGACCAAAAATTTTGTCCCTTACATGATCTAATTTGAGACCTTCAACTGAATTTGTTACATGATGTTTTGTGTCTCTCATTTTCTGGGGTTCTGTTTGGTTGTTTTTTAGAACTCTAACTCTTTGTTGAAATGTCCTTTCACATTCTGTGTTTTCCCTCTTAATTCACACCATAAATCTTATTTAGTTCATTGTTCATTTTTTAAAAAATATTTTTGTTTATCTTTTTATGTGGCGCTAAGGATTGAACCCAGTACCTCATGCTTACAAGGCAAATGCTCTACCGCTGAGCTACACCCCAGCCCCATTGCTGTTCATTTTAACAACCAGATTTTTGTTCTTTTTCTGAGATGTTATCCATATCAATATCTATCAATATCTATTTTCTGTTATTGGGGGATTATAAATTTTTGTAGGTATCTTGTTGACTTTTTCCTCACATTTCCTGAGTTCCTATTTGTGCATCTGATGTATTCCTAGCGAGTAAGTTATATCTTTTCAGTAAGTCCTGGGCTGAGGGTATGAGCTTCAACACATTCTACCAGCATAATCAAGGGGTTAATTTCAATGCCCAATATCTTTTTCAAAGGAGAGCTTAACCTCAAGTAGCAATGGAAACTTAAGGCAAACTATATATCAAGGTATGCTACAAATATTATTATTAATGGTGTCTACAACTCTATTAACCAAGGAGAAATGTAAGAATTAGTTTAGAATAGGCTGAAAAAATAACCATTAATGATAATCTACTAAATTGAATTGGAAGACAAGATTAAAAATAAATAAGTAAATAAGTAATTAAAAATAAATAAGTAAATAAAAGAAATAAGTAAGAAATAGGTAAATAAAGAAGTTGGTGGGATGATGTCTTTTGGCATGTTGAAGGGGAGTTTACCCTTCCCCACTGAGTGACAACACAGCCATTGCTGCAACCTTATGTTACTTTTCTCCTGATTGCTAGTTTATAGAGTTTGCTACTGGCTTGTATTTTCAACAGTGTATGTTTGCTCAGAGTTCTTTCTAGTTTATATATTTTGTCGATTCACTGTATCTTTCTCAGTGCCCTTTCTCTGGCCTTTTTCTACCATCTTTCTATCTCAGTTTGCCCCTACAAAACTGCTGTTTCAATTTATTCTTGAGAAGCTACTACAATGTTCTGGAATCCTATGGTCCACCATTTTTCTCTCCACAGTCCAATCTTATAACCTTGCCATAACACAGTCTCCTGATTATATAATTCCTTCCATTCCTTTTCCTCCTAAAAATCTATAACATCAGAATCTATTTTCTGCATTACATAGAAGCAGAAGCCTTGGCTTGACAGTCACACAGATCTAGTCAGCTCTCTTTCTTACTAGCTAAGCAAACTTGTACAAATGATTTCATCTCTTCCATCCTCAATTTCATTATAATGGAAATAATAATGCTTTTCCCACAGGATGCTATAAGAATTATCACTATCTCTCTTTCAGAAGATATACTTTATGTATGCCTAATAGATTGGTTCTAGTTGCTGTATCATAGGTGCCCAATAATTGCTCACTTTTATTTTTATCTCTGAGGAAAAAATTGTCTCCTTAGCAAAGCTGATTTCTCCCACCTTCTCTACTACCATCAAATATCTTTCATTCTTGCTCAATTGTTTAATCATTAAAACGGGACTCCTCCTGGACTCACAAACATGTCCAGATTTACTTTTATTTTAGTGTGTAGTACCAGGGGTTTAGACAAATGTATACTGTCATGTAAACCACCACAATAAAAATAAATAACAATGTAATCACTGCTCAAAACATTTCTGCATTTATGCCCAGCTCCCAACAATCTCTGATTTGTTTTCTGTCCCTATACTTCTGTCTTTGCAAATAATACATATAAGTGGATTAACACAGTAGATAGACTTTTGAGACTAAATTCTTTCATGTTGTTTAATGTATCAGTCATTTGATCATGTGTGTGTAACTAGTCTCCAACTGAGGAGCATTTGAGTTATTTCCAGTCTTTGGTAGTTTCAAATAAACAAGAGTTTTTTTAAAAAAAATTGCCTCTGTTTTTCAAATTCCTTGTCAAGATTATTTTGAACTATGTGAGGTGCAGAAACAGTTGCCTCTTCCATCCAACAAAGCCATGAATTTATAAGTTTTCTCTCTTATAGCATCTTTCAATCCAGTTTATAAAGTGGTAATTTCTATCTGGACTAACCTCCTTGCAATGTTCTGACACAGCAAGACTATGATAACCAAAGAATGTTACTCTGATTCTGTTTTGAAATCATTTTCCCCAGGATAAAAAGTTAATTAGACACATAGCCATCATATGATTAGGGACAATTTTACAACAGTTTTTCAACTGCCAAGCATAGAGAAAGTTAACCTCCAATAATAATTATCTTTTCACCTCATTTTCACCCTCTCTCCTAAAGTAAGATTTGTTTGTTTTAGAATATCTCCAAAACACCAGATACCAAATTTTGTATTAATCAGGTTATGCTGTGCTGGAAAAATCTAGTAGCTTAACCCCAAGGAAAATCTATTTTTTTTTCCTTGAGAATTCTGTCTAGTGCAGGAGGGAAGGAAATGTCCTGTTTATTGTGCTACTCAAAAAGCCATTCTGATGCAGGCTTTAACTCAATATCCATTTCTGTTATCACTGCAACAGCAGAAAAGAAGATGTATTGCACATCAGTGACCTAGAACAGGTATATTTTATTTCTAACTGAAAGTAACCCCTGTCACTTATGCTTGCATCTCATTGGCCGAAGCAAGTCACAGGCCACACTAAATTCAAAGATGGTGATGAAATATAGCTCTACATGTGCCTCAAAACTTGGAGCTAAAAGTATATGATGGATAGCACTCATGACTACCTCAGGGTCTAATTTTTCCCAAGCACTTGGTCAAGTTTTCAAAAAACATTCACTAAATATTATACTCTTTGCTCAGCAATTTTAAATATTCCCTTTATTATCTCCTAAACTTTCTTCACATGTAATGAGTCTATTACTAGACCGTATTCTATTCTATTTAGCTATCTGTTGTTTCCTGTAATTTTGCCACAGTTATATAAAATTTTTGAGGGGCTGAGGTTGTAGCACAGTGGTAGACCACTTATCTAGCATATGTGAGGCACTGGGTTGAATTCTCAACATCGCATATAAATAAAACTCCATCAACATCTAAAAAATAATATATTCTTAAAAATTTTTTTGATAGGGGCAAGGGCAAGTCCTTCTTTATGACTCTTTTACTTAAAAATTTTCATGACACTTCACAAATCTATTCTATAAGGTTTATTTTATTTACCCTAAACACATAAGTAGTGTTTGAATAAAAATAATTGAACAATAATTACATACATATAAAACATGAAAGTCTCTCTTTAGTACCCTTTTCCATGCCTATTTGACTGTTAAGAAGTAATCTTTGATTTATAATCTTCCAGCTCTTTTTCTATGTAGGTACACATGTTTTTTGATACAGTAAATCTTCCATACCTGAAGATTTCACATCTGTGGATTCAGCAAACTGCAGATTGAAAATATTTTTAAAAAATGCATCTGTACTAAAAATGTACAAAATTTTCTTATAATTTTTTCCAAAACAATATAGTTCTAGTTATTTACACAGCAGTATATTGTTTTAGGTATTATAATGTAGAGATGATTTAAAACATATGGGAGAATGTGCAGAGGTTATATGCAAATAGTATACCAATTCTATATAAGGGATTTGAGCATGCACAGATTTGGGGATCCTTGGGAGTTGGCCCTGGAACCAATCCCCTACAGATATTGAGAAACAAGTGTATCTGCAAAATGTGGTGTCTTAGTCTATTCAGACTTCAACAACAAAATACCATATACTAACTGGCTTATAATAAACAGAAAATATGATTCTCAGTTCTGGGAAACTGAGAAGTTCAATATCACGGGACCAGAAGATTTGGTTTCTGGATAGAACCTCTTCCTTGTTCCTAGGTGGAGATCTTTGCCTGGTGGGAGCAGTGAGAGTCTCTCTTGGGCATCTTTAATAAAGATGTTAATTTATGAGGCTCTGTCCTCATGACCTACTCACCTCCCAAAGGCCCCATTCCTGATTCTTGGAAATTAGAGCTTCCACTAAATGAATTTGGGGAGTTAAAAATGTTCAGTCAATAGTGATTGATTTGCTGGATTAATATCATTTAACATACACAGGATCATACCATACAGTTTGTTCTGCTACTTTTCAATTTCTAGTTTAATTTGTTTGTAGACAGAGAATATGACATCAGAGCTTTGAAATTTGTTGACATTTTGTTTCACAATTCACCCTGTGATATATCTTCATACATGTCTCATGTACTCTTACAAGGAATTCTACAGTTGTTGGATATGGAGTTGGGTAAATGTAAATCATATCAATTTGATTGATAGTGTTGTTTAAATTGTCTATGGTAATTTGTACTGATATTTTGACTACTTGTTTTATCAACTACTCAGAAATATTTAAAGCTCCAACTTTGTGGATTTATCTATTTCTCCTTTAAATTCTGTACCTTTTGCTTCATGTAGTTTAAAGTAAGGTTATTAAGTATATTCACTTAAGGATTTCAGTGTCTTCTTGATGAATTGACCCTTTTGCAATTATGAAATGACCTTCTTTATGTCTGGTGATGCTCTGGTCTTGAAGTCAGTTTTGTCTGACATTGACAGAACATACCAGCTTTCATTTGCTTAGTGTTTGCCTGGTACATCTTTTCCATCTTTTAATGTTCAATCAGTCTTTGTCATTATATCCTTACAGTGGATCTTTTGCAGAAGGCAAATAGTTGAGGTTTGCACAGTCTGATAAACTTTGAATTTTAATCATTGATATAACAAAAAATTTAATCTACCATAATGCTTTTTGATATCTATTTGCTTTTAGTTCCTTTATTCTTCTTCTTCTATCTCCCTTTGGATTAATAAAATGTTTAATATCCCATACTCTCTCCTCTACTGCCTGTTCAGTTAATGCAGGTTGTGGGGGATTTTTAACATGATTCCTCTGTGGGTTATAATATGCACCCTGAATTATTCAAAGTCTTCTTAAATTAGCAAGCCACTTGTTGAATAATATAAAACACTATGAATCAAGCACAGTGGGACTCACCTGTAGTCCTAGCTACTCAAGAGGAGGAGGCAGGAGTATCACTTGAATCCAGGAGTTTAGGTCAGCCTGCGCAACCAACAAGATTCTATCTTAAAATAATAATTTAAAAAACTGGAGTAAAATTCAATTTCCTTTTCCATACTCTATTGGACCATCATATATTATATTTGTAGACATTACAGACTTCATGATATATTCTTTTTACTTTTGTTTTAAGAAAAAAGTAAAAGATAATATATTTGTCCATGTATGTAATATTTCCAGTATTCTCCCTTCCTTCCAGAATATCTGAATTATCATTTGGTATCAATTTTCTCAGTCTGAAGACGTTTCTTTAGCATTTCTTTACAAAGGCATATTCTGCTGGCAACAAATTCTCTTGGCTTTCATTTTTCTGAAGACATATTATTTTCCTTTCATTTTCAAAAAATATTTTTACTGGATCTAGAATTCCAGGTGAGATTTCCAGTGATATCCATGAGGGAATAAGATGGTCTAGAATTACCTCTTGCTATCAAAGAAAATGTAAAACTTACAGAAAACAACTGTTTCCAAACAGTGAGCAATAAGCAGCACAGGACTCAGCCATAAAGAAAACAAAACAAAATGCAAAAAGTCAAAGAAGGTAAATCTTATTGCCTTGGCTTTCCAGTTGGAACTTATTCCTAGATTTTGGCAAGGACAGCAAACCCAAAAAGAGTTCAACAATCAGGGAGTTGAACAGATACAGACTGTACACCCATACACCTGCAATTTTAAGAATTCAGAGAAATAGCCATACAGATTTTGCAATCTGCACAAGGTTGCCTCCAGTTTCTGTCTGATTTGGGTTGCATTCCACAAATGCTGTTTTTAACATTTCCCCCAAGACTTAATAATTGCTATTATCAGAGGGTGAATCTAATACTCTTTCACTAATACATCAGAATTACTATTTTTCTAAGCTGCAATATGCCTTATGGAACTTTTGCATCAATGTTACATATCACATATCATTCTTTTAAGTGTTTGCATAGTGTTTCGTTACACAGTTTTCCTCAGGACCAGTCACTTGCAGATTTTACTATTATGATGTTATGATAAATAGTCTTATAAATATACCTTTTGTATTTTTCTATGGATATTGTAGATTAGAGTTCCAGAAGTAGAACTCCTCTGTCAAAAGGTTTAAATATACAATCTGTTTTATGCTGAGAATTGATGCCAGGGCTTCCCACATGCTAAGCATATATTTTTCCACTGAGCTACACCTCTAATCCCCTACAATTTTAATAGATATTTACCAATAGCCTTTGCCTTACTTTACAGTATGTATTTTCCTGTTGTGGTTACTTCTCAAAAATAACTTTAGAATTGTTTATCAAATTTCACTTCTAAATTCTATTATAATATAACTCAAAATGTTATTAAATTGTCTTAAAAAATGCTTGAGAGACTGAAGGTGTACCTCCGTGGTGGAGTTCTTGATACCTTACCACTGCATAGAGAGAAGTAGGAGGAGATGAGCCAGGCCTATAGTTCCAGCTACTTGGGGGACTGATACAGGGGGACACCATGAGTCCAGGAAGTTGAAGCCAGCCTGAGAAACCTAGTGAAACCCCATCTCAAGGAGAAAAGAAAATGATAAAAATATTTGATCACTATTAAAGGGTATGCATCGTTACAGCTTTGACAGATATTTTTTCATATCTCTGCTAATTTCATAGACAAATAGTTTCTCATTTTTTTCAATTTAGTTATTTTATTAATGTGAAAGTCAGACAATATTTTATAGGTTTCTTAATCAATTATTTTCCTATTGAATATTATTATTGTCTTTCAACCATTTATTTTTGGTTCTCACCACTACTACTCTCATCTATTAACATTCTGATCATGGTCTTTTGTTTATTAAAGGGTTTGTGAAATAATTTGGACTTACTTCGATTTTGAAATTATTCTGGTTATCTCTCAATGCTCATCTTATGTATTTGCCTCTGATTTTACTGAATTCCTCACTTTCAATTACATTCACGTTCACTTCATTTTTACCACTCTCCTTCTGCCTCAACCATCATTGCAAAGATGTAAGACTTTGAAGTCTTACATTCCTGATTCCCCTCTAACCTTAACTTCTCTCATTTTCCCCAGTTCTTCTGTTTCATTGCTACCATAATCTTGTCTTCTAATTGCCAAGTACTTAAGAATCATCAGTATTCTAAACAAAATCTATCTGGAATCTCTCTTTAAAACACCTCATCTCTAGGGCCACATAGCTGCATAAAATATTTCCATAATCATCCTTTAGGGTAGACCTTATTCTTCCGTCCCATTTGTATTCCATTGTATGTACACAGAACCTAGGTCCCCTCACCTATCTTCCTTCTTCCTGACTGAACTTTGCTCTATTAACACTGCTAATTATTGACATCATTAAAATCAAAGATCTTTTGCCTCAACTGAGTTTTCAGTGCTCCTCAGAAATCTATGTTTCTTCTCATTGTATCCACTTTCTCTAATTATCAATAATTCTTACCACAAACTTTCTTCACATTACCCAGATACCATTTCCAATGTCACTTTCAGAACATGATCTCATAAAAGGCATTAACCAAATCTTCCTCAATTTTCCATCATTCTACTTTCATTTTTACACTCCCTTGGTCTTCCTTTTTTCCTGACACAATTAGAAAGGGGTTGTTTTAATCAGATTTTTCACCATTGTGACCCAAAGAACTGACAAGAACAACTTAGAGAAGGAAATGTTTATTTGGATCTCACAATTCAGAGGTTTCAGATGGCCAACTCCTTGCTCTGAGCTGGATATAAGGCAGCACATCATGGAGGAAAGATGTAGAAGAGGAAAGCAGCTCAGGGCATATCAACAGGATGCATAAGCTCCGCTCATCCGTGACAAAATATATATCCCAGCTTCATGTTCTCAGTGGCCTACCTTTTACAACCATAAACCTACTTGCCTACAGCTAATCTATATCAGTGGATTGATCCACTGTTTAGGTTACAACTCTCATAATGTGATCATTTCACCTATGAATGTTCTTGCATTGCTTCACACATGAGCTTTTAGGGGACACCATATATCCAAACCTTAATAAAGTCAATGGCTCCCTCCTTTGCTTTTCTTCTGTTTCTGCTCCCTCAACCCCTCCAGTTCTCTCATGTGTCTTCAACAGCTGTGATCAAGTATTTTGTCAGTGTTTAACTGTACTCAGTTTAATTTCATATTAAAGGGAGACAAAGGAAAGAAAGAGCTAAGAAAGGGAAGAAGATAAGAGAGGACAAAGGAAAAAGGGGACTTTATCCAGAATTTCACTAGGTAATAAGCATGGCAGATTAAAGGTGCAATTACCATTTGTGGACTGAATGTTCGAACAGTTATTGAATGTGACAGACCTTGATTGGGAGCTTCATAATGTAAAAGAACATTGTGCTATTCTTCTATACCCGTAGGCATGAATTTTGATAATGCCTCAAAGGACATAGTTGACCTAACCCATCCACCCGTGTTTTGACATCGAAGAACACGTACAAACATGACAAAGTAGGATGCACAAACGTACATGTTCCTTAATTATATAATACTATATTTTTCAAAAGTCTAGACAAATCAGCAGAGAAGAAAAAGTCAAAAAGAACTCCTTTAGTTGAATTCTAAAAAATCTCCAGCATGTGAATTTGTTTTACTTTCTTTTTACCTTATAAACATTCTGGTTGTGTACATTTGTGTTTTTTGTTGTTGTTGTTGTTGTTGTTGTTTCAGATTCCATTTGGTTTCATAAGTTTAGTGTAGAAAACAAATTTTGTAGTTTGCAAATTCTTAAAGTCTTTACTGTTGGCAACTTTAAAGCTAATGATTTGCATTTAAAGTTAGTATCATTACTACACATTAAAATGGCATTTTTTGTTAATATTGATCTTGTTTAATTACTTGGATCCATATTGTTATTTCAAGAATCATATCATTCCTACATTTCTAAAGGGAACCAACTTTAATTTTAACCATAAAGATAGGAGCTGTAAACTTGCTCTACATATGGATTCTTGTAACACCTCAGATTTGCTTTAAGAATGGATTGCTTTAAATTTTTAAAATATACAATAAGACCTGAAATTCATTATTTTATGCACCAGATGTCACTGTTTCTCTATGCTAGTAAAATGGCCCTACAAATTTTGGCAGTTAAAAAAAAACAATTTACCCTATATTTCTAGTGTTAAGTGTTGCACCCAACAGAAATGTACAGATGTGCAAAACAAAAAATAAGAGCAAAAATGTTCATAATGGCACTATTCTTAACATCCCAAACTGGAAGCTACTAAATTCAAATCAAGGGTAAAATGGATAAATGCATTGGGTATATACACATACAACAGTATAATATGCAGCCAATGAAAAAATTATAGCCACACAAAACAAATCTCAAAAATACGTTTTATGGAAATCACAAAAATGTATGCATTTTAGGAATCCGTAAGTTTTACAAAGTTCAGAAACATGCAAAACGAATGTGTGGTATAAAAGTCAGATTAGTGCTTACCTTTGGGGGAGGTTGTGGTTGGGAGAAGTCAAAAGAGCATCTCTGGGGTGCTGGTAATATTCTATTGATTGGTAGTTATCTGGGTTTGTTGATTTATGAAACTTGATTGAGATGTGCTTTTTTGTTTATTCAATTTTGTATATGTGTGCTATATTTAAATGTTTAATCAATTCAATTATGAAGAATTAGTTAAAACTAAGTTATTAGATGCCTGGAAGATCTATTTAAAATATAATTAAAATTCAATGATTAAATATTTTAGATAAAAGGCAAAAATTCCCAAGATTTCCCTTTCATTTCATTTCAAAATCCTGGATATTTTGATTTGGTCCCCATGGCTACTTCTTCTTGTGGTTTAAGTAAAATTTCTTCACCATGACTCTCAGTTTATCCAACTAGGATATTTCCAAGGAATGCTTGCATCCTTTAATTATCATTCCTATTCTCCATTATATCAACCATTTCCTCTCTGATGACCTTTTCTTTTAATATATCAATACATTTTTTGTTCCATATTCAAAACCAAAGTATCTTTCTCTACCTCTTAGTGCCCATCAGCTAGTATGCTCTCATATTTCTTCTTGAGGGCCAGGTTTCCTTGGCTCCACATCCTCATGTCTAAGCACATCTCTCAAGGCATCACACTACTCCATGAAGATTGCTTTTCCTCTGGTCAGAAGAAGTCTCAGTATCATAACTAGCCTTGGTGTTATTCCCTGAGACATTTCAAACTACCCTAACTACTTCTTGGGAAGAGAAAAGCTGTTTGGAATATTGTACATCAAATAGGTAAAAATAAGTCCAACATAGTAACTTTAGCCTATGTAATAATTTAAACAATATAATTGGTTCTTTAGGTTAAATAAATAGCTTCTGAGATATTTGTTCCCATTTCTATCACTTCTTCAAGATGACATCTAGATGTCATGTGATGTGTTTCATAGTTTCTTCTTCACAGTGAGGAAAATGACAAGAAGAGATCCATTAGTCCCCATGATGTTCTTGTGTGGAAGAACATCTGGCACTTCCTTCTCTTAATTGTACATCTTTTTAAATTAAAATATATTGATAACTGATGCATAAAACAAAAATTCTTGTATGTATTTACGCAGTGTTATGTGTTTTGGTACATCAATACATTGTGTAATATTGAAATTCGTGTAAACACATCTATCCTCTCAAACATTATTTTTTATGATGCAAATATTCAAAATCCTTTCTTCTAGCTTTTTGCTCAACTCTCACTTTCTGAAATCAGCTTTTCAGATTCCACATCTTGAGTGATATCATGTGTTTCTTGTCTTTCTGTACCTGGTTTATTTTATTAATATAGTGATAGTCAATTCCATTCATTGGTTGCAAATGACAGGATTTCTCTTTTCTAATGGTGAAGTAACATACCATTGTGTATATGCACCACATTTTCTTTAACTATTCATCAGTTGATGGACCCTACAGTTGTTTCCATTTCTTGGTTACTGAGAATAGAGTATAGATAATGTACTGTGTATTTCAAAAAGCTATATAACACTGCATAAATACATACAAGAATTTTTGTTTTATGTATCAATATATTTTTATTAGTATCAATACATTTTAATTTAAAAAGATGTAAAGTTAAGAGAAGAAGGTGCCAGATGTTCTTCCACACAACATACTAAATTCATTCTCTTTGGCTATATATCCATGATGGAATAGCTAGACTATATGTTAGTTAGTTTTTAATTTTTTTAGGACTCTCCATACTGTTTTTCATAACAGTTTGCATTTCTACCAACAGTGTATGTGGGTTCTTTTTCTCCATAGCCTCCAAGTCACTTGTTATTGTCTTTTTGATAATAACCATTTTTTCCTGGGGTGAGATGGTATTTAATGGTGGCTTTGATCTGATGTTTAGTGATGTTGAACATTTTTTTTTATATATCTGCTGGCCTTTCATGTGTCTCCTTTTTGAGAAACGTCTATTTAGATCTATTGTCCACTTTTTCAATTGGTTTATTTGGGTTTTTGCTCTTTTGGTTTTGGAGTTACTTATATATTTTGTATATTAATCCCTTTTCAGATGTATAGTTTGTAAACTACTTTCTTTCTTTCTATAGGATAGCTTGCCTATCAGATTATAATTTCCCTAATGTTTGAAATCATTTTCCATGAGGTCAGTACTGTGTTTTAGGAGCTGTTTTGAAGATGAGTGAGAGGAGAGCAGAGAAAGTAGTATTGTTTGTCACCAATACGAGATGTTACCGGTATACATTTAGTGAAAGTCAGTTGCTAGATGCCACCAAGAATTATCTAACATGTCCTACCACATATTTCTGTGGATGAAAAAATATCTTTAGAACAATTTGCACCTGAAACCTAACTTGATTTTACATGTTTGAAATGTATATTTATTGCAAGGTTTAACATACACTGAATTTTTTCTGAAAGCAATGACTGTAAATTGAGACATTTTCCAAGAGTGTTCACCATTGATGAAATTTGCGGTATCAATACTACTTGCACCATTTGGCTCGGCATTTTACCATTTTTCATCAGTTCACATTTATAGTTAATGCATTCATAATGATTGCATACACAGGCACAACATTTGTCCACTTTATTATATATTCTAGAAACTATAGTGATAGAACATTTACATATTGAAGTTCATACTATGTCTTATCAAATTATTTTAACCCTCCTTTAAATTTGCTTAAAATATATTGATTGATTTTAATTATTGTGTAGATAGGTTATATTAAATTTGACTTTAATTTTCATGTGATAGTGACACATTAAAAAATATTGCTAGGTGAGAAGCCATAGGATATAATAGAGTTGAAAACTACAAGTGTAATCTGTAGATCAGTCAGTCGTACTTAGGGAAGGCCCACTGGTGATCCCTGGCTGACCAATGCTATCTTCCATTTTCACAAATAATCTATAATGAAAGCCAAAGGGGAAAAGAGAGATTAACTTGTTAAAGACTCTCATTTTAAAGCTGTAAAGACTCTTCAGTATCCAGTTGCCTTTTCTCCTGAATGCCTAAGGTATGTCCTACAAGGATATTTGCAACAGTCTACAAAATGTTGATCTCTTGTCCTCATCCCTTGGTTATTAACAACCACCATGCTCTTAGTAGAAACCAAACTCAATTTAACTTAAGCAATTAATTGTCCAATAAGTAAGAAAAGCAGTAAGCTTTGTTACGAATAAGTAAGTCAAATAAAATTTTTGCTTAATGATGGACAGTGTGTGAAAAATCATTATACACGTCAGGAAAAAATTTAAAAGTTTGATGCATTTTTTCATTTTATCCCTTATATGTACAAAATACATATTATCATCTCCATTTTACAGATAAGAAAATTTAGGCATAGAGAAGTCAAAAACTTGCAAGTAGATAACTCAAATGAAAAAGCATTGTAAATAA
This sequence comes from Ictidomys tridecemlineatus, assembly GCF_052094955.1. Classification (NCBI taxonomy): domain Eukaryota; kingdom Metazoa; phylum Chordata; class Mammalia; order Rodentia; family Sciuridae; genus Ictidomys; species Ictidomys tridecemlineatus. Next base: position 118,994,959 of record NC_135479.1, read on the forward strand.
AAATTCTCAATGTCCTATTATGTCTAGAAAAATTTGCTTTTCTATACGAATAAATATTATGTAGAAATCTAATACAAACAGAAAATTAATGTAGGGTATATCTACTGAAATCATGTTTCAATACCAAGAGATGTGACTGAGTCTATTGTCACATGGAATGAAGACATAAAAAATAGCTGGTATTGGGCTGGGGATGTGGCTCAAGCGGTAGCGCGCTCGCCTGGCATGCGTGCGGCCCGGGTTCGATCCTCAGCACCACATACAAACAAAGATGTTGTGTCCACTGAGAACTAAAAAATAAATATTAAAAAAAAATCTCTCTCTCTCTCTCTCTCTTTCTCTCTCCTCTCTCACTCTCTCTTTAAAAAAAAAATAGCTGGTATCAAACCTGGCTTCTCTTTTTTGACTGTTGAGTTTTTTCTTTGCAGAATTTTGTTCAACAGTCAGATTGGGAGCATGTATGTTTATATTTCTAGAAGTAAAGAATCTGAGCAGAGGTGCATCCTTAATCCTGGCAGTAGCTTCAGAAAGTGCCTCTCTTCCTACTGCCCTTGGTTTGATCCCCAGAATCATGGGGAGAAAAAAGACAAGGTCTGTATTTTTTCTCCAGATAGAAATTTATAAAAGAGACTAGTATTAAATTGCAAACTTAGCCATACATAGTGGCTGTGCAGTCAACCACTTTCATCAAGATCTTTGAAAATTCATACCACTTTTTAGATAATGTTTTTTTAATATCTCGTTTTTCAAAACACACACACACACACACACACACACACACACACACAAAGAATTTCTCCACAAAGTGATATTTCAACTATGATTTCAGGCAAAGACACAATTTTTTTCACAAAATTTTTAGTGAGAGAATACTATATGGATAAATTTGCATTGTGTGCTATGTTTGGATATACCCAAAAGGAATAAAGTAATATCTTCCTTGGCTTTTTAGTCTATTGAACACTTGGGTTATTTTCACATTCTCAACATTCACATTTTGACTCTCTCTTTCTTAAATCTCTTGGTCCTAAAATTGTTTGATTGAACCATAATTTTACTCTTAAGTGGAGTTTTATGCAATAGCTATAACCCTTAAAAAACAAAGAAATGGTTTTTAACAATTACAAAAACACAACAAATATAGAAGGATTAATCTACAAAAGAATGATTCCTTCTTTAAAATTTTATCAAGTTTTCTTTCCCTCCTTTGGTAGGTACAATAAACCTCAGTTTATTGAATTTAGATACAAGCTATATTTACCTTTAAACGTTTTAGTGTTGTTTATATTAATGTGCCTTGGTTGCTTAGTTAACACATCATATTTTTTCCCATTTAAAAAATCATTTCAGAGTTTTCATGTTACAATTTTCAAGAAAAATCAAAATTATTATGCAAAAGATATATTTATCCTTGACTTCTAAAGATAAGCTCAGATTGCTTCTTTCTTATTTTCCCTTGATTGTGACTACAGAGCTCCAATTGTACAATATGAATCTAAGGAGGTGTTGCTGATGTGACCCGGGCCTGCAATTGCTGTTCAGTGCTTTGTTCTCATAAAGAGAACAGAGAATGAAAAAAGGCCTCACTGTAAATATGACATTTCAATTGAAAAGTTTCTTTCTTGTTATCTAAAAATCACAGGAACTCCTGGTAATGTCTTGTGCTTTATATCATGATTATAACATAAGCAGTAATTTAATACATCAAAGAAAGAATAAATAGAAATTTTAAGTACAAATTAATATACCACTAATAGTTTTCACCAATATTTGCTAATAAAAATAAACAATGAGGGCTGCGGTTGTAACTCAGTGGCAGATTGCTTGCCTTGCATGTGTGAGGCTCTGGGTTCAATCCTCAGCACCACATAAAAACAATCAAATAAAATAAAGGCATTATGTCCATCTACAACTACAATAAAATGAAATAAAATAAAATAAACAAATCTAAGATCTATAGAAGGAAAAAAACACCAATAGTTTGCCTAATTTTCCAACAATAGCCTAATTTTTTTTCTTTTATCCTTACTTAATATGTAATACCTTGATGAAAATTGTTAATTTAAACATTCTACTAGATATTCCAGTTGATAATAAAATTATGCTAGTTTGAAAATTCCTCCTTCTACAAATATATTATACTTTCAAGCACCATTATAACCTTAAGACTTTATTTATTGTACTTCAAATTCAGGCATTGCTTCTACATCATTGGCAACTAAATTGCTATATTTTATGTAGGAAAAAAAAATTGCTATATTTTATGTAGGAATTTCCAAGATCATTGTAATGTCAGGTGAAGCTAATAAAAAGAAAAGACAAGAAAAGAAAAAGAAAAAAATAAAATAAAAACTATAATACTTTATATAGCAGTTAATTATTCATCAACCTGTATGTATTTTTTTCTAACTGTATATATGTTTTATAATTTCTGCCACTTAAGTGACAAGAATTTATAATAACTACTTGGAGACTTCCCCTTTCCTAAAGGTATAGACTAAATTCCAGCTAGCACTGTGGCAGCAATAATGATATTAATAATAAAATAATTGAGCAGGAAATCGGCTGCATGAATAAAATTTGTAGCTCTGCAATGCTCTTAACCCCAAAACATCTCCAGGACTGACCCTTGGTCAACTCCTGATAGATGAGCTCTGACCCCTAGAGAGATTCCTCTTGGTTTTCTTGTGTGTAACAGAGGTCCACTTTATGTTTTGAATATAACTCTTGCTGCTCTGCCACTGCTTCTTTTTTTTTTTAATTTAATTTATTTTTTTTTACTGGTTGTTCACAACATTACAAAGCTCTTGACATATCATATTTCATACATTAGATTGACTGCTTCTTATTTTTAAAATGGACATGTTTCTTTCTTTTCCTCTCTCTCTGCTCTTCCCTAAACTCTCCCCCTCCCTAATCTCAGGAGAAACAGGATTACTTTTCTTCCCCATCCTAGGCAAAGCTATCTGTCCCTGTGTATACACCCACCATAGGAACAAAGTAATCCAGATTTAGGGGATGTACGAGAAGATCTCAGAAATGCCCCTCCCCCAAATTAACTCCAACAGAGAACATACATGGAGTCTTTGAGTCGCCTCTTTAAAAGCCCCCTGTTCCAGCTGATGGACAGAATCACAGCCTTTGGGACAGGAGTCCTCTGCATTTCTCCTTTGCTAGCAAAGCAATACCTTCTTTTTCATTTTTCTCAAAAACCATGTCCTTATTATTGGACTGTCATCAGGAACAAGTGAAGCAAAAATTAAGGCCAGGCAGTCAATGTAGATAGGTAATTGGCTCAGATGCAGAAAATGGAGGCTGATTTGGGTCTAGGAAGTTGGAAACTGGGAATGTTAATGCCTCCAGAGCCCTTTGATTACCAAGATTACCTGCCTATACTGCCCCTCCCAAAAGGTTGTTAATAAGGCACCCCCTGAACAGACAGGGAGCAGCTAATTAATGCCTCCTGGGCTGCTGCTCTCTTTCTGCACTGGTCACTACACCTTGACCCTTCAAGCCCATCTGCTTCTCATTTTTGGCCATTCACTGGCACCTCCTGGGCCTGGTCACATAAGCAGGAAGGACAGAGATAAGAGGGAAGAGGGCAGGAGAACAAAGAAAGTCTAAAATATATAAAAGGGGCAGGATGCTCTCACTTCTTGGGATACCAAGCTATAATCGCCTTCTCCTTCCTGGAAGAAGTCTGTTTTACTACTTTTTAAATAAAACCTGCTTTCTATGCTTGCCTTGGCCACTTCTCTAATGTTCAGACTTCAACATTTGAGGAAACTGAATTCATCGCTGATAACCGGCGTTATGGTTAAGAACCAAGATTTCAGCAACAAGTTGACATATATGATTTCTTGACATTGGCCAAGACATTAACTGTTTGGATAGTTTATGCTAAAAATGTAGCTTTTGGTAAAAACATATGTTCAATCTGGGTTATTGGAGTTGCAGTATCTGAGATGAGTCACAGTCACTGAATGCCTATATGTCTGATCCCAACAGTGGATACTGAGGTTCTGGAGAGTTCCCCAAGTTTGCAGCATTTGATATGTATGGCAATATATTATTTCTAAGAGAATAATTCTCACCCTACTCTCCTGGGAGAGGATCTGTCTAAGATTGCCCTTAGTTTCTCCCAGATTTCACTCTATGAACATTTCCCTTTGGTGATTTTCATCTCTTGCCTTTTACTTAATAAATTGTAACGGTAAGAGGAACAACTCCTTTGAGTCCTGAGAATGACCTCAGGAGCCCCCATCACAGTACTTAACATTTATGTGTTGTTTATTATATTCCAGCCACATCTAAGCACTTCAGGTATATTAACTTTTAAGCCACATAGCCACTATTTCAAGTAGGGAATATGATAACAGATGGTTCTTGACATACCATCATTTGGCTTATGAATTTTCAACTTCATAGTGGTACAAAAAATGATATGCATTCAGTAGAAATTATACCTCAAATTTTTGTATTTTGAACTTTTCCCAGTGTTGATATGTGCTATGATGCTCTCTTGAGAGCCTGGGCAGCAGGAGAAAAAAAAAAAAAAAACAATACCAGCCATGCAGTCACAAGGGTAATTAACTGATATAGTATTCTATATTGAATAAATTTTAAGATATCCAACACTTTATTATAAAATAGGATTTATGTCAGATGATTTTGCCTACAGGCTAATTAATGTTAAGTCCTTTGAGCATATTTAAGGTAGGCTAAGCTGAGCTATGATGTTCCATAGGTTAGATGTATTAAATACATCATCGACTAACTCAGAATTTATCAGGACATTACCCCATAGAAATTGAGAAACATTTGTATTCTTATGGGGGGGACAGTGGGGTAGAAGGGATTGATTTCAGGGCACTCAACCACTGAGCCACATCCGCAGTCCTATTTTGTATTTTATTTGGAGACAGGGTCTCAGGGAGTCACTTAGCACCTCACTAAATTGCTGAGGCTGACTTTGAACTTCCTTGCCATCCTCCTGCCTTCGCCTCCCGAGCCACTGGGATTACAGGTATGTGCCACATTGGGCCTGGCTGTATTCCTATTTTTAAATGAGGAAGCCAAGGCACAAAAGGAATCCATCACTTGCCTAAGATCACAGAACCAGTAAGTGATCCTAAACCCAAACTGAGGCAGTCTTCCTCTCCAAGATGGATACTCAAGTGTTGGTTAAAGCAAGAAGGGTGTGAGGAAAGCCAAAGTCATCTTGAATCAAATAACCAGGACAGTATTCATCCAGGTGTCGCCACCAGGTCTCAGTGCTATCTACTTGATTTCTCAGGTCAAATCATACCCTTCTGTTTCTCTGCCTTGCCAAGGATCCAGGGTAGTATGCATTTGTCTTTGTCACTATGGGTGAAGTTTACTCCCTGAGTACAGTCAGGGGCACAAATGATCAGACGTACGACAAGAACACTATCTTGTGGGGTTTTGCCCAGAAAGCAGGACAGGTCTATTCTCTTGCCTATTCTCAACTCCTTTACTTCTCTTTCATCTTACCCAGGAATTCTTCTGTACTTGGAATGGGACAGAAAGAAAGCTCACTATTTCTCAGGGCTTGTATATCTCATTTTATAGGTGAGGGAAGTAAGGTTGAAGAATTAACTTAGGTTTTTTTCATCCAAATTTATACATTTGGTAAGTGGTAAAAATGAAATTTGAACCTAGTTGTTCTAACACAATAACTAGTGCTGCTTAGTATGTGCCTTCAAATTATTTGATGCAGATAACAGGTATTCTTCACAGAGATAAACATTCAATAAGGATATAATTGCTTCAGTGGAAAATGGAGACACTATGACAATAATTGGGCCATAATACTCCTTTCTGGTTTTAGAATATGCTTTAAAAAGGTGCTGGTCAGGAAAAGCATCTCAATGAATCTCCATTCAAAAGAAGAAATTTTAAACCAGAAACAAAAAGAAGAGCTGCAGAGGGCCAAATAACATTAACAGACAGGAGGGCCAAATAACATTAACAGAACTGTGCAAATTAAATTTATAAATATATTGTGTGGGCCAGCAGTGGAAATCCTAGGACCTTTGGATATTGTCACAACACAGAGACCTAAAAAAAAAAAAAAGATCTTGAAAACATTGTCTTCAGAATAACTTTTTGGGGAAGTAGACCTCCAGTTGCCAAGAAAAGGGCCTGTTTGGCCATAAATAGAAACATGAAGAAGAAAAGCCCAGTCCCAACATGGTCAAAGTAGAAGGACATGTCTAGTCTCATCTATTTCAGTCTCCTCATACATATTAAGTTGAGTATTTGAGGCTGGGGTTGTGGCTCAGTGGTAGAAAGCTTGCCTCACACATGAGAGTCACTGGGTTGGATCCTCAGCACCACATAAAAATAAATGAATAAAATAAAAGAATTGTGTCCATCTATATCTAAAAATTATTACTAACTTGTAAATTAAAGTCAAATAGATAAAAGGCAATGAGATTATTACAATAGCTGCTTTATTAACAATTTACAGGTCCTACTTTCTTTTGTTTATTATTTATTTGCTTACAGAAATGTAGTAACCATCAAAGCAAGGAACTTGTCTATCTTGTTGACTGGTGTCTGTTCAGTGCCTAAAAGACAAATTGACTCAGGGAAAAAAAAAAAAAAGGTTCAATAAATAATTATTTGTTAGTCGACCTAACGATTGAACGAATGGAAAACAAGTGTTCCAGGAATTAGTCCTCAGCCTTGCAGGAGGAAAGTCAAAGCAGAGGGTGTTAAAAATAAGAGAAAAGTAGTAATGTTCCAAAGCCTGTTAAAGTGAGGACAGGCTGACTCACCCTTTCCAAGACACTGAGATGCAGATGGGTGATAAAAATTTCACAGCCTTGAGAAAAGTCAAGTAATTATGTGGCCCAGTTACAATACAGTGGCTTGGGCCAATTTACCAGTCAGAGAGGAGAATGACTGTGTCCTGAACCCAAAGCACACAGGGACTCAGTGCAATATTCAGGGATAAATGTGAGCCATTTAAGAGAGAAAAATCTATATTAGAAGGAGCCAAAGTGGCGATGACCAGAGACATGAGAATATTTGAGTCACTTACACTGAGAAATTCATGTTGAAGTTATAGTAAAGAACAAAATGGTACCCTGACAGGTATGGAAGTGATTTGAACAGTACTGGCATTCCTGAAAATATTTATTGATGGCTTTAGACAGAGACAATTTCACATTCCTTTTTTTTTTTTAGTGTGTTATCGACATTCATGATGTTTTTAATCCTTTCAAGCTGAGGGACTATGGGGGTATGCCAATTAAATTGCTTGTTCCCTTATGAAAGGGGATCTACAAATCTTATTAATGATTTTAAAAACCATTTTTACCTAATATGGAGAGTTTCCTTTATTTTCTTCCTCCTCTTCCCTCCTATCTTTCATGTACCTGTGTAAAATAGCACCTCAGGATAGAGAAATCCAGAAACCTTCACCATCTTTGGTGAATCATAGAGGTAGGTGTGACCTTCTTCTTCTCTCCCTTTCAAAATTAGCTGCATGTTTTTTGAGGACAAGTAAAAATTGACCCTAGCTATGTTATGAAATAATGGAGAGTTTTGCTGATATCTAAGGAGAAAATTTGAAGGAGCCTGTGCCTTCTGAACCAGGGTGGAATTTTACCTCACTTAGGGCTCAGTTACCTCCTGGACTCAACATACAATTGGGCCACAAAGTCATTTCCCACTGTGCTCTAAGGACTTAATTTCTGCAGGGTCCCAGATCCCTGTATTAGACCTGTGAGTGTCAAGATAAGCAAAGTTAAATGCTTAGAGATGATCTAATTGAATTTGTGCTTCTTATCTACCTGAAGTGTAGACTCTTCTGGCATTTTCTCTCATTTGACAGTTTACTTTATCTATTCCAAGCTATCTTCCATCTTCTTGATGTTGACCATCCTCTAAACCCTTTCTTCTTTTCTCTCTGGGGCCTTATTCTACTGTGAAATAGTTTTCCCCCGCCCCCCTGCATATTCAATCCCTTCATAGAAAGTTTCTCTCTGTTCTTGTTTAAAATAATGTTTCTCAAAGATGATTTCAGGGTATTTATGGATAAGTATTAATTTTTTTATAGTAATATTTTAAGCATCACAGTCATGTTTGCACACATATTGTCATATAGGTTAAACTTGAAAGAAGTGTTTTGAAGAAAACAAAGAGAAGAAGATGGTAAAGCCTAATTTTTTAAAAAACAACAAGGAAACAATAATATATGCAGAAAGTAGAAATGGCAAAATTCTTGGATGAATAAAATTTTAGAGCAACATTAATGTAAATTTGATTTTCCATCGAAAACTCTAATTTCACTGCCACTTTCTCCAGTTTGTGCTCTGTTTTCTTTTATGTTCCAGCTACCACAGGGCCAGGAGGTGTCAAGGTGTAAGCTGAATTATCTCATTATTGGGTCCAGATCTTGAGTTTGTCTGCCTTTTATTCTCTGAAGCTTACATCTTCAAACCATAACACTCCACAAGCCTCATTTTTTTCTGCTGTAGATTATGTCCTTCCATTCAATCTCTTTACAGTCACAGAGACCTTGAGCATCTAGCTCAATGTCACACTCCTTTGGTTAGTGTCTGTGTGCCTGTGTATTGTTAAAAGTAATATATTCTTATTTGTAAAAAGTAGAAAAATATATAGATTGCCATTGTTAACAATATTAATGCTTTGTTATTTCCAGTTTTTTAAAATACTTAATCACTTAACAGCATATCTTAAAATATTTTAGATGCTATGCCATCTTTATGGCATAATGTAACTAATTCCTAATGGTACAGTATAAATATGTATCATCATTTAACCAGCTTCCTATTGTTAGACACTTGGGTTATAATAAACTTTTATGATTATTATTACAAAGTATGGTTTTTAGCATAATTCATCCTATCAGTTTGAATTATTCCATTAGGCTGGATTCCCCAGAGAAGAATTTTTAGGTCAAAGGTCATGAAAAACTTGAAGCGTAACCAATAAACTAAGGACTCCCCACCAGCATTCATAAATAACAAAAGTTGGTCAGACTGTGGCTAAAAACCCTGGCCATGGTGCTTTTGTTATCGAAAGCTATCCCACCAGTTCTCAGGCTTTTATTATGCAGAGTAGGCCATGTGAACTTAGGCGACTTTTAGAGAAACCTAGAGTTGGAGACCCTGGGAGGAGTAGGAAAAAAAAAGTGGGAAAGGGGAGAAAAAGGATAGAACCAGGAGTAGTGAAACATGGTGAGGATGAACAGAAATGGTTAGAGGGATATAATAGGATTTAGGGGAAACCTTTTATATGGAACCTACATTCTTTTTCACAAAAAGCTTGTAATGTTTGTTCATACTCTGTCTCCAAGAAGTTCAGGCAGGTCACATGGAAATTTACAGAGGCTAGTACACAAAGCTTATAAATGCAAACTTCAAAAGAATTTCTGCAAAGCTTGAGTGCTATGAAACTATAAAGCAGGCATCTGGGTTAAGGCTATAAGCTTTTGGAACACACACAAAAAAACCCTAAAAGAGGCTTTTAGCTGTTGCCTGGTGGCTTTGAATTTGGAGGGTGCAGGGATGGAGGTGGGGTGGGACTTGTGGAGAGCCTTGGAATATGTTCTAAGTTTATATCTTAAAGATTTAACTATAAATACATGTAATTTTCAACTACACCCTTCCTCAATTAAAAAAAAAAAAGGTTTGGTAATTCTTAAGGAAGGTTTCAGTGTAACATTTTGTTAAGATCATAGATTCAACTATCTGGATTTAAATCCAAAAGAATGGAAGATCCAGAATGAGAAAAAAATTACAGATTTTTCTATATAACAAAGGAAAGAACCACCAAGATAACCCAGGAGTGGAAGCTGTTTTTAATTTAAGAATCATGTAAATGCCACACATAGTTTTCAACAATAAGATATCAGAACAAATCATGATAAAAATTAAAATGAGTTGAAATAAATTAATTTCAGTATATATTCAGTTGTTATCATAACTGCCAGTACAATAGTTATTTCAAATAATTTTAAAACACAATATTTTGACTCTATGTACTTGGATCCTAAAGGAAACAAATTCAAAAAAACAAAAGGCTGAAATTCAGTGGTACTGTTGTTAGTACTGGTGTTAGTGTCATTGTGTAGGATTTGGTATATTCATATTGTTATTTTAAAACTCTCACATGTTATATATGTACATACCTATAACAGAATAAAATAAATGAATAATTATATCATTAGAAAAAAATTTTTCAAAGTAACAGATTTAAATAATGTAGTAAAATAATTCACGAATTTATGATTTGCTTGTTTCTAACAGTACATTTTCCAAACATGGAACAAAGTAATAAATAAATTTATAAATAATAAATAACAACTGTCATAGATCAAGATATGTATATATATATATACATATATATATATAAAGTTATATATGTGATTTTAAAAATGGTCATCTTTGATAGTTGCTAAGACAGGAACTCATTACTACAATAATAACAAAGCAAATATTTGTTTTGCTTTTCTTGTTCACACTATATGTGAGAATACTCAAAGAAATGATGACATTTCTTCTTTATAGACATGATGAATAGTAAATTCAGGAAGAATATTAAAACTGGAACATTATCATTTTATAACATAATGAAATGATAAATGCTAAAACTATTACATAAAAGATTGATGCAAAAATATTTAATGGGTGGATGATAATACTCAATCAATCTTAACCTAAATAAAATATGACAATCATACTATTTTCTTTCTGTTGAGTGCAATAGAAGGCACATATCATATACTTCCTTTGGTTCATTATTTCTGCAAAAAAGAGAAAAAACAAAGCTGAATCTAATGAAGCCTGCATTTACTGCCAGATTATTGCAAATGTTATACATAGTTTTTGCAAAAATGTTGGTGTAGAGGAGTGTGTTTATTAATACCATGCTTACAAAATCAGTGCATTCAAAAAATGTTAGAGATTCTACAGTATCAATGATCTGGTGGGCTTTAATGAGAAATGGCATATAAATGCACGTGCTAGTGTGCAATACAAATAATCTTACGCTGTGTGCTCCCTCCCTTAGGTTTAAACACATGCATCTTTCTGAGACCTACTGGGTCCCAACTTTTCAATCTTAACTCCTAGATTTCTGACCTAATAGCTGGACCACTCACCACTGCATAAGAGTCCATGAGGAGGCTTAACGTAGACCCATTTATTTTCTCTACACAAAGCATATGACCAGATGAACTCTCTAATGCTTTGTTCATTGGGAGGATTTTTCTCACTGGTGTTCATAAGGGCCATTGCTAATTTGGGAACGTAGTAAAAACAGCAGTTCATTTTCCCTTTAAATTGTATATCAAGCCAATCCAAGCTTGGATCAAGTTCAAATTTTCTTCTTCTTTCAGCTGGTAATGAAGAACTCCTTCCCAAGAAGCAGAGGGAGAATTGTTAATGGAACGGTTGCTGTGAGATGAAGGACTAATCCATCTTTCTTATAGTTTTGTTATGCTCTCTGGACATATTTGAACACTACAGGACATGCCCAGTTTTATGACTTGATGGTTCTGACACAGCTTGGGATAGACAATTTTTACTACATGGCCATTGGTGTTCTCAGGTCAGAAGTTCAGTTTCTGAGTTCAGTAATTTTATGGTTTAGATAGACACTTGGTGTCCCTCAAAAGCTCATGTGTAGGATAAAGTAAGAAAGTTTAGAGATGAAATGCTTGGGTTATATGAGTCTTAACCTAATCAGTACATTAATTTCCTGATAGGGATTAACTAGATGGTAACCTTAAGTGACTAGAGGAGGTAGGTCCCTGGGGGCCTGTCTTTCAGCTATATATTTTTGCCCTTGTTAAGCAGAGCTTTCTGCTGCCACGTTCTGAGCTGCTTTCTTTCATCACACTATTCCACCGTGATGTTCTACCACACCTTAGGCTAGAGCAGTGGAGTCAACTGTCTAGGGACAGAGGTCTCTGAAACCATGAGTCCCAAATAAATTTTTTTTTCTCTAAAATTGTTCTTGTCAGGTCTTCTGGTCACAGTGATGGAAAGCTGATTACAATTAATATGCTAGGAGCTATTCTTTGAATGGTGTACAAATTTATTTGCTAATTTGTATCTATCCAAAGAAAAATAATAGAATAATTTGAATAAAAATGTTTAATATAAATAATTAACAACATAGGGGATTAGAGTAACAAGAGATTGGCTATTAATAAGTAATTTGTTATAAGACTTTAAGAATGACAAATATATATATAAGAAGCATCCTTAATTATCACTAGGGTTGAGATCAAGCACCCAGGGAACTCTCACTTTCCACCCAGAGATGAGATCCATGCCTTATATCAGGAAGTAATGAGGCTGTGACATTTTTTTCTTCTTTAGAAATTAAGAAGTTAGCCCAAAAAAGATTTTTAAATGCTGGCAGCCAACATGAGTCACAGGAGTCAAAGTCAGAGGACTTAGTTACTAAATGCACAGAATGAAAAGGTATCTTTTTTGGAGGTAATTCATTACAAACTCTCTAAACAAGGGAACTAGGGAAGCTGTTGGCCACTGAGTGATGATAACCAATGTTCCCAGAAGAAGCTGGGTACTGGCGAAGCAACGTGCTACAAGAACTTGGAGCTAGAGAAAGCCTCACATACTACAGTAGCACAGGGGAAGCTAGGTGCACTCCAGGAGTGCATGGAAACCCATCAGGCATGGAAACAGGAAGCACATTTGGTCTTTGTAGTGTCTCACCAATGCTTTCAACTGATAGCACTTCAGTGCTGACTTCCAAAAGATGATATTTAAAGGGCTCAGATCCATTACTGCAGGGCAGGCAAATACACAAATCTGGAACTAAGAGCAAACAAACTGCCAGCTCCAGAAGTCTACACTTTGACCCTTCTTTTTATGTCTGACACAGTTTACAAAGAATGTCTTTCTCTAATACTTTTGGGTATGCTGGTCCAAGTAGATCTATTCTTATACCATAGCTAAGACATGCTATAAGCTCTTTCTTTCTCTGAGTTTACACTCAAAGTTAATAGCCTTCCCAGCATCCAACTAACCGTGTAGGTGAAATAGTATAGGTAAAGAATATGTTAACTTCTAAAGCTCAAGTGAATTTATAAAGCTTTGCATGTCTTTCTTATTGGTAAACCATATGATTGCTTATTATTTATTTTGGAACAGATTCCCTAGCCCACCCTATACTATGCTAAAAACTTCAATGAAGTATCTGGTCCCTGAAACATTATAGTGCTTATCTCTCATCTGTTAGAGTGCATGTCTTAGCAAGGCATCTGAAGTACTTACCATTTCTTCCTTATCAAGTACAAATTTATTTATGCAATAAATCGAATGAACCAATTTATTGTGTTGTGATATGTCCACATTATCCAAATTTGTATTGAGAAAAGGAGAAACACAAGACAGAGAGGAGAATCACCATAACACTGACCACCAATATAGATTGTTGTCCATTCAATGAATGCCTGTTGTACCTGATCCCCCTCTCCTTATGGGATCGGAAATTGTGTAAGTTAGGAACTCTTATAATCTTCTGTAGGATGATACTACAGCTGGCACAGTAGATGCAATTAGGTCTCATTTTATGCCTCTGTACAACCTTTAAGCATACCAAAATCTCTATCATGCAATAAGCACTTAGGCAACCAAGAGGGCTCAAGGAAATTTGGGTCATTCAAATATTTCTACTGCATCTATCTAGATGACAACTATCAGGGTCCTACTTCTTTGTCAAAATCCTGAATTTGATGTAGGAAATCCACATAAGACATGAATCAGCCTTCTCTGAAGTTCTTAAAATTAAGCCTTAGGTTTATTTTTCAGTTTTGTCCATCCTCTGGCTGCCTATGAGTGGTTTCTTTAAAAGCCACTAAGAAAACCCTGTGACCCCTGTAATTAGTTTTCAGTTATTGATTAATTGATTTCAGTCTGTCTGTTTTCTCTCTTCAATACATAAATGGCACTCAATAATAGCCATCCAATTCTAGTGTCCAGACAAGTTATTTATCCCATACTTCCAAAATTCCTGAGATAGTATACCAGCTGGAACATCTCCCTCTATCATCCCAGTTTATCACAGGTGAAAGTTTTAACAATAATATTACTATAAAAATACTTAATCTCCCACCCCTGATGGGGTTCCCTTTGCTATTCAGCTGTGAGGACTCCAGTTGCAGAAAATCAGACACAGCATCTGCTTCTCAGGACAACTGTTTGCACTAATTGTCATAGCTCATGTTAGAAGCAGAGCCTGGAGCAAAGATCTGCGTCCAAATCTTTATTGAGTAAGTATTTGGAAGAGAGCAAGATAAACCACTGGGAAATGGAGAAGTAAAAATGTGCTCCTGGATGAGAACTAGCTTCCATCTGATGCCCAAGGAAGTTCTGGAGAAAGTTTTTAATTTATTTGCCAGTCAGTCATTAGGTCTTTCAAGGACTTTCTCCCATATTGGTGGGTAGGTGGATGTTAATGAAAGACACAGACTCCTAAAGGAGGCAACTCCCATTTTGCCAATGGCAATTCTTTAAAGGAGGACGGAGCTAAGTTAGCCAACACTCACAGCTCATAAAAGGTGAATGCACCAGTGACAAAAATATGATCTGTGCTGAATTCCAACCGGGAAAGAATATAATTCTTGAGATTGTCTTTGAAATACCTCAACAAGGAAAAAGAAGGGAGGGAGGGAAAGCATAAAGAAGAAAGATAAGAAAAAAGAAAAAAAGAAAAAGAAAGGGTAAAGAAATGAAGGAAAGAAAGGAAAAAGCTAATGGTAGAAGGACACGCATAAAACAAAGCAGTGGAATTTGACTGTCTTTGAAGTAGAGTAAATGATATGTAGGGCTTCAATATACAATTTCTTTTGTGTGTTTTAATTTCCATAATAAAATTTTCCTTTTCTTTTAAAGCATTTTCCAGTGTTTCCTAAGTGCATAACTTTGGGTAAGTTAATTAATTTCTCTGTGGATCAGTTTTTGTCATCTGTAAAATGCAGATGATATTAATAAATATGGGGCTATTTTTTAAAAATAAGTGAATTAACACATATAAAGTGTTAGAATAGTTCTTAATGAGCACAGAACATTCAATGTTATTAATGCTGTTTGTTGTTGTTTTAAGTCTTCTTTACCCACATTTGTCCTCTGAGTGGAGCTATAGATGGTCTGGTAGTCACGGAGAAATTCTCAGACCAGTTCCTCCATCTACAATGTATGTCATCCAGGAATTTCCAGAATTCATAATGGTCTGGAAAACCTGCCTGCTAACCTAGACAGAAGACTGTGACCTAGGCTGATGATTATATTTTCAAGTTGGGAATGCTAAATTCTTCAAGAATACTATGAGGAAGTAGAAATAAACATTATATGACCACTCAGACTTTCCTTTCATTCATATTTATTTATTCATAAGATATGTAACAAAACCAAAGAGCATTAAAAGATTCATATGGGATCTCCCCACGCCTTCTCCAAACCAGAAAAATTTTAGGAAGTTTTTAAACTGTGATTCTCAAATCCTCATTAGTACTTGCTTTGTTATTTATGAATTCCTCCAATGCTTTTGTAATTAGATTCCTTGGGTTTGGGCTTAGCAAGACTATGCTACAAATGCCTTCAATGCAGGTTCAGAGCAAGAGCAGAGACTGAGAGAGGCCCAGTTGTAGAGAAGTTACATAAGATTCTTGATCCAAATTGCTATATTATTATCAGAAAAAAAAATAATGTATATTCCCAACAATAGTATGTTAAGATTCCAGTTTTAAAAATACCCTTACCAGTGCTAAGAATCATCATTTTTTTTCTGTGATCATTTGATGAGCAGATAATTTTGACTTTATTTTCATTGAGTAAAACATACATTTGTATGTAAGTTCTTTAAATACTATTTCCTTTCCATAGCTACAAGGTCATCTACAATTTCTCTCATGTTCATCTCTTTCCTCCAAGCTTCTAATTCTTTAAGGATTTGACATTCCTACTCTTCCAGGTTATCCTGCTACTTGTAAGCTGATTATTACATATATGCATTTTCTTCTACAATTTGCTACACTAATTGTGTCCTTTCACTGATAACATCAGGTTTTCTATTCCTACTTATACTTCCTCTATGCCTGAAACATGAGTGAGTCTCTATTGTCTTAAAATTTCTTATCTTGATCCTTCATCATATCTTCCTTTTCCTTCCCACTCCTTTTCTTTCTCTTTTTATACTTATTTCTATCCTTATCTTGAAAGAGTGACCTCTGCTTTTGCATTTCTCATTTTCATG
This sequence comes from Ictidomys tridecemlineatus, assembly GCF_052094955.1. Lineage (NCBI taxonomy): Eukaryota > Metazoa > Chordata > Mammalia > Rodentia > Sciuridae > Ictidomys > Ictidomys tridecemlineatus. Next base: position 119,011,243 of record NC_135479.1, read on the forward strand.
TTAACATTGAAATAAGAGTTCCATATGTAATTTTTAAATATAATAATTTGGGGAAATATTATTTCCAGTAACCCCTCTAGTTCATAATTTTAGTGACCACCTTCCAGTTCATATTTTACCTCTATACTATTTGATGTTGTAGGCACTTTTCTTCCTTTTCCTAAATCCCTTTTTTCATTGGCAATGTGCTAGTTATCATTTTTATTTGCTTTCTTTTTTTTTATTTCTTAGTCAACAAACATTTGCACCTCTCCGCTATTCTCTTTCTCCCACTGCTAGAGCTAGAAACACCACAAACAATATTTCCCAAATTCCCTTTTAATCACTTTCTGAAGTGATTATATTCTAACAAGGCAAACTTGCTCAAGATTTGAAAGACAGAAAGAAAGCAAAAAGAAACTATTCTTTTTGGTACCCATGATTATATGCAAAGCCTTCTGCAAATATGTGGACATGTATGTTTATTAGTAGAAATTTCCTAAATTTCAAAGAGCTACAATATGGAATATTGTCACTTTTGAAATCATCAAGATATTTTTATTTATTGTTTCTCCTAATATCCACCACAGATATAAAGAGCTAACATAAGGAACATAGTGGCCCAACTGCCATTTTACATATTTTACACATTCTTGTACTTTACACTCCAAGTCTTAAACAATTATTTCAAATAATTCAATGGTGAAGCCTCTGTCTCTGTTGACATCTATAACTGATTACTAGTTGTCTATTTCTATCCATTTTATTTTTTACATATAATAGAGTGAAAAATAGCCACATGTATTCCTGTAATAAAAATTACAGTCTCTGAATTATAGTTAAGGGTAGCCACATCACAAGACTTTGGTTAATGTAAACAAAACAAAACAAAACAAAACAAAACTATCCAGTCATAGTGCTATTCACCCATAATCCCAGCAATTTAGGAGGCTGAGACAGGAGGATTCCAAGTTCAAGGCCTGTCTTGGCCACATAGCAAGGCCCTAAGCAACTTAGTAAGATCCTGTCTCAAAATAAAAAAAAAAACAAAAAGGGCTGGGGATATAGCTCAGTGGTAAGGTGTCCCTGGGTTAAATAAAAAACAAAACAAACAAACAAACAAAACCCCACAAGGACCATGAACTATTATGAGCATTGAATTTGAAACTTAAAGTGGGGCATAAGTTCTTGTTGGGCAGGCCCCAAATGACTGTAGTTAGGCTCTCTCACTGAGGCTTCTTGCAAGCTACATTTTTTGTATATAGCCAAGATCCTGAACACCCTGATTTAGTGTATGTACTCAAAGTCATAAATAAACAGGGGCTGGCTAGGGGCTACTGCCACCTCTGAATAAAGAATGTATACTATTCCAATTTCACCTCGCATCTTCATTCACCTGCCAGGATCCTGAATCTGTTTTCTAGGGTCTGATCCTCTATTCTGACAATTGGCATAGTCAACAGGATCTTAAGTGGGTGAGAGATGCCTCAACCCCAGCAGACAGGGGAGACCTGTGACCACTAAGCAGCATGTAATGCATTTGTTTCAATAGTCCTATTAGCATGGACTCCTGTGGAGAGTTGGGATAAAATGGATGCATTCTCGTGAGCATAGAGAAGACTATGAACATAATAGATCTCCTGAGGTGGACTGGGAACACAGTGGCAGAGCCCAGGTGCCAGCCTATGGCCAAGGACAAAGATTGCAGTGGTGGTGCAAACCAGATGGAGAAAGGATCTGAGGAATTGCACACTCAGCTGCTGGGGCCATGGAATGGGTGCTCCTTATAGTTCGGAGAGCAGAAATGGATGCAGATGTATGAGAAGCTGCCAAGATGAGGGAGTTGCAAGATAAGTAAGAGGACTTGAAATTTAGGGTACAGTCACTGGATCTCTATACCTTGAAAACACTCCTCAGCCTCACCCATCATGCTGATGGAGTTCAAAGAAGAGGAGAAAGATTAACACCAGCAAACCTGCCCAGTCATAATGCACAAAATGAAATATCAGCAACTGATGGCTTTGGTGGACAGCACTGTCAGGGCTGGACCAGGTAACCAAGCTCACCACATTCCACTTGTGAAGCAGAGTTGGTGGACTTGGGAAAATAATTTGGACAGAGACCAAGAGAACCCCTGACCACTTTGTTGCTATGCCTGTGGTATTTAGGGGTGTCGGGAACCAACAGAAACAAAACACCCCATGTACTACATGTTATTTATCCTGAAAATCTATGACTTAGATGTGCTAACAGTTAGCCGGGGTCAAGAGAGATCAAGTGTGGTAAGAGTCTTCAGGGACCAAGAAAAAGCCCAAATGTACTAGGAGCCAACAAGGACCAAGAGAGCCCAAGTGCACTGCGTGCCAGCATGGCCAAGAGACTTCAGGAGGTGCTAGGGCCTGTTACATATATAGATGAACAAGAAACAAGCCCAAACTTTGGAGGTAAGGCCCCTTTACTGTACAGTGCTCATTACACTAATGACTCCAGCCTGTGTTGATGGTGGTGGCTATGGCACCTGAGATAGGCACTGTCTGGTTTGATACCAATATAAGACAAAATAGTCAGTAAGCTAAGCTAAATAGTGATAGCAAATAAAGTATTCTCCATAGCAATATGTACAACAGTTGTCCAGTGTATTGGGGGGAAATTCTGTGACAAGCCACCAGGAACAGGTGATTTTGGGACATGTTACTGGTCACGTCCCCTGACTATCCTTGGAAATGAAGAACCAGATGTTTTGGCTACGGTGCTGTGGTTAGAGCAGATGCCTCCCACTGACCTGGTCGCTTAACTGCACTGCTCTCTATGACATACAGATGAAAAGACTATGTGAAATGTAGTCAAAAGATGAAGTCTGTCATTAATGTAGCATGCCCTTGTAGAGCCCTGCCAGGCACGTGTGGTTTGTACTCAGAAGTATCCATACCCCTGACACCTTGGAGCCACAGATGGCCAGGCAATGGATTCATGGATGCTTCCCCTTGACAGGATGACAGGTTGACTACATTGGCCCTTAACCAAGGTCAGATTGACCATGTTTGCTTTGATGGCAGTGAATATGGCTAAAGACTTATTTTTTGCCTAGCCAGGTTGTCAAGGGAATTGGTGTACTATGATTCATGTCCTAATGGAGTTGATGGCCTGCTATAGCCAGCCCATTACAATTTAAAGTGATCAAGGTACCCATTTCACAGTCAAGACATGCAGCAATGGGCAGCTCAGTTACAGATTTAATGGAAGCTGCACATCCCATACCACCCACAGGCTGCAGTCATGGTAGAGAGAAATCATGGCTTGCTTAAGCAAGGACTTGGGACTGCAGTCAACTCATCTTCTATGGAAGGGTAGGAATTTTCCAGAGCTCTGAATGAGTGTCCTTGACGAGGGGGACCAGCTCCTGTGGAGGCTTTATTGTAATATACAACAGCACCAGTACAGGTTCAGGTGATGACAGAGAATGTTATACTTACATCTGGGTTTGGGAGGTAAGGGGATGTCCTTCTACCTGCTCCTACTGCATTGAATTGGGGGAAAACTATGGATTGGACATGGCCCTAAACAGTAAAGGCCCCTGAATTTTGAGTAGCCCCATTATCCCCATGGGGGAATATGTTTAAAATTGATCTCCTTGTGACACATGGGTGATTAATGAATGCCCCCCTGAGTACATGTGAGCCCAAGGCTGGGTTCCTGCAGATGGGATACAAATTTTAACAGAGTATTTGTTATTTCCCTTTGACCAAGAATGAGTAAGCCCAGTGTTGGTGCACACCAAGCCTGCTGAAGTACTAAACCAAGCTGTACAAATGTGGTATCACTATCCAGGACCACTGTACTTTCCTGGGACTAAAATCTGGCATGAATTCTCCTGAACAGATGTGATTTACCTATCCCAGTGCCTGTGTAATTGCTCAATTCTTTGGTTCATAGGTCTGTCCTCACTCATACCATTGGGACTGGACACACACCTACACCAGAGTAGCAAACACCTCTGCCTGCTGGGTATGTACTGAAGTGCTTGTGAGTTCTGTTGCAGGACTATCATGGTAAAGCCAGACTATGTCCTTGGATAATTGTACATGCTATAAGAGAATTTTATTGCCCACCTCAATATGGAGTGAAACTGGCAATGGTTTTTAGTAATCCTAGGTGATGGGATTTGTCTTTTGGTTGTATGTTGTTGCAGCTTATATTGTTGTTATGGCTGTGGATGCAAGGCTCTGCCTTCCTTACTGAGTGATCATTGTTGAAAACTTCAGATGGGTAGATTGTATGGCAAGGAATTCTAAAGGGATGGATGATGGTTGGGCAGGCCCAAATGACTATAGTTCAGCTCCCTTACCTAGGCTTCCAGTGGGCTGTACTTTTAGCCTGTAGCCATGGTCATGAACACCCTAATTTGGTTTATGTATTCATAAAGCTTATTTGCTTGTGAGCATGTGCCCACTTATGTAATCGTTGGCAATGTGCCTTCTTTGTCTGTCCTGCATATGTGTATGAAGGACTAAGGGGCTAAATAGAACTGACTGGGGCAAACCTGGCTAGTTAGGGGCAATTGCCTCCTCCAAATAAAGAATCCATCATTTCAGTATCTTCCCTCAGTAGTATGTAGACAACCAAGCCATAAATTGAACATGACAGAGGTGACTGCATAACAAAGACTGCCTACTTACATGGGTAAGGAATAATCTTCTATCTTGTTGAAGTTTCTTAGGCCTTTTGCTATAGTAGCCTGACTTGCAATCTAAATAATTCAGGGTTCCGGGGAAGAACACCAAAGTGGTGTCTTTTTTCTTCTTTCTCATCTTCCTCTTTCTGTTGGCAGGCATTTCTGAAACAGAACCTGGCAATGAGGGCCAGAAATCTTAGCTCCTGTTGAGATTGGCATTCAGAAACAAGTGGAACCATGAGGAAAATGTTGATGTTGGCCATACATGAGTGTGTTGGGTTTCTGAATTAGTGAGACTCACATTCCTTCTTACCCTGCTTTATTTTCTTTATATAACTGATCATTACCTAACATACTACATAGTTAATTTAATTTAATTAAAGCAGCTGAACTTTGGCCTCCAAGATAAAGCCAGAAAATAGGCTCTCTGAAAGGGAAAATTGTGAGTGATGGACAACCAGTTACAATGTTGGGTCCTAAGAGAAATGCATACAGCAACTTGAGGTAATTCAAGACCTCTATAACAGACTCAGAGATGTTTAGGATTGAAAGAGAGAACAAGGATATGCTGCCCAGGAACAAATTAAACTAAAAACTTTCACTTTCAGAGTGAAGTTCTCCTTATTAAGGCAATTATCTGGGGAAATCTTGCTGTCTACCCATATACTTGAAAACAGTCTCTATCCAGGCACAGAGCTGGCAATAAGCCTTTCCAAGCAAGACACTTATAAACAAAGTAACAAAACCAAATGGAAGCACTTTATTTATAAATAAGCCAATGTCCAACCTCCCATTCAGACCTGTGTAGTAGAACTTGGGCTGGGAAACTATATATCTCATGTTCAGCAGATGTTATTGGTTCCCCAGTTATATCTCCTCTGCAGGTATTCAGCTTTTCATTTTACCTTGATGATTTTTGCAGCAAGTTCTTGCAATATCTGATTTTCTCTAGTTATAGACATGTTTTGCAGTGCTAGGGGTTGAACCTAGGGACTTGGACATGCTAGGCAAGTGTTATATCACTGAGCTTCATCCCAAGTTCCACAGGCATGTTCTTAACCTATGCATACAGTAGTCTAGAAGGACCAGGGAGTGACCTTCCACAGAAGTAGTTTCAACCAATCACAGAGAGGTGTTGATGAAAAATACTGCAGCTTCATCATCCATCAAGTATGAGGTATGCCGTACACTATTTCATAAAGGTACCCTTTGGGAGTTGACCAGTGAAGTAACTCATAAGCATATCTCTGTGTGTGTCCTCCCCTTTTATCACTTCTCTTTGCCCTTGGTATAGAAACAAAATCTGAAATTCTAGGCTATGAGATCTTCTCCACTATTTATAATTTTTAAGCTTTTTCAATAATTTATTATAAAAGTTTTCTTTTATTAATCTAGGCATGGTTTACTTTTTAGAAGACTTTACAAATATTAAAAACAGAAAAGCATCCAGCCATAAATGTGACCCATTTAATCTTAGAACAACTGGCAGCAAAACTTTTCATTTTAATTAGTTGCTGAGGGTTCCAGTACTCACGCATTCTCACCAAGTTCAGGAGCTCCTTTAAAGCTTCCCTCCCTTCATGTACTGTCCAAAGGATCCAGAAAGAAAAAGAAATGGAAAGTGTGACCATTCACCTAAGAGACTCCATAGCATGTTTGCCATTGTCCCCATTGCTACACTTAAACTGGTTCTACAAACGTTGTCCTTCTCATAATGAAGCATACCTGCCCTGTGCTGTTGCCCTCTTGACATAGTTTCCAACACATAGTTTCAAGAAGCACCGTGACCAAGCTCTCAGGGTAATGCTCTCAGGCTCAGCCTGTAGGACCAATATGTGCAACTGAAAGGGCAGGGGTCACAAGCATCTGTTCCAAGTAGGCTTTTTTTTTTTTTTTTGTATTTTCCCTGGCCAATGGAAAGCTGGAAGCATCACTCTATACTCTATGAGGAAGAATAGAAGATATAGAAATTGGTAGAAATGATGAGCAAATAAAATTTAAATTCAGAATTTCTGTAAGTTTTCCAGGTATGTTACTGCAAAACAGTCTCATTCCCATGCCTCTTACTCCTGATTCCTGGTAAATCTCTAAATCTACCTATGCACTGTAGATTTAACCCCCAATAAATAGTTTAGGTAAAGTGAGATATAATATTATGAGAAAATTATTTTGATGCTGAGCAGACTGCCATAAACCATCTTGATATTATTAGATTGATATTATTCCTACACAGTTCCTATTTCCACTACTCACTAAGTTTTCTTTTAAAAGAAAAGCCAGAAATCCCCAAATCACATCTCCCACTTTGGAGATGCCCTGTATTCTCTCTTAAATGTGTATTCCCTGTTTTTTCCCCAAAGGCATCTCTCTTGAATTGCTCTCATTCTTCCTTGAATGTGTATCTGTTTTCCTAAATAAAACTCCATTTATGCCTCTGAATGGCCTGAATGTAGAAATTCTTTTCTGTCACATAAACCAAGGATCCTGCTAGTCCTATTCCCCCTTCTCTCCAGAATTATTCAGACACTTCTCCAGAGACACATCTTCTCCCATGACATTGGTAAGTGAAATAATGTTTTGAAAAACTTCTGAAAGGGCAGATATAAAAATATGTCTATTGTTTTATGCACATATCAGATTTGTAGCTGGTTTTGATTTTTCTTTTTGTTTCTGTATTTTAAAATGCCTTCAATAAAAATGCATTAGTTTTATAATCATATCTTTAATTTTAGGATTTTTTTTTAATTAGGAAGAAACAAACACCAATGGCAAATAAAAAAAGTGATTTGGAAGTTTAGACCCATCTGAGAAACTGGAAGAAGACACAGGGCAAATGACCACACTGTAATCCATTTAGTCAAGTATATTCTGAGAAATAATACAACTATCATCATTTTCCCTGGAGCAAGAGCCAGAATGTGTGTGTGTGTGTGTGTGTGTGTGTTTGTGTACCCTTTCTTTTTTCCTTCTTTCCTTCCTCTCTTTCCTTCTTTTGTGGTTTTGAGGTTCTAACTCAAGGCCTTGCACATACTAGGGAAGTGCTCTACCACCAAGCTACACCCCCAGAACTAAACAATATTTCTGATGAATTGTTGTAGGCTTTAGTGCATACTGGAATGAGAATGAAGAACTTCCAAGAGTTGCTGTTTTAGGAGAGGCCGCACACATTCTTAGGTCTCTTACTCAGGAAATCCATTGTAACAAGGACTTAAGACCTAGTGACTGACCTAACTCCATTTTGACTCTATCTTGCCTTTCTGACTTTGTTTTGAGTCATTTTCCTCTGTAATCATATTGAATTCCAGTGACAAGAGGCCTGATAAATATCCTGTTGTCGTAAGAGTCAAAACTATAGTCTAGGCAAGAGGAACTTTCTTATCCTGACCAGCACCTACCCAACAAAATCTAAGATAAAGATCCACCAGTCCACACCTGACCTAAACCACCTGCTTTGACAGCTGTTCAATCCTTCTGACTATGCAGACCCCACCCCACCCCATCATCACCCCTGCCCTTATTTAGTCCCCTTTCTACCAAACCTCATTTTTAGCCCCTCAATGTCAAGGCTAAAGGCATGGGTCCCCTTGTCTTCCTGTGTAGTTATGCTGGTTAAACTGATGAATGTTCCTTTCCTGTTTGGTTTTTGGGGTGAGTAGCCAGACCAGATTTATTGTATCCCCCAAAATAGGCCTCTGGTCTAGGACTCTGTAACACCATCAGCATCAGCACGGTGCAGGAAGAATCTGAGGAAGATTCCACATGGAATTGCTAATGAGAAAGAAAGAGAATCCACTGTGAAGCCCTCCCAGACTTTTCTCCATAACAAGGACAACTCTACCCGAATCCAGTCCTATTTGGCCTTTTAATTTCATCTAAGGGGTTGGTAGAGCCACAGTCAACAGGGTAGAGGGCTTAGAGGAAATAGGCTAGGAATGTTGTACCCAAACCAGATAGGCATGCTAGAGTGGATGGACAGAGAGAAAGGCTATAGACTGAACCATGTGGCACTGAATTAGAATCAGAGCTCTGGACAATATGAGGGCCTAGAAGTGATGAGAGCCCAGTAGTAGTGAATATACTCAACACTGGTCTCTTATGCCTAACAATGATTTGACCCCACCTTTTCGTATTCTGGAACTAATGAAAGTACTTCTTCATCTAGGTTTCTTTTCTTTCTTTCTTTCTTTCTTTTTTTTTTTTTTTTTGGACAATGCTGTGCAAAACTTTTTCTTTTGTTGATTGCTACATTGATTTTTGGTTTGCCTCCATTTTATTTTAAAATATTCTAAGATATAATTTAAAAGACATGGTGACATAAGTAGTTAGAGACAACTGAAAGTTTTAATTTTAAGACTTGGTTGCAAGAGAGATTCTTCTGAATTTCTCATTTTTTTTTTTTAGCTTAAGAAAAATAGGACACATATGACTCACCTGTGTAGGAGGTTAAGATAGTGGGCCCAGTGAGGGCTAATAAAGTGTCATCAAAACAATATGCCATGACTCAGCTCCTATAATGATTTGGATATGAGGTCTCCCTGAAAAACTCCTGTGTCAATGTAGGTAAGTTTAGAGGCAAAATGAGAGCTATAACCTAATCAGTAGATTAATACATTTGATGAATTGATAATTTGAAGGATCTACTATACTGGGTGGTAACTGAAGATGGATGCGCAATGGCTGGAAAAGTGGGTCGCTGTGGGTGTGCCCTTGGGAATCTTCCTGGCCCCTCTCTTCTCTCTCTCTCTCTCTCTCTCTCTCTCTCTCTCTCTCTCTCTCTCTCTCTCTCTGCCTCCTGGGTGTCAGGAGTTGATTAGATTCCCTCTACTAGGACCTTTCACATTGATAGTCTGCCTTACCTTGAGCCCAGAGCTATGGAGCTGGCTGATTATGGACTGAACCTCTGAAACCTTGAGTCAAAATAAATATTTCCTCCTTTAAGTCATTCTTGTCAGGTATTTTAATCAGAGTGACAAAAGATGGACCAACAGTTCTCCACAGAAATCACTCCATAAAATGAGAAAGCTGGCAGTCAGCTTTCTGGGTCTAGAACTTGTACAGCTTTACAGATACTTGAAACTCTCTCCTCTAAGAATTGTACTAGAAGTAAAACCCTTTTTTAGATAGTCTTGAGATAGGAATTGGAGATACAGAAAAAGTTAGACTGAATCTCCAACGAAAAGCTACCACAATTCTTTGGAATGTAGGAAATGTTCATGGTATATGAACCTTTGAAAGGCAAAGCAACCATTGGTGAACAACCCAAACCATGTTCTTAGTCTATGACCTTGACCTGCAACCTTGCCCCTCGCCTGAAAAATGTAACATGAAGGCAATGTGCTAGGTCTTGGAAAAGTTGGTGTCAAATTGTGTAACTCTACTCTGACTCCTCCTCTAGTCAGCTGTCCTTCTATAAATAGTAACATCCCACACCAAGGAGTCACTGTCTGTCCTCTGGAGGTGGTCCACATTCGCCTTTGTGTATTACTTGTTTTACCTCAAAAACTTCTCACTTTCAAGATAACTAGCACTCTCCCTTGAATGTTTTATTTCCCATTTTATCCCAAAAGACATCTCTCTCCCTTGATATAAACTGAATTTTCCCCTTGAATGTGTATTTTTTACTGGACTCCAAAAGACATCTGTCTTTCTTAAATATCTTAATTATCTGCTTTCTTAAATAAATTTGTCTATGTCTCTGACTGATACATGCTGAATTTCTTTTCCACCATGGCATACTCCACCTGTCCTGAGTGGAGATCACTTCTCTGGGAACTCCTCTGGTGATAATATGATCAGACTGATATGAAATGTGGAAGACCATACCCCTAAAGGCGAGAAGGTATGGCAGAGGAAAATAATTGTTAACAGATGTCCATTGCACAGAATGTAATGCTAGGATGGAACAGATGAAAGTTATATCAATAGGTGAAATCTTAGAGAAAATCCTAAAGGTGACAAGTTGAGAAAACCTCAAATATATATACTATATGAAGAAAGAAGAAAATTTATTTAATGTCTGATAAAAGTTATTTTGTCTTTGTATTAGACTTCTTGTCATTGAAACCATTCTATACCCTAATAATATAAGAGACAAGATCTGAAATATCTCCAAAGGGCCAATATCTTAAAGGTTTAGTCCCCATGTTGTGGCACTACTGAGAGGCATAAAAACTTGAGGAGGTGTGGCCCAGTGTCAGGAGTAGGTTATTGGCACATGCCCTTGAAGGGTATATTCTTACATCTCTCTCTCTTTTTCTTCCTCCTTTATCTCATGAAGTTTTGCCTTACCATGTGCCCAGAATCAATGAAACCAACTAACCATGTCTGAAAGCTTTGAAACCGTGAGCCAAGATCAATCTTTTCTTCTCTAAATTGATTTTCTCAGGTATTTTGTTACAATGATGGCAAGCAAACACAAATAGTAATCATTTTTCTTAATCATTAGACAGCTGTCTTATTTCTATGTCTCAATGGAATTTAAATCATAATTAGGAATGTTTTGCTCTTGTGATTCGAGACACATTTTAGTATGAAAAACTCCTTATGGATACTCACATTAAGCCATCCATCCAAAATAGGGCTTGGCTGCACACATTATTTAATATGTTTTTTTCCTGGTTGATTTGGAAAATAAATTTTAAATATTTTTCCACCTTATATCTAGTCATCTATCTGTAATTCGTGTAAAAATGCATTTTTGAGATGTTATCATATTTTAAAGATTTCATAACATGATGAATAAGAAAACTGGCAATCATACATTCATCCTTTTTGTAAATAAACAACTTAGGAAGATGAGAAAATGACATGGAAAGAAGAAAATTATACTATGCATAAAAGGAGACATTGGAGGCAAGAACACTTGTCTTAATTTTTTGAATAAATAAAATCTTGATTTCACTTATAGTTTTCTAATTTAAAAAATAAAACATGAATTTTAGACAGAAAAGGAGAAACACTTTAACTGTTAAAAAAATTTAAATATATAAGTGTTACTGGCAATAATGGTAGTAAGAAAATTTGAAATTCATCCTCATTATTTCAGACATAGAAAATAATTTATAAATCAAGATAAATAAAAAATAAAAGAGAATAAAATAAAAAAGATAAATCAAGATAGTTCAATTAGTATATCATATATAGAAATATGCATTTTAAATATAATATGTTAAAGGAAAATAGTTATGCATAATTGTTAAGTAAGATTTTTTTTATAGATCTTTAAAATTTTCTTGTTGAAGAAAAATTTCTTGCTTGGATTCAACAGAATAGTTGAAGAAACTACTAACACAAACAACCCCAAATCTCCATGGCTTATTGCAGTAAATGTTTGTTCCTCAAACACAGAGTCCAAAGCAAATCTTGTAGATTCAGCAGCTGTCCTAGTGCCTCTCTGCTAAGAACTCATGGACAGAGAGCTTCTTCACTTAGAGGCTGGTCGATGAAGGAGCCTCAGATTTGATCTCACAGGAATGCATATTTATTCTAGATTTGGATTTGCTTTACCTGCCAACAATGTTTTGTCTAATACCACCACTGATGCTCCTATTCAAAACTTCACTTTGCCATTTGAAGTTTCATCTAACACTTTATTTATTTTTTATTTACCTATTTATCTATCTATTTATTTATAATTTATATATAACAGCAGAATGCATTACAATTATTATTACATATATAGAGCAAAATTTTTCATACATAGTATATTCACACCAATTTGTGTCTTCATACATGTACTTTGGATAGTAATGATCATCACATTCAACCATCATTTATAATCCCATGCTCCCTCCCTTCCTCTCCCACCCCTTTGCCCTGTCTAGAGTTCATCTGTTCCTCCCATGCTCCCTCTCCCTACTCCACTATGAATCAGCCTCCTTATATCAAAGAAAACATTTGGCGTTTGTTTTTTTGGGGGATTGGCTAACTTCACTTAGCATTATCTTCTCCAACACCATTCATTTACCTGTAAATGCCATGATTTTATTCTTTCTTATTGCTGAATAATATTCCACTGTGTATATATACCACATTTTCTTTATCCATTCATCTACTGAAGGGCATCTAGGTTGGTTCTACAATTTAGCTATTGTGAATTGTGCTGCTATAAACATTGATGTAGCTGTATCCCTATAGTATGCTGTTTTTAAGTCCTTTGGATATAGACCAAAGAGAGGGATAGCTGGGTCAAACGGTGGTTTCATTCTCAATTTTCCAAGAAATCTCCATACTGCTTTCCATATTGGCTGCACCAATTTGCAGTCCCACCAGCAGTGTATGAATGTACCTTTTCCCCCACATCCTCGCCAACACTTATTGTTGTTTGTATGCATAATTACTGCCATTGTGACTGGAGTGAGATGAAATCTTAGAGTGGTTTTGATTTGCATTTCTCTAATTGCTAGTGATGATGAACATTTTTTCATGTGTTTGTATATTATTAGTGATAATCTTTTGAGAAGTGTCTCTTCAGGTCCTTGGCCCATTTATTGATTGGGTTATTTGTTTTTTTGGTGTCTAGCTTTTTGAGTTCTTTATATACCCTAGTGATTAGTGCTCTATCTGATGTGTGAGGAGTAAAGATCTGCTCTCAAGATGTAAGCTCTCTATTCACCTCACAGATTGTTTCTTTTGCTGAGAAGAATTTATTTAGTTTGAGTCCATCCCATTTATTTATTCTAATTCCTGTGCAACAGGTGTCTTATTAAAGAAGTTGGGGCCTAATCCCACATGATGGAGATTAGGGCCTACTTTTTCTTCTACTAGATGCAGGGTCTCTGGTTATAGTCCTAAGTCCTTGATCCACTTTGAGTTGAGTTTTGTGCATGGTGAGAGATAGGGGTTTAATTTCATTTTGTTGCATATGGATTTCCAGTTTTTCCAGCACTATTTGTTGAAGAGGCTATCTTTTCTCCAATGTATGTTCTTGGCACCTTTTGTCTAATATAATTGTAGTTTTGTGGGTTAGTCTCTGTGTCCTCTATGTGTACCATTGTTTTGCCAGTCTGTTTTGGTGCCAATACCATGATGTTTTTGTTACTATTGCTCTGTAGTACAGTTGAAGGTCTGGTATAGTGATGTCACCTGCTTAAATACTTGGGAATCAACAAAAGAGGTGAAAGATTTATATAATGAAAATTACAGAACCCTAAAGAAACAAATCAAAGAAGACCTTAGAAGACGGAAAGATCTGCTACGCTCTCAGATAGGAAGAATTAATATTATCAAAAGGACCATACTTCCAAAAGCACTTTACAGATTTAATGCAATTCTGATAAAAATTTCAATGACATTCCTCATAGAGATAGAAAAAGCATCATGAAATTCATCTGGAAAAATAAGAGACACAGAATAGCTAAATCATCCAACACTTTAACAGCAAAAGAAGTGTGGCAGAAGGGCATTCACTGGTCTTCCAACATATGTCAGTGCCTGGGATGTTCTTCTGTAGCTTAAAGTACGTTTTGAACATACAGCATGCCATGTTTCCCAAAGCCAGAATTTATGACTGTGAGAATCAAATGACAGAAATGTGAGTGGTTTCTGTTACTATTACGTCTAATTGTCCATTAAAAAAGTTTATTGTCCATCACTGAAACTTTGGACTCTGCTGATTTATTGATCTCAGTTCCCAAGAAACCAGGGGAAGTTCTCACCAGGTGACAAAATTGCTATCCCTTTGAATTGGAATTTGAGATTGCCACCAGGCCATTTTGAGCTTTTTGTTAATGTTTCATAAATTAACTGTGAAGGAAGTAGATAGTTTATTAGTTGAAGAGATCTTGATTATCAGGGAGAAATTAAGTTATTGCTATACTATAAGCATGTTGAAGACTATGTTTGGAAATCAGTGGATTCTCTGGGTAACCTTTAACATGTAAATATTTAATATTAAAAATTAATGGATAACTACAGAAGCCCAAAAAAGATAGAATGCCTGAGTCATAAGATCCTTCAGGAATAAAGATTTAAATCATTTTCAATAACTGACCAGCAGAAGTAATGACTGAGATCAAAAAACATACAATGGACAATGGAAGAAATTAATAATTTTCTTTAGGGGGCTGGGGTTGTGGCTCAGCAGTAGAGAGCTTGCCTAGCATGTGCGAAGCCCTGTGTTCAATCCTCAGCACCACATTAAAAAAACAAATTAAATAAAAGTATTGTGTCCTACTACAACTAAAAATAAATTAAAATTTTTTTCTTTTGACTAGTTATAGAAACAATGACCTTCGAAACTTTACTCATAGTGTTTCCCTTCTATCCTTGTTATGGTTTAGATAAGGGAGTTGAGACTAAAAAGAGGTTTCAGTCTATGATTGGTTGACTCTATTGCTTTGAGCCCATGGCAGCACATCATGGCAGAATATGGGAGAGAGCCAAACCTCATGATGGGAAAGTAAAAGAAAAAAAAAAAAGATATGGAGACAGAGACTGTAATCCCACAATTCTCTTTGAAGATGTGCTCCCAGTGACCTAAATATTTCCTGATGGCCCCACCTCTTAAAGTTTCACCACTTTCTACTGAGGCCAAGCTGAGGACTAAGCCTTTAACATAAAGGTCTATGGGAAACATTCTAGATCCTAACTAGCAATGTGAGAGTGTTTTTTTCTTTTTATTGTTGTTGTTGCCTTGAATAAATACACAAGTAAGAGACTATTGCTACAGAAGTTCATAATATGAATAGATATATGTACAGGTGCTTAAATAACAAAGGCAAAGGATATGCTTGTTATATGTTCATTCACTGTTTCAAATCTACCCTTCCGTAGTGTCTTTTGTAATGCTAGGTGAACATCTGTAGGACAGGAGAGCATTTCTGAGAAACTTGTTAATTTCTGATAATAGGTATCACTAAAGGTATCTCAGCAGTTGGAAGATACAGAGGACTTCCATTTTCCTGTCAGTACAGTTTGAGCAGCAACAGTTAGATATTCATTTGTCTTTTGTTTTTCTCCTCTGAGCTCCTGAGTTACAAGCAGAAGAAGAGTTTGGCTTCGGTTTTTGATGTGACCTCCGTCTTCTTTTTAGCTTCGCTTCTTCCTTCCCATTTGGCTACACATCTGATTATGTTGATAAGATATCCCATGTATGACTGGATACAAAGGCACATGCCTGAAATCCTAATGACTTGGAAGGCTGACGTAGGAAAATCTCAAGTTTGAGGCCAGCTTCAGCAATTTAGCCAAGACACTCAGCAATTTAGCAAGACCCTGTCTCAAAACAAAAAAAAAAAAAAAAGAAAAGGACTGGGTTTGTAGCTTGGTGGTAAGACTCCCCTGGGTTTAATTCCTAGCATGCCTGCACACACACACACACACACACACACACACACACACACACACTCACACACTCACACACACACACATACCCCAAAAGAAAAAGAAAGAAAGTGCATGTATACCTCCTCCCTCCAAATCATTAGAAAACTCAAATTTTTCAAACTCCCAACCCATGCTTAGGAACTGTCCCTTAGTTCCACTCCCTAGCCACTCTGAGGGCCTAGTCAACTCCCTATACCTCACTCAAGTCAGTAAAGGCCTGCTTACTCCTGTTCTTTCTGCCCCAGGTGTCCCTTCATGAGTAATACACTTTTCTCAAGTTGTTCTGATATGTTCATAGTTTGTACATATTACCTATAATTGAGAGAAAGTCCATGGAACCTTTATGAATAACTATAACATTTAGCCCTTTCTCAAAAGGCTGATCAAATTATATATGGTTATTATTTGAGTTCCTTGGTTTTGTAACCTATTTTTTCCTTTTTGTTTCCCTAGCACATTTGCTATTATTGCTGCAAACCAAATGACCCCAAACTTGATACCTTAAAGTCAAATTTATTATTTCAGTTTCTTAGTGTCAGTCAGCTGAGTGCCTCTGACTTAAGTCTTTTGTGAGGTTGCATACAAACTGTTGTTGGGGGCTGTGGTGTAATCTGAAGTCCTGACAGGAGGAAAGAGAAATTAGCTTCCAAGTTTTCTCATATGTTTGTTAGTAGTCTTTAGTTCCTTTCGATGTGACCATTTCTTCATACCAGACTGCTTCTTAACACAACCAACTTTCTCCAGGGTGAGTAATCCAATAGAGAATGAAAGAGAACGTGCCACAAGAGAAGCCACAGTTTTTTTAATATTATAATATGGAAATTGACGTCTAATTATATCTTCTTGGTTTTAATCTCTAGAAGCTTCTTTAGGTCTAGTCCATACTCAACAGCAGAGTATTGCACAGGACGTGAATACCTGGAGATAAGGGTTTTAGAGGCCATTTAGTAAACTCTCTACTATACCTGGCCTTAGGAGTAATAGCTATTTCCTAAAATTATCATTTAATAACTAAATTCACTTTTTGCTTCCTCAGCTTCAAAGATTATACATCTGTGTAATTAGTGTCCTGATATTAAATTCTCTCTTTTGGACTAAGATGCATAATTATTTTTCCTGACTTGGTGCTGAGAGATACAGTATTTAGGATCCTTTGTGGGAATTTCTTCAACCAATCAGTGAAGATTGCATACATTTGTCCATATTCCCCTTACCAGAACATAGTCATATGACTAACATAACTGCAAAGAAGGCTGAGAAATCTATGGGGTACACAGATATTATTGAGATTTATAGTATCTGCCATGCTACTTAATTTTCAGGAAGTCATATACACATTTTCAACACCTCCTGCGTACCACTTGCTCAGCTAAGTAATTTCTTTAAACAAATACATTTTTGCAAAAATTCAAAATACTTGGCAAGCATAGTCATTCTAATATATTTGTTTTTCCCCCACTGGATCCCTCACACTGAGGCCATTAATTTCCCCAAAAGCATTGGAACTAGGGGGGGACTTCACATAGCTAATAATTACAGCCTGTACTTGAAAGGTAATTTAATATAAGAATTATTTTCTTTTAGTTATTATAGAATTAAAATATTAACACTTGCTGCCATGAATTTTTTTTTCAGCAAAAACAGTGAATTGTAGAAATTCTGGGCAATTTATTAGTACAATACACTGTAATTTATGCAAGAATTTATCTGGCTTTTGGAACCTTTAAATCTAAACTGAATATAATCTATGTGTGAGATATCAGTGAAATAATTCTCTGTTATTTTCAAATACTATTGTATTTTTAAAGTCAAAACAGACAGAATCCATGTATTAGTTTCCAAGCAGAAATTCTGTTTTCTTCTTCTGTTTTTTGTTGGGGGGGGGGTGCTGGAGATTGTCTCAGGGTGACATTATAACTAAGCTACCTCCCCTGTCCTTTCTATTTTTATTTTGATACAGGGTCTTGCTAAGCTGCTGAGGCTGGCCTCCAACTTGCCATCCTCTTGCCTCAGTCCAGTTGCTAGGGTTATAAGCAAGCGCCAACATGCCAGGTTCTTCAAGCAGGAATTACTAGTGAACTTCATTTAGTCATTTGGAATTATGACAGGAGACCATCATCATCAATTTTAAAATAAATTTCCAACTTTTTCTTCTTTTCTTTTTGTAGATATTTTGGTCATGTCTTGCATTAAAGTGTAATTTTGTGATATCAACAATTTTAAAACAACTTTCCAACTTTTCCGTTTTTGCTTTTTTTTTGGATATTTTGGTCATACCATGGATAAAAATGTAATTTTGTGACATATATAACAAAATAATGTGGGAACCAAGCTTGAAGTTGTAAAGTATAGGTTATTGAAGTTAAGCTCTTATAAATGATAGTGTTATAATTTTAGAATGGTAAATGTAATCCTCATTATAGCCACAAAGAAATTAATGATTGAATATATACAAAAAGGAATGTGATAGGGATTTAAATATTTCACTACAAGAAGTCAAATAAACACAAAGACAGTACTGCTGAAAGTGAAAGACAACAGATCTATGAGGCAGCTGGGAATGGTGGCACATACCTTGTAATGTCAGCCATTTGAGAGGCTGAGGCAGGAGGACCCAAGTTTGAGGCCAGTCTCAGCAATGTAATGAATCTCTGTCTCAGAATAAAAAATAAATTAAAAAACCAAGGATGTAGCTCAGTGGTAAAGCACTTTGTTCTTCAATTCCCAGTACAACCCTCCCGCCCAAAAATATATAAGGCAAATAGAAAACAAATAGTAAACAGACAGAAACTCTTCCTAATTATTTTAAATTTAAATGAAATTAAGCTCTGCAATCTAAAGACAAAGATTGAAAGAACGGATTTAAAAAAAAAAACAATCCACCTATATGTTGTCTACCAGAGACCCATTTTAGATACAAAGACACAAATGCAGTCAAGCATGTGATAACAATATTTTGGTGAGTGATGAATCACATGTATGACAGTGATCTCATAAGCTGATATGAGCGATGATGTCATAGCAATCTTAATTTACATAAGTTTATAAGTATACTCTATAACATTTGCATAATGATAAATCACTTAACAATATATGTTTTTTTTTTCAGAGTCTCTGCCTTTGAACAGTGCATTCCTAAAAAATAAAAATGAAAAGAGATAAAAGTCTTTCATGGAAACCAAAAGAGAACAAGGTGGCTCTACTAATACTAGACAAGATGGACTTTAGCCAAATATGTTTAAAAGACAAAGAAGTACATTATATATTAAAAGTTAAATATAATAAGATATGACAGTGACAAAAATTTACACACCAAAAATGATTAGCAAATAGAGCAAAAAATAACAGAATTGAAGGGAGAAACAGTTCTACAATAAGAGTTGGAGACTTTAATACCCCAACTCTCCATAATAGATAGTACAACTCCATGGCATAAGGGAATGGAGACTTAGCATTACAAACTGATCTAAAAGGCAGGTACATAACACTCCATCCAGCAACACCAGAATACACTCTCTTTTCAAGTGCACATGGAATAGTTCTTTAGGTAAAATCATATATTAGGACACAAATTCTCAATGGACTTTAAAAGATAAGGTAGGACAAAATACCTTTTCCAACAACAACAGGATGAAGTTAGAAATCAAGAACAGAATTAAAATGGGAAAATTTACAAATACTTGGAAATTAAATATATTCTTAAAAAATCAAAGACCCCAAGAAATCACAAAGGAAATTAGAAAAACTTAAGGACGAGTGAAAAGGAAAATACATTATAAAACTCTTGGGATACAATGAAAACAAACCTTTATAAGGAAATTTATATGTATAAATGCTTACATAAAAAAACAAGAAAGATCTTAATTCAACAACTTGCTTTGCAAATTAAGAAACTGAAACAAACTATTCAAAGCTAACAATAAAAGGAAATAATAAAGATTAGAATACAGATCAACAAATAGAGAAAAGAAAAATAATAGAGAAAATAATAGAGAAAACCACAGTTGATTCTTTGAAGATCAACAAAATTGAGAAAACTCAAACATGATGAACATAAAATAAAAAGTACACTCAAATTACCAAGTGAGAAATGAAAATTGAAACATTAGTATTGTTTTTACAGAAATAAAAAGAATCATAAGGGGGTATTATTAATAACTGTATGTCAACAAATTGGATAACCTAGAGGAAGTGGATTTAGTGGATTATGTCTAGGAAGAGACATAAAACCTATGCAGATTAAACCATGATAAAAAAGAAAATCTGAATAGATCTGTAACTGCTAAGGAGTCTATATCAGTATAAGATCAGAAAAAAAAATGTGGTTTTTGCTCATAACTCAATAGAACACAGAATACTTCAAATCTGTTCACCAAGATATGTGGGAATTTCTCTCCACACATCAAGCAAGCAATCAATTCTGCAGCAGACACCAACAGGGTGACTGATAATTGAACTCAAATTTGCAACTATCTACCTGAGATGGAGTCAGATCCCCTAGGTTGATGGCTCAGTCACACATGATTGCCCCTCATTCCAGATGTCAATCACAAGCACACATCGTAATCTGTGCTATTGAGCAACCTGCTATAAATTAGGGTTCTTATAACTCCCTCCTTGGGTTCAATTAACTTGTAAGAATGACTCAACAGGGTTTCAGAAACATTCGTTTATTAATGTTCACAGCACCTTATTCATAATAACTGAAACAGAAGCAATCTAATGTCTATTGAGTGATGAACAGATAAGCAAAATGTGGTATATAATGTGGAATATTATTCAACTCTATAAAAGAAGGGAATTCTGACACAAGCTACAACACGCAAAGTAAATTAAGGCAGAAAGTGAAAGATAAATACTGTGATTTTACTTAGACTGGTTCTTAGAGATAGAGAGTAGAATGATGATTGCCAGGGACTAGGGGAACAGAATGGAGAGTTGTTTACTGAATACAGAATTTCATTTTATAAGATGAAAAGAGTTCTGGAGATAGGTGGTGATGATGTATGTAAAATAATTATGAATGTATTTAACATCATAAAATTGTATATTTAAAAAATAAATAGTAAATATTATATGCATTTCATCATAATAAAAAGTTGAAAAAGAGTTTTCAAAAAATTTACAATAAAATTATTGTAATAAAATTTTTTAATTTAAATTACTTGATATTTTAAAACCATAAAGTGATCATTCTTAAACCTATCTTAAATGTCTAAAAAGTGAAAGTATTGTGCCTTTGAATAAGTGTCAAGTAGACTTCTTTTAAGATATATACAACAGATTCCATAAGTACATTTGTTGTTGACAGAGAACAAAAATAATCACAATAGTCTAAGGCTGGTGATGCAGCTTAGAGGTAGAGTGCTTGACTAGCATGTGTGAGGAACTGGGTTTAAACTACATCTTTAAGACTGTCCTTTCTAACAATCTTGTAAACTCACATTTGGCTTGACAACCACACTTCAGCTTCCATATAGTCTTCAGTAGCATTCCTGAAATTTATTTCCAAAACTATAAATATGCTGAGGCTATTTGGCTAGACTATTGCTTCTTTCTACTGAGTGAATTAGCAACAGGTAATGTAACTAAGTGTTAAGGAATGTGGCAGGGAATCTTTGCCACATTGAGGTTTTAAATTAAAAAAAAATATGCTCTTTGGAAATCTAAACAACTGTTTTCCAATATAATCTTCTTTGAAGTGTTAAATGAAATCAGATCAGCATATTGTTTAAATTCAGTTGTATAAGTAAAAAAGGAGCTTGTAGATTAGCAAATTGACAGAATAAAGATCTACAACACACCTTTCAAAGCCCATCATTTTATGCTTTAAATATTAACATTAATTAATGATGGATTTAAGAGCTCTAAAAGCAACATGTATAAGTCAAAATTCACTGCATGCTCAAAAATCCTGGAGTCAAGCCCAGTGCAGTGGCACATGAGTGTAATCATGTGCGACTAAGGAGGCTAAGGCAGGAGGATTTAGAGTTCAAACCCAACCTCAGCAACTTTGCAAGGCCCTGAGCAACTCAGCAAGACGCTGTGTCTAACAAAATATAAATAAGGGCTAGAGATATGGCTCAAATCTAGAGTCAAGGTTCAGTTTACAGAATGCTAAAGTTCCCCCAAAGAGATTCAGGTGATAGAGTGTTCAATAGGTATACAAAATCAGGTGGTAAGTTTTTATTTTCCACTTAAGATAACTGGAATTTTCTTCTTAAACTAAAAACTGTTCAGGTAACATGAGTTTTTGTTTGATCTAAACAGATCTTCTTGATTCCTAGCTTTAGTTTGTGTTGACTATTTGTTTATAGTAAATGAAATATATTCATTTTACAGTAAAATTGAAAATTTCAACAGAATATCAAGTTTACATTAAGTAGTAATTAAATTTCATTTATTCAAGGATTTTGCTATTTTTACTTTCTACATATATTATTGTTTTCTTCAGAAAAGCATCCAAAACTCTTTTTCTGTTTTGTGAAACTCCATTTTGTGTTCTCCTCCTTTTCAGTTAAGGGGTTCCTTCCATTTAAGAACTTATCTCCTTGTTTCACATTAATAAAGGTTCAATGACAATCTGTTAGCCCCAGTCTGACGGTTTAGCAAAATTGAAACAAAATGGGATTCTTATCTTCCCACCTGCAAAAAATTATCACCTCAAAAGGTGCAGAAAGAGGTGCCCTTTAAGACTTTGCCCTGCAGGAACCCCTTAGAGAGATGTAAATTATTTAAAATTTTCCATTGAGATACCCTCCCCTCCCTTCATTTTCTTTCTTTTCTTTTAATTTGAAGGGCTAGGTGGTGGAGGCAGGCACTCACTTCTGTCTGATAGTCTTTGGTTCTTATAGTAATTAGGAAATAGGACTGTTTCTAATCTCTACCCCCTTTCCCTTTCACTCCAGTCTGTTTTCTTATTTGTCTAAATGTCTTCTAATTTTACATTTGTCAAGTTCTCATTCTCATTAAAATTCTAGCTAAAAACCCATTTTCAAAAAGTTTTACCCTAGAGAGGCCCAGCAAAAATTCCTTTCATTCCATCATATTAATTAAAACCACCTTTTCCTTAGGCTGTTCCACTGTAAAAAATAATGTAATAAAGTAGATTAAAAAGAAATACAGTGAAAGCAGAAACAGAGGAGAGAAAAGTGGGAGAAATGGCGACGTGTTTTGGAATCTTTAACTGTAAGCTCATGGTGGGTGGAAACTCATATATTATAAGTAACAAGTTTGACTTTTATTCTCAAGTTCACTTCTCAAATCCTTATTCAGACTCCCTTCCTCTAAAATTGACAGAACTACAGAAGGCAACATCACACAGTTATTAAAACTAACCAGAATGTATCCATCTGGTGTGCCTTTCAGGAATCCAGCCCACTAATCTCTGCTATGTGTTTGATGACTCAACCCCTCAAGATGTAGCAGAAGGAAGAATTTTCTCATTTTGCAGAACTGCCAAATCTCATTCATTGGAGCAAAGGCTTCTCATTTGGGGCTCATTTTTAGACAGTTGTTTATCTGTTTACATACTTAAAAAATCTCCCTCAGTGAATGGAGTTTGTCATGAATTTCTAAACAGCGAGTAAACATATTCCTCTGTTCTTAAGCTACTGATACTGAGCAGTTATATTCTCATCTCTAAACTCCCTCTCTTCCTTTCTTCCCCCCCTTCCTTCCTCCCTCTCTTCTTCTCTCCTCTTCCCGCTTTGAACTGAGCCTAGTTTATTCTTTTATCCTTCTTCCCCAGCCTCCACTTCCTCCTTCCCTCCCTTTTTTCCACCTCAGTTACATCTCAGTCTCATTTGTTACTTGGGAGCCTCCAATATCTTCTCTTCCATTATGATATCTATCTAAATCAAGCGATGTGGAAAAAAAAAAATCCTTGCTTCATTGTAGGACTTCTTTTAAAATTATAAACTTAAGCTTCTCTTCACTATCTCCCTCCTCCGTTTAAAAATAAGAAATTTTCAAGAAACAAATACCCAAATTTCAAGTAACCTGCGTAAGCGACAAAGATATACCCGGAATTCAGCCCCGAAAGCAATGCATTTAAGAAAAGAAACTTTTTTTTTCGATACAAAGAATATTTGCAAACTGTATGCACATTACAAAGGAAACCCCTATCTTTGATGAGACACCATGGGGGCAAGCTTCCAGTTCTGACCACTTTTTAAAACATGCCTTCGCCATTTTTGACCCTCTTGCCACTTAACCCAATTCCCCGAGGCCCCTCTTCCCACTTGGCTCGGCAAACGTGTCTTTTATTATGACTCAGCCCCACTCGGCCCGCTCTCTCGGCCAAGCGGCTGACGCTCACGGCGGAGGCGCCCGGGCTTGCCGCTCGTGGACGAGGGCTCGCGCCCCGGCTCGCGCCCGTTGCTCCCGCTTTACGGCTGCTGCAAACCCGCCCGGCCCGGCAGCCGTACCGCAGACGAGCCCGCGCCCGCGCCGCTCAGGTAATCGGAGTCCTTCTCTTTCCAAAGTTTTGTCAAAGCCAGCGCGGCACTCTGAGGCGGCGCGGCCTCAGCCGAGCCCTCCACCGCTCCGCTCCTCTCCTCTCCCTCCCGCTTGGGCTAGCTACTTGGGTCCCGGGCGCCGATCCGGCGAGAAGTAACGGGGCCGTGGGGGCCAGGGCAACCGCGGGGCGCGAGCGACCCCGTGGGGTGGCGCGCTGGGCACCTGGCTCTGCAGTCCCGGGGCCCAGGGGAGGCCCCCGCCCACCATCCGAAGCTGGCTGTCTTCAGAGCCGAGCCCTGTAGCTTCCGAGTGCTGGCCTCTGACATCCACACATGCACGCGCTCCGCGCCGCGGGGCTGCCAGATGCGGCTCCCTAGCGGGACGCAGGTAAACACTCCAGCGCTGCAGACCCGCGCTTTAGGAAGGCTCGCTCCGACTGCCGCCCCCGCGGGTGGAATGCAGCTCCAGAGGACGCGCAGGACGGCTTTTCAAGGAAGTTTATGAGAAGCTCTGAAAACAGCAGCCTGTGATTAGAACCTACGCTGCTTTTATCCCAGTGTCTGCTTACTACAGTTGCCCTATGGTTTCATTGTTCCATAACTCGCCTTCCCCCTTCCCCATCTTTCCTTTTTCCTTTTTATTGGGTAGCTTATCTTTTAGTAGTATCTTGTGTTCTTTTGTCCCGCACTGTTAGAATACCAAATACACGTAGTATAGTATCTTTTGCATTTCTCTTTTTAAATAATTGGTCTTTGCATCCTGAGGACTGTAGTCAACTGTACACAAAGTTACTGGGTTGAAGTTAGCCTTGCAGAACACAGAGAAGATGGATTTGTTTGAAACCATCTTAGAAACCTAGGTAAAGATGTAGTTTCTGTTGCAGTTATCAATAAGTTACTGTAGTATTTACTCTGGTCAGCACAATTCAGTAGCTGCGCTTTTGTCTGTCAAGAGCTAATTAGTGACAGATTTAAAAGAAAAGACTGTTCTCTCCTCCACAGATTCTATATCCAGGAGAAGGAACACTTATGAGCACTGGGAGAATAGGGAGGGGTTAAAGAAAGGGTTGGGTTTTAAACTGGCAATTGAATAGGATTGTCCCCATTTCTTCTCTTTCTCCTTTAAACATTCTTAATGTTCAAAGAGGTTCTTTTAGTACCAGTTTAAGATGAAAGTGTTAAACTGTTCAAGGACTTTTCTCCTTTACAGTCCATAATCCCTGATCTCAAAATTCCTGCGAAATATGATAGTAACTCTTCTTGATAAGGTTGAACTAATGTATTTCAGAGACCACATAAAAAACATTTTCAACTTTTATTACAGAACCAACAAGAGTGAAATGAATTATTAGTTGCTTACATAAATCGTTATCAGATTCTCATAGAGAATTTAAGGCTTATTTATTCACTTAACAAACATCCAGTGCATACGACATGCCATACACTGTTCTTAACTCTGAATAAAGTGAAGAACAAATTTCTGCCTTCTTGAAATATGTATCCTAGAGGAGGGAGATACTATATAAAATAAATAATGAAAATATGAAGTGATACTATCATAAGAACTTTGGCGAACATAAAGCAAGGAAAAAATTTTTTGTGTGTGTTTAGAAATTTGAATACAATTTTGAGGTGATTCCTTAGAAGAAAGTGACATTTCAGTAGACTTAAAGCAGGTGAGGGAGTGAGCCATAATCTTATGGGGAAAAGAGCTTTCTAGACACACAGACTAGCAAATAAAGAGAAGCAGGGACACCATTAGATTATTATAATAATCCATGTGACAGATGATGGTGGGTTATACTTGGATGATAGTGGAGGTGGTGAAAATTCAGATTCTGGATATGTTTCGAGAGTATAAGATACCTATTTTTGTGCAAAATTTGCTGATGGATTTGGTATAAAGTGTGAGAGCAAAATAAATTAAGGAAAACTTAATTGCCTGAATAATT
This sequence comes from Ictidomys tridecemlineatus, assembly GCF_052094955.1. NCBI lineage: Eukaryota > Metazoa > Chordata > Mammalia > Rodentia > Sciuridae > Ictidomys > Ictidomys tridecemlineatus. The sequence continues at coordinate 119,037,630 of NC_135479.1, forward strand.
GAACAGACAGATTTTAATTAACTGGAATGGACAAGATGCAGGAGGAAAATTTCATGGGATTAAGAATTTGGATCATGGTGCGTTAAGTGTTAGTCATGTTTTAAATATTCAAGTGGAGATGTCCAGAAGGCAGTTAGTTGGAAGGACAGGCTAACAATATACAATTAGGGTTCTTTATTGGATAGATTATTATAAAAGTGAAAAGATTAGATGAATTCATCAAAAGCCTGTGGGTTTAAAAATTTGAAGAGGACTAAGGACTGAGCCTTGGTGTACTTCAACATTACGAGATGAAGCAGAACCAGTAAAGGGAGTCTAAACAAGAACTGTATGTGAGGTAAGAGGAAAAGCAAGAGTGTGGAATCCTGGAAATCAATAAGGATGTATTTGGAAGTAGGGGGCTGGTGTGCTGTTTTTAAAGATGAGGATTGAGAGTGGATTTAGCAAAGGAAATTATTGATGACCTTAATGATAGCAGTTTTCATGGAATGATAGGAGTGAAAGCTTGTTTGTAATGTGTGTGACCAAGTAGAAGGAGAGAAATTGTAGAGGACGATAGTATGCATGAATTCAAGGTTTTTGTGGGAAAAAAAGTTTTAAAGATATACAAAACAGTGTTATGATTTGCTTTTCTCTAATTACTAAAGATGTTGAAAACTTTTTCATACATTTGTTGATTGCTTGTATATCTTCTTAGAAGTGTCTGTTAAGTTCCTTAGCCCATTTATTGATTGTTTTTTTTTTATTAAGGTTTTTGAGTTCTTTATGTATCCTGGAGATTAGTGCTCTGATGTGTGTGTGGTAAAAATTTGCTTAAATACTGTAGGTTCTCCTCACATCAATGATTGTTTCTTTTGCTGAGAAGAAGCTTTTTAGTTGGAATCCATCCCATTTTTTGATTCTTGATTTTATTTCTTGCACTTTAGGAGTCTTGTTAAGGAAATCAGGGCCTAATCCAACATGATGAAGATTTGGGCCTGCTTTTTCTTCTATTAGATGCAGGGTCTCTTGTCTAATTCTTAGGTCCTTGATCCACTTTGAGTTGAGTTTTGTGCATAGTAACAGATAGAGGTTTAATTTCATTTTGTTACATATGGATTTCCAGTTTTCCCAGCACCATTTGTTGAAGAGGCTATCCTTTTCCAATGTATGTTTTTGGCATCTTTATCTAGATTGAGATAACTGTATTTATGTGGTTTGGTCTCTGTGTCTTCTATTCTGTAACATTGGTCTACATGTCTATTTTGGTGCCATACCATGCTGTTTTTGTTACTGTTGCTCTGTAGTAAAACTTCTGGTATTGTGATGCCTCCTGCTTCACTTTTCTTGCTAAGGATTGCTTTGGCTATTCTGGGTCTCTTATTTTTCCAAATGAATTTTATGATTGCTTTTTCTAATTCTATGAAGAATGTCATTCGGATTTTAATAGGAATCGCATTAAATCTGTATAACAGTTTTGGTAGTATGGCCATTTTGACAATATTAATTCTGCCTATCCAAGAGCATGGGAGATCTTTTCATCTTCTAAGGTCTTCTTCAATTTCTTTCTTTAGTGTTCTGTAGTTTTCATTGCAGAAGTCTTTCACCCTTTTGTTTGATTGATTCTCAAGTATTTTATATTTTTGAGGCTAGTTTGAATGGGGTAGTTTTCCTAATTTTTCTTTCATGGATTTATCACTTATGTATTGAAATGCATTTGATTTCTGGGTATTGATTTTATATCATGCTATTTTGCTGAATTCATTTATTATTTCTAGAAGCTTTTTGGTGGAATTTTTTGGATCTTCCAAATATGGAATCATGTCCTTGGCAAATATTGATAGTGTGAGTTCTTCTTTTCCTATGTGTATCCCTTTAATTTCTTTTGTCTGTCTAATTGCTAGAGCTAGAGTTTTAAGGAGTATGTTGAATAGAAGTTGTGAAAGAAGGCATCCCTGTCTTTTTCCTGCTTTTAGATGGAATGCTTCCAAGAGGGTGTGGGGAGAAAGGTACACTCATACATTGCTGGAAGAACTGCAAATTGGTGCAATCACTTTGGAAACTAGTGTAGAGATTCCTCAGAAAGTTGGAATGGAACCACAATTTGATCCAACTATCCCACTCTACAAAGGACTTAAAATCAGCATACTATAGTGACATAGCCACACCAGTGTTTATAGTTGTTGAATTCACAATATCTAAACTGTGGAACCAACGTAGATGCCCATCAGTAGATGAATGGATAGAGAATCTAAGGTGTATATACACAATGGAATATTACTCAGCATTAAAAGAGAATAAAATCATGGCATTTGAAGGTTAATGGATGGAGTTGGAGAATATTATGCTAAGTGAAGTAAGCCAATCCCCAAAGAGTAAAGGCCAAGTGTTTTCTCTCATTAGTGGGTGCTGATCTATAATGGAGGGCTTAGGAAAAATTGAGGAACTTTGGAATGGGTAAAGGAGAGGGTGGGAAGGGGTTATGGGGGTAGGAAAGATGATGGAATGAAATGGACATCATTACTATAGGTACACAAATGATTGCATGAATTGTGCATCTCTACATTGTGTACAACCAGAGAATTGAAGTGTTGTGCTCCATTTGTGTATGATGAATTGAAATGCATTCTGTTGTCATGTACAACTAAGTAGAACAAATAAAAAAATAATAATAAAGTTTTAAAAACCAGTGTTATGTTGTTGTACTAATGAGAAATCCAATGAAATGGAAGAGTTAATGATGTAGGAGAGAGGGAGCAGTATTTTTAAGTAGGTGAAAGAGGGTATTTATGTTCTACAGGAGAGGATATCTGTGTCTAGGATTATGGGGTGTTTAGTAATTAAAAAAAAAAAAAGGCAAAGTGTGTGGACACATCCAGGTGGAGAATGTAGATTTTTACTTTGGATCACTTTTATCATATTTTGCTTGACAGTCCTGGTGCATGAGTAATTTATAGGAATTGTTTGATTTTCCTAAAAATTGTTTTCAGAGAAATTTGATGAAAGAATACGTCGAGATTCTGAGAATTTCTTGATGAAAAGAATTTTGTCTTTTCTGAGGAGAGAAGAGGGAAATTTGTTCCCTGAGTTTTATTCTGGAGAAGACTTGGAAAACAAGTTGAAATTACAAGATAAAAGATAACTGGGGGCAGTGGAGAGGAAATAAGGCAGGCTGAATCCTAATGTGAAATCTGGGAAAACCTTTGATGAGAAGGATGGTATCTTTGAATCTCACCTCCTGTGTAGTGGATAACTACAGCAAAGTTCTTAGGACAATACTGTCATTATCCAAGAGACCCTTGATTTAAATAACTATGTGTGATGAAATGGAAAACAGTGTTATTACTGGTAGTGAATCTGACAAGGGAGAAGTGGGTTTAAGTCTGGGAAGAAATATTAGCAGGATTACATTTCAAATTGGCTTTTGAAAATGAAATAAGACTGGATTGGCAACAAGTAGGCTGTAGAAAAATATAGCATTTTGAGAACATTGCCCATGGATATTGGATCAAGATGGAGAGCACTGTTAAAGTTGGAAAAGATAACTTGTTTGAGGTGACTTTCCTTCAGTTATTTAGAGACCATTTATTTGTTGAATCTTTATTATAACACAGGGATCTATATAAAGTTTTAGCAAGGGATGATGATAACTGCTATTTAAATGACATCATCTCTGCCCTCAACATTACCATTTCTGGTAAAGAGTATATACAAATATTCTGATATAATTGATAAATAACTTATGAAGAGTACTGAGTATTTCAAAGTTGTTGGTTTAAAAAATTTATTATGGGAATTATTAGAAATTCAAAAGTAAAGAGAATCTTTTAATGGATCCCATTGTACTCCTTGCCCTTCAAAATCTATCAGTTTTCTGCTGATCTTATATGTTGTGAGAGTGTAGAGAAAGGAGACATTGTTTCTGTTGGTAGTTCAGGACAGGAAGACTTCTTGGAACCTCTCCATGATAAAAAGAAAACAGAACATTAAAGAGAATTGTTGAGTTCTTGGTTCTAGTTTTGTATCTGTCAATGGCTTGCTGGATATCTTTCTGTCACTCCATCTTTCTATTCTTCACTCTCATTCTCTGAAGAGTGTGGTTATTCTGCATTAAGGGGCTTGAAACTATGGTCCATGGGCCTAATCCTAAAATTTTTATTATCTGGCCTTTTACAAAATGCCTTTCAACCCTTATTCTACATAAGAGTTGAGATTCCATCAGCTCCAATATTGCTAATCTATTGGTAAACTAAAACTTTGTAATAGTAATTAATATTTATTAAGCATTTACTAAGTACCAGCATAATATTTTGCATGGAACAATTTACTTAATCCTCACCAAAACCCTAGAGAATAGTTTCTCTTATTTTTACAAGTGAAGAAACTAAGGCATAAGATGGGTAAATAACTTCCTCAAGTTAACAGTAAATAATGGGGCTAGACAGTACTATTTCAGCAACCAACCATATTCTTTTTTTGTTGTTTTAATACATTTTTAATTATTAGTAGACCTTTTTTTATTCATTTATACGTGGTGCTGAGAATTGAACCCAGTGTCTCACATATGCCAGGCAAGTGCGCTGCCTCTGAACCCCAGCCCCAGCCCCACCTCCAGCAACTACATTTCTTAATCATAATGATGCATTATCTTTGGTCACATAGAAAAAGAAGTATATATTAAAAGAATTTCAGCAAATCACAGAATGAACAGTAATTTGTACATCAATTATTTGTATTCAAGAAAGGCCCTATATTGTGATTTTAGGTGTAAAAGCTTTAAGATGCTGATCCATCCTGAATGTATGTTGCAGTTGAATATATTGCTTTAATAGAAGATTCTAATACAGCATCGTTTTCTTAAGAAAACAGCGGATTTTTGAAAGCAGAAACTCAAAAAGTAAGCATATATAAATGATATATAGAATTCTATCATTGTTTCTGCTAACAATACAGATTTCAAGAGTTCATCTCTTTAATATATGATATGATTTGTACAAAAGATGAGGAGTTATGGGCCCAAAAATTTCTAGATCCAGTTCTGTTCCCAAATAGTTTGTTCTCAAGTTCTTCTCCTGGCCTTCCTTAAGTTATTTATGAAAAGTGAGGAAATGGCTTAGATCATCTTTAAGGCTTCTGTGGCTCAAAAATATGGTTGTGTAATTTTATACATAGTATATTCAAAGAAATAGATGAAATAGCTATCTGGGAAAAGTAGGATTGTTAAGATAAACATTTAAGCTCCCCTTCTGTATACACACATAAACATACAAATATGTATAAACATAAATATCAGCTAGTACATATAAGTATAAAATCACTGTGATTTATTTTTATGTGTGATTTATTAGAAGCATTAGTCGTTTTTGATATGTAGGTAAATAAGTATCTGCCCTATGTTTGTGTGGCTTTGTATTTGTACAAAGTAAGAGATTTTTTTTTCCCCCTCAACCAGAAACATGCAGTTGTATGGAAAGTAAGTCTTGATGAATTCCTTGACCTCTGTGTTCTGGCAGTGTGTCTCATGTTTTCTTTAGCAAAATTTGATTCATTGCTCAATTTGTCTGCCAGTTAAAAGCAAACAGTATGCCTGAAACAGGGTTGTCTGTTTTCTACTGTTGCATGGGATTATTGATGTCAGACAAAATTGTAATTTAATTGTTTTGACATTTTGATCTGAACAGTTCAGATAAGAAAGGAGATTCATCTTGCATAAAAACCTAGTATTTTGAGCTCAGCATGTTTTTTCCTAACTACTTATTATATGCATGTTATATTATTTTTTTTAAAGTTACATTTTTATCCTAATGGGAATTTATGCTCACAGTATTAATTACCAAAGTATGATTCAATAGGAATATATTACAGATATGTTAAGTTTTTGATGTTCAGTCATGAAAAACTTTAGAAATGCTATGTTTTAAAAACATAATGAAAATTTCATATTTATTTTCATTGAATATAAGAGCACATTTTTATATTATAGTTGACTTTTTGCTTTTTTATAATCTTGGCATACAAATTTATTCATAAATGTCTTCAGTTTTAGGACTTTATTAATCCACACTGGTAAACTGATAACTTTACATAAACTGTGTTCTTTTACTCCTGTGCATTGTGTATAGTTATCACTGGTGATGACTTCAGTACATTCCTAAATGTGTTTGGGGTTTCTTTATCTTTTTTTTTTTTTTTTTGGGTCCCTTTTTCTTTCTTTTTTTTTTTTTTTTATTGTTGGTCGTTCAAAACATTACACAGTTCTTAATACGTCATCTTTCACAGTTTGATTCAAGTGGGTTATGAACTCCCAACTTTACCCCGTATACAGATTGCTGTATCACATCAGTTACCCTTCCATTGATTGACATATTGCTTTTCTAGTGTCTGATGTATTCTGCTGTCAGTCCTATTCTCTACTATCCCCCCTCCCCTCCCCTCCCCTTTCCTTTTCTCTCTCTACCCCTTCTACTGTAAATCATTTCTTCCATTTGTATTATCTTGTCTTACCCCTCCTTTCCTCTTATATATCATTCTCACTCCCTTTCCTTCCCACCTCTCATCCCTGTTTAATGTAAATCTTCTTCTCAAGCTCTTCGTCCCTACCCTGTCCTTGTTTACTCCCCTTATATCAAAGGGGTCATTTGGTATTTGTTTTTTAACGATTGACTAGCTTCACTTAGCATAATCTGCTCTAATGCCATCCATTTCCCTCCAAATTCTATGATTTTGTCGTTTCTTAATGCAGAGTAATACTCCATTGTGTATAAATGCCACATTTTTTTTATCCATTCATCTATTGAAGGGCATCTAGGTTGGTTCCACAATCTTGCTGTCGTGAATTGTGCTGCTATGAACATCGATGCAGCAGTGTCCCTGTAGCATGCTCTTTTTAAGTCTTTAGGGAATAGACCGAGAAGGGGAATAGCTGGGTCAAATGGTGGTTCCATTCCCAGCTTTCCAAGAAATCTCCATACTGCTTTCCAAATTGGCTGCACCAATTTGCAGTCCCACCAGCAATGAACAAGAGTGCCCTTTTCCCCCGCATCCTCTCCAGCACTTATTGTTGTTTGACTTCCTAATGGCTGCCAATCTTACTGGAGTGAGATGGTATCTTAGGGTAGTTTTGATTTGCATTTCTCTGACTGCTAGCGATGGTGAGCATTTCTTCATGTACTTATTGATTGATTGTATGTCCTCCTCTGAGAAGTGTCTATTCAGGTCCTTGGCCCATTTATTGATTGGGTTATTTGTTATCTTATTGTCTAATTTTTTGAGTTCTTTGTATATTCTGGTTATTAGGGCTCTATCTGAAGTGTGTGGATTAAAGATTTGTTCCCAGGATGTAGGCTCCCTATTTATCTCTCTTATTGTTTCTTTTGCTGAGAAAAAACTTTTTAGTTTGAGTAAGTCCCATTTGTTGATTCTAGTTGTTAACTCTTGCGCTATGGGTGTCCTATTGAGGAATTTGGGGCCTGATCCCACAGTATGTAGATCGTAGCCAACTTTTTCTTTTATCAGATGCCATGTCTCTGATTTAATATCAAGCTCCTTGATCCATTTTGAGTTAACTTTTGTGCATGGCGAGAGATAGGGATTCAGATTCATTTTGATGCAAATGGATTTCCAGTTTTCCCAGCACCATTTGTTGAAGATGCTATCCTTCCTCCATTGCATGCTTTTAGCCTCTTTATCAAATATAAGGTAGTTGTAGTTTTGTGGATTGGTTACTGTGTCCTCTATTCTGTACCATTGGTCCACCCACCTGTTTTGGTACCAGTACCATGCTGTTTTTGTTACTATTGCTCTGTAGTATAGTTTGAAGTCTGGTATCGCTATACCACCTGATTCACACTTCCTGCTTAGTATTGTTTTTGCTATTCTGGGTCTTTTATTATTCCATATGAATTTCATGATTCTTTTATCTATTCCTACAAGAAATGCTGTTGGGATTTTGATTGGTATTGCATTGAACTTATAGAGAACTTTTGGTAATATCGCCATTTTGATATTTCTCCATCTTCTAAGGTCTTCTTCTATGTCTTTCTTTAGGGTTCTGTAATTTTCATTATATAAATCTTTCACCTCTCTTGTTAGGTTGATTCCCAAGTATTTTATTTTTTGGGGGGATATTGTGAATGGAGTAGTTGTCCTCATTTCCGTTTCAGAGGATTTGTCGCTGATATACAGGAACGCCTTTGATTTATGGGTGTTGATCTTATATCCTGCCACTTTGCTGAATTCATTTATTAGCTCCAGTAGCTTCTTTGTAGACCCTTTTGGGTCTGCTAGGTATAGGATCATATCATCTGCAAATAGTGATAATTTAAGTTCTTCTTTTCCTATTTTTATGCCTTTAATTTTTTTCGTCTGTCTAATTGCTCTGGCCCGTGTTTCAAGGACTATGTTGAACAGAAGTGGTGAGAGAGGGCATCCCTGTCTTGTACCAGATCTTAGAGGGAATGCCTTCAATTTTTCTCCATTCAGAATGATGCTGGCCTGTGGCTTATCATAGATTGCTTTTACAATGTTGAGGGATGCTGAACTTTGTCGAATGCTTTTTCTGCATCTATCGAGATGATCATATGATTCTTATTTTTAAGTCTATTGATGTGGTGAATAACATTTATTGATTTCCGTATATTGAACCAGCCTTGCATCCCAGGGATGAATCCTACTTGATCATGGTGTATAATTTTTTTGATATGTATTTGAATCCGATTCACCAGAATTTTATTGAGGATTTTTGCGTCAAGGTTCATTAGAGATATTGGTCTGTAGTTTTCTTTCTTTGAAGTGTCTTTGTCTGGTTTCGGAATCAGGATGATGTTGGCCTCATAGAATGAATTTGGAAGTTCTCCCTCTTTTTCTATTTCCTGAAATAGCTTGAAAAGTATTGGTGTTAGTTCCTCTTTAAAGGTTTTGTAAAACTCTGCTGTATACCCATCTGGTCCTGGGCTTTTCTTAGTTGGTAATCTTTTGATGGTTTCTTCTATTTCCTCTATTGTTATTGGTCTGTTTAGGTTGTCTATATCCTCCTGACTCAATCTCGGTAGATCATAAGACTTAAGGAATTTATCTATGCCTTCACTATCTTCTATTTTATTGGAGTATAAGGATTCAAAATAATTTCTGATTATCTTCTGTATTTCTGAAGTGTCTGTTGTGATATTGCCTTTTTCATCCCGTATGTTAGTAATTTGAGTTCTCTCTCTTCTTCTCTTCGTTAGCATGGCTAAGGGCCTGTCGATTTTATTTATTTTTTCAAAGAACCAACTTTTGGTTTTGTCAATTTTTTCAGTTGTTTCTTTTGTTTCAATTTCATTAATTTCAGCTCTGATTTTAATTATTTCTTGCCTTCTACTTCTTTTGCTGTTGTTTTGCTCTTCTTTTTCTAGGATTTTGAGATGAAGTAAGAGATCATTTATTTGTTGGTTTTTTCTTTTTTTGAGGAATGAACTCCAAGCGATGAATTTTCCTCTTAGAACTGCTTTCAATGTGTCCCATAGATTCCGATATGTTGTGTCTGTGTTTTCATTTAACTCTAGGAAGTTTTTAATTTCCTCCTTGATGTCTTCTAAAACCCATTGATCATTCAGCATCCTATTGTTCATTCTCCAAGTGATGCTTGATGTTTCCTTCCTTCTTTTATCATTGATTTTCAGTTTTATTCCATTATGATCAGATAAGATGCATGGTATTATCTCTACCCCTTTATATTGTCTAAGAGTTGCCCTGTGACATAATATGTGGTCTATTTTTGAGAAGGTTCCATGTGCTGCTGAGAAAAAGGTGTAACTACTTGATGTTGGGTGGTATAGTCTATATATGTCAATTAAGTCTAAGTTGTTAATTGTGTTATTGAGTTCTATAGTTTCCTTATTTAACTTTTGTTTGGAAGATCTGTCCAGTGGTGAGAGAGGTGTGTTGAAGTCTCCCATGATTATTGTATGGTGATCTATTAGACTCTTGAACTTGAGAAGAGTTTGCTTGATGAACACAGCTGCACCATTATTTGGGGCATATATATTTTTGATTGTTATGTCTTGTTGGTGTATGGTTCCCTTGAGCAGTATGAAGTGTCCTTCTTTATCCCTTTTAATTAACTTTGGCTTGAAATCTATTTTATTAGATATGAGGATGGACACTCCTGCTTGTTTCCGCAGTCCATAGGAGTGACTGGTATGATTTTTCCCAACCTTTCACCTTCAGTCTATGAATATCTTTTCCTATCAGATGCGTCTCCTGTAGGCAGCATATTGTTGGGTCTTGTTTTGTGATCCATTCTACTAGCCTGTGTCTCTTAATTGGTGAGTTTAAGCCATTAACATTTAGGGTTATTATTGAGATCTGGTTTGTTCTTCTAGCCATATTTGTTTATTGATGTTACTAAACCTGATTTGTTATTCTCTTTGACTACTTTCCCCCCTTTACTGTCCTACCTCCCATTGTTGGTTTTCAATGTTATTGTCCATTTCCTCTTCCTGTAATGTTTTGCAAAGGATTTTTTGAAGAGATGGTTTTCTAGCTGCGAATTCTTTTAACTTTTGTTTATCGTGGAAGGTTTTAATTTCATCTTCTATCCTGAAGCTTAATTTCGCCCGATACACGATTCTTGGTTGGAACCCATTTTCTTTCAGTGTTTGAAATATGTTATTCCAGGATCTTCTAGCTTTCAGAGTCTGTGTTGAGAGATCAGCTGTTATCCTGATTGGTTTGCCCCTAAATGTAATCTGCTTTCTTTCTCTTGCAGCTTTTAAAATTCTCTCCTTATTCTGTATGTTGGACATCTTCATTATAATGTGTCTAGGTGTGGATCTCTTATGATTTTTACATTCGGCGTCCTGTAGGCTTCTAGGATTTGGGATTCTGTCTCATTCTCCAAGTCTGGGAAGTTTTCTCGTATTATTTCACTGAATAGACTGTTTATTCCTTTGGTATGGAGCTCTGTGCCTTCTTGTATCCCAATGACTCTTAAATTTGGTCTTTTGATATTGTCCCATAATTCTTGGATGTTCTGCTCATGGTTCCTTAGCAGACTTGTTGAGCTGTCTATGTTCTTTTCCAGTTGAAATACTTTGTCTTCATTGTCTGATGTTCTCTCTTCTAAGTGATCTACTCTGCTGGTAGTATTCTCAATTGAGTTTTTAAGTTGGTTTATTGTTTCCTGCATTTCTAGGATTTTTATTTGTTTGTTTTTTATTACCTCTATCTCCCTGTGAAATTGATCTTTTACTTCCTGGATTTGTTTGTCAATGTGATCTTTCATTGTCTGATTTTGCTGTCTCATGTCTTCCTTGAGACTCCAGATCATCTGAAGCATATATATCCTGAACTCTTTATCTGACATTCCATCTGTTACAGCTATTACCTCTTCTAAAGTTGAGTTGACCTGCATTGCTTGTGGTCCTTTCTTTCCTTGTCTTTTCATGCTGCTCACGTTTCTTTCTGCTTGGTGAAACTGTTGTGTTTATGAGTTTTTCCCCCTAATTATTTATATTGCTCTTGTATAGTTGAAAAATCTCCCTTGCAGGGCGGGTAGTGGCTGTGCTCCTTCTCTAGTTGGGGTGATCTCAATACCGCGCTAGCAGATCGCTAGGCCTGCTCTGCCGGTTGTTCGCAGGTCTGCCCACCCTGCGGGAGCAGGTGGCGGCTCTGCTCTGCCCCCCCTGCAATTGTGGCGATATGACTATCATCCCCTTGGGTTGTTGGGCCTGATCCGGATGCGGGCGGCTGCTCTGCTCTGCCCCCCTACTCCAAATGGAGTGGCGTATCTACCATGCTGGCAGGCCTCTAGGCCTGTTCCGTTGGTGGGTCTCAGGTCTGCCTGACTCTGGCAGTAAGGGGAGTTGGGTGTCGAGAGTCCTTTGGTCCTTGCGGTCACGCCCACAGAGAGATTTTGAAGTTTCCCGGTTGTTAGCCAGGTGGGCGGGGCTATTAGCAGAGCCCGGAGGGCATGGCCATGTACGGGGCCATGCGGGGACCCTTCTAGCTGAGTCTGGCCACCGGGAGCCACGTGAAGAGCGGGGTAGCTGTGTCTGCGTGATTAAGATCCGGGCAGGTGGTTTGGCTGTTCGCCGAGTGAGAGCAGGGCCTCTCGGGAGAGCCGATATGGTGGAGGCATCTGCCGGTATGGGCTGCCACTCCGCTCCGGGCCGCTGCCGCTTTCAGAAGCTGCTGGTGGTTGCGGGATTGGACCTCTGCGCCCGCCGGGGGGGCCACCTGTAGAGCCGGGTAGCTGCGACCGCATAGTTAGGAACCGGGCAGGTGAGGCGGCTGTTCCCAGAGCGAGCACTAGGCCTCCCAGGGGAGCCCGGATGGTGGAGGCCGAATTCCGGTTCGGGCGGGGCGGGCCAAGTCGCTCCGGGTGACCGCTGCTTGCAAAAACGGCTGCTGTTTGCAGAAGTTGATTTCTGCACCCGCCGCAGGGCCACCTGTCTAGCCGGGTAGCTGTGGCCGCGTGGTTAGGGACCGGGTGGGTGATGCGGCTGCTCCCAGAGCAAGCACTAGGCCTCCCTGGGGAGCCTGGATGGCAGAGGCCGAATTCCGGTTCGGGCGGGGCGGGCCAAGTCGCTCCGGGTGTTCCCCGCTTGCAAAAACGGCTGCTGTTTGCAGAAGTTGATTTCTGCACCCGCCGAGGGGCCACCTGTCTAGCCGGGTAGCTGTGGCCGCGTGGTTAGGAACCGGGTGGGTAATGCGGCTCCTCCCAGAGCGAGAGCTAAGCCTCCCGGGGGAGCCGCTTGCGGGAGCGGCTGATGGCTGCGGGACTAGATTTCTGTGCCTGCGTGACCGTCCAAGATCCACTTCTCTGGGACAAACTGTCACTTCCAATAAACCTACCAGTTCACAGTAGCTCTCTTCTTAAGGGAATTATGCTAGAAGTTCCTCCGTAGGTAGGCTGCCGCTGTTCCGATGGGTCTTTCTTATCCTGTTAAAGTGGAGACGTTAGAATCGCTGCTTCCTCGCCGGCCGCCATGTTGGATCCACTCTTTATCTTTTTATGCTTAGAAACTAGAGATAAAATCTAGAAGAAACACTTATTATATTCTGTATTTTGTGTGTGTGTGTATATGTATTTTCATTTCATTTTATATATCATCCAGTAATTTGATAATATGTTGGAACATATCTGGTTCTAAAAGCACTTGTATCCTATTCAGCTCTATAGGGCCCCATTCAGGTTTTTTGAAACACTGAACCAAACCTGAAAACATTCTTTCATAGATTTCTGAACTCTCAGAGTGCTTAAACAGAAGTAAACACCCCTGGGGCGCTATAACACTTTTTTAGTCATAGGAATTGCTTGAAATTGCTAATCACATTTAGGTGATAAAAGCCTCTTTTACCTAACCTTCTCTAGCAGTGAAGAGATTATTAAAGAGATAAATTTGGGGGCAAACTTAAGAAAGCTTGTGGTCTTGGATTCTTTTCCTAAGCTTTTGCTGGAGTCCAGAACATTTGAAAAAATAAGAGCCAGGTATTTTTAAGCAAAATCACTTATGCCTATTCTGATATGCATGTTTATGAAAATGCCCAAGACTTTACTGGTTCTTTTTGAGATGAGAAAGTATAAGTGCTATTTCCTATGGAATTTCTCTTTATAGGAGATGAAAGTTACCTAGATAAACTCTTTAAGTAAGATATTGTTGAGAATAATAGAATGCTAGCAGTCATCCATCTTGTAAGAATTTTTCCAAAGAAAGCCTAGATGTTAGGGGATTAGAGGATCCTTCAAAATGGGCCAGCTAAATTCTTTGTAAGCCACTACTTAGAAGCTAGAAAATAAGATGATGCTTCTTGGAGTGCTCAAAGCCAGGCATAAATATGAACCATTGTCTTGGAGTGTCAAATTTACTAAAACAAAACAAAAAAAAATGTTTCTTTTGGAAAATAGTTAAGTAATTTATCAGGTAAATTAAATATTTAAAAACATAAGTGGATGTGAATATGACATCCAATATAAGAAATATGGTTTCTGAAATAATTTAAAATTAAAAATAGTTCTTACTTGTAGAGTGTCTCTATAGACTATATTTTCAAGTTCCAGGAAAGGATATAGCTAAAGTAAAAATAGGTAGTTTAGCTGTCATATTCATGTAATTTTTACACTACTAAGTTTATTACATGCCATTGAGATTATTACCACTATTCACACATTTTGGGTTAATTCGCTTTCCTGGTATTTGCCCTTCTTATTTCTTAGTTTGTGGAAATATATTCCCTCTTTATTTTCTTCTGGCATTAATATATGATTTCCACAAGATGCTCAATCCCACTCCTTTTGTAACTTTTATTTTAAAACCATAGATATACATAAGAATTTGCAAAGATAATATGAGATTCACTGTTTATCTTTTACCCAGGTTTCCCTTTAGGTTGCATGTTACATAACTTTAGTACAATATCAAAACCACGATATTGTATTGCATGTTTCTGTGTTATTTTAATCTCATGTGGATTCATGTGATTATCAACATATCCAAGGTACAAAACTATTCCATCACCGCAAAAGTACCTTTTATACCACCCTAAAATGAAGATACTACAAGAATTGGAGATATTTGAACTTAGCAAAGTGATTATTCATATTATTCTAATTTTAAAAATTTTATGTAAATGCTAGATCATTTCATATTTTGAATCATAAAAGATAAAGTTATCTTTAGAATGCAAGAGAGCTTAAATAGTTAAATAAGTATAACTATTGAAGTCATCTGTGAAGGAAGTTTTTGAAGGCTCAATCTCAAGTTATCTAGAATCTTTGTTTTAGAAAGCTGGACGTTAATATGCTTGAAGATTGGAAACAGGAGATATCATGTGATCTTGTCCATCTATATGACTTAGTCTTTATGTATGTGCTAGAATTACTAGTCAAAACAACAGAGAAAATGGGGGAGCAAATAGAGGAGTCTTGTTGAGTGTCTTAAGTACCTCTACAGCCTTAAATTTTATTGGAACTCGGAGTTGGAGGAAAGTTAACATTTCAGCATCATCAAAAGTATTATTAATGGCATAGTACCATTTAATTTTGTAACTGTTAATATCTACAGACTACATCATGATCATTCTTTAGCCAATATTGTAGGAGGGTAATTATTCTACTACCAAGATCTGAGAAACACTTCATGATAGATTTTCTCAGAGGTATTTCCAGGCAATCAGGATCTGGGATTTTAGTCTCATCTATTGTCATGTGAACAGTGTAAATATATTGTTAAAGCACAGCTTATATGTATCTAAATTTTAATACCTTACAAGATATTTTAGCTTTATTTGAAAATTCATGATTGTTAATATATGAAATAGCTGTCTTCTATCTGGATCTCTATTTGGAGATTTTAAAATACTGTTGAAACTTGCAACTGTAATAATAGTGGCCATCTCTCCATTAGTACTTTCCCTTTTTAGGTTATCTGAATACAGCACAGAATTCCTACCTATCTTTTCAGTTTTTACTCTGTTATCTGAATGTTTCTTATAATATTATTATTATTATTATGATATCTAAACATTAGTTCTACATTGCCATCATCTTCATTATTCTTATCAGTTTTCTGTCATTAAAGCAGAAATATATGTATAAATAAGCATATAGTGTTCTTCATTGGCTCTACTAATTTTGAGGTAGATGCATAGGAAGGGTAGGGCAGAGAATGAATGAGCCTATTTGTCTTCTCAATAGATTTTGTTTTATCTCATCAATTGCATATGATTCAATTTTATACCCCCCATTATTAATTTCACTTTGAATGAAAAATCAGTTTATTTTAATGTTTATTAAATCTTGGGCATTTTTTGAAGTTAAAAAAATCCTGAAATTGTATACATGCAGAGAGAAAAGGTAGGTTAGTTTTTACTTTTACCATGTATAACATGATATGCAGCCATCTGTCTCTAACATCTGTATCAACCTCAATTTGGGGATGTTACTTTGGGTTCTGCTAATATCAAGAGTTTAATTTATTGATAATGTTTGAGAGATAATGACATTGGTGTGATTCAAGTGACTCATCATCACCAGTTCTTCCCTTTAACGGTGAAAGTTACTCTTGACTTCATTGTTGCTTGGTATGTGTTTATAAAAAAGTAGCTGTTCTTTTATTTGCTCAATATCAAATATAAAAATCTAATTGTGTGATTTTCACATCATTGTTACCAAGAATTCAATTTTAAAGCAAGCAGAAAGCTACATAATAGAAGCTAGATGTGTTTGTATTATAATCTAGACATTTTCTTAGTATGTATCCAATTTGAACTCTTCTAAGCATTTTTATGATAAAAAGCCCATCACATTGTGTTCAGAACAAAATAGTTACAAAACCTGTAAATTAATGTTTGATAAAAAAAGACTTGCCATTGTATTAGTTTATATCTTTGACATTGGTCTATCTCACATGCCTTTTTTTTGGATTACACATTTTTGGAGAGAGTGAAAAAGAAACCTTTATCCATTATCACAACACATGTATTGTCTACATAGCTTGTCCTTCACATTAATATAAAAACAAAAATAGCATTAAAACCAGTTAAACATTGTTTATAAAAGAAGCACTGGAGATAGTGAAGCAGTTAAGGAAGACAGACTAACAGATAAGTTTGTCATCTGCATTGTGGTATTTCACTTTTAAGCATTTGGGAACCCTTCTAGGACATCTGATTTTTGTCTCACACCTTGTTTCTTACTTGACCCACTTATCATATGTGTGATCACCTTTCAGAATTCTAATTAATGAATTTAGAGTGATATTAATAATAGTATATTACATAAGCATTATTGTAAGAATAAATTAAGGTGGAATGTGAGAAAATGCATTATGCTATATATGTGCATGTTGTTAGAGTTAGGTCTGGGTTTAAATCCCAGTGTCCTATTTGGATATTCTATTTCTCTGTGATTCTTGATAACTTGGCTTACCTGTATTTTAGCCTCTTTAAACTGGGAATGACTTTTCTTACTTCGGAAGATTGTTTTGAAGTTAAATTAGATAGTATTGTATGTAAAGCCCATAATATATTATGTGGCATTTAATTCTCAATAAATGCTGTTTCCCTTTAATTTCCATGTCACTTTTCACCATTTTCTCATTCTCCTCAATTGCCGGGAAGGGCATTTGGTAAGATCAGACATGGGTTTGGATGAAACCAGTTTTCATTTTCTGTTCTATGGCAAGCCTCAAGGAAGGACAAGGGGATCAGTAAGGTAAGAATGTTATGTCTTTACCCAGAAAGTGAGGGTATATTTTTGTGAGTGAAAGTTTGAAACAATTTTACAAGATGTTTGGTATCTAGTCTTTGGATACTGTTCCTCCTCTGTTGAATTATCCATGGTGGCTTCTGAATGAAGCCAAACTTCTTAACCCCTCAAATGAGGTTGGATGTAATCTGGCCTCTACTGAAGACTGCAACCTCATCTCCCTTCCCCAGGACTAAACATACATTTTGATCTATCCCAATGGATCCCAACCATAAATACAATAGGAGTCTTTGCACTTACTTGATCCTGTTGCCTGAAATGCCTTTCTCTCTTCTTTAAATGACAAATGCCTATATATCCAGCAAGATACAGTGAAAGTATATTTATTTTTTATAAGTGCCTCCTACCTAAGTCAGTCACACTTCTTCAGCTATGATCCTATATTCATTTTTATATTTATTATTTAGTTCTTATTATTTCTTCATTCACATCCACCCTGCACTTCCTATTTGCTGCATAGGCAGAGATAGTGTCTTTTAATTTCTGTATTTTTTCTCATCTAGCTTCTATTAATTACAGTACCTGGAGTGCCCAGAATATGCTTTTTAAGTGAATTTGTCTTTATGACAAACATAAATACCCTACAATGTTCTATAACAGAGCAGCACAAACCAAAACTACTCCCAGTTGCCTGCTGTTCTTGTGAAAATGTTCATCCCCAAATATATTATAAATTCATATCCTGTTCTTAGCCTTATCAGGTACACTGAAGTGCCTAGGTTAACAACAGGTAAGATTGGTGTTGAAGACACAGCTTGTCTTGTAAAAAGTAATGACTTTTTACTCCTGAAACAAAGTTGGTATATTTAGAAAATAAGATGGATTAATAGATAGGAAATAAGGATTTATCTTACCTGAAAGTATCTTAGAATAGTTGATAAGGCCTGATTTTGATTGTTTATAAGCTTCTTAGGGAGGATAGCACACACATTGTACATAAAGGTGGGCGGAGCAGGTAGGCAGGGTAGGAGTAAGGAGGATGAAGAATCTAAGTCATAAAAAGGGAAATCTGTTTCTAGATAGTTCCCAGAGACTAATACAGAAGTAAATACAGAAGTAAAGAGAACTTTGTGGGTTAAGAAGCAGGAAGATTGAAAGTATGAATGATGAATTCAAGAGTTGTATTAAGCCACTGGAGATAGGAATGAGTGAAGACCAGTAACGTAATTGGTATTTAACTTAATTATAAATAGGTCAAATGTAGGCTCCAGAGATGCCATCCATTGGACCTGTGCTTACCTTTTGGGATACTGAATGTTGCTGAATTATACTGCACAATAGGGTGGGTGGCATGGGGAAAACTAGAGAAATGGAAAGATTGAATCAGCAAGTCATGTTTTTCTTAAAATAAATATTGTGATATGTGGTCTGGAATTTGGTTGATGGATGGGTCCAGGAAATCAGGAATTTTTATACTGATTATAAATAATTGGAGACCATTTTGGTATAGAATTCAATTCAGTTTTGTTCTGTTTATACCTATCTTTGCTGAGGAAAACAAAGATAAATAAGATGGATCCTGATTTTACCCTCACAGAATTATTGGTGTATTTTAGAGAATGAAAAAAGAAAACAAATCAATTACTAAAAGGTAAGAAAGGCAAGTTTTTTCTTAAATTCTCAAAACTATGTTTTTATCTGAGACTTCCTTTTATTTCATAGATCAGAGATGGTGGTTTGATGATGACATTATTTTTCATGTGTAACATATAATATAGGTTTTTCTTCTCAAAAGTTTATTATGCCTACTCCAATTTGCATTTCTTTCAAAATTTCTTCTATTGGTATTGAACAAATGAATGTGAAAAATGATGTTGGTAAGTTTGAAGTATTACATTTTTTAATATAACTTCTTTGTTATAGCAACATTATTTTATGTGTGCTTCACATACTTCTTGGAAATATGTAACTATTGAATAAAATGAGTAAATATAAGTGTTGGGATGTAAAAATTAAAAGTCATTTTTTACATTTGATTAATTGTATTAACCATAAATGACAGGGATCTTATATTTTTAGAGGTATAAGTAACTTTTTTTCTTCATGGTGCTAGGGGAGAAGCAAATGTTCTACCACTGAACTTATATATAATAACAAATTCCACCATTATGTATAATTATAATGTACAATGAAATATGAAAAAAAATAAAACAAATTAAGAACACAAACAGAAAAGAGATCATTGGGGCTGGGTCATAGCTCAGTGGCAGAGTACTTACCATAGCATGAGTGAGGAGGCACTGGGTTTGATTCTTAGAACCATATATAAATAAATAAAATAAAAATCCATCAACAACTAAAAGAAAAAAAATAAAAAGATAATCTATTCTTTCCCTTTCTATTTAAAAAGAAATATTAAATAATGTTCTCAGATTCACATAGATCCTGTTGAGATGAAACCACTTTGGGACTGAAAATTGGTGTCTAACTCCTAGTCTCTGCTGATATCCAGATACATGGTTTGGTTAAAAAAATTTTTATTTTTTGAAAATATTTGTCACAAGTAATGGCCTTTTCACTAAATGCTGGTACAGTTTTATTTATTATTTTCACATTATTCCAATAGAGGTGCTAAACTACTCAGAATTGCTTTCCAAGTTAATTAGTATTTTCTGCAAGCCTTTGTTATATTTCTTGCAACTGCAAAGATAACAATAGCTAGCTAACACTTTTACAGATTGGAGGAGAACTTGGGGGAATGGGCAAGAGAGAGAGAGAAAGGAGGTGGGTTAGATAGAAGGGGTGGTCCTGAAAAGTGGTCCCAAGTTCTTTGGGAAGCTTCCTCTGGTCTTTTAGAGAATGAGAAAATAATTATTTTCCAGTGAGTTAGCTATTCTTTTATTTTGTGATTATATCTAATCTAATCTTCTTCATAATATATTGACAAAATTGGTAAATTTTATTGGTCCTTTCATATTTTTTGTTTTACTTTGTTTTTAACTTTATGAATGACTATCTAGAATATGCAGTAGGTTTTAGAGAGAAAGGCCTAGATGAAGCCTATTAATAGAAGACTTGGTAATATTAGGGACTAGCTGCCCGAAATAAGAGACATGCTCAAAGAATGATGTGTTTTAAAATGGAGAAAATGTCAGGTTTGAGGACAGTGGGGAAGTGGGGAAAATGAAAATGAAGGCTATTGGTTTAGTTGATTTTCTCAGTGTTTGTGAAGATTGAATGTGAAGAACATACAGAGAACAGTGACTCAAATGAATGTTCATTCAGAATTCTAGGAGTCTGCCCTGTATGCATTAAGTAATCTTACTGATTATGGAGTCAGTAGATTCTTCACCCTCAAAATGAGAATTACAGAGGCTAAT
This sequence comes from Ictidomys tridecemlineatus, assembly GCF_052094955.1. Classification (NCBI taxonomy): domain Eukaryota; kingdom Metazoa; phylum Chordata; class Mammalia; order Rodentia; family Sciuridae; genus Ictidomys; species Ictidomys tridecemlineatus. The sequence goes on from NC_135479.1 coordinate 119,058,177, forward strand.
TTTTAAAGCACTGTGGAATCCTCAACTAAAATACACAGTTGTAAGCTTCAAAGATAGTTTCTTTACTTATATACAGTCTTTGAAATAGTATTCAACTGAAGCCTTATAAAGTAGAATTACAGCTCCCCCTGACAGATAGTAATCTTGCCTTTTTTCATGTTTTCATAACCACCTGCATGTTAAATTGTACGTGCTCTGTAATTATGAGTTGATATGAAAAAATTATTTAACTTTTTTTTTAAAGTTGGCTTAACATGTTAATACAACACTAGCAACATTATTAAGAATAAGATGAAACCTGCTTTAAAGATGATTTGACTTTATAGGAACATAAATGCATGCTGCTAAGACAAAATGAAAAAACAAAGCAAACTAAAAAAGATCTTCCCTCTCTCAAATAAAATCCATAAATAATTTCCAACAAATATGAATTATTGGGAATTAAACATATAGGCTGATGCACATCAAAAGCTAGTTTTTAAATATGCCATTAAACTGTAAATGTGTTTTCCTCTTGTATTAGGAAGAAAAAAAATAATTCGAAGATCAGTTTTATATTTGGTTAGCTTTTTTGTTCATGTATAAAAACAAGGAAGCATTTATTCCTTTATTTATTTTGGTGCTGGGAATTTAACCCAGGGGTGCTTTACCATTGAGGTATATTTTTAGCCTTTTTTTTTCTTTTTGAGGCAATCTTTTTGTTGTTCTAATTAGTTATACTGATAGTAGAATGGATTTTGACATGTGTACATAAATGGAGTATAACTTCTCATTCTTCTGTTTTACATCATGTAGAGTTATACCACTTGTGTAATCATATATGTACATAGGGTAATAGTGTCCGATTCATTCTATTGTCATTCCGACCTCATACCCTTTTCCTCTCCAGCCCCCTCTGTCTAATCCAAAGTACCTCTATTTTTCCCTAGCACCCCCCCTTCCCAGTTGTGAATTGCCATCTGCATATTAGAGAAAACATTCGGCCTTTGGGTTTTGGGGATTGGCTTATTTCTCTTAGCATGATATTCTCTATTCCATCCATTTACTGGCAAATGCCATAATTTCATTCTTTCTTAAGTCTGAGTAATATTCCATTGTGTATATACACCACATTTTATTTATCCATTAATCTGTTGAAGAGTACGTAGGTTGGTTCCATAGTTTAGCTAGTGTAAATTGAACTGCTATAAACATTAATGTATCACTGTAGTATGCTGATTTTAAGTCCTTTGGATATAGACTAAGGAGTGGGAATACTGGGTCAAATTTCCAAGTTTTCTGAGGAATCTGGGTCCATTCCCAAGTTTTCTGAGGAATATCCATAGTGCTTTCCATAGTGGCTGCATCAATTTGCAGTACCTCCAGCAGTGTATGAGTATACTTTTTTCCCCACATCTTTGTCAACATTTATTGTTGCTTATATTCTTGATAATTGCCATTCTGAGTGGAGTGAGATGGAATCTGTTTAATTTTGATTTTCATTTCTCTAATTGCTAGAGATGTTGAACATTTTTTCATATATTTGTTGATTGATTGTATTTCTTCTGTGAAGTGTCTGTTTAGTTTCTTAGCCCATTTATTGATTGGATTCTTTGTTCTTTTGGTGTTTTTTGTGTTCTTTATATATCTTGGAGATTAATGCTCGATGTGAGGTGCATATGGTAAAGATTTTCTCCCATTCTGTAGGCTCTCTCTTCATGTTATTGAGTGTTTCCTTTTCTGTGAAACAGCTTTTTAGTTTGATTTCGTCCCATTCTTGATTTTACTTCTTGTGCTTTAGGAGTCTTGTTAAGGAATTGAGTTCCTAAGCCTGAATGGTAGAGATTTGGGCCTACTTTTACTTTGTTGAGGTTCAGAGTCTCTGTCCTAGTGACTAAGTCCTTGATCCTCATTGAGTTGATTTTTGTGCAGGGTGAGAAGGTTTTAATTTCATTTTGGTATATATGAATTTCCAGTTTCCCAGCACCATTTATTGAAGAGACTGTCCTTTATTCATCTTATGTTTTTGGTGTCTTTGTCTAGATTGAGATAACTATATTTATGTGGGTTTGTCTTTGTGTCTTCTATTCTTTACCATTGGTCTACATATCTGTTTTGGTGTTAAAACCATGCTGTTTTTGTTACTATGGCTCTGAAGTATAATTTAAGTTCTGGTATTGTGATGCCTTCTGCTTCACTTTTCTTGCTAAGCACTGCTTGGCTATTCTGGGCCTCTAATCTTTTCAAATGAATTTTATAATTATCTTTTCTATTTCTCTGAATAATTTTGTTGGAATTTCAATAGAAATTGCATTAAATCTGTAGAATGCTTTCAGTAATATGGCCATTTTGACAATGTAAATTCTGTCTATCCAATAGCATGGGAGGTCTTTCCATTTTTTAAGGTCTTTTTCAATTTCTTTCTTTAGTGTTCTTAGTTTTCATTGTAGAGGTCTCTGCCAGGTGACCAGCGCTGGCTTCATGAAAGAAGGTTCGATTCAGATTCATAAGTAATTGCTAGGGACTTTTAAATTAAAGAGACAAGACGCTCATTACCTTTAATACCAGCTCCAGGATGGCTTCGCCTAGCTCCTGCCTCTAGTCACCTACTGCGGTAGTTTACAAAAGAGATGGGGGGGAGAGGGGGAGGGAGAGAGAGACAGAGAGAGAGAAAACACGCCAGGGAGTGGGCTTTTATTGGGGAACAAAAACTTCCGGGGAAAATCCCATCCAATATAGGTTAAGGGGGACAGCATCCCAAGGTCAGGGGCGACGATTGGGTCTTCAGGGCAGTGGCCAGGCATGCCTCTGCAAGGACAAGCACTCGAACCTGGAAAAGGGTGGGGAAGGCTCTAACACAGCTGTGTCTAAGTGCCTCTCACCCAGCCAGGGAGGTAACTCAAATCACGTTTGAGGATGGACTCCCACAGAGGTCTTTTACCTCTTTTGTTAGATTGATTCCCAAATATTTTTATTGTTTTTGAGACTAGTTTGAATGGGGTAGTTTTCCTAATTTCTCTTTCACTGGATTTATCACCGATGTGTAGGAACCCATTTGATTCATGGGTGTTAATTGTATATATTGAGGCAGTCTTTCTAAGTTGCTTAGGGTCTCACTATATTGCTAAGTCTGGCCTTGAACTTTCCATCCATCAGCCTCAGCCTTCTGAGTTTCTGTGATTATAAGGGGTGCACCATTGCACCCAATGTTTATTGCTATTGGAAGAAATTTGAATAGAAAGATCTAAATGATATAGATCATATGTTTACAACTTGTTTGTGTTATTTTTCAGTTATAAAAGTACAACTTTTTTTAAGAATACAGGATTATTTGATTTAATACCTTAATTTAAATTTGACTTTCAGAGAATATTTTCTTTGAAAAAGAATGTTTACATTTATAGTGTTTTTACATCAAAATAACATACCATCATTTGGGAACATATAAACAGCCTAGAGCTATATAGAAAAATAGAAAAACAAAGTGAAATAAAACACCTATAACATACTATCCAGAGATGTCCTAGACATTTTTTTTCCCTTCTGGCCTTTTTTCTTTCTGTCTCTCTCTCTTTCATTTCTTAGATTCTACCAGAAATTGAATTTTTTAAACATAATTTATAGATAACATCTTGTGTATTTTAAGTTTTATTATTTTATTTTTTTTCATGGTGCTGTGGATTGAACTCAGGACCTTGCTGATGCTTGGCTAGCATTCTACCACCCAGCTATATTATCCCTAGCCCTATAAATATAATTTTTGTTGGTTGAAAAATATGTTATCTAAAGACCATCTACTGGGCCATAATAAACCTAAGTATTTCTATGTCATTGTGCGTTTATTTACACAAATATTAAATCTTTAAATGAATATGTTTGTTTTCTTCAAGCTTTCTTCTTCAGTTGAGTAACCTTAGTGAAAAGACTTTTCTTGAGATTACATTCCCTTCTTTCTTTCATTCCTTTAGTTACCTGATAGCTAATTCCTGGAAATTTTCTCTACCTATTCTTTGTAACCTGAAAAATCCTTTGTGTATATAGAACTGCTATGACGGCTTCCCCTTACTTTGTAATGGATATATTGCAATTGCACATAGACAAAGTATACATGGCTCCTTTCATCAAGTTGTCATGAACCTCAATAGGAATCATTGGGCACCTTGAGAATTATAAACATACTTTGAGAAAATAGAGACAGAGATCTAAATAGCATGTAGGGAATGAAATAGTATTGACTTACTGTACAGTTTAAAATTTTTCTATCATGAAGCATTTTACCTTTGTTATATTCAAAATGGAGTATTTTATGCCAATATTAATAGTTATGGCTATATGAAACAAGTATTGATCTTTTATGAATAATTTACTTTTTATTGACCCCAAGAGTATAAGTTCTTAGTATTATATTATAAACATCTTATTGGCTATCTGAATCACATTTGAGTTTAGTAATTATATTCTTTTCAATACAATTTATCACTTTATAGAAAAAGATGGATAGTATTTTGGACAAGAGTATTGAACAAAATATTTTGTCTTTGATTCCTTTCAGGCATGTGGATTTGAGCTGTTTTGATTTTTATTGGAAAGATACTACTACTTTGTATAAAAGTAGATTGTTAAGATTACATGTTTTTCTTTGGAAAATTTCTTTTAACATCTGTTTCCTAGATTTTATGGTGATTTGTTTAAAAATATGAAATAAAATTTAATTAATTGTTAAAATTATTTCTGGTAAGTCACAAAATATCATTAATTAAAATCTATAAAATCACTTAAAGCTTCTTAGTGTGAATTCCTTATCTATTTAAAAAAGCTTCTAAGATAATACTGTTTTTGTCTTCCCACCTCTCAGGTATGGTTGTGGATATATATGTGTTCATGGGTATAAGTTTATTATTCTTTGAATATCTAAAATCACTGTAAAGCATAAATAGCATAATTTTCATCTATATAGTTTTAATTTTATCTCATTAAAAGAATAATTGAACTGGAAATAATAAATTATGTGTTCTTATGGGTATATTCTATTTAGACTATATTAGGATTTTTATTATAAAAACATTGATTCTTCTGAATGTTTTTCATTGAAAAAATCTAATTTTTAATAATCTGTTCATTTAATGCCATTGTTTTATAAAGAACTCATAAGAAAAATGTTTGCTTATAGGTGAATTCTATTTTATTTTGAGTATGTTTTCTTAAATATTAATTCTTAAAAATGTTATTACTTATTTCTTTATAGGAATGGTTTTTATCAGGGCATTTATTCTTGGTTGTTGCAAAATTCTTTAGAAATCAACACAAAACAGTTTACTGAGTAATTGAACAAATTGATGCAGCCACCATCTATATAAACAGAAGTTAATTTAGAGTAAATAATTGTTTTCACAAATCGTTGAAGTTAGAACTAAAATTTATTTTCTGTTTTTTAATTCTTAAAATATTTAAAATTTTATTTTTAATTTTTTCTAATTAGTTATACATAACCTTAGAATACATTTTGACATATTGTACACAAATGGAACACAACTTCTTCCTCTTTCTGAACATGATGTAGAGTCACACCAGTAGTGTAATCATATATGTGAATAGGGTAATAATGTCTGTCTTATTTATTTATTTATATATGACAGTGGAATGCATTACAATTCTTATTACACAAATAGAGCAAAATTTTTCATATCTCTGGTTGTATACAAAATATATTCACACCAATTCATGTCTTCATACAGTACTTTGGATAATAATAATCATCATATTCCACCCTCATTTATAACCCCATGTCCCCTCCCTTTCCCTCCAACCCCTTTGCCCTAGAGTTCATCTATTCCTTCCATGCTCCCTCTCTCTAATAATGTCTGTCTTTTTAAAATTGATTTAATGGTAAAGTTATTCTCAAAACATTTTGTAAATAGAGTATATATGGATTGTCTTTTTCAAAAAATTAGGGATAGAAATATGGAAGTAATATGAAAACCAACGAAATATTGTTAAAGTGAAATGCAAAAATCTTTATTATTGTAGATACTCTGTATAAAATGACTGATATGCTGAAAGATAAAGATACATCTGTATTTAGAATTGAGAAGAATTAATTTAGAGAATTAACTTAGTGTTGGTAGAGAGGCCATTAAGTGCACGTTTGAGTTAGGAGATAATAGGTCTCACATCATTGTCTTGAAGTGGAAGTATGAAAGGTTAAAGAACCATTTGGAAAAGTATAACACTGAATGAACTGAGCAAAAAGTAATCCAGTTCATATTACTATATAGTTAGAATAGGAAAAGTCCTTACAAAATTAAGGTTTTGTTTATTTTTTAATTGAGTATAAAATAGAGACACTAGTAGACTTTATAAAAATGGTAATTCAGTAATCCCATTTGCTTTATTGTCAGTGTTCTCTCATATTACTATGAGCTACTTGTGAACAGCTTATATTTCTCTTGGCTTTTATTGGCCATAGGAATATGCAGAATTTAAAAGTACAAGTAATTATTCAGCCTCAGATAACTTGTATGCAGTGAACCACCATTTTTTTTTTGAAGAATGCTACATAAAATACACCAATATATAGACTAGGAGCCAGTTAAGAAAATAGTTTTGTTGCTGGGTCTGCAGGGAGGAATTTGTAGATTTTTGTGAGATTCTATAGAAAGTCAAGCAATCTGCATTATACCATATATCTCCTATGGGGAAGAACCAGCAGGATTGCTTATGGTTCTTAACTATCTCTGCTTAGTATGCTTTTGTCCTAAGAAAGCTTTCCACTTGCTGCAAACAGTAATAATGTTGGAACATTGAGAGAAAAGATAAAAGAATAATGGAAATATCATATAAATGAGAAGGACCTTTAAAGTTAAGCTTGATAGAAAAACTTGGAGTCAAGTTGAAGGGTAATTAGATAAACTGATATGATTTTGCCTACATTCTTTATTTTAAGAAATAACTATCAATTGGGAAGGGGGCTTTAGTTTGAGTGAAAACTATCTTGTTATTTTTTGTGAGTCCTAAATAATAAACTGAATGCTATACTCTAATTATAATCCTTTTACTATTTTTGAGCTATGATATTTCTTGGTGTTAACATTTTTTTAAAAATATATAGGCCTTATTGTCTTTAGTTTGGAGCTGATTGCATAAACTAATGTTGAAGCCCCTTTGAAGTGCTTTATATTTGTAGGAACAATGCATATAAAACTGTAGTATTCTAACCTTACATTCTAATCTTATTTCAACTGTATTGGTGATAATTTTTTGGCCTAAACCATATTGTTTTTATTGTACAAAACCTTTATCCATGAGTTAAGCTCTGAAATGATCTATATAACTAGTTGTTGTATTAACTTTTGGTATAATTTTATTGTAATCTTTTATACATATGGTAATTTCTGGTACTTTTCTGGGAGGTGGGGCAAGGGTCCTATCATTAAGCCATTTACCTGAATTTAAGTAAAGTAGAAAGTTATTTCTCTTTCATATAACAGTGGCAGGATAGTCCAGAAGTGGTTTGTACGCTTGAGTTATTTTAAGTGAATAAAAATTTTGGCAGAATTTGTGTAATGTATCAGCTAGTTATTCCAGGAGTATAATACATTAAAGTTAATTAAAATAAAGAAAATGTTTGAGTTAGACAGAATGTGCTGAATATTTAATTTATATATGATTATTTTTCTTTGGATTAAATATTTGTCATTTTTGGATAGACAATAGCTCCTTAAGATATTTTATTATTCCCTCTTCAAGTGAAATGTTAAATGAAATATAATGTGAAAGTGTTAGACCATATTTTCTTCCTCAAACAATCAGAATGAATTTATTCATAATATCAGGGAAGAGGTTGGTGGCCATGTTAAAGTATTTTACTATTGTTATTTTGGAGATGATTTTTGTATAAAGGCCTAAGCAACTTAGGTGTTTTACTTCAGGAACAATGCTTTAATGTCTTCAAGATACTGGGAATTTTAAAGTATATGTAAAGTTGAGTGTCCATTATATTGATTTTCTTTTTAATTTTGAAATTTATTTTTATGCACAACAAAAACAGGTGCCTGAAGAAGGTCTTGGAATATATCCCTTGTAGGAAAGGGGGACTACTGTATATGTATGATTAGGTGGGTATATTTTAAATATAATTATTCAAATAATTAATGTTGGAAAAAAGTAATTTTGACACAGTTGAACTTTAAATCTTTTATGTGTACATGTTGGCACAATTAATGAAATTTATTAGTGATCTTCTCCCATACAGGGATTGAATTGTATTTACCTTTGTGTTCCTGAGTCCAGTACAATGTCTAGTTCAGAGTACATATTCAGTGTTTACTGAATGAGTTTTGACACCTTTTCTTATAAAGTTATATGTCACTGTTTAATTCAAGCTAATATTCCAAATTTCTTATGTAAACCCTGAAAAGTTAAATGAATTTAGATGTTTTCCATATATACTGGTTAATCATATTTAAATTGTAATGCTTTTCTCCTGTGAGAAGTAATCTTTTAAGTAAAAAACAGGATGTCTGAACTACAGCATATTTTTTATTCTAATGCTTTAGCAATGCAATTTTAATTTTTAGTCATAGGAAATATTGTTTTTTATATCAACTTTCTATTTTAGTCATTTCTCTAATACTTTCTGTTTATTAATTGTGCTTATCTTTATTTTTTACAATTTTATATCTTTTTGCCTAAAAATGCATTCTTCAAGTTTGTTCTTTCTTTTTTGAGAATTATAATTACACATAGTATTTTGCTTCATTTTGACAAAATGATACATGCAAGTTTTTATCTTAATACCATGATCGCCAGTCTTCAGTGTGCATATAGCTATGTGTTTGTGTGTCTATGTTTGTGTTTACAGAGATAAAGTTGCTATATCAAAGAGACAACTGTAAAGGCTGTCTTGTATATATGATACAAGACACAGTTAAATATGATAGAAGTTTCTCATTCTCATTTCTAGAAGTCCAGTCTGCCAAAGTTTTTATCTTCACAAGGTTATCAATCTCAAGTCTTTACTGCTCTGCAGTCTCCTAGGTTGATGTCCTTGTCTGCAAGGTTAAATTTGTGTGACTGCTGGGTTTGCATTTTAATTTGAGAAAATAAATAAAGTGCAAAAGTAAAGGTAAGCAACTTTCTTTTATGCCTGTCATCAAAATTTCACATTCCATTGGTTAGAACTTTCTCACTTGGCAATAACAGCTATACAAGAAGTCTGGAAATACAATCTCTATATGAGTGACCACTTATTTAGTAAAATGGTTATTATAAAAGAAAGGAAAATGAATTTTAGGTGACCACTAGTGGATGCCACAATGCTTTCAAGTTATATCAAGCTGTTTCTTATTTTTGTCTCCTTTGTACTATGAGGTAATTAAGGAAGGGATCAAGGGAAGAATGCAATATTCCTGTTATTTTTATTTTTTGGAATGTGCCTGCTGTGACCTAGCACAGTGGTGTGTCAACCCTAATTAGTAGGACTCCCAATGAGAAAATTAAATCTTAGGAAATGGTAGTTGTGTTTAAGGCCCAGGTAACTCTTCCTCATGTAAAGACTTTCCTTTCATTATCAACCTTAACAGAATTTGGTCTTGAGTTTTATTAAGGGAGATGGGATTTTATACACAGGGCATCTATGTTTTCTTCTTTAATTTTTCTGTGCTGGGAATCAAAGGCAGGAACTTTTCACCATGCTAGGCATTGAGCTATACCCCCAGCCCGGAACTCATCTTTAAATCCTTTCATTTCCTTCTTTCTCTCTTGAAACTTGAGGCTTTTCAGATTAAAATAATGCTGAATTCTGCATTGTTGAAACTGAAGATATTCAAAGACTCTCATATATTCTGGTGGATATATAATGAACCAGTACTTTGTAGTTCTATTCGTTAATATTTGTGAAAATTACCAACACATGTATCGTTTAATACAGCATTTCTATTTATACAGGTATTCTCATATATGAAGCATGAAGTATTTATATGATTATTTTTTCAAAATTAATAATAATAGGAAAAGTTAGAAACAACCTAAAACATTGATTAGGGAATAGTTAAATAAGTAGTGGTGCTTCTATAAAATGGAATGCTGTATAGCAGTATCAAATGGTGATGAAACAGTTTAAATACTGAAATGTATTAAGATTTATTATGTGAAGAAAAAATAAAAAAAAGTTGTGGAACAATATGTTATAATATGCTTTTTGTGTAAAAAGAAGGTAATAAAATAATATATGCTAATATACACTTGTGTGTTTATATATACATATATATATATAAATCCATGTTTATCTTTATCAAGTATCTATAACTCCAAATAATTATAGTAGAACCAAAATATTTTTATTTAGGAATTATGTTTTAAATTTTCTTTTAGGAATCCTAATTTTATACTTATAAGATTATGTATATTTTATTATAGTAAGGAGATTTTTAATAAAACAAAATCATAGTGTGTTTATTTTAGAAAAATATAGTACTAGGTGTTTAATTCAACAGTCTATTATATAATTCTCTTTCATCGTATCCTTGCTATTTGGTTATTCCTGTGTCTGAAAACTGTTACTAATGAAGACTTTATTATCTTCCTGAGATAACCTGTCTGTTTAGTTACCTATAGTAAGAAAACCCAAGGAAAATGTCTAGGATGAGACAGAGAGCTACAAACTGGATATTATGAGCTTAGAGATACACAGAATTCAAAATGCTTCCTTGAAATAAGAGGTCAAATTGTCTTAAGGAATGTTGGTATAAAGAGGGTCCATTGTTCCAACTTGTGGCATTGCATTCCATTGCTAAGTAGTATTAGAGTTCATCTTTATATAAGGGTAAAATCTAACCAGAATTACCCCTTTCATGACTTTTCTGCATGCATTGGTTCTTAACTCTGTTTTATGACTATTATTTAAATAAAGCCTTTTTTATTTCTTTGAAAAGACATCAGGCTAAAGTTTCTTTGTTTCTTTTACTGTTTTTCATATGATATAATTTCCATACTGTGTTTCTTCTGGCTGTTTTCCATTAGAAATGTGCTGTGCACTGTGCGGGGCGCTGGGTTCGATCTTCAGCACTACATTAAAAAAATAAAATAAAGATGTTGTGGCCACCGAAAACTGAAAAATAAATATTAAAAAAATTTCTCTCTCTCTGAAAAAAAAAAAAGAAATGTGCTATGCACAAAAAAGTACAGTCTCTAGACAGGATCTAAGTATACAAAAGGTAGAAGAGTTCTCACAGGACTTGTTTTAGGTAGTGCCTCCATGTGTGTTTGCACATTTTAATTCTGACTAGGATTAAGTTAGTTTTTTTGGCATCCAAGAAACATTGTTGTCTCATTTTGAATTGAGTTCCATTAGATGGACCTATATGTTTTCCACATGAACTGTTAGTAATTTTTCACATGAACTATTGTTATCATTTCAAATTATCATCTCTGAAAAAGTTTCTAAATTTTTTGCATAAAATATTCTTTTATTTTTCATTTGTTCAAAATTTTAGAAAATAAGGGAGATTTCAGATAGTACTCAAATACAGGCTTTATTAATAATTTGTCCTTGCAGATATTCTTTAGATCATTGTTTTCAGACTTCAGGATGCTACCTTTTGTTAGTTTGCAAAGTCAATTTAATGACTAGCATTTTTTAAAAAGAAAATGGAATTATATAAAATGGAAAATATTGTATAGCATTGCATGAAGAAAATATAAGTATTTTATGAATATATTTTAATTAAGTACTTTTATATATGCATAGAGTTGACCTATATGTATAGAGTGCATCTATACGTATAATGTATGTATTAAAGTGATCACAGTGAAAAGAATATCATTTTCATATTTTTTTGTTTTCTTTCTGTATCTTCCCTCTTTACTATCTCCTTTTCTTTCTTTCTTTGCCTCCTTTCTTCTCTCCCTCCCTCATCCCTTCCTTTCTCTTTTACAAAAGTGAAATCCTATTTTGCATGCTTTTCATAATGATTACTCATTTAACTGTGTTGTGAATATCTTTCTATGGCAGGTTTTTGTCACCAGAGGCACTTTAAATTAAGAAGATTGTCACTTATAGTTGCTCTATCATTAATTGATTCTGTCATTGGTTTAAATGCTTCCATTTTATTGGACATTTTGGTTTTTGTTTGGGCTGTTACAAATAAATCAGCTGAATACTTTCAAACATCCTTAGTTATTTTTTCTCATGGATCATTTCTGAAAATTGGATTGGTGAATCAGAGGATCAACATATTTTAAAATCTTGCCATAAAAAGTTCCCAGGTTCCTTCAAGAGTTGCTTCTTCTGCATTGTCTACTGATTTGATATTTTAAATACGACATGCTAATTGTTTTTCACTTATATGTTCAAAACTGGTTTTCGTAACAATGTTAAAACCTTACATTCATTTATTTTATGTCTCAACATAAATATAAGCTCTTCCTTAAAAATCTGGAGTCCTTTTACATTACTCTGTTTTCTAAAAAAAATAAGATAGAGCTCTAAATTTATGCTGTTTGTAGAGTTATTATTTATAAACCTATTACATCTTGTTGTTCCCTAGTAACAATGTTATAAACATTTTGTGTTCAAATCTTGAGACATGATACTTGAAACATTGCTCCCCATTGGTAATGATCTACTAATCAGTTAAAGATTTGGGCATATATGTTTAGCCAATTTTGAAATAGCCTGATTGAAAGGTTGTACAGTTCATCATTTTCTTTTTCACAAGAATTTATGAGGCTATCTAATATTTCTGAGTATTTTTATGAGGCATTATTCATAGTGGTTATAAAAATAAGACCTCTGTATGTAGATAGTTCTCAATTTCATTTTCTGTCCCATGATTGATTAGATTCAAAATTTTGGACAGATTGCATCAGTCTTCTTATCCCTCATTTTAAAATGGCAATAATACTATCTTTTCTCACAGTATTAGTGTGAAAATTAAATGAGATAATATTTGGCATAAAGTAAGAGCTTAGTAAGTACTAGCTATTACTGTTAATAACTTCGATGTGTCCATAGTTTGCAGGTTTGTAATTCCAGTAATAAAGAAGAAAATTAAAACCTGTCATGACTTCATAATGAACTCATGATAGCTCTGTGTGAACAGTGCTTCCTTTTATAAGAGCTCAAAAATCATCCATTAATTTTTTTTTTTTTGTACTGGGGATTGAACACAGGCCCTCTAGCATGCTAGGTAAATGCTGTACCACTAAGCTGCACCCTCAGCCCTTATAGAATTGTTTTTAAAAGAATGTTTTCTAAAGGTTTTCCAGGGCTTACATAAGTCTCCATTCTCTATAGTTTCTATCCTATAATCTTTTTTAAAATCAGGATTTATTTTCCAGTCTCAACCCTCTGGCACTGTCAGTGATCATATCTGTACTTCATGAGAAAATTCTGGGTTAGAATTTGTCTGAGACTGAAGAGTTAGAATCATTCATGTAAGACAGCTAGGCATTCTTATTGTCTCTATCTATCTTAGGCTTCAGTAAACTTTTAACCATGTTTATTATAACTTTTCCAGTTTAAAGATGGTAGAATTAAATAGAAATCAAATAGTTTCACATTCTTTATCATTTATTTCTATTCATTTGGCAAGTATTTATTGAACAGCTAAGTCTACAGCACTCCTTTGGGTGCTTGGCAGAAATAAAACTTGTCCTCAGAGACAACCAGAGTGTGTGTGAGTATATATATGTGTATAATGTGTAGGAGGAATTGGTAAGTGTTGGCAAATGAGGGAAGGATACAAAGTTTTACTTACAATATTTCTCTTTTAAAATTTTAACATCACTTTGTTTCTTTGCTTTAATATAGTATTTCATTAAACCTGAGGATAAAAATCATTGTTATGAGACATGTTCATTGATAATTACTCTTAATAGTTCTTGTATTGTCTTTGGTTGCTGTTATTACATATATCCTTTCTCATCTGGGATTTTAATTTTTCCCTGAAATTTGAGATTTAAATTATGATGTTCACATTTTGCTAACCATGATATTCTCAGTGTATACCACTAGGTTAAGTTGCATCTTATAGTGGAATGAATCCCAGTGTTGCTCATAACCTGAAGTTGCTGTTTATAAAGCCATCTACACAACCAGCTATTCCTTTTACTTTTCCATATTTCTATGTTTCCTCCAATATCACTACCTTCCATGCATAGGAGAGGTGAAAGTATCACATAGGTTTCAATTTCTGGTACTTGTCTGTTTAGGACTTCATAGGTTTTTTAATGACAGAATTGTGTTGATGGGGTACAGTGGAAAAGCATACATTTTGGAATAAGAAACTTCTGTTTAAGCCCTGATAAACTTTTCTAGTTAGCTGTGTGATTTTTTTCCTGTGTTTCATGGTTGAGGATTGCTAAGTTTTGTAAGCTATTCTAACAGTTTTAGATGATCTGCTCCAAGAAAATACCACTTTGTACTGCAGTAAGTTAACTCTATAGAGGATTATTCTTTTCCATACTCACTTTTTAGAGTGTCCAGAGTCACTATCCCATATGTCTTTTTCCTCTGGTTAATAATAGGAATCACCTAACCTTCTTAACTAAACCTTTTTTCTTCCCCCTTGAACTCTCATTTTTTTTTTATGTCAATGGAATTTGGTTTCAAAGTTGAAAGACTTGGATAACCTTTCCCTTTCATGATTACTCTTTTTACTTGCCAACCGGTTTTTCTTATTGAAAAGACATATTGTGCCTAGGCATATTTAACAGCCTTTTAAATTATGTTCATAATTAAGAGTTTACCTTACTTAATGAGAATGATATAAAAGTTGGCAAAGCTTTTTTTCTCCTTTTATTCCAAAGGGGGAGAAAGAGGAGTGATATGGTTATAATATTAACCTTGTATTAAAAATGATAAAATGTGTCAGTTTTTAAATAATTCACTATTTATTTAGATGTTATTTAAAATGAAGACTGTCTTGATAAATTCAATTTTGTGACTAATATAACATTTCATCTTTTCACAATTTAGTGGAAATTATATAATATTCTCTATATAGTGTCTAACTGGTTTAACATTTCTGGTAAAAATTTCCTCAGGCTATTGATTTACAAATTTTATTAACAAAGTTGTAATTAAGTTTCCTTTTAAACACTGAATATAGTCATGAGTTTTCAGAGTTTGAAATTTATAGTCACAAGTTTTTTAAATAAATGAAACATTCTCAAGTCATATTAGAAATAAAACTATTTGACTCAAGGATTAGTATACAGTAATGAGAAATGAGAATTGGAATATGTTTTGCCAGGGTGATTTTTTAAAAAAATATTTATTTTTTAGTTGCAGTTGGATACAATATCTTTAACTATTTAATTTATTTTTATATGGTGCTGATGATCAAACTCAGGGCCTTCCTGTGCTAGGCAAGTGCTGTACTGCTGAGCCACAAGGGTGATTTTTGACATTACTAAAAGTGTAAACCAACCTAACCTAACCTATAAAGGAAGTTACTTGAAAATAATATCTACATAGTAATTGATATGAGTAGAAAGTTGATAAAATCTATACTTCTATAGTTCTGTGTTTCTTATAAACTTCTGCTGCTGTCCAAATTACATTGTTACATTGTATGAATGCATGAATATGTGACAACAAATCCCATCATCATGTACAACTATAATGCACCAATAAAAAATGTGGAAAAGTTCTTCTGACACTTCTTTTGTTATTTCTTTCATTACTTTCCACTTTCTTGCATTCAAAACATAGTTCTTTTCAGGGGATTCTCAGTCTTGCCATAGTTCTGTGTATTTCAGCACATGCTTCTTGAGGCTTTTTGCCATGCACTGTGCCAAGAATATAGTGCATGAAAATAAGTCAGACAGGGTGTTGTGCTTTCAGGGGTCTTCTAGTGTACTATGGGATAACTATGAATGAATTTCCAATATTATATTTAAGTCTCAAAGCAAGTATAGCAATTGAGAATTTTGTTATTAAAAAATATTTAATAAGGGTATAACTGTTTATTCCATTGCATTAGTTGCAACACAGTGTTAACATAGGCAAAACTTCCTGTCTTGTCATTTTCAATCTGATACACACTGACCTTACAATGATTTGATTATATGTAAAATTATATTATGAAGGAGACATCTCAGATTTGTAGAGAGAAATAATATTTAATAAATAGTGTTCAGAATTTTTCTTACGGCATAGGAACACACTTAGATTCTTAACTGACTGAATATGTATGTATGTATATATATATATATATATATATATATATATATCACAATAAATTCTAACTTTATGGTAGTAAAATTTTAAAAGGCCATGTAAATTAGAAAGAAAAATTTAATAAATTAGCAAATATCTGGAGAGAAAAAGAATTTCAAAATCTAAGAGGAAGGGAATAAATTATTAGGGAATATATGGACTAATTTGATGAAATAAAAGCATTTCTACTCAAAAGTCAAACAACTGTGTGGGAAACAAAGTGGAGAATACTGTTGCTGTAGTATGTATTAAATACATTTCAGAAAAATTTTAATTAGTGAATGAATAAAATATGTGATGACTATAAAAATAGTGACTCTAATATTTTATGTAATTAGGAAATTAGTTTTAGTTTCACAAAAATCCATTTATAGAAACTAACTTTTGAACAGAAAATAGTAATTTGTTTATGAAAGGATTGAGAATATTTCTAATTTTAATGATATAAACATAGAGTATTAAAAAATCACATACTCTGTGAACATGAATCAAGTACTCATTCATTCTTCAGACATTATTTAAAGATTTAATATGTTCCAGGCAGCACAGTAATTACTAAAATGATAATATTTATAATGCTTTTCCTCAAGGATTTCACACCTTTCAAGGGGGATAGTTCTTTTTCTCCTTTTCTCTTTTTCTTTAAGGATAGTCCACCAATCCTTCCACCCATTTATCTATCCTCCAGACATTCAATAAATTTCTAGAATGTATTGAACCTTTTGGTAGTTGTAGGGATATTAAGATAAAAAGTGATACTGTCATTAAGTCAGCCACTCGACCAGCACGCTAGCTTCATAACAGAGGTTCAAAAGCATAAAAATTAACTAGTGAGTTTAAATTAAAGAGACATGACTCTCAGTTACCTTTATTTGCCCAGCTCAGAGACTGCTCCTCCTAGCTCCTGCCTCCAGCTACCTAATGCTGGTAGCCAGGTTAATAAGAGAGGCCAGTGAGAGAGAGGGAAACACCAGGGAGTGAGCTTTTTTTGGGGAACAAAAAATTCAAGGGAAAATTCTATCCAATGAAGGTCAAGGGGGGCAGCATTCCAAGGTCAGGGTCAGTGATTGGTCTTCAGGTCAGTGATCAGGCACACCCCCACATGGACAAGCCCTCGCACCTGGGGCAGGGTGGGGAAGGCTCTGACACAGTGTGTCTAAGCGCCTCACACCCATCCTGGGAGATGACTCAAATCACGTGTGAGAATGGCTTCTCACAATTAAGGAATTTAGTTAAGGAGATGGGCAGAGGAAATGGGTTAAGACATTCAAAGGGGTAGATGACGTTCCAGAGAAAATATATTTAAGATTTTTGAGAGAAAACAGACATTGTGTTGGAGACCTTAAAAATGGGCACTAAAATATTAACGTATTTTATTTATTTAAATTTTACCCTCTCAACACAATTAGAAATGTTGTTCTTTCCAAATGTAATATTTAATGAGTGGAGTGACAAAATTCTTATGAGAACAACATCATTAATTGTGAAAGACCCCTTACAAATTTAGTAAAGTAAAATCAGATTTTGCTAAACATCTGTTCTGTGTGTGTTTTTTTTTTTTTTTTTTTTTAGTGGTTTTCAAAGGCTAAAAATAGAGGAACAATCTTGTGTTTGTCATAAAGGGCAGAATTGTTCTTGATAGAATAAAGCATGTGCAGAGGAATGGAACAAACTATCCATGAACTTTATAGATTTGTTATATTGTGATTCTCCTGTGTTGTACTATTATTTTCACTTGATACTTGCTTATTTTTCTTGTGGATATTTTTTGCACTTATTTTCAGTTTTCCCGTTATCTTTAGTTTTCTGTCTTATTATTAATTTGATCTCTAATGTTTCATTGTAAAGTTCTAAATTTTTCATAGTTTATTCAAATGGTTCAGTTTTATACTTAAAATTTTTTTCCTATGGATGTAAATGCTCAGAAATGGCTACAATTCTGAAAATCTGCTGTGTGCTACATAGTTTTGAAATAAATTGCACATTTTTTTTTCATGTTATGGAAAAGCTAAGGCCAGTAGTTTAATAATAACAACTAGGTACTGAGAAAAATATGCATTTTTTTAAAATCTGGGATTGAATTTAGGGTCACTCTGCTGAGCCACATCCCCAGTTCTATTTTATATTTTATTTTGAGACAGGATCTCACTGAGTTTCTTAGCTCCTCACCATTGCTGAGACTGGCTTTGAATTAGCTTTGATCCTCCTGTCTCAGCCTCCAGAGCTGCTGAGATTACAGGTATGTGCCACCATGCCTGGAAAATAAGTATTCTTATAAATAATCATTATGTGCTTCTTAATGTCAGTTATCTCTTATGCTTATTTTTTCCTTCTGATCACTGGATACATGATTATGCATCAATTAAAGTGATTTTGTCCATTTGTATCCAACTGAACTTTGACTCAACAAACCTAAGTGTTTTAAGAAAGACTGTGGAGGAGTGGTGGAAACTCTTAAATAACTGTTAACAGGAGATATAAAAGACTTGGACCATGTATCTTTTAAGATAAGTATCTAAACGTTTCCTGTTGAAATTGACACCTGCTGGCTTATAATGAAGTCTAAGGTGGATGGAAATTAAAGGACAAAACAAACAGAAAAAGCATCTGCACACATTAACATTGTTTCAAAATGTGTATAAAGTCTTAAATTTATAAAAGAGTTTTCCTTAGTGCTATTTTGTCTCGTAACTGGACTTTGGACCAAATATTTCCTTGCTATAGAGCTGGAGTTAGACTCTCATGATTCCTAATACTGTGCTCTTTCTATATGTTTTTCCAATTGTATTTTTAATGATATGGAAGGAATACAACAACATGGAATGATAGTACAGTGCAGGGTAGAAATTTAAAATAAAGTCCATACTTAACCCAGGCATCCCAATGGAATGCTTGTATAGGAACTTTGAGTCACTTTCAACATTCACTTGCTATAGATGTACACTTAGAGATTGACATCCTAGAATCACAAAACATCATGTTGGGTGAAAGTAAGGGGCATTGATTTGCATTAAGTTGCTGCCTAAATTGGTTAATTGGCTTTCTACAGAACTCCCTTGTTTAATTTGTTTTTGAAATAATAACAATTTCAGCATTAAAAATCATGCTTTAAAGCAAGAATTTGCATGCTGAAGCTTAGCTGTTCAGTTCTTGTTATCAGGAACCAATCTAAGCAAGAGCCCTAGGGCAAAAATTACCCACATATAGATTTCCTTTGGGGAAGGATTAAAACTGGAATGTCAGTGAGTTAAATAGTCTTAGATTCTTGGTTTATAAACATCATAAAAATAGGTGAATAATTGTCCTAAGTACTATACAAATATTTTTCTTTTGCTGTTATCCATGAGAATTTCTAGGGGAACTCTTGAAGAACAACTGAGTGTATGAAGATTTTGGGTGAAAAAAAGGGATTTTATAGATAAATAGAGAAAAATCAGTGTGGGCAGGAAGAGTATTATAGGGAATTGAGTCATTTCTACATTTAACTGAAATAGGAAAATACCCATTTGCCTCAATTATTTTTTGCTTAAAGTAAAATGGGACTTTTTTTCATTTTACAAGTAAGTGGTCTGTTTATGATGCAAAATTTAAATTATCCTTAATATATTTTACAAATATGGACTGGGTATGTTTCAGAAATATTACTGCTTTCAAAGGAGAAGTATTTGTCTTATACTTCAAGTTATATCTTCTGATATATTTTAGTTTAGAAAAATGTGTACTTGTAGGCTTTAATGTAATTTATATTTAGCCTCTGGATAACAAGACTTCCCCCTAGTGACAGCATTTAACAATGATTCTGAGAGTCTAAGCATAAGAAAAACAATGGAATTTTATGTATTATGCAAATACACAAATATCTGAAGACCATTCTGTTATTTAAGTACACTGTGGTATATATAAAAAGAAAAATGTGTATGATATCATTTATTCTAACTGTTAAAATGAGTCAGTATTAGAAGTCAGATATAATTTTGGGATACCTTTTCCCCACAAATTATATAAAACTACATTGCTCCTTGATGGCCTCATTAAGATATAGTAACAAATGAATATTATACATCAATTGGAGGAGATTTTCAATAGTATTTTCAATGGTAGTTATAATAAATGTCTTTTTGTATTTTTATGTACTTTTATATTTTTAATATATTTTTACCTTTTTATTTAAATGCCATATTTCTTTTGTGTTCTTTTAAAATATTGTTAAGAATACCTAAATTGCTTTCTAAAAAGTCCTAGAATCTTTTTATCATATTGATTTTCTTTTCTGGGAAGTTACTTTCATCTTTTGGATAATTATTTTACATTGATTAATAGATTCCAGCTTTACTTTTGCCTTTCTTTAATATTTTTGTTCTTTTTCTAAGAATGTATATGAAAGTTTCATGTCGTTGTACTTTCATTTGCACACAAATATTTATTAAAAGAGAATTTTATTTTTGTATGACCTCTATATCAGTTTATTTGAAATACATGTGCAATGGCTGATTTTGTCCAAAATCTTAAATTTTGAATTTGACCAACTTTATCTTGAATGCTTCAATCATTTATGGGTCTCTTTCCTCAGTCTTCCAAGCTTTAGTGTTTATATATATATGCTCTCTATACTTTGGCTGAGAAAATATTTGATGAAAGTATTTTTACTAAGAGAAACTAATGATATGTCATTTATTTCATAGTCATTTTTTAATGTTCATGTATTTGGAGTGAAGGTAGTTTTGAGATGGAACAAAATTGAATAAGATTTAATTGAAATTTAATGTATTATTCTTCCTAATTCCTGAATGAATAATTTGCAAACATTTTGACAATAATAACATTTATTGAGTACTCAAATTGGATCAAATAATATGTTCAGTATTGTCCTATTTGTAAATTAGAACAGATGTACTGGAAAAATGTTATTATCTCTATTTTTCACATACTTAGACTTGGAGGGGTTAAGTAAATTTTCTGAAGACCTAATAATAAGTGAGGTTGATAGACAGGATTTGACAAAGCAGTCTGACTCTATAACCTACACCTCTTACCCATAATGCAAAACAGCTTCAAAAAAATTAAAGGTAGTGGGGCTGGGATTATGGCTCAGCAGTAGAGCACTCACCTAGCACGTGTGAGGCCCTGGGTTTGATCCTCAGCACCACATAAAAACAAATAAATAAGATAAAGATATTGTGTCCAACTACAACTAAAAAAAAAAAAAAATAAAGGTAGGTAGGAGGGTATGCATTGGGAGTGAGAATAGTTTATCTTACTGTTATTTTTTTTTCAAATGCTTCATAATGTTTGCTAACTAATATATATTTTCTCTGTGCTTGTGAAAAGTACCTTAGTTCTAATAGCCAAATGTGAATAGCCAGTTGCATGATTTCCATCCAACTTCATAGATAGGATGGTCAAGATTTTTTTTTAATTAACTGTTTACTCTGTGTATACTTCTATATTATTTATTGTTGACGATATGGGTAAGTAGAAGAACCAGTTCCTTTGTTTCAAATGAATATGACATATTGTTAAATCATATTCTGAGAACTTTATAATGATAGAATTTTAAAAACTGAAATATTACTAGATTGAATTAGATATATCTCTAGTACTCTGGGTTTACAAACAAATCCAGTCACTTAAAAAGTTATTTTTTTAAAAATCGCAACTACTGTAAAACTGGTTAATAAATGACTGAGTCTAAATAGGAATAAAAAGGCTGCTGCTTGCCTTTCCAGTTTGAGGGTTTATTGCTTCTTCTACTCTTCACTTAAAGAATAGCAAGGAAAGTATATGAGAGAGGATAAAGTCTAAGGTAAGGTCGAAACAAGCAAACACTAAATGGAGCCTTTGCTACAGAAAATACCTCTGAATATCTAAGCATATGAAGTGATGTGGGAAGGTTCCTCATGGGACTTGGTAGAAATCTGCTGTGGAACTGCCTTGATGTACATTTCTTGAAGCCATTCTATTGGGTATAGCCATGAATGGATGTACTGATAGATATTTAGCTATAGATTCCAGCTCTTTTCTTCCTTTGGTGGGGTCCTACCTTGCCTATCTCCTTCAAAAGATTATGCTTTCTACCTTTTCTGTTTCCTGATACCCCTGCCTTTATAGGTAGCTTTATTTAATACTATGCATAATTTTTCTCTAGGCATATGTAAAATCTTCAACAATATACTTACACTTAGAATAATTTTTATGTAAGTATCCACTGTGAAATTTGATAGTTTCTCATGTCTCTCTTACTATCACCTTATATCTTCATTTACCATATGAATTCTTGGGCTTCCTTAATAACTTTCAGTTAATAATTCAAGTTCATAATGAGTACATCCCTAATTTTATGGGGATGTTCTTGGAAATAGGAATTCCCCTACAAATTTATTTATAGAACATGAAGATTCATCAATAGGTAGTGTGAAGCCACTGTATACTCCTGAGTAGGGAAATTGAAATGGGAGAGGCTTTATAGTAGTGAACTAGAGTGAAGAGATCCTAAACTAATTTGGAGGTTGATTCAGTTGTAGTTCTAAAATTTCAAGCAACATAAATAAATTCTTACTGGCATAAGTGGAAGAATACTTAAATAGTGTTAGATAAGTCAAAAAATTCCCAGGAGGTTCAGAAAATAGATTCAGGTATGTATAGCCAAATTAATCTACTTAAATATATTGTTGAGTCTACCAATGCCATTGATATCTGTGTTGGGGATCTCCTCACTTCAGTCCCAGTTTTGACTTTTTGCTCAGAGGAATAACTGGACTTAACATACAGTTGTATTTGTGACTATGATTTATTACAGTCAAAGAATACAAAAAAATGAGCCAGTTGGGTGTGGTGATGCATACCTCTAGTTGTGACTCAGGTGGCTGAAGTAGGAGGATCACAAGTTCTAGACCAGCTTTAGCAACTTAGTTAAGTCCTGTCTCAAAATAAAAAAATAAAATAAAAAGGGCTGCAGATGTAGCTCAGTAGTAAACTGTCTCTGGGTTCAATCCTTAGTACAGTCCCCCCAAAAAAATCAGCAAAAGGAAGAGGCACATAGGAAAATATTTGGAGGAAGCCAGGTGCAAGTTTCTAAGAGCATTCTACTAGTGAAGTCACACAGGGTGACTTTATTTCCTCTACAAGAAATTTTGACCACGTGTGAACTGATGCCCACTAGGGAAGCTCATTAGAGACTGTAGCCTGGGCTTTTATTGGGAGCTATTCTTGTAAGCATCTTCTGTATGGCACATGGCTAAATTCCAGACCCCAGGCGGAAAGCAGGTTCATAGCATAAACCATATTGTGTGCACAGTTTAGGCAGAGTGATTTAGGGAATGGAGGAACCTTTCTGAGATCCAAGTTCTTAGATACCAGCCACAGACTAACCTCTACAGACTTTTAGAATGGCAGTCTTAAGCCTTGATCTGTTGACTCTTTTCTGTTCAGTGTGTAATACAGTTCTTACTAAGTGGACATAGTCAACACTGCTGCTGCCAGTAGTCTTCCTGTGTGGTTCCCCTAATTCTGGGAAAATGTGTTTCCTAAAAGAATTTTACCCTTGCAAGCTCATGTGCCATATTCTTGATGTAGAAAGCCTCAGAAAATATCTGACATCTTGTCTTTCTGAGTAGAAGGTGAACTCAGCTCCTACCAAGATGGAGGAGAAGAAGAAATATCCTAATCAGAGGAAATAGGTTCAGAACAATGAATGCCCACTGGAGGCTCTTGCTACTGCAATTTTGGAAAGAAAAAAAGTACTGATTCATTTTCTTTTTATTACTGAAACTAAAGAACAAGCATAGAATAAACATGCTCCTCATTGAGGAATCAGTGCAAATCTGATTTATAGATTTTATTTTGTTTTGCCAGTATTTAAAACAAAAAGGAAATGGTATTGAAAGTCTTGAACCAGTACATATGCTCATCAATTCACAGCTTTGCCCTCCCAACTGCCTTGTTTCTTTGTCAAGAGCCTCACAAATATTACATCTCCATCTGACTCTGGATATATCTGAATTGATTATCTCTGGACTAACCTGAGCATTTCAATCTTTATACTTTGAGATGTGCAACATATAACATCCACATATGGAACACATGTCCACTATTACATTTAGATTAATGGCTATAGTAGTATATGACAGGCTGTGGGCTAAGTTAGCCTAATACTAACTTATTCTTTCTCACTTAAGAAATCATGTCATTATGCCTCATCAAAAGTGATTTATTAAAGAGATAATTTTTAATCCACTTAAAATATTTATCCTTTGTTGTTAGGTAAATGTGGATTACATTATTTCTTATGACTGATTTGAGATATACCTAGTGTTTCCTCAGCCTCTCCATAATTGGTAACTGGTGTGACTCTTAAGTCATACTAATAA
Organism: Ictidomys tridecemlineatus; assembly: GCF_052094955.1. Classification (NCBI taxonomy): domain Eukaryota; kingdom Metazoa; phylum Chordata; class Mammalia; order Rodentia; family Sciuridae; genus Ictidomys; species Ictidomys tridecemlineatus. The sequence continues at coordinate 119,082,744 of NC_135479.1, forward strand.
CTAAGAGAATAAGGTTTATAGTCTCTTAGTGGGGATTCTCTAAAAGAGCAAAACAAATAGGATATGCTTATGTATGATGCCAAAGGGTATTTATTAGGGTGGCTTACATGATCAGAAGCTGGACAGTCCAGCAATACCTATTTGCACTTTGGAGAGCCAGAGCAACCAGTAGCTATCTGCTCAGTCCAAGACACTGAGAACAGGAAAGGCCAATAATATAGTCCTGGTATGAAATTGAAGGCCAGGAAACTCCCTGGAGAGTAGCTGGTGAGAGTTCATGTTGGAAGTGTGAAGAAGCTGGAGTCTAGAGGCCACAGGTGATGGCTACATCAGTAGACATACCTGATTAGGAAGAATCCAGCTTGCATGCTCCATGAATTCCTTCTTCAGCTTCTTGTTCCATCAGGGTCACCAGCCTATTGGATAGTGCTGCTCACATTCAGGGTGGTTCTCTCCTGTCAAGTTTTCTGTCTCACATTGCAATGTCTCTGGAAGTACCCTGATAGATACACCTAGAAGTCTCTTAATCCTAGGCATCTCTCAATTCAGTCAAGTTGACCATTTAGATTAACCATCATAGTGGTAATGAAAATAATTACATATGCAAAATAATTAGTCCTTAAATGTAAAATTACAAAAGCATCAGATACTTCACAACTTGAAAGTTACTCTCAAGTAATTGAGGATCAAACTGCTTTGGCCGTCTCAACCATTCGAAACAATGAAAATCTTAACTTAAAAACTTTAGGATTTTATGTTTACATCATAAATAAATGATAAGTGTTTGAGAGATAGTTATCACTTAACCTGATTTAACATTAGGCAATACACACATGTATTGAAATATCATGTAGTACCCCACTGTTAAGAACAGTTTTTATGTATCAGAAATAAAATAGAATTTTATTTGTTTATAATAAGATAAGCAGCATTTTCCTCTGGACAGAGGCTATAAAAACCCAGAAGTACTACTGTAAGCAAAGAATAGCAATAAAAATAATAGGACAAAAAAGGACCAAAGACAAATTCAAAGTTAGATGACATGGTAAGAATGGTGTGCCTAAGAGGGAAAAGACTGTAGAACAGATCACAAGATCTTTGGTACATCTTCTCTGAGCCTAAGTTTTCTAATCTTATGAAGAGGGAAAGGATGGTTACCTCCATAGGTTGCAAAGAGATTTTAGATGATTAATTTATTGTGCAAGTATGTTTTCATTATGGGTCCCACTATGTAGTATTTGCTTTTCTGGTGGCTATTGTTATTATTAAAAATGAAAATAAATATTCTAGCATTAGTAAGTAGTGACAAAGAAGTAAAAATTGAGTCCCCCCAATTTAAAATAGTTCTATTATAAAGCAGTGTACCATTTTATAACTAAAGAATTAATCATGTATAGTGAAATAATATGAGATTTGGAGTCAAACTGTCATGATTCAAACATCTGTCATTTGGGTTGGGCTGTGTCCTTCCTGATTTATTTCCTAAATTGCATATTGGAGATATTAACACCTATTTAATAAAATAGTTTTATATTTTCAATATAGCAGAGTGTATGAAACAAATGTAACAGTAAATACTCAATAAATGTTAGTCCTTTTACCACCATATGCTCAATCTTGCAATTATTCATGAGGACCTCAGTGAAGTACCTTTTAAAGAGTGACAATTTGACAGTAGTGCTTTTATTTTCTGAAGAACAAGCTTACTTGGATAGACTCCTGGGACATCCCTTTTTCATACTGTGCCCTGTTCAAAACTTGCTAATCGGTATAGTACAACACTATATGAGAGCATGAACTTAAGTACAGTGTGGTGACTTTCCTGGATAGGTGCCTCTGAAGTTCTCTAATTCCCACAGCTCAAACCACTTACAGCTCCCTACCTGCAGCCTCCACTCTGACCTATTGTCAGGAAGAATTTAAGAAGCTTGAACCACACTGACTTGTCAAAGCTGATTCACTGTTCCCTTTTTTGACCTTCTGCTTTGGCACTAATGTCTGGCTGTTGTCCTATTTCTTAATACTGAGTTCCTGTGATTGTATCCCTGCCTTAGTTTCTCAACCACAGGATTCTCCTTTGTTCTCTCCTAGTCATTTTGTGCATTGGACTCCTGTCCTGGAATTCCAGTTCTTATGCTGACTACCTGTTACCAGCTTAATGAGATATCCCTTGTATTGACCCTTTGCCTGCCTAGACCTCTGCCCTACCTCTTCCAGACATATCTAATGTTCTGCTTTGACTTTTTTTTTTCTTTTTTAACCAGTACTACACACCAAGTGGTTGTCTGCATATACTACTGAATCTTAAATTAAGAAAGGGATACTCCCTGATTTCAACTGATATTTTGGCTGATTGTTGGATTTTCTTCTTTAGTGATTCTTGAGTTGAGTAACCCCTTTGAAGCTGAGCATTCAAAGAGCATAATCTTTTTAGAAGAGAAGCGTCCATCTATATTTCATTTGCTTATTTTCCCATAAGCTTTCATCTTCCTTTGCATTATTTAAGTCTGAAATGGTCAGACTTAAATAATGGTTTTGTTAAGCTTGATCTGGCTCATCCTGACACTTGTAGAATTTTTTTGTTTGTTTATTTACTCTTTTTAAAAGAACAAAATAAAAACATTACAGAAAAACTATTTCTTTGTACTATAGTATACAATGTCTCTTCAGTCCTTAGGGTTAGCTCTCAAACTTCGATCATCAACAACTATATAAATTTTTTTTAAAGTAGGATTTTTTAAAGAATAGTTTTAGATTCTCAGCAAAATTGAGTAGATTAGTAAAGGTACAGAGGTTTCCTATATACTTGCTGCTCGTACATGTGCATAACTTCTCCCATTTTCAGCATCCTTTACCAGAATCCTTCATTTGCTATAGTTGATGAATCTATACTGCCACATCATATCAATCAAGGTTCATATTTAATGTTAGGGTCCACTCATAGAATGCTATTGTATATTCTATGAATTTGGACGAATGTGTAAGAACATGGATCCAAAAGTATATTATCTTACTGAGTATTTTCACTGCCCTAAAAATCTTCTATGTCTGCCTGTTTATCTTCTCTTCTCCACTAACCTCTGGCATTAATTGATCTTTTTACTGCTCCCATGTTTTGTTTTTTCAGAATGTCATATACAGTATGACATTTTCAGATTGGCTTCTTTCACTTAGTGATATATATTTAAATTTCCTCCTTGTCTTTTCATACTTTGGTAGCTCATTTCTTTTTAGCACCAAATAGTATTCAGTTGTTTGAATTTACCAGTTTATCCATTCACCATCTGAAAGTCCCAGTTGTTTAAAGGGGTTGGTAATTATGAATAAGTCTGCTTTACAAACAAAAAAGGTTTTTATGTGTACATAAGATTTCAGTTCCTTTAGGTAAATCTAAGGAACATGATTGCTGAATCCTATTGTAAGACTATGTTTGGTTTTATAAAAAATCACCCAACTATCTTCTAAACCATTTTACATTCTACTATCAAAGAATGAGAGTTCTTGTTTCTCCACATCTTGCCAGCATTTGATGTTGCTAGCTAGCTAGTGTTCTGAATTTTGAAAACTGTAAGGTGTGTTTTCCATCTATGTATCTTATTTAATGGGGTGTCTCTGAGGTGCCTGTGGCACATTTTATAGTTGTTTTTTTATTATTGAGTTTTAAGCGTTCTTTATATAATTTACATAACTGTACTTCCTTAGGTATGTCTTTTGCAACTATTTTCTCTCAGTCTGTCACTGGCCTTTTTATTCCATTGAGATATTTTTTCACATAGCAGAAATTTTTTATTTTAATGGTGAATAGCTTATCAATTCTTTCTTTCATTGATCTTGCTTTTGCTATCATATCTAAAATGTATATATAGATACTATACTATGTTTGGTGATGTTTATGATAGGAAAACATCTTCTCCTATGTTATCTTTTAATGCCTTAATAGTTTTGTGTTCTACATTTGGATCTGTGATCAATTTTGAGTTAATTTTTCTTAAAAGTAAGAAGTCTGTCTACCTCAATTTGGTTTTGCCCTACACTTGTTTCAGTATCACTTGTTGAAAAGACTTTCTTTTCTCTATTGTATTGCCTTTGCTCCTTTGTCAAAGATCAGTTGATTTTATATGGATTTACTTCTAGACTCTCATGCTCCACTGATCTATTTGTCTATTGTTTAACCAATACCACAACATTTCGACTACTGTACCTTTATAGTAAGTCTTGCAAGTAGATAATGTTAGTCCTTTATCTATTCCCTCTTTTAATATTGTAACTGGGTCTTTTGCTTCTACTTGTATACTTTAAATCATATGTTAGTATCTCACAAAATAGCATATTGGAATTGCATTAGATGTTATGGATCAAGTTGACAAGAACTGATATGTGAATGATATTGAGTCTTCTATTCAAGTATGTAATGCTACATCATTTATTTAGTTGTCCTGTTTATTTCCTCAGAATTTTGAAGTTATTCTTATCTATATGTGTATTTTTTAATTTAGATTGAAGTATTTAATTTCTTTGAATGCCATTGGAAGTGTTATGTTTAATTTCAAATTCTGTGTGTTCATTGCCAGTATATAGGAAACTGACTTTATTTTGTAAGTTAACCTTATATCCTACAATCCTGCTATAATAACTCCTGAATTCTACTTGTTTTTGTTAATTCAGATTTTCTACATAGACTGTCATGTCATCTGTGAGCAAAGACAGTTGTAATTTCTTCCTAATAAATTTACATTTTACTTCTTTTTCTTATCTTATTGCATTAGCTAGAATTCCAGTACAAGTTGGAAAAGTAGTAGTGAGAGGGCACACCCTTGCATTCCTATTCTTAGTGGGAATAATGAAAGTTTTCACCAGTAATTATGATGTTAGATTTTTTAAAAATATACTTTATCAAGCTGAGGCAGTTTCTATTCCAGTGTCATGTTTTAGATCTAGAATATTCCCTAAAGACTCATGTGTTGAAGGCTTGATCCCCAGTGCAGTAATATTCACAGGTGGGGCTCTTGGGAAGTGATTGAGTCAATAAGACAATAAAAAGAAATAAAATATAAATTTATTAGGAAGAAAAGTTCAACTGTCTTTGTTCACAGATGACATGACCTCACAAGTGGCTTAATTCATTGATAGCTGAATGGACTACTTACTGGAACTGGTGGAAATTGTAGAAGATGGGGCCTCCTTAAACAAATCAGATCATTGAGGCTGTTTCCTGGAAAGAATATCTTGTCTGTGGCCCCTCCCCCACCTCTTTCTCCTTCTAGTCTGTTATCAGATGAGCAGCTTCTTTCTACTACATCCTTCTGTCATGATGTTCTGCTTCAGCACCGGCTCAAGAAACACAGCCAGCCTAGCATGGACAGCAACCTCTGAAACTGTGTTCCAAAATAAATCTTTTCTTCTCTATGTTGATTTTTCTCAGATATTTTGCCATGGGAACAAAAAGCTCACTAACACACTGAGTTTTTTATAAATGGTTGTTGGATTTTGAAAAGTGTCATTTCTTTGTTGATATGTCATGTGATTTCTTCCTTAAATGTTTGGTAGAATTTACCAGAAAATACATCTAGATCTGTTCCTTTGTCTTTGGGAAGGCTGTTACATTATTGATTTATTCCTTTATTGAATATATGAAATTGGCATTTTTGTAGGCCCCAAAATGTTAAATATAGACAATTTTATATAATTAAAGCATCTACTGATGGTATTTATTTTTATTACATATTTTGAAACATAATAAAGTCTGGTGGATAAAATGTACTCAAGTATACCTTGGGCTTCTGCCAAAACATTTAACTCTTTGAAAGTGAAGATAAAGAAGAAGGGATAAATAAAAATTACATTTGGACCCCATATTTATCTATGGTGTGAATAAAATTCTGATTTCATTTTCCTAATGGACATCCAGTTGTCCCAAAACCATTTGTTAAGAGACTATCATTTTCTCCATTGTGTGTTCTTGATACCTTTGTCAAAAATCAATTTACCAAAATAATTTAAAATTATTTGTGATTTTTGTGTCGAGCTATGTATTATTTAGAGGTGTATTATTTAATATTTCTACTATTTTTAATTTTTTGAGATGTGTTTAATATTTAAGAGTATGGTGTATCTTGGTGAATATTCTGTATGAGCTGGAGAAGAATATGTTTTCTGCTGTTTTTGGATTAACAGCAAATTTCTACAGATGTCATGTATATCCAATTGACAATACTGGTGTTAAACTGCATCCTTACTGATGTTCTTCTTTTTGAATCTATCCATTTATGATGAAAAAGTCTTGAAGTCTCCAAGTATGGATTCATCTGTTTCTCCTTTCAGTAATATCAGTTTTAAGCCCTGTACTTTGATACTCTGTTATTAGGTACATACACATTAAGATTGTTATGTCTTCTGGGATAATGTTCCACCTTATCTCTGATAACTTTCCTTACTCCAAAGTCTACTCTGTCTGAAATAAATACAGTTGCTCTCTCTTTTGATTATTTGCATGGTATGTATTTTTCCTTCTATTTACTTTTAATTTCTATGTGTTTGCATATTTAACATGATTTACTTGTAGACAACATATAGTTGCTCAACCTGACAGTCTGTCTTTTAATTGATGCATTTAAACCATTAATTTTCAAAGTGATTATTGATGTAGTTGGATTAATGTCTGCCATATTTGTTTTGGTTTTCTGGTTGTTGCCCTTGTTCTTTGTTCTTATTTTTGTCTTCTACTCTTTTTTTTACTGCCTTCCACCCCGCCCTGCCCCCAGTACTGGGATTGAACCCAGAACTTCACATATACTAAGCAAGCACTCTACAACTAAACTGCATACCCAGCTTTTCCTGCCTTTTGTGGTGGCATTTGAATATTTTATGCATTCAATTTTTTCCTCTTAATATACCAATTGTTTTTCTATTTTTTAAAATTTTAAGTTGTTGCCCTTAAGTTTAGGATATACATTTAAAACTAGTTCATTTTCTTTCAAATAATATTATACTGCTTTATGAGTAGTGTGCCAGTACCTTATAATAGCAAAATATTCTAATTCGTCTCTCCTCCTATACCATTGCTGTTATTCCTTTTATTTATATATAAGCATTTATGTGTATTTGCATATATCCATATGTACAATACACACAGATGTATATCAACAATTATATTGTTATTTTGAATAAACCATTATCTGTTAGATCAATTTAAAATGAGAAAAATGAAAACTTTTATTTGATCTTTACTGATTCTCTTTTCTTTATATAGATCCAAATTTCTGAATAATATCAGTTTCTTTCTCTCCAAAGACCTTTTTAAAACATATTTTGGAAGGCAGTATATCAGTATAAATTCTCATATTTTTTTTGTCTGAGAATGCCTGTGTTTATTCTTCACCTTTGAAGGACAGTTTTTAAGGATATGACATTCTAGGTTGTTTTTTTTTTTCTCTCTCACAACACTAAATATTCATTTCCATTTTCTTTTTGCATGGTTTCTGAGAATAAGTGGTATGTAATTCTTAATGCCTCTATAAATAAAGTGCCTTTCCACGACCTCCAGCTTTTTTCAGAATTTTTTCTTCATCTTTGGTTTTCTGTACTTTGAAAATGATATGCCTAGGTAATTTTTTTATGGCATTTGTCTTGCAATATGTTATCTGAGATTCCTGGATTTGTGGTTTGATGTCTGAAAAAAATTTATATAAATTATCAGTCATTGTTTTTCCAAATATTTCTTCTGTTTCTTTCCTTTTTCTTCTCTTTCTAGTATTCTTATTCTGTATACTTATAGTTCTTGTAGTTGTCCCACAGTTCTTAGATGTTCTGTTATTTCTTTTTTTTTTCTTTCATTTTCGTCCTGGAATACTTCTATTGCGATACCCTCTAGTGAAGAGATTCTTTCTTCAGCTGTAATCTGCTAATGAATTTATCAAAGGCATTATTCTTTTTTGTTACAGTGTTTCTGAGTTTTGCCACTTCTTTTTGGTTCCGTCTTCTAATTTCCATCTCTTGACTTCCATTGTCCTGTTTTTGCATGCAGTCTACCTTATCTTTTGGAGCACTTAGCATATTAATCATAGTTTTTAAAAAAATTCCCAGTGGGATAATTCCAACATTTATGCCTACCTATATCTTGTTCTGATATTTTCTTGTCTCTTCAGCCTGTGTTTTAGGTCTTTTGGTATTTCTTGTAATTTTTACTTCAAAGCTAGACACAATGTACTGGGGAAAAGAACTATTGCACTGGACAAAAGGCCTTTGGTAATTCGATGGTGAGGTAGAAGGAATGCAAGTATTCTCTATTCCTCTAATTAGATCTGAGTAGTCCATTAAGTTTTTGCCTCTGGAATATGAACTTCACAAGCACTTCTTGGTTTCTCTAGTATTCCCCTATTTGGGGAAGGATACCTAGAGGGAGAATTGAATATTTCCCTTCTCTTACATAGAAAGCAAGGAGGTGTTGAAATCAGCATAGGTGTTCATCAGCAGATGAATGGATAAAGAAAATGTGGTATGTATAAACAATGAAGTTTTATTCAGTGTTAAAGAAGAACAAAATTATGTCTTTTGCAGGAAAATGGGTGGAACTGGAGACCATAATTTTGAGCAAAATAAGCGAAACACAGAGAAAAATATTATGTTTATTTTCATGTGGAAAGTTAGATGGGGAAAAAGGCATGCCATGAAAGTAGAAGGGAGATGATTATGATACAGGGAGATGAGGGTTGATGAGAGGAGATGATGGTTGGCAGGTGGTATTGGGGAGTGAAATGATCAAAATTGTTTTTTATACTGTATATGCAAATATGCCACAATGAAACTCATCATTCTGTGTAATTAGGACACAACATTTTTCTTTTAAAAGCACAGAATATGGTACATGGTAAATACTTTTTATTAGGTATTAGTTTTAGTATTATGGATTGAGACTTTGTACCTGTCTTCTCAAAATAGCCTCAAGGACAATCCTTTAACATGATTGACTGCTAACCTTTTTGTAGATTGAACAGGTTAGCAGGAAATAATCAATGAGAGAGAAAGCAGATAAATTTGGACAGTGAAAGAGAAGTTGAAAGGTCTGTGTGGCAGATTCACAGGGTCTCTTCAGCAGAAGGTCAAAGCAGTTGGATGATGCTGGGTGTTTAGACTGGGTTGGGTCATTCTCTATCAATAGGTGAGAGGGTTATGGTAGTCAGGGACAAAGAAATGAACAGAATATAAGGAAGGTACTCAAAGCAGTGTCCTCTCTCTTCTCTAGAAGCTTCTTAATTTGGAAGTCCTCATAATACACATTTCTAGATCTTATCCCCGGAATTCTGATTCTTTATTTCTTAGGATATTTCTCAAGGGAGCCAATGGAAATATTTGGTGTGTAGTCAGTTGGGGAATTACAAATATGTATAACTTAGAGAGAAGCATTCTTGCTATTGGTGGTATGCATGATTAAGTGGAGTGGAAGATGGCCCCATACTTAAATAACATTAATAGCATTAACCACTTAATCAATTCTTATTAGTCAATAGAGAAGTCTTATTTTAGTGATGAAATGTGTCTACACCTTGTTTATCATCAAAAAAGAAAAAGGCAATAGTATCTAGCTGATATTTAATACTATTTATTTAGATTATATTTACTTTGTGGTTACTTCTTCATAGCAATTGGTCCTAGGATTTCAATAGTAATATAAAATTCCCTATTATAGTTTAGATATGAAGTATCCCCCAAAAGCTCATGTGTGAGATGATGTTGAAAGTTTTAAGGTAAAATCATTGTGTTATAAGAGCCTTAACCTAATCAATACATTAATCCACTTGAATGGATTAACTGGGTAGTGACTGTAGGAAGATAGGGTATGGCTGGAGGAGGTGAGTCATTGAAAGTGAACCTCTGAAATGTTCCCTCCTGAGGACATGCCTTCTCTGATGTATTCCAGAATGGTTCTTTTTCTTCTCGTTTTTATTGAAGATGAGGCTTCCCCCCCTTTGACTGTTATTCTGAGAATTGATAGATTTCTAGAAATTAAAACTCATGAAGGTATGATGACCCTTGGATGATTAAGTCCTCTTGTAGTTTTTAATTCTCAAACTTGTTCCTACTGAGCCTCTTGAAGTTTGCTAATTTCAGTTCAGGTTTTCCTATATTGGCATTGGTTCCTATGGAAGTTTCTGCAAGTAGTAAATTGTAATTATCTATATCCATCTGTCTCTTTCTCCACTTTTGGGGGCAGTAGTTTAACCTATAAATCCCACTTCTCTGACAGATCTAAGAGTTCCTGATTATTTATTTTAACATTTTATTTGTTGGGATGGAGTGGTGACTTCTAAGCTTCTTATATTCTGGGCCAGAAATCAGAAGTTCCTTTTCTTCTCTTTCTTCCCCTATACCCGCCTCTTTGACTATACATTGACTAGTTATTACCAGTGAAACTATTTGCTACCTGTTTTGGATATCAAATGTTCTATTCATATAATACCCCTTCTCTCAATTTTCTGAGAAAATTATAACTCAAAACAACAACAACAATTAAAAAAACCCCAAACCCACATATAAGAATGTCTCAGTTTATCCATGCAGTCTAAACAGAAAGTACCATCTTCTTATTTAAGTCTTTGGTAACAGTTATTATTCTGTTGTACAACCTGAGCCTAGCATAGATGATGTTGTCTTCTCCCTTCCCCTTCTCCTTCATCTTCTCTTCTTATTTTTAATCAGGTGCTGGAAGTAAGGGGGGAGTATTATGGTAGCATCCTTTTCTCTCTGATTCTGATGCATAGAGGATGGAAATTGGGAGCTGCTATGGTCATGTCTATGATAGCATAGCCAAAGTTAGTCTAAAAAAGTAGAAATAGTGCCAATCTGAAGGAAAAGCATAGCTTCATGATAGAAAGTCCTAGATATCCCTGTGTCATTCTGAATTCAGCTCTATCATTCCTTTTCCATAGTTTGTCCATAGGAGCCTCAGTTTTTATTTCTTCCTAAGCCAAATGGATCATGTTATTTATAGCCAAGATTGTTCTGATTAATTAATCACTATGTTAATTTGACTGCAGTATTTTAGCCCTGCTAGGTGCTGCAGCACATGCATGAAATTCCATTTGCTCAGGAGGTTGGATGAGGCAGGAGGATTACAAGTTTGAGGCCAACTTCAGCAATTTACTGAGGCCCTATCTCAAAATGAAAAATAAAAATAAGTCTGGGGATGTAGCTCAGTGATAGAGCTCCACTGCATTTAATCCCTAGTACCACCTCCCCTTGAAAAAACAAACAAACAAACTAAACTTAATCCAACAATTTTTAATTTGGGAGCCGGGGAGTAACCAGAGATTGAACCCACAGCTCTTAGCCACTGAGCAACATCCACAGTCTTTTAATTTTTTTTTTTTTAGACAGGGTCTCACTAAGTTGCTTAAAGCTAACTTATGATCCTCCTGCCTCAACCTCCTGAGTCACTGGGATTACAGATGTGTGCCATCATGCCTAGCTCAACAATGATTTTTAATCTCATGATTTCAAAGAATCTGCTAGGCATTCATAGAATTAACAGAAGATTAATATGTGGGCTTTGCTTTAATAGAACTTGAAGTCGAGAAAGGGAAATAGATAAACTCAGAAAGCTAAAATAGTTTAGAGACATATGAAGAATACAAAAAATTATAAAGTAGTAAAAAGAGGGGACAATAATTATGTTAAAAACTAGCATAGTTTTTCTGGGAGAAGTGGCATTTGATGTGGATTAGATTTTAGTGGGGAGATATGAGGGAGAAATTCCATGCCCAGACAAAAGAATGAATACATTACATTTGGAAAACTTGGATTATTTTTCAACAACTTTAAGTGGCACAGTTTGGCTGTAGGCAGGAAGGAGTGTCTAGACCAGAATGGAAGTTAATAGCTATATTATGGAGAGGCTGAAATGTGAAAGGCAATTATGTATCTTATATTTGATAAACACCAGAGAAAAGTGCTGAATATTTTTGAGCATGGAGAGATTATGACCAGAGTTGTATTTCAGGGTAGTTTTGAAGTAAACAGCTTGATTTATGTAGCAGCAAGTTATAAGAGATCAATTTGGAAGATATTAATTATGAACCAGAATAGATGTATGAATGTGGAATGGAAAGGAGGAGATATATGTCCAGTAGAAATGATATTTTGAGAGAAGAGCTCAGAGATAGCTCAGAAGTTTTCTACCTGGGTGATTAGATGATAATAATATCAATAAACCACTGAAAATTAGAAATTTTATCAACCTCTAGCCTTTGGCACCCAAGTCACATACCACTTATACATTACTTTAAGTAAAATACTAAACTTGGTTCTGATGTAATTTCCCTTCATTTTACCTACTGTGATGAAAGACCACCTCATTTTAAGTCAGCTAGATCTGGTTTTAAATCTAGATTGAGCTATTTTATAGCTGTGAAATGTGGATAAGACACTTAACCTTTTTAAAATCTCAGTTTTGTCACCTCTAATATGAATATACTAGAATCAATCTTCTTGAGATTCATAACAATTAGGCAAGACAGTATACATAAAGCTACTGAAATAGTGCCTGAGAGAATGCTTGAGTACAATATCTCAATAAGGCTTAGTTGTGGGCATGTGCTATCCAAGTCTTTACAGTTCCATAAGCCAATCCACATGGATGCAGTACGTGAAGACTTCTAACTTTCCTATCTTGGATATCTGTGATACATTCTTGGCTTATTTCTTTTCTTTTATTCATTTTTTCCATTTTATTATATATCATAATTATCCATTAATAGTAGGCTTTGTTTTTACATGTTTATACATACACATAATATAATTTGGTCCATTTCCTTTTCCAGTATCTCCACTATTCTTCCTTTCCTCCACTATTCTTCCTTTCTGTGGTCCCCTTTTCTAATCTACTGGTTTCCCTTTGATTTTCATGAGATCTCCCTTCATCTTACCCCCTTCTTTCTCTTTAACTTCTAGATATGAGACAAAATATATGACCCTGGACTCTCTGAGTCTGATTTACTTTGTTTAACACAATTCCCTGAAGTTCTGTCCATTTTTCTGCAAATATTACTCTATATCTTTATAATCAGTTGTATGTCATTCTCCAAACTTGTGTCATATTTACTTTGTCTGTGTAACTTGCTTTCTTCCTTTATTTCTTGATGCACATCCTTCATTGCATCTGAACCCTATATTGAACCATCCTTCCAAGCAAGTGGTTTCCATATATGTTGCTTAGGTCTGTTCCTTCACATCTGCAGAGAACCCACTATCTCTGGAAGGCTGTTCTTCATACATCTTCAAACTAGATGGATTATGTAAAATCACTCCACAGCAACCAGCTTAAACTTTGGTCATTACCATGGCTTATAAACATATGATACAATTGCCCACTTGCAATATTGCAGCTCCGAACCTATTGTCAACATTGCTATTGCTATTGATATCAATGTTGACAGTATTCATATTTCACTGCCCCTTTGTGTCTGTATTCTGTATGCTGGTGTTTTTTAGCTTCCTATTCATGTGATCAAATACCTGAAAGAGTCAACTTAAAAGGAGAAGTGATTTATTTTGGCTCATGGTTTGAGAGGTTTTCATCTATGGTCACTTGACTTCATTGTTTCTGGGCCTGTGGTGAGGTAGACCAGCATGGTGTGCAGCATACCATGAGAGTAGAAATAGAGCTACTTGCCTTTTGGCAGCCAAAAAGGAGAGGAGGGAAATGGAGAGGGGAAGGAAGAGAACAGGGCTGAGGACAAAATATGCCCCTTAAAGGCATGCTACTTGTAAACTTCTACTAGGCCCCACCTCTTAAAATTGGGTAGGCATCACCTAAAAGACCATTAAACTATGAATCCATAAATAGGTTAATCAATTCCTGAGATCAGAGCCCTTATGATTCAATCATCTGCCAGAGGTTCTACCACTGAACACTGTTATATTTGTGGCTGAGTCTTTAACCCATGAACTTTTGAGGGACTTTTAAGATACAAACTGTAACGTTTGGCCAGATATTTCTCTAATTTATTCCTGTCTGACTAAATATTATCAGATTATGGTTATAGGATATCTTGGAAATTTTCCAAGTCACATTTTTCTGTATTTTCCAGGTCAATAATTTCTGTATTATTAAATGCAAAGTTATAGTGAGTTGCTTTTTGACAAGGATGCCAAAATAATTCAATGCAGAAAGAAAAATTATTTTAACAAGTGATACTGAAGCATCTAAATTGCCATATGCTGAGAAAGAAGTTGAGTCTTTATCACACATCATACACAGAAATTAACTAAAAATGTATCATAGAACTCAAAAGTAAAGGTAAAAACTATAAAACTGTTAGAAGAAAACCTATGAATAAATTTTTATTATCTTGGGTTCTGCAGTGGATTCCTACTTCTGTCCTCCAAAGCACAAACAACAAAAGAAAGAATAGATAAAGTGCATGTTTTAGTCAACTTGTTGCTGTGACCAAAAGACCTGACAAGCACAATGTAGAGGAAGAAATGTTTATTTGGGGCTCATGGTTTCAGAGGTATTGGTCCATAGAGGCTGACTCCATTGCTGTGGGTCCAAGATGAGGCAGAACAACCTGGAAGAAGGGCCCAGTGAAGAAAAGCTGCTCAGGTCTTGGCAGAGTTAGCAAGCAGAGCAGGGGGAGACCCACAGGGAAGATGTACCTTTCCAGGTCACTCCCATAGTGACTCACCTCCTCTAGTCAAGCTCCACTGCCTACAGTTACCACCCAGTCAGTGCATGCAAACTAAGAGGGACTGATCAGGTTACAGCTCTCATAGTCTAATCATTTCACCTCAGAATGTTCCTGCATTAGCAGGAGCTTTGGGGGTACACCTCATATCCTGTCCATAAAAATATATCAAAATAAAAAATTTTGTGTTATTAATCTGCCATCAAAAAAGTAAAAATATGACCCACATTATAAGATAAAATATTTACAGATCATTAAATAAGGGACTTGTATCTAGAATATACAAAGAACTCATAATATAGTACTAAAAAATGAAATAACCAAAATTATCAAAAAATCTGAGTAGACAGTTCTCAAAAGAAGACATACAAATGGCTGATAGGCACAAGAAAATAAACTCACCATTATTGCACATCAGGAAATTGCAAGTCAAAACCATTGTGGCTATCACTTCACACTCAATAGGGTCACAAAAATTCAGGTACTAAAAAGGGCTGATAAAGATGCAGACAATTTTGAACCCACGTATGTTGAAGAAGGTAATGTAAATTGCAATTGCTATTTTGGAAAGCAGTTGGATAGTTCCTTAAATCTGTAAATCTATATGTAGTGTAACCTGGCAGTCCCACTGCTAGGTATGTATCTAAAAGGAAAATAAAAATTCACACAAAGACTTGTACATGAAAGCTCATAGTATTATTTATTTTGGTACCAAAGATTGAACACACGGGAGCTTAACCATGAGTAATATCTCCAGTGCTGCCACACCCACCACCTTCTTTTTGGTTTGAGACAAGATCTCACTAAATTGCTTAGAGCCTTACTAAGTTGCTGAGACTGACTTTGAACTTGCCATCCTCTTGCCTCAGTCTTCTAAGCCTTTGGAATTACAGGTGTTCACCACCATGTCCAGCCATAGTATTATTATTAATAACTTTTAAGTTATTAAGGGAGCAATTCCATTGTCTATCAACTCATGAATTAACAAAATTTGCTGTAGCTGTACAATGGGATATTACTTGGTCATAAAAGGAATAAAGTATTAACACAAATTACAACATGGATAAACATTGAAAACATAATAGTGAAAGAAGTCAGTCACTATGGACTAGCTTTTTTTTTTATTCCATTTATGTGAAGTGGCCAGATTTGGTTAATCTACAGAAACAGTAAATTATTAGTTTCTAAGTGCTAGGAGAAGGGGGAATATTAGTGATTGTGAATACATATGAGATTACTTTTGGGAATGATGAAAATGTTCTAAAATTTATTGTGTTGATTTTTATAACTCTATAAATATACTGAAAACATTGTTATAAAAGTGTTCTATATTCTTCTTAATGTTTCACATTGATAGGACTTTGAATAATGGATCATCATCATTGCCAAGTGTTGAATATTAAAGCCATTATATTTTAATGTCAGCTTACTTGTTTTCTAACATGAGGCATAGGTTTAAATAAATGAATGTTAGTTTGGCATATAAATCAGAAATTTGTCTCAGCTGGTAATTTAGCAAAGATGATCCTTCTAAGGAATTCTTTGTTTTCCAAACTATCTTCTGAAATACTGGTAGTTTTTTTTAGCATCAGTGTTACATTAAATTTTCCTAACATATCCTGAAGTCTGCATTGTAATATTCCGTAATTATTTTTCATAGGAAATTTTATAGGAGTCATTCTCTTCAAAAACTTTTCCCCAAAACTTATGGTAGTTACATTTTTTTTTAATCTGAGTGTTAAAAAATACTTTTGTCAAGAAAAAAAAATGAATATTTTCAAATGTATATCTGTCTTTACTGTATCAATAAAGATGCTTTTATTATCCTATTATTTGGGAATGTACTTGAAAATAGATACAGTGATGTGTGACTTTTAAAATTCACTAGTTCAGAGTAACTGGACAACATTTAGTATGTGAAAAATTAGAAGCTTTGGATTTTATTATAGAATCTAGTGAGAATTTTTCTGGGACTAATTTTTGAGAAACAGAAGACTACTATAATATTCAACCTTGAACAATATAATTTTGAAGTAGTACAAGGTACTACCATGAGGGACACCTACCAAAGGTTTTTGGTTTTGTGTGCTGAAAGCATCATCAGTGTTCATTATAATTCCCAAAGCAGTCTGTCCACAGAGAGTTGGTGCAATTTAGCTAAGAAATTTTGTAGATTCATGGTCTTCAGCTGTGTAAACTTTTTTAAACTCAACTGAATTTATATAAATTCTCTTCATTTGAATAAATGCTCATTTGTTTCTCAATTACCTCCATCAGTGCCAATCGCTATTGCAAAATAAAGTAGAATCAATTTTTGATCCTGGAATTGCAGACTAGAATCATAGAGGAAGTCAGTCTAACCCACTTCACTTTTGTATTAGCCACCTTTCTGTTATTATAACAAATATATGAGCTAATCACCTTAGAGATTTATTTTGGCTCATTGTTTTGTAAATTCAAGTCCATGATCAATTGGTTTCATTACTTTTGTGTCTGAAATGAGGCAGCACATATGGTGGGAGTGCACAGCAGAGTAAAATTCTCACTACATAATAAACTAGGAAGCAAAAGAGGAAGAGGAAGAGGCTTGAGTCCTGCAATCCCCTTCAAGAGTACAACTCTGGGCCAGGTATTGTAGTGCATGCCTATAATCCTTGATACTCTGGAGGCTGAGGCAGTAGAATGGCAGGTTGAAACTAGCACTAACTGTTTTGCAAGACTTGTTCTTAAAGTAAGAAATGGAAAGGGCTTAGGATCTAGCACAATGATAAAGTGCCACAATGTTCAATATCCAGTACTAGGAAATAAAGCACACCCCCAGTGATTTAAAGACCTACCATTAGACTCCACCTCTTAAAGTTTCAACAATCTCCTAATAGTGCAGCCATGGGAAACAAGGTTTTATCACATAGACTTTTGAGTAATACTTAAGCATCTTGGCATCTTCCTCTAGACCCTAAAAGTTCATGTCCATCTTATCAGGCAAAATGCTTTCTGCCCATCCCAAGAGTCTCCCAGGTCTTAACTGTTCAACATTGCTGAGGAGTCTATGTTCAAACTCTGACACTCAAGGCCACTTCAGCTTTGAGTCCCCATAAAAGTCAAATGAAACAAGTTACATATTTCCAAGATATAATGGTTGGACAGTCACAGGGTAAACATTACTATTCTAAAAGGGGGAAATAGGAAAATATTGAGGGATTGGTCTAAAGCAAAACTGAAACTCAGCAGCGTAAACATTAAATCCTACAGCACTATGACCATCATCCTGGGCACACTGTGGTGAGATTTAGGTTCTAAAGAACTTGGATGGCCCAGCCCTTATGATTTTGCTAGTTGAATCCCATGTAACTCACTGGGCTGGTTTTACATGCTGTCTGTGGCTTCCCTTTATTGACATTCCATGTTTCTGGCATTTCTGTGTTTCCCTGGGACACCCTTTTTAACTTTGGCTTTATTATTCTATAGCTCCACAGATGATCCTCTCAGGGGCTGCTTGCAGAGAATCTGAAACTGCAACACAATAACCTCCTAGGTTTTCATTGGAAGTATGGGTGTATTTTAGTCAGCCTTTTTACTGCTGTGACTAAAGGATCTGACCAGAACAACTGTAGAGGGGAAAAGGTTTATTTGAAGGCTCAAGGTTTCAGAGGTCTCAGTCTGTAGAAGGGCTCACAGTGAGGCTGAACATCATGGTGGGAGAGTGTGGCAAAGGGAAACAGCTGACATCACAGTGATATGGAAGCAGAGAAAGAGACTGCACTCTCCAGATACAAATATATACACCAAAGCCACACGCTACCACTTCAGTTACCACTCAGTTAATTTCTATCAGGGGATTAAATCACTGATTGGGTTAAGTATCTTACAACCCAATCATTTCTCCTCTGAACCTTCTTGTATAGTCTCACACATGAGATTTTGGGGAATACCTCACATCTAAACAATAACAGGTGGAAGCAGCTATGCTCCCATGACACTTGTATTCTGCATGTTTGCGAAACTAATGTTCTTCGCACAATGCTAGTGTTGGCCACTAGTACAAGATGTACCTGTGCCTGCTTGAACCATGGCTGCAGTTTCCTCTGAGTGCCTTATCATCTGAACATAAGGAAATAAATACCTAGGTGCTTTCAGGCATGTTGGTTTTCCTTTAGCTCTATTCTCAAAGTCTTTGAAACAGACTTATATTTCTACACATTTGGGCCTGTGATGGTCAGAGTAGCCTTACAGATGCCTGAGATGCCCTCAAGGCATCTTTCTTATGGTCCTGGTGCAAAGCACTTGGATTTTTTTTTTAAAAATGAGTAGTTATAGTTGTACTCTCAGCAATAATAATTGTCTCTTCCTTATGTGTAACTTTATGCATGCTCCTTTTCTTTCCAAGCTGCACTATTTTCAAATATTTCTGCTCCTGATTCTCACAGTATATTTGGTTAAAAGCAATTATTAATACTCATGCTGCTACACGAATGCTGTGAAATTTCCTTTGCGAGATAAACTAGTTATCACCTTTAAGCTCAACATCTCAAAGAGTCTCAGGTCATGGACAAAATGCATTCAAATTCTTTGCTAAGTCATAATAAGAATTTCCTCTAGTCTATTTCCCAGTAGAATCCTTATTTCCATTGAAACCTCATCAGCATAACTGCATTCCTATCAGCATTCTGGTCTTCTGAACCCTCACCAGAACTGCTCATTAAGCTCTCATTAAAGCATTCTATGCTTTTTCTAGCTTGGTCCTTCAAAAATTTCCAGATTCATCCTGTGAACCAATTCCAAATCTTTTCCACATTATCACCTATATTTGTAGCAATGATCGTACTTCCCAGTACAAATATTTAATGTTAGTCAGCTGTTACTATACCAAATGCTTGAGATAATCAACTTATAAGATAAAAGGTTTATTTTCAATTTCATCTTTAGGGGTTCCAGTGCATGATCAACTGGTCCCATTGCTTTTGGGTCTGCAATGAGGTAGTACATCATGTTGGGAATGAATGGCAAAGCAAAACTGCTCACCTCCTGTTGAAGCAGGTAGCAAAAGAGAGGAAGGGGCTGGGGTCCTGTAGTCCCCTTCTAGGTCATGTTCTCAATGAACTAAAGACCTCTCAGTTGGTCTCACCTCTTAAATTATCTACAACCTTTTAATAGCTTAACCCTAGGGAATAAGCCATTATTCCATGGATCTTTGAAGTCCTCTAAATATCCAACACATACCACTTTTCCAGGTAAGGAATTGAAGCAGTGATAATTTAACTTCTGTGCTCAGGAAAAATTCAATGGTCAATGTCTTAGACACTAGTAAAATCAGTCCAGTTAATTTTTATTTAGCTTTATCTGAAGAGCTGAGTTTGATAAAAAAACTGGATTTCAAAACCACTATTAGAAATTTTAGGTATTTTTCCTATACAATGTTTTAAAGGTAATAGAAAATATTCTGAAAATATTCATTATTTAAAAGTGTTCTGAAAAGTTTGGAAACTATAATCAAAACAGTTTTTCTAAATTTGAATGATGATAGGTATTATGGGCTGAATTGTGCCCCCACCACTCAAAAAAAAAAAAAAAGCATGTTGAAGTTCTATTCCTCAGTGCCTCAGAATATGATCTTATTTGGAGATAGATTCTTCACAGAAGTGCTTAGGTTAAAATGGGGTCATTAGGGTGTACCCATTCTCAGTATGACTGGTGTCCTTATAATAGAGGCTACTTGCCTTGTCTTGGTGGCACATACTTATTATCCCAGCTACTTGTGAGATTGAGGCAGGAGGGCTGCAAATTTGAGACTAGCCTGGATACCATAGTGATACCTTGCCTTAAAATAAATTTTAAAAAACTATAGGAGTGTAACTCAATGGAAGAGTACTTATTTGGCACTCTCAAGGCCCTGGGTTTGATCCTCAAACAAACAAACAACAACAACATAAAAAAAGAACAAGAGGAATAGGAAGAGGAAGAAGAAGAGGAAGAGAAGGGAAAGAGGAGGAAGAAGAGGAAGAAGAGGAAAGAACAACTAGCAGCAGTGACAATTTAGACATGGACCACAGAATGGAAAGAGGGAAGAGACTGAAGGCAATGTGAAGGTATGGAGAAAAGAAGATCACAAAGCTCTCAAAATGACCAAACTGAGACCTTGAACTTTTCACAAATATGAGGAAATAAATATCTGTTGCTAAGCCACCTACTCTGTGATACTTTGTTGTGACAGTAATAGCAAGTTAGCACCTGTGACAGTAATAGCAAGTTAGTTCTATTAAATTGGATTAAAGTATGTAGGAACAAATATCTTATAAAGGCCTAGAAAGTAAAAAGGAAAAATTCATATAATTATACCAATTATATGAACAGAAGGAGGGGGAACCTAGTTCTTCTGTAGTTTTTCATTCATTAATTTACTTATTTCTTCAGTGAATATTTATGCTTATTATGTACTAATTATTAGATATCATAAGCAAAAAAGTAAATTTGGTAGATTCTATACCCTTGAAAAGGCCAGACTGAAATGCTGGAGATAAAAAAACTAGACAAATCTGTTTGAAAAATGCTATGATACAGATATG
This sequence comes from Ictidomys tridecemlineatus, assembly GCF_052094955.1. Taxonomy (NCBI): domain Eukaryota; kingdom Metazoa; phylum Chordata; class Mammalia; order Rodentia; family Sciuridae; genus Ictidomys; species Ictidomys tridecemlineatus. The sequence goes on from NC_135479.1 coordinate 119,103,988, forward strand.
GGGAAGATGTGCCAAATTGGAGAACAAACAATTAAATTTATATAGGGCAGACAAAGTGATTTTTGCAGCTTTTCATTTAGCTTAAAGGAAAGGTAACTTCTATGCCAGATGGAGAAAGTGTCCACAATATATGATCAAAATTAAGGGAATAAACAAAACAAAAAATAAGTAGTGCATGGAGGCCTTGATAAGATCTGTCAAATAGGAGCTTTAAGGAGCATGTTAGGGGAGATATTAGGGGTTCTTGGAGATGAGAACCAAAAGACTTGTATTTTTAGGTAAACATCCAAGTTTCCTTGAGTGCAGTAGGATGACACTGATAAGAGTTTGAGTGGGAAATGATCAGATTGATTTTTTTGAACATGGATTTGATGCCACATGAAGTTAAAACTAGAATAGGGAGCACTTAGAAATAGGGAGAACTGTGAGCTCAGGCACAAGATGATGAGGCAATGGCCATTGGAATAAGAGGAAAGCATTAATATGATATTTGTTTATAAGATTAGTATTTGATTGGATATTTTATTAATTGGATATTTTCATTGAAGGAGAAGAAAGTTTTATAAGCCTCTTAGATTGGGGAAATGGTTAGATTATAATGCTGCTAATTATAAATGGCAATATAGGAAAAGAAACAGGTTTTGCAGGAGAAAACTATTTAGATTTTTGTACAATTAGTTTCAGGTAGTTATGGAATTTTCAGATGGAGAATTTGCGTAGCACAAATTCATATTCAGTCCAGTGGCAGCTTGCCCAAGCCAGCAATATGTTATTAGACCCCAAAGACCACTGTTAAACCATCTGAAAGTGAATCTAATGGTGTTATTAATTTGATGAGAGATTCTTATTCATTAGCCAAAATATCTTACTGGAGAGATATTAATTTTATAACAGAAACACTGAGAGAAAGTCTTGCACTAATTTATTGAGCATATAAAAAGGCTGACATCTATTTGTAAATTTAAAGCCATTTAGAATAACTGAAAGATTGATCAATATTTGGAGTTGCTTAAGAAAAACTGTGATTAACAGTAGGAAAACAATTCTTGGGTAATAATATTTCCTCATTTAGAGACAGTCTTTTTGATGCTTCATATGACAGTTCAATTCAGTTCAACAAACATCTGGTGAACACCAACTATATACTAGGCATTGTAAAGTAACTACATAGGCTTGTCCTTGGATACTTATATTCTCAAAATATTTTTATGTCCTCTAGTTTCTCCCTTGAGTATTCTGGTAGATTACTTTTGGTTTCTCAGATATCTGTAGGACATGAGTTAATTATTTCAGTTGTAAGGGTTGCCAGAACATAGACATCACAGAGATTATATGTGGCACTTTGACAAAGGAGAGCACTTTACGTGGGCTCACAGAGATCTTATGGAGTGGTTACACAGGGGATGATAAGTCTTTTAGAAAATCAGGGATTGGAGACCCCAGCTGTATGTCTTTTTCCTGCTATAGTTAATAGTTTTAATACCTAATAGGAGATTGCTTAGTGTAATGGCAAAGACAAATAGCGATCCCACTTCTATTTAGAACTACTTAGCGGTGATTCAATCTCATTGAAACGGTTTTCCCATCCATTAAATGACTGACTGATTACCTCAGTTTTTAAGCATGCTCACACAAAAACTTGCAAAAATTCATGCAACCTTTGAAATGAATTAACAGTCTATCGATTTGTGCACACTGAACTACATGACCTCTTAGGGAATTTTCAGGTCGAAAATGTCCTTATATTCATGCTTGAACTCCAGTGGTCCTTTCTTATTGTTTGGCAGCTGTTAGAGGTGGGGCACCTTTGGCTCTTCCAGGGTGGCTAATGAACAGTCAGCAGGCTATCTGTGTTGATTTGTTCCTTGACCTCATTAGGCATCCCTTAGTATTTCCTAGCTTAGTCTATGTACACACTATAGCTCTGCTACTCAGAAGTTTTCTTGTTTGACATACTATGAAAAATGGGTACATCTCAAAGTCCTGAGTGTTTCAAAAAGAAAATATAACTTCTATTAGTACTTTGGCTGTCTCTATGTTAACATTAGATGTTAATATAGTTGGTCATTTTTTGGTTGTTTTCATGATCTAAACTATGGGGCTCATTTTTTCGTTGCCTGGATTATAGGTTAGTGAATTCTTATGCCAGCTTATGTTTTCATGTACATGCGTATGTTTATATATATTATCTTTTATATCTCTATATAAAAGAATTAGGTAATGGAAAAGATTATTCGACCTCCTATTTATGTTTTCTTCTGTTCAAATCTCAAGGTTGGAATTATTGATCTTTAGAGTATCCTTTATTACAGCAATGTTAAATCCTAAAAGTTTTCATCTTAGTTTATTGCTGTTCTTGACTTTGATATGGTCATTCACAGTTCTGCTATTATGATGGATAATGAAATGACAGAATAATTAAATAACACTACACCCAATTGTGTTAGGACTTCTATAACTATTTTTCTCTAACTTTTTAACCTGGACAATTTCTGGGAAACTCTTTGAAGCCTGTAAAACATCAAGTTAAATATAATGTTTTCAGAAATATGATCTATACTGAATATATTCATCAGTGCATTAATTAATTCATCATAAGTTATAAAAATAATAACAGCCAGCATCCAGATGCATTCTCTGTTCTATTCTCACTATTTGCACATGGCATTACATGTTCATCATTAAAAAGTGTGATTATCTATTTAAGCTAGCTATTTATGAAATCCTGTACCGTTGGGTTCTTATCAACTATTTTGTCCAATATTTTAATATTCTGAAAGTACAAATGGTATGTAAACAAATGAGTTTTCAGAACCATCCATTTTCTTTAGTTATGAAAGCTGTCATTATACTCCCTTATCCCACATTGTGTTTCTTACCCTGAACTCCTTAGGTATGCTTCATTCTTGGTCATCTTATGCATTGGACATACCTCTACTTCTTTATATTTTGTACATCCCATGTCCATTGAAAATTATCTTCATAAATGTTTATTTTCCCTGATATAGCATGAAATTCTTTATGGTCAGAAGCAGTCTTATTTATCTGTTTATATTTTGAACTTAGCATGGATTCTCAACACTCACTAAATATTTCATAATGAATGAATGATAATTCCATTCCTTGTTGATTGCTTTTGATGGTTTTGGATTAAAGGCCTTTGAATAAAATATATGTCAATATATTTATTTTAAAAATTTTCCACAGATTTTTATTTGTGCATTATAGTTGTGTATAATTCTGGGATTTCTTGCTACATATTAGTACATGCACATAATATTAAAAAATAATTTGGTCAGTATCCCTTCCCAGAACTTCTCTTTCCTTGTTCTCCTCATATTCTCTTGTCCTTTCCTTTTTTCCACTGATCTCTCTTTGCTTTGCATGTGAACACCCACGACCTTTCTTCTTTTTTTCCCATAGTTTTGGTCGATGCATTATAGTTATGCATAATGTGGGATTTATTGTTACATATTAGTACATGCACATAATATAACAATATAATATGGACAACATCATTTCCCTCCCTTCCCTTTTCCCATCTGCTATTCCAATATTTTAAATTCTAACAGTTTTCAGTGCTAGAGTCTTTAATATCAAAATATGACAGATAAACCTGATAAGTAGTATATTTTGAATAAAATTAATAATTTTCAATTTAAACATTTTAGTTGGTTCAAGTAAAAATCATCAAATGCTGTTTTAGTTGCCTTTTTCATTGCTGCAACCAAAAGAACTGCCAAGAAGAATTTTAAGAGGTAAAATTTTATTTGGAGGCTCCAGTTTCAGAGGTCTCAGACCATAGACAGCTAGTTCCAGACCTCAGAGGTAGAACATCATGGTGGAATGGTATGGTGGAGGAAAGGGATCAAGACATAATAATCTGGAAGCAGAAAGCTCTACTCAACAAGAACAAATATTAACACCAAAAGCATACCCTAAGGGACCCACCTTCTCCAGCCATACCCTACTCATCTTAAGTTACCACTCAATTAAACCCTATCATAGAATTAATTCACTGATCATAGGTTAAGGCTCTTATAACCTAATCATTTCACTTCTAAACCATCTTGAATTATATCACACATGAGTTTTTGGGGGATATCTCATTTCTAAACCATGATAGATGCTAACATTTTGGAAGCTTTATTTTCTTTCTCACTTATAACAGCTTTATTGAGGTACAATTGACATAAAATAAATGCATGTATTTAGGGTATACAATCTGTGAAGTTCCAATATATGTATATATATACACACACACATACATACATACACACACACACACATATATATATCTAACATATATGCAATCTCATAATAGCATATATGCATGTATATATGTATATATGTTATGTGAGATTTCATTGAATCACTGAGAGTATCTTAAAGCATTCGACAGAACCATCTTTATTCACCAGCTGGGGTCCAGATTCACCAGCTGGTGGGCCAAGCAGCTCTTCTACCTACCCCCTCCTGGGGTTTGAGTATGTCTTTTATACTATAAGTAAAACATGTCAGTACATTAATCATAAGTGGCTGTTGCTATGATTCAAGACCATAAACAAACATCATAAGATCTCAAATCATAAGCAAAAAAGGAATTGGGTCAAAATGACCCTAGTTGAGTACAAATTAAAGAATGGTTACTAACATCTAGACAATCATTCTCTGACAGGGTACATTGTCCAAGAAAAATGAGAACCAAAAAGAAAACAATTTTACATTGTATAAGAATTGCCATTTTGTGTTGCCAGACATGCTATGCTAAGCAACTATTGATGGCTACAGAATTGGGTTGTTCCCTTGGGAGAAGCATTTCTTACATGGCATAGAGTCTAAGAGAAAAATGGAATCTGTTCAGTCATTGCCCATATAGCATGGCCCAAAACACTCACACTCACACACACACACACACACACACACACACATACACACACACACACATGAAACCATCACCATAATTGATCTAGTGAACTTGTAATTGAGATGCGGGGCAGAGGCAACAAAAGGACAATCAGTATTGGTAATAAATGATTGGATCAGATCAGATATATGAGGGGGTTCTTCCCCCATATTTCAAAAAGAAAGGAAATAAAATGCTAATACTTTCAAAGCACTTCCCCTCCTCCAATATGATATCAAGGTTACTTGCCTCCAGGGAATTGTTCCTCCCTGAAATGGATTGTTAATGAATACCTCTTGGGCTACTGCTAACCTGCCTTTACCTCTGATTGGCTCCTGCCCCTGGATCATTCCACCTTTTGGTCCACCTTTTGGTCACTATGACTAGCGGCAGAATGTGTGGCAGGAGGCAGCATGAGAACAAAGGAAACTAAAATGTATAAAAGGGGCAGGACACCCCCACTTCTTTGGACACCCAGCTCTGGTACCTCTCAGAGAAGCCTATCTCTGTTCTACCCTTTAAACAAAACCTGCTTTCTGCTCTTGACTTGGAGTATTCAATCATCACATTGAGGAAATCCGACTTGGCCTTGATTCTTATTACTGGTATCATATCACCCCCTCCAAAAGTTTACTAATGTCTCTTCATAATCTTTCCCTCTGGTTCCTTCCTATAACCTTCAGGCAAACCCTGATCTTTTATTAATATATATTAGTTTTCATATCTATGGTTTTATGTAGTTGGAATTATATAGTTTTTATGGCTTCAGTAATCATAGTTTTGAGATTCATGCATACTGTACTAATAATTTATTATTTTGTGGAGTAGTATTATATTATATGGATAAGATATAATTTGTCTAATTTTTGTTGATAAATATTTGGGACTCTCACAAACAAAAGCTATTATGAACACTCATGTAGATTTTATAGGAACCTCTGCTTTCATTTCTCTTTGGGAAATACCTATGAGCAGAGTGGTTAGATTGCATAGTTTATAATTATTTTTTAACTTTTAAAGACAACCTGATTTCCAAAATGATTGTATCACATTCTAGTGAGAGTTTCAGGCCCTCTCCATTCTTGCTAAGACTTCCTATGGTCTATTTTATGCATTAAAATAGAGGTTTCATGGTTTTAATGTGCATTTCCCTAATGACCATTGATGTTGAACATCATGTCATTGGCTTATATTTCATTCATATATCTTCTTAGATGAGTATCTGTATCAATGTTTTACCAAATTTTCAGTCAAGTTTTGACTTTTGAGAATTCTTTTTATTATTGAGATATGGAAGTTCTTTGTACATTATGATTCCAAATTCTTTATTAGGAGTGTGATTTGCAAATATGTTCCCATAGCCTGTTTCTTGTTTAACAGTGTCTTCTGTTTTATTTTGTTATAGTTGTGTTGGGGATAAAACCAGGGCATCATACATGCTAGGCAAGTACTTTACCATTTGGCTATATCTCCAGTCCATAGCAATGATAGAATTTTAAATTATGATGTAATTAAATTTGTCATCTTTCTCTCTTATGGATTGTGCTTTTGTGGCATCACATCAAGAAATCTTGGTCTATCCCACCCCACAAATGTTTTCTTCTATGTATTATTTTAAAGGACTTATAGTTTTGAGTTTTAACTTGGATTTCTGGTCAATTTTTGAGTAATTTTATGTAGTAAGATAGGAATTAAGTTCCTTTTTCTTTTTTTGTTTGCATGTGGATTTTCCGTTGTTGCAGCATCAGTTGTTGAAAAGACTATCACCATTGAATTGCTTATTTTTCCTTTGCTAAACATGTGTTGTCTGTCTCTATATGTGTGGGAATCTCTATTCCATCAATCCAATTGGCTATCTCTGAGTCATCACTGTACTTTGTTGAATACTATTGCTTTATAATGCTTTAATCAAATACAGTTAGCCATAAAAATTTGTTATTCTTTTTCAAAGTTGTTTTGGCTATTTTAGGTCCTCTGCATTTCTATGTAAGTTTTAGCATCAGCTTTTAAATTTTTTTGAAAATTCTTCTGGGAACTTATCTAATATATGTTGAATCTATAATCACTTTGAGTATAATTGGTATCTTAACATAATTGAATCTACTGACCTATGAATAGGCATACCTGTTGTATCTTCTTTATTTCTGTTTTCAGTATTTTGTAGTTTTCACTTGATATGTCTCATTTGTCTTTTGTCAAATTTATCCCAAAAGTTTCATGTTTTCGAAGAGATTTTAAATGCCATTTTTCCTTATGATTGAATTTCTGATTATTTGGAAATTATTATGTATTATATTGATCTTATATCATGCAATCATACTGAAACTCATTTTTTTTCTAGTTGCATTTTTTTTTTGGGTAAATTCCCTTTTATTATCTATATAGATAATCATGTTCTATGCCATCATTTATAAAAATCAATTTTAGTTTTTCCTTCCCAATCTTAAATTTCTGTCTCTACTACCTCAAACAGACATCCATATAATATTCTGCAAGAACCTTTGCTGGGAGTGGTAGTGCATGCCTGTATTCTCACCTACTCAGGAAGCTGACATAGGAGGATCAAGAGTTCAAAGCCAGACTCAGCAACAAGGAGGCACTAAGCAACTCAGTGAGACCTTGTCTCTAAATAAAATACAAAATAGAGCTGGGAATGTAGTTCAGTGGTTAAGGTTGAGTGCCCCTGAGTTCAATCCCAGGTACACCCTCTCCCTCCCCCCAAAAAGAACCTCCATTATAATGTTGTATAAAAGTTCTCAGGCATATATTTTTAAGTTGTTCATGATCTTAGGAGAAAAACATTCAATATTTCACCATTAAATATTATGGTGAAAAAGAGATTTTTTAAAAATGAACTTCAGATTGAGGAAGTTCCCTTCTATTCCTACTTTGCTCAGAATTTTTTCCATGAATGGATATTGTATCTTGTCAAATGATTTTTTTTCTGCTTCCATTGGAATGATTGCATGTTTTTTTCCCAGTATGTAAAGATAGTGAATCATATTTTACTTTTTGAATGCTAGGCTAATCTTGCACTCTAGGATAAGTGTAACTTGGTCATGTATATTATTGAATTTTAAAATTTGTTTTGACCAAAATTTGTTTTTATTTTTTGCATTTATTTATACAAGGCATATTTGCCTAAGTTGCTTTTTTCTTATACTGTAAGGTAGTAGGATAATGTTGGCTTTGGTGAATAAATTGGGATATATTCCTCCCTCTTTAGTTTCCTGGAACTTTTTTTTTTTCTTTTCCTGCACCAGCAATGCAATGATGGAACCCAGGGCTTAATGCATGCTAGGCAAGTGCAATAGCATTGAGCCACAATCTTGAATCCCTGGAAGATTTTTGAGGTTTGAAATTTAGTATTGGTTGTTCTTCAAGTGTTTAGAAGAATTTTCCAGTGAAGCTATCTTGGTCTGTACTTTTTTTATGTGTGTATGTATGTGGAAAAAGTTTTAGCTATAAATTCAAATTTCTCTAAAAGGCAGAGATATAAATGACGATTGTAAAATGAGTTTTGGTTGTGTTTTTGAAGGATTTTTAAAATTTCATCTAATTTGTCGAATTTATTGGCATACTTTTTTCATAGTATTTTATTTATACTCTATTCAACTATTCATTATGGTATAATTACTTTATACAGATGTTGGTAATGTGTGTCTTCTCTGTATTTCTATAATCATTTTGGCTCTAAGTTTATCTTTTACCCCTTTATCTTTTCAAAGAACTAGATTTTGATATCAATGTTTTCTTTTTCACATCAATTGTTTTCTTTTTCTGCTTCATTGATTTCATGTATATTATCTCATTTCTTTTGTTTAATTTGGATTTTTTATTTTTCTAACTACTTATACAGGACAATAGAATGAATTTTGACACACCATACCTAAATGGAGTGTAACTTCTCATTCTTCTGGATGTACATGATGTAGAATAACACTGGTCATGTAATCATATATGCACATAGGGTATTCATTCTACTGTCATTGCTACCCCTATGCCCCCTCCTTTCTCTTCACTCCCCTCTGCCTATTCCAAAGTACCTCTATTTTTCCCTAGCTCCTCCCCCCACCCCTAGTTGTGAATTGCATCTGCATATTAGAGAAAACATTTGGTCTTTGGTCTTTTGGGATGGGCCTATTTCACTTAGCATTATATTCTCTATTCCATCCATTTACTGACAAATGCCATAATTTCATTCTTCTTTAAGGCTGAGTAACATTCCATCATTCATATATATATATATATATATATATATATATATATATATATATATATATATATATACACACACACACAAGATTTTCTTTATCCATTAATCTTTTGAAGGGCATGTAGGTTGATTCAATAGTTTAGCTATTATGAATTGAATTGCTCTAAACATTGTTGTGGCTGCTTCTCTGTAGTATGCTGATTTTAAGTCCTTTGTTTATAAACCTAGGAGTGAGATAACTGGGTCAAATTGTGGTTCCATTCCAGGATTTTTGAAGAATCTTCATCTGCAATCCATAACAGATGCACCAATTTGCAGTCCTACCGGCAATTTATGAGTGTACCTTTTTCCTCTACAGCCTCTCCAACATTTATTGTTACTTGTTTTGTTGATAATTGTCATTCTGCCTAGAGTGAGATAATCTTTATTTATTTAATTTTCTTTTTCTTTCTTTATTTAATTTCCTGCTTTCTTACTTGTTTCTTGTTTTTTATAGAATTTTTTAATATTTAAATTAAAGATTTCTCTATAAAATATGTTTTGTTGTCATGCTGAGTTTGATTTTTTTATGTAGCTTTATATTTTGTAGGTTAAGAAGAGAACTATAGAAACAGTAAGAGAAGGTTACTCTTTACTACTCTGGAACAGAATTAAAGACTGTAGCATATGCTCGCAGATGAGTGTTTTCCCTACTTCACCTTCCAGTGCTGGCCTGAAAATAGTCCACTGTTACATAACGTACTCTGTCTAACTACAAAGTGTGTATTCTCTCTATTTCAAATTAGCTATATTAGAGAACAAACACTGATCTAAATGAACACTTATTATTTTGTATAAAATATAATGATAGTTGGTGTCAACTGCAAACATTCAGGCAGTTATTTTAAACTTGTTTTAACTGTGTCAAATTTCTTCAGCTTTCCCAAGGACCTGGAGTACTTTGACTTCTAGAGTAAATACATATATTCTATGACTTAATAAATATTAATACAATATTTTTATGCACATCATTTATGGTCATTAAATTACTCCATATATTTTCTTTTTTTAAGCTGGGTTTCTCCTTAGTTTTTACTCTGAATATTTGTGGTTGGCCTGTATGCTATTAAATTTCTCTATTTTAGATAAGACAGCCTGATAACAAGGGAGAATAATCTTTTCTAAGTTTTCAATGACATACTTTTCTAAACCTTATGTTTCTGAAACATAGATTACAGGCTTGATATGAATAAAAAAAAATCCTGTCTTCTAATATAAGAATGATAAAATAGGTTTACCTCAAATATTATTAATTTTGTAAAAATATAAAATTTTCAAGTGTTGACAGAATTTTTCTTTTCTTAGAATATTATGAACTCTTCTTGCAATGATGCCTTTAAAATATACAGATTAATAGAGGAGATATTAATTCTAGTGTAATGTCACTCTTACTATGTAGCTGTTCTGCCATTTTACTAAGTTTACTAGTTTTGGGAATACTTGGATAAATAATAGTTCATTGAAAGTTCTACTTGTATCAATTTTGTTGTGAGATAATCATAACATTCTATGTTGAAATAATATATAGTTCAATTTTCTTAAGGGAAATATTTTATTCTGTAATTTGATCAAAGCCCCCAAATGCAAAAATTCTGTGGGTAGAATAGTAATTTAATTTTCCCTTATGTGGCGATGATACATTGTAGATACTTAGCAGTTTTTGTAGCAATTAGTTGTTCCTAATTTGGTATTCAAAATTGACATTACCCTACATGCAGTTGGATGCTATTGATGGAATTAAAATAAGGGAATTGGAGATTTAAATGGACATTTCTTAGTTTCTTCAGAATAAAGGAGACTAGTCTCTAGGTCTCAGTCCTAACTCTTTATATATTGTCTTCTGTTTCAGAGAATCATTGCAGAACTCCTCACATTTGTTATTGCATTCCTCAATTTACTGTACCTTCCATTGTAATATGAATTGTATTTCTATCCTCTGTTGAAGAATGAAAAATATACTTAATCAATGACTACTATAAGCATGTCAGTAAGCAGCATCCTGAAAGAAGTTTCTGAAACCATAAGAGTATAGGTGGGCATCACTATACTTGACTAGTGGCACTGGAACTAGTCTTATAGAGGTGAGGGAGGAGACATGATGCACTGAAAACAGTTGCCAACTACCTAGGACTATGTTTTATTTTGCTTTTTCTCTTCTGTGACTAAAAGACTTGACAAGACTAATTATAAAGGAGGAAAAGTTTATTTGGAGGCTCATAGTTTCCGAGGGCTTAGTCCATAAACAGCGGGCTCTATTCCTTGGGGCTTGAAGTGAACCAGAACATCGTGGTAGAGGAGTATGGCAGAGGGAAGTGGCTCACATTATGATCATGAAGCTGAGAGAGATTGAGCTCAGCTCACCAAATATGTATCCCAAAGGCATGCCTCAGATGAGCCACCTCTCACAGCCCCAGCCTGTCCATCTTCAGTTATCACTCAGTTAATCCCTACCAAGGGCTTAATTCACTGATTGTTTTAAGGCTGTCATAATCCGGTTATTGTACCTCTGAATGTTCTTGTATTGTTTCACATAAGCTTTTGAGGGACGCCTCACATCTGATACATAATAGACTAGCTCTTCATTCATTAATAGTAGTGTGAGATTATTTCCAGTATATATCACTGGACACATCTTAATAGAGAAGTGTTTTCCATTTTCGGACATTTGCTTCAATCCCAGCAAACTATTGGTTGAAGGCAGAAAGTTATCAAAGGAGAATCCTAAACCATCTCTATAAAGGAAATGTTTCCAAGTTCATAAATTGGTCATAACATCAATTCTGTATACAGAGTGCAGCAGCTTAAAAAACTTAAAATATGGTGTCAGTCATTACTGTTATCTTTAAGAGTCTGATTATGTATCTTCAGCTCATAAGTTATCTCAAATAGAGATCCATTTTGTATCTTAATATTATGGAGTGAGGGGGGAAATCCCTTTGTAAAAATTCTTCACCACTATCTCCATAATCTCTACTTCACTGGGTTTCATCCAAGTGCGAAAATGAAAAATTATAACCTGCCAAGCATCAGTGGCAAAGTGAAATGAAAAAATTGCGAGTTAATAATAGTGATGCCTCAAAAAAATTTCCTGGCCAATTTAACATTGCTTCATCCAAGGTCACTTCTCAGAGCTGATTATTTTTAGTAATTTGCAGATGAGACCATTCAACCTTGGTCATGGTTAGTGAAGTTCAAGAAAATGCCAGAGAAGGTTTAAGATTCAAGGTTATCTGTCTTTCTCAAATAAGATACAAACCACTGTTTCACTTTATTGTCCTAAAATCTAGCAGAAAAATAACTTTCAAAGAAAGAAATTTCGAGCCTGTTATTTTTTTCAATACTTATTTTTTAGTTGTGGTTAGATGGAATACCTTTATTTTATTTATTTATACATGGTGTTGAGGATTGAATTCAGGGCCTCACATATGCTAGGTGAGTGCTCTACCTCTGAGCCACAACACTAGCTCCTGTTCCATCTTTTATTAGAGATAAAAAGTCATCATGAGGTAAGACATTTGGAATAAGGGTAATAGAAGGACATTGTTTAACAGGTTCTTAAGTAGCATCCCCGATGAATTTTCATAGTATTTTGTTCTGAAGCTTAAAACAATCACTCTAGATCTCAAGTAAACATTAATTATGACAACCAGCTATAATTGATTTTTTTAGATTCTAGAAGACATTCAAATTTACTTTCTCTTACCAAATTTGAAATTATACTATAAGCAGTCTTTAAAACTCCTTTTCACATATAAATAATTCATATAATGTAAAGAAATGTAAGAAAACAAATCTTTCCCTTAATTTTATTATTCATGGATAACTTGCATTGATCTTTTAGCATATAATTTCCAGACACTTGTGTATATCTGTGTGTTTGTGTAGTATTTGGAAGAGCGAGGGGGGGGAGGGAGGGAGGGAGGAGAAGGATAGGTAGATATAAGTAGGAAAATTGATTTTTTAAAAAAATGAACTTACACTGAAAATATAATCATATTTCATCTAGCTTATTGCCATGGACATCTACCTATGTCAATAAGTATTGGTTTACATCTTCATTTTTAATGACTTCATAATGTGTTTGTAACTTCTGACAGGGATGAACATTTAGAATAGTTTTTCACCATGTAAACAATTCTGAAATAAATACAGTATTCAATATTTATTAGGTTGCAGAATAAAAGTTTTAAGTAAAAACATTGAAAATGTAGACATTTAATAATTATTATAAAATACTCCCTAGAAAATGGAAGTTTATATTTCTATCAGCATTATTTGAAAGTGTGTACCTTTATCATAATCTTACAAGAAGGATATTCTTTTATTAGGATTTTTACTTCAATTTACTTATTAGTGATATTGAATACATTTTCAAATATTCGTAGACATTACATTCTCTTTTGTGACTATCTGGTTCATGTTTCTTGCCCATTTTTCTATTGTCATGGTCTTCTATTTTATCATTTCTATTTAATAAGCTTTTGTATTTATTAAGGATACTAATCATTTATCATACCTGTTTTTAAATGATATTTATCTAACTATTTATTTATTTATTTGTTTATGTGTTGCTGAACCCAGTGCCTCACAAATGCTTCATGTGCTCTACCACTGAGCCACAACCCCACCTGTTTAAATCTTTTTTTTTTCTGAATTGTCAATTATAATTATTTTTCCCCTCAATATCTGTTAATCTTTTCCTTATTTCTGGTTTCTGACTATGAAGCAATAGTTACAAATTCTTTTCTTATACAAAGTTATATTTAAATTACTTTATTTAAATTTTTGTAAATAAATGACATTATTTAAATTTTTCTTCTGTTATGTTTTTGATGTTTAATGGTTTAATCTATAAGGAATTTATTCTTATGCATGATTATGTCCAATAACAGTATGACTTAATGAATAGGCTATCCTTCCTTATTGATTTTAAAGGCCTTAATTATCATAATAGTTGTTCAAATTATATTCTAAGGAGGTTTAGGCATGATGTCCCTTTTTATCATTTTGTTTGAAAACTTAAACTAAACAATTAGGTTTTCTTTATAGATTGCCGTGGGCTGCTATTGAAACGTGTGATTTTTTTTCTAATAATTTAAAATACATTTTAATATAATTTCTTCTTGATTTTTGAATCATTTTTGTTGAAACATAATTTTTATACAAGAACCAATACTTATGTAGCTACCACTATATTCAAAATAGGGAACATTTCTATCCCCCCACCAGCCTCTCTCATGTGCTTTTGCAGAAAAGTTTACTGTTCTGCTGGCCTCTGATAACAATTACTGTTTTTACAGTATAGTTTATATTCTTCTTGAAATTGATATAAATGAAATTATAGTGGCAAGTAGTCTTTTTGTCTGACTTTTTATTTAACCAAGCATAATATTTGTGAGATTTATCCATGATTTTTTTCTTTTTATTGTTCCATAGTATTCAATTATATGGATGAGTTTTTCAATCCATTCCAATATGGACATTTCAGTACCATGAATTTAGCTGAGTATTTTTACTATTATGAACACAGCTGCTGTGAAAATTTTCATATAGTTCTATGTGGTAATGTGTTTTCATTTTTCCAGAGTAAATAACAACTAGAATTGTTGAGTTGAATGGTAAGTCTATGTTTGCATGTATCATTTTATAAAAAACTGCCAAATAGTTTTCTTTAGTGTCTATACTATTTTGCATTCTCACTAGTAACGTCTGAGAATTCTAGTTTGTTTCAAATGTTTGCCAATTCTTAGTATGGTCATTCTCTTTACTTTTAACCTGTTTAGTGGATATGTAGTAGTTTCTTTTTGTGTTTTTTAACTTGTACTTTATAATGATTAATATAAACTCTTACAAAAAACCTGCTGAAATATGAATTTTGATTCTGTTGAATCAATTGAACAATTTTGGGAGAACTGACATAAAAAATATTGTGTTTTTTAATTTATGAACATAGTATGTCCTTTATTTATTTAGATCATCTTAAAATTGTATAAAGTTTTGGAGGGTATAAATCTTGCATATATTAAAAATACTTTTCCCTAAGATTTTGATGTTATTTGCAGTGGTTGTTTGATACATTTTAATTTCTTATATCTGTTGCTAGCATATAGAAATAACATTTTTGATTTTTGCATATCAACTTTGTATCCTATATACATATTAAACTTACTTACTAGTTCTGTAGATTCCTTGGGGCCACTGCATTACCTTTTTATTTTTTAATGAAGTTTTCTGCCAAATTCTGTTTTTTTTCTTTTATTATTTTCAGCATTTCATCATATAATAATGCTGTTAACTATAGATTTTTCAGAGATTACATAGGTTTTACTTGATGTCTCTCTCTTCTAAGTGGTGAAAAAATTTCTCCCAAAGTACTGTGAGCTCTGAAAATAGTTTGTCCTGCTGTTTTCCAGTGATCCTTTCCTTAGTGATTTCTATTAATACATGGAAAGTTCACTTCAGTTAATGCCTAGAAGGAGCTTCATGCATGTTTTAAAAGACATATCCCTACTTTTACAGCCTTGGTATCCTCAGTATAGTTTCACACAAATTCTAGCTGCCTTGGCCTCTTGAATCTCTAATTTAATCTCTCTTTCTCCAACTCAGTGATACAGTAGTTTTTTTTTTTTTTTTTTTGGTTTCTTGATAAGCTACCCCTAGGTAACTGCCTTAAGGCAACAAACTGGTACAATCCTAGGGAATTCATCTTTCTTGGTTCCCTTTTCTCAGAAATAACATGCAGCACTACCCATTCAGTGTCCGAAAACGGTATTTTTATGGTTTTTTCTTTTTTTTTTTTTGGTTCACTTATAACTTTAGAGTTGTGTGTTAGCTTCTCATTGCTGTGACCAAATTACCTGACAAGAATAACTAAGAGGAGAAAAAGTGTATTTGGTCTCACAGTTTCAGAGGTTCAGTCTATTATTAGCCAACTGCATTGCTCTAGGCTTGAAGTGAGGTAACCCAGAGGAAGGACAGGGCAGAAGAAGGTTGCTCAGTTTATTATAACAGGAAGCAGAGAAAGAGAGAGACAGACAGAGGTTCAAGGGTCAAAGTATAAGCCACAAAGGTCATGCCCAGGGATCTTCCTCCAGCCATATCCTATCTGCCTAATGTTATTACCCAGTACAGTAGTCCTTTAAAATTATTAATTCATCAAATGGATTAATCCACTGATTTGTTATGGCTTTATAATCTTGTTATGAGCTTTCAGGGGACATCTCATATGGGGCAGTAAAATCATACCCCTGGCCTCCAAAACGCATGTTCGTTTCACAATATTAAATACATTTAGTCTATATCCAAGAGTCCCCATATTCCTAACTGTTCCAAAATTGCTCAAAAGTCCAAGTTTAAACTCTTTGCTGTGTGTCCTTATAAAGATCAAAAGCAAATTTATAGATCCAATATATAATGTACAGAGTAAACATTCTCATTCCAAAAGAAAGAATTAGGAGCATAGAAAGAAAGGATAGGACTAAAGCAAGACCAAAACTCACTTGGGCAGACGTTAGACCCTGTAGCTCCATGTTGTATCTGAAGCACATGGAATTGATAAGGAGATGCAATCTCCACTCCCCCATCCTTATAGTCTTGCAAAATTGCAATCCACATAGCAGTTCTTAGGCTGGCTTTCTCCACAGCCAGCAGCTTTCCTTGGAAGACATTTCATATTATTGGCATTTCTTAATCTCTGAAGTCTTTATTCCGGCTTTGGCTTCATTCTCAAAAGTTTATATATCTCCCTTTCAATCGCTGTTATAAGGAAGTATTATTCTTCTATGCTCTGCCTGGTTTCCAAGGCCTTCCTTTGAAACCTCAGTGGAAGCCTTACTGACCTTCTAACTCCAGATCCTGCTAGAAAAGGACCACCTGAATGTGTTAAGGTCCTTTGTCAGCTTAAGGAGTAGACTTGCATACTTGAACAATGGCTGTAATGGCCTCTGAGTACCTGAGTGGTGTATCATGGTGAAATAAATTGTGAGTAAACAGCTTTTTATGTTTCCCTGTGTGAGCAGGATAACCCCAGGGGATCCTCTCAAAGGAGTTTTCACTTTTAAACCTTGAGCCTTTCATAGGTGTGATCTTGCTGATATCAGAATTGCCCTAAAGAAACCTTTCCGATTATATGTGTGCAAAGTATTTAGCTTCTCTGTAGTGGAGATAACCTCTTCAACAACCATACTTTCCTTGGCTCCTAATTTTACATGTGCTTTTTCTCTGTTCAAACTGCAAGTTTTAAAAATCTTTCTTATCTGCTTTCTGCTCCTAATTCTCACAGCAAGCCTGGTTAAAAACTGCAAACAGTGCCACTGCCACTACCTGAATGCTGTGCTGCCTTGAAATTTCCTCCATCAGATTAATTAAATCTATCACTTTAAATTTGGCATCACACAAAGTCTAAGGATATGAGCAAAATCTAGGCAAGTTATTTGCAAGGATCTAACATGAATGTCTTCTAGTTGAGTTCCCAATACAATCCTTGTTCCGTTGAACCCTCCTGAACACTGACTTTACTGTTTGCATTTCTTTCAGCATTTTGGTGTTCTGAGTACCCACCACCATTGCCTATTAATTTCTGTTATAACATTCTAATACTTCTCCAGCTTAATCTCCAAGCGTTTCCAACTTCATTCCAAAGGCTTCTGAACCACACAGGTTGGTCACAGCAGTGATTCCACTTTTCAGTACCATTTTTTTTTGTTAGTTCTGTGTCACTGTGACCAAACAAAAACCTAGCAAGAATAACAAGAGGAAAAGTTTATTTGGTTTCAGAGGTTCAGACCATGGCTGACTGGCTGTATTGCTCTGGGTTTGAGGTGAGTAAGAACATTATGGAGGAAGAGCATGGCAGAGAAAAGCTGCTCAGTTCATGGTAGCCCAGAATCAGAGAAAGTGAGGAGCTAGGGACAAAATAAATGCCCCAAAGGCATGTCCCCAGTATCCCACTTACAATAGTCATACCCTACCTGCCTGTACTTATCACCTAATATAGTAGTCCTTTCAGATTATTAATCCAACAAATGAATTAATCCACTCTGTTTTAGCTCTCACAACCTAATAATGAGTTTTAGGGGACATCTCATGACGAAACCATAACAGGTGGGAATATAAGTCTGGTGTTTATTGCTTCACCTTCATTGAAATAGAAATCTGTAATTTCTGAACAGAAATGTCCAGTGCCAAAAAATAAATTTGAATTCCAATGGTACACAGATGCTTTATATACCACATCTGGTTTGGGATTATTCATCATAAGTATATATTTAATTCATTTATTTATTATTCTGTAATATTCTACCCATCTTATTATTTTATGTAGTTTAATAAATATCAATATTTGTATTATATTTTTATTATAGTTAGTTTTGTATTTATGTAATTAGAATCTTTCAAATATTCTTTAAGGTGTTTATGTGTGTGTGTGTGTGTGTGTGTGTGTGTGTGTGTGTGTGTGTGTGCATGTGTGATTTATATATATATATATCACAACAACTAGAGCCCCAGATCATCCTTAGGAGGCCCAAAATCTCTTGTAGATGTGGAATGAAAGAGATGTTTCATATTATTAATATTTTTTCTTTCTGTAAGCCCTTGCTTTTACTGAACAAATTCAGTTTAAAGATTCCCTTGTCATCTGTACTTGCTAAGTGTTTTCACCATTGTGTTGTCCCAAGATTTAAAACTTATCCTATTTACAATATCTGCTAATGAAAGGTGTATGAAATTAAACTTTATTTAATATATGGTTTGGAGGGACAGCACAATCAATACAAATAATTTCAAATATCAATACAAATAATTTTACATGAAATATGACACATCCCTGTTTTAGAAAGTTCTTCTGTTTCCCCAACTACAAAGGTTTATTTTACTACATCCTTTTGACTCATGTCCTGCTTTTGCCTAATTCAATATTGCCAGTATCCTTTGTCCTGTTTTCCCCTTCTTAGTCTTTTTTCCACCAATCTACCCCCACCCCATTTAAGTTTTTATCATTTTTTTAGGTGGACACATTTAACTGTCTTTTTGTTGATATGAGAACCTACAATATCAGACCCTCTGGTCCTACTTTTGCCCCAAGTGAATTATCAAATCCATTTTTCTAATTAAGTTAATTCTTTCTGTAAGAATGGTCCTTTTCCTATTGTTAACCTTTTTATCCACACCACTACCTCTATAAAATTATGCTCTGTATTTTGCCTTTTAATTTTATATCATTCTGAGGTTCAGTGACCATGTTGGCACTTCAGAAACTGCTATCTTTAGCATTCCCTTGGGCAAGAATAGCAGCAAACTTCTGTCATTTAAGTTTCGTAAGAAAAAAATCTTATTAACAGTCACATGAAAAATATCAGCAATATAGAACCCATACTATGTAAAATTTCTGATTTAAGACATAAATATAAAATTTATGTTTACCTATATCCATGAATCTAATTGAGTATTATTTATGTTTTTGCTTGGTTGTCTATCAAAAGTATGCTTAGTCATTGAATAGTTATTAAGTGGTTGTATTTTTTTAGGGAAATTAAATTTAAAATGTACACATGAATATATTAAATTATTATTGATCTTTTTAAAGGTTGGCATACTGCTTTTTCATACATATGTTTACTTTTGTTTTATTGTTTATCTGTTCAGATTTTATAAATGATCTTATGATCATATGCACATGATGGTTCATTATCAATCTCTCCAAAAATAAATAAAGACAATTTGGAAAAAGCAGTGTTATATTTCACCCTAAGGCTGTTTCATTGACTTGTGATCCAGAAAGAATTACCTGTATGTGACTATTAGCAAATTACTACATAAGGTATATATGGATAGTTGAAAGAAATATTGGTTTGCCACCACCTTCCAAGGGAGTTAATATGGAATAGAGGTCTTAGCATATACACCTGTGAAGTTACTTATAAATAATGTCTACAATGAGTTAAATTTAATCCCTTGAATATATTTGAGAGAAAAATGGAGCAATCATATTGATGCTGTATTAATTGGGAGATTTGTGAAGTGTATTTGGAATGTTGTATATAAATGTTCAGGTGGGAAGAAGGCAAATAGGAAGATATGAGCACAGTATAGGAAAAGGATAAACCCTTTTGCATTGGGCTTATAGTCATTTTTTTAAGAGTTGTAACTTTAAAAACCTACTTCAAATTCTTTACTGTATACTGGCACTGGGTATGTGATGCTGAGCAAGCTCCATTTTAAAAATGAGAAGATTACCCACCTTAAGGATGAAATGAAATGATACCTGTAATAGCTTTAACAATGGAGCTATGCAAATAGTATGTTAATTATATTGTAATTTTTAATAAGAGTTTTCATTATAAACAGTACATAGCACATTTTATAGTGCTTATTTGGCTAGACTATAACTCTTGAAAGCGACACCTTTTTACATTAGGCACCATATTGATAAATACATGTATGCAATCGATTTTTACAGCACAGTAATTAGAGAAACTTTTGGATAAGTAACTGCTGGAAATCAGAGAAATGACAATTTGAGGAAAATTTTAAATATAGTAGAGTTCAGGGAAGATGTAATTATTCTGAATAATAGAATTTTGTTTGGGGAACATTGCTGGAGATAGTTGTTTAAGATTACCCAGGAAATTGTTTAATAAAATACTTAGAAAGAGGGAAGAACCATGTTTAGTTGAGTGCTAACAGGCTCAGATAACAAAAGACATTAAGTATGGACAGAAGAGATGAGAAAAAAGAAGTCAATAGAGTAGGAGAAAGAAGTGAATCAGAGTGCAAATAGAGATAAAATGGCAGTTGAAGGGCAGACAAGATAGCTCTTGCCTATAATCCCAGGTACTCTGTAGATTGAGCAGATTATTTGAGCCTGGCAGATTGAGACCATCTTGGGCAATATAGTAAGATGTTGTACCAAAACAAAGCAAAAGAAAATCAAAAAACAAAACAAACAAACAAAACAAAACAAAACAAATAAAAATGACAGGTTGGTCCAAGGGTCTCTTGCTACCAGAATGCCACAATATGTTTACTATTAATTTTCATACTAAACTACAAGTACATTTGTAAACAGAAATGCATTATAGTATTTTAGACTTCCCATACTATCTCCCTTTGTTTTCTCTTAGTGGAGCTATAAATGTTATATTCTAGGAGCAATTTTTTTTTAAAATGCTGAAAGCATGTTTTTCTCCACTGTAGTCTTTCAGTGTTATGATGGCAATTTTATTTGTTAATGATATTTAATAATTTTATTTAAAAATTCATCTGTGTTCAGATATCAGTTAAGCAGGTATCCATATGACCTTCCACTGTACTTATGGAAAGAAATACTACTTACCTAGTGTCACTCTCTTTTTCCTCTTAGGAGAGAAATAAGCTTACTGCTTTCTCATGATACACAGTAACTCACCTTCTGTTTGTAGACACTTTGATTCTACCTGGTAATTCTCCTTTACTAGCCTACAGTTGTTTTTGGAAGAACTCACAGGGCCTTTAGGAATTGACTGAAACTGCTAACTTATTTCTCACAGTTGCCTTAGGAAAATCACATTAAATTTATATCTCAGTGGAATGCATTGGGATTAATTTGAAAGACACACTATAAAATTATTCATTCAACAAAAATTATAAAAATTGATCTATAGACTCTTGTCTAAAAGAGTGCTTTATTTTTATATTACTTTTGCTTAAAACCATTCCTTTAATATATAGTAGTATTTTTGCCATATTTCTATTATTTTGTTCACTATGAAAGTTAGAGAAGAATCATGAAAGAGTTGTTCTTCTGTAATGAGAACAAAATTCAAACCTAAGTAATTTCGGTAATGGTGTTGTTCACTCAAAGAACAGTGATATTTTTAAAAACTTGAAAAAAAATTAAGAAATTTGAAGTAAATAAAAAGATGAATGAATTTGAATGAATGAATATCTGACAATGTTTACTGAAACATTTAAACTACTCATCAGGCTTTTAAAACAGATTTTAATATGTACTTACTTTTAAAATTAATTTTAATTGAATGTCATTTTCATGTAATAAAACATTTTCAGTGTAGATTATGATGTGAAAGAAGATTGCATTTTATTTGATTTCTCTGTATTCTTTTTTAGAGAAAGTGAACTAAGTTTAATACTCTGAGTTTCGTGATGCAGTGATAGTATTTTGTTTGTTTTGGTTATTGCTTTTTACTTACTATCTTCTGATTATTAATAATGCTACAAAAGAAACAACTGATTGTGCCAAAGAAATCTTCTTTTGCCTAAATAAAGTATTATGTATTTTCATTTTTAAATGACATTTTCTAAAAAAATCATCCTAACTAATTATTCATCCTTTTCATATTTTATGAAATTATACTTACATATTAAGTTTATTTTATTTTGCTTTTTCAGAGGTAGAGATCAAACCCAGAACTTCTTGCATGCTAGGCAAGTAATCAATACTGAGAACACCTCCAGCCCACTGTCTTTGCTCTTTCTGCTATTCATTTACATTTTTTTTAGTGCCTTGTGGATACACATAATGGTGAGATACATTGTAGTATATTCATTTATGTACATAAAAAAACTTAGGTCTGATTCATTCATTCCATTGTCCTTCCCTTATCCTATGCCTTCTCCCTCCTCCTCTAGCCACTTCCCCTGCTCCAATGATCTTTATTTTGATGTAATCTTCTGCTTTTCTTTTCCTTTTTCTTTATCTTGGGCTAACTTCTCTACACATCAGAGAAAACATTGAACCTTTGACTTTCAGTATAGGGCTTATTTCACTTAGCATGATAGTTTCTAATTCCATCCATTTACCAGCAAATGCCATAATTTCATTCATTTTTATGGCTCAGTGTATATGTACCACATTTTCTTTATCAATTCATCTGTTGAGGGGCTCCTGTATTAGTGCCAAAGCTTGACTGTTGTGAATTGTGCTGCTATAAACTTTGATGTGGCTGCATCCCTATTGTATGTTAATTTTAAATTTTTAGATATACACCAGAAAGTGGGAGAACTGGGTCATATGGTGGTTCCATTCCTAGTTTTTTGAGAAATCTCCCTACTGCTTTCCAGAGTGATTGCACTAATTTGCAATGTATGAATGTACTTTTTCTCCCACATCCTCATCAACACATTAATTGTATTCTTGATAATTGCCATTATTACTGGAGTAAGATGAAATCTCAGTGTAGTTTCGATTCACATTTCCCTAATTGCTAGAGATGTTGAGTATTTTTTTTCATATATTTGTTGGCCATTTGTATTTCTTCTTTTGAGAAGAGTCTGTTTAGTTCTTTTGGCAAATAATTTTTGTTATAAATAATTTATGAACCTATATTGGCATATCAGCTACCTCTGAGCAAAAGGCTTTAGAATCTTTCATTTAAAGGTTTGTCATAAAATAAAATTTTCCATGTAGTAAAAGTTAAGCAGTACTTTTTAATACAAAACAATTTTTTACATACATTTTTCTTTTTTGTTTTTCAGCTTTTTAAATACATCTTTTATCAAATGAATGTTACCGCTTTCTAACTGGCCTCTTTCCTTTTGATTTTTCCAAATTCTTTCTTCAAATGTCAGACAGAGGAATGAGTTAAATATGAAGTAAACACAATTCTTCTTCAGATCTTTTAAGGTTTCTCCATTAATCACAAAATAAAATCTAATCACCTTAACAGGCTCTTTAAGTTCCTTTGTTATCTAGACTTTTGTTACAGGTTAAACTACAAATCTTGGTATTCATTTTCATACTCCATGCTTTAGCCAGATGAATTCCATCAACAGTTTGATATTCTTGTTTATGGGCCTTTATAAACGTTATTCTCCAGGGCAGGCCTCTTCCCCTGTTTGTTCTGGGTCACTTTGATATATGAAGAAGACAGTAAGTAGACTATTAACATTTAAAATCTATTATAACTTCATCGAGCACATATCATAGTTAGTTTTTTAAAGATGAGAAGTCTGTTCAATGTTTTCTGTTTGTTTTTTTGGTGGTGTTGAAGGGTAGGTAGGGATGCTGAGGTTTGAACCCAGAACCTCAAGACTGCTAGGCACACACTGTTACTGAACTATATCCCCAGACTCCACTTACTTTTTTAAAAAAGCAAAGGTATCTGTTCACAGACCATAAATCTCTTTGTATTTTGTGGGTTTTTTCTTTTTCTTTTTTTTTCCAAGGCAAAGGCTCAGTGTTTTGAGTTACCCAGAATGGAGAAATCTCTCTACCTTATGAAAGTATATCATTATTTCTTTAAGACAGCAAATTATCCTTTTGTCTATTCCTCTCTATCTCTGTTTCTCTCCCACCACCTATAAGACATACACATCAAAAAAATTAAAAAAAAACTAACAAAGAGTTTTTTTATTGGAAGAAATAATCATTGTTCAAATCAACATTTGGTGATTGTGCTCAATATACAGATTGTATATTCTTAAATGCAGGGATAGCATTTTCAACAAAAATCTTTCTGTTAGGTCTTTGAAACACAAGACAATGCAAAAGTTTAAACATTAAGATCAAAGTTAACACTCAGCAAAGTTGTTGAAGTGAGTCAATGAAGGAATTTTTGAAAAAAATTTTCTTTTCTTCTGTTGACCTTCTCTTACCCTCCTATTTTCAACTTCTCTTTCAAAAAGGGTCATGTTTCAATAGTACTCTATATGTCACCCAGAGTGGAGTGGTATATATATATATCTTGTATCCCCTGCTTTATTCAACTCAAAAATTGAATTAGCTGCTATAATATATTGAATATTTTACAACACCCAAAATTAATAAGTTTAAACTCTAGCCCCCAAGGTGATGGTATGAGGAAATGAATGCTCTAGGAGTTGATTAGGTCATTAGAGAGGAAGCCCTCATGAATGGGATTAGTTTCCTTGTGAAAAATACCCCCACCCCCAAAGAGATCCTTCACTCTTACTATGTGAAGACACAGTGAGAAAGCATCTCCTATGAACGAGAAGTGAGCCCTCATCAGAAACCAAATTTGCTGCCATCTTGCTCATGGACTTCCGAGCCTCCAAAACTGTGAGAAATAAACTTCTGTTGTTTATAAACAATCTAATCTATGGTATTTTGTTACAGCAGCCTAAACAGACTAAGACAATTTATTTTGATAGTCATATCACACTGACCTTTAACTTGGAGACAGCTAACCTTGTCATTTGATGAGACTGCTGTTTAACAAACTCTCATTTGTTTTATTTAAAATACATATAAAATAATAGTATATTTGAATCAATTTAGACTCATTTGTATACATTAGTTCTTATTCTATTTAATAAATACAGCTTTTTATATACACATTCCTTTTTTAATCATTTCAGTGTAATTTTGGCTTAATTTACATAAAATGACCTCATTAAAAGCAGAGTTCAATGTTAGTTGACAAATGAAATATTCTGAAATTTTTGTGTATGTCTCTTTTACAAATGTACTTTGTTTAAGCTTTCCTCTAACAAAGATATATAGTAAGTTGGTTTAAATTTGTATACAGAATATACAGGACAACAATGGGGTGACATGAAGACTAACTGCTTAGTGTTGGCTGGATGATTGAAAACAAATGAAATACAAAGTCTGTTTCGTGGGATTGTTCTGCCTACTGGAATGAACTGCATTAACTTTAACCCACCCGAGGCTTATAGGGTTTATTTATTTCATCTGTTGGGATATCTTTTTCCTTACTTATGACTTTTCTACTCTTAAATTGCTAGCCAGATCATTGCTATCTTTTAATTATTGCATCATAATTATGTTTTATCATTTTTATTTTATTATGTTTATTATTTGTCATAATCTAATGGTTGTATAACATTTTGCTTTTTACTTGTTTTTAAATTCAGATTGTGAATGTATAGAGTAACTATGATATGTACCTCATTTTCTTGCTTAACAAAAAATTTTTAAAATTAAAAGAATTCTATGATTATGGTTGGTTTCTTTATTTCTTATTTTTGACCTATATATATGTCTATATCTTTGCTCTTTAATTAACAAAAGCTCCTTGAAAGTTTGTCCACTTATTAATATCATGTTAAAAATTGTATTGAAGTATGATTTAGTTACATTAAAATATGATTGTCATTTAATAACTAATGTAAGATGCCATCCAATAATACAGTTCTAACTTTGGTGCATTAAGTCACACACAGAAAATTATAAAATGATAATATTTATATGAAACACTGCAGGAAATGGATGAAGGAAGTTGCTTTAAATTGGAAGTAAGCAGATGGGAAGATTACTCTAGAGAGGGAATAGGGGTGGGAGGGAAAGGGAGTACTGGTAGTCTGTGCCCTATACTATGCCTGGAAAACGTCATTACTAGAAAGAGTATGGTGAAAGAAGAACTGGAGTGAATGCAGACATGTACCACAACTAGTGGGGGTTAAGCTCCTGAAAAACTTATACTTAAGGATCCAAAAGTCATCCATTCAAGAATGGATGGTGGAAGGAGATGGTCATTATTATACAAAACACATGTATGAAGATGTGAATTTGGTGTCAACATACCTATATACAAACAGAGAAATGATAAATTATGGTATAAAGGTGTATCAAGAGTTGTAATGCAAAAAGAGAGAGCTCATGTATAATGGCATAATTTGGTGTGAACATACTTTATATACAGAGTTATGAAGAAAAAAATAATGCCTTAATAGTTATGCACATATGATGATTTCAAATGAAAGTGAGAAATTTAGTCCATCATCTGAAGAGTTTGTCTTTATGATTAATCATCACTCTTTGTTTTCAAATGAGTTTTCTAGAACATGGTAGACAATCAGTAATTTTTGAGAAGCCTCAAATCAAATAGAAAAGTCCTTCAGATGATTGGATAAATTTATATCTTTTTAATCAGATGGCTGTTATCTTTTGACTTGTTAATATTGTCAATATTTGTCACTTCTATAATTAATAACAGATAAAACTCCAAATAATAATAGCAGCTGCCATGTTGGGGGCATCCATGATGTTCCAAGCCCTCATAGCTCACCTGATAATAACCCTGGAATATGGATTGTTATTCTAATTTTATACAAGAGGTATCTGAGTGTCAAAAATTTTTAGTAGTCCTAAAACTAGTAGATAGTGTAGCTAGAATTTAAACATAGATTGATCAGATTCCAGAGCCTAAAATCAGTGTAATTGCCATGTCTGTAAGGAGTGCTTACTGTAGCATTTGTTGAATGGATGACTTTTGGATCCTTAAATATAAGGTTTTTCAGGAGATTTTCCCTCCCTTAATGCCCACTAATTGTATGACTGCATTCACTTCCAGTTCTTCTTTCACCATAATCTCTTCTAGCAATGATGGTTTCCAGGCATAGTATAGGGCACAGACTACCAGTACACAATCATGCCCATGCAAATACTGAATCATGCCTTTGGTCTCATTAGCATCTGAAGCCTACAACACCAACTTTTAATTTCTGGCTCTGCTACTAACTAGTTGTATGTCTTTGGACATGCTGTATAATCTCTCTGTGACCTAGTTTTCTCATTAGAGTATAGTAACTATAACAATAATACCAACATTATATACAATTGCTTTGACTATTAAATAGCTAAATAGATGTATAACGCTTGACATATTTCCAGGTATATAAATCATTATATACTAATATTATTAGTCATGACTAAAAGAAGTTGGTCTTACTAACTTAATTTTTAAAAATTGCTCACTAATGCTTAAAATTACATCTTATAACACTGAAAGTTCTATAGGTGGTTTATTGCTGAAATAACTGAGAGATACAGCAATTACTAACATATTCTGTTCATGATTTTTAATGTTTTGTGATATATTACAAAAGATAGGAAAAGCTTTGCCTAGTTGGCAGATTCTAAACAATCTAACTAATGGAATGAAGAATTTATATGAATATGAAACAACTGGCAGTACAAACATGTATCACATTTAGAACTGAACAGAGACTTCACAGAAGAATAAATACAGTCAATCAACAAGTACGTGAAAAAATGTTCATTATCTCAAAATGCATTCTACTGTCATGTATACCCAAGTAGAACAAATAAAAATGCAATTAGAATATTCTAGGAAAAAAAAAAGAAATATCTGAGATTTCAGGATATAGTTGCAAAAATCATACATGGCTTGAGTTGTTTCTTCTTATTTCATATTGAAAATATGATGTATCATTTCTCAAATTGAAGATCTAGACCAAGATTTGGCAAATTATGGCCCCCAGGTCAAATCTGGCCCATCACTTTTTTTTAAAAGTTTTATTGGAACACAGCCCTGCTCATTTATTTAATATTGTCTTCACATTACAGTGGTAAATCTGAATAGTTACAACAAAGACCATATGGTTGAAGAAACCAAAAACATTTATTCTCTAAGCCTTTTCAGAAAAGTTTGCCAATCACTGAATAGACAAATCGAAATTCACACATGAAAGGTTACTTCAAATTGATGTTTTATATTTTCTCTGTAGGAAAGATTTCTTTCTCCCCTCTAAATTTTATAAACAGCATCAATAGTACGGATCAAAGCCTGTTTACTCTTTCATGCATGTTAGCTTTTTTCTGTTCTCTCAGATTAGGGGTTTCCACAGTATTCCTGGAATTGTAGGCATATAAACTATAAAATATGAAACCAAGTTAAACTTTGAAACCAGACAACTGATCAACTTCTGTATGATCAGTTATTTTGTGAAATTGACTAAATTTGTTTAAGTAATTTATTGAGGTAAGGCACATTGACTTTCATAGTTCATGTGACCTAAAGAACACAATTTGAGGTTATTACCAAGCATTAAATAAATACGCTATCAAAAACATCATCTAGCTATTGTTATTAAAAAAAAAACTTGTTTATTGATGTTTGAGATTATTTGGCCCTGTGTTTATATGCATGATGTTTGTTTATCCTTAGTATTCTTTCCCAATGTTCATTACATTTTCTTTCATGTTTGCTCATTTGGTTCTAAAATTCTAGTCTTTTTAGTTGTTATTCTATCATTTTCATGGCTCTCTGCATTTTTTCTTTATATTTTTTCTTTTTTTCTCCATTCTCTTTGTTATTGGTTCAGAGTTCGAAATTGAGACCAGCACTTAAATAGAGTTTCCATCAATGCTAGAGTGATGTTGGGATTGCCTTTTCACTCATCATCTTTCAAGAGGCATTATGCATCATTATCATCAGCAAATAAAATCCTATCATCAGCAAATAAAATTCTTGTAAAGGCTACCTGCCTAAATCCTGCTTTATCTTCCTAAAAGTAAATTTTAATAAACACTGAGGGCAGAACTTACCAGGAAGAGAATTAATTGAGAGTTAGTCCTTTTTAATCAATTCAGAAATTCCTGTACTTTATTTGAAGGTAAATATAGTTAATTTGCATTGGGGGATGATGTTGATTATTTAAAAATCAGAGGTGAAGAAAGAAACCACAAAGTAAAATGATTTATTTGCTTTTTGGTAAATTTTATTCTGTTTTGTAACCTTTGAAACATGGATTTTATGAGTTATACCATTAAAATTTATACTCCCTCTAGAGTGTGTTGTTAATCATTATTGCTCTTCTGGGCTTCCAAATTACCTGTCTATATTGGAGTGCAATATTCCTTAATGTTTACAATTGAAATGGTGATGGTTCTTAAGACTTTTCATATATTTCTATGAATGACCTGGGATTCGCAAGAGATAAAGACTTACCTTTAGAAATACATTTCAAATATTAAATTCTTCTTAAAAATTCCTAGAACTTTAAAAATCAGTTTTCATTCTATTCTCTGAAATAAAGTATCTGACTCTAATGGATACTTTAAAGCTCCAAAAAGTAGATGAAATCATTATAAGGGTAGTTTTAGTATAATAGAAATAGAACAAGCTGTAGGTACTTCATTTATAATTTAGTTCAATGCACCAAACATTTATTATGTTTCTACTTTGTGAAAGTCCTCTTCAGCCTTGGGTAAAGGTGTATGTAGATATAATGTAAGGTCCCTTGTCCTTGGATGAAGAGAATTGAAGTCAGATATGAGCACTTATAAATTTTAAAGCATGGAGATCTATTTTTATGTCATAAAAGTTCCTTTTTTTTTTTTTAGAGTGGGAAGAATACCAGAAAGGAGCTCAGAGCTCCAGGTGAGGTCAAGAAAATATACTGGAATATTTCCAATTTATAGAACCTTTCTTAGTCTTATTAATTAGTAATCTTTGCCAAAACAGTGTTAATGAATAGAAGTTGAGAAGTAGGATGCTGACCCTAGAACCTCTGCATAGAAGAAAGTGATCCAAAAACAAAGATGATTCCAAACCAAACTCAGCCCATGAGATTTCAAGCTCTTAGAAGTCCTTATCATTACTGAGAAGTTTTATAAATACTTGAATAGAAAAGGAAATGGGTCATAGAGCTTGACTAATTTTTAAAAAGGCTCTTCCACTCAAATTCAATCATTTATTGAATTCTGATATAATTCAAAGAGTAAATGATGCAACACTATTCTTGGGTGCTTATAGAATAGTAAGGGAGACAGAAATGTACACCAAGGTTTCTAAAATTATACTGTGTGAAAATTCAGTTGACTCAACCCCCCTTCCCCTCCCCCATATCTCATCCTGACCTATCCAAGTTTCAATTAGAATTTCAATTACAACTTTAGCATGGCATGATGGTGCATACCTGTAATCCTAGCCCAATCAGGAGGCTGAGGCAGGAGAACTGCAAGTTCAAAGCTAGCCTCAGCAACTTGGCAAGATCCAGTCTTAAAATAAAACATAAAAAAGGGTTGGGAACAGGCTCAGTGGTTAAGCATTCCTGGGTTTAATTCCCAGTCCCCCCACCACACACAAAAAAATTTTCAGCCCTTCTTTTTTCCCAACACTGTTTTTATTCTTCACTGTACCTCCTTAGTTTTAATCTTTCCACCCTCAGTTGGTCCTATACCAAACTGTATTCCCCATTTGTCTTTTGCAAGAAACTTGTCACATTAAACATTTCATGACAGTTATAAATTTATCAATTAATTGAAAATTTGATGGGTTGTGGGAGAAAGCATTGTACCATGGAGACCTCTCACTATTCCCTCACAATTTCTATTTTTCCCTGTTTGATCATTTCTATTTACTTATACATTCTGCTATTCCTAATGCATGTTGTCCTCTGCTCTATAAAAAGAGTCCCATTCACCAAAGGTAGTTTAATCTCCTCTTTCTCCATGAAAATATTGGTAATTTTTTATATTATTAAATAAATAATATAGAAATTACAGAGGATGTAGAGAGAGGTATAAGTAACACAAAGGAACCCAGAGTTTGGAAGTAAACAGATTTTAAGTATCAAATTAGAACATGGTGAGTACAGTGTATATACCATTTTAAAACTTCATGGTAGATCTTAGAATAAATTCCAGTTAATCTCATCCCAACTGTGTGGTTTATAATAAAGCATCATTTCAAAGTATCCTAAGTGTTGTCTGATCCAAGAAATTATTGCTTAAAGAAAAGAATACATTTCAGAAACAAAATTGTAATCTAGACATGTGAGAATAAAACATACTGCTTAAAAGAACTGCAAGCTATGCACAGAATCGATTAGAAACAAGATTATTATGAAGTCATGAGATTGTTGTGATAAAATATTTTTAAAAACTCATTTCTCTTCACTTTAAAATTCCATATTTTCTGGGAACAATGGTGCATACCTGTAATCTCAGTGTTTCAGGAGGCTGAGGCAGGAGGATGGCAGGTTCAAAGCCACCCCTGAGCAACTTAGTGAGACTGTCTCAAAAAATAAAAAGGGCTGAGGATGTCACTCAGTGGTTGAGAGCCTCTGGATTCAATCTCTGATACAGAAACAAAACCAACCAAACTATATGCATGGTAAAAATTTCATAAATCAAATGGGTGTATTTCTGTATGCCATAGAAAATATTTTAATGTACACTGTGTGTGTATACACACACACACACACACACACACACATACACACACATATACATATATTAGAACAAAGTAGTACTTCTGAAAAAAATATAGGACTGAAAACACTATTAAACTTTTTATATTATATAATATACAATATTCTTAGTAAAAATAGTATCAATTAAATAAAAGTAAGATAATATTCAGTTTGTAGTAAAAAGTGAACAATTTTCCATCAGTTTGCATAATACTTTAATATTTCAAAGTGTAAACAAAAAAGAAATATTTGACTTAACATAGGATTGGGATATAGTCCTTTTGTGTATGAGTGTATGTGTAGAGTCTTTTTATTTTTAAAGTCCTGTAGCAAAATCTATTGGAGATATATTACTTTTTTTTTTTTTTTCTGGCTTAGTGTTTGGGATGCTCTCCAACCTCAAAGTGCTTTGTAGTGTGTGAATTCCAGAAGTGGGATACACTAATTTGGTAGCTGTATAACATTGTTGCCTTGTTGCAGAGTCCATTGTTTCTGTCTTTTTCCTTTGAATCCTCAGTGTTAGTTTTGTCCTCAGACCAATTTCATCCATACTCATAAGGTGGCTAGAGTAGTTCCAGGCATTACATCCGTACACAACAGCAAGAGCAAAAAGGTTTTGTTAGAAGGTAGAGAACTTTGGTAAGAAACCCCCAGAAAATCACTGGCTAGATGCAGTTAACATATATACCCCTAAATCAATTCCTGGCAGAGAAAATGATACCACTGATTGGCTAAGCTAATCAGGATTGTCCTGAATCTGTGCCTGTGGTCTTCCTCTTCACAGTTGCTTGGTAAAAAAAAAGAAAAAAGAAAAAAGATTTGAGGATGAAGTAGGACTCTGCCAAGCAAAGACAAATTATTTCAGTGTGAAGCTGTTTATTGGAAATAGAATCAGACTCTAGGTCAATAATTCTCAACCCTACCTGTATATGAGAATCACCTGGGGTGCTCTTAAAAATGTGTATTGATTTGATTGGTCTGCAGTTAGATTTATAAAATTGTTCTTTGTAATTTTAATGTATAGGTAAGTTTGAGAACTACTGCTGTAGGTAAACTGAAGATAGCATAAGGCATTGGGGACCTTTGTGAGTTTGCACACGTTGAGCTTCTAAAGCAGTTTTGTTTATGAGCTCTACTGAACAATTTTTGAAAATTAGCCAATTGACTAGTAGAGCAAAATTACCAACACTCCATCTTAGACCACAAGTAATCTATGAAAATAAAATTGTGCTTATTGCCATATTTATTGGAAATATTGCAAGAATATAAGATACTCAGGTATTTTAAGAATCAAAACAGCTTTAATAGCTCTACTTACTAAGGAAGAAATGCTAATCTCATTTTTGTGATAAGAGAACTCAATTACAAAATCCATTATTGAATGAGATAGAACTAAAGACAGAGTTTCTTTATTCTACTGCTGTTGATACTTTCGTTCTTGTATTTGGTCAAGATGCTATTTAAAATTGTTATAAATTTAATTTTATCTTATGTGTAAACAAAAAATATTATTGGAGTACCATTTAATATTTCAATACATGTATACATTGTATATTGTTTAAATTAGTCTCCATCTCCTTTGTCAATTCTTTATGGTGAAAAATTCTTCCTTCTAGTTTTTTAAAATGTACAGTATACTATTGATAACTCTAGCCACAATGCTGTGAATTAGCACACCAGAATTTCTTGTTCCCAACTGTAACTCAGGACTCATTGATCAATACCTTCCCACTCTCTCCCCTCCTTTACTCTCTCCAGCCACTGTTATGTTTTCAACTTTTAGGGAATCAACATTTTTAGATTTTTATATGAGTGAAACTATCCTGTGCCTGGTTTATTTCACTTAACATAATGATCTCCTGTTTAGTCCATGTTGTTGCAAATGACAGAATTTCACATTTTTTTTGTTTTGGTTTGTTTTGTTTGGGGGGCTGAATAGTGTTCCTTCATATTTACTAGTACATTTTCTTTGTGTATTCTTTAGCTGATGAACACTTTGGTTGTTTCCATTTCTTGGTGATTGTGAATATGCTGCAACAAACATAGGAGTGAAGATAGTTTTTCAACATTCTAATCTTGTTCCTTTTGATTCATTAGTCTTTGGTATTGTTTCTTTACTCTCTGTTTCTTTTATTTCTGTTCTGATCTTTATTATTCATTTCTTTCTACCAATGTTGTTTTACTTTTATTTTCTCTTAGTTCCTGGAGATGTGGTGATAGGTTGTTTGAGATCTTTCTACCGTTTTACTAGGGACAACAATTGCTATAAACTTCCCTCTTAATACTATTCTTATTTTAGCCCATGGATTTTGGTATTCTGTGTTTCCACTTCCATTTGTTTCAAGAAATTTTAAGGCTTTTTTCTTTTTGATTCTTTCATTGTTTCTTCAAAAGTAAGTAGTTTAATGTCCATGCATTTGTATAGCTTCCACAATTTTTCTTGTTATTGATACCTAGTTATATTTAATTGTGGTTAAAATGTATACCAAATATGAGTTCAGCTTCTTAAAATTTGTTGAGACATTTTTGGGGCTTCTCATACGATCTATCCTAGAAACTTTCCATATGCTAATGAGAAAAAAATTATTTTCAGCAGCTTTTGGGTGGAAAGTTCTGCAGATGTCTGCTGGGTCTATTGGGTATAAGAGGTATTTTAACTCCTTTGTTCCTTTGTTGATTTTCTGTCTGGATGATCTGTCCTTTGCTGAAAGTATGGCGTTAAAGATACCTCTAAGAAAATATTGCATTACTGGAGAGTGTGTATTCAGTTGTTCAGTCACACTCCATATTACTCTTTTTAATAAAGAGTAGTCTTTTAATGAGAAGAGGTAATTAGTCTGTGTAGCTGACAGTCATTTAGGTACTTGCTTTAGGATGTTTTCTTCAATTGAAAGACATTGGGAAATAAACTAGTGGTGGCTATTAAGAACTGGCTGGCTTAGTCTTTTATAGAGATAACATTTTCTAAATTACTGAATTATGATATTGAAAATGAAGGGCAAGCTCCTTGTTGGGTGACAGTGTTAGAATAGCCCTAATGCAGAATCTCATTAAAGCATCTGTCAGGATTCCTCTATTTTACCATCACCTCCCTTTTTCTGCAAGAAGCAACTGTCGTTTTGAGTGAGTGTACTGCCAAAGAGGCATTTACAAATAAATGAAAAATGTCACAATTGATTTCACTTCTTCCA
Source organism: Ictidomys tridecemlineatus (assembly GCF_052094955.1). Lineage (NCBI taxonomy): Eukaryota > Metazoa > Chordata > Mammalia > Rodentia > Sciuridae > Ictidomys > Ictidomys tridecemlineatus. The sequence continues at coordinate 119,139,263 of NC_135479.1, forward strand.
GAATACTGTGTGTCAGCTTTGTCACAAACTGTCTTTGTTATTCTCTATTTTAGATCTCCCAGCTGGACATTGGAAATAACTTTTGATGGTGTAGGGACTTTTCCATGTGACCCCAGGTAAGTCCTCTTTTGGTGACCATTTATAAATATTTGTAAAGACATTTGAACAGTTACAGAAAATGAAAACCTTTTTCCTTTTACTCTCTGTAACTGCTGTTTTTGCCAAAAGCATTTATAGTCAATTGTTTGATTATATATTTGGTCATTTAGGGGGATTATTCCATGCATTACAAAGCTTCGGAAAATTATACAATTGTATTTTATATTCTTATCCCCAATACAATAGTTTGGTATTATATTTAATTTATAATACAAATAACAGTATTATTTGCAAAGAAGACATTTGGCTCTTTTCCTATATTTTGAAAGAACTTAATATGTGTGGAAATTCATCTTGAATACATGTCATTCTTATAGCTTGTATCAATTTAATTGATACACATTCATCATTGCCATTATTGTAAACCATTACACTAGCACTATAGCTATTATACTAGTATTATTGAAGACTTTGAGCCATATACTCTGCTAAGAAATTGTATGAATTAGTTTATGTAAATGCATCACGGTGGTGTTTGAATCCTAAGTTAATATGGATTTGAAAAAAACTAATTAGAAATTGCTAGCAGTTTTTTTTATTATGAATATTAAATTAAACTAAATCTTCCTATAATTATACTTAAGAGATTTTAATCAATATAATTAGTTATAGATTGTGCTATCATTTGAGATTTATTTAGCTTACTACTTTTAACTTGAAAGATCATGGAATAGACTAATTAGCAATATTGTCTTCTCTTGGAAAACAGAAGTGAAAGCAGTTCACTCATTCATTCAATAAATATTTATTGAGCACTATTAAGTGCTAGGTATTTTATATTGAGGATACAACTGTGAAGAATATTAACCATCTCAATTTTTTTTAGTCTAGTGGGAATCAGTCAGGAAAAGAGGCATGTAAGACATAGCATGATGGGTAAAACAGTATGGATAATATGGGATATGAGAAATGAGGTTGGCACCTAATCCTGTGTAGGGATCCCTGCTCAGGCTGGGTATGATGTGGGACAGGAAGGTAGAATAATATTAAAGTTTGCTTATAAAGTAGATCATGATATCTGAAGTATAGTGTTATGTTAAGGAACATTATCTGAAGAAGTAAGGAAAGGAAAATCACATCCTCATGAGCCATATATTGGAATTCAGATATTGTCGTGAACATTGGGAGGTAAACTGGAAAGACTTCAAGACAGACTGATGAAATTTTTGGTGCCAGCTTATGATAGATAACTAGGAAATCTGAGCTACTTTTCCTCCTTTACACAAATATAAATAGAATCTATTTCTTAGATATATGGTCTGTGTGAGCAGAGACATGGTCTAATTCATCTTGGTTTCCCAAGATCAGTTGCAGTGTTTTGTACATAGCAGCTTCTCAATATTTATAGCATGGAACCATAAAATGGAATATAAAAGTTTAACCCCAATAGAGTTAAACTTCCCTCAAAGTTGACTACATATGACCTGTACTCTCCTATCTCTGATCAGGTATCACAAATGGCAAAGTTCCTTTCCACATCTCCTCTTTACTTTTAGATTCACAATGAGCATCTCTACCACAGAAAATGAATAAAAAATTCAATTAAAATAATTTAAAAATAATTTTATGTCAATAAGATCTCTTAAAGTGAAAAGAGTTTGGAGGAAACAAAAATAACTGGAGGTAATTTTTAGCAAAAGAAATAACCAGTGTATCTAATTTTTACATTTAACTCACTCTAGAAATACATAGTAAAAAATACATAGTAAAAATAAGTAACAAAAACTTTCTTCTATACAAAGATGAAAGGGTAATGATCATTAAGTGGATATGATAATATTAGGCTGAGCAGATAAATTTAACTTCTTTTGTAAAAAATAATTGAATGACTAGCCTTTAAAAATATAGTACTATAATTCATGAAATACAAAATTATTTTATTACATAGTGTGAATACTTTGAGTTTAGTTAAACTCAGTGTGGACCCTATCTTTCTGACTATGTAAAATTCTCCATTCTAGAAACTTTTCTCTGACACAGTTTTCTGGGTTTATTTCTTTAAAATATTCTATTTTATGACCACCTTACTGCCAGATTTTCCCTGAAACCATTGGAGTGTATGTGTGTGTGTGTGTGTGTGTGTGTGTGTGTGTGTGTGTGTGTGTGTGTATGCATGCACATTAATTTCTGGAAGGATTGTGAACTCTCTCCTGGGCTGCTGAAAATATCAGCTTTCAGGTTTTTTTAGTGGCACAGGGATAAAGAGTCATAAGCTGGTAGTTTCAATAAACTCAATAGTTTTGGAAGGTCACTTAAAATATTTTGTTCTCCAAAGGCAAATAACTCTTAAAAACAAAACACCTAGACATATAGAATATTCAAGCAATAAAGAAAAGATGAACAAGGGTGCCAAGAAGCATCTGTTAAATTTAGAGTAACTGATCATTGCCCTGCTGTTCACAGGGGTAATCTCAATGTTTTGCCAAGTGAAGAGGAGACAGTTCTGAAAGACATGTTGCCTGTTGTTTTGGAATAATGGGCATTTTTCTGGCTTGCAATCAGTTAAAATACAGATTAGAACTGCCAGATTTTTAAAAGTATAATATAAAGTAAAAAAGGAGGCAGAAATAAGAATAATCGAACCAGGTTGTGTCAATTACCTAGTGTTCCATGACGCAAAGTCACAGTGAGCACTGAGGACTTTACCAAGAAAACTTGGTGTAGGAGTTTGTCCCTATCCTTCCAAAATCAATACTTGGTCTGAACTAACTCATAGCATCTGATCTATTAACTGCAATGCATTTCTTGTCAATAGCTGGTCCAGGTGAAATAACTTACAAATGAGAAAGTTCAAATTACAGTGACATTTGGAACATTTTCAAAATTCCACATTTTTTTTCAGCAAAAACATGACCCTTTGTCTTTAAAAGTAAATATGGGCTTTTAATAATTAAAATAAAGCTTTGATTATTTCCTTAATGTAAAAGAGCCCAAATAAACCATTCAGAAATTATAGTATCTCATCAGATAAGACACCTTTCAATAAGAATTTGTAATATATAAGACAAAAACGATTATTTAACTTACTTAAAAGAAAAAAAAAAGAGTTCAAACAAATTAGAAAATCCCCACTAATTCCCTCAACATTTGGTTAGGAAATTTAACCACAAGTTCACAAAATAGTATCTTCTAGTAAAAGGGGAGAAAAAATGCAGAGGATGTGGCCAGTCCTGCCAGAGGGATCTGTAAACACCTGTGAGTTGGGCTTTTGGTCAGGGCTGGCTGATGGCTGGGCCCAGGTGGTAGGAGCAGTAGGAGGCACAGACTCCCTTGCTTGGGGTCATTTCCTATGCTTACACTGTCAGTTAGTTCCCTTCTTTTGCTTCCACCCCCTGACTCTGACAGCACCTGTTCTATAGCGTTTCCTTGGCAGGAAGCCTCAATGTACATTTTAACAAACTTTTCTGTGCCAAATTTTCTCTTTAAGTTACTAAAGGTAATTGTTTAAAAAATGTGCAGAGCAAATGGGACAAAACAAGACTGCTCTATGAAGGCTAAGGTAGTCAAGTACACTACTAGCGGGAAGAATTGTGTGTTTTATATACAACATGGAAGCTGGCTTGTTGACAAAGAAAAAACTTTGTTTTTAATTGTCTCTTCAAGGGGATATAAATCTTCTCCACTCTATTCGTGCTAACTTACTCAATTTTGCTTCTGTTTTCCCTAATATAGTTATGTAAATTTCCAGGAACTGAGACAAAAACAGTTCTTTTGCTTTAGGACAAAGTTTCTTTCCAGAAAGACAGTGTGACTCCTGACAACTTGTTGCCTGGAGACAAGGGACCTTACATGCCAGTTTTCTAAATGAGAGATATTTTTAATTTCTCTAAAATAGATTAAGTAGCTACAACCCATCTATGTAACTTTTGTTATATGGAGATAGAAGGAGAATTAGAATAAAACATCCCTCAAAACTAGAATGACAGTTTCTGATTGGGGCACATAGTTGTTCTACTGGAAACAAAGTTTTGCACCCAGTAAAATCAAAGCTTTTCTGACATTTCTTTCTTATCATAGTATTCTTATTTATTTCAAAACTCTGTTTGAATATTTATTTCTGAAATATTAAAATTCAGGTAACATGAATTTCAAAGAAATGTTTTCTGAAGCCCCTTCCTCTCAATACTTGTTATGCCACATTTTAAATTCCATTTTATTTTAATTGGTAATAAAGAGAGAGATAAATTATGAAGAAAATTTAGTGACAAATTCTGGTATGGACGTTTTTATTACCCATATATCTAAATAGTCTTTTAAAAATTTTTATGTACTGATTTATTTTCTTCTAAATTGGAAAATTGGAATGTGAGACAACATATCTTGATATATGCTAAAGCAAAGATTCATATGAGAAAGATGAAAAGTGATGGTTAAATAACATGAAGGCTATAATCAAGGGATCTGACAGCTTTATAAGTACAATATATTTATTCAATAAATTTAAAGTGGGTTAATCAATCAATCATTCAACATATCCAGAGTCTGTGGCATGTGCACTAAAATGCATTGTATTCTATGAAACATTTTTTAAAAAACAGTTAATCAGAAAGCATTAATGGAGATTCATTTATGATTTTAATCTCTATGAATATAGAGGAATTCATTAAGTTTCCTGCTATCTACAACTGTTCACAATTGTAAGAAAATAAAATAGTGAAAAGACAATACAAAATTAGAGAATAGGAGCATGTTTAAATAGGTGCTATGAGGAGAAGATAGTGTTTGTGAGTAATTTAGTAAAGGGTTAAACATATGCAGTATAGTTTTCATAGAAGACATCTTATAGTGATACACTTGAGTTGGATTATTACAGATGGGAAGAATTTAGGTAGATTGAAGAGAAAAATAGAAAACTTTCTGTGATGACCAAACAGCATGATCCATGGAGGTTGTTTTCTAGGTTGCCTTAGGGAGAATGACAGTGTAAGAAGAAGACATTAATGACTAGAATAAAGGATTTGTTCAGATTTATATGATGTGAGAAGTAGGTGGAGTCAGGGTCTTCAAAGCCAGGCTGTACCTTTAAACCCAGGGGATGGACTGTTGCAGATACTTAAGCTGGGAGTGCCATCTTGATTACATGGTTTTCTGAGAAATCAACCTGAGCTGGGTAGAGGCAGGATGCTTGGCTTAGTAGTTGTGGACATTATGCACGAGATGAAGTAGACTGAATTACAGTGGTGATAGGGCGAGTAAATGAAGACCTACAGTCTAAGTAATTAAGCTATATTTTACTGATACTTATTTCTTATTTACAAATATAGTACAACAATTAACTCATTCCAGAGACAGTAATTAGCAATCAGGTTAAATTACTTTGATTACCTCTTTTACATTTAATTAAAAACATTTTAAGAAAGCTGCTTTCCAAGATGTTTTATAGACTATTCCCTATTTTTCTTTTGCTTTCTTTCATTCCTTCCCCCTCCTGGCACTTCCGTCACCTTTGTTCTCTGTCCTTCTCTCTCCCATTTTGCCTAATAAAAGAATAAAATTTTAGGATGGGATTTATTAAGATATTTTTAAAATAATTATTTTACAGAAGTATTATATAGATATAGTTTTAAAGTGAAAATAAGAATGAAAAGAAACAGGCTTCTAATATCTCTGTTATTCTCCCCACCCAAATCCAGTTCTGCTCCTAATAATTACCATTTTTAACTGCTCTATTTTTTTCTGCTGTCAGTTCTGTGCTTTTATAGTTATTTCTTGTTTTTTGTTTGAAAGTATTTATATTATTCACTGATGAATTGTTTTCTTGGTTGAAAATTTAATTTTTTAAGATGTCACACTCAGCAGTCCCAGGTATGTTTCTTGTATTTTACTTACGAAGATTTCACAGTTGTTTGTGAAATTAATGGTATTTATATTTTTAATATTTATATGACTGTTGTTTGAAACAAGACATGTATTGTGATTTTTAAAAATTTGGATTAGGTAGAAGGGAGCAAAGGGGGGGAAGGGGATATGGAGGGGAGGAAGGATAGTAGAATGTGCATATTCGGGCTGGGGATGTGGCTTAAGCGGTAGCGCGCTCCCCTGGCATGTGTGCGGCCGTGGTTCGATCCTCAGCACCACATACCAACAAAGATGTTGTGTCTGCCGAGAACTAAAAAATAAATGTTAAAAAAAAATTCTCTCTCTCTCTCTCTTTCCTCTCTCACTCTCTCTTAAAAAAGAAAAAGAATGTGCATATTTGACTACATGATCAGTGTGATTCTACATCATGTACAACCAGAAGAATGAGAAGTTACACTGCATTTATGTATGATGTATCAAAATGCATTTTATTGTCATGTATAACTAATTAGAACAAATTTAAACAATTTAAAAAATTCTTTCTTACACATTTAAAAAATATTTTGGAGTTAATATTTTCCTAGGGTTTTTTGTTTGTTTGTTTGTTTTGTTGGTGGTTGTTGTTTTCTGTATATCTATTGTATCTATTGCTATTTGTTCCCAAATATCCTATAACATATATAACAAAACTATTAAATGGTTGTTAATAAATTTTCTAAATTATCTATTTAATACAGTAACCTATTAGCTATATTAACCATCTTATGATTTTGTTTTGTTTTGTTTTTATTTTTGGCCTGGAGATATTCCTGTTGTAATTCTTCATTGTCTGGCACCAATTTCATCTGTTGTTTCTAGGCCAGACATAACTGTCACCCTGGAACTTTTCTGCTTTTATGCATTAGGATTTTATGTCACCTGCATCCAGTACTTTTTGTAAAGAAAGCCTGGGAAAGTTTTTTGACTCCTTACAGGCTTAAAACATCTTTATTTTGCCCTGATGCTTGATTGATGGTTTTGTTGAACATAGGCAGCTTCTTCTGAGAATTTTGAAGCCTCTGTAATTCTTTTAATATTGCCATTGAAAAGTCAAAGACCATTCTGATAGTTAGTGTCTCTTTTCTCTTAAAAATTTATGATCTCGTTTCTAGATATTTGTGTGTCTCTTCAAACTAATCTATGGTTTGGTAATTTTTGTTGTTATTGTTATCATTATTATTTTGATTTTTTTCCCCTCTGATTTACTTCTCAAACTCCTGTGAGGAAACTTCTGGCCATCCTGGGAAGTTGGGTATGTGGGCGTTTTCAGAGGTTAGTGAATGATTTTTATGGTGAAACACTGGAACCATTTAGCAGATTTTATTACCAATGTGACCCAAAGACTGACAAGAACAATTAGAGGAGGAAAAGTTTATTTGGGGGCTCACAGTTTTAGATGTCTCAGTCAGTAGATGGCCAACTTCATTGCTCTGTGTCTGAGATGAAGCAGAACATCATGATGGAGGAGCCTGGCAGAGGAAACAGCTGGGGAGATGGCTCCAGCAAGCAGACACAGAGACACTTCCACTCTCCAAAAACAAAATATATACCCCAAAGGCACATCCCCAATGACCCATCTCTTCTAGCCACAACCTACTTGCCTACAGTTACCACCCAGTTAATTCCTATCAGGAAATTAACACACTTATCAGGTTAAGGCTGTTATAACCCAATAATTTCATCTCTAAACTTTCTTGTATTGTCTCACACATGAGCTTTTGGGGGACATCTAATATATAAACCGTAACAGGGATCAAAGTAAATACAATGGCCTAGAACAACAGTCCTCTGGGCTTTAGTGTAGGTTGCTAATGTTGTTGTGATGTATTTCCCCTAAGAGATTTTTTCCCCCAGTGCTGGGGATCCAACCCAGGGTGTTGTGTCTAGCTAGACAAGATCTTTGCCAATGTCTTTTGGTTGATAAGGGGACTTTAGAGAAAGCCCTCCCATGCATCTGCTGCTCCCCATGTACTTTAAGCAGGAAGTCTGAAGTGTCATATTTTGGGGTATTACTTTTTGAGTTCCAATACTCTAAATCCTATATTTTCTTTCCTTTTTTGTTTTTTGCTTCCCCCCTCCCTCTTTCTCATTTGTGATACGGAATGAACTCATGGCCTCATGCATGCTAAGTATGTGTGCTGCCACTGAGCTTTGGCCCCAGCCTAAATCCTATACTTTCTGATATTATCATTTATTTAAAAAAAAAATTGTATGTGGAGCTACAGTTCTGAGTCAAGTGGCATTATGATAAAATTGGAGAAGATAGTCACAGTTTTTTTTTTTTAACTGAAAAATAGAGGAAATAACAATTGTGAATACGTTTTGACACGTTCTCTCAAGCCTTTCAATATATGGCATTTAAATTAAATATAAAAATATTAAATTGCAAAGGCATTAAAATTGCTTCACTAGATTGTATTTAGCTGATGTTACCACACTCTTGAAGCATAAAGTTAGAGCATGATTAAGAACCTTCATAAATTTCTGAATCATAAATATGTACAAACTTATGGGAAAATTGTTTGACAGTGCATATCAAAGGCCTTTTAAAAATCTGATACCTCTGATGAAGACTTCTATTCTTAGAAATATCTTCTAAAGAAGGAAATCTGAAATGTATTAAAAAACAAAGATAAATCTTCAAAATGATGATGTTCATTGTCTATGCAAGTGTAAAATTGTAAACAGCCTAAATTCCTTTAATGAAATAACTTTTAAATAAATTATGATGAAGCAGTAGGATAGAGTATTATATAGCTCTTAAATGTTAAAAGTTTAATATTATACTAAATATTATATGGAATATGTAGTTTGATAAGTGAAAGAAGCACACAGAAAATTTTACTCATAGCATACTACAAAGTAGATTATAATTTACATATTTTTTGTATAGAAAAATGAATAGAAGAAACAACTATAGATAGGATTTGTCTTTGTCTTTGGATTGTTGAATTACAGATGTTTTAAATGTTCTCTAGGATGTTATTATTTCCAGATTTCTTAAAACAACTATATATCACTTTAATAGTATGAAAAATATATAGTTTTTAAAAATACTTAAAAGAAAAACAGAAAAAAATGGTATCTTGCTGGTAAAATTAAGTGTAGTTTACTTTTTTTTTGTTTCTTTTCTACCTTCATATTACTATTTGGCATAGAATTGAGCTCATTCCTATACTGAATTATTATTAACAATTTTATAATTTAGGAAAGCAACTGACTATATTTATTTTGCCTCTTTTTTTCATTTTCTGATTCCATTCTCCCATCTTCTATATCTGATTCACCAATGAATTTATTCATGATTCTGCTGTTTATTGTATAGTATAAATATGAGTTATATGCTAGACTTGCTGTCTGAAATATTTTATAAAAATTTATTAAAGGATTTCTAATGACAACTGTTTTAGGTGGTAAAAGCTGAAGGTTTCTAATTGGGTCATACACCTAATAAATAGTCAATAAAAAGAGTGAATAAAAAGTAAGAAGGAAAATCATCCTGATTTCCTATAATTAATATTGATCTAGCTTTTAGATATTTTCCTAAGTAAACAGTCATTTTTATGTAATTTAATTACTAATTACAGTGATTTTAAACACCTGGATTCACTTTGCAGCATCTGTAAAACTCTTTAGAAAATAAGAATTGATGCATGCATAATGTTGAAATGTAATGAAATGGGTAGGATCTAGATATAAATTTATACTTTATTAATTTCAACTATACTGAATTCTTCTAGAGATTTTATAAGCTGCCCTGACAGTTCTATGGACACAATTTTTAATGACAGAATATTTTTGCATGAGTATTTTAAAACATATATAAAATTTAAATTCAAAGCAGAGATAAATTGGTCAAATTAAATATTTAATTTTTATAAGGGTGAAATAAAATATTCAGAAATATTTAATAGATGCAACTATGCATATATTTTTATTGTAATTGCTATGCAAAAATGTTTTAAGCATCCAGAGCCAAAACCTTGCTTATGCTATTAAAAATGGAATTAAACATATTGGCTGGAATTTTATATGATTTTAATGAAATTTTGGAAAATTACTATCATTAAACAGCAGTGTTAAAATAGTGCTTAAGATTAGAGGTAAGAATTACCTTCGCCATAGTTTCATTTATGAGATATGGTGAATTAAAGGACACAGACAGTTATATCTAATTTTGATAACTTCTCACAGATTAAGGAATCTTATGTTTGATCTTGATGAATTCATTATTAATTATTATTATCTATTAGTTTATAATTTTGGAAGTAAGTTTTTTATTTTTAATACAGATTTAATTTAGACAAATCTAAATTTTATCCACTGAGATGACAGGGTCAAATAAGGGGCCATGGGATAAGGCGTTTTTAAATTATCACGTACTCTAGTTTCTCCTGGCCCAAATTTGATATGTGACTATTTTCCTGTTTGTTGATCTTCTCAAAGCTCTGAATTTATCTCCAGGTTTAATTTGTTTATAACGTCAAAGCAAAAATACTACAAAATCAAAACAAATATTTTCAAATGATCTCAGCAACATAGTTCAAGGAAAGGATTACATTAAAACTGGGTCTTGTTTTCCTTTGGTGAAAATGCTTCTTCCCCTTTATTAAGTAACTCCTTCTTTCCTTCTTCTTCCTCCCTTCCTGCTTTTCTCCTTTTACTTCTGTATATAAAGGGAAACAAGAGTTCTTTAAATGAAATTTATTTTATGTAAAGAAGACAGTGGAAAATAAGTCATGCAATAAGTTTTTATTTTTTTATCTTTCTTTCTTTTTTTGATAGCAGGGATTGAACCCACAGGCACTCAGCCAGTGAGCCACATCCCCAGTTCTTTATTTTTTATTTTGCGACTTGGTCTTGCTAAGTTGCTTAGGGCCTGGCTTCGTTGCTAAGGCTGGCTTTGAATTTGTGATCCTCCTGCCTCAGCTTCTGGAGTTGCTGGGATTATAGGCAGGTGCCATGGTGCCCAGTTTTAAGTCTTTATCTTTTTTTAAGACCATCGATTCTTATTATCCAGGATAAAGAGAGATATTCAACTAAATCTTAATTCTAATAAGGTATAAGATAGGTTAGAATGTGCTTACAGTGTGTCCAATTAAGCATTATATTTCAGAAAAGAAATTTGACTGTCCTGTTCATCTTCCTGGGGTACATATTACCCTTTCCCCTTAAAATAAGTAGGGATTCTAATATAAACTTTATAGCATTTAAATAATCATAAAATATATATGAGAAAATGAATATTGTACATTGTCTATTTTTGTTTTTTATTTCTTCAGTACTGGGGTTGAACCCAGGTGAGCTGCAAACTCAGTCTTTTTGTTCTTTATTTTAAACACAGGATTTTGCTAAATTGTTAAGGCTGGCTTCAAACATGAAATCCTTCTGCTTTAGCCTTCCAAGTTGCTGAGAAGTACAGACATGTGCCACCACACCTGCCATTCTTTGTAGTTTTATCTATGACCTACCATTTAAAGCTATGACTTGAACATAGAATTCCATAGTGTGCATATATTTTAAACATTATATGCTTTCTTCATCCATCTAAATTATTTCAGTCTGTTCTTACCTTTAAATGGAAATAAGTTCATTTGGTTTTCTATTAGTGTATTATTTAATAATATTAACTTTGGGGACTGATGTATGACATATAAGATACCCCCATAAATCATCTCCAAAGTTAATATATGGTTAGATAACTAATGTATTACAGAAGTTGCAGACTTCATATATATATTTCTTATATAGAGTTTTCAACCAATGTTTATATTGAAAAAATTATTTATCTGAATACAACATACTTTAAATAAAATAATGTATGAAAAAGGGTTGGATATAGTTGTTAGATTGTCAGATTCAGATGTAGTCTCTTCAAAAAGCAAATTTTATGTAAACAAAAGTGATATGCTTTGTGTGGCTGAAGCCCAGGCTGAACACACTACTACATCCAACTCAGGTACTTGCTAATTACCATATTGTTTATTGATCAGGAAGCAGCATTTTAAGCAGTTTATATCCAAATATTATAATTTGGTGCTTAGATTTTAATGTGCTTTATTAAATCTATTGCATATTAGGGTTAATGTATGATACATACTAATATTTTTTATTTAATGCAACAGGAAATATCCACTTAGCTTTTTCATAGCTCATTTTTAGGAGCTAAATTACCAGCATTCAGTTGGAGATGCCTATACTCTATTTTGATAATCCAATATGATGGAAAGAGCATGTGTTTCGGCATCCATAGTTCTTGGTTTAAATTCTTCTATGCTATATTTATGTATACTTGGAGAAGTTTCATAAGTGCTTGAACTTCAATTTTAGCATATGAAAAATGAGAATAATACTCATCTTAATACTTCTTTTGAAGTTGTCTTTCAGATTCATTAAAATAGAAATAAAACATTATAGTGCCTTCTAGATAAGTCATCATTATATTAGTGAAAGCCATTATGATTACTGATAATCTATAATAACTAAGTAAAAGTTAATAATATTACATTAGTTTTTCAATTGCTGTTATATACTGTTATATAACCTGTTTAATTTTGCCCAAAGCTCTGAGCGTCATCTTGTTGTTATTCTTAGTGCCTCTTGTATACAATGAGGAAGGTAACAGGGAGATTAACTCAAATAACTAGTAAATTATGAAGTGAAAATATGATCCTAGATGTCTAATTTTAGATTTCTGCTCTTTGGACAAGGAAATTTCAGTTTCTTAATAATAATTAGCAATTCAGCATTCTGTATGACACATATTTATCAGCTCTAAAAATTTTATTAAGATAAATAAGTTCCAGCCTAAGCAAGATAATATAACTAGGTATTGAGGTTTAATGGAATCACTCATGTATTCATTATGTTTAGAAAGTAGATAAGATAACTTCTGTGTCATAATTTATTCCACTTATGTTTTGGTTGGAATTAGATTTAATGAGTCTTAATAATATTCTTTAACCTTTGATGTATTTATCTTCATCCAGGATACTTAGTTACATACTACATTAAGAAGATAAAATTTTCCCTTGCTTTCATCTGTTCATGAAAAAAATTGAGTCTATGTTGGAGTTGGAGTCATTTTTCTTTTCTTGTAATTCAGGAAATGACTGGCCTGGCCTTTCCATGTACATTCTTTGCAGTAATGGGAATTTTTTTTCTTTTACACTTAAAGGTTTCAGAATTTCTGTCCTTAGGTATGATAAAATTGCTAAATATGATCATTTTAATTTTGCTGAAAACTTTTTTCCATTCAATATTTTACCCGCAAAATACAAATCTCTGTGTTTTAGAAGAATTCGAACTGACAGTTTATGCAATTGCACAATTGGATATGACTACTTTTTCTTTCTAGATAAGTTTTATTTTATATATACATATGTGTATCTATGCATATATATGTGTATATGTGTGTTTGTGTACATATATGTGTATATATGTGTATATGTGTGTGTGTGTGTGTGTGTGTGTGTGTACTTTTTTTCCCTTAGCAGTGTTGGAGATAGAACCCAGGGTCTCACACATGAAGGGTAAGAACTGTACCACTAAGCCACATGCCCAGCACTCACATTATATTTTACAAATATCTTTAAAAACTTTATAGTTTCTCTAGAAAGCAAATGGAAAAAGAAACATCACTTATTTTCCACCATCCACTACTATGTTTATTTAGTCTTTCTTTATATAAAAAGAGTATATATCTTTGACTTTGTTACTTGACTTTTTAAGTTAACAATATATTATAAATATCTTTAAATATTATTTAGTATTCTATAATATTAATTAATGGCTGCAATTTAATACATACACTATGGAATAAATTTCACAAATTACCTCATTTTTTAGTGTTGAACATTGAAGCTCTCTCCTTCCTTCCTTCCTCCCTTCCATTAAAATATGAGTCAATTTCTTTTCACTAAAATTTACGTGCACATTATTTATTATTTTTCTACAATAATTTTATAAATGTGAAATGAGAAATTAAAGAGTCTGCAAGTTTAAAGATACTTTAAGGGCTGGGAATGTGGCTCAAACGGTAGCGCGCTCGCCTGGCATGCGTGCGGCCCGGGTTCGATCCTCAGCACCACATACAAACAAAGATGTTGTGTCCGCCTAAAACTAAAAAATAAATAAATGAATATTAAAAAAAAAGATACTTTAAAGTATTATTGCATTTTCCTCCAAATCATTCTCCTGTATTTATAGTGCTTTTTGTATTTCAAATATTTATTTTTGTGTAGTCATATCTACCATTTTTATGGTATGTGGTTGTGTCAATGTGTGCAGGCTGCTATAACACAACACCTTAGACTAAGGTGATTTGTAAACAATATAAATTTGTTGCTTACAATTCTGGAGGCTGGGAAGTACAAGATCAAGGTACCAGTAGATTTCATCTGGTGAGGGCCCATTCTTTATAGATGGTGTTTTCTGTTTCCTCACATGGCAGAAAGGGTCAAAAAGGCTCCTTTGAACTTCTTTTATAAGAGAGGGCATTAGTCCCATTTATAAGGATTCTGCTTTTGTGACCCTATTACCTATTAAAGGTCCCACATTTTAATACTACTATCGTGGAGATTATGTTTCCTACATGTAAAATTTTGGGACACATAAATATTTGGCCCACAGAAATAACAAAAAAAAAAAAAAAAAAAAGAAATACATGCTCTTTCCTCATTGTAAGATTCTTGGCTAATACTGCTTTAACAAAAGGCAGATTAATAATAGAAAAGGGTAATAAATTTATTTAATGTAAATTTTGCATGACACAGGAGCATTCTGAAATGAAGACTCAAAGATTCAAGGAAAACACTTTTTTGTAGAAATTGTGAAATTGGAGTAAAAAATGGTATGTTCTAATGGTAGTAAATTAGGGAACTTAGCAAGGCCTGTCCAAATTCTTATTGGCCTCTCTGTGTAAAATTCCTTCCCTTAGAAATAGGTCAGGACCCTGTGGAAGGAGGGTCTTATGACACAATTTCAAAGGGGGTAAGAGAATTATTTTATGGTTAGATTTCAGGAAAGAAAGGTAGAAGGAAGTTAGAGAACAAACTTGTGTTTGCTGTTTTTTCATTTTCCAAGGAGCCATATTATGGTTAGCATTTTTCTGCACCCCATCAGTGATATTAGATTTTGACATCATGCTTCATGCTCAGAGAAGCTTCATCCTGTGTGTGTGTGTGTGTGTGTGTGTGTGTGTGTGTGTGTGTGTGTGTTCTACTACTGTCATGGTTTGATTTCATGTAAAAGGGTCCCCAACTTAGTATGGTTTAATTTAGAATTTTTTCAACGTTAATGTTGTGCAAAAATGACACAAAGTAGCAGAAATTATACTTTGAATGTTAATATTTTCCAGGCCAGTGACATTCTGGTATGGTATTCTCTCATTATGCTGGGCAGCAAGAATGAGCCGCAACCTGCAGTCAGCTAGGTGATCAACAGATTGATATCCTAAAATGAACTGTATTATTAAGTTATAATGTTTGGTAAGTCAAGTGTATTAAATGCACTTGACTTACAATATTTTCAATTTACCATGGGTCTATCAGGATGTAACCCCATTGTAAGTTGAAGAGCATTTACATTCATCTTTAGAAATATAACACTTTGGTCCAAATAGAATTTAGTCTGGACTAGGCTTTAATACTCCAGTTATTGCTACTATAATAATGTTATCAGCTAATCATAAGAAACAGAGTTTTAGCTGGGCATGGTGGTACATGCCTATAATACCAGTGACTCAGGAGGCTGAAGCAGGAGAATCTCAAGTTCCAGCCTGCCTAAGTAACATAGCAAGGCCCTATCTCAAAATATAGATAGATAGATAGATAGATAGATAGATAGATAGATAGATAGAGCAAGATAGGGATATAAAGTGCATGTGTGTTTAATCCTCAGTACCAAACAACAACAACAACAACAACAAAACCCAGAATTTCATAGGTTCTTCTAAGTGCTTTACAAGCTTTATTTATTTAAACTTCACTTATTATATAGAAGCTACAGGTGTTATCCTGTTTCACAGATAAAGAAACTAAAATTAAGGCTTAAAGATGGGATTTAATGGTAGTTGCCTATGATTTCTAAGCTTGTTGTCTTAACCAGTAAGTATACTGCCTTTCTTGAAGAAAAAATAGTTTCACTGTAATTGAATACTATAATTACTACAGTTGAATAGAAAATTTCTTGAAAGAGAAATTGTTATCATTGATGAAGAAGCTCCAGAGGCAAAAAAGGAAACAAAGTTCCTGCCTTAAGTCTTGTAAGCCCTAGGTAAGTTTCTAGACATTTAACATAAATTTTCCATCAAGTCATATTTTTATTTTAATAGTTTATTTTCTCTGTCATATGTAATAGTAGTTAAATAAAGTTTTCTCTTAATACAATTCAAATTCAAGATGATAATTGATTGCAGTTTTTGAAATCTTGAGCAGTTTAGTTTGTGATTTACCTTATTTGGAATCATAAGTATATTCAGTTTATGTATCAGGAAAAGGAATCTGTGGGAATTCAGGTAAAGAGATCCTTGGCAGGAATTGGAATGATTCACCACCTAAATTCCTTTTTATCTTTATATTAATAAATATTTTGAATATTTGGGAGACTTATATAGAATATTCTGGTATCTTTAGCATGTATGTGTAGCAATTGAATTTTTTTTTTGGCCTAGGTTTTAGTATTATTATTCCCTATTTGAATATTTTAGTGTCAGAAAGATAGGGAACTTTTTATTCTTTTGCTTGTTCCATTTAATTGTGAAAAAAATATTTTTATCTGTTTCTTCAATAAAAAAGTATGTATTTTCATGACTAAGACATTAAAGCTGTTTTAAGATATTGATCTGGCTTTCAAATCTGGCAGTTATGCTTCATAATATAAAAAATATCACTATAGATTTGTGTAAATTTTACTCCTCCAGTAAATAATTTATTTTAAGGAGAGCATGGTATCTCTGAAGCTCTCTTTATAAGAATGCGTTTTTGAAATACAAACATTTACAAATTAGGTAATTTATAAAATATATTTTTTAGAAATATATTTTGTTGTATAACAGTCTATAATTTCTCTATGAATACAACTTTCAAATCCATGTGTATTTATATTTGTTAAAATGTTAATAATAATTAAAACATGTTATGAATCATACATTCTGTTTTGACCATCTTATCCTAATAACAGAAACTTGATTTTTTTTTTTTTTTTTTTGGAACTGAAGGTCAAACCCAGGGCTTTGCAAATATAAGGCAGACACTTTCCCATGAACTATATCCCAGCCCTTATTTTCTTAATTATTAGTCTATAAGCAAACAACACTCTTGTGTTCACTTTGAAAAAAAATATCTATTTTTAAATGACTATGAATATTACCACTAAAAATATAACACCTAGCTGTTTTGGGTGGTGAATTTCATCTTGGATATATCTGTTAAATTTATTTTTCAATATCTCAAAATTTTCTTGCACTTTTGATGAATTTGATTATCATCTTACAAAAGGTATCTATGACAAAATTTGAGGTAGCTATTTTTTTAATTTTTATATGTATATAGTACTGGAGAATGATAATAGGGCCTCGTGCTTGCTATTGCAAGCATTCTACCATTTAGCTGCATTCCTAGTTCTTTCTATTTTATTTTGAGACAGGGTCTGAGTTTCTCAAGCTGACCCTGAACTTTTGATCCTTCCACCTTAGCCTCCTGAGTAGCTGGGATTACAGTCATGTACCACAGTACCTGGTTCCTTGAGATATCTTTATAAACTCTGGGAATCATTTCCTTCATTGTTTTCCACAATGTAAATTTTTTAATTCAATAGGCTCCTTGAGGTATATTTTCATTTGGTTTTTAGTAAATATAACTTTTTTTTAAGTTGTCACATTTTTCTCAATGGAGAATTGTTTTTATTCACTCATTAGCTGATTTCTAACATCCTGAGGGTAATAATCTGCACCACTAGAATCAATTTTTGTGTTCCCTCTTTAAATGTTTCCTTTGAGAGGACCCCAATTTTACCCCTAAGTTTGATGACTGGCTAGGAGGATTCATAATATTTTTATTAATAATTCATCATATTTTTATACTCATGGCTAAGATCTATTACAACAAAAGGAAAAGTGGGTATAGGGCAATATCCCCTAGGGGAAACCAGGCACAAACTTTCAGAGTTCTCCCTCCATGGAGTGACCCAGGAAGGATATATTCTCTGTCAATGAGTTGTGACAAGTGTGAAATGTTTCCACCACTGATTTGTCTTAGAGTACCAAGGTGTTTTTTTTTTTTTTTTAGAGATGGTCTTTTGGGTACCCTCTGTCTTGTGTGTCCCCACATTCCAATTTCTCAGAAAAATTGCAAGCATTCAGCACAAATTGTATTGTTTGTATTAATAGTTTAGGCACAAAATGAACCCACTCTTCTGAGTTCTGGGAATAGCTGGAGTCCTGATGATATCCAAGTTCCCAGATGCCAATCAAGGGCCAACTTGTGCCAGCGCTTTCAAAGAAAAGCAACCAGGTCAGCTAAATTAACTCTCTTTTTTTTGCACAGTCTACAACGTTGTTTATATCGTGCTCATTTCCTCTGAAATCTTTTCATCAGTCTTTTCAAACACTGTTATCATTTTACCTTCAAACTTTTGATAAAAGGTCAGTTTGAGAGAATGTTCTCAGAGAAGCAATTGGTCCTCCCCCTGCTTGCAGTCTGGTGTACTGCCATCTGTTGCTTAAGGGTACATGGTATGTCCTGAGAATTGTGTCATTAGGCAACTTTGTTTTTGTGTGACCATCAGAGGTACTAACAAAAAATTAGATGGTGTAACCTACCCACCCCTAGGTTGTATGGTATAGTTCATTGCTCTTGGAACATGATGAACAAAACAACAAGAGATCAAATCAACACAAGAGAAAATGATATAATCAAGAAACACAGTAAACATGGGATGTCTCTCAAAAACCTTGTCTGCTAATACTATCAAACAGGGTTAGAAATTCATCATATGAATTTTTAGGGAGACACAAAAATTGAGACTGTTGTAATACTTTGTAATCTTGAGTCTTTGAGCAAATCACCTTTACCTTTCCAAATCTGAGTTTTCTTCTATCTTAAACCTTAAATAAAAGCTGTGCTAGATAATTTCGAAAATAACCTCTAATTCTCCAGTTGTTTGTTTTATATACATTTTATATACATTTGTATCCAGGTTTATGTGGAATGATGGGATTTTTAAATTGCTTTATTCTCTAGCTCCCAATAGTAATTTATTGTAGATGCACCTCAGAGGTTTCTAGTGCACTTAATTTACTTCTATTTTAATTTTTCCTACTTTCATGATTTTAAGTTCCAAATATAAAGTTGTGTTTTTTATAGCAAAAATCCAGAGGAAAATATTAAGTCATGTACTCCCTATCCTTAATGACCATAGGTATGAAAGATGACAGAGCAAATACTTATTCACCATTTAACAGATGAGGGAATGATAATTTAGATAGAATAATCAATTTGTAAATAAATGCATAGCTAATACAAAGTATAGCCTAAATAGAATATAATTTCTTCTAACCCCTTGACAGAAAGTTCTTAAGAGCAAATACAGATTTTTTTTTTTTTTAATGTTGTTATCCTTAGTGACTGGAACATCGGAATGACTCAATAAATGTTAGATGATAGTTTTTCAACTCAGCAAAGTACTCATTATCTCATTCAACAAAAATGTTTGAGAACTTAGACCTCAAAGAATCTTCATTCTGCTATTTTGCTGTATTTTGATTAAAGGTTTCTGCAGTTATCTTTAGTGTTTCTGATTCACATAGGACCTGCCTTTGGCTATTCTCTTTAGAAAGATTTCTGCCTTTCTTCTAGCCACTCCTCTTTCTTCCTGTAGGAGAGATACCCTGGTAAATTATGATGTGTATTTGGACTACTGGTGTGCTTTCAGGTGCCATTCTGGTCTAGATCAGAGTACATCTGTACCTCTTCTCATCCGTCCTGGAGAAAGAAGCTTTCAAAACAGCACCATTTCAAAGAAATTCTTATGATAGAGTAAGATGAAGCAATTTTCCATTTTCAGTGAAGATTGGTGACCACTCTGGTGAAAAATGTGTTCAATTGTTCTTGTAAATCAAAGAGAATTAAGGAGCTATTTTATTATTTCTTATAATGCTTTATATATCCTGTACTGACATTTTCTTTTCAGTAAGCTGGACTTAAAGTATAGCTCATCAAGTGCACTTAGAGAATTTATTTTTATCCAAAAGTTCTCTGGCTGTTTTGGAAGATTCTTCTCTAATCATTTTATTTTCAAAATATTTTTCTACAGTAACATGGAAAGTCATCACTATAACTAAATTACTGATATTTTAAAAGTACCTACTAAATTATTTTTTAAAAGTGTATTTAATTGCATATTGAAAAATATTCTATACTTAAAATAGTGTCTGTTGACAGTGAAACTATAATTTAGAATCATGTATTTATAATTTCAATATCATATTTAACAAGTTACACTTATAGTTCTTAATTACTAAGTATTATTTGAAGGAGACATTTTTAACTACCATGTAATTTGGAGTTTTAGGATAAAATCTAATGCAAATTTGATGCTTTAGGCTTATAAAAGAAGGTGTTAGATTAGTTTGTAATTTAAAATACTTGTAAACTTAAAGGTGTGTTGTTGATATTATATCATTTGTAAAGATTTCAAAGAATTATTAAGTTTAAGAAAAACAAAAAGAAAAAGGATTATATGTGAAATAGGAAGCATATTTTCCAGTGGAGCCACAGTCATAACACAATGGTGATGTAAGATATAAGAGCTTAGGTGGAACGATGATTTTAATTTATGTCTATGTTCCTCATGCTTGAATTTGTTAATAATTAGAATCAATAATACATTTTCATTGCTTTTGCAAAAATTTCTATCAGAAGGACTATAACACACTTCAGTGTATTCCATTCTTTCTCTTCCTTCCTTTTATGTGGTGCCAGGGCCTCACGTGCTAACCACACCATCTATCTCTGAGCTACATTTACAATCAATCCCATTCTCCATACAGTCTATTAAATATTGTCTCCTGGCCCCATGCAAAGAAAAGCAATAATGACAGAAAATGTGATTTTGTTTGACATCTGGTGACATACTATATATATTAATACATGTACATATACAAAGTTGATACAAATCTATATAAATTATAAATATTTCAGTTACTACTGAAATGGAACTAGTTTTATTTGATCACCCAAATGTTTTACCATTTGACTAGCTGGTAGTGACTAAGGTTATTCTATCTTCAGGCCTAGCTAATTATCATACAAAAGCACAAAGTCACATTTCTGAAAAACTCAGAATAAATACCTTAAGATATAACAACTTAATTTTTACAATGATGTAGTAGTTTTCATAGCAGATTAAAATAGACATTTATGTAAATATTGTTTTGGCTTAAATGTTAATTCCACCCCCATGAGTTTTCCATATAAAGGGTTTCTGCAATATTAAGATTCTTTTTTATTTTATCTATTTGAATATTAGTTTCTTATTTGTAAATGCTTATCCTACAGTTATTTTTCTGGAGTTGCCTATTAGGCATATCTTTAGCACACATTTCTTTCCCAGATATTTGTGAGTACATTGAATATGTATTTTGGCAATATCACACATATCCTAAAAGAAAAAAAATTAGTAACAAATAAGTTTAGAATATACTCTTAGAAATTTCATGGTAAATAAAAATTGAATTATACTGATATTATTTCATCAGCCACCATTACTTATAAATCCAAATGATATTCCAAAGGAATTTGGGAAATTTTCTTCTGGAGGTTAGAAAGATTTAATTGAATTAATTTATGAAACTATCTAATTGAAATTTAAGATTAATATAAGCATTTAAAGTTACAAAAATCATTCTAGATACTACATTAGCTATGTTCTACTAGTTAATTTTCCTCATTACTATTTTTATGTATTTTTAAATTTCTAGTATGATTTATTTATTTTCTGATCCATGGGTTATTCAAATGTGTTTTTTCAAAATATATGTTTGTAGTTTGTAGGTTTGCTTATTTTTTACATACCCGAATTTAAGTGTATTGTTGTCAGAGAGGGTGGATTAGCTTCATATATTTTGAAATTTCTTGAGACTATCTGGCCTAGTATCTGGTCAAAGATTGTATTATGTGTATGCTTGCTCTGTCCAGCTAAACCCATGGCGGGAGTTGCACCAAAAGTGGCTGCAAGAGAGTTCCCATAAGTGAGTGTCCTGACCATTTCAGACCTGGGGCCAATTGGGATTCCAAACAAGGAAACACTAAACACTTAGGAGATCAGACTAAAGGCATTTATTAGGGAAATACACTGACAGGGCATTCCAGTGATCCTTGCCACAGATAGTGAGAGAAAGATATTCTAATTAGGTGAGTCTGACACAGAGGTTTGGGTTATGAAGTTTATATGAGAGTTTAAAGGAATTTGTCTTAGTTCAAGAGATAGTTTCAACTTGTTTAGCAATAGGGACAATTTCTTAGGGTTTTTGTGGGGAAAAGTCTAAGTGCATAGAAATTTTCAAGGCCCAGTCTTGGGTTCCAGCCTAAATGGGGAAAACAAGCAGTTGGGAGGTCTCAGAGCTGTCAAGGCATTCTAGGTTTCTAGGTCAGAACACAGAAAGAAAGGAGGAAGGCCTTCAGGGAGGGGGAGAGGTAGATGTGGGTGACTGAAAGCTCTACAATGCTTAAAAAGAATGTATATTTCCTGATAATCAATTGCATATTTTAATGAAATTCATTAAACTAATTTTGTTAATTTTATTGTGGTAAATTTTTATAACTATCTTAATTATCCCATTAGTATTTAAAAGAGGCAAGTAAATCTCCCCCAATCATTTCTCAATATCTCCTTTTTTTTCCCCCTCAGCTTATGCTAACTGTATCTACTTTGGGACTCTTTAATTAATTATGTCCATGTAGTTTAAAATTGTTTTATATTCCTAGTGAATTGAAAGATTTCTTACAGTGAAATACTTTCCTAATTTCTGGTAAGAATTTGATTATATTTTGTCTGAAATATATTTGGATATTTTAGATTTCCTTTGTTTTGTGTTTGCATTGTGTTTTTTCTCCATCTATTTCCCCTAGAGTTTCAAAATCTATGTATTTTACCTACATTACAAATTGCTAGAGCTGGATTATTTTTGTGTAAAAATGCTATATTTATTTATTTATGTACTTTAAACATCAGTAGACTATGTTTTGAAAAAGCTTAGGTTTATAGGGAATTTGAGAGAAAAGTACAGTTTAAATACATCACCTCACTACCTCAAGTTTTCCCTATTAACATCTTGGGTTAATGCATTTGTTATAATTGGTAAGCCAATACTGACAGCTTATTATAAACTAAAGTCCATAATTTATAGTAGGCTTCATTCTTGAGTCTATATATTCTATCCTGAATACCAGTAAGATTAGTGGATGTGTAAGAGTTTGCTTAATTTTATATGAAACAGCCCAGCTGCCTTCTATAGTGACTTTAATCCTGTATTTCCATCAGCAGTGAGCGAGAGTTCCCTTTACTTTATATCTTTCCAGTATTTGATGGTCTCAGTGTTCTGGAATTTAGTAAGAATCTTAAAAATATCCAATCAGACATTTCCTTTTGTGAAAGGGAAAAATATATCTATTTTGACTCTTATTATTCATCTTATCCTGTCCTTTTTAATCTGTCCATATGCCCTGCTGTTTCTGTTAGTCTTTTTTGTTATTGTTGTTCATTTAGTATATTTGTTTTTCCATTTTCTCCCTCCTTTGTTTTAGAATTTATGCACTATATAAATATTATTTTGATGGTTATTCTTCAATGATCATACATGATTAAATTTTAAAGCTAAATGGCAATTTAGGACTAGGATCTTAGAATATTTAGAGGTGAGAATTATTCTTAACCTGAAATTTTCACTTTTTCTTTGTATTTCATTTTCTTTTAAAATATCTCTGTAACAAAAATTATTATAATTATAAATATTTTAAGTTTTATTTTACCTTCCCAGAAGAATAGTTCATTCAAGCATATCTCTCTTTGTCTTTGCCGGCACTGGGATGAAAATAGGAATTCTGACAATGATGCTAAAAAAAAAATTATATAACATTTCAACAGATACTAAGAAAACAATTTTCTGAACAATTTACATTATCCTGAATAGAATTATTAAATATAATGAAAAGGAAAGGTGAAAGTAAACAAACAGATCTGTTAACCTCCTTATTTGTTCACATATTAAAATAATCCTCAACAGCTGTTTACCCAATTTAAATTAAACCATTAAAATCACGTGAATAATAAAAAAATTCGGATCCATTTATTCATGAGCGCTCTCATATATGATATATGGACATATGCAAAAACAGACATACAACACAAAACAGAAATGTGCACACATAACATACAACACATAAGACAATAGTAAAGGCCTTGTAGCTTTACATAGGTGAAATCTCCATTGCAATGTTTAAAAACTCCACAGTCAAAAAATAAAACTGATCAGAACATCATTAACCTAGGTCTGTATGAGCTCAAAAATAAAATAGAACTTTATGATGTGGGAAAAGGCAATAATAAAGTAGACATTGAAAAAAGCATCCTGGTTAATCACTGTCACAGATGTAAGATTGGCCAAGCTGGAGCTCTGGATATCAACTGTTATGGATTTGAGTCAAATCATCTTCTTTTTGGTCTGTAGAAATTGTTTTGGTTAGTCTCTCTGGAATCCAAATTAGCTGTTGTTCTCCCTGTGGAAACACACAAACAGAACCCTGACTCCAGACAATCAGAATTCCTATTTTCATCCCAGTGCTGGCAAAGATAAAGATGAAACCAAACTACAGCTTCTTCGATAGTTATCACAACAAACTGTATAAACTGATGCATCAATGAAAAATAACTTAACAAGTAATGCTCAAACAAGGAGTCCATTTATTTTGGGAGGAAATGGACATATTGATAGATTCCTCTGCCTTGAACTGCTTGCAGAACTTGCCTGGACCATGTATCACTTGCATGCATTGTGAACTATCTGTTAATGCAGTGAATTATGGTAGTGCTGGCTTATCTTTGCTGATGTGTCACCAGTGATGCAATTTTTCCAAAGGCTTGGTGTCCTGGCATTTCTGTATCCTCCTCCCTTCTACTAGTGATGATCTAAATTTGGGGGCCAACAGAGTTGAGGCAAAGAACCTCACCCCCCCACTGGTGCATAGGCCTATCCACAAGTATGGCTATATGCTAGACTGGTAGTCAGTGACGGGTATGATCCAATTGCAGTGGTATCAACCTACGACAGGAGGCTGACGCCTAGAGGTCAGTTCATTCGATGACAGGTAAGAACCATATGTTGAATTGGACAACCTAACAGGCATGGTCCCCTAGCCATATTGCTTGTTGCTTAATTAAACAGAAGGGGGGAGATGCTAAGAGCCATAGCCAAGTAGTATGATGCATGACATTTTTGGTTGAAAGGTGATATCAGCAAGCCATTGAGATGATATGATTATGTTAAGATCTGCATTCTTATGGATATTAGACCCCTGCTGTCCACCTCGGCCTGCTAAGGGACTCCTGGAGAGTTCCCATTGGTTGGGGAAGTGCGGTAGGAGGGAATTCCGGAGGAGGGACTTCCTGTTGGGGTCCGGGAGAAAGCCAAGTGTGTCGGTTGGCAGTTTTTCCCTGGGAGCGTATGCGGCATTGGCAGCAGTTTCAAAAATAAAGTTTGTTACTGCTTGAGTGGCTCGTGATTTTGTGCCCAGCCAGATTGCAGCAGTCCATTTTCTGTTGCCATAACTGACTATTACAGATTGGATAATTTGTTGAAAAAAAAATAGAAGTTTATTTAGCTCATACTCTGGACATTAGAAAGTCCAAAAGCATGACACAGATATCTGGTGAGGGACTTTTTGCATTATCGTAACATGATGTAGGGTATCACAAGACAGAGAAAGTGTGCCAACTGGGTTCTCCTCCTTTTCCTATAAAGTCACTAATGTCATTATGGAGATATGATATTATCTGATATTTATTATCTCCCAAATGCTATATCTTCAAATACTATTAATTTGGAGAGTAAGTTTGCAACATACAAACTTTTGGTAGACATATAGCAATCTCTGTGATTTAACTGCTCAGTTTCTTTCATTCTATCTTCTTGAGTCTTTCTTCAGTTCTAATATGTTGTTGAACAACTTTTATTTTCAATGGTTTTTATTTCCAAAAGTTCTATTTTTTTCAAATATTGAATATTTTGGACATCTATTATATGATTTGATGCTTCTACTGTATAATTAGTTTAAAAAGCAACTAAACAAAGGTATGTTTTACTGATAACAGATTTTCCCCATCCTTAAATTCCACTTAGGTACATACAAGTAT
This sequence comes from Ictidomys tridecemlineatus, assembly GCF_052094955.1. Lineage (NCBI taxonomy): Eukaryota > Metazoa > Chordata > Mammalia > Rodentia > Sciuridae > Ictidomys > Ictidomys tridecemlineatus. Next base: position 119,165,669 of record NC_135479.1, read on the forward strand.
ACAAACACTATTGTGTCCACTTTCAACATCCATCTTATTTTCCAATGCTTTGAAAATTGAGCATATTATATTATTATTATTATGTACCATAATTACTTAGGTTCTTCTTCCAGAATATAAAAGAAGTGTGGCAGAAATAAGTATATTAAGGTTATGTTATACCACAAATAATTTGATAATTGTGTCAAATCTTTAGAGAATAAAATAGCTAATCCAATTTGACATGACCTATGGCAATTGGTGTTAACATTTGTAATTATATTATGCATTAGATGAAGTTAAATATATACATGTTTATTTATGTTATGTATATTTTAAGTAATATTAAATGAAAATTAATAACTTTAAATCAATATTCGACTTCCTCTTCTACAATGTTTCATTTTTAAATATTAATTGTTAGTAATTAAAAAATAAATTCATAACTATTGCTTATATAGTACACTCTGTCAATTTTATAATTATAATAAGATATCAGACACTAATATTCTGATTAGAGATTTTTTCCTAATTGCTCATATTTATGCTTAATTGACTTGCAAAACATACTGTATGTTTTATTTCTGATGTGTTTCAAGTATTGTCATGCCCATTTTATTTTGAGAATAATACATATTTTGATTTATTTCATATTTAATAATATGTTTTATCTAATTTGACAATAATATTAAGAGGAAGTCAACTATAGTCAAATGACCTAGACTTAGTTTGATTATTTTAAAAATTATTAAAAAATATTTTTCTTTTTTTGCGGTGCTGGGGATTGAACCTAGGACCTCATATTTGCTGGGCACACTCTACCTCAGTGCTACAACCTCAGCTCTCAGGCCTAGATTTAAACCATCCTGCTTTTAAAAATAAGCAAATAAAAACTTATAATTCTCTGTCAGTTTTTTTTTGGTTGTTTTGAATATCAGTTTTGTCATTTATAAGATAAGAATTATGGTGTTAATACAAAATGAAAAAATGAATCTTTCATAGTACTTGGTACACAATATTATCTCAATAAATGCAATTGTGATAGTTGTTTTATTTTTATTATTCAGAGCAGGCATAAGATTTTTACATCATTTGAATATTTTCCTTTGAAGGGCACATACAATCTATTACATAAACCAAAACACAAAATAAAAACGATTACTGCTATTTATTCAATATAATTTTTAAGTGTTGGAAGTAGGCATTTATAGCTATTATTTGGTATAAGTCCTTTTATGTTAGAATTATGATGCAGTAGTATCTGCCTGTGAGTGTATTTTAAGTATGTATTTTATATCTGAGCTACAGTTTGTTTCATCTTGGAAAAATAAGTAGATTTATTTGGATCTAGTGTTCATAAATACATTAATTTATTTTATGTCTTTAATTTGTCAAAACTAACTTCAATTAACTGGTGCAACAATTAATAATTTAATGAATCATATACATATTGATTGAAATGTATAAAAAATCTCTGTAAAAAATCACCATCAGACTTTGAGTTGATTTTTGTGCAGGGTGAGAGATAGAGGTTTAATTTTATTTTGCTACATATGGATTTCCAGTTTTGCCAGCACCATTTGTTAAATAGGCTATCTCCATTGGAGAATGGATGTATTTGGCACCCTTGTCTAGTATGAGATAACTGTATTTATGTGGGTTTGTCTCTGTGTCCTCTGTTCTGTACCATTGGTTCACAAGTCTATTTTGGTCCTAATACCATGCTGTTTTTATTACTATGGCTCTGTAGTATAGTTTAAGGTCTGGTATTGTATTGCCTCTTGCTTCACATTTCTTGCTAAGGATTGCTTTAGCTATTCTGAGTCTCATATTTTTCCAAATAAATTTCATGATTGCTTTTTCTATTTCTATGAAGAATGCAGTGGGATTTTAATAGGAATTGCATTGAATTTGTATAATGCTTTTGATAGTATGGTCATTTTAAAAATATTAATTCTGTCTGTTCAGGAGCATGGGAGATCTTTCCATCTTCTGATGTTTTCTTTAATTTCTTTCTTTAGTGTTCTGTAATTTTTATCATTTTCATTATAGAGGTCTTTCACCTCTTTTGTTAGATTGTTTCCCAGGTTTTTTTTTGTTTTTGTTTTTGTTTTTTGTTTTTTTTTGGAGGTTATTGGGAATGGAGTAGTTTTCCTAATTTCTCTTTCAGTAGATTCATCACTGATGTATAGGAATGCATTTGATTCATGAGTGTTGATTTTATATCCTTATACTTTGCTGAAATCATTTATTAGTTCTAGAAGCTTTCTGGTGGAATTTTTTGGATCTTCTAAATATAGAATCATGTCCTTGGCAAATATTGATAGTTTGAGTTCTTCTTTTCCTATGTGTATCTCTTGAATTTCTCTTGTCTAATTGCTCTGGCTTGAGTTTTAAGGAATATGTTGAATAGAAGTTGTGAAAGAGGACATTCTTTTCTTGTTCCAGATTTTAGTGGGAATGCTTTCAATGTTTCTCTATTTAGAATGATGCTGGCCTTCATTTGAGCATATATAGCTTTTACAATGGAGAGGTATGTTCCTACTATCCCTAGTTTTGCTAGTGTTTTGAACATGAAGAGGTGCTGTATTTTGTCAAATGCTTTTTCTTCATCTATTAAGATGATCACATGATTATTGTTTTAAGTCTATTAATATGATGAATTATGTTTAAAGACCTAAGTACTAGAACAGAGACCTTGTGACTAATAGAAGAAAAAATAGGACCAAATTTTCACCACGTCAGCCTTAACAAGACTCCTAAAGCACAAGAAGTAAAATATCAAGAATCAGTAAATGGGATGGATTCAAATTAAAAAGCTTCTTCTCAGCAAAGGAAACAATTAATAACATGAGGAGAGAGCCTACAGATTGGGAGAAAATCTTTACCATATGCACCTCTGATAAAGCATTCATCTTTAAGATATATAAAGAACTCAAAAAACTTAACACCCAAAAAACCAAAAATAAATAACCCAATCAATAAATGGGCTAAGGAACTGAACAGACACTTTACAAAAGAAGAAATACATTTGATCAACAAATATATGAAAAAATGTTCAACATCTCTAGCAATTAGAGAAATGCAAATCAAAACTACTCTAAAATTTCATTAACTTCCAGCCAGAATGTCAATGCTCAAGGATACAGGCAACAATAAATGTTGACGAGGATGTGGTGAAAAAGGTACACTCGTACATTGCTGGTGAGACTGCAAATTGGTACAACCACTATGGAAAGCAGTATAGAGATTCCTCAGAAAATTGGAAATGGAACCACCATTTGACCCAGCAATCCCACTCCTTGGATTATACCCAAAGGACTTAAAATTAGCATACTATATTGACACAGCCACATCAATGTTTATAGTAGCTCAATTCACAATAGCTGGACTATAGAACCAACTTAGGTGTCCCTCAATAGATGAATAGATAAAGAAAATGTGGTATATACTCAATGGAATATTACTCAGCTTTAAGGAAGAGTGAAATTATGGCATTTACCAGTAAATGGATGGAGTTGGAGAATATCAAGCTAAGTGAAATAAACCAATCTCACAAAACCAAAGGCCGAATGTTTTCTCTAACATGCAGTTGCTAATTCACAATAAGGCAGGGGACACTAGGGAAGAATGGCCTTACCTTAGATTAGGTAGAGGGAAGTGATAGGAGGATAGAGGAGGGAATGTGGGGATAGGAAAGATAGTGGAATGAAACAGACATTATTACTGTATGTATATACACATACAGTAATAATGTGTGTGTGTATATATATATATATATATATATGACTACATGACCAATATAATTATGTAACATGCACACTCAGAAAAATAAGAACTTATATCCCATCTATGTATGCTATATCAAAGTGCATAAATGCATTCCATTGTCATGTATAACTAATTAAAACAAAAAAATTGAAAACAAAAAAGATCAACATCCCAAGTTCTGCAAATTGTTAGGAGACATGCTTTTTGGAAGTGCATGGAAGATTTGTTAGTGGAATAGCAACTTGGTTTAGAACTAGAACTTTATTTTGCTTTATTTTTTGTTCATTTTTAAAATTTCTCTTTGTGTGTGTGTGTGTGCAGGGATTTAATCCAGAGGTGCTTAACCACTGAGCTGCATCCCCAGCCCTTTTATTTTATTTTTTTTTTAATTTTGAGATAAATCTTGCAAAATTGCTTAGGAACCTTGCTATGTTGCTAGGCCAAACTGGAACTTTTGATCCTTCTGTCTTAGCCTCTCAGGTCTTTGGGATTACAGTTGTGTGCCTCTGTGCTTCACAGAGCTTAATTTTTAAAGAATTAGTTTCATTGAATTTTTTTTATCATATCATATTTCTTACCATGAAATATATCCTTGTTCTGACCATATAGTTCAATTGAAATAAGTGCTTTGGCAACAGTCCAAAAAAGGTAAAACAATCAGAAAGGGGCTCATTATCATGTCTTAACTAATGATAACATGCATTATCAGACTTTAACTTTTCAGAGAAGGAAGCTGTGTCTTGTTTTGTGGTTTCGTTAGCAATATCAAATATATTATTCTTTCATTTACAATATATCTTTTTTAAAAAGATCAACATGTTTCTAGGATAAAAATAAACTTAACACAGGATTTCCCTTAAATTACACTATTATTAAGTCTCTTCTGAAATGTTTCTAAGTATGTTACATCATTCCTGTGCAAAAATTGTTTAATGTATGCTACACCTTTTATATTGTATCTCTATAGTCAATAATGAATTTTACGCAGTTTCATCCATCAAAATATTATTATCCTTGATTATATAGTTATCATGAATGTTATAGATTATATAAAAACTACAAAATTGTAAGATCATCTAAATTTTTTTTCAGAAAAGTACATATTATATACATTATATTTGTAAATAAAATACATGTGTATATCATACTTTGTAAGAAATTCTCCTTTTATAAGGAGCTGGTATTGATCTAAGCTTAATTCTTTCAATATGTGAAATGAATAATATTGTCAGTGTAATATAGAACTTAAAAGTATTTAGCCTTACAGTTAAAAGAACAAAGAATAATTTACATATAAAAAGAACCCATTCTAAGTTTACATTTGAATGAAGTTTGGTAAATATGTGTACTGTGATAACTACCACCACATATTTACAAGTGTTTTGTACTAATCTTCTGGTAGAGTAAGTGGTCTACTGCTGAGCTACTTCATCTCAGTCATTTCAGGATCTCTTTCTATTGTCTGATGAATCTTAATTCCCTGCTTCTTCACATGTCTGATGTCTTTGATTAGGTGTGTATGTGAGTGATAAATTGCTGAGTGCTTGTTTTGTTTTGTTTTAGAGATTGTTGAATTTTTATGATCAGCTGTATTAGACAGGTGGTTTGAACTGTAGTTTATTTCAGGCAAGATTACTTTGACTGCTAAAATACCATGCTTTGGAGTTTTCAACTGGATGGTGTAGGTATTCACAGATGTCTGTACATCTAGGCTAATCAGTGCTTTAGGAATTGTTCAGCTTATAACTCTTTGTTTTGTTTTTGTGGTACTTGGGTAGAATCCAGGGCCTTGCACATTCTAGGCAACTGCTCTACCACTGAGCTACATCTGCCTCTCCTTTCCTCATTTTTGCTGAGCCTCATTGAATTCCATCTTGTATGGCAAAGCTTCATTGTTGTGTACTCCCCTAGAGCTCTTTCTCTGGGTAGCTGCATCAGTTGTGGTACTCTGCCTTGCACATGTTGACTTCCTCAACCTTCCCAAACCCAAACCTCTGTTTCTTCCACTCTTTGAGACTGCTTTCTCTGCATCTGGGAAGTGCTTGCAGGCAGAATACTAGGATGACTATTGGATCATATTGCATTTTTTTTTCAGGGATCACAGTCCTGCTCTGCCTGTTGTCAGTATTTGAAAATAATTTGTTTTAAATCTTTTTCTTCAAATGAATTTTGTTGTTTGTTTTGCTTTGCTTTGTTTTATACCTATGGGAGGGCAAGTCTGGCTTTACTTATTTTCTCTTGGTTTATAGCATATGATCACCATTATTTTTTTAAATTAAAAACATGCTTTATTGATAAATGTAGGTGCTTATAATATTAGTATAGTTACCTGAGTATAGGTTAAATTGAGCCCAAAATGACATAAGAAATAAACAGGACCTGATAGGTTGATTAATATTTATTTAAGTCCTTTATTAGATTGTTTTGTATAAAAAATTTACAAAGTGTTAATATAACTCTTGGAATCTTTACAGTTCTTTGTCAAATTAAATAGTGGAATAACATGTATTTAAGCCCACACAAAGCACATTAGGGAATTCAAAAGTAGAACATAGCTTTTAATTACATGTATAGCTTAGGTATATAAAGCTCTTTCAGAACTTTTCCTTTAGGGTTACAATTTTAAGAAGGATTCTTTCTGTATTTCTTTTCCTATTGGATACTATTCCTCTCCAATTCTGCTATAAAGACATCTTCTAAGACCCCATTTTTAAGATATCATATTTCCATCTTGCCTACTTCAATATTGTGATTTTGAATTATGTTTGTGAAAGAGTAATTCTGTATGATTTCTTTTCCCACATTAGATGTGTTTGTAAAGCACCATAGTAAAGAATATTCTTTAACTTAATGTTACTCAGCATTTCTCTGGTATATTTCAGCCACAAATCCTTGTTGACTCAATGCTTATTAAGAATATAACCTGGTGAATCTAGTTATCTATAATAGTGTCTGAAGATTTTATTAGTATATAAAGCACTTGGTGATCTTATTAAATGCAAATTCCCATTCTGTAGGACTGGGGTGAGACCTTAGAGTTTACATTTCTTGTTAGGTTTCACATGATGTCATTGCTTTCCTTGAATAGCAGCAAGGATCTATACAGTCATTTTGGGAAATACTGTGGAGTCTTTTTACTTGGCACAAAATAACACCTTGTAGTAATAGAACAGTTTGATAATATTTTCTGATGCCAGGTTAAAAAATAGGGTAACAAAATTAGAAAAAGGTTGCCCATCTCTTTTATGAGACAATTCTAACCTTAATAGCAAAACTGGGCAAGAACATTAGTATAAACAAGAATACCTGCCAAATTCACCAATGAAGACAGGTGAATTCTAAACATTATTATATAAATATTTTTCATATTATTTAGTATCTTCATAATCTTTCCTGGAAAATGAGAAAAGGTAGAAATGATTCCATTTGAATTTTTTCTAAGACCAGAAGCATTATTAATTTGGACAATAAGCCATAACATTATTTGTTTAGCTTTCAAGCAACAAAGATAAGACCATATAGACAGAAATAACATACTTAATAGGAGATGGTGCTAGGTGTGTAGGGGATTTTACACACACACAACACACTCACACACATACATTTGGAATGACATAGAGACAGTAATGAAATTGAATTCATCATTAAAAACTCTAGATCTAGGTTCTAGAAGTTTTACCACAAGTTTTAAACCTTCAAAGAATATTTAACCCCATTGAATGCTAACTTTGTAGAAAGTGAAAATACAAAATGATGTCTAGTTCTTTAATTGATACTAGTATAACTGTAATAGCGAAACTGGTCAAGGAAAATATTAGAGAACAAAATTATTAATAAACATAGAGGAATTCTAAATATTATTTTGCCAAACATCCAGTATTCTTGAATTCTATTCATTCTAGGAACCAAAAGGTTTTAATATTTTAAAGTATATTAAGATGATTTTTTTCAAATAATATTTTAAAAGAACAAGAAATATTGCAGTTTTAATGGAACTTGATAAATTTTGATAGGATTGAATAGCATTTCATCATAATAACTCTTGGAAAACTATGATACAAGGCAACATTCTTAATTTCATATATTTTCCAAAATCTTATAGCAAACATCACTGTTAGTAATGAAATTTCAGGAGGTTTTCTTTTAATGTGAGAAAAAAGTCAAAAGATGCAGTCTTTATTTCTACCAGAGGACAACAAAATTATATCATGAGCAAAACTATAGTAATCACTTTTAAGATTTCTGTCTAAAGTCACTAAGTGAACTCAGTTACTTTCTCCTTACTCATTTAGCATTTTCAATGGACTTGGGACTTGGTGGCCAATTTTTTTACCATATGTCTATTTGATTATGTGGTTTAAAACCCAAGGATTGAATGGATTGGCCTAAAAGTTCTGATTCTATGGGTGTTTATATTATTAAAAATATGTGATTTTCCTCGTCTAATTTTGAAGCGTTCATGAATACTGTAAAAAGATGTATAAGTTAGTGATTTTGCACAAAAATGGACAGAAATTTCAGAAAAAAATGAATGTAAATCTCAAGAAATGTTATGATTTGAATCTTCTAAGCTTATTGACACTAACTAAACCTACATATGCCCTTTGTGATTAAGTAATGATCTAAGATTATTTGGAAGGGATATATATGAGAAAAAAAGTAGGTTGCCATGTGTTTATTTGTTGACTAATTCAGTAATTCAGTGTTTATTTATTACATACCTATTATATGCCCAATAGTGAATCAGGCATTTGTTATAGATTGTTGAATTAAATATATCTGCTCTCTGAGCTAAAAGGAAAATAGAATACCTGAAAATGAAAGAAACAGACATACAAGCAAAACATAAGAACTTGAAATAAACACTGTAAAGGAAAATTTATGTGCTAGTGTTATATGCAGGAGGTACTTTTAATTTGTGCTTATATTTTATAGATATACTTTTGGATTAGATTGTGAGGGGAGCATGGCAGTATTTTGTTTATATATGTCTAATGTGTATGTCTAAATAATAGAATGGTTTTGAGTTCCTTAAGAATTAAGGAACTATGTGAAATAAAATATATATTTAATATTTCTGTTTACATATTAACTGTATAACCAATATACATATACAGTTTCAAATAGTTTTGTACTCGTATATATTTACTGCTGAATCCTTAACAGTTATTCTGAGCATTCTTTACTTGATTGTGTTATATTTCTTTACAATTTTTATCTACTTTAAACTTAAATGAACAGTCAGGGAACATAGCCATTCTGTTGGGTTGATAGCTTAATAGCTTTGCCACCACATTCTCAAGAGAACTTGTTAAATGTAATATATCTGATGTAAGGTTTAAATGATAGCCTGCTTTATATTCTAAGAAAACTAAAAATAATTATGTTCTCATTTCATTGGTATGCCATTTCCTTTACTGTGACAGTCAATTGCATTCTGCAGTGTGAAAAAGTAAAATAGAGTGCTTCTTAATCAGAAGAGACATTTTTTTTTTCAAATTGAGATATGCCTGTCATAAGGAAAGTATAAAAACATTCCAGTGAGCTTCAGGATAAATGCTTAAGTTCCTCCTGTAGTCTCCTATAAACGTTAGCCCATGATTAGACAGTCAACTCTCTGGTGAAAAGTGAAAAGTAACGTGTTTGGATATTAAAATGTATATAGGATAGCACATTTGATTAGAAAAATCTGAAGAATGGGACATTAAAAATGTTTTTTTTCTTTTTCTATTAGTTTCTTTTAAAAATCAAGTATCTGTTTAATACAAATTAAGAGGAATATTTATTTAAGAAATGTTATTATAAACAGAGATGTTACAATTTTGCTGAGAGTAGTGTAGAAAACGGCATTGATAGCAGGTATCAAATATAAATATAATAAATATAAATAAATGAAATAGTTTAAAAATTAAAGAGTGTTCAAATTAAACAGGTGCACTAATAAATTAATTAAGAAGAATACCTCACCTACAGACATCATAAGTTAACTTTTAAAAACCAAATATAAAGAGAAGATATTGAAATAGGTAGAGAAAGATGGCATTATGTACAGGGAAAAGATAATAAAAGTCACTACTGACTTTTCATCAGGAGAAAAGGAGGGCAGCAGATAATGGAAGAACTCATTTTAAATATTGAAAGAAAAAAAGAATCTGTCAACCTCAAGGTCATATACCAGTAAAAATATTCTTCAACTTCAAGGTAAAAATATTTTTACTTTAAAAAGCCGATTGATTTGGGAAGAGCAGATCTGCAACTTCGGAAAAGTTAAAGGAAATTCTTCAGGTTGAGGGCAATTGATGACAGAGGGTAATTTTGATTTATAGGAAATAATGAAGAGCAGCAGAATAATTACAATGTAGGTACTTTGTATGTAAGTATAAAATATAAAATAGCAGTCTTAATTTCGTTAGTAGTCATATAAAGACATAAAAGACTTCCTGACTTGGTTTAGTTAGGACACAAAGTGTCAGGAACACAAATTATCTAAATTAGACTTCATCAAAACTAAATACAAAGATCTCATTTCAAAAGTAAGTTGGGTGTGGTGATGAGTGTGTATAGTCCCAGCTACTTGGGAGGCTGAGGCAGGAATATTGTGAATTGGAGGTCTGCCTGGATATGTAGCATGACCTCCTTTAGTAAGAAAAATAGGGGTTGGCAATGCTCAAGACCTTCAGTTCAACTCACAGCACTGAAATAAATTGACTACGAAAGCCACAAACTAGACAAATGTAGCCACAAAATACATATTTGACAAAGGATTCATTTCTAAATAATGTATACTTTACAAAGAAAACTATGCATATATAAAGTCAGTTATCAGGGAAATAAAATAATCATGTAGAGAAAACTGTATACATTTTAAATGGCAGAAATGAATGACAACACCAAATATTGGTTGCTGATGCGAGGGTAATACATTACAATGCCTTCCAGTGCTGTGGTGGCATTTTCTTATGAAGTTAAACACCTATCATATGGAACAGCAATTCCCAAGCAGTTACTCAAGAAAAATAAAAATTATATCTACCACAAGATGTGTACATGAATTTCATGGCAGCTTTAACTGGTAATGATCCTAAACTGGAACCAATGCAAATATCTTTAAACAGGAGAAAAGATAAACAATTTGTCATATATTCATGCACTGGGAAATTTCTCAGAAGTAAAAAGAAATGTACTCCTAATAAATGCAACATATTGATGAATGTCAGAATCATGAGGTTAAAGAAACGCAACTGGACCTCCAAGAATATTTATTGTTTTCCATTTATATAAAGTTGAAGAACATGCAAATATAACCTATGATGAACTCTACAAATGCATGTATGCATAGAGGAATGCCAGTGAAGAATACACAGGCATGAGGGAAATTTATGGCTGATGCCTCTGTTCCTAGGTGTGTTGATTACATGGACAATGTGCTTGTCAGAACTCATCAAATCATACATTTGGTCTTTCACTGTAAAATATACATGAAAAAAGATATATAAATAAATAAAAAAGAATGTTAAACATCCCCCGAAGTACCATTTTGTGAAATGATTGCTGCAAAAAAAATTGTCACAGTGCCTGGATATACACATATGAATATTTTACAACTCAGTGGTATATTGGATGATAGTCATAGCTCATATCCTTAGATATGGCTTTATTAACTGTCCTTGATTAAACATAATACATTGTGTGAGAGCTAGAAGCCCATGTGCTCTATTGATAGTATGTCCAATAAGATTAAAAAATAAAATTGTAATTTCTTCCTTAAAGATAATTATCTAACATTTCCACATATTATAAAACAATTTCACTTGAAAACCCACTCATACCCATTTCCTAATTTATAACTCTGGCCACCTAATTTAAAAGAAAGCAGCAAGTGTCATCATTTGTGTGTTTGTGTGTGTGCCTCTCAATATCAACGGTAAAGAAGGCCAAGAGGATGGATAATAGAATAAGATTTCACTTAGAAGTTTTTTCTGACTCTTATGTGGATTTAGTAACCTCATACAAGTAGCTAACCTATGCACAAGTCATTTTGAAATCATGTTAATCCTAACAATAAGTTATTGTACCTCAGAACTGGTACCCAAAATAGTCAATTTTCAGTGCTATTATTGTACTGATTTGAATCCAGACTCATAGTTGAAAATTAAAAGGAAAAGGTAAGATGATAGAGCATTAGTTATTCTTAATAGTTCGTTATCATCCTTTTAGAGATGCGTGCTACACAATTGATTTTCACCCAGGTTTTACAACTGCTTGTATATCATTTTTTGAACATCAAGATGCCAGTTTTTAATTACATTTTTATTTTCATATGAGGATGATCTTGAACTCTATATAATGCAAGTTAACTTTGATTAGATGATGTTGTTTTTCTAGATTTTTTTACTCTAATAAAAAATTTTAACATAAAATAACTAATTTCTTAGTTTTTAAGATGACATTTCACCTTGAAGAGTGATTCAGAAATAACTAATCTCTATATATTTCTCCTTTAAGCAAATAAAATTAAAACAATCAGAAAAGTTAAGCTTTAGATACTAAATTTAATTTCTCTACAGATTATTTTTACTGAGATAATTATTCATGCAGTTTATACTGAATCATGAGTAGATAAATGAAACTATTAATTTTTAAAATGGTTGAACATTGAAAACATCCTTGTTTGAAGTCATTGATGAGTATTGGACATTTTTTTCCTGCAAGAAATGAGAAATTTGTAAGGATATAAACACAAATATCTAATATTGCAGAAATATATAATTAAAAGTACATTTAACAAAAAACATTTTATGAGTACTGAGTAGTCATGGTAACAAAAAGTTATACTCTCTTAAAACATTTGTAATATTTTTTTCATGTGGAAAAGCTTTCAGATTTTAATAATTGCTATTTTCCTCTAAAAATTATGTCAAATATATTTCCAAGATGAGAAACAAATGTATGGCTAAATTTGTTTTACATTAGAAAATCCACTTAACTTAAAAAAAAGATTTATTGAGGAATACTTAGCATATTTCAAATAGTGTATATTTAAAGGTACAATTTGTGATTTTAACTCATGTACACATGTGCTAAATCATCACTACAGAAAAGATTATCATGACCATCACTCTTTTTAATCCTTCTCTCCCATGCTCCCTCTTCCACCTATTGATCCCCCAGCATCATCTCCTCCTCTGGTTTGTGTCACTATGGACATTTTCCTGACATTTGATATTAATGTAATCATATAGTATATACTATATGATATATAATTTCTTTTATATATATATATATATATATATGAATGAATGAACACACACACACTTTTATCTTGCTTCTTCCTTCCGTTTTTGTTCTTGTAAATATCAGTACATCATTCTCTCTCATTTCTAAGTAGTATTGCATTGTATACTTGCCACAACTGTTTATCTATATGTCTATGGAAATATTTGGGTTATTTTAATATTTGGACTGTGAATATTTGAATACAGGATTTTTTTTTTCATATGAGGGATTGAACCCACAGGTGCTTATCATTGGCCTACATCCCCAGCCTTTTTTCAGATTTTTTTTTTTTTTTTGAGACAGGTTCTCATTAAGTTGTTAAGGGCCTCACTAAGTTGCTGAGGCTAGCTCTGAACTTATGATCCTCCTGCCTCAGTTTCTTTGGCCACTGAGTTTACAGGCATGCACCACCATGCCTGGTTAAATACAGGATTTTTATATGGATATACACTTTCTTTTATGTTTTTTAGTGAAATACCCGAGATTGGAATGGATTTATGTATGGTAGGTTTATGTCTAGGGAAGGGCAAAAATATAATTTTTTTCCCCAAAGTAGTTGAAATATTTTACATTTCCATCAGAAATAAGAGTGTATGAGTTCCGTGTCTTCCACAGCTTCACCAATATATGTTACAGTTAGTGTTTTTAATTTTGGCAATTCTACTAGAGGCACTGATGTATCATTGTGGCTTTAATTTGCATTTCATTAATTATAATTGTGTTGAATATTTTTCATATGATTGCCATCTGTGTATCTTCTTGGATAAAGTCTGTAAATAATTTTGCCCATTTTAAAATTATGTTGTTTTCTTGATATTAGCATTTGAATATTCCTTTTGTTTCAGGGCGTAAGTACTCTATCAGATACATACTTTGCATGTATTTTATCCTGGTTTTGTGTCTTGTCTTTTTATTTTATTAACAACCTCTTTCAAGAGGAAGAAAGTATTTCATTTTAAAGAAGTTCACATTATCAATATTTTTCCTTTCTTGATCATTATTTTTATATCTTTGCCTAATCCAAAATATCAAAGGTTCTATTTTATATTAAATTTAGACTAGATTCCAAGTTAAACAGATTTTAAAAATAATGTGTAAATTATAAATGAAGGTTAATTTTTACATATGGTTATGGAATTGTGTATTCATATGATCAAATAACTATTTATTCACTGAATTATATTTACAGCATTGGCATAAATAATTTTGTTAATAAATTTGTGGATCAACTCCCATTGAACTATTTTTTAATCTTAATGACCATATACAAAATCTTGATTACTGTAGCTTATAACAAATCTTAAAATCCTGTAATATTGGGCCTCTAACTTTATTATTTTTGGAACTGTTTTGAATATTCTAGGTTGTTTGCATTTCATATGAAATTTAAAATCAGTTTGTTTATTTCTACAAGATATCTTCTGGTATTTTATTGGCAGTATATTGAATCTATGTATCAATTTGAGAGAATTGGCATCTTAAGAATATTTATTTTTCTAACCCATGAATACAAAATGTCTTCTTATTTATTTAGGTAATTTTTATTTATTTTCTGCAGTGCTTTGTAATTTTGAGCATACCGGTATTTCACATTTTTTATTAGCTTTATCCCAACATATTGTACATTTTTGATGCTACTTTAAATGGTAATTAAAATTAAAATAATTTTAATTGTTTGTAGTATTTTGAAATAAATTTTCATATTGATTTTGTATCCTGCAGTCTTTCTAACATATAATCAGTTCTCATAGTTTTTGTATGTTTGGTTTTGTTTCTTTTTTTTTTTTTTTTTAAGTAGACTTGTTTTCTGGAAGAGTTTTAGTTTCACAACAAAGCTGAACAGAAGGTATATTGAGTTCCCATGTGCTCTCTTACCCATACATTCTCAGGCTGCCAATATCCTGCTGCCATCAACCTTCTTATAGCTTGCTAATACATTTATTTATTTTTTCTCTCGTATTTCTTGTGCCTTCCTTTCTGGAGCATCTTAGATTTTGTGGGTTTATAGATTTCATTAAAAATTTGGGAAAAACTCTGGCCATTATTTTTTCAAAACATTTTTCAAATTATCAAATCTTTATACCTCTTTTTCTCTCTACTTTCACAAATTCAATTTCAGCTGGGTGTAGTGGTGCTGGCCTGTAATCCCAGCAGCTCTGGAGGCTGTGCCTCATCCCAGTATTACAAGTTAAAAGTCAGCCTCAGCAACTTAGTGAAGTCCTAAGCAACTTAGCAAGACCCTATCTCAAAAAAAAAAAATTAAATAAAATAAAAAGAACTGGAGATGTGGCTCAGGGGTAAAGCACTCCTGGGTTCAATTCTCATTACTGAAAAAAAAAAATCCCCATCACTGAAAGAGAGAAATTCAGTTTTTATGTTTAGCTGAACTGGAGTTATCCTCAGTTTACTGATGTTGTATTAATTGTTTTTGAAATTTTCTTTTCTGCTTAAAATTTCTCTGTTCCTATGTTGGCTAATATTTTCTTTGGTAGCATCTAATATGCCAATAATTTCATAAATTGTACTTTTTGCCTCATATATAGCAGTTTTTATCTCTAGAAGTTTGATGTGTGCCCTTTCATATACTTTCCAATGTCCTTAACTTTTTGAACATATGGGATATAGTTAAAATACATACTTCAATGTATTGCAACAGACATAATCTGAACCAAATATGAGAATTTAGCTGTCTTCTCTTAAGCTAGCTATTATAGAAATCTGCAAAATTATGAATCAGTGCCATACTTCTTATTAAATGTTTTCATCAAAATGTATGATTTATTTTTTTAGAATATTATCTCTGTGATATTGTGTATCCAATATTTCTTTTTTTATTTGTTTATTTTTGTATGATTTATTTTAACATGCATTAGATTCTGTTTGCTGTCTTAAAATGACAAAAATGTTTTTAGTTTCTTAGCTTTAATTTCCATTATGGTAGATATCCTTAGAAAAATCCCACATAAACAAAAACATTTGGGGATTTTAAAAGTGGTTCCCAAAAGAAAAAAATTTGAAAAGTAATTACTACACATCCTTGTATTATCATGATTAGATAGTAATATTGAAAATTGGTGGTTTCCAGAAGGTCATATTTTGAGAGTAGCCCAAAAGCCTATGCAACCTTCAAATGTACACTTTAGAATTGTAAAGGAGATTTACAGAGAAACCCTAGTTATTTTTTGTAAGCTTCATAACTCTAAATTCTCATGGATCAGATTTTTAAAAAATATTTATTTATTTTTTAGTTGTAGTTGGACGCAAATACCTTTATTTTATTTATTTTTATGTGGTGCTGAGGATCAAACTCAGGGCCTCTCATGTGCTAGGTGAATGCTCTACCGCTGAGCCACACAACCCCAGTCCCATGGATCAGATATTTTTAAGACACTAATTTTCCAGCCTGGTGTGGTGGCATGCATCTCTAGCCCCAGCTACTCAAGAGGCTGCTGAGGCGTGTAACTCAAATCTAGGAATTTGAGGCTTGTCCCAGTTTGGAAAAAAAAAAAAGAAAAAACAAACTAAAAACAAACAATGACAACAAATAAATGAGAAGAAGAAAAACAAAACTAGAGTACCATTCCAAAGCAACCAATATGGGAATAATGAGGCATATAAATGAAATAGATCATGAGATTTGAAAGGTAAAGCTTAATGTTGTATCTCTTGAATTCATATCATATCCATTAGCCCATGAACTATGGAATGTGTCAAATTTGTTTATTTATTTTTCAAATGAGTCAAATTGATTTACCACCATGGGATTGTTCTAAGGATTAAATGAGATGATGTAGGTCGTATTTTCTTATTTTTATTTAGGCTGTATTTACATAGTTATAGCATTGTATGTGTGTATGTATATACATATATATATATATATGTATACATACACACATATAATACATGTTAGATAGCTATGGCATTTTATATATATAACATATATGTGTGTGTGTGTGTTTGTGTATTTGTGTAAGGTTATTCCTGAAGTCATTTAAACCCTGAACTTCAAATAGAAATATGATCTGAGAAAATGTCTCAGTTACAATGGCAGGATTTGTGATCTGGATATCCCAAATTTTTGAGGTTTTTGTGTTTGTTCACATTGAAATATGAGTATTATATAAAAGTCAAATCAGAATTTTACCTGCTAGATAAAAATTTATTGCTTTGGAGGTTTTGGAGGTATCTATGGCAATTAGCTGAGACTTTGACATAATTATGTTTAGTTCTATTTATTTGATTCCATTGCTGTTTGTATTTTTCTCATGATTTGAGAAAGTAGATCATTTAGTATTGAATTTTATTTAATATAAGTAGTTTTTCTTGTATGTAATATTATTCTAACACTTTAGAAGATAGTAAAATTTCTTCTATTAGTTTTTTTATTAAAAAATTGCTATTTCTTCTTTGGATTATGTTTTAATTTCTTTTACTGCAATTAATTTCTAAAAATATTTTAAAATATTGCAGATATCATTTGTATCTTTGCTTATTGCTTTACAAAAACTGAACCTTATATTTAAGAGGAAAATGAGATTGTTTTGAAATACAGTAACTATATATACAAATTACAATGTAATTTTCTTTCTAGCAAGAAAATGAAGGTCTTTTGCAAGTTTCAAAGGAATGAATCATGCTAGGTTGCAAATATTTCAATGAAATATGAGGAATTAAAACCCTAAAATGTAATTGATGTTGATAGATTATTTAGCTAGAAATATAAAAAATCAGAACTACATATTAAATAGTCAAACAAATTACAAAGTTTTTTTAGTACATTTCTATTTTTCTTTCTTTTCCTTTTCTGGTTTGTGTGTTTATTGACTTTATTTTCTCCCATTTGAGAAATCCAAGGTAAGTAAGTATTCCTTGGAAGGAATTTGACTATCGTGCTACTATGGTCAGAATATTTTTGTCATCCCCTCAAATTCATACTCTGAAACTTTATCACCCTGATGTGTATTAGAAGGTGATTAGATCCCTCACAAATGGGGTTGGTGCCCTTTTAAACAAGAAAGCATAGAACTTAGGTTCCCTTTCTTCCATGGGAGGATCCAATAAGAGGACAGATCTACGAAGCCAGTCTGAGTAATATAGCAGAACCACATTTCCTTAGAAAGAAATGCTGACAGAGCAGAGATTCAAATCTTAAGGAGCTTGTGTGTTTCAGTATAATTTTTTTTTAAAAAAAGCACAGTAAATAAATAATATTAGGTAGTTTATTGGTCAGCTAACTACCCAATTAACTACTTAATTAGGCTTTGGAAGGAATCGATAATTCTTCTGCTTTGACATGTTGATTCTTTACATCATTTCCTTTACCATAAAGACACTGGACTATTTTATTGTTTTAATCCCATTTGTTTGGCAATTTAAATAATAGTTATAGTATAAGTGAAATTTAATAAAAGTGAGCTTTTGTAGAGTTATAATTGGAAAACTTCCATCATTTTCATTCAACTCCATACATATTATATTAGAATTCTAAAAGCCTGATTAATTTTTTTTAAGTTTTCCTTAAGAAAAGGTACTTTTACCCCACTGCTTTTTTTTTTCCAGAAGGAATGCAGATTTACTGTGGAAGTTGGGCTTTTAAAAATTATGTCCCACTTCCCTCCTTTCTTCTCACCTCTATGGTCTTTCATTGAGAGAAAGGAGAAAAACAATTTTGAATGTCTTCACTATGTGGAATAGGTACAGAAGTAATTTGGATAAACATTTAAAAATAAAAAATAAGAAAAAAACATTAAAAAGTTTTAAAGTAAAATGATTAGGCATTTTAGGGAAAATCAGAATTTACATGGACTTTCCATAGTCAAATATATATTTTTTTAAATTTTGATTTTATACAAGAAGAAGAAATCATTTTCAGCTTTTGCTCAAGGTTTATGGAGAGAAGTAAGGGAGACCTTTCAGTCTTTTGTCTTGGTTCTTGCTTTGCTTAATATCAATAAACAAAGCTCCTTCACTGTAGAACACAGGATGGGTGTGAGCAAGCTGTGGCCTTTTTGTGTATCACAGAAGGGCTAGCCTCATGTCATTCATAGTCTGGAGATGAGATCAGGTGGTGTGTGGTGCAGACAAACTCCTGTCTCTTTTGATTTTTGCTTGGTGTATCCATACCTATAAGGGTTCCTATCCTCCAAGAATCTTAAAATATATTGCAAAGCATTAGATAAACATCTCTCTTATACCTCAAAACTAATTTTAGAGAGATTCAGAAGAGGTATTTTAACTTAAAAAAAAGTGATAACATTAATGAAGTTTATTTAGGTTTTATAATTATTGGGGTTTGATTTGCTTTAAATTGAGGTTATTGCCATACAACAAAGCTGTATAATGATTAGTCCCACAGTGTGGCACTTACTTATTCATAACTAGTTGCAAATATGAGTACTTTAATTATTTCCTGAAGAAATTTTTTTCTTAAACCATTTTTAAAGCCATTTTCTACAAAACAAGAAGATGAATTTCTATAACTTGCACTAAATGAGAATAATGGAAGATAAAATTAAATAATAATGAAAATGAAGTTTAATTTTTTTTTTTTTGTAACAAGGGTCAACCACTGAACCACATCCACAGTGCTTTTATTTTATTATTTTGAGACAAGGTCTTGCTAAGTTGCTTAGGGCCTCACTAAGTTGCTCAGACTGGCTTTGGACTCATGATCCTCTTGCTCAGCTTCATGAGCTGTTGGGATTCTAGGAGTGCTCCATAGCTCCTGGTTGAAGTTTAGATTTTATCTAAAGGTTGAAGAAAAAGGAGAAAGGTTAGTTTAAAGAAACAAATCAGACTTGGTTAAATTTAAATATGAAGTCTTATGTTTATGCCCTTCATCAGTATCCTTTCCATGGAAGAGGAAACGAACAGGTTTAAATACACAATTGATTTTACTTTACAGTTTAATTTTCTATATTTCAAATATTTAGGCATTTAGAAGGTAAAAATGCTCCTATACAGTTCAACTTAACAATTTTTATGGACTTGATTTGTACATAGAACAATAACTATACTTAACTAGATATATGTGTGTTTGTTCTGAGTGATAAGAGATTAAGTCTAAATGGCTATTTATTCAAAAAACCTCACGGGTTCAGAATGTTCAGCTTTATCTTGATGAAAATTCTATACCTGTACTTCTAGAGCTGTGTCACATCAATTTCCCAGTGTTGATTGGTGTTACATAGTCAGATTATTATCTATCAAATATTTAAGTTAGAAAAAGCTTATAAAGTAAACATCCAATTTATGTATTCTATTAAAACAGAGTCATCAGTCTTCTCTGAGAACTTTCTTATTTTGTTATTAGTTTATCTAGAAAGCTGATGATTCAGAATGTTGCTTTGGAAGTAAAGAATTTGGGCAAAAGTAAACGACTTTTTTCTTATTTTTACTTATTCTTTACTAATTAATTTTTCAAATAAGTAAAATGATTACATGGTTCCAAAATCAAATAGAAAAAAAGCTGCTTTTTTTCTAATAAAAAGCAGAATAAAATGTCTGCTTCCACCATTACTCATTCATCCAGACTCTCTGTCACTTTCATGGTATCACTTTTATTAGGTTCCCTGCAAAGTTTCTCTCTGCATATACAAGAAATAAAATGGATTTTATTATATCTATCCCTACTGTATACAAAAGTCAGCATACTAAAGAATGTGTCCATTCCTTCTATTTTTTCTTTTAATAATAAATTTCAAAGATTTTTTGTATTGCTAAACAGAATATCTTATTTTTAGAGCAGCATGATATTTCATGGTATGTATATAACTATATTATAGTTAACTTGTCAGTACTTGTTTCTAGGTATTTAGTTTGTTTGAAATCTTTTTTCATTACAAACAATTTTGAAGTTCATATATTATTTAATACATGCCAGGTATATCAGTAAGAGAAATTCCCAGAGATAGGATTATTAATTCAAAGTATATTGCATTTTTGATAGATATTACCAAATTGCCTCTTTGTGGTGATATCAATTTATATAATTCCAAACAATGTATGAGAGTGCCTGCTTTCTCATACAAAGCCTTTAAAGTGTATTGTTAAACTTTGTATTTCTGCCAATCAATAGATGTGAAAATAATATATTGTTATAGATTTCAAATACATTTCTCTACATGAAGTTGAATATCTTTATGTGCTTTGGAGTTGAATATCTTTTTGTTTGTTACAGATATATTTGATTTTACTTCAAATTCTTTGGTAGATACTTTCATGGGTATTTCAAACAGTTTAAGTGAGTCCTGAAATATTATCAACTGAGCAGATCTCTTCAATAAAATAAATATATTTTTCCAACAAACTTTTAGTTTTATGTGAACTATTTTTTACATATATTCTTGTTCCTGTATGTTTGGACTTTTTGCTTTTTCATTCTTCCACCACTGATCTTACCTTTATGCTTATAGTTTTTTTTTTTTTTTTAAATAAGAGGCAATAGAAGACTTTGTTTTCTAAATTAAGATCCAAATGTTTTTATTGATTTTTGTTCTTAAATTTCTCATGGCCAATCGCTTCATTATGTTTGGACTTCACTAGTTTTGACTCTTAAAAAAATTATTTTCTTTAACTCTATGGTATTGTCAGGAGAGGAAAAGATTAATTATTGCTATTTGCTACCACCAGTACTAGTATGCAAGCATAATATTGCTCTTTGGTCTTTCAGTTTAAAATGCGTTTGATATTTTTTCACTTTTGCTTAGCAGCATAATCTAAGATAAAATTACATGATTTTCTCCCATTTTGATTTGTCAAGATCAATTTTGATATTCTTCTGCCATATTCCTCCTGGTTTGGTTTTCTTATATAATTGTCCTTGCCTTAATTAATCTAAATCAAGAAAATAACATCTGTTTACTTTATTCATTAATTTGCCATTTTTTGAATTATGATATTATTCCATAGTCTTCTAATGTTTTTGTCATATTTCTTAATTTTCCTTTTGACCATTTTCTTGCATCAATGCTTTTATCTTTATAGCATACTTTACCCTCTTTACAAATGTATTTAAAATTCTGAAAATTTCCTGTAAGATAGACATTGTGCTATGTAGGCACTGAGGAGTCATACCCTTTATCTCTTAAGGAATTTTTTGTCTAGGGTAGAGAAATGTGTAAACTAAGAGTTCTTTGGAGAAGTTCTTTTGAACAGGGAACTTTAGATCTGAATTTTGAAGGATAAGTGGTAATTTCTTAGGCACAGAAGAAGGTTGGGAAATATCACATGAAAAGGCACTGAGGGTTAAAAAGATAGTTTCATTTGCCAACAAGTCATTTGAACTAGTGTGCTAAAACCTGGACAGGTGTGCCTTAGGTGTAAGGGTAAACCCACAAGTCACTGGTAGATTGCAAATAGGAGAGATACAGCTTGTTGTTTAAAGAAATCTGTAGAGGAAAGGGTGAATAGGAAGGGGTCAAAACTGAAAATAAAGAGATCTATTAGGAAAATAAGTGGTAAAGCAAGAAATGATGGAGTCCTGTAAGCAAGAAGTAGCAGACCTAGAATAGAAGAGATATTTAAAAAAGTAAAATCAGCATCATTTGTCCCAGAATGAACATTGGGATGAGAGAAGAGAAGATGGAGCATAGGATTACTCCCAGGTCCTGGCTCAAGTCATATGTAGAAGTTTATGATAATAAACTGAGAAAGGGAAGAAAGAGAAATGAATTCAAGGATAAGACTGAATTCATCAATTTTACTTGTGGAATGACCAAATGAAAATGCCTATTACTTGGTAATATACATTTTTATATGAAAGAAAAATAACTGGACATGTTATTTAGATTCAAAAGTCATCTGAATATGTATAGATGATCATTGAAGTCACTGGTATTGCCATTCTAGAAAGCATGAGGTTAGACTTCTCCATTTTGTGTCAGTCATTAAAGGATGATTTATTTCCACTCTGAAAAAAGAAGCAATAAACTTAGGAAGCTCACTATTTGTGAGATGGGAAGAAAATATAAATGAATTTATGTCACGGAACCCAAGAGTAGAAATAGTTTCAACAAACAACTTTAATCTATCATCAAATAGGTTAAATGATAGAGAAGTCAGGTAGAATTCAGTCATGGCATGTTTTTGAGTTTATGTTCAAGCTCAGTTGCCAGATACCTAAATTTGAAATGATGTATTCTTGACTCTAGTGTGTCCCATAGGTAGATGTATAAATGGTTCAAAGCATAATTTTTTTTAAGAAATGAAAATATGTACAAAATGGGAAACAAGATATAAATGGGTCAGGGAAGACTTCAGTGGGGGATATATTTTGAAATAAAACCAGAAGGATGAATAGTTTTCTAGTAGCAGAGAAGCAGATGGAATACTACATACAAAATCATGCATGCATGCAAGAGAATGTCATTTGCTAAAGAAACTGCAAGTAATTCAGTGTCACTGAAACACAGACTTTGAGTGGTGGGAATGAAGGAAATAAGGAGGGGAAGAAATCAGAAAAGAAATAATGAATAGGATAATAGATTTGATTTTGTCATAGTAAGGAGCATTGAAATATTCTGAGCACTGATATGTTACAATTAGTAGTCTCTGTCAAATCTATACAGTTCTCCCCCTTCTCATTTCCTTTCCAGGTAAAGGATAGAATTATACTTCTTCTTGTCTTTTGTGCTATAGTGTAGTCTTATTACTGATTTTGGTCAATGAATTGTTCAAAGACTGATGCTTTTCATCTCTGGCTTGGAGCCTTGCATGCTGATGCAAAATTCTTCAGAGTTTCTGTTTGTTCTGTCATAGTGATAGGTAATACCCAGTAGGGTAGATACAATATTTGGTTTTCCAAATGACTATTATCTTATGTGTTAAGCCATGATGATTATAACACAATTAAATCTCTTAGGGCTGAGATAGGTAGTAAAGTTATCAAATCAAAAGGATTTTGCAATTTATTAACAATATGAAGTAAGAGGGAGAAAGAGAAATCCAGGCTAATGAGTTATATAAAGATTTAGTCACTGAACTTAATAGTTAGATTGCCATTTGTGATTTTTAAAAGAGATCCTGAAGGTTGTGGTGAAATGTTCAGGAAGTAAAGTATGTTGATGAACCAGAGAATACATGGGGGATAAAGAAGTAGAGATATCTAGTGTTGAAATCAGCAGCATAATTAGTATAGTAGTTGACTATGGAATACCTGATGGTGCAAAATGCAAGTATATATGCTTTTATTTTAAGAAAATTGTACATACTATAGTACCAGAAAGTGAAATGAATGTGTAGAAAACAAACAAAAAATATATGGCTGCATTTAATAGTTATACACAAACCCATGGTTGCATTTAATTTAATATACAAGCAGCCTTAGGAAATGAAGACTTCTCATTGGATAATAGGAACTACAGTCATTTCTGACTTCCTTCACAAATTCTGTTTAACTTATATGACAGAAATTCAGCATTTTTTTCTATATTTCTTTACTTTTCAAAGTATTTTTAGTTTCCTAAATTTGGATTTAAGATTAGAAACAGGAAATATCTATATTTCATTTGGCTAACAATACAAATATCATTCAAACTGCAAGCTAGACACATTTCCTGCTATTATTGTTTATCTTTTTGGTTGCTACCTGTAAATAAAATAAAATGATATACTGATAGTGATCAGTTGAGATAACAGTAATACAAAATGATAGTAAAGACCAGCATGAATCCATAATAATTGAGGCCAATGATATTTTTCATTTTGAATCATATATAATCTATGAAACTGTATCTGTGTATAGTTTTAAACATGCAGTTCCATGAATAATTTTTGTCATCAAATTCTTTAAATTTTGAATACTAATAAAAGTACCATGCCATTTGTATTTTATAGTATATGGGAAATCTTAATAAATATTCTGGAAAACAATATACACTTCCAAGTAGGAAGAAAGGTATTCCAGATACTCAAAAATGTAATATGGGACACTTCAATATGCCTATTTATTAAATATATTATGACAGTGGTCGAATAGCTATTGTAGAAGTGTATGCATATAGAACCTATTTAAGGTTAAGCATTTACACTGTTTTATTACAGCAAACACTGCCCTATACTCCTTAGGGTCAAATCCACAGGCATTTAATTTTAGCAATTGCCATAATAGAGGCATTATGGTAATGCTGTAGCATTTTGGGTACACATAGAGGTTGAATGCTATTATATTTTTTCTTTTTCCTCTCCTTTAATGCTTTGTCTACAGTCTACATATTACTTGGAAAAGGAAGAACTTACACACCTCTTTGTTTGAATATTTAGAACTTAGTTTTAAAGGTTGAAATGAACATCATATGAAAGAAAAATTAATGGGAGATTACAGAAAGGGGAATAATCTTCCATATGTTTTAGGTCTTTGGACGCAAGAGACACATTACAAAGACCACATGTACTTCTTTTGAGTCCCATCTTCAAAATTAATGAACATCACATCTTTTATTTTTCCCATAAGAAGGTTTCAACTTGACACAATTTTGTCCACTGATTTATTTTATTATGTTTTTTAAAAAGCATATTTTAATAAGGTGATTGTCTTTTTCTCAGATAACAGGCATAATGACTATCATTAGGGTGCAGTCTAAGATATAAAGTATAACCTCTTAAATTTTTTTTTCATATTTTTTGTGCATTATAGTTGTAAGAAATGGTGGATTTGTTGTTATATATTCATACATGCACAAATTATAATGTTATAATTTGGCCAATCCAATTCTCCAGTATTTCCCTAACCCTCCCAACCCCTGTTAAAGTATATTCTTAAGAATAACCTGAGAAAGAGTACAAAAGAGCAAGTGGTGGAGGGGTTGAAGAACTTAGCATGTGTGAGTTTATAGAAAAGAATATATTCAAAAATAAGGTGATCAGAGAAATTCTTCTTTAACTAAACTATCAACCCAAGTAATGAAAAGCAAGTAAACACACACAGACAGACAGACACAAAAAGTCACTGGGTGTAAGGTGAAGAACAAACACTGGCAGTCTGTTTTGAAGATTTGGTATTTAATTTCCTACAGACTTTCTCCCAGAATTTTTTCTTTTATGTTAAAGGCAAAATCTCTGATCCAAAGCTATTTTTATCTAGGCTTTTTTTTTAAATTTAAAAATTGTATCTTTGAGTGATACATAATTATTATACATATTTATGGAGTGACATGTGTATATAATTAGCATATCCATCACTTCAAACACTTATCATCTCTTTGTGGTGAGAACATTCAAAATCCTCTCATGGCTATTTTAAATTATGCAATAAATTATCATTTACTGTAGTCATTCTACAAGTCTAGAGAACACTAAAACTTATTTCTTCTGTTAAATTGTAATTTTGAACCTGTTAACAAACCTCTTCCCATCCTTCACTTCCCATTCCCTTACTAGGTTCTGGTAACCATTTTTCTACTCTCTCCTTCTTTGAGATAACATTTTAAGTTTCCACATGAGTGAGAACATGTGATATTTTTCTTTCTGTGGGTGACTTATATCACTTAACAGTATTTCCACCAGGCTTATCCATGTTTTCAAATGACAGGGTTTCATGCTTTTTATATCTTAGTAATAGACCACTTTTTACTAAGTTCTTTATCCGTTCATCCATTTATAGATACTTAATTCAATATCTTGGCTATGGTGGTTGTGTTGCAGTAGACATGGCCATGCATGCAGGTCTTTGACATACTCAATTTTATTTAGTAATACCATGATTCTGATCACTGAAGTATCACAGTAGTATGTTAAGCTATTATATAAACCCTGGAGAAACTCTTGATCCAGGCTATGCATTAGAGTCACTTGTGAAATGTTTTTAAAAAATCAAATGCCTGTATTGAGGACCACTCCATTAGTTTATACTACAGGAGTACCTGATAAGCTCATGATATCATAGAAATCTACAAAAATATTGATATCAATTATGATCTTCTCCTAGTGAAAGGCAGGGCAGAAGCATAAAAATATTTCTACTACCCTTAATGGAGAAAATAGACATGAGTAACGTGACTTCAACTGGGTATGAGCAAGTAAGCAATATTTATAGAATAGAAAAATAGTTTTCTTCTATCCTGTGAGATAACAAGCTTCAGAAGGAGTCATTGCCTGGATTCATTGTCAATTTTGAGACATCTAAAATGTGAAGTTATGCAATATCAGAATGCTTCCCCTAGGTCTGTGTTAGTAGTTCTAAGTTAGAAACTTCATAGTGGTCTTGACTATAGTTCATCGTGCAATCAAAAGACTTTTTTTTAATAAGCAAAAATATTTTCCGCACTTCATATTTATGGTAGAAAGTGAGAAAATATCAGTAAATAGTAGTAATAAGAGTGATATCAGAAGCAGAAATAACAACATTGCTGTCTTGTTGAACAGACTTTCAGACAAACATATTTTTTGGTCTGAGGTTAGACTCTGGAGACAGATTGCCTAGTTTTGAATCCTCACTTTGCCATGGGCTAGATTTGGGAAGTTGTTTGCCTTCCTATGCTTCTATTTTCTAGACTAGTCAGGGTAATGATACTATTATCTCTATTGGATTGTTATGAGGATTAAATGTATTAATATATACATAATGTTATTGAAATAGCAGCTTGCACATAGTATACATGATAGCTATATTAGGTTAATAATACACAATTAACAAATATTGGATAAAGTCAGTTCAAGCAAATTAAAATTGTTTCCATAGATTTCAATGGTTATTAATTAATCTATGGATTAGCTGCTTCTTTTTTGACTGTGGGATAAGCACTATACTCTGCATTAACTTCTTTAAAGATAGAATAGTCTGTTATTCATATTGTATTGCATTTTATTTGATCAACTATGTAGTGGTACACATTAGACATTTTTCTAGTTTTTAAAATAAATAAGACAACAATGTAGCTAATTATGGGTACACATCTATGACAGATTTCTAGAAAATTTTGGGTTGAAAGTACACAGATTTGAAAGGCTTTTGTCTTTTACTGACAATTAACATTTAGGAAGGTTGGGTCAGTTTTGTCACAGCAGCAGTGAATGAGAAGGGAAGGCAAAGATTTTTAACAAGTGCAGTTGATTGAGCCAAAAGGAGCTTTGGGACAACTTCAGAATTTCATACAAGATGTGGCATTAGAAAAGAAAAGCCAATGAAAATCTATCAATAAGTCAAAATGCTCTAAAATATTTTCATTACGGTGCCAGTAGAATACTTGATTATTCAGCATTGGGGCCCATGATAGGTTTTTAACAGTTGTATTACCTCATAGGGTGGTTTTAGGTAAGTACATATCTACATATTTGAAAATGAGAAATGAAAAATCCTATTGTTTGACTTAGTGATTGTAGCATTCTTTGTATTTTTATATTAATTATCAATTTTGTATTGTTTGTGCTAGATTTTTCCATTTTAACGGAGAGATTAGCAATTAGAACATAAAGGAAAAAAAGCAAAATTCATTTCTTGGAAACTAGGTTTATTTTCTAAAGCTCCCTATTGTCTGTAATATTGATCCTGTCTCCCTCTCTCTTTTGTGTTCCTTCTAAATTAATAAGAGCCATAGATTTTTTTCTTTCAAAGGGCAATTTTGATAATCAATCAAACTATATCCTTCTCATCCTATGTTAAATATGAAAAGACAACTCAGTAAATACATTATTGGAGCCATGTAGAAGTACAAAGTTACAACTCTACTTTTTAACTAGGAATTTTAAAGAATGTAGTATTTACTACCTATCTAACAGGTTAGATTTAAATGATACCAAGTAAGGCTTTTCTTTATTGGATTCCTTTGACTCAGAAAAAAATATGAGTAATTTATAAATTATCTAAGTATTTAAAAGTTACATGAGAATAACTTCAATTTCTTATTCATTGTATCTAATTTTATCAACATTTAATAAAAGTGGCACTTGTGGCTTATTGAATGTCAGCAACACAAAATTCACAATTACATAACTGAATGGAACAGTAACTATACCCTTTTCAGTAATATACAATATTGGTTGGGTTCTTAATTTCTGACTTTAGTCTTCTAGGCTCGTATTTTAATACCACTATTGCCTTAGACAAGGTCAGAAAATGTAGGGCAAAGGAGAAATACAAGCAAATGCAATCTGTTTTGAAGATTCAGTATGTAATTTAACTTCCTACAAACTAACTCCCAGAAATTGTTTTATCTCAAAGGAAAGTCTCTAATATAAAGCCATTTTTATCTGTTAGTGCCGCTGTTGATGTTTTGAGTGTAAAAATTTAATTTAGAAAATGCATGGAAACATTCAGCATTATTTAATAGGATATAGATATTCAATAAATGCTAGCCACAGCTATTGCAGTGAAATGTAGGGAAAAAAAGAAGAAAAAAAAACTACAAACAGGTTTGCATTAGTATCATGTGTTTCCTTTCTCCACAGTTGCTGCTGATACCGAATCCAGAAAGGTGAACAGATTTCCCCTCCTAATAATACAACCATAGCAACAGCAGCTGTGATTGAGGAGAAAGCAGAATAACATCTCTTCAAGTGGGGACTCCCTGATTCTGCAGGCGTTATTCATTATCTGAAGGCTGTGAAGGAAATTGATAGACTAAGAACCTTGTTTGATTCTCTGGAGATAGGAAAACTGAAAGACATTCAATAATAATTTTGCTCATTAATCTTTAGAGGGGCAAGCCTCCATGTACCTTCAAGAGGTCTTCTGACAATAGGGTCTTGCAGTATGTTGTTATCTACCTTACCTTTTATATGTATTTCCTAGGTCTCTAAGAGGAAGAAGGTTAAATAGGGAATTGTGTTTAGATTGGCTTGACAAATAAAACAGTCCATGATATAAAAAACAAAACAAAACACAGTAATGTATAAAAAGATTTCCCAACTCATGGTTCTGTAGTAATGTGTTTGTATGAGTTTTTAATATTACTGTCTGACACAGCGTAATGGGTTCAGAGGGCATCTCTATTGACTTGGATGAAGGAAACCATGCCATTTGAACTTTGTAGCACCTCTGATGGATGGAGCATGGGATTGAAAACTTATCATTATCTTTCTTATAAGGGCATATGATATTGGATAAGTTAAATGCACCAAGATAGAAGTACACATTTCACCTTGCACATTTAAAGGCCTTCACAGGAATTCAGAACACTCTCCTGCTGTAATATAACACATGTTGCACTTTTTGAATATGGATTCAGCAACATCAGTCTTTTGATACACGAGTCTTTAATTCTTATGTTAGAATGAAATGTTAGTATAAAATACATAAATATATTTTGAAAAAGAATAACTCTCTTTAATTTTTTTGTTGATTAGTTGGTTTGTGAGTTTGGGTGTTTTGGATTTTTTGTTGTTGTTGTTCTAGAATTTTTACTTTTTCTTGACAATAATGTCCCATTAGACATTCTCTGTGTACTTTTCTCCATTTATCAAGATATTTATTTTCTCTGCTGAAATGAGATTAAATATTTTTAAACATTTTATTGTTGATTTAATAATATTTTTAAGGAAAGAGTCATACCTGTGTGTTATTTTTTTTAAATGAGATTTTAGCATATGATAGGCATAATAATGTCACTCTCTAATCTTCATTATGTAATTTGACTTATTGAGAGATATTTTTCAATTCATCATGAAGAACAAATGGCCTTGAGTTTTAAGTTATATGGACTGATGGAATTTAAATTTCAGAATGGAGTATTCATTTTTTAAACATGGGGCAATAGGCTTGTTTTTTAGACCATCCTGAAGGAGTAATACCTGAGAAAGTAATTAGAATTTGTAGTTAGCATGTGCTCAAGAATGATTTACATAATTCTGATATCATGAGATTTTCCCTGAGAGCCTTTTTTGTCTTGAGGTGATTAATCAGGTGAATACATTAATTTGATTTCATCTAGAGAGAATATTTGAAATTGTAACATATGAAACATTCATTTTAGAACTGCAAAGTTATCTAATTTGACTCCTCATTACCAAAGATCTTTGCTTATTTCCATTAATTGTCTGAATGACAATGACCCTAAAACAACAGAATTCATAAGCCCTGAGAGCTATGTCTAAACCATCCCTGTAGGTTTATGGCCTGCTATTTTTTTCTTTCAACTGTAGATTTTTAGCAATATATTTCTTTTTATTGTGTTTAACTGTAACTGTATTTGCTGTATTAAGAGAGACAGACAAACAGATGGACATACAGGGAGAAAATGAGAGAGAAAAAGAGTGGCAGAGAAGGGATTTTTCAGATTTCCTAGCAGTTAATTTCACCAACTCTAAGCAATCAATAAGATAACAGGTGAGGAGGCTATAAAATGTTTATTCTCACTGTACTCAAGGTTTTCAAATTCTCTTGTAGGACAATCTGAATAGTCAAATATTTTTCTTGGGTCTTAAAAGGTAATTTACTATAGGTTGGGAAATGGAAGTGTTTCAGATTTTAATTTTTAAAAATTTGTTGATATATTTGCATATATATATGAGATATCTTGGGGATAGTACCCATGTTTAGACAAAAAATATATTTATGTTTCATGTATACATTATTTAAGTGGACTTAGAATAATTTTATGCAATAGTTTAAGTAATATTATATATGAAACCAAGTTTTTTTTACAGTGAACTGCCAGAAAATTGTCAATATCTCAGTCACTCACGTGGAGAGTCTGTGGTTCACCTGCAGCATCACCATCATTTCTGACTCTGAATTTATATACTACTAATAAACAATAACATCCTTACATAATTCACACATAAGTATTTAATAGTAAAACAACGACATCCCAATAATAACTGAAACAAAATAACATGTTCAGTTATTAAGCACCACAGCAGCATGCTGTGCCTGGGAATCTGGGTGTACTCAGGAGAGATACATGGCAGCAGCAGAAGGGTGAGAGAGTCTTCTTTCCCCTGGGAACACTGACAAAACTTGTGTGGTAAGCCTGCAATTTGACTGTTTTCTTTCAAATGTGGTTGTAGTGTCATGGTAATGCTGGAAAAGTTTCAGATTTTAGGGTATTTTGGATTTTGGATTTTCAGGTAGGGATACTAAACCTGTACGTTCTCAAGAACTTCTTCCTTTATTAATATTCCTGACGAATTATTTTAACTGTAAATTGATAATTTATTTTGTAGCTTTCTAATTCATATGGTATAATTAGGTTCAGAGACAGTGTTTTTTTTTTTCTTTTTGCCAGTGTAATAGAGTAGCTATTGGCAAACTTTTTCATTGTGGTTGGTACTTGGCAAGAACATGTTGATACAAGTGTTTTATGAGTTTTAGTTAATACAGTCTTTGCTTTTGAGAAATGGTGTTGCTATAAATGTTTTGTTCAGGTAATGAATTGGAGTACAAAGAAAATTTTCCTGAGATCTCAAAGCTATTAAATGACAGGGCTGGAATTCAAAGCCCAAACAGTCTGGCTTCAGAGCCCTCAATCTTAACTATTATCTTAACTTTCTTTCCTGAATAAAGGGAGAAAGCTGATTTTTTTATAGTATGTAATGCTGGCTTCTTATTTAGAGATACCTTTAAAGGGATCCCAGACTTTACCCTGAAGTTGATACTCCATTCTTCATTAATGCCACTCAAATTCATGATCAGATATCCTCGGTATATATCCTATCTTGGGGTAGCACATTTTCTTTTCCATGGACTCCTGTGCCTGTGAACTAATTATACCTCATTACCTAACACACTTTCCTGTATTGATGGAGAGCATGGGCAACATGTTAGTACATTAAATAGTAATGATGGATAAACAATACTTGAGAGTAACATGAAGGCTTAAAATTGCTACCGGATGCCAGCAGAGTTCTGAGAGCTCTAGCATTTTAAATAGTTATTGCTATTGTAGTTGATGAAGTAGTTTACTGATTTCTTGATTTTACTGTGATATTTACAGGATTCCATAATATGGATATCTAAGTTTATTGATTCACTTGTTTTAGATTGCAAATAACTAATTAGATTTACTTAGGATTTTTCTTCTTTATTTGATCAGCTGCCTTAGATTACAGCTTCAAGGAGAAAAACTCCTTATCCAGTTTTACTTTCTTTGATGTAATCATTGCCAGTACCGAAATTTGTTTTCTAAAACTTTAATCCATGAAAGGAAGAAATGAAAATCCTGGTGAAGTAGTTGGGACATGGAGTTATTCAGTATAATTTGTTTTCATTATTTATCTTCACGCGGTTCCAAGCAGGTTCTGTAAATCTTCCTTAGCCTTCTTTTCCTCAACTGTGAAACAGAAATGATTTCATGGACATTGTTAGGAGGATTTGTAACTCCTCATGCCTCTGACCAAAGGAGGACATGGAGAAGGACCCCTAATTCAGGCAATTTCTTCTTGACATTTATAGGCTCTTCTTCCTTTTACTTTATGTATGTCATTTTACTGAGCACTACAATGTATATTACTACCCAGTGTCTAGTTTTTATTTCACATTTGGTGTGGTTTTGAGTGCTCTTCAGCTAGCAATTTAGACTAGTGAACCAAAGAAGAGCCTGTGTGATGTAGTATAGGATTTTCCAGACTTGCCTGCTAATAAGTATCATATAGATTTCCAGGCCCTTCCTAGAGATTCTGAATAATTTGACCAGGAATGAAATATAGGAGTATATGTCTTAACCAAAAGTCTAGATGATTTTGGTGATAATGTTAGCATGAGAAACATGGAAATAAACAAAAGACTTGGTAATCTGAATCAAGACCCCAGTGCCACCTATCAGATGTGTGCTTATTTAACTTTCTGAGTCCTAGTTTATAACTGCCTAGTACAGCTGTCAGTTTTCCATATGGTGTCCAGAGTAAGCATACATTAAGTGGTCAGTTTCTTGCTTCATTGATGCACCACTTCAGTATTTCCTAGTGTTGGACTGGTAAGATTTCACAACTATCTTACAGAATGGCAAACCTTATGTTTTCTTATTTTTGTGGTGTAAATATACTCACCATCATCACTCTTAAGCTACCAAATTCTGTTACTGAATGCACAGTTAGGAAAGAGATGCATATATCCAGCTCTTATGAGCTGGAGGAAGCCATTCCTTTGAACCTAGCTTTACATCCAATAGCATTATCTCTCCTCCTTTCTCCTCTATCCTTCCCTCATCTCTTTTTTCTCTCTCCCCCTTGTTTCACAGATAACCTCTGTATTTTGTATCTGGCCAGATGAGCAACATAGATCAAAATTTAGACAACTTGGGGGGAAAAATGACTGTCTTGCAAATAAGTGTTTGATACTTGCATTTGAAATTTCCAGTACTTCCTATTAATTTTTCCCTTTATCTCATCTTTTTATAGATTCCTTTGTCTTCTGCTTTTAGATTAGCCTCTTAGTTTCCTCTTTATATTATCTTTATATCCATGACTTTATAAGTATGTTTATATTTACATCTTTTTATTATCTTTCTTTCTGTTGTTTTGGTCTAATACATCATTAGGTATCCCCTATTTAAAATAAAATTTTAAAATTATATAAAAAAACACCATGACTGTCTCAGAGTTTCATTGAATTATATTCTTTGACAATTAAAATTCTTAATAGAATAGTTAGTTTTTTGTGTTCTAATTTCCCCACCCTTAATTTTATCTTTCCCTCTACAATTTGACTTCTGCTTTTGCTACTTTAGTGAAATTGTTTTTGGTAATGCCACAAACTACCAAATATATTAGGCACATAAAAATCCTTCTACTGCTATTTACACTGGCAATCCAAATTTCCATGACCACTTTTCTCTTACCCATTTCTATGCACATAATTGGTCTGTTTGTTTTTTAGCTTTCTAAGTTTTTATTTAGACTCCGACTTATCCGTTGGAGTTATTCATATGGTATTAGTGGTTCTCAAATTTTAACATGAACTAAACCACCTTGAGGGTTTTTAAAACATGTGTTTCTGAACCCCAGAATTTCTGATTCTATATACCTTAGGAAATGAAAATTTATTTTCTGGGTGATCCTGCTGCCCTAGGAACTGTACATCAAGAATAACTGTTCTAAATTCATCTTGAATTCCTATTCTACTTTTCCCAACTTGGTCTGTACTTTATATCTGGGTTTATTCTTGTCACTAAATGTATTTTGTCTAGGTGAACTCATCTTTTTCCATGATTTCAATGGAT
This sequence comes from Ictidomys tridecemlineatus, assembly GCF_052094955.1. Classification (NCBI taxonomy): domain Eukaryota; kingdom Metazoa; phylum Chordata; class Mammalia; order Rodentia; family Sciuridae; genus Ictidomys; species Ictidomys tridecemlineatus. The sequence continues at coordinate 119,200,786 of NC_135479.1, forward strand.
TATACTGTCTAACTCTAAAAGTTTTTACCTCTTTCATCCTCAAGAACAACTTCAGATTAGAATAACCAACTATGTGCTGAAAATCTCCTATTAAAAATTCCTAAGGAATGTCTTGCCCGTGGACAGGCAGTAGTGGAACTGAAATTTGAATCCTGTCTGTTGCATTCAAATGCTCCTGTTTTAACCACTACCCATAATCAGCTGCTCATTTCTTTTATGATTTGCCTTGTTCAAATCTGGGAAGATGAAGTCTTCTGCACCAGAAACCCCCAATTCTATTTTCAGGTCCAGTTTCTCTAGGAGGACTTGTTGGACTCAACATATAGTTGTATTTATGGTCATGATTTATTACAGTGAAAGTATATCAAACAAAATCCATACTGGCAAAAAGTAAATTGAACCTGGTTTAGATGAACCCAGGTACAAATACGTATTTCCAGTACATTCACACAGCACATGCTTAATCTTTCAGCAATGAGTTGTAACTATGCTCAGATAGAAGTTCTTTGGATATTCAGTGCCCAGGGTTTTCAGTGTAGTCTGATAACATAGCATAGGCATCTGTTAGCTTCTCTTAGCTCTGGCCAAAATACCTGACATAAAGAATGTAAAGAAGAAAAGGTTTATTTTGGCTCACATGAACAATGGGTTTCACTGCTCTGGGCCAGTGATAAGGCTGAACATGTGGTGGAGGAAAGCTATACAACTCATGGCAGCAGGGATGGAGGGAGGGAGGGAGGAAGGGAGGGAGAGAGGAAGGGGGGAGGGAGAAAGAGAGAGAGAGAAGGGGGAAAGAAAAGGGCCAGGGACAAGATATAGTCCCAAAGATCATGCCCCAATGCCCTCCTTCCTTCAAACATGCCCCATCTGCCTGCAGTTTCCACCTCCTCCTACAAGGCCATTCAGCAACCAACAGATTAATCTACTGATGAGATCATAGCTCTCATGATCCAATCAGTTCCCATAAGCCCTACTTCTTGACATTGCTGCAGTGGGGACCCAGCCTTCAATAAATGAGCTTTTGTGGGATAGTCCATATCCAAACCAGCACTCCTTGCCTAATACATACCAAAATTCTAGTCTATAAGAAGGACACCAGTGTTCACCATAAATAATTTTGCTTAAAACATTTAGGCACAGTGAACTATACTTATCAAGAGATATTGGGAATTGTTCTGAAATCTAACTTACTAGAAACCAGGCAAGGAGCAAACTGTCCAGCAGTCCTTTGTAAGAACAGCAGTCTCAGGCCTGTAATGGTAACTCTTTTCTACATTCCTTCTACAGAGCTTTTTTATGTATATATTTTCTCATTCCATCTTCACAACTGCAGCTGAGTGAGGCATTTAAAATACAAATCTGGTCTTCTTTAGCTTAAAACTCCTTGCAGTGCCTCTTTTCTAATTCTTGATAAATGACAGAAAAGGGGTTTATTGGAAGAAGTCTTTGAGATTATAATAGTTGTTGTAATTAATGGGCTCTGAGTTTGTAACATAAAATATCCACTCACTTATTTTAACTTTAGAACTCTCAGGAGTTCCCCCACTGAATGCTGCTTAGATTCTAGACAGAGTTTATATATGCACTGACACTGAACTGTCTGAACAATTGAAGTTTTCTTCTTGAAACACTTAACACTTCCCTTGTATTATAGTCTTTTTGTGTACATGCCTTATCTCTATATTTTAAGCTTTTTGAAGAAGCCATCCATCTCTCATTGTCTTTATTCCTCAAATTTATCTCGAATTGCTCCACATTTAGCACTCAGCTTTCAATAAATAAGTTGAATGAAAGAATGAACTTAACTAAAAGTAAAAACTAATGGCCTATATTTTATCCTGAAATATTATTTATCTAATTTTCTGAGTAGCAGTATGTAAATATTATTCAGAACAAAATCTAAATAAACTAAAGAAAGCAAAAAAGGAATTTAAGTGGAAATTAATTACAAGTCCTTAATGTTTAAAAGGTCTAGTCAGATAGTTTGAGTTAATGAAACTAGAACTAAGTGCATTTGTTTTTACTCTTTGCATCAATTTTTAAGTATTTAGAGGTTTTTATTTTCATTTTCTCCTTCTAAAACCACATTTCAATGGAGAGTGTTACCTAATTAGTGCTTTGCTAAATTATATACACAGAACTTATTTTTAAGACTAAGTGAAAAATGGTAGATTTCTGCCTAGCCAAAGAAACTGTTATTTCTTCATATCAGAAACAAATTAATTATCTGAAGCAGTATTTTGATGTTTTTATCATTATTAAGCAAACATATATACTCTCAGGGTTCTGATGAAGAACCATAAGAATATATAGTTTATTCATGATAAACAATTTTTAGTGTTTGTCAGGTCTTCAGAAGTAACTAGTTTTTATCTTAATAATAGTTAAATCAAAGGCTTTTATATTCAGATTCCAAAAGTTCCCCAAAGAGAACCTTACTCAAAGACATTGTTAGATTATGTAAATGATTGTATGTATATGTCTGTGTAATTTCTCACTATAAATGTAAAATAAATATATAGATTGTTTAGCAAATGGATATTCTTAGGAAGATATTAACAAGCTTTTAATGCTGCTGTCATTTTTGTCATGCTAAGGGTGGAATATTAACTGTCATATCTATTGCATGATGAAAAGTCTTTGGGGAACATGCCAATGTCGTAGGTATGTGATAACCATGAGCATGTTGTCTCTGGCTAAATTATGGAGATGATGGTAGTGGCACCATGCCATTCTAATGGTGCCTTATCTGGTCTACTGTGACAAATAATTCCACTCAGCTTGTCAGTGATGACAGCTGAGACTTTTTGCTTAGATGCCTTGACAGTGCTTGTATTAAACAGCCAGAGCCATACACTCCATTAAGTTTCTGTAAAATGAACTGTCTGCTTCTTGCTGTTTTGCTGATAGTGGCAGCAGTTGTAAGCTAATCCTCTCCAGTTGTGGATTGCTCGACTCAGTGCTTTCACTCATCGACAGGTAGTAGATCTCATAGTTTTAGTAGGGTGGCTACAAGGCTGATAGCTATGATAGGCAGATGGAATTTATTTCAAAGTAGATATCTTTTAACAGCTACTTACTCTAAATTAGGCTGCCAAAATATTCCTAAATAGGAGAAAACCGACTTTTTAGATGATGAAAAAAATTGATTTTTTTCCCCCAGTACACAATTATTCATAGGCCCTTGGTACAAAGGACATAAACATGAGAGAGGAGTGTCTGTGTGGGAATGTCTATATGCAAGTGTGTATGGATGTGTGTGTATGTGTGTGTGAGAGGGTGAGTCTGTCTACTAACAAAAAGTATGCATTCCTAAGTATATGAAAGTGCATTTAAGAGAAAGTGAATGAATACTTTCTTCCTTTTTTTTTTTGTTTTTTTGTAAGCAAAACTACATCATTGGAGATACTGATACCTGATTCTTTTCAACAAAAGAGGAAAACATAACTTTATGTTTTCTCCTTTATATGAATGGCAATTCCTTTAGGCTATTTCTTATGTTCATGCACCGTATATTTACACAGAGTATGCTTCTTTATTCTTCTTCTACCTCAAAAAAAAAAGTGTGTGATAATCATTATCTAGGTGTGATGAAGACCACTTCTGTCAACATATACCTTAAAAAATATACTTGAAAAGCCAATGAAAACCTTCCTGCTTTATTTGCAGTCAGCTTTTATATTCTGTTATCACTGGGCATTATTGATGACAAAGTAAGTCTTTGAAAAGGACAAATAAGGACAAAAGTGTTTGCAAGGTTATACATTAATCCTTACAGAAATTTTAAGAATGCAGTGCTAACTGGAAGAAATTGAAAGTAGGAATAGTATTATTTATAATATTTTGTATTGTTTTTGATAAGCATGTATATTTTTTCCCAAAAAACCATCTATCCCTGATAAGATATAGCACCTTTTGATGAATGCTTCACTCGATATCCTATGCCTAACCATGTTTCACTGAAATAAATTTCAGAATATTTGTAAGACATTTTTTTTAACTGATGTTACTGATTTGGAAATTAAGTTGTGCTCTTGTCCCCAAAGCTTTTTAATCTTTAGTATGGTGATGAAGTACATTTTTTATTATATATGAGGAATCCTTGGAGTATTGTTATCTTTGTCCTAGAGCATCATTACCCTTTGAAGTAATGTTTCAAAGATGAAAGGATTTTTATTCAACTGGGTTGGGGGAATTTTATGCTATTGTAAAGTTTGTTAACTCTTTAAACCACACAGGCAATTATTAGAAACCTGAAAGGAGTAATTTTACAAATAACTTAGTGCTCTATAACAGTGCATTTATCTCATACTGGGGACTATTTTCCTGCTGTAGGTCATGTTTCAATCAAAGTTACATAGGCCAAGAAAAATTTTCTTTATTGTTGTAGGAGAAAAGAAGGTTTATGTTCATCAGAAAGTGAACCCAGAAAAGGGCTGTCAACAGATCCAACTGTAGCTGAGGTAGGAGAAGCTATTTGATGACTTTAAAGAAATGTGTAGGCAAGGAGATAGACATCTTTACCCTTGGTACATGTATGACTGCACATATAATGTGACACTACATCATGTACAACCAGAGAAGTGAAAAGTTGTGCTGAAATTATGTACAATGAATCAAAAAAAAAATGAAATGTGTAGTCGCATATTTAAGGGGAACACCGAAGCCTGATCCATTCTCCTTTGAGGACTGGAGGGCCATCTTTTAGTGATAGCATAGACAGATATCCACAAATTTTTCTGCTCCAAGTTCTTCTGCTGATGGTTGACTTTGAAATGTAGCTTGTGGCAGCAATTTTAGAGCTGGCTTTCTCTCCCTCCACTCTGTTGACAAAAATGAGTTGGAAGACTGTCAGAATGTAGAGAAGAATAAAAAAAAAAGCAATATCACTGAAAAGATTTAAAGGGAATCTTTTGAAGTATTAAGGAAAATTATTTACTTGAGAAAAATATTACAAAGGAGTCTGGTATGCTTTTCTTAGGGACCTAATGTATACCATTGATTATTTTAGCCAATCTTATGTCACCTGAATCCCTTTGTGTATGCTATTTTTTCCCTCTCCCTCTCTCCTCCTTCTTTGTGTTCTGCCTCTTTCCCTTCTTCCATTTCTCTTCCCCTTTTTATCTCCAGCCATTTTTCTTTGATTTTTTCTTTTTCCTCTTTCTCTATCTTTATGTCCTTTCTCTTTTTTGTTCTCACTCTTAGCCACGTGGGATCAGTGTTAGAAAGTTTATCATTACTTTTTTATCTAATTAATTTCATTTTTAGATGATCCATAAAAATGTCACAATTATGTGTATTAATGAGGTAATGTGATGTTTAGACACATGCATACATTATGTAATATTTATATCAAATTAAAGTTTCCTGAAACATTTAATATTTCTTTATGATAAAAACTTTATTCTTTTTTCTAGTGTTTTGACATGTACATGTTAACTCTTTAAACTATTCACACTCACCCTATTGTGCAATAGTTTACTGGAACTTCTTGTTTCTAACTATATCATTGATCAACCTTTCCCCATCCTTTCCTCTCCCTTACTTTTCCCAGTCTCTGGGAACCACCATTCTGTTCTCAACTTTATGGAATCAACTGTTGTAGAATCCACAAATGAATGGATCATGTGGTAACTCATCTTTTTGTGCCTGGCTTATTTTAGTTAATGTAGTCATCTCTAGTTCCATCCATGTTGTCATAAATGATAGAGCTTCATTTTTTTATGGCTGAGTAGTATTCTGTTGTGCATATGAACCACATTTGCTTTATTCATTTCCCAGTTCATAGACTTAGATTGTTTTCATTTCTTGGTTATTGTGAAAAGTGACAATGAACATGTCAATACAGATGTCTCTTCAACAGCTAATTTCATATATGTATATGAAGGAGGCATGAAATTGCTGGATCATATTTGTTTTATTTATTGAGGAACTGTCACAATGTTTTCCATATGGCATACTAACTCACATTCCCATGATCAGTGTGCAGTGATTCTCTTTTATCTACATCCTTGCCAGAACTTGTTATCTTTAGTCTTTCTTTTTATAGTAGCCATTGTCACTAGGGTAAGTTGAGATTTCATTGTTGTTTTGATTTGCATTTTTGTAATGATTTGATGCTGAACATTTTTTCATATACCTATTGGCCATTTGTAGGTCTTCTTTTGAGAAATGTCTATAGGTTTTGAAATATACATTTTTATATTAAATACCTCATATGTAGTAGTTATATTAAATAATTGAGTAAACAGAACCATATATTTTATTTTATGAAATCAAATCAAGACTCTATACCTTAGAAGAATGATCTAGGAAATATGGAACTAAAATCTTATACAGTTCATTGGAAGTGTTCTGTAAAAGATTAATCCTAAAGCACAGAAGGAAGTATAACGAATTTATGTTGCACTTGAAACAGTTGTTTATTAACAATATAAATTACATGTGAATATAAGGGAACTATACTCTACTCAAAGAGTACCTATGTTGCCTTCCTGTACCCAAATGTCAATCTTAGAGTTTTTATGGAGTGCCCACATGTTATATAACACAGTACTTGATTTTGAAAATGTAAGGAGGAACATGTTTGTTAAAGGCATAAATAGGCTACATGGGAAATATAAAATGATCATTAACTTTAACACTGCTTTTTACTAAAGAATTTCTTCAAATACTATAGATTCTATTTATAAAAGAAAGGATACTTATATAGGGTAGTTTAAAGTGAAGTTGGAAGTAGATTGAGATTTTTCTGTACTGTACCTTATTGCAATTGCATGTTTATTGTTTGATTAGGAATAGCAAAGTATATTTGTGGCATTTTGTTCATGCAGCAAATTAGACTTTTTCAAGTTATTCCAGGACCATGTGTTCACTGGTGGTCTCACTTCAGCTGGCAGTAGCAATTTCGGTTACTAAGTGATGTGTGCATATTCCCTCATTGAATGAATTTCCAGAGTACACATTGATTGCATATTAAATCTGATGCCAAAAGCATATGAGTTTCCTTATCTGTTACATCACTATTTGGAGAGTGCTGAAAAAGAAGATACTAGGAAGTATCCTGCTAGAAAAGCCCTACAATGGAAAAGTGAATTCCAAAGATTGCAGTATAACATTTAGGTGTTCCCATTTAAAAAAAAAATGGTTTCTATTCTTGGTATCTTGGTATTCTTGGTTTTTTTTACAGATAGTTAAAACTTAAGGATACTTAAATTTATCTTTTTAGACTTAATTATATATACCCATGTTATAGTTTTAGTATTCACATTTTAATCATATGGAAATAGTAGTTGGTCTCAAAATCAACATTAAAGAAGTGACTAAAATAATAAAATTTTGATTTTTGGTTCCTTTCCCTTAGTCAACTTCTTAGGGATGTCAGATATTTGGCTACTATCTACCCAGGAATATGAAAATGAAGAATATATAGCTCTTGCATTAAAGTAGTAAATTTAGTGGAAAAATCTTGTGTTTTACCATTTTAACTTGTAGAATAGGTAAATTTGATTGACTAAATGTAGTCCACATAACTCAGAGTATTTTTTCTTACTTACTGAATTAATTTAATGTATTTTAAAAATAAATTATGTATTATGGTACTAAGATATGTGTTGCCTTTGTACCTTAAAATGAACACTAACCAGAAAGAAAATCATAAGTTTAGTTCTAGGAATATCATACAACTCTCTTTAATTTAGGATTTTATTAGAATAGGAAATACAAGTACACTTGTGGAAAGACTATCATTTAGTGTAAGAACATTTATGGTAGTAAAACAAGCTTCTTTATGGGAAAGTATTTTTTGGGGGGGGGTACCAGGGATTGGACTCATGGGCACTTGACCGACCAACAAGCCACATCCCCAGCCCCCAGCTCTATTTTGTATTTTATTTAGAGACAAGGTCTCACTGAGTTGCTTAGCATCTCACTTTTGCTGAAGCTGGCTTTGAGCTTGTGATCCTGCAGCCTTAGCCTCCTAAGCAGCTGGGATTATAGGAGTGCACCACCATGCCTGACCTGGAAAGGAGTTTTATATAGTGTAGGATTGATTGTATCTGTCAATTCAATTTGGGGAAGTACTGAAAATAAGCTCTATGTAAATAATGGAATTAAATGACATTCAAAAGAAATAATTTTGACACTATTAATTAGAAGTATGTCTTCAGACTTGTTTTTCTTCTACAAGAGATAGCAGGGAATCCTGTTGTCCACTGAAGAGTTAAATGAAATAGGCATTTGTGGCATTGCATAAAATACTACTAATTTAGCAGGTGCAAGAATTAGGGCTGATTTACCAGGGTAATTTATAAACTGGGTGGGGTTGATCTATTTTCTTCTTTTCAGATAAAATTTTTTAAAAGCAATTAGTATATAAATATGTTTATACAGTCCAGAGTCTGATCTGATAAAATGGAAACTATGATATGAACTTATCCTCTAAAAAGGATTGTAATTAACTTGTCTCCATCTTCACTGAGGTTAAAAGAAAAGGAGAACATCTTATATTGTAGAAAGAAAAAACTGGTTTAGACATAAAGAGGAGATTCTTGACAGCATTAATTCCTAAACTATCTAAAAAGCTTTCACATTTTTCTTTCTGGATGTCGCTAAGAATGTAATAGATAGTAGTAACTCAACATGGATGGTTTAGGTATAGTCATTTCTCAAAGGGTACACACAGATTTCCAGAGGTCAATATTGCTCCATAATTCTGTGCTTTCATTACCGATTTTTAAATTTGTTCCATAAATTGCTTGTCCACTTTTAGTAAATTGCTATATTTCCTCGAGAGAAGGTTGAATAAAGACTCTCATAAATTCAGGGATGCTGTACTGTGGCAAGAAGGTATGAGTAAAGTACCAAAATATTAAAGTCTTATCAACTTTCCATGATCTCCATCTATGGGTCTTTAATTTTTTTTCACTTACTGTGTTTAGTAAAATATTTCAGACATAAATACAACTTTGTTTATTGTAACACAGCAGTACCTTAAAAAAACCCCTTTTTAGTTAAAGCAATTATTTCTTGCCTTAAGGAATATATGAACCAACAAGTCCAGGATTCAATCTTGGGTTGATCCACTGAAAAATATCAAGAAGCACTTGAAAGTTTCTAGTTTTATAGCTAAGAAGAGTAGATATCTTTCTTTCTTTTTTTTTTTTTTGAGCCAAAACTTTTAAAGCCATCTTTATATCTTCTACTTATTTGGTGATCATAATCAAATAAAAGTTCAAAGTACCTTGAATGGTTCAATATAATTTGTTAAAAATATCTCTTGTCTTCTACATTAAGACTTCATTTTCATAAGTGTTATTTTGGTTATAAGAACAACTGTTATAAAAGTGCACATTGGCTTAAGTAATTGTAACAACCTCTTGTACTGATGACAGTTTTAAAAGCTAACAACCATTTTTAGTAAAATGAAAGTCAAAGCAAAGGTTTTTAAGAGACTAAAATAAGTACATTACCCATTCAATGAATATGACAGAAAGCTTGCAATTAAATAATGATTTCTGAGTCTAATTCTTTAAAAAATTAATGCGAAGATGATTCAAAACAATAACAAAAGTTACCTCCTTCAATATTCTGGACAGGATTAAAGCAGAAGCAATCTCTTAAAGGTACTGAAATTAAATTAGTTTTTACTAATGGGAGACAGATGGGTCGATCATATTATTTCCATCCTCTTATTGCAGATGTTTGGTAAAATTATTTAAATTCAAATATGTATTTTCTCTTTAAGTGTTCTAAGCTGGGTTTTAATTTATAAGTTACATTTGAAATTAGCTTGAACAACCTTTCCAATCTCAGCACCATGGGTTTTCTTGACTTTATTGTTGCTTTTCTATCTTTTTGTATTTACAGTTGAAAAGTTGATGCCAAATTTTGTAAAACACGTTTCCTTCCATGCTGAGATCCTCTATGCCAACAGTCTCCCTGGAGTGTGTGTGTTAGTAATAAACCCTGAAAATGGGAACTGATAATGGAAATACTGGCAGCCCCTTATACAACAGGGGTGCTAGCCTGTGTTTCTGTAATTAGGAATGTGATTAGAAATAAGAGATGCTTTTGGTCTTCAATTTCAAGCCATGAAATGAAGGGATTTGAGTTTGTCTGACTTTTGGCAGACTACAAATTTTAGTAACACTGTAGCTTCCTGAGTCTGGCCACCAGAAGCCTGTTGCTTGACTGTGTTTTCCAAGCATAGTAACCATCCTTTCTTATTTTTTTTGTAAGCACATCTGGCATTTAAAACACAGTTATTTCACTGGTCATCTTAATATTTCAGTTTTTATTCTGTTTCTATCCACTATTCCTGGAGTTGAATGTCCTATCAGAAGCATAAAATTGCAGAACAATAGTAACAGCAGCATTTACCAAATACTTATATGAAGTACTTTACACTATGTTTGGAATTGTTAATTTAATTCTCCTGTTAATTTTATGATGCAGATACTCTTATATTCACATTTTATAAATGAAAGAAGCACAATCAGAAGTGATGGAGCCCACATTCTTTATCACTGTGCTATAGTACAAGGTACCCCATCCACAGATAATGATTTTACTTAAGCCAACATTAATCCCCTTGTTCATTCCTTCACTTCTCTTTCACCTGGCAAATATTAATTGAAATCAGTTATGTCCCTGACATTGTCAAGGCTCTAGGAATACAAATGTGTATGAATCTAGTCATTTCCCTCAAGATGCTCACAGATGAATTAAATAAAAATATTAGCAATATCTAAGATCATGGATAATAAAGTGTGCACCAAGTAACTTCAGTTACTGAAATTAAACTACAAAGTGCTACAAGAATTTTAAAATTATTATGAGACACACATCAACATCGAATGTATATATAAACATTCAATTTATGTGTCTGTTTTCAAATGAACTCTAATATTTCTCAAGTTATTTAGACCTAACCTCTTAATAATAGAACCTTTATTTACTTTTTTTTTTGGCCTGCATCTATGAAAAAATTGTTAATGATGCCATGAACAGAGGAGGTTTGAGAATGTCTGGCAATTTGATATTTTTTATCAGGGCAATTAAAGAACCCCAAAACAAAAATGAACTAGGGGACTGTAGGATCTCAGGGTAGAAGAACAACATGGACTGTGAAACTGATTATGAAAATGATATCCAATTGGGTGCAGAGAAATACTGATTCATTTGACTCACAAAGGTTTTAAAATATCATTTAAATGAGATTGAGTGGCTTCAGGATAATAAATTGAATTCACATTGTAAAAGATTTTTAGAAAACAGGTCAATTTGCTTTTCTTTTAGTGAGCTAATTATATAACTTGGCTTAAATCTAATAAAGATAAGAGGTATCAATACTATTAATTTGAAGATGGCATTTTTCAATGCTTTTTTCTACCATCTTTAACCTTAGGCAAACTGAATATACTGAATAGGAAGAGCATATTATGTTGTCACCTGAAGAATGTGATTATAGCATTTCAGTAGATGAGTAGACATCTAATAGAAAAATACCTGTGTGAGAGAGGTATATTTGATAGTCCAGTGTCTAGTCACTTGTAGTGTCCACTAGCTCAGAATTGCCACAAGCTTTTCTAATAATTTGAAGACTAGAACATGTATAAATTGCTAACAGTGTTCCCTTAGCTACTTTTTCATGAAAAGATGATTATGTGATGCTAAGAGGATTTGTTGACAAGAGGAAGAATTTTTGTTGCGCAATTTTGCTTTCAAAGGAAAAAAAAAGAATCAATGGAAAATAGCAGTCGGATCATTATCTGAAAGATTAAAGAGATTAGCACTGGGACTTGCTCCCATTATCTCAGAGCTAAGATTTAACTATACTTTTCTGAAGGAATGAAGGATAAGAAAATATGAAAGGTTGTTTAGGAAGATTATATGTAGGAGAAAATAGTATTCGTGAAATCCATGATTGCACTGAAGGTCTATATAAGTATGTGTGAAGGAGTATAATGGAATTATGGGAAATATCACATTGATTAAAAGGATATAAACTCAACCTTACTTTCTGCAGTTTATTAAAGTATGACCTTAAACTTGTCCTTAACCTATTTGAGCCTCTGCTTCCCTAGCTAGAAAAGTAAAATGAGACAATATAGGCAAAGTACTTAGGTCAACTTATATAATAAGTTTATTGGTCACATTTACTGCTAGTAGAAGAAACACCAATAATATAGATAGAATAAGAATTGGGGTTTTTTGTTTGTTTGTTTTTGGAAAGAAGTCCAGAAAGTTGCAGACCTCTTTTGGTAAAGTGGCTTCATAATTCTGTTAGCTTTCAGCATTCTGCTTCTTAGTCTTTTTCATCCTACTCTCAAGATCTGATTTTGATTCAAGCACTCACCATGCAACTCAGACTGGAGTCCACCAAAGGAAAAAAAGCAGGACGTAGCTGTGCAGGACCCTTTACAGGAGGTTTCCTGAAGTTCTATGCACCATCATCTTATAGTCAGTGGCTGTAACTTAAAGCATGGCCATGTTGTCCCTTAGCCAGGCACATGTACTTACAGAAGATAAAATAGGGTCGTCTTAGTAGAGAGTCTTGAAACAATGACATAGGCAATTTATGTCCTCTCACATAGCTCTCTATATTACTCATTTAACATAAGCCTTTATTTATTCACCTCTAAATTGAATATAATACCTATTTTCTTGAACCAATAAGAAGATTAAGTGAGATCATATGTGATTTTATCACAGTAACTATTTGCTAAGTACAGAGAAGAGCATTAATATTTGGATTCTAAGTGTCTCTTTAAATTGTTCTGATTTCTAAATCTGTAGTCAACTTCTTGAATATTTTTTGATTTTGTTATAAAACCAATATTATTTTCATTTTTAACATCAATTTTGTAACTGATTAAAGGATCTTATTAATGGATTTTTATAGAAAGTGATTAAAATATCCTTCTAAAATGGAAATAGAACTAAATTACTTTACACAAAATTTTATAAGTGCAATCTATTGAAATTTACTTGAAAAATGGAATGGCCTATATACTTGTAAATTTGGGTTAGGGTTGTGTTTAACACAAAATAATGAAAATTAGAATATAATTAATTCACTTTTAGTAATATTTCACTGAACATAGTTTGACATATTCAGAAAACACTTATTTCAAGATATTTTAAATATGCTTTACCTTTTTTATGATTTTACAGTTGAAGAGACACTTCTACATATACATCTCTTCATTACTATTATTATTAGTAGTAATAATAGTAATAATAATAATATAATTCTAAGCATTTATAAAATAAAAAAATAGGAAAAAAAGAAAAAAATACATAAGGAGCCAGATGCCATTTTAGAAGAACTGTATTGATTCTGATCTCCTAAGTACAGTGTTATTTCATTCCATGATAATTTTTCCACTTTGAACATCAGATATAAAAACATAGACATCCTGTGGATAAGGTATTACTCTGATCCTATGTCAGAAGCGTAAACTCTTAATTTTGGAATGACTAATAATTACCTGGATTGCAGACTTTGACAGATATGATCATGATTTATATAATGTAGCTTGAAAAGTGCCTTGGTATAATAGTCATTTAAAGATTTTTGGAGGTAATCTTTACTTTCTTTTCCAGGCTACTAGGTAATAAGTAGGTTATTAGAATCTTTTAAAAAAGTCTTTCTCTTTTAACAACTTTTTCATGTAAGGTCTGAGGTAGTTAATATTTATAGATTGAATTTTCTAGATAAGATCCTCAGAATTTTATTTCTACAATATTTTTAAATTTAATGCTTGTAAATGGAAACTCTAAATCTTTACTTTTTACTAGCTATCAAATTTCTACCATTACTAGAAACAAAAGTCCATAGAATACTGAAAAATTGGTCTCATTTTTTTTTTCCTTTGAGGAAATTTTCTTTTTAAAACAAAGCTACCCTGAAAAAATCCAAGTGTTACAATTAATTTTAGTAATATTTAAAAAACATATTCTAAACATTAAAATAAATTGTTTTTATCCTAAGTAATTAGAAATATATGCAAACATGCTTATGTTATTTGTTTATATTTATACTTGTAAAAAATTTCCAGGTATAACAGATAAATAATTAGCAGTAAATCTATATGATGAAAATTATCCAATTTTTAAAAAATAAAACTTTTAAGGACTATTTTATAACCAAGAAAAGTTCACAATATGTTATGTTAGAAGATGATGGAAAACTACATGTACATCTAATTACAATTGTGGTTTATATGAATACTGTCATGTGACGCATAAGGATGTTAGGTCAACAGTGGACTACAGAGTGTCCCATAAGATTATGAAGGAGTTGAAAAGTTTCTGTTACCTAATATTGTCACAGCCATCATCATATTGAAGTGCAATGCTTTACTCATGGGTTTGTGGTAATGCTGGTGTGAACTAAACTTCTGTCGGTACTATGAAAGCATAGCACCTATGCATATGTGTAGTACTTGATAATAAATGATGGGTATCGATTTATATGTTTACTTACTTTTTAATTGATATTTTAGGCTGTATTACATTTATTGAAAAGTTTACTGTAAAATAGTACATCATGCTGCATCATTAGCAGCCTCAGATATCTCACACTTCATGTAAATACATTCAGTGACGTCTCTTCAATAAGATCTCTTAACAATGCATCTCTCAAACATCCCCATCATTGTGCAGTGTACTCAAACTGCACAAACACACTTGATTTGAAAAAAGGCTGAAAGACTACCAACCATAAAGTTAACATCCTTAAGAGTTTAGGTCTTTTCATCATTTATATTATTACATGTTATTAAAATTTACTATAATTAAAATTAATTTATATATTTTATAAAATATTTTTAAATATGAAAAATTAATCTGATTGATTCAAACATATTTACTCTGTACTTTTGTATACCTTATGATATGTATGTACATCTAGAGTTTATTTGTCAGCTCATCAAAATAACAATCATATACTGCATTGAAAATTCTTAAATTTACTATAAGTTCCCTTTGATGGGCATTTTACTTGTGAGATTATTAGATTTAGTAATGAAATTTGGGGTCAGAATGCTAAAGTCAACTTTGAATTTGAACATACTGCATACATGGTATTATATAGTATTAGAAAATTCTAACAACTCTGCATAATTTTATCTTGTGTTCAATAATTCTGAGTATTGTAATACTTTCATCTTTGTGTGAGAAGGAAATAATTTTATTTCTTTGATATGAAGTTAAATTAAATTTAATTAATTGTCCAGAATTTTTGATGACTTAATTATTTATGCCTTTATCTAATTCCAATGAGTATATTGAGTTTTTATCTATTGGTTTACAAGAGTCTTTTAAATTTTCATTTTATTATCATCTTACAGGGAAGAAACCTTTCTATCAAGTGAGCTCATTTTTCCACTTTTTATTATTTTATGATATTTATTTATTTGTTTAATTTATTTAGTACCAGACATTGAACTCAGCAGTGCTTAAACACATAGTCACAGCCCCAGCCTTTTTTATTTCTTATTTTGAGACAGAATCTTGCTAAGTTTCTTAGTGCCTTGCTAATTTGCTGAGGCTGGCTTTGAACTTGCAATCCTCCTACATGACTTCTGAGCCACTGGGATTATAGGTGTACCCTACCATGCCTGGCTCTCCACTTTTTATTTTTAAAGCCTTATTTATACCAGCATTTTCTCATACAGATATTAGAAAATTTTAAATATTTAAATATGTGAAGCTTTTCATGGTTGTTGAAGAGGTTTCAAAGAGCCATTATCACCAGATTATACAAAAATTTTTACTTATGTATCCTAGTATTTTTGTATTTTATTTTAACCAATAAGGCTTTTAGTTCTTTGAAATTCCTGTGGCTTAAATGAGTAAAGTAAGAATTTAAAAGTGCTGATATTATGTTATTTCCAGGACTCTTTTTTGTGTGTGTGCTGGGTATTGAAACAGGAGCTCTTTACCTCTACATGGCATCCCCAGCCCTTTTTAGTCCTTTATTATTATTTGTTTATCTATCTGTCTATCTATCTATCTATCTATCTATCTATCTATCTATTTATTTTGAGTTAGGGTCTCACTAAGTTGCTAAGAGTTTCACTAAGTGGCTGAGGCTAACCTCGAATTTTTGATCTTCCTGTCACCTCAGACTCCCAAGTGGCTGGAATTATAGGCATACTTCACTGTGCCTAGCACTTTCAGAACTCTTAATACCAAATTTTAAATAATGTTCTTAAAATTGTTGACTCAAAATTCAAATTCATCACATATAATTTTTCAGTACATGTGATATTTTTTTAAAGAATTGCATAATCCCAAAATGAGTACAGTTTACAAAGTTGGACTCATTTATTCCCAGAACTATTTGCACTTATTTTCCTTTTCTCTTTCTTTTGTGCAGTATCAGTTTATGGTTTGGGGTTTATTACTTAAAGGATCTCAAAATTGAGGGCATTTAAATTTATGTGCAAAAAGAAGTTTTCTCCTTACAAACATTAATTTTTAAAAAAGAAACCTTCATTTGAAGATAAAAATCTTAAATATTATCTTGAAGACTGCCTATTATTGCCCCTCATTTTACAAATAAGAATATTGTGATGTGAACACAGTAAATGGCTTAATCAAGACTATATTTTGAGTTAATTGCAGAGGTTGGATTAAAACCTTCATTCCTGTATTCCCAAATGATACCTACATTTTGACCTATGAAGGTATTCCTATAGTTATGAAGAAAGACACATGGTGATAGGGTTGTTATTACTTCTTCTTCTTTCAACCTTTTGTAGCATTATTGCATTATTTCTGAGAGTTTACCTTGTTCTTCTTTTGAAGCATACTATTTCTCTTCATTGCCCATTAATTCTTCTGACTTATATGTACTCCGGCCATGGAACTTTTTTATGTGCAGGGAGAGGTGAGTCTGTTCTTTTCTTATGGGCATCTGTAAGATTTCCGTTAGTTGGTCATAAATGTCTGTATGGTTGAAGATGAAGAAAAGAGACAGGAAGAAACAAGCATTCTTTTATACTGTAGTATATTTATAATGTAATTTTAATAAAGAATCATCACTTAAAACAATCATCTTTTAGGAATAAGGCATATGTTCTCAGATACTAAATCTGACCCCATTTTATCTTCTTTTTTTAAATTTAATATCCACTCACTTCTGCAGGGTCTATCCCTTATCTCTATAGTGAGCTTATATAATCTAGTTTAAGGTTCCCTTTCTTCATCCATTCTTACCCATTTACATACGCATATGCTACAGAGTCTATATGAATCCTTTGCATGCAAATAAGTCTGCAAGAGAGTGAGCAATTTCACCCTGAACCAAAAGTGACAATTAACTCCGAAATTCTAAGTTCAAAGTGTAGTTGCTTATTAGCATAATACTATGCATAAGGAATGTGGTGGAAGTCACTCTCAAACTTTGAATATAGTACACCATTTGGAGCAGATTTTAAGTATATTATGTCATAGTGGTTACATTTTAATTACCTTTTCCTGTGGTGTTGATGAAAGACAATACATTATAACACTTATTTAAAAACCAAACAACATTTATCTCTGGAACAAATGTTTTTGTACATTTTGATTTTTTTGATTAAAACATAATACTATTTAAAACCATTACTATTAAATCATGATTTTCATTATTTGTCATTTAGTGACTTGCCAGGAAGTAACTACTTATATATTTCATATATATTTTACCTTGGGTAAAACTTGGGTCACTTTTACCATATGATATTATAATACCATTTTTTGCCATATTATAATGTGAAAATATATTTTAAAAACTTGTTTAAAATCTAACATGATTCCTATGTATATTTTGATACATTTATGCTTTAAAAATATATCCTCACTTCCTCTGATATTTACCCTATTCAAAAGGCAAGAGTAGAAGAAAATATTCAAACATTGGAATCACAGTTCACTGTTCCTTTTTAAGACTGTATTCCTCTTTGATATTTTCACCCACCACTTTGGCCAAGGTTTTGACTTATTCCAAATTTAGTGTTAAATAAATAAGTCAGTTGGAGGAATGAACAAGGGACACAAATAATTGTTTTATCACTTCAATAGTTCTGTCTGTATTTATTGAAGACTTTGTTAAACAGAATAATGGAGGTAAATTATTTCAGATATTGGAAGCTGTAGCCTGTCTTCATCTGTCCTTACATTACTCGTTTTAACAATCAGATCCATGGGCTTCCAGTGAGATCTACTAGCTCACAAAATTAAATAAGAGTCTTCCTGGTAAAAATGCTTTGGGGATAGCCTCATAATTTCCACTTTTCCTGGGTAAAGAATTCATTCAACTTCCTTTCACTCTTAGAAGGAGTTTAGGGTTCTTTTTGGCTCCACCTTGTACTCATTACTCCAGAAGAGTTTCTTATGGCATGATATTCATTTGTGTAACTGGTCTACTTGTGTAAAGTCTACTTGATAATCATTCTCACTTATCATAGAACCCTGGTTTATTATCAGCATCCGTTATTGGCCAGATGCTATTTCTTGGGATTATATATTATTTATGTATCTAGGTAACTTTTACTTCTGATTTAAGCCATAGATTGTAAAGAACAAAAGAAGCATTTGTATATGAAAGAATAGATGAAATAATTTATGCAAATTATTCAACTGTATTAATTATAAAATTATTAAAATCCCCACCAATTTTATCATACCCTTGTCACTCAAGTACATGGGAGTGGTTGGAAGTAAACAGTAGTAGCAGTAAGACAAGTATTATTCTTTCACCCATTCCCTATGGTTAAGATATTAACTTTGAACTAGGTGCTGAGTTTCTCTCTTTCTGTTCTGTCAAAATGCATTTTCCTCATCAAGTTCCTCAAATGCAGACTAATCTCTACTTGCTGATTGTTGTTTGAAAGCAGTCAATAGGGGGAGGGGGAAAGAATAAAAGTGTATGTGTAGTGTGTGTAATGGGAAATGGAATTATTTCATTTTATTTTCAAAATAGGCTAGTGGAATAAAGGTAGAAAAAATGAAATGAACAAGACTTAAACATAGGTTGCAGAGTAAGTCTATGTATCATTAAATATTAAATCATTAAATATCAATAAATATATGAGATGTGAAGACTTCAAAGATGTTGTTTTTCACTATTTTTCTTTCAGGTAATGTCCCTAGATAAATTTAAATATTGTGTATAATTTATTTTGTCTTAGCAAATGTTTCATGACATTCAGGTTACTGGATATGAGGGAAAACTGGCTGTGACATCTGTCAACACACTGATTTCCAGGGTTGATACAGATGGTCTGAGCTGATCCCCAGTCTCCCTTACCACCCCAGTGATGTCCCTTCCAGAGCCATGTGCTCATCCAAAGTGAATGACCTTCTGAAAGAGAACCAGTCATGAAGGGTATTTAAAAGGTATATTTCATTGCTATAGTTTTTAGATCAGCTCAGAATTTATTTAAAGATAGATAAATCTGTAGAACAAGTACACAAATGGGGTGATTCCTTTTTCTAGCAGTATAGTTGAATAGAAAAGCTTGACCTTGAGGGTCCACAAACCTAGTGAGTAATTGCTTTATAACTGTTTAGTCACTTTATCTTTTCAGCTTTAGTTTCTTTAACCAAATTAATTAATGCTATCACAAAGGATTATTTGCAAAGAGACTGAATACGTTCATTAAAACAATATTTTGGGGTACTTGTTATAGGCCAGGCACCGTTAACAAACATTCTGGATATAGCATTTACTTATTAATAATAAAAAATCAAAATATCTGAATTCTTATGGTGAATTACATTTAAATTCAGAGAGAGAGGCATTAAAAAAGTGTATCTATAAAATATATACTATGTTTGATGTTTGTAAATGTCACAAAAACAAGAAATGAAGAACAAAAGAAAATGCTGGGAAAGAACTTTTGCAATTTTAAGTCTAGTGATAAGGAAAAGTTTTATTGAGACAGTAATTTTGAATGAAGACCTAAAGGGAAGTACTAGACTTCAGAGGGAAGAACTATCACTTTAAATGTATTTTACTTTTTAAAAAATTCAATTGTTGACTTAATCTTCAATAAGTGTTTAATGAATAGGTATTATTAAAAACAAATCAGCTTTGTCTAGGTTTTAAGAAGAGTTTTTTTTATATTAAATTTTGTGGGTTTTCTCTGTAAAATAGAAATGGCATGCACTGAGTTGATACTATCATTATTTGGTTGCTTCTATTGTCATTTGTCATGTGAAAACATAATTCAAGAATAAAACATATTTTCAAAATCTATGATCCAAAAGATAACCTAATTGCTTCAAATACATTTTTTCTAAGGAAAAAGTTTTCTTAACATATTGGAATAGAACTATTCTTTAAAAAATAATATAGGAACTAATAAACCATATTTTATTTTTAATAAAGGAGTCTTAAAACACTTAAAGTTTGATTTTACCTTATTATAGAAAAAAAGCTAAAAATAGATGAGCCTGAAACATTGACTTTTATCCATCTTGAATTTCATGGAACATCCAGAATGATGCATCTTTCCCTTCAAATATTTATCCATCACTTCCAGACAAGTAGTGTATGAGGCAATAAATAACAGACAGCTAGAACAGGAGAAAACAGTTTTTTAATGCCCTGTGCTTAAACTGTCATTCTGGTGAGAAGTAATAACTGAATGCTGCATTATTTAAGGCAAGGTAATAGACTACTTCCTTTTAGAGGCAAATTACTTTGGGATCTGCTGCCTTACCCCCAGAAGCCAGTGTTTCCTCAGAAAGACCAGAGTTGTGAGATTTGATGTGATGTGATTGGTTACTGAATCCTGATGCTTTACATGCTGAAAGAGTTTCCTTGATTAGCTTGTGTCCATCATTCATCATTCAATGTAGAGTCTTGCCAAGTATGTGCTTTTCCATATGGGAGACAGTGGGGTACATTATAAACAGCATAGACATGGAGATAAAATGATCTGCATTTGATTCTACTACTTATTAGTTATATGATTCTGGATAAATTATCCAATAGAATCTTGGAATTCATTTTCCTTACCTGTAAAATAAAAGTAATAAGTGTAGCTTCATTGAGTTTTTCAGACAATTAAATGGTATGTAAAGATCTGGACCTTATTTTTTGATGTCAAAGAATTAATATTTACTATTTAACAGATGAATTAAAGATCTCAAGTTACAAAATAAATATGTAGGTGTTCAGTTGTTGAGATTCAAGCATAGCTGTTGCAATTCCTATACCAGTTCCAGAAGGGACCCAGGAAATATTAATACCCTTTCCTGTTTCTTCTTTAGAATTTTCTTTTTATTATAAGTAGTTTATAGTTCTGGAAGTAAGTATATTGAAACTCTACCTACACAATCTTGTGTTTCATATATCTGTCTAATTCACAAAAATCATCTGATACATTTAAGAGAGTAGAAGTTTACATTGAAACTACTGTGCACAGTAATAGAGTCTTTTGAAGGAGTTTGGCCTCAATTTTAAAAATTATATATCTCTGTAAAATATATACACATACACATTTATATACACATATTTCAGAGTTTCATAAACCTAAATTATACTTGATTTCTTCCTGTAAATAATTTAATTTTTTAAAATTATGTTTTCATATAATATTGCTTTGTTGTAATATCTTGGTGATTCTTTTTTGAGTAGGGTGCCAGAATAATCTACATGAGTAGTCAGTTTTTAAATTACTAAATGTTCAAAATGCTCATATTTATATTTAATAAATAAATACATTTTCAAATAAAATCATAGTAACAGGGTGATGATTTAATTTCACACCTTCAAAGAGACTGCCTTTTATTGCCATATAGATGAAATTCAAATAAAAAATATCTGCTGTTTTTGCTTTCTAAAGTGCACAATATGAGCTTATTGCATTATTTTTTTTTTCACAGTGGAAAGATTGAAGACTTTTCTGCATGGTTTTCATTCAGTAGGTAATTATGGAGTGTCTAGTTTATATCAGGTTCTTGGATAGATTGCTGAGATAGTAAAAAAAAAGAGAATTGTCTGTCTTTTATTAAGGCCACCAATTTGATGACTACCAATTTTGTAATTTAGTATTTCATAATTAAGATATTAGAAGTACACATAGGGGCAAAGGATCCTAACTCTGGGTGGAGTCACCAAGAAGAGCTAAACAGGATGATCCCTCTAAGCTGAAACTGTTAATGTACATCAAGGATGAAGGAAATGTAAGGGGCATGTTCTCTACAGATAGTGGCATGAGTAGACATACAACCATGGCACCAGGTGCTATTAAGAAGGAAGATCAGACATTTTAGAAAACCAAAGCCATCTTACTGAGGCCTCATGCCTAGGCCTTAATTCAAGCCAGAAGAGGGGTGATGAAGGGTGAAGAAAGGACAAACAGACACACTTAGAGAAAAAGGTGGGGCCAGGTGGTTCAATCAACCCCTGAAGGGGCAAGACTGATACCAGAACTAGTTCAGTCATTTATTATATAGCTTTCATCTAAAAGTTTATTTGTGGGAAAGTTTCAGCAAAGCAGGCAATCTGAAGGATGAAGGACTGGTGAGACATTGGAGTCATCTTGTTTTGCTCAGAATTCACTCTCCCAGGGAGTTGGTGCCTGAACTCAATTCCTCCACTGATAACAGGTGTGTACTTTTGTACAGAGCCTTTTCAGGCCAGTATCACCGTAGATACTGGTACATCTCTATCTGCACTTTCTCATGAGAGAGGTCATGATTTGATTCAAATCACTGCTGTCCACACCATCTTATGAACACTGTAAGTATAATCAGTTAAGGAGACTATGAAGGATAGCTTTTTATTTTTTTAATTGATTTTATTTTTAAATACATGACAGCGGAATGCATTACAATTATTTTTTATTGATTTTTTTAAATAAATGACAGCAGAATGCATTACAATTCTTATTACACACATAGAGCACAATTTTCATATCTCTGTTTATATATAAAGTATGTTCACACCAATTCATGTCTATACATTTGCTCTCCACAGATTAGTAATCTATAGTTAACTGTGGTACAAAAAATATCAATGTGTGTCTTTTCTTTTTTTTTTTTGTACCAGGGATTGAACCCAGGGATGCTTAACCACTGAGCAACATCCCCAGCCCTTTTTATTTTATTTTATTTTTTTAATTTTGAGACAGGGTCTCACTAAATTGCTGAGGCTGCCTTTGAACTTGTGGTCTTCTTGCCTCAGCTTCCCAAGCTGCTGGGTAAATATGTGTCTGACTTTTCAGAGGGGAAATTATTTGCAACACTTTTATTATAGAATATTGTTATAATTGTTGTATTTTTCCATATTATTGTTGTTAATCTCTTCCTGTCCCTACTTTATAAATTAAACATTATCATATCTCTGTATATACAGGAAAAATATAGTATGCATAGAGTTTTGTACCATCTGTGGCTTCAGGGACCACCTGGGGCATTAGAACTTATCCCCCATGCATGAGGTGGAATGCAATACCCAAAGCATGCTTTAGCATATTACATATTAGCTGTACTCAGAAATATTTGTAAGGAAATTTTCCCACATGAATGAATATCCTAAGAGACACTTTCATTGATTCATTCTTTTTTTTTTTTTTTTTTTTTTGATACCAGGTATTGAGCTCAGGGGCACTTGACCACCAAGCCACATCCCCAGCCCTATTTTGTATTTTATTTAGAGACAAGGTCTCACTGAGTTTCTTAGCATCTCACTTTTTCTGAGACTGGCTTTGAACTCTCAATCCTCTTGCCTCAGTCTCCCGAACCGCTGGGATTACAGGCATGTGCTATCATTTATTCATTCTTGATAAAAATGTTTCACTATTTCTTTTCTGTATTAAACATGGTATAAAGAACGTGACCCCCATTTTTTTGTTTTGCTTGTTTTAGACATTTTGGAGTTGGTATAATTATCAAATATTTGTTTTACCCTTTGCTATATATAACACAGTACATCTTCCTGGACTATTTAGATAGCTAAAACACTCTGTCTTTTCTTTTAATGGTCTTGTATTACTCTAATTTTTGTAGTTCCTATAATAGATAGCACTTTTCCCCATTTTCTATTTCCTTTTTGGTTAGTAGTCCTGTATCTGTTTTTAGTAGCCATTCTCTCATGTAGTTAGAACCTGTGATTTTATCAATGTTGAAAATTTTGACAATTCCTTTCATTGGTTAAAAACCTTCTTTTTAATTTGTTATTGATTGACTGATTGATTGATAAATATCAGGGATTAAACCCAGGGTGTGCTTAACCACTGAGCCACATCCTCATTCCTTTATTTTTTAAAAATATTTTTTAGTTGTAGATGGCACAATATCTTTATTTATTTTTATGTGGTGCTGAGGATCGACCCCAATGCCTCACATGTATAACACTAAGCTATAGCCCCAGCCCTCCTCAATCCTTTTTTTAAAACTTCATTCTTTTAAAAATTTTGAGACAGGATTTTCTAAGTTGCTTGGGGCCTTGTTATGTTGCTGAGGCTAGTTTTGAACTTGTGATCCTCCTGTCTCGGCCTCCCAGGTAGCTGAGATTATAGGCATGCACCATGGTACAATGTTTGTAATTTATTTTCTATTAGATTAGTTTTGTGTGATATCCCAGGATGAATTAATTCTAGATAATCATGATGCTTTTAAAAAAATATATATTTACCTGTTTGTTTATATATTTCACAGTTTTTTCTTATAATGAAAATTTCCATATCATGAAGTAAAAATAACTCAATCTTGAACCCAGGATGTGTGGGAACAATTTGGTACCAGGTGACTAGACCTCATTATGTGAGTCCTTTCCCAACTTTGTACAGTGATCTCATGCTCATAATAATACTGGCAATGTGAAGTTAACCTTGGTAGAAGTGTTAAGACCGACAGAGAACTCTTGCTGTATGGATTGCTTGATTCAATAAAAGACATTTATATTATTATAACTCTTGAATAAATTTATCATTCAGAGTCATGAAACTATTAGTTTAACAAAGAAAGTTGTTCATTATAGTATGCAATCATTCAAGTTTATGCATTGGTTCTTGTAATGTCAGACACTGTTTTTCAGCCTAAGCATTAGAATCACTACTCTCATAGAGCTTACAATCTAGTAGCAATGTGGTGATTGGGTGAATATAGTTGAAAATAGACAATATAAAATCAAACAATTATTTGAAAGATATGATAATATTTACTTAAGTATTGTTTGAAGAAGGGAACATAGAAAAAGACTATAGTATCTTGACTTTAGAATATTAGAAATTGTCTATAAAATGATTTGGTTTTGTTGCTGCACATCACTTTTGGAAATAACCATTATTGTGTATGCATAATCAGAATTAGAAGTCAATTCCAAGTTTTTGGTATTGAAGGATTGGAATGTCATATTGGTATTTAGCTACAACAATGAAGTCACAGAATGTCTAATGATGATAGTCTCTGAAACTAACAGTGGTTAAATCAAGCAGAATATTTAATAAAGACTATAGAGAAAAAGAGCAAGAGTTGAAGAGATTCTGTATTTCTTTAATTTCATTACAGATCACAGACACTTTCCTTTAGCTTAGTTTATGAATGTGTATCAAAAATAATTCTTATATCTGCAAAAATGTTGTCTGCACGTTCCTTTTTTAATATACTTCTTAGTTTTAAAGTTATGCTTGTTTTAACAATTATGCTTAAAAATTACATTTCTCAAACAGCATTATAAAAGCTCTGGGCAACGAGTTGTGACTGGATGCCAAGGTAGAACCACTTTCTGGGCCATCTGGAAAGAAATGAAAGGAAAGGACACCATCTCTCTCACCGTGTCAGTCTCACAAAGCCTAGGATATAAAGCAAGGGGACCCTGGGCCATTCTTGAGTTGTGCAGAAAGCAGCTCCAGCTCTGGTGTCAGGTTCATAGAAGGTGGGAAGAGGGCTGGGATATCTGGGCATTACTGGATACCATATTAAGGAAAGTTTAAATGAAAAGTAGAACACAGCCTCTTGGTGTCTTATAATTTTGACATTGATATATATAATAAACAATTGAAATACAATGTGGTCTTCAACATAGCTGGGATCAGATTTTTACCAAATTTACTGTGAGACTAAGGAGTGTGGGCTTGGTTTTAACAGA
The DNA here is from genome assembly GCF_052094955.1 of Ictidomys tridecemlineatus. Taxonomy (NCBI): domain Eukaryota; kingdom Metazoa; phylum Chordata; class Mammalia; order Rodentia; family Sciuridae; genus Ictidomys; species Ictidomys tridecemlineatus. Next base: position 119,226,884 of record NC_135479.1, read on the forward strand.
TGAAAGGTCGGGCCTGGGGATGTGGCTCAAGCGGTAGCGTGCTCACCTGGCATGCGTGCAGCCGGGGTTCGATCCTCAGCACCACATACAAACAAAGATGTTGTGTCCGCCGAGAACTAAAAAAAAAGATAAATATTAAAAATTCTCTCTCTCCCCTCTCTCACTCTCTCTTTAAAAAAAACAGATAAAATGTCTGAGGAATTAGTTTTTGTTCATGTTGTAGTTTGAATCACAAGAATGACTTACTCAGTGGTATATCAAGAAAATTTATTTGATATTTCTGTGAAAAATATGTTTGGAAGAGAAGAAACTTTAGGGCCTATGCCTATGTAATTGGTAATATTGTCTCCTTACGAAAAGCCAATTTTTCCCCTATAGAAAGATAGTTTTCTAATGTACTCTAGAACTTTTAAAGATAATTTTTATAAAAACTTGAGTCAATTTAAACATATTTGCAATGACTTTATAACCTAAGTAGGTATAATTTTCAATATCAGCCTAAGATAATTTCAACCTTAAATGTCTGGAATATATAATTTATGCATATTCTAAAGGGAATTACAGTTTAGGATGGATTTATAATGATACTGCCATCAAATTTTATGGATCAATGGAGATTATTAGACTTTCTGGAACCATGCTGTTCTTATAAAGGCCTTAGGTATAAAATGAATATGTTATTTCCTTTTGCTAATGACAAAGGCCCAGACAGTGGATGACAGGCAATGCAAGCTTTCAGATTATATTATTCAATGTGGAAAGAAATATTAGAATATTTCCTCATTCCTAAATGTGTTTGTTTTTAAAGCAAAAGTTAGAATGTGGTATTTCAGCAGCCCTCATGAATAAGTTCATCTATCATCATTCAGCTGAAATCCCATACCAAATAAAATACTAAAGTAGTTCCAAGGAGATTTATAATCAGAGTCACTGGGCAGTATAAAAAGAAAAATATTGGGTAGAACCATTCAAAATACTGATTCTATAGTTCTCAGGTGGACTTGAATACTACAATTTTTGAAATAAATCCAGTTTAGAAATCACTACTAAATGAGGTCATGGAGGAGTATGAGCTAGAAATAGAAACACAACAGAAACAAGAGCATTTTCTTTCATTTTAAAGCCTATTTTGGTTGAAGGAGCACATGAAAACATTGATACTTTCAAAAAATTGATACTTTTGCAAGTATCTAGCAAATATTGAATAATAATATAAGTACAAAAGAATATACAGTATTCTTTTTTTGTTTCTATCTTTCAAAAATTAGATAAAATATACATAACAAAACATTATATCATAACCATTTCTACAGTCTAGTGACGCTTTTATATTACTGTGCATCCCTTACCACCATCCATCTGAGAACTTTTCCTGTTTTCCAAGCTAAAACTATGTACCCCATTGAACAACACCCCCACATTCCTTTCAATCTTGTGGCAGTCTCAGTTTTATCTTACGTATTATGAGTTTTATTATTCTATGTTCTTATGTTGGACATATTTCCCTTTATATAATGTCTTCCCTTCATGTAATGTCTTCTTTATCTATATTGTAACACAGGTAAGAATTCCATTACTCAGTAAGTCTGAATAATACTCTGTCATATTTATCCAAATAATATTTTGTCATATTTGTTTGTCTATTTGTCGATGAACACTCGGTTTGTTCAGTTAACTTTTAGTTACTGTGAATGATGCTTCTATGAACATAAGGATACAAATATCTGAGTCCCTGACTTCAATTCTTTGGGAATAAACTCTTAATGGAATTGTTTTATCATGAGATCATTAATTCTACTTTTAGTTGATTTGAGCAACTGTTATATTGTTTTTCACAGTAGCTGCATAATGTACAAGGTAAACCTTTCAAATAGCACACTAACTTTTTGGCAGAAATTATCTTTTGTTTATTTTTCATTTTTCCTCATAAATCCTTGGTATGGTGTTGACTACAAGTATGTAAATACCTCACACAGGCTGCAAGGTAACAAGCAATTATTATTTACTGACTTACCCAGATGCAGGTGATTGTAGACCCAAAAATCAAGTATGATTCTAAAACAAATAGAAGTGAAATATATCTATTTTTGTTAAATCAGAATATTTCTATCACCAACTCATTTATGGAATCATTTTGTGTTAATGTTGACTCCTTCTCCTAATAATTTTTAAACAATTACCTGAATATTATTGAATTGTTGTTTCTGTCTGTATTTTGTAGGCAATACCCAATAACTTTGAACAGTGTTGTAATGTCTGAATGCTTACAGAAATCTGTAAAATATTTTAGATTATAATGACAATGACAAACCAAAGTGTTAATGATAATGATGGCTGCATAGAACCCAGCATCATTTTCCTTCTTCTCTTGGCTGTCAAAAGCTCAGATACAATTAGTATTCAACTTCAGTAACTACTTCCTAATGTCAACAATGTTACTGTGTGTATCACTATTATTATGCAGAATCAGGAATCACATATTTGTGTTTGTATGTGCATGTGTGTGTGTGTGTGTGGGGGGAACCACATGTGAAAAATGAATCAAGTCTATGAAGGGACTACTACATAAATATAAACTGTAATGTGTGTAGATATTTATGAATGAATCTATGTTTTTATTCCTTGTTTACCAAGTCTGGGTAGTTGTAGGTTGCATAAGTATAAAAGGAGAAACAATATCTTAGGACCAACCTCATGTGTCAGGCTTTGGGTTTGGATTTGAGAGTTTGTACTCATAGAGAATATATAGTCTTGAAAATATTATTAGTTAATATTTTTGTGTAAACCATTGCATACTCATAAAAATGGATGTTTATGACATTTAAATATTAAGTCCTTGACTTAAACATTATTCTTTCTTAATAAATGTTATGCAAAATTTATCTAACATCAAATATAGTAAATAAATAAAATGTTTGGATTTAGTTTACAAAATGAAATTGAAATTAAATACTTCATAAATGGCTCTCTTTGCAATCAAATTGCTCCTTCCTATTTGTGATTAAACAAAAGAATTAAAGAATTTATACAATATACCATAATGATAATGAAAGAAATATCAATCATTGAATTTAGTCATCTTCGTAGGTTTTAGCATAATTCACAGAATTTTATATTGCATTCAAGATGGATATATATATATATATATATATATATATATATTAAAATCACCTACTCTGTGTAAGAATATTTGTCCATTATCAGTTTGGGGGAATTTATTCATTTTCTTCTACTAATTTGGGATTTTTCATTTGTTTTTGCTTTTCTAGGTTTTTGAGATTCACCTTTAGGTTGTTTTTTAATCCTTCAACTTATTAAAAATTATTTTTAGTTATACACAAGACCATGATACACCCTGACATAATCACATAAGCATGGAACACCACCAGCTTCAATTCGGTCTCCAGCACTTCTTTTCCTTCCTCCTCCACTCTACTGATCCCTCTTAAATCCATTTACATTTTATTTTATTTATTTTTTTCACTTAATGTTCTGTGGATACACTCAATTCCAGGACAAACTGTGCCATATCCATGAATACACATATGAAAATTTGGTCAGATTTATTCCACTGTTCTTCCCTTTTCTCATCCATTCTTCCTCCTTTTTAATCCCCTTTGTCTACTCTACTTTGATATTTCCTCTATTTTGATGAAATTTCCCTTTCCTTTTTTTTAACCTTTCTTTTTTCTTTACTTATTTTAATCCTCACCCTTATTTTGAATTAGTGTCCTCATATTAGGGAAAATATTCTATCTATCTTTGACATTTTGGGGTGGGGGGGCTTGCTTATTTCACTTAGCACAATAGACCCCAGTTCCATCCATTTACCAGCAAATGCCATAACTTCATTCTTTATGGCTAAGTAATACTCCATTCTATGTGTATGTGTGTGTATGTGTGTGTATGTGTGTGTGTGTGTGTGTGTGTGTGTGTGTGTGTGTGTATATATATATCTATCACATTTTCTTTATCCATTCATCTGTTGAAGGGCAGATAGTCTGGCTCCATAGCTTGGTTATTGTGAATTTTGCTGCTATAACATTGTTGTGACTATGTCACTGTAGTGTGCTAATTTTTTATCTCAAGGAGTGGGATGACTGTGTTATATGATGGTTACATTCCTAGTGTTTTGAGTAATCTCCATACTGCTTTCCATGGTGTTTGCACTAATTTCCAGTCCCACCAACAATGTATGAGTGTACCTTTGTCCCCACATCCTCACCAACATTTTTTTATTCCTTATAATATGTCATTCTAATTGGAATGAGATGAAATCTCATTGTAGTTTTGATTTTCATTTTCCTAATTACTAGATATTGAACATTTTTTTCATATATTTGCTAACCATTTGTATGTCTTTTGAGAAATATCTGTTTACTTATTTTTCACATTTATTTATTGGGTTATTTATTTGTTTATTTATTTGTGCAGTGTTAAGTTTACTGAGTTCTATATTAATGCTCTATCTGAGGAGCAGGTGACAAAGATTTTCTCCCATCCTGTAGGTTCTCTCTTCATATTCTTGATTGTTTCCTTTGCTGTACAGAATCTTTGATGCCATCCCACCTATTGATTTTTTATTTTATTTCTTGCACTTTAGGAATCTTGTTAAGGAAGTCAATTTCTGTGCCAATATGATGGAAAGTGAGGCCTACATTTTCTTCTAGCAAAGTGTGGCATTTCTTATCTAATTCCTAGGGTTTTCATCTGCTTTGAGATGAGTTTTGTACAGGGTGAGAGATAGGGGTTAAATTTCGTTCTTCTACATTTGGAATGCAAGTTTTCCGAGCACCATTTATTTTAAAAGTCTATCTTTTCTCCAACTATGTTTTTAGCACTTTTATCTAGTATCAGATAACTATATTTATATGAGTTTGTCTTTATGTCTTCCGTTGGTCTCCATACCTATTTTGATGTTTAGTACCATGCTGCTTTTTTTTTTTTTTTTAACTAGAGATCTGTAATATAATTTGAGGTCTGGTATTGTGATGCCTCCTGCTTCCCTCTTCTTGTTAAGAATACATTTAACTATTCTGGATCTCTTAGTTTTCCAAATGAATTTCAGAACTTCTTTTTTCTAGTTCTGTGAAGAATGTCATTGGAATTTTGATGGGGATTGCTTTGAATCTGTATAGCTCTTTTGTAATATGGCTCCTTAGGGTCCTATTCCTTGTGTGAATCTACTTTCCAAATATTAGAAAAGGTTTTTTTTTTCCTTCTTCATACAGATAACCCTAAAGAGGAAAGAAAACTTATTAAAACAAATGGCTTAGTATAGTACTATCTTTTCCCCATGAAATTAGGATAACACTTGATTGACCATCTGTAATTAATACTTAATCACAACCTGTATCTTCTAAATTTGTATATTTTCTGACCATACTTTTTAAAATTGTTTTATGTCATAGTGGGCTTTTGTACATGTGCTCTTATCCAAACTACATTTTCTCTTTGAAATATGAAGGTATGAAATGTACATTAAAAGTTGAATTTCTGTATATTTAATTCTTGCATGGTTGTATCTGTAGAGATTGTGTGTGTGTGCGCGTGCGTGTGTGTGTGTGTGTGTGTGTGTGTGTGTGTGTGTGTATGCATAGGAAGAGACTGGTTTACATCATTTAATGACTTCCACTAGATCCACTGATGAAAACCAGCTATAACATAAGTAATTTTCTTTTTGTCTTTATGTTGAAGAAATCCAAACCTGATTTGATAAATTCTTAGTAAGTAGATTGATGTACTTATAGTTTTCTTTGGCTCCATTTTAAAAATTATATTTTATATAAATGCACCTTTATGTTAAACACCCTTCTATTACATGTTTATACAAACCATACATGTATAAAATCTTTTCTCTTCATATCTTTTGATTACTTAAATTATTCATGCAATAATTTTAAAAGTATCTTTATTGTGGGCACCATAACATTTATTATTGAAAATATGCTAGAAAGACATGTACACACATACACACACACACAGTTGAGTGGAGTATATTCTAGTCCCTTTTTTTCTCAAGTGTCATGCATGAGCTGAAAGTGAGTCCTAGAGTTTTCATTTCTTGGGCCTCTTTTGGTCATCAATAGTACATTGTTTTACACTGAATATTAAGACCTTTGCATTTCTCTCTGGCAAGACTTTGCTTATATCTGTCTTATGTACAACAAAGCTATTCTTGCACATTTTCTGAGAATTAGAAAGATACTTTGTAAAAGCACATAGATGAAGGAAAAATATATAAAATCACTGTAATAAAGCGATTTCAATAGAAGCTTCAAGTCAGTAATAAGACAATAATAATAGCTATGATACAAATCTTTTAAAAACTATTTTTATACATCGTGTATATGAACTGAACTTTCTTATGGTGGTGGTATGTGGTCCAGGGAGGATTGGTTGGTTTAAACATTAATCCAAAAGTTGCTTTTAGTCCTAAGCACCTATTTGTGTGTATCCCTGTCCCTGATATTGCTATGAGGGACTCTGAATATTCATAATATATGGTTTCTTAAATAAAATTCTCCCAGATGCTCCATGAAAAAGGTAATCAAATAAGTATGCAACATACTATATATGCATTTCCTTTCTTAGATTCACAGCTTATATAAATATATTAAGAACTTTCAGAAAATCTAGCAAAATTTTAAGAAGTTGTTGAATTTAACCCAGTTTTTCACCTACAGTATTTGACGATTGACTCTTAATAGATGTGTTAACATGTCTTGGAACTAGTGTTCAGGAGAAGTCACTGATAAAAATCAGTCTTGAGGGTATGCGTTTTCTGACGGTGAATTTTTTTTTTTTTTGCTTCTTTTTAGTGTTATTGTAGCAGCAAATGTGTAACAAATGGTTGTAACTGCTGGCTGTTTTTGAAAAATTAGTTTATATTATAGGATGATGAGTAGGGAGAATTTCAGTTATTTGTAGAAGAAATTAACAATGGAAAAATAAGGTTGCAAAATATGGAAGACCTAAACAGAAATGTCTTAGCAAAATTGATCAATCATTTGTGATTCCCTGCAAAAGTAAAATAAAATACTTCATTATGTTTAGTTTAATTATTTTCTTCCCACTGCACTTGGCCTTCTTTCCTTTTTCATCTCTACCACAAGAACTGATCAGGTTCTTTAATAAAATCTTTTATATACCTTTGCTTTCTTCAGAAACAAAAACAGAAAAAGAACAACAAAAAAAGCTACTTTTTGTAACTTTTGCTCATATGTCTTTTTTTTCTTTTAGCATTTTATCACTTTGAATGCTATTATTTAGAACATAATTTAAGGACTATTGTTCATGAAATTTGATGATATGTTCTAGTGGTATCATTGAACCAAAAATTTCTGCTCCATTGATATCAGTGCCTGTAATTAAGTTTCTTAGTTACTGACACAACAATTGTTGTCTAATGCCTACCTTTATTTTCATCTAAGCTATTAGATGTTTCATCTCAGCCCTTCAGAATGTTAACAATTAAGGGGAATAGCATTGTCTATCCAAGGGGCAAACTAAACCTTGGGTAGATAAATGCAAGCTGTAGTACAGCCAATACTGCATATGAACAAGCAATGATAGGAAAAATCATTGAAAGAAAGTTGAAAAATAGTTTTTGAATGTCTTATGCTAATAGATTGTTGCATTTATATGGCAGTCTTTAAAACCTGCTTTCTTTCTTTCTTTTTTAATTAAAGCAATATATTAGGCCATATTACTCTGAAAGGAAAAACTGGGGCACTGATTTACCAAACATGTGATTCATAAAGGGATAAAGCTCAGACTGAAATATTTTACTTCCTATTTGTGTTTTTTTTTCCTGAAGTTTTGTGTCTTTCAAATTATATGAAAAGCACATATTTTATTTTCGAGTCACTCCAAGTTTGAATTAGTTGCTCCTTCTGCCCCATCTTTATTTTAAATGAATATTTAAATTGAGTTTATATATTAGAATATAACAAATGTAAAAGTATAAGAAGGTGAAAACAAAAATGCTTACAGCTCACTTCATAAAACAGTGAAGATCATATATCACCCAAATGAAGAAAGAGTAGGTTTGTAGTATTCCAGAAGTCCCTGTCACTATACCTGAGGAAAGAAGGCATGTTGGGTGGGGCAATATTAGCAGTCAGTGTAGTTCTGTGAAATCAGCAATGTTGATACAGTCCTCCACATTAAACCACCTACCAGAGGAATCTCATAGCTCCAGGAGCAGGTCTGCTTTAGTATCCCTGCCTGTTAGTCATTGGCTGGGACTACACTATGACAATAGTGGCCTCTCTAAATACAGTGATATACATCAGAGTACAACAGCTGGGGCTAACATTTAATTGTGTTCCTCAGAGTGGGAGATCTGTGGCCATGACAGCACCTCACAGTAAGAACTTCATGACTTTTTGTCAAAATTTCTTAATTAGGATACTGAAAACAATAAGTATAAAGTGAAAAAAAAGATGAATCACATAAGAACAATAAATTAAAAGACATTACTATGAGAGTGAGAAGGAAAACCACTAAATGAGAGAAGATATTTAGATTATAGAATCCACAAATCATGCATATGTAGCCCACGTAAAGAATTTCTAAAATCAGAAAGAAAAATAACAACCCAATTGAAAAATGTGAAAAAGACTTAATTGATAGTTTATAAAATAGAATATTTAAGTAGCCAGTATTAATTTGAAAAAAATTGCTCATTTGCAGTAGTTATCAAGGGAAGCAAGTAAAACCACATTAAGACATCATTACATATTCACAATAATGATTAAATGGAAAAGACAGACAATAAATGTTAGCATGGATATTGAGCAACTGAAACTCATACTGTCCTGAGGAAGTATAAATTAACAACACATTTGGGAAAACTGGAAATACAATTCATAAATATGCCATATCCTAAGTTCCACATACACATTTTCTCCAAAGTCATATATAAGAATGTTCATGGCAGTATTGTTTTTTTAATTGCTCCAAACTGGAAACAACCCAAATGTCCATCCACAGTCAAATATTAAATAAATAAATAATGATGACTCACACAATTGAATGCTGTGAATAATTAAAATACACAGTCCTTGTTTTAGTTTTAGTTTTTATTATATTTGGGCTCTTCCTCATTCTCATGTTCTTTGTTTGTTTGTTTTTGTAAGTGAATAGGGCAATCACTCCATGGGATAAAGTTTTAAGGATCTTTATGTAAGGATGTCTATCTGTTGTTCATGAGATTTTAAGCTGGTAGGAGAGAGAAGCATGTAAAAGAAATACTTTAATATCAGGTATAACGTGTAAGTACTGAGAGATAGGTTGAAACTCATGCACAGGAAGCAATTTTCCTCACTGTGAAACTGGGTAGAGCTTCACAGGGGAGGTAGGATATGAGTTGATCCTTGACTCAATAATAGCATTTATGTGCATGGGCAACAGCAGAGCAGCTAAAGTAGAGGAGAACTATTCAACAAACATCTTGACATGAACTTTGCAAACAGCCAGACATGGTGATGCACTTCACTTCTGTAATTCCAGCAGCTCAAGAGGCTGAGGTAGAATGGTTGCAAGTTCAAAGCCAGTCTCAGAAACTCATTGTGTGCCATAATTTTTCTGAGTTAATAAAGTATACTTGAGTATCCAATAAGTATTATCATAACAAAAGTTAAAATTAATAGTAGAAATAAAAATTTATAAAAGCTTTATCTTTTAAAGCTGTTGGTTATTTCATTTTAAAAATTAAGATTAATCAGAGATTATTATAATGAAAGAATTGACCTTCCGAAAATTAATTAAGAATCTTGTTGTCATATTGAATCAGAAAGATCTAAAATGGCACTTAAAGTTGTTTCTCTCTAGTGTTACTATTATTCTTCTGAAATAACCGGCAGAAACTTTTCAACTACATGAGATCTGGCAAAAAAATAAATAAAAGTGATTTTTGATATTTTAGTAAGCATGTCAGACATGTGTATCTAAGTAATTACTGTCCTTCAAAAATCTCAAATTGAGAACTGCTCCTATGTTCCATTATTTTCATGTGGCCCACTATCTTTCCTGTGGCTTAAATTGAATTAATTCCAGGACCAATTTATGAACTTTCTAATTACGTTATTGGTAAGATTTCAACATCATTTTATGTTTTATTTTACCACACCTAGTACTAAATTGATTGACTGCGTATATATAATTATTTTTTAATTTAAAATTGGCAGAATTTACATTAAAGGAAATTCAGCATATCTGAGAAGACATTATAAGGTAGTAATAACTACCAAAGAGTAAGTATTGGGATTCCTTGATACATTTAGAACAATAACACCAGTCAGTTAAAACTAACAGTGGTGGTTGATGTTATTAGAGAATCACTATATATTGCTTTAGAATTGGAATTCTAGATAGGTAAATTTTAATAGGTGTCCTCTCAAAAAGGACTTTTTAAATGATATTAAATAAGATTCTGTAAGTATTACATCATGGAAAATTAATAATGAGGTGCTTTTCTAAGTAGCAAATGCTGTGTGTTTTAATCATTCATTGGTATGTCCCTTTGAATATATTTTTTAAATTAAATAACTAAAATTCTATAGTTTTTATAAAAACTTAACTGCAACATAACCTGCACTTAATATAAAAATAGAGAAATTCAGAGAATTTAATATGATTTGCTGTGTATTGAAGAAATATATGTTTAATCATAAAACTATCAACTAATAACTAATGATGAAGATTTATGCTACCTTATTTTATCATTTTTAAAATACAAATGTTTTTAAACACTTCAATACTCTGAAGCCAGGGCATTCTTTTACAGTCACTAGCATCTAGGCCTGGGTGGCAATGTAGTCGTTCCTGCCTGTGCATGCATAAACTTGTCATAGCTGTTCACGTTACCATCACTTCAATTGAGCTTTGTGTATAATGGTGTTCTACACATGTTGAGTTTAATTGTTCTTTAAAAATCTTCGGCAACATAACACTATGATTTGGCATTGAAAGGAGAAATTGTGTACATAGAAAGATACAGCAAAAGAGTAATTCTGCATACATATCAGTGAAGCAAATATATGCCATTAGAGGAAGAAACACAAGTTCATATTTCCTTGCAAAGCAACCATCAAGTGTTTTACATTAGATCAGAAAGAAAAATACCCTGAAGAAGGTAAATCTCTGTTACATTTTGTTTCTAAGATTCACTCAAACCCATGATGTTCAGAAAAACTGAACTGAAAAAAAGAGAAATTGCGAAATTCCTCACAATAGATAAAATAAATTTCAGAGCAGTATATTATGATTGATTCATGCATTCTGCTTGTTATTGAACTTATGTTAACAAATTTCCTAATTACTTTGAAGAAGCTGCTTACTTCCAGCAAAAAGTGATTTAATTGGGAATAAATACAAACATGAGTACAGTCAAATACAAATTGAAGAAAATCCCAGAGACAAAAGTGAAGCATGTTTTTCAAAAATTCTTTCTCAGAATTACTTAGTCTTTTTGTTTCTGTTTTTGTTTTTAAGATTACGGACTAAACTGTTTAGTTTTTCAGGGATATGATAAAAAAAATCAATATAACCTTCCCTAAAGTTATTTTTTAAAGCACATTGTATTTTGTCTGCTGTTTCCATGTTCTCTCCTGTATTCTTTCTTTCCACCAGTTCCCTTTTTGCATTTTTAATTTTTATTTTGGAAATTTCCATGACTAAATTATTAACCATTCCTTAAATCTAATACCCAGAGTTCAAGTTTACCTAATTTTCTTATAAATGATTTTTTAAATACCTTTATTTTATTTATTTATTGTTTTATGTGTTGCTGAGGATTGAACCCAGGGCCTTGAATGTGTTAGGCAAACACTCTACCGCTGAGCCACTACTCCAGCCCTACAAATGAATTTTTAAAACATTATTTTTAGAGTAATTTTAGGTACATAGCCAAATTATGGGAAAATTAGAGATGTCCCATGTATCCCCTGGTCCCACAAATGAATAGCCTTCTCCAAACCACACCCCCACAGCTGGGCAGTATTCTTGTTACAATTGATAAAGTTACATATTCATGTCATTATCACCCAACAAGTTCACAGTTTTCCTTTGGGTTCACTCTTGTGTTGTGATAAATAAAGCTGCTATAAACTTCCATGAATATGTATTTTTCTGTGGACATTTTTATAATTCCTCGGGAAAAAACTAAGGGTTGTGGTTGTTAGGTCGTATGGTAAGAGACCACCAAGTTGTCTTCCAAAGTAGTTGTACCATTTTGCAGTCTAATCAGCAATGAGTGAGATTTCTTATTTATCACATTCTCACCAACATCTGTTGATGCTAGTCTCTAGATTTTTGCTTTTAGAATAGGTGTATAGTGGGATATCTTTGTTGTTTTATTTTGTACTTTTCTAAGGACATATGATATGGAGAATCTTTTCATATGCTAATTTGCCATCTGTATGTCTCTCTGGGTTATTTTCTTATCATGGAATTTTAAGAGTTCTTTGTATATTTTGCATTAAAATCCTTTATCAGATTTTTTTGCAATCACATTCGTTACATTTGATAAAATAGAACATTGTGTGGAAAATTAGAGATGTTTATATATTTCATATTTAGACAGATTTCAATTATGAATAATTAATAGTTTTTAAATATATATAAAGTGAAAATTATGAATGATAGAAAACAGTGTAAAGTGGCTTGATAATCATTTCTCATTCTTATACTGGTACATAAAAATGGTGTATCTGAAATTAATGGAGTCCTTTAGTTGATGAATATAGCATTAAAAATAACAAAAAAATATATAAATGTAGTTAGAGGGAAAAGTCATCCTGTTTTTAAGACTTCACTACTACCCCTCATTATACAGTATTTCACTTTTGTCCTTCTTATTGTGGTTAGTCACTGTCTGCTTCACAGTTGGTTCCTCTAAGCAACCCCTCACCTCTCTTTGAGTATGGCCTCTATTTATTTCCGTTCATCCCTGGAAATAGTTGGTATTCAGCCAAGTTCTTTGAGACAATATTTTGAAATGGATTTAGAATGTGAATATTTAGAATTCAATAAGCATTTTCATTTGAAAAAAGATGATAGAAAAATGCATTTCATGTACTGTAAGTCATTAGGAATATACTATGTAGCTACTTTTCTGAAATATTTTATATTCACAAATCATTTTTATCATAGGAAAATATATTTGTTTGTTTTTAAAATATTAAAAAGGAAAGTTTATTTCACAATTGTGTGAATTTGATTAGCCAGATGTTTCCACTTCCCCCATGTTTTTTATGCTATCTCTTTTGACCAACAAAATGCAATTTTCACTGGATAAAGATAATTTTTCCAATATTAAAATATGTATTGTGCTGAGACCTGCATGGCTGTTAATTCAGGTATCAGACGAGGCAATGAGTGGATGGAGAAAAGACAGACAGACACACAAATAGAGAAAAAGCTGGGGCCTGGTGGTTCTCCATACCTTGATGAGGGATGGATGACTCAGAGCCAGTTCAGCACATTTATTATATAGGTTTTAACATCAAAAGAGTTATTGTGAGAAAGTTTCTTCAAAGCAAGCAGAACCAATATCATAGTTTATGATTATCAGCTTGTGTCCATAACTTTATACCCCCTAAGCAGTGTCTGAACCTCAAAGTCAAGAACTGAATAGCTCTGTGGCTGATATACAGAACCTTATATTGAACAGGGCATCACCATAGTAATTGGGAGGTCTGAACCATGCCTTTGCACTGAGAGTTCCGAAGAGAGACATTGCCTCTGTCACAGGACAGTTCAAGACCCATAATCCAGATACCACTCCAACAGTATTATTTTTTTATTATAGGATTTTAAGATATTACCAGATTGTCTATCTTATTCTTTTTTGGGGGTGGGGGGGTACTGAGTATTGAATGGTACTTAACCACTGAGGCACATACCAAGCCTTTTTTTTGCATTTTTTTCAGAGACAGGTTCTCACTGAGTTGCTTAGTACCTTCTTAAATTGCTGAGGCTGGATTTCAACTCACTAATCTACTGCCTCAGCCTCTGGAGCTGCTGGGATTATAGGCGAGGATCACCATTTTCCCTGATTGGTCATATTTATATTGTAAAATCCTCCATACACACACACACACACACACACACACACACACACATTATATATCTACATATATACACACATATACATTATATATATATATATATATATTATATACACACACATATATACATATATGCACAGATAAGATGTAGAAAGTCACCAAGATATAAAGTGATTTGCTCAAAATCATAATATTTATTAAAAGCTTATGTTAGTGTTAAATACCAATTTTCAGCTATCTTGATACCTATTTTATCATAATAACAATGAGCTATATCTCTGAGTATGTAAAGGATGATTTATCACAAATGTTACAATTTTAAAAGGTAATAGACATTTCTTATTTTTTTCTGCCTCATCATGAGAAATTCATCTGAAATGAATAATAATTTCATAAGTGTTTCAGTATTGATTTTCTTGACACTTCTAAATAATGCTTTCACATTAATAACCTTGAAAGAAAGTTATTTAAAAAGAAAATAAGTTATTCTTTTTAATAAGAAAAAAGAAATGTTATACTTATTTAAAAAGAAAATAAGTTATACTTTTTAATAAACAAGAAGAACATAAATTTTTCTTTATTGTTAAAGCAAAGTGCATTCATATTTGGAGCAGTGGCAGTAATATTCTGGGTTAAATAAAAAAGCCATTGACCTAGAGGCTCTTTTATAAATATAATTAGTTTATCTTAAAAAGAAACATTATATGAAAGCCTGTAATTTATTTCAAGGTTATTAATGTGAAAGCATTATTTAGAAGTGTCAAGAAAATCAATATTGAAACACTTATGAACAAGATAAAAATGGTGTATCATTGTTGATGGTTTTTCTATAGGGAAAAGTGTAGCTGCTACATGTATAGAGGTCTTACCCTCAATTTAGTATGCTTGAATTAAAAATTCAGCTTAATTAAGGTCTTTGGCAACTAAGTTGTTCATTCATGATCAGAACATACCTATAGTTATTTTATGAGGAAACTCAGCCTTCTTCACAGTTACTACCTCAGGTGGCACCACTTCAGGATGGGAGTTGATTAAAGGTCTTTAACGTTAACCTTAGAGTCCATCTACTTATTTTTTAACCAATAACATTGAACATTGCATTTAATTTTTGGAATATATTATTACTCAACTCATAATTGTTTGACTTTTGCAAAATGGGGGAGTTGTTTTTATGATTTTAATCTCAAAAGATAATTGCTGACTGCTAGGCAGTTTATTCATTTTTCTGGGTTCTTCATACTGATTTTAACATTATTCTTACCTAACAAAGCTGAGGGACAGAACAATCTCCAATTCATTAACATTTACAATAGTGACTTAGAGGAAAGAAAAAAGCCACCCCTAGATAATGCACATCTGCATGTTAGGAACCTTGTACTTCTTATAAGAGGCCCTGGGGCTTTTCCATGGTCTTTCTACTTCCCTCTAAATTGACAAGTAATGAAGACATAGTCATTATGATGTCATAAGCTAAAACTGAGAGAAAGCCACAATTTGCTTATGTATATTTTGTATATGAAGATTAAATAATTTATCAAAATCTCTTAGCATAGTAGCTTGTGTGTTGTAAATACTCAATATATAAATCAATTGTTATTGTTTTGCAGTTAATACATATTTTAAAAATTAGCTCAGATTTTCTTTTGCTGACCTACTTAGTGTTATTATTTTAGCTTGAAATGAAGAGTATGAGCAGAATAAAATTTCCCTCTATATTTATTACCAAAATGTTATTAAGCATATTATCAAAAGTATAGTTTCTTCTTCATGAGGACTCATAGGGAAAACTTTGAATTATGTAATTAAAAAATTCTCTCTTAGTCATTCAAAAAACTTGAAACATATCAATTATTTTGCTCACATGTGATTGTGTCCTGAGGCTTGTTGAGATGTGAAAGAATATTTACCCCAACAGAGAAATAGATGTGGCAAGATAGCCTGCCTGGAGTTAATAAAAACATTACTGCTGAGACAAAAGTTAAGAATAGATAAATGAAAACCTAATGTGATGAGGTGGTCTTTAGAAAAACAGTAAAAAAAAATCCTAAATTTATGATGTATGAAGAAATTCTTCTTATAGAATATTTAGCTTGGCTGTGTTAAGTCTTCTTACATTTGAATTATTTGCCCTGGTGTTTGGACCACTACATATGGCCATGTTGGATATGATTCATGCTATCACAGTTGGGACAGTCACAGATCTCAGGAAGTAAAAATTCAAGTTTCACAACCTTGTAAGTGATGCTCTATTCTATACATTTTACATAGATGGCACTCATCTAACAAAACCAGAGAGATTTTGAGGTAAAGAAATATTGCTATAATTTTATTATCTAATACTAAAATTTTCTATCTAATACTAAAATTTTATAGAAAATTCTAGTATTAGATAATAAAATTATAATCATTTACAAATTTTTTATCTTTATGTAAATTACTTGTTTAAAGATACTTCCATTACCATTAAAAATAACTGATTCATTTACTTTGAAAAAGTGAAAAATAAATATCAATCCAATACATTAGTGAATCATTGGAAAAAACACATTATCTCAATTCCTTTTAAAAATTTGAAGTGAATTGAAATCTTTATAAGTTTGGGTATTTTAAAATAGTATATATCCGTTGTGAATATAATACTGAATAATAATATAGACGTTTGAATATTCTCTGTGTTTCTTGGCCAACTGCAATTCAGCTTACTGCTCTACAATTATTACAAGTGAGAAATAACTGTTGCTGGGAAACTATCTTAACATGAGAAATAGTAATTGTAATTAAATGGAAAAATACACATAAATTAAATTTTAAGACAATTAGCAAGTGATGGTGTTTCTTCATAATTCTAAAATATTTCAGTATCAAAAATGTTTCGAAACTTCAATTACATATTCTTATTCTCTCCTTGTATATTTCCCTTAAGATGGCAAAATTGTGATTAAGCAAACAATCTCATATTTACTGACACTTTATCAAAACATAAATCTTGAACTAATTCAATCCTTCTATGGGTTTTTAAGAGCACTGGGTATCATACTAGTAGGTACTTAATTATTTTTAATAATTAATTTCAAATACTAGAACCAATTGATGCAGTCATAAATCTTTCATTCTAAAACTTTGAATTTATTAAAATACAGTGCTTGTATTAGTGGCATCAGTTAAATGCCATATATATTTTTAGATGTCTAAACCTATATGTGTTTTACCAGTTATCTGTTTAGTGTGTGACAATGGGTAGTATTAATGGTGTGAACATTTAGCTTCTGATATCGTTTGATAATTCTGCTTGTGCTCTTAGCTGTGGCAGGTGCTATGCTTCTGTGCTTGCTGCTTTGTCTCATAATTTAAGAGGAATATTGATTTACTGTCTCCCTAGTTTGAATGTGTCTGGCATTATACATGCCAAATGATGCAAATTTTTCCTCTTTCCTGAAGTTACTTGATAGATCACTAGAACCAACAAAGTCTCCCAGGTCTTCATTCTGTCTTTCAGAGCTTGGGGTGGAAGAATTTATAGCATACTAAGCAACTTGTGCCATAGTGGAACGTTCAGTTACTCAGCCACAAGGCTAGCTCACTATTTTTCATTTTCTAAATATCAGCACCATTTTTCACTTCAAGGTAGACTGTAAACTCAGTCTTGTGGAAATTGTGTCCATGTCTTGAACATTTATGCAGTACTTCTCAGTAGACTTGAGAAGAAAGAGTTATACTTGTCAGATCCACAAATTAAAGGAAAAGCATTTTCCCTGGAATTGTCATGAACATTAAGTAGAAATTTGCTCCCAACAGTAGGAAAAACAAATAGAACAAAAGTCTATAATTATGAAAGGAAAATCCTAGATATCAAAGGTAGAAGGAAGACATTAGATAAGGAGTCAGGTACCTGGGATTTGGGACTGGCTTTATGTTTAGTTACTGATGTACTTTAGGAGAAATAGCTGCTTTGGGCCTCAGTTTCTTTCCTTTATCTCTTCTCTTATCCTCCACTCCTGAATTTGTGGCAGATGATTTCTATGGTCCTTCAGGTATTAATGTTTTATATTTCCAACACTTTGCAAGGACTAGAACTACCTTTGCTGAACTGTTTTATGGATTACATGAGAAAGTATAGAAATTATTTTCTGGGTTTCCACAGATTGCTCCATTTTCACAGACAGCAAATAAACTTTAAAAAATAAATACTTTAGTGAAATATAACTTTCATATAGTCCATGGTGTTAAAAGTATGAGTTTGATTTTTTCAAAGTAAAAATTATACTCAAATAACTTCCACCCATCAGAAAACAGAATATAAGTAACTCCAAAAATCCTTCTTCTTTTCAAATTGTAACCATTATCCTGATGTGTAATAGTAGCCTGAATTTGCTATTTATAGAATTTTATAAAGATGGACTCATTTTATATATATATAACTATATATAATAGCTGATATAACTATATATGTCATTATATAAACTATATATCTATATAACTATATATATTATATATATATATATATATATATATATATATATATATATATATATATATACTTTTTTATGTTTTAGTGGAGTGAAGGATAGAACTCAGGACCTTGCCCATGCTAGGCAAACACTCTGTCACTGAGCTACATCCTCAGCCTTCAATATATGTATTTTCTATCTGACCTCATCTGTTTAAAGTTATGTTTCTGAGATTCATGCAACATTTCTGCTAGATTGATAGTCCATTTATTACATGGCCACAGCTATGTTGAAAGAATAGACAAGTTTATTTATCATGTTTTCAGCTATTCAATAGATTTTGTGAATATTGCTGTTCTGAATATTTGTGTGCCTGTCTTACAGTGAGCATTATATGTATTTTGGTATACATGTTGGGAGAAAACTTGGTTACATGTGTATTTTCAGCTTTCAAAGATACCAGGTAGTTTTCTAAATTGACCTGCCAAGCAACAATATATGATAGTTCCAACTATGTCACTTCCTTGTCTACACTTGACATTGTCAGGATTTTTATTTCAGCCATTCTGGTAGGTTAGCAATTGTTTGTTTTTCTTGATTGATGTTTGTATGTCTGTTAAACATCTTTTGAAATGCAAATTTTTTCTTCCTTACTCTTTCTTGGTCTCTGCTATTTTATCTGATTCTCTCTCCTCTCACCACAGAATTCACTCCATGACTTGAATATAATATTTTTCTATAAATTAATATTTATGTTAATTCTTTCTTTAACAAGATAAACATTATACATTCTGTAGTTTTTAAAAAAATATTATTAATGTTCTCATTAGTTTTATTTCCTCTGGTCTTTAATCCTGGATACTAAAAGTTTTCTCATCTAAGTTAGATTATATACATTAATGATGTTAGGTTGAATGCAGTTGGTTTTCAAGTTGTGATTTAACTTTTGGTTTAGTGTTTTCTTTTTTTAATGATTTTTGTTATGAATTAATAAAATGCTATAAGTTTGTCTTATCTTTATTAAACAGCAGTTCTTCAGTATAAAATGAACTTCAAGAGATAGTTTGCACATTTGTGAATTTTGGAAATAACTATTCTATTTTAAATTTACCAGTTTATGGGGGAAGATACCCAAGGAAACTTTGAGATTATTCCTCGTTATGAGAAGAGAGTGCTCAGGCATGACACTTGTACTTAAATGCTATTGCAGCAATGGGTTCACCCAGTTAACCTCTTTCCAAATTGCCATCCTCTACTTTATCCTATGAAACAACTGGTGAAGGAGAAAATGTTAATTAGGAAGCTTTTCAAGATTAATTTTTTTCATTTTCAGAAAGTGAAGTGTTCGCCACTTTCCATGTTAAATAAGGTTCCTTGCTTGGCAACATAGGCTTTGCTGCAGTAATTGTGTGCTCCCAGCAAATACTTGATGGTGGAGAAGACAAGTGCAAAAAGCAATTTTTGCAACAGCCAACCAAATCAGCCTGTTCTGTTCCCAATAAATTAATGCATTTAACCTTGCAGCTGTAGCAGTGTTATTATGCAAATTATCTCTTAGTATTATGAAAGCCAACTGATTCTCTATAGAGAAAGTTGTTTCCTTTTTTTTCCCTGAGAATTCTAAGTGACTAGATAATTGACACATTGTATCACCATGTTAAGTGAAGGAAAAAAAAATATTTTCAGTAAATCTACTGAGTTTCATTTATGTTAACAATGTTTTCAGTAATTTATTGAGGCTTTTACTTAGAACAATACTATTTAGCTCAGTAAAAGCCAGTGTCCACAGACAACTCCTAGAAAAGAAGGTTTGGAAATATTAGATGACTCATTTTTTTTAATTCAGTAAGAAAAAAAGAAAAAAAAATATCTCCTTTATTGTTACTTGAGTACAGCAGTCTCATCATTTGGCTATAGTCAGAGCAAAGCATTTGTATTCCATTTCCTGACAGACTAGGCACTATGATCTAATGATTTGATAAAGTTGATAGCCACTTTGGCATTTGAAGCTGATCTTGGATTTATATGACATATAAAATACTTTTAGTTGAGGGTTAACTCATGGTAATTGGCCAATTGTGAATATTACTCAAAGTGCTCTTCACTGATTGAAGTTTCATGGCTAATAAAATCTTCAATGATTTAAATATATTTTAAACAGAAAAATAGTGGGAACTTTGTTGGTTTCATTGTGACAAGCCTTTAGTCAATCAATGGGAAAACAATGATCTTTGGAATTAGTTCAACATTTGATATAAACAATTTGCATATATTATTTTTGATTTAGTCATAGCCAGTATTCATTTTATGTGAGTTTCATATTATTAGATCATATGAAATAAAATCTTCCAAACACAGTTTGGAATCTAATTCCTAATTTTTGTAGTTTGATTTTTTTTTTTTACATCTCAAAGATCTTTTCTTTATCAATCATAATACGTGAGAATAGATTTATGAGACAATATATAGAGAAGAGTTGCAGAAGCTTTAAATCACAAAATAATATATAAGTATTCTTTTCTGATAATATTCCATATGTGTGATCTTTGTCTTTCACTAAATCTTGGTTAACATATACCTCAAGTTAATACTTCTCAAAGTTGCATTCCAAAAAAAATATTTCCAAATAATTGTCTTCTAATTTTAAATTTTTCTATCATATAAGTCAATAAAGAAAAATGTTTATTTAAAAATGAACTAAAGTTAATAAGCAGATTTCTATTTTAATGTTTAATAGGTAAATTTCCATTTTTTAAAACTGTGGAATATGTAGGGCTAGGTTTGTGGCTCAGTGGTAGAGCACTTGCCTAGCATGTGCAAGGCCCTGTGTTTGATAGTTAACACCACACTAAAAAATAACAATAAATAAATAAAGGTATTGTGTCCAACTACAACTAAAACATTTTTAAAACCCCTGTGGAATATATAATCAGATTTGTAAAAATTCTTGATTTTTAATTGTCTTTATTTGTCATTTATCTGGTTAGATATCATCCTTTTGCCCCTACATTTTAATAATCCAATGAATGCTTTTCCACTCACTACTTAATTCATACCTATGCTAATGCTTTTCCTCAAATATGTCTCTGACTTCACCTGGTCCTGCAGTGATTCTATTCTGCATTTGGCTTTTATCATTTCCTTGCTCATGGTTGGAAACATGTTTTTGCTGTTAAGCAAAACGTTAATTTGTATGCTTTTGGACTTTATAATCACATTTAATTTCCCCCTGGTCCTAGTTTTTCCTTTATTGAACATTGTATCTTTACGTCATTCATAT
The DNA here is from genome assembly GCF_052094955.1 of Ictidomys tridecemlineatus. NCBI lineage: Eukaryota > Metazoa > Chordata > Mammalia > Rodentia > Sciuridae > Ictidomys > Ictidomys tridecemlineatus. Next base: position 119,248,687 of record NC_135479.1, read on the forward strand.
TATTGCATGTAACAGAAGTTAGTTTTCACAGCTGTGTTATATTTTACAGTGTGAGTTTACCACTGAAGACTTACTTTTCTTGTATCTAGGGTATTCAATTGTTTTCCATTTTGTGTTTCTAATGTAGGCAGTGCTTCTATGAATATTCTTTTTTTTTAAGAGAGAGAGAGAGAGAGAATTTTTATTTATGTTTTAGTTTTCGGCGGACACAACATCTTTGTTTGTATGTGGTGCTGAGGATCGAACCCCGGCTGCACGCATGCCAGGCGAGCATGCTACCGCTTGAACCACATCCCCAGCCCTCTATGAATATTCTTAAATACAATTGATTCTTATTACTCATGGTAGATATGTTGTTTTTTTTTTAATTCAGCTAGGACACTTAATTAGTGAATATTGAGGTTAGGTTCTTGTAACATCTAGTCACAACATTTTCATCAACTAATCAATGCATGACCCTGTTTTACAGTGTTGCTGTTTAAAGACACCCTATTTAATATACATTATTGGTTCATTTACATATATGAAGCTTTCTAACATACACATTTTCTCTGTAAACTATATCAAAGCATTTTTGCATTTAGGAACACTAGGCAACACTTTTATGCTATGCTCAGGAGCCACTTTAGACAGTAAAATTGGGAATTGTATCATTCCAGAATTTCCAGTTTAAAGATTGTGCTGAATTACAAGGTAATCATTTATGCTTACACTTTGCTGTACAGGTTGGATGCTTTTTCCAAAGCGGTTGTACAAATTTATATTCCAAGTCAGCAATTCTAAAATTGTTCCATGTCATTACCACTATTTGATATAATCAGATTTCTTCATTTATGGCAGTTATTTTATTCTATTTGTATTTCCGTAATCAGCAAAATGTTTGAACATTTTCCTATTATGTATATTTGCCTGACCAGATTCTTTTGGTGCAATGTACCTGTGCAGGTCTTTTGTCCATTTGTTGCTGGGCCATTATTAAATAGATTAGTTATGTTGGTAAAAGCATACAAGTTTAGAATTGTTAAACTTTGTCAGTGAATTTGCAACTTTTTTTATTAAATACTGACCCTCTTTAGTAAACTGCTTGTCATATATTCTAAATATTCAATCGTTTTCTGTTAGTATATCACAGACATAATTAGATCTTTCTTACTCTTGCAAAGTTAGCTCTGTCCTTCAACTGCTATTTATTTGAAGTGTGTTTACTTTTCTTTTAAGACACAGTTTGAGAATTCCTAATTTAAAAATCTGAAATGTAAAGTATTACAAAATCTGAAACTATTTGGGTGCTGACATGATGCAAGTGGAAAGTTCCACACCTGAACTCAAGTAATGGGTCTTCATCAAAGCATATCCTCTTCATGCTGTACATAAACATGGTATAATTTGATTGATTTGATTCCCCACTATATTTTCATGTCTTCCTCTCTTCCCTTACTCCTGATCCCCTTCCCTTACTATTTTTGATCTTCCTTCTATTTTCATGTGATACTCTTTTATTTCTTTTATTTTTCTCTTTAGCTTCCACACATGAAGGAAAACATTTGACCCCTGACTGTCTTAGTCTGGCTCATTTCACTTAGCATGATATTTTCTAGTTCCGTCATCTAAGAATAAATGATATAATTTCATTCTTTTTCTGGCTAAGTAAAACTCCAATATTTCCCAATAATGTTTTTATATCCCATTTTTTATAAATTATAATTATAATGCACTAATTTTAAAGTAATATTAGAAAAGAGGCCAGTAGAGGAGAATAAAGGGGTAAGGTTAGGGAGAAGGGAAGTGAAAGAGGAAGTACTGGGAATAAGATGGATCAAATTATATTATGTACATGTATGAATATATCACAGTGAATCACACTAATAACTGTAATGCACCAATAAGACCATAAATAACTTATCTAGTACCCTAATAAGTGTTCTTTAAACAAATTATATTAAAATATATTCCATATATATGTGTATGTGTGTGTGGGTGGATATATATATATATATATATATGAATGATGTATATGAAACAAAGGAATATTTTTTTTTGTTTAGTTTTGGGTAAGATGTCTCATTTTGAATATGTAAATATTCAAAAACTTGAAAAAAATACAAAGTTTCACCCCAGGCACTCTATTGCATAGCAAAAATGTATTAGAAGCACATTTGTATGTATTATACATGTAAAGTGATGATTACTGTGGTAAAGCTTTTAGTGGCAAAAATTTGGAAATAAATGTCTATTGTTGGAAGTTGCTGGTTAGAATAAATTAATATACTTTATCATATAATATCCTACAGCCACAAAAATATGACATATGCCATAATTACTCATACAGGAATCTTCATGTAGCACTTTTGAGTGAGAAAATTAAGATGTAGAAAACTATGTGTATTAAAATCCTGTTTTTATTTATTTATTTTTAAAAATTCTACTTTTAAAAACATGCAGAATAAATACTTACAAGGAAGAAAGTGTAAAAATTTAAAATAAATATATGCCTGATTTTTATCATCAATATGAAATATGAAATTTGTATATTTGCTTATTGACATTAATTGCTGGTAGTAAAAGGAAAAAACTAACAATAGAAAATAAAATATATGTTAATGTTAGAGTCTGTAAACAAGTCAGGATGGCACCTGACATTTTGCCAGAGAAATGTTAGGGTCTGTAAACAAGTCAAGATGGCGCCTGGCAAAATGCCAGAGGGAGTGGTTTGTGAAGTAACGCCAGCGAGCCATTAAGTGTGGAGATTCCTTATTGGTTGACTGATGTATCTAGTTTATGTTAATTAAGATAAGCTGTGTGGAATGTATAAATACCTCTGTTGTCCTACAACAAACGGCTCCCACTCCTGCTGTATCAATGTACACAAGTTACTCATCCCCCCCCCATTATTTTGCTGCAGCCGGACTTCGGCATGTTATAACTATCATTATTCAAATTTTAACATGAATGCACATTATTCATCTTTATGAAATTATTAATTTCACACACATGGACAACATAAAAAATAACCTCTAGGTTCAATTTAGTGGAATCAAAGTAAGTCAACATTTTTCTACTAAACTCCCACCTTGAGGAATTTGGAATAATGACAAATAAAATATTTTACTGTAAAGTAATATATTACCAATTATATATAGCTTAAAGCTGTACTGAGAGAAAGTATGTAATCTCATATATTTATTTTTTAATTGCCAAGAAATGAGTAATATAGGTATTCTAACTTATAATAAACCAGGATAGTACATTGCAATAAAGTAAAAGAAAGTAGAAATAATTAAAAAGACACAATTAAAATTTATGTAAAACTAAATGTATAGAAAGGAAAAATACAATCAAACTTGAAAATATTAAATCACATAAACAGTAAGTTTGAAGAAAAAAATGCCTTAACTTTAAAACACAAAATAAAAATATAAAGTCAAGACATGAAAGGAGTAAAACACATAGAACAGAAGATTTTTAAACAAATATGAATTTATATTAGACATTCTTACTACAGTTAATGTTTGAAATTCAGAGACACTGTAAAACTTCTTAATTTTAAATAAATAAAATGTAAGTAAAATATATTGAACTAATAACAGGTTTAGTAGAGTATGTGCTAGTGATGGAAAAATAGGTTCATATTGGAAACACAGAAAATTAGAAATCCACCAGAATAATTTATTATAACATCAAATTAACATACAAACACCTAAATATATACATGAAAATTGGGAGTAATTTATAAAATACATGGACACTTTAGAGTTTTTAAATCTAAGGGCAATATAAATTAAGAGAAACTACCTAAATATGATAAAATCTTTTTATAAAAATTAATATTGACTTCATTACACTGGCTGAATATTAATGCATTTGCCATTATAACAGAAGCAAAATAACACAAATGTCAACCATCATGTCTTTTATTCATTATTGGGTTTTAGATTATTGCTAATGTAATCACCATATATACAAATAAAATGCAACAATATTGGGAAAGAAGAGAGAATTTTCACAGTTATTCAATTGTATGACTGGGAAACTAACATCTATTACAACTAATAAATAAGTAAGGTAAATAGATTTAAGGGAAAGTTTTAAAAAATCTGTATCTTTACTTTTTATTATCACGAATATTTAAATGTTAAAATTGCAAATAAGCCAGGCTAGGTAGTGAACGCCTGTAATCCCAGCAGCTCAGCAGGCTGAAGCAGGAGGATTGCAAATTCAAAGCCAGCATCAGCAACTGTGAGGTGCTAAGCAACTCAGTGAGGCCCTCTCTCTAAATAAAATACAAAATATTGTATTTTATTTAGAGAGAGGTTGTAGCTCAGGGGTTCAGTGTCCCTGAGTTCAATCCCCTGTACCCTTCCCCAAAAAAACTTGCAAACAAATTTATTAATTTTCAAAAGGTACAAAACACTTAAAAAAGAAATTTTATAAAAATAGCCCAGGATCACAAAGTTCACTTAAGAATATTATTAAAGTATAGAAATTATTTGAATAATTGTAAACGTTTGTTTTATATAAAGACATGTTGTATTTAAAAGACAGATCTGGGCGTGGTAGAATACGTTTGTAATCCCAACAACTCAGTAGATGGAAGAAGTAGGACAGCAAGGTTGAGACCAGCCTCAGTAACTTAGTGAGACCCCAAGCAATGTAGTGAGACCCTGTTTCAAAATAAAGGAGGGGCTGTAAGTAGGTAAGTATCCCAGGAATCAATCCCTGGTTAAAAAAGAAAAGAAAAAATGGAATGATTTAACATTAAAAGTAAAATTATTTCTAAATTATTATGCTGACCAATGAATTATCCCATTCTTGGAGTTTAAATAAGGCATGGGAGGATACAGTGGACAGTTCCCACTAGTTACTTAAATGTATCAAAGTGGGTGGGAAATGCTACTTATGTTTTATAGATTTATCTATTTTATTTGTTTCAAAAAACTTTTTATTTTGTCAAAATACAGCAGAAATTAGTTTTATGTATGTATGTGCTTTAGAGTCTTACAAATTCTCTACTCGTCCACCCATATTTATTCTGTTACACAATAACAAATTTTCTTGGAGGAGTTTCTTTACCTATGTAAGTGTTAGTTCCTTTGAAGTAGAAATAACAATGGTTATTATCTCCCTGTGCTTTATGAGAGGACTAAATAAACTTACAGCAGAAATAGTGGAACTGAACATACTTTCTCTGTCTTAAAAGAAAAGGGCTTCCCTTTGTGTGTCTCCTTCAACCTCCTTATTATTATTTCACATTCCCCCACCCCCAGGCTGTTGTGGTTGGGGAAATGACATTCCATCATTGGTTGCATGGAGAAATAAACTTGGGAGTTTGAATGTAGGTTGGCCATAATATTGCATAAAATATATTGTTTTAAACAAATGGTTGATGAACAAGGTACTATTCAGTTCATTCCCATTATATTTGTTGTAGTCAATCTGACAAATTTACATTTCTGACCACTTATAAAATTTGTTAAAAGTCAAGATGTCAAGAGTTAAAATATTATTTCAACTTTCATGAATTCCTATGTTTTGTTAATTTATTAAGAACATATATTTTTGGCTTATGACTAGAAATTTCTTTAGAGATCAAAATCTCTTTGTACTTCCTTGTAATCCAAAATGCTGTAGTAGAGTCATTATTCTTATATTTGAAAAGCATTAAAATCCAAAGTACCCAATCTTTAGATCATGATCATTTGTTGTAGTCATACCATTTTCACTGAATCAGTTGATAGTGGGCTTTTTGTTCTTTCTTTCTTTCTTTCTTTTTCATTTCAAGAATGAGGCATTTTTTTTTAAATGCCTCATTCTTGAAACACACTAAGATAACCAGGAATTTCACTTTACAATTTAGTTGTTTTGCTGGTAATTGGATGGAACTGGTGAACATCATATTAATTGAAATAAAGAAGACTCAGAAAGTCGAGGCTCAAATGTTTTCTCTCACATGGGGAAGCTAGAGAGAGAAGGAAAAATTGAATTTTTTTAAAAGAGGAGATCTCCCCAAAATAGAAGGGAGGCCAATTTGGTAGAAGAAGAGGATCCAGAGGTGCCGCAGTCTGGCTGGGCACAATTCAGGAGCCACTTGTCAAAAGAAACAAACTTTATTTTTAGAACCACACACTGCACCACACACCTCCTCAGGAAAAACCCTCAGAGCACAACTGCCACCACTGGCTTCTCACAAGCCTCTCAACCTCCCCCACTCCTCCTGCTCTTGAGGCCGATTGGCTGGGTCGTGTGGGCAGAGCCAAAAAAAGTCCCCCAATGAGCAGTTCCGTAGTCTGAAAGGGCGGGGAAACAGCCCAATGAGCATCACCGAACAGGAGCCAATCAGCTAGAAGTTGCTGGGGCCCGCTGTGAGCCAATCATCAGCTGGCAGCTGGAAGTTTGCTGGGGCCCCTTTGGCTGTGGCTCTCAACACAGAGGGATGGAGGAGGGGAGGACTCGGGGAAGAACCTGGGAATTAAATGTTCCAACTATGCTATGTTCATGTACAAATATAATACAAAGAATTGCATACACTTGTATATATGTGTGTGTGTGTCTATGTATATATATATATATATATGTATATATATATATGCTTTATAGAGAGATAGATAATACACTACCTGAAATAATAATAATAATAATTACAACAGCAACAATAATAATAGAAGGAAAACCAGCAGAGTAGAGCAAGTATATCAAGGGAAGGGAGGAGAGGAGGAAAGGGAAGGTACTGGGTAATAAGATTGATTAAATTATGTTATGTGCTTGTATGATTATGGCATAATGAATCCCACTATTATGTATAATGATAAAACCCAACTTTTTAGTAATTCCTTTTATTATTTGTCACTTTTATCAAAACTTGTTTTTGTTTCTTTTCAGTATAAATTTAAATATACCTTTGATTATATCATGTGCAACTTATTATGGTAGTCTCCACGTTTGGAAGCACTTGAATATTTGAAAGGAAATATGTTTCCTGTTTGAATTTCTAAATCATAAAACCTCATAGATATTGAATGGCCTCAACTTTTGAGGTTTTGTCTTTTGCATTCTCTTTTTTAAAGGTATTTTGTAGTGTTTCTTCTCAAGGTGAAGCTCGTGCCTCAGTAGGGCAGTCCTTTAAGCATATTTGGATTTTTTTTCACTTTTTTGTCATTTTTCAGAAAAAAAGAGAGAAAGATTCCAGAAAGAACACTTGATTTTGGCCAAAAAAAATTATAGATTTTTCATTTACTTGACCAGTATCCTAGGAAAAAATGCATAATTTTAATAGTTTAATCTCATTTTCTTATCTCATTTAAATTTGGTAGTTAAAACTCAAATGGTATTGAATATTTTGTACTGTGTTAAAAATTACTGCCCTGAAGAATTATAGAGAAGGGGAGGGAAGGTTAAGTGAGAGTAATGTGGGGGTGGATGTGATCAGTCTTTTTTGTGCATTTACAAATATGCCACAATGAAGCCATTGTTCTCTATAATTCAAATGCACTAATCAAAGAAAAAAATCACAGCTCTAAAGACAATTTTGAAAAATGACATACAACCTATAAAGCAATATGATAATATTACATGAATTCTGATCTTGAGATTTAAGAAAAGATATTATACACAGTGCAAATAAATCATTCTTTTATTGTAGAAATGTTTTTTAAATGCAAAAAAATGTTTTCAAATGCAATTCTATGAGTAAGGAGAAATAAGAATAGAATCTGCATATTCTCTTTTGTGGACATGGAGGTTTCTAATGGGGACTAAAATATCAATTAATAATCATCTAAAAATGGGGGTAGGAGAGGTTTCCTAGAATCCAAAGAAAGGATGGGCTTGACTAAATAGGCAAGGAGAAAAGGAATATGTCTTTGGAAACACAATGTTCAAATGCCCTGCTGGAAGGAAGCCAAGTAGGTAGAAGATACTGAGGACTGGAGGAACGATAAGAGACAGACAGACAAAAGAAGCAGAGAAAGATGGGGCCAGCCCATGTTGCAGAAAATTAAAACCTGTCTTAAGGAGAACCTGTACCTGTGACAAAAAATTCAATGACTGTCACATTCTTTTTCTTTGTCAATAACATCTACCATGATCAATTCATCATTGTCTGGTATCATGCTACACACACACACACGCGCGCGCACACACACACAAAGCTATATATGAAAAATTTTTAAATGCTAATGATTTTAAACTATGCTAATGATTAAGAAGACCATAATTATTCTATAGGTGTAAATCTAAATGCCTTACAATTTGTTCCTTTTTTTCCCCCTTAGAAACATAAGGTTTTCAGCTAGCTGGTTTAAGATAAAACCCAAACCACACGATTTATATCAAAATTAAACAAAATTCATTATGGCATAATGAATCCCACTATTATATATAATTATAAAAACGCAACTGTTTGGTAATTCCTTTTATTATTTGTCAGTTTTATCAAAATTTGTTTTTGTTTCTTTTCACTATATTTAAATATACCTTTGATTACATCATGCACAACATATTACCATAGTTTCCACATTTGGAAGCACTTGAATATTTGAAAAGAAATGTTTCCTGTTTAATTTGAGTTTCTAAATCATGAAAAACCTCAAAGATATTGAATTGATTTTAAAAACATGATTATGCTTTGGATATCACGGTTAGAATATTAAAATAATTTGTCATTTTAAAATGAATGACAGTTTCAATTTTTAATTTTGCCCATAATTCATTTTTATATTTCATAAAGAAATGCTGGACATCTACGAACTGCATGTAATAAGCTCGCCTGTCACTGAACCCAAGAACTCCATGGTACTTATGGTTTGGACTGACCAGGCTGGAGACTTCAGCCTGCTCTCCATCTGTTGTGAAACAGTTCTGTTTTTTTTTTTCCAAAAGTAGCTCCTCCTTTTTATTCTAACCTTTATTATTGGATGTAACTCACGTGAAGGATGTTTCACTTCTGTAAGTGAAGACAATTATTACCCTGATGATTGGAGTGCACTCCTGTGCAAAGGTGTACACCATTTAATTCACAGCATCCGTTTATTGATTTTGTTCTGGGTCAAAATTAGAACACCATCAATAATCTCAACACAGCATAATGTTGTACATAGTACAAAGTTTAAATATTTATTCACTGAGTTGAATCTTACAGTGTCAAGGTGAACGCAGAGCTAATGGGATAATAAGTACCTGTGGTGATACTGAAGCAGACATAATCAGTATACACATGGTATTTACAAATCTTAATCATATTATTTGTTTCTCTTAATAGTCATGCAAAATTATTTTTTATTTCAAATTGTGTATTCTATCATCATGAAAATAATATCAAAAGCAAATATTAAATGTGAATTATTTCATATGTCAGATTTATTCTGGCAAGACTACTCAGCTTTAAATATAGAAAGCAGCCAAAAACTCAAACTAAATAAAACTTTAAAATAAATGGAAATTGTACCAGAGTGAAGAATGCCCAAATTACACCTCTTGTAGTCATCTTACTTTTCTCTATTTCAAAACTGTACCTAATTAAAACATCAGGATAAGAAAGAAAGAAAATAATTGAAAAACTACAAAAACCTACCAGTATAATATTGGCTTTAGTTTCTCAATATAATTTATGGTTTAGTTAACATATATGAACAGAGCTTATGGTGGTGGCAGTAGGGTGTGTCCCATGAAATCTATTTCCTTTTAACCATATGGGATTTCCTGAACTATACCCTAATAATATGAAGGAGAGAGACAAGAAGAAAATAAGTAACTTTTCAAAAAAAAATGTCAGTTCATCTTGACAATTTTTAATCTTTAATACTGAAGACTAATTTCATCACACTGTGCATGCAACTTAAAGTGAAAATTAGAATCCTTTTTTTCCTCCGAGCTGTAGAGTGTACAATACTCAGGCTGTTTAGGATAACTTAGGTTTTTAAGATTGTATTAGGGAGATTTTTTTAAAGAAACATTCAGATTCATTTAATTTTTAATATAATTTTTATTAGGATTCAGTGCATTACATTATAGGAATATATAGGCTTCATTTTTTTTCTCATTCTGTCATTTGGAAGTATCTATTAAAAGAGGTTTGTCATTTTAGCCAATACTTTTACATGTTAAAATCGTTACCCTCCTTATTTCTCTGAGTATGCTAGATTCACATTTTTTCTCTTTAATAAAAAGATATTGAAATTTAAAATGGTATTTATTCACATTTGTATTCAATACTTTTAGCTTTTATAAAGATTCAGGTAGGGTGATTAATAAATATTACCTATATGTAATCAATAGAAGTCATACATTAATGGCTCTCATTCAAAATTATTAAAAGTGTTCATAAACATTGCAAATTATGTTATAAATATATAAATGCCATTAGTAAGTAAGCTCATGTATTCATTGAAATTTTATTTCTTGGGTCTGTTAACCTTTTTATAAAACTGTACTTAAATTTTGTAATTGCTTGCAGTCACAATGAATACAATTGTACTTCTCCAAAATATTGACACTTCACAGTTATTCCAAAACTAAGTGAGGGTGGTTCTATTTTGTTCTTATTTAAGTACTCTATAATCAAGTTCAACAGTGCTTCTTTTAAAAATTATTTTCTAGAACTAATATTACTCTAATTGAAGATAAATTGTTCTTCATAATTGTTTTCTATGATCTGTAGATGGTCCTGGGCATATGACAAGCATTTGTTGACTAAGTGTGTGGCCCTTTTAAAATTTAATACACATTCCTAATCATAATTATTGGAAAACTATAAAAGCCTTCCTTATCACAGCAAGGAGCCTGACTCATAACCTAAATAATATTTAATAATGAGACACTGAACTTCCACTAAAATCAGTAAATAAGACAAAGGTGCTCCTGGCACCTAGGCACTATGATGCGTAGCAAAAAAGTGACTTCTGAATTGTTATTCAGTTTTCCTCCTACATTATCAGTCTCCTTCTTGTCTGGTTCCTCTAATCTCTTTACCTTTCAGATATTGGGTCCCAGGATTATTTTGTGGACTTTTTCTTATGTAAATTCTCTTTTGGTAAGTTTGCCCAGGGTTTTGGGTTTTAGAAACTGAGTATTCTTAGTATTAAATGTTTGTCTCAAGGCTAGATCTCTCCCCAAATTACCATGTTTAAACCACAACTGATTATGAATTTGCCTCTCATATTCAGTCTTCCCTTTTAGTGCCATAATATGAAACATCTGGGGAATGTTTTTAGAAGGTAAGTTAGATCATGTCATTCTTGTTTCAACCCATCCAATGGCTTCCCATCTCACTGAGAATAAAAGCTAAATTCCTCACTGTGGCTACCATGCATCCACAACACTGTTATTCTGCTGAACTGATTTCCTAATTCTCTCCACTGACTTCTCTCATTTTTTATCAGCTTACTTGGTCAGTTTTGCTGATTCTAGAACTTGCCAAAACCCTCCTTTCTCACAGCCTTTTGTAATTGCTTATCCTTCTGCAAACAATGCACTCTACCTTTTATCCTCATGGACTACCTTCTGTCCTTACAGGCTAAGTCTCTGTCTTTTCAGTTATCTACTCTTTCTTTAACACTTTGCATTAATAAGCAGCTACATGGGGCTGAGGTTGTGGTCAATGGTAGAGCACTCGCCTAGCACATGCGAGGCCCTGGGTTCAATCCTCAATGCCACCTAAAAATAAATAAATAAAATAAAGATACCGTGTCCAACTACAACTAAAAATTATATGTAAGTCTATATAATGTAGTATACTACATTATAATTATTGAATTTATATATATATATATACACACACACGTACATTATTGAAATATATAAAATCCAAAATAGGGCTGGAGATGAGTTTAATCTCTGTTATCACCTCCCAAAACAAACAAACAACAACAACAAAAACACCTTCATCACAGACATCAAACACTTTAAGAGTGGGAAAGCAATAATAGATGCAATGTGAGAGTTATTAAGAATAGTGACTAAGTATAATATATAATGAGTTAAGATTAATTACTTTCTATTAATTTTGAAGTGGTTTTGTTTCCTCTCATGAACTGCTTCTCCATACTATTTAATATTCTCTCCAATTATGCTGTGATTTGTGACCACTTTGCCTTGCCTTGATACTGTTGTTAATCTTTTTCCTATACCTGGATTGCCCTTTTCCTATGGTCTCTGAAAAGTCCTCCTATTTCCGGATCTACAGGCCTATCAATTGTTCCATAGACTACTGTTTACATTCCCCACTCGGATCTTCCTTACCAGTTGGAGCAATCTTGCTCTCTTCTGCCTGCCACTAAGCTGCTCCGCTCCCCTTTTCCTCAACAACCTCTGAATCCCTTGCCCCTCCAGAATAGTCTGTGATTCAACAGTGTAGGCTTCGCCAAGGAGCTTATTAAATGCAGAATCCCAGGCCATCCCCCACACCAAGATGCCTAGCTGATTCTTATTACAATTTTAGAAGCTCTGCTTTAATTAGTCATAAACTAATTAAGGGTGGAGACATGGTGAAGGGATGTTTGTACAGGCCATTAGGAACTTCTATAGGGCCCTGCTCTGCTCAATACATTTGTTCAGTTAATTCTGAATTCAATTTTACTTTTAGTATTTGAAGTCAGGAAAATCCAGTTAAGGAAAACTCAAGTGTTGGGAAAATATGTTCTAAAGTCAGGGCAAGAAGAAAGCTATTCATTATTGATGTTACTCACATCAGCTAATCAATATTTCTTGGTCATCAACTACTACTGTACTTTTTCATGCATAAAATATTAGTATAGATCCTTGATCTTGTAAAAAAGATCTTGAGTCTAACCTTCACCGTCAAAGAATTCATTTAGATAACTGAATCAAAATGTGGTTGCTTTGTCATCCTTGTAAATATTTAATTTATGCTGTTAGAAGTCATGACAGAACCTTAAGGCATTGTGCATCCAAAAATGACTAGTAAATATCAAGATGTGATTTCTCTTAATTATTTAAACAAATCAATTCATCTGTGTCTTGACTCTCTAGAAATGATAAGCAAAAAACCATAAGCAACAATTTCTTATAATTAATGTAAAATGATCATATATTGTGAAGTGTTTTCTTTTAAATCAGGGTATTTTTCCATTACATACTTAATTTACTAGATTTTCTATCAAAAATTCTATACAGTTTTTAAAGGGTTATCTATACCATTAATTCACATTTACCTGTGTGTGTATATTATTGGTGTGGGTTAAATTAAGCATGTCTTTAATTGTACATTTGTGGGGTTTTTTTTTCCTTTCCTAGAAAGTTGCCAGCCTGCTTCTCTCTCTTTATCAGTTGATAAGTGCTCAGGGAACAGAAACTAATTTTAACATTAGCAAAAGAAAAATGCAATTAGGAAGCCTAATCTGCTGAAAAATACCCCCAGCAAAATCCTTATTTTATGTAATGTCATTTTAATGGGAATGGCATTTTTGTGAAATGCAAGTGACAAAAGACTTGAATGATGCCTGTGAGCCTTTTATTTAATTTTTAGCCTAATTTACTAATAAAGGGAGAGGGCAGGAGCACTCCATTCCTATCATTTTGGACATGGAATAGATTTTTTAAGTAGAATTTTAATGTAAATGTTTAATTTTACCTGACATAATGTTTTAAAATAATAAATCTAGGCTCTAATTGATCCTGTAAATGATGACTGGGTGTGTGATGACCGCCCTATGCAGAAGAACTTGGAGTACTGGCTCAGGATTCTCATCACTACACTTTCCATTCCTATGGATAATTGACACTGACCTTGTTTGTATGACTTTTCTTTCCTTTTCCTGTCCTTTTTTTTTCTCTTAAGGACAGACATTCAGGATTTAGCATTAAACATAAAGGCAATTTAAAGGACTGACAATTATTTTAAAAATAACTACTATTGCTACTACCCAAATTCACGAGTTCTTAGTAGGAATAGTAGTTATAGACCCTATCCCCTGTGCTCTGATCACTCTGATCTGCATCATTCAAAGCTTATATTCCCAGACATTCTCTTTCCTAAGTGCATGAAAATAAGGAATTTTAATAGGAATTCTATCATGGAAAACTAACATTTCTTTAATGTCAAAGACATGAAGGTTTTGTACTGGCCAATTTTCTCAAGATTTTAATGCTGTCATGGGCCTCACACAGTATTCTTCCTGGTCATTCTGTTCCTTTCTATTTTCATCCTATCATCATTCTTTCTTCTCTGGTTTCCATTTGAATGAAACATAGATACTTGGAGAGTACTAATCCTACTGAATTGAAATGACATTAACTTGTGTGTTTGACAACTAAATTGAAATTTTCTTGTCCTTTTTGGTAATATATATTTTATTGAGCAAATTATAACTTTCAGAGGACAAAGAAAAAATATTAAATTTTAAAAATTTAAAAATTTAATCTTTATTATAAATTTACACAGTATAGCTATATATTTATATATATAAATGTATACATGTATATATACATATATATGTAAATATATATATGTATATATATATATATATATATATATATATGAGCTACAAAGTGCAGAGCAAAATATGGAGTAATGTAATCAGCAAGTTAACATACGCATTGCCTCAAATATGTGTCAATTTTTTGTGGTGAAAACATTCATGTTCTTTTGATTTCTCCTTCCATTCTCTAGTATAGTCATGAAACATTTATTTTTCACCAAGAATGCCAAAATTTCTGAAAATATTACCATTTACATCACCACATTTGTATAATTGTGTTGTATTGAAGTTAAAGATAGTAAGTGCTTATGCATATATTTGACAAAAATATAGGATTATTTGGTTGCAAAAAATGATGATTATAAAAATATTTTTATAAGCTAATAAATTTGTCTAATGTATCATCACAGAACTGAAGAAATTAGAACTGTAAGGAAACTTAATTGTAATCATTGAGATTGCATACTGTTAATCACTTCTTAATTTGCAACAGAATTCCAGTTACATTTAGAGTGAAAATGAGCCCAAATCCAGCAAGTGAATCTTTGCTAGGAAAAGGGCCATCCTTCTAACAAGAATTTAGAAATATTTTAACAAATTTTGAAATGCCAAAAGGATGAAGATGTAATGTTGACAATCTCCTTGTAGTATGGATAGTATATGTTTTGGAATACATAGAACTACATGCATAGTAAAGAATTTTCTGGATCCCTAGTAAGAAACACTGGTTTGATGCTGAGTTGTCTTCTTTCTACAGTTTATTATTATTATTTAATTACTGTGGACCTGTAACCTTATTCTGAATAGTGAGATGAAAGGGGGAGTATTCTAGAGGATGATTCTGGAGGGTGATTGGTAAGCATCATGAAAACACAATATTTCTTTTTGGATAAAATAGACCAATAGACTTTCTATTTACTTAGGTAGACATGGAACTATAGCTGCCATCTTGCAATAAGAAAACCCCAAAGTCCCGACTCTTTTTGGAAGAGTATACATATGTCAGCACCTAAATATGTGTTGAACAGCATACCTACATTTCTTGTTCTGTGAGTTCTAGACTTCTTATGTGTGTGTGTGTATGGGTGTATTTTAATCCCTTAATAATGTTGTTTAGGACATTATTAATTAAATTTTCTGATATCAGTTGTTTGAAACATTATTGAATATTATCCCTTAGTAAATGCACAACTTCAATTACAAATATATTTCTTTCCTTTACTAATCTAAATTACTATCCTATAATGTGTGATTTGTTGTCATTCCCCATTTTATAAAAACTAATGTATATTTTATATTTGATTTCATTTGAAATCTAGGCATACCTGATGAAAAATAAAACCATGTCATGGTATTATACAAAATATGTGTTTTAAAATTTAACGGTTCAATGTGGCTTATCTTAATATGAGGATAATAAAAATTTCCATGGCTTTAGCAATTTTTTATTATTATTATTATTTTATTTTATTGGTACTGGGGATTGAACCCAGCTTAGGTTTAACCTTGGGCTACATCTGTAGTCCTTTTAATTATTATTATTATATACAAAATCTCACTAAGTTGCTTAGGGCCTCACTAAATTCCTGAGGCTAGCTATGAACTAGCAATCCTCTGCCTCAGCCTCCTGAATTATTGGGATTACAGGCATTTCCACTTTGCCAGGTTCTATTAATTCTACTTTCGCGGGTGCAATAAAAATCAAAGCATCTGGTTTTAAGAGAAAAATAGTTTTAAGAGAAAAAAAGACAGGTTTTTAATTAAATAGATTCTTATGAAATACTATGAAGTTTTAACTATTTTAAAATATAAAAGCATTGTTCATGTGCCAGTTGTTCATCCAATATAGTGAACATACTTTAAAATATTTTGTCTGATTTTGACTTTCTTCTAAAAAACACACAAAAATATTGTTTTCTGATGATATCCAAGCCATTATTTTACTATGTATTTTCAGAGTTCATCCTAATCAAATAGTCTTTACATCTTTCAAGAAGAAAAAAAGTCAGAGAAAAAATTGAGAATATAGAATTTTCTTACAAAAATGTTCAAATAAGCAAGAACTTATATAGATTTTTGAAGTAGTATATGACAAAAAGGCATAATCACTTAAATATTTCTTATGTCTAGAATTCTACTAAACATAAAATTTATGCTTTTAGGAGTATGATGTGTATTGGAAGATTTAAGGGAGATGAATTCGAAGTCTTGTGTTAGGTCACATTAGCCGAGATTCTTGAAAGTTGAATGACACTTCCTTTTTCACACCTCATAAATAGACTCAATGACAGCAAGATATAAGACAAATTTGAAGCTGTCAATGTAGTGACACATAATATGTTTGATATAGAAAGGATTCTTACAATATTAGAACTGAAAGAAATATCAGGAATTATCTAGTTCAGTACTTATCATATGTAATAACATGAATAACTTATATATCATTTTAAATATAAATTATATATCATGGACTCTCACTTTAACATATATTTTTTATTGAAAATTACTGAGTTGAGCATGGTAGGGCATGCTTGTAATTCCAGTGACTTTGGAGGCTGAGTCAGGAGAAGTCAGCTGTAGTTTCATGTCTACCTCAGCAACTTAGTGAGGCCCTAAGTAACTTAGCAAGACATTGTATCAAAATTTAAAAAAGGGTTGAGGATTTGAATCAGGGTTTAAGTGTCCCTGGCTTCAATGACTGGTTTGAAAAAAAAAAAAAAAAAAGGCAGCTCAGGAGGCTGAGATAGGGGTTCGCAAGTACAAAACCAGCCTTAGCAAAAGCGAGGTGCTAAGCAACTCAGTGAGACCCTGTCTCTAAATAAAATATAAAAATAGGAATGGAGATGTGGCTCAGTGGTCGAGTGCCCCTTTTAGTTCAATCCCCAGTACCCAAGAAAAAAAATTACTGAAATATTTATAAACCGAAAACTACATATATAACCTTAACTTGTAGCTTTTTAAAGTCATAGAACAATAAAAATCTGAATAAATATAAAATCTATAAATTTAAAATGAAACATCATGCATTGTATAATGTATTCCTGTAAATAAATCATTAATATTGAGATCAATACTAACTGGAGAAAGATTCTTTATTTAAACTGTTCTTTTCAACCTCTAAAACCTTTGTGTATAATTGCAGGTTGGTTGTATACTATCATAGATTTACTTATCTGATAATATTTAACCTTACACTCATTCATGGGAGATAAATTTCCTGATTTTATAATTTACTTATTTTGACTTAGAGTAGATTGTTGTTATCTCAGAGGATTTTTTTCTATTGTCTTCTGGCTTTCATAGTGATATTGAGAAGTCTGCTGTCTAAATATTGAGGTACTGTAGAACCAATCTTTTCTCATTCATATATATATATATATATATATATATATATATATATATATATGGGCACATATATGTATATATGTGATCATTTTGCTCATTTATGGAAAATTCAAAGCTAAATATCTATTTAAATACTGTCTTTTTTTCATATGTCCCCCCATAACTTCTTTTATTGAATGATAGACTTTACATTTGAACTATAAATATTTGAAATTCTTTACAATTTTTATTATATTTATTTATTTGATGCATTGTGGGTAATTTCTTTAGCCCTATCATCTACTTCTTTTTTTTTAATTCAATTGAGTGTAAGCTAGTGTTTAACAAAATATTTTAATTTTTTAGATAGATAGAGAGAAGTTTTTAATATTTATTTTTGTTTTTAGTTTTCAGTGGACACACTATCTTTATTTTATTTTTACGTGGTGCTGAAGATCGAACCCAGTACCCCACATATGCCAGGTGAGCCCGTTACCACTTGAGCCACATCCCCAGCCCAATATTTTAAATTTTAATAATAACATTTTATTTAGAAAGTTGATTTCTAATTTCATTTCTCTCTGGTAATAGTTGATGATAAATGTTGCTATTTCATTTAAAATTCCATAAGAATTTTCTGTAAATATATCATATGTAGTTCTTTTTTGTCTAACAGTTATTCTAATTTATAATTTCCTTGTATTTAAAATTTTTCTTTGGTTATCATTGTTATTTTGTCAAATATTACTTATGGGATTTTGTTTTTAGTGTGTTTATGAGCTTTATTTATGAACTTTTATGAAGCTTAGGTTAATGGTTTTAAAATTGGGGGGGCCTAATTTGAAAATGCTTTCCTTTGGAAAAGATTGCTTTTGTTTCTTCTGAGACATTGGGAGAATTACTATCCCAGGGAGGATCTTGGAGTGTCAAATTTATTTCTTCTCCTTGCATAGAAACTGTTGTTAGTTTTAGTTCCAATTCTATCTCTCAACTTTCCAAGTTTCTGACTGTGCTTATTTACCTGTTGTTGGCTTATTTGTGCATATGAGGATTTCCTTTCCTCTGAAACACCATCATAGTAAAAACAAAACAAAACAAAAACTATGTTTTTTGCAAAATGTAGTTCTGCTGTGAAAGTGCCCTCAACCACTTAACCAGCTGAAAGTGGAATTTCCCTAGGATATACAGTTTTGCCATAAATTATCTATTTATAGCAAAACACTAACCATTAAACTATAGAAATATAAAGATTCCAAGTTTTAAAAATAGCTCAACTTTGAAAATAAATTTACAAAAACTCAATATGCTCAACTCCATATCCCACTTAAACTATGTTGACATGTAGCCATTGGAAACATAATCTGTATAAATGGCCAAAACTATTATGGAAATATGCTTCCAAGGCTCACCATTTAAAATCAGTGTATTACTTTCTGTGGGACAGCCATGAAAGGGAAACCTTTCTACTGCTACTTAGATTTGATTTCTACACTGAAAACATATATACTGCAGGTCTTTTATTTACTTTTATTTTATCTTATTTTTTTTAAATTTAATGATGCTAGAGATTGAGCTCAGGGCCTTGTGCATGCTGGCCAAGTGCTATACCATTGAGGTATATCCCCAGCCTTAAAAAAAAATATTGAATCCTTTATTGGCAGTAAGCATGCTTTACAAACCCTGTGGTTACAAAGATTAACAAAAAATGTCACATGGTACTTGTGTTATATTGATGGAAGACGGACAATCATCAGTAAATAAATAATAAGCCTGTAAACAGAACAAATTCAGGAATAAGGGAAATGAAAAATTGAAAGGAGTAATGTGATATAGAGTAAGTAAAAAAAGGGCATAATATTCCTGGGTTACATTATCCATGATGGCTTTGCTGACTAGATAGGAGTTGAGATAACTAAAGACCTCACAGAGAAGATTTTTTTAAAGTTTTAGTCAATGCAATGACTTTGAGTGACAATGAACTTTTGCATGTTAGAGGAAGAAAAAAAATGTCTGTGTGAGTGTAGTATAGTGATTTCTTATTAGATTATATGACATTAAAAAGATAGAAGGGGAGATACAAAAACAAATGATTTGGATTAGAGAATTTCAACAATGTGAATGATTATTTGTGTATTTACCTGCACATAATATATGTTCATTTTAATACTAATAATTTCTATTTAATAATAATTTAATACTAATTAATACTAATATAGTATATATTAATTTTGATAAGTTTTATAATTATAATCATTATTTCAAACTATGTTAAATTGTATATAATAGTCATAATTATACATTTTATGGCTATTGTATTAAACCATGCCATCTCTCGATATGAAACTACCACTTCAAATTATTGAGCAGATTTCAGAAAAAGGAATGGAAGTTTTGAGCTAGCAAGAAACCTGAAATTGTATGCCTTTACTGATCATCTGCATCAAACAAAATACTACTGATGTCAATCTCTTTCCATGAACTTGTTTGCTTCCATAAGTCTTCTCTGGCTAAATATCTACTCAAATAATTTCTTGTTGTTGCTTTAATCAGTATGCAATGCTGTCTTAGAAGCTGATATCTGAAAAAATAATATTTAGCTTTATTTGTACTTTTTCTCCTCCCATTCCTCCTTTTCCATCTGTTGAAAATGAGTTAAATAAGTATCTACTTAATTTCTTAACACAATGAAGAAGGATATTCTGTACCTGATCTCAATTAGAAGATCCCCAAATTAGCAATTAAAATTTAAATGTAATTATAATACATTGTTCTAAGTTCGTTAAAATTTATGATTAATTTATGTGAATGTTTCCTATAAAGGACAAGGCCAAGTGACATTTATGTTATTAAGTTACCTCCTGCATCAGTTTTGAGAGTTCACACCATCCTTGGAAAAACAGACAGCTGAAATGTACAGTAGCAGAAAGTAAATTACCAATAAAAAGTACTGAAAATAAATATTCATGTAAATTGTCAGCTTTTCCAAGAAGCAGTGGGACTTGGATCTCAAGAATTGATGATTTCCTTAAGTGTTTAATATGAAGAGATGTGATTATTGAGGTGAGAAGCAGCAATATTTAAGTTATTGAAAATTAAGTACATGCTGGGCTAATTGGGTTGAATAGTTTCCTGGGAATCATGAGAGTTCCACAGGCATTTGATAATAAGTGAGCAGTTATCTTTTATCAGATTATAGATGCCTGTCAAAGACTTACTCGTGAAATTTATCATTACAGGGTCTTAATCTTTAAAAAAATTATCATCATCTGGAAATTTTAGAATTCAGAATTTAGAAATTTTGGATTTAGAAATCACTCTGCATGACTTAGAAATTTTTTAGTAACTTAATGAGATATTTTTAGTCATACAAGATTAACCTGCAGATTTTATAAACTTATCTAACGTGCTCAGCATAGAAAGTAAAGAAGACAAAAGACTGAGTTTCCCTTTAAAAACTTTTCAACCTTACAGATATTTTAAAGTACAATGTACTCTGATCTTACAGGTTTACTTTTTCTTTTGCTTTCTCCTGTAACAGTTAAAGTAACATTTTGAAATCCTGAGGAACTTTGATCTTTTTTTGGCCTCTTTACTGTAGGAGAAGTTTTTGAGCCTATGCAGGCTCTATGCTGAATTAGACACTAAGTACTTTAAATCAGAAAGACACTAGAAAAGAAGAGTTTGTTTTATTTATCTGTGTATTCAGAAAGTTAGAGGACATGGGCTCTGAGATATTGTTAATACTTATTCTAATGGAATGGACCAGGAGATATAGAAGCTTCAGGCTCAAGGTTATTCGTTCAGTAGTAAATATACAGTTGCTTTTTTTTTTTTTTTTTAGCGATATGACAAAATGTTCTAGTGCTGTCATCTCACTACAAAGGCGGAGCTTGGTAAACAAACTATATGAAGAAATAATTGCTTATTGATTCCTCTTTTCTATAATTTAAAATACAGAATCGAATAAAATCATAATCAGAATATTCTATAGTATATTAATAGGAAAAGGGGATTCCTAAAGAAATGAATAAAGAATATTCAGGTGAAGTAAAGGAAAAATCATTATTGAAAGTCCTTTATTTGTTTTAATGTTTCTAATTAGATTTCAGGTTAGCTTTATTAATTATAAATTCTAACAAACAGATCTACTTATACTACCAAAACAGCCATGCAGCAGGATAAATCATTTAAACACATACACATATACACATACTTACAATGTGATTGAAAATAGATTAAAACTTCAGAATATAGAGGGTAAATCATCAATTCACGCTCTGTGGATTAACTGGATTATGTCACACCATTCATTTTCATAGTTTTCTCCTGATACTTACTGAATACTATACTACTATCTCTTGGTAGTAGCATAATTTCTTCTGTGACATATCTAACTCATTGTATATAACTGCTTGTTGCAGGGTTCAATAGATTTTAGGACAGATTTGCTATAATAGAAGGATTCTTTTAAAAATTTCAATTCTGTATCCGTTAAATTGTCACAAGGCAGAATAAAGTATGAATTGTACATATGATACTGCTTGAAAGGCCATTCTTTCTTATATAGGATAGGTGAAGTAAGTTCCTAGGGAATATAGATGCATACACACAGACAAAAACACATAAAACATCTACAATTTGGTCTTTTCTGACTTATTCTTCAGTCCTTTACTATACACCTCTTACCAACTCATATTTAACCCTCACTTAGGCTTTTATAAATATTTCTTTTTTGATCAACAGAGAAATTCAATACAGTATAAAAATTTAGCCAAAGGAAGTGCTTGTATTGTTAGAATAATTGGTATTATTAAAAGACCAGTTAATGCAAACAAATATAAGGAAACAAACTTTGTGATAAAGCCCTCAAATTTATAGATAATTGGATTTTGACAAGAATGCCAGCAATATTAAATATGGAAAATGTGGTCTTTTTTCAAAAAGGCTGGGACTATTGGATATACAAATGCAGAAAAATTGGAATATGATATGGTACTACATATTATACACAGTTCTAAATTTCAGAGCCAAGTCTGTGAAACACTTAGATGAAAGTATTAAGAGTAACTCTTCTTCTTTTGGTCCTTGCAACGGTCTTAAATATGACACTGAAAGCACAAGCGATACATTAAAGAATAGATTAAACTATGTCAAAATTAAGACTTGTTTTACGTAAGACACTATCATGAAAGTGTAAAGGCAACCCAATGAATGGGAGAAAATATATGCAATCATTTATTTGGGAAGGGAATGTGAAAATATGTTTATATATATAGTGTCATATTTATATATGAATATTGTGATGTTAGCTCTATTCCATTTTATCACTTTGTTTTATTATCAGTACCAAAGCTCTCTAGTTTAACTTTCTCAGAACTTAAAATCATCCATGGTATAAGGAGCCATAGGTTATTTATTCAATTTCTAATTGAAAGGGTACAGATAAAAGACCGCAAGTAGTTTTTTATGGTTTGAGTCATGTTATATCTCATGTTTGTCTTTTCTACCCACCTCTTCACCTCACTGTTTTAGTTCTAGGAAAAGTTACAGTTAGAAGAAACAGAACAGACACCCCCCCAAAAAAAAAAAAATTTTGGCTCATTTTAGCAAAGAAAACACTTCCCATTGGGAAACTCCTCTTAAGCGAAACAGAAATGATTTAAAGTTAGTTACTTGCTTACACAGTTAGTTACTTGCTCACATGTTTATTTATTTGAAGCTTACATGCTTGATCCTTTGGAAAACTAAACAAATAATGAGTGACATATGACCTGTTCCACTTTTCCAATAAAATTTCATGAAAAATAAGCTAACCTTAAGTGCATAAATCTCATCTTTTAAGAAATTTCAGTCCTCCTAACCATCTCCCTCCTTGACCATAGCAATACTTATGAGGGAGCCAAAATGTAATTACCAACGAACACCCTTCAATAAGTGGTGAAAACCAAGTCCAAGTCAAATGAGGAAAAGACTTTTTTGTCTGTTTATTTGTTCTTAAAATATGTCTGAGTTGCTTAAGAAAAACAGTGTTTGACTTACCACAAATGACCATTTTGGGTTTTCTTAGATTAATAGCATTTTATGTGGTTTTCTTGCACTTAAACCTATGAATATGAAGGATATTTAATTTGAACTTTAAAGGAGGCAGTTTAGAAATACTGAAGTAGAAATTAATTTTCTGTAATTGAATTTTTGATCCAATTTTTTTGTTTGTTTGTGTAAGAGTGATTTGTTTTGCCTAATGCATGTTACTTAAATACAATATTTTTGAATATTTTTTCTAATTATAGTAATCCTAACTTTTCAACATAATCTAAATTACTTTAAATAAAATTCAGGTATTCATTATATAAATTTAAGTGTATTTGATAAATGTAATTCATTCATTTATTTAAATACAGCTTCACTAGCCATAAGATTTGAGTTACTTTGGACAGAAATTCAAGAATAAGGAATGTTAATAGAGTAGAAAATAAAGAGAAGATAAAAGTAAAGTGCAATCTGCTGCCCTGAGGATATACATATTCATTATATTGATTCTAAACTCCCTTAAGTCATGTAAGAAAAGGGACCTTGTCTCTTCCATCATATTTGTTGTCATATGTAAAAAATTCCTGACTCTTCTCAAAGAACTATTTCATAGAGAACTTTATATAGAACTGGCAAATGATATGGTGATAAATATTTTATGATGACAGATTTCTTAAAGAAGGCCTAGCACTGAAACATGACTCCAAGAAAATTATTCTGGGTTCCTGAAAGCAGTGCAGTCAAAATTTGTGGTTTTCTGGTGATCTGACCAGATCCAAGAAAAGAACATAGAATATAGAAGAGATTGGCTAGACTTTAGGTTCTACAAATCATCTTTCATGAACCTAGTTTATCATAGATATCAAGATTTATTTTTTTAAAGCAATGCTAAAAGCACCATAATACCACACATAAAGTCGTACCACAGAGCTATAGTAACAGGAACTACATGATACTGGCATAAACAGAACCATAGACCAGTGGTACAGGAAAGAAGACACAGAGACAGATCCACTCATCTGCAATCGTCTTATCCTTGACAAACATGCTAGAAATATACATCGGAGAAAAGATTGCCTCTTTAACAAATGGTACTGAGAAAGCTGATAAACCTTATGTAAAGGAATGAAACTATACCCTTATTTTTCACCCTGCAAAAAAATCTACTCAAAATGGATCAAAGAAGTAGGAATTAGAATAGAAACTATGCAACTCCTAGAAAACAATGTAGGGTAAATACTCCAGCATATAGGCATAGGCAACAACTTTCTCAAGAAGATCTCTAAAACTCAGAAAATAATGCCAGGAGTTAACAAATGGGATAGCATCAAATTAAAAAGCTTTTGCACAGCAAAGGAAACAATTAAGAATGTGAAGAGATAACCTAAAGAATGGAAGAAAATCTTTGCTAGCTACTCTTCTTAAAGGAGATTAATATCTAGAATATACAAAGAACCAAAAAACTTTACACCAAAAAGTCAATTAGCCCAATTGATAAACAGGCAAATGAATTAAGCAGACACTTCTCAAAAGAAAAAATACAAAAAGCCAATATATGAAAAAAAAAGGTCAACATCCCTAGCAATGACAGAAATGCAAATGGAAACTACACTGAGATTTCACCTCACACCAGTCAGAATGGTAGTCATCAAGAATACAAATAGGGATTGCCTGTCTATCCCCCAAAAAACAAATTCTGAATGTTTTCCCTGATTAAGGCTGCTGATTCATAATGTGGTGGTGTGGGGGGTGGACATGGGAGGATTAAACAAACTCTAGATAGGGCAAAGGGGAAAGGGGGGAGAGTGAAAGTGGGGGGATGCCGGTAGGAAAGATGATGGAATGAGATGGATATCATTACCCTAAGTACATGTATGAAGACAGGAATGGTGTGAAACTACTTTGTGTACAACCAGAGATATGAAAAATTATGCTATCCATGTGACATATGAATTGTAGTGCATTTGCTGTCATACATAACAAATTAAAATGAGAAAAAATGAAAAAAATGTTGTTAGTTTTCTTAGTGTACCATGGTAGTAATAACTTAATATTAAATAGATCTCTACTCTGGAACTGAATTATTTATCTTAGTGATTAGTGTATATTATTCTCTGTACCCATAGTGGTTTGTAAAGGAATAAAATATTGTGATTAACAGAAATGCAAAAAATAAAAAATACAAATAGGGCCTGTGGTTGTGGCTCTTATGGTAGGCTTTGCACATGTGAGGCACTGGGTTCAATCCTCAGCACCACCTAAGAACAAGAAATAAAATAAAGGTATTGTATTCATCTACAACTAAATTTTTTAAAAATAAAACAAATAAAAATAAATGCCAGAGAGGGTATGGAGGAAAACAGCATTTTTACATTGTTTGTGGGATCATAATATTGTATAATCACTATAGAAATTGAAGTTTCCCAAAAGACTAGACATGGAGCCAATATATGACCCAGCTACCCTACTCTTTGGTATTTAATCCTAAAAAGTTAATGTCATCTTTCTACAGTGATACATGCATACCTATGTTTATAGCAGCACAGTTCACAATAGTCAAACTATGGGAAGCAACCTAAGTGCCCATCAGCAGATTAATGGATAAAGAAAATGTGGGATTTATACATAATTAAATTTTATTCAGCCATAAAAGAAAATGAAATTATGTCATTTGCAGGAACATGGATGAAACTAAAGACCATTATGTTCAGCAAAATAAGCTGCTCAGGTCAAGATTCATATGTTTTCTCTCATATGTGGAAGCTAGAGAGGAAAGGTGTGGGAAGAGTAGAATCTCATGAAAATCAAAGGGAGATCAGTAGGGGGAAGGGACCTGGGAATGGAAGGCTGAGAGGGAGAGGGAAAGTGCTGGGAATGACTTTGGCCATATTATATTTTGTGCATATATGAACATGTAACAACAAATGCCATCACCAATGGTACAATGCACCAATAAAAAGTGTAGAAAGAGGAAAAAAATATTTTTTAGATTTCAGCCAATTAATAGACTATAGGTTAAAACCTTGATGTATTAACTAGTCTGGTAAATTTATTTATTTATTTTTTTTTTTGCACAGTCCTGTAAATTAGCCATATTTACTTCCTGGAACTTTTCAGTAGCCAGATGCAGAAGAACATAAAGATAATGAGATGTTAAGATTCCCAGGCATCTATTGTTTCTCAAATGTATTAGTATTGACTCTTAAAATTCATTTCTTTAAATAATGAATTGTTATTCTGATAAATTGAATATGATTAACCCTGATATTTGTAGTCCTTCAAAATGCACACCATTTGCAATACATTTGTTTATATTAACAGAGAATGTGATTCCAACTGGTACTAAATATTAAAAGTGAATTTATTATCTTAATGTTAGGCAGAATTCTAAGACACTCTATGATATTTAGTCCTTGGCATATACTCTCCCCCAGTTAAGTGGTCAAACATGAATCCAGGTACTGCTGTAATGACATTTTGCAGATATATCTAAGGTCTTAATGAGCTGACCTTAAGATAGGGAGATTATCTGTGTGGAAGTGAACTAGTCATAATGAGCCTTAAAAGTAGGAAATTTTCTTTGGCTGATTGCCTATGAGGAACTCAGTACTTGGAGATATAAGATTTGAAGCAGTGACACTTTCTTTAAGGTAAAGGGGGCCCTGAGGCAAACAATGCAGGCAGCCTCCAAGAGACAGGATGGGGAACCCAGAACTAAAACCTGCCAACAAGAATAAGCTGCTATTGATGAAATGCATTTTTTTCCTGTAGTTTTTCAAGGAATAACTCAGGCTAGCCAGAACTTTGATTTTAGCCATGCTATATCCTGAGTATGAATGATATCTGTGCTGAGCTTCTGACCTCCAGAACTGAACTAATAAACTGGTGGTGTTTTAAACTGCTTTTTAGAGTAACTTGCTTTGAAGCAAAAGAAACCTAACCCAGGTACCTCACTGAAAATTCCAAGGGTAGAATGATTTTTCAATGTGATTTGAAGAGTTTGGGCTCTATTCCTCTGGAATTTTTATGACTGTGTTCTCATGTTTTCCTCCTGAGGGAAAACTGGATTCAGGATTACCAGTTTAAAATCTGTACACTGCACCTTCTAGAAGTAAATATATGGACTCTTCACCTATTCAGCACATACCTTTCCCCAGCCACTTATTGGTTCAATCAATGAGAAATTTGGCACCAGACTAAGGATGCAACATTGGAAGCCAAATTTTGAAAAGGTGACTTAGTTGAGATCGTAACAAATTTTATCCAAATTTTCTCATTCTCCTCTTAGCCCCCATGTTGGTAAAAGCCATTCTTATAAAAGGAACCCAATTTTCATACTAACTCCCTAGCAACAGTTATGCTTCCATTTTACATTTCCAAATATATTATGATTAATTACATGCAATACTCAGTTTTTCTGTTTTCATGAAAGTACAGGGATATTTCCAATACTTTTCTTTCTTCTTTCCCAGTGTGTTTACTCAGCAAGGGTAAACTTTCAAAATATGCTTATTTCAGATTTCAATCAAGCTTCAGTGCATACTATTTTTTCAATAGCAACCTTTATTTTCCCCAAATTGTAGGCAATTGAGCTTGCTAGATATTCTGTGAAGACTCTTTCTTTTTTTCTTAGTAAATAATAAGTTAATTCTCAAACCAATATTCTGCATGAGGCTACAGTATCATTCTATTCTGTTATGGCACATAGTACATTTCAGGATAAACGTAAGACTTTTTACAGATCAGATTGACTTTTTCTTACCTTTATCCCCAGACATAAACTCATTATTAGCTAGGTTATATGAGTTATGGATTCTCAATATAACCTTAAAAGTACTTTGAGAACCTGGATTGGTCATAATAGTCCCTTGATGGATGGTTTAATAATTTCTAAAAGGATAAACAAGAGTATATCTAACCTATTTTCTTAACCTATGATAACATTATGATAATATAGTTGGCCCTCCATATCCATAGGGTCTATATCTGTGGGTTCAAACAAACATAGATCAAAAGTATTCAGGAAAAAAGAATTGCATTTGTATATATAGATTTTTCTTGTCATTATTCCCTAAGCAACACAGTATAACAGTTATTTATGTGGCATTTATACTGTGTTAGATATTATAAGAAACCTAGAGATGACTTATTATATAGAAGGATATGCATGGATGATATGTAAATACTTTGCCACTTGAGCATCTGCAGAATATTATATTCCTAGGGGATTCTATATGCATTCCCCTATAGATCTGTACTTTCAAGTGAGGCCTACCCAAAAGTCCTCTATTAACTACCAGACTCTCTTTCTATTTCCAACCCTGCAGTAATCTACATAAAAAGGAAGAGAGACGTGCATTTCCCTTTTTAGTGATAAGTTTTTTTTTAAGGTCAAAATCTAGAAATAGCCCATATTAGCCAATTGCCATTGCTCTCTGATTACTATCCCCAAAAATGATTTAAAATAAATCTATCCCAAATCCAAAACAATTTTGCAATTCTTCTTCAATGTTTGAGTGAGTTATATTCATAAAGTCTTTGCAGCAAACCAGTTGTCTTAGATACCTAAGTACGCATTTTTACGACCAGTTTATTATACATAATTCATCAGAAATTATGTTAGATAAAGTCAGAAATTATATGGATACAATATTGAAACTTTTCCATATAATTGTTATTTATATGGGCCTTCAGTATTTGGAGGGACAGGTTGAAATTATCAGTACTACCTATCCATAGATGAAATAATTTTATTTCTTTAAGAGAAGTCCAGTGATGTCCTCTCTTTTCATGTCTTTTTTTCCACTTTCTTTTATATTCCAGTGGGTTTTTTTTAAAAAAAATATTTATTCTTTTCAGCTATACATGACAATAGAGAATATTTTGACATATTTCTACAAAGATGGAGTAGCACTTATTCCAATTAGGTTTCATATTTTCTTAACTAAGCCCTGTGCTAAGGTTGAGAAACCTAATATTTAAATATGTGCAGCCATTTTTAGATTTTGTTAGGGACTTGATTTCTTCCTCTCAGTATGGCTGACAATAGAACATATTAAATCTGCCTATCATTTTCACCTAATAAAAATCAACAACCCAGTTTCAAGAAATACTTGATATTGATAGATACAGCAAGATAGATACTGTAAGCATTCTTGCATTGTGTTGTTTCAGTACTTCCTCATTGAGTTAATGATGGGTATTGAATGTTAAAAGGGGTTATAATAAAAAGACAGTAAAACATATCATTGTACTGTTTGGAGATCTGTGATTGGGGGTGAGGAGGTGGGGGTGTTATGGATAAGGATTTTCACATCACAGGGGTCTCTCTGGGATGACTGATGGGAAAAGTATTTCTCTAGGTTTCAGTTCCAGGAAGATTTGTAATATTCCTAAGTGAGTAGTTCATGTTATTTTTTTTTCCTATGATAGCTAAAGCATTCATAGTCTAATTTTTAGTTTACCTATAATTTGCATGGACTTAGCTCCAAATATTTTACCAGTCTTAGTGTTAGCCTTTGACTTATTGTACTTTTTTTCCTTGCACCTCATGTCCTCATTCATTTTTATCTCATTATGTAGAATATTTTTAAATTAATAAATAGTCTTCCTTTATTTGAGAAGATCATTTTCTCTGATGGAGGACATTGCTCTGGGAAGACAACTAAGTGAGCTAGAAAGGAATACCTGACTAGCCAGCCAGATCAGCCATGTAACCAGATAAGCAGTTATCTCTATCAAACATCTAACATATCTGTTGTTCATTGTATTGTTTGCTTTGCTTTCTTTATTCCACCAAGGTTGCCAGTCTCATACCTTTAAGTAATGAAATTTTTACATAGAGTTCCAAATATGAGGGTACAACCAGTCTGATGTTCTAAATTTATTCAGTCTATACCAGTAAAAAGAGAAATCCACATTTGTGTTATATTTATAGATACATAAATACAAATATCATAATAAATTGTAACATATATGCACATATTTTTCAGTACTTAACAATAATGGATAATATGTTAAGAATAATTCTGCACTTTGGAACTTTTTTTCCTGCAAAATATTGCCAGGCAAAAATTTATCTAAGAAGACAAATAGATGCCTTATCTGGCCCAGGTCCATTTAATCAGAATCACTACAAGTGTAACTAGGGAGTGTGAGGGTATATACATGTGTGTGTGTGATGTATTATGTTTGTGTGTGTGTGTGTGTATATATATATATATATATATATATAGATAGATATATAGATATAGATATATATTTAAAATACCAATGTCTAGAAATACACATACCTGCCATTTGTGTGTATGTGTGTGTCTCTCTCTGTGTGTATCTCCATCAGTGAAACTGATGTGCAGCTGTTTGAAAATTACTGTATTAATGAGGTATTTTCAAGCATAGAATAAAAATTGTTATTGAAAACCTTCAGAAAATAGCTTCATCATTGAAACATGGAAGAATAAATGCTCTGTACCTATTTGATATATATTAATAATCTGAAAGACATAAATAAAGCAAATGAGTATGAGATTTTAGAATTGTATTTTTTAAAATATTTTTATTAGTAGGCGATGGACCTTTATTTATTTATATGTGTTGCTGAGGATTGAACTCAGTGCCTCACACATGCTAGGCAAACGCTCTACCACTGAGCCACAACCCAGCTCCTAGAAAATTATTTTTTTGAAGAACTTCTTTTGTACAAAAATCAGGAAGACTATACAATACATTTAGTTTTATAATATGGAACTTAAAAAAGACTTTTCTTCCTCAATGGTCTGAAAACCTAGACTGTTTAAAACAGAGATCACCTTCAGAAGTGATATTTTAGTTCCTGAATACTAATCTGAAGAGCTTGTTGGTAGAATAGGGGAGAAAGCGAACCAGCCTTAAAGCGATAGCTACCCCTGTCTTGCTGGTGACTCTCTATTTTTTTAATTGTGCCAATTCCCAGAGAGACTCATTATTTAGCTGAGAGTGAAAGAAGTAATTAATTCAAGAAGGTTGATATTGGTTTGATGCACCAGAGACTTTCAGTTCATCTGCTGAAGTGTGAAAATAATGCTGTGGACTGCAAGATAGGGGGAGAGAGAAATGACATGCCTGTTTTTTTTTTTTCCTTTTTTCATACACATCTAAAAATATACAGATTTCAAAATACCTTAGATTTGTAAGAAAACATATTTTAATTAGAAGACTGGAAAAAGATCAACCATTTAATCTTTCAGTTTAGTAAGCCAAATGTGTGCTTTCAGAGATCCATGAAAAAAGGTGCAGAGATTTTTTTCCCCACAATTCTGAAAAATATTCTTAGTGTAGTAATTACATCTTAAGGATTTATATTTTACATCTCATTAGCAACTGTCCCCTCTGTTTCCACATACTCAAGTCTTTCTCATGGAATATTAAGCATGTAGTAAGACATGACACTTTAGAACATTGCTAACTAGAAATTTAGGAATTTTAGGGAAATTTTTTTCTCTTGAATATATTCTTATTATTATAATTCACGTTTGAAACTTTTTTTCACAAAAACTCTCACTCATTAATTACAAATTATAAGACATGACATTAAAAAGTTTTGCAATAAGGCATTCTATTTGGGGGGGGGTTTATTTCTTTCCTGTTTCCTATCTGAATTTGGGATCACGTATTGTTTAAATGTTTATTATTATTTTAATAATTCATATCACTAAATGTGACTCAAGAACAATATGTTACTCATTTGTTTGCAATTATTTACGAAGGACAACTAGCTGAAATATGAAGTTACAATCCTAATTTGCATAATTAAAAATGAAATCACACAAAGTTAGAACCAAGTGTCCAAACCTTCATAATTTTATTGACCAAGAAACTAAGAACCAGAGAGATGAAGTGATGATAACAGAGTATTTATTCATAGGACTAGAACAAGAAAACATGTTCTAGAAAGTAGAGGAAAGTGACCTTGTTGAGTGTTCAGTTTTTACTGTGGAAGACTGACATAATTATCCCTACAAGCAAAGGAAACTGAAGTTCAGAGAGTCTTAATTAAAGTTTCTGAGATGGTGAATTTCAAAATTTGGCCTAGATACTCTGTCTAAATCCAAGTCTTTATAAGCCCAAGGCTTGTGGAATAGTAGTTCTCTCCCAGTAACAATTTTTGCAGGGCTCTGCCATCAAAACAAATATAAGTACAAGAAAATGAGTCATATCCTTTTAGGTAATGATGTTTAAATAAATTAACTGATTATTATTCAGCAAGAATAGGAAGAAGTAATAGGAAAGAAATAATTGGGAAAAAAAACAATCTTTTTTTTGTTCTCTCTCTCTCTCTCTCTCTGTGTTTCTGGTTGTTCTTGAAACTATTATAGGGAAAAATAACCATGTGCAGAAAAAATAACCCTGGATACCTGAGGAATCTCTGATGTTATCACTGTACAAAGTGTTGCCACACATGATAATGACTTGAGATATTAAGAAAGGAAGATTATATTCAGTATGCTTCATTTAATATGACATAATGCAATTCTGTAAAAACAGTTCTATAAAAATGTTCAAACATATAGTTAAAAATATTCAGATATTTTAGAAATTACCATTCTGCCACTTGTCATACCAGTGACACTAGATAACATTAATAGGCCATGACATGATCAGCCTACTCTTGAAAATCTGCCATCTCTTTATATGTATATGGTGAGCGGAGATTAAAAACACATTCTTTGTATAAATGGTCCTATGCATTTTTTCTTTCATTTGTAATTTTATTACAATTGTGATGTTAAGTGTAGTTGATTTCCTTAACTTTAAAATGGGTATATAACTTCAGTGTTTATGTACTACACATTCTGAGATCTTTTGTTTCTCATTTTGTAAATGAAGAACTTAGCAACCAAGGTGATTAAAGACCTAAGGAAGACTTCACAGCAAGATGTAATAAATGTACTCCCTAATATTGCTTTCAGGAGTTGTTAATATATATTGTGATTGTTTGTTAACTCTTTGATTATTTTCTCTTTTGACTTTAACCATAAACATGGTTGATAGAGAAGCAGCAAAATCCTCCTGAATTTGAAATGTTTGAAGCAATATTACTTTGAGATAATGGAGTTGTACACTAGTACATTCTTCCAGGAAAGCTGACTGAATTTGACAGTAGCCTTATTAAAAATATCAAAAAGCAATTTGCTTTATGAAAGACAATACAATTTTCATTGGGCTTTAAACAAAGGATTTCAGAGGTTCTATTTGATGTATACGTTTATTAAAGTAACATTTGAAATATGAATTATTGTTAGTGTTTTTGAGGCATGGTATTGTTTTATTATGCTTTCAAAGGTACATTTCACAACATTTGTGAATTTTAAAAGGAAGACAATGACTTGGCCATTAAAAACACTTCTTGGTCTGGGCTTGTAGCTCAGTGGTAGAGCACTTGCTTTGCACATGTGAGGCACTAGGTTCGATCCTCAGCACCACACAAAAATAAATTTAAAAAAATAAAGGTATTGTGTCCATTACAACTAAAAATGTTAAAAAAACACTTCTTATCTGACAAATTATAACTAATTTATTTTACACAATTTTAAACATTATCTAACATAAATTAATCATGTATACTATACATGATAGTTATATACATACAGATATAGATTCATCTGTTAGATGTAATGGATGTATAATAAATATCAGGGTGGATATAAATAAATAAAAATATAAAAAGTGCTTTGTTTCAGTCTGTATTATTATTAATCTAAATTTATAATGACATTTTTAAAGCCTCTGACAAAATATTTTGCAATGAAAGAAGTGGAACTCTAGTTTTGGAACTCAACCATGAGATGTTTGCTTATCAGCAGTGTTTAAATGAAAAAAAATCATCATCATCATTACAAAAATGGGCATCAGGGGTGCAGATGGGACAGCTGTTGTTCTTTAATTGTGACTAGATTAATAAAATGCCATTTTTACAATCCATTTAAAACTTACCTATAGGGAATATATTTTAGTACCACTTTGGGTGCCTTTTGGTTAATAAATTCTCGCCTTTTGAGTGTAAGTATTTGGCTTCAAATCCCAGGTACAAGTTTATTAAAAATTGTAATAGTTCTTAGAGACTATAAAGTGAAATGAAGTGCACAAAATGTGTGTTTCCAGTGCTTGACTTTAAAACGATTTTTTACATGACTAATTTCAATATTTTCAACTTAAGCAGACTGTTGTTGAATTTAAATGATTATTAAATATTTAACCAGACAGAATATATTATTTTCAAGCAATTTTTTTCAATTTCTTAATATTGTTTTTAATACTAAAAGAAGATGAGTCTTGCAAAATAGCATGTTATACTAATAATTACAGATATAGTAATAAGTATGTGAAAGAGTTTATAACTTTAGACCTAAGTTTAAAAATATAGCTATTGATAAGTGGTTGCTGATCCATGCTTTGTGAGGGCTGTGGGGAGAATGGAGGAACTTTGAACAAAGGGTAGAGAGGGAAGTCGAGGAACCTGGGGAGAGGAATGATGGTGGAATAAAATGAATGAGATGAATATCATTACTTAGGTACATGTGGTGTGACTCTACATCATGTACAATCAGAAAAATGAAAAGTTTTGCTTCATTTGTGTACAATGAATCAAATGCATTCTGCTATCATATATAATTAATAAGAACAAATAAAAAATAAATTTAATAAAATATAGCTATTATAGTTAATAAGAAAAGAGCTATGAGAAACAGTCTGTCAAATTGTTAAAAATTAAAACAATTTTGTTGTTGTTTGTTTTGTTACCAGGGATTCAACTCAGGGTCATTTGACCACTGAGTCACATCCTCAGCCCTATTTTGTATTTTATTTAGAGACAGGGTCTCACTGAGTTGCTTAGTACATTGCTTTTACTGAGATTGGCTTTGAACTCGTAATCCTCCTGGCTCAGCCTCCCAAACTGCTGAGATTACACATGTGTGCCACCACACATGGCTGTCAAATGATTTTTAGGATATGATAAAAATACACATTTTTATATTTGGAATATGATATTAAATATTTCGAAGATTAGCATAATTTACTAAACACAATTTAATCATTACATAAACAAATGAAAGAGAATGTTTAAAATCTATCTTAATAAATAGCCTGATAAATAACTGATTAGAATGAATAAATAAATAAACAAACAAACCATGGTGATACTGTATGGCTAATTGGATAATAAGTATGCCACATTGCCACAGTGAAGACAGCAGTCTGTCTAAAGGTGTACAGTGGGAATAACCAATGTTTTCCCCTTTGTTTTTATATTATATTTTTACTTACCTCCAAACAGATTTGGGACAAATTAGAATAGAAGAACACTTTAGAAGTTGTATTGCTTCATGGATTATCAGCCTTCTTTTCTCAACTCCTGAACATTTAGTGTTTATAACTAGTGAGATGAAGATTGTGAAGCACTGAGACAGGACCATAATTGGACAAGAGTCCTGAATTCCATAACTTTGAAAAGAAACTGACCTAAAAGTGAGATGTGTCTCATTACTGGTGTTTCCCTTCCCTCAGAAAATGAGCTTGTGACTGGTTTAAAAAAGTTTGGTGGTACAGAGGAGAGCTTGACATCGCAGAACTCTCACTGACAAAAATGTATAAGCTATCACTGTTCCTTGAATGCTAAGTGAAGGCATAAGACTCTTGGAGTCAACTCCTGTGAAAAGTAGAAATCAGAGTGGTCACAAGATTCTTCCAGTTCCAAAATGCTACAAGTTCATGTGGTACAGGCGCTGGAGCTGGAGGAGTTTACAGCCCATTGTACACAAGATTGCTCTTTAACCAGAGGGAGACCAGGTGCATTTCAGGGCTCCCTGACTTATTTCCATTAAGTGTTACCTTCTTCTGAGAGCTCTAGTTTTACAAATAATGCTGAAAAAATGGCCTCAGGAAAGGCCCAGCTGAGACTGAGGCCTCCGTAAGACTGGAGGTGCACAAGAAACCCACAGTGAAGTGTTTCCTCACGCTCTTCTCCATCTTCATGGATCTAGTGCTCCCTCCCAATTTTAAACCTGTAACAATATCTACTCTGTTACCTACTCCAAATATGTTCTCTTAAAAACTCCAAATCCTCTGACATTTCAGGAATACCATTGTCCTTCATTCATGTTTGAGTTCCTTGAGCTTGGGGGCATGGTGGTTTGGAGTGGTCTGAAGAATCCTAACATTTCATGTGGTATCTGGTATATTTCCAGTATCTACTGTAGTGTTTCATTCTCTTTTTTTTCCAAGAATGGACCTTTTCAAAAATTTTCTGATCTTAGCCCTTATAGATTTTGATTAAAGAGTGATGAACATGGTAGAATAGAAGTATAAAATCTCATTTGTTGACAAAGGCCTTTACTAATAGTTATATTCTTACAAATGTTACTAATAGAATCCTTGGCACATGAATGTGTAAGGCAAATATACATAAATCATTAGTTTATGTTTTAATTTTTAAAAATATGATTTACTTACTTTTAAATTCAAAGAGCAGAGAACATTAATTTTGTAAATCAAATGGGAAGGTCCTCAGCCTGAGGTCATCTGTGACATTCTAAAAGACAAATTTAACTTGATTAGATGGCTACTAGATACCATCTTTTAACTCATTAATTCATGTGTGTATTTTATGTAAAGTTCAAGCCTATCTAAAATGTTTTCCTAAATAGGAAAGTTTTCCCTTTGTCATTTTTTTCCAGCACTAAGGATTGTCATTTCTTGATTAAGAACCTATAGAATTAAATTGTATTGAGTGATTTTGAGTGAATAAAGCATTAAAAAGGCATAGTGCATGGACATTCTTTTTTTTTATTGGTTGGTCACAACATTACAAAGCTCTTGACATATCATATTTCATACATTAGATTGAAGTGGGTTATATGCATGTACATATGTATTTTTTATACATATGATTCCTGAGATACATTTACAAGAAAGCTGTGTCAACAAACACATTGTCAAAAACATTTCAGAAATGTGAACAGCATATTATAGTGATGCAGCCACATCAATGTTTAAGCAACTCAATTCATAATTGCCAAACTGTGAAACCAACCTAGATGCCCTTCAATAGTTGAATGGATAAAGAAAATGTGGTATATATACACAATAGAATATTACTCAGCAATAAAAGAGAATAAAACTATGACATTTACAGGTAAATGGATGAAGTTAGAGAATATCATGCTAAGCGAAGTAAACCAATCCCCTAAAACCTAAGGCCAAATATTTTCTCTGATAAGTAGATGGTAATCCATAATGAGAGGGTATGGGATGAGTGTAGGAACTTTGGATTGGCCAAAGGGAGGTAGGTAAAGGGAGGAGGCATGGGAATAAGAAAGATTGTGGAATAAGACGGATGTCATTACCCTAGGTACATGTATGATTGCATGAAGGGTGTGACCCTACTTTGTATACAATCAGAAAGTGAAAAATTGTGCCCCATTTGTGTACAATGAATCAAAGAGCATTCTGCTATACCGTATAACTGATTAGAATGAATGAATAAATAAACAAATAAAATAAATAAATAAACAAACAAACCATGGTGATACTGGTTAATTGGATAGACTATAAATATGCCACATTGCCACAATGAAGATAGCAGTCTTTCTAAAGGTGTACAGTGGGAATAACCAATGTTTTCCCCTTTGTTTTTATTTTATATTTTTACTTACCTCAAGACAGATTTGGGACAAATTTGAATAAAAGAACACTTTAGAAGTTGTATTGCTTCATGGATTATCAGCCTTCTTTTGTCAACATCACCTTTTTTATCCCTTTGCCTTCAACCTACATTCTCTTTAAGCAACTGTAGTCTCTCTTTTCACTACCACATCAAAACCACTCTCACTGTCACCAATGCCTTTCTAATTGCTAAACCCAAAGGAAGCTTTCCAAGTCTCGGGGTTGTGCCAACCCATATCAGAAACTGAGATAAGAGGAAAAGGTGTGTATCTACTTATACTTATTAAAATACCCTCCCATATTTTGAACTGAGGGGAAAAGATGAATAAACATTCTCTCCACAAAACCATATCTAAAGTCCCAATCTATTGGCACAGCATTATCAACCCCATAAACCTACCCAGTGGGAAAGCAAAGGCTGCTCAGACCCAGGAAGTGCAGGGTGTCCTGTTGCAGGATCATAAACATCTGCCTGCCTTTCATTTTTATATTTTTGTTCATTGTGGATTCTTTTTTATTGATTCTAATTTTGCCATGCCCCTCTACCCCCTGTGCTGGGGACTGAACCCAGGGCTTTGGGCATGCTAGGCAAGTGCTGCTCTACCACTAAGCTGCAGCCCCAACCCCTTAATTCTTACTTGAAAATAATATATCTAAATATTACTTCTGTTGGTTAGTTGTTTTTTTTTTTCCTCCTGAACCTTCTTTATTTTGTTTACCCAAGGTGAGTGGGTCTTTCATCTCACCCCTAATTCCAGCCCTGCTCACAATACTTGGCCTCACTCTAGCCCTTGATACTATTCTTTGTGTCTACTCAATCTGTCTTCTCTGAGCTTCTGTGATACTTTTGTCTCATGATTCTTTATCCTTCACCAACAAATAATCCTCTTCAGTATTTTACTTAGGGTTTTTTTTTTTTTAAACCTGGGATTGAACTCAGGGCACTCGACCACTGAGTCACATCCCTAGCCCTATTTTGTACTTTAAAAAGAGACAGGATCTCACTGAGTTGCTTAGTACCTTGCTTTTGCTGAGGCTGGCTTTGAACTCAGGATCCTCCTGCCTCAGCCTCCCAAGTCACTGGGATTATAGGTGTGCACCACTGTGCCCGGCTAATTAGGGTCTTCTTTTCTTACTGCTCTTCCAGCTTTAGTGGTCTCAGTGGCTCATCCCAATGATCTAAACAGACTTCCATTTATACTCTTATCATCAGTGTTCATGCATTTCCTCATTACTTCATGGCTAGACAATTGTGAAAGGCTGCTAATAAAGCCCTTTTATCTTCATATTGGCCTATCTCTGATCTGCAATTCAGGACAAATTATTTTTTAAGTGGATATGTGATTCATTTATTAAATAAGTATTTCTTTTTGTTTCAAACACTGTTTCCAACTCTGTATAAATCAGGAAATAAAAGAAAATTGTAAGCCATATTGATTAGAACAATATTATATTCAATAATGCTAGTAAAGTTAGCAATCACTAACTTTTTTACGCATATATTAAAATACAGAGTGATTAGTCAAGATGCCCTTGTCCATACTTCTAGTAAGTACCAGGGCCAAGATTCAAACCTAAATAGTCTCTATCTGTTGTACTTGAGAGCATTTTTTCATGAGTTTTAATCCTCCATATAATCTAATGAGATGGTAAATAACATAATTTTACATAAAAGGAAATATGCC
This sequence comes from Ictidomys tridecemlineatus, assembly GCF_052094955.1. Classification (NCBI taxonomy): domain Eukaryota; kingdom Metazoa; phylum Chordata; class Mammalia; order Rodentia; family Sciuridae; genus Ictidomys; species Ictidomys tridecemlineatus. The sequence goes on from NC_135479.1 coordinate 119,288,858, forward strand.
CAAGAGTGATTTACTTGCCCAAGGTCTCAGAACTCATGGTGTAGGTGGGATTGATACACAGAGAGTTTATATATATACAACTTTCATCTATCATCTTTTTGAGTTATTTGTCCAAGAAGCAATTATCCCTAAAGCCACAGATTTTAGCTTACATTTGTGGACAGCTGGCAGGGCTACTGTCATTATAAATATGAAATATAGAAGCGCAAAGTAGCCTAATGTTTTACTGGTAACTTATCAGGCTGCCCTGGTGGACTAAGAATTTGGCACACAACACAAAGCCTAGAGGACTAAGTCTTAGGTAACCATTAGTTACTTATGAAAATATTCCGTGCAGGAGGAACAAGGCTTCTTTTAACTTCTATGTGAATAATCATTTTTCTATAGTCAACCTTATGAATGAAATAACTCTTTTTTATCAGAATATTATTAAATAAGGTCATATGCTAGGAACCTGTGTCAATCCATTTGGCATCTCTGATATTTTCTAGACTAACTTTCTAAAATCTCCTACCCTGTTGGTAACTGTATACATCAATTGCAGTTAATAAAAGTGATAAATTAATAACTTACCATCATTGAGTGATTACTACCTAATAGGTTGTAGTTAACCAAACATGTTCTAACTAGTTTTACTAGTATTAACTCATCATACCCAAACAACCTCTAAGGGGCAGATACCATTGCCATCTTTCCCCACTTTTCAGATGTAACAGCTGAGGCTTGGTGAGGCTAAGTCACTTGTTTAAGGTCACATAGTAAACAGCAAAGCTGGGCTTTGAGCCCAGGGAGCGTGGGTTGGGCCTAAGTAACTAAATACAACAAGCCTACATCTGAGGAATATAAACCCTAACAGAGGCAATCTCCAGAGGAGAGGTATTCACTTATTCCTTCATTTAGTATTTCTTGACTACCAACTCCAGTAGACACTGTTCAAGGTCATTTTTAGATTATGAAATATAGACATAGTTATGTGAATTTTACAAATTGTTTTAGTCAACTTTCCACTATTATAACCAAAAAACCTGACAAGAAAAGCATAGAAGAGGAAAAGTTTATTTTGTTTCACAGTTTCAGAGGTTTAGTCTGTGGTCAGCCGTCTCTGTACATAGTTCTGAGTCCCAGATGAGGCAGAACATCATGGTGGAAAGATGTGACAGAGGAAAGTAGTTCAGGACATGACAATCAGAAACCAGAGAGAGCTCAGCTCACCAGGGACACAATAATACCTTCCAAAGTCATGCCCCCAATGACCTACTTCCTTTAGCCACAAACTACCTGCCTATAGTTACCACCCAGTTAATCCATATCAATGGATTAATGCATTGATCAGGTTAAAGATCTCATAACCCAATCATTTCACCTCTGAACACTTTTGCATAGTCTCACACATGAACAATTGGGGGACATCTCATATCTAAACTATAACACAAATGTCCATAGGATCTATTAAAATACTTTTCTTTGAACTTAGTATTTTGAATATACTAGTCAAAATTAGTTTTCCCATCTCAATTATTTTTTATCTCATCATTTGCCAATTGTTTTGAAAAAAATATAAATTGATGGGCTGTAATAATAGTAGGAGAATAGCCTCCAGGGACATTTCATCTTCTCACTAGTTTTTAATGTGTATGAAATCATAGCACTACATATGCTAAAGACAAGCAAAAGGAAAAATAGTTCATTTATTTTATCCCACTAGTATTGACTAATTCTCTGTAGTATTTTGGCAAAGACAGGCTCTTGTCTAATTTTAAATGACTCAATTGAAGAGGCTTCTGCTAGAGGTTGATTGTAGAGGCTAATGGTCTTGCTATGAAAGGTTTCTAACATTTAGCCTAATTTTCCACTTTTTAAAATTCCAGAGCAGGGCTGGGGATGTGGCTCAAGTGGTATCATGCTGGCCTGGCATGTGTGCGCCCCGGGTTCGATCCTCAGCACCACATACGAACAAAGATGTTGTGTCTGCCAATAACTAAAAAATTTAAAAAAAAATTTAAATTCCAGAGCATTACTCTTAACTGCTTTCTGTAACTTACTCAGCCTCTGCTGCCTCCTTGTTTCTTGGCATTTGTGACCCACTGTCCTTCCTAGATAGGTATTGTGTCTCCCCACTATGAACTATTGAGCGAAGCAGTTTCTATCTGGGCTGTTAGTTGCTAGGCAAAGGGATAATTGTGTATTCTTCCTTTTTGAATTTGGTCTGTGCTATGCCTAAGTGTGCTAAACTATATATTCATTAATATGTGATTTAAATATGTGAATTTTAAGTCTTTGAACCAGAGTTCTAATCATCATCAATCACTTACTGAATTCATAGGTACAAAATCCTGGCTCCTATTTCCCAATTATTCTATTACATGGCAGGTCTGAACACTTTTCCTATTTTCCACAGATATATGTCAAAATAAAAGAACACTTAAATGACTATTGAATAAAATGTTTATATGGATTTTAGACATATGAAATCTATGTGTCACTTTTCAAAAGAAAAATGATGGTTATATTATTGGGGGAAAACATAATGATTTTTTATGACTAGGAAATGATGTGAACTTTCTAAAGGCTGTCAGTCAATAGTTTATTCTTATTGATTGATGCATGTTTCCTTTAACCTTTACATGAAGACTCTTCAATAGGTTAAATAATTTTATTATTTATTTCCTTATATAGCTGCCAAGGTCACACCATTAAAATATAATACATTGAGGGCTGGGGCTATAGCTCTGTAGTAGAGTACTTGCCTGCCTTGTGTAAGATTCCCTGGATTCAGTTCCCAGCACCACACACACACACACAAAAAAAATAATTATACAAATGATTCATGGAAACAAGAGTGTTTCAAGAAGAAATAACTTTGTTGTGCTTGTCTCATTGATTTCTTGGCATTATTTTTAGTGTATAACAACCCTTTTAGATCATACCCATAGCTCTTAGAGCTAGTTCATGTTCTAGAGAGAAACAATGAAGGAGAAGGATTTATTGCAAAGTTAAAACATATGTTGTTTTGTGAGAATTTTATATATTATACCATTTCAATGTAACATTAATTTTACGGTTAATTCCTAACTCTCACAAGGCTTGTAGGTGATTATTCTATATTTCTACCCATACACTATCATAGAAAGTGTGATCTGGCCACATTTGTGACTGAGCTGGGGTATGCATGTTGGAACAGATCCTTGATTAGCAGAATCCCATACTGAGCGGCAGTGCCACTTCTCCCATGTGCCTGCTGAGAACCATTGTGCAAAGGTTTGTCTTGACAGGCAGTCCTATAAAATTGCAACTTATCTGCTATATTGCTTTGATATTTCAATCTATTTTTGAATAAGTTTTACACTTTGGCATTTGGTATATTGTCTTTTCTTGGATATACAGCTGGCGGCTGTATTAGTATTCACTAAAAGTGCTGCAGTAATTCCCGCATCAAAACAATCCTGCTCCTCAGTTTTATTTCATACTAAATACAAGGTGTCATATTTCAACACTGGTAAAAGTTAATTAGGCTCTTCTAATCAATCACAATATTTAAAGAAATCAATCTTCTATAGCCAAGCCAAATAATTTTGGTCAGGAATATACAAATGTTTCTCTCTTTTTCTAATCTAATGTGGTTCTCATATTGTAATGTGCATTAGAATCACCCAAAGTGCTGATATAAACACAGATTATTGGGCTCCAACAGCAGAGATTCTGATCTAAAATCTAGGATAGCATCTGAGATTTTTCATTTCTATTAAGTTCCCAAGTGAGGCTGATGCTAGCCAAGAGACTTCTCTTGCAGAATCAATGGATTAGAATATTGTGTAATCACACAGCTTAACATATTATGTCCTGGCATCCCTATATAGGACATCTATCAAAACTTAAATCAGGCAACGAAATTACTGTATGTGTTAAGTTTTTATAGGTAGTCCACAAATGGGACATGAGGACATATGGGTTAAGGCTGTCACTCCTCTGATAAGATCTTGTCTGGTGCCCACAGTGAAAAACCACTGATCCAATCTGCTGGTTGGGAAAGTTAATCTGTAATGGACCCATAGTAAATATTTTAAGCTAGTGGGCTAGACGATGTCTGTTGCAACTGCTCAATTATAGTTGAGTTATTATAGCAGGAAAGCAGTCATAGACAATATATAAATGAATGGGTGTGGCTGTGCCCAATAAAAACTTATTTACAAAACATGCAGCAGACAGAATTTGGCACAGAGGCCAAAGTTTATCAATGTCTGATCTAATTCATCAACAAGAGCATGTGTCTTTCTTAGCTCTTAACCTGTCTATATCATATATCATAAGCAACAGCCAAGTGCCCAACATTGAACTATGATTTGTGGAGATATACATAAATAAGATTTTTCCATTCCTCTTTAAGAGATCAGAGTGTTGTGTATTATAGTGTCGAAACAATTAGAATAAAACTAAATGTCAGTTCTGGAGTAGATTACATGAGATAGGTCAATTTTGGATAAAGTAGGCAAGACAACAAAATAAATGTCCTAGAAAAGCAGAGCAGCAAAAGAAAAGGCACAGAGAGAGTACAGTGTATTTTTCCAAAGGATAGTGAGGATATCCTTGATATAGAGAGGATTGTAGAAGTACATAGAAATATGTAGAAATGTTTAGTACCAAATGCCACTTACTGGCATTTGTTGTGTGTATTCTAGGTATTGGCAAAGTGATGGGTCCTGGGGACAAAGCTCATCAAGACAACAGTCCTTGCCTTCAAGAGCCTCAAAGGTGGAGATATCAAAGGGTTCAACTGCATCTACAAATATTTTGAGTTAATACATTTAGATTAATGCAGGCTTTTTAGTTGGTGCATTTTAGTTGAAAATGATACTTACATATTGAAGATAGGAAATTTTTATTAATTTTTGATCAGTTGTAGAGTGGCTTGAAGAAAATAGTTTTAGGAAAAATAGGCAATCATCTCATAGAAACTAATAAAATGGTAACCATGAAAATTTTATTTTTTAATATTAATTCTAGAGGAACTTTGTGCATTACAGGTAGCATGTGTTGGGTTGGGCTCTTCTTTCTAATACACTGTACTCAAAAGATCCAGAGTTAGCAAATGAATATGTTTGTATCAATACATATCAGAATTAAAGACAATTTTAAATAGTTGTACCATTGTGTCTCCTTAATACAATGATATGTCATTAAAATAATTTATATAGATAAGAAATTATCAGCTGGGCATGATGGTACATGCCTGTAATCCTAGCAGCTCAGGAGGCTGAGACAGGAGGATTGAAAGTTCAAAGCCAGCCTCAGGAATGTCAAGGTGCTAAGCAATTCAGTGAGACCCTGTCTCTAAATAAAATATAAAGTAGGGCTGGGGATGTGACTCAGTGGTTGAGTGCCTGAGTTCAATCCCTAGTACCACCCCCCAAAAAAAACAAAAACAAAGAAACAAAGAAGGATTTAAAAAGATAAAGAGATTATCAGTAGCTGGAAATTTTCAGAGACTTTTATTGTTAAACATTAAATGTAGGATCTGGATGCAGTTGAGTATAAAATAAAATTTTTAGTGGGAACTAATGGTAGATGTTGGTATGATATTTGAGTGAAATAATTACTGAACTTCCAGTTTCAGTATTCTGACTTTCTTTAATGCTTGGAAGTTCACAAGGAATTCACTCATTCAGGTTTTCATAAGAACATAAGAAAAATCATATCTCAAATATTTTATTTCAACACAAGAAACTAGAGTTCATCTTATTAAGCAAATAGAATTTTTAATATGGGGTTGTAAGAAGCAAGGATCAGTCAAAAGGTACTGTCTTAGACAAGGAGATATATATCTGTTTAGCTACCTAACCCAATTTACATAGTTTGATTCTTAATCAAATGCAGGGATGCAGATGGCAGCATGCCATTTTGATTCAATTGGATGCCAAGGGAAAGGTTAAGGAGGAAAGTCCCAAGTGACTTAGCATTTCTTGAGATTCATAGCCTGAATACTTAGGTGCCTTGGTGCACATATCTAAATCTTTTTGTTTTGGCTCCTTTAATGCTGAAGGAGGGCAGAAGCTCACATTTATACTAAAATGATAATGGATTTGATGCACATCTTGCCCATGATTAGAACATTGAGACACTTCAATAAAAGTTGAGAATTGAGTAGTGTCCTTCAATTCTCCCCATTCTGTATCCCATTTACATCCAAACAATTGAGATATTCTTAAATAATGTCTTTAATTATGTATGTTTGTGTGTGGTGTACATGTGTGTTTGTACCTGTATGCTTTGATAATATAATACCACTAATTCTTGAACTATAGAGTTTACTTAAAATATTAGTCTACTTGGGCGCTCTAAACAGAATTTCAGAGGATGATTTAACCAATGGAAATTTATATCTCACAGTTCTGAAAGTAGGGGGAGAACAAGATTAAGGTGCCAGCCAATTTGGTTGCTAATGACTCTTGGAGATGGCTGTCTTTTTGCTATGTCCTTACATGGAATAGACAGAAAGAGAGAGTGCAAGTTCTCTGATGTATTCTTTAAGGGTCACTAATTCCACTATAAGGAGCCCACCCAAATGATTTCACCTACCTAATTACTTTCCCCAAAGGAAATTACTCCAAATAGCATTATATTTGAAGGTTAGGGTTTCAACATGTGAATTTGCGGAGAACACAAATATTGAGTTTATCACATTGGCTTCTGTTAGCCAATTAGGTTAATCTTATCAAGAGGCTCTGAAATTTTTGATAAAACAATTAGATGGCACTTCCAAATTAGTGAACATACAGGACCTGCTTTAAATTTTTTCCTCTCTAAAAGCAGAAAGAATTTTAAATAAAAATTCAGAAATATTATTTAATGCTTTTGGTGCTTGAGGACTTTATGACACATTATTATATTCTATTATGTAAAGCTTAAGGAAGATGTGAGATTTGAAAATGAGGGAAAAAAAAGCTAGGAGAGCAGAGAAAGTAAACTAACCTAACAAAATGTAAAGACATGTTTTCCTGTCCACGTCCTGTATGATATTGCAAGTTGACTTATAGAAGAAAATAATACCGGTTTCTTTTTATTATTTTTATAAATGACAGAGAACATTTTATAGCTTTCGAGTGGCTCAGAGCTAAGATAAAAATGTAAAAAATAATAAAGATGAAAAACAAAGGATCCAATTAACAGAATGAAGACAACCTATAAAATGGAAGAAAATATTTGCAAACTACATCTGATGGAGGATTGATATCCAGGATATATAAGAAACCTCAAAAACTCAATAGCAAAAATCCAATCTTAAATGGGCATTAGATGTAGATAGACATTACTCAAAAGAAGACATGAAAGTATCCAACAGGTCATTTAAAAAATGCTTAACATGAATCATCAGGGAAAAGTAAATCTAAACAACAATGAGAAGTCATCTCACTCCAGTTAGGAGGGTTGCTATCACAAAGACAAAAGATGAGTGCTGGCAAGGGCACAGAGAAAAAGGAACTCTTCAACACCGTTGGTGGAAATGCAAATTAGTACATCCATTATGGAAAAGAGTAGGTAGGGTCCTCAAAAAATAAAATTATAACTACATATGACTCAGCAATCTCATTCCTGGGTGTATACCCAAAGGAAATGAAATTAATGCATTAGAGATATCTGCATTTTCATGTTTACTGCAGTGCTATTCACAAAAGCAAAGACACAGAAGCAGCCATCAACTGATAAGTAAAGAAAATGTAATTCATTTACACAGTGGAATACTGTTCAGTCCAACAACAAAAAAATGAGATCCTATCATTTGTGAAAACATAAATGGAAATGGAGGACATTATGTTAAGTGAAATAACCAAGGTACAGACAGACTATACTTAGAAGAAACAGATTAAATAGCAGAAATAATTTCTGATGTTCTGTTGCATATTAAGGTGACTATACATGATGTACTATATTTTTCAAAGAGCTATAAGAAATTGTCTTTATTGTTTCACTATGAAGGAATGATAATTATGGAGGAGATACTTTTAGCCCATTATGAACATTGCACAATATATACATGTATCAAAACATCACCTGATACCCCCAAATCATGTAATTTTTATGTGTCAAATAAAATAGATAAATAAATATAAAAGAAGAAAAAATGAGATTCTTTGTAATTAATAACATTTATTGCTTGATATCACAGCCTATCAGTATGAAATGGAGAATAACTTTCTTGGCATCAAAAAGTGTAAAATAAAATGAATAAATTTAATGTTTTAAGATGTTATTATGCTATTAGTCATTTATTGAGCACCTAGTACATGCTAGACCATGTTATAGGCACATTATAAGACCATGTTTCTAATTTTCACAATAGTTCTAGTGTTACCTATTTTCATGTTAGGAAATTGGTAGTTGTAGGGTTACGGAAATTACTCAAGGTCACACTTGTTTTCAAATGAACAGCCACCTAGTCCTAGATATAATCTAATATATATCCCTGCCTTTTGTTAACTTTTAATCTGCAAAGGTATAATGAATCGTTCTGTGTCCAATTGAGTGTTTTCTGCTTTACCTTTTATATTTAGTAGCACATGGTAGAAAGTAAATGGGCCAGGGCTGGGGATGTGGCTCAAGCGGTAGCGCGCTCGCCTGGCATGTGTGCGGCCCGGGTTCGATCCTCAGCACCACATACCAACAAAGATGTTGTGTCTGCTGAGAGCTAAAAAATAAATATTAAAAAAAAAAAGAAAGTAAATGGGCCATTTATGTTTGCTGAATGAAGGTGCAAATGTAAACACATGTAAAAGGTGAAAGTGAGAAAAGTGTTCTGTGCATACATTTGTCCTTGAGATAAAATACTTTGCTTAAAAAAGTCTATATTTTCTTGACTCCCCACAAATGGTACAGAATTTACATGTACTTACCATAAAATGAACTTATAAAGTAACATTAAAAAGAATCAGCAATAAAAAATTCAAGAACCAACTGATAAATTATCTGATACAGCTCTCAATTAAATTGATTACTTCCATTTTTTAATTTATTAACAGGAAATGCACATTGACTGTTAGGCACCTGGATGAAGAGTCCTGGGTTCAAATTATCCATCTCCTTTACCCTACAAAGACCTGGTTGCTGTAGGATCATTTAATTGAAGTAAGACCTAATTAATTAGAATGTAAGACTTTTATTCTTAAATCAACTTTTAATAAGGTGACTTGGCCTATTTCTGTGGTGTGCCTAGATCTGCTAATTTTAAAAGAAGAATGCAAGCACTCTTCTCTGGCAAATTTTATGTATTTTAATTTCTATTCATCTTTTATGGATAAACCCATTTTGTACAATAATAGGTAAGTATATCAATTTCTGTGTGCTCTTAAAATTGGTATAATCTCTTTGCCTTTGTGTGCATCAATTCTTTTTATTTAATTATAAATGTCATTACAACTAATTTAATTAGGCTCTCTTTTTATTGTTGTTTGTTGACGTTACCAATGATTTTTCTAAAATTTAACAATGAATCTATGCTGGGTGTGATGGCTTATGCCGGGTGTGATGGCTTATGCCTATAATCCCAATGGCTCAGGAGGCTGAAACAGGAGGATAGAGAATTCAAAGCCAGCCTCAGCAATGGCAAGGCACTAAGCCTTGTCATTGGGTCAGTGAGATCCTTTCTTTAAATTAAATACAAAATAGGGCTGAGGATATGGCTCAGTGGCCAAGTGCCCCTGAGTTCAATCCTCCATACCCACCCCTGCCCAAAAATAAACAATTCGATCTATGCCACAATACAGTGTGACCACATATCAGTTATTACTTTTTTTCTCAAGTATAGAGATATTTGTTGGCCTCTTGTAACATTTCTTTCTATATGGCCACACACAGTCTTAGACTTCCATATATCTACTGGAGTTTGAAGACATGCTGAAAAAGTTTAAAACTATTCTTGGAGTTGGGGGTAGGGGAAGATGCTACTGTGGGATCACAATGCTTTACCTGTAGAGCACTAGCTATCATCAATGTTCAGATGCTTGTTCAAGTTTTCTTTGTATGAAATTTGACGTGGTGTGCATAATGCAAAGGCTGTAAAGACAGCATAGAACCAAGAAAGGACCCAGCATGACCACCAGCATACTTTAGGGGCTTGGATGAATTATTTAACCTTAGAATTCCCTTATACCCTGATTTAAGATTTGATCAGAGAAAGGTGACAAGATCTGTGCCCTCAAGGGTGAGGAAGATAATACACATTTATGAACTATCCGGGGGGAAAGAGGCTGTGCCCCTTATAAAGCCATTCAAGTTCAAGTATTTTAAAGTCAACTAAGTAATTAATTGGAGAAGAAAGTAGAAGAATTGGAGGAGGAAGTGAGTGGGTTTGGACATTGGATTGAATAAATTATAAGGTCACTTCCAACCATATATAAGGCTATAAAATTATGTTATTATGTAAAATCACTTATTTCCAACCATATATAAGGCTATAAAATTGTGTCACTTTTTTAAGAGAGAGAGAGAGAGCGAGAGAGAGAGAGAGAGAATTTAATATTTATTTTTTAGATTTTTCGGTGGACACAACATCTTTATTTGTATGTGGTGCTGGAGGATCGAACCCAGTACCGTGTGCATGCCAGGTGAGCGCGCTACTGCTTGAGCCACATCCCCAGCCCTAAAATTGTGTTATTATGTAAAGCACTTATTGCCTAACATTTGTTGGATCCTATCTATGTTCCATTTTTAGTCATTACAAATGAGTAAAATACATATATATATTTTGTTTGAATTTCTCTGAATTTTATAGTAGAAATGGGAAAAAGGTGATTTTTACTTTTTTTTAAAGAGGTACCAAGCATTTAACTCAGGGGCATTCGGCAACTACATCACATTCTCACGTCCCCCACCCCCACCTTTTGTATTTAATTTAGAGACAGGGTCTCACTGAGTTGCTTAGTGCATGGCTAAGTTGCTAAGGGTGGCTTTGAACTGGAGATCCTCCTGTCTCCTGAGCCACATGAGACAGACAGGCATGAAAACGTGATTTTTTTTAACCCTAACAATCCATGCTACATGATTCATCAGTGTAATGTTTCTTCTGAAGCCCTTTTTCATTTATTGACCTGGAATGTGAACTTCTGATCTACTATAGTGACTAAGATTAAACCCTAGCCCGAAAATTACCAATTCTCTCATAGTTGGTATTTTCACTAAAAAATTATATGAATCCCTAATGAAAGAGAGTCATACCACTTGTTTGAGACTAGTTTTGTGGTTCTTTAAGAAGTGCCTGAAAGTTTTAGTCTATTTTTAAATATTGACATCGAAATCTTATTTCATATAGAAGACACAAAATTAGTAGTTTAAATGTTTATTTCCTAGCATAATATTCTAGCTTTATCAAATGTTACTCCTCTGATTTTCTTTATTTTCCTTTTTTACAGCAATCACATATATTTATTCATTTTTATCACTTTTTACTGCCTTTCAAATCTGTACCTTAACTGGGATTATAAACGTATTTTATCAGTAGCTAATGGCAGTTAGGCACCAGGCCTAGTGGAAGATGGGAAATAGCCAAGTCAATATATTCTTGAGGTCTTGTCTATTTTCTTTGGCTCAATTTAAATCTGAATATATGTGTACAAGAAAATGGAATCCAGTACTGTTGGAAGTCAAATGTGTTTTCCTAATGATAAAGGAATAATTAAAAGGTACTGGGATCTTTGTACTATTACTAGTGCCCTTCCAATATCTTTCTTCGTATCTTCGTTACTCATATGCTTTTTGTTACTCATATGTCATGAATGTATACATTTATAGACAGAATCAAGGTTACTTCAGTTATGATCTGTTTTGAGAATGGGCATAGTGCTTGATGCTGTGTCTCTTAGGTGTTTTTTCCACGTGTTAGTAGAAACCATTAGTACCATAACCACCAAATTACGTTAGATTTTTGCAGTGATGGAAATCAAACCCAAGGCCCTGTGCATGCTATATGAACACTACCACTGAGATACAACCCCAACCTCATAATTTCTTTCTTTCCTTCTCTCTTTCTTTTCTTTTCCTCTCCTCTCCTCTCCTCTCCTTCCTTTCTTTTTCTTTTGAATGGTGTCGGGGGTGGTATTGGCTAGGGATTGAACTCAGGGTTCGTGCTTGCTGGGCAAGTATTCTCTTACTGAGCTACACCAAAAATAATATTTTGGAAGGGTTTGGCAATAGATGTTACAGTCAAGCTATGTTATTACAATTTTGAGTACTTGCTGATCATTTCTTCACAGCCAAGTTAGAGCTGAAGAATTTAGATGTTAATGCTCAAAGTGATTAGAACTATTACATCTGCTCTTTGACTGATCCACAGTATTTTATGTTAGTAAAAAAGTATTGGCTCTTTTGTTTTTAACTTGTTGTTATATCCTCTAAAGACTTCACATATTCTAGAAAATAAAAATAAACAGAAGTAAAAATGTTTGCAGTTAAGGTACAGCTATATGAGGAGATTTTCTAGTAATGACCCCTGTATCCTATGATCTTGTTTTATAGAAGAAATTTATAAAAAATAAATTACAAGAATAACTAAGCATTTTGTTTATTGTCTTTAAGGAATAAATTCACACGTTTATATTCAATGCTTTGATCACACAAAGTAGACATTTATAAAACCTAATTATTTGTTTCTTATCTTATGCATACATAATTAGTGGCAGGAATGTCTAATTCATTGTTAAGCTCATTGATTTCCAACAGGAAAATGAACTAATGCAAACATCTAAATTAAGGTAGTTAATTGTCACTTTTCTTGTCTGTAATCTTTGTCATTGGTTCTGAAACTACAAACCGTCATATTTGAATTCCTTCCATTGTATGAAAGATGTTCTGATATCCACTTAATATATGTTCACCTTTAGCATTTGACATTTCCTGTCATGGCTTTCAAATGAAGTGTTTAATTAAAATCACATTGCCATTGTTTTAATAACCTAGAAAAAATGGGTATGAATTAAATTCTTTTAAAAAGAAATGACAATGGATTTAAGAATACAGTAGCTCCTGTTTAAATATTGCAGTTGTCTGAAAAATTTTATAAAATATTCTTATTATCAAAATCTAATTTAGAGTTTAATGATGCAGTAAAGTTGAGATGTTCACAAAGAAACCAGAATAATAGCAGTAAAAACTTAGCCATAGCTTAGTACAATCTAACCAAAATTTTCTGGTCAATTAGATTTGATTGTGTTAAACAGTGACACACTACAAAAGTAATTAGGGATCACATATTATTGATTGGCTCTATGCTGAGGCTAGTTAGAGGCACTTTAGGCTGCCTGAGATTTGACACCACCTTCTGGAAGTCTTTAAACCAGGATAGATGCAATTTTCACAATTTTTATTATTATTTTTCTTAAGAAGTTTCTCCCTTAACTGTTTAGTAAATGCCATTTGTCCCAGAATTTTCTATGTGCTATTTTATTTTACTTAAGAAACAGTCTTTGATGAGGGTGCAAAGTTAATTTTAAAAAAGGATTGTTAAATGATCAAATGGGAGCAATTCAATGGGGAAATAAATCCTGGTACCATACACCATCATAAAACCCTCAGGATCTGTACATTTCTGACCCAATGGATTTAAAGAGAGAATCTTTCTGATATTTTAATTCTCATGCAAGGGTTAAATAGAGAGAAAACTAATCATAAAAGCCTTGAGGTACTTTTCATTTTCTGTCCTTAACTGTACTTACCCCAATATAAATTCATCTAAAATATGGTTTTATAGTTATTTACTCATCATGAGATTAGCTTTGTTAGGAAGACTCATACTATTTGTTTAAAATCAGTACCTTATACTTCTGTAATAATTATTTATATAATTAAATATTTGCATTTTATTATATTATTTCTGGCATAATATTAATTTTGTATTACTATAAACCCACTCTTAAATCCTAAGTTATATTAAATTTATATATATAATGTGTGCCTTTCAGAAGACAAACTTGTAATAGTTTCCCTTCTAAAGGTAAAAGAGGACATATATATATAGTGAATAAAAATCAACTATTGGAATCTAAATGATATTTTAAAGAGGAAGAACCCAACTCATTAACTTTTGATTTTATATATATAAGTTGTTAGCTGCCTAATTTCACAAGCTTTTTAAAGCTCCTCACATATAGTTCTTGATATAAATTTCAATGATATCAACTTTTGACCATATTAATCAGTTTGGCAGCAATTAATTAAGTACTTGATTCTCAAAATTGTCTTTAAACCAATGGCTTTCATTTTCTCATACAAATGGAATAAAACAGTAACATTTCTTTGCAAATATGATACATAACCTCTTACACTGTATGAACTTCATATCTTCCTGTGTATGAAGTGAATTAACTTTTTTTTTTTTTTTTGGTACTCGGGGCTACTTAACCACTGAGCCACATCTCCAGTCCATTTTTTTTTTTTTTAATTTTGATACAGGGCCTCATTAAGTTGCTTAGGAACTCGATGTTTGGCTGAGTCTGGCTTTGAGATTGTGATTCTCCTGTCACAGCCTCCAGATTTTCTGGCATAAAATACCTTCTTGTTCTTGGAACCTCCTTTTCTGTTTCTTCCAAAGAGAATGATTTCTAAAACTAATTTTTTTCAACCTGAATGTTCACCTTTTAATAAAAAGTTGTTTGTGCTGCTATAAAACTCATTTTCTTGATTCTTTTACTCTTTCATACTCTAAAATTACTCTAAAATATTTCAAAGATATCTCATACAAATATTTTCAGTGAATCTAGTGCTATATGTGAAATCAGATAATTGAGGAACAAAGATAAATATGCTGCAAATTTTCTTTTAAAATATTTACCTTCAGTGCTGATTTTACATGAATGATTTTAATGTAGTATGCTATTATATAATGTGAGCATATAAAAAGTAGTACAAAAGTGAGATGAGGTTTTAACTCCTAATTATCTATTTCCAACTCAGATCAATTTCTAACTTCAGGTCCAAAGGCTAGTCTTTTCTGAAATCCATACCAAGCCAACATATCATAACATAAAACAATATGTCATAAATAATTATGTACATGTGCATTTTTAACTTTATCATTAAATATGAAAAATTGATATTTACTTGAAAGTATGTACTACTTCATATTATTTGCTTTTTTATGTAATTGTTTCTACTTAAACAAATTACACTGGTTTTAGTTAAGGGAAGAAGAAATTAACAGAGGTAATAATTAAAGAAATAATATATTGAGAAAATATAATGACACTTTAATAATAGTTTTTTCTATCTCATTATATCTCAATTTATTTAACTATTATAATTTTTGTTGAATTTTTACATTTTATAGACTATATTATTATGATTTTAAAGGTAAATATGAGATTATAAAAAGAATGTAAATGTCCTAATATTTCATGCAAAATAACAATGATATTTTCTTTCTGTCTCACAATGAAGTAGGATATTTTTATTTTTTGAATTATTTTCCAATAATACTTCTCTGAATTGCCTGAAGCTGTAGGCCATCCTTTTTTTAATATAATGGTAATACTGAATAGAGTCAAACATATAATCCACCTCCATGTGTATCTTTGTTCTTACCAATTTCATATTTCACTAGTTCCTGGTATCACCCTGATGGGTTAATATCAAAATATCTTGTCAACAAAATCATTTGACGATTTAGGATTTTACTTCTTAGCAGTGGTGGATATTTATGTTTGTTAGAATTGGGAACTACAGGGCTGTGGTTATAGCTCAGTGGTAGAGCACTTGCCTAGCCTGTGTGGAGTTACTGAGTGTGAGCACCATATAAAAATAAATAAATAAAATAAAGGAATTATGTCCCTCTACAACTAAAAATATATTTTTTAGATACTTATAAACTAGAATGTTTCTCTAAACCTCAATTTTTGGGGGCTGTCATGTGTTTTGTGCCAATTGTTTGTACCAATTGCTGAAAACTGAAATGTATTGCATTCAACAGTGGGGTTTCCCAGGATATGGATTTTTTTTTTTCTTTTTGGTAAAATCTGAATAGTACCAAGCAAATTGCACTCAAAAACTAGTGGATGCCTTCAGATATAACTGGTACTCAACAAACCTAAAACATGCTTTTTTTTTTTTTTACTGTGGCTATACTGAAAATATATATTCTGTCTCTCCATATTGCACTAAATTCATGAAACAAGAAACATGGAAACCATCATATTAAATCACTTTCTCTTAACCTTTTTCTAGTAATTCATTAAGCCTTATGAAATAACATGGACTACCTTTCCATGGTTCCAAAAGTTTAAAATATTAAAAAATACACAGAAAAGCCTATCTCCTCCCAAGTTTCCACAAGTCTAAACCAGTAATCACTCTTACTAGTTTCCTGTGCATCTGTATATGTGTACATGCAAATATCCATACCATTTTTAATTGTTTCCATGCAGTAATAGTCAGTTCGATTTAAAAAGGAGAAGAATGGACACTGTGAAGCAGGCAGAGGTCTTTAGAAATTCTGAAATCAATCTAGGTAATATTACCCATCCTATTACCCAGAAAATAAGAAAATTCCTTATTCTGTTCTTGGTTATAACTCATGGATCTTGACTGTACTCTCTAGAAGAATCTTCTATTTCTATTATCCTCCTTAGGAACATAAAGAAAGCATGGGAGAATTTCCCTCGTGGGTGGCTGAGCCCTTTCTCTGCCTGGTTCCTGCCCATAGAAAGTTGGGAGCTTAACAACATTATATATGTCATGCAGTTACAGTATTTTATAACTTTTGTAACTACGTCTCTCCTCAAACTAATTTTTCTCCTCAGTGTGTTTGATTTCAGTCAGTTCTACATGCCAAAACAAACAAACAAACAAAAAAAGTTGATTTTCTTAGATGACTTATAAATATAATTGTATTTTTAGGTTGTCTTCAAATAGTACTAATTTTACTTTTTCCTTTCATATTCTCTCTCTCTCTCTCTCTCTCTCTCTCTCTCTCACACACACACACACACACACACACACACACACACATTCTTTCTCTTGTTTAATTTTTTTACTAGTATCTTCCAGTATAATTTCAAATAATTCTGATGATGGTGTTTTTTTCTGTCTTGTTTCTGATTTTATTGATAAAGCTTCTAATGTTGCTCAATTAAGCATGTGATTGAATTTTGGGCTAAGCTAGAAATTGTATATCCTGTAAAAAAAATTGATATCTAGTTTTATTTAATTGAATATCATTATTAAATTAACAAATGGCTGTTCAGCATTCATAAAGGGAATAAAATACCATTTTCTGGGATCTATTTATATTATTGTAAATGTTTATTGATGGGTTGTCTAATATAAATTTATAAAATCTTTAGATAAATCTCACTTGAGCATGGTGAATGATTCCCTGCATTTATCCATGAATTGTGTGCACTAATATTTTATTTAAGACTTTTGCCTTGATAAGAATCTCTATGTCCTGACTTGAAAATTTGGATATGTGGGTTATGTGTGTGTATAATCCTGCTTTGGCTTTGTAATTTTATTTGAGGTAATGGATATTGAACCCACTGTCACTTTACCACTTAGCAATATTCTCAGCTTTTTACATTAATTAATTTATTTTATTTTGAGACAGGATCTCACTACCTTGTCAAGACTGGTTTCAAACTTGTGATCTTCCTGCCTCTATCTCCCTAGTCACTGGAATTACAGTGCACACCACTGTATCTGGCTGTGTGTGTATTATTTTTGTTGGAACAAAACATTATCTTAGCTCATATCCTGGAATATATTTTAGAAGCATTAAATCTGATCTTTAAAGATTTATTTTATTAAAAAATTTTTATGAGAACTATCTAGAATTACTGCTTTCTTTCTCCTATAGAAAAAAATTCTCCATTTCTTCTATGTAGTTTAGTGTTTAGATTTTCTGTTTTCTGAGGTCAGTTTTGATAAATTATATTTTATTAGGAAATTACTCATTTTGTGTGGATTTTCAAATTTATTTGCACAGTATTTAGCAAAAAGGTTGATCACAATTCTTTTAAATGGACACTGTATTTTTTCAGTTATTATTTTCATTCATTTTTGCTTATTTATTCCACTTTTATTTCTTTTCAAAAAATAAGCCCACCAGTGATTTTTTTCATTCAAGTGATCAACTCTTGAATGTATTAATTCTACTATTTTTGTTTTCTTTTCTTTTTCTTTAACAAGTTATTCTGCTTTCCTTTTCACACGATTCCACTTCTAAATCTTGAAGCTATTTGCATAATGTATTTATTTTATTGATTTTTGGATAAAATATTTAATAATAATAAGTTTTCCCTAAGTAACCTGTTTAATTTTTAATAACTACATTTTAGAGAAATGAGAATCAAGTATTTCATGCAAAAAAATTAGTCTTATGTAGGGCATAAAGCAAGTAACATGACATTCTTTGCTGGAACAAAACATTTTAATGAGATAGAAATAACTAAAGTGAGCCAGGTCATGGAAAGTCTCTTTTTACATATAATGGTATATATTTTGATATTAAATTTTTCTATACATATAATAAGAGTGGTGATGTATAATTACAATTTACATACTTGTGTATCTCTTTTGTATATATATATGTGTCTCTGATAATTTGTTAATGTATTTACTTTCTTATTGGTCTTCTTTTTTCCTCAAGATTTTATTCAAAATGTAATGTGGATGAAATGACCTTATAAGTTATGAATTCCCTTCTACTCTATAACCCTTATATTTGTTTTTAAATTTTATACTTATGGTTTTAATTGATTTTTAGTTTACTGGGAAATAGGCAGTACTGCCTATTTCCAGAAACACACTTTTTATAAGCAGGACTACTCTGAAAGCCCAGATAGCTATGAAACTTGAGAGTCTTCAAGAAGGAATGGGTGTCAGGATGGCAAGATGGAAAGTGTGGTGTGTGAGAAAGTTTAGACTAGTTTATCTCACCTCCCCTAGCCAGTGATCATCTCTGTTCAGCTATGAACTGAACTGCCTCTCTCCTGCACAAATTCATACGTAGAAGCCCTAACCACCTTTCTCTTTGGGACATAATTAGGCCTAGAGGAGACCATGAGTGTGAGGCCTAGATGAGAGCATTAGTGCCCTCATAAGAAGAGATAGAAGAAGACATTGTCTTTTTGTCCCTGCTTCTCACTCTTGCTCTCATTCTTTCATGATAGGATGCCGTAAGAAAGTGGCATTCTGTAAACCACAAAAAAAGCTCTCTGGCAGAACTTGACCCATCCTCCAGAACTGTGAGACTTAACTCCCATTGTTTAAGCCAATCAACCCCTGGCATTTTGTTATGCAGCCTGAGCTACCTAAGTTAGTGATATTTCATTTCATTTGTGGATGCCTCTGCTAACTATTGTATCTTTTTAAGGTAATAAAATGGTTATTACCTTGGTAGGAATTATAAGGAGACTGGAAACATTTGGAAAATGGGTTTGTTTTATATTTTCTTGAAATATGCATATGTTTTTAAAATTTATATCAGGAAGGCAATGCAGAGGTATAAAAAATGTAGTTTTCGAATGTGTGATAAAATATTTTAAAGTTTTAATTCAGAAATTATTATTTAATATGTTTAAGTAAATTATTGGAAAGTATGATTTCTTTGGGAATGAAGATTAACAGAGTATGAAATAATTACAGTGTATCTCCACATGTGTAAAATTAGAGTTTTTTTAAGATTGGAAATTTTAATTTGATTGTTCAACACTAAGATATGCTTCAGGATGGGCAGGTTGGTATATGAATTTCATTAGAACTTAGTTCGGGTGAACACCTTTGATTGGGATATAACTGTTTTCTTTTCATCATGTACCACTCATGAGATTTAACACTCATTAATAATGATAATTAAAGAAAACATCAAAGATGGGTAAAGGTTATTAAACAGTCAGAGGATATTAAAGACAAATTAGAAGCCAGGTAAAGTGGCACATGCCTGTAATCCCAATAGCTCAGGAGGCTGAGGCAGGAGGATTGCAAGTTCAAAGCCAGCCTCAGCAAAAGCAAGGTGCAAAGCAACTCAATGAGACCCTGTCTCTAAATAAAATACAAAATAGGGCTGGGGACATGACTCAGTGGTTAAGCAACCCAGAGTTCAATCCCTGGTACCAAAAAAAAAAAAAAAAATTACATGTGTCACATGGAGCAGTCAAATACAGGGCCTGGAACCATTTACTCCCTTTCCTACTTCCCATCC
Source organism: Ictidomys tridecemlineatus (assembly GCF_052094955.1). Classification (NCBI taxonomy): domain Eukaryota; kingdom Metazoa; phylum Chordata; class Mammalia; order Rodentia; family Sciuridae; genus Ictidomys; species Ictidomys tridecemlineatus. The sequence continues at coordinate 119,309,034 of NC_135479.1, forward strand.
CTCAAGGCTTTGTGAATAGCCCTCAGGCAAACAAGAGTTCTTGGTTTACTTCTCTCTCTCTCTCTCTCTCTCTCTCTCTCTCTCTCTCTCTCTCTCTCTCTCTCTCTCGTATTTATTTTTTTTTAGTTGGATACAATACTTTTATTTTACTTATTTATTTTTTTATGTGGTGCTAAGGGTCGAACCCAGGGCCTTCCTTGCACATGCTAAACTAGTGCTCTACTGCTGAGCCGCAACCCCAGCTCATTTCTCTTTCTTTTATAGAATAACAGAATACTGTCATTTACTGATGACATACTGTATGACAGGCAATATGTTCAAAGATTTACATGCATGATTTAATCTTACTCTCATTACAACTCAAAGAAGATGATGTTGTACTATTATTCTTTTATTTATGAGTGAAGTAATTACATCATAAGATGTTAGGAGACTTTACCAAGGTCACATAGTCAGCGAGTAGAAGAAGTGAAATTTAAATCTAAACCTATCTGTCTGTCTCCACAGTCAGACACCAGCTCTTGACCAGCATTCTATACTGCCCCTAAATTTGATCTGCTCTATGGTTTTGCTATGGCTTATGCTTTTTAAAAAATTTTTTATTCTAATCTGTTATATATGACAGCAGAATGCATTACAATTCATATTACACATATAGAGCACAATTTTTCATATCTCTGGTTGTATGCAAAGTATATTCACACCATTCGTGTCTTCAAACATGTACTTAGGGTAATGATGTCCATCAATTCCACCATTGTTTTTACACCCCTAGCCCCCTCCCTTCCCTTCCTTCCCCTTTACCCTATCTAGAGTTCATCTAATCTTCCCATGCTCCCTCTCCTAACCCCACTATGAATCAGTCTTTTTAGCCCATACATGCATATATTTATACTGCAATCTCAAAGTATACCGTTCCAACTATCTGGAAATTTTCTGTGAAACCAATTTTTACTCATTTGTAATCCTTCACAAGAGTTGTCACATTTTTTTTTATAGAACTTGAGAACATTATGTTAAATGAAATAAACCAAACTCAGAAAGTCAAGAGTCATGTTTTCTCTCATCTGTGGAGGCTTAAGAGGAAAAAGGAAAAGAAAGATTGAGGGATCTCATGAAAATCAAAGGGAGACCAATAAAGTGGAGGAAAGGTACCAGGGGGAGGGCGGGAGGAGGTAAGGGAAAGGAAAAATACTGGGGAATGATATTGGCCAAATTATATCTTCATATTGTGTGTATATGCAAATGTGTAACAAGTCTCATCCCATTATATACAACTATAGTGCATGAATAAAAATTGAAAAAAATAAAATTTCAAAACAAACAAACAAAAAATAATGATAACTAAAGTTTTATGTCACTTCGTCCTCAGTCTTTGGGAATATTTTATTATTTTCATTTTGTAATGAGGAAACTGAGAGTAAGAAAGAGTAATTGACTATCACTTGTATGACTAGATAGTAGCAGAACTAAGGTTTAAATTAATCCACGTCTTTAACCATTTAGTTAAGATTCTCAGTAATATGACTAGATTACAAATCTTATGGTAGGCTCCAATATTTTGTTTTCCACTGATAACTACTCTAATAAATTTTTGTGACATACTAAATATATATTTAATACAAAATTTTGAGCTTTGTTTTATTCATGCACTAAACATATAGTCTTCCTGTTGAATAACACAGTTCTGCATATTGCCAAAGAACATAACAGACAGAGCAAGGCACACATTGGCTTCTTGAGGAAAAACAAAGACTTATTTTTTTCATTCATTACTAGGAATTATTCTCATATAATATTTTTTGTATGAAATGACAGATTGAATAGTTCATCTGTGACTTTAATAATACCCTAAGGGATTTAATCAAATCATAAACATTTAACTGTGAGATAACAGATATTCAAAATAACTCCTTCTCCATATTTATCTTTTAATATCAATAATTCTGTTTGTCAATATGTCCCAGATATGGATCTGCATGCCAGCTCTTGGCTGTTGCAATTTCTAAGCAATAACATTGTTCATAGGGCCATTGTGTAGGCAAGGACTTTAAACCAGAAGCCTACTGTGTTTATTGATCTATTTCTTCAAAATTCTGTATCAGGCAATCACACAATTCATGAACGGTCTGAGAGGGAAGAAACACACACATTAAATCAGCAGGAGACTGAAGTAGCCATGCACTCAGAGACTCCACTAGAATTTTAGCCTCATCTGTGTCACGTGGAATGATTGTGAAGCACCACAGTGGGACTTTTAAACAAATCAAAATTACAGCTTTTTATTCTAAAATATAAATGTTTCTTCAAAGAATCATTTTGGTATTTGCCCAAGGTTGTTTTCCCCCTTCTATTTGAATAGGATGTGAAATTTTCTGAGTCCAAATGAGGTGGTTAGCCAAGCAGCATTCAGTAATTTTCAGTCTTTGCTCTCAATTTTTTTTTTTTTCTTTTCTCATTTTGTGGCTTTGCTGAGTGTCTGGACTTCTACTATATATTCGGGGCCAACAGTGTTCAGCTATTCTGATGTCACCTCTGCTCCATCTACTGGAATACTGATTTTTACTATGCATACTCTTTAGTGAAATCATTATTTTTTATAATAGCTTTTTTTTAAAAAAAATCGTTTTTCTAAAGCATGATGCCAAAGAGCATTAAAGTTATTTAGTTAAATTGAGAAAGCTCAGAGCTGAATTAAGATGAAATTATTAAATTAATCCTATCTTGTTGTGCCCAAATATAGGCAGCCAGCACAGTCTTTTGTCATAGAAAAACAGAGAACTGCTTTGCATGGAGGAAGACCTTGGTAGATAAAGGGAGAAAAGTAGGTGAATTTTGAAATAAAACTGGTAAAGTGAATATCTGCAGTATTTGCTTTGCTCTGATTCCTGATCTCACAGCCACAGTGACTTTTCGTGTTCTTTCTTCTTAGAGCCCCCTTCTCAACTGTGTTTTCTTGGAAAACTCTATTTTTCAAGATTCCTGGCAGTTTCTTTTATGTGTTTCCTGATAACCTAAGGCATCCAAGAAAGGGCGGGGAGCTGGGAGAGAGAGAGAGTTCTCTTCTTTGTGCTCCTATAAGACCTCCAGTCTCTCTTTTAACATTTATCACAATATAATTGTCTTCTGCATGTCTGGATTTCCTTACTAAATTCCAGACTCCTTGAAGGAACAGAACTTTGTGGCCATTGTTATTATCATGACTTATGATCAATTTGGTTTAGGAGGGGAAGTTCCTATATTTGAAGATCATTTGGTTACCAAAGTGCTTGGGTTTAAGTACTAAAACCCAGAGAACTCAAGGAAAAGTACCTTTGTTATGTACAAATATGGGCAAAATATTTGGGGTAGATGGTGGCAGTGACAGCAAGGGCAGGGCTGTCTATGAAGCCAGTAAGAGGGTCTGGGACATGATTGACAGGAGGGAAGGTCAGGATGAAGGGATACTCTGGTCAAATGCTGAGCCAGGAGCTTTGGTAACTAGACGTGATTAAACATTTTTTTTTGGAAATAAGGGGCTATAATATATGAGATATTCTCCTTCTTCTCTGACTTTTCTACAAACTGTTCTGTTTTATTTTACAAACTTTCATTTTTGTGCTAGGTACCAAATCTCGGGCCTCATGCATGCTAAGCATGCACTCTACCACTGAGCTACACAAAATAAACTATCACTCACCAGTTGTTTTATTGATAGAAGATATTTCTGGGGGAAATAAAGATGCTATGTTTTTTCTCAAGTTTAGCCTGGAATGAAAACAAATAACATGTCCATGATAGCCAAACATGTAGTTTGCAGAGAAAGCCTCAAGAATAGTAGAAATGCCTTGGATATGATGATACCCTATGAATTAATGAATTAAAAAATGAGTCATAGATTCTTAGCAAAACCCAGGAGGAGTTAGTAAACCAGTTAATTTTACCTTTCCACCAACCCCACCTCCAATCCCAGAAATTGAAAGGGCTTTAAAATTAGCAAGGGAGGGGAATGATACATAGGGATCTGGAAAGTTACCACCACCTTTCTTTACACATGCAGGGTACAGAGCTGCAGGTTTCAAGGACCAACCTGTTGCTTCAAGACCCACATTTCAGAAGGGACTAGCAAGAATGGCTCTCTCCAATTTTTTTCAGTCCTGAAAAAGAAAACTATAATGTTTCAGTTTTGCATTTTAGGATATTTTCTTTCTCTTTCAATGAAACAAAAATATCCACAGGGTGTAATGCATCTTTTCAAGGAAGCAACACGATTTATTGAAAGCCAATGGGGGTGGTATGTTCAGATTCCTGTGCAACAATTTCTCTACTTTATTAATTAAGTTAATTAATGTAATAATAAAACAAAAACCTAGCATAGAGTCAGAGATAGAGTAATGCTCAATAAACACCCTCTACACACACACACACACACACATACACACACACACACACACACACACACACACATTTTGTCATTACATCCTTGGAACAAAGAGTCATCAGCAAAATTCCAAAGGGAAAATGTTAGTACAGCGAGTGAAGTATACATAGCAGGAGTGTTGGAGGTAACATCCCAGATATAGGGTGAGAACTTGTAAAAAGGGAACCTTTGTTCTTAGAAGACAAGCCTTTTCCTTAGACTTGCCCTAGAAATAGCCTTTTGCCTGGTTGTAATCAGCCATCTGGCAGCAGAAAGAAGTTTGTCCAAGAATTTAGCCTCATGCTTTTCTAGTCTCCACTTGAACTATAAAAATGCTTCCATATTCTTAAATAGCTTATTGGTTTTGTAATGTGGATGATGTTTAGTCTATGTCACATGAGGCTAGCATCTCATCTTAATTTTGATCATGAGATAGCACATATTTTTCATACTTTTGAATTACTTAGTTTGAAAAAAACTTGAGCAACATTTTAAAATGAAGTTAGTTATTTGTTTCATACTGAGCTTTATCAAGAACTGTTTTCTGTATTTGTAAAAGGCTTATGTCCATAATTTATAACAGTCTTGACAAAAATTTATGTATGCAAATAATTATGCCAGCAAAAACCTATGTCATTATGATAGATGTAGTTATATCCACAAAAATTTTTCTTTTGTTAGTAGGAAGTATAAGATTTGTTTCTCCAGAAATTCAGAATTACATAGAAAATCTGTTTTGCATGTATGCTACCACAATTATTTGTGTATTTTGGCAGCTGAAATTGTTCTAAATTATTTTATAATTGCTGCACTCATTGCTGTATTGTCAATTTGCATTCAGTTGATTTATCTGGAAAGATTCAGATGTTTTAAATGGTATGTTTTTAGATTGGCAAAAAAAATCATGTATCCTTTTCACAATTTATATGAAAGATCCAGATGCACTTTTATTTGCTTGTGCAAACTCTTTTAAAGCTTTTTAAGAGATGGAATTCTCATTTCCCAGATTAATTTGTACCTGGTATATAGCCTTATTAATTGGAAAAGATGTGGTTTATAGATATACTTATGTTTTATGCTTAAAGTGTTTTTGTTAGCTTCTTGAAAAGAAGAGTACACAAAGGTTACAAGCAGGAATTATGTGTATTGCATACTTTGATGACTTAGAGGTTCATTAAATATTAGTTTTCAATTAGAATAGAATTTTATCTTTAATGAATAGATCTATCGGAAGAAATTTAGAAGTAGTGCCAGACTACATATAGTAAGATAGTTCTCCCTCTCTGCTATGAAATATAGTAATTATAACTTTTATTTGGCTAATGCTTTACAGTCTGCAGAACATTTCATGTGCATCTTATTTAAACCTCCTGGTATCCTATAAAGTAGATAAAGCAGGCAATAATTTGCTTTCTATTTTATATGCAAGGAACCTAATGCTCTGAAGCATGAAGCAACAGAAAACAGTAGAAGAGGTGCAATTAATACCTGTACACCTTCTATTCAAGGTCCCTCTTACAGCGCCATGTTGGTAAAGCCTGTGCATGGCATCACACTGCCAATCATTTCTCTTTTTGTTCGCAAAGAAGCCTTCCAATTAAGGAACTGCTACAATGATTTTTGCAGTGAAACGTAAAAAAATCAGTTAAAGTTTCTAACCTAATGATAAATTTCTCAAGTTGGCCAATATCAAATACATTGGCTAGATTCAGTCTCACAGAGAAATTATTATTCACTCAATAAGGTACTGCAATAGGGACTATGGGCAACACAGATAAGTGAGCCCCAGATTTAGTGTGATTCTTTGATTTATTTTGAGATTTCTTTGTGGTGGAGAATTTAATTACTCATTTGTGATAATATCACTTATAGAAGCAGCTGGGATTTGTCTGGAAGGCAGCTACAGGTTTGCATGTGAGTGGACATTGAATAGCCTTAGGCAGGATTTTGCTGTCCTTGTTATGATCTGCACACGACTATGATGCAGCCATTTATAATGGACTTTTGAATATCACTTAGAGTTGGCAATGTTCTGAACATTAGCATTCGCCTCTGGTTTAGAAGCAATTTCTCTTCGCCATAGTTAGTTACACCATACATACTTGTTTTTAATTCTGTTCAATAGTCTCAGGTTTTTTTGTTTGTTTGGAAGAGAGAACTTACTTTCAAGTTTTGCTCCTTGTGGATTGCTCAAGTCTGTTAAATAAAGGAGGGGCAGGTACAAATCTTCCTTGTGATATCTGAATTCCTAATGACTCCCACATAGCTAATGCCAAACTCCACAGAGTATGTACCCTTTAAACATAACTTTTCTTTTCAAATCTCAGATTCTAAATCCTTTCTACAGTAGTTCACATTGCTGTCTGTCACCTAGTCTCATAAGCCATTTTGTCTTAAATCCTTTCTTTTTCTAAAGAAAATAATTATTTCAAGTAAATAATGCTATACCAGAATCCTATTTTCAAGCTCTTAGCAGTATTTGTTATAATGATGACTGGACTTTGTTATTCTGATTTGAAAAATTTAATGGAACCCTCTGTTTATGGATTATCTTTTTAAAGCTATTAGATACTTTTCACCATGATTTTAACTGGAAAAGCAACATGCCGGCAAGTTTTAATAGTATCTGGAAAACAGCAAGCTCCTATCTATAAAGAAAATCCTAAATATGGAATAAATCATACTTTTAATGTTTTATAGTGAAAACTGCAAATTAAAACTTACTACCTTGCATACATATAAAAGTATGTTGTTTACAGTGTTCCAAAAGCAAATTTAAGAAGCATTTGCTGCTTAGATTGTTATGTATGAATGATTATATATGTTATGATTATTTTAGAGAGTATAAAGGATCTTATTACATTTGAATCATTCATTCTGTGTTACTCTTTGTAAGTAAATAATGTTTCCTATTTTAGAAAATTCTACATCTCTGAGCTTATACATTCAATGTTCTCTCTTCCGAATCCATAGCCACACATATCATGTATTTTTTAAAGCCTATTCAAGTTTTCTATTTTCCTAATAAATAAAACAGAGCAATCTATCTGGGGGAATGATCTTTCTGTACACAAATCAGATGTATTTGGGATCTTCTCATACAGAGGTGTTGAAAAAATTTAAATGACTTCAAGGTCACTTATTACATCAAAGGTACTTATCATTTAAAATAATCACATTTAACATGTAGTAATTAGAAAATAAATCTTTAATGATATTGACAAAGAAAAATTAGTGGGACGTATTTTTAAGAGAAAATAATTTCTAATTCAGTGTGTTGTAAAAAAAAAACAAGATCTTCATACTTTTTTTCTTTTTGTGAGATACGAGGTAAAAGAGAAAGTGGTAAATTGGGAATAGAGAGGGGAAGACTCACATAGTTGAAAAACAATTTTACATTCACTATTGCAACAATTTGAAATGAAATGTCCTTTCCAAAAAAGATCAGAAGTCAATCTTTCTTTTTATATTTGCCCAGTTTTTAAATGCTGAGGGAGATCATTGTTATGTGCCAGGTTGTAGGGTCATTTTTCTTTCATTCAGATCTTGAAATAATTATTCTGGCTTCTGTAATTTCATGGATAGATTATTGCCACCTGTCATTGTTGTCTAGCTGATCCAGTGAAGTTCAGTTTAAGCTTTTGATATTTGTAAAAAATGTGACATTTGGCTTTTGTCTTTCTACTGCATACATATGTACCTGGAAAGAGCTAAGAAGTAGACAATCTGAATCTGTTTTAAGATCTTTATATTTATTACAGATAGCTTATCACAAGCAATAATTTATTTATTCTATATTCATTTATGGTAGATAAATGAATATCATCAAAGGCATGATATGACTGCAGTTCACATTGTATGAAATTTTGAACCAGATTTCTAAAGCTTGGCATGACAAGTACAATTGAAATAAACATCACTTAAATATGCAATTTGGATAATTGCTCACAAAGCTACATACCCATTAGCCAGATATTGATGCAATTAGCTGAATATACAGCTAATATAGGGTAAAGAAAAAATCTTGGTTCGAAATGAAGACAGTCTACAACCTGTCTTTGGGCTAATTTCACTTAGAACAAGGAATCCTCATCCTCAGGCACATATCAGCTCAGGAATAATTTTAGATATTGAGGATAGTACATGATCTTATGGACATTTGCTTTCCTTCCCTCTTCATGGGTTGTAAAGGATAATTGCTTTGAGGAAACATGGGTCATTTTTATGCTATCTCTTAAGTCTTGAAAATCAAATAACTTGAGCATAAACTTTTGAAACTTAAATTTTGTTATTTGTAAAATGAAGACGCGGGATAATAGTAAGAATCAAGTAATATAAGTCTAATAAGCATAAAACAATAATATTAAAGCTCTTATTTATTGACCTGTTTACTGAGTGCCAGGTTTTCCACTGAATAATTTAGACTTGTTATATCATTTTCTCCCTACAACCTTTTAAAAAGTACTATTTGTTTCCCTTTTTACAGATTAGAAGAATGAGGGTTAGTGTTTACTAAATTGGCCCCAAATCACACAATTGTAGAAGCCAACTCCAGAGCTCAGCAGTCTTGAAATATACCAATTACTCTGTTGCCATCTGAAACAGAATTTAACATTAAGCCTTTGATTCAATCCGATTAGCTCCTTTCCCTTTTCCCTTTGGTAGTGTTAGGTCAATCCAAGCTATTTAGGGGAAGAAAGGATAGAAAGAAATTCTTTGAATTTCAAAGGAATCTAATCAGACCTGGGGCCTTGTGACAGGTGACCTGCATCAACATGTTTTTACATTGCCCAGTCCTGAGGCAATTCCACAACATGGGCTTTTAGAATACTGAAACTTTACTACTTAGAAAATCAGATTGATGGGTACTGTTCCTTCTGGACCAAGTAGTATTTGCAATTAGAGTGTCATTAATGGAAAAAGCACAATGTCATGCCTTTTAAAAATAAAACCATCAAGATTTGCTTTAAAGATACTTGCTTAATAATTGAGATATATTAAAATAATGATATATAATTTACAATATTATGTATCATTTGTATGGTAATATTTGAAGCTTCTTAAAGTAAAAGTGAGGATCCAACTGTGAATATAGCCACAATTTCAGGGAAAAATAGGTAACAAATGCTTTGTTTCTAGTTGTATTTCTCATGTTTGAAGCCACATTATGAACTAATTTTTGAACTAATTTACTAAAATATTAGATTGACCTTATTTTATTAAATTAAATGTTCAACATTTATCTATAAATTTAACTATACCCCCCAAATGTTCTTGAATTTAAATTTCCAATTCTCTTCAGAGGGTTATATCAATATAATAATTAATGCAAAGAAATCCTAGTATTTTATGCACTGGAGAAGATTATTGAGAGAAAAATGTTGAATAGCATTTATCACAAACTCGTTCTTTGCAGAAGAGAAAATTCAGTGACTTTGCAAAGTATCTAATGTTATTGGAGTAGAAAATGAAAAATATCCATAAAAAATAATCCAAGTTGATGAAAATTGTAGGGTAAAAATAATTTGAAATTGAACTCTCAAAGGTAGGGTTAGGTCATCAGTCTTTTGTTTAGTCTTTTGGTTGGAAATCTAAAAAGAAAAAAATTCCAAAATAATTTTAGAACCATAACATTTGAGAGATGATTAAAAACTGAAGTTAACTAGTCAACCTCCCTCACTTCCTATGTTAAATGAGGAGATTGAGACTGAGAAAGAATAAGTAGAAAACAGAGTTGTAAAGGACAAAAGACCTTGGAATCCATCTACTACAATGTGCTTTTTGTGATCCAGAAAATTTGAGAGATTTTGAAGGAATACAGAGGTCATTACTGCCAGAGCCAGGTATATATACCCACTGACCACTTCTTTCTATTATTTACTATTTTTATCAGAGTTAAGATGAAACATGATTATTTATTCACTTGATGCACTAAGTAGAATTGCCAAATGCTAAATATTGCTATCCAGTATGTCACAGTTCATGATATTTTGTTTCAACTTAGAGTTGTAAGGTAGGCAACTTTTGTGTACCATATATGTAATTCCCATTCCTGAGAATTAGGAATAAAAAGCAAACAAGGTGCATATCACACTGCTGTGAGAAGATCAAGGTTGAAAGTTTTCAGAGCTGAATATACAGAAGCAATGATTACTAATAAAATTGACAACACTAACTTTTGGGTTAAATAAGAATAAGAACCTTTTACTATGGCAGTAGTTGGGAGAAGAGAAATAGAGGAGTAAGTCCACAATTTAAAAAAAGAAAAGTAGAAATGGTAGATTTTTTATAATATGAATCTTATAACTAGGAACAACCAGGGAAAATTTATTTGAATGATAAAAGATAATCTGAAGCAAATATAAACAAAATTTGTTATGAAGAACTTGGAAGGTATACATGTGAAAATTACGCCCTACCTGTCTTTGTTTCTTCCTGTTTTCTTTGACAGCATGAAAATAATAGAAAGAAGATTTTAAAAGCCAAAACAATAATAGTCCACCAAATGATTTAATTTGGACTGGATAAAATGTACACACACTCACCAACACACACACATACACACACACACACACACACACACACACACACACGCACAAACCAAGAAAGCTTGGTCATCACAAAGTCAATCCTGAAACCCACATAAAGACATAAGGTGGAAAGGTGATTTAAATAGTTGTAGGTAGGAATACGTATATTTTTTATGAAATACTTATAGTAGAAGCTAAGATCCAGTAAGTACAATTTTTTAATTACCAGCTCCAAGAGAAGATGCCAAGGTTTATCTTTGGAGGTTAAATAAATATTGTCATTGTTTTCTTCCCATCATACCCCTCTCTTCCACTGTCCTCACCTGATTGCACTTGATCTGTATGAGAAGATGGACAGTCTCCTGTGGCTCAGAAATTTTCAGAAACTTGCCATTTTTAATATAGGAGTTGAAACGGTGGAATAGGAGTGAACACCAGCCTTATTTGTGGTTTTTTTTTTCCCCCTGTGTTAATTGAAAACAATGTTGCTTAAGTTCAAAGTCTTTCAGGATGGATACTTGTTATTTGTTTTTGAATATAAAATTTAGGGCAGCTAACACAATTTTTTAATATTACTCAGTAGAATGCCATTTGTTGGCAAAATGATAACATGAGAAATTGTTTGCATTACTTTCCATCACTTGAATTTTCACACCATACAACACCTGCCTGCCCAGAGGAATGTGATATCTTCACCTAACAGTGTGACGGTGAAAGAAGTAATCAGAGAGAGAGAGTCACCCTGGTACTGTGCAGAAACTGAGTGAGTTCCTGTTGCCAGCTCAAATGACGCTTTTCCCCGGGAAGAGGAACCCACTTCACCTCTGCAGCTCTCTCAGGCCCATGTCAGTTGAATACTCCTCACCAGTTCTAAAAGTTTGGGCATTTTGTTTACCAATTGTTAGACTATTAATGCATTTCAGAGGCAGTGCTAAAGGAAAAAGACTTCTCCTTTCCCTGGAAAATGCCTCTTTCTACCCTATTTCTAGTTTATTCGAATGTTATGCTGTGCTTGCATTCACATGGGATGCTGTGTTACATTTTTTAGTTGTTTTTGTCTTTTCAGAAATTAGTCACTACAGAATCTGTTCTGGTGGCTCTTGGGCCATGAGGCATGGCATTTCGGGTTGCCCTTTTAGAAACAGCCATTTGAATGTGTCCTCAGATACACTAGCACTGTTGATCTTCGCCTTGTCCTTCATTGGATCTTCCTGTGTCATTGATATCTTCAAATTTTCTCTTAGACTCTTGTGAGTGTAAGATATAAATGAAACAAAGAACAGTGAGGAGATGTTTATCCATCTCCTGGAGCGGGGGATGTACCTCAGTGGTAGAGTACTTGCCTAGCATGCACTGAGCCCAAAGTTCTGATCCTGAGCATCACACACACGAAAGGGAGGGGACAGGTAAGGAGGCCTGCTATAAACATTATATGTCATAAACAAAGCTATGAATTTAATAGTTTATTTTTCTGGCCACATTAAAGGGCACCTTCTTCAAAAAAGCCTTAATAAATAACTCATGCCACTTAGATAATTATAAGACATTTTGTATTGTCATAATTTCTTTCTATCATTATTTTAAAACGCTAGCTGAATTTTCTTTCCTAGAGTTCTCTTTTGAATATTTTTTTAACAAGTATTTATTGAACATCTACCTTGGAATAGGCATTGTTCCAGGTACTTGGCACGTAAAGGGGAACAAAATTGACAAAAATGCTTTAGGGCTTATATTCTAGCAGGAATGACATAAAACAAAATAAAATATTGACATCTCAGCAAGCTGAAAATTTGAGCCTGCACAGGCAGCTGTGCATTTTGTGCACTGTACAACTTCACCGTCATTCACCTTATTATTCCATGTGGATGGTGCTCCCCAGACTTTGCAGTAAAAATCTATGACATCCCAAGTGTCAGCCCTAGGGTTGAGCCAGGTTTAGGAAGAGGCAACTGCTTTTGGTTCAGTGCCACATGTCTTCTTGGTCGTTAATAGAACTGAAGTTTTTGAAGAAACAAGTTTAAATCTTGGTGAAAATCAGCACAAATGAGAACTTCAGTATTATAAACCCTTCAAAATAAACATTGACTGCAGTTAAGCTCAAAGAATTTAGTAATATGATCTTGGAAAACATGAGACTTCACGAATCTCCATATATCCTTTTAGGAAACTGTGAAGTATGAGATAGAAATGCAACAAAGAAAAGGGAGGACTGGGGCTAGAGATGGATCTCAGTGGTAGAATTGTTGGCAAGACAAATTTTTCTGTCTAATGTGAGATTCTTCAAGATATTTTTACCAAAATTCTTTAACACCAACAAGATCACTTGAAAATTAAGTTTAAGGCCATATCGTCTTGGATCTAAAATTCAAGTTTTGAGTAGAAATTCTTATTGCCCATCGAATACTTCTGTGCTATGGTGCGCAAACGTTATATGACATATGGGCTCTTGCCAGTCCCAGTCCACTGATGTTACCATGTGGGTGGCAGGCTGTACCTTGGCTTACAGGTGCCAGAGGACTCACCTGCTGGCTTGACCACAGCTGAGCACATTTACCATTTACTGGGATATGTTCACACAAATATCTAGAAGTAGACTGTCCCTTGAAGCTTTTATTTTCCATTTCTATTTTTCCTTTCCTCCAAAAATAGATTTATCAGGAATATCTAAATTCAGAAAAACTATTCTTTCTAATATTTTGTTTTCCTGTTAGTTCTTGGTGTTGAATCATGTGATTGAGCAAAGAATATAAAGTAATTGTTCTGTTGATAGCGAAATCCAAAGGTTTTGGCTCTTATCTGAATTGAAAAGTTTATAGTTACAACTTAGATCAACAAATAAAGTTGTTACCAATATAACAGAAGTACAGAAGTGAAGAGGCTTACTAGGAGCTTTGCATTGAGTATGCCCTATCTGAATTGCTTAGGACCAGATATATTTTAAAATTCAGAACATTTTGTGCCGCAGTCCGGCTGCAGCATAATAACCGGGGGGTGACGAATAACTTGTGTACGTTGATGCAGCAGGAATGGAAGCCGTTTATTGTAGGACAACAGAGCTATTTATACATTTTGCACAGCTTATCTAATTAGCATAAACTAGATACATCAGTCAACCAATCAGGAATCTCCACACTTAATGGCTCGCTTTTCTTACTTCTCAAACCACTCCCTCTGGCATTTTGCCAGGCACCATCCAGACTTGTTTACGAACTCTAACATTTCTCTGGCAAAATACCACGTGTTATTTTGACTTGTCTACAGACCTTAACAATTTTGAACTTCTGGTTTTTGGAGTAGGGATGTTCCATTGGTAGTCTACGTAAATCTCCATAAACTCAAAATACTCCCAAATCTCTATTCCCAAGCATTTCAGACAAGGGACTTAGCTCAACCTATAATACCTCAACTCTAGTCTGTAACATTTTGATAGAGGTTAAGTAACATTTCTAGGAAAATTCCATTGCCCAAAAAGTTGGTAGAGGTGGGCAAAGTGTCAGAGTACACAGATAACTTTTCTGCAAGTTACCATTTGTATATTTTATATGTACTTAAATTTTAGCAATTCATTATGCTTTCTTTAAGTTGCAAGAATGACAAATGGTTTTAGCTAGGCAGAGTTTTGCTGGCAATACATTCAGCATGAAAATGATATTATAAATTTGGTTATAAGTAAGCATAACTCAAGAATATAATAGGTATATAATAATGTCTTTAGCTGGGAGATAGTATGGTTTAGTAATTTTGAAAAACAATGAATTTTTGAGTGGAATAAAACTAGATTTATACTCTAAGTGCAAGATATGCCTGAAGACCTTGAGCATGAAACATTAGACCTGATCCCCTTTTTCATTATTAATAAAATGGAAATTTCGACACCTAATTTAGGCATGTTGTACAGATTAAGTCAGATAATATCACATATCTTCTCCAGTGTTTTATCCAAATGAGGTTCTCAATCGGTTGTTGCTATTACAGTTATTTAATTATATGTATATATGTTAGTAATTATTTATTTAATACAGATACATTTATTTTAAAAAATTCTATTTCTCTCACAAAATAAATTTGTCTATGATTATCACACTTTTTTGTCTATGATAAGAGCAGATTATATATTTGAAAAAAATTTGCCAGTTAATCAAAGAGAATTTGATTTGTTATTTCTTAGTCCTCTTAATTGTTTTCTTCTGTATGTATTCTTTTGAAGTTTTATATTTTACTATAATATGGTTAATTTTTGAAAGCCTTTGGTTGTTGTATCTCCACTGTCATTTTTAATTTTGCCAGTATGTTTTTCTCAAAAATGTTAAATTTTTCAATTATATGCAATGAGACATTAGAAATGATATATAGGGGCTGGGGATGTGGCTCAAGCAGTAGCCCACTCGGCTGGCATACGTGCGGACTGGGTTGGATCCTCAGCACCACATACAAACAAAGATGTTGTGTCCGCCAAAAATTAAAAAAAATAAATATTAAAAAAATTCTCTCTCTCTCTCTCTCTTTAAAAAAAAAGAAATGATATATAAATGAATTTTTAACTGTGAATTCACAATTAAAACAGGAAGCAATTTGGTATGTCTTATACATTTGAACACTTACTTAGCAAAATCATAAACTTATACAGGTACACACACACACACACACACACACACACACATGCTTAGGAACAAAGCTTTATAAATGATACACAAACTTACCTTTGAGGCATATTACCATTATGAGTTAAAACAAAGGGGATAGAACCTTGATATTGGACTTTATGTGTACTCATACTGCCTGCCAAATTGGAATAGGAGAGAATAGTTGATGAGTGAGATAGTAACAATCAAGGTTGATCACAATCAACGACTATTAAGATTTTAAGTTATGATCAGCACAGCCTCAGAAGTCTGAAGTCCTCAAATCTAATTCTCTGTGAGCTTAAGTGATCCTGTTACTTTTCGTCTGTGAATAGGAAGGCAGTTTTTAATATTTTATAAATTAAGTGTACGTATTAATGAAAATTGTTTACAGGTATTTAAAGGTTTTACTCATGTAGTTTTAGTATTATTTTGGCCATCTTCTTTTTCAAGATGTGTTTGTTATCAAATCCTTTTTAAAAAAAATATCATAAACTTAATAATTTAATAACTGAGCTTTCTCTTAAGCAGAATTAATTCACAAATTCTGTACTTTGAATTACTGAATGTGTTCTGTTGTTCAAATATCTAGGTGTCTATTTATGTTACCATGATTGTTGACTCATTCCATTCTTTAAATTAAATACATTCTGCAACTGCAGGCCTCTGTTGGTATTAGGCATATATATATATATATATATATATATATGCCCCTGATGTCTAGTGAAGGAAATATAGACATATAATAGAAATACAAAAAACTAGAGTAAAGTCAAAGTATAATAACATCTCCATTTGTATCGGGGGAGGTAGCTAAGACAGTAAGATGAAGGTGATACTAAAAGTATATTGATATTAAATCTAGTTTCTGTTGAATGCAAGATAAGGTTCTACTTAACACCCAGTGCTGTGCTAGGGACTTATGAAAAGGTGGACAGGGTAGCTTTTTGATGTCTGAAGGCATACATGGGCATGGCTTACTTAGGATGTAGAGAGACACTGGGTGTTGCTAATAAATAGCGTATGTGAGGTTTGGTGATTTAAGGGTCGGAAATGTACATGAAGAAGTTGGTTGGAGGTTAATCATAAGGGCTTTCTATATTTTCCAAAGATGCTTAGATTATATCCTGAACACAAATTGGAGCCAGTGAACATTTAGAAATGGGAGAGTGATATGCCTGTCTTGTTATTGAGAAAGTTGTCTGCAGTGATAGCATAAGGGAAGAGACTATTGGCAATATTGTTGTAAGAATATAAGAGAGCACAAAGCTCTGATGGAATTTTTAAAGGAGTTTAAGTGAATTTTAAAATTTCAGGGACATTTCTAGGAACAACTGTCAACATTTTATGTCTGGATTTAAAAAGGGACAGGGAAATAAATTTTTTTTTCATGCATACACCCAACTCATGCATACTCTTATTAAACACACATAATCAGACATTGCTCTAGGTAGGAGACATACAGAGACAAATTAGATACGTTTTTTTACCCTTAAAAAGTCATTGCTATAGATAACTGAGAGGAAGTCTAGTATACCAGAGGAAGAAGAGGAGGGGAGAAGGGGAAAACAAAGAGGGGGGCAAAGGGGGGATCATAAACTGAAATCAATTTCCCTGAATTTATCAGTTCGTCGGGATAAACCCAACTACTATATATAACCAACCTTAAAGCTCTAATAAAAAAATTTTTTAATCAAGATAGGCTTATATTTATTTGCATATATTTAGTGATTGTGACAAATAAAGTTTATTTTTCCTACAAAAAAAAAAAAGAAAGAAAGAAAGCTCATTGCTTGGTGTTTTTCCCAGGGATATTTTGGGGTTTTCTTTTTTTTTTTATTAATCATCATAATAATTGATGCATACTTTTCCCATATGTAGAATAACAACACTAAGATTTTCCAAAACATAATCTCATTAATCAGTGTATTAATTATGATTGCTTTCTTGAAATGCTCAATCTTTTGTCTTCAATATTTTTTATGTCCTTGGGCTGGAATACTACTCTCTGTTTCTTATAAGTGACTTGGAGAATGAAAATATGCATATAGCTGTTTTCAAGGATAATGCATTACTGCATTAGAGACAAATATAAATATCTTACTCCTCCCACCCCAGATTTTGATGGCAGATTTCTATGGAATATTTGTAGATTCAAATTAAGTAGAGAGAGTGTTAATTAGTGTGCATATTTTTAATTGTCTATAATAGGAAGCTAATTGGTGTTTTCCTTAAAGAATGAATTTAAGAAAATGTGATTTGAAAAGTATAGTTTTGCTAATCCTACTGATCCAAGTAACAGAGACTATTGATTGAGTAAAATAAGCGTTTTTTATTGTTTTAAAGCAAGCTGTGTTCTGAGAAAAGAATTAAATGGTGGTAATAACTATAAGATTCAATACATGATAATGCTGACCTCTGGGCATACTTTTATAATGATTAACTAATTAAGTTATGTAACTGAAATTTTGCATTCTGATATTGGTAGGTACAAGCAGATACAAATGTTATAGTAGGTTAAAGTCAGGTTGGGAACAAAAGAAATAAATACATGAAAATAGTTACATAAACATCTTATTTGCCTCCATATAATCTACTGATATAAAAGGCTAAAGGGTAGTCTGTCAGAAGATTGGGTAAATAAAACATTAGAATGCTTTATATTATGGAGAATAATTCTAAAAGGAGTTAAAGGAATTTAAGGGGACAGTATCAGTGAAGGTCAGAATGGAGGCAATATATGTATTTATCAAGGAATATGTAAGATAGAATAGCCATATGGACAAATAGATTGACAAAATAATTCCAAGTTGGGGAGTATTGTGAACAAATATGATGCCAAGAGACTGGAGGGGTCTGAGGACTGTGTGTATGGGCCTAATGTGACTGTGGTGGTGCAGAAAGTTGGAAGAGAGCGGCAGAGGACAGAGACTGAGCAGAGAGAAAGATTGGTCCTGGAGGTTTGTTGAGGAATAGAAGCTCTTAGAGAGACCAAAGGTGACTTCATGGCCAGCAAAAGGGAAAGAGGAAAACAATACTCTTGGAATCAATACCATGTCCCTCAGAGCAAAGGAAGTTTCTTCTCTTTTAATAGATAATAGGTAGGTGTGAAGTCTAAGTTCAGCCTCACATTGGGAACAGAGTATATAGTCAAAGACAGAAAAAAAAAAAACAATCTACCTATTAGTTTAACTAAGGCTGAACTTGAGTTTATCATCTGCAGCCCTAGGGAAGATCACTCAGAACATAGATTTCCATCCCTTTGGCTGAGGGTGATTTTGAGGTAGACTGGATATCAATGACATTTTGATCTGATACTTCATGTGGACATATGAGCGTATCTATAGAATGTCTGCTATGTTTTCCTTTAATATTACTTAAATTTCTAGTTAGAGAACCCTGGGGAAATAAGTGCCTATCTCATATATAAACTATTTCCAGAAGTTATAAGTGGAAGAAACTAGGGAGAAGAGAATAAGACAAAGCTTTCTAGTCAACACTTAGATGGAATTTTAGAGCACCAAACATTTTAAATGCTGAAGAAATATTTTGAAGTTCTTTCATTAGATATATTAGGTAGGTACATTTATTTTTAATAGTTCAACAATGATCTTCTCTTTTCTAGGCTATAGCTTCTGGAGTGATAGAGTGTGAGAGGAGGGATGAGATGAGTAAAGGGTAAATATCTTTAAGCTGAGTGAATTTGAAATGCCCTCTTCATCAGTTTGCATTATCCATGTCTCCCTAGATTTCCAGTCTTGCCTTATGAGAAACTGTCTTAAATAATGCCTCTTTCATTGGTTGCACATATGAATCATTTATGAGCTCTTTTGTTCACTTTTTACTATCCTATCCACCCAGCTTACCAAACTATTCCTTTAATCCATAGCTCCATTCTGCTGGAATTCCTTTTAGAGGCATGTGACTCACTTATATGGAATTATAAACAATAGGTACAACCTTAGCTACCTTCCATGGCATCTATATGGTTCTTCAGAAGCTCTATTCTTGCCATACCAAATGATGGAAGCATGGCCCTAGTTCTACTGTTTCTCTCTAATTCCCTTTCTCTACTTCTTAGGTAGTCTCGGGGAGGCACATCTGTTGATCATCTGCCCAGATAGACATCTAACCAGGGAATTATAATAATGTATCTGAATTCCATTACTGAGAGCAACTCACATAATCTGTAGTTATCTTTAACATACTACACTTAGTTTCAAGGAGAATTTTGTCATGATCAAATGCTCCCCACAAGGCGAAAGCTTGATGATGAGCCCCTTTCTTGACAGATGGATGCAACAGAGGAGGTGAGGTGATGCTAAAGATGCTTCCACCATTTGGTGACTGCAGGACCAGTTGTGTCTCCTCAGAGTAAGCCTGTCTCTTCTCTGCTTTTGAAGCATCGTGACAATTTTCTTTAAATGTAAAGTAATTAGCATTCCTGGCAATTCTTCTCCAAAAGAAAGAGTCTTACATAACATCATGTTGTAAATCATATCACATGTACATACCTATACATGCTATTGATTCTGGATACCCTTAGTTAACTAATCACACAAGTAATAGAAGTAAAAATTCTGAGTAATAAAAGAGAATGCTCTCAGAGATCCTTGGCTTTTCAGTTTATCCAACCTCAATCTAAAATCTTAGAATTACTTGTAAATTTAGCTTAATGATCTGATAAGCTTGGTTCTAATTCTCCAAATGAGAAAGTTAGTCTGCTCTATGCTTATATACTGAGAAATGACAACCGCCAGCAAAGATAAGCATATACCCTCCTATAATTTGTTTAAAAAAGAAGGAAAGTATATTTGAAGACTTTCAAGGCTTTATAATGTAATTCATGTAATATAAAATTCACACGTTTAAAATATACTTTTCAGTAGCTTTTATTGCAGTCACCAAGTTGTGTAATCATTACCAAGCTCTAATTTTAGAATATTTTTCTCACTTTCCTCCCCCAACAACACACAAAAAATTCTACACCCATTAGCAATAATTCCCCATCTCTACAACTTTAGCTCTAATAACCACTACTGTACTTTCTGTCTCTAAAGATTGTTCTATTCAGAGAATTTCCTTTAAAAAAATGGAGAAATGATGCAATATATAGTCTGTTATGACAGGTTTGTTTCTCTTAGCACATATATTAAGGCTTATTCATGTTGTGGCATCTATCAGTAGTTTATTAATTTTAGGGCTGAACATTATTATAGATAAATTGTAGTAAGATCTCTGACGCAAGTCAGTTTCGTCATGAAAAAATGTAGAGATGGAGGTAAGCATCCCACAGTTTTATTGGTAAATACCTGTGAAAGGGAAAGAGTAAAAACAGGGCTGCATAGTGAGGCTGAGAGGCCACAGTGTAGATCTCCCAACAGATTCTGCAGAGCCAGGAATGCCCCTTGGAGGAATCCTGCAGTGGGAAGAAATGGTCAGGCCGCCTTCTGCAGTTGTTAGACAGGGGTAGTCCTGAAAATAAGGGGACCTCTGCTTGGAAGTCTGAAGCAAATCCAGATAAAACAACCAGCTGTCAACTAACCATACTCCTTACAACTGGGAAGTGGGGCTTTCCTCAAAGGGCAATCTGAGTGTCATTATCTGTGTAGTTAATCTGGGTAAAATAAACATCTATTGAAAAGAATGTCATTTATCGGAACATACACAATGGGAATGCCAAATTTAAAATATGCCACCACTGCAAAGTCATTTCTTATCTTCTTTCCTTTACCAATTCCTTGAAGGCGGATGTTCTTAACCATCCTTTTGAGTCAACTTTCTTCAAATAAGAATCTTTACACACAGTGGGAGCTTAATATATGTTGATTGACAGGCCTACTCAAGCAAGACAAATACTCCTAACTCTACACTAAGAAATGCTGCAGGATTACAAAGTGCATATGAAAGTTGCCTAAGGCTGTTGGGTGACTTCCCAAAGGTTACACAATCCAAAATAGAAACCATGATTCCACACAATGCCTGCCACTCAACATGCTAACAAACCTCATCCCCAGTGAATGTTTCTGTTCAGGGAGGAGCCTTCAAGGATTAGCTCCTTTGTTAGTTCTGAAGCTCCCTTGCTCTAGAGCCACTTTTGAAATCTTTTTATAAATAACATTGAGCCATATGCTACACCCAGTTTGAAGTGCCTAAAACCTGCCTGAATTCCATAGACCTCATTGTGAACTGAGAAGCTAATCTGTACTCTCTCAGCCTTGAAATTTGCCACTCAGAAAACTACATATTCACAATTTGGGAATCTGTAATGATGCATTGTAACTGACAGATGATCTAATCTGCGGGCACATATTGCTTTTGGTTTTACTTACTAGAGATAGCAGAGATTTCTCTCATTTCTATGATGGACCATTATGTATTTTTTTACGAATCATGGCAGCAGTGTAATAAAATTTAAAAATTCCATTGGTTGAGTTTTGAATGACTTCATTGCTCACCATGCACAATAAACCTGCATCATTGTTTGCACATAATATACATATTTTAAAATATGCCTCATTTCAGAGTATATAGCATCCTCTATAGTTGTAGAAAACAATTTAATAAAATATTTTCCTAAAATTCCTTTGGGGTTAAAAGTAATAGAAAACAACTTTGGAAAATATTAGAGAGTCACATATAATTGGGAATTAATTAACTAAAGTTTTGCTTTATATACTTGTATTTTAATCATGGTAATAATAAAATCAGTATGCATTTGTTGACTGTTATTATCTTTTCAAAGAACAGAACACAGTAATCTTCTCTTTAATATTTTAGACACTTACCCAGAAACCACTGTCCTACCTCCTTGTAAGAAAACCCTCTCTGTGAAATATATATTAGAGAATATTTTAACTAAAATCTGCATATATTTTATAGTTTATTTTAACTAAAATATGTCAGGTATATAAAAGAAAACATGATCTAACTCATTGCCTCCAAGATTCCTACTTTCTAAGTTCTGATATGAAGTGGTAGGAATTATAAGTAAAACTGGATTTCAATCCCATACATTGACTAAAGTTTTTTTTTAAATATGAAGAAATATTTATAGTTGAGATCTAATTGTTTTGCTTTTAAATACCTTTTTTAAAATTTATTCTTCTCCTTCCATGTTTCTATTGGTGTATGATAGTTTTACATACTGTTGGGATTTTTGTTACATATTTATATATACACACAATAAAATAATATAGAGTGGCCAATATCACTCCCTAGCACTTTGCCTCTTCCTCCCCACCTCCCATCCCCTAGTCCCTTTCCTCTACTGATCTCCCTTTGATGAGGTTCCCATCTCCAGTCTTTTTATTCCCCTTTATTTCTCTCTAGTTTCCACATACGAGAGATAACATATGCCCCTTGACCTTCTGAGTTCGGCTTATCATAATAGTTTCAAGTTCCATACATTTTCCTGCAAGTGACATAATTTCATTTTTCTTTATGGATGAATAAAACTCCATTGTATATATAAACCACATATTCTATTCATCCATTGACAGACATCTAGGCTAGTTCCATAGTTTGGTTATTGTGAATTGTGTAAGGGTATTTATGTATCACTATAGTATGATAACTTGAATTGTTTAGGACAAATACATTCCAAGGAGTGGTATTTACTTTTAAATACTTTTGCACTGATTATTCATCACCCAAATATTTAGTCTTTACAAGAAGCCCTGTTATAATCTTAACATAAAAATCACCAACTGGTAAAGGTAGAAAAACAAAAGCGCATTTCTTGAAAATGATGAAAGTCAAATATACTTAAAAAATAACCCAATGTATACCTGAGAAATGATACATATCTAGTATGAGAAAATAATAGTCAGACTGTTGTCTCTACTCTTTTTTCTTGGTGAATTCTTTGATTTTCTGAATGACTTAAAGTTAAAGGAATGAAAAACATAGCAAAGGACATCCAAACTCAGAACCTGTCCTATTCAACGTGGAGTTTGGTCCATCTATTGTTTTGAAAGACCCCCGTCCAATGAAAGACCCCCGTATCCCTGTCCAAGGAGAATCACACGAAACACTGGCTGCAAAAGCAAGAGGTTGGTTTATTGGGACACAGGCGCCTGCGGGCGCCCAACAGAACCTCAGCCGGAGCTTTGGTGAACTGGCACACCGGACTTGGGGATACAGAGATTTTTATAGGGTTTGGGACAGGTTTCGCGCGCGCGGGAAGCAATAGGTTTCTTATTGGTTTGTTTAAATCTAGCATATAGGCCACCTAGGGGGTACAGGTCTGCATTCCAAAAACCACAGGTCTGCATTCTATTCTTTCTGTTCCTGCTTATCTGTTCCAGTTTATTCATTTATGCCTCAGGATGCAGGTGCTCTGTTCTTCAACCGGTTGTCCGGGGAGAGCATGCCTGGCGCCTGAACCTGTTTATGGCGTGCCTGGTATCTTGGTTTCATATCTTGGCCTTAGGTAACTGGGCTGACTGGGCTAGGGTCTTTCAGTTTCTGTAATCAGAACCTCTCCCTTCTGCAGGTACATGCATATGCCTAAGAACCTCCAACTTCATGTTTTAGCAGTTCCCATTGTCAATTTTCTTGTCTAAAGTTTATAGATAACTATTACAAAAATCAAATCAGTCTTAGAAAATGATCTGAAAAATGCATAAAGACTATAGTACTAATAGAAATATATAATATATATGTATATACATACATAAATATGCATAAATATATTGATATGATACTGGCATTGCAATCTAAATGCTATACCGATCACACAAACAGATTTTGAACCTGTATTTCATGAATGCTCAATACATGTGTGCTGGAATGGTGCTGGAATTACACTGTATAACAAGTAGAGTGACATTTCATATTTTCTATGAGTTAGAGGAATGTAGAACCCTATTTTCAGTGTGAAAGCCTAGGAAAAACTTAACATTTTAAGTGTCCCTGAGAAGAGAAAGGAGATCCTGAAAATTATCTTAAATTACTAAAGGGACATATCTAGCTTGATTGAGATAAAATTCCTTATTTATTTATAATCCATCTCAAAGCCTGTGATGTCTTCTATTAAATAGATACAAGCAGAATACTAGTATAATTATTCTTCATTAAAATGAGGGAGAGCCGTACCCAGTACCCAGATAAGTGAGGAAGAACATATTTATTCAAATAGAAAAGTGAGGGAGAACATATTTATTCAAATAAAGTTGAATAAATATGTTCTTCCTCACTTTTCTATATTTTCTATAGACATTATCAGGGCTATTTTACCAGGTTATGATCAGGATCATTATGGTTTAGATAAATGATTGGATTATGGGAGCCTTCACTAATCGGTATATTTACTCGCTTGAATGGATTAGCTGGATGGTAGGTCAGGTATGGTTGGAGGAGGTGAGCAAGTTGTGGACCTGCCTTTGAGATACATATTTAATACCTCTTGAACAGAATTCTCTCTCTCTATTCCTGGTGGCCATGTCCTGAGCTGCTTTCTTCCATCATACTCTTGTGCCATTATGTTCTACCCTCATGTTTGGCCCAGAGCAATGGAGTCAGCTGACTGACTCAGTCTATGGTCTGAGACCTCTGAAGCTATGAGTACTGTATAAACTTCTCCTCCTCTGAAATTGTTCTCTCAAGTATTTTAGGTGTAGCAACAAAAATGTTGACTAAAACAAGGTTGCTTACGTTTACTAAAGATAATGTATATTTTCCATCCTTGGAAGAGGGAGGTAAGGAGGGAGGGAAAGAAAAATTATCTTAGTAGTCGGTGGGAAACTGAGAAAACCAAAATAAGTATTTCCAGTTGTGTAGAGAATGTTTCCCATGTCAAATAAGAATTGAGGCCAGGTGTCCTAAGTGGTCCCTCAAAGTTCTAAGTTTCTATGGCTTCATATTATATTATGTAGCTACTCATTAGGCTGAAAATGTAACCACCAAAGATAAAAGTATAGAAGTAAATTCTGTAGGAGTTATTGCAGAGGTAAATTGTTTTAGTGTCACTACTGTGACAAAAAGATCTGACAAGAGAAAAATGGCACTCACAGTTCAGAGATCTCAGTCCATGGGTGACCAACTCTCTTGCTCTGGGCTCATGGTAAGGCAGAACATCAAGGCAGAAAACTGTGGCAGAAGGAAACAGCTCAGAACATGACAATCAGAATGCAGAGAGAGATTAAGCTCCACTCAATAGGGACAAAATATACCTCAAGGGCATGCTGCCAGTGACTCACTTCCTCCCATACTAGCTCATCTACTGGATTAATGCACTGATTAGGTTAAGGCTCTTAGAACCTAATCATTTCACCTCTAAACATTTTAGCATTATTTCTCACATGAGCTTTTGGGGGACACCACATATCACAACCATAACAGAAATACTTCCTTTTTAGTGGTATTTCAAAGGTTGACAAATGATAAGGAGAGTATCTAAAGTAGAAACAAAATGAGTAAATGAGCCAAAGAGACAAATGCTTGATGTATTCAGGAGGGCTTACATGGAGAAACCTCCTAGCAGTCATAGCATTTATAGACAGACAATGGGGACTTAGCCTGGAGAAAGAGGCAGGGTATTTGCCATGGAGAGCAGTGCATGCCAGGTTGTAGCAGGCAGAAACATTTGTGAGGTAGAAAAGAAAAGCTGCTCTTCTTTATCAATGGAAATGCAAAGGAATGTCTAAGGGTGTCCCATTCCAGGATAAACACTCACAGTAACTCCAGGTGAACTGGGCTGCGTGAAATAATCACACAGAGACAGAGAAATACCTTTTTCTTTGGGTCCTGTGAAGTCTCCTTTGACCTTAGGGGTCCTTTGGAAAGAGAGCAGAGCACGTGCTGAACATTTTTATTCAAATGAGGCAAGGGGTAGGTTTACAAAGGAAAAGGTGAGGGTAGTTCAACTCCTCTAGGTGTCACCTATTCCTAGGGCCACGCCTTGATATCTGAGAGAGGGAAAAGCTCAAGTCACAAGTCATGGCACTACCACACCAGACTATAGTGATCTTTCATATCCCCATGATGCATCAGGACCTAAAGGTACCTGCAATTGGAGTGGCTCCCTACACAAGGGTTCATTATTGCTTAATATACATTTTATCACCAAGAGATAGATCAGGGTCACTATTTCCTTTTTTATTTATTTTTTTCCTGAAGCACCATTAAAACTTTAAATGTACTAGAGCCTTTTCTCTTTGTAGGGAAGTACAAAATACATATCCATTGTTTTTGACTATCAGCTGGGATTTTTTTTATTTTATTTCACTGCTGTTAAGAGTTTACTTTTATTCAAGCTGTTAAAGTACTAGGAAACAGAGTTTAAGTAGCAAATGGATGATCCAGAGAATAACACTGCTTCTCACTGAGTACAAGGTTATGTTTCAATCAAGGATGCTCTCTAAGTAAAACAGTTCAAATAGAAGGTAAAAAAGGGACTTGTGCAGAAGTTGTGTTTGTTTACTTTTTAATAGCATAGTTCTCTTGATATTCAGTGATACTTTTATTGTCATGTGGGCCTTTACCTAGTTGTCTAATGTGCAAAAACAATTTTAGTACTTTCACTGACACAAGAAGATGAAGAAATCTTATAAAAATCTCTGAATATAAATGTTTATACTTATTAAATGCATATGTATAAAAATTTAATGTTTTAAATGTATATGAAGTGATTTTTGTGAACTACTACCCAAATTAACAATAATGTAACTAAATTAAAAAATTAGTCAGATGTATTCATCAGGGTATTTGCCATGGAGAGCAGTGCATGCCAGTTTATAGCAGTTAAAGATGCGTGATTTTTCTTATCTGGTTTCCTTTATTTCATGTACATTCATTTTGCAATTTCATGAAAAGAAGGACTGAAATTATAGTTAATTATAAATTTTTGTAATGCTGTCTAATGGTGTCAACACTCTGTGTTTCATTTTTTTAAAGTAATTTACATTATTTTAAACATATATTGCCTTTTAAACTGGTATGTTTAAGTTTAGAATGAAAATAGAGTTTGTGGGATTTCTCACTTGAGAGCCTCAAGTGGGTGGAGATGTTTACTATCCTACTATTCTTTTTTCTTTAAGTTTTTTTTTTCTTTTTTTTTTTTTTTACACTTGTAGTTGGACACAATACCTTTATTTACTTTATTTGTATGTAATGCTGAGGATCGAACCCAGGGCCTCACACGTGCTAGGCAAGCATTCTACCGCTGAGCCACAACCCCAGCCCCATGTTTACTATCCTTTATCAAAAAGCTTTTGCTTCCTTCTGAACTTATCCCCTTCAGAGTTCTCTAAATTTCCGTTGCAAGTGCATACCTGATGAAGATGAGAATTTCTTCTTGGCAAGAATAGCCTCAAGGGTGCTGTCCTAGAGATGCTGGGTATTATACTTTTCACAGAAATGTTATGGTTAAATCCTATCCAATCCTGACTTTATAGTGTTTCATGGTTAGGATTTGGATCCTTTGTCCTTGTTGCAGTCAAATAGTGTGCATGTTCAACCCATGGCCAATTGCCAATCTCTAGGTCAAATTTAGCCCATAGACTATTTCTTTAAAACGCCAAAGATCTTTCATATATTTCATTTTGAATACCTTTGTGAGTGCCACAACTCTTCAATTTTTTTGTGTGTATGTCTTCTTTTCCCCCTTAAAATGTCCTGGCTAGCCCTACAACCACTGGTCCAGAATTCTTCCATGGCTATAGGGTCTGTAGGAGTGACCAATGAGTCTCAATCCTAGCCTTGGAATTCTAGTACCAGAAGGTTTGGAGGGCTTCCAGGGCATCAGTATTTCACAAAATGCTCCTGTATGCTACTGATGCCCAGGGAGGGCTGAGGAGCATGATGGTACTTCCTTGAATTAGAGTAGCAGTTTGCTTTACTAGGTGTATTAACTAAACAATCTTCACTAATTCAAAGCTTAGGTTATTATAGTAGTTTTCAAGGAAAGAAAAATTGTCAAACAAAATCACAAAGCCAATAATGAACGATTATGCTTAGCACCTAATACATGTTTTGTTATGGAGTCCTTACATTAGTAAACTCTTGAAGTGTTTTCATCTTGGGTTCTTGACTTTGTTATACCCCTTTCAATGTTTTCACATGTCAAGGGTCTCACTCTGATTTTTTTTTTCCTGGTGTATTTACCTCATAGAAATTGATTTTTCAATTATAATTATTTTTGTTTTCTATTGACTTTTTCCTCCTCTGGAATGTGAACTTCATGAAGATCTTCTTTTTCATTCCATGAACTTCACAAAAGAGTAGACTCTTCCATAATCAGATCTCAATTTATATTGTTGAATGAATGAAGGTCTACTTATTTATCATTATCCTTAACTTCCCATGACCTCTTTTCTGTTTTATTCTTCTGAATAGAACATTTTAAATCTAATTTGAAGTAAAAATTTTAGTTCCCTAAAGAAAACAACACCTTGGTATTACTGTTCTTATTATCACCCAGTCTGAACGATTCTGTCATATAGAGGTATTTAAGAAGAGTAAAATACATGATAAAATTTCTTTTTTCATTTTTAAACTTTCAGTTATAATAGTAGCTATATATACCTCAAGGAAGAATTATAGTGATTAATGTCTGTTTAGTAATTTCAAAATAGTAAAGAACCCCCAAGAAAAAAAGAGTCCTACAAATGTATATAAATAGTGTAATTGTTTTTATAATTTGTAGAACACAGAGAGAAAATACCTACTCACATTCACAAGGGTATTATTGGGATTAATTAATTAATGTTTACAGATCATTCAGAGTGAGGGGAAAACACACTTCCTTTGCTATTTCAAGTACATTCCAAAGGTGAAAAGGCAAATTGTGTTTTCTGTTTAGAGTTATTTGCCTATTTATCCCAAATGTTCAGATTAATTGCTTTTTGGTAATTGTCTTCCTAAACCACACATCAGACGCCACTACCCTTTCTACCTCTGTACATGAACAGACACAATAGCCTTTTGCTCTGTTTCTACAGATGGAAGTAACCCGTCAATGCCTAATGAATTAGACCCTCTTTCCAAAGATAGCTCACTTTAAAAAAAATATGTGTTTTAGTCCTTTTTTCTTAATTTTCCCTTTGCTGAGATGATAAACTATTATTTGAATGTGATTTTTTGTAAAGTTACTGAGTTTGACATTTTCTTTTCAGACAGATATGGATTTGATGCCACTGTTATGGTTCTTTGTTTCTGTGACTATTACACACAACTCTGTATTGCCACATTCCAATTTAGTTTGTATTAAGATGTAGGACTTTTTAGTATATATTAGGATGTATTAATGAGACATACACTATAGTCATATTGATTTCCCAGTTTCTTTATTTCTCTTATATTGCTCAAAATCTTTGAAGTGACAACTAAGTGTTTATGATTTTTTAAATGAGTTCCAAATATAAATTTTGGCATTAAACTTGCCACAGTACTCTGTTTCCCTGTTTGTATTTACATCTTTATTACCTCTTTATCAGTGTGTCTTCCATATATCATAGCAGACCATTCTTATCTGACACTCTCTTTTCCTAACTTAGTGCATATTGCATTGCCAATAACTGTGTAAAAGCATAGGGATTACATGATTAACTGTGGTATCATTATAACAACTTCTAGTTACTTAACTGGTACCAAAAGGCCAAGGCATATCCAGGAGCTCTATTGAAATTAGCATCAAGCTGACATCTGATTATTTTTGCATGATACCTTGCTTAGCAAAAGACCTTATGGAAAAAGTGAAATTATATGTATTATTCATGGGTAGAGAGGATGATTAATAGGTTCTATATCTCCTTCCTAGACCCTACTTGTCTCCTTGTCTCTATCTCAAAGAAAACAGCCCAGATATTTTTTTTGGTTTGCTTTTTAGTCCAGAAAATCATTAAGGGATGATAAGATATGTTGACAAGAAAAAATCAGTTATAAAGCTGAATTGTAAAGTCATATAAAGGTCATGGGTTGAAGAAGGAAGTCAAGGTTTGTTTGTACTTAGATATGGGGTTATCTTCCTCTGTTATAATAATAAACAAGAGAACAGCATTCAGTCTTTCTTTTTTCTACTCCTAAAATACAAAAAATTAATTAACTTCTCTAGTATATTATAAAATAACTACAGATATTAACAATGGCTACTTAAGTCATTGTAATTGTTACATCATCTAGGGATGAGATAATATTTGGGGGTTAGAATTGAATTTAAAATTTTTAGATAAATGAAATTGCTAGGTTTTTTTTTCTTATTTCTCCCTCAAAACTGACAAAATATTTCACAAGTAAGGGAAATATTGGAAGTGTAATGAAAATACAATGCCCAAGACTGAATAAATGCATCTCATTTTATTTATATTTCTAGATGTTGCAAAGCTAAATTATTGGGTTTCTTCATTGTTTTGACAGAACCATGCTGAAAAGTAACTTAATACTTCTTCTATGGTGCTGTTAAATGGAGATGGAACTAGAAACACTAGAGGGCTAGAAATAAGTCTCAATTAGCAAGGGGTTTTCCAAGAATATGTGTGTTCTCATGAGCTCAAGTTCTGTTAAAGATGATATAATTTGTTATGTTTAACTTTTAAAGTAGTTTAAGAGACGGAAATATATTACCAAATATATCTAGATAAATCTTTGCATCTTTACAACTGGATAAAACACTGCAGTCTCAATATTGTCATGTTCTATGGCATATTTTTGCTTGATTACTTTGTTATTAATTTATATCTATGTAAAATAATATCACCTACTTCTATAATAAAGTGTTTTCCCTCTTGAATCCAGATTCTGACTCATTTGAAAGTTACTTGAATAGAAAAAAAAAGCATACCTATGAATATGCAGCTTTAATGGTACTTTCAGAGGCATATTTGACTAAAAATCTCCAATTGCATTATGTGAAGATAATTCTTTGCAGAATAGCTCAGCTTTTGGTTGAAGAACCTGTGTCTGGTTTTGCATTTTGGTTTCATGGGGCATGAATAATATTTATATAAGCAAAGCCACCCATAGTCTGGCTACCATACACCATGTATCAATAACCAAAATTCTGATGCATAGGTTGAGATCATCTTTTGTTGAATTAATGTATTCAAGATGTGAAAGTAATCTTAGAAGTCATATTGGGAGTGGGTTATAGAGGGATGAAAGCATCAAAATTGAAGTCATCAAGCATTGCAGCAAATACTGGAAGGTTTAACATACTGAGGTTCTCAATAGACAATGACTTGCCTCTCTAAATACTTTTTATCAGTTGAGCCAAATGTGATAAATTCTTGATGCATACGTGGAGATTTCTTTATTCAATCACAAGAATATCCCTCTAATCTGAATTTATACATGATTTATTTCTTGTGTGCCATAAGTTTATTATCTATACCCCTTCTATAAGCCATTAGTCAGATATTGCTTTTCAATATTTCTTGACTTGTTGCCTTGTGTAGTTACTTAACTCTTCCATGTCTCTTTTTTTTCTTTCTTTCATACTTTGTATTGAACTCAGGAGTGCTTAACCACTGAGCAACATCCCCAGCTCTTTTTTTTACATTTTATTTAGAGTTAGGGTCTCACTAAATTCTTGGGCCCTCACTAAGTTGCTGAGTCTTGGTTTGAAATCATGATTCTCCTGCCTCAGCCTCCCAAGCCCCTGGGATTATAGTTGCATGACAATACACCTGATTAATTTTTAAAATTTCTGTTTTTAATGTAGATACTCCTTTAAAACAGACAAGCCTTCACCATTTGCTCCTTATCATGGTCCTTCTCTGTGCTAGTGTTTAATTTCAACAACTTACAATGAAAGTGTTCTCTATCCATGTTTATTTTGTATGGTGCATATAATGCATTTCATTACTCTGGCTCCATGACATGATTCTTATGTGTTCTGCCTCAACTGATGGTAAATTACTCATTATGTATGGTGATTCTCCTGTCATTTGTTCAATACCTTTTAATCACAGTGGTGTGGTAGACAAAATATAGGTCCCACTCAACACTGTCCTCATTTTGAAAGAGTCACCTAAAAGGTTACTATCCAACATAGTAAATGACTTATACTTATTTTGACTTTCATCACTCCTCCAGAATACTATTTTACTATCCTTTCTTTTCTCTTCAAAAAGGAAAGTAGTTCTGTCCCTTGTAAAATTTTGTTTCCCAATAATTTTAGAATCTTCAAAGCTGTTGGCTTTGGATTATATTATAACATTATTTAATAACTCAAATCAGTAATCTTCATATGTGATACATTTTTCTTGGAGGAAAAAGTGTTAAAATTTCAAAGTTCAAACAAAATTTGATAATATTATGTTGCTATCAAGTCTGGTTCATAACATCTAATAAGTAGCAGCCATCATAGATAGAATATTTATTTTGAGCTGACCTTACTAAAATAAGTCCTCTCTGTGCAGATGGTAAATATGTTTCACTGCCAATTTTAAAGGGTTTGACACTGCACTATTTTATTTTACTTTGCAGAATCTTGAATTGGTTTAAACAGGAAGAAAATAGGCACTGTCTTCTTACAAAATGTATCATAAGCATTGAAATATGAAGGTTCATTTTGAGTAATGGAACCACTGCATTTATAAGGTGTTTGCAAAGATCATAATTTCCTTAAGTACATAAATACACAGTGCATTGTGATGGGATATGGTTTTAGAGAAGTAAACAATATCCCAATTTAATTTTCTCTTGTCAATCATTTACATAGATAGATAAACATACACACAATAAAGGGAATAATATACAGTAAATCAAAATGACTTTAATGTTTGAAAACACAAATAGAGACCAAGAGACCAGTATTGGCAGAAAACTTCTAGCCAGAACTGGGTTGTATCAGGCTATTCAGCAATATATTGTTAAGGTATATTCTATTGACTATTTACTTTGAATCAGAAAACAACTTTTATAGGGGATGCTATATGGGGAGCATCATGATAGGTGCTTGAGATACCTATAAATAAGACATAAATCTCCACCAAAGCTACAGTTGAATCACTTGCCTTTGGTAGTTTTAATAAATTGTGTGGTACTCCTGAATGAAGCCATTCAAAATCCTTGGCCTTTTTGTACAGCATTCTATCTATCAATGTAGAAAATCTTTATCTGCAATTATTATAAAACAAAACAAAATAAAGTCTAATTATTATTGGAAATTGTCTTATAATGAATTCATTACTATGATTAGGTCTGATAAAAAGAACATTGTTTAATTATATAGACTAGGTACTATTCAGTTGTTTTGAAACAAGATTTATATTAGTCCTTTTTTTCAGATATTATCAAATAAGACACAGAAATACACAATCTAAATGAATATGGTGTGTCAGCATAGAAGTGATTTGAATTGCATAGGTTGGAAGATACACTTGAGCCCATTCAGATTCAAAATGCTATTGCTTTAATGCTCTAAGAAATTATTTGCTTTAACAATAGTTTTCCTTTTATAAGAAAGAAAAATAAAGCAGGGCAATGTCTAATGTCTAATATAAATTATACTAATACAATTACAGTTGCTGAGCAACTGCAGAAATATGAAAATGCTAAGCTCCAGAGCAGTGAGAAGCCCATTTTTTTAGTAGTCATGGATTCATTTTCTTCCTTTTCAAAGTAAAGTATATGGAAAAACTTGATTTTATAAGACTTTTAAATATGTTTAAAGTTCGTTGACAAACAGATTAGATTCAGTGACAGTCTTCTTCAATGTGATTACTCTAGTATTTACTCAGTGAATTATGTTAAGTAATTATAACAGTTTATTGTTTTTGTTCACTTTTATTTGGAGATGGATCTCCTTGTGTTGCCCAGGCTGGCCTCTAACTTGTAATCTTCCATTTCCCATCCCATCTTCAGCCTTCTCAGTTGTTGGGGATGTGCACTACTCTACATTGTACCTCCATATTTTACATTCTTATTTCCTTGGCTTTAGAACTACTAAACAAACATTTTAGAAACTACAAGTGTGGAGAACGGTGATTTGAATCATGGTCTTCACAACATAAAGTATTGGTCTTATGAATTCAATTCAATACATGATTACAATCTTCTCTCATATTTATTTTTTATATTTCAGCCCTATTAACTAATAAAGGATGTGGAATCAGAAAGAGGGAGGAAATGCAAATTTTGGAGGGCAGGTACTGGGGTTTAAATTCAGATGCCCTCAACCACTGAGCCCTATTTTGTATTTTATTTAGAGACAGAGTCTCACTGAGTTCCTTAGCACCTTGCTTTTGCTGAGGCTGGCTTTGAACTCAGAATCCTCCTGCCTCAGCCTCCAGAGCTGCTGGGATTACAGGCTTGTGCTTCAGTGCCCAGCTAGGAAATGCAAATTTTATTTATTTATTTATTTTTTTTTCCATTTTTTTTATTGATTGTTCAAAACATTACAGAGCTCATGATATATCATCTTTCATACATTTGACTCAGTTGGGTTTTGAACTCCCCAAATACATAATGCAGACTCACTTCTGTTACATACTCACATTTTTACATAATGGCATATTAGTGACTGTTGTATTCTGTTACCTTTCCTATCCCCTACTATCCCCCCTCCCCTCCCCTCCACTCCCATCAAGGAAAAATGGGTAGCTTTCAACAGCATAAATAATCAATTGCTGGAGGCTGATAACAGTTTTTTTTTTTTTCAGAATCATTGGTTAGTTTCTAACCTAGGGCACCTTTCTTTGCATCTAGGTTTTACTATAACAAAATCTTCCTCTGCATAGACATTACCAAATGTTAAGACACTATGGTTCTTTGCACGTGGAGTGCAACATCCACCTTAAAATTTTGATTTTAAGAAGATTTTTATTTTTCACTATTTTTATTAACAGAAAAACTAACTGAGTTTTTGAGAAATAAAGTATTGTAAATACCTGAGAGATTTAGAATTAAAATTAAGGTATTAATAATTCTTTATTATGTTATTCTCTTTCCATTTGGTGATTTATTGCTGATTAGAAAATAAAGATTATAATTTCTTTCTTATTTGAAATTGTACATCATGGAATAATTAAGCATGAACTTGCAAGATAAAAAATATAGTTTTTTATGTTAGAGTGTATTTTTTCAAATATATTTACTTTATTTATTTTATATGGTGCTGAGGATTGAACCCAGTACCTTACATGTACAAGGCAAGTGCTCTACCCCAAGTGTTCTACCCCTGAGCTATAATCCAAGCCTCTCAAAATTATAGATTTTTATAATGTCAAATTACATTTTACACTTTCATATGCTATCTTACATTAATTTACTATAACATTTGAAATATGTATTTAATAATTTTCTTATCAAAATGGTTTAAAAGGCCACCAAAAATATTGTACTTCCACTGTGACATCTCTAATTTGGTTAGTGGGTTTTGATTTTTATTTCAAAAATTAATGCTGACAACAGAGATGTAAATGCGTATCTTTGCCATTCGTGAATAATTTTGTCTGTGCATGTATTACCCACATTTAAAAATATTTAAACTGACATTTCAAAGATAATAATTTTCTTTAATTTTTTCTTGTAAGTTTTCAATTTCAAAGTTTATATCCACACTTATTAGATATAATACCTAATTTTAAAATACACCATAATGGATCTTGATCTTTATCATGTGCAAAGTGAATTTGCAAATGTTCATGAAATAATTTGAATGGAAATTACAATGCAAGTGCCTTCTTCCTCTGTGACTTTTGCCCTTGGATTCAGTAAATAATTTTTGTTTCTCTGCTTGATACAAGCCCATGCCAAGTGTTCAGGATACAGGGTAAACAAAGCTAGCAAGATTTCTCATTTTATTTAATTTACAGTATAATGTGGAGATAAATATTAAATAGCCCCCAAATAAGTGTATAAATACTGATTGTGATAAGTACTGTAAAAAATATATGGGATAGGAAACAATGAAATGACTGAAATTATGGAATAAAGCAGAGGAAGAGAAAAATGCTTGTCATCTTGATTACCCCTGAAAAATCTCTTAAATGGCTTGTAAAATATGATAAACATTACTTCTGTACATAATGCTGTACAAAAATCTTATGTCATGTACACTTAAACTAAAGAAGGGATTAAGATGGAAATTCATATGTGAAGGTTAGGACATTTTGTCAAATAATACTAAAATCCATAAGGTGAAAATAATACAGATGAAGAATTCTAAAATTCTTCTGTAAATGAGATTTATTCTTTTTTAAAAATTTAATTCAAAATTATTTCATGTTAATATATTTAGTAGATTTGTATTTTGTATTAAACAAAATGCTGTGCTCATCTAATTTTGCTTAGGGTCTAAATTCTCTAATTTCATACATTTACATTCTTCCTGTCTCCTTATTATTTTGAATATTGGAAAGAAAAATGCTGTATCTCAGAAGATTGCTTCATTGCTTTAAAATTAGTGTGACTAGATGTGTTTGTCTGTTGTTTGTTTTAATGGAGCAATCTGAGTATGACTTGCTCATTTTTTGATACCCAATATTACCTGGAGCAACTCAGCATATAGACATAAACCTTTGGCACTATCTTATTAACTCCTGATACCTATCAAGTTGTTTTTCATTTCAGTAGTAAGATGTCATGTTAACATTTCAGAAATTAATATGTATTAGCTCAAGTCTATTTTGTGAAGTCTCCTTTGTGCTATTTTTTTTTCCTTTACTCACTAATTTTCCTTAGGCATTTTGGTACAGAAGTATAATCAACTTACTGTGAAATTGAGACTATTGCCTAGAAGAGATCATTGGAGAACCCCATGAATTATTTCATCAAACTTTTGCCATTGCAGAGTCATTAATAATTTGAAAACAAATGAAAATATGAGACAACTAGTAACTATAGAGGAAAAAATCTATAATAATTGTGTAGGCATTTTATGTGAAAGTATATTTTAGTCTGAATTATCCAAGTGACTCCTCTAGTTGTGTAATAATCTATACTGGACTTGTATTATCCTATAATTATTTTAGTTAGTCAACTAACTCTTCTCTTGACTATAAGCCAAGTATCTTCTCTGCCTTTGTAACAGCAGCAATTATTAACTGTTGTGGAATTTTGTAGCTCAAAATATTGTTTGCAGATAACCACAGGGATGATCACTTAGTTACTGGATGGTGAATTAGTTATTAGGTCCCTTTCTATATATCATCACTAGTTAGTCCTTTGTCTCAGGTTAAGCTCCCAAGGCTAATTCTAGCATGCAGTTTAGCCTGTGGAAAGTCTGCTAAGGAGTGCCCTTAGGATCAATAACCATGGAATAGAGGAATCAAAAGAGGTGTAGGCCAAGACAAAATTGAACAATTCATAGTTACAGTGACAGTCACAACCAACACACAGGGGTATGTGGAGCTGTAATAGCCTTCAAATTGTCCTGACATGGGCCAAGGGGGTCAGCCCTTTTTATTTCTGTCAGTCAGTTAATGGATGTGGGACACCCAAGACATCACATTGGGTTAAGTGGTTCCCAGCCCCTAAATCTAATCCCTAAAAGAGACTAGAGCTGAAGGCTGTCTGCTGATAGCACTCACAGAAGCTAGGGCAACAAGTCTTAAAGGTGTCTCTGTATCACAGATTTAATAGTGGTGTAAATTCTATATGGAAAGTACTATTATCCCCATGTTTCAGAGAGCAAAACTGAATTGTCCAATTGCATGCATAATAATTGCCTAATATAGGAGTCAAAAATTATCATTAACCTACTCTAGAACCCTGCATTTTCCATTGTACTTCATTGTTTCCTGAGATTATGTGTTAGGATCTTTTAGAAAGACACTAAATTGTTTTTCAAGTCCTTGTATCCAAGTGTCTTCCCACTGATTTGACAATAGATAATTTACATAATCCTTTTATTCTAGATTATAGTCTATATTGTATTTTTTTCAGTTACAGTATGATCAGATATGACTATTCAGTTCTTATAGTCAATTGGTAAACAAGGTAGTAGTGTAAGCATCATTGTTCCCAAGTATAGATTAGAGATCAGATACAGTGTCAGGTGACAACATAGTGAGAAGATGGTAAATGAACAAAACTGAAACTGAGCATGAGTGTTCTGGATCCAGAGTATAGGTGCAGTCATTTATTAGGAATGTGCTTGTGAATTTTAATGTTTCAGGCTTTAGAGGATCTGAAATTTTATTAGCTTACATACTAGCCTTTTATGAAGTGCTACTTTAATTGAATAACAACCTATGTCTTAGATCATCATTTACTACTCTACTTTTTTTTTCATAAATACCAACATAGTCAGCCCTTGATATATTCAACTTCTACTTCTACTTAACAAAAATGTATACATAAATGGAACAGTGAAGTGAAAAAATACTGAAAAGTCCATTGCGTAGGCCTTGTGTTGTTAGTTATAGGTTCTGGTCTTTGCACATACAATGCACTCAACTGTGTCAAACTGAAAGCATAAGGATAATATCCCCTTGTTTGATCAGATATGACTTTCACTGAATGCACAATTTAATTTGCGTTAAAATATTCTTTTTCCTGTGTTGCTCTTTCCCTGTACATATTTTTCTTTTGTAATTTGCTTGTTTGACATGTGGCCATGCTAATAGCTTTAGCAAGTAAGTCTGTCTACTATGAATTTGTAGTTTGCAAGAATATGTAAATTTTTCAAATACTAGAAGTAGAAATGAACTACTCTTGAAAGATTAATTTATTTGTTTCTTCTGTTCTCTTATTCTATATTGCCTGTTGTTTTAATACTGGACCTTATTTTTTTATTCCCTTTTTAATGGTAATACAAGTAGTTATTGAGATTTGAAACACAGCATGAAGATACGTTCTATTCTAACATAAATCAGTAAATTGAAAATAAAGGAAAATTATGTTTCTATATAGCCTTAATGTTAAAAGAATAATTGGCTACACTTTGATTTCCATTGATATATAAATATATATATCATATATATGTGTATATATATTAATCATATATATTCAGTGGCAGCAATAGAGTGTATCTAGTATAAATCTTAAATTAAGTGCTTTCCTTTAAGGTGTACCATGTTATAATTGTGTGCTAAAGATACCTGCTTTTGAATTTTATGTTAGTACATTATCCTTAAAAATATAATTTATGTGAAATATGTAGTGCTTTTAGAATTATGGAAATTTGTCAATGGCAAATTAGTAATTCTGAATGTCTTAACCACTAAAAACACACACATTAAAATTCCCACACATAATTATCATTTGTCATGAGCGAATTCACAGTGAAGAGTTAACACTTACAAAATAACAAAGTAGAGCATGAATTCATTCTCCATAATATGAAAATTAAAGTTAAAATATCATTAAACAAAGTCTCTGATTAAACACATCTTACAATGTGTTATTTGGCTGTTTAGTTCTAGTTGTGTGATATACCTAGATGCAAATGGTGAAATGAAATGGTGAAAAAGGCAACCAACTTTGAGTCTACATTTTAGTGAACTATAAGTATGATTTAAAGAATACCCAAATATTTTTATTCATGAAGATATATGGACTATAAATTGCATTCAATATATGTTGCATCATATAAAGTGATAAATGTTGCAAAAGGGAAGTCATCACATTGACAACTTTTATATAACAGTCATAGTAATGTGGTCCTGCTGAAATTTCCATCCTTCCAGGGACCTGGCCATGACTTTTAATACCTTTATGATTACTCATTTTACTTGGTAGATTATTTCCCTAGAGAGGATGCACCTCTGATTGTTTAATGGACTATGGTAAAATAAGATATATTTTAGAAAAAAGCTTTTCAACCAACTTTCTAAAATTGTATTTTTTTGTTTTAAATTATATTGTGGTGAGTATACTTGTCTATGTTGATGTAATACATCCAAACATTTGATCCTTGTGTAGTATGAAAGTTTTATAAATCATACTTAAAAGTATAAGTTACAGAGCAACAGCTTTTGTAAGCCTTTTCTCATGTATATTATCCAATTATGTAATCTATCTTGTTTTCTCTTAACTGCACATTTACCTAGCAGGGTGCCAGAAGTTTTGAACAGCTTCATAATTAATAAATATTTTGTGTATAAATAAATTTTAAAAAGCCTGGTGAAACGTTTATCATAAACCCAAGTGGATAGGAAATAAAAATTGACAAAATACTATGCAGTCAGATATGAAAGTAGTACTGGATTGTATATGCAGGCTCCATGTACATTGGAATTATCCCAGACTATATTTTTCTTTTTGGTTCTTAGAATACAGTAGCAGCAGTTTCTATTAAAAATAACTTTTTTGCTTTATGAAAAAGTAACAGAAAAATAATACACAATGATATTTCTGTACAGTGTGTTAGGAGGTAATCTAAAATGAAATGGCAAGAACTTACAGCTCTTGTTGGAAATATCAATATGTTCATATTTTACCAATTTCACTTTTCAGTAGCACAGTAAAAATCTTTAATAAGTATTGACCTTTCTATAGAGACCAAATATTTAAAAAGTTTCCCCAAATTTTCAGACAAGTCTTTGTAATGAGTTGATCTATACAAAATGTTTTACAGAATCATATTTAAGGATGCAGCATGATATATATTGTGCAAAATAACTAATGGTAAACAGATTGATATTTTTATTACTTAATAATTACTTGGTAGTACATAGATGATATTTAAGTAGTATTTAAGTTAGTTAACATTTCTTGGCCGTCTCTACTAACTTTATAAAACTGCTTACTTTACTGATTCATTTTTCCTGAGACTATCCATATGGATGTGACTCCTTGTCAGAAAACTTAACATTCCTATGCAATTACTCTCTCAAATTTTTGAAAAGTAAAACTAATTTAAAATAATATCTAAACTCTCAAACTTTTATGCAGGTGCATGGTATTAGATATGTCTTTCACAGATATTTATTGTCCAATATACCTGTGAGGCATTACACATGTCCTCTTCCCTGTAGAAATACACATCCCCACCCCATTACATCATGTGTATTGTAATCAGGAGTATTTCTTATGAAAGTTTCATGAAAATGTGAATGGTGTGGGCACAGAAAAAAAGACTGATATCTCTCTAGCTAGTTGAAATTTTGAGCACTGGGAAAAATGTATGTATAAACTCTGTTAGTTTTACATATGAATTCCATACTTGTGTATGCTTTAGGACATCCTAATTGAATTATTAAAGGGCAATCATGGGGTAGGTGCAAAAGATTCTAGGCTTTTATTAATCCCAGAACTCCTAAGACAACAAAAATCTATATAAAATTCCTTGGGAGGGCTTTTCTACCATTTTAATTGGAACTTGAATCTTGTGCTCCAACTTAACTACTAACATGAGAAATGATTATTAAAGATCAACTACCACAAAATAAAATTATTTTGATGGATATTTTCTAAAATGTAATTGTTTTACATACAATTATTCCATATAGCAGACTTTGAGTACATAGAAAGTTTGATGTCTTAGGTGAGTGACTGGTAATGCTGCTTCAATAATTATTCAGAAGAAAACAATGTCAGGCATGCTCTATGATATTTTAGACCAGGTATTTCTATCACTTAATGGGTGTACTTAGTATTCCTTGTCATTAATAAAAAAAATACAAAGCTAAGTATTTTTAGCTAATGTGCTGGTGGAGAAGTAAACTAATTTAAGAGTCCTGGTGCTAGTCTTAGAATATCCTTGGGTGCAACTCTATATATGTAACTGGCAAGCATTTAACAAGGATATAGTTTAGATGAATTATTAGTTTGTGAGAGCTGCCATAACAAAATGTCACAGATAAAATTATAGTGATATGTTTTTTCACAGTTATGGAGCTGGAAGTTTGAGATTAGGGTGTTGGGAAAGTTGGTTCCTTCTGAAAACTATGAGGGAAGGATCTGTTCCAAGCCTGTCTCCTTGACTTGTAGATAGTCATCTTCTCCCTGTATCTTCACTTTATTTTCCTTCTGTACATTTCTGTGCCAAAATTTATACTTTTAAGAATACCAGTCATATTGGATAAGGGTTCATCTTAATAAACTGATTTTAACTTATTTGCTTATTTATAAAAACACTATCTCCAAATGCAGACAGATTCTGAAGGACTTAGGGTTAGCACTTATGAATTTTGAGCAGAACACAATTCAGTATTCAGCAAATAACTGATGTTTAAAACCTTAAATTATTTTTAAACAACAATAACAACACTAAGCCTGTTACTCATTCCATTTATTGGTAAAAAGCATACCCATTGATTGAGACTTATATGCCTTCAGATCTATATGCATAGCATAAATACACCTCACTGATATATGGAGATATACCTTCTTTCCCCCTCTCCTCCCTTCTCCATCCCTCTTCTCTCCTTCCTGTCTTCTTTTCTTTCCCTATAGGAGAGAATAAGTTGGTTATGCACTCTCGGGGAATTTTATGATTCATGATGTCTTAAGAGCTCTGGAATCAATATAAATAGAGAGAAAGAATCTATATTCTCTGAGTACATATGCATATATATTTTTATCTTAGTTTTTCCTTTAATAATCTGAGCTAGGGGTTAAAAGTGAGGACATTGTTACTTAGATTTATTTACCAAGGTCATCCTCATGGTAAATCAAACAGCAGATTTTGAATTCTAATCCAGGTATGTCCCAAACTCTTGTTCCTAACTCCTATTTACTAAATCCTTCTTGATTTTGTCCCCACAGCCCTGACAGTTTTTGCTTATACTTTATAGTATTTATTGTTGCAAACCAGCACTAGGGATTACAAAATCCTGCTCAGTGATCAGCAGGGTGTGGGAATACCTATACCACAAGCCTCAAATATTATCTTAGTTTATAACAAATCATGCATTGGAAAATCCTAAAATTCCTCATACTTGAGGAGAAAACCATTATAGATAATGGTAAATGTGGTGATATTATTTTATTCTATGTTTTTAGTTACTAGGTATTTTACCAGAGGCAGAAACTTAAAGTGAGGAAATGTGACATTAGCTCCTTTTTATTTCTTTTGGTGGAAGAGATAAGACTGTTTGAATATGGCAAATGCATATCCAGAAGAACAGAAAATAAATCAAGTGACTAGATAATCCACAGGAATCAAATAAAATAACAAAATCACCCATATTTGCAATTTCTTCGAATTACTAAATTGTTTATTTTGTTATAGGGTAATTGGCAAAATATCCCTGCAAATGTTTCACATGAAAATATGATAATGTGATTCTTATCAAAAACACATTAAAACAAAAACTAAGAGTGATGCATAATAAAAACTAAAAAGGAATACTTTACTAGGGAAAATTAAAAATATTTTTATCTGCAAAGTAATGCATTGAGGGCTTTAATTTTCTAAGTGTAGCTTTTAGCTTCTTATAAACTCTCAGTTTACCCATTTATCTCCATTGTCCATGACCAGTGTCAATCGTTTTCTAGCTCTTATAAAACAGAATTTTTCTTATGAAAACAAGTTGTCTGATAATTCTGTTTTTATCTTATAAAAACAGAATTATCAGACAACTTGTTTGTTTGCAGTTGTGGAAAGCTACATGTTCGCTATCAATAATAAAAATAGCTCCACATACTTCTTTAGTAACTTTATTCCACATAAAATTCATGATTGCATTCTGCTCTTCAAAATGCAACCCCCAGGCTTCCTTTATCTGATAACCATTTCAGATTAGTGGTTGATTTGTCTCTGTTATCAGTATTAGGTTGCAGACTCTTAAAGAATGTAGACTGTGCTCTCTGTTAAACATCTTTACCCCATAGTGTCCTTTGAAATGCCAAGAACTCTGAAGTTGTTTAATAAAAATCCCTTGGATTGATTTTCATCTTTGC
Source organism: Ictidomys tridecemlineatus (assembly GCF_052094955.1). Lineage (NCBI taxonomy): Eukaryota > Metazoa > Chordata > Mammalia > Rodentia > Sciuridae > Ictidomys > Ictidomys tridecemlineatus. Next base: position 119,353,319 of record NC_135479.1, read on the forward strand.
AGCCAAGTAGGGGGAGGACAGGTGCCATTTCCTCCAACTTTAAAATGGTCAGGCATCCCCAGTACAAGGATTAGGAGCTGTATTTTCAGCTTCCAAGTACTTTCTGTAAGTATTAACTTCATGCAGAGCTTTCTCCCTCAAAATTGCAGAGATGAGTAGAACAGCTCCCTCTGTATGGGATCTGAGCCCCTATTATCAACTCTTATGTTTAGCTGGGAATTTTAAAATCATATTTTATCTTTAGATGTTTTGTATTGCATTGTATTTATTGTTATATTAATTTAATATAAAAAATAACACTGTATATACTTCACATCATATAACAGATGTAACAGGAAGTTGTGCCACCTTTGTTCTATATCTTCTGGTATGCCTTCCTCTTCATGTGACACTCTTTACACCCTGGAATTTGCATATCCCACTTTTAGAAGCCCTGGTGGGATCTTTCACAGAAGTTTCTTTGCTTTATGGATTACTATGAAAACGTTTTAGATATAAAAATTCACACTGATAGTACAAACTCAAAAGCAAGTCCTTGGTCTATAGGATATAGAACTGAGTTTTGCAGGACCCTAAATTCCTTTTGCAACCTGAAAGGGTCACTGCCAAGTGAATGGGAAAGATAGGGTCTTGGGCAGACTTGATCTTCCACCCCATGCTTCAAACTGAGCCACTCCATTCCCACCTGCTTTCGTTTTCTTAAAGTTTGTTTTTCTATTTTATGTTTTTTTCTCTTAGGCATTTATTTTTAATATTACCTTTCTTTTTTCATCAAAATTCTTATTAACAAAGAGTAAAAGGAATTAATGTAGCAAAACTAGACAGCACGTTGACAGAGAGATTTATGAGTCATGCACACACACTCCAGGTCTAACTTCTCATACCAGTCACATCTTTACTAGATATTATAGAGCTTTTCGGTTCAAATACTTCAATAAGGAGAGTCCACAACTTTTTAATGCAGCCTATTATATTATTTGACATTTGTCCTTATTAGTAAACTCTTCTAAAGCTGAGCCAGGAGGCCAGCCACCATAGCAGGCATCTGATTAAAAGGGCAATTAAAGAATGTATAGCCAGGAATGTAAAGGAAAAATGGTATAAAGGTATGTTAGGCAGTTAATTTATTTTTAAAAAACTATGATATTATTTGTATGTATTGTTTTTATGTATGAGACTCTTTGAAATGTGACATTTATCCAGGTGTGGTGGTGCACGCCTGTAATCCCAGTGGCTCAGGAGGCTGAGGCAGGAGGATAACGAGTTCAAAGCCAGCCTCATTAATGGTGAGGCACTAAGCAACTCAGTGAAACCCTGTCTCTAAATAAAATGCAAAATAGGGTTGGGGGTGGGGATGTGGCTCAGTGGTCAAGTGCCCCTGAGTTCAATCCCCCTTACCAAAAAAAAAAAAAGAAAAGTGACATTTATTTTTTACAAATTTACTTTCAGAACATTTGTAATTTTGCATTTGTAATATGAAGTTATTTTTTCATAGAAAGCCTCTTACAAACTGCAAGAATTCTACACCTCCAAACAACTGAATTCATGCTTACCCAAATATTTAGCAATAGCAATTTTTATTTTGTCTGGGTTTTTTCCCAAGTAAAGTGCCTCAGGTGCTTCTTAGTATGATTATGCTTTTCAGATTTTTCATCAACTATGAACTCATGACCCTTTTGTTTTAGCTAAGGCCATACTCCCCTGTAATTTCTGTGAATGAGCAGACTTGAACATCAGGAGAAGGCACTGACTGGCTTAGTAAAATCAATACATTTTAGACATTGGACCTACATCCAGAATTTGCATCCCATAATTTCAGTCATTGATTCTATCAGGCAATATATTTCACTTAATATATTAAAATTAATATATTAACTAATATATTAAGCAAAATATACATTGAAATATGTATAATATATTAAAATTCAGTTCGCTCATCTATAAAAATATGAATGATAATATCTGACATGAGTTTTGAGTGGTTTAATGAAAAAAAAAATCACCTCACTTAAGACTGGGCATAGGGCTGGGGTTGTGGCTCAGTGGTAGAGCACTTGCCTAGCATGTGTGAGGCTAGGTTTGAGTCTCAACAGCACACACAAATAAAATAAAAGTACAATGATAATTAAAAAAAAAAAAGGACTGGGCATATACTAGCTGATCTAGTAATATCTGCTATTGTGTGTGTGTGTGTGTGTGTGTGTGTGTGTGTGTGAGTGTGTGTGTGTGTGTGTGTATGTGAACAGAAACACATGCGCTGTTATGTGCTTTTCACAGAGACTGGAGACAGTTTGATTATAATTTTTAAAAATGTGATGTTTCTTATTTTACAAGTGATGAAAAGCCTGTTTTCCCCTGGTGAGCTATCAGACAGATTGAGCAAATGAACCACTAGTCACTGAAATCAAGCCTAGCTAGGCCTGAAGGAATTTCAGGCAATTACACAGAGTTCTGACTTCCCAGAGGACCCTATGGTTGTCAGCTGACTACAGAAGCTTATGGTAGAACTTCTGGTGCTCCTGTGGGCCTTCTGTGTTCAATCCCGGGCAGGGAGCCAATTATCTGGAAGGAAGATAAGAACATGAGACATGGTTTAGACTAATTTATTTGTTTATGGATTAATTATCCAGATTGAGAATTATCAACAGCTTTACTTTGACAGTCTCTCTTTTGGTCATTACATGTTTAACACATTAAACAGAAGAACAGCCAAGGAAAGGATTGCTAAGGATAAATAGGTATTTTAGAAGCATTGAAAATGAGTTTGAATTGAGAAAATGAAGAAGTTGTGGTTAAAATTGGCTACAATAATAAAGATAATGGTGGTAGTAAATGACATGTATGTTTAAACTGTCTGTGATGTTCAGGTTCCCACAACCTAGAGGTATTCAAAGTCAAGTAATATATAGGATGGAATAATAAAAATTCGTGAGGTACAGAGAAACATTTATCTGTGATAAACATACAATGCACACAGAATGTGAGTGAGAAAAGACAAATCCAGAAGGGGAGACAAGGAACAGAGGTGAACCCAACAAATTTTGACTAGTGCATGAGAGCCCTTTCATGATAGGCAATTGTGCATATGAAAATGCCAGATTATTTTTTCTTCCCCCATGGAGCTGGAAATCTGCAATTTTATAGGGAGCCATATAATATAAAAGCATCCAGCTAATTTAAAAAGTAAACAACACCTTCTGAGCCAAATGTGAAATTTAACAGATCTGACCCAACCCATGCATACACATTTGTAACCTCTGTCCCCACAAGTGAGCTGTATAACTGTGTGAGGAGCACAGCTTCAGACAGACACTGAAGTCTGGAGAAAAGAATACCAGAGAGAACCAGCTCCAGGGGATGATCTATGAGTTGAGTTGTGTCTTGAAGGATATGTGGTATTTCATGTGTGTGTGGATATATTTACCTGTGGTATGTGTAGGCACCTCTCTATAGGGAGATATATATGTGCATTGACTGGGAGGTGAAAAAGGGTGATTTGTTCTTAGATAGGTGCCCAACCCAGAGTACCATTGCAGGAATATTAAGGGTCGGGGAGAGAATTGGTAGCCAGAATTGTTGGAGAATGAACACTGTGAACTGTCTTATTTTGTTTTGCTTTCTACTAGCAATCAGTTTTTATGTCCCCTCTCTTAAAATAACACATTTTTTTCTTGATCTATTTGAAGGTACACCTTTTTACAAATAAATAGAAGCCAAAACTCCAAACAAAGAAAAAAGGCAAAAAGCAGCCCTCAGAATTCTTCAGTCCTCATCTTTCCCCTTGATTATAGTATTTGGGTATATTATACAGAAGTAATATCTGATAAAGATATTAAAAGTATGCAGAAGATGAATTTATGTATAGACATATTTGGCTTTTGGAAGTATTTACTGTCATCAAATGGATATAACTTAAAACCAGGTTTGCTCTTCCTCCCAAGTTTCTGGATTTTTCCTATTTTTTTTTTTTTTTTTTTTTTGCGTTTGTAAAGACAGAGAAAATGCAGCTTCTTTTCCTCATAAAAATGTTTTGTAGTTTTCCTCATTGTGAAATCCTAATTAAAATGTTCCATTTGAAGGATTTTTTGTCAACCCAAATTCTTGTTAAGCAAATGTTTTATATTCTTTGCTGGAACATAAGGCTGCAGTATTCCTGGAGGGCAAATTTGTATAAGTCCACTGAACTCACATATAGCCACCAATATTATTTCAATATCTTGAAATTAAATTTTTTTCCTGGCATTTTTTAATACATACGAATGCATTAATCAACAAATGTTATACATACCATATTGGAAAAATGGAGGTACTTTACTATCATCTTTTACTAAAAGTGTGCTCTTCTAGTAGATATAAGAACAGTTCCATTCTCACAGGCCCCTGCTTCTAATTACAGGAAAAGAAAGGTTAATGTTCTCTCTAATATTCTTGCCATATTACTTCAGAATCTGTATTTTGGGCTTTTGTTTTTAATCTCACAGGAAATAAACATAAATCTGAGTAATTTCTGTAGATTAAATTTGATGTCTAGTTGTAACAAATCACTTCTATCTTTATACCGCTTATTATATCTGACCTAAAATTTAAAAATACAGTCTTCCAGAATTTCTGTAAATTAGTTTTATATGGCATGTCCCAGGGCTGTACAGTCTTTTTTCCCTTTTAATGTCAGAAAACACATGTTATATTCTGCAGATTTTCAAACATGGTCCCACTGAACTCTTTTTCCCCAGGTTGGGACTCAAAAATTATCATTTTCCCAATTTTTCACTGAAAAGATGTACTATTCTCACAGCACAGCAGTGACTGTCTAGAAAGAAAACTGATCATTAATTCCTTCACCAAATGTTCTGTTTATTCTTTAATCAATTAATATAATTCTTGAAACTAAGAGCTTTGAGAATATCACAACAGCTTCTTGAAAACTTTTTCTTATGATTTTAATTAATTTAGCATCAAAGAAATCTTACTATATTCATTGAGGTACAAAGTGTCTATGTAGCCTGATATATAAATGTAAGCCTTTGTATGATAGCTACAATTTCAGAAGGATGTATTAATGAAAAAGCCACTAAAAACCCAAACTGATCTCTCTTCTAATTTACTTTTTTTTTTTTCTTTCAAATTAACTTCATTACTCTGAGAAGTTGTTCTTTGGTTTCTGCTTTTTTTTTTTTTTTTCAATCTTTTCATTAAGCCTAGTGTCTCCTTCCTATTAGGCAAGTGCTTTACCACTGAGCTACATCCTCAGTCTTTTCATACATGTTTGTATGGACAGATATGGTCATGTACGTAGCTCCTGAGATTTCTTGTTACAAGCCTAGCTTTAATTCTCTCTGAGTTTAAATCAAAGCTGAAGCTGCATGTATGTAATTCTAATCAATGTATCACCTGCAGGATATACTATATTACATAAGACAAAATGTTCTACCCCTTTAGATTTGTAGCTAAGGAACATTGATTAGGAAAATGATAAAAAAATGAGAGTCATGTAGCTTCTAAACTTCGTAATTGCAATAAAACAAAACCAATAATAATTAATAATCATTAAAATAATCCAAGTTCAGAAATCCTGGTATGATTTGGTTCTGCACTAGTATTATATCAAATATCACCTCAATTATACACAGAGGCTCAGATGCTATCTGTGTTAAACAAGAAAAAAAATGAGATACAGAGAAGTGAATTAATTTTCTCAGTAATACACTGGGAGTATATAATGGCCAGGAGCTCAATCCATATTTCTCTGATCTCAAGTTCATCAAACAGTTATCAATGGAATGATTAAATATAATTTTGACAGACAAAAAAAAGCATGGTTTCAAAATGTTCTGTACTTACTTACATTCCTATACACGCATACACTTATGACTCTATCTATACCTCTACACCACTATTGTATTCTTATGTACCCGTACCACTCTCTTTCCCTCAATTTCTCTTCAGGACATATATTTAAAAATTAATACTGGCTACAACTGAGAATGGAATCATTTGTTTTATAAATTCTACTATTTTATGTCTGTGTTTTTAAAATGATCAGTTCTTAGCTGTATTATAGGAAGATATTATTTACTTATTTATTTTGTAGAGAATGAAGTGTTTTTTTTTTTTATTATTCTGCAAGTGCTCTGCAGTGGCATTTTTCTTCTTTCTTCCACAGATCAAGCATATTTCTCCTTCTCTTTCCCTTTTATAACTAAAATCCACCAAATCAAATAGTAGCCAAGGCACTGTATTATTCTTTGTAATAGTATGGCTTTATTTTTTTAAATGCTGTGAATATCTGGTGAGTGGCTTTTATTCTTTTTTTTACAGGCTGCATGAATTACAGCATCTACATTTTAATGGTTTTTAATTATACCACAGTTTTTCCTCTTAAGTCTCTTTTTATTCTATTCTTTTTTAAAGTTTATAAAGCTTTGTTTTCTTATCAACTGAATTACCAAATATTTAATTATACACATAAATATTTTTCTTTAAATTAGCTTACCAACAATAACAAGCTCAGATTCCATTTAGAAACTTGGGAAACATAAATTATAAACAAATTGTGTGAATGTCCTTGATATTTTTTGGAAACCGTATTTAAGGACCTCTTGTCTATTTGTTTCCTAATTTACTATAAGGAACAGTCAAGAATCATCAATAAGGCTGAAATTTTTTCAAAATATAAATAAATTAAAGTAAAATATAATGTGTTAAACAAAAATCAAGGATGCAAGGAAAAATTAGATAGTCACCAATATTCTTAAATTGTAGAGATAATGATTGGACATTGTTTTAGGATATATCTTATATAAAACATAAAAACTTATACAAACATTTTATGTATATATCTTATACAAACATAAAAACTACAATGTGTTGTGCATTCAAATCAATGAATTGTCTTAAATTAACAATAGCAGATTATTCCATTACATAATTGTATAATGACTTGTGTAAATAATCTCCATTATAAACATGCTTTGTTTTATTACATATTGTTATTTTGTATTGCAGATATTGTATGTTTTACAAATTGAAGGTTTGTGGGAACCCTTAACCAAGCAAGAGGATTTGTGCCATTTTTCCAATGGCATGTGCTCATTTTATTTCTGTTTCACAGGTTGCTAATTCTCACAGTGTATTTTAAACTTTTTAATTAGTATCCTATCTTTTTATGGTGATCTGTGATCAATGATATTCTATGTTTCTATTAAAATTGGGGGCATCATAAATCATACTCATATAAGGTACCAAATTTACTAAGTGTTGTGTGTGTCCTGACTGCTTAACCTAGCTATTTCCACTTCTTTCGCCCTTGCCCTAGGTCCCCCTATTCCTTAAGAGACAAAAATATTGATTTCAGGCTAATTAGTAACTTACAATAACACCTAAATGTTCAAGCAACAGAAAGAGTTACATATCTCTCTCCTTACATCAAAAGCTAGAAATGATTAAGCTAGTGAGGAAGGGACATCAAAACTATACTAAAATCTAGGTCTGGTATGCCAAATACTAAACCATCTTGTGAATGCTAAGGAAAAGTTATTGAAGAAAATTAATAATGCTAGTCCAATGAACACATTAATGACAAAGCAAGACATAACTATTGCTGTTAAGAAGAAAGATTTAGTGGTCTGGATAGAAAATTAAATCAACCACAACATAACCCCAAGACTAATCCCTAGAAAGGTTCTAAATCTCTTCAAATCTGTGAAGGCTGGGAGAGGTTAGGAAGCTCCAGAAGAAAGGTGTGAAGCTGGTGAATGTTGGTACATAAGGTTTAAGGAGGGGAGCTGTCTCCATGACTGCATTAGTCAGCTTTTCGTCACTTTATAGTGATGCTCACTTCATTGCAGTGGTCTTGAACCAAATTTGAAAAATCTCCAAGGTATGCCTGTATTGAACAGTTAATTGCTTGTTTTTATGTTACAAACACTGATTATTATTGTTATATAAGTTTGTTTGTGCCTTCTTCTGATTAGAAGATAAGAATGTTTCTTAGAAAATTTCCAGAGAGTAAAATTCAAATGATTTAACTTTTATTCAATACTTTGGATCTAGTTACAAGATTGCACTAAAAACAGTTGTAGCATTTTTTTTTTTTTTTTTTTTTTTGCTCTGGCCATGAAGGACAAATACTATTTACATGCCTTCTGCAATGACAAGATACAAAGGGGCAAAGTATCTAAAAATAAAGTTTTCAGACATTGGGAAGCAGGAAATTAAGTACTATGATTCCTGAAAAAAGTGAAGCAAATAAGGTAAGACTTATGATCTCCCTAAATTTCTAACTGAAGGTAATTTTCATAATGTAATGCAGGAAGAAAGAGCCTAAATATTGCCTGAGTTGAACAGGTAGTGATTTAACTTTGAGGAGAATGAGCCACCAGTATTTGTGGAGTTGATTTGGGAGAAAAGAGATCTACAAGTTCTTTTCAGGCCTTAACTGAATACTAATCATTTCAAAGAATGAAACTCTATTATTGGAGTGGGAGACACAATTACTAGAGGTAAATAACCTGAACAAATTTTGGAGCTCAGAGCCTGGGAATCATTCACATTCCTACTAAAAGTAGAGAAATCTGTGTATTTTTAAGGCATTAAGGAGAGCTCCAACAGTTAAACACCTTACTGAAGTTAAACTAGTCCTAGAGTAAATGTTTCTCTAGGCCTGCCCTAAAAACACAAAACAATTCTCATAATAATCAGCCTGATCCATAATAATAATCTACCAAAGCAAATTCCAATAACTTTAAAGGAATTCAAGTAAGTTCTCTACTCAAAAATGTCTAAATTATAGAGTCAAAATGTTCCACATCAAATCAAACAAAGAAGCAGAAATTGAACTCATAATTAGGAGGAATCTCCTGGATTTAGGGATTTACAGATAAAGGCTTTAAAGTTGCTTTTATGAATATGCTCCATGATGAAAAGATACACATGAACCAAATAAGGAAAAAATGTAAATGAAGAAACAACAGAAATTGAACTTCTAGAAAGGAAAAAATAGAATATCAGAAATTAAATTTACTGGATGGGATTTACAGTAAATAGATATTGACATCTAGTCAACTAAAGATATAGCTAGAGAAACTCTTCAAACAGAAATACACAAAGAAAAAGATTGAAAAAAATCTTATCAGATCTTCAGTATCTTATTGTGAATATACATTTATATCTCCAAAACATGTACAATAAGAATAAAATAAATGAAATAAAAACTCAGTTGAAAGTCTCTCCACTAAATTAGATCAAGTAGAAGACAGACTTTCAGAATTTGAAAAGGCATACATTCTGAAATATTCAGACAGTGTTGAAGGGGAAATAAGAAACTACAATTATTGTTCCAAGAACTGTGAGACACCATTAAGAAACCTAAAATAAGGTTATAGGTATCAAGGAACAGAAATATATGTTATTGGCATTAATAACCTTTTTACTGAAATAATAGCCAAAAAAAATCCAAACTTTGAGAATGATAAAGATATCTGGATACTGGTGGAATTTAGAACCCCAAATAGACAAGTCCAGAAGAAATCCTCATCATGACACATTATAATTAAAATGCCTAAAAACACAGAATAAGAAAAAAAATAGAGCTACAAAAAAGAAATTCCAGGTCACCTACAGAAAAAAAAAAGAAAAAGAAAAATCAGAATAGCAGTGTATTTAAAGCAGAAAACCTAAAATCCAAAAGGGATTGGAATGACATATTCCAAGGCCTGAAAAAAAATAATGGCTAACCTAAAGTGTTATTCCAGGAAAGACGTCCTTCTTAATTGAAGAATAAACAAAAATTTACCAAGATAAACATCAATTAAATGAATTCATGATTACTAAGTCAGCATTCCAGAAAATAAATAAAGGAATCCTACACATAGAAGATGAAGATTAAAAATAACCAGGAGAGCTTGGAGAAGAAAAAAATCTCATTACAAGAGTAGATGAATAAATCAGAAATAGTGTCGGATCCAACACTAGTTATAAAACAAAGTAGCAGGAAGTAATAAGACATTTCTCTATAATATAATGAATACAACTGGTCTCAATTCTTCAATTAAAAGTCATGGACTAGAAGAATGGATTAAAAAACAAGATTGACATAAGGGGGGGCGACTCAAAACAGAGCAGGGAGGAAGAGCATGAGAAGAAGATTACCATTTAATAAGGATGAGAGGTGTATGGAAATGGGAGAGAAAAGGGGAATCACAGGGAAGATGGAAGGAGACCCTCATTGTTATGCAAAATTACATATAAGATGGTGTGAGGGGGAAGAAAAAAAGAGAGAGAGAGAAAAGTGTCACAGTAGAGTGGGTAGAGAGAGGTGATGGGAGGGGAGGAGACATTACCCTGCACATGCCAGGCGAGCTCGTTACCGCTTGAGCCACATCCCCAGCCCGCAACATTATTCTTAATGGCCAAAATATGGAAGCAACACAAGTAGACATCAAAGGATGACTGAGCTAACAAAATATGATTTATACATACAAGGGAATATTGTTCAGCCTTAATAAGGACAATATTATGACACATGCTACAAAATGAATGTACCTTGGGGACATTATACAAAATAAAATATGTCTATACAGACAAGTAATAGATAGTTTTAAATTCATAGAGACAGAAAATAGAAAGGCAAGTGCCCTGGGCTTATGGGAGGAAAAAATGGTGAATTAACTTATATAGGACTTTAGTTTTGAAAGATGAGACTATTTTGAGGATTGGTTGCACAACACTGTTAATATATTAACACTATTGATATATTAACACTATTGAACTATACACTTAAAATGTGTTAAGATAGTAAATTTTTATTTTACGTATGTAAATATAATTGAATTTTTATATGGCAAAATAAATTGATTTCTAAAAATAATTCAGCCTTATCTATGTTCATATGCAAAATTTAACCTGGTTAAAAAAATTAAGATATAAAATCTCTAGAAAAAAACATAGTATAACATTCATTTAGATTTTAGATTTAGCAAATATTTTTACATAGGACAGAGAACACATAAAATAATTCATAAATTGCACTTTATCAAGTTATAACCTTCTGCTACTGTGGAAAAACTTAAGAAACTGAGTAGGTAATCTATCAACTTGGATACAATATATACAATATTTGTATCTACAAAAATTATATTCACATTTATAAAGAACTGTGTTTTATCATTAAGAAAGAAAAAATCCAATAAATAAATTATGCGATGGCCAATAAGCATAGGAAAGTATGTTCAAAATCATTAGACCTCAAAGAATTGCAAATTAAACTCACAAGGAGATAATGTTATTTAACTGTTAGAATGGCTAAAGTTGAAAAGACTGGTAATACCAACTGCTAATAAGGTTATAGAACAAAAGGAACTCTTGTCAATTTTGTGTAGGATTCTAAAATGGTAGAACCACTTTAGATAAGGGTTTAACAATTTCTTACAATGTTAAACGTACCCTTTCTATATGATCCAGCAATTCTGTTCATAGTTATTTACCCAAAGGAGATGTAAACAAATGCCAAAGCCAGACAGATTAAAAATGCAATTCTTTTTACATGAATTTTCATTAATGCTTTATGCATAGTTGTTCAAGAAAATGTTTACACTTTATTCAACAGATTGAGCTTAATCCCTTTCCCTAGCCCCAAACTTAAGTGTAGACTGTACTTCAAGACTCATTCTCATGGATACATTAATGTAGAAATGTGAATGTTTGATTTGGAGAGTAGGTCATAAAGGCCATTGCAGACTCTTTTTTTCTTCTAATAGCGCATTCTATAGAAATATACTTTCTTTGTCTTAAGGACACCCCTGAAGCAGCTCATTAGAGTGGTCCATGTGAGTAGGAACTGAAACTTCCTATCAAAGCCATCAAAGAATAGAGTCTCCAGCTAGTTTTGGAAACAAATTCTTCAACCCCATTTAAGGCTTCAGATAATTGTGTTCTGGCGGCCAACAGCTTGAGTGCACCATGAGAAACTCTTAGCCAGAATTATCCAGCTAAGTCATTCTCAGATTTCTGACAAAGTTATGTGAGATAAAAGAGTACTTACTGTATGATTCTACTTATATAAAATTCCACAAAATACAGATGAATGCATAAGGTTATCAGTGTTGTCTGCATCCAGAATTGTGGTGATGAGTGGTATTAAGTGGAAAAGGCATAAAAAATAACCTCTTAGAGTGATGTAAATGTTCTATATTTGAATGTTATAGGAGTTGCAAAGTTAAATCAACTTATCAAAACTCATCAGTTATAGTTTGGATCTGGCATGCCCCGTAAGGTTTCACATGTTGAAGACTAATCCCTAGTTCATGCCACTATTACACGATGGTAGAAATTTTAGGAGGTATGATATAGTTGGAAGTTCATTAGAGGTATGCCTAATTAGGGGTATTATTATGGTTTGGACATGAGGTGTCCAACCAAAAGCTCCTGTGTTAATGCAGGAATATTCAGAAGTAAAATGATTAGATAATGAGATCTGTAACCTGATCAGAATGGACTGATGGGGTAGTAACTGTAAGTCAATGGGTCGTGACTGGAGGAGATGGGTCACTGGGGATGTGCACTTGAGGGTTCATCTTCCCTGCAGTACCACCTCTGTTCTCTCTCCCTGCTTCTTGGCCACCTTGAACAGGGCAGCACTCGCCACCACACCCTTCCATCATGATGTCTGTCTCATTGGACCTAGAGCAATGAATTCAGCAGACCATGGAATAAACTTCTGGAACCATGAGCCAAAATAAACTTCCTCCTCTAAGTTGTTCTTGTTGGATATTTTGGATCTAGTGATGAAAAGCTGACTAACACAGATATGTTGGGACCCTGGCCTCTTCCTCTCCCTTTCTTTCTGCCTCCTGGCTGCTATAAGATGAGCAGCTGACTTCTGACCTGCTCTTTTGCCCTGACTTTCCATCCCAGCACAGGCCAGTGACCATGGACTGAACTTGGAGCCAAAATTAACATTTCCTCCTTTTAAGTTGATTTTGCAAGTATTTTTTCACAGCAATGAAAAGCTAACATGTCATCCAATGGTATCCTTACAGTGGGTGCATATTTTGCATGTACACTTTGCCTCAGTAGAGAAATAAGATTACACCATTTTCTTTTCTTTTTTCTTTTTTTTTTTTTTTTGCTATCAATAGTGAAAGAGAATATGGAAAACATTTCTATAAAATTGCTTATTTATAAAAGATAAATTTCTCTTTATATCAGAAGGTTTTTTAAAATTATTGAGTATGAGCATGTAATGAAATTTTTGTAAGTTTGTTAATTTGAAATTCAAGTATTGCAGTCCTGATATGCTTATTTGGTGTTAATCATTTGTTATTATACTTACATAATTTTGTATGTTTACATAGTAACCTTTGAACACAAACAGGGAGGAAGTCTCTCATGACTTAGTTATTTAAAAATCAAAGGGTCACCTCTTTAAATGCTTCAGAGTTTAGGCCAGTAAGATAAAGCAAGAAGGACTGTACCCCCAAAAAATAGACCTAATGATTCTATATTTTAAAAATAAGTCTTCAGAAAACCAAAAACATAAGAGCAGATAAGTCCAAAATTTGTGATATCATAAAATTCCCCACAAATTAGTGAGTAGAATGTTCTCTTCAAATTTAACTTCAATAATTTAAAATGTATTTTAAATTTCTTGATATATTTCACACTTTTATCTTTGATGAAACTTTAACTATCTTATTTCTTAGAGGTTAATGGGAGTATTCCTATCTCAGTTAATTTCTTCACACCATGTGAACTTTGAAATATTTAAATTTCAGATTGGACACCAATTTTGTGAAAAATAATGAGTTTTTAGGTTATGTGAAGAAATTAACAATTCTCTCAAACTGGAAAAATTGGAATTTATAGAAGAATTTGTGAAAGAGAAGGAAGAATACAAGAAACATTTTGAGTTATTAAACTTTCATGCCTTTTCTTAATTTTATTATAAAGATTTTGGGAGAAAGGCAGGATAATTGTGTTATGCTTTTTATTATTCAATCATCTAGTATTGATTAAATGTGTTTAAATATGGCAGATCTATGAAAACAGCAACTAATAAATACTCTGAAGGTATGCTTTGAGAGCTGAAAGGCAGGGCCAGTGTTAAGGAAATAATAATTAATTGATATGTTTGAAAATAGGGAGACGAAAAGGTTTTAGAAGAGACAGGAAGCAGATAATGAAATAAGTTACTGCAAGCTAACTTAAGCCCTGGTATTTCTGTCCCTATTTTCATATTTATTCATTCTTTAAATTGCTCATATATTGTGAGTCCCTCATTGCCCAAGGTGGTCAGATTGGATGTTTTCAAAGCATCATCTTGGGATATTTTTCTTTTATAGGTATCTCCCCACTTGGCCTATTATCCTGAAGAATCCACCCAGAGAAGCTGTTTATCTGTCTGTCTTCATTTGTACTTTCTTTCCCTCATTTTGTAAATCTGGTCTCCATAGGAAAGACAGCAGCTTTTCATTTTAGAGAAAAGTCTATTTTAAGTATAGGCTGCTTGGGGGAAGGTGGAGGACTTTAATCCTTCATCTCCTTTTCTTTAACAATGCTAGCTGGCAGGTAGTCAGCAGGAAAGTAAAAGTGGAGCTTTCAGAAAGAAAACATTCTCTGTAGAAAGTAGTGGCCCATTATGATGTTGAACAAAGTAGTTCTCCTGGAATCATTTTCTAGGAAAGCATGCTAAGCCTTTTTGACTTTATTATTAAGCAAAAAAAGAAAAGAAGGGACACTAGAGAAAGAAAGAGAGAAAAAGAATAGAAAGAAAAATAAAAGGAAATTTAAAATTAAAGGAAAAAATAATGGAGCAAAATGACAAACTACTTTTCTCTGATCCACATAATTTTTATCATTATCTTTTGTTCATATTTCATGAATTGAAGTGAAGACATTTAGTGTACATTTTAATAAGTGACTGTTAGTGTTCCTGTGTTAATTTTGGACATGTTCATCTATTATTAATATTCTAAGATGCAAAGTAAGGGGAATAGAATGTTCTCCAAAGATAATGAGAAACATCACCTCTTACCTCAGCTGCACCCTCACACAGTTTAGATCCCAGTGGTAGTTAGAGAAAGCTCTTATCCCTGAACAGCTGTTAAATGCTGCTTTCATTTAGTTAGTATTAGTTGTGTCAAGGTTGGCAACAATTGCTGGTTGAATTATGGTGTTGCTTTGGGTTATCATGAAGAGATTGAAGACTAGAAAATATATCACCTTTCAGCCTGAATGACTGAGTCCTATTTGCAAAACAGTATCTGAGCTATATTAGATCACTCTGAGTCACACAATTGAAACTCCTGTCTTTAAGACTTTTTATTTTATTTCAGGATGTTTGATGAAAAAAAAATTCATGTTAATAATACCATTTAAACATTTTATTACATTTTTTAATAACATAGAGAAATCATTCCTTCACCTTGGTTTTCCAATTAGATGTTGATATTCTAGAGGTTTTTCTCTAAATTTTTAATGTATCCTAAAATTCCCAAATTGATACATTCACCATTTTATACTTGCATCAGTTAACATGTACATTCCAAAGTTTGTTGGGCATTAATTATTATTTGTAATTAGTTCTATATATGTGTGAACATGTGAATTGTATCTCCTGTTATAGTTTTTTGACAGTATTAAATATATTTTAAAATTGTCTTAGCATTTTCCCTCTTTTAGATGATGCTTAGTTGGCTGTCACAGTCACACCTTTGTTGGGAGGGATTGATATAAGAAAATGACTTTCTGGTCTGAAAAATAGTTTTATGCTATAGGCAGAAATTTAGCCTTCCCACTCTCAGTGGATTTACATGAATGAGGATGATAAAGCTAACGAGATAGTTTAAACTTTCTGGCATTTAAGTAAATGTTTCATTATCCTAATAAAAAGTATGTAACTGTGTGAACTGTTATTACAAGCATATATTTAATGTCTTGTTACATATTTCTTTCAGAATATGGATTTAGGATGCTATTCCCAGCAGCAGATTAGAATGCTTTTCAGTATAACTCCTACCTGACTTCCAACTTGGCACCATTATGTGCCTGTTATATTAGATGAGTCACTTTATTTCTTAATTACATGAACTTATCTGAAAACCATCAGTAATTTTTAAACTACTGTATGTGTGTGTGTGTGGGCGTGTGTGTGTGTTCAAATATAAAATATAATTTGTATAGCTCTTTGGCTTCTTTATTTAACAAAACTGTAGTGGCAAGATCATTAAAATGACAATATTGTCCTTGCCATTATTTTTTACTTATTTCCTTGTTATCGGATGCTCCTTTACTTTAAAACAGTTGCTTTTTCTTCAACAATATTAATTTTCAAAAAATTCTGTGTGCAATTTCATGAAAAAAGCGACAATTGAAAGTTTAGTTAGTAGTATCTAAAAGGATAGTTTTACCTACCAGACAATCCTAAAACAAGACACCAAGTACGCCTTCCTTATTTTGAGACACTTTTTTATGTTTATGTGTCTAGAAATGTAAATATGGTTTTGTATGTATTATATATTCAGCTGCTTAGAGTATTTCTGAGGATGTCAAGCTTTGAAAGAGGAGCTAAATGGGCTAGAATGTTAATGCAGAATTAAGAGCCACTGGGATGGAAAATCATGGTGATAACATGTTAACATAATTGGCTATAGGCTGTGAGTTTAATGAACATGTAAGCATGGAAATTGTGAGATTCCTCTGTCTTAGGAAGATCACTCTGGAGGATATAGAGAGGATACATTAGATGTAAAAGAACTTTTATTTGGGGAGTATCTTGGCAAGATACAATAATGGCCTCATTTAACAGAAATGGAAAGTTAAAGGGATGGACTTCCATGACAGATGAGGCACAGAATTGATAGGACTTTGGTACTATTTAGGAAATGTAAGGGAAAAGCCAAGAACATATCCTAAATTTCTGCCTAGAGCAACTGGTTAGATGATAATACCCAGATCCAGAAAATGGAGGCAGAATATGTTTGGTTGGTATTTATAAGCATGAGAAAATATTAATTGATCTCTACCCATTCTTTTATACTATATTCTTTGTCCTTTTTCTGGAATACCCAACCATCTTCTGTCTGGTAGGTCTTATAGAAATTTAGCATCTATGAATATCAGACAACTTACACCTGGGAATTTTTTACTACAAATAACCAATAGAAATTCCAATTTCAATGAAGAATATGTGTTCTAGAAAACTAGATGATTAAATGCTTGAGTCTAATACCAAATGATTCAAAATATCAGGTTAACTTCATCATTTTAAAACCATTGGTTTTATTTTAACCAAGAAAGAAATTTATTAAATTAGCTTTAATTCAGAAAATTTGTGATAAATTCACAACATTTGAACATATTTGTTCCATTTGGTGTGGTTTCACAGGGTTGAGGGCTTGCATTGGGGTAATATAGAGAAAGTTTCCTATTACTTGTCTGACACAATGTTGAACATTTAAATATTATCGCATTTAATTTTTTCAAACATTGTTACTTAGCTTCTTTGTAGATCTGAAACAACTAAAGTAGAACTGAATGGGAACTACATTTGCTTTATTCTAAAATGCAGGAAATAATTGAAACAGGTTGAACAACTAAAGTAGAACTGAATGGGAACTACATTTGCTTTATTCTAAAATGCAGGAAATAATACTGTTGGATGATGCACTTGAAAAGAGAACACATCAGCTTAATTTTTGGAACTTTAATCTTAACAATCTATCCTGGTAGCTTAACATAGAATTTCTCTTCAACTATTGGGATTTGGGGAAGATTGGTTCCAGTCTCTCTATAGCAAATATTTTTACTTCTGTTCAAATACTGTCTCCCCCAACCCACCATTACTGGGATGCTCTACTACTCACTTACATTTTACAGCCCTTTTTACTTCTTATTTTGATACAAAATCTTGCTGAATTTCCCAGATCAGCCTCAAACTTGTGATCATCCTGCCTCAGTCCCCAGAATAGCTAGAATTACAGGTATGTGCCACCATGCCTGGCTCTAATAACATATTGAAGGATTATTATTATAAGTGTTTTAATCCTTTTCTATCCAATCTTGTATTTTTCCTTTTCTGTCCATGGTTTTAATGAAGTTACAGTCTATGATTTTAATAAAGTTAAATGGATCTGGAATTTTACAGACCAAGGGTCCCATGTTCTATAACATGTGATATCAACGTTTGGAACTTGGTAAAAGCAATTTGTAATTTTCTTCAAATTTTCACATATATCTTCCTTGAAAATCAGAACTAAATAACAATAGTCAGTTCTATAACTGACCACACAGGTTTAACCTATAGCATTAATTTCTTCAACATATATAGTTTATAGGCAGGACCTGAAAGCACATGAAAGAAAATACAAAAGAAAAAGAAAATGGAGGAAGACTTTGGGGACCAGTGATACTTTATTCAGCACCAGAGGGGCACATCTTTGGTGGATGGAAATAGTGGCAGGTCCCGACAAGGGTATGGATTTTATATGGACTTATCAGAGCCAGGTCATGGGAGGAGCTAGTTACTTTAGGTGGGCCCTCTTGGTGGGCAGGACCAGGTAATGGGAGGGGTTTAGTGTGGGGCAGGAGAACAGGTAGATAACTATATCTTTGAGGACCTTCAACTTGAAAGATGAATTATAGTATTTATAATATTCTCCTTTGGCCTTTCTCTTCTTTAATTTTATAATATTGGAGACACAAATAGGAAATGTAGTTAGACATATTGTTTTCCATTGTTCCATCTAAGTTTAAAAATACATTCAATAAATTTTACAGAAATGACTCAGAATGCATATGGAGGACTCATTCATTTTGAGCCTTTCAAGATTAAGAGAAATTTCTTGATAATGTATATAATTATGTCACTTTCCTTTTCAGCATCCACTGATGCTGTTCTGGCTAACGCTACCAATGCCATTTGTTTTAGTGGTGGTGGTGGTGGTGAGGTGTGTGAAATTGAAATTAACGCATAAACATTGTGGTTTGGGTTTTTTTCATTTACTTCTGCCTTTTTTGGAACATTTCATCATTGTCCTGATATCTTTTTCCTTCTAACTCATTTTTTTTTTCCTGTTCTTAAAGATAAATCTACCTACTTCCCCCATCTCTTCATTTTGAAGTCTGTAATTTTTGCTTTCTGGAACATCCTCCGTCATCTTCTTTAGAAGCTAATCCCTATCTTTCTTTTCTTTGAGACCCTCTAGTCCAACCTTTATGATGGACTTTTTATTCATCTTTGGAATAGTTGGTGAAGGTGTATTATGTACCAGGGATTGTGCTAGCTGTGAGGGTGTGGTGTTGAACACTGGGGCTGTGGCATAACAGGATGCCAGGACAGAAATAATTAAGCATTACTTACAATGCAATATGACAAGAGCCATGGAGAAGTTAAAAGTTGAGAAATGTTAAAGTACATCTGGGAGCACATAGAAGGTCCTTAATCCAGAAGAATTTCTGCATATGAGTCAGTCAGACAAAGAGGAGGTGAAGAAATTTTCTAGGCATGTACAAAACTATTGGGTTATATATTTCTAAAATCTCCTGGAAAAAGTTTCCCAGGTATTTAAAAAGCCTTATGAGGAGATGGGTGTGGTGATGCCCACCTGCAATCCTAGCAGCTTAAGAGGCTGAGTCAGGAGGAGTCGGCAGTGGTGAGGTCCTAAGCAACTCATTGAGACCCTGTCTCTTAAAAAAATACAAAATAGGGCTGGGATGTGGCTCAGTGGCTGAGTGCCCCTGAGTTCAATCCCTGATACCCAATTTAAAAAATTAAAATTAAATAAATAAATAAAATTTAAAAAGGTTTAGAATGGGAGAGACAAAGTATATGTGTGTGGCACTTCATTGTAAATGGTTCACTCTATTTATATTTTTGGTATATGAATATTTATATTTATGAATGTATATTTTTATTTTTTTCTATGGATCTACAAAAACTCTTGTGGTTTCTGGTGTTTATGTCTTTGTGATTTTTCTTGGCTCAAGAATAGAACTTCTGTAATCTACTTTCATTATAACTTCCCACATACTAGAAGTTCTAAATCAGCTCTTAGAGAATGGATGCTTTATTACTGTTATTGACTAATTTTAGGTGCCTGGGGCAGATATGTAAATATACTTCCAAGTTTGTCATAATGAGTGAGGATTGATATGTATGTTGCTTCTCTTATGGGGAAGTCAGAATGTGATGATTATAGTGTTGTACTGGCAAACATTCAATTTCAGGTTACTTTCAGGAAAGTATGTAGCATGGTTCATATGTTACAGTATGTAATTGGTGTAGGCAAAGGAGTAGTCTCTTCTGGAATACACCACAAATACCTGGGTTATAAATTAGAAACTCTTGAATAATTATGAAATGGTTTTACCATGATAAATTGGGCAGCTTCTTCATATTAGGTGAGGAAACAGATCCCGAGAGGTAATAAATAAAATTTGTGTTGATTTGTTAAAGTCAGGCTTGCTTTAATTTCTGGCACTTCTGAGAATATCTGTTCCAGCTGTTTGCCTTTTTTGTTGTTTACTTAATTTATATAATCAACTTTTGCAAATTAATTAACTAGCAAACATGGTATACAAATTATTTCAAATAAAAAATGAAAGAACTACTAAGGGAAGAGTTTGAGACTTACTTGTGTTTCAAAAGCCAAAAGTTGAGGAATTCTAGAAGGAGAAAGTGGAGATTTTCTATATATTATGCAAATAATAATAATATTTTATTTACATAAATAAAATATTTAGAGAAATTAAATAAAATTTAACTAAATTATTCACCATCCATTTTTTTTTAATATAAGAAAACAACAGTCTGGGTGAGAGTCCACTTCATGCAGCTGTGTAAAGACTGACTTTCGAAATCTCTAATTCTTACTGAGTGACGATCACTTGTTTGAGAAGTGTGCACCATAAAACTTATGGTAAACAAAACTTAAATAAATCACCTTAATTTTGTGATCTTCTGTCACATAAAAATTGACATTCAAAGATAAATCTCCAATTCATGTCTGTTTTTCACTAGAGATTATTTTTGTTTGAGGCATAAAGTTAATCTAATTTAATACTCACCTTGTCCCCATGCAAATATCAGTATTATCCTTCTATGGATTAGGATATTGAGACCCTCCAAGATGGGAGTAAATAATCACTTTAAGTGTTTTAAGTTAATAAACAGCACAACTGATGTCAGAGTATAGTCCATGACATCGGTGCTCCAGTTTAGCATACTTTCTTCTTACTGGGAAAAGAACAGAAGGAAGGAGAGAAGAATTAAGACAAAGGAGGAACAGAAAGAGGAGGAAATAGAAAGTGCTGTCTGTTTTATATCATTCACAATCTTTAGGACAGGCCACACATTATTGTGGTTAATCTTCATATTAATCTTTTGAAATGGATATTATTCTATCTTATGGTCCAAGAAACCAATTCTCAAACAAGTGATTGTCACTCAGTAAGAATAAGAGATTTCAAAAGTCAGCCTTTACACAGCTGCATAGAGTGGACTCTCACCCAGACTGTTGTTTTCCTATACTAAAAAAAAAAAAAAAAAAATGGATGTTGAATAATTTAGTTAAATTTTATTTAGTTTCTCTAAGAGAAACCAGAGAAACAAAACTCTGGCTCTGAAGCCCAGTGTGTTGGTCATATCAACACTCTTTCAGAGAAAAATATCAGCACATTTCTGGACTGAAGTGAAAGTACGGAATTCAAAGATTCAAAGTTAATATCAAAACTGAAACAAAGCCATGTTTTGTGAAACACGCATTAATAGGAGTACGCTGGATCAAAGGATGTGATCTCACTTCATAGTCAAACAGGTCCTGCAAGCCCAGGTAATACGGGAAGCAGAATGGTAATTATTCACAGAAGAAAGCAGGTAGTATACTGTTACAATACTACAGTAGAAAGTCAGAAGGTCACAAGCTTGCAGGGTAACTGACACAACTTGAAACTGCTTGGCTTCCTTTAAAAAGAAATAACAAAATGGGAGAGAATCAAGCAAGCTTGCCTAACACATCTTTGCAAGGTAAGTGCCAATAGCCTATGAAATGTTCCCAGTCAGAAGTTTAAGCAGTGTTGATAGCTCTGTTTCTGTGTGTATGAGTGTATGCGTGTTCACACACGCAAGCACGCATGCCCCCATTGTGTTTTCCAGGTGTTTTATGAGGGTGGGGAAAGGAGGTTGGGGTTGCTGATGGAGAACACGCATGCTGTCTGTGTTGTGTCCAGTATCTTGACCAACAGAGAATCATAAGTTCAGTGGAAAGTAAGAAAAAAAATTTTAATCTCCCATATCATGCTGGAGAAATTGTGTAACCACCTTCCAATGTGTTTTCATATTGGACCTTTTCTAACATTAGCAAAATGTTGACTTTTGTCTCTACCTATGGAATTTTTACTTGTAATCAGGAATGGCTATCTCTGGGGTATACCAGCTAAGTGTCCTTGTAATGAATATAACCCTTTTTAAAGGGAGAAAACAGGAGCTCAGGAGAGAGCTTATCAGTTGGGCAGAGCGGTTTGTTTTACAAGTCTTACTTAATCAGATACCTTTGTCCTTTGAAGGGATTGGCTTTGTTGACACTGACTTGACAGGCATCTATAGTTAGGCTTGTTGTTGGAAACATGCAATGGAGCTCTCATATTTCACTTTTTTGAGTGAGAAAAGTTAAAAAAAAAAAGTAGAAAATGGGCCTAACAATTACTTATTGCAATGATTTCTGGTACTCTACTTTTTTGGGAATTATTTACCATCTTTATAAATGAAATTTTGATCAAGACATATTCTTGAAAACTTACTTGATAATTACTTTGTTAATTATGTTCCTGTGAAACTACAAACAGTATGGCACCAAGAAAAATATGGAAACTACACAGTTTTCCATTAAGTGAAAATAATCAAAAATATAACTATACCTATGAAATATAACACATTTCAGAATAATAATCAGGTAATTGTAGATATGCCTGATCATAAAAGTATTTTATCTACTTCATTGCTTACTTGTCGTATTTTTCTTTGATTTCTCTTAGTCTTCTTTACACCTGCTTAAGGATCCCAGAATCTTATTTTTACTCTGTATGTTTTCTAAATATTTTGAAGTACTATGTAAAATGCTATTATAAAGCTTTTTAACATAAAAGATTAACAAAAAAAATCACTTAATGAATTTCATCAAAGAGAAACAAGATAAAAGCCTCATTTAGCATGATTCATAATTTATTTGTATGCTCTTTATAGACCAAATGGTATTATGATAGTATATGATTATAACAGATTCCTTTTGTGTCTGTAATAGTTTTCCCTTGGAAGAGCATGTGAGAAACTCGTAGGTTCCTATGGATGTTCATATAGTAATGATTTTGTATAAAATGCATGTAACTGGAAACCAGCTGAATAGCTTGTCCTAGGCTGTATTGGAACACTACCTGTCTGTGTTTAGGGATTGAAATAGACAAAGGAGTAAACAGACCTCTTCCCTCTTCCCTTATCAACAATCTTTGTTTGGGGATCATGGTGATATTTACTTCTTATATT
Organism: Ictidomys tridecemlineatus; assembly: GCF_052094955.1. Classification (NCBI taxonomy): domain Eukaryota; kingdom Metazoa; phylum Chordata; class Mammalia; order Rodentia; family Sciuridae; genus Ictidomys; species Ictidomys tridecemlineatus. The sequence goes on from NC_135479.1 coordinate 119,376,852, forward strand.
GGAGTCCTGGCATGTATACAGACATTTTTTTTTTCCTTTTGCTCTGGAACTTTGATGCATGTTAGGTTTCTGGCAATAGTTATGTTCTACTGTGTAAGGATAACTTTCCCTTTCTCATATCCATATATATGTATAAAATGCAACTACTTTCAGAATTAATAATCAACATATCAGAAAAAAACATGCACAACATTTAATTTAAAACAAGTGCTATAGTATATAATTTTAATACCATGGTTTAAGTTAAGGTATCATGTACCTGTGTCTGTAATACATCTGTAGTTGGGGAACACTCATGAGACCGTATTCTTTTGTGTACTCTGTGAGAACTTTTCAATAAGGAATGTGGTGTTCTCTTCTGATCTTACCTGAATTGAAATGTATCCTTGGTTAGTCTACAAATAGTTCAGATCTGTTCTTGGAGTATTGAATGCTTTAATTTCAGACAAATTTGCATTAAGATTATTAAGAGAATCTATTAATCAGAGTTGAAAAATGAAGGTACTTCAGTTGCAGGTTTCAAATTATATATGAATTCTTAAAATTTTAAAGGAAAGCATTGGAGAATAATTACAGCTTTATTTGCATGTATAAGAGATTTTAATATGTTTGTATAATATCTTATAAAACAAATCAAATATATCCTGGAGTCTTCATTTGGAGAATTCCATAATATTATTGTGTTCACTGTGAAATACTCTATTCTGTATCTGAAATTGAGTTTCAAAATGATCAAAGTAAATGAAAGCGGGTTTTTAAATGTTTAATTTTGCTTTTTACTTAATAGCACTTATAAAAAAGAGTGTCTTTGAAATTATATTAATTATTATAGATTCTACACACAAATGGATGTTCTTTTGAAATAGCTATGCTCAAATACTATGCTTTATACATTCAATGTATGAATGATTGACTTGCATAATTTAGCTCTGAGGATATTATATTATCATTAAACTATCATATATATTATCATTGAAACTCCATCATATGCTTTGGATAACAATTATCTAAAACTATTTATCTAGTTATTCTGATTCACTCTACCATCTCTAGTTATAATTTGGATGGTATTATCATCTGAATGTGACCCCTCAAATTCATTTGTTAGAAACTTAACCCCCAAGGCAATTGTACTGGAAGAAGGGACCTTTGGGACTTGTTCAGGTTATGAGGCCTCTGTGCTCTTAAATGGATTAATGCTGCCCTGCCCTTCTGCCTTCTGTCATGAGGATGCAGCAGGAAGGCCCACACTAGTTTGGTGTGGTGGTACATGCCTGTAATTTCTGCAACTTGGGAGTCTGAGGCAGAAGGATCATGAGTTCAAAATCAGCCTCAGCAACTAGGTAAGACCCTATTTCTAAATAAAATTTTAAAAGGTTTAGGGATGTGGCTCAGTGCTTAAGGCCCACTTGGTTCCCCCTGATACAAAAAAAATCCCAAACTAGATGATAATACTTTGATCTTGGGCTTCCTATTCCTAGCCTCCAAAACTGTGAAAAATAAATTTTTGTTTATTACCCAGTCTGAGCAGAACAAAACAGTCTAAGACAGAAGGCCAGCATAGAATTGTTAAAGATTATTCATTTTAGTGCTATTCCTGTATGTGACTGAACTACTCTCATACCCAAGCACCTGGTTTCACAGTGCCCTTGTATGGAGTCCATGTAGTAATAACATCTAATGTTTTCATTAGCATCGGGAACCCATTTTTCCCTAATGAAAATGAAGTTGATCCAAGGCTGTCTTTAGCATAATGTGAACAGATCTCAGTTATCCTTTCAAATATAAAAAGCAATCTCTCTCTTTCAGACCCAATGTCAATATAACCCCAAGAGAAATTAAGATGTTGTACATGAAGGTTTATAATATTCTCTGGAGCCATAAAATGACTTATTTAGGGAAAAACAATGTAAAACTTTTTTTTTTTTTTTCGGTACCTGAGATTGAACTCAGGTGCACTGGACCACTGAGCCACATCCCTAGCCCTGTTTTGTATTTTATCTAGAGACAGGGTCTCACTGAGTTGCTTATGCCTCGCTTTTGCTGAGGTTGGCTTTGAAATCATAATCCTCCTGTCTCAGCCTCCCAAGCCACTGGGATTACAGGCATGTGTCACCAGCCTAAAAATTATTTTTCTAATCTTTGAAAATACAAATAAAATGTATAAATAATATGGCATAAAGTACAGGAACCAGTTCTTTCTAAGCATTTTTGAGTAAAGGAAGAAGAATTATGTTCTTGTGTAACATGCAAACTCATTCATACCACCAAGTGTTTTATGTCAGTCTGTGATAGGAGTGGAGGCATGGCTCAGATAATAAGGGTGGCAGTCCCCTTCCAATATGCAGACACCTAAATATGGTTTAAGCTAAGATTTTTCTAGAGTTGCCCTTGGGCATATAAGTGCTTCTTAACCTCTTTTCTTTCAGGATGAACCAGCATTTTCTACTTGTCCCAGTATTCTTATTAATAGGCGTTGAAATATCCTACTCAGAATTATTTTTAAAAAGTAAAAAGGAAATAATCTTTTGTTGTGTAGCTATGCACCTTATCTACTGAGTCCTTCCTATCTCAGGAACAGTCACCAGGAACTTTTTTTTTTCTGTTTTCTTACTCTTTTTTTATCCTTGGTCAAAAAATGTACAAAGCCACTTATTGCTTTTTAAAGATTACAGTGTATTTCTTCACCCTTGGGATTATTTGAATTAAAAAAAAAAAAAAACTATTTCTGAGTTCTCACAAACTGAAGAAACCTTGTGAGAAGAGGTGACCTTGAGTGGGGGGTGTCTCCTCTGGGCTGTTCAGTACATATTAGGTACTCAGGCTGCCTAATTAGCAACTGAGGGGATGTTTTTGAGCACTTCTGATAAAAAAATCTCCTACTTCAGTTCACCCCCCCTCTCTCATTCATTCATATATATATATTACTAAGGATTGAACCCAGGAGTACTTTACCACTGAGTTACATCACCAGCCCTTTTTAAATGTTTTATTTGAAATGTGGTCTAGATAAGTTGCTTAAGACTTACTAAGTTTCAAACTGTGATCCTCCTGTCTAAGCCACTGGATTACAGGTATGTGCCACTGCACGTGGATCTTCTTCCTTATCTAGCTCTAAGAAATCCCTACTCTGAAAGACTACAAAAGCATAGATCTCAATTGAAAAAATAAATGCTGCAAGTATAGAGGAGTTGGCTAGACTCTGTGGAAGGCAGTGCCAGCAGTCGATAGCAATCAGCAGGAGAGAATTCTTCACCAACTCACTGAAAGAGAATTTGGCTGTCAGAGTAAGAAAAAATAACTGTAGAATATTAATATTTTCAAGTTAGAAGAGAGCTTAGAGGTCCTCAAGTTTAATGTTTATACATGATAGGTACAAAAAAAAATACACAGAGATGCTATGAAGTTAAGAAAATTCTCTTTGGTTTTATAGAAGCAGTTGCTAGAATTCTGGTTTCTACCCCTGGCATCCAGAGCCTGTAGCTTTATGGAAGAATGTGGCGCATTATTTTCTAGAGGCATTTGCTTTCGGATTTCGTAAAGGGAAACCAGTCTTATAAGTACTTTCCCTACCGACACCCTCCGTTTCTGTATTCATGACCACGAAAGCATTGTCTAGTGTTCAGTTAGGCTATTGTGTGACTGATCTATCCAGGCTGTGTTGTCTTTTGACTACATAGAGGTCACATTGGCTTTTAAGGTATTTAGTTTCATTACAACCAGGGGTTAATCAAAAATCAATATGCACATGCATAGAGTATTTTTTATGATAATCTCTCAAAACGTTATGCGTTATTTTGTATGGCTACTAAAAGGAAAACAAAATCTAAGCAGGAAGGTGCCTTAGTGTCTGTGCTTCTAAGTTGCAGCCTGAGGGTAGCAGTACTGTATGTTCCAACCTGTTATACTGGTTTGGTGTGCATGTTTACTTTCTGTGGTGGGAAAAATATCTCTGCATTTGTCAAAGTAAACCATGCCTGTGAATGCATTGATATCCTTCTGGAACCCAAAGAGGACTTACATATTTGTGAATCTTCCTTTCTAGCCTATCGACCTTAAACAGCATTTTTAGTCAAGAGAAGTACAAGGAGCTCTTGTTCAGCCTATCAGTTCCATGAGGAAGGATTCCACTCTTTAAGATAGGTTTGAACACTTGAAGACCTGAGGCATTTTGGAGTTGAAATTTTGGTATTGAGGTAACAGAGCATTTTGGAGTTGTGGCTTTCAGAAGCTTTGCTGGAGAGATCTCATAAGCTAAGAGCAAATTCGAGCATGTTTGGCGCAAGTAAAGTTCTGAAAATGCCAAGGCATGAAATCCCAGGTGAGTCTGACCTAAACAAATGGGTTAGGCAAATTTTCATGTGGAGATGGTTTGAGGAGTTTACTCAGGTACAAGATAGAGAATCCCTGGAGCAGGAAAATGAGATTAAGAGATGAAATCTGAAGTAAAATATGATAAATATTTACTGAAATCAATACAACTGGGCTGAGGAGCTCTTTTGTTCTTTATGAATGGAAATAACATCTTTCCTTTATTAGAATGAAAAAAACAATAGGTAATGTATTTAAATGGAACATGAGATAAAACTGGCTAATACCATTCTACTTATTTAAAACCTGCTCTTGGGGAAAAAGCCAGCTCAAAAATTTGAAATGTAGAGGTTGTTGCTGGACTGAAAGCCATAGTTTAATCCCCTTTGATTTAAATGATATTTCATGTCACTGAAAGTGTTTCAAAGAAAAATATTTTAAGGTTCAATTAAAGTTACTGTAAAACCTTGAAGAAAAGGTGATGCATACCTATAAGATGCCATGTTTGTTTAATTATCATTATTAATAATGCAATTAAAATATTTCCATGTATTTAAAAGGTTAGATCTGTCTTTGAATCCGATTCCTTTTCTTAAAGGAATGGAACAAAAGGTGCAGCCTTAATCTGATGATTATATGTGTATAAACACCATGTAATTATTACATTGTATGCTCTCCTCTGAATTTTGGAAAGAGTTTAAACAAATTTAGTTAATTGAGTAGAACAGTGAGCCAGCCTTCTTTTTATCTTAGTTTATTTTGGGAGGATTATTGATCAAGCATGTATTTGACTTATTATTGGAAAGTGTCACACTTGATACATAACTGAAGGAAAAATGGGCAACTGACAAGATTGCAAAGAAATGTCATTAGGATAAAAACACATAAAAGGGCATTGAGCTTCAGTTGATCCCTTGAGCTTCTAATCTCTCTTCAGGAACAGTATGTGTAAACAGTTTTATTTGACAGGACTATTTTGTGTCTCTGTTGATAGGTATGTTTAGCCATCTACACAGTTGAACATTTTAGAGGGTGCTTTCATAAATGCTTTTTAGTAATTTATATTGGAAAGCAATGTACCTATCCTCTTTAAATCTCTGATCAGTTTAATGCAGGTTTTATATTGTGTATTTTAGAAAGCAGTGGGACTTGGAATATTGTAGAATATAATCTAATGAAAAAGCCCAAAAGAGAAAAGCTTTGAAAAATCAACTTCCAAATAAAATGCAGCATAATAAACAGGCAAAGGGTGTGAAAGTCCAACACAATCAAGTTTGCTGAATAACTTGGGACAGGGGTGAATGCTTGATTTTGAGAACTGATTAAACTCTCGACGTCAATTTCATCTCTGTGATTCCTTTGTTTTCTCAAAAATGACTTCCTTTGAAAACAGAAAGTGAGATGCACAAAGAATTGAAGGGTCAGGGTATTTTATTTTCCTCCTTGTTTATGGACCTTTAATACAATCACAGACAAGTTCCATCTTCTGTTAAGCTATTGATAAATCTTGAAAAGTTCTTCACCACATCTACATTTCTTAGTGACAGGTTTCTGAGATGGAAAAAAATCCACTTGGCCACAAAAGGTGAATGTTACTTCCTCTCTTACTGACTATTGGTCATTTTTAAACCACACATCAGCAAGACATTAGAAAGGAATCTAAGAATTTAGATAGTTTCATAGAGAAAATATGATTTGAACCAACTCTGGCAACTTGACAAATTAGAATAAGTGACTAGAAGGACAGTCTCTCCTGACCAAAAGTACCTCAGAGGCAAGACATAGAAATTAAGTCTATCCATCTAGTTGTTTGCATTATTTTTCTGTCTTATTGGAAACAAGAATGATTTTTCAAAAAATCCTATTTGAAATAGGTTACAAATAAGAAAACAGAATAGCAAAAAGGTCAAAATTATATGACAGTTAAAATCCATATACAAAATATATGCCACAACATATGAAAAGTTATCAAACAGGTCACAAAATTCCTTTCAAACTCCCTAGCAGCCAAGTGAAAAAAAGAAATTGATTTCAAGATGTATGGTATCCAAGTAATATAAAATTGGTATTAAAATGTTCAAGAGAGGCACAGATTTCTTCATTAAACATGAAATCAAAGTCAAATGATTTTTATAAATGACAATATATAGACCTAATCAAAATGCAGATGTTTTTATTAGGTACTGCTGAATAAAAACAAAGAAGAATTAATACTATTTAATTCATCTCAGAATCTATCATTTCAAAATCTGGATGATTTTCTTTGGGGTTTTGAAAGCACCATCTTAAAAGATTATTTATCAGGAAAAGTTTATGTAGAAAGTTTCAAATATATAATAAACCTGGAAACAAGAAAGGAAAAGACAAAACAATAATTAAGAAATACAAACCTGGGCTGAAGGTGTTCTGCAGTTGTAGAACATTTTGGCTAGAATGTACAAGACACGGGGTTTAATCCCTAGAATGAAGGAGGAAAAAAAAAAGGACTTTATAAGAACAAATATTTACCTGCTTTAAAACTTAACAACATAAAACCACGATTTAAAAAAAAAAGTATAAGTTGTGTTATTACCCAGTTGTCTCCCCTGAAGTTCCTCTTAGTTTTATGTAGGGATTGCTCATTCATTTTGACTAATGAAGAGTTCAGTACAGTCACTGTGTCAGATATGTGTTTCTATGAGAGGGGTAAAGATTCAGATTAAAAAAGAATACATTGGCATTGATAATAAAGATATTAACCATCTATGATCTTCAGATTGAATTAGGTAATGATTTTCCATAGAGTCAAACAATTTCTGTTGGGGGCAGGAGGAGAAAATTTTATACTAATAGTGATGTTTTCATTCTTGAGACTGATTTTTTTATCAATTTTAGGGTTATATTTTATGTCATTTCTAGTCTACCATTTGACCTATGTGAATTTATTTGGGGCAACAATTATTTTTTTTAAGATTAGAAAACCCCATAATATTTCTTTTATCTCTAAGAATTAGTAATTATTTAGTGATATTTATCATAATATGCATGTGATTTAGTACTAATGTACAGTAACATTGTTAAAGTCATAGAACATTCTACAGAATAGTCATCCCATGAAATTTGCATTTAGCTATGTTGATAATCACACTAGAAAAGGAAATAACTTGTAAATGATTTCAGACAGAAATGTACTAAAGTTATTTAAATCTCACAAAACTTTTGTCCATCTCTTTGCCTCCAAAAATACACCAAGCTGATTCTTTACTAAGACACATGTGTACTGGTTGCTCCTGCTGAAACTCCTATATGTATTATTTCTTCTTATTCACTTACCAGATTAATATTGCAGTGACACATTGTCTAGCTTCTCAAACTAAAACAGCCAGTATGTCTTAATGTGTGATTTTAATTCTTGTACTATATTACAATGAGCCATTTTCCCTTTTTTATATATTTTTATTGCATATTTCCCTGCATAAAATGTTCTCCTGTGATGAAAGACCATAGCAGGCATGTTTATTGCTGTTTTTCTATTGCCTAGAACCAAAGCTAACACATAATATGATTTCAACAAGTTTAAGGTTTATATCCTCAGAAAAAAGCAAACATAAAATCATAGTGTTATTCTTATGTGTTTCTCCAATTTTTGGAGATGTAATAAATGTAAAAACTTACATTTATTCAAACATGAAAATTAGTTGAGCATAAAGTAACAATACTTAACAAGATCAATACAAAACAAAATAAACAAGAATTAAGTAAAAATAAACCATTGTCAAATAAAAGTTGTCTTAAAATTGAAAGAGCATGTTCTAGAAGAATAAGAGATGACATATAATCCCTTTATTCTAAGAGATTAGAAGTTGTACTTTGTTCAAAATTAGAGAATGTGAAAAAACAATTAGAGGATGTGTTTCTCCTTATTTGCTCAGGTATTGTATTACAGTGACGCTGGACAGAGTTAACTAGATGAGTTCTCACAGATACAACAATTGTGAGTGGTATGTTCTTTGAGTATGTTCTTTTTGACATATATAATTTTGTGAAGCATCTAAATATTAATGTCTTTATTTATTATGATCTATTTTACCTGATTATTTTAGACATGAAGGAGGATGATACAGTCATAGTTCTTTGGAAGATATAGTTAGGTGATTATTTATTTTTTCTTGTATTGAGCACGTTGTCCTCATTGAGTGACTGTGAAGATTAAAATAATTTATGTTGAACACTATAGAAGTCTGTGGCACTTAGGAAACACTTGGGTGTTTTCCCCTATCACCAAAGCCACCATCATCATCAATATTTTAATTTTTAATTTTGTTTTCATTATTGTCTACCATCTCATGATGAAGAACTAAATCTAAGTAATGATGGTGGGACTTGAAGACAAGAAATAAATTTGAGAGATGATTAAAACTAGATTGTTGTTTGCTAATATAGAGTGAGGAAGAAGGGGGAAAATGTAAAAACTTTGAGGTTTCTGGCTTAGATGAGAAGAAATAATATTCCTAACTGATTTAGGGAATATCTGGTGGGGAACAGGTTAGGGAAGAGAAACATAAACTGCTTTTAACAAAATTATATTGAATTATAAGAGGAGTCTCTTGATTAAAAATGGCCAGGATTTAAATTGTAAAAATGAGGTTGGTCCTTGGGAAAGAGAGCTAGTATAAAATTAAAGATGGGAAATTTTTAAGATGTAAGTGGTAGATGACATTGTGGACAGCTGATATTACACAATGATAGAACCAGAGCAAGAAGATAAGAAAACTGATGATGGAGTTTAAAGTTTGAGCAGAAATGAGAGAAACTGAGATGAGTTCATAGGCAAGAGAGAAGAGTCACCTGACCGTGTTTTTTAGAGAAACGCATGGTAGGAATTTCTGTATTAGAAGGGTGAAAAATATCAAACGACAGAATAGTCAAGTAGCTAGAATCTGGAGATTCCAACCTGGAATTAGGGTGATGCATGAGGAAGAATGCAGTAAAATAATTTGAATATAATCAGAAATTAGATAAAAGAGGAAGACACAATTGTAGAGTCAAACTATAAGAAGCTTGAAGTAATAAAGTGATATAATAGAGCCCTGGGAAAGGAACAGAGTCGGAGAATAGGAAAAAAGAAGAAAGTACTTCCATCACACTGATTTTGTAAAGTAAATGCAATTTGCTATTTTCACAAATGAGAAAACTGAATTTCAGTGAGGGAGAGAATGAAGGTGCTAAAATAGAAGGGGCAAGTCTGAGGGAGGAGGAGTTGGATCCCTAGAGTATTTTTAAAGAAATAAAGTACAGTTTTCTCTTTCTAGAAGGAGTGAGTATAATGACAAATTTGCTGAGTTACAGAGAAGAGTGGGCGGTGAAGCTCCTGCCAAGGGGCCTGTATCTTTGTAGTAAAAGATGCTTTTATTCAGCCAAGAGTTAGGGTGGGCCTCTGGGAGAAGTGTTGAATCCATGAGAGAAAAATAAAAGGATTGGCCGGCAGCAGCAGCAGTAGTGGAGTTAGCCAAGAGTTTGTGTCAGTGAATGTGGAAAAGCAACAGAAAAAAAAAAAATGTAGGTGATTATTATGCCATTTTTCACAGAGATGTGAGTGAGCTTGTAGAAGAGAAAGTGTGTGAGAGGGTGTTACTGGTGTCTGTTCATATTTAGCTAGAGATTTTTACTTTAGAATATTCTCACTTTACCATGTGACACCACCCACAGAAACTATTCAAGCCAGTCATCTCCAGATAGTATGCCACTGGACTATAATAGTACAGAGCATATATTTCATTCTAAATCCATCCAGGCTTTTGGAAAACAATGGAACACCTGGGCTTAACTACACATAAATTTTTATATGGTTTCTTCTCATCATTGTAACACTAGAAAAGCATCTGCCTACACTACTGTCCATGTAGTATGAATGTAAGAGACCTATGAGATTTTTGGGTAGCTGAGTATCCAATTCTATTTGGCTGTGTTTGAAAGAAGCAAAATAAGATTGGGCATTAATGTTTACATACTCAAAGACTTGGATAATTAATGTTTGGCCTCAAAGACCCTTGGATAATTAATGTTTGGCCTCAAAGGTATGTACCTTTATGTTATGATTACCATCATTGATAATAATGATAAGAAACAAAAAATACAATTAGGAATTTACTAAATGCCAGTAAGAGGCAGAATTAAACTTTAAACCAAGATGTATTTGACACTCATGCATCTCCATCATTTTATTTTCTAGGTGTACCATATTAAAAGAACTACCATTAAAAAAGACTATCCAAGCAGAATATGTCAAATATTTATCATTTATCTGGATATGTAAAATTTAGTGACTATTCAAATTTATTACTGAAAATACAATATTTTATTAACATTTTACTCCACAGCTCATATATCTGCTTTTCTATATACACTTTATTTTACAAAAATTCACTTAACTTCATGAATACACATGTGGGTGTGTCATGATTCCTCTTGTTCTACCTGCCTTCATGCCCTGATGACATTTCCATCATACCTACATTCCTGGCACTTTAATTGAAGGTGATAAAGCTCTGAAGAAGTAGTTTGAAGTAAATGGGTTCTACTAAATTCAAGAATTTTTGACCATTAACCTTCAGTTTGAAGTTTTAGGTGACCACAAACTAGTCTTAAGGAGTATAGATTTACCTCAGTAAAATACACCTTAAAGAGGTTTTTAAACAATTGATGCTTTGCTGATGCTAAGGATATTTCCTCTTCAGTGTTTCTAACTTAACAAATTACATGTAAAAGCCATAAACTCCTTTATATTATCCATAAACATAATAAAAAATGTTACACCACATAACTTTGACTTAGTCAATAATTCCAAGCTTAGCCTTAGGGTTTAAAGAGAAAATTATTCCTCTTACACATTTTAATTATGCTATAAACTTTGGGAATAGCTATTGATCTTCAGCATCTGGCGTCAGAAAGTTTTTCCTTTCTTGTTCTGTAGCCAGTGAAAGTTTTCCATGTGGGCTAAAAATGAAGAATTCCAGAGGAGATTAAAGTGGTATATGTACAAAAAGGACATTTTGTTGTTGTATTGGAGTGACTTAAATGTTAAGAGAATTAAAGATCATTTTCTCTAAATGTCTTTTTGTAGAAACTAGAAACACACATTCGAGTTAAGAAATTTATTGCCTTGTTTTAAATAAAAGATACTTTCTAGAGGCACTCAGTGATCTTTAATATTTTAATACAGAAATGGGAGGGCCTAAGAAGAAAATATTTTATTAAAAAATGACATGCCTTTTGAGGTTTTTAAGAGTTTATGTAATGCAGTGAACGTTGTTATTATTTTTGGTGACTAATTGTTATTAAAGTGATTGCTTCACAAATTTTCATCCTTGAATCATTAATATGTGTAAAAAACGTATTCTGTTAGGATTAAACAGATATCTAGTATCTATGATAATGGTTATGATGATAGTAAGAATTGCTACTGCTTGCTGAACTCTTACTAGGGGATGTGTTTACTATAAACACTTTATAGATATGGCTTGAATTAAGAGCCCCACCCATCAAGTGAGAATTGTCCCCCATTGCCCTTTCTACAGATTTTGTGGGAACTAAACAGCAGATTGGGATTCAAACCCAGTTCTCTGACTGATAATCAGTCTTTTTAAATAAGTATAGGCCCCTTCAGTTTCATCTCTCAGCTAACTGGAAACTCAAGTTTAGAGAGTTTAACTGAAGTAAGTTTATATGATAAATTTAAACGTATCAAATTTATATTTGTTCATTGTGTTAGCATTCTGTCACTGTAACAAAATATGTATGATAAATAGTGTTTAAGGAGGAAAGGTTTATTTTGGCTAATAGTTTTGGGGGATTTTAGTCCATGGTAGATTGCCTTTGTTACTTTTGAGCCAGTAGCAAGACAGCACATCATGGTAGGGGTAGGTGTTGGAGGGAGACAAAGCAGTTGGGAGACAAAGCAAAAAGAAGAGTCAGGCACCTAATGACTGCTTTTGAGGACACCCCTGCCTCTTCCAGTGATTGAAGACCTACATGTAGGACCCACTGATTCTACCACCTTTCAATAGCACCAAACTGAAGACCAAGCCTTTAGCACATGATCCTTTGGGTGGACATGTCATATCCAAACTATAGCATTTATTTAACAAATATTTATTGGGATACAATTACATATCGTGCATATTATTAGAAACTACCAAAGCTAAATTCAAGGAGACATGAACCACAGCCACCGGTAGTCTACCAAGGGAGACATTATTGTAATGTGAAAAAGGAACAACAACAACAAAAAAAAACATTTATATATGAATAGAAATAATATATGCATATAAATATATAGATATGTATATGTAAATAAAATTATACATTTCGTGTAGCTTTGAACTTGCTTGATAAACATCTGTAACTGGTCCCTCTTAAATTTTCAGAACCTAATTAAAGGTATGGTAATTTAACTTTGATACTATGATGCCTTCTTTGGTCACTTTGGTGAAATCAGTAGCCTTTATAACCACAGCTATTAGAGGTACTATTTTGAGAACCTCATCAGTGAGTCAGTATGGATTTTTCTTGCAATAGGGCATCCCCTACCTCCTCACAGTTGGAGCTAATGAGTAGTAATTTTTGCCCATTTCTTCCCCCTACCATTTCCTCTGGACCTGCCATGTAATTAAATCCACTGGTTAAAAAATATGTTGAATATTTCAGGTGCAGTGGTCCCTTGATATCTGAGAGGAATTGGTTCCAGTACCTCCTGTGGAAACCAAAATCTCAGATCAAAATCAAGTGCCTTATTTAAAATGGCTTAATATTTGCATATAACCTATGCATTTCAGCCCTTATACTTTAAGTCACCTCTATGTTACTTATAATATCTAATGCAAGTAAATGTTATGTAAAGCAGTATTTTGCAGTTTGTTTAGGGAATATGACAAAATTTTCATAAGAATAAAAGTTCATACACATTTGGTAAAGATGCAATTTATTTTTCACACGTTTTTGATTTGTGGTTGTTTGAATCCACAGATATGGAACTTGTCAATACAACAGACTGACTTATACAATGTGCTTAGCAGTAGTTTGAATGCAGTGGTATGCACTCATTAATTTAGTCTTACATAATGATTTGATCTGAATCTATTTTGTTTCATTTGTTTTTAAAATATATAAGTCTATATTTCTTTTTGCAGAGAATTGTAAGATTCCCTAACTATGTTTTAGTTTGAGACTGCCATTCATCTTTCACTGAAACTTTTGCACATATCACAGCTATAATCTAGCAAAATAGATTATTGTCACTCACTCCATAAATATTCTAGTACGTAAGCAAAATTTCCAGACCAAAATTTATTTATGTATTTAGTTTTAATCTTGAACATCTTGGTTGGTATGATTTTTATCTCCTTCCACACTATAACATTTTCCAAAGATAAATATTCAGGATTTTGTAAAATAATGTGCCTTAGCCTGTTTAGTATTTTTGAATACATAGAACTCATGGGACATTTTATAAAAATTTAGATTTCTTTCCTTGTGGTATTGGTGATTAAATCCAAGGCCTCACACATGCTAAGTAACCACTCTCCCACTGAGCTCCATTCCCAGCCCTAAAAATTTTTGTGCCCCAAAATAGTGCATGCTTATAATCTCAGCTATTCGGGGATTGCAAGTTTAATACCAACCTGGGCAATTTAGCCAGTTCCTAATCCATTTAAAATAAATAAATAAAATGCTGGGGATGTAATTCAGTGGTAGAACACTTGCCTAGTATGCTCTGAGGCCCTGGGTTCATTACCCAGGACCACAAGAAAATATGATTTTTTTTTACACCTTTAAAAGGTGACATAAGCCAGGTGTGGTGCACATGCCTATAATCCCAGTGGCTCAGGAGACTGAGGTAGGAGGATCAGAAGTTCAAAGCCAGCATCAGCAACTTTTAGCAAGGTCCCAGGTAACTTAGTGAGACCCTGTCTCAAAATTTAAAAATAATAATAATTATAAGAAGGGCTGTAGTTGTGGCTCATTAGTTAAATGCTCTTGGGTTCAATCCCTGGTACCAAAATAAAGTAAAATTAAAGGAGGCATGAGAACCATATTATATACAAGGTACTGGCCATGGAAATTTAAGTCACCACATCTTATTGTTATAATAATATCTAAAACTAGATTATCTAAATTAAAATATAACTGTGTGAGTCATCCTTCCTGGAAGCAAATAATAAAGACAGGAAAATTCAAGTAGAGTAGGTGATATTTGGTTCACACTGAAAAAGTGAAGAGCTCTCCCATCAAATAAATGGAAAGAGTATTCCAGGAATAAGAAGCTTGGTGATCAAAGGCATGTTGGCATGACTCTTGTCTGGAGAATTCTGAGCAACATGCCTAGCAAACTCTAGACTACTGGAGTGCTGACTTTGTTTTTTCTAGGCTAGCATAAAGCTTTATTCCAGCCTACTGATTATAGTAGAATTATAAGGCTAGCTAAATTTTTAAACAGAATAGATGGATATATGCTATTTTGGCTTCATCTCAGCACATGCATGCCCATGTAGTAAGGGGCTTTATGCCCATTCATCAGATTGTATAGGAGTACATGTGCCCATGCTAAAGATGTTAGTCACATTTTCCAAGAGCTGCCTTTGTGGAAAGCATCAGACTATCTTCACAAGTTTGCTATTATGTTGGAAGTGAATTCCCATGCCTTTTTACTTCAGCCTTTCCTACGGATACTTAATATGCCAAGTTAAAATACTTGCACAGTGGACGAGAAGGCAGCATGGGGATTTCGTAGCCCTCTTTCCTGACAAATTGACAGGTTGCATTGCAGCAGGTGCACAGCAAAGCGATTAAGAATATACAGGGTGACAAAACATGTGTGATATGACTGCAGGCATTTTATGTGAATGATATGTCATGGCGAGTATTGGTCTCAAGTGATTATACCTAAGGCTCTGGGGTGTGAGGGCAATCTATATGCATATGAAAGCATAAGGTGAACACTCAACGAAAAATAACCTTGACTGGAAATTTTGACATGAACCAAGTACATTGCAATAAAAGTTAAATTTTTTGCTACTTAAATATTTTACAAATGTCTTATTTATATGATAAGATGCAATAAGCATCTGTCTTGGATAATGTGATTTTTTTGACTACTGAACATCTTATTTGACTGCCAAGAGGACAGGAAGAGCTGGTTTTTTAAAATTTATGATTGGATGAAAAAAGCCAACACCATCTTTAAGAACACATTTAGCTCTTGGTATCAATCTGTTCACTCTTGGGATTTCTGACTTTTCACGAGAAAAAATAAATTTAATATGAGCATCCATGCATTGCTCACAAATTTTCTGAACAATCAATCAAAAAGCAGGAGTGAAATAAAAAGATTTTGGATGGTAGATAAAATTGTTTACTATGCATGCAAATAAACATTTGTATAGAAATATGGAGAGTTGTGAAATTCCAAGAAAAAAATAAAGACTTTTGTATTCATCTATATTTTTAGAGAGAACGAATTTATAGGTTTTATTAGATTTTCAAAGTAATCCATAATTCCCACAGCACTAAGATGATCTCTAAAGTCCTTTCTACATCCAAAATTGTGTAATTCACTTGACATCCTTATACATTTCTGTTACTGTATTATCTTTGTCCCAGGCAAACAGAAATATATCTTATTTTCTAAGAAAAAAATATATCCCTTTATTTATGACTAAAGGAACTATGATTTTCAGTATAAAATGATAATAGGAAAGGATTTCTGCATTTTAGATCAGCATTTAAAAGCAATTTCAAATTCAGATTTTATATTGACAATAATTTGCTATTTGCCTAATTTTTATTTTAATGGACTATTAAAACTAAGTGTGTGGGAGGATGATTATTTCTAGATAGGGAAGAGGGGTGGGAGGCAAAGGGAGGGGGAAGGGGAATAGCAAGGATCGGGGAATGTGATGGTCATCATTATACAGAATATATGTAAGAAGATTTGAAGTTGGAATCAACATACCTTATATATAAACAGAGATATGAAAAATTGTGGTATATATGTGTATTAAGAATTGTAATGCAAAATAAAAGAGTACATGTATAATGGCATAATTTGGCATGAACATACTTTATATACAGAGTTACGAAAACTTGTGCTGTAAATGGGTAATAATGAGTGTAATACATTCCACTATTGTCATGTATGTTAAAAAAAAACTGTGTGAAAGTGACATTGGTATTTTAAATATGTAGGTAAATGCTTATCTCTGTAAATAAAAACACCTCTCTAGTGCTTATGTTAATATGCTAATTTAAAAAAAAATTCCCTATAAATAATAAACTTAAAAATAGATAAAAGAAATTTTGGATTCTTTGAGGGGAATATGTACATTTTGGGAATATTACAAAAACCTAATATTTCAACCAGTTTTATTTTCATTATGCATATCATAATACATAATACAAATTTATTTTATGTTAACAGATATTAGTAACACAAATAATCTTGGATTTTAGCAGAAAAATACAGTTTATACAAAAATATACAAAGAATCTTGTCTCTGTATTTTTATACTTGATAAGCTAGAAAAGGGTACTGAATAAGATTTGAACTCTTATTCTAAGACTCCATCAGAGCAAAGCAATGAGAAAGACAGGACTCATTAAAAAAAAATTCAGAGTAATTGAGGATTTTAAATTTGTTTTTATTTTTACTTTTGTTTGCTGCATTTCCTTTCTTCTACCATTAACTGCCTCTAGCCCTCTTCTTCTCTGTCCTTCCTATTGTGGAACTTTATTATAATGCTTTGGTATAAAATATTGCAATAAAATTCTTCAGAGTTATAATTATTATAAAATATTCATTCATAATGGTGGAATTTATACTGCAAGTAGGAGAGATTTTTGTGTGATTTCAACTGCTCTGTGCTCTTAAAAAAAATGCTACATAGATGACAACTGTCAAGATTTTAAGGTTTCTAAGGTCTTATTATTCCATCCTTCTCAATTTTTCCTCATTCATTGGGTCATTCCTGAAATTCCACAGCTTGAATCTTTATATTTAAAACAATTCTATTGACTGATACGTTAAATGATGTGTTATCTTCTTCTGCTATATTGCATTTTTATAGCCATCTTTTGTGAGATGACCTGAACAAAGGTATTTTGGATTTGGGGGGGTGGGGACTTTTCTGTCTTAAACTTGGCTACTATACAAAAATGCCATAGGTTGGGTCGTTTAAACAACAAATATGTATTTCTCATAGTTCTGAAGACTGGAAAGTCCAAGATCAAGGATTTAGCAGATTCAGAATCTTTTTTTTTTTTTTTTAAAGAGAGAGTGAGAGAGGAGAGAGAGACAGTGAGAATTTTTTTTTTAATGTTTATTTCTTAGTTCTCGGCGGACACAACATTTTTGTTGGTATGTGGTGCTGAGGATCGAACCCAGGCCGCACGCATGCCAGGCCAGCGTGCTACAGCTTGAGCCACATCCCCAGCCCAGATTCAGAATCTTAAGGAGGACTTTTCTTCTGACTTGATAATGACCACTTCTTACTTTGTTCTCATCTGGAGAGAAAGCTATGGTCCCTTTTTCTCTTATTCTAAGGGCACTAATTCCATCATGGGACCCCCACTCCCACTACCTCAAGTCTGAAGATATACTTCCCAAAACAGACTCTTGAGCCTAGACAGCTAAAACTGCTTCAGATTGCAAACAAGAATTTTGAGAGGACACAAACATTTAATCCATAATAGGTGTCATTCTTAAAAATATATTTAGACTCCATGTAAGTTTCAGTTTTATTCTCATATATTTTGCACCTGTGTACTTATTTCTCCCTTTTCTCCAGCAAATGTTAGAGCTCACTAATTCAGTATAACTGTTAACAAATGTATGAAGCTGGTCAATGTAGTCTTAGAAATTAATTAAATTGGTTCTTCTGTTATTTCTAATTGAGTCCTCCTTTCATAAATAAGGATATGGAGTAGATAGAAATTCCCTCAGTCTTCGCTCATTTCTCAGCTTTGCCAATTTCAAACATTGAATGAAGTCTCCCCTGTGTCTCCTAAAAGCCCTAAACAAAACAAAACCCATTATTTTTAATACAACCATTTAGTTCCAGGAATTTGATTGCCTTTCAGATTTCTTTTCTTGGGATTCAGTGAATATTATTTCTACCCAATATTTCAAATAAATTTTCTTTCTATTAATGAACTATAATAGCATGTCTCACTGTCTTAAAGTACTTATGGATTAGAATATTCAAGTAGAATTGCAAGGGAGAAATATTAAGACCAATAGATGGTAGCTATAAGCCAACTAATGTTAGCTGAATATAAGAAAGAACTTTCCTATAATTTAAAGAAGGCATGATTTTTTCTTATAATAAAATATAGAAGTCCACTATCAAAAGAGAGTGAATTCCTTGTTAATAGATACAGTGAAGTATAACTTTAATAACCGTTATTTAGAGATGTAGAGGATTTTCATGTAGTTAAATATGATGCTCTTTCAGGACACTTCCAAAAACAAGAGCACACTTTTTAAATATTAGATTCCTTGTGTACATTTGACATAAAATGAACTTGAACAAGAGCACAAGTGATAAACGGGACCCATCCAAGATGGTTACTTACTGTCTGATTTTGAAAGGGCTTTGCAATTAAATCTGAATACATAATAAAGTGATAAATGTTTAGCACAATCTAACGAAATGTAAACAAATTTCACAAGGTACTTAGAGGAAAAACTGTTTATATGATTAATTATGGACTCAACATGTAGTGAATTATTGATTGGTAATTTGAAACTCAAATGAAAGATCTCTATATATTAGTTGATAAGGTTATTTTTTCCAAGTAAATCCCTTCCCACCACATACAGTTTATTGAATCTAGTAATTGGGATTTGGCCAACCTAGCAAATTAAGTGTCCTTTGAGAAAATTTATGGTCTATCCAGCTAAACTGCTTGAAATGGCACGTGAGAACTTGTTTGCTGTAACAGCTCCAAAACATTGCAAAACCTACATGTTTTGAATTCAGTTTTTAAAAGCATCTTAATTTATACATTTTTGCTTTCTGAGATTCATCGTCTCATGTTACTCTGCACCTAGTTTTTGGTAATTGTTATTTAATCCATTAATGGGTAAGAAATGGTTTTCTAGCACCCTTGAAAATTTTCTTTTTGGCAATAAGCTCAATCTGCTGTTCTTTTCATCTTTCCCTGTACACTGCAGAAGGAGAGGTTAATTCTGATTTTTCCTTACTCCTCTATTTGCTATTCAATAAAGACATCACATTTGATGCTTGGCACTCTTTCCCATAATTAATGTACTTCAGAAGATGCATGAGAGAGAGGGGAGAAAAGCTAATTAGATTAAAAGTGTGCATGTAATTGTCCGATTTTATAAAAGAAGGCACAAAGCAAAGAATTGAACCCCAAATACCAGTACCATGCTCTCTTGCTGGACTTTTGAGGCCTTCAGTATTTGGACACAATCTTTGTCACTATTTTTCTTCAAACTCAGTAATTAAATTTAGCTGAAGTTATTATATGTAAGCATGCATGAGATTTTCCAGCACAGGAGAAGACAAAATAGTTTTTTTAAAAAGTTTTTAAAATTATAAATAACCTTCACAACTCAGGTAGAGCCTTCAAGGTATTTAGTTTTTACCCAAATATATTTCCTTTTGTATTTACTTTATTCCTCTTTGTTAATGTGGCATGGAGAATAAGTAAGATTAGTCTGTTTTATTAAAGAACACCTAGACTGTAGACACTTTTAATTGCAAAGATAAAGAAACCTAATTTCACTCCCCCTTAATCTGTCAACACCAGATTGCCTAGTTAATCCCCTTCATTGTAGATCTGTACAATATGGTCTTCTAGTCTAAAGCCAGAAAAAAAAATCAGCTTTTTATTCTCAATGACCTTGTCTTTATATGTGTATATATTCTTAAGTGGCTTCTAGTTACATACTATACTTTTTTAAATTTTTGGATATTTTTCATCTTTTTTCTCTTAAGGTAAATGCTTCATTCATAATTTTATTTAATTAGATGCAATGAAGTTGTATTTATGTTTCTTGCACAAGTAAAAATTGATAAAAAATTAGGATTGCATTTTATGCAGCTGTAAACAATTTGTTGTTTATTCTAAAGACTGTAAGAATTAGGTTTTTTTTTCATTTTAAAGTTAAATTGGGGACTTTTACATTAATATTCTTAAAATATATTCAACTTTTTTAACATTAAAATGAGCATTTATTTAAATACCTGTTTTCAATTCTGTAGGGTGGAATTTTTTGTTTGTTTTAATTAGTTATACATTACAGTACAATGATCTTGACATTGCATAATTTTTAAATATAATTTTTTATGTAAGTTTTGAATTTCAATGTATTCTTATAAATTTAATATTATATTTTATATGATTGGTTATTTCAAAAGAATTTTAAAATTTACACTTATACATTCAAGTGAATAAGAGATTATTCACAGTTTTCTTGGACTCACTTCTCTTTCCAAATGCAGCCCTATTTTCTTACTCCTCCTGTAGTAAAACACTTTCAAATAATTGCCTTTATTTTTCTTCTATTTAATCTTGAGCCCATTTCCTCAGGTATTTTCTCCATCCATTCACCAAAACTGCCCTTATCAAGGACACTACTTATCAGCATTCTCCTAAATCCTTTCGTAAATTTTCTGTCCTTGTCCAAACTGTATGAGCAGCATTTGACAGTATTGATCTCCTTCTCCCATCCCTGGTCTTGAAGGTACTGTGCTTTCTTGGTTTCCATATCTTTACTACTCATTCCTTGTCAATCTCCTTGGCCATTTTATCCACTTATGCCTGTTCTCTTAATGTTGAACTGCCCACCAGGTTGTCTCAATCCTTATAGTTCTCTTCCATTCCTCCTTAGCAAGCTCCTATCAGCTTTATGTTAATGGTGCTCAATTTCCATTTGACTCCTGACTTTAGAACCTTAGACATATATGGCCAATTAAGTGCTCATCATCTCTGCCTGGATATTTACTAAGCATCAGAAATTATGTGTATTTCCTGTAGTCTTCCCTAGACTGCTCTGGTATTCCACCTTTGAGTTGGAAGTTATTACAGTACTCCGCCCCCCATTTCCCAGACTGAAAACATGGAAAAAAAAAAAAAAGAGAGAGAGAAAGAGAGAGAGCGCTCTTTTTTACAGCCTACATTGAGTCCATGGGAAATTGTAATATCTCTGCCTTTAAATACATCCAGAATATGACTAACTCTCATCACTCCCACTAAAAACACTCTGGTCTCAGTCGCCATCTTATTTGCAGCATATTACTGGTGCCCTAACTGGTTATCCTATTTCTGTCCTTGCCCATCTCACAGCTTATTCTCAACACAACTATGAAGGTCATCCTAGATCACGCCTGGCATAATCCTCCTTTTTAGCATTAAAGTAATTCTCCCAATGCCTAGAATATTCTTCCCACAGGTACACATCCATTTGGTTTTCTTAACTCCTTCACACTCTCTCAGTCTTTGTTCTAATGTTACTTTCTTCATTAGCCACTTCTCTGTCCTTCCCATGGTGGAACTTATTCTTATAATGCGTTGGCATAAAATAATGCAATAAAATTGCTCACTGATTATCATAAAAGATTACCATATTATTGGTGGGTGCAGTAGTATTCAGTTCAAACAGAAGACTTTCAATTCAAAGTTGATCAAACACTTTCTGTCTGCTTCTTGCAAAGTTGATCTTCTGTAGTTTTTATTGTAGGCAATGTTTCTAATTTACCTATAAAAAATGAGGAACTTGCTTCTCTTAGAATGTGATTCTAAGAGAAAGCACAGCAGTTGAAGAATCTGAAGTAGTGACCCCTATTACTTGGGACATTTATTTTATGGAGCTTTCTAGCCCTGCTCTCTGAACATTTGTATTCTGTGCTTATGTCCTATTCTCAAGCCATAACTAGCATAAATATGTAATTATATGGTTTGTTTTATTGGTAATAGATTTCAAAATACTCTATTATTATGGCACTGTTTGAATTGTGTTTACTATATCAACATAAACATATAAATTGAGTCAAATTATCTGCTTGGTTAACTGCAAACCACAAGTTATTACAGCACTGTCAGTTTCAAAATGTTGCATGACAATAAAACCATTTGATTCCCTTTGTTCATACTTGAACCTCAAAAACTTTGTAATTGTTTCCTATCCTCTATTAGGCGCAGTCTTTACAGATGTCATGAGGTGGAATCTGGAGCACCATGTGAGGATCCTATATAACTATTTCAACATGCTCCGTAGTTCTCAAGGTGGCTTGTGGCTTCCTTGATCATTTCTGTTCAATTCCAAAGTATTTTTTTCCCTTTGCCGAAGTTACTTCCTCCTACATACTCAAAATCAAATTTACCATTAGACAAATTCAGGATGTTTCTATGAAAATGTTGGCATTTCTCATGATGTTTCTTTTACATGGAGTTTTCAATAGGTAACCCAATCACACTTTAAACTGTTTTTCTATTTAGCAATAAATTATTTTATAAACCTTGGTACCTTACAGTCTTTTAAAACTGCTTCTCTTTTATTCTTCTTCAGGGTTTTAAATAAAGACAAGCCAAAGGATGTGGGATTTGGACCTAGCTTCCTTTAGCCATGGGATGCTACCACCTGTCTTTAGTTTCCTGCTTCCTTTCCTGCTGGCCATCCTTGCTATTATTTCCCAGCTGCACTCTCTGCCCTGTGTGTGCCCTTATATCTCTCATTCTTCATCCTTGCTTCTCTGCTTCTAGTGAATGAAAAGGGCAAATCTAAAATCAGATCTAACATTGAGAGCCAGAAGATACAGAATATTTCATTTTATAATCCAAGCACTAAAGAAACAGAGCATTAATAATTGAGAAGACATGAATGAATAGCCTTGCATTTCCATGAAAGAAGGAAAGAAAGCTCCTAGGAATTCAATGAATTCTTTTAATTGTTTTCTGATAATTATGATTCTCTTCCTCCTTGATATCTGTATTCAGCTAAGATCAACATCTGTGTGATTATATGAAAACTCTCTGGTAATGAGAATGTCTGGTGAAAAGACATTCTTTTTAATGCTAAAGCAACTGTGAAATAAGTTATTTTTTTCTTTCAGTATATACCAGGTGGAAATGAAAGTCTCCATGGGGACTGGCAGCTTAGGGGTAGGTAGGTGAAGTTTTTGCTTTTATGTTTCTGAAAAGAACTGAGTGCATATAGAGATTACTGAAGCACTCTTCATGTCAGTTCAGGCCATGGCTGCTGTCACAGGTGAGGTGGATATCATGTATGTCCTTGAGGTATTGTCAGGATCTTCATTCTCTGAAACATTGTTGCCACCATGGCAAAGACTCAAACATTCTATGGTAGTGTGTATACACCATATGTAAAGGAGCAAAAAAAAAAAATCTTTTTTCTTTCATGTATTTGAAATTACAGTACATTTAGAGGTATAAGGAACAGAGTAAATTTGAAATGAAGAATCTCCTACCATTCGTTCATTGACTCCATTAACCTAAATTAATTCAATATCTAGTGTCAAAGGCAATAAATGATATTGGCATAAAAGGGGCAATATTAAAGAAATATTTTGTTTGGGGAAACTGAAAAATTAGCTATGAGGGAAGGTTTTAAAGAAAAAATGATATGGCATTTGATGGTAGAATATACAGAAGGAACAATTAAGAATGAAGATGTGGTATGAATAAAGGCAGAAAAAATATGAAAGTTAAAGGGGTCCAGAGAATGACAGGTTGCCCTGTGGGTCTCATTTACCTGGTTAGAAATGGTTGAGAAAAAGTCACAACAAAGTTGTAAAAACCTTTATATGCCACTGAGTTGTTGAAAGCGTACATGATCTCAGGCAGTGTTTGTTTATATATCATTTGGCAGGTTACGTGTGGTTATATATTAACCAACTCCTGACATATCTTGGTTCTGTGAATTACTAAGTAAATATAAGATAGGAGAATTTTATAAAGTTTGATATCTTTGTATGTAGGAATCAACCACTTGTGGAATTCAAATATTCAAAAGGTGTTTTCCAGCCATTACTTAATTAATATTATCTCATGGGAATAATAAGATATAAATAAAAATGTTATTTTTCTGTTACCATAATAAAATGTCTCTTCTAAATATTATTTAACTATCAGAGAAATACCAGTAAAACCAAACCAGATATACCATAAATCCCATGATACCATTGACTAGAGTTTTACCCAGTAATACAAAGATAGTTCCAATATAAGTAAATCATATTAAATAATGGATCAGTAATATAATATTTTACTTGTTGGTAAAATTAAACTTATTAAGTTTATTTATGCTTGAAATTATAAAAAGCACATGTATTAATGGGATACCATGTGATATTTCAACACATGTGCACATTACATATAATGTTTAAATCAAGTTAAGCTTACCTCAAACCTTTGTCATTTCTTTATAGTGAAAACTTTCAAAATCTTTATTTTAGCTTTAGGGAGTTTATAGTACATTATAGTTATCTGTTTCCAAATACACAAAAATCACATATGTGTGATTAACTGTCTGAAATATAGTACTTGATGAAGCTCCTGAGAAACACGAGTTCTATCCCTATGGTAGGAATAGGAGAATGTAGTCAGATTTCATCCACCCATCCAAAAGACACAGAGGGATCTAGTCATCAGATGGACTTTGTGATATGTTTTATTAATTTGTAGTTTTCTAATTATCTATCCTCAGATACAGACCTACAGGTAAACTGTCTTAGAAAACAGCTTTGATGTGAAACCAATTGGCATTGCCTGTTTCAACTCCAATTTTAGGCCTTGAGATATGGTAAAGAGAAGTTTAGTCTTACAAGTAGACTGAATGATTGGCCTTTAGCTCAGCACTGTGTAAAGTCCAGGGCCTGCCTGGCATACCTAGTTCAGAAAGGCAGGTCAGAAAGGCAGAATGCTAGAAGTTATGGGTGGTCTGTTGGGAGTAATTTGGTGGACTTATTTATATCTACAATTATAATTATGTCAATGGTTCAATAATCAAGAATACTAGTCTGAATGCAGGAAGGTCTAAGAGAACAAGAACATTTTGCACACATAAGCATGAACTTTATGTGATCCATTTTTGACTCCATAATTAGCTCCCTTGTAGAAGAACAAGGCACTGGACATGTTAACTCAAATGATTCTCTACCATGGAAAGTAACTGGATATCTGAGAAGATAGTGACAAGAGTTCTAAGTGCCTTTCAATTATAATATATGCATGACTCACTTGAAGTTTTAGTTTAAATGCAGATTCTGCCTAGATGATTGTGACCACTGTTTGTGTAACATTAGTCTAAAGAATTGTCCAAACCTCTTTGGCCCCCTTCTAAGTATATTTTGCTATAAGATACCAATAGATATATACAGAATAGCCTTATACTATGTATGTCTTTTCATTATATATCTCAACTCATCAGCCCTTTCATATTTTAAAGAGGTAATATTTTTTACCTTATATTGTGAAACAAGTCAGAGATAATATATTTTAAACATCTAGAAGAGATCGTGGCTCACTGCAAATCCCCTCTTCTCCCAGTAGACATTACTAGTACTATTGTTCCATGAAAACAAAGAGGGATTCAATTAAATTAGTTATGACTGACCATTTGAATCCAGATGCAAACAGAACTCCAAGGACATACATGAAAGAGTATGGGAATCAACAAGTGAATACAATCTAGGCTGTATTAAAATATGCTAAATATCTATAGTTAGAGAGATACCAGAGAGACCTATCTGGAATTTTTAAAGAAAGATTATGAACTCAAATAATGTTCATCTTTTGGTTGATAACAAGTTGGTCTGAGGAATAATATGGTCAACTCCAAGTTTATTACTTATTCTGGTATGCCGACAGAATGTGCCCGGAAGACTGCATTAAGGGTGGTGATTTATCCAAAAGGCATTTAAAGTGGGAAATGTTTGAAAAAAAAAATTATCTCAGAAACAAAAAGATTGGAACACAGGTGAGTGGGATAGCATGGGGAACTATGGCAAGTGAATGAAGGAATGGTGTTATTTCTACCTTACTCTGGGTGACAAAACTGAGACTGACAGAAATTAGGTTTGACTCATTTATGCTTAATATGTAGAAGTTATTTCAAATTGTTCAAGTTTTCTAAAACTCATAAGGTAAATGTGGTTTTAGTCATAAGGTAAAAATGGTACAAATGTTTCATACTATCTCTGCAAGAGCTGACCAGATCCTTCATCTCTAATTCCTGTATCCAAATAAATATAGTAGATATTAGTCCATAAATACTCCTTTATTTATTTCAGAGCCATCAGCAGAAATGATTTATTGTTTTCTTAAATATATTTAAAGATCTTACAATAAAAGAAGACCAAAAAATCTGGATTTTTAACTTTGCAAAATATTTGTAGGTACATTATCTCATCTAATGTATTATTAGAAATGTATTTGTTGTATTTTTTATTTCTAACCTTTTATTTATTTCTTCTGATTTCTCTCTTTTTTTAACTTTACCAAGCTTAGAGATAAAATTATGCATGTTTATATTTTAGTTTTGATTTTTTTTATTCTTGCCTATATTTTGACTAATTTCTCCCTCCTAGAATATAGTGAAAGCACATTTAATTTTTTCATAGCTAGCATTTAGTGATTTATTTTATTTTGAGTTAGGTCACTTCAAAATGATGTATACATACCTGAATTCTGTATCTATCAATCTGTACATATGAATCAATACACATTTATTCTCTAATATTTGGTCCTTTTATTGGATTTCCAACATTCCCATCTTTCTTGTATCAATCAAATTCATAATTTGCAGTTTTTGTTAATTTCATAATAGAATATAACTCAAGAAAATCAGAAAGGCATCTGGATGAAAAATGATATGAACACCTTGGTCCTTGCTACCATAGGGATAGAACTCATGTGTTTCTCTCGGAAGCTCCATCAAGTACTGTATCTCAGTTAATCACACAGATGGGATTTCTGTGTGTTTGGAAAAAGATAACAATAATGTACTATAAATTCTTGATCCCTCCTCCCATCACCACTAATGGGTATCAGGAATGTTCTCAACTGCAAATAACTAAAAGAATATTCCTATGACTTACACAAACCCCTCCCCCCTCCATCTTGTTCTCCCTTTCCCTCCTTCCTTTGTTTTTTCCTTTATCCTTCCACTTTTCCTTCTTTCCCCTCTTTTTTTTCTTTTGTTTCTTTGCCTCATAAAACAGATGTCTGAGAGTAAGCAGCAACTTCTATTAGGATGGGAACATTTTCTCTGAATTCTTGGTCTTCCCTTATAGTAACAAGTGGTTGCTAGAATTTCAAACATCAGGATCATGTTCTAGGGACATGTATCTTCTTTATGAGGAAAACTACCTGCTATAGACTAAATGTTTGTTCTACCCTCCACTGAGTTCGTATATCAACACATGGTCTTCAATACAGTGGTATTTGTAGATAGGTCTTTTGGAAATTAAGTCATGAAAGAGGATCCCTTAGGAATCCAATTAGTTCCCCTATAAAAGAGCCCCTAGAAATCTCCCTTACTCCTTCTACCATGTGAACAGACAGTCATCTATCTAGAAACCAGGAAGTGGGCCTTCACCTACAATGGATCTGATGAGACTTGATATTGTACTGCCCAGCATCCAGAACTATAAGAAATAACTTTTTTAAATAACATATCAGTTCATGATATTCTGCAATAGCAGTCTGAAAAAATAAAGACAATGCCAATTAATGAAAGTTTGTGTCTCGTTGGCCATTGCTTTGCTAGATGACCAGTTGGATTTGCTTGTATTTTAGCTAAACTTACTTTTATAGTGAAGGAAATAGGTGTTGGATTAGTGAACCAACCATGTCACTCAGACCTTTTACTTTCTAGTCTTTACTGAATCATTTTTAAAGTTTTCATCTAATTTTCATAGATAAAATTCCTTTTGTTTGTTTGTTTCAGAGCAATGTCTCAAACTGCTAGACTCAGTGATCTTCCTGCCTCAGCCTCTCAAGTAGTTGAAATGAGAGTGCCACCATGCCTGGCTATAGCTCCTAATTTTTGTATTCACTTTTAATTAGTATTTGTAAAAATTAAGTTATACAATTATAATACTAAGTAATGGTGGATTATACATATTTTGAGAAGAAATACAACTAATTTTTGACAAGCACACAATTCCCTGATGAGATTAAAAATCATGGGTGGATTCTAAAATCACGATTAGATTGAAGGGTACAATATTCCCTGGATATTTGGTGAGTATATTTAGGAGGAAATTTAGGTAAATCAGAAACAGGATTAAGTGGTGAGTAATTTAAAAAGTTCAAATTATTTTTGCTAGAGTCATTTTTCATCAGCATCAATATCACCCAAATTATATTTTTAATGAATATTTTGTGAATGTCCTAATATCCTTTATGGACCTATACATAGTATAAGGTATAAAAGTTTAAAAATTATAGATTTAGAAATTCTTAATTTAAATCTAGTCTTCCACACAAATGCAGCATAGACAAACTGGCTTAACTGAGAGTCTTTGAGTGGACAGCCTGTGTCTTGCTCATGTTAGTGTTGCTAAAAGCCAGTACATTGGTTGCATGAAGAGGTCTCAGTAAGGATTTGCAGTGGATAAATAAAATGATGACAGTGATTAAAATGTTAAGTCAAAACACTACATTGAGTAGTAAGGTACCAACTTTTTAAGAACCTAAGAGTTTTATCTTTTCAATTTCATAAGTTGTCTATATCTTCAGTAGCTATCACTCTTACTTGTCAGAAAGTTTGCCTATTTTGATGGTTTGGCATTCCAGTATTTGGCGTTGTCGATTATGCAAGTAAATATCAGAATCCTCTTATTTCTGTATAGTTCAAGTTGTCTACAGTAATTCTTGATTATACAGTAATTGCAGAGAAGGCCTACCAATGCCAACATTAAAAACACATTACTTACCTAATACATAATAGTAAAAGTCATAGATTTCAAACATTTAATTGTGGGGAAATGTACATGCTCTTTCTGTCAAAGACCAGAAAACATGTCATTTCCTTTTACAAATGAAAGTGCTTCCTCTTTTTATGTTAACAGCTGGAGCTGCCATTACTTTTATTTTGTTATTTCTATGCTTTTTATAGCTTGAGGCAATAATTCATTCAATTTGTGTGAAATAATTGTATTCACCAATTTTGCTGTGCTGCATATTTTCATGAGGTTTGGCAAAGATTTTTAATTATTAAGATATTTTTCTGCATTATACAGGATAAAGGTAGTTTAAGTTTTAAATCATGTCAGTTCTGAGTAAGTCATAAATATAACATTAAAGTTTTGTCCCTGTACCTAATGGGGCAGCTTTATGGATTATTTTTGAAGCTGTTGCCATTATTATTCTGTAGTAGTTATATAGTTTGTAATGACAAATCTTTAGAATTAGTTCATGGTAAGCTTTTTTATGTCTAATAGATATGAATTATAATTATAATGTTTCTAATTTACAATAGTTCCTTAGTTCTTGTTCTTCCATGAAGTCATGTTAAGTTTCTCAAATCATAACGATTTGTACAGCTGACAACATTAATATCTACTCAATGTTTTTCCAATATCCTATATCACTCAATATGGGAATTGGATGTTGGTTGATACGGTCTCCAGCACAACCAATCATTCATAGACTGCTTTATTGGAGTATAATTTGTTTAAGGTTGACACTTTTCTAGATAGCCATACCTCCGAAAAAAGTTATAGTTGGCCAGACATGTGGTGCATACCTGTAATCCAGCAGCTCGGGAGGTAGGAGGACCATGAGTTTGAGGCCATCCTGAGCAATTTAGTAAAGCCCTTAACAACTCAATGAACCTCTGTCTCAAGTAAAAAAAACAAAAAAACAACAACAACAAAAAAACCCCACAAAACTCAGTGATAAATCTCCCCTAGGTTTAATCCCCAGTTTTTTTAAAAGTTGCAATTAAATAATAAATTTTATATGTGAGAATAAATTTTACAATTAATGTTTTTCTTGGGGGGGGGGTGGTGGTTCTGGAGATTGAACCCAGGGCTTATACATGCAAGATAAGCACTCTACCAACTTAGCTCTATCCCCAGCCCTCAATTCATGTATTTTTCATAGCATATACATGAAGTTAATTGACAGCAGTATAGTATAGTGAAATAGCAACTGGTATTAAAGACTGTAGATAAACTTTTCATAAGGCACACACACAAAAAATCATCATTATGACAAATAAAACTTAAAGACATGAAACAAATGTGTAACTATTACTCCTTCTTTTTTTAATTCTGTCACTGAAGACACAAAGAATTTTATCTGTTACATTTTGATCTTTTGTTTTACAAATATTGATTTATGGGGGACCATAGTAAATTGACAGAAATACCTGAGAAAGACAAGGTAGATCTGTGTTATAGTGTTTGCCAATAATGTAGAAGGAACAACTGACTTCAGAGAGACCATCTAAAGAAATGTGGTTTCTAGATTTGATGCATCAGGATTATCTGGGTTGCTCATTATGAGGTCAAAAAGAAACTATGCCCATCACCCAGAGATTTGATTTAGTATAAGTGAAGTTTACACACACAGGTAATCTAAAGCATGCTAAAGCTTTGAAAGACATTGATGTATTAATTTTTTCTGGATTCTTTACCATATTAAATGCCTAGAAAGCAACATTAGACTTGTCTCTATTTAAATATCCCCATTCATAATTTAATACTGTGACATGACCCTGAAGGACATCTCTGAATATTGCATAAAAGAACTGTTCAGGAAATTGTACATTCTATTGCTCAAAAATTGTTAAATCCAAATGGATATGAAAAAAATTCTTCCAGATCTATTATAGAAACAGGAAGTGTTTCCCTAAAGAATGAATTTATCATTTTTTTCGTGTAATAAGAAATTTACAATGAATATCATGATCTCCTTTTGCTTTGTCTGTAAAGAGTTATGCAGGGCAACCTTTCAGAGGGCACCCAGTGCTCCCTGGCTATTCATGCCTTTTTGTGATCATGCCCCTTGATTATGCCCCTTGATTATCAGCTGGACTGTCAGAATTGCATTTAATAGAACACAGAAAGAGTAATGGAATGTCACTTCTGGGATTAGACTTTTAAAAGATTGGTTTTCTTCTTGGGTGCTCTCTCTCATGCTCTGTGGGAAGTCAGTGCCCGGTTGCAAACCCCTGTGAAGAGGCCTATATGGCAAGGAATTAAGGAAGGCCTCTGGTCACCAGCTAGTTAGGCACTGAGATCCTCATTTCAATAGCCCACAAGCACGGAGTGAGGTTGGAAGTAGAATTAACCCCTGTCTACTTCATATAAGACTACAATGCTGAACAGTACCCTGACTGCTAACTCTTGGGAGACCTGCAGCTGGATGGTCCCAGCTGAGTTTTATCCTGATTCCTGACTTACAGAAGGTCTGAGGGAGTGTTTGATGTTTTTAGTTGTTAAGTTTTAGAGTCATTTGTTGTATAGCAGTGGATAATAATACAGAAACTAGGAGCTCCATTAATCATTTCACCTCAGACTCTAGGATCCCAATTTCTTCTCCATGTGATCTCTAATCTTTCTTCTTAAGCAACTTTGTGTTATCCCAGGTGAGTAATTTTAAACTACTTAAAGCTCTTTTTAAAAATAAGAGTGTTATTAAGAGTAAAAATGTTTACACATTCATAACACTTTATGCCTAGTGAGTCAGCCCTCATGTAGACAATCTCATTTAATCTGATCGTAATTGCAAAGTCACTTATATTTGATCTAAGCATTCATCTTGATTTTTTTGCTTTTCAACATAATTACCTTTCAAATACCAAGACTAAAACTATAGCATAACACCATACAATACCACACACACTAGAATAGATTTTTAATATTTTGGTGATTGGCACTTATAGAAGAGTAAGTTTCGATCTTTAAAAAGTTAAAAAACAAAAAACAAAAACTTAAGCAATTTACCCAAGATGAAGTGACCACTTGTACTGAGATCTGATGACATTTTCCAGTGTCCTTTGATTCTCTGACCAAAAAGTTACTGGATGGTGAAAGAAGGTGCTGAGAAAAACTTTTGAGAGCTATCAAGTTGGGGCTTGAACATTGTCATTTATAACTTCTAAAATAAGGTAGTCCATTTGTACTAATATTGCAAAACTATTCTTATATTTTCCATAGTACTATATATTATAAAGGCATGTTCTGAAAATATTGAAATTTAGATAGTCCAATGCCAACTTCTCTAACAGGTAATCTTACCTGTTAAGATTGCTCACTACCAAATGACCTTTTACTGAGATTCTCAAGCTTTTGCCTCTTCCATGATGACATCTGTAAAGCTATTCTACCTTTTGCAGAAAAAAGACATTGATAGTGTTAATGAGTAGCATAAATAGGATTGCACTTTGGATCTATTACATAGAAGGTACTTTGGATTTATTTTTAAGTATACAAAATGGAAGGTAGGGAGCTGGGGTTGTGGCTCAGTGGTAGAGCGCTTGCCTCACACGTGTGAGGCACTGGGTTAGATCCTCAGCACCACATAAAAATAAATAAACAAAAGTATTGTGTCCATCTACAACTAAAAAAAATTTTTTTTTTAAAGAGAGAGTGAGAGAGGAGAGAGAGAGAGAGAATTTCTCAATATTTATTTTTTAGTTCTCGGCGGACCCAACATCCCTGTTGGCATGTGGTGCTGAGGATCGAACCCGGGCCGCACGCATGCCAGGCGAGGGCGCTACCGCTTGAGCCACATCCCCAGTCCTAAAAAAATATTTTAAAAATTAAAAAAAAAATGGAAGAAAGATGTAATTAGAGACACCAAAGTTCCTTGCATAAAGAGCCAGGTCTTCAATAGTCCACTAGCTTTGGAACTTAGAAAACTGTTCTATATCACAGTGTTATTGGGAATGAACCTTTAATCATACAATGTGTAAGAAATGTTTTCCAAAGTGTCAACTGGTTCCCATTGTTAGGTAACATATTTCTTTTATTCATTAGTTATCTCTTTTCAAAAGAGAGAAGTTATGTTTGGTTTAGCCTGAAATAAAATAATGTCTTCTATCCTCTCCATTAGGTAAACATTGACCATCTCTCCTGCTACCACTTGATGGTACAGTTATTACATAAACACAACTGCCAGAGTCAGGGATTTGCTTCCCCATCACCATGCACCACTGAAGACATTACTCTCATCTCTTGTTTAAATAAACTTTACCATCTTTTCACACCCTGAGGCCTAAATTAAATCAGTTTTGGAGCTCAAGGACAGAATAAGTCACTATGGGAAAGTGGAACAAAGGAAATCAAGCACACCAGATGGAAAGTTCAGACTGGCCAGTGTCTTTAAAATGTCAGTGCTGTATAAAAAAGCTTCATGAGCTATCAATCAACTATGGCTCCAGAAACAGTCTGGTGGCTATAGAAATTAGTCTTTTATTATGAAGCTTTAGAAAATTATTTTTAAATTGGGCTGAATTTGAGGTCACTTATGGTGGAATATTTAAAGGAGAAAAAAAGAGAAGAAATTTCCAGTAAGATCTTAGTAAAACTGTAACCCTTGTTTTCATGAATAGTAGGATCTGAAGTGAATCTAAACAAAATGTATTATTAACTAAAATAGACAATATTTGAACTTGGTCTTTTAAGTTTTCAATTATTTATTTACTTGTTGGTTCATTGATTTGTTTAAAATAAAATTTAAATTTATTAAAAATTGACATGTTTCTTTTTTGGTTGAGACATGATTGCCATTCATACCCACTCATTTAGAATTAAAAATGTAAAACTAAGTCTCTAATTTTCAGGAAGAAAAAAAGAGTCTCAAAAAGAAATAGCAACGGCAATATTGACAGTATAGGAAAATTTTGCAGAAAAGCCTATAGGAACATATATTTTTAGAAGGGAGGCATGTGCTTAGTTCATTATTTTAATTTTTTTCACAATTCACAGGTATGAAATGCACATTTTGAAAAATCATTTGTTAATGTCTTTAGCTGACCAAGTTAAGTATTAGAAGATTTAAAAAATATCTTTTCTTCTTTCAAGTATCATATCATTCAGTAGAAACAATCCCATATACAGTGCATCCCAATATTTGTAATGCTTTAGGCAATATAGAATTGTAAATAAAGCAACAGCATTTTAATAAACAATAATTTGGAGGTTCTGATTAGGAGATAGATGAAGATTTTTTTATAGGTTGGTTTTTAGAATAACTTTAATTGTTTTTACTTCATATATAAAAACAAACTAATTGTCAAAATCTTAAAAACAAAATGGAAACTAAAGTGAAAACTACCCATAAATTAGTAACCCAGTATTTTAACTCTATTAATATTTTAGTCTATTATCTCATAGTCTTTGCATATGTTTATAATTTTATTTATTTTCAAACAATATTGTTATGCTCGAATTCAGGACCCCCAAAAGACCACCAGAGATCAAGATCGATGTAAGCAGCAAAGAGGTGTTTATTGCAAGCTAGCTCGTTTGTCCTCTGCACTCACACAGAAACTGGTGACACTGAGAGGCCCTGAGCCCAGGGTTTGCAGCAGTTTTATACATTCTTTGGAGAAGGCAGGGACCCCCACATACATCATAGCATCTCTTAGCAAATCATCACACACTGCGGGAAAATCAAATAACAACTCTAAAACATGATTAGCACATTCACTGGTGGGAACAAGTTGGGTAGGGGTGATTGGTTACTACAAGAGGGGGATTTATTTGAACTGATTGGTTTAAGCCAAGAGGGGTGGGTGTACGTGCTGAACTACATGGTTTCCCAACACGTTATCAACCACCATAAACTACTGGGAGGGTCATCTGGCATCCCAGGTATTTTCCCTGTCTCATGCTAATTGGTGGCTGCTAGGGGGTTGCTATGGATCCCCACCTAGCCTGACTGAGCCGGGGACACCTGGCGCAGCAGATCTCTCCTGTTATTTGTAGATAAACACCTTAGCAGGGTGGGAATGTGCCTAGGAGTGCTCTATGGATCTTTCCAAGGACAAAGGTGATGCCCCTTCCTTGGACAGGCTTTGCTCTGAGGTAGAGGCTGGTTTTTCAATATCTCTTACTTTATATGTGGATTTGTTACTATCTTGTTTCTACTAACCAAGACTTTATAAAATTTTTCCTGTTTATTAAATATTTGTCTTAGCAGGCTACGGAGAAGGCATTCCTTAGCTTTGGAGAGGGGCCTGAGGGATAGGCAGTAAAGAAAGTAGCAGATGAGTTTTATTCAGGAGTGGATGAGGTCATTTTTATTTAAACAATGGCAGGAAATAAGACTCCACATATACAATAAGAATTAATAGACAGGACTGTGGTCCAGGTGGAATGTAACTCCACACTGTTATAAAAAGAGCATAGCAGAGTGAGGGGCCTCAGCTCAGAATGTAGTAACCTGGTTCAACACTCTGACAATAGCCCAGAATTCAAATCAAATTTGCTGTTCCAACAGCCACTTCCTGTGGCTTGACCCTCCCTTTGACTTGTTTGTCTCTGAAAGGTGAGTCTAAAACTAATAGTGTACCAATCCAAACCAAATCTACCTGCCAGGCAGTATGTGGAACAGAGAGAGGATCAGGGCCTGTGAATGCTTTCACAAAACTGGCAAACAGTGTGCAAGGGGAGCATTGAAATATGAGGTGTTCAGGCCCCTTGCATCCTGTTCACCTTAGCCTTCACAGGGGCTGTTTCATCACCAGGCACAGGGCACATGCTCAGGGAATACTTGATAAAATAACATATAAATAAGTGCAAGGGGATTGGTGTTTCCCTAAAAGTCATTTGTAAGTCACAAAGATATTTTCTGAAGTAAATTCTAATAGCTTTTAGTTTGGATGGTCTTGTGTATATCTTTGCTTTTTCCTTGAAACTGGCTGTATAACCCATGGATCTGTAGACTCAGTTCTTAAAATCATGTTATTCCATTATTTAGACATAGTTCCTGGTCCGTAATTGAGAACAGAGCAAAAGCAAAGCGGAGACCTTTGTGTAATTAAATATGAGGGAAGAGAAAAGATTTGGTCTTTTGATTGAAGTAGAATTTAGCAGGAACTGGATTTATCTTCCTGAGTTGAACAAATAAAAACTGCATATAGTATCTGAAAAATTGGCACTCAAGACATTGGCAGTGACTCCTGAGAGATGACAGGAAACAGAAGAGGCAATGGGTAAGAATGCCCCTTCTCACTGCCTAGAGAAGATTCTAGGCCACGGTATATAGGGAGGGAGAACCCAGGAAGATCAATTCTGTTTCCCAGCACTCAGGAGAGAGTGCTCAGAGTTAGGAGAAGCCAAGGTTACTAGAGTTTACCAGCCCTTTAATGTTAAGCTACTTCAATTTGAGATTCAGTAATTTTTTAGGGGGATGGGATTTTATATTTATTTTCTTGTCCATTTCCCCCTATTCCTGAGTTTGTCTTTTAAGGCAATCATACCTCAGGTATTGGTGAAGTCACATGCTGATATATGACAAGTTCCCATTTACCAGGTAGTACATAAGCTGCAAGAACCACAGCCTTGAGAGTGATTCTTGAATTAAATTGTTAAAATGTGTTTTTAACTTAGTAGTTTCTGAAAAATCTGTTCTCCTACCGACAGGCTTACAGCTATCTTCCTTTAGGGCTGGAAATTGACTTTTGAGCCATTGACACTTGACAGGGTGTTTATTTTCCCGTTATAACAATTGCCAATTGTCCACCAATTTCTCTTCTCACAGAAATAACGAAGGTCAGCTGTGATGAACCTTACTTTTTGCAGCCCCTCTCTGACAATTTCTTTCTACTCATATTTGATATTGGTAATTCTCTCCTTTTCCATAAAAGAAAAAAAGTGAAGACAGCCAGTGCAGAAAGCTATTGGGGTGGGGCAGCAGGAGGAAATGGGTGTTTGGGTGTTATTCTCAACCTGACTACTAAAGCCATCACCTAAGGAGGATGGAATGTCAGCATGGATATTTTATTATTTTTATTATTTTGAAAAAGCTCTGCAGCTTCAAGATAAAGTGTAACCTTGCAGTTGCTAAGGTAACTGTTTCTTTCTTTCTTTCTTTCTTTCTTTCTTTCTTTCTTTCTTCCTTCCTTCCTTCCTTCCTTCCTTTCTTTCTTTCTTTCTTTCTTTCTTAGGAATAGCAGAACAAATTAGGTGAAGAAAACTTCTGTAAATTGTCAATACATAGATGCCCTATGGCTACAATAGCTAAATGTTTCATTGGAATCCTAGGTAACCAATAGAGTAAACTAGGCAAATTACCTAAAAGAGGCATTCTGCTGTCAATCTCATTTGTGTCTTAAGCAATTTAATGCAAATGGATAAATCACATTTGCCCCTCCATTTTTATTTTTCTTAGCCTTAGTTAGCAACCTTTCTTATTCTTGAGGATTTCATACAACTTAATAACAATCAATGTTACTAAGAATGAGGCCCAGGGAAGAAAAATTTTAGATACAATAAAACAAGAAAAGGTTAATTGTTGGCAGTGGTCTGCTTCATGATCAGCCCAAGTTTAGAAATTATATATTGATATTTTCCTGTTGCTGTTATTCCCTAGGGCTTCCTTGTAGTGTGACTTCATTAATCTCTCATCACTCTGCTGGCAGGATTATTTATGAAAATATTTTGAATTAGGAACTAATGGTTTGAACATGATAAACCAGTGCATGTATTCGCTTTCAAAGTATCCCAATTTATTTTGACATTAAAACAGATTAATATCTATGATAGTTCATGGTTTCTACAATGCACATTTTCCCACATTTTAAAAGTAATCAATTAGAATGCGTCTTCCAATGATAGTACTTTAGAATTGCCATTGGCCATTTTTTCACATTCTAAAGAACATTGTAATGGGCATCATAAACTAAATGAAACATAGTTTTGAGACTTATTGGTATGAAAAAGTTTGACAGAACTTTCCTTGTAAATTGTTTTCAACTTTTCTTACTAAGCAATACTAAACTAAACTTCTAGATACTTCTTTGTGATTGTTAAAACTGTTGACATAAAGGTCGTCATCTACACTTGTTCTTGTGGCATATGCAGTCGTCTCAGGATCATCACTATCTTCCTCTTAGGACAGTGCTTTCAGACAAACCAGTTTAAAAAACAATTCATTCTGAATGCACTATGGAGAAAAACCATGTTCACTATTCATTCGTCTTTCATTACTACTGCCTCTGTCTTGTTCCTGAGCATCTGACTAGAGCAGCACACACTCAACACCTAGCCTGGTACAGAACCTCCAGGTCTGGTGCACTTTGGGGGCAATTGCCTATGATCAATCCATTCACTAGCTGTGTTGCCTGGCAAGTCAGTTTACCTCTCTCAAGGTTGGATTCTCACCTGAAAAAAAAGAGGTCAATAATTATTTTATTGATTTGGTTATTGTATGAACATTCAACCAAATGTAATAATATATTGTACCATAAGTGGTACTCAATGTTTTTTTCTTTTTTTCTTTCTTCCATTTTTCTATATCTGGCAATCAAGTCGATTATTCTTTTGTACAAAATAAGGGAAAAATACTTTTATGGGTCACAATTTTAAAAGTTATCATTAGGTTCCTCAGTGTTTTCCAGTATCATAAAAATATGACTATGAAATGTTAGTTTTGTCTAATTGGGAGGTTTGAAAAAATTAAGGCAGTTGACTAATGAAGCTTTGAAGAAAAGTAAAATTCCAAAATTAGCTATCAAGTTTTGTAATTTCTATAAGCAAGAAATTATATATTTCATATTCAAGGTCATTTTTTTCTGACTTTATATGATTTGTTAAAAATAACAGATAATTAATATTTGACATCAAATGGGATACATAGGTCATGGACTTGGGAAGTTGACAGATCTGGGTCTGTAATAGAAGTTTGGCTCTCCCTAGACATGAAATATTTTTGGAGTCCCAGTTTCCTATAGGTAAAATTAGACTAATGATATTTTCATGGGAAAAATATAAGGCAATAATGTGGTAAAGTAGCAGACATAATCTATGACTTAAAATAGGTACTAAATAAGTTCCTATAGTATCTCAGAAATTTAAGAGGAAGCATTTCTCACATAGGTAAAATTCAGCTATAATATACTTCAAAGGGAATGTTATTGTAATTTTTATGAAAGATTAATTCATTGGAAGATCAATATCCTGTCTGCAGGAGTTTGAAGAAAAAACAAATCTGATGCCCAGAATCTTTGTAGCTAAGTGTCAAAGGCTTTATGCTCAGCAAGGAAATAAAGGGAAAATATCATACAAATATACAAGAAACCTACAATTATTTTTTCCACTTCTGGATGAAAAGTCAGGGATTTAGCCATTTTATTTCAGTTATTGTAATATTTGAAGTTGAGAAAGATGAAGGAGTTAAAGGTTAATTGCTACCTGATAGACTTAAATCAGAAAGAATGATTCTACAGGTGTTTAGAATTAAGCTATCCGTTACCCCTGTTTAATGATGATGAGTCCTTGCTTCCCCAAATGCTGAAGTATAACACCAGAGAAGCACACTGAAGCAAGTGTAGAGTAGAAAGCGAAAGGCTTTATTAAAGGATAGCGGAAAAAACTTCTCCCCAGAGGAAGAAGGGGACCTGAAAGGCGGAATCCATGGAATGGGGAGGTCTTCCCTTTTTTATAGCTAAAGTCTTTTTTTAGTCCCCACATTCCTGTCCTTTGTTTCCCTCTATCCTGCAGTGATAGAATACAGGTGGGAAGGCCAAAAGGTGAGAGATGCGTGGATTGGAAGAGTAATCTGGGCAGAAAAGGCCTGGGGTGGTTAGATTAGCACCTCTCTGTTTTCTGGGAGCTGCTTCATTAACAGTTCCTTAGGATGGGTTGTGGGC
Organism: Ictidomys tridecemlineatus; assembly: GCF_052094955.1. NCBI lineage: Eukaryota > Metazoa > Chordata > Mammalia > Rodentia > Sciuridae > Ictidomys > Ictidomys tridecemlineatus. Next base: position 119,417,017 of record NC_135479.1, read on the forward strand.
CTTGGGGACTTTAACATTTCAAATTCCCCAGGTGCTGTTCTGGTTTCCTGGACTCCAATCTCGATAATGGTCTCGATTATGGTCTCGATTTTCTTTATCTTACTCAATATCAGACCTGATTTACCTAACAACACTAACTACCTATCTTCAAATCTGGCTTCACTATCAGCTGTAGTTAAGTTCTAAGAGTTCCAGAAAACAAGACAATTTTAGAAACTTGACATCTGCTTGCCTACTAATTATTAAAATAGAAATATCTGTAAAGTTAAATAACCTAATTGTAAAGCCTGGGGAAAATTTTACCATTGAATTTACATGAATTTCTTTATGTGACCATATCATAAGTGGCATATTTTGAGAGATGGCGGCAGAAGAGGTACCATACCATCATGTGCCTATTACAGTGATAAAACTCACACAGCTAAGGCTAGAGATGATCCATATTAAAACAGCATGGGTTCATGGTTCAGAGATAGGGCTTAGATTAGTCAGTCCAAGGTTACCATTTTACTTCTGATAATTGACAAAAGTTCAACATTAGAATGTTATGTAACTTTTAAAACCAAGTTTTCCTTACATTAAAGCAAGGAAGACTTCATACAGCTGTTATTAGTTGTAAAGCCAGATTTTAACAGAGATTGTCTATTGCTAGGATTTATGATGTTGATGGATTTCTCAAGTATTTAGGGTGCTTACTTTTAAAAGCTTACATTTAGGTCTTTTTCATAAAGCAATATAGAGAAAATGAAGTAAATCAATCCTTAAAAATTGAATTGTTGTGTATAATACTTTGGTAATTTGGGGCAAAATAATGTAAACCTTTGACCCAGTTTAATTTATAATTTTATGACTTTTGTCCATTTTACATATTATGTATTATATATAGTTCATTAGATCAGAGAGCTTAAAAATGCAAAATATATCTATAGTATGTATCCCAGCATGTCATATCTTACCCAACTTACGTTTTAACACTATTTCTGCCTGTTTCATATCCACGGTCCACCTGTTGTAATGAAGTGTTTCAGATTTTGAAATACTTTTAACACTTTGTTACAGGCTAGAAGCTCTTTTACAATTAAGAATTTGTTTTAATTTTGTTTTAACAATTCACTTCCAATTTCCAAAATGTAAATTAATTTGAATCCATAGAAGGATGAAAGAAGATTGAATTTTTACATGTTCTTTTTTTCAAAAAAAAAGTTATCTCTGTATTCTTCAAATGCTTCTTCATTACACTTCTTGTCATGAATTCAAAGATGGCATATTTGTAGTATCCTTACTGTGATCAAAATTCATTATACATTTCAAAGAAAAGAAGTTTCTTTAATTGTAGTAATATGTAGTTCAGAAAATATCATTGGGTTTCATTTCAGGTACTCCATATTACTATTATTAGTTTATTTGAAAACTTCTGTTGCAAGTTCTCCTTCTAAAATTACTTAACGTAATCAGAATCAAGTGTGTAATGTTGAAATATTCAAATATGGAAAAGTTTATTAAAATAATTTATGTGAAATATTACTTTTAGAAATTATCTTCTTAAAAAATTTAAAGGTCAAAACATCAATTTGGAAGGAAAATACTTTCTCAGTGAATGTTTGAGCATGGACCGGAGCTCTTCATTTTGTCATATATTTATTAGTATCTATTTCTTCACCTCCTTGGTGGTGGAACAGTTTGGAATGGCACAGATTTCATCATTGCTATTCATAATGGTGTGCAATTTAAAACTTAGGATCTTTTATTTCTCTAGTTTTCCATTAATATTTTCAGACCACAGTTGACCATGCAATTAAAATCACAGGAAGTGAAATTGTAGATAAGTGGGGTTGGCTGCTGTAAAACTAATTTTCTAAAGCATGTCAGTGTTTCCTTCACTGTGCAGAATTCTCACCACACATATAGATGCCATCGTGTTTCAGTATTCTATTCTCAAGTCAACCGAGAAAAGTCTAGCACGGTGGTGTACGCTTGTGATCCCAGTGGCTCTGGAGGCTGAGACAGGAGGATCATGAGTTCAAAGCCAGCTGCAACAATGGCAAGGCACTAAGCAACTCAGTGAACCCTGTCTCTAAATAAAATACAAAATAGACCTGGGGATATTGCTCAGTGGCCGAGTACCCTGAGTTCAGTATCCAGTACCCAGTATCCCCCCCCCAAAAAAAATCTTTCAAGCTGGTATTTTATTTCTTTATTGAAGTCTTTGTCAAGAATAGAAAGATAGAGTTTCTCAGCACTTTTGACAACATCCAACATAGTTTTGTTAGCTTGGCACTGCAAGGGTAGAATATAGAGCTTTAATTTGTGCTATTCTTTGGAAATTCACCAGTTCAAAAAGGCCCATGCCCTGTCCTCTGGAAGCTTGATTATTAGAAGAAATGCTGTCATGGCATTCATAAATCTAACCAGCTGTGCATGGCATTGAAGTATAGGTCTAGATTTGTAAAAGCAATATAAAATGGAGAATATCTTGTTTCAAAAGTATGGTCTGTTACATATTCTCTGTATTGAATAGATTAAAAAATATCATAAAAATTAAAAGTTGATGAATATAGTCACCATCTTAATTTTTAATGTATTTTATAGTATTTTAGAATGAATGTATTTTATAGGATTTTATTATTTTATAGGGGATGCAAGTGCAATTAAAGAAGGAAAAATTTTTTAAAAGTTAAAAGCTTGAATCAATTAAAAATATAGAGAAAGATTCTAGAAATTGTTCAGTTCAACATTTCATTTAACAGATGTGAAAACTATAGTGCAGTAACTGAAGAATTCTTTCAAATTGTGTAATGGTCTCATCCTTCTAGGAAGTTTGTAGTAATCTAATCATGGCTAAAGAAATGTGTAAAAGAGATATACAACTTTTGTTTTTTCAGAATTAGTTATTAGCAAACAGAAATTGCTAAGCATATAATGAAAATTTTACTAAACAATTTTAAAATTTAGTTCATCAAGTTATGAGGTATAATGGTTTGAAATAATAATGTTTAAATTCCAATACCATTATCTTTGGATATTCCTTTCTTTGTGTGATTCACTGATTAGTTCAAATGTACAATGAAAGAAATTCATAAGGTCTTCTATCCATATAGAATGTACAGTCAAGTGGAGGAAAACACTCCACTTGAAAAAAAAAGTAATTAGATGTTTAAGGTTCACTTTTAAAATCTGTCATGTTATATGCATCTTAGCTGTTGACTTTTAAGTTGAGATTGACAGAAAAAGCAAAGGAGCTAGACATGTGAAGTAGAGTCATGGCATGCCCAGGAGGGCTGCAGCTTGTGCCAAAACACTGAGGCTGGAAAAAGCATGGCAGGTAGGAGCATGGGAGCAGAGGAGAGCGGGGTTCCATGTTGTGATAGACCAACATAAAGAGTTTGGATTTTATTGTAAGCATAATGGAAAGTCATGGAAGTGTTTTAAAGAGGCTAGTAAAATTTCTGATTTATGTTTTCAAAGAATAATTCTCACTTCTATATCTGGGGAAACAGAGATGAAGAACACAGCCAGTAAACAATCTTTGATGTTTTTCCTCAATCTTCCTTCATTGCCCTCCTTATCCTCTAAGACTTAAACAACTATGTTTACAGAATTCATGATTGAAGAATTGTGTTGCCTTAGGTCACATTTTTATATGTTATGTATATGAAAATAGATCAGCATGTTTGTGTGTATGTGCCCATATATGATATTATGATTATATAAATATATGCCATGCTATCTATCACATGTATCTTTAAAATTTAAAAAAAATGTTTGCTATATTTTTTTGATGGAGAAAATACCTTTGTGCACACCTTTATGAGGGCCTTTCTTCTGTTAGCACTATTAAATTATGTATAGGTGTGTAATTTTTGTTTGTTATTTTCTTTTTTTTCTTGCTTTGAAACATATTTATCCATATACATATGAGCAGGTCAATCCATTTTGGAATCCTGTCTCTGTTTTCTTACCAGCTACGTAATCTTGATCAAGTTAATTAATATTTCTTTATTTGTAAAAAGCACTTACCTCACAGGATTTTTGTATAGAATAAATAATATATGTAAGAATTAAACATCATACCAGAATATAGTGTGTACTTAATAATTTTATCTTAAAATTTATTGTAGATTGAAATAGTAGAATCTTTTAAGTTGAATCTCCTCTGATCTATCTTGGTTCCAATCAAAGCCACCCTTGTTTTTCCCTTACTGCATTTGGTATAGTCCATAAACTTTTGAAGGATGTCTGTGTATAGTATCCAGCAAAGAGACCAAAGAGGAAAGGCTCCTGGAAACTTCTAATGTAAAGAGAAACTGAATAAATAATAATATCTATAGTATCTAACTAAAAAAATAGAATTTGGAAGTTCAAAGGTGAGTTTGATTGGGGCAGATTATAAAATAATGGAAAGAATATATCTGGTGGGTTTAGTTTTTCAATTTTACTTTCTGTAATGAAAATATATTTTTGTATAGGATATACATATAATATTCCTTAATTGATGTTATATTTTGGGGTTGTAACAAACTTAGAGTGCTTTTCAGTAATTCTTTACAAAAAAAAGGTAGGAGTGATTGTTGTTATTTCCATTGTTTTCTTTACTTGAATACTCATTAGAACTTGTTACTGTGTCTTAAACATAGCCTTACACTAAACTTTCTGTAAGATGTATTGGGAACACTGTGAGATTGTTGATTAGAATAGAAGCTTCTGCCAAATATCTGGTTAAAGATCTGAAAACCATGCCCATTAACCTCTATGTTGTAAGGAATGGGGGCCCGAATGAATCAGCAGCTTCTGAGAGCCTATGATTTCTACTGTATGATGGTTTATTATCTGCTTTCACCTTGGAGTTTGAAACTCCAAGTTTAAACTTCTTTCTCACATAAAAATTATTGGGTAAATACAAATAACTTCAACAATCTTTGTGTTATTTTAATAGATGACATCAATCCAGTAATGGCTGAGTTTTGTGTTGAGATGAGTTTTCCTTTTTTTTTTTTTTTAACTTTTATCATTTCTCATTTATTCATTTTTTATTGGTTGTTCAAAACATTACAAAGCTCTTGACATATCATATTTCATACATTAGATTCAAGTTGGTTATGAACTCCCAATTTTACCCCAAATACAGATTGCAGAATCACATCGGTTACACATCCACATTTTTACATAATGCCATATTAGTAACTGTTGTATTCTGCTACCTTTCCTATCCTCTACTGTCCCCCCTCCCCTCCCCTTTCATCTTCTCTCTCTACCCCATCTACTGTAATTCATTTCTCTCCTGAGTTTTACTTTGGTAGTATTTTTAACATGTTCAACAATGTCAGAGTTTGACAATTTATTGGAAACTTTAAAGACTTAAAATTATTTTTTGTAATTTCAACCCCTGATGGAGGCATGCAGTGCAGCTTACAGTGCCTCTTTTACCAGAGCTGCAGAGTATAACGTTTCATTGCTTTCTCCCCAGGAGTTGCTGCATTACCAGTTAGGATACATCTAGCAGCATATCATTAACCAGGCACCATCAGATCAGCAAAACAGAGAAACTGCTGCAGCTGAATTAGTTGTTCTCACTCTCATAATGAACACAGTGACACTGTATCAGATCAAGGCAGAGGCAGCAACTCAGAAAGCCTGGACTAATTTCCTGTATTTTCAAACATTAAATTATTAATTTCATTTGTTCATTCTGATTTCATGTCTCTATGTATCTTTCCAGGCTAGGAACCATTGGCTTCAGGAAGATATGTGCAGAGGAGATTGAAATAGAATTTAAATCTACTCTTATGGTTTGGGTGTTAGGTGTCCCCTAAAAGCTTAATGTGTGAGACAATGCAAGAATGTTCAGAAGTGACATAATCAGATTATGAGATCCTTAACCTAATTAGTAAATGATCTCTAATATGGATTAACTAGTCGATAACTGTAGCCAGATTTGGTGTGACTGGAGGAAGTAGGTCACCAGGTATATGCCTTTGGGGTTTATCTCTTGCCCTTGGTGAGTGGAGTTTACTCTCTGCTTCCTGGTTGGCACTTCTTGAGCTGCTTTCCTCCACCATGCCCTTCTACTGTGAAAATCTGCCTCACCTTCCACTCAAAGCTATGGAGTTGACTAACTGTGGACTAAGCCTCTGAAACTGTGAGCCATAATAAATTTCCTTCTCTATGTTGTTCTTATCATGTCTTTTGGTCACTACAATGAAAAAGTTGACTAAACCAGAAACCAGTACCAAGAAGTCGAGTAGTTTATGCGACTAAAGTGACCATATGTTTCAGAAGCCTTTGTACCTGTTTTGCAGAGGGAAGAATTTTGAAAAATTTAAAGATGCAAGTGGAAAAGCTTTATAAATTTGTACCCTGAGTTTACTGGTCAATTTTGGTGGGAGCTCAAAAGACCAGAATGTCCATAGGATGTCAGCAGTAAAGATGAGGCTCTTGTGGTTTAAGAGGAGAAGAAGGACTATATTGAAATTGGACTGGAAGCCATTCATGTTACATTATGGCAAGGAAGTTGTCTATACTTTGCCATGTTCTGAGGCTTTCTGTGAGGCTGAATTTAAAAGTAATGGGGTAATCTGCTGGAGGTAATTTCAAGGTGCCACAACATTCAGGAGGTGGCTTGGATATTGCTGGTAGATTTTAGCCAAGTTTACTGAGATAATCAGGAGTAGAACCCACAGCAAAATGAATTGAAAAACTTGCAATTTGTCCAGAAAAGTGTAAGTAAAACAGGGATTGAGGAAGGTGTGATTGTAAAGAGATTATAGCAACTAAAGAGATGCTAATTATTTTATTAGAAACAATAGGAAAAATGACTTGAGGGCATCTTAGTAATTGGCAAAACTAGCTCTGGGGTGTAAAAGACAAATTCCTTTTAAAAGAGACTAGGGACACACCCTGCTTGCATGGGGTGCCCATGAAGTTGTTTCACTGTGCTCAGCTACCCAGGCACTCAGAGGATGCTACCTACAGCTATGGTCCCAGGAGGATTAGATACTGATAAAGGTGCTGGCAGACTTAGACATCCTTTACATGGTGATTGTTCTTCAGAAATGCAGGATGCTGGATTTAGGGTATGATAGAGGCTTCTACCAAAATTTTAAAGGAAGGCCTGGGAGGCCAGACAAAGTAAAGTCGGGTTGGAATCCTTGAAGGCAGCTCCTAAAATAGTGATGGGTAAAAATGTGAGAAGGAATCCAAAGTTTCAATGCAGAACCCCAAGATTTTGAGATATCAGTAATGTAAAATGTCCACTGAGGAAAGGTGTAGAAATGAAGAAGAAACAAGCCAAGAGGGAGATCATGTGGGCTGCCATCATCAAGGCTTCAAGGGCAGTACTACACAAGCCCTATGGAGAGCACATCATGATGCCATGTGCCCTAGATATTAGATGGGGAGCTATAAGACTTGATTGCCCTGCTGGATGTCAGTCTTGCTTAGACCCATTTCTTTTTTTTTTATGCCCCTATTTCTCTGTTGGGAAATGGAAATGTTTATGATATGCTATTATGTATTGGATACATATGACTTGCTTTTTATATTTAAAAGAATTTGCCTTGAGTCTCAGATGAGATTTTGAACTTGGACCTTTGGGTAATGCTGGAACTGTAGACTATTGGAAATCTTGTAAATGGACCAAATATAGTTTGCTTTGTGAGACTGACATGAGGTTTGGGGGGCCCAGGGACAGAAAAAGTTCACATGTTAGACAATATGAGAATTTTCAGAGGTGAAAATTTTATATTATGAGATCCTTAACCTGATCAGTGAATTTATCCATCTATATGGGTTACCTGGGTGGTAACCACAGGTAGATGGGGTATGGCTGGAAGTAGGTCTCTGGGGGCTATTTCTTTGCGATTAATATTTTGTACAGCTCACTCTGCTTCCTAGTTGCAATGTTCTAAGTTGCTTTCCTGCACTATGCTGTTTGGCCAAGATGTTCTGCCTCACCTTGGCCAAGAACTATGAGTTGGCCAAGCATGAACTGAATTTCTGAAACTATAAGCCAAAATAAACGTTTCCTTCTCTCCATTGTTCTTGTCAGATCTTTTGTCAGAGTGACAAGAAAGCTAAATAAAACATCTACTGAATTTAATGATATTAAAATGAATAGTCATTGGACATATTACTTTAGTACTTATTGGTGAATTGCTGGCGACTCTCCTTAGTTTCCCACTCAGGTGCTCCATTGGCAAATTCTGTAAGTAACAAAATACTGTAAAGTTTTCTATTCACAGGGAAGTTAGCATTGCTTAAAATTCCAAGATTTAATTTTGTGACAGCGTTTTATAGAAACATGTTTAAGATCACTGTTAGTCTCATGTGTTTACCTTACTAGAAAATTAATAATAGAAAAGAATACCTGCCTTTTGGCTCTGCTGAAACTTAATGCCTTTTTGTCCTTCTAATTATGGATATTTCTTCTATAATAATAATAAAGTAACTTCTCCTTAGAGGGGATTCCTTGGAACTTTAGTGGTTTATTAATGGAGTAGATACATTTCCCCCCCCCTCAAATCCTTGATAATTGAGATGATTTCCCCCACTTTGAACTACTTTTTGCTTCATGAGCCACATTATAAATGGTTCTTCCAGTTTCTTCTGGAAATTCCTTTATGACCTTGGGAGTCTTTGATTATTAAATTACAACAGGTTTTTGAAAGAGTGAATCATGTCTCTTAATTGTAGATCCTGACAGTTCATTTTCATAAATTTTAGATCAACTATGATGTACTTTTAAAAAATTTCATCATAAAATTTCTTTTTGGGGGGTAAAATCTTCTATATAATTAAACTATATGAAAATGGATAATCAATCATTAAAATAGTTCACTTAAAATGTGATTTTTTTTGTATCTTCTCCAGTTAGATAGCCATGTTGCCTTACCAGCCAGACTTAACACATACAATTGAAAGATACTTGCCACCCAGTAGACTATTTCATTTTGAAGGAGAATGAAATCCCAAATTATTTGAACATGTTTGCCTTTAGTGAAAACAGCAGATATGGCACACATTCTGATCTCTACTTTAGTGTACCACATTTGGATTTGGGAACTATATAAAATTTTATATCTTGCCCCATGTGTCTAATCTCTGTAAACTTCCATGATATATGACTGTAGTCCAGTTTAATAACTAGTCTGAATCATGTTTTCTTAATCCTTGAAATTATAATAAATATGCATCTTGAAGATCATATACAAATTAAATTACTTAGCATTGTGTCTGACATAAACTTGAAACAATCAAGAATTCATCCACCATATCTGTTCAGTAATTACTTATTTATTTCTACTAATACTTCTATTAATACTACTACTATTACTAACAACAAGGACAATAATCTCTTATTTTTAGCATCTAACATAGGATTTCTCACCTTTTGCTCTTCAGCAGAGTCTATTAGGAGTTCATTGTAAAAACATAGAGTTCATAACTGATTAAAATAATTAGAAATGAGGAAATAAGTATCCAATTCAGTCTGTTAACTCAACTGTCTTTATATTGGTAACCTTCAAATCTCAATTTGGGAAACTCTAAATCCAGTGTAATATGTGAATACTTAAGAAATGTTTTCAGTTTCTTCTTTAATAATGATACCAAAAAGTTTTAGGCACTATTCTATAGGTTTTATGATATCATAGGTTTTATCATTAAAATATTACTTAAATACAAACACTGTGAAAGAATTATAGTTAGGCACTTGGAAAATATCAAACAGAAAACATTATATTTGTTCTCCTAAACATACAATGTGATGAAAAAGACAAGTAAAATATAATAAAAGTTTGAAGAATATTATGATAGAGAAAGTATAGTATATTAGATATGATTTTAGCTCTTTTAACTGCCATCCTTCTTGGTACAAAATTGGCAGGGTTTATGAAAAATCCTGCCCTCATAAATTCATGTAATCTATGCAATGTACAAGAATACAAATGTAGTTTTTCAAATGAGTACTGTAATGCTGTGTCCTGCCTAGAGTAAGATTAAGGTCTTGCTTTTCCATTTCTGGGGTATTAGCTTATTCTACTCCAGATATATCTGAGGTTGAAAAGATCCACATATTCAAAGGGCTTTATTTTATTTTTTATTTTTTAGTTGTAGATGGACATAATACCTTTATTATTTATATATTTATTTTTATGTGGTGCTGAGGATGGAGCCCAGTGCCTCACACATGTGAGGCCGGTGCTGTGCCACTGAGCCACAATCCCAGCCCTCAAAGTTATTTTTTTTTTATTTTTTTTTTTTAAGTTAATTTGGTATGATTGTTCTTACAGAGGCTGGAAAATGAACTGCAAAAGATATTCATTTTCAGGTTAACTGTTATTCCAGTGTTGTAGCTCTAAATCAATATTAATGAGAGATTATCTTGTAGTTGCCCTAGTGTTCTTTGAAGACATTAAGAGTCATTGGCAGATGCATCAAACTTTCCACATTCAGATGAATAGAAATATGGTTCATAATAAAAATTCTGGTTCATGTATTTTTGTTGTAAATTGATACTGGTTAAGAAGAAGAACAAAATAGACCTCAGGAATATACTGAACATATTTATAGTTTCTTCTTTAGAAGGATTCAATAACTGTTTTTGCCTTTCCAAGCTCCTATTTCAAAAGCTGTACTTGATTTGTAGTGGTGGAGATGATACAGGGCAATAAACTGAACTGTTGTAGTTTATGCCAATTCAGACTAATGCATACTTTATGATATGTACTTTTGAGTAAATAATAAATATAAGATTTCCATTTTAAATTTTTGATATGTTGTTTTGTCCTTTTAAGCTTTCTACTCTAATAAATACTCTACATAATCAATTTATTTTCATTTAAAAATTATCTAAGAGAAAGTAATTTTATAACAAAAGTTATGTGAGGATATTCTACTTAAATCTCAAGTTTTATAATCAGTTTTTCTAACATATTATTCTGTAGAGTATAAGATAAATAGAGATCTGGAAAGTGTAATAAGTCTAGCAAACTTTAAAAAATAAAGATGGGATCATTGCCATTTTATTGCTGCTTTCATTTGCTCTATTTTTTTTCCCATTATGATGGTGGAAAAGTGATTATTCATTTTGCAAAAATGCTATATAGAAAAGCAATGTTGCATAACATAATGTTGTTATGATTAATGAATTATATTGTCAGGAAAACAGTGCTCTCATGGTTGAGAAGCTAATTAATACCTTGGTGACTCAGAATTCCATTAAATCTAGGGATAAGTGTTCACCGTTCACAATTTCAGAGTATTTGGTGAGGAGCTGGATGGGTGGCATCCCTGTATGTGTGCTTCCATTTGCATGGAGATAATATTCTGAAACTGACTATAGTTTTTAAAAATACGTACTCTTTATTTCAGAGAATTCTAAGGGGTTATTTACTTTGTATTCTGAATATACAGTGAAGAATTATTACTCACAGAATGAACTTGATTTGCTTAGATGTAGTTCTGCTTAGATTTGTTATGAAATGCCTACTCTTAGACTTGTTTCTCTACATAAGTTCATATATTTAATGTAGCTAAATTGAGTGAAGATAAAAATAAATGAATTTTGTAATCAAGAATCATAATAAGAGCTATTTACACATTATATTCCTGAAGATCACTTGAAAAAGTAAACCTGAATCAAGTATCTAAAGTAACAACCCATCTCAAAAATAGAAGATAAGTTATTATAGCAAATACCCCATCCCTTATCCACAGCAACGCCAGTGGGTGCCCAAGGCCACAAACCTATATATACTATGTTTTTCTTATATACACAAACATATGGTAAGGTTTAATTTATAAATTACTCACAGTGAGAAATTGGCAACAATAACTAATAATAGTCTAGAACAACTATAACAGTATACTGTAATAAGTTATTTAAAATTTATAAATTATTAATACTAGAATTTTCTGTTTAATGTTTTCAGAATCCATTTGATGGAGAGTAACTGAAACCACACAAAGGGAAACTGTGGATAAGAGGAGACTTTGTATTAGGATTGTTCTAACAATACACTAGCTAGGTTCTATGCTTTTAGGAAAAATCCAGACATTTGTACTTGTGTTTTGACTTGTTTTGACTTTGCTTTTTAAAGTATCTGGAATATCCTGATCAGAAGTCAGCAAACTATGGACTATAGGCCAAATCAATCCTAATGCATATTTTATAAATTAAGTTATATTGGACTATGCTCACATTTATATGTTATTTATTGTCTATATGGCTGCAGAGAAGGACATTTTGGTAAAAGGGAACAAAGAAAATTATGGTGTTGATGAAACTGTTTGCTGTCTTCATGGTGGTGAAGACTTCATGAGTAAACACATATCAACACTGATCAAATTATTTATTTTAAATACATGCAGTATAGTGTCCTTTACTCTTCTAAATTGAGAATTTCAAAAAGGGCTAGGGAGATAAAAATCAGGTTTTAAAAGTAAAGCATATGACATTTTATCATTGGGTTCTACAGATAGGAAATTTTTTGTCATATTGCCATAAAAAATTTAAGATTCTTAATATCTGTACCTATCTCATCAGGGACTAACAACAAGCCTTTCAAAGACAGCACCCCACAAAACACTCATGAATTAGGTAGTGCTCTAGGAAATAAAAAAGGAAACCTGAGGTGTGGCCTCTATTCCTCCTGAATATTATGATTTGGATAGCTATGAAACAGTTATGAAAGAGTTACAGGAATGATGTGTTGCCAACGATGGTTAATTCAGAGCTTCACAATAGTCAGTAGAATAAAAATCAACAAGGTCTTTGGAAGTTATCAGGCTGGTATTCAAACTCAATTCCTTTCATTTCACTCATCTAAAAACTACAGGCAAGTTTTGAAACTGCTGTGAAACAGGTATTTTTTTTTTCCAAAGGAAGAAATGATAAAAATAATATTCTCTTCATGGAGCTGTTTGTGTCTATCTCTTGGCAACATGCATGTAGTAGGTATTCAATAAATATTTGTTAGCTGAAATAAAGAGCTTAAAAAATTGCAGTTCCAGAGTTGCTAAGCAACTTGCCCAAATATAGTAGTTAGTGACTATTGCCGATCTCCTGCTGGTTTATGATTCCTGTCTGAAAACTGGATTTAAAACATTTGCTTATATGTGAGTCATTTAATTAAAAAAGCTAAACTAGTATTATAACCAATATTTGCAAAATTCCAAGCTAATTTCTCCTTATATGCACATTATAATTTTAAAGTTACCTGTATGCAACAAATATTTGTTTTATATACAACACCCTACTCTTTGTGAAATAGAAACATTTATTAAAAGTATATATAATGTATTTCTTTAGCACTTAATTGCTTTATTAATCTCACTATGTATTAAACGCAAATTTATTGTAATATACTGTATACAGTGAAAAATATATCTTCAGTTATGAGATGTCTACAAAATAAGGGTATGGAAAGATCACCCAATTTTACCACAATAGGTATAGGTAGATATTTGTGTTTACTGTTTGTGAAATGAGAGGTAAGCCAGAAATAAGCATCCACAGAACAGGCTCTGAGCCAAACACTTTTTCTGACATAATGTTATATAATCCCTTATAACCAACCTACAAGTTTAATAAGGGCATTGGCACTTTACAGATAGCAAAACTGAGTCTTGCAAAGGCCCTCTTGCATGATGAATCACAACAGGAAAAGCAGCAATTTTCACTGAGGTCTGTTTGCAGATATAATTTTTTTCAGTATTATGCTGCCTATTATCTGAAGTCTTTCCAATATTTAAAATTCTAATACTGAATCCCTGAGACTGGGGTTAGGAGTGCAACTCAGTGGTAAAACACATGCTTAGCATGAACAAAAAAAAAGGGGAATGGATAAAGAAAAAAAAATTCAAAATTCAGGAAAGCCTGAGCTACCATATTTTCTGTTTTCATTGAGGTTTTCCAAATATATTCTTTAATAAAATTGTCAAATGGAGAATAGAACACAGCTTTGTTCTACATACAATTGAGAAAACTTTCCATAAAATTCCTGAAATTTTGACCATTGAGGATTTTGATTTTTATTAACTATAGGAATCAAGTTGGTGTAACACTTGAGGACTTCTTCTTACTCTTAAAATATTCTCCCTAAAAAGATAGAAGAAAATGAGTAGCGATCCCACAACTACTTCTAGTTCAGTTCTGCTTATATTTTCCTAATTCTTATAGATTTCTAAGACTTGTAAGAATTTGAGCTTTTAGATACTTTCCTTTTTACTTAATATTTCTCAGTTGAATGCTTTTTATACAAAAAATAATTAATGTATGTTTGGTCTAGAATAAATAAAACCTGTGACAAAAATTCACTTACAGAACCAGTAGTCAAGAGGGCAGAGTTAGAAGCCACACTGTTTAAATTCAAATGCTGTTTTCCTGATAGCTAGCCTCATAACTGTGGGCAAACTACAATATTGGTATACCTCTGTTTCTTTTTGTAATGGTGACACCTTCTATATTGTTTGGATCTGGAATGTTACCCGCAGTCTCCTGTGTTGAGGTCTTGGTTGCCAATAAAGCAATGTTCAGAGGTGGGGTTTTATGGAAGTGTTTCTATCATGAAGCTCTGACCACTTCAATGGACTAATCCATTTCATAGATAATTTGACTGGACTACTAGGATGTGGTGGAAACTATGAACAGGTCGGGCATGGCTGTAGGAAACAGGTCAGTGGGATATGTCCCTGGCCCCTTCATCTCTCACTTCTTCTTTTTCCTGCCTCTCACAAATTTAGCAGCTTTCTCCCACCATGCCCTTCTCATGATGTTTCTACCTTACATCTAACCAACCATTGTAATCTCTGAAAACATGAGCCCAAATAAACCTTTCCTCCTCTAAATTGTTTTTCTCACGTATTTATCACAGTGGTGAAACACTGAATAATGCAACTGCCTCACAAGGTTTTTTTGAGTATGAAACAAGGCAACACTTTTAAAACACATAGGATAGTACATGGGATGGTATATAGTGTAGTAAGTTCTAAATATATTTGTTTTTATTTATCTTTTTTATTTGTATGGACTTGAAAATATTTTTGTGATTCTATTTTTGCAACTTTGTTGAAAAAAAGAATAAAAAGTCAGGGAAGAAGGAAGTGTATGAGTCAGAAGAGTAGCAAAGAGAGAGGGAGAAAGAAAGGTAAAGGAAGGGAGATGGATACGAAGCGGGAAGTTCACTAGTGAGTGCATCTACATCCTTTCCTTTCTAACGAATTTTGACATGCAGCAAAAACTCCATACAACCTTACAATCTTATAGTCATTTATATTGAATTCTTAAGCAAATTGGCTTACAACTACAGTGTATGGACTTCATAAATGAATCTTCTACTTACTAATAAAAGCAAACATTCACAAATTGTAAAGCTAGAACTGTCACTTACCTAACCCTTCATCTCAGCTCAAAGCCATATAAAATCCTTGATATATAACTGTGCTTAAACAGGGTAATTGCCTTGTGCTCAGTTAGAACATCATAACTTATCTAGAGTACATTTATCTCCAGAAGGGTCAAATGTATAATTTCTTTGCAAAATGATGCTGATTTTTCTATATTATAGTTATTTTGGCCAGGTTGTAGGTTAAAAGCAACTCTGAACATTGTCTTCTTTCAAATGCAACATGAGTGCTTTTTCAATTATTTTTTTCACCCGTTTACATGTTAAGTTAGACCAGCACTTGCAAAGGAAAATTTATAAGGCTTCCTGGAAAAGCAGAGTTGGAGTTTGCTATTTTATGGTTTCACTTGGATCAAATTTATAGGCATAATCTGAATATGACCTTTTTCTAAGATTAACAATGCCTTCCTTAAATGCTGACTATGGTTAGGAATGGTAATATTAAAATTTAAATTTTTAAAAATTCCCTGGGAAGTACTATTCTTTTCAAGGACAGATATAAGTAGAAAGTAGGACTCCTAATGAAAATGAGATTTTAAAATGATGCTAATGTTTTTTTCTCTATGATTGTATTATTCTTGGAAAAAGTCAGTGGAAACTTTTTAAGAAATCTTGTTAATTTTCTTTGTTCTTTTAGTTTCCAGATTATTTTTTGTATTATCATTGCAGATGAATAGTGATGTGTGTGTGTGTGTGTGTGTGTGTGTGAGTGCATGTATGCATCTAAACATATATAATGCAAACACACAGACATGTGCACATACACTGCTATGTCTATGTATTGTTGTCAGTTTTTTTAATTACATTTAATTAGACATCTAACATCTTTGATACATAATAATTGACATGCTATTAGTTTTTGGTCTCCTAAATCTTCAACTAAATTTTATTCTTTTTAGAATCAAATATCGATCATTTTATGTATGTTTATACATAAATACATTCATGCCGATGTTGAATTATAATATTTTTATAATGATAAATATATCAAATGTCACTAAGAATAACACTGAGTAGCATTTGTCTTCTCATTTGCAGTTATAATTACTATTGCTACTTAATAAATCATTGAAAATTGATTTCCTCAAACCAACAAAAATAGTTTTCTGGTGACTTATGGTTTCTGTGAGTCAAGAATTTGGACAGTGAACAGTGGAGGTGGCTTTTCTTTCTTCCACAATGTCAGCAGTCTCTGCTGGGAGGGCCTGATGACTATGGTGACTCAAAAGTGGGGGAGTGGAAACAACTAGAGGCATCTGCACTCACAGGCTTGTCCATTGATGTTGACTGTGATGGAATCCTCACTTGAGTCTTTAGTTGAAACCCTTACTGTCTTAGTCTTTCTCAGCTGCTGCAATAGAATACCATAGACTAGGTGACATAGAAACTGAAGAAATTCACTGCTCACAATTCTGGAGACTGAAAAAAACTAATATCAAGGCCCTAATCTTTGAGCGTTTAGATGCTTTCTGATGAGGGCACTTCCTCATAGAAGAAGAGGGTCTCTTTCTGAGGACTTGTTTATAAGTCACAAGTCCATTTGTAAGGACTCTTACCCTTAACCTAATCACTCCTAAAGTCCCTCCTTCTAATATCATCACCTAGCGGGTAAGGACTTCAACATGTGAATTTTAGAGAGGACATTCAGACGATAGCACTTACCCATAGCCTCTTCAAGTGGACTTTCTCACAGTGTTGTGGAGGATTACAGTTGCAGTTATCCCAAGAGTACCATTTGGATGCTTCGTTGCATGTTGTGACTGAACCTAAGAAGTCATATAATGTCACATGCCATCGTTACACAGCTGATCAATTTCAAGGGATGATTGTTACTGAAACCACCTCTTAACAAGTGAAATGCCAAAGTCATATTGTAAATCCATGTGGGATGGGGATTGGTTGTAACCATTATTAGAAAATAAAATTATATGTACTATTGTATAAAATAACAAAGTCCATAATCAGCCATTATTGTCTTTTAATGTATTCTATCTCGACCCTAAGAATTTGAACCCGGACCAACCTTTGAAAAAGCATAGAGCATCAACATAGAACACCATTGCATTATGCCTTTTACAAGGGAATGTGAGTGTGATCTTACAGCTTAGTGTAGACAAGTGATCAGTGTTCTGTCCTTCTAGGATTTGGCCAAAGAAAACAAACAAAGTCACCGTGAGCTATAACAGCTAAATACCCAACAGAAAGATATGTCTTCATGGTTATACAGAGAAGTGTGGAGCAATAGCAATACTAATTTGAATCAAATAATAGCATATTGAAGTAACTATCCCTATGACAGGTCACCAATGATCCTGTCTTGGAGTTGTCTGAGGCACCAATTCTCACATTTTTATTCGTTGACTATTTGCAACAGAATCATGGTAGACATGGTTCAGCAAACTGTAGCCAGTAGGTCTGGGACCTGGTTTCTTATGGTCCAGTTTGCCAAGAATTTTTTTTTTTTTTTTACACTTTTAAAGGTTTATCAAAGACCAACACAAAGAAGAAAAAGACAAATATTCGATGGAGACCTCCAAGGCTTAAATTTGTTATCTGAACCTTTACAGAGAAAATATGATTGGCCCCCAGATCTCCCACACTTGAGAGTGGGAGATTAAAAGTGCAGATTCCTCAATTTTACCATAGAGCCATGGACTTCTTGGATCTGAATGGGGGGCAGGTAGACTTTGGGAATCTGCATCTCAGCAAAATCCCCAAAAGATGTTTTAGTGTCTCATAAATTTTGAGAAGCACAAAAATTTGTAGTTCACAATATTTTAAATATGCTTTATTTGACTAATATTACCAATAAATTTATTTTAAATATTGCATGTTGCTATATAAAATATATAGGACTCTGTTCGTGATAGTAGATTTTGTTTTAAAATAACCAAGAAACATTGAGTTGAAAATTAAATGGCCAATCTTTCCTTGAGTGCTGAAAATTAAATGGCCAATCTTTCCTTGAGTGCAGAGATTCTTTTGAAATTTAGGCTTTCTTTTATTTTTACATTTTCTTGAGGCATATGTAGTATTTCTAAAGATTACAAAGCCATTTTTAACTTAATAGGATTTGTATAGAGTAACTCCTTAAAATAGTGATGTTTGCACAATTTGTTACAACTTTGCTTTTATTTGTAAAGAATTCAAAACAAGTTTAGTATGCCACAATAATGGATTAAACAAATTTATACTATATTCATAATATCACACACTTAATAGTCAATAAGAGGTGTTACAGGAAAATAATAAAATAGAAGGGTGGTCATACTAAAAGCTAAATAATTTGGTTATAAAACAATATGTAACAATTCCATTATGTCATAGCTATGTAAATTTGTATAAGTATACTGTCTATTCCTTTATCTAACTATGTATCTATCCATCTTCCTGTTTATAGTGTCTACATTCCTCTCCACCTGTTTATTTAGATAAGCAATAGAGAAAAGGATATTAAAAGAAACAATAGATGGATTTATCAAAGTGTTAGTAGCAATTCCCCAATATATTTTTTTCATTTCTTTATTGATTTAATAAATAAAGAGAAAGTTTTACATATTACACTAATGCTTAAAATCTCAATCATTTTCTAAACTGACAATCTATAAAATTCTACTTTGGTAAAATGGGAACTTCATGACTCCTGCTGAGATATGACTGTAGTTTTCAGGATGGAATATTGAAATATTAGCTTTTTCAATTAGAATAGCATTTAGGGTTAGCCTTCTAAATGATACAGTGAGAAATGACCTCCAAGCACACGTTGACAATGAATATGCTAATAGGTTTTTCAAGTTAGATGACAAAGCAGTAAGACAGTGGGGTGACTGGACTCATTACCTCCATTCTAATACTAATAAAATATCTCTGTTCTCCTTTCCTTCTTCCTCTAAACCTGGTTTTGCAATGATAATGTTTGGTGACACAACACATCTTACAGAAAGTTAATAGAGAGGGTTAAATTGATTAAATAAAAATTTTGCACTTAGGAAAGTTACTTGTTGGTATAAGGATATCTTTAACTTCAAATGCTATGTTCAATGTAAATTTGTATTAAGTCATTCCTACCTCAACATGCTAAACAAAATACTTCAAAATACTTTGTAAATACTTGGTAGTTAATTTTTATTTTTATTTTTTTTACCACATTCTTATTCTTACTGCCATAGTTTCTCCTTCCTTAAAACCACTTGTGCTGGGCACAGTGAAACAACTTGTAATCCCAACAGCTCAGGAGGCTAAGGCAGGAGGATCTCAAGTTCAAAGCCAGCCTCAGCAATTTAGTGAGGCCCTAAGCACTTAGTGAGATCCTCTCTCAAAATAAAATATAAAAAGCTCTAGTTGCCCAGTGGTTAAGCATCCCTGGGTTCAATCCTTGGTATAAAAAAAGGAAAAAGAAATAAAACAACAACTTGTGATATTCAGTATCATTCAAGATTTATAGCTTTCTCTCATATTTTTGCCTGCTATCAAATCTCTTATCCCAGACATAGTAAACTATTTTCAGTATTTGTAGATCTAAGATTATTTTTCATTACCTTATGCCATGGAACCTATTTTTTCTCTTGTCTCAAATGCCCTTCCACTGCCTAATTCATTTTGCAAGCCCATATTCTTTCCTAAGGCAAAGAGCAAATACTTCCTCTATAAAATTTCCTTTGCCTTTCAGTACTACTTCTTGGCACTGCTAATTCTCTTTGTGGTGATCCTAATTTGTGGTGCCACTGTTGTAAAGTATTCCTTTTATTTACATAATTCATTATCACATTCCATTGCACTAATTTTCTCTATGCACTTGAAGTAGCTTCTTGTCTTATTATATTTGAATCTTCTGCACTGAGCATCTAGTAAGCACTCAGTAAATGTTTGCCTCACAAATAAATCACTTTTTCCCTTCATAACCCTTGTTAACATTAAACAGTCTGAACTAATTCACAATCTTCTGACTACAGCTCAAACCAATTGCTGCTTTCCCTTGTTTTAGACAGGAATTGAATGTGATAGAAATTTCCCTATCATCTCAGAGATATTTGAATAAAGAATAAAGGCAGGGGTGTTTGGTCCTAAACACTGATAGTATGCCCATCTAGTCCAACATTTTTACTCTGAGCTACATATTTCTAGAAGTGATGAGATCTACCCTCAATCTAGTGAGGACAACAAAGATGCACAGATAATAGAGAGGAATATTTGACGGAAACATGGTAATGAGGTAATGAGAAAACACTTAAGGAGGTGGTTGCATTTAGCATTCTAAATTGGAGCCTATGCTGTTGCCTTTATAAGTGATAACAGCACAATGTATATCAAAGATTTCTATCTACTTATGACTATAAGACACTCTGCCTGGTATCAAGTTTGTGCAACGAGTAGGAAAACCAAATCAGTGATTGCTTGGTAACTAAGTTTATACTTGTTGTAGGTCAAGTGATGATTATTTACACTTTTAGTG
Organism: Ictidomys tridecemlineatus; assembly: GCF_052094955.1. Taxonomy (NCBI): domain Eukaryota; kingdom Metazoa; phylum Chordata; class Mammalia; order Rodentia; family Sciuridae; genus Ictidomys; species Ictidomys tridecemlineatus. The sequence goes on from NC_135479.1 coordinate 119,437,870, forward strand.
CCTTCCCCTTTCAGTTTCAAAATTATCCCAGCATAAATGATAAACTATACATTATACTAGGGTGATCCATCACCTTAGAGGAGATTTATAATAGGAAGTCATAGAGGTAGGAGATAATATTCATTGTATCTGTTAAATATATTTTTATATTTAATTATTACAAAAACTTTTGTGGAAAATTAGTAATATTATGGTTATCCTAGCTTTATAGAAAAGGGAATTGAGGCACAAAAAGGTTCACAAATGTACTCAAGCCATATGGTTAATAAATGGAAGAGGTAAGATTAAATGAGCTCCAGTTTCAAAACTGATAACTACAACTGTTATACTATACTGGTTAAAACCATTTTATTCAGTTAGCAAAAGTATACGAAGATTCAGATCACTAGGACCCAGACTGTCTCATTCTTCATTTTTTCCTCATCTCTCAATCTCTCCCTCCCCCTCCCTCTCTCTCTCTTTTTCCTTCTCCCCCTCTTCCTCTCTATCAATAAACCTTTATTCAATATCATGTGTCAGGCATGGTCCTAGACACTAGAAATACATTAGCAAACAACAACAACAACAAAATGCCTGCTCTTGTGGAGTTCACATGAAGTTTAGTAGTTAGTGTTTATACTGTGCTGTCATGAGGATCCTTACAATTATATATAATATAATTATATATTATTATTTTTAGTTATGCATATATAATACATATATATATATTCTTTTTAGTTATACATATATTATATATATATATGTATATATATATATATATATATATATATATTCTTTTTAGTTACACATGACAGCAGAGTTGATTTTGAAAAAAATATAAGCATGGAATATATCTTATTCTAGTTATATCATATTCTTATGGATGTACATGATGGTGGGATTCACTGTGTTGTTTTCATACACGTACATAGGAAAAATATGTCATGTTCATTCGCCTGCCTTGCAGACATTTTTATGAAAGTCAGTGCTGCCTCCATATAACAAAAACAACAATGGAAACAACCATTTTAGTTGAGTAAAGTGGGAAGATGCAGCCGTGCATATGTATACATGTGTCTGTGGTCAGTGTCCATTCCCCTGGGCCCCAGCATTAGGTAATTAATTATTTCAGGAAACTTTTGTCAAGTGTCCATCTTATGCCAGGTTCTGTGGTGGGCTGTCTCCCATAGCAGATTGCAATGTCACTCTCAAAACAGTAAGAAAGGTTAATCTATATTTTGTATTTCTGATATTTCTAAGTTGAATTAATCACTTTCGATTATTTTTTTCTTCTTCTTCTTTTACCAACACCAAACACACAAACACATTCAAAACAAGTCTGTCCTCTGTCCTCAGTGACTAGGACTCAGGGAAATTAAGATACTTAAACCTAAATTATTTACAAACCTTTTACTCTCTTATATAATCTTGTTTATATAAAAGCTCTCTGGTAGATTTTAATGTCACATTCCTTGGAGTCTATTTAGGTAAGGCATTGGCATATTCTATCAGGGGTTTGACCCATTAGTATCGGTCCATTTAGCAGAATTCTTATTTGTTAGTTTTTTTCCTGAATATTCACTGAAGGGGATCAGACCCATGCCCTAATCAGGCATCTGGAGTATAGACAAAACAAATAGATAAGCACTCTGGAGAAATTTAGTAAGCCTGACATGAAATGTTTGGGGCATTTTAATTACTGAAAATAAAATAGGGTTTTTTCCTACCCCTCTACTCTTAAACCATTTAGGAAATAAATGTTATGCAGATGTAACCTGAATACAACTGTTTATAGCTCCTTTAAAGGTTAAATTTGCATAAAAATTAATTCATTAAGTGAAAACTAGACTACACTGAGAGTGCACTGTATTGTGATTAACCAAAACTCTCATGTTTTAGGTTGACAGTGGGACTTAGACAAGTTTAGATAATATTGATAAATATGAGAAGACTTTTAAAAAAAATCAGAATGTTTAGGGCGCCAAGCCACCTGGATACTAACATTTTAGCTAAGTTTGGCTAAGAGTATATATTTTATATATTCATGATAAAAGCTTTTGCATTTATATATAATATATATGTTCTTTTAATCTAATGAGATAAAATTTAGTATACTCAGTAAATATTCTTCTGAATAAAATTTAAGTACCATGAAAATGCACATCCAAAAAATACAGCAGGGAATGTTAAAATGGTATAACATGGAGAGTAACTTAGTAAAATGTGAATGAGAAAATTTGATGACCTGAGTGGTCCCCTGTTATTCTTCTGTCACTGGAGTCTGTGCTAGCTTAAAAGACATGGTAAAAGGAGTTCATAAAACATTTATATATGTAATTAAAGGTCTCTAACTTAAGAGCTGGGGCATGCATCTTCTGGATAATTCATTGAATTTGCAGTTTCAATTGTGGTTAGTGTAGATTTCTGAAATTCCTATATCCATTAACATTAATATATTATTTATCTTTTCAAAAAGACTCCCTGTAATAAATGCTTCATGAATCCAAATGTAATTCAAAGGGTAAAATCCATTGCTTTTTCAAAATGTAATTGGAAACATTTGTTTTCTTATTGCTAGGAAAGATTGAGATTCTTATTCAAGTAATGAAAATGATACAATGAGGAAGTATGGCCTCCGCAGGCCATCGGTTATGACATTATCTTCTATTTATATATGACCTTTCCTTGAAGTGAAACTGCAAGCGTAATTCACTACATATTTTAAAAGTTGGCAAGTGTACCATTTCTAAAGGTTTCTATCAATTTCCACTGTTATTTTAAAAACAATCCCTTTACATTCATTGTCAAATAAAGGAAGTTCAGAAAAAGTTCCCAGAATCACTTTCTGAAATCCCTTAGTATCCCAATGTTTTGAAACACGAGATACTTGTTTGAATATTCTCTTCAAGTCTATCCTTCCATTTTGGAAGCAGTGAAAAAGGTTTGAGGATGTAGTCAGAAGGAATCAACAATCATGTCCGAGTATTTCTTTGTTTCCTATTCCTATGAGACAAATGATGAAGCCCCTCAAACAGGCACTGGCCAGACCAGGGTTGCCCTTGGCTCTTGATAGGCACTCCATTAATGTTAGCCATCAGGCTTCATGTGCAATTCACAGCGAGGTGTGATGGCTGACCTTTTGCAGAATCTGAACACACATAGTTACTAGTTATGAGGAAGACTGGAACCGGGAGGCAGAGTAGGGTGAGCTTAAGGCATCTTATGTGGACATCTTTTTCTTTTGGATATAACAGCAGAGGTGCAATGAAAAGAGCATCTCTAGGAAGAGGTTCATGGCAGTTTCCAGTGGATATTACCAAGGAGAAAGACAAAAGTATCTGGTGGTGATGCTCTGGAATAAAAACAAGATGATGAAGGGGGATTTTTTTTCTTTTTTTTCTTTTTATTAGGGTGCACTTTCTAACACTTTAAAAACTTAACTCCTGGGATATGCCTAAGATATTAGCTATAAGACCAATGCAAGAAGTTTTATTTTTGCTTTTATTTATTTATTTATTTAGCTTTTGATGCTGGGGATTGAACACAAGGATACTGTATCAACAAGCTACATCCCCTTTTTTATTTTTTATTTTGAAATAGAACCTCACTAAATTGTTTGAACTAGCCTAGAACTTGTGATCCTTCTGCCTCAATCACTTAGTACCTGGGATTACAGCTATTCAAAGAATTACTTGAGAAGAGTTTAAAAGTCTAAACTGTGGTGCGAAAACAAGTTATTTCTTCACTTTACCTAGTAAATCCATCCCAAGAAATAGGCCATTGACAGTGTAATATTTTCTTCTTTGATTCAGTTTTAGTTATATATAGAAATGTGTAAATGAATAACATATTAAATTTAAGGGAAAACAGTTTAGTAGTTTCATTTTACTGACTTTTTTCAAAGAATAAGGATGTAGAAACAATTGAATAAAGCTGGTTTTGAGAATTAGTGTGTCTAAATTAGATCAAAGGGGGAAAATGTGTAAGACAGGAGGTTAGGACTTTGTTTCTGCCTAATTAATCCATGTTCCAACTTGTAAACTCTGCATTAACCTTGGCGAATTAATATCTTCCCCCTTTGCCAATGTAGCTTGTTAATGTAGTTTCCTTTCTTTGGGACAACTTTTCCTTCTCTGGCAGATGAAAAATGTCTGCTCATCCTGCATATGGCTCCTTCCAGGTAACTTTTCTCCCTACCAGAGTCTCCCCTGCTCCAAAGGAATTCATGCCTTAGTTTTGTTTCAACATTGAGGAATACCCAGACTTCTTTCAGAGTTCCTTTATTGCCTTATTAAAACTGTTCACATACACATCTGTCTTTATCTAATCACTCTGTGAACTCCTTGAGGGCAAGGACCTTGCAATATTTCTATTTATATTTCTAAAGTTTAATACCATGGTTGGAATATACTAGATGCTCAATAACTATTTACCAAATAAATGAATGAATATATTTAAAGAATGGCTTTGTCCCCAAATTGAGAGGGAAACCAGGTAGGTGGTCCAAAGTGTCAGACATTGTTGAACAAAGATTCTTACTTTCATTATATGACATCCTCAGTTTCTCAGAATATAAGCTTCTATTACTTCATTAGCCATTTAAAATTAAATGAAGTGACTCAATTACTGATTTCATGTACAGATCACATCTATTTATGGCTTAGTTTGTTTTTCTTCGGTGAACTTTTATTTCAAACAAATGCTAGCACAGTTAGAGTTATACAATTGAAATAACTCTACATATGTGTGTGTGTGTGTGTGTGTGTGTGTGTGTGCGTATGTGTGTATAATTTGTTTCTTGGTTTTGCTTTCTTCCTGCATTATAAATAAGCTAATACATTTGTTGGACCCAAGATAAATTTTAATTCTTGATGAGTTCCTTCAATAGTTAGACTGCTTCCATTCAATCAGTGTGCAGTTGCTAAAGATGATCTTGTACCATCATAGTAAATTTAATTATATCAGTTGTTGCTTGTAGATAATATGATTGCTTATATTCAGTTTGTTTTATGAGGTATTTATAAGCACTTAGCAGTGTAATCAATTGTTTATGTAATAACTATCTTTCAAAAAGTAATTACTTCGAAAGTGTCAGCATGTTCTATTTATATATCACACACAATCTCCTTCCATCAGATGCTGAAAAAAAAATAACCAAATTCAAGAAATTGTGAAATGAATTTAGTGGACATCTGCTTTGGGAGAACTGTGACAACAGTTTCTTTAAAATTGTTTCATGATAATGTACTTAGTGACATTAGAATCCTGCAAGTTTTAGTTTGTGGAAACCAGGCCAATTTTCAATTGCTTTTGTTGTAGCATATGTGTTTTTCATCACTGTCAGAGACTCAGCTGGCATTATGTTCCTGGTAAACTCTTTGATAGCTACTCACAGGATAATGTAGAAGCATAGAGTACCTGAAAATAGGCATTATAAATTTCTTAAAATCCAGTTAAAATAGATCCTAATCTGGGTGCTTATTATTTTGTAGGCAAAGCAGATTTTATTGTACCCTTGTGTTGCCTGCTGCACACAGGCCCTAGAAATGCACAAGTGGAAATTGTCCTGTGGAATTACATCACAGAGGGACATTATGAGGCAATTCTCCAAGCCGTAACAGAATTGCTGGAGTGACACATTGGAGAATCTCTCTGCCACATGATTCATTGAAGTCCCTGGCAAAGACATTAGGGTATGCAGTGTGGCTACATTTATTAAATGATGATCTGGGAAATCAAAGAAATGGAAAAGGTAGCATGTGTTTCTGCAAGTGTATCTGTTGTATGGTCAGTGGTATTTTGTTATCTCTAGGGAAAGTAAAGTTGCATAAGCATTGAGAATGAACAAATGCCCAAAGTAATACTGTTAGTCCAAATGACTTAATTGAATACAGTACGTAAGCACTCATCTCCTAATTAGATTAAGTTATTTTAAAAGGAAAACCAGCCAGATGAAGTGGCACATGTCTATAATCCAAGTGGTTGGGGAGGCTGAGGCAGGAGGATAACAAGTACGTTCAAAGCCAGCCTCAGCAACTTGGTGGGGCCCTAGGAAACTTAGCAAGACCCTGTCTCAAAATAAAAAACAACAAAATTAAAAAGGACTGTGGATATGGCTCAGAATTTAGAAACTCCTGGGTTCAATCCCCAGTTCCAAGGGGGGAAAAAAAATCAAACCAATCAGATTTGTTTGAGGTTTCTTGTAATGCTATACTTATAAGTTGATATTCATTTCTTTTTAAAAAAATATTTTTTTAATTGTAAATCAACACAATATCTTTTTTATGTGTTTATTTTTATGTGGTGCTGAGGATCAAACCCAATGCCTCACATGTGTGAGGCAAGAGCTCTACCACTGAGCTACAGCCCCAGACCTTCATTTCTTTTGATAACATTTGTCCTCATTTTTTGCATCAGATTCTTAAAGATAATTTATTGTCCCTCAAAGGACCTTCTAATTCTAAGTGAATTTTCTGACTTATCAGCAATAGGTTTTAGGTCTGCTTATGATGATGGTAGTCTTGTTTGGTGGACATGAGATTAGTACAGTGAGGCAGACTCTGTAGTTGATGATTTAGAGTGGCTGGAGATATGTCCTTAAGGTCTACTGTAAATGGAGTGAATGGAATAATATCAGTCAGAAAGTAGGAAAGTATGGTTCAACATTAACCATATTGTTGGCTTTTGGTAAGCTACTTCATTCTTTTACTTTCCAGAGTCCTCAGTAAAGTAAAAGTTAGAATATTATTGAAGTCCCTTTAAGTTATATGAATTAGCATAGATAGTACCATAGTTCATGAGCAACCCTTTTCCCCCCTTTTCTAAGAATGCTGCAAGATTATTCTGTTCCATTTTCCTTGCACAAAACATGGCTATACGACTGAGCTCTAGCAGTGGATTCTCACTCACCCTTTGATCAGGAATACTCAATTGCAACAACATGAATGAAAAGCAATGACGATTTGAATGTTTATATTAAATTATTATTATCTAAATAATAATTGGGACTAAGAAAATGTGCCAAAAGTGTTTTTCTGTTTTTATTTGTCCATCTCCATATCAATATCATTTCTGGAATTACATTGCAGTTAGTAAATAGATGGAAGCTTTGGAAATCTAATCTTCAATGGTTTTGAGGAATCAAATACTATTTTATTCTAAAAGCTACCTTTTCTAAGATATTGAATGGATTCTTTGAAAGCCACTTTTATATAAGTACTTCCAGTTAACCCAGGTGATGGACTTACTTTTTTTTTTTTTTTTTCTGTACTGGGTATTGAACTTAGCAACACTCAACCACTAAGCCACATCCCCAGCCCTATTTTGCATTTTATTTAGAAACAGAGTCTCACTGAGTTGCTTAGCACCTCAAGGTTGCTGAGGCTGCCTTTGAACTCAAAATCCTTCTGTCTCAGCCTCCTAAGCCACTGGGATTATAGGCATGTGCCACAGTGCCCAGCTGATGGATTTGCATTTTAAGAATAAAATAAAATGTTCTATTACCACGTGTCTCATTCTCATAAGAATATATTTTAATTAATTCAACTGTGTATTGTTAGTATCAGCAAACTATAGAGTAAGAATTAATGTTGAATTATTTGGAAATCTTATTTATTGTCTGTAGCAGAGCTTAACTGAAAGTATAAGGATATATTTACAGTTTGCTGATTCTGGTAACATCTACAGTGGATTGCAGTAGAAGTGGTTGAAGATTGTATATTAATTTACTGGAGAAGAAATCTCAAGACTGTAAAAATGAATATGCAAATAATGTTTATGGGTGATGCTTAGGATGAGCTTAATAGATGAGGATAAATAAATATTCAAGAAGAGTAAGGAAGTTATAATGGAAATTGTTCTCTACTGGGAAAAGTGAAAGTTCTCTTAGAAGGAAACCTAACTGAAAATATATTTCTATATGCAAAATCCAGAAAAGAACCTGTAGATTCTTTCTGGTGTTGCTTAAAAAGAAATCTTAAAGGCAGTGATTTTAAGAGAGGCTTGAAAATGATAAGTTGACCATTTCATTAAAAGTTTTTAGGGCCAGGGTTGTGGCTCAGTTGGGCTGGGGTTGTTGCTCAGTGGTAGAGCACTTACCTAGCACATGTGAGGCACTGGGTTCGATATTCTGCACCACTTAAAAAACTAAATAAGTGATTAAAATAAAGTTATTATGTCCAACTACAACTAAAAATATATTTTTAAAAGTTTTGAGCAATATAGGGAAGAAATGTATTTTTCCTCTTTGCTGAGTCTTGAAATATTAGGCCGAGCAAGTGGAAAATGGTGGAGTCATTATATACTTAAATTGAAGGGATAATATAGATTTTGTTTTAATCACAGTACCCTAGTTTCAAGATGAGGAATGGAGGGAGAAAATATTTAATAACATGGTTAAGTCCCATAAATAATAGTAATACTAAGATTATAGTTTCCTATATTATAGGCCATTTGAAGCAATGAAAAGATTTTTTGGGCTTTCCCGCCATCTTAACTGTTAGTGAATTATATCTTAGCTCTAAATCTGATAATGGCAATTATGGTGTGTATATAAAACTTACATAACTTATATTATCAGCCAGATATAATTCTACATATATTAACTTATCTCATCCTCACAGCTGTCCTGAGATAGCCAGTCTCCACTTTGGCCCTTAAGATCTTGCCTTTTGGATTTGAAATTCTTGTGTAGTTTTCTTCAAGACCATATCCAAGATGCTATGAGGAATGCCTAGGTCATTTCTGAAATTAGGTTATAAAAGACCATGAAATTTATCTTGGGTGTGTACACTCACTTTCTGTTCATGCTTCTCTTGAATCATTCACTTTGTTGGAGGTAGCTGCCATGTCTTGAGCAACCCTGTAGAGAAGGTATTGTGGTAAATCGGTGAGACCTATTGCCAACAGCAGTGCTTAAGTTTAGAAGCACACCTTAGAGCTGTAGTTCAAGCCTTTATGTGACAGCAGCCCCAGTCAATAGCTTGACTGAAATTTCTGGAGCTATCCTGAGCTGGAGATGCTTAGATTTCTGCATTCCTCTGAAGTCAGTCTTTCCAGTTGTTTTAACACCAAAGTATTATCATTGTTGTTTTTAAAAGACATTCATTGTTGCTAGATTATATAACATATATTTTCTACAGTCTGCATGTTAGAGTCTGCCTCAAATATTCAAGAAGGTTCATTATTGTGTGTAGCTTCATATTAGGAAGTCTCACAAGTAGAACATTGATAAAATGTGGCAGAAGAGAGTTTTGATATAAGCCATGGGCACAAAGAAGTTAAGGAAAGGTGAAGGAGTGGGTTGCATTAGCTGAGAAGAAAGGTGCTGAGGACAGGCCCACACCACAGGCAGATAATTGTCTTCTGTCTGTTAAACTGGGAACTGAAGCCTGTTTCCTTGGTTACAGAGGACTGGATGTTCAATAGTCAAAGGTAAAATGATTTAAAGAATGTTTGTTTCATACTGAGTGGGCTAAGAGAATCAACTTTACTTAGACTAATACATTCTTTTTATAGGACTTTGGTGATGTCAAGTTTAACATATCAGGCTTGAATCACTGATACTCAACAGCTGAGGAAATTTGAAAATAGTGTGGTTCATGTGATTTAGATATTAAAAAGAGTCAAAATGAATAACATTGAGTAATAATTAATAGTTAACATTTGTGGAATTCATATAAATACTTTAGCATTTATATTGCAGTGGTTAAAAAAGTGTATTTAATAATGTGTATCCAGGATATTGGCACAGAAAAAAAAGTGCAACCAATAGCCCATCTTGATGTTTTATTTAAGCAGAAATCAGAGAGAAAGAAGAAGAAAAGGAAAAACTTGTGGCAGATTGGATGCATTTTTTTTCTTATTTTGTTGTGATAGATCTTATAGTGACTATAGCATAAAAGATGTGCTGTCCTCTGGATGTGTCCCCAGACTTCCTTATCACATTTAATTGTCCTGTCACCTTTATCTCTAAGTACACACCCTTAAACTTTCCCGTGGTATTATGATTATTGATTTCATGTCTGTCTTTGCCATGGTCAGGTAAACTGGCAAGAACTAAGCATAATTTATCTTTATATCACAGTATGTGTTTAGTGTTTGGTATATATTAGGAAGTCAACAGAATGTTAGCCAACTGAAAAATGTATTAAAAAATAGTATTTGGAAAAAACAATGGTTCATGAATTTTTATTTCAGATACAAATGAATGCTGTTGGAAGCTGCTTAGTTTGGTAAAAATTTACAATGGAAGGGAAATATTATTTTATAATATTTTTCCAGTTATTTAAATAAAGAATATAATCAATTATTGTATTTTATAATACCAGTCATTTTAAAGGTCAAAATTTAAGCTTGGAATGTACCATAATTTATCTCTCCACATTATTTTACATTTTATTAAAACTTCTGCAAAAAGAAAAAAATAACTTTGAGGTTTTAAATGGGATTTTGAAATAGTTATTTACATTTTTAGGGTGTTTCAAATTACTCACCCTTTTCTTTATTTATAGATAGTGAAATATTTTTTATTTATATATATTTCTAGAACAGCCATTATGTGTCTGGCACTGCTTAAGCACATAATCCCCAGGACTTAATCCGTGGTAAGAAAAACTTCCTATACTTTTAGAGTTTATATTTTAGTGGCAAAGCACATACAGTGAAAGTATTCAGTGAATCCAAAGTCCTTATGCGGACATGCTAAGTTTAAGAAGACTAAGAGATATCAACATGGGAATTTGAAAAGGAAGTGCACATGTCTGGAGCCTGGTGGAAAGATCAGATTTGATAATATAGAACAATAATGATATGTAAAGCCCTAGTGTTGGGCAATATTACCTATGGGGACTAGAAACAAAACAGAGGAGAGCACAAAACAGAGTCAAGAGAAATTCAACATTTAGAGGTCTAACAGAGCAGAGTTGGCCATGAAGAATACAAGAGAGGGTGATACCTAGAAGGCTAGAGGGAAGTTGCATTTCAATAAGAGGGTAACAGTTGCTTATATCTGGTGCCATGTGAAGCAAAAAGAATAAGTCCAGAAACCATTGGGTTTAATGAGACAGCAGTGGTCAGAGACTGCTGTATTCCTATAGCTAGTTGTAATATCAATTTTAATAAAAACAGATAAGCACTTCTCAAGGCCAGACACTGTTCATTTGTTTACCAGGTATTAAGCAATTAATATATAAGAATCATATTATTGAAGTGATGATTGTAAATATCTAATTGCAGGGGAGGAAAATAAAATGGGAGGTGCTGTATTACTTTATGTATTACCACATTAAAAAAAAACTACCAAACTTAGTGGCTTAAAAACAACAGACATTTATTATTTCATAACTACTGTCAATCAGGAATTCAAATATTTTTTTCTCTTGCTCATGGTCTCTCACCAGGAGCAATTAGATCTTGGGTGGGGCTGCAGTCATATGAAGCTTTAAAGATCATTTTTGTAAGATGACACAGACACAAAGCTCTTGGCTGGAAGTCTTAGTTCCCCACTGACTGTTGGCAGGAGGCCAGAGTTCCTTGCACCAACACCTTTTCCACAGGGCTGTTCTGAACATTGTGAGCTTTCTCACAGAACTAAAAAATCAGGAGTCAGAGAGGAGAGGAGAGACTGTGAATTTTTTTTTTTTTTTTGTGACCTGTTCTCAGAAGATACACTGAGAATACACTGTCACTTCTGCACTATTCTGTTCATTAAATGTGTATCACAAAGGGGATACCTACTGAAAATTATGCTCCAGCTTTTGAAGTGAATGTCAAAGAATTTGTGAAACTATTTTAAGCCACTACTTTAGTGGTGTAGGAGTGGAATATCCAAATATAGGTAACTATTTTGAGACTTTTCTTCTGAGAAGTATAGCAAAGGGATAAGAAGTTTGTTGAAATGAGAAGTGAAATTAAGATTTTTTTAAAGGACAATATTGAAGCCTATTTTAGGATGATCAGATTGAAAAATTAGCATAAAGGGGAGAAAGAGGGTACATCCTTCAGATCCCTGAGTAGGTTTGATATGGGAAAAGTCAATACAAAAAAAAAAAAAGGAGCAGGGATGCTACTTTCACAGAAATTGATAGTTAGAATATGGTGAATACACAGGTGGAGTTGAAAACCTTGGAGGGAAGATGAGGTAATTTCTTCTAATATAAATCTATTTTTCCTGATAAATATTAGGTAAGCAGAGCAGTAGATAATAAGGAGTATGTGGGGAGTGTACTAGGGATTTGAGAAGAGAGGAAATGAGAAATATGGATTAGCTTAGAGAGAAGGAAAATAAATTTACTATGGAATTTATAGTAGAATTGTCTGGCTTTTGTGAGTACCTGTATGAGATTCATAATCATAAATATAAGTGAGTCCAGTCAGCACATTTGTGGCATTATGACTGTCTTAAGCAGGGTCATTACTACCATGTGCCTGAATTATTACAGTAGTTACCCACCTAGTCTTCCTTCTCCCAAGTTTCCCTTGAGACTGCCACATCAATCTTCTTAAAACACTTTTCTGCATAAATTAAGCTTCAAGCCAAAATCTTCATTATTTCTTCTTGGTCTTCAAAGCCAAATCCTTAGATTTTCCTCTCTAGGGTCTGTCATAATATGGACTTAGACTCTCTCTCCAAACATGGCAAAGCATGAGATACTTCTCACTGGGTGGTAACATGGTCTATCTTGTATTTTGGAATGGTTTTTATGGCTTTGTGTGGAACCCCACTGGAAAGGGGAATCAAAGTATTCAAGGGGACTAGCAAGGGACCAACCTATAAAATGTGATGATGCCCTCAATTAAAGCATTAGCAGAGGAAAAAGAGGTGAGCTGATGTTGCTGAGATACTAGGAAGGTAAACTCTCTTGACTTGAATGTGAGAATAAAGTGACAGGGATGTATATAGAATGACAAATGGATTTTTCATTTACACAATTGTATAAGTGGTCGTAATACTCATTGAGAAAGAGAAAAGAAAAAGGAAAAAAAACTGGAGGAGGAGAAACAATTGTCAAATTCGGTGTAAATTAAATTGTAGTTATGTAAGTAGCATGCATATATGATGTCCAGCAGCCATGTGAAATGTATCTGAAGTTTAAGCATACAAACTGTCCTAGTGCTCAAAATGTGGGACTCAGAGGTATTGAAACCATAGATTGGGGTGTCATCATGACTTAGTATATGTATGGAATTAGAGAAGCAGGATCCCTGAGAAAAATATTGTTTAAGTATAGAGGAATAAATTCCTCAGGAAGGAGAATGAGAAGTGATAACCAAATGTGTAGGAGAAATAAAATAAGTGGTATCACAAAAAGTAGAATGTCAAGTCCACTAATATCTTTACTCAGAAAAAAATGGGAAACGTTAGATATAGTAGTTCTCAAGCACTAGTTCTGGTTAGCATCAGCTGAGGACCTTTCCTCAAAACCCAAACAAAACAAAATGTAAAAGGTAACGTCTGGATGTATACCTTTTCATTTAAATCAAAACATCTGATGGATAGCAAATGTTTCTTTTTGAAGCTGCCTGATGATTCCAATGAAGCATAAATGTAGAAGTCTACTGAAATGGAGTGATTTGGCTCTGCATGTTTTATATATTATATGAAATAGAATAAACATAAATGGAGAAAGATTAAGTTTTGTGAGGCAGTAAAACAGTGCTACAACTATGAAAGGGTAGAGAATATCAAGTAGCTGTATGTGATAGGCTGCAATAAATGAATAAATAAATAAATAGGAACTCTTCACCCTGTAGGCATTGCCATTTGCAATTTGATTTTGCTGCTCCTCTCTGGAGATGTCCAATCTGTTTCCCTGCATCATAGTCTGTTTCCCTGCATCATGGTCTGTCTCATAACTTTCAATGACTGATAGAAGGATATAAGGATGTTTCATAAGTTCTGAGCCTAGGCCTATCAAGACCTTAAAGCTTTTGTTCCCATTTTCTTGCCTTCCTAAGACTACACTGTGAAGAATCCCAGGTTATTCTCCATAATGGTGAGACACCTGTAAGAGAGACACCACTGATAGTTCCATCCTTTAGACATGTGAGTGAGGCCATCTTGGACAGTCTAGCACCATTTGAACCATGAGGTAACTGCAGACACGTGGGTGATCCCAATCATGACCAGCAGAGGACCCTCCATTCTTAGCCCAGCCCTGATATCTGACATACCGGAATAGTTTAATTATTGTTCAGAACTCAATTATTTCATTTTGATGCATTTTTAATAGTGTTCCCATAACTTGATTCCCCACAACTTATTTTGGGTATGCAACTTGAAAAGGGTGACCAGAGATGGTTCATTATTCCTGTTGCTGCTATTCTGAAAACCATTACTGCCAGTAGAGTAATATAAACAGCTAACCTTTGTTGAACATTTAATATTTATCAGAAACACTGCATGAATTTAGCTTTCGGTATGTCAACTTATTGTAAAACTCTAAGACCTGGGTTCCATTATATCGTCATTTTTTTTATATGAAGAAACCAAAGCTCAGAGAGGATAAAGTAACCTATTCAAGGACACATGCCTAATACATTTCTGAAAAGTGACTTCACACAGATTTGACTGATTCCATAGCCATTTTCCTCAGTAGTTTTAGAAATCATTTTAATTCTACATCTGAAGCACTGTCATGACATGTTCCCAAAATTTCTTTTTGTGCATTTGCTGAAAGACAGAGGCTTTATGGACACATTACTTTTTAATAAGAAAAGAATATTACTATTCTTTGAGGACTCACTTTGTGCCAAGGACACATTGATAGAACCTAACATAATGCTCACAGCCATTATACATAGCACATATAATCTCCATTTTTATGCACTAAAATCCAGAGATTAAATAATTTCCCAAGGTTCTTAAACCTCAGTCTGGTAAGGTTCAGATCCTAACATTCTGTGGGACCCTAAGTGCAAGTTCTATTTTATTATTGGTATTTTTTATTTTATATCCAGTGAGAGTCAACATTTTATTTCCCAGAGTCCTGGTTTTTCCTACCAGGGAAAACTTCCAGCAACTATTCTATCCTTCAGAATATGTTTTAAAATTTCATTGTCTCAGGGAGGTGTTTACTGATCTCCCCAATAATCTTGCTTTCGCCATTATATGTACCATTATATGTTATTTTTCTTTCACTTTTATAAAATTCTTTCAACATTTCCCATTTCTATGTCCTCAACTAAACTAGAATCTCCATGAGTATGTGCATATTTTTTCTTATGAACTTTTTAAACCTCATCCCAGCACAAGGCCTGGCACAGAGAAATCCCTCAATAAATATTTTTGTGAATGAATTTATTAACTTTTATACTATGGTCAAGCCTGGAGAAATTACATTTGTGTTATTTACATTTCTTATTGCAAAGATCCCATAATAAAGCAAGAAAGTCTTGATAATAAGTAAAATAAGTACAGATTTGAGATGGGACATGAAGGCCATTATAATGTGAAATTCTACTTCATTAAAAGCCTGTCATGGAGCCCAGAGAAACAGCCTTGATGGCTTTGTGCTTGTGCTGTCAAAGTACACATCTTAGGCCACTGCACTCACCGAGAGTAGCAGTGAGTATAGGTTTGTTTCCATGGACACCTATCAGTAGCAGAAGGTAGGAAATAAACTAGACCAAAACATACGGCATTGCTAGCATACTGCAGTCAGAATTAAGGAAAAGTTCATAATTGGAATTGAGGCTAAGAAAAACAGCTCACATGTGTTAGATGAAGAAAATGAAGTCAGATATTGAGATGATTAAAATATATTTTAATTTTTCTACCATTTATCACTTCACACTCTTTTTGAAAAGTAGCAATATTTAAATAAATAAATAGGTGAGACATGTATCTCCTAATAGTTAACTGTGCTGAGTACAAAGATGAATAATTTCTCTCCCTGGAGAAGATAACACTCAAAAGGATGACTTAGAACCAGGTAGAGAAAAAATATGGTTGGTTTTATTATTCAATTTCGTACTGGAACATTAACACTGCATAAAGCCAATCAGAAGACCACATTTTAATGCACTTGGAAGTAATTATTTCAAATAAATACATAAATGTGAAAATATAATCTATGTAAATCTATGTAAATGGATGGTTACAGTGAATTAGTATATAACATTACTGAGGAGATTGCTCAGGGTTTCATTAAATAAAAAAGAGTAAAGACCTGGGTTAGCAAGAAAAAGCTCTTTTGCTCTATTTCAGTTGCTTTAGGTTGTTAATCTGGTCCAAGATGATCAACTTCTCATTAATCATAATAATTAGGGGTAGATTTACTGAGCATTAGTGTAATTTTCAATCATGCTAATAGTTCTGCAATCCTCCATTCATTAATATAAATGAGGTAAATTAGAACCATGACATTATAAAGAAACGGCAGAAGCTGCGGGAACTTTCATGGATCCTCCCTAAACTCCATTAATTTAATTGTAATATGTTGTTCCTTGATACTTATTTTCACTCTCTTTATTTTCTGGTGCTAATGGTTCTTCAGATTGGTTAATGAGCATACTAACCTCTTAATTTAAGTGACTGGCATGGTGTGGTCTAAATCATACATACTTATCTTGTCTCATTATCTTTAACCCTTTCTTAAATGTTCAGAGAACACCATTTATGGACTGATCACCTAGCAGTTGTGTATTAGATTTATCTGCACAGTACAGAAGATATGAGGCATCCCAGTCTTCCACAGGATCTGAATCCAGAAAACATTATGGATTACACTGATATAATTAAAAATATGAAAGCAGTTTCAAAATAAAAATTAATCTCTTCATTGCATTTGTACGATTTGGATTTATATTCTAAAGATGCAAAACCAAACCCCCTTCTTCATGTTATAAATTGTTTACTAATTTCCAGAAAAGTTTTTCCTGAAATCACTGCCTAAAGTTTAAAGTAGGAGTGTCCTCTTTTATGGTCTTTATCTGATTGTTTTTTTCATAGCACTTTTCCATTTTCCAAAGCCAATATTTATTTTTATGATCATTTATTTACTTTTGCTTCCTCTAGATTATAAGAAAATTGAGAGCAGGAACCCAAACTCTACCCCCCGTTGTTGCTATCACATTGGTTGGTCCATTAAAATGACCAGTTACTACTTATGGATGAATAAATAAGTGACCCACAGCATTTGGGATGTTTATGCAAAAATTAAATCATAAAAAATCTTACTTAATCTTAGAATCTAGAATCTATTTTGTCCTTTTTTTTTCAATCAAGGAAAGCCTTTGTTCTAGGATTAGAAGTTTTATTCTGTTTAGTTGAAAGATGTAGTCATTTAATTAGGAGAATTTATTTTCTCAAATGTGTTTATCAGAGGGGAAAACTCATCAAATTGGGGAAAACTTTGGGGGATTTCTTGCCTCCAACTTTACTAGACTTGCAGTAACTTGTCTTCCCATTCATTTTTAGGGGGATAAAAATATTATCTTTAACCGCTTAGGGTTCTTTTTTTTTTTTGTGGTGGGGGGGAGGGGCTAGGCCTGAGAATTAAACTGACATAAGAAAGATTAACGGAAGAAATGCATACAGATTTAATGAGAGTTTTATGTGACAAGAGATCTCTCATAAGGAAATGGAGACTTGAAGATACAAAATTAAACCCTTCTGTCCTCTATTGGTCAAAAGGTAGTAAATTATGAATATGTGATGGTGTAAAGGGGCTGAGGCTAGAGTAGTTAACTGGATGAAGTGGCCCAACACTTTAGAATAACAAAGTTCCTGGCCTCAACTTTCCATATGTGGTGATAGGTGCCAAGGCCAATGTCTCGGCTTGGCACAAGATTCAGGAGGCACTCACAGCTTTGTAGGTTCAAACAGCAATTCTTTATTCCCGCTCTCACACCGCCTCCACACAGGTCCAGGGGCAAACGCGTTCTGCTGTCTCCCGCACCAACCACCTACTTCACGAGGCTCTCTCCAAATCCCATTTTAATCTCACGAGAACTCAATGGGAACAAGCAGCAGGAACACCCTAATCCCAGCAATAATCTTCAACTTCCAACTTCCCTAAAACCCATTATCTTAAACTGGCAACGCCTTAAACTCAAGGAGCGGGTTACTTCCTCAAACCTGATCAGCTCTAAACCCGAATCCGCCTTGGTCCTTGAGCAAGGTCACCTTATTAAAGCATGCATGCAATGTTCCATCAAATGTCCTCTAAGCAGCATGGGGTACGCTTGGCAAGGAAATTTCGATGTGTCATTCCTACTTGGTAATGGCCCTCAGCAGATAGGAATACTTTCCTTCTGGTATTGGGAGAATATTTTTCACCAGAGAATTTTACTTTTAAAAGAGAATATGAAGGTTGGAGTAATCCTCTTGCACAGTTATTTTACGTATCTTTACCTCAAAATAATACTACATTGGAGTGACACATTTTGGGGTATCCTATTCTTAATTCCTTCATATCCACTTTAACTCCTTTCTTTGTCCTGGGCACTGAAAATGACCATGGAGATGTCATACATGGCAAGGTCCCTGTTCAAAAGAAGTTAGTCTAGTTGGAATAACAGTAATGAAAAACATTTATGCCACTAGTTAATGGAATGCTGGATTTGAACTTATTTTTAAGTACTAAAATCTCAGTTTCCCACTAAAATACATAGCTATGTCAAAGGAGTGTGGGACTTCATTAAAAGTATGAGGACAAAATTACGCTACTAACAAAGATTAAGTATGAGAATCATATAATCAACATTTTGTGGCCAGAAAAACAGGGCATGAATAAGGGCTGGAAAGAATGAGGAGTGAGGTGAGAGGGGAAGAGAGATAAAATATGGAGCAGAGACCTTGGAAACATTTATTCATCCTGGCAAAGGGAATGAGGTAATAGCAGTAAGGGGGAAAAGAGGGGTGGGTTTCCAGAGATGCTGAAATGGAGAAACAAAACAGGTTTTAGTCTTTCTCCTTGCCTTGCAGACTGATGGGGGATTGAGGAGAGATGTGAGTGAGGGAAGAGTGGGGTCAATAAGATATTCTGTGCGTATGTAGCTTGACCTGTGCACATGACGTTGCTACTTCTGCATGTAAGGAATATGGGCTCAGAAGCAGGCTGAGGAAATACTACAGGTTTATATTTCCTCTTAACAGTGTAGAGAGAGACTGAGGGGTCTTGAGCATGTCGGGGGATGCAATGGGTCTGTCTTTGCTGTTATTGCCCTGTTTAATACTACCACCACTGCTGATGATGATCCTCACACTCTGTATCTCCAGCTCTGCATAAGGTCGCTCTATGTTTTCTTTACAGTAGTCAGAACAATCCTCTGATAAATGTTCATCCTTATTTTACACTGGGTAAACTGAAGCATAATGAGGTTTAGTATTGCAAGGTGGTATTGCTAACCACCGGAGCAGAGATTCAACCTGACTCCAATGCCTATGCTCTTTCCAGCTCCTTCTACCCACTCGGTTTCAAATCATTCAAGTTTGAAGCACCTGTGGGGCACCCAGATTTGCTCATTTGTCAAGAGTGGATAATAATAATTGCCTAAATGCATCTGAAAGTGTGAAACACAGGTATGCTCCCAAGTATGAAAAATTATTGTTGAAAAGCCTTTAATTTTTTTCTATCATTCAGTGTTAATTAATTTCTGAAAAGAATTTGATTAAACTGTGGATTTCAAAGTGGCTTGCAATACTAATAAATCCAGGCAAAAATTTTCTTGGGAATGCTAACTTTATCTCCTAGTTAATGCTTCCAATAGAGAAAAGGTTATTATTGTAAATTTTTCAAAAGTCGAAATGGGAGGAACTTTAGAGATTATTTAATAAAAGGGTTTATTTGAAAAAACTGACTTCCAGGCAAAAGTTGCAGCTCGTAGCCTTTAAGTCATATCCAGCGAGGTATGTTTTCTTTCATAACGTAAAGTATTAATGAGCAGCATCAGCACCTTTCTTCTGACCATGAACTCCCTAGTTTGCTACAGTCCCCACCACTCCTTATTTTCTTGCAGTAGGCAGTTTAGTCATTAACTAGCCCCTTAGGTCTTATGTTTGTGGTGTCTAATCTAGAAACTTAGTGCTTTAATTAGTTCTACAGGGGGAAATAGAATCTGAAGTTCAAGATTAATTATCTTTCAGTCTACTAAACCCACCAATAATTTCTTTCCTGTGATGAAGAATGTATTAGTTTACTAGGCATGGCATAACAAAATACTGCAGATGGGTGGCTTAAACAATAGAAATTTACTTTATTACAGCTCTGCAGGAAAGTCCAAGGTTAAGGCATTGGTGTGTTTCATTTTCTTGAGGCCTCTCTCTTTGCCTAGCTGCTGATCTGCTTCTCTGTGTTCTCAAATGGTCTTTTCTCAGCATGTACATCCTCCGTGTCTTACCTCATAAGGATACTAGTCTATTGGATTAGGGCCCACCTATGTGATTTTAATTTAGCTCTAATTGCCTCATTAAAGGCTCTATCTCCAAATACAATTCATATTCTAAAAGTGTTGGGGATTAGAATTTCAAGATATGTTATAGGTTGGGAGTACAGTTTTGTCCATAAAAGTTTTTGTTGAAGGGAATGTTTTTTCAACAGGTTGGAACTGTCTTTTCCCTAGGAAGTTTATAGCACTGTTTTTAACCTCCACTAGAGTACTGTTTTATCTTCATCACAGAATTGCAAATATCCTTAGGGGAAAAATTAAACCTCTGTGTCCTTTATAAAAGAAAATTTCAACAAATAATTTCATAAAACAAACCCTTTCAATTTCAATTTAACACTTAATGGTCCATTTTACTTCTACTTTAGCATGAAAAAGTTATGAAATAAACAACTGTGTTTTTTTGTTGTTGTTGTGTGGAAGGAAGAATTATGGTTAATTCAGTTGAAAATATTGCAGTATACACTTTATTCAGGCTTATTTAAGTTTCACATCAATGTATGATTGTAATGAGTTGCATGTATCTATATCAAGTTTATTTTGGTATGGGTTGTTTTTATGTAGAATTACTATTATAGCTATAATCGATATATCATTAAGCTATCTAGATTTTAGAACTTCATTGCACTTTATTGTGTTTATAGGAAAAATGCTACCAAGTTAATATATATCTTTTGCCTAGTTGAAAAACATAATTCACATTTAATATTTTACTCCAGAAACCAAAATAGGAATGGTGTTAATTTTATCAAAATAAATTGGATCACCTAGTGAATTTCTCTATAGTGACAAATTCTGAAGAAGATTAAAATGTATATGTATTTAGATACATTTTATTTACCATTGGGGTAACTTTGCCACAGAGATTTTGAGAGATTTTCTCAAATTGATGGAATTACAAAGAAGCAAATGAGATATGTGGAAATGTAGCCTATTTTTTTTAATTGTTTATTTGTAAAATCATCGCTTTTAGGAGCATAGCAACAACTGTTGAATGTCATGTCAAACAATGCCAGAGATTTTCTGTACTGACATTTTTCAGCCTCTCAGATGCAGGTAATGCCTCTTATTAGCTGTGTGACTTAGATAAGTCATTGAACTCTTTATGGATGTTAGTTTTATTACCTGTGAAGTATGGACATTATTTTGGATATTTAAAGAGATAGTGTGAAAACTCCCAGTACAGGGTTGGGCACACAGTAGGAATCCTGCTGGTGGTTATCCTTCCTTCTTTCCATGGGCTTCCAGAATGAAACTGCTACTTTAAGATTGTCTGGAATTTAAATTAGAGCAACATGAGTTTGGAATTTTAAATTAGGAGAATAGCAATAATATTGGAGTTTCCCCCCCCTCCTCTTTTTAGAGAACTTGAAAATGGAACTAGTCTATTTAGATGACATAATTAATTGCTCAGTTGGAGAACATGATTTTTATCCATGCACTTCCTTCAATTATGATAGCAATTGAAAGGGAAGTTGAGGAAGATGGAGCAGGAAGGGATAGAGGAAAGAGGTGGAAGGGAGAAAGAGAGAAAAGCAAAAATTTTGAGGTATATTGGCATTATTTTTCTTGCCAGATGTCTAATTATTTAGGTTTCAGATTTTTTTTCTCTTTATGAAAAAGACATTTCAATTTTCAAAAGAGTTCATTTTTGAAATTTTGCTAATTTGAGAAAGTATAGAAACTTTCTTTTACAGTCAATTTGGTTTTAATGAATTAATTGCCCTTTGCAAAAAAAAACAAAAAAAAACTATTTGCCAGTTTTTTTCAGAAATGATGCATTTGCATCAGGTTGCCATCTGTCTTTACTTAATATAGGAACAGTGCCACAGTAGAGAGTTAGGGAATCAAACTTCATCCCAGCTCACTGGATTCTGCCCCAGTGCATTCTCTGAGTGACTTTGCACCTCTCTGAAGCCGACTTCATGTTTTTCTGCTTCTATCTCTTCATACACTGGATTTATTTTGATTATTGACTATAGAAGTAACAATATTTTTGGGAGATCTAATAATGTTTATTGAATGTTCATGGGAAGAAGGCCTAAAAGGTATCCATAGGTGCAATACTATTTTCAATCATATTACAAATAAGACAGCATTGTTTTGGTAGGCAGAATTCCAAGATGGCCCCTAAGATTCCCACCTCATAGTATTCTGGTCTTACATAATACTGACCCCTTGATTATGGGCAGGCTCTAGGAACATGATAGAATAGTTAACTACCTTGATTAGGTTGCTAAGTATAATGAACAGTGATGGGCTAATATATATATATTTTTTCTAGTTGAAAAACCTAATTCATATTTAATATTACATTCCAAGCAAATCAGAGAGAGAGAGTTTTCTCCTGTTACATGAGAAAGAGAACATTTTATGAGTTGGCACTAGAAAATGTCAATCATAATCCCAAACTATCAATTCATCTAAAGTTGAAAAATCACAAAAGATTCAAATCCTAAATGTTGAATGAACTCTGAATGCCCATGTCCCCCAACCTGTCATTCCCAGTGGAAAAAGGGAGTGAGGCATTTAAGAGGTAGAAGTGGTAGAAAGAATTCTGGTAAGGGATAATGTCTTTTCAGTTATAGACACAACAGCCACAACATGTGGGACAGTTTGAATACCTAGCACCTCATAAGTCATTAGTTTGGGTTATATCTGTGAGGGTATTTCCAGAAATTAGTGTATGAGTATAAATGGCCTAGGCAGGGAAGAACCATTCTCAATGTGGGGAAACACCAAGTGAATGCATTTTCAATGGAAAGCCACGGAACTTCCACTACCAAAAAGGGCTATTCCTAGTGCCTTAAGATTTAACAGTATAAGACAGGACATGGTGATGCATGCCTATAATCCCAGCCACTCTGGAGGCTAAGGAGGAAGGATTGCAAATTCAGGAACAACCTGGAAAATTTAGTGAGTCTGTCTCAAAATAATAATTTTAAAATGCCTGGGTATATAGCTCATGTATATCACTTGCTTAGTATGTATAAGGCCCTGAATTTAATATCTAGTAACACACACACACACACACACACACACACACACATACATGCACACACACACACACACACACTAATTAATTAATTAATTCACATATAGTAAATTATTGTGAATGTTAGTTAATTCTTATGGACTACCTCCATTCAACTGCCCATAATCTGTCCCTGTAATATATTTTTTCATGTTAGATTTTCTTTTTTTTTAAGTAGTAAATTTATTTTATTTTATTTTATTTATTATTAGTTGTTCAAAACATTACAAAGCTCTTGATATATCATACTAGATTTTCGTTTTAGGTTTTTTTTTTCCCACTTTGTGTTGTTTTTTATAATTCACTATGCTATTTTTTTTTTTTTACTGCATCATTTCTGATGCTGGAGGTAGAAACTGGGGAAAGACTTTTAGAGAGTTCTAATTCATTTTAAACATTGTTTGCATTTGACTCTGTGAAAGTGAGTATCATAATATTGACTTTGTGTATAAGCATTTGGGTAATTACATAAAAACTTTGAAACGTCCTCTAAATGAAGAGCTGTCTTTTTTGTATATCTGCATTTGTGAAAGAAAACATTTCTCAAGATTTAAGATCTGGATCACTACAAGTGGCAGTGACTCATTTCACTTTTTGATTAATCTCATCAAAAGATTTAGCTTGTCATCATAATATTTCAGAGGACAAGTTATAAAGTTGAGTGAATACAACTACCAATCATGGTGATATGTGTTCATGTAGTTTGTGTTTTGACCTGTTTATGAATATTGCTAGACTTCTTATAATTGTTATACCTTTGTAACTCTCATTAGTATACCTGTTTATGCTTGTAAAAATATATAAATTATTGCCTCTCATATTTTATAGAGTGGTATATGAAGTGTTCTATCATGCTTTTTATGTCTCTTAAATAAATTTTCCTTTAAAATATAAATATGTCTCCTAATGAAATCGTTTATTTTTTAACAGAATATTTTTGGAATTTGATCTTTTCAAGCATTATACTTTTGAGATTTTTAGCCTTTCAGAATTTTAACATTCAGAATCATGGCATTTAGGAGACTGTCTTCAGAGACTATGACCCAAATTTGACTCTGGGGCCATATAGTGAGGAACTATGAGCACGTTCTATTTGCTGAGAGCAATCTCTGGCTAATGAGATAGAGATCTCAAATCTATCACTACAAGGAACTAAATTCTTCTAATAAGTTGAATGAACCTGAAAGAAGATTTGTAGGTCCAAATGAGAACTCAGTGTGTTTCTTACCTTAGTTATAGCTTTGTGGGTCACTGAGGGGAGGATCAAGCCAAGTAAAGCCCAGACTTTTGACCCATGGACCCTGAGATAATAAATGTATGTAGTTTTAAGCTTGTTTTACTGTGTGATACAGCAAGAGATAACTATAATTGTTTAGTATAAATATGACAGACAATCTTATAATTTCATGCTTAATTCACAATTTTCTTTTTGCAACCAGTATTCTATAAAGGATGAAAAAAAGAGCTCTACTCATTCTTTTGAAGGATTCACAAACAGTTCTAAAAATTGATTGGTTGTATTTTTAAAAATTATTTTACAGTTTTTGATCATAGCTCAGGTGAGATGTTACATTGTGTAAAGAAGTAGAAGCCATCATGTTATTGTAATAGACTATCAATTATATTTTAGTCATTTGTATTTAGACATAAATGAAGCAATTATTTGTTTTAGTAGAAGTGCAATTTGCTTTATGTGTCTTCTTGTATGTATTGTCTTCAGTTTCTGGAAGAGACCTGTGAGGAGGTAGCATAGCCTATGTGTTTGCTTTGATTCAGTAACTAAACTACTACTGATTACAGAAGCAACAGCTTAAGCCAAAAATGATTGTTCAGATTTATTTACTAGAAAGTGACATTAATCCAAGCAAGCATTAAGTGTGTCCTAGTTATATTTGCTGTGTTTTACAGGAAGCAAGTGTTTTAATACATGAACACAAACACTCTCTGCCTAAGAGGAACCACCATCAAATGCACCCATCAAACTACATGGTCCATAGTAAAGGGTAGCAAATCATTGTGAGACCCACAGAAATTCATTGTGTGACACTGAAACATCTTAATTCCTTCTCTATTCCCAATAAATATGTAAAAATAAATATATATTAATATCTCATATTTTTACTATCTCATTTCAAGTGAACTCTAGGATGTTGCAAGGGTTCTCACAAGGTCATTCACATATTGCTTTCATTTGTTTGGAGATTTACTCCAGCTCCCAGCTGTGAAAATGACCAAGAGCTCGCCACAGACATGCACTGGTAATTCTATTCTGGAAGTCAAGAAGGCATGCATGGGATTGTGGGCAACTTTATAGATAATGCAGTGGACTCTATGGCCAAATAGGAAGATAAAAAAAGAAGTTTTGGAGGACATTATGCTAAGTGAAATATACCAAGCACTGAAAGACAAAGATTACATGATCTCACTTTTATATAGCATCTAAAAAATTCAAACTCATAAAAGTTAGAGAATAGAATGTTGGTCAGGGACTGGACCAGGTACTAGGAACAACAGACAGAGAAATGTTGGTCAAAGTGTACAGTTTCAATTAGGAAAAATAAGTCCTAGAGATCTATTTCATAACAAGGTGATGATAGTTAATAATAATCTATTACATACCTAATCACTGAAAGGATAGATTTCAAATGTTCTCAGAGCACTAAAAGGTTAAGTATGTGAGGTACTGGATATATTAACTAAATTAGTTTAATCATTCCACAAATTATATATCTATAATAAATAAGATTTTACTCCAGAAATATGTACAATTTTGTTAATTAAAAATAAATAACAAAGTTTTTATAATGTACTTTAAATCATTTTCAGGACAAGGTTCTGAATAGACAAGCAATTTTATAGCTCTTCCTGAATTAAATGCTATTAACCAAATTGTGTCCAAAAAGACAAAAGACTGAGCTCCAAGCAGACAGGGACCATGTCAATTATTTTCATCCGTGTATTTCCAGGGCTCAGAACAGTTCTGGAGCATATGAATAATCAATTAATATATGCTGAACAAAAGAACTGAGATGTAATACTGACTTCCCACTCAAATATGACAGCATATAGACTTCAATGTAAAGATGCTAGCCTAATGGTTGTGCTATAACTCTTCTTGTGTGCTGTGCCTTAATTGTATCAAAGGAGCATTTTATATCTTTTCTATTAAAAACATTCTGGTAGATTCAAAAGGGAATGAGCAATTATATAAATGAAACTATATTCTTTCCTTTAAAAAACCTGGTCCCCATATTGCCCCCAGTTAATCTTTTTTGTTTTTCCAGCAACTTTTCTGTTATTTTCCCCTCTGAAACCTATATATTATTTTGTTTTAATTTGTACACTGTGTAGCATAAGGGTGAGCAGTAAATAATGCAGGCTTTGCCAGTAGCAGTTCTAGACTCTTAAAAATAATTTGTATATATGCTGGGATGGGATCTATTGGGCTCGCCTAAGACAAATACTTACAAATTAATAATGTTACTTCTACACTTCTGAATCACTTCTTATTTTGGAGAAATTAATTTTTTATGGTATTTAATTAGCATTGTCACTTGCAAACATAAATAAGCAACTAGGCAAATACATACTAATGAGAAAAAAGCAAACCATTAATAGATATGCTTACATTTTTCTCAGTGGTTATCCAAAAGAGCCTTAAAAGGACACTGAATCGTTTGAATTATGATTACTTGACATTGTGTTAGATAACTGGATAAATTATTTTTCCATCCACATCTGTACCATAGGTATATACAGATACAAATAATCAACACATTGTTTCTTTTCAATTCAGTTGTAATTAAACAAAACTAACCCACATTTATTGACAGTTGTTGGTAGTACTAAGATTTAAGGAGGAAAGAAATGGCATATATTCAAGTGTAACTGCTACCAATAAAATATGCAATTAAAATAAAAAGCCTAATTTGTATAGTGGTTTGCTCATGGCATTTCTTACCTGTGAAGTTTATATCCATTTTCTTCTCTTTTTGCTTTTTTTATAATCCAAAGCTTTAATCTGCACTTCTCTGTGATTTTTCAAAGTGTTGCTTTGCCCTGTGGCTATAATTGAAAAGCAGCTGTGATTTAAGATGTCAGCTTCACCATTGCCATCAATTGACTCAATAACAACTCTGAATCAAGTTTTTAAATAAATGTGTTGTGACTATAATCACATCATCATTGGGTGTGAGTGGATAAGTGTCTTTGAGAGTGATACAGTTTGTGAAGTTTACAAAGACTTCTGAGTTTAAACATGAGGTTTGCATCTCTCCCGCTTTGTTTCAAAGTAGAAACATGATGTCATGAAGGATGAGAAAGGTACAAGACAACTTCCCTCTTCTTCATCCTCCTCCTGGTTTGGCTTTCTTTCCCTCTTGCTCCTGTCTTTTCCTTTTTTCTGATTTGGGTAAATATTGATCAGTAAGATTGAGGTGAACAACATAAGAATGAATTGAGAGCTAATTGTTACATAATTCTTCCACTTAATTTCATTGCTTCTCTCTCTTCATTTGCTTCTCTGTATAAAAAGAAAATGTGATGTGAAAATTGGGAGATTTGAACTGGAATGAAAAAGAAAGAGAAAGATGAGAAATGTCCATAAGAAGAGAATGTAGGCCTCCCCTGAGGCTGTGGGATTGAGCTCCAGAGTGGGCAGGCTAGGCTGAAATAGGGCATCACAAGCCTGGGTCTTTCATTGTGTGCTCTAACTAGATTTAACCACTGGTTCTCACTGTTTATAACCTGAATATATTCATAGATAAATCATTATCTTTAGATGTGTTTTGTCTACAAATTTGTATTTATCAATTATGTTTAGAACCCTGCAAATTTTATATGGACCTCTAGTTTTGGAATGTTTAAAAATATGGGCACATTTGTACACCTAACAAGTGTAAATAAATTAATTCATTCTTGGTGCTTTAAGCAATATAATCAGTGAATAGTTTGACATCAGGATATAAAGAGAGAATGGAATCTTATTCAATATAAATTTATATTCCATAAAAAAACTATAATACATATTACTGGAGGAAATACTTACATATACACATGCACACAAAGTAGAATTTATAAAAATAATTATACATATTTATAACAGGGATAGAATTTTTAAAATGATCTGTTTGTCTAATTATTAAAATAACATGCTCATTAAACTTGAAAATGACAAACATAAAGAATTTTAAAAATCCATAATCCTATGTTAACCAGTATTAACATTTATGTATTTTCTTAATCTGACATTTATATTTATTTTTTAAACTTAATCTTCATCAGACAGGTGTCCAATTTCCTAAGTTCTTTAGCTTCACTTACTTTTATATTCATGCATATCTCTTATGCCACTATTCACACATTGTATTTGTGTGTGTATGAAACTTCTGTAATTATCTGAGCAGAGGAATTGGAAGCAGGTGGAAGTAAGAAGAACACGGGGCAATTAAGAGCTCAAATAGGATCTGAGTCCCATGTGAACCCTTACTAGATGAAAATTTTAGTAATTTAACCTTTTTCTACACAGATTTCTTCATCTGTAAATTAGTTTGGTTGTAAACATTCAATGAGATGATAAAGTTAATATACACAGATCAATGCTTGGCATATCTCATGTAATCACTTAATGCTCTTATTAACGATAACAATGGCTTGATTTTATATCACTGTCAAATCAGTCTATGAAGAACAAGCATGCAGAAACTTTGCATTAGCAACTTAAAGTGCGGTGATTTAACAGACACTTCCCTCATGAATATGCCAGCTTGCCTGTGAAAAGAGGAATAAGACAAAATAATTTATAAAATTATTAAAATAGATTTACTTTCCTTCAGAATCCAAGTTTTGGTTTTTGGAGGAGAGACAAGTTATGAATCCATAGTTGAAGACTGGCTCTCCCACTGAAGTCATCCTTGTGTCCTTTTCATTCTGCCTCTCAAGTATTTTGGGGAACTTCCTTTATTCCTATTCACGGGAAATAAAGTAATACAGCAGGACCACATTGAGGAGAGAGCTGGCCTCAGATGATAATGTTATGAACTTCAGGCCACTTATTTATTCAACCTCTTAGTTTAAGCCTCAGGTCTCTTTGTAGATTGAAAATGATAATGCCTTAAGATATCCTTAGGGAAAGTAAGTGTAATAATTTAACAAAAATAAAATAGCATTCAGTTATGGAACACTTAACAACTAGCCTGCTGGGCATCCCATATATAGATGTGTGGTTACTTTTTAAGTCATTGTTCAGAAGATAATGTTTTTTCATTCATAGATGACAGATAAATATAAATAGATGCATAGATATTATGGTGAGCTTACAGTAGAAAAATCTGAGATATGAGATCAGAGAATAAGCATTTAGTGTTAATGATTAATTAACATAATAATTAATTTTTATAAAGAAACTCTTGCAGAGTGTTTTACAAAGTCTATATAAAATGTCCAATGTGGCCTCTGGTATATGAATTTCAACTTGATTTAAGACATCACCCATATTTAATGAAGTATTTTATTTAATTCCAATATATAAAATAGAGTGTTCTGACATGCCCCAGGTTTATTTCCTCCTCACCAACATTTGGTACCAGGAGGGAATCCCAGGGGACCAATAGGACATAGGTTGAAAATATTTGTCCCAGGTTAGCCCAGTTTTACTCACAAGATAATGTGAATAAAACAGGGCTGACTTTCAAAATCTTAGCCAATATCAAAAGCATGAGTGACAACAACTCAGAATGTGTTCCAGTTTTAAACATCCCATAATGCTCCACTGGGAAATAAGGGCCAAGATTCAGTCTTGCCTATAATCAAGGATTTTACTCTTGGAGTAATAAATTTATTACATTATATATGGTCAAAATGTTTGATTTCTGTGAAATATTGAGATACCAAGAAAGCCAATGTAATAATGATACTGTTAGTGAATGCAAACCTCATTCTAAATGATTTACATGTACCTCACAACCATGACGAACCTAAGCACGGATAAAGCTGCAGCACAGAGAGATGAATAAACTCATACAAGGACACACTAGTAAGTAGGAAAGTCAGGATTTAAAGGAAGAACTTTGCCAGTCTATTTAGAAAGTATGGTGGAATTGAAAGTTTTAAGTTGAAAATTTCTCTCCTCCCTCTCTTTGGTTTACACATCATTTTAAGTTATTTCATCCTTTGTAATGTCAATTTTTAGTCAGTTATCCATGACTTTAAGAAATGCTTCTATGCTAGTTGTTGAATTTCAGCAGAAGCAAAACAATATGTCAGAATTTACATGCTCTTTTTTATCATTTTTTAAGAGGGCTGTTTGTTGTTAGAGATTCATCGCTAATTGAAGGGCTATTGCAAATTATAAGAAGTCATTTACTAATTGCCAGTCTGTTGGTACTCTTGGCAAAGGACAAAAGTTTTTTTTTAAATTTTGATTAACCATACTCTGTTAATACTACAAAATGTATGTTTTTCCTCAATAATGACAAAACATTCACTCTCATTACTTTGGAAGTTGAATTGAATTAATTTAAAATAAGAGCCTCAAAATTTGTCATTATTATTTAAATATAATTAAACTTTCAATTATATATTATCCTAGACTATTACGACCAATTTTGCCTACTAATTTAAAAAGGAATCAATTACATATGAGAATCCAAGAGAATTAGGAGACCCCAAGAAATGATGAAGTTGTCTCCTTAGAGGTATTTAACATATTTCATGTAGGCAAATGTCTAATTTATTTTAAAGAGAAATATTAACAAGAAAATGCCCAGTGATAAATAATGTGACTCTGTCCATGAGTAAGGAAATAATTCAAATGAATAATTGGAATATCTTTAAAATTCTTTTTGGGTAAAAGGAGATAGAAGGGAGGGGCTTTGATTTCTCTGAGTCAATGTTACTTATTTAATCCATAAATTAAAATGTATGTCTTAAGATGGTTTCTAAGATCTTAAAAATTTCTTAGTAAATTGACTTTGAATCTCTTGACCTTTTCTCCTAATTCTGACTGTATTCTTCTACTAATCATAGTATTTTAATAAAAGACTTACCAGTAAGTATTATGATTGATTTTTTTCTATCTTATACAGCATTTCTTTTGCAGTTATGTAATGTAAATCTATAAAATTCATAAGGATGTAGCATTCTATTTCAGTCAACTTAAATACATTTTATCACCTAAAAAATAAAATATGTGGCAAATTTAATGAATAAGAATATTATAGTGCATTATATACATGTCATTGAAAAATGCTCATACTACTATTGAATAGATGTATTTCTGCTGTGTGATTCTGTACATTTTAATTAAGCAACACACTTCCTCTGACATTGAGAAATATTGATCAGTTTACATCCCTGATGAAAATCTTTTAATGGTTCCCCATTACTTCAATGATAATGTTTAAACTCTTCACAGCCAAAAGCCATTTATGATTTGACTTCTTGTGACCGCTTTGGCTTTATGTGTTGTTACAATCCCCTATCCCTGGGGCCAGGCAGCCTCTTTCTTACTTCATTCCCCGCCTAGAATGTCATTTCACCTTTCCACACTTTACTCAGTTTAGCACTGCCTCCTTTCAGAAGGCATGTCTGAGCTCCCTAGGTATCCTACCATACTTTTCCATGGCACATATCTCTGCCAATAATAATTTCTATTTAATCATCTGCCTCTTTACCAGATCTGCAAGGTTTTCTAAGAAAAATACTTTTATGATTATATTCCCAGAACCTACTGCCATACTGAATCCATTTGATAAGTACTTATTGATTAAATGCATGAATTTAAAAAGCGATGATTAAAATGGTAACACAAAGAATTCAGGGATCATAGTTTCCAAATCAAAAAAGAAAGGTTCAAATTATTGTAATTTAATATGGATGTATTTCTTTAGTCTTTTGATAAATATACTAAATATTTAGGATCAATATAACAACTGAATTAATTAAAATATTTGTTTAATGAGAGAAAAAAATTCTTATTACTTATGGCCCAAGAAATGTATATACTTGAGCCAGGCATGGTGATGCATGCCTGTATGTAATTCCAGCCACTCAGAAGATTAAAGCAGGGAGGACACAAGTCAACCTGGGTGATTAAAGGAGACCCTGTCTCAAGATAAAAAAAAAAAAAAAAACGGTAACTCAGTGGTAGACTGCCTCTGAGTTTAAATCTAAATCACAAGTACTGCAGTAAAGAAAAAAAATTGTTATAGGGACACAGTTTTCTATATATTAGACTTGTTGCATATGGTAAAAATATTTGTATCTCACTCCATTATTGATTTACTATGATATGGTGTATATCCATCTTCTTAATTATTTCTATAGTTCTAGTCACATCCATTAAATCTAAATCTTTGAGATTGCATTTTTTAAAAGCTGAGCCCTTACAACTTAGTACAGAGTATTACTGATATTAAAATGTATTTAAAGCTGAAGATTTATTTGAAATTTGTATTCATTCGTTTATAAAAGATAGAAATAAAGCCCTAAGGGTAAATTCTAGATTCTGTAAACAAACTTTAAATTATGACAAGAACCTTACTTTCCTCTTTAAAATTTCAAAACAGTAAAACAGTAACAGAACATTAACTTGTTTTCTCCCATATTCATTGAGCCTGCAAAGTAGACTTGCTTTTTTCCTTAAATTAACAAATTTTATTCAAAAAACACTGTTGCATTTTAGTTTACTCCCCAATGACATTATTTCTCAGGGAATTCAGGAATCAGATGAGAACTCTAAGCTTAGTCACAAAATAGCATAAATGTAGACAACCTGGTTGATTAAAAAGATGTGAGTGTAACATATAAACTCCAAAATTTCCTGAAAATTTTTAAGTGCCTAAAGAAAGAAAATGGGTATGTACTTAATAGTAACAACTCAGGCTAAAGATTTAGTGTTATTTTTTTTTTCTGTTTATCAACATGAGAAAAGTCTTATCATTTCTTTAAGGAAAAAAAAAACTGATAATTCTGAAAGAATGTTTTGCAGAATTATTCATATAGATTCTAATAAATAATGTAATGGAAAACATTCTCTATAATGTATCAAAATCAATATATTTTCAGTTTATGTTTTTTAAAAAGATAGGTATGTATTAAAAAAGAAGTATATGTTTCACTGAGGATTGAGTTCAGAAAATCTCAAAATAAGGACCTGGGCTTAAAAATAGAAAAGTTTAGCCCAGCACAGTGGCACTCACCTGTAATCCCAGGGGTTGGGGAGCCTGAGGCAAGAGAAATGTGAGTTCAAAGCCAGCCTTAGCAATTTAGCAGGACCTTAATCAACTTAGTGAGACCCTTTCTCAAAATAAAAAAGGGCTGAGGATGTGGCTCAGTGGTCAAGCTTTATAGGTTCAATCTCTAGTACCAAAAAAAAGTTCAAAAACAAACAAAAATTCTTTTTTTTTTTTTTAATCTTTTTCTGTCCTCTGCCCCTCAGCCCCCGACCTTGGGAAAAAAATTCTGAAATTAGGTGGTCCAATGTTCATGATAGCATCATAAAAATTTCTGGCACTCATATGCCTTTATGCTTTTTATTCCTTATTATTCCATGCCTAAAATGGCCCTCATCTGCATAATCCAACATGACTGTGGCAGTCTCAGACATCAGATCTGATTCTCAGATAATATGATAGAAGAAAGATCACAAAAAAAGGTCCCCTTCATTTAAGAAGGTTTTGTGAAGTCACACAACCCTTTTATTTAAAGCCATTTGCTGAAATAGGAACACAGTCATAGCCAGCCTCAAGGAAGGCTGGAAAGTCTACACTTTTAGTGGAACTTCATCACTAGAGAAGGCAGAATATGCTTCTGAAGCAACTAGCAATCTCTGCAACAGGTAATTCAATTCAGCAAAAGCAATTCCACTGAAGTCAAATGCAATATGTTTGAAGGAGACAGGTTTTAGGTCATTTGGTTGAATCCGTACATAAAAACTGTGTTTAGAGCAGCAACTTATGGGTCAACAGTTTATTGAGAGTCCATCTTGTACTGGATACTGGGGGATACAATAGGGAACTAAGGTCATGACTCCTGACCTGAAAGAATTTACAGCCAATTTTTAGCAACCAAGCCCTAATTAAGACACTCAATACTCAATATGTAGACTTTGGGCAGGGTTTCCTGAATTATTTTATTTTTTTATGTTTTTGTTTGATACTGGGTATTTAGCATAGGGACACTTAACCACTGAGCCATATCCCCAGCCCTTTTTTTATTTTTTATTTTGAGACAGAGTCTGGCTAAGTTGCTTGGGACCTCCCTAAATTGCTGAGGCTGGCTTTGAACTTGCAATCCTCCTGCTTCAGCCTCCCTAGGCACTGTGATTGCAGCCATGCACCACAACAATGGCATTTTCCTTTTTTTTTTTCTTTAGGTTTCATTATTGAAGAACTTGTCACTATGAGTTATATAATGAAACTCTTATACAATAAACATTCTTCAGTGAGCTGACTGTATTTAATCCCTACTTAAACATTCCTCCCAAAGTAACTTTAATCTCTGTATCTCCATGAAACAAAGGAATGGCTTTATCAATCTTTTCTGTCAGGAGATTGATAGAAAAGTGTAACATGCAAATTTAGAATAAATGCAGTATTCCATGAATTTGATATAGGTGCTCTTAGTGAAATGATCAAATTATATGCAAAATCATGGATAACTGTGACTTAGCAGAGAGTGCTTCTACTGAGTTAGATTGTACCTGGGATTTTACTTATAGATGTGAAAAAGTGATCACATGGAAGGTAAATGCTAATGAAATAAGTTTTATTCCTGACATTTTCAAGACAAAGAGTCAAGCTACACCATGCACAATCCCATTTACAATTACCACTTCCAGAAAGGAAGTTAAAATGCACTAAGAAAGAGTGTGACCCAGAACCTCTGTTTTGGTTTCCAAGGGAAAGGCAAGGCAGAGTCAAATAGGCATTTTAGGATTGGCAAATTCAAGTAATTTCAGTGTGCCCTGGACTATAAGTTTAGGTTCTAATTATCTGGTGCCCGGCCTTGAGGAGATGTAAGACGAGAGAAGTATTATCTTGCTATATGAGGGTTAGACACAGAAGGTAGTTGTGGACATGAGCTTTGATTTGTTGTGCCTTAGTCCATACAGCTCTAACAAAATACCATACACTGAGTTTCTTATGAACAATGGACATTTATTTCTCACAGTTTTGGAGACTGAGACTTCAACTGGGATGTTCAAGATCAAGGGGCAAGCAGATTGGGTGTCTGGTGAGAGCTTCCTCTTGGCTTTATAGATGGCACCCTGTTGTTACATCCACACATGTTGGATAGGAAAAAGTGGTTCTCTGGAATCTCTTTTATAAGGCCTCTACTACCCTTCAGGAGGGCTTTACCCTCAAAAGTTAATCACTTCCCCCCTGCCAAAGCCAATGTCTCGGCTTGGCACCAGAATTACGAGCCACCACACAGCTTTGTAGGTTCAAACAGCAATTCTTTATTCCCGCTCTCACACCGCCTCCACACAGGTCCAGGGGCAATCGTGTTCTGCCGTCTCCCGCACAATTCACCTACTCCACGAGGCTATCTCCAAATCCCATTTTAATCTCACGAGAACTCAACGGGAACAAGCAGCAGGAACACCCTAATCCCAGCAATAATCTTCAACTTCCAACTTCCCTAAAACCCATTATCTTAAATTGGCAACGCCTTAAACTCAAGGAGCCGGTTACTTCCTCAAACCTGATCAGCTCTAAACCCGGATCCGCCTTGGTCCTTGAGTGCCAAGGCCAATGTCTCGGCTTGGCACCAGAATCACGAGGCACTTACAGCTTTGTAGGTTCAAACAGCAATTCTTTATTCCAGCTCTCACACCGCCTCCACACAGGTCCAGGGGCAAACGCGTTCTGCTGCCTCCCGCACCAACCACCTACTCCACGAGGCTATCTCCAAATCCCATTTTAATCTCACGAGAACTCAACGGGAACAAGCAGCAGGAACACCCTAATCCCAGCAATAATCTTCAACTTCCAACTTCCTTAAAACCCATTATCTTAAACTGGCAACGCCTTAAACTCAAGGAGCCGGTTACTTCCTCAAACCTGATCAGCTCTAAACCCGAATCCGCCTTGGTCCTTGAGCAAGGTCACCTTATTAAAGCATGCATGCAATGTTCCATCAAATGTCCTCTAAGCAGCATGGGGTACGCTTGGCAAGGAAATTTCGATGCGTCATTCCTACTTGGTAATGGCCCTCAGCACTTGAGCAAGGTCACCTTATTAAAGCATGCATGCAATGTCCCATCGAATGTCCTCTAAGCAGCATGGGGTACGCTTGGCAAGGAAATTTCGATGCGTCATTCCTACTTGGTAATGGCCCTCAGCACCTCCCTCTGAATAACACTGCATTGCTGTAAAAGTTTCAACATGTGAATTTCAGGGGACACAAACATTCAGACCATAGCAGTCACTTTCATATACTGGCTAATAAGTTGTATGTTGTTTACTATCTCTGAGAATTGGCTATTCCTGGAAGGGCCAACTCACCAAGATTAGCAAGGTCCTAAGATGTCAAAATAAATAATAAAACAATTTAAAAAATTTTTTAAAATGACAAATAGATACTAGCACATCACAGTCATCAAAGCTTCTTTCCCCACTCCATCCTAGATATTTAGTTTCTCAATTCTCATGCATATCTGTATCTTTATTTTTGTAAAGTTTGTGTGGTTTTTTTAAAGTTTTTGTTTTAATGTTGACTATAAAATATGTCTAAGAAGAGACTTACGATAATAGTAGGGTAGTTTAATGTTTTGTCAAAAATTAAGAGAGGCTTTGAAAAAAATCGATGAGTATTTTCAATATTATGGAAGAGGATGTTTTTATTTTCATGATGTAAAATTCAAACATTAAGGAAAAGATCATGTGTCATGCTATCAAAAATTTCTCAAAAATGATTTTTAAAACTCTGTAACAATATGATTCACTATTTGTTCCTGGTAAAAATTAACATGTAGGGGCTGGGGTTGTGGCTCAGGGGTAGAGCACTTGCCTAGCACATGTGAGGCCCTGGGTTTGATCCTCAGTACCACATAAAAATAAATAAATAAAATAAAGGTATCGTGTCCAACTACAACTAAAAAATAAATATAAAAAAAATTAACTTGTAGTTACAATTATAGTCTAAATCTTTTTTGAATGTAAGATAAAGTTTAGTTGCATTTTCAAAGTAAAGTTTTGTTCTAATCCATTTCTGGGTGTTCAGTATAAATTTGGGTGATGCACTTCAAGTAGTGATTTTCTCATTTTATTTCACCTTGGATAATCATATCATTTAGTAGATATGATTAAAAGTAGAACTGTTCTGGATGTAGCCAGACTAGTAGCCAAGAAGTACTCATTGAGTATACTCCCAACTCCAATACCATGGTCTTTTGGAACTCTTTCATGCACTACAGAACTTCTTTAGAAAATTGTGGGTTTTGTTCAGTGTTTCAAAAGTTTAATACAGAATTTTATGGTTACATAAGTTTGCTAATCAAAGGTAAGAGGGTTTTTTTGCAGGTTTTAAAATGATATATTAAAATGATAATATGCATTATGAATCTCCAAGGAGGAACACAGAATTGCCTGCAGAACCATTTTCTCATTCTGACCATCTCTTAGGTCAAATGTGCTGCTGAACACACTTTGTGAAACACTGGTCTAGACAACAGTAAGGAAGGAAAGTTATGTAAAATCAATGTTCTTTAGCTGGTTCTGTTATGCTCCTATTCGGGACCCCCAAAAGACCACCAGAGACCCAGATCGATGTAAACAGCAAAGAGGTGTTTATTTCAAGCTAGCTGGGTCCTCCGCATGCACACACAGCAACTGGTGATGCTGAGAGGCCCTGAACCCAGGGTTTGCAGCAGTTTTATACATTCTTTGGAGAAGGCAGGGACTTCACATACATCATAGCATCTCTTAGCAAATCATCACACACCACGGGAAAATCAAATAACAGCTCTAAAACATGATTAGCACATTCACTGGCGGGAACAAGTTGGGTAGGGGTGATTGGTTACTACAAGAGGGGGATTCATTTGAACTGCTTGGTTTAAGCCAAGAGGAATGTATGTGCTAAACTACATGATTTCCCAACACGTTATCAACCACCATAAACTACTGGGAGGGTCATCTGGCATCCCAGGTATTTCCCTGTCTCATACTGATTGGTGGCTGCTAGGGGGTTGCTATGGATCCCCACCTAGCCTGACTGAGTCAGGGACACCGGGCTCCACAGATCTCTCATGTTATTTGTAGATAAACAACTTAGCAGGGTGGGAATGTGCCTAGGAGTGCTCTGTGGGTTTTTCCAAGGACAAAGGTGATGTCCCTTCCTTGGACAGGCTTTGCTATGAAGTAGAGGCTGGTTTTTCAGTTCATCTATAAAGTGGAAAAAAATATCTGATCAATTAATTTTCTCACAGTATTTTGAAGATCAAGTTATATTTTTTCTGGGAATGTGATTTAATCTAATTTTGATGTGATAAGCTATATTGATATAGTACTTAGTACTTTGTGTTGAAGTTTTTTACTCATGTGTAAAATTTCTTTACTCTGCTATCATTGTTTTAAAAGCAGGATTTTGTTTTCTTTATTATATATTTCCAACAACACATGCATTATCCTATTTGGAGTAGGCCTTCACAGACTTAATAAATTATGAGAGGGCCAGTGGTACCTGTGGAGAATAGTATTTAATAAAGTGGTCTTTGGAATTAAACAGATCCAAGTTCTCCTTAACCAGTTGTATAACTCTAGTTGGATAATCTGCAAATAAGATGCTCCATAACAATTAGTTGATTAAAACAAATTGTTAAGAGACTGATATTTAAAAAAAAAAAAGTGTTCAAATGCTCCTTTGGAAACTTAATCAAATTATCAAAATATAAAAACATGCATGTACTATATATTAACTAATCATCATATATTATTATCTGGTTGATTTCATCATGGCAAAGTACATTGTACAAGTATATACTTTTTTTTTTCGCTCAAACAGAGATCAAATGGTACCAAAGACTTCCTGTGTGTATATATTTTAAAGTAATCTTTCAATTGTACCCAAGATGAGTTGCTAGTCTATCAGATTTGGACCATTGAATATAGCTTTTTTGAATATTTTTGTCACAAGTAGAACAGTGATTTTTTAAATGTTGTTCTGGGAACAGCAGCAAGAGTAACACCTGGGAACTCTTTAGAAATGCAGATGTATACACCTAACCCCCAGGTCCAATGAATCAGCTTCTCTAAGGGTGGAACCTAGCAATTTGGTTCCAAAATTTTCAGCAGATTTTGATGAATGCCAAGTATGGGAGCAAATAAAATACAGAAAGAAAAATATAGATTGATGTCACGTTTTTATGCAAAGAAACCACAAATGAACAGCTCCTGAAGAGCTGCTTGTAAGCAATTTGAGGAATTTGGAGTAAACATGTAAAGATTAAATGCACTCACAAGCTGGATCCTTGTCCCTGATGCCAATTCATGTGAATATAATATTGAGGACACAGTTTTTAGAAAAAGGGGGGGATAAAAAAGGTTTATTGTTTTGTTAGTAAAGGAGAAACACATGGGATTCCAGTCCCAGAGGCTGTGGCTCTTCCCAGCAGGGAAAACTGAGGGCTTTTAAAGAAGCTATTCAGAGGCTACATTCCAGATGTGCCTGGCCAGGGGTGTCCCAGGTGCCCTCCACCCTGCCCCCCCCCCCCACACACACACAGTGTGTTGAAATTCACTTGTTAATTTGAGAGATAGTCACTTACTAGATCTTCTGGTGACATCTCCTTCCTATGGAGGACAGATAACTCAATCTTTTTCCCTACCCCCATAATAGGGTCAGGGAGAGGGAGAAGAGGAAAAGAAAAACATGTCCCTTTTAAATGAGTAGCAAGGGCCATATTCATTAGGTGAAGTGGGTCACAGTAAGTCAAACACTTACAATTAAAGGGAGTAGATAGTTTCTTCAAGAACAAAGGGAAGGCTGATGTTATATCTCCACAGAGTTTACAAAATGTAATGTAATGAAAGAACAAATCTTTCTGAATGTGCTTTTGAAACAGACAGTATTTGCCCCTACCCTGCCCCCATCTGAAATTGGGCGTGGCTTCCTCATGCTGAGAGTGGAGACTGGGGAGGCTCTGACTCCCTTTCCACTTGCTTTTCTCATCTCTTCCTCCATCTTTAACATCCTCTCTTATGGTATTATAAGTTCAAAAGAAAAAGAAAAAAAAAAGAAAGAAAAAGCCCTCTGTAATACATTTTCATCTTTTTAGTTTAAAAAAAAAATCATGTTTATCTAAAAAGAAAGTACAGATGCTGGCCCCAAGAAGTCCTAGCTCCTTTTGATTTGATAAGGAAGCTCTTTAACACTTTTGAAATCCCTTTTGGCTAAGGCCAACTACTTGAAGGAAACTGAACTTGTGAAATTATTGTCTTTTGTTCTAATACACTCTTTTGTCTCTTAAAAGCTTTCCTTGTCCCAGAACATTTTGGAGATGAAACTTCTGAAACAATGAAGTTTCTTCCATCTTCCTTCAAAGCTGACTTTGAATAAAACCTCTTTTCCTACCAAATTGACTGCAAGTATTTTTGGAGCAGTAAGCATGATGGCCTAACCTCTTTCATCTTGCATGGGGCCATAGATCTGTGCTACCAGGTAACACCTTTAATCATCAACCCCAGGAGAATATTTGGGAAATTTTTGGAAATGTGATTCTCTTTATCTTATCCCTTTTGTGAAATATTAGAAACTTGAAGAAGGTATACACCGAGCTGCTTCCTCAGGTCATGAACGTTTAGAATTAAGTTTTGAGAACATCAAGGCACCTAACAACATGCTTCACAACACACTTGATGTACCATTACATCTGACTACATTGAACTTGAAACTTCTGGGGGGAAAACACACACACACAAACAAAAACTTTGCTATTCAGTTTTAAAATAAAATGTTGATATGATGAGAATCAGAGACTGTTCATTGTTGATCAGATCTGAATCCAACAGAATCATCGATTTTGAAGTATCAAACTATTTGGTGGAAATGACATGAAGACATGATGGATTTTTAAAGTGATGCACAGATATTAGTGAATAGGAATCATTCATTAAGTATTGTAATATCAACCTGGAGAAGAAGCAAGGCTGCAACATTGGACCACGCTCACTCCTCTAGAAATATAAATTGGTAGGAAAACAGTTTTTATGTAAAGTCAGTGTTGAAGAAAGAAGAAATGCATTGTTTCAGACATTCTATCTTTGAAATATTTTAAGGTGAGCAAAGTTTTTAAAGGAGAAGAGGCAGTGAAGAGACTGCAGGAAAGTGAGACAAAAAGCAGGATATTTACATGTGTGGGTTTAGTTGGCCTGTGTTACACTGGCTGGGAACTTGGCAATCCTCACTCAGCTTTCTTGGCTCCTGTCAGGGTGAGGTTGCCGCCCTTTGGCTTCCATTCTTAGCATGAGGAAGTTATTCTGAGTTTCAGAGGAATCCCCGAATTCAGTCTGTCTTAGTATCTCCGGTCATATTTCGATGCAAATTCAATATGTTCAAATTGTTCTTTGTATCTCAAAGTATAAGTTTCAAGAAAGAAATGTTCACATTATTCTTTGTTTCTCAAAGTATAAGTTTCAAGAAAGATCACTTGAGATAAATGTGAGCTATGACTATTAAATGAGCATAATAATTTCATTGGAATATTGGATACAAATCAGGATCTTTTTTTTTTTTTAGTTTTTTGGCTTTCTTTTTTAGATCTTAAAATTCTTAAGGATAAAATTAAATTTTGAATAACGTCTACATGAAACTAGTCTCTGCTTTCTTAATGCTACTCTAAATGAAAGCAGAAGGCTACGTTAGTTGTATTATCTTGGTTGAGATTTGAAATGTGGAAAGCATGGTGAATGAACATCAATATGCATGTCAAATTGTTGACAATTGATTGATGACTATGACATCTATAAATTCTTTTTTGTCTATATAAAATTAATTTAAATCTATTTAGATTATAAAAGTCATATGTTAGAAATCATAGCAGGTACATATCAACATTATTAAT
Organism: Ictidomys tridecemlineatus; assembly: GCF_052094955.1. Lineage (NCBI taxonomy): Eukaryota > Metazoa > Chordata > Mammalia > Rodentia > Sciuridae > Ictidomys > Ictidomys tridecemlineatus. Next base: position 119,480,337 of record NC_135479.1, read on the forward strand.
AATAAAAATCCACATATATGAATTTCTAATTATATCTATTACTTTTAGAAAATACCTGGCTCCCTCTGTTCAACATGTAGGTGAATATAAATGTGTGCATATATACACATATTCAACCAGGATTATTGTATACATTAAATAAAATTTTTATTATTATATTTTAATTTGATTTACTACCGTAAAATTCATGAAGCTACATTCTTTTATTTATTTATCATAGTGTATATATTTTTAACATATTATTTTTATTTCTAAATGTCAGAAAGTAGCCCATAGTTAGAAGTGAATAATTTTATGAGCAAATTGAATTAGTTTATTTGCTAACTAATTGGTAGCATAACAATTAATATGCATATTCAAAGTGTGGATATTATAGATGGTTCTCTAAAATTTTCTGATCTAAGGATATTTTTAAATTAGTGATTAGTTCTTAAAACTATGCTTCTTTCACAATGTTTCATGATGGTTTGGAATTATAAATTTATAAATATTTGGTAATAAATTATTTCCTAACTAAATGGATTCTAAGTTCTTAGTTTTCAATTGGCACATAAAAAGTGTATATATGTATGAGTTATGTGATGTTTTGGTGCATATATACATTGTGCAATTTTCAAATCAAGGTAAGCATATCTATCTCCTCAAACATAAATTCTTTTTGAATAAGAGGAGGGCTTTTATGTCCATGGACAAATTCTCCCACTCTAGGAATATTCAGATCTGTAGAAATGTTCTTCAGTGAATGAAGATGATTTATCCACTTTGTATCTTCTGACTGTAACACTTAGCAATTCTTTAACATTCCAGATGGAAATGAATAACTTCATTCATTCTTTCAGATCAAGTACTTAAAATTTTGCTAAATTGATGCATCAAATTAATTAATCATCTTGACAAAGAGTGGGGTGGGTAGTTGTTAGGATATTTTGACCAATGCAAATGCATTCATTGATGATCATTTTTCAACAACCGAAGTGCAGTAATGTAGGTTTTTTTTTTTTTTGGTTGTTGTTTTGTTTTGCTTTTTGTTTCTAGTTGTTGAGGTCTTATTTTATCCATTTATTTATATGTGGCGCTGAGAATCGAATCCAGTGCCTCACACATATGAGGCAAACTTTCCACCACTGAGCCACAACCCCAACCCTGGAAATGCAGGGTTTAAAGGATATTTGTTGACAATAATATATGTGATATAGTACAAGTACAAAATAGTACAAGCTTAATTTTTTAAAAAATGAATGTAAATGTGAATTTTTTGGGAATTCATATAAAATATTTGATTTTCCGACCATATAATCAATAATCATCACATACACCGATTGGATTTTTTAGACCATAAAATCATACTCTATAAATTGTAAACTAAGTGTTAGCACAGGAAGAACAAAACTTGGTAGGATTAGTAATGGTTCAATTTATGTCATCTCTGAGGTGAAAGTAATCTGTCATTGTAGATAAGCAATTACAAGTTCAGGTGCATAAGTGCTAATCCTGAATCATGGCTATGATCTAGAAGGATCCACAAGAAACTATGATACTTTAAGAAGTCAGTTAAAGTTCCTATTTTTGCCATTCTAGAGTTGAAATAACTAAGCTCCACAGAAGCTTTAATTTGCCTAGGGCAAGGTGGTGCTTGCCTGTAATCCCAAACTCCTCAGAAAGCTGAAGAAGGAGGATGACAAAGCCATCCTGGGCAACTTAGTGAAAGATTTGTTCAAAACAAACAAACAAACAAACAACAACAACAAAAAAAAATAAAAGGATGGGGGTGGGGTAGGATGGGGATGTAGCTCAGTGGTAGATTTCCAGTGGGCTCAATCCTGGTATCATTTTAAAAAAAATTGCCCATGTATCTATAAATCCTTATTTATTAAATGAAAAAATGAACTGAAATGTCAAATAATTATTTAGCCAATATAAGTTTTTCCTAGTGCTCCCACAAAAAAAAAAAAAAAAAATGCCACAGACTGAGTGGATTAAGCAACAGAAATTTATTGTCTCACAGTTCTGGAGGCCAGAAGTCCAAGTCCAAAGTATTGGTTGGTTCAGGTTTGGTCAAACGGCTCCAGAGAATGAAGGATCTTCAAGCCTCCTCCTAGTTTCTAAAGTTCTTTGCCTTGTGGCAATATAATTCTTATCAACACATATTTCTTCCTATGAGTATAGCTATATCCAAGTGTCTCCATTTAATAAAAACACAGGTAATATTCCATTAGAAGCATATTCTTTGCAAATTTGACTTTATTTATGCTACTTACATCTTCGATAATTCTATTTCCAAATAAAGTCACATTCTGAGTACCAGGGATCAAGATTTTAATATATAGATTTTAGGAGACATAGCTAGTAAATTGGTAGCACAGTTATTAGCATTTACTTCTAAATTTTTCTGGTTCTACATTGTATTTTATTTCATGGCAGAAATAATCTTATTTTTTGTTTCATGAAAGACAATTTAATGGGGGTGTTTCCCTTTTTAATAAATTAGAAAAGAGAAGAAAGAAAAAAGTTGTGATGATCAAATTCTTGGGAACAAAATCATGTAAGGTTTGTGAAGTCCAACGAGGGATTTGGGTTTTTATGTTGTCGATTGGGAGGACCAAGTTTTAGCAAGATACAAAAATAAGAGTGGACATTAAAAAATGTTAATCCACCAGGAATGGGCAAAATGAATTAGAGGAAAGGAAAAAATGACACAAGAAGGCAAATTCAGATCATATAACTAAAATCCAGAGGTGAGACTATAAGGCCTGAAAGAGGTGGTACAGTGAAAATGTGCTTCAGAAATAGGCAGGACTGTTTGGGAAGTATATTATTAGGGTTTAGGAATGAAATGTTCCCTAAAGCCTCACATATTTGAAGACTTGATTCCCAGTGTAGCAATGTACAGAGGTGGGGTTTTGGTAAGGGGATTGGATCATTAGGACTCTAACCTCATCTAACTCCATTGATGGATTCATAGCTAAATTACCATTGGGAGGTGATAGAAACTGTAGGAGGTGGAACCAGGTTGAAAGAACAGAGTCCTAAGGTATATGTCTTTGGGGACTATATCTTGCCCCTTGCTCCTTTTTTTTTTTTTTTTTTTTTTTTGGTTCTGTGCTTCTTGGCTTCTATGAGGTGAGCAACTTTGCTTCCCTACACTCCTCCCTCCAGAATATTCTGCCTTACCACATGCCAGAATCAATGGAGCCAAGTGACCATGATCTGAAACCTTTAAAACCATAGCCTCCCCCCAAATCATTCTTCTTTAAATTGTTTTCATCAAGTATTTTGTCATAGCAACAGAAAGCTGACTAACATATATGTGTGTCATAAGACCTATTTATTAATTGCATATGGAGATAGAAGAATCAAGAATAACAGGTCTAATTCCTGAACAGTGAAAATTATATTCTTTGTATATAGTAATAAAATATATTTTATCAGTCATAAATTTCATATTGGAATCATAAAAACAGATCTTCTGTTGAAAAAAATGTATTGTCCATATGTGAGTAAATAAATTTGCATAAGAGTAGAACAGAGCATTATCTGTCAGATTGATTTTGTAGTTCCTGTCAGAGAATTGAGTTTCTGTGAATGCAGCACTACATCCTTTTGATAAACACTCCATTAGATCTTCAACTCACTTTGGTCTTAAATTGAGGCTATTTGATTTAATGTTATTGGAAACCTATGATATTTTTACTGTCTTATCTGATCATGTTGGCATGACTGGGTTACTTTGCTGTCACATTGTCACACCTGAAATATATTTTATCCATTATGTTATGCACTAAATAATTTATATGGTATCATTATCAATCCTGGACTCAAGAAAAAGAGTGAAGAAATGAAGACTTATGTCGCACAGGAAATATTTTTTTTCTAAGTCAATTCAGGAAATTTTACTTCCTGAAATATTATATATCGTTAGAGGGTTTTTACAGAAGATCTATAAAACAAATTACAGTTAGGGATTTTTTGAAGACAGTTTTTAAAATATCATAACTGTTTAAGTTGTGTATATTAAAACCTGAAAGGAAATTTTCAAAGTTAATAAAATAAGGAAAAACTGAATTGTATGTACATAGGAAAAATTTTATAAACTTCAGATGAATATTTCATATTCTCCATAGACAAATGCAGTATCACTGCCATCCTAGATTCATGGCTCTCAGCACTGTCTACACATTTGAATCATTTTGAGAAGCTTTTAGAACAATACCGATGGCTTTATTCCTATTAAACAACGATTTGATGGATTTGAGGTATATGGGCTCTAGTCATCAGAATTGTTTTAAGTCTCAGCTACGATTCTATTTGCTTCCCCACACTCCTCCCTTTCATAAGTGAAAGGTTCTGCCCTACAATTTTTATGAACTTAGAAAATTGCATTGTTGAATCCATATACAATTCTATTCAGTATCAGCAATCAATATATTATAGGGAATAAAAATGCAAGCATTTATATATATACTGTTGACACATACCAGTGGATATGTATTTTATATGAACTTCCATTTCCTTGAGATGAATATGAACTTTTGGGGAAAAAAAATCCTTGGGACTTAGGAATTTAAGCTCAGCAGCACAAAACTGATGAATATTTGAGTTAACCTTCCAGTATATTTATTCTTCATTCATTCAATGAGATTTTAGTAAATAATAACTGTCAAATATTATTGTAAAGTCTTGGGGTAAAGCAGTAAATAAAATGTTTTGCCCTCATGGAGGTTATATTCTCATTACAAGGATTTAAAATTAATTTGATCATTAATATTACTGTTTCATTTGTTTATATTTCTTTTTAGGTGATCTATTTATTTTCCTTTTTTATTACAATATAAAATTCCTTTAAAAATATACAAGTAAATTTTAAAATGGAATCTTATGAAACTCATAAAATAATAAATAATATAGGTAAAATGTTAATGTGTCAAAATTATGAAAACATTACATAAGTGACATATCTGGCCACATTCTTGACATCAATATTTGGACCCTAAAATAGCTTAGTCAGTCAAAAATGTGGAATAATAGAATAGGAAGCTTTACATATTTTTATCAACATATATGCTTTAAAGCATTTTAATTTTTTATTCATCATATGCATCACTTAAACTTTGTATATTAGATGGGTCCTATATGGTATTCTGAACTCATTGCCTTATATGCAGACCAAAAAGCTGGAAGACAGATGGAGAAAAAAAAACAAAAACAAAAACAAAGGAGAATAAGCAATTAAAATATGTCTCTGTACAGAAACAGAAGTAATAAGTCTGTCCTTGAAAATATGTTGATTTGGAGCAGTGGAGCACAAGTCTCATTGTTCATTTGAGAGAACAGGCATACAATGATCTTCGCTATGAGTGAGCATTGTGCTTGGGAAGAATAGCATTCAGATTGAGTGCCATTCATGAGATCACTGTGTGTATGTGCATATGACTAAATAAGACCTATAGGAAAGGTGACATCTATAGGAATGCAGTACTTCTAGTTTTCATTTTTTGTAATTCCTTACCTGAAAGTAGATGTAAGTCTTGCAAAAATAATTAATATTAAAATTGATCTTAATAAATCCAAATTTTAGGGGCTAGGTATGCAGCTCAGTGGTAGCACATAAAGGACCTGATATTTGATCTCCAGTACTGGGCAAAAAATAAAAATCCAATTATAAAATAAATCACAGTTTATTATTTTAGTAGACTAAGCCATAATACCATGGTTAAAATGGCATATTTAGTTCCTGATGAATGATCTGTAAGTAAGAATTTAATTTGTAATCTAGTGACTTAAAATTCAATTCAAGGTTTAACAAAAGATACCTGTGACTTTGAGTTATAGCAAGAATATGAATATGACATAAATAACTCAAGAACAATCAGAATTTAGGGTTTTATTGTTTGTATATTTAGTGCTCTGAGGAACTACTTTAAACTCATTGAGTTTGTTCTATAATTCTTCACATTTGAAAATTGATTTTTCTGTTATTGTGGGATAAGTGCAAAGAGAAAAGTAAGGTTTACTTGTGATAATATCTTTGTTGACTTGAGGCAATGTAATTTCTTAGGTTTATAACAATGAATCTCTCAAAAGCATCTTGTCTGTTTTCACGTTCAATAAATATTTAAAACTCACAAGGTAATGAACCTTTTTTTGGGTACCGATAATATCTACCATCAGGTAAGATGTACTTTTAATGCATTTTTATTTACTACACTTCCATTCCTTCTAACTCAACATATTTTTGCAATTATTTTCACAAAAACAGAAATTTATTTCAGAGAAATGATTTTATCATTTGTTTCATTTCTTTCAGAATATTTCTATAATTTATAAATACCTTCATTAATTTTCATGACCCTAAAATAATAATCAACTTCTTTAAATTTACTTCTCTTAGCAAAGCTGATATTCAACGTATGGAAATTTATGATAATTTGTTATTTAGAAATTGAATAAAATATACAGATTCAAGTGCATATTAGTCAACTTGGAATGATAGTTAAAAGAAATATATCAAATCTAGTCATTCATACACATAAGTATTGCATTACATAGAAACATTCTTTTAAACATGGAATTTGGGGTTTGGGTGGGCTCAGGGATAGAACACTTACCTAGCATGTGCAAGGGCCTAGCACCACAATAAACAAACAAACAAATACATAAATAAATTTAGGTTTCTGTGAAATAAAGTGTTATTTTAGATGGCCTTGTAGGAAAATCAGTAAATGAACTGTTCTCTATTTTGTTTGACTAGAAAGTGTTGGAGCTCTTAGACCTTATGTCCGGCCATTTAATGTTTTAGTTCTCTTTCCCAGAGAGGAAGAGAACAGGGGACATCAAGAACATGGAGGAGCTTTAAAAACAAAGGAAAACAAAACAATGAATGTGGGGCACTATAGAAAATGTGTTTCCTTCTCCCAGAAGAATCAGTCTGGGGTTAGGGGGAAGAACTCAAGTACACTGATTTTGGAAACAGCAAGTAATTGCCCCCTATCATTTCTTAATGAGAACACACATGTACACACACATCATATTTTGTCCAATAGTTATATTTCTCAATTTTATTAACACTGTATATTTTACTCCTACAAATTAAGCTCTTCCATTCTTTTAGGGGTCAACAACAACAAAAGTATAATTGAATTCACATGACACAGGCCAATATGTAAGAGTCTTACAAAAATGAATGATAACAGAGAACACTTAACTAGAAGTTCTTCAAAAATGTGGCTGTGATGATGTCAAATTTCAGGATCTCATCTGCATAGAGATTACCCAGCTGACACACAAATTAATAAAGAACAATGCAATACAAAGTTCCTTAATCAGACTCTGATTTCATTAACCTGAGTCAGTTTCAGTTTAGAAATTCTCAAAATTTTAATTTGATTTAAAGACAGATCTTATTTTTTATGTACTTTACTTTTCAAAGAATTAGAACCACAAGTTCTATCATTTATAGTGTTTGTTTGATTATGTACTTAAGTGGATCCACTACTTTTTTTCATAGTTTTTTTTCATAACACATAATGCTTGCCAATGGTAAGTGATGTATAAAGTTGCTTTCTTTCGTAACCATCAGAGATGGAGAGATCAGAGAGGATGGTGATTCTATTCCTATTTGTGCTTCAGGGTTTAGGACATGTTTATCCTATCCCAAAATATTTACTTATTCTGGCAGTTTAGTGAAAAGGCAGAGGAAGGGAAACAACATTAAAAATAACTAGAAAAAGAAGAGCAAGAAATTCTATGGGAAGATGTGAGATTAAAAATTTCCTATTTAAATTAGGTTATTTTAGACTAATTTACACAGCTAGATCAACTGGATAAAAGGTAAAAACTTTAAGCAGATTATTTCTCACTCCAATTTTGTAGTGGACATAATTTCCTTTTCTTCACTTGAGTAATTTGGAAAATTAAAATTAATGGCATAATAATTAAGCTGATAGCTTTAAAGAATTCATCCTTTTTGTTTTTTCTCAAAATAGGAAAACTTTAGTTAGCATTTTCCCCTAAGGCACAAGCACATAATTCACTCAGGGAAGTTGTTTGGATTGGCTTTTTTGTTCTTTTGTGTTGATAAATTACAAGTTTTTCAGATCCCATATTTTCATCACATAATTTTCTGACCTCGATTATACTCCTCAGAATGCAACAGATAATGAGTAATGGAATTGTTTGTATGACTTTGAGAGTTGCATTTAAAGATTGAGATAAAACCTATTGTAGAATTTTCTACCAAAACACTTTATATTCAGCAAGGGTGCACAGCAATTGGAATTTCTTAAATTCATTCTTCAAATCGTAATCTTTAAATAGTTTATAGACTATTACTATTAAAAATATGGATGGTAAAACATAGAAATTCAGTGATTCATTTCAAAACCCCATCTGAATTGAGTGAGAAAGGAGACAGTGTTATCTGCTTATTAGTAGCATATAAAAATATTGGAGACAGTTTCAGCTTACCATATGTCCAGGGATAAGAAGAGTCAGGGGAATTGGGAAGGATGAGGACAACAGATGATGTAGTTACTCATCACATTGAGCACGTAGCAAATAATTTTCTTTTATTAAAGCCTATGGAATATTGCACAAACCAGATGTTATATTGCAGTTTTTATGCAGTGTAAATTCTGTTGATCAACCTTTCTTTAATCAACATGATCCATTTACCTGTACTCCCTATTCTTTTTCTAAAATATAATTGAGGTTAGGTCATGTTGAATGATTTCAGATTTCCCTGCTTGGCCACTGGTGTCCAACTTCTTGAGTTGTATGCCTACCTATTACCCCCTTATTGAAAACCAGCAGTCTTGATAATCTAGTTCATTCCAAAGTCTCTTTAGTTTATTGGTTCTAATGTGTGCTTTAAATGGCAGACAGTAAAGACCCACTAATACTCAGAGAGAGCGGATTGATGTGAAACCAACACAAAGAAAAAAATGTAAAGATACAAAGATGGATAGAAGACAAACAGAAGTATAAAAAAAATTGAAGAATAAAGAAAGAGTAAAACAAAACAAACAAACAAACAAAAAACCAATAAAGTTTGGTGAAGATAACAGAGCCAACTGGTTTAATCATGTTTCCTTAGGTTAAGAGTTCCTTTCTACTTTTTGCTCTGGAAGAATTCAAGTTTCAGTCAGTGTGAATCCAGTGCCTCAAATTCCTTTTATTCTTATTTTTCATCTTCTCCAAAAGTGAATAGGCATTCAGGCATGAAAATAATTTGATTTCTATAATAAGAATAATAATAATAGCTAACATCCATACAGTACTAGTATAAGCCAGGCATTATGCTTTGTGCATTATAATTATTTATGCATCCATTTGAGCCTGACCATAATCTGTCAAGATGCCCTGTTATTAGCTCATTTTACAGATGAGAAAACTTAGGTCACCAAACACTGCACCATACCTTATCCCATCAAATACACAAAAGCCAGGTTTTATTGTAAGCTTTCAATTGCAAAGAACACACTCTTTTAGATTTTGTCTCCTAGACCAAACACCTCTTTACACCTGAGGAGACTCAGGTTCAAAGAAAAGAAAAGCCTTCAAGGGCCTGTGGTAGGTAGGTTGGCTCAAAGTGAATCCTGGGAATAACTCCAGTTGCATGATCTGCACTAAGGTGTTCTCCATCACTGAAATTTGAGTCAGGTCAATGAGACCTGAACCAAAACCATAATATATTTGGATTTAATAATCTAAATACATAACCAGTGAAAATTTTTACCTTCTAAATTCTCAAGTAAATCTTGAAAAATCTGTTTGACCAGATTCTACCAAAATACTTAGAAGAGGCCCAACATTTCTATGCAATGGGAAACCCTTCTTTGTCCAGATTTATTTCCAATATCTAAGAAAGCACACTTTTTAATTAAGAATCATGTGTCCAATTCTAAGCAAAAGCTACATATTTTTGCGTATGTGAGTCATGACTAAAACAGACTTGGCAAAACTATCATCAAACCCAGCTTTGGGGCTGAGTTGTGGATTAGTATGGTAGAGCACTTGCCTAGCATGTGTGAGGCACTGGGTTTAATACTCAACACTGCATATAAGTAAATAAAATAAAGGTTCATTGACAACTAAAAAATATTGAAAAAAAGTTGTATCTGCTTATGTTAACAGCAGTGAAGAATCATTTGTTAAAAGAAGCAGCAACATTTTCCGCCAGTAGAAATGTTGAACTTTAACAAGAAAATATATTATCTGTAGAGTTCATCCTTCCTGAAAAATATAATTAAAGACTATTTTTGAAGAGTGTAGAAGATCAAAATATGCCATTAATTTTTTAAAAAACGTAAAGTATATACACAACTACTACTGACACATTTACTGCTAGTTTTCCAGCATTTAAGAAACACAGTTTGAATTTTCTTTATAATTTGAGCAAAATAGCACAGCTAATAAGGCATCAACCCTATTTTTCATGTAGCACTTTAACATAAATGTACTATATTTTTATCCAGTCCATTGATCTGACACTAGAAAAGTTTTCCAAAATTGAGTTTTTATTTTTAACATTTAAAATGCTGACAGCAGTTAATAGGGATGAATTTATATACTTAAAAGGTAAATACTTTTCAATTTCCCCTACAAAGATTTGTTTTAAGAATTGTCTTTCTGTACTATCCATGCTTTTCTTATGGAGAGTTGGTCTTGAATAAATAAATAATAGATATATTTGATATGTATTAGATTTAGTATACTCCAGTTTACTTAATACAAAATCTCTTACAATGCTTCTCATAAATGTCTCCGTTATGCAAAGAATAATCCTTAATTAGTGCCTCTGATCATAGTATTCTGACACTAAACAATATGGTCACTCATCAAAATAGTAATGAGTTTTGCTGAGACTGATATTTCCTTATGGAATGCTAAATGCATTGAGGAATCAAGCTCCTGAATTGGACCTAATACAATTAACTTTGGTTAATTAGCTACTGATAGTACATAGGCAATATTAACTAAGGCTGTTCAAGCTTTGGACATGGGTATTTTTCAATATTGAAGTTAGTATGAAACTATTATTATATATGATTTTTGTTTTCTGGTTTCTATTAGATTTTGCAGAAGGATGCAAGAACTCTTTCTTACTCCAGGTGCAGGATGCCTGTTTCAGACTTAATTACCTTCCGTTGGTTTGCTATATAGGTACATTTAAAAAATACAAAAAGGGCAAATTAGGTTTTAGCTAAGATATCAGCTTTCACCAGAAGGATCTAGTACCTATTAAAAGAAATATAAATTACTTCTCCAGTTCACTGATCTGCCCTAAATCTAAAGTATGTCATATACATAAACTTGAGCTTGTAGCTCAGTTTAACTCAACATCCATTTATTGACCATCTTTTCTGAACCAGGTTCTTTGTTAGGTTCTAGAGAAAAAAAAAACAAGATAAATAAACATAATTCCTGCCCTTAAGAAGCATTCAGTTCATCAAGGAAAGAAATCAATAAACACTTAATTTCAACAAAATGTGATGCTGCAATCAAAGTATATGAAAGCTTATGTTCAGCCTGAATATTTCATATGATACTTTTTTGAAGTCTTGCTAAAATGGTGTAAATAAAGTGTTGGAAAACGTTTTCTGTGATGAGATAGTTAATAAATATTTTCAATTTTACCAGCTATCCAATATGTATCATGCCTTCTCAACTCTCCTGTTACACCTCGAGAGTAAGCTATCTGCAATAAAGCACTGAGTATGGTGGGCCATACCAACCTTGGTATAAATAAGCAGTACCTATTGCAGAGGTGTGTGCTTTAATCATCTTCACCCTTCTCAACACATACTTTCTATAGTCCTTCTCCTTTATTCTCTGCTTTCTTCTGATACTTTTTATTCTTTCCTAGTCTTTGTTGAAACTACTATCCATAATCATAAACAGTCATTTCATGCTTATAGAATTGAAAATAGTGACTTCATTCACTTATTTCATAAGAATTATCCATCAACAATAGCTACCATTTAAACTTCTTTGAGTGTATATAGAGCAAGTTCAATTGCATTATAACTCATTTAAACTTTAAATTTTTATTGTGATGGATACTATTTTCATTATATATATATATAATATATATATATATATATTATTCTATTTGCAGAGGGGAAGTACTTTGCTTAAGATTATGTAACTGAAGACAGGAAGCTAAATGCTAATTATACTACATCACATCCTATTTTTTATTGGTGCATATAAATTATACAGAGTATTGGGGTTCATGGTGATATATTCTTATATGCACATAACATATTTGGCCATTTTACTCTAGTACCTCCCCTTTCCCTCCTCCCTCCTCTGATCTCTTTTCTTTATCCTAATGGTCTCCCTTCTATTTTTATTAGTTTTTTTGGTCCTTTCTTCTCTCTAGTTTCCACATATGAGACAAAACATGTGATGCCTGTATTAGTCTGGCTTATTTTTCTTCACATGAAGCTATTTAGTCCGTCCATTTTCTTGCAAATGACATATTTTCTAATTTTTATGATTAAATAAAACCTAGTGTCTTTATATGCCATATTTTCTTTATCTATTCATCTATTAACAGACACCTAGGCTTGTTCCATAACTTGGCTATTATGTATTGTGGTGCTATATACATGAGTATGCATATATTCCTTAAGTGTGTTGTCTTTAATTCTTTGGGATAAACACTGAGGAGTGGTAGGTACATCTGAATCATATGGTAGTTCAGATTCTTTACCTTTAAAACACTGCAGCATGCACAGAAAACCCCAGCATTCCTTCTATGGGACCCATAGCTCTGGTAACCAATCAACCTGTCTTGGGTTGTCTGAGATGCAGTAGTTACCTCAGACAGGAGACTTTCAGTTCTAAAATGAGGAACATTCCAGGCTAATCAGGACAATTTGGTCACTGCATCAATAGCCCAAAAATCTCAATTGCAATGCTTTTCAAACTCAAATGTTCATAGGAATCACTTAGAGACCTTGTGGGTGCAATTCTGATTCAGACTATGACCGAAATCTAAGAATCTGGAGATCCAGCAAATTCTTAGGTTATGCTGATACTGCTAGTCTGCTTACCCTTTGAATAGCAAAATGTCCTTGACCAATCTCAGGGTTGAGCTAGACCTCATGAACTGAGGAAACTGCACTTTAAAGTGACTTACATTTTCAAGTTTAAAGAGCTCTTTTTCTAGTTCACATCTGTATTGATGTAAAATAATTTTTACTTGTAATGTTTTCTTTAGAAAATGAGACTTCCTGATATGTAAAGAATGAAGGAAGGGCTGGAGTTGTGGTTCAGCGGTAGAGCACTTGCCTCGAATGCGTGAGGCCCTGGGCTCCATCCTCAGTAGCACATAAAAATAAATAAATAAAAGAGAAGATTAAAAAAAAAAAAAGAATGAGGGAAAATTTATTATGCCCATTGGTTTTATTTCACCTTTCTGGGAGTTTAGACATCTCTTCTTGCACATTTACCTATTTGCCCATTCCTCACTTTCCCTAATATCTTGTAACTTTCTTGAATCCGGTAATTTAAGTCAACATTGAGTGTCTGTTCATTAGTGTGGCTCATCTTTACGAAATTACTCCACTTGATAATTAGGTGCTCAGCATTAAGGAGTCCTTAAAGTCATTTACATTCATCCATAAAAATGTCCATCAGAATGTAGTATATAAGATTTTCATGATATTAAATAACTGCCTGAAAATTATTTTTTTGTGTGTGTGGCACCAGAAAAACTTATAAATGAATTTTATTTGGAACATGTTTTGCTAAGAGATTGCATGAGTGTAATTAAAAAGTTGTAGAAATTATAGCGTTACTTGTTATTTCTGTGTTTTCACTAAGTTCCTGACAGTGTTCTAATTTATACTTTAATTTTATATTCATAAAGACCCCATGAGGTAGATTCTATTATTATCCCCAATTTTCAAGCCAAGCAGCTTCATAGAAAGAGGTTAATAAATTGTTCAAGGTCAAAGAGCTAGTAAATGGTCAAGTCATGATCACAAATCCAGGCGGTTCTGGGGCAGTGTGAAGGTTCTTAATCACTATATTGTGCTGACTGTTTCAGCCCCATGTTTATCCTTCAAGCCATTGACTGCTGAGGGCCATTGTCAAGTAGGAAATTTCCTTGCCAAGCGTACCCCATGCTGCTTAGAGGACATTCGATGGGACATTGCATGCATGCTTTAATAAAGTGACCTTGCTCAAGGACCAAGGCGGATCCGGGTTTAGAGCTGATCAGGTTTGAGGAAGTGACCGGCTCCTTGAGTTTAAGGCGTTGCCAGTTTAAGACAATGGGTTTTAGGGAAGTTGGAGATTGAAGATTATTGCTGGGATTAGGGTGTTCCTGCTGCTTGTTCCCGTTGAGTTCTCGTGAGATTAAAATGGGATTTGGAGATAGCCTCGTGGAGTAGGTGAATTGTGCAGGCAGACGGCAGAATGCGATTGCCCTTGGACCTGTGTGGAGGCGGTGTGAGAGCGGGAATAAAGAATTGCTGTTTGAACCTACAAAGGTGTGTGGTGCCTCCTGTTCTGGTGCCTAGCCGAGACATTGGCTTTTGGCAATTGACCATAATTTTAATTTTAATTTTGTATGTTTATTTTCATTTTCAATCTGTCATCAAGATGGAATGTGAGCACCTCTAGATTCAATCCCTGATACCACAAAAAAAAAAAAAAAAAAAAACCTCCCTGTGAAAAGGAAATCATGTTTGTTGGGCTCCCTATTGTATTTCAAGTCCCTGATACATACTGGCTGATCAGTAAATACCTGCCAAATGAATGAATAAATGAAGAAGGCATTGAAAGCTCTGTAGACTGCATTTATGCAGAGTATAAGAAAATACAGAAGAGAAAGAATAAGTCAGTTGGAGTCATTAGGCATTCAAAAAACGGTCTCAGATAAGGAAATGTTTCTGACTTTGGATATAAAGTGAGCTAATTCTTTTACAATATCAATTGATCAAATCTTCTAAGACAATTATAAATCATCATGTTAATAACAAATTGAAAAGGACTTTTAGAGAAGTTGTGAATTATTTGGTTTATATATACAAAATAACCTTTTTATTTTTTGTTTTCATTTTAAAGAAGTCTTGGATTTATCTGGAAATAGTAATGCTATCTAAGGCATCTTCAGAATATTTAGAAATCTTGCTTTTTAAGCTGATTTGTAAGATATCACAACAGTACTTGGTTAAAAGCAGTAAACTCAGTTGTTAATAGAGTTTGAGAAGTTTACTTTGGTTACAATACGAAAGGTAACAGCCTTAAGTACTTCCTGCTGCTTTCTGCTTCAAGCTTGGCCTCCTCCCACTCCTGTCAACTCTTTATCTTTGCTCATTATTGCTCTCACCTGGAATCCCTTTCTTTTTCCAAGGCTTGTTTGAGACAAGGAAGCTCTTTCAGGCTTACCTGAAGTTCTGTGGAGCTTTCCAAGAGAACTCAGCCACCTTGACTGTTGTCTCTTCTGCTCTCTGATGCCTCACTTTGGTGGATGGAGTGGTCTTTTCTATTCCCTTGTTGTTTGTTATGAGTAATTCTTGTTTCAATGGCTATCTCAGACTCTTCTGAACCCAGGAGTGGATTTCCTATATCCTACAAAATTCAGAACTATGCACCTTGTATATGTAGTAGATACTTATTGAATGAGTTACTTTTGAGTTTTTGCAGAATGTTATTTATCCCCAGAATATTTTAAAGCTTTTAAGACCAGCTTCTGAACCCAGTTATACCTAGTGAAAGCCTGTCTTTTCTTTCTTTCCTTCCTTCCTTCCTTCCTTCCTTCCTTCCTTCCTTCCTTCCTTCCTTCCTTCCTTCCTTCCTTTTTTCCTTATAGAATATAATTCCTTGTGATTGGTAGTCCGAGGAAGGTAAAAGCAGGGAAAAAAGCTTTCATCTTCTTGCTAAGAGTATAAAGGCCCTTGGGGCTCTTAACAGCCACCTCTAAATCAATTGATCAGATATTTTTCAGTAAAAGATGGGATGTAGTTTTGGAAATATTCCTTTGTCAAATCTTAAAACTGTTTGCACTTTACATTTAACAAAACCCCAAATATACTTAGATGTATTTTTATTAAGCTTTGTCATTTTGGATGCATTGAACATATGACTTATATATTCTTCCATGTGTATAGTTTTGCAAAGGACAATACACGTTCCTTACAAGTATTGGTTTGAATTCGGGCTGAGTTTTTTGTCATTGTAAAAATTCCAGTTCAATGTAACCACAATTGGAAAGATGAATAACAATGTACATAGTCCATTACTGAGAGAAAGCTAGATTCTAGGAGTAAGTAAATAATCTATGAATACAAATTAAACATTTTGTGATGAATCTTCCCTCTCTAAAGTCTAACTCCCCCTAAATGCTTTATAGGATAAAAATGTTACCCTAGGGATGAGAAAGAGTGATGTATGTGTAATTTTTTTTTTTTTGGTCAATTTACAAGTTAAAAGTATGAGACTGAGAATTTAGAAGTAGGCTGGTATAAGCCACTAACTGGGAGACATGGGAAAAATCGTGCTAAAAACAGGTTTATCTATGAGGTTGGAGGAAAACATGGAGTAAAATTAAAGTAGAAGGAGCTGAAGAAAGAATAATCACAGAGACTGCTTTCAGGTGGTGAAAAAATTGGGGGAAATGAGGAAAGGGGCATCCTAGCCTATTTGGGTGGGGTCAAGAAATGGTAACTACCTGATCATCAGAAGGAAGGGCTACAGATTTAAGAGGTCTAGGGTGAAATCTGAGAAACTTTATTTTAGATGCACACCCCTAAAGAGAGCCAGATGATCCACTAATGTGAGACATACTGGGTCCTCAGACTTAAGAGGGCTGGCTTTGGGTCAATTTTAGAAGCAGGAATTCGGGCAGAAGTTTCTTGTACTTACTATTAAAAAAAAAAAAAAAAAAAGGTAAATTTCCATTTTACCACTGGCCCAGTCAAACCATATCTTCCCGTTGGTGATAGCTTTCCGTTCCATTTTGAGGAGCTTGAGCGTTATGCTTTATGGCAGGGGAAGCCCCAATCTAGGCTGGGTTTTAAGCTTACCCCACTTCACTAGGATCCTTCCAGTTCAATGCCTGCTGGATCCTTCATTATTTATAAATAATCATTAGAAAATTACACTCTATAGTAAGCAAATGGTATTCTACATTCAGTAATGTACAAAGGAAAGGTTGTGGAGTTTTGTGTTTATTTTTGTTTCAAATAAAAGCTATATATTTATCTTATTACTTAAATATAAGTATTTTGTGAAAGGAAAAAGCCAAATGCATCATTTTAATCATATCCATCTAAGATGTAAAATCCATCTTATGATAATCAAATGTTAGCACTACGTTTTGTCTTTCTTGAGAAGAGCCTTAAAACCAGCTTTTTCATAACTACCTGAAAACTTATTAAAACAACCTGCTTTGCCACTCCCCCCCCCCAAGTTTCTGATTCAGAGTGATATAAGGCATAGAATGTATTTTTAATTTTAAGGTGTTGATGATGCTACTAGTCAAGGTCAAGGAGCAATCTCTGAGAACCAAAATCCTAGAGGATAAAATGAGAACAGAGAACAATGTTTATTAGTCCTTATTAATATGTACTATATTTAGGACCTATTTTTTTTTATACTGGGAATTTAACTGAGGGGTGTCTTACCACTGAATTAACCTCCAGCCCTTTTTATAAATTTTTCATTTAGAAACAGGGTCTTGCTAAGTTGCTTTGGGCCTTGTTTTGTTACTGAAGCTGGTCTCAAAATTACAATCCTCCAGCCTCAGCCTCCCAAGTTGCACAGATTATAAGCCATCATCCTGGCAGTACTTGACTTTTGTGAGAGTATTGTCCAAAGGATGAAAACTCCACATACTATATTACTATATATATATATATATATATATATATATATATATATATATATATATATGCGCTAATATAGTAAAATATCATAAGAAAAGAAAATCATGTTTTCTAATCCAACTAAGACGTAAAAGCAGGGACCAAATGATACAATCACTGAGCAATAAAATCCTATGCTGATTTGATGGATTAGGTGTCGTTACCAATGAAACTATTTTTGATTTCTTAAAGGAAAACGTTTTGTTCTGCTACATCAGAAGAAGCCAAAATCATACCTGCAGAGTATAGATGAAAAGATTAATAACTCTTATTTACATCATGATGATGGTAAATGTCAGTAACATGGGTTGATGCTATTTTGATTAAGTTTCCTCTGTGATAAATGAAGATGTTGGATTATCACTGGATAGTCTCAAAATACTTTCTCAGTTATTTAATTCATTGATGCCAAGAATTCAACACAATATTGATTAGGTAGTCTTTTTACTAAATGCAAAATTCAGTTTTTTTATAATTTAAGTAATATTTCTTGCTTTTAATTTGTATGCCAAGTCCACTTATTAGTTTGATATTGAAAAAATGTATTTATAAAATATCAACTATAACTGGAAGTCGCAAAACAAATCTGTGGTGATAAAAGGGAGAGCATGTTTAATTGATGGGAATTTAGCCCCTTTTCCCCATGATAAAGGATGTAGTTAGAATTGGTACATTTGTAGTTGCAGGATGAATTCTGATTCGCCTTATAAGAATGTTATTGTAAACTGATCTTAAGTAGTATGTAGCTTTAACATGGCCAGTAGTGTTGCTTTAATCTTTATTCCAACAGGTAAATGAAGGCAGTGATGGAGGGCTCTCATTGGTCCTCTGTACTCTAAATCATGTAAAACATTAAACAACAGCCATATGGCCTACAACTATTTAGCTTTATTTTTATTTACTCAAAGTCAATTATGCCACATCTCCAAAGGGATAAGTGCACACAAGGGAATACTGTGTTGAGAGAAGATCACTTGCTGAGAGTCTTAAAGCACTTGACTTTCATTTGGCATCTCCAGTCTATTCCCATAACTTGTTCTGGTATTACCATCTTGCTTCAGTGTATATCGCTTCAACACATTTGTTTTGGCAGCAAAATGCTCTTAATGTTGCTTTTTTAAGTGGTACTACTTTCTATCTGAACTTAAGGAATGCTTATCTCAAAGCATAAAGATGAAGAAATAGCTTTGTGTGATGTCATCTACTCACCAGCTTTCATCTAAGTTTTGGACAGCCGAGGGTAAAAATGTATAATTTTATTTTTTTGGTGATGAGATCTGGCTCTGTAGTGGAAGGACTGGAACTTTCCTTAGCAGCCTTTATCTTAGCTGTCCATTTTAGTTTTAGTAGGGTGTGGACTACAGATATAGTCCAGTATCAGAGAACAAGGATGCTTTTTCCTTACAGGATAGTTCAGAGTTCTTAGATTCTAAGAGACTATATATTTTCTAATAATTTCCTACATATAATCTATATGTTCACTCTCTTTTAAAATGACACACCATTAGTTCACTTAATGCTTGGCATAAAGTAATAGATTACTGTCCTTTAAAATTATATAGGCACAAATTTTAGAATTATTTAATTTTGACTTCTATCAAAACATCTTGGCTTTGAGGACTTGTATGTTTTCATCACTTACTATGTAACTGACCTCTCATTCTTCAGGGACTCACTCCTCCCCTCCATGAACCATAGTTGGCAGCCACCCATATTTGTAGTGTCCCTAATTCTCCTGGCCACAGTTGAGTGGCCCACAGAAGAGCTTCTAACATAATGTAACCACTGAGGAAAGAATAATTCTGATTATCCCATGTTTCATAGATCGAGAATAGTCTCATTGACAACATACTTCCCGTATAAAAACTTAAGAGGTCTCAAAACAAATCTATTCGCCATTCTGTAAAGGGAAATGAAAGTAGTTAAGAGTAAACCAGTATTCAGATAAACAGAGAGGAGAGTTGGAGAACCTAAATTTTGTTGCTTCAGTGTTTCCTGAAGTCCTGATCCACTCTGTCCTATAGTTCAGTTTGGTTGTTTGTTGAGTATACTCAGTTTTGTCCCATTTTGCTTCATGAGTTATGAGCCAGCTTGCTGTTAATTACAGGCAAGAAAGTCCTAACTAAAAGACAGGGACAGCAGAGGTCCTGAGGTGCGATGTATGCCAAGAAAACTTGGCTCTAGGCCAATTAGTAGGCAATGCTAAGTTATGTCCCCACCTGCCTTTCCCCAGTAGATTACACTATTTGAATACTTGAAGACTGTACTTGGTAAAATCACTATCTTCAGTAAAATATATACTTTTTTTATTCTTCACAATAATATATTAAGATCATTATCATTTTACCTTCTAGAATGAGACTGGAAAACCATAGCCCTCAGGCCAAATTGGGCCTAGTGCCTGTTTTTTGTAAATAATATATATTTTTGAAACACAGCCATGTCTGTTCATTCAGCATTGTGTATGGCTGCAATCACACCACAAAGTTGAGGAGTTGTGACAGAGAACATATGCCTTGCAAAGCCTGGAGGCATATTTATCTGGCCATTTACAGAAAAGTTGGCCAACCCCAATTCTAAAAATGCTTTTCCTATTTTCATGTCTTAAAATTGGTTTTGATTTAAATATATTTGTATAATCAACTTTTCAGGAATAAAACCTAAAACTTCAACATTAATGTTATCAATGTAAGAATGTGTATAGTTTGTAATCCCTTTGGCCAGTACAACCTGGATGTACAAATGTGTTCAATGAATGAATGAACATTCATTCTTATGATTGCTCTCCTGATTAAGTCTTCCATTTGAAGGGAAAATTCTCAGAGAATTTAAACCACATTCTTGATTGTTTTCTAATCCCTTCAGAAGTGGCCCTTTTTCTGTACAATTCTCCTCGTCTTCTTTTCTCTGTGTTCTCTGAGACCTGGGAAAGATTTCCTAAATTCCTTCCTGTCATCCTCAAGGATCCTGACATCACTTCTACTGTCATGAGTGGTCTTCAGATCCACCTACAGATCACACTTCTCACAAGTGTGAAGCTTTAAATGTTGGTCCCATGATACTGAAGGTGCCTGCATCGCACCAGCTCAGGATAGAGTATGCTAAGAAAATTAGATCAGAAACTGACACTCAGGAAAAAATGAAAATTAAAAACCTGACATCAAGATTAAAATGAAAATCAAATGCTACTTCTGTTATTTACCAGGGTGCTATTAGGCAAGTCATTTAACTTACTGTTGGCTTCCAAGCTCTGCGTGGTTAGAAACCCACACACATGCACAGTTGTAATGGTGAGTGTTCTTATTGTAACCTTCTGTCTTCTTCTTATATGAAACTTTCCTTGTTGCTACTCCTCAAACAGGAGCAATATGCTGTCACCTCTGATTTTTCCCATGATACCCTTATGTCTGGATTTCATTATCTGTGGTATTCCCTCATATTCTTGATTCCTGGTCTTTCCAGAATTGAAAACTGTTCAACCTGTGGTCCCTGTGTCTATTCCTATTCCTACTCCTATTTTTTCTTTGAGCACTTAATATCATCTGGCACGAACAAAATGGAGCAGTAAAACAGATTTTGTCTGTCTACCAGAAATTAGTCTCTTAGACTTCAGAATTTTTTTTTTACTATTTTGTTTTATTATGTATTCTTAGTACTTAGAAGTCTCTCTTAAAATCCAGGTTGAACAAATGAGTCAATGATACAAATTATTTGAAAATTAATTAATGACACATAATTTGGAATGAAAAGGAGTAGAATACCTTAAATGTATATGAATTATAAAATATCACATTTCTATTGCAGTTTATTGCAAATGTTTGAGTTACTTGCTTTTTCCAGGTTTAGATTAGATGGTTAGGGTCTCCCCCCTCGCCCCCGCTTTATCGCTCTCTTTCATTCTTTTTTTCATTTTCACTTTCAAAAGAAGTATAGACTTCTTGCTTTCCACATATAGATTAGAAATGCCATCTTCAAATTTAAAACACTTAATTTTATTCATATATTAGTCACGTGCAGTTAGTTTTTTTTAAAATAAAAACTATGCCAAGTAAGTGAACACAGTTTATAAATACAAACAAACCAAAAGCATATCATCTTGCTGGAGCACAGACCTATTAAAGGTCATAATTTGGCAAACAAACAAACAAACAAAACCCTGAAATTACAATTTCTATTACATTTTAAGACTTAGCTAAAAAGCACACCATTTGGTAAATTTAACACTTCAGTATCATGTTCAATTTCACTGTTTACTATGTGAAATGAAACCATGACAACAACATTTCAAGGCATTTTTCCAATTCATCAATGTATATGTGTTTGTGCATATTTGAAAAGCTCTTAAAGAAACATGAAGAGCATGTTCAAACTGAAGCTACTTGAACATTAGGAAAACACTGGTGAGGCCATTAGATCAGTGTGGTGAGCGGTTGCTGCTTGAGTGGTCACTCTCATGTCACACTGTTGGGACTGGGGTTTGTTATCTTTACTCTGAGACTGCCAAGGAATAATGATGCTGAATTTCAGGAGGTACTTATGGTGATATCTCTTCATCACAGCTCAGACACTCAGATATATCTGTGCCTTTTCCTGCCTTGTTGAAATCATATTAAGTATTCTGTGTTTCAGAAAACAGAAGAGGAAAATGATAAATCATTTAGTTGCACAGTGGCAATTAAAATCAATTTAGATCTAAACTTATACATGTTAACAGGATAAGATCTAATTTTACAATTTATGTAGAATGGTTAACTTTTTGAAAAAAAAGCATACTCATATAATTGCAATAAAAGTAATGCCTTATAAAACATTTTGGTGATGAAATTATAACAAGAAGTAACCATATCACAAGGGTTTATGCTTGTCAAAGATTATAGCAACATAATACATTATTATAAAATTGTAAAAATATATGATAGGCAAATTTTCAGTTTCATTGGTATAAATCTCCTGATAATCTACACTCCATTCAAGTTTTTTTTTTTCTTTTTGTGGGAGAAGTAATTTTCTTTACAATATAAATTCCTCCTTTCTAGGAACTCATATTATATTTTGGGCAGGGGAAAGAGTGATTTTTTTAAAATAGAATAATTGTTACTTGAAAATACATTTAATATTTCTCATGAAAGCAGAAGCAAATGATCCTATCACGTATTATGCATTTCAATAAATAAAAAGACCCAATTATTCTATTTCCTACTGTATTTCATAAATGTAGGTTTAATTACAAAATATTTCTGTGTGTCATTAAAAATTTTAGGGAAAAAAATTAAAATTGATTTCAGCTTTGAATTTTTTCCAAAATCTTACAAAGAGAACTTGAAAAATGCATTAAATTCCTATCATAGTCAATTAAAATAATAAATAAAATGCTAGAAATTTGAAATATTTTGTGATGATTTTCCATAGAAAATTAAGTAGATTTAGACATTTTCCAGATAATCAAATTTAGCTATATATGACATGCATCTGAAATTTTTTTTTTAAAAATGCAAAGTATTAGAAATCCGTTATATACATATAATGTAAATATATAATAAATATATAAATGTTATAAATATAAGTAGATTATATATATATATATATTTTAATATAACAAGTATTGTGGGTTGAGTTGTGTCACCATAAAAAATATGTTGAAGTTCTAACACCTAGTACCTGTGAATGTGACTTTGTTTGGGAATAAGGTTTTTGAAAAGGCTATCAGGTTAAGATGAGGTCATACTGGATTAAGTTAGATTGTGAATCAGATGATGGATATCTTTGTAAGAAAGCCACATGAACACACAGGGACACTCAGGGAAAGCACCACGTGGTAATGGAGGTGGAAAATGGAATGACATAATAGCATAGACTGCTGGTCACCTTCAGAAGCTAGGGGAGAGGCAGGCAACACATCCTTCCTCAGAGTCCCCAGAAGGAACCAGTTTATCAACAACTTGATTTCAGACTTTCTGCCTTCAGAACTGTGGGAGAATTAATTTCTGTTGGTTTAAGATACCTGGTTTGTAGTAATTGGTTATGGCAGTCCTGGGAAACTAATACAGCAAGTCTCTAACAAACTAGAGGAAATCCCCTTGTGGCCAATTACAGATGAATCTCACAAAGTTTATACTGAAAATTGCAACAGATATAAACATGAGCCTCTCTTATTTCAGAAAAAGCCATAAGATAACAAGTTTATAAAATTAACAGGCGAAGCCGATGTAGCCCTTAGTATAAGGAGAACAAAACTTTAACTGAATAAAAATTTCACTATTACTAAAAAAGCACAGAAGGAGGCAGGAAGGCCAAAGTCAGTGTGATGCTGGCTGTACTTGTCTTGCCATCCTTCTCACAAGTCAAGATGGCTGCCTGAGTTCCAGTATCACTAAATTTGTTAGTTGGAAAAAATAGTTACTTTTGAAGATATTGCTCAGAAGCCACAGGCAACACTTTTGTTCTTATCCCTTGGCTAGTAATATTACCACAATTTGCTACAAGGGAGGCTAGGACCTGTAGTCCTTTCCCAGTTGGTATGCATGTTACTAGTTATCATATGAGTTCTGTTATTAATAAAGGACAAGAGAATGGCTATAGCAATGTGCAATGGTATCTGCCACACTCAAGAAATCCATAATTGAAGTAATCCTTTTATAGAAAAAACTTTACTAGAAATAAACAATTTATATTATTTAAAACAGCAGTTGAAATTACAGTATTCCACAAAGTGGAATGGATCACCAATAACCAGAATTCTCAATTCTATCAACTAAATATTTCAGAGATCTTTCTACTTCTTTTAATCTCACTGATGACAGTTATTTCCCTTGCCTAATTAGTTTTCATTGCCTCTGTAGTCTTGCACCTTTCAATGTAATTTTGCCTTTTCTTTATTCCTATTATCTTAAAGATGATGCTTAAGATTTTAAATATGGCTTACAGAGTCCTGTGTGAGCTTCTCTCCATCATGCCTCACACCCAACCACTCCTCATGGTGCCTCTATGCTTTCCCATGCTAGGCTCTTCTTTTTTCATTATCTAGTACTTTCATTATCTAGTGCCCATTCTCCCGACTGCCAAAAAAAAAGTTTTGTATTTACCAACTTTACCTAGATGACTCATACTCAGATGGTTTAAATCTCAGCTTAAAATTTATGTTCTTAGAGAGTCCTTCTGCAGCTTGTTCTTATTACCTCAAAAAATCAGCTCCCTATATTTACTTATTTAAAAATACCAATCTCATGTGTAATTCCTTGTTTGATATCTGTAGTTCCCATGAGAGAAGGACTCTTTTATGTCCAATGCCTAGAATAGGACCTGAGGTATATTAATTGTTTATTTTAAAAATTTCTTCAATTATATCAGAAAGCCACTTACAATCTCTAGTACATTTTAGGGAATAGTCTGTGTACTGATTAATTCATTGTCATTAGGCTTTGCTTTCCTAGGCTCTAGCATTATTTTTGGAATACAATGGTGATTTTTGACTGTTTTCTGAGTAACTAGAATTACAATGAATTTTTTAAAATTAAATCAATAATAACTGCTGCTTCTGTGTGGCAGATGTGGTGCTTGGAGTGTGCCATACACCATCCTCTTGGAATTTTATTCTTATAAACTGTTGATATGACTATCAATAAGGATTTTTAATCATGTATAGTACAATCATATAACAAAAGTATTATGGGGCCCATTGAAAAAATGTGGCGGCAGCACATTTATTGACAAAAAAAAAATTGTTTCAGGGCACATTGCTAAGTGAAGAGCCTGAAGACTCTAGTTCTGTGTCAGAGTGCATGTGGAAGAATTACGGTCATAACACTGAAGTGGTTTTACTATGATATTCCTAAAAGTTCTTATCTCCGAGTTTTCTTTCTGAAATATGTTTTATTTAAAAAGAATACACACAGAAAATCTATTTGTTACATGTATTCTTTATTTAAAATCTATATAAAGAATAGATCCATGTATAAGGAATTCTTTATTAAAAATACACATAAATGAGTTTCATTAAATAAGAAAAGTAGAATTTTTTTTAGTATTGTTAGAACATGGTTTCCAAGTAATTAAATGCTACATTTGACCCTCATAAAAATTTGAAGTTATTTTATATAAATGACTATGTAAATCAAATGGGGGGCAGGAGAGAGAGGAGGAGGGAGAAGTGGGGGCAAGCATATAAAGGGCTGGGGATAAGAAATAACTTTCCAGGACATGCCCCAAGTCACCTACTTCCTCCAGCACGGTCCTCACTTTCCACAGTCTCTCCCTTCTCCCTGTAGTCTATCTAGCTATAATGAATTAATCCACTGATGAATTTAGAGCCCTAATGATTCAATTTCTTCCCCAAATCCCACTCTGAACATTGCTGCCCTATGACCAAGCCTTCAACATGGGTCTTTGGGGGACATTTCAGATTGCAACCATAATGATTGGATTGAGCTAAATGAAATACTCAGCCACTATTTCCTGACTATCTCCTATGCTATAAGCATCAAAATAAATACTTATCTTTACAACCATACTGCAAGGTGTATGTTGGTTATTTGCCAAGGTTCTTCCCTAAGGGGCAGACCAGAGATTTGCTGTCCAACCAATTCTGGCACAGATTGGATGTTAGTTGGAATGGGGAAAAGGTCATTGAATTCTGTACATATAAAGAATCTTCTTTCCTGGAACCCTGTTAAATTAACAATGTGTTCTAGTTGATTCTCTGAAGTTCTCCAGAGTTAACAGGCCTAGTACCATGTGATTGCTAAATCTATTTTCCTTAAAATACTCTCACCTAAATGAAATAATTTCAGAGGCCTGAATGAAGACATAAATTAAGAAAAAAAAAACTACACTCTTTTCCCATAACAGTTTTTTTTGTTGTTATATTCTTTTTTTTTCCTACTAGGGTAATATCCAAACATCACTAAATAATATTTTCAATTGTTTTTCTCTTTTGGTACTAAAGCAATTTTCTACACAATTCTATACTTCAGAATGAAGGGAAAAAATCAAGTTAGAGTGTTCATCATCTTCTTTTCTTCTCTGTGCAGTTTTTGAGATGCATGTGCATTCCTTGGGTTTCATGGCTTTTGCTACTAAACAGAGCCCCTGAAGTTCATTACTGCAAGAAATCAGTGTGGCAAGTATATGAAAGGTGGTTCAGCAACACCATCCCTCAATGATTTAGGGTGTCATAAAACCTGTCAAATATGATCTCAGCATCCGGTTCAGTCATGCCACCTTTTGGATAAGAGGTTTCCATGTTTATATTCAAAAATATCAATCATCCTAAATACTGACTCAAGCTTGTCTTTTAGTAGCAATATTTCCATTTGCAGTAAAGATGTACAGGGAGGACTCCTCTGTGTTCATGGCTCTTACATCAATGTCAAAATTAGTGTATAAAACATCCATCAAATATATACACAAGGTGAATTGGTCATGCCTTTTACAAATTCCTATATATTTGAGATTTTGCTAGGGATTTCAGACACCTCTGGTAGCATGCAAATTAACATGTGCCAGGTCACTGTTTGTAAGCAAAATACCAAAAGCAACAGGGTATGGCCTAAGAATTCTGTTAGTATATTTGCTCAGAAATTTGAGCAATTAATTTTTCAATTGCTCTGGAAATCCTTACAAATGGAAGAAATACTTTAATTTTGTCTTCATCCATGATAAACATCAAAGGATGTTCATAAAAAGATGTGAAATATGTATTGGTTGATGACCAATTAAACATGGAGAGTTATGCAAGCTTAATTATTTTTACCTCCAGCTCACCAAGTACATGAATACCCAATGATGACAAAAGTAATTTATTAGCTGAGGAATTTTTTACTACCATAGATTATATGTCATATAACTTACTAAAAATGAAAAGTACCAAACTATCATGTGTCCTCTTTGTACATAGGAAAACTGATTCCTCACATTTAAGTGCCAACACATCTCAAAAGAGCATGAAAAATTTATATTATACCTCTCTTCCAAATAATGCAATCAGATTTTTTTACCTACTTGTATGGTTAGCCTGATTATGATGGAGAAACCCAACAACATTAAAGGCTCATCACTCAAACTTCTGAATCTTCGTTCAAGTTGACTCTGTCTTGACTGGTATTTGTACTGAAGAACTTAACATTTTTTCTACCCCCAAATGTCTTCTCCTTCCCTCTTCATTTTATAAAATATCATAGCTAATTGGTTCGCCATCATGCTCTCAATCACTGCTCATGATTAGTGTGTGGCCTAATATTGTACCACTCCTGATGATTGGCATGTGCATCATGATTTATACTTTTTAAATAATTGTCATAAAAATCATGTGGCCTACTCTGCTATTTATTAAACTTTATACGGTATCACTGGAGGGCAAAACACCCCCAAAAGTCATCTTTGTTTCATCTACAGTGCTGAGCACAGTGTCTGCATATGGCAGGAGTTGAATGTGTTGAATGAGCTACTAAGAGAATTATAATCAATTAGAAAAATAAAATTTGAGAAAATAATTCTGTGTACTAATTTTGTGTTATTTATTTATTTTTATTGCAACAACTGTGTATTCATCTATCTGCTCATAGGGGAACTACAGTAGTAAATGATTTGGGGTTTCATTGCTCATAAGCTGCAGCTAAACATGGCTTTGGCAGATTCTAATCAGTAATATGACATAGAACATTAAACATGCACTTATCCTTGTTCCCATGAAACTAATTGAATCATTAAGTTATAGCCATTAGAAAACTGACCAAATGGTATGAACCTAAGTTATGAGCTTACTAGTGATATAATTTCATTTCATTTACCAATTTTGGCTTCTTTCTTCCTTCCGTTTTCCTCTATGGAACTATGTGAAGTAGTTGTTGAGTATACTACCTCTTACTTAAGAAAGACGTTAATCTGGGCTCCCCTATTCCATGATTGGGAATTCTTAGAATATGTTCTGCAGCATCAAATATTACTCAGTATATTTATAAATATCATTTTAAAAATATGGATTTAATTAGTTGCCTATAAAATCTATGTGCCTCTCAGTATCAGTGTTATCAGTGAAAGCTTCAAACATATACCATTGGAAAGAAAGAGGTTGCTGTATCAATCAAGGAATAGCATGTGATCTCCAGAGACTGGGACTCTCCTATGTCTTGACTGACTCCCAGACCCATCTCAGTATATTGCACATAATAAGAATAGGTCAGCAAATGGGTAAATAAGCATTGCAAATTTACAGATTTTCTTGAGGCATGCACAGTATTTAGCATTCAGGAACCTGTTTTTACCATGGGCCAGTTACTTATCATATCATATTCTCAAAGCTCTGACTTACATTACTGTAGCAATTCATGAAAGATTGGTAGCTCTTGGTTCTTGCTGGTTTTAAAGAAAAAAAATTTCTATTGCAACAGTGAGCAAAGGATACTGAAGTTACAATTTATAATGAGATTTGTGAAGAATTTTCTCAAGAAGGAAAGCCTGCTTATGCTTTACTTTTATAAATTTCAAACTGATCTTTCTTCAAAGCTTTGCTCATATATCCATTAATTGCATCAAATTATACTAAAAATATAACATTGTCTAGTTACATTCATTCTCTTATAATACCAAATTGGTTCCTTTTTCCTGATGGTTCTGATCCTTATGGTGACTTCCTCATTCTCTCCATTTACAGAGTGGCACTCTCAAGTTATATTTCTGATATCCATGGCACCTTATTTTTTGAAATTTAAAACTTTGTGCCTATAATATTTCAGTATCATCTTAACTGTCCTTCTTAGCTTTACAAACTCAATTACAATGTAGACTATATCTAATTCTTGGGTTATTATCTCAAAATATCACTTTGATTATGTTACTTTTCAGGTCAAAAGTCTTCAAGGCTATTCAATATTTTCAGTGTGAGTAGCCAAATTACTTGCATTTACAATCCTTTATAATATAGGGCTCTCACTGCTCTCCGCTATCTATCTGTACACTCTCTCTCCACACCTCCTTTGCCTCTGATGATCTTGCCAGCACTGTCTGCCTCCAGCAAAGCTATTATCATCTCTAGGCAGTTTGGTCTTCAGTAGCAGATTCAATGTCCTAATGCATTTTGACTTCTGAGTAGAAACACTATCATTTTCAGAATTCTGACTATTAAAAAAAACACAAAAAGTTTTCTTGGCTAGTAGAAATAAACAGAACACCAGAAGACAAACTCTTCTACATTATGTAATTATCAGTGAAAGGATGGTGAAGCAGCATCTCCAGAAAGTGAGAGGAATTTATCATCAAAAGGAAAACAAAAAAAGAGTTGGGAAGCACTGCTCTTCCTGAACATGCTCAATCTGCTATTTATTCTTTCATCTGCTCCTTCCTCAATCCATAAGAGATTGTAAACTCCCTGACTGCAAAGGATCATGTTTCTTATGTTAACCACTGTGTTTCCAGTGCTTGGTGCAAAGTAGACAATGAACAAATATTTTTTGAACTGACACAGTGCCTAGTTAAATGCTATATTGTGGGAGTATAAAGATAAAAAGATAAAAAATTCTGATCTCCACATAGCTCACAAAGTAGTACGGGCAACAAACTCATGGTATGGAAAACTACAAATCAATGTAAGCACTATAATGGAGGTGTGCATGAAATTCAATAGTCTCAAAATCTTTTTCCTCAAGTGTTTCAAATTGAGCTTGTAGACAAATAAAACTGCCAAGTCTCCTCTACACAATCTTGCCTTCATTTAAAACTTCTAGTATACTAGCCCTCCTGCAAAACTGCCTTCTTGCATGTGGCATTGTTCTTTAAGAGGAGTAAGGGAAGAGGTTATTTAAATT
Source organism: Ictidomys tridecemlineatus (assembly GCF_052094955.1). Lineage (NCBI taxonomy): Eukaryota > Metazoa > Chordata > Mammalia > Rodentia > Sciuridae > Ictidomys > Ictidomys tridecemlineatus. The sequence goes on from NC_135479.1 coordinate 119,511,013, forward strand.
GCTATGTATACATATAATTTTTGCAATTAAGTTGTAAATTGAGACAACTATTCTTCATGGATTGCTTGTATGTCTGAGGCATATGAGAGAGAACATAGCTCTTTGATAGTTGATCACTGTTTTTAATTGATAGATTAAATGGAAAAAAGTCTGTAGATTATAAAATTGTTCAGTGCTGCATCTGAAGAACTTGGATATTGTGAGGGCACTAATAAATATTTTGTGACCATTATAGAATGTTCCTAATTGGGGGCTATGTGTTCTAATAGAGAAATTTCAAGGACTTTAATTGTCTACTTGATTTCAGAGAATAGAACACTGGATAATTACCTGAAAAATTGGGTTTCAATTTTGACTCAGATTACAAATGTACAATATAGCGTATGTCATGCCATTAATGTCTTTTCAAATGTGCCTTTCATCCAAGTCCATAATATTTGGACAGCTAGAGAGAGTGATGCAATTAAAGGTTATGAATGTTGCTGCTCCCTATAACCATGGCTGGTTAAACTCAGTTAGATAAAGCCCAGAGTTAATAAGGCCAGGGTCAAGAGTTTAATCTCTTTTGTGGTCCAACTACCTTTCGTTCTATTCCTGGCCAAAGACTAGACACCAAATTCTGCCTGCCAACTCTCAAAGGCATGCTTTGGCTGAGAGAGATTGATGGGGAATATATAGATATATCAACAGAAATCAATCTTACTAGGAAAAAACAACTCAGTATATATTCCAGAAGCAGCAGAAGCAGCATCTGAAATGATCCATTCATGTATCTATTGCAAATTTGCAAAGTGCCTGCCTTGGGTCTAATATTCTACTGAACCCTGGGGGAGATAGAGAGTACAATATCCCCACCCTCAGGTTTATTTGTTTTAAGGACCTCAAATTTGCTAGGGCTACTGTTTGGACTGTTAGGAGTATCATGGGATTTTCATTCTCTGGTTATTGCTTGGTTAGAAGATAGTTGTACTAAAGCCTTTGTTTTTATCTGAAAATATTACAATAGGATTTTTTTATACAGTTAAAAAAATGAGGAGATCTAAATAAATCAACATCATTTAATTTTTTTTTTTAGATTGTGTCCTATAATGATCTTTGGGAATTTCCTGAAACTTTTGAGAAAAATGACAAAAATATGATAAATTAGAACTAGGTAGAATATTTTCCTACATGCTTACAAATCAATCTTCTAAAAAGAATTAAAAAAAAAAGATGTAGATTGTTATGAGTTCTTCTGAGTACCAGATACCAGCCTGGGCTCTGGAATTACTACATCTTTCCCTTCTAACCCATGGAGGATATGCTCCAAACCCCAAAAAGGGAAGCCTGAAACTGTGTTAGTATCGAACACTATATATCTTTTTTCCACATATAAACATACCTATGCTAAATTTTAATTTAGAAATTAGGCACATTAAGAGATTAACAACAATGACCAATAAGAAAAAAGACTATTATAATAACATGAAAAATAAAAGTTATGAAAATGTGGCCTCTCTCAAAACATCTTAAATTGCACTGAACTCAACTTTTCTTTTTGTGAGGATGTGAGATATTCTTGCCTCTGTCAACTTGAATGGTTACCAAGTAATTAACAGGAAGGTAGTGTATACAGATACTAGACAAAGAGATAATTCACATCTAGACAGGATAGAGTGGAATACTGTGAGATTTACTATGCTACATAGAATGGTGCACAATTTAAAAGTTAACAAATTATTTATTTATGGAATTTTACACATAATATTTTCAGATCACAGTTGACCCAGAGTAACTAAAACCATGGAAGGCAAAAATACAGACAAGGGGGAGGGTAACAGTGACTGCCATATCATCTACAGATACAGGAAGGCTAAAAATCAGCATTGATATCATAGAAGTACATTTACTCAGAATACATTTGTAAACAAATAGTAAGAGAGATTTTTTATATTTTACAATGTATTAGACTTTCCTTGATTTTAGTATAATTTATTCATATTTAAAATTATGCCTCATTGTTCCTTAAAAAATTATTTGGAGTATCTCACAAATAGTATTCATTTAGTATTAGTGAAAATAGTAGGAAAAGGAAGAAAAAAATATATATATATCATAAAATTAATATTTTTGCGTCTAAGAAACTAATATGAGTTGCATCTTCCTTTTGGCCATGAAAAAAAAAACAAGAAATATCAATGACTACAGAGCTTTCACTATCAGAAAGGAGAAATCTTACAAATATCTCAGTTGTTTTTGGCAAAAAATTCAAGAAATACCCTAGACCATTTCATATCAAGATACTAAATGACAAAAATAGCCACTGTCTGTTTTAAGGCTCATAACAAATATACTTCCTGGCCTCAGTAAAAACAATGAAAAGTTTCACAATATACTCCAAGACAATACATGTGATTCAACAAGCTACCAAGCTGTTGTTGACAGAATAGGGTACTTTCTGATACTATAACTTTGAGGAATAGAACTGAGATTTTAGAATTGTGTTGGGTTCCATATCCCTTACAATTTCTTCTAAATATAATTTATCTTGGCCAATTCATCATAGCAGTTGACACAATGTTATGTATATAGCACTTACCTTGTAAAGGTAACAGAGTTTGGAGGCTATAAAATTCTGTGGGACTACAGAAGAGCAGTGGAAATATTCTTCGGTATCAGAAAACATCCTCTTCTACGATTTTTGGTCATATTCATGTAAGCTAGTACATTTTCTACCCTTACATTTCCCCCTAAAAAAATGATAATAATACCAATTCTCTCTGTTATAAAAGTTTATGATGTTGAAAATAATAATGGACACACATGATTTATATAAATCATTACACTGCTTTAAAGACATAATATCCACTTATTTAAAATAAATATTCATATATATTATGTTTATATAATATATATTATGGTTATATAATAATATAAAATATTATTAAATTGGACCAATCTATGTTAAAATTTTTATTGCCCAAGTACTCTATGATTACCTTTATGTATGGTTATAACTGCATTCTTTGTATAAAATTTTTGAAAGCTCAAGTGAGAGAAAAGTAGAAAAAATTAAAGCAAAAAGGAGAAAATAAATAGCAGTCATGAGTGTATTACTGAAATGCAAAATGGCCAAGTGGATACTTCATGTATCTTAACCCAAAATAGGAGATCCCTGCAAGATAAGTGATACTTTTAAAAGAAAATAGGAAACAACTGTTTGTAGGGAGTAAACTTTATTTAAAAATCAAAGTAAGAGGGATGAAAGAAGCCAAATATCTCAAAAGAAAAACATTCACTATTCACATAATATTATTGTATGCATAATAGTGAAAAACAATCTTTCTTAACAATGTAAAACTTTTTTTTAATATTGTAGAAGAACAAAATAATAACATCAAAAGACCAGCAATAATCTTGTTTTTTTTAGTTTTACTTTTTAATAGCTGAAAACAAGTTGATAAAATCACATACATTCTAACAGAGGGTAGTGGCTTACATATTTTGGAGTGTCACTGATTATCTTGGTAATACAAAAAACAATATAGGAGATAAGTATGCGGCTAGGATTGCTACCCATACCAGGTACACAAATAGCATTTTCATGTGTAAAAATGTTTATTAAGTTTAAAAAATGAGAGAAGATAAGCATGTCTGAAAGCATCTGTTAACTTTTGAAAGATTTAAGTTAGATAACTAAAATGTTACATTTCACAAAGTAAATTTGAATTAAATTCTCACTTTTTTCACTTTTGTGATAATTATTGCTTTTGATTCCAGATATTGAAATTATAATTGGATGGTTATCTTTTAAAATTGTGTAAGGAGAATTCCTAGTGAAGGGTAGTAGAAAACATAAACTAATTCAAGTTGTGGGAAGGGGGGCTTTGATGTCCACAGCTGAGCAACAGGCATATAAAAATGTTTTCAGTGTATATATTTTAAATCATATTGTTAGGGGACAGACAGATGAGAATGGTGGGAACATGAAGTTAAGAGAATTTAAAATTGACCCACCATGCTGACCCCCACATTCTTTCTTTGCCAAAAAGCAATTTACTTGAAGGCCTGCCTAGTCTAAGTGGACATACGTCACATTCCTCAGTTAACTATCTTTTATCTGCAAGGAAATGAAGGCAGGAAACAACATCAATAAGAGGAACCCAAGTTTTTTTAATGGGAGAGATTTGGGGGGACCCTTTTCACAGACCAGATTCCAGAAGATAAGGCTAATTCCTCTTAGCCATGAAATCTATAAAAATGATTACGAATCCAACTAGAACCAGTCAGCATGGGCCAAGGTGACATGAAGCTGTCCTGGCCATAGGGACTTGCAAGTCTGATGTCACCCTGCTGTTAGTCGAAAGTCAAAGAGGTGGACCTCTGTGTAAATTTCTCTGGGATCCCCAGTGAAATAAGAGTGCAGGAGAGGCACATTGTCTCCTCTCTGAGAGGACTCGCTCTCTCCCTTGAGAGTGCCTCCTTTCCCTTCAAAAAAACTCATTTCTGCTACACTGAGCAACATGTCTGAAGTCTTTCTGACTCTATTACAAGAATTTGAGTTTGAATAGGAGTCTTAGCAGTGCTTCAGTTTCTTGGAAAACCCAGCTTTGTGCCAATGTTAGAAATGGCTAAACTTGGCCAATACTACAAAATGAAGAGTTATTAAAAGATATTATAGGATAATGGTTGGTTGTGAAAAAATCACTTTTAAAATCAATTATGCACTAATTCTTGTGCTACAATTTTCTAAGCATGTGGTCTTCATCAAGTTTTATGAACTCTATAATTCTGTTTCCATATCAATGAAAAATTGATAATATCATTACTTCATAGGATCATTGGGCATAGTAAATGAAATAGGTATTTAGCAATGTGAAGTTTTGGCAACTTTTATTAATATCATACACAACTTCTGAGAGCTTTGAAACAATTTATTTCCAAACTTTGTCATGGGACATCATTAAATGCATGAGAAAGTTTCATTACTGTAGAGAATATAATATTTAAAAAAAAATTAAAATCACTAGAAATATTTTAGTAAATGCAGAAAATGTAGGATCAAAAAAGGTTTTGAGAAATATAGGTTTGTATTCACCATCTCTCCATCTTGGTTTTTATCTCTGTTTAGCTATTCTTAACAATGAATTGCTAAATTAACAATGGAAGGAAATTCTCCTGTACTAATGAAAGGCTTAATTCTGTTGATTCAATGGCTTTATAAAGTTCCAGGAAGTATCAATGGGAAAATACACACTGTTAGGTATAATCTTATGTGCTTTGGAGGCTAGAGGATTGTTTGAAGAATGGAGGAGAGATAAATATTTGACCACAAGTAGGCAGGAGTTCAGAATATGTATCTGGAAAGTTCAAATCGCTGACTTAGTGGTAAGCAGTATCTTCCTGTTAACAGATGAAAAAGCATCTGTGGTTGAATATAAATGAAAAAAAACTGCCTCACAGAGACCCTAAACTTCAATGCCTTCAGGCATAAGCAGTTCAAATAAAGAATGAGGGTTGGTGTATGGCATTAAGGAGGAGAAGTTGCAATGCACTTGGAGAGCCCAACTGAAGAGATTCAAAAATTTTTTCTCCCCTGAAAACTAATGAGCACACTAACAAACATTTCTACAGGCTGAATCAGGCCTTCCTAAAGGCTCCCTCAGACCTTAGCTTAGCAGAATCCTCTGCACCTAGCAACAATAGAATTGTAACTTCCATACCTTAGTCTCATCTTTGTCATCTGTTTTAATGAAGATGATGAATGGAGGAATTCAGAGGGTTTAGATTTGTGTGTTCTTTATTTTCAAGTGCAATCCTTGGAAAGAATGTTAACATTTTTCCCTACACACACCTATACTCACATACAACATACTCCATTCCTCTATGAAACAAAACTTTTATTTGTTTATTTAATGTGTATTGATTCAGATTATAGCAGGTGCAGATATATCTGGTAGCAAACTAGAATTGGTGCCAATGAATGAAAATGGAGCTGTACATCAGTAATTTCTTAAATGCTCCCATATCCAAAGCAGCACAGGTAGAGAAAAACTGTATGAAATCCAAAATTAATTCCAGTTTCAATTACAAATACATATCCCGACAAAATACTATAAAAATCAGAACCATTGGACTGGGGTTGTAACTCAGTGGTAGAGCACTTGCCTAGCACATGTGAGGCACTGGGATCAATTCTCAGCACCACATAAAGATAAATAAATAAATAAACAAACAAATAAATAATGGATAAAGGTATTGGGTCCATCTACAACTAGTAATATTTTTTTAAAAAATCAGAACCATTGTGAAAAAAGCAGTATATTGTTTATTATGTAACATAATTAGTTCAATTATAAAGACCTCTGTGACCAGATATTCAAATGAAAAAAGAAATTAATTCTTATACCCTGATGATACCACAGAAATTTCAAATTACAATGAGTATTCAATATGCTTCTTCCCCAAATCTTGTTTTACAAGATTTTTTCTCTTTATCTGATCAATAGAAGATATCTACTCTTCCAATTTATATAGTCTTAATATGGTGTATTTTCTAGGTCAAAAAAAAAGAATATGAGATAGATATAAAACACTGGTAGAAAGCAAGTTGCTTGCTGCTACCTAGAAATTTTATATTTTGGCAATGACCCAGACTCATATCCAATACCTTGAAATGGCAAATGGTTGCTTTTTAAGCTTTCAGGTCAGATCAGGCATTTGTTTTGAAGATCTAGCTAAAGAAAAAATATCTTCTATTTGTATGTTTTGAAATGCTTTATCTTGTGTCTAGATGGAACCAAACTAAAAGTGTATCTGGAATTATTCACCTGTAAGAAGGCAATGTAAGTCAATACAATCAAGGGCATTTTAGCTAGAAGCTGAAATTAACCTTCAGAAACTTTGCAATCCAGATGTGAACTGCTCTGTATCAGCAAGCGGAGCAACTATCACTTAAAAGGTTTCCTGTGCCAATCAAAAGTAAACAAGGTGAGGTGATCTCAATATGCTTTCTTGATGTGTTTGAGTCACTTATTCTTTCTGCTTCAACAAACCAAAATACTTTTAAAAGCATCTTTTACTTTGAGGAATAAGTTGGACTGCAACATGTATCACACCACAGAAGTACTTACTTCAGGCAAAAATAAACAGATATAAAACTTTTAACAATTTCCCTCTTTGATTTTTCTTACTTTAAAATGTGAAGATAAGTTTATGGGTAAGGATAATTTTTACATATTTGGCATAGAGTCCAATTAAGGATTAAGATTTCTAAAATGTCCTTGGTTGAGCTGGACTTTGAGGCTATTTTGGTATCATTTTTCTCCTAGCCAGAAGTACATACATTAATTCAAACAAAAATTTCAGACATTTTAAATACATCAGTAAATAATTATCAAAAAATTTCATGAAGTTTTTACTTGAAAATTCAATATTTTCTATAAATTCTAAAGTAGTTTATACATTTAAAAGTTATAAAATCTCCTAAATGATCAAAGGAATATTGATGACATTCCCTAGATGGTGTTAGGTTTATAATATAAATATCAGAAAACATAAGCATAGATTAAGGATATAAATGATTATAATACTTAAGTGTTCTAACTTCCAACACATTTGTCACAAGCCAAAATTTTGAAAATAAAAATCAACATTAATTCTGTTGTTTGCAAATTAAACTGAAAATGGCAGTGAGTCTTAAATGAGTTGCTTCTTTGTGCTTATATGTTCTTCATTTGTAAGTTGGCATCTTTTGGAAATAAAATGTCCTGTAGAGTCTAAATGTTATTTTTTAAGTTGTGAGATTATATATTCCCTTAAGGAATAGATGAATATTATGCACTGTTTTCCCAGAAAACTGTACATATTCATATATAAAATTAATATTTGCATGTAATTTCAATCTGCTCCAATTGAGGTATTATCACAAAAGATAAAAGATATATAGTGGAAGAGGTACTAATTTAAAGCTTTAAAACTTTGTTTTGTAAGTTAGCCTTCTTGGATTATGTCATAGATCATCTAATTCTCCCAGGTCTGTCTATTTTTTGTCCAGCTGCTTCCCTTAGCAATCTCCATTCAGGAAGAGCTTAGCTCTCATTAGAGTATAATCTAATGTGATTTTCTTTATTAAATATTTATTTTTTTCAAATTTGTTAATATGACAGCAGAATGCAATTCAATTCATATTACAGTACAATTTTTCAAGTCTCTGGTTGTACACAAAGTAGATTCAGACCATTTATGTCTACACACATGTACTTAGTATAATCATGTACATTTCATTCCACCCCTATGCTCCCTCCCATCTCCTCCCCTCTCTTTGCCCTGTCTAAATTTCCTCTATTCCTCCCATACTCAGTCCCCATTCCCATTATGAATCAGCATCCTCATATCAAAGAAAACATTTGGCCTTTGGTTTTTTTGGGATTGGCTTAATTCACTTAGCAAAATATTCTCCAACTCCATCCATTTACCTGCATATGTCATGATTTTGTTCTCTTTTAATGCTGAGTAATATCCCATTGTATATATATACCACAGTTTCCCTATCCATTCATCTACTGGAGGGCATCTGGGTTGGTTCCACAATTTTGCTATTGTGAATTGTGCTGCTATCTCTCACCATGCATAAAACTCAACTCAAAGTGGACCAAGGACCTAAGAATTAAACCAGAAACCTGTGCCTAATAGAAGAAAAAGTAGGCCCAAATCTCCATCATGTTGGATTAGGCCCCAACTTCCTTAATAAGATTCCTATTGTGCAAGAATTAAAATCAATAGTCAATTAATGAGATGGATCAAACTACAAAGCTTCTTCTCAACAAAATAAACCATCATTGAGGTGAATAGGAATCCTATAGAATGGGAGCAAATTTTTACCACTCGCACAGAAGATAGAGCACTAATCTCTAAGATATATAAAGCACTCAAAAATCTTAACACCAAAAAGACAAACAACTCAATCAATAAATGGGCTAAGGAACTAAACAGACAATTCTCAGAAGAGAATATACAATCAGTCAACAAATATATGAAAAAAAGTTCAACATCTCTAGCAATTAGAGAAATGCAAATCAAAACTACTCTTAAGTCATCTCACTCCAGTCAGTGTGGCAACTATTAAGAGTACAAACAATAAGTTGGTGAGGATGCCAGGAAAAAGACACACTCCTGCATTGCTGGTGGGACTGCAAATTGGTGCAGCCAACCTGGAAAACAGTATGGAGATTCCTTGGAAAACTTGGAATGGAACCACCATTTGACCCAGCTATCCCACTCCTTGGTCTATACCCAAAGGACTTACACAGCATACTACAGGGACACAGCCACATCAATGTTTATAGCAGCACAATTTAAAATCTAATGTGATTTGAATTTTAAAAATTAGTAAACAAACTTGAATCAGAATGAAACTACTGGTTTCTAATCAAAAGATGGGAAAGATTTGTAAAAAGCATATTAGGTTTACAAAAAAGTACACAGTGACATCTGAATTATTGTCTTTGATCCATCATGCATTTTACAAGTACAAGAAAAACTTGGAAGATGGGTGTTGACACCTGCAGCCTACCAGTTTGCAAATATATGCAGAAAAACTGAAAGAACAACATGGCATCCTGGTAAAAGTATCAAAAAATGTAATTTGAAGAAATAACACCTCACCTAGACAAGTCTGTATTTGTAATTTAATATGATTGTATTGAAAAATGAAGTAAGTCTAATTGCAACATCCTGTTATAAAATATCACTATCTACAGGGAGAATGATACTCAGGCTTATTTATCTTTCTGAGGTTTCCTTATATTACAAACAGCACACAAAAAAAGGATCCTCATTCTAAAAGAATACATGTTTGGTTTCTCCAAAGGTAGTGGTCCAGAAGACATTATCTCTGTGTGAATCTTCCAAAGATTTCTTTAGCAATATGCAATAGGGGCTTTAAACACTTACTTTTTATAAAGTCTTCTTGTCAGGCAATATATATGTTAGAAATTAGCAGTTCCTCCAGTTGTAAAACCTTGACATTGACTATAATTGAGGAGGTTAGTGCTGGTGTGTACATAAGTATTACCTGTCATTTGAAATATGACAGTGCTGTAACTGCAAGACCTTGGGGATGCTTGTGTGTTGGCACTGCCATCTGACTGCCTTAGAAACTGCCAGACAATCTTCTTAATGCCTCTGACCCTGAGATAATTAACATGGCCCTAGAGGCTTCTTCCTTCTCCATTTTCACACTTGTTGTTTAGTAAGTTGTTTGCTGCCACCCATTCTTTCCTCTGATTTAACGATTTGCCTTTAAAGAGAAAGGTAGTTCAGTCCCATTAGGTTATTGTTACAGACATTGCCTCTGTGTACAAGTTGCCTATATACAAGTTTTGTTGCTTTCCTGAAAATTAAAATATATTTCTAATGTTGTTTTCAATCTTGCATTTGATTCCTATAAATGTATTTTACAATGAGGCAAACAACTTATCTGAGATATAGATACTTCCTTTGGCAGTTGTGTTATGCATCATGTAGAACAGCAATGATAAAATGAGTGTCAAAAATAGAACCCAAATTTAAAAGTCTTCAGGGTAGATTTGATAGGATTTTAGTTTCTATGTTACCAAGGGCGCAACCAAGAGTTAAAACAACTTGCTTCTTCTTCCTTTAAGGTAAAAGTTATTGATTTGCAATTAGCACTGTGTAGAATTTGCAAAATTGTAAATTCTGAACAACTCTTTATAAAGTTTAAAAAATTTAAAGAGAATTCTTCAAATATAGTACTACAAACCTTTAATATAAGGAGACATAAAACATCAAGAGTGGAATGTATTTAGTTTCACCAAAGAATTAAATGATTTTGTACAAATAGCTAATGGAATTCAAAGTGTGTGTATGTATGTGTGTGTGTGTGTGTGTGTGTGTGTGTGTGTGTGTAATATACTATGTTTGAAGAAAGATGACTATATTTTAGATATATGTGAAAAATATATATACATATTTATACTAGTGGAGAAAATTAATCAAGAAATCTGTGCCTCTCTTGAACAACTGGCATATTTGTATAACACTTGAGCGCCACAGATATTGAAAACAATTTTAGACTTTATCTTGGCTGCTAGCAGCTAGAAAGCAAATTTGTGACCTGTTTTGTAGTTGTTTAGGACAACTTAGACATTGTCTCAAAATAAAAAATAAACAGGCAATATATGTAGCTCAGTGGTGGAGTGCCTCTGGGTTCAATCTCTGGTACTGCTAAACAAAAAGAAAAAGAAAAAAGACAAAAACCTCACAAAGGTACAAACACTAAGGGAAAACAGAATTTTAGATCTCAGGTAATGGACAGATATGTAGAAGCATGATTAGGAAGAAAAGCAGGAGGGATTTAACCTAATGTTAATAAACTGGGGAACTTAGCAAGACCTGTGTGTTTAGATTCTTCTTGGCCTCTGGGTGTAGTGATGGACATCTCTGGATTGAAAGTGTTATGACCTATCTTTGGGTGAAGTAGATAATTCCTGTATGACCATCCATCAGAGTAATAAAGTTCAGAGTGATATTGCTTCTGTGGTTTTCTCAATTGCCAAGATTGTGTATTGTGGTATATCATACTCTGGGCTCTGACAATACACAAACACATATATTATACTTTTACCAACTATAGAAATAATACAAATTAGTTGTAGTAAAAAGCATTAAATTGTATAATGAATGTTTTCTGGGATTTCAAACAAACTAAAGAGATAATCATTATTAATATTTTTTTCCATTTTATTTTCTTCTCTTGCTATTTTTTGTCTTATTTTTTTCAATAAGTGTATCATAAATATTTTCCATATCACTGTCCTTCAAGTAGGTAAAATTAATGATTTCAAAACATCCCATCAAGTTAATATAATTTTAAATAGCTAAATTCACATATCATGTTAAGACTTAAATACTTTAAAACAAAATGTTAATCAATTACCTTACATTAAATATTTTATATCAAGGTTATTAATATAGTCCTATAATTCTTTATCATTTTATAAAATTAATAATTTCTCACAAATAAATGTACTTGCTATATTTATATAATAAGCATTCTACTAAATTTTGAATAAATTCAGTAATCTCATATATGAAGAATTCTGGTCATTGCTTGTGATGAATGTCTACAATGTGCCAAGTGTTCACTAAACAATCCTCATTTGCACATTCCAATGTCAGCACACAGGTATAGGGACTTACATCACAGAAAACAGGGAGCATAACCAATCAATCAGCCAACTAACAGATTGTTTTAAAAATTCTGGGCCTTTATCTTCTACTTCTTCACTGTGTTCACATTTCTTAAAGTTTTTCAAAGAAGTTTTCTTAAATACTTAATTTAAAAAATAGTACCCCTAAATCTATCATTCTTTAATCATATATTTTTTTATCATAGGACTTTCACTACCAGAAATTTTATTACAAATATAGCTTTTTAATTATGTTACCAAGTTATTTAGGGGTTTCAACTCATTTGGGCATAAATTGGATAGAATTCATTTTTTCCAGTAATTGCTTTCAACTCTAATCATTCCTGAAAAGTGCCTTCTATAACTCTCTTGTTGATGCAGTCTCAGTGTTTAAGATTCTCCTCTTCCTTCGCACTCAACACATGCTAATGCTTTCTAAAACATAGTTTCAAATGCCATGATTTTATTCTCTTCATTGCTGAGTAATATTCCATTGTGTATATATGTCACATTTTTTTTTTATCCATTTCTCTACTGAAGGGCATCTAGGTTGGTTCCACAGTTTAGCTATTGTGAATTTTGCTGCTATAAACATTGATGTGGTTGTGTCCCTGAATTTGCAGGTAAATGGATGGAATTCGAGAAGATAATGCTAAGTGAAGTTAGCCAATCCCCAAAAGACAAATGCCAAATGTTTTCTCTGATATAAGGTAACTAACTCATAGTGGGGTAGGGAGCGGGGAGCATAGGAGGAATAGATGAACTCTAGATAGGGCAGAGGATTGGGAGAGGAAGAGAGGGGAAAGGGGGTAGCAATGATGGTGGAATGTGATGGACATCATTATCCAAAGTACATGTATGAAGACATGAGTTTGTGTGAACATACTTTATATACAAATAGAGATATGAAAAATTGTGCTGTATATGTGTAATAAGAATTGTGATGCATTCTGCTGTCATGTATTTAAAAAATAAAATCAAAAAGTAAAATAACGACAACAACAACATAGTTTTTTTAAATGGAAAAGCAGCAATGTGATCATGCCATATAACTTATCCTTCATTCACCCAGGGTTAAGGAAAGAAAGAAGGGATAGATGAGGCAGCAAGGTTGGGGTGGGGAAGAGTGATGGTTCTTTTTTTTTGATGGGGTTGGCTCTGACAATATGATGGTGTCTATGAATATGTTGTTAGTGGTTTGTCCTAACTCTCTTGTTTTCTGAGGGACCTACCACCATCACTATAAAAGATCTCCGACCTCTGCAGTGGTATATGAGCTCAACTCTTTCTGTGGATTTATTGTCCCTTTACTATCTAGCAGCACACGAACAGCCCCTTCGTTATCCACATGTTCCACCACAGGGAGCTACAGGAGCCACTTCTAAGTTTTTGGAATGTCACAAAAGTGTGGTGGGGGTACTGTAGACCTGGTCCTTTAAAGCCAGTTATTTTAAGCCCTAAGAAGTTTATATGCTAGAAAAGGACACCAATATCTACAGTTGTGTTCAATACATTTCAGGAACTATCCTCTTTCATCATTTTTTTGGGAAAATATACAGAAAAGTGCAGTGTGCCGTGTTTCTATGCTCCTGGATTCTTCTTAGCACTCCTGTAACATTGTCTGCTTTATGATAGGATGGTGGTTTCCATGGGTAATGATGTCCATCTCATTCCACCATCTTTTCTACCCCCATGCCTCCTCCCTTCTCCTCCCTCCCCTTTGCCCTAAAATTCATCTATTCCTCCCATGTTCCCCTTTATCCCCATTACAAATCAGCATCCTTATATCAGAGAAAACATTTGACCTTTGTTTTTTTGGGGATTGGCTTACTTCACTTAGCAAAATATTCTCCAACTCCCTACATTTAACTGCAAATGCCATGATTTTGTTTTCTTTTAATTCTGAGTAATATTCCATTATGTATAAATACCACATTTTCTTTATCCATTCATCTACTGAAGAGTAAACTGGTTCTACAGTTTAGCTATTGTTAATTGTGCTACTGTAAAGATTGATGTGACTGTGTCCCTGTAGTATGCTGTTTTTAAGTTTTGAGGGTAGAAACAGAGAAGTGTGATAGCTGAGTCAAATGGTGGTTGCATTCCCAGTTTTCTGAGGACTCTCCATACTGCTTTCCATATTGGCTGCACCAATTTGCAGTCCCACCATCTATGCTATGCCCCAGGGCAACATCATTCTAAATGGAGAAATTTCTTATTTGATTATTCATATAAACTGATCTAACCTGCCCTTTCTCTCATCAATCTAAACTATTCTTATTGTTCCTTCCTCCCCAACAGACCAGAGTTGATATTTGCACTTTTTGTTCCTAGACGATCACTCTCCTAGAAACGCTCACCTTCTCTGCCCACATCTAAATCTTACCCATGCTAAAGAGACTTAGGAGAATTCATTCCCAGTATGTATCAGCAAAACCCTTTGTGTCAGTGTCATTAGTCATCCCCTTGTACCAATTCCTGTAGTTATGTCTCAGTCTCCAGTCTTTACCTGAGCATCCTTTCTGCACTGATCTCTCTCCTACTTACTGAACTTTATCTGTCTTCCATAGTACATATATTTTTATTATTGGCAGTGAGATGTTGTGATGACTTAGGAGAGTCAGTGCCAGAGCCAGGCTGCCTGGGATCAAATCTTTGTCTCTTATTGCTCACTTTTTGACTTTGGCAATTTTCTGGAACTTTCTATAAAATGGGAATAACAATAATATTATACTTAACATAAATTATTGTGGGTTAGCATGAAGCACTTAGAATAGTACAAGGTATCAGTTAACATTTAAGAAATGTCAGTTATAATAGTATGAACTCTTGTTACTTTCTTTTATGTACTTATTTGTTTAATCTGCCTTCTAGCATTAGAATATAGTCTTTGGGTATTTGCTTATTGCTTTTTTCTCAGAAGCATTCTAAGTTTATCATAGGTGCTCAAGAGATGTTTGTTGAATACCCGAATGAATAATAGAGATAGCCATAAGAAATAAAGGAGTGTTATGATGAATATATAGTTTTCCCCTTAACTAACCACTCTTTACAACTCCTTGTTCCTATTGGACCCATGAGTGTCTCCTTGAGAACATTAATTCTGCATTATATACGCATGTGTCAAAAGTTGCTGTGAAGAACAGTTTGAGCTGGTAAAGATGAAATGATATGCAATAATTTTACTTTCTCAGTAATTTGGAAAGCATGCATTTTTTTTAATTTTTCACTTCATATATGGTAAAATGTACTAATTTAAGTAAAAGTTTAAAATCTTAATTATTAACTTATTGTTATATTATGTGCATGTATGAATATGTAACAGCAAATCTCATCAATATGTACAAGTATGATGAACCAATAAAAATATGGAAGAAAAAGTACCTAAAAAAATCTTAGTTAAAATCAACATGCCACTAAGTTGTCTTTTAGCATTTTGCTTATATAATTTTTAACATGCTTATCTTTCTCTTACTCTGGTTTGCATTCTTAACATTTTTCTTTATATTTATCCTTTTTTGATTATAAAGGTAATTATAGTCATATTCAATATTATATAATAGTTTTGTTTCTATTGTTTTACAATATCAGGATCACACAGTATATACTGATTTGAACCTGTGATTTTACATTTACTACATGAAATATATTTTCTTGTGTCATAGTAAATATTTTCTTAATGCTCCTGTTGGCCAATTATCATATTTTTAGTCTACTATTTTTTTTAGCTTTCCTTTAATTGCTACTCCACAATAACATCACAAATGCTCTCAAATAATTCCTAATTTCTCCTGGCCTAAGGCCTCTGAGGACCCTGGTCTGACCTCCTATGGCTATTCTTCTCACCCATGATTTCAGCTAAGACCAAAAGATTCAACCCATGAATTAAAAATTTATTTTTAGAGTCATTTTATTACTTAAAGAGCAAAAATGACATGAGCAAAAATGGTTGTTGTAGCACCCTCTTTCTTAAATGTTACTTCCATTCTGCAACCAGCCAGTTGTGTAGTCTTCTGTTGTATCCTAAGTGGAGCAGGGTAGTGGGGGCAGAGTGCTTCAGACCTCAACAGAACACAAGAGCAAAGAAATTGTTATATGACAGCATCTCTGGAAGATTAGGAGAAATGAAGGGATTGACCTTGTAGCAAATACTTTCAAGCCTTCCAAGCTCCTGAGTTATAGGAGAATCACAAGACTTGGGTCATTTGGGGATAAGCCTATGTGAGGACATTCAAGGTTTTCAGAACTCCATGGCAGAGTAATTTCCCTGCATTGGGACCCATCTGGATTTCACAGTTCTTCTCCCCCAAGCCTAAACTCTATGGTTTCTAAACTCAGAATCCTCTGTCAAAATGCCCCTATGTTTGCTTCTCCACCTAATTGAATTTCTTTCTTAGGGTCTTCATTCCAAGGTGGACTGTATGCTCATATGCATGCCCCGATCTAAGGGATGGCTGCCGTGTGTGTAGGATGATTATGTGAGGCTAAGCAGGCCAGGGTATTCACATTCATGCCTGCAAGACCCCTCAAGGGAGCTAGACAGAGCTACTGGATCAGAATCACATTATACTAATGAATAAAGCTTCTGCTGCTTGGGAGGAAAATGCTAAGGAAGGCAGGAAGAATAAAAAGTCAAAGTAAAGCCATTGTTGGTCTCCCCTCTTGATGATGTACCACTGATGTGTATATAGATTGGTATTTATTCATATTCATATTCTCTCTCTCTCTCTCTCTCTCTCTCTCTCTCTCTCTCTCTCTCTCTCTCTCTCTCTCTCTCTCTCTCTCCCCCTCATACTGTGTTGCAGTCCAAAAGCTTGAAACTAGATTTAGGATAGAATCCAATACATGTCATGATAAAATCTTCAAATAAAAGCATGATAAGGAATGCTTAATTTTTAAAAAAAATCAGTAAGGATGCTAAATGAAATGTGTATTTTCTTATAAAATTTATAAAACACTTTAAGAGTAAAGGGTAAAAGATGATGCTATTGGGACTGTTTTAATAATCAGGTCCACATTGAGTAAAAAAATAAAATGAAGAAAAATGAATTTACTAATGTTTTTAGATACAACTAACCTAAGGTGTAAGCTTTTGGTTTGAGCTTGTTGTTGTGATCCATGCATCACCTATAGTGGTAACACCTGGAGCAGTGATTACAGCTTCAGTCTGTGCACATCTGTTAAGATGAAATTCCCCACGTACCCTCAGTTCTAAATGTCCCCAAAGACATACAAACATTATACTTTTAGGTGAGCCACCTAGTTGTTCTTGTGACTACTGTGATGTCAATATAAAAATATTTACAACTGAGGCTTTTCAGAAAATTTTCAGTATTTCTTGATCAGTTTTTGATCAGTGATTCTTAACTAGGTGTACATATCAGAAATACTTCCCAACCTTGAAAAATAGATCATTAGTCCCGAACTTGATGACCTGCTGTCAGAATACTTGGGTTTAGGGACAGAAGATTTTTCTTCTGCTCCTTCTCCTTCCCCCTCCATCCTTCCCTCCCCTTACTCTCCTCTTCTTCCTTTTTTTTTCTAATTTTGCTTATATGATAAACAAATAATTTATCATGCAAACTTGTACACTTTTGAAAGTAAAACAGGGTACTGCTTGCTAATATTATGGTAGATATAAGGTGTTAATTGGGACTAGCCAAATCATAACATATGATCTTTGTACCTATAGGCAATTGAAATATTCTATCTAGTGAAAAATAAACAGATGCCCAAACCCGAAAGCAGATAAAATAATTGCATGGTGAATTCACATTTAATTATGGACTAGGAACAGCCCATTTTGGGTCAAATCAACACTGAACATTCCTTTCAAAGAATGAAAAGTATATTTTCTTTCCTTCACACAGTGTATTTTAAATAAATTTTCCCCCAAATCACATAAAATAATATGGTTTTTAGTTTTATATATAGTTTATATTTCATATAGATTGTTTTCATAGTTGAATGTTATGAATCATGAAGAAAAAATAATGCTGTTCTATGATTACATTCCTCTTACTGGAATATTTTGACCCTTCACTATTACTTTCTCATTTTAAACTTACAAGAGAGGTAAAGTAGTAGATAATAGTTTGTGTTGCTCTCAATAAGAAATTCTACTGTGTACCTGGAGTCAACTGTCAAGAAAAAGCTGTATTCTGTATTTTATTTTCCCACAACACTTTCATTTTTTAAAATCCGGTTTTGACATATACATTGCCTCGCTTTCTATTATTCATTCATGAATTCATTCATTCATTTAGTTTCATAGTTGAATATAAAAATTTGTAGATGATCATATCTAACACTCTATACTGATACAACTCACTTTTAAATTTCATCTTACAAATCTGTCAAGATCTCATTAAAAGAAAGAAAGGAAAAAAAAAAGCAAATGTGCTTGTGTGAATATACACAGTCACCAGGGCACACATACTAATTCAGCCTGGATCTCCTCTGAGCTCTAGATCTGTGTCAGTCTTGCCTACTTAATATCTCCATCTGGATGTTTCAAAGACTCCTGAATAAACATATCCAGGCCCATATTATTCCCTTTCAAACTGCTTTCTTCCAGTGTACCATTTGTCACTAAACTGGCTCCCTTGTTCATCCAAGTTCTCAACTTCAGAAATTTATTTTTTAACAAAAATTATTCCCTTACTCTTTCTAACTAGTCTATAGTCTTCATAAAAAGAGGGTCCTTTTATTCCCCCTTTATTCTTATATTTTTACAATTTACCATGGGGCCTGATAGAAAATAAGCTCTTAATATTTGTGTATAAGAAAGACTAGAAGTTTAATTTCCCTATCCTGAACCACTTCTAGCTTTGTGGTAGAGTATTTACAGGTGTCATTGCCTTAAAGTGTCTTTGTGGTGCAGGGACAGATGCTCCAGATGAACAGTCAGGAGACTTTCTCCCATCTCAACCCCCCAACTTCCCAACTGAGTGGGGTCATATCTGAGTACCATTTTGTACCTCTACAAAAGCACCATTAATCTCGTTTCTATGTACCATAGTATATTACTTCAAGGATCAATTTTGTTAATGATAAATATGGAAGTGTTTTTTTAAACTACAGAGTACTATATAAAAAACTGTCATTTATTTATAAAATTGTCTATCATACTTTATGGACAAATCCGTAACATAATATTCAGTCCCTGTGAAGGGCATTCATCCTTCTGTTTTTTTTTCAAGACATACAATCTTCATTCTGCTCTAAGATATGCAGAACCTCACATTAAAAACATGTATCAGCTCAGGCCTCAGAAAATGTTCATGCCAGGGCACACACCGAGTAACTGTAAATACAGTGTCTGCATGACGGTGCATATTTACAATACATTTTTATTCATTCTCTCTTGCCTGCTTTAATTTTTTTTGTCAGCCTGAAAAGTTGTTTTTTATTCATGCCATGGCCCTATTTTCTGCAACTCCCTCCTAGAATATATTATGATCGATATTTTGCATATCGTGGATATAGCACTTTTCAGTCTGAAAATACACTTTTCATGCTGATTCTATGTTTTCTAGGTCTTGTGTGTCAAATACCTCATTAATATTTTGGAGTAACTATTCTTCATTTGGCACTTATCTTCAAGGCTCTTAAAAATACATCCAGTGTCATTAACATTGTGCACATCTGAGATGCTAATATGTAAGAACATCTACATTTTTACACACTCAAGTGGAGGAGACCATGTTCAAAGTTTGCTGTTTTAAGGAATATAAACGCTTTCTTCTAAACACTCTGTGCCTAGTAATTGACTGCATAAAGCTTTGAGGTCTTTGGGATTTTGTTAAGATCATTGGATGCCAGTGTCAAGGCCAGAGATATACCTTGTTTGTTTAGTAAGTCCTAGTAATGTTTTGCTCATGGATGACAGGAAACATCCTAGAAATATAAAATTATGAATGTTTTTAGTATTCTAGCTTCCATGCATTTCTTTACCATGTTCACACAATGAATATTGTAACTTTGGTTAGATGCTTCCTTCATTCCTTCTGAGTTTTATGTATGCCTGTATCATTTAAAGGTGCATATGAATTGACGGGAAAAATAAATTATGTCTGTATCTTTTAACTTTATAGAGATACACTTGACAAGTAAAAATTGTAATTATCAAAAGTGTCCAAGGTGAAACTTTTATATATGTACAAATTGTGAAATGATTGCCACAATTAACCTAATTAGTATGTAGACCACCTCACATATTTATCTCCTTAGTGTGATAATATATAAGTTCTATTCTCTTAGCAAATCTTGAGTGTACAAACCTTATTTTTAATTATTCAGTGGATTGCCTTTCCAGAATTTATATATCTTTATAACTACAAATTTGTACATTTTGAACAACATCTTCCCATTTCTCTAACCCTCAGGTGCCTGCTAACCACCATCCTATCCTCTACTTCTATGAGACTTTTTAAGATTCCATAAATGTGAGATTGGGTAGTATTCATCTTTCTGAGGTCTAGCTCATTTTACTTAGCATAATATCTTCCAGGTTCATCCATGTTGAAGGAAAGAAATTCACATTTTCTTTATTCATTCATCCTCTAATGGACACTTAGGTTGTTTCCATTTCTTGGTTATCATGAATAATACTGTGGTGAATATGGAGGTGAAGATATCTCTTGGACATACTGATTTCATTTCATTTGAATCTATACCTAGAATTGGTTTTTTTTTTGGATTATTTGTTAGGTCTATTTCTAATATTTTTTAGGATGCTGATGCTTTTATGGAAAAGCAATTTATATTCCCACCAATAGTGTATAAGTTTCCCCTTTTCCCACATCTTTGTCAGCCTTTGTTCTAACAGGTATGAGGCAGTATTTCATTGTAGTTTTCTCTTTGTTAATTGGAAATATCAAGCACATTTTCATATATCTGTTAACTAGTTGCATGTCTTCTTTGGAAAAATGTCTATTCAGGTCAACATGCTCACTTTACAGTAGAACTGTTGTTTTGTTTTTTTTTTGTCATTATTGTATGAGTTCCTTGTGTATTTTCCATATTCACCTCTTATTGAATAAAAGTATTATAAATATTTTCTCTTATTCTGTAAGTTTTCATTTGGTTGGTTGTTTCTTTTATTGTGATGAAAAATTTTACTCTGGTGTAGTCCCACTTCTTTATTTATTCATTAATTTTTGCTTGATCTTTGGTGGCATATTTAAAAATATCCTTTTTAAGACCCATGTTATATAGCTCTTCCCTTGTGTTTCTTTTAGAAATTATATGGATTTAGGTCTTATGTTTAATTCTTTAATTCACTTGTATTGAGTTTTGTGTATGGTGTAACATAAGGATATGATTTCAGTTTTTTATGTAGTTACATGTTTTCCCATCACAACTGAAGAAAACTGTCTTTTCCACATTACATATTCTTGGTACCCTGATAAAATTAGTTGATCATACATGCATGGGTTTACTTCTGGGCCCTGTATTCAGTTTTGTTGATTTATGTGTATGTTTTTATGTCACTAAAATAGTGTTTTGATTATTGTGGCTTTGTAATTAAATTTGAAATCAGAAAGTATGAAATCATGAAGACTCCTTAAGCTATGCAGAGGCTTTTGTGATTCCATATAAATCTTACGATTTTTTTTTTCTGTTTCTGTGGAAAATTCCATTGGAACATTGTCAAGAATTTCATTATAATTATAGATTGCTTTGGGCAGTATAGATCTTTTGACAATGCTCATTCTTCTGATCCATGAATACAGATTATCCAACTATTTCTGTGTTTTTCAATTTCTTTTGTCAATATTTTATAGTTTTCTTTTTTGCTGAATTTTTACTTCTTTGATTCAATTTTTCTAAAGTATTTTATTATTTTTGATACTATGATAAATGGATTTTTCTCTTCTTTATTATCATTTGTTAGTTAATAGAAACAACTGATCTTTGAATACTGATTTTATAAGAGGCACACTATATTTTTACAGACTCTCCAAGTGGGAATTTTTCTGCGTATTTTAGGCTGAACATTAGATTTCAAACTGGAATTAAATGTTAGAGATGGGAAGAATGAGTGGAATGTTTCTCTCTTGCTTTTCTAGTCTGAGACATCATGCTGGATTGATATTCATGCGGCCTTTGCTGTCACCTCATATTTGTTGAAACATTTAGACCATAAATGAACTTATTGTCTTTCTTCCTCATTATTTATCTCATCTACTGAAGGGAGACACTGCAACTGTTATCTTCCCGGTGACTCATTAATCATAAGAGTTTTGAGCTGCCACATAAAACTCAATTAGCACATTCATGGGCATCCACATAATTTTAAACCTAGAAAATGAGCTACATGTGGTTGTCATTGGTAACTTTTACAACATAAAATCTGACAGCCTTGAGTATTATAAAGAGATGCAATTCTAGTTACAGTTGCTGACTGGGTTCTTAGTGATAAATAGGTTGTTGATGGTTTTAAGTGAACTTTTTCCATTGTTTAGCTTTAGATATATTTGGTTTCTAGAAATTCCCTAAAGCAAAATCAGAAAGTGCCAACCTCTGTCATTTCAGATACACTTTATAGTTGGTGCAATTTGACAGGCTGTGTTCAACTACTATTGAAAACTAATGACCATGTTTTATAAAACTGTAGTTTTATAGTTGTTACTTTCTGTAGGACTATGTAGGTTGATTATATTCATAGGTGATATTACTGGAAAGAGATTCTAAAAATCTAACAGACTAGTTTTAATTTTTTTTTTTAGTTTTCTTTACTTTTTAGTCTTATGCATTTGTTACTGCTTCTTATTGCCCAAATCATGCTCTTTGTTATATTTTATTTTTAGTCTCTAAGTAATTCTAGTCACATAGATTCAAGAAATAAACTTTCTTATTTTTTAATGCTTGAAGATTATTTTATTTCCCTTACATAATAGGGGATTTTTAGATGTTTGTATTGATTTTCCAGTTTATGTTTTATTTTCCTCATTTCACTCCAACCCTGATGACATTGTCTTCTATCATAAAACTTTGTTGATAAGAACTCTGCGAGTTGTTGGGTTCTTGTTCCTTTGTAGAAAATCTGTTTTTCTATAAAGTTATATAGAATTTTCTCTTTTTTTCTTGAACCTGTGAAACAACTTGGCAATACAACTGAGTCCCACTTCCTTTCTGTACCATATGCTCCATGCCTTCTCCATCTGAAGACATGAATGCCCCTTTCTAGGAGATCTCTTTCTATCAATTCTCTTTTTCTCTTCTCCTCGATTGTCTTTATTATATCCTGATGTTCCTATTATGCCTCTGGGATTCCTAGGTCAATTAATTTTCTTTTAAATAGTCTTTTTTATTTAATGTTCCTAACATACAGGAAATCTCCTTCATTAGTTCTTTTCTATTTAAACCTTATTTAGTTACTAGTTGTGCATTTACTAGTAATCATTTTGTTATTGTCAAAACCGTAAAGGGTCTGAGATTTTAACCTACTTTCAGAGTAACATGTTAGCCAGCCACAGTTTGGTGGATGTTGCTGGAAGCATGAGACCAACCTCTGTATCAGAGGAAAAGGATTCATGACCAACAGAATGGCAATGTCAAATGGGAATCATCAGTTCTCCTTTGCCCAAGTCCCATAGACAGGCATGTATAAAACTTGATAGCTCTTCAAGCATCACATCAAGAAAGCCCCAGCTTATGAAACTGAAATCTTCTAATATGGGCATAATGTAGGCCTGCCTTCTACTCCAGAGGTTAAATGTCACCTCTGTCTTCCAAGGCTACAAGCAAACTTGACCTTTATTTTAGAGGGAAGAACTATCACTATCCCAAGGATTCTTATAATTCAAATGTCCTTAAGAAGAGAATCTAAAACAAGGTAATCAGCCTGGCTTCCCAAAATGTTCAGAAATAGGAGAAATTTAAGGATTTCCCAACCATTATTATAGGTAGCCTTTAACTTTTTTCAATTTTGGAAATAATATTTTTCAGTTTTCCAAACTTAATGTTTGTGACCAATTTATTCATTTTTACATGTCTACTTATGGGAAGAATAGAAAAATACAAAATCATGTCTACAGTGATCATCTTAAGGTGATTTTCAAGAGTGCTCTTCTTTTAGGATAATGCTTATTAATCTTTTTGTGTGTATACCACTTTGGGAATTTGTTTAAATGTCGATTCTGATTTTGTGTGTTGGTGGTAAGACTTGAGATACTAAATTCCTAGCAGGATCCTGTTGATGCTACTGTGTTTTTCTTTGGGCAGCAGTTTGACACTCAGGGATCTATTAGACATACTTCCTTGTGGGCCAGTTCTGTTTGTTTGCCTTAGTTTAGAAGTTCATACTTTTAACTTTCTTTATAAATCTAGTATTGTCCATATTTATGAATGGAAAACAGTGGGATGTAATTAAATATGAAGTGTGTGGTTTACCTAAGTACCACTGAAGGTCTTTGTCTGAAAGCCCTCTCCCTGTGAGAAGTGGCCTTGGATCCCATCTCAGAAAAGAGAAGCTTCTCAGAGGGCCTCAGGGTCTCAGAGAATCTGCTTTTCTCTTTCTTTCTTTCTTTCTCTTCTTTTTTCTTTTTCTTTTTGTTATTTGTAAGATCATTGGTTGTAACTATGTAATCAAACTTTTCCATAATTCGAAAAATATCCAAAGTCTTGCCACAGGTCAAGGAGCATTTGTTCCAGAATAGCTCCTGAATATTAGTCACAACTGCCGGCCTTGTGATGTTTTAATATGCTTTATTTTCATTCTCCTCTTCCTAGCCCTGTGGTACTTTAAAAACCATCTCCCCACAAATACAACGAAAGCCAGCAGTCTAAAGCTCTTCTTACTTCTCAGTGCAGAGCCTTTGTAAGTCTGACTGGTGATGTATAAACAACAGAAATTTATTTTCTACAGTACCAGAGAATGTGAAGTCCACCATCGAGGTACTAGCAGATGAGGTTTCTGGCAAGAGCCAGCTTCCTGTGTCACAGATGACAATCTTGTCACTGTGTCCTCACATGGCAGAATGGTCTTTTTGTTGTTGTTGTTTGTTTTTATGAAGGCACTAATCTCATTCATGAGGGCTATACCCGGATGACTTAATCATCTCCCTCAGACCCTACCTCTTGATATCATCATATTGGGGGTTAGAATTTCAAAATAAAATTTCAGGCCAACACAAATATTCAGCATATTGCATAACCACTGGATAGGAAATAATTGTTCTGAAACTCTTTCAAAACAGCATTTTCATAGAATTGTACTTTTTCAATATTTCTGGCTAATTGAACTTTGTGGAAAAAGATAAAATACATCTTTGTTCCATACAAGTATGGCAATGGCTATTATTTAGGTAGGAACTTTAGTAATTAATTTTTTGTTTTTCTTCTCTGGTTGACAGATCTGTGATAATTTCATTTTTCAAATATTTTTTGAGAGTGTACTTAATGGAAGATATTACACTAGAAAATTTTCTGATATCTAAAATAACTTCTTAAAAATACTATATATTTTAAAAGTATTATATATATTATTATATATTATTATATATATTATATATATATGTAATTTTTATTGCTGTTTTATTTATTTTTTAATTTTTTTATTTTTTGCAGTGCTATGGACCAAACCTAGCATGGTAGGCAAGGATTCTACCATTGAGCTACATCCTCAGCCCTAATTGTGACATGTGTACATACAACTTTTCTCTTAAAAAGTTAAAACTTTGCTAATATCATACAAAATTTTGTAAATTTACCCAAATTTACTTTCAAATTTTAGTGAGTTGAGTCAGAGGGTTTTAGATGGAATTTTAGTGGAACATTCAGCATCTTTTTTCATTTACTATTTGAGAAAGTGATATAAATCAAAAAATGAAATTATCTGACACAATTTTATTTTATTAAATCACAGGTGAAAAACTGGCACTTTACAAATAGGCTATCCCAATTCCTGTATCTGATACTCGCCTTTCATGTATATTCACAACTGGCAAACACCTAGTTTTAAATAACACATTTGTGAGTGACCTTTTAAGAAAATTAACAATGTCTTTGTTTAGAGTGCAGAGGGCATGGATTTCACAGAGCATTTCCCACTAAATGGAGTATATTACTCCAATATCACAGCCTTGTTGTCAGGAAGTGGCACTTCATTAAGATAATGTGACCTTTAGAGTAGTCTCCCAACCTTTCATTAAGGCTTTGGTAGTGGGATTTGCGCTTTAATTTCTGTAGTTTTTTGATAGGTTGGAAATAAAAAGTAACTGAAGCCTATCTTCTTTATTTTACTTCAGCTATACATTGTATGAGGGGTTTTTGTTTGTTTGAGGGATGTTGATTTTTTGTCCCTAAAATGCCATTTAATGTCAGCTGAAAGATTTTTATTCAATCCAGGGATTATCTGCCAGGAAAATGTCTCTTCTAATTAAAGTCCAATTAGCAAGTTTATACCTATTGTGGAATAGAAGAAAGGGGGTGGGGAATGGCTATGTGGAATAGAGTCAAAAAAAATTTTTTTTCCTACAGCATCTTCAAAAAAGCTGAGAAGCTCCCCCAAGCCCTTTTTCTTATTTTGCAATGACAATGAGATAATATTTATTTCATTGTGCTTTCTATGATAACTTAAAGTTGTTTGTTTATCCAGAGCCATTACTGAAAGTAGGGATTTAATTTCTTCTAAAACCATTTTTATGGCTGAGTCAAAGTAGGCAATTTAGTGGAAAGAGGAAAAGGAAATGACTATTCTGATCAGGCCAGAAATAGTATTTCTTAGGAAACATTTATGTGTCACTGGGTTTATTTACAGGATTAAATTTTATGATCAGAATTGAGACTTTCACTGAGTGTCTTGAAAAATATTTACAGGTAAATTATTGTTTCTGTTTTAATTTGTGTACATTATGAGGTGCCAGAGCATGATTTCTTGATCACAAATTTGGCAATGCTAACATTCAAGTTCTCTCTGTAATACATTTGAAATAGAACATTTGTATTACACCCCAGGAGTACCTGCATTGTGTGAAAAGGCAGGACCCTATGGTGGGGTAAAAGCTGACTAGTGAGGTATTAATTTTTCTACTAGACCTGCAGCTTTGGACTAAGCTTCCATTTAGTTTTCTAAGCTTTCATTTCCCTATTAAAATAAAAATAAATAACAGGAAACCTGACTATAGTGGTTTAATAAACAGAAGTTTATTTTTCTCATATAACCAGAAGACAGAAAGTGGGCAGTACAGATAGTCGAGTTGCCCAGAGTTATCATCAGTGACTCCATTATTTTTGTCTTTCTTTTCTTTGTATGATTGTGACACTGCTATCAGATGGCTGCTAAACTCCCTTGGGTCATGTCTGCTTTCTAGGTAGAAAGAAAGGGATAGGTTTTTCTTCTGATGGAATATTACCTTTTATTTTTTTAATTGAAGTAAGAGATTCATCCCTAGTTGACTTGTCTCCACTCCTCATTAACCAGATGATGTTATGCAATCTCCCCTAATTGCAAGATAATCTGGGAAGTCAAACAATTAGCTTTTTGGATTCTAAATTAGAGGAAGGCAAAGAAGAACACTATCTAAAAGGGGTGCCAATCATGAATGAATAAAGAATATATGATGTATTAGCTTTTCATTACTGTGCCCTGGATACCCGAAAAGAACTAATTAGAGGAGGAAAAGCTTATTTTGGGTTCACAATTTCAGAAGTTCAGTCCATGGTCAGCTGAATCTGTGGCTCTGAGCCTGAGGTGAGGCAGAATAACATGGAAAAAGAGTGTGAGGGGAAAAAAAGCTTTTCAGCTCATGGTATCTATAAAGAAGAACAAGAGAGGGAGAGAGGGAGATAAAACTTGACTGTAACTTTCAGAATCCATGCAACTCCAGAGCTTAATTAAGGACCACCTGAAATTTTGAGGAAGAAGCTAAACAAAAGTAGAAAATGCATTCTGTTTGCTAATTGTGGATCATGTAGGGTGTATTGACATTCACTGCTTTGAAATAGGGAGGGCATGATCTGAAGGTCATGGCAGATCATTTTCAAACCATATATTATTTATTCAAAAATATCTACATTAGGTGAGAGGTTTCGTACTCTAGACTCCATCTATTACGGGAAATAATAGGCAGAAAAGAACAAATACCAACCACATCATGGGGTAAGACTTTAATCATGTTTTTTTTTTTTTTCTCCTGTTACTATCAAAATAACTGCCACAACATTTAGTTTATAGAGTGGTGTCCATTTGAAAAGCCAAAGCAATTCTAGATGCATTTCTATAACACATGATATACAGAATATGGTCTGACTTTCCTACTCAGAGTCCTGTCACCATCTCCAAGCATCTTCATCATGGAGCCATTATCTCAGAAAGTTCCAGTAATGTAGGAGCCTTTCTGTATTTTTCTTGACTTCCTTTACTAATCTTACCCTATTGACAATTTATAACCCCTGCACCATCTGGGGAACAGACTGTTGGCTGCCAAGTAGACTCATTAACATTCCCCTCCAGGAACTCTTGCTGTTTAATTAGGCTGTCGGCTGGATTCAGGCAGTGAAAGCCTTAGGTGGCTGTGTAACAAATCCATGACTCCATGCATTCAGATGTCAAGGTCACCAAGATTCCAGCTTACACTCAATATTATAAAGGGGATCCAGAACGTTGGCTGCTAAAATCCAAGTTATCAATGACTTCACCTTAAAGGGGACTTTCCGTAGTTAATTGAGACACTAAGTCATCCCCCACTGAATTCACAGCTGTCACTACTGTGCTATTCGACAATTTCCTAACCCCTGGGCCATCGGGTCTGGCAGGCAGGCTAGATTTCTTGTCAAAACTAGTCAATAGTGTTTGTTGAGCACTATCTAAACCCAATACTGAAATTACTATATGTGCTATAATTAAATGCATCCGATTAATTCAATTCTCTGAGGACAGATTGCTGAAAGTGTTAGCACTCTCAGCATACTTGATTCAAGTTGAACAACGTTCTCTTTTTCATGCCAGATTGGTGAAATTCTATTATAAGGAAAATGTCTCTCAATTGAATTGTTTAGTTAATATTAAATAATCACTTTCTAATCACTTGTATGAAGAAAGGCGAAAACAGTCATTATATAAAATGGGTCCTCTAGGTGTTTTCCAAATCCAGAAGCAGAACCATTGCAAGAATGTATTAACCAACTCTGATACTTTGTGACTGAATTAAATATTCATGCATCTACCAATACATCCACCCAGTTCTTCCATTTGTCAAATATATATTGATCATTCGCCTTTAGTTAGACCCTACACTAGGTAATATTAATATAATAGTTACTCATAGAATATGCCTCCATTCTAGCAAGGGAAGCAGTTTTTCATCAAATAATCATGAAAACCAAATATAATCACAACAATGATCAGTAGACAGGCATATTTCGTGACCACTCATAGTTGGTCTAATTTGGTGAACAGAGAAGTAATCCCAGAAGAAAATGCTTGGATCCATGAAAAACAAACAATAAATTGGGGAAAACCTAAACAACATTTAGAGGAGGGAGACAAAAAATTCTCTAAAAAAAGAGAAAGCCCACATAGATACTCTGGTTCAGGGGTAGCAAGGGCATATCTATAAGAGGGCAGGTAAGGCTAGTTTTCAGAGTTAAGGGAAAATCATACTGGGTGAGACCTAATGAAAAGTTTTTGTACATCTATCAAGATTGTGAAACTATTTTCCCTAGTGTGCATAAAATATTGCCTTCAAGGAGTGTCTTTTTTTGGAAATGTGCCGTTTTCTTCAGGCTGTCTAAATTTAATCTTTCCTTAGTCTAAAAGAAAAAGAAGGGAATAAATTTACAGGCTCAGCTTTGCTTTTCCTTCCTACCTATGGTCTTGAGTAATAAAGAATATGATTCTCATAATCCTTATAGTGAGCACAGAGGGAAGTGTCAGTGGAATTACTTTAAAATGGGTCTTTTCTAGTGGTGCATAAAAATGCTTGGTGCAAGAGATAATTATTGCTGTTAGTCTTGAAATAAAGCAGCAATATATTGTGTGAGGATGAAGCTTTTCACACCTGTTTTACCTGTTTCTGCATACACATTTCTTTTGTTCATCTTTATCTAACATTTTTTTATCTAAGTTTTCTTTGAAATCCTAATTCTATGGAGATAAATATTTTGTTCTTTCCATATAACGTTTTTCTTGGTTGGTTACAGATGTCAGTAGTAGTACGTGAGCTGTGATTCTTTGGTTCTATTCTTTTTTTTTTTTTTAATTTTGTAATCCCTAATTGTACTGATGGAATGCTCATAGACCCTATTTTCAAGAGAGAGAAGTAAACTCATATTCTCCAAGAGAAATCATACATGGGGCTAAATACAGTAAACTCCCCTTCCTTCCAAATATTTGTTATAAAGATATCTGTGGGGTAAAAGGAAAAAAAATATTTAAGTATAAACACTTAAATAGTATAAATTTCATTGATGTATTCTGGGATGCTATAATACGATTCTTCTTTTAAAGGCTTAATTTGCAAAAAAAAAAAAAAAAAAGGTTACAGAGTATGAACAATTCTAAGCATCCCCCAAGCAGCAAATGCTATGTTTGATATATGGCATTGCTTTAAAGATTTTCAATCAATGCTTTTGCTCTGGATGGTTGCTAAAATTAGTCTTAATTATATTGATAGTAGTCTGTGTTTAATAATTAATATTTAATATTATTAATATTTGTAGTCAATTTAACTGAAAAACATATAATTCAAAATTATCTTTAAAGTCCAGGCTTTATAACTAGTAACTATTTTACTTCAGCCATTATATCATATCAGCTACAATGTACATGTGGTAGAATAGGGTCTTAGAGCCTTAGGCCACAAGATGATCCTGAGTTTATAAATAAATTCTTTAAAACAGCAAGTTTCTGAAATTTTACAAAGTCATACGATTATCATTAATTTTTTTCTTTTTCTTTTATTTTTTCTTCACTTTATAATATGAGGCATTTAAGAAAAGAGAAGAGTAGGGCTATAATACTCATTAACATGCCAGAAAACATTACCAATGGGAAAAGCCTAAATGAATTGGAATTAGTTTATGTGCAGATGAAAAAGCTAATGGTCTTTTCATAAGTCAATAATCATTTTAAGCAGCAGGAAAGTATTTTATGAGCAGGAGTTTGATCAGCTGGTTTTATTTTTTAGTGAAAATAAAGTATGAGAAAATAAATCTAAATCAGAATTTTAAACAGAGAAATATTCTATTAAAGATGTCCAGTACTATTATACATGCTATATGTTTTCCTGCTTAAAATCCTCATTCACAGACAATCAAATCTACAACCTGATGGTCTTTTCCTAGGGTTGCAATAGTGGCTAAAGGAAAGAAACACCTTGGACTGCTCCATGCACTGGAAGGGGGAGTGTGGAAGAAAGGCAGGATGTTAGCATCAAGAGATATCTGAACTTTAGACTTTTTCTCAGCCTCCAGGATAGCTAAATAATTTTCTCTTTGTCTTCCATTCATTTCCCAAAGACAAGAAATAAATCAGCAATTCAGTTTCATGTGGCCAATTGTTTGAAACTATTTTTAAACTACAAAATGACATATTGCAGTAAATCCTTGAGCTAATGCTCAAATAGTTTTGCCTGTTTCAGCCTTTCCTAAGTTGTACTAATGAAAGCTTCACATTACAGGAGATATATAGAGGCACTTGGGTAACTATAGAAGTCTCCAACTGGATTCAGACAGATGGGGTTTAACCACATCTTGCACTCATACATCACAGGAGTGTAAGAGCTGGAAGACAGGTGCGAGGGGGAGGCGCAGATTTTCTTGGTAAGTTTAAGAATGAAAAGTGGAAAAGGACTCTTTTCTTTCTTTTATTTAACATTAAAAAATAGCATTTAAATCTTATTAGAACAGCAGAAAGAAACCATGTGTTAACTTTGAAGAGAGGAGAGACATCCAGTGTTTTGGATCTTTTCTAAGGCAGCCATACTATTGGGTGAGGTAACACAGCAACTTCATCTCGAAGGAAAACTGCAGGAACTTTTTTTTTTTTAAGTGTTCTTTTTCCATCCTGACAGGATTATTGATAGAGAAAGAAACTCAAGGTCTTAGGCCTTGATATTTTTCTCATTCTATGGTAATCTTATTGCTGGAGATTGTTGGCTCAGCTAGTTCTTAGCTAGATGCTGGGAAGATAAATTTGAACTTGTGCTTGTGACACCACTTAACTTGTAATAATGATTGTTATCAGTGCTTCTCCATCCTGTTTGGATGGCAGGAAGTTTGGCTATGTGTGTGCGAGTGCTTTTCAAACTGTGAATGGCATTTCAAATGCCCAGCTACTTTTCCCAAAGTAGTGGTTAGGAATTACTACTATCATAGAAGTATAAATGCATTTTCATTATTTAGGGCAAGAAAATGTCATTGAACCCTTTGTCTCTAACAATAAGGGAGCTAAATTGTTCATTGATTTCTTAGCCAATCATTTGGCAAGAATTGTGTGTGTGTGTGTGTGTATTTAATCTAGAAAGTTCTCTTTATTTACTAAAGATTTCTTTTTACTGTAAACTTTGTGATCTTTGTATTCTTTGTGTTCAAACTTGAAAATTATTATTTTTTTTCATTTATATTTTTGTGAAGTGGAGCTGGGCATGTTTTTTTGTTTGTCAAAATAGTGTATATACATTGTATTGAGAAAGTCAGGCTAGGAAGTAAGAGTTGAGGGAAAGGAGATAAAGGAATTAATATGCAAAAGTAGATAATCTGCCTTTTTAAGAGTTTATTTCCCACAGATTTCAACAGTTTAAAACTACTGTAAATTAAAATCATCTATATCAGACAACAGATACAAATTAATCAAAATCGGTGTTTCATTTTAAACACTTTTGAACTAATGACTTTTTAAAATATTTTCATAGTCCTAAGTCTTGCTGATATTTTTGAGATATCTTAATAGCTCAGCTGTTACTTAATAGTCAAAGCTGTCACTTAATAGTTGAAATGACTCTCAAAGTGTGCAAAAGCCAGAAACTTTGTACACCCAGGAATCAGACTCCAGGAATTCAGCCCACATCTTCTCAACCTGAAGTTGTCTGAATCAGATGTGGACATTCTCTATAGACAGAAATCAACATTAAGTCAGGTGGAACTGTGTTGTTATTGAACTTAGGATAGAGATTTTCTAGGAAGTAAATAGTTTAAAGAAAGCTAAGTGAAATACAGCAGCAGATTCAAACAATGTAGTTTCTGGCCCATACACATACCATGAAATCCAAGTTCTACATGTTACTTATTTTTAATTGTATTATTCTGGAAATAGATGAAATATGCAGATGCTGTAATGATGTAGATAAAATTGGAGAAAGACTGTCAGGGCTAGCAACAAAGGAATCTTGTCCACTCTATTTCTAGAGGAGGAAGGGGAGGATGAAGTAGTAGTCAGAAAGGAGAGTTTTGTAGTTCCTAACATCTTGTTAGGAGTTGCTGTGGTCTTCAGTCAATGGACAGAACCAACCTGCTGTCACTTGGCAGGAAGAAGTTTGTTTAAGAACACTCTGACCTCACTCTTCTATTGCTGATGTTCTACTGTTTGCTCTCAAGCTCAAATCCAACTAAAAGCAAGGAGGAAGCAATCTTAAGGATGTAGCCCATCAGCAAGCTTCTCAAACAACAGAGCAGTCTGGAGAAGTGTAGCATGCTGACCTGGAGAGGCCGGTGAAACCTCTGCATGTAAACCCCATGCAGCCTGGCTGTTTTTGTGACGCTCCAACTAAATTAGCTCGGCTTTAAGTGGAAGGAAGCTTTTTGTTACATTTAGAGTAGGATTTAATAATATATAATTGAAAAAGTATTTCAGCTAATCACTGTTGACTTAAAGATTCCTATTTAACAGTTAAATATATTAAGAGTATACAGCAGATTCAGAAGTGAGAATAAGTTATAAATCTAATATTTAACAAGAAAGGATAGACATTATGAAGGCAGGTAGGTGATTTGGAAACTGAAGTGATTTT
Organism: Ictidomys tridecemlineatus; assembly: GCF_052094955.1. Classification (NCBI taxonomy): domain Eukaryota; kingdom Metazoa; phylum Chordata; class Mammalia; order Rodentia; family Sciuridae; genus Ictidomys; species Ictidomys tridecemlineatus. Next base: position 119,545,160 of record NC_135479.1, read on the forward strand.
GATGTCAGTAGCCTCTTGGATGGGGCATTACTATTAAAATTTATATAACGTGCTTAACCACTGGTACCATTATACTCTATGAACCCATGTGCAGTTGGCAAATAACCTACTACTTTTATTGTTACCAGGACTCCCTGGATGAAATCTTAAGTACAAATCACTGATAAGGCAAATAATATCCATGGTAATATATATAATTGAGTCTTGTAATGTTAAACAAACAACTAAACGTTATAAAGTTAATGCCTTTTAGACTAAAAACAAGTGAGTATTCTGTGTAGAATTTGCAAGAGATTATTATTTCTTGGATATTTATGATCAAATTCACTGATCTTGTTAAAACATTCCACAAGGACATTTGAGGTATGGTAATCCCAGTTCAAATGAATGGCTTCCTACCAGACCCAACTCTGTCACCCATGATAAGAACCAAGCCTGAGTAATTCAAGTCCTTTTAGACACATGTTCATGTTTGAAACAAGGAATGCAAGAGCAGGTGTCACAATATAGCTTTCAACATATGGTAAGCTCTTCACTGCAGCTGGCTGCAATCCCTGTCAAAGGTCACAGAGACAAAAAGACACAGAGTCAGAAGTGGCTATGTGCTTCAAAAGCACATTCAGGAAACTGCTATTATAGACTGCATTCACTGAACCAGAGAAAAACCTATCCCTTTCATCAATAATGTAGTGTGAATTGAAAGCTGATTCTGAATTTTGTTATGTAAGTTCCCATGTAACTGTGAGCAACAGAGAAACAGAAAATTGAATTGAGAAGGTCAGAAACCTTCCACATAGCAGAATATGGTCTTAATATGCTGTCTGACTCCAGACCCAAGTGACATCGTGAACAGGGAGCGGTGTAACAGAATCCACTTTGAGATTGAAGGAGTTAGCCCCTTGAGTATCTGTATTCACTGCATCACAGAGAGGAAGCGGAAGGCCTGAAAAGTGGCCATGCTGCTATCATTGAGGCACAATGGCCACTTGGCCACTCTCCAGATCCGGCTGTGTGGGAGGAAAGGTTGATGAATGGATATACACATTTCAGGGGAAAAGACAAAGTTTCACTTCTCACAAAGAGAAATGACATTGAGACCACCAAGAGGAAAGAAGCAGTTTGATTATCTGTCACCTTCTCTGGGGAGCCTTTCCTGACACCACAAGCCTGGGCCGGGCAGCTCTTCTGAGGACTCTCCAGCCTCCCTGCATGCCAGGCCTCAATCATGGTGTGCAGTCTGTAATTACTTTTTGATATCATGCACTGGCCAGCAAGTTCCATGAGGGCAGGGACTATCTCTTCAGTGTTCTTTCTAGCACTCTGCACTGAGTCTGGACCGAAATCTTTGTGCATACCTGTTTGTTGCCAGGCTTACCAGTACCTGGCTGCAGTCTTCCAGAAGCAACCAAAAGTGTTTGTAACTGGAATGAGGAAGAACTATTGTGACTGAAGGAGCATTGCCTTTGTTTTCTTTTTTCTTTCTTAAAACTATGATTTTTTTTTCTTTCTTTTAGTGAGGAGGGTATTGTTTTCTTCATTAGTTTGTACACTTTCCTAGACTAAGGTAATAAATGCTGGTTTGGAGAACAGATTGTCAGAGTTTATTCTGGCAGGAAGAAAGTATATCTGCTGTTATTTATTCTTAATTCATTTTGTCCCATTGTCCTAGAGGTGGAACACCTATAAAAATGTAAATATAGTCTAAAATAGATTTTTATGTCTACTTATTTTTGTGTACCTGTGTCAATTTCCTTTAAACATTTATAGAATTGGAAACTTGGGACTTAATAGGTTGCTGCTTATCCTCACCAAAGACCTTGCCAGGCTTACCAGTACCTGGCTATAGTCTTCTAAGAGCAGGTGAGAGATCTCATCAGAACACACCTGTAGGCAACCTAGTCTTTCTCCAAAGCAAAGCCACAAACTCTCCTGAGACCAATGTTGTCATTTACCAAGAATCAAAGATTTTAAAGGAAGTTTGCTAGGATTTTATAAATCTTTATGAGTGTCAAGACTCATCTGACATTTTTCTCTTTGATTTTTTTAAACTTCAACGACCTAAGCAATACTCAAAATGGAATCTTCAGTTTGTCAATGGATGTTTTGAGTAGGGAAAGGAAGATCATTTTCCTTACCTTGTAACTTATATTTTTGCATTCCTGACTCACCAGAGCAATGAATGATTTTACAAGTTCTGGATGAATACTATTTAAAATATGTCAAAATTTATAGAAATAAAAGTAATATTAGGATAAAAGAAATTTAGAATTTACATAAAACTTAACAAAAGTGTTGGGGAAAAAAAAGGATTAAAGTAGTGACAGAATATCTACCAAGATGGGCTTTTGTGAATGTTGTGAGCACCAATGTTCTTTCAGCTAAACTCATTTTGGAGGGCTTTTGGGGGTTCTCTGTGACAGAGAGGTAAGCTCAAAGTTTTACCTACTTCTTGGTGTCAAATCTACATATTATGAAGCGAAAACTTGAGCATTCAGAGAGGAAACTGTAGTTCTTAAACTGAAAGTAAAAACATGAAAAAAATAATCCTGGAAATCAGAATTTCTTGGCTTGTAAACATTGACCTCATTATAGTTTAGCAAAATGAATAATCGTCTAGAGGATACAGAAAATTTTAATCCAAATATCTTTTTAAAAAGGAGGTGCATTTATCACCTCCCTTGCAAAACTCCATTGGAAGAATGGACCCCTCTAAAATAGATCAGCCATATAAGAAATTGCCAGTTACTTTATGTTTGTTAAAACCCCCTGATGCTACATATTTTTTAATTATTGGGGTACATTAAAAAATTTACTTTAAAAATTACTTAAATCTATAAATTATCATAATATTATCTTAATCTTAGAATTCTACACAAATGTATGAATTTTGATTATTAAGACTTGAACATAAAATTATTAGACCTCTGTGATGATTAGGTAGAATAAGAATTTTTAAAATACTATTAGGTTAGCTTTTATTGCATGTAATGAGAATCTCCCAGATGGTGTAGAAATCATTAAAAATTAATTTTATAACCACTGGACTTGTCTTAAAGTGTCTTGAACTGATAAGCCTTCCTAATCTTCTAATGTTGCTCCAGTTCACTGATGAAGTAAAGTGGCTGGCTTTTTTAAATTGATAATTCTATTATATTATTAAAGTATAGCACACTCAGTTTGCCTTATGTTTTTAAAATGAGTAACTATTTCTCAAAGAAAAATGACACTATATTATAGTGAATCCCATACATTTCAAGTATTAAGACTCTAAATGTAAACCTTTGTTGTAAACTCATTTTATTGTAATCAGTGTTTTAATATTTGTTGAGCGAGAAAGCTTGATAAAAAGGTACTTTGAATTCAGAATCTATTTAAAGCAAGTATTTACTAATTTAAACAGCATTTTATTAATTTGAAAAATACAAGTATGTAATACATATACATATACACATACATATACTTATTGCAACATATGTGTGTGACTGAACAATTCTTGCAGTAGCTCTGCTGTCCTGTTAGGGGTTCATGAATTTTGTTGCACTGTTGCTCCAGACTCTGTTTAAGATAACATATAATATTGGTGTCATGGAAAAAAGACCACCCAAGAAGCTACTCTGTTAATGGGTCAATACTTCAGGTGCTTCTGATGTCACACTCGTGCTAGGAAAAAGTCTCTTCTTAGGTCATTGAGGTGCCAGTTAATGCACTGCTGGGGCAAACACACAAACACATACTTTTGTTTTCTAAATAAGTGCAAATATCCCCCAAAATTCCCAATTAATGCCACAGACTAATTGATGCCACCAAATGATTCTGAATTGTTTTAGTGTGAATAGTTTTTCAGCTCCATTTATATTTCTGTAGGTTGGGTTAAGTTCTTCTAAACTCATGCCATTATGTATCCTGAATTCTTTTATAATATTTGTGGAAACATAATCTTATTGTTTGCTTTTCAAATGCTACTTTGCTCAGTTGTTTTCATCTGCTTCTGTCCACTTATCAATTAATAAGGATGTAATTTTTCTCCGTTGTCTTTTTTATACCTACGTAGATTTTTAGGTATTTAAAATCTGTGTATTTTCATATATTACACTTACATGCCTTCTGGGGAGATTAACATGTTTATAGCACTTCAACATAAGATGTTAAAATATTTCAACTATGTCTCATGCCTAATAGGCTTGCCAAGTTTTTTGTGTGTGTGCATGTGAGGGTGTGTGCCTATACCTGTGTGCTATTGAATTCCTTTTATCAGTTGGCTACAGAACATCATTAGGCCCAATGCCATGGCCTTAGAACAAAACAATGTTAGGGCATTTGTTCGAATAAGATGAGATTATAAAACTCTGTAAAGAAAAATGAGAAACAAAACCAAAATCGTGATGGAAGAGGGTGAGAAAGTTTGAGCAATGCAAAAATAGGAACAAACTAGATTTACAAGTCCCAGGTGACTACTTAAGTCAGTCCTCACTAGTGTTTCAGTAATAACTTTCTGCTTTTTTTGTTTTTAATATCTGCTGCTTGTTTTCAAATGTATGGCATAACAGTCCTTATATTCCGCACTTTCTAGGACTGATTCCACTCTCCATGTTCTGTCTTTTTTCCCTGTAAGTATACATTAACTTGTCAGACCATGTAGGCACATTCTGTGGTTCAGAAAATATGGTCACAACATAAAAGACACAACATCAAAACAGGCTGTTAGAGTTGCCAACGAGGATTTATATCAGCTGCCATTCAAGAATGCTGAAAGAGCTATACAATGTTTACATGAAAGAAGATATCGGTGTTGTGATTAGAAGTGGGGGAGTCTGTACTAAATTCACATTCTCATCCTGCCATTTAGGACTGTGACCATGGACAATTGATGTAACCTTTTAAATTTTGGATTCTTCATCTGAAAATGGGGATCATTAAAGCACCACTTCAGAAGGTTTTAGTGAGACTAAAAAGGCCTCATGTAAACTCTCAGTAAATGCTGACTATTGCTGGCTGCAGTGGCATAAACGTAGTCCCAGTGACTCAAACCTGTAATTCTAGTGACTCTAGAGGCTAAGGAAGGAGAATTGCAAGTTCAAGGCCAATCTCAGCAATTTAGTGAGGGACTAAGCAACTTAGTGAGACTCTGCTCAAAATAAAAAATAAAAAGGGCTGGGGATGTGGCTTAGTGGTAAAGCGCTCCTGGGTTAGATCCCCAGTAACAAAAGTAAGTAAGTAGCTAAATAAAAGAAATGCTAGCTATTGTTATTTTTAGTTATCTTTATTACATTAGACACCAAATAATTGGACATTAACATTTGAGTCCTTATCAAATGTCTAAAACCAAAATTGTAATACTAGATAATTGTGGTAAGAATTTTCTATATATTTTTTCTTTAGAACTCTGTATTTTATGAATTAGGCCATCCTGCATTTTAAATTAAAGATCTATCTATATTGCGTAGACACAGTCACTTGATTGCTCCTTGCTACACATATCATTAAAAGGCTCCCAATTGCTTGTCTTTCAACTGATTATTATTATGGTATGGCTTAATTATTGAAAATTGAGAAAGTAAATAAATATTTAAAGAGGTAACAAAGAGTTGAGTGTGGCGGTGCATGCCTTAAACCCAGCTACCTGGCAAGCAGAGATAGGAAATTCACAAGTTCCAAATCAGTCTAGGCAATTTAGCAAGACCTGTGTCAATTTAAAAAAATGGGTTGAGTGTAGCTCAGTGGAATAATTCATGCCTAGCATGTGTGATACCCTAAATTCAATCCCTAGTACCACAAAGAAAAAAAAAGTGAAAAAGGCAAAAAAAAATTCTATTTCATATATAATTGCAATAACAGTTTTTATGACTGTAATTTGATCCCCTTTCCTTTTAATTCTTTAAGCTAGACTATAGAACTGGATGGTAAGTTATAATCTATAATCATTTTAAGATGTTTGAGGGCAGGGATGTACCTTAGGTATAGAACACTTGACTAGCATAAACAAGGATCTGGGTTTTATGTCCTGCACACACACACAAATATTTTCCTAAAAATAATTATCCACCCCCACCTTTTTTTTTTCCCTAAAATGTGCTCATCCATACTTTAGAGTTTACAGAGTGGCAGTCTCCCCATAGGCTCACTGGCACTCAATGATTCTTTTTTAAAATATCATTGAAGGTTTTCAGAGGCCAAATTTATAAATTAAGTAACACAATTGTCTTCTGTCCTCAGTAATTAATGAGACACTGTTTGGTCAATAATTGTTTTTTATGTTCCTAACACTATGATCAAATTTGTTCGTTTTATATTTGAAAGAATTAAGCAGGATCAAAATTCATCTTGTTTGTTATTTGAGTTGCATTGAAAGCATTTTATTCCGTCATGTGGCAAAGAAGTGATTGCACAAATGGTGATCTTACAGCTCTGAGATAAGCTGTGGGAATATAGAGCAGCTCTACATTTCTCTTATAAATCATCATCCTGAGTCCCATAGAAGGCAGACACACAGACAGTGTAATTTAATAGCTCTGAGGAGGTTACCACGGTTACCTGGAACCTCAGGCTGGAGGCTGCTTCCAAGGCTCATTGTACTAACACAATTACTTGTTTGAATCGAAGTGAAAATGTTCGAATATTATTTTTTTAACCTTGTTAGTGGCAAGAATTATATTTTTATTTATTCTGAAGCATGGTGAAGGATGTATTTGAAGTCAGTTAGGCAGTTTTTTTGTCAAATAAATCCTTTGTGGCCTGCTTGACCTACAGATAAATTTCAGTATTTATATTCACTGTTACTCAAGAGGAGAATTGAATGGAAATGACTGGTAAGCATGGTGATGAAAACTCATTATTTTATTATTGGTTGATATTTCCTTAAAGAAGACAGTGGTAGGAATGGAAGGATGATCACAAAAAGCAGAGATCAGTTACAAACTCCTGAATTGCATATTCAAATCTCTCATACTTCTATCCGTCATTTATAACCTTACCTTCTGTCTCCATCCATGATGTTTTCTACTATCTCACTAACATACCATACACATTTAATTTTTTTGTCTGTTTATTGTTTTTCTCACCCCAATAGAAATAACTTCCATGAAGGTGAGGGTTCTGCTGTTCTTTTCAGGGCCCTACCACCTGTTTAGAAAAGTGACTAGCAGCCCACAGCAGGCATTCAGTAACTGTTAGTGAATGCATTTACAAGCAATGGTAATTCTATAAAATGCTTTGAAGAATAAGGTGAAATCTATGAAACTGTGTGTTAAGAATAAATTCTAACATGTCTAACTTTTTTTTTTCCATACTAGGGATTAAAGGTAGTGGTACTTCACAGAGCCACATCCCTAGCCATTTTAATTTTTTTTTTTTTTAAATTTTGAGACAGGGTCTCATTAAGTTGCTTAAGGTCTCACTAAAAGCAGAGATCCATTACAAACTCCTTGATTACATACTCATATTTCTAACACCTCTACCCCTCATTTATAACCCTACCTTCTATCTAAATCCATGGTGTTTTCTTCTATCTCACTAACATACCATACACATTTTATTTTTTATCTGTTTATTGTTTTTTGCACCTCACTAGAAATAACTAATTTGCTTAAGGTCTCACTAAAAAATTGCTTAGACTGGCTTTGAGCTTTGCAAATCTCCTGCCTCAGCCTTGAGAGATGCTTGGATTATAAGTGTATACTACGGCATCTGACTGAACTTTTGATGCACATATCTCAAAGATATAAACAATCTACATCTAGCTAATCAAAGTTTTTAAATGAAAATGAATATCTGATGATATCTAAGTTGTTTTAGACCAGATCGTCATTATTTAGCAAAAGTATTTTAAAGCCAAATTTTTCAGTAGCTAGAAATATGATTCATTACAAACAATGATAATTCTAGAAAATGTTAAGGAAATCTCGTGATTTGGGTATTGCTGTTTAGTAATTCCTTTCAATTATTGAATAGAAACTTAATAATTTAAATTCTGGATATTGAAAATGCTTTTATGAAATAAATACATTAATTTTCCAGCTTTTACAACTAGAGTGTATCAAGTATAATTTACTTAAAAACATTTGTGTTTGAACACTCCTTAGATATTTGGTATTATAGTTATATTAATAAATAGTCATTATCTTTTAGAATTACAAAATGCAAATATAACTACACATAAAAGGATATATCCTAGAATTTTCCATGCAAAATATTATAAGGGGACAGTGGATAAGAATGTGGGTAGGGTAGGTTGGTGGTCATTGGTGCTAGGGATGAGTGCCAGGTGTGATGATTAAAGTATTATTTGCTCTACTTCTTTGAAAATATTCTCCATAATAGGAGAAAGAGGAAGATAAGAGGAAAAAATGTAAGAGTAGAAGATAAAAGTGTTGTGAAGAAATAGAGTAAATATTAGAGAAATATATAAGCAATTTTATGTAAAACAATGAATAAGATGGGCAGTAAACATTACTGAACACTTATATGCCACACACATGGTTCCAACTCAACTCCTATAATCTTAATAATCCTGTGAGCTGGGATCTATGATTATTATCATTTTTCAAATAAGGAAATTGCAATTCAAAGTGAGAAAATTTTATAAGATATAGGTGATGAAGCTTTTAAAACATTTATGTTACTGAACCTAAGACACCAGTTTAGGGTGTTTTTACATCATCAGAAGCATTACATTGTAAGGCGCAAGTGTATTGCAAGACAAGCTGTTATTTTATGTATCTCTAAGAAAGAAAAACTTAGAATTTTTATTTTATACTTATTGTAAGAACTCTTATGTTGCTTTACATAAAGCTTTTTGTGTGTTGTTATAGATCACTACTGATTATACTAAAAAGGGGAAATACAAATTGAGATCTTTCTAAAATATTTTACATTCTGAAGTTCATTAAAAAAGTTTTGAATGTCTCTATTTTTCCCTGCAATATTATCCCTGTGCCATTAAAAAAGTAGTGCCACAACTTGGGTCAGAAGAATGCTTTGTTACTGTCGCTGGAACTTTCTTCTTAGACAGTGACAATCATTTTGCAAATTTTGATGCAAACACTTTCCTGAACTTAGCAAAGTTATCAAGGTAGGTTTTTAACAGGACTCCTATCCTTCCTAAAATGATCCCTAAATGGTTCAATAACTTGAAATCTAGAGGAGAATAGTTGCTTAGTCAAATTCAGAAAAATAACCAAATTAACACACGCATAAATAAGTGAAAATGTGTCAAAAGCACCACCTGGACCATGGTAACAATAAAGACTCAAGTGAATTCAGAGATATTCAAATGTGAAAAAAGAGTAAACAGTATGTGTCTCAGAATAGATGAAATTAAGTAAATTTCTTAGCTGAATAATGGATGCACAGGTGTTCAGTACATGCATGTAAAACATTTCAAAACAAAATGTTAGATGAGATGTGAAGGGGAGGGACTTACTTTTGCTGAGCCTTTCATTTCCTGCCAAGGAGAGTTCATTTTATTCTAGAGAATTGGTATTTAAGGACTATTTTTGAGAAGGATGGAGACTAAATCAAATATACTTAATTTTAAAAGAACTCTAACATAAATGCATAAGATAGACTAATTATGGCTAGAAGTAGCATTAAGAACAAAGACAAAGAGGGGACAAAGCTCAAGGTGAATTTCTTAACTGTCAAAAGTGGGACAGTGGCCTGAGTGAATGGCAAAAAATCTCTCATTTTATGAATATTTACCTTACATATCTAGGCATATTATTTATTTTATTTTTCTAGAAGTCAAATTTTTTTAAAAATTACTTTAGTTCAATGTATTTCAATATCTAAATGCAATGTCTCTTTATTTCAGAGCTTCTGATTATAAATTGGGACATAAACTCATACCTAAACAAAGCTAGGGAATAATTGACACTGTTATTTAATACAGTATTTAGTTTTAAAATCTAAAAAATCATTTAGTCATTGTTTTGAATGCAGATATTTTAAAAGTACTATTTATTTTAAAATATATTGTTAGAATGAAGGTCTATGGTACAAGTGATGTGTGTATGCAGTTGTGTAATTACTTGTTATCTATTAAAGTCTCGTGATGATTAGCATATGGTATTATATAATAGTGCATAATAACATATGATGACTGTAATTAAGTTCATTGACTTAAGACATTGTTTTTTAATGACCCTCAGTGGATACTGAATGAAAGGTAAATTAAAGATTCATTAAGTGGTGTTCAGAAGGAAAAAATGTTTTCAAATGGCAGATGTACTGTGAAATTAAATGGATTTTATTAAGATGCGATATCTGTTGTTTTATCAAGTGATGAGTTCAGGTCTCAATAAACTTTAAAAATATCATTTGTTTTCACTTTATTTAAAATTCTGGGCTATAATTGTACAAATAATTTGGAGAAAACTCTGGAAATTTTACTGTTGCTACATCAGAGTGACCTGTAGTGTGGTTTTCTTTAAATTTCTGATGTCTGAAAGGAAAAGCAAAGGAGAAATGAAGACAAAAATAATGTATACAGTAGAATTAGAAAAAAAAAAACCTGTAGCATCCAGAATTTTCCCATTTACATTAGTTGAATTTAAGATTATAAACCAGAAGAGCTGTGCTTGAAAATAGGTATGGCTATTCAGAAAATTAGATACACGGAAATAGACTGGTTTTGATTCTTGTTCCTAAAGGTGATATAAAAGCATTTCAAATATTAAAAATGTATTGAATTTGCACTTTTCCATATAAGCTAGCATTTCAATAACATTTTTTTAAGAAGAAACCAGGCTCAGTGACTCATGCCTCCAGTCCCAGAGCTTGGGAGGCTGAGGCAAGAGGATCACAAATTCAAAGTCGGCCTTAGCAATTTAGCAAGGCCCTAAGCAACTCAGTAAGATGGTCTAAAAATTAAAAAAACAAAATAGAGGAATAAAAAAGGCAGCTGAGGATGTGGCTTAGTGGCTAAGTATCCTTTTTCAATCCTGTACTTAGCAATAACAACAACAACAATAAAACAGAATAAAGACAGTGCCATTTATATAATAAGATTTTTATAAATGTCATTTCAATATCATGTGAATATTTGATAGAAGCAGCTATTCTTAAAAACTTGCTTGTGATTCTGACATGCTGGATTTGAAGAGGGTTTCCTTTGCTAAAAAGTCAGTATGTCTCTTTTTATGAACAAAAAAACAAGTATGTGGATGATAAAGAGAAGATTCATTAACCTTTCCAGTGGGGGAACAGGTCCTGGAGATAAAACTTGTCCCTACCTGAAAGCTTCCCTGATGTTAGTCTACAATGTTATTATACACCTTTTGGGCTCCAACTTTTATAAACTACCAGCATCCTTACTGGTAATAATTAATAAAATGAAGTTTTCTCTTAGGCTTAGGAAAGGAAATTGAAACCAAAGGCAGAGTTAATGCCTAAGAGGAGAATGTTTTAATTTTAAAAACAGTTTCATTGGGATATAAATTGCATACTGTAAAAATTCACCTATTCAAATTGAACAATTTGATGATTTTTAAGGTGCTCAGAGTTGCATAATTATCACTATGATCAGATCCATTTTAGAATAGGTTGATCACTTTCCAAATATAGTCCCTGTTCATTAGCAGTTAGTTACACAGTCAGCTTCTGTTCCTTCCAATTCCCATGTACCAGTCCTATGTAACCATTAATCTATATATAGCTTCATCTGTTCTGGATTTACACATATAGTTACATAATTTAATGATGAGTCTGTGTTCTGAGAAATTTGCCATTGGATGATGTTGTCATTGTGCAAACAGAGTATATTTACACAAACTAAGATGGTACAGCATCATTAGGCCATATAATGAGACCACAGTATATATGGTCTGTTGATTAAATTGTCATTCTGTGATATGTTACTTTAAATAGAATTATATGACACACTTGTCTATCCCTAACCTTGGGTTCTGTGTCTGTGGATTCAATCAACTGCATGTAAAACTTATTTGAAAAAAATTTCCAGAAAGTTCTCAAGAGCAAAATTTGAATTTGTTGTGCTTTTGAGCACCACACTGCATTTATGCTAATGAATTGATATGTAGGCAAACCTGGTTATAGTCGCTCGTCATTTTATAGGAACCCATTTATTCTTTAGCAGTGTTGAACAGTGTTCATCTTATGTCTAGTTTGTGTAGTATCATTTCAGGTGCACTGAACATGTGAAGCATTTTCTACTATTTACATGGCATATGCATTATATTATTTATTACAAGTCTCTGGAGATTATTTAAATATTTGAAGAGATGATAAAGGGAAGGTATCCATAGATTATATGCAAATAATATGCCATTTTACATAAGAGACTTACTTGAGCATCCTTAGATTTTGGTATCCCAGGTGCCCTGAAGTCAGTCTCTCATATTTAGTGAGAAATGACTCTGTGGTCTTTTGTGACTGACTTCTTTTCCTAAGTGCAGTGTTTTCAAAATTCATCTGAGCTGTCCTAGGTATCAGTACTTAATTCACTTTTATTGTTGAACTACATTTCACTGTATGAATATGCTACATTTTATTTATCCTTTCAACAGTTGATGCATATTTGGTTCTTTCTGCTTTTTGACCACTGTTAATAATACGACTATAAAACATTTGTGTACCAGTCTTTATGTAGATGTATGTTTCATTTCTCTTGAGAATATACCTAGAAACTTGAAGTTTAACTTTTTGACAACTGTCAGACTGCTTTTAATAGCAGCTGAACCATTTTATATTTTCCACTTGCAGTGTATGAGGGTTCTAATTTCTCTACATTCCCACAGACACTTAGTCTTTTTGATTTTGCTATCTTAGTGTGAAGTGGTCTTTCATTTTGGTTTTGACTTTTATTTCTTTAATGACTAAAAATACTTGGTGTCTTTTCATGCATATATTAATTATTTATACATGTTCTTTGGAGATATGTCTATTCAGATTTTTTGTCCATTTTTCAATTAAATTATTTGTCTTTTTGTTATTAAGTTAAAGAGTTCTCTATTACTCTGGATCAAATCCCCTAATTAGATACACAATTTGAAAATACTTTCTCCCAATTTGTGGGTTGCCTTTGCATTTTCTTGATGGTATCATTTGAAGCACAGCTGGGTATCTGATGAAGTCCACACATCTTTTCCTTTTGTTGTTGGTACTTCCTGCAATGAAGTTTTGCAAGATAGAAACTCTAAAAAAAATATACTGAGCCTTAGGTACTAAAAAAAAAAAAAAAAAAAAAAGATTTTCTAACCTCTTTTTGGATACAACATCTATGTTACTCTAAGTATTTGGGACCAAAGAAGTAGATATGATGTTGAAGTCAGCAATGCCACATCAAACAAATGTTTTTGAATTTTTGGAATCAGATATAGACTAAGGAAAGTGATTCCTCATACACATATATCCTAGTGCAAAGTAAAATGAACATAAATGATTTTTTGAAACTCTAGAAGTAGGATCTTTAAAAAAAAGCAAAAAATGGAAAGGAATGCTAACTCTGTACATGCACACGCGCGTGCGCGCGCGCGCACACACACGCACACACACACACATGCAACATAAACACACCTATTTGTATTAATTTAAATCATGTAAGATGCCCTTGACATGTTCTTCATTTAGTTGTCTGTCTTTAATATTGAATTTTAGTGAATAGAGGAATTTCTATTCCCTAAGGACAGTGTTTCATATATTCCAGAAATATACAGATCCTTTCATAATATCTATGAAGACATTGTTTCTGTGCATATTATATATGGTTGGTATAACCCTGATTTTTGCTGCCCTTTATGCTATCCAAGTTGTTGTTGGGCTTTTAAATTCACCTTCCTTCTAAACCTATTTTTCTAAACTGAGAAGTGTCTGTACCATATCAACAAGACAACTAAACCCTTTGTCCTCCTAAAGTACCTCCTCTTCCACAGTTGGCAGCATTTGCTTACACATCATAATGTAAGTGTATACAGACAGAATTTCCACTGCCTACTATAATGGTTTTTGTAGACAGGGCATTGAAATATAAGTTATCATTTATTATGGGAAATGAGAATGTTTGTTTTCTTAAATATTTCACATATTGAAACATTTGTATTATTACTGATTTGTGTGGAAAGAACAAGTTAAAATGGGACTCAACACCTTGGAGAGCCTGTGTTTTTGAAGCAAGGTTTAACTTGGTCCAGTTCCCAGTAAATCTCTCCTATGTGTTAAATTCTGCTTAACTTCTGTCATGAGAAAATAAGCAAAATCAGAAGGATTCATAAAATCACTTAACCATGCTGTGTAATATTCAAGAGAAATATAAGATTCCATTTTACCTTTAGAAAGGTCTCTTTGGAGTTAGCGTCTGCTGTGCTGAATCTTTCAGGACAAGAACAGAAAAGTCTTGAAGCGGTTTTCCTCTCTTTCAGCTCCTCCCCCAGAGTTCACTGCTATAGATGGGGAGCAGGACATCATCCGTCAGAAAATGGTTTCTGCTGCTGTCAAAGCAATATCTACACATAGTCTCCTTTCTTTCCAACCAGCTTGCCAGTAAATAGTTTGGGAACTGATGGATGGCTGGGGTACGAATGGGGAAAATACACTACTGTCATTACTATCTCTAAGTACAAGACCAATTTCATATATATTTATTTCAAGTATGATGATAATTTTAAATATATGTAGAAATAAAATATAATAATATATCAGTACCTATTATTAAATGTAACAAATATAACAGTATAATTATAAGCAATTATAAAATTCTTTTTTTTTTTTTAGTACTGAGGATTATACCCAGGGCTGATACACACTAGGCACTTAGCTACATCTCTAGCTCTTTTTAAAATTTTATCTTGAAACAGAGTCTGGCTAAGTTGCCCAGGCTGGACATAAACTTAGAATCCCCCTGCCTTAGCCTTCCAAGTAGCTAGGATATAGGAGAAGGCCACCACATGATTATAAAAATCTTAAGCTTAGTGTTTGCACTTTGCATACTAAATAATTCAACATGGGGAAAGAGACTAGTGTTTAGTGTAATTGCTTTCAATCTTCATTGGCATCTCTCTCTTTCTCTAGGGTTATCTAGTTATCCTATTTCACTGTAATAATGTACTTGATGCCAGTTTCTTTTTTCTCTATATCATCATGTTGTGAATCCAGGTCTCATGTATCATTATCCTGTAAGAACATGCAATGGTGACCTTTGACATATGTAGATCCCTTCTTGTTTAGAAAATATATTTTCTACTGACCTGTTGATGTCTACCTTCCTCTGCATTGAAGGAGATGGTTTTACCAACAACCACATGCAGACACTCATTCCCAACTTCCTGCTTGAGCTCACACTCATTATTGCTTACAGTGTCCTTCCTGTTACTTAAGCCTTATCCATTTTTCAAGGCACAGCTTTTCTTCCCATTGAAGCCCTCTTTATTTATTTATTTATTTATTTTTAATTTTTTATTTTTTTTATTGGTTATTCACAACATTACAAAGCTCTTGACATATCATATTTCATACATTAGATTGAAGTGGGTTATGAACTCAACAATTACTAATTGGGCATTATGTAAAATTGTGGATGTGTAACTGACGTGATTCTGCAATCTGCATTTGGGGTAAAATTGGGAGTTCATAACCCACTTCAATCTAATGTATGAAGCCCTCTTTAATCTAACTCTTCCTGACTTTTCATTTTAGAGCCCAGGATGTACTTCCCGATTAGGCTTTAAAGTGTAAAAATAAGTTAACTATATACTTATTGATAAATTATAATTCGCTTCCACCGATTTCTCATTAGTTTTTGAGTTTTATTTTTATAGCTAACTCTTAAGATGTACATATATAACTATTTGCTTAATAAATTTTAAAGGCAATCATCATTGGAGACAATGATGGAAAGCTTTCTCTGTATTAAGGATAGTGCTTAAAATTTATCCAGAGAGGCCTCAGAGTGATCCTTTAACTGTAATCTCTGTGTGTGTATGTGTTGTACAGGATAGGAAACAATCTTGGAAAGATTAATTTTCTGGTCTAAACTTAAACAGTAAGTGGCAGTACTGGCATTCATACCCATTACTGTCTTAAACCCAAGTACATAGTTTTTAACAGGTTATTTTGCAAAATTGTTGTTGTTTTCTACTAATAATACCTTAAATCCATATATTACAGGAGATTTAAAAGTACTTCCAGCTTTAATTGGAATGGAACACTGTTTTTAATTATTTTAGGCATGTTTTTGTCTTGTTTAGATATTTCTATCCTGTTTTGTCCATAAAGTGTGTTATGCAACCCAACATGACTATCATAAATTTAGTTGTATTCCTAGAATATCTGAATTCAACTTTTATCAAAATATATTTTGATAAATTTTTTCTTAGAGATGACAGATAAAACTTGAGGAACAATATCACAATACTTATGATAATTTTGACTCCAGTTTGGGAGGAAGACTTGAGAAACATTTTATTTTTAAGAACGGGAGATTTAGTAAACCTTGTATTTATTGCATTAAAAAAAGCAAAACTTGATTTAGTTTTTTTGTCTCCCCCTTCCTATTTTTAAAGAATAAATAAAAATATTTTCTTTTCTTTGGAACAATTTGTTCAAGCTTTAGGAGCCATTTAATTAAATTATTACCTGCTGGATCACCATCTGTTTTTTTCCTAGAAATAAGAAGCATAGCTTTCTTTTACATAGGCTTGGTAAATATGTAGAAGGTGCCAAAAAGCAATAAATATCATCACAGATGGACTGAGGCACTTCAATCTCTACACAGTCAGTCTTGATTGTTCTGGGCATAGCTAAATGGATTTTTCTGGATAGATTCCTTTCAAAATGTATTATGTGCAAGAGGGGAGTTGGGTTGATCTTCTTTCATAGATTCCACATTTTCTCCTTCATGATACAGAACCTGATTTTGTTTTTAACTCCATGCTGCCCACATAACAAACACCAGTTCTGAAACATGTGTGCAAATAGAAATGTTAATGTGTCCAAGTGACTCGAAGTTGGTAAATTCTAGGATGGTTGTTCCAGGGGCCACTTTTCCAAAAGCTGCTTCGTTATTCTTTCTGCTCCGTGTCCCCCATTTCTCTGACAATATCTTCACATCAGCCTCAATGCAGGTTTTCCTCTTTCTCTTTCAGCTTCCCCATTTCATGCTTTGATGTTTTGTTCAGGGCTTAAAAGAATTCAAGCATTTCATTGTGGAAATTTACTTTGGTTTCTTGTACCTACATTTGCTGTGTTAGGCCAAATGAGGTAGCTAGGTGTGAGTACAAGTTATTTTTATTATTATATTAATTATTATTAGCCACTCTTTATTCATCATTCCTGATCTTTATATGAATCTGATAAGTAGTACTTAAAACAAACATTTTTGGAATTATCCTGTTGTTTTTCACCAGACAAAATATCTAAGACTAAGGCTACAGCTCAGTGTAGAAAATTTGGCATGCATATGCAAGGCCCCACCCCAATTCTAGTTTCATCTACAAAGAAAAGTTACTTACCCTGGAGTTCATAGGTAGTAATTATGGATGCAGAATTCAAATATGGCTGTTTTTATTCCTAATCCTTTATGATTTTAAAGCAATAACAGTTAATATAGAATTATGCAGTTTATCAAATGCCTACAATGACAATATCTACCTTTATTAATCAATTAGCTCTTAAAAGTACACAGACTAAATATCACTGTCCTCTTCGGAAAAAGAAACAAACTAAAACAGTGGTTATAAATACATCAGTGGCAAAAATGACAATCAGGGGACTCTAAATTCTATTCTCTCTTTAGAATGCCTCGACTATTTGGAGCCCATTATTTATTGTGCAGCTTCCTGGTTCCAGATACTAGGCTAGGCTTCGAATATAAAAGATAACTAAACAAATTACCCACAGTCCAGACTGGAGTTAAGGGAAAATCAGTCTGGGGAAGAGCAAAAGCATTGTGTACCTGGAAACAGCGTGAAAGTGGGGAATTAAGGGAAGGAGCAGAATTGAAGTTTAGGTGAGGCATATGGCATATGAGGTTTAGGTCAGGTCTTATATGCTTTAGAAAGGCATCTTCCCAGTTTCCTGTTCATGAAGAATAAAACATTTCATAAGAATTTATTTTTCAGTGCTGTAGGTGGAAGCCAGGGCCTCACACATGCAAGACAAGCACTTTACCACTGAGCTACTTCACAGACTACATGGTGTAGGAGATATATATGTATCTCTCTCTCTCTCTCTCTCTCTCTCTCTCTCTATATATATATATATATATATATATATATATATATATATATATATATATATATATATATCTTCACTTTATTATTTATGTGGTGCTGAGAATCAAACCCAGTGCCTCACATGTGTAAGGCAAGAGTTCTACACTGAGCCACAACCCCAGCCCCATGGTATAGGATTTTAGGCAGTCATGTGATATGATCCAGTTTGTGTTTTGGCAAAATAGCTAATACGTTCTAGCTATTTATTGCTGAGTAACAAACTTTTCCCAAATTTTGTGTCTTTGACCAACAACCATCTTATAAATATATCTCAACATTTGATAAGCATTACCGACAAGTCTCAGCTGTCCCATTCTGTCCCAAGTCTCATTCTTTTACTCTATATGGCATCTACTAAACAGTGACAACAGCCAGCTGGGTGCCTGGTCTGGTCTGGAGCCAAAAGAGCTTCCCTCATGTGTCTGGCAGTTTGGTTTGAATGCCTGACTAAGCTCCTTCAACCTAAGGGTCTCAGGGCCTCCCTCCCTGGGATCTCCAACAATGTAGTTTGACTCTGTGAGAGAAAGAATTCTTGGAGATATGGTACTTTGATACAGGCATTTTATAGATATGATTGAGATATCAGTGTTTTGTTTGGGAGTAATACAGGTGATAGTTATGGAAGATGATTGGAATGAGAAGTCTCTCAGTACCAGCAGCTGAAGGAGTCTGCATAGAAGTGTTAGGAAGAAGGGTCTTTGGTTTTCATATAGAGTAACAGAGACTACAGCTTCAAAGCAGTAGTGAAGGATAGGTCAAATTTTCCTATTATTCTGAAGACCCAAGACTTGGTATATTTGAAATTGTAGAGAAAAAACATATTATTTGATGTGATAGTCATTTCAAATAAAATATCCATTGGTTCATTATTGTTTAAAATATTTCATTCTTAGTATATACAAAAGAATAAAGTGAACTTATTTCTAGTCAGTTATTGTATTATTTCTAAATGGGTCCCTTATATATTAATAGTGAAATAAGTACAAATGAAAAGGTAAAAATGAAATAGTGGTAAAGGCTGATGGTAGGCAACAATACATACATAAAAGAGGATGCATTATGGGAACAAAGAAAAGTCATGTGAAAAGAGGCTAAAATTCATGTTGGTAAAATAATAATATTTGACATTGTAAAATTGAAGGACTAGGTAAATTTTTAAAATTTTTTGTGCATTATTATAATAAACCCCCTTTCAATGGTGTCAATTATATAGGATTCCTGTTAAATGTTTTACATTTAATGCATTTTCATGCCTTTGCCTGACATTTAATTTCATATCAGCATTACTTTTATGTGCCATTGGAGGTCTTTCATTTTTTATAATATCCCTGCTCATAAATAAGATATAAATGACATATGCAGTGCTCAGTTCAGTTTTTTAGTAAACTGTTTAGTTGCTTTAATTTAGATCACACTATTAATATGCATGCATGTAAATTTTTAATAAAAATTAACTTCTCAATGGCAGACTGTCAAGCAGATATAATATAATATAATATAATGTTACAGTATTTCTTATTTTGTTTTCTTAATCAAATATGCTTTTTATTGAAAAGGTTATCTATTCTTAGTATTATCATACATAAAGAAACACCACTTATAGGAGGAGCTTGAGTTTCATACATTTAAAGTAATGTTCTAGTCACCTTTTCTCAGATAAAATTCCATTGTTTATATTAACGGGAGGTCTAGGAGAAAATATTGTAAAAATAAATCCTTGTTTAGCTTCAGATGTATGCATATTGATGAATGAATGACATGTTAGAAATAAGAAAAAATAAGCAAAATCTTGGTCAATTTCTTTCTCTTTTTTCTTTTGTTGCTTAGGTAATTCAGGAAAAGCAATTGAGTCTTGATTCTTTCATCAATTGTCAATTGAAAATTGTCTTATATTTTGTTAGTAATGACTGAGCTTTGCAACTCTTAGTTTTCTTGTTATCAATGTTTTTCTAATACTTGGGAAAATGTATCAGTTAATAATTACTAGCCCCACTGTAAATTGTCTTTGTCTTTTAAGTAGCATAGCATGCATTTAATCTAGAAGTAATTCTTGTTATTGGAGTATTTTTGTTAAATCCCTGAATTTCATTTTCTTTAGTGTGTGGTATAAAAGTTTGAAAGCTGAATATTAAAAATTTACATTTAGATGTTTTTATTGGATCTTTAGCTAAAGAATAGATTTTCCGAATTTCCCCAGTATAAATTTGGGAAATTTCATATGATGCACATTCTATTACTATGTAATAGAATTTTAAATGATCATTAACATACTATACAACTGTGTTCCTTTTTCAGTTAATCACAGATTCACAATTCATTAATAATTTTCCCTAGTAACATCCCAAAGGAACACATATGAATAAAACAAGTTCAGAAAGTAAAAAAAAAAAAAGATTCTAAGTGCACTGGATTCCCAATCTGGGTCTCAAGTAGTTTTCTGTGTTATCATTTTAGGAAACATAGCAAAACGAATTTTAGAATAAAGCATTTTCAGGTTGTAGAAACCTGTTGATACTTTGTGAAAGGTAAAGATATTTAAAAAGTAAACCAATAAAGTACCTTTGAAAAATGTGAAAAATAGAGTACTTAGTGGCAGCATGTAGATAAAAGCTTCATCTGTCTGTTCCTGGAAATCCAAAAGCCATAGTCAAAAAGCAGCAATTTAAGATCATTCACGCTGGCTGAAAAGGATAAAAAATTGCAGTGTATCTATCCAGCTAAGAGCCTCCTCCTGGCAGACGGCTCTCAAAAAGCCAAGTGGTGATTGTATTGATGTGTTAACTCTTGACACCCTCAAAGCCCTCTTAGGCCAGTGCAAACTTCACATACTAGGGAGAGGGATAGGGTGGACCAAAGGGTTTGAATGGCTGAAAAAACAGGTCAGTAGCAGGTTGAATGTGAGCTGTACCTGTCAAAATCTAAGCAGAGTTCTTTTGCTCTTTGTCCCCTCAGTAGCAGATGAAGAGAGAAATTTTGAAAGTATTCCTAAGAAGACACCATAAAGTAGAGGTTGTGGTCTTTTCCTTGGAGCACTGCGCTTTGGAAGCAATTTTACCTTATTCAAAACTACAGCGCCAGGAAGCATAGATGTCTGGCAGGTGCAGTCCCGAACAAATAACAAAGACTTTTAAGTCCGGAGTCAGTAGCCCTCAGAGATCTAAAGGTCAAGGCAGGACCATTAAGATTGAATGGCCATGGAGACTCCTGGTGCTTGTGGTCACACTGGTGACATACCAGGGATAGTGAGCCAATAAGATCTCTGTGTCTGTTAACTTTAGGCTAACTCTACAAACACTTAGGGGACCCTGAAAGCTGAAATGCTTAATAGAGGAATCGAGGTTTGACACACTGGGTAGCTCTTTAATTATTAGCTAGGAAAATGACTGAACCACTGAAACTCCGATAACTCATGCATGCAAATGAGAAGTATAACAGTCCTAAATGTATAGGATTATTTGATTAAAAGAGCACAGTGCATGAAAAACTCTAACCTCATAGTAAGTCCTCATTTTAAGGGTTCAAGACGTAATCTATTAGTCTATTATTTTGAATATAATATGGGGATATTACTTCTGTTTACCAAAATCTAAGTATAAAAGATAAAATGAGATTTACAGATTTCTCTCTTTAGAAGAGAAACGTATGTCTCTGATGTAGAAATCTAAAACTCCAAAAAGAGAAGTCTTAGAAAAAACAATATTAGAAACAAATCTTTCAGTTTAAACTAACAGCTTTATGTATCAAGAAGTGAGATCAGCAGAAGACTGATGAGCAGGACCTGTAACAACCTTCTTTTCCTTGACTGTAATGAAGCTTGCAACTACAGCAAAATTAAATTACAGTGGCTTTCTTTAGCTAGAATATTAGAATTTTTTCTCTTCCACTCCTCTTTATTTTGTATTTTCATGATTATTTTTATCTTACTTATGTGAGCCATTTCAAATACTCTGAAGATGCAGAGGATGTAAATTCTGTGAAGTAAGTAAATACTTCTGGAGATTTATACTATAAATGGAAATGATGACAGGCAAAGAAAGACACTCTAGAATCTAGATGGGGCTGAAATTAAACACCACAAAGGATCAGAAAAGGAGTCTATGGCAAGAACAAGAACTGTTTACACATCCCTATGTCAGAAGTGATTTGTGATGTTAGTGAGATAAGCTCACAGGATAGATATTCTAAATAGTTGTAAATGTTCCAACCACCAGTTCAGGATACCAATGGACTGTGCTTTATATTGCTTTGATTCATTTTAATTGATTCTTTTGTTTCCCAAATCCTAAATTGAACCATATCATTCTGCTATTGAAAAACCTTACCATAAATACAGGTCAGTGGGCCCAACTAACCGTCCAGTTAGAGTGTATGAGACAAATTGCTTCTGCACACAGGTCTCAGAAGAAAAGCTGGACGACTCAGGGAACTGGCAGGTGGTCATACATATGCAAGTGATCTAAAACAAATTTGCACAAACCGGCTGGATTTCATCAAATAATTTTCTTTCAAATGGTTCTGACTGCATTTTGCAATTTATAGCTCATTAATTTGGCATCCTGTAAGCATTTCTTTTACATGTCCTTTAGAGATCAAGGTTAGAGTAAAGTTTTGGTCTTAGACTCTTCAACTTTTCTGCTCTCCTCTTTGCCTAAAATTTGGTATATCATTATGCATTTTAGAGTGGGCTTTAACTGAGGTTTTTTGTTCCTAAATATAAATCACAGATGATAATTTCCCCTTACTTTATACATACTGTTTATTCAGTTAGTGAGGCATGAACAACAAATAATTATTATTTCTTTTATTGTAATTAAGTAAAGAATTGTTAATGCATTTACAGACACGATAGCAATTGCCAAGGCCATTTAACAAAATCACAGATGGAAAAAAAAATATTATTATACCCAAAATTTAAGCCAGAAACAACATCCTCTAAATTACTGTTTTTATGGTTTTATCTTTTCCCCTGCTTTCAAGTTGAGACCATTAAAGCTTTCAACAACAAAAATTTATTCCATAAACATGGAATTTATTTGTACAAACTAGGTTCATACTGAAAATTTTATCTCAAATGGTTTTAGCCTATAAGAAATATTCTTAAATTTAGATTTTTAAATTCCTCTGGATACTAATATAGTTCACTGATACAGTATCTAAAGTGATATTACATGAAGTTGCATAATGAATGCCTTTTGATGAGGCACTGACATTTCTAAGAAATGTCTTTCCCTCAAATCAATCCACACATACCAGCAAATGATTTGACATTCAAAGCTTCAGGAAACACTGTATGAATATTTTTCTCACTGTACATAAAGATTCAATCAAAGGACTGTCAGAGGAAATTGAGAGTCTGACTGCCTTATGTTTTAAAGTTAATCTGCTAGAGTCATTTATTTATTTTCCATGTAGAATAACTTTTACAAGCAGAAAAGCCTTGAGATATTTTCTGAATTCTAATAAGATCTACATAGTCTTTTATACTGTTTAAGTTAAAATACTATCAATAACATTTTAGCCAGTGGAACAAGTCAACCATTTATGACAAACATGGTGTTCTATAACAGAATTACATGTATAATTCGTTTTCATAACTGCATATCACTAAATCCTGGAATTATGAAAAGGAATTGTTGAGTGTTTTAGAAAATCTCCATTTTTTCTTTTTATAAAGATAATAAAAAGAAACTCAGCTCTGTAATCACAAGACTCAGAATTGGTTGTTGCAAACCAAATTTAATTATAAATATTCACCAAACATTTCTCTTTATCCATCTGAACCATAGATAATGATTAAAAGAATATTCCCCATACTCAAAAGCATTTGGTTTTTTGTTCCTAAATATAAATCACATTCCTCATTACCTCCAGGTCTTAGTTGTTAAAACTTAAATTTCTGGTCATGCTTTAACTTATTTAATTATGACTGTATTTTAAAGACACATGCTTCAAATATTCCTGTCTTCATTGACTCTTTGGAATTTCTGGAGTGACCCTTTATTAGTGGATAGCTTACAATGTGCTAGATCTTATTTAGAGCATTTACATATTTTAATTTATTTTTCATTATAACTCATAGATCTGGTGATATTATCATTTATATTTTACAAATGTGGATTTTAAGCATAACAATATTCACTAGATGGCCCAAATTACATAGCAGAACTAGGATTTGAACTAAGTAGTTTCATTATAAAGTCTACTAATTTGGAAATTTATAAAGTCAGAGCATTCATGTAGTAAATTTCCTCATAATTGATGATCAAGAAAGAACTAGAGCTACAATCATATCCCTAAGAATCATTAGTAATATTTAACTTATTAAATACAATTTTTATTGAGGATGTATTTATTATATAAAATACTTGCCAGCCACTAAGTTAGACTAGATCTTATTTTACATATAAAAATTTCAGTCTCTTAGTATATTTTCCTTTATTTCCATGTAATTTATGTAGTTTCATTTATTTAGAATGTGTGAAGAAAGTAGTTTTAAGCAGCATCAATTTTTTAAATGAATAATATGTGTTGTATTGGTGCAAATTCATTTTTATTGGTCTAAACCAGACAGTCTAGAAAAATACATTTTAGTTAAACTTGTATCTGCTTTATTTTTCCTTTTAGAGGTATAATTGTATATAAAAGGTAAATATTTTAATATATTAAATTGTAAAAACAATTTAGCCTTCAGTGTGACCCTGTGTGGGTAGAATTCTTATCTAAGAGAATAAATCTGTTGGAAACTGGGAGAATATATTATGTTTTTCACAAAATTAGATTATTTAAAAAAGACCAAGTGTCACAATATAGAAAGTCAGGATGTTATATATATTTCCATTAGAATAAATGTCACAGTACATCTTTTTGGAGGAAGATAAATGTCGTGTGTGTGTGTGTGTGTGTTTTCTAAAATCTGCTACATGTATTGTTTTTAATCACTCACAAGCCTTATAATAATATGACAATTTAAACTAAATAAATCATGTGCATCAGTAAGGGAAAAATATGAAGTTTGAATGACATAATTATATGATTGTATCTAAGAAATATCGAATATATATCTATCTTTATAACATTTTAATTTTGCTTGGGAATTTGAGAGTTCTGGTTCAAAGAAATGTGATATATAATTTACTTTTCTCACAAGGCATAGGTATTATAAAGATGATACATTCTTTGTGGGACCCATGGGATAATTTATGTTTCACAATTGAATATACCAATGGATTTGATTCACACCACTGCAAAACAAACAAACAAACAACTTGAAATTATCACCAAAATTTTATTTATTTGGTAGTTTAGTACACATTTTGTTTGTGATTGGTTTATTATATATGTATAATAAATGTAAACCAATCTATTGGGGTAATTATATATGAGTTAGAGTTTTGCAAGAAGTCTATAATATTTTTCATAAGAGAAGAAAATGTTAAAGAAGCAGTCTACTAAGGTGTAATATATATTATACCATCTACATTTATACATAGTAACATATTTACACATCTGTACTTACATATATATTTATAAATTTCATGTACACATATTTAAATGATATAATACAATATATTGAATTGTTTTTTGCCAAGTAAATGATTGAAATTCTTTATTGCATACATTATCATATACTAATTTCCTTGGCAATAATTTCCTGAAATACTTTAGATTTTGTACCATCAAGTGACTTCATCTACCTTTGACCCAGATAGTGCTCTCCTGGAATACAGAACACATTAAAGATTTATTAATGTGTAATGAGTCCAGAAGTGGTAGTAAGGGTGTCAGGCAGATATCCATCATGGTGAGGAGTTAATATCTGTATCTGCATTACATTCTAATTGATGGCTCTGTCTGATGTTTGAAAAGCGTTAAATTGCTGATGTACATGTGATGAAATGCCTATTGTCAAGCTAGAGATGAAAACTCTGCCTCTTCATAGCAACTGGTTTTAAAATGATTTGTTGAGAAATGACTTTGAATATGTACATTGGAGGTCAGATTTAGAAATCTCGCATTTTTTCACAAATTGCATATACTATGTCTTACTTGAGCATAAACCATTCACTATGATTCAGGTTTGTTTGTTTGTTTGTTTTACAAAAGCCTTTAGAGAGAGTGACTTCTGTATAACTATGTTGAGATAATATCTGAGTAAATTAATCAATAATACATAAGCTGAAAGTTTAAAAATGTAAGTATTGTATCATGCCAAGACAGTAGCAAATTTATTGATATTTAGGCTAAGTTTTTTATCCATAGTGAAAGAAATTGAAGTTTTTAAAACATGTTAAAATTAATTGGTTCATATGTATTTAACATTAGTTTACTACTAACTTTGCAGTCATATTTTTATAAAACCAGAAGTCAAATTAAAAAGTATGTATCCAAGCATTACTTTCCTCAGTCTCACCCTAATATGAGTTATTAAAATTTGAATCTCTTTCCTCTTTTGCAACAAAACAGAGTTGAAATCATAGATTTAAGAAATCCTTTATTCTACCACCTCCAAATAGTATTTTCTGTTAAAAGTTTCTTTAAATGAAGTATCAGTTGGTTTCTTTCTCTACTATCAACCATCACTTAACCTATTTGAATACCTATCCCTAAATCCATGCATTATTCTCTTTCTCTGCTTGTCCTGACGTGAAAGAACATGGAATTCAAATACTGAACTTTCTGGAGTCAGGGGCTAGGGATGTCGTTCTGTGGTAGAGCACTAGCTAGTGAGTGCGGAGGCCATAGGTACCATACCTGGTGAGGAAAAAACAAGCCAAAGAAAACAAAGCAATAGCAAAAACTAGCAAATAGAAACAAAATTCAAAACAAGCAAGTCAGGATGGAATGAGGGAGGGAAAAATAAAGTTTGTGAAAGCATATCTGATGTTATTCTAATACATACCAAAAAATACCAACATTTAAAGAATATAGTATTTTAATTTCTATATATAGAATAAATGTAAAAGAAGAAGAAAAACATCTAAACAATTATAGGTATCTGAGTGACTATTTTGCAACCTCTTTCCCTTCTGCACAATGTCTTACAGAGTTATATATTTTCTTCTGCATCATTTAATTCACTTACTATATCTGATAATCCTTGACAGTTGTTTTCTCCTCTAAAACCAGAAATGTTAACAGGTGAGGGTAGTTATGCTTATGAGTTTAAGGCCAGCCTAGGCAACTTAGTAAGAACCTGTCTCAAAATAAAAAGGGCTGGGAATGTAACTCAGTGGTAGTGTGCTCCTGGGTCCAATCCCCAGTATCAAATATAAACAAACAAACAAACAAACAATCCCAGAAATCTTGATTCTATTGCATATACCCTATCCAGCATTCAGTGAGTGACTTAGGTTCACTATCTAACTAATCCTAATGATGATCCTATAAAGTCCATGAGTTTGATATTGTTATCATGCATATTACACAGACAAAGAGTTACAGAAAACTTAAGTCTTTTGTCTGGTGTCTTCTTTTTCTAACTTTCTCTCATTATCTCTGGCCCTGTGCTTCCTTCTCAGTCCTAGCTTACCACTGTTTTCCAAGCCAGCCATTCTCATTTCTTCTGTTTGTAAATTTTCCCTTACCTCAATGCCTTCCTCTCACATTGCTCTTCTCCTGTCATATACCACTAAAAGATCACTTTCTTAAAGAATCCTTTCTCATATTTTCTACCAGAATCAATCTCACCTAAATTACCCTGGAGCTGTGTATAATTTATTTGACTTCCTTTTTTGTTTATATATTTGACTCTGATTGTATTGTTCTCTACTTTGGGGATAGATACCTATTTATCTTTGTCATTATGCTTCTACCAATAACTGATACACATCTTTGAGCCAACTCTGTGTTAGAATGATCCCTGATTATAGGGTAGCCTATTGCCAGGTGTAGTGGTGCATACCTGTAATCCCAGAGGCTCAGGAGGCTGAGGCAGGAACAAGTTCAAAGTCAGCCTCTGAAATTTAGCAAGGTCCTCAACAACTTAGTGAGACCCTGCCTCAAAAAAAAAAAAAAAAATTAAAAAGGGCTGGGGATGTTGCTCAGTGGTTAAGCCCCTCTGTGTTCAATCTCTAGTACAAATATATATATAGGGTAGCATTTGAAAATTCTAGTCAGAAGTACAATTATTTCCTTTTGCAAAATTTAATAACTAGTTTTTGAACTTAGAAATTCAGAACATTTGAATTATATGGGACTCCATTTGCCAGAATTGGCACCACGTATAGCCATAATTCTGTACATAATGCCACTTTCTCTGATGAAGTCTTTGTTTCCATCTTTTACATTAGAGATCACTTGTCAATCACTAGCTCTAAGGCAATTAGATAATCAATTATCAGTTGAGCTCTGTTCTTTGTCCACCACAGTGGCATATGTTGAAAAATCATGAAATACAGTGAGGGACCTTAGAGTCCAGCTGGGGTGACAAATCTAATACTAAATCTAATATTGGTATTATCAGAGAAAATTTAAGTATAAGTTCTCTTAATCTGCAACAATAATACACCAGTGGGTTATTGAATACAGACTTAAGACCACTTGCAGTTAATTAGCCCAGTTATCCTAATATCACTCTGTAAGATTCAGCAAACTGTCATCCAAAAATGTGTAAGGGAAAAATACCTCCATCTGCCACTCCTGTAGTAAGGTTATAAAATCAGACTCTCCTATGCTGGCAAAAGGCTTCCCACTTTGGATTGTTGCCACACTGGATTTTTATTTAATATTCAGAGAGCCAGGCTATTTCATGTCACTAATTCCTTGGGACATCTTAGTGCTCCCTCGTAGCCGGAAAAATTTCCACTCCTTTTAGTAGTTTGTGACTATGTAATACATTATATTTTGCTTCTTATATATTTTGTTGTTGTTGTTGTTGTTGGTTTGTTTTATTTTGGTTTTGGGTCTGGTATTGGAACTCAGGGCCTCACACATGCTAAGCAAGAGCTCTACCACTGAACGACATCCCTAGCCCTTTTTAAATTTTATTTTGAGACAGGCACTTGCTAAATTATTATGCACATACATATTATGTCCAGGCTGGCCTCAAACTCAGCATCTTCCTTTCTTAGTCTGCAGAAGAGCTGAGATATGGGTGTATGCCACCATGCCTGGCTGCTTCTTTTATTTTTGTAGAGCTGGTACTCCTTAGTTGTTGAAGAAGGTATTTTTATCTGAGATTTGTGGTTTTGAAACCAG
The DNA here is from genome assembly GCF_052094955.1 of Ictidomys tridecemlineatus. Classification (NCBI taxonomy): domain Eukaryota; kingdom Metazoa; phylum Chordata; class Mammalia; order Rodentia; family Sciuridae; genus Ictidomys; species Ictidomys tridecemlineatus. The sequence continues at coordinate 119,574,577 of NC_135479.1, forward strand.
CTGTGATAATGTAATCATCCTAACATCTTTTATACTTTTTCCTCCTAAGACAAGTTACCATTTTATTGGTTTTGACCTTTAATTTTTTAAAGTTGTTTTGAAATGTGTAAGTTTAATTTTGCCATCATTGTAATAATTATCCTCCAGTGCAGTTGTACATTGTGACTTCTGTTATTCTGCTGAATTTCAAAGGTTAATTGTGTATGTGTTTAAGTATGTAATTTTAAAAATATTTTCTGATGTCCCCTCCACCAAGAAGCTTCTGCTTTCATTTTTAAAATTTTCCTTTCCTATATGAACTTTAACAACAATACATTATTAAACAGTTATCTCAAATATGAATTCTATTATGGTCACTAAAATTTTGTGGATACCAATAAGGTTTATTGAGTTTCTTCTTTTTTTTCCACCTTGTAAATGTTTTAAAAATTGCTTTCTTATTTTAAGAAAATATATTTCTTATTTTCACAGATAAAAAGATGGCATATCAGAAGGTCAATGCAGATCAAAGAGCTTCAGGACACTCACAGTACTTAGACAATGATGACCTTCAAGCCACTGCCCTTGATTTAGAGTGGGACATGGAGAAGGAACTGGAAGAACCTGGTTTTGACCAGTTTCAGCTAGATACTGCAGAGAATCAGAACCTTGGGCACTCAGAAACTGCGGACCTCAATCTTGATTCCATTCAACCAGCAACTTCACCCAAAGGAAGGTTCCAGAGACTTCAGGAAGAATCTGACTATGTTGCCCATTATGGAAGATCTGCACCAAAGAGCAACCGCTGCCACATTTTAAAAATACTTTGCACAGCCACCATATTATTTATTTTTGGAATTTTGATAGGTTATTATGCACATACAAATTGCCCTTCAGATGCCACAACCTCAGGAACAGTCGATCCTCAGTTATACCAAGAGATTCTCAAGACAATCCAAGCAGAAGATATTAAGAAGTCTTTCAGGTAGGTGTAAAAGAAATGGATTTTGGTGGGATGCAATTCCTGGGAAAGATGTCCCACAGGGGATATTGCACTGGCAGTCTTGCCATGATTTAAGTCAGTTTTACAAACTGAGAAACATAACTTGTTAGCATATCCAGAAAAGAAACTTTGTAGAGGGTGACCCATTTTCATATTTATGGTACTGTAATACAAATTTATGATGCTGTTTCATGAATTGATAATAAGGATCATATCTACCATGGGGACTAAAAGACTCTAACCAAAGCATTTTTTTCTCTTTTTGGGAAGTCCAGTTAGGCCAAGTTGGTGTGCATTTTGGGGAATCTTGTCCACTGAAGATGCATTGTTTAATTCATGTACTGAAGTATCAGGGGTATTGATGTTGATGAATTCTAATCTTCTACCTGAAAATAATGTGTGACTGATGAGAGAGAATGTGTTTCCTACATACTTCTATGTCTCCTATTCTCTGTTGCTTAAGCATCATTGGAAATATAATATGCAGATAATAATATTTTCCCTGTTATTCCACAACATGAAATTGTTTATATTGGATTGAGTCAAAAGATATCCCATTGACATATAATGAATTATTGTATCAGTCATGATTCAACCATCATAACAGAAAACTCCTTGAATATTTTAAGTAAAGGATATTTAAAGTATGGATATAATTCCATCAGTGATGAAAAATGAAAAATAGCACACGGGATACTGACACAGCCCAGAAATGAAGCCATTTTTAAACCAAGGCTGGAGGAACTGGTAGAGCTGGCACTTCCTTCATATACTAGTATAGAGGATATATAGCCTCAGGTAGAGACAATACTAAAGACAGAAGTCAAGAAAAGCCATGGCATATCCTTTCCTTTTGCTGCTCAGAGTCTTAGCAGTTGTCCCACTGACTGATCGGAGCAGGAGGCTGACTCAGAGCCTGGTAGCTCATCCTATAGAGATCAGCCCCCTGGGATACAGGCTGGACAGGGGAAGGGCAACAGGTCTTTCACAAATAGATCTCAGTGTTTCAAGGATGTTATTTTTTTTAAAAAAAACAACATGCAAAGAAAGCATAAGAAACTTATAAAATTGTGTTTACCTTAACTTCAGCATGGATACCCATTCTATATTACAAAAGTGTTTCCTGGAAAAGAACCCATGGGATTAATTTATTTTTAATAGTAAGAATAATTACATTTTTTCCTTAGTCACTTTTTAATTTATATTTGTAAGCTAAATTATCTTATAATTCAGCCTACTTCCCTCTTTTTTTGGCTTTTCTTAAGTTTAAAGTCAAATCTATAGTTTTAAGTCCATGATGAAATTAATGGTATGCCTTTTGTTTACCAAGTAGGCTACATACCCATCCCCCCCACCCAACTTGGCTTTCTTTGTCTTGTTTGTTTTAATTTTTGAGGCATTGTAAACATATTTAATAGCTCAATTACATCTTCTTTGCAAATGAGTAGCTAATTTTAAAATTTAAAATATATGATTAAATAGAAATATTTATTATTTTTCTCAGAGTGGAAGTTGAAGAAGAGTAATGTTTATATTCCCACATTACATAATGAAATCAACCAAATGACATATGTTTTAAAACTAATTACAAATATATGACCAAAGAATTTATTGTCCCAGATAATATTTCATGGTTGGACACAGATTCAATATTTTCTCCATCAAATAGTCATAGTTTTTTTTTCTTTTTAACATAACAGACTTTTTCTATAAACCTTAATATTTTCATTACAAATATGTTTACAATGACTTTCTCTGAATAACATCTCCTAAAAGATAACTTTTCCCTCGAAAACCCTTCTAACTACATGCCTTATGATGAGTACCTGTTTTTATAAGTAATCTTAGCCTTAACTCTGTACACTATAGATTCCTGCTGTTATTTTCCATCATCCTGTGATAAATCTTGCATTCCTCTTGGCTTAATATTTTGGGAAGGAATTTCTATCTCTCCTATTGGTTCTTCATTCCTGTTCAACCTCTAAGGATATGTTGGATCTTGTGCAATATTCTAACAATTTTGCAATATAAAATATTATATTGTAGACTCCATGAGAAAATGGATCAAGCTTGTTTTGTGCATTATCAGACCTCATATTCTGTCAGACATTGATTAAGTAGTTTTTAAGGGGGGAAATAGCACAAACATATCTGTGTTTAATTTTTCAATTATATTATGTAATTTGAAAAACTGCCTTACTATTTGGATTTTTAGATTATGATTATATTCAGATATTACACTGTGAATATAATATTTATTTACATTTTATTATATTTTAAATTGTATTATAATTTAAAATGCTGTTATAATTTTTTAAACTAATAACTCCTATCAAAACCAGATATTATAAAAATGTTAAAATGTCCCCGTTATTGTCTCACTTCTAGCTGAGGCATGAGGACAATCAATACTACATTTCTAAGAACAGTATGGAGAACTTGAAAAAAAAAAAACAGGGTAAATCCATAGATGATCTGCCTTTTGCAGCTTATGAGAGTTTGGATAAACTAAGTCATAGGAGAGTAGAGAAGGAGAAAAGGGTTTTGGAGAGAACTGTTGGGGTGCTGTAGGTCCCCATCTGTTCTCAAGAAGGTAACCTCAAATCTGGTAGAAAAAGAGTTCAACAAAACTATGTGGAAGAATGTATCTTGTCTCATGCAGAGTATAACTCCCACCTGAGAAATCTAAGTAGTAAAAGAAGGACTGGTTAGTTGCTGCTAAAAATGCAAAAGAAGAGAAAAACAAGCACTCAGAGGGGAGAAGCTAGAGTTATTTTTAGATGTCTGGGTGACTGGGCATTGTGGAAAGTGTAAGCTAGGAACTGAAGGAGTGTATTGCTCATGTTAAAGGAAGGTGAGAGGATTCCACTTGTACAATGGATGAGTCTCCAAAGAACCTAAAAATCATGCACAAGAGAAAAGCTTAGCTGAGAACTCCCACTACAATCAGAGAAATACCACACTAGCTCAGAGAGTATTGGTTAAGGAGGAGCAGAAACTTGGGCGGAGACATGACTCAGTGGTACAGCACATGCTTAGCATGTAAAGGGACTTGGATTTGATGGACACCACATAAAAACAAACAGAACAGAATCTTCCAGAAACTTTGGCTCCCCATTACCTATTCTCTTTTGTTCTGTTTCAACCCTGGAGGTTTCAGAAATTCTTAGGGAAGATGTATAAAAACAGCACTTAGAGCACCCTGACAGTTCTCTCCAAAACCCTTTTCTTCTCCATTATTCTATGACAGCTAATCCAAACTCTCATAAGATACAAGTGGGAGATGGTATCTGGGTTTATGGTATCTTTTTTTTTTGAGTTCTCCATACTGGTCTTAGAAATGTGCTATTAATTATCTTCATGTCTCAGCTGGAAGTAAGACTTTGATGGTGATACTTTAACATTTTTATAGTATCTGGTTTTGATAGGAGTTGTCACATTTTAAAATCCAAAGTTGTCACCTTTTAAAAGCATAGAAGAAGCTTTGACTACTCTTCTATCATTGACTCCAGGGTTTACAATCAGGAGATAGCCAAAAGCAGAGGCATATTCAACATTTACTACTAAATGATACTAAACATTTGAATTGCTCACTAGTATATCATTTAAAAGTAAGCATAATTGCTAGAGCTTTTATTCAGGAATAGGGAAAAAGAAAACAGAAGCAAAAATAAATAATAACTAGCTTCAATGAATAAATAAAAATGGGGAATGGTTTACTCAATGTAGAGGTCTTTGTATGATTATTTAGTATTTTACAAAATAACGTTTGAATAATGTGTTGAGTCAAAGAGAATCTTTGAGAGAGGTACTTACTGATTGCATATACAAATAATAAAGTCTATGTGATTGATTCTCCATTCTCAACTACTTGGTATCATGTGGACCAAATTAAAGAAAATTAGGTAGAGTTTTAGTTACATTTGATGACATTTGTTGATATGGTCAAAATTAGCAGATATGAAGACCATGTTAGCATTATGTTTGTGTTTGTGGGTGTGTATATGTGTGCATGCGTGCATCGTTCAATCTTCCAATAAGATTCGCAGGGTCTCCTATGCTTCATTTTTTGCTATTTGGGAAATGCACTCATCCCTTTAAAGTTGCTCCCTTTTTTCTTCTATATATCTTTTGAGTAGGTGGATGTTTATTCAGATACATATCATATATATTCAGATGTATCAGACTCAAAATAGGTCATTAAAATTTGCTTTGATGTTTGCTTTTGAAGCAGTGACTATTGGGAAAATGGTAATTTATTGTAAGGATCAAAACAGTGGGCTGGCTTCACACATCAGTCTATGAATAAGAATTATTCATTTGATCAGATCCTATTGTTGCAGAATCAGGATCTAATCCACTCCAGGGACCTCAGTAGGCACAGTTCTCTGATGACACTGAAGTGTTGACCATCAAAGCAGCTGAACTCCCTTATCTGCACGAGTTTTTCTTTGTATTCTTGCATTTTTACCCAATACTAGCTGCTGTGTTCTCAGCATAGTATTCCTCTATTCCTCTTTTCTAGAATGAAACATAATTATTATACTTTTGGGGGCCAGAGACATTTGTGACTCTGTTTGAAGTGCTTATCTCTATCTAATCTGCTTCAGCCAGTTGAGATTCTGGTAACCTAGTGCATTTACCTGGGAATATCGAGGGAGCTCATTAACAGAAGGAACTTGAATAAGACAGGTACAATGTATTACTATGCAATATGTTATATGTTATATTTTTTAAATGAAATATATACATACAGACATATTAAAGACATAAAAACACTGCTGAACAAAACTTTGAAATTAGTTAGAAAATAGAATATTGTAATAATAAAATGTTTACATTGAATAAGCCAATGAGGCTAAGTATATTTTTTAATACCGGAGTTTGCTTTTTCACAGCTGTATATGCTGTGAAATGATAAAATGAAAAACAGAAAATGTGTTGTATCCTAATTATGGCTAATGTATTTTTTTTAATGAAAGAGCATTATTATTATTATTATTATTATTATTATTATTATTATTATTATCAGTGGTGCTAGGGATTGAACCCAGGGCCTTGTGCATGCAAGACAAGCACTGTACTAACTGAGCTATATCCCCAGCCCAGCATTATTTTTTCTTAACAGTTTTAAGTAAGAAAGTTAAAAAAACCCTATAATTCTATAACTTTTATAAAAATCATTGTTATTTCTATTTTTACCTACCAATCAACAAAATTGTACTGTGTTATATATTTGTTTTTGAAAGTTTTTTTTTTTAGAATTTTAGTTCCTTCAAACATGCTTAGAACCATTTCAGGCCAATACACACAAATTTAAATCATTACACTAAAAATTTATTGGTATTCAATTATATAAATGTCATATAATTTATTTAATCTCTTTCTTATAAGAGAGTATTTGGGTTGTCTCTATAAATATTTTTTGGCCTAAATCTTTATGTGCTTTTAAAATTATTTCCTTCTGATAAATTCTTGAAAACAAATCACAGCTTCAGAGGGCTAAGATTGGTTTTAATTGTTTGCCTCATGTTATAAAATTACCTTGCAGAGACTTCAGCTTTCTAGGTCCTATTATTGTTTATTTTTAAAAGGACCAAAACAAAGTCAATATTTTCATATGTTAATTGACTCTGGCTGAAGATTGCACATGAAAACTACTTTTTAAGAAATTTCTCCCCATAACTTCTACAGTTTTTTCCCCAAGGCCTTTATAGTTTCAGAAACTAAAATATTGTAATACCCATCCTCCTGGATTTTATTCAGTGCATCCATTTTATTTTTAAAATTTATTTGTTAGCAAATAAAAGAACAAAGTCTCTATGTAAGATTTGTCTTTTAAAATAATGTCTGCATCATTTGAACAGAGGTGATATTTTAAATTGTTACCTGTCTTGGTAAAGTTAATTAAGCGGGGATGTGTTAAACTGTGAAATCATCTTTGTGAATGTAAGTAAAATACCATATATTTTTAGCTGAGGATTAATTCTCCAAAAGCTAGGGAAATGTTACAAATTACCTCAATAATATGCTAACCAGTGAGACCTTGTCTGAAAATCTAGTTCTCAGGGTGTTTCAGATCTAGGCATAATTTATTAATTATTTAATTTTACATGATAAATATAAACAGATTTTCAAATCTTGTTTGTTTTCTCTGCTTCTGAAATTTACTTTTAAAATCACCTTCTTTTGTGATTCTTTTTCCTCTTTCTAATTACTTTCATTCTCCTTAATTATCATCTTCCTCCTTTTCTTTTGGCAGCTAGAAAGTATATTGAGTTATCTTGCATAGGAGTGTTATGTTTCATAGTATCAGTTCAGCATTACTGATAACTCTGTTTCATTAATTTAGGTTGCTTTTACAAAACATCAAAATAACAACAACAATAATTTACAAATAGGCAAATGAACTGACATTTCTCAAAATAAGTATGAAGCAAACTAAGTGTTAAACAAAAAAAAAGGTGGTGCATGCCTGCAATCTCAGTGGCTAAGGAGGCTGAAGCAGGAGAATCACAAGTTCAAAGCCAGCCTCATTAACTTAGCAATACTCTGTCTCTCAAAATTTAAAAATAAAAATGGCTAGGGATGTGGTTCCAGTGATTAAGTACCCCTGGGTTCAATCCTTGATACCCACCCCCCCAAAAGGAGATTAGGAATGGAACTACCTTATAATGCAGCTATACAACTCCTTGGTATTTATCCTAAAGAATTAAAGTCAGCATACTTTAGTGATACATGCATAGACCTATGTTTATATTGAACTGTCAAGTTATATATTTGATATAATAGCCAGGTTATGGAACTAGTCTACATATTGGTCAATACCTGAATGGTATATGTTGTGGAGTTTTGTTTAGCCATAAAGGAAACAAATATAATTGCATGATTTTCAAGAGAATAGATGGAAATGGGGAGTATATTATTAAGCAAAATAAGTCAGACTCGAAAGATTTTATGTTTTCTTTCATATGTGGAAGCCAGAAGGACTAAAGAAAAAAAAAAGAATCTCATGAAAATAGAAGGATACCAGTAGGGTAGTGAGGGGGACCATGACGAGGGAGGAGAGAATGCAAAGTGATATGGTAGTGAATGAAAGTGATCCAATTATTTTATGTACATGTACAAATATGCCCCAATGAATCCTACTATTATATGTAATTATTATGGACCAATAAATTATTTTTTAAAAATGAAAGGCAAATTTACTGCATACCTACTGCTACTTCCACTTCTTCTGTGCATGTAAGTCATTAGTACTCTTTACTGTTATATCAGATATCTCAGAATCCTCAAACCACACACTTAACAGCCCTTATCAATTAATCAGAGGTGCTTAAGAGAAGATTTGCTATTCTTATACTATGGTGTCCCTACACTAGATCACACAATAAGAATTAGATTCACTTAAATTTTAGGGTGAATTTCACCCTCTGAAAAGATAAATTCCAGGACAGACAGATGCTGCAAGAACCAGACTTATTAGTATCCTTTACATTCCAAGGTATCCAAAAATCTTAAAACCCAGGTTTTTAGCAGCTACTATATTTTTATGGTCTTTCCTGTACAAAGTTGATCACTGAAATGAGGAAAACTTGGTTCATGCTATCTGGAAACAAAATGTATGATTTAACTTTTCATACACATTTTTGCTTATCTCCCCATCCAGAGGCACAAGAAAGTGAAGAGCTGCATCACTTTTTTGCCCATTTATTGTAACCCAGAACCTAGGTTAGTTTATTTATTGTAGTATTTTCATCTTCCCTGCGTTCACACAACCTCCTTCTTTCTTTCATTACTTGGATTCTATACCACCTGCCCACTACTATGCTTCTTTCCCCAAGGAATGTTCAGTTCATCTAGTCTCCTGGTCAGGAAAGCTGACAACTGCACATCCCCTCTATTCCTAAATGAAGGATGCAAAAGAGTTCTTGGAGACACACACTGTTTTTATGGTTATCAGAGAGCTAAAAAAGCTCTCCTAGTGGTTTGTCCTTCCTCAGACCTCATAGGGATCTATTTATAGCTGTTAAGCTTTTGTACAAATGCAAAGCTTTGCTTGTATTTGATGATGGTGATACTATAAGCAACTGTTTTGCTCTAGTCTGCAGCTTTATTTTCCAACTATTTTTGGTTCCTCTCCATCATCTTTCTTTCTAACTTCAATGTTGTTTTATTTTCTCTCCAATTTCAGTATTAGAGGGGATGAGAGTAGCAAGATTGGGGAGAAATGAAGAAACCAATAAAGCAACTGATACTTTAATTGAAGAAAACCATGTAAATGTATAACAAAAGACTCATAATTCAATTTATGCATATGATAACAAAATGATTTTAACAGTAATAGAGTGATGGTTCCTAAAGGAAGTAATTAGCTATTCTATTATTGATCTCTCCTGATAACAAATGTGCATTGTCTTAAATTTAATCACAAAAGGAATACATAGGATAAGATTTATTTAATTATGCATAGTATTTCATTGCTCTGAACTTTAGATAAGGCAATTGCTTAACTCAGAGCTTCTCAATGTTGTGCAGAATGACATTAATTCTCTTAACTAACTGGATCCAACTCAGCCATGAAAGTTTAAGCTCCACACAATTCTTAGGCATTTGAGAGCCCACCAATCAGATGAATGAGGATTGTTGACAGAGGGGATTTTGCCTGCAATGACCTTCTCTATCTGCATTTGTTCAAATACTGGCTTCCTTGGAGATCTGGCTCAGGTGCCAGATCCTTTGTGGAATTCTTACTAGTCTCCCAAGTTGAGGTTTTTCCTCTGTCTTTATCCTGGCAGCTTAAATACATCATTTTCTCTGTTTTTGTTGATTTCAATCACTTTATACTTTTTCTGTGGAGAAAGAGCTGTGGGTCTAGCACAGTATCAGAGTCATAGTATACAGGCATCCAGCAGTGCTTACTTCAAGACAGAATGAATCCAGAACACAGATGATCTTGAAAAGGTTTCACTTCCCTGTGAGCTATCTTTTATTTATTTGTTGGAAAACTTAAGAATGTATACAGCTGGTTACTCATGTATCTTATTGAAGTTTTAAATTAAAGCCCTGTATGTACAAAAAAGAAAAACCTTTGATTTTTAATCACATTTTCTCTACATTCTTATAGTATGTCCTAAAGTGTTGGTTTTGAAGGAGAGGATTTTCTTTGTTCTTACGTAAATATGTGCTGAAAGACTACTATATTTCAGGTACTCTGGTAGTTACTCCAAGTTTTTCATAAAATTCTGTTTAATCTTGAAAGCATTCCTTTTCTATAACAAAGAAGCAAAAGGAAAATACACTCACAAAAAGATGATGATTGCATGATCAGAGGTTGCAAGGAGAAACAAAATAGATCCCTTCATACATTATTTCAGTGCCCAGCAGTTTCTGGAAAATGTTGAGACAACACCTTTCCTTCTCAGTAGTTAAGATCAATGAGCTCTCTCTCTTTTCTTAACCGCATCCCACCTCCTGCTCCCGCTCTCTCTCTCTCTCTCTCTCTCTCTCTCTCTCTCTCTCTCTCTCTCTCTCTCTCTCGTACACATGAACACACACAAATTATTTTATTCAGTAAATTGCATATTGGGATTAGGTTACATACTTTCCTAGTAAGCGAATTTCTTCTTCTCACCCCTTTTCAACCAATATGTGTAATATATATCAAGACTATAGATTATTAAGTTTTAAAATTAAGAAATGTGTTTTTTGTCATTTGATTTTTGTTGTATCCTTAATTAGAGGCATATATTTTATAAAATTGCAATGACTGTGTTCTATTGTCTGTGAAACATTTCTGTCAGATGCATCAACATCATCTGTCAGAATAGGTTGTCTATGCTGCATATTGATCAACCTTAGGGCTAGCCACATTTTTTTAATATCTTTTTTTCCTGCATTAACTATGATAAACTTTTCATTCCCTTCACTTTTTGACCTTATTCATTCCAAAAAAGGAACAAGATCAATCAGATATAGTACAAGGAAATAGTAAACCTTTTTCTTTGACCATGAAGTGTGTCAGTTTCCTGCAGATTCACTTGACTTCCCAACACTGTTGCTATAGAAAAGTTGGTAATGATCACATTTAGTAGAGTGAAGTATAAGTTAAACATGGGAAGGGGGAGGACTGATCATATGCTTCTATCTTCTGTGTTTCTCTTTAATGTCAAAAAAAGCAAGATTCAAATGGCAGACATAGTCCTTTGAGACTGCAATTTGAAAGTCTCAAACCATACTTTGAAAATTAAGCAAGATATTTGAAAATTTCCACTAAAAATATTAATTCTCTGATTACATAAGGGTGGTTTATAGGGGACATTTACAGTAAAATATCGTTTTAAATGAATTATTTATATAAAGTCTATCAAATCAATAAGTGCTATATCATATCATTAATAATTCCAAATGGATGTTTCTATGTGATGGGAGAGAGAGTAAAGTTGGTAGGTAATTCAAGTGCTGAAAATCTCTGCTCCACTATTCCCATCCTATGACACTATTTCAGAATGAATACATGATTTTACTTTCCAAATTGTAGGTGATAGTACAACCATATTGTTATGGCCAATTTTATGAATAAAAGTGGCTCGGTCACAGTACCTAGAAGTTTGATCAAATATTATACTAGATGTTTCTGTTAAGGCATTTTAATGAGATTACCATATAAATCAGTAGATGTTGAATAAAGCAGATAATGTGGGGAAATCTCACACAATAAATGTATCTCATCAAGAGGGGATTCCACTCACACACTGGACTTCAACTGTCACTCTTCCCTGAATCTCCAACCTATCAGCTTAATTTGCAGGATTTGGACTTGTCAAGTATTCACAATTTTGTGAATCAACTCCTTAAATTAAGTCTCAATCTCTCTCCCTCTCTCTCTCTCTCTCTCTCTCTCTCTGCCCCCATCCAACCTCAATATACCTACCACACACACACACACACACACACACACTATACATGATGTTGATTCTGTTTCTGTTTCTCTGCAGAACCCCAACTAATATGTTCAGATGTAGGAACTTAAGTAAACTCTTATAAATTGATTGGATTTTTGAAATACCTAAATAATTCTAGAATAGCTTAAGTAGTCAGTTAGTACTAATCTGTTAACATGGAAAATTGATACTGAAAGTTAAAAAAAGATTATCAATACTCATTATTACCTTTGTTGCATTAATTAATAAATCCCAGATCTAAATCCTAAAGTTATGTAAGGATAGAATTTGAAATTATATTGTATGTGTCTAGTAAGTTTTTCAAATATTTTACTAAAGATGTTTAATCATTTTTTCATCTTATTTAGTTTGTAGCATCAAAATGTAACCAATTCCCCAAGCAAAAATGCACTTTTCAAATTTTACCAAGTGTCATTCTTATCTGGAAAAAATAGTATTGAAGTTCCCTTTCCTTTCATTATTACTGGAGCAAATATATTAAATTTTATATGCCTGATTTGGGAAATCAGTTTCTGTCTTCAACAACTGATTGTGTGTTATAGCTGGGTCCTTTACAAATGAAGTGCAGTTCTATTGCTTAAAAATTGCTTTCCTGTGCAACATGATGTAGTAATGAATTAAATCCAAATGAGCCTTATATTCACAATGTCATAACATGTAACTTGTCTCTTGTGGAACTTTTTTATTATCTAATACAACATCTTCCTCTCATGGCTCACTTCTCAGAAGGGTACGCAGCTTTTCAGTATTAGAAATAAAGAAAGAAAACTATGATTTGAGATCAAATTACCTTTTTATAAACTCTCTAAATCACAGGTAGCACCTTAACATGTCCCCAAATATGCAAATCAATTCTGATAGAACAAGAAACAAAAGAAACAATTACAATTCTATGGAGTATATTTCTATCTGTGATAGAAAAATGAAACTGAACAATTTTCTTTGAACAGAGATGTGTGCAGGTGGTTTTTACCTTCAATAAAAATAAAATATGTGTGGGCGTTTTCTCTCTATTTCTTCACTGGTTTCATCATATTAACTCAATTCTGTAGGGAACAACTTGTAAAATCAGCTTGTACCAATATTGTAGTTCAAGCTGCTACATAGATTTAAAAGCTCTAATTTATTAGCCTGATAATTGTAGTAATTCAATAAAACATCGGATATTCTCTTCTAGCTACCTTAGGTGTGTCTGGGTGAATATTCTAATTCAACTGGATATTTCAAAGAGCAAAGATGGATAAATATTTATTTTAGTCCAGCAGGAAAGTCATAGGCCATTATTTCTTGTGGCTTCCCAATTCTTTTTCCGTTGGTGGAGGCCCTTTGAGATTGTTCTGCTTTCTGCTTTTGGTCACCATAGCTGGACCAAGTAATTTGCAGCTTGGCATAACACATGGTCCCAATCTAAATCTTCCTTCCTTCTATCTTTCTTATCTCAAGTACAGAACCAAAATTTCCTATAAGAGCCGTGTCTCCTGGTTTAATTTTTTAAATTATATTTCATTCAAATAACTATAATCATACACAAAGATAAACAAATCACTTACCTTGTAGAAAAGTACTAGGGAGTTAGAAGCAAGGTCAAAACCAGACTCTACTATGGGAAAGGAGATACCACAACTTACTAATTTAAGGGTTTGTATTGTTCTTAATCAAATTCGTATTGCAATTTAAAGTAACACCTGATCCTACTTTCATAAGACTTATTAGTGCCTCTTAACAAGTTTTCATTTATACATGTCAACAGATGTTGATTGAAGGCTTACTAAAGTGTTGAACACAAAACTAGGAACCAGAGAACAAGTGTCAAGACATACAGGATACCTGCATTTTATATTTTAATATGTGCTTCTATTACCATTGACCAGATGAGGCAATGGGAACATGCTTATTTATATGGACAAAGTAAAATGGCACAGAATTACACAATGTGATGAATTGGAGAGAAGGATAAAGTATGGCAGGCCGGCAGAAAGGAATTGGATCTCAAGGTGATATTTTTGGATGCAGTGGTAGTTTGTTTGAAATTCTGATGGATGCTTACTGTGTCCCAGTCTGCCTCTTCAGGTTTTCTCTGAAATTGTAGTATTACTCAGCATCTAAGTAGGTACAGCTTGTCTCACCCCCTAGCTCTGGACTGCCGTAGCACTCATCCTTTATTTTTTTATTTGCTTTTTGACATCACATTTGCAAACAAACAAACCAAAAAAAACCATGTAAACAAAGATCACTTATATAGAGCAAGTACCCAGTAAGGACTGGGAAAGAGGATGAGGAATGGAGAAATGGTGAACTTATCATTCTTGGTGAATTCCTATTCGTTTGGCATATCCATCATGCAATTTTAACTCTTCCAAATAAGAATCCTGTTTCATTCCTACCTCTCTTTAAACTTATTAAAGATAGAGTCATCCATTTGTTTTTCTTTTCAGGTAGCCTCATTTTTAAGGATTGACCCATCACTTCCAGTTATTATGATTTGAGGATTTCTCTCCATTTATTGACCCTATGCACAGAACTGGTACAGTATTAGAAGCAAGAAATCTCTCTTATAGCTCAGTCCTGTTCTAAAGAACAATTCCTAGGAAGATATGTTTATTCTGGATTCTTGAGTTCTTAGTCCATTTTTGATCAGTTTCATTCATTTAATATAACTGCCCTTTGCAAATTTCATTCAATTATGGTCTGTCACTCAGTTGTGTATGCTAAATTTATCTGTGTGATCAGTAAATTGATGTGTGATCAGACAGTGGGCAATGTCAGCAAGGGGAGCTTCTTTATGGATATGGAGATTAAACAAAGATATTCATTCATCCAGTTCTTCTTGATATCTACTTACACTGCAATTTCAGTTCTTCATATAAATAGAGGAAGGTTTTGGAAGATGTCCTCTGGTGATCTTTTTCAGTTGCTCTTTTGGCAGGATATGGCCGAAGAGGGAAACTGGGATCAGACAAGGCTAAAGGAGCATGTTCTAAAAAGTAAGAGCATATAATCTCTGTAGGAATTGTAAAGGTTGAGATCATAGTTATTGCTCTAGAAATTTTCGTCCCAGAAATTAAGTTATTTGTCTGTTTGGAAATGGGGCAAACTAAACCATGAATGATACCAATATTAAATGTTACTATGATGATCTATAAGCAAGAGAAAACATTGGACATTGTGGGACATATCATTTGCAAAATAATTTGCTGATTGATGGAAAAATGGTGTAAAAAGTAATAGGATTAGTGGCTTGAAAGAGAGTTTGGGGATTAAATACATCTGGGTTGGAAAAATTTTTAGAAAGGCTATACTACTCTGAGAATCAGTCTAAAATCTGAGAAGAGAAAATACTGTAGAATTATCTAATGGGATAAAGAGTTAATAACAGGATGATGGAGAAAGGTCAACTCAGTTGTCCAGAACTGAGAGATGTTCCTACCATAAAGTATGTGAACTATGTTCAGGCATTGGGAAGAAGAGGACACTCTGCTCTAGAGAACATTTCATCCAGCCTGCGTCTGGGTCTGGGAAATGAAGCAATACTATGAAGCAGAAATCCAGAAAAAGCTGCAAAATGTATCAAGAAACAAACACCAATTCTGAGTCTTGATTTTGGATAGTTGCCCAAGACTTTCCAGAATCTATACCTAAGCCATACACTCAATGTTTGATGGAGGTCACAGAGAATTTTCTTTGGATTAAACTACTTAATATAATTCAGTCACGGGAGTATTTATGTCTAATGTTTCTGACATTCTCCAGAGTGAGAACAGGGATAGGCTCCTAAAGCTATTATTTAAATACTAACCCTGGTGCTATGATAGCAGCAGAAATCAACCCCTGATACTTTTCAGGTAGTTAATAGTAGTATATTTAGGAAAATAAAATAATAGTATTGAAAAGGCTTAGTTGGAATGTGCTGCTAAGCTAGATTCACCCTGAAGCTGCTTCCTGATCACACATCAATTTACTCATCACACAGATAAATTTAGGTCACTAATCTTGTAATATTTGGACTCATGTTTCTCATGATTCAAATACTGGTACTGGGCAGGTGGTCAGCAAGGATTAATTAAAGACATTCTACATGTCTCAGTATTCCTCAGAGTGCTAATGCTTTTTTTTTTCTGAATGGGCATTTCATACTTTCATGACGATGTAGAGTTAGGGAAATTTATACCATAGTACCACAAACAATTTAGAAATAGACTTGGAAACTGTTTCTCTGGGAATCAGTTTTCAGTTCCACTACATTCAGTCATAGAATCTTGAAAAATTAAACTTACAATGATACAATTTAAGGGCCTGGAATAAGGGACATAATTAATATTAATTGCTATTATTATTGCTTAGGTTTTGTTAGTAAAATTCTTTACCCATTCTCTATTTGTAATTTCTCATTGGCCACCAGCCTTCATAGGCTGGCCTCTTGGAATATGACCTGGCCCATGTCTCTTCTAAAGCTCTCTCTTTCCCTTCTCAGTTTCACACACTTCCTCTAAAGTTCAGGTCAATATTTTTATTGTCTTATTTCAAGTTATGCTATTAGGGTCTTACCATCTTCCATCTTCCAAGTATATTCCTAAAAAAGTCCTCTAAGAATTTTAATGACAACCAACATAATGCTTTATTTTTTTTACTCAATAACACATTCATATTTGTATAATAAAAATTTTATTGCACCTTATAAATAAGTTAAAATACCTTATATCTGAAAACATACATGGATGAAATTCAACTTTCCTAGTAGGAGACATACATGTTCCTCTCTCATGACATTAGCTAGATAGTCCCTATCTGACATTTGGCACATAAAAAGCAGAAGTCTGTTCTTGATTCACACTGTAAGGGTACATAAAAAATGAAGAAGTTTCCTAGAGACGGCAATTCTGGGTATAAAATGAACAACAACCTGGTTTAATTTAAAATTGTATTGGGTATCTACTGTGTGCATCACTTTCTGTTAACTGTAAAAATATAGATGATAGTAAAATTAATATCTCCTCCAGGAACATACACATTTGCAGGATAGAGTTTTGTATAAATAAACAGGATCAAGACATCATGAAATGAGTACAAAGAGCACGAGGATTTTTGCTGTGGAGGACATGAATTCTGTGGGGTTGAGTCTGATAGGGCATTGAGGGGTGGAGAGGGCTGTGATACACAGATATATGAATTGAATGTGAGACATAACTTCCCAAAAACTTAAACAAAGGCATGGAGGTAAGAAAATACAGAGATAAATTAGGGGTGGTGGGTGAGGGTATATATTTTTTTTAAAATGACAGTTCATTTAAAAGTTAAAGTCTTGAAAAGTAAACCAGAATAATTTTGTAGGAGATTTGGAGCAAAGATGATTCATTAGAACTTGATTTTGAGTACAACAAGAAATTTTCAAAGAATTCTTAGTAGGGAATTATAATATTAGACACACTTTTTCAGAAGATAAGTCTTTGGAGGATGATTAGAAACAGAGTCTAGAAGCATACGAAAGATGGTTATAGGTATTCCTTTCATAGTAGCCTCTTAAACATTTGTCAAATGTGTAGCCATGAGATAAAAGCTGGTGGATCATCTGTACAGAGATGTACAAATAAAGCCCAATGCTAAAATGAAAGACATAATACACAAATTGCTATTAAATTTTAATCAAAACCCTTGGTTCCATTTTGATTAAAACTAACATGTTCAGGCTTTGAGATGACAGTATCTATACCAGTACTTGGCAAGAATCTGTCAATATCTGCAAAAGGTCTGAGATTTTTATGAAGCTACCAATTTAAGTTAGCCTGCCATAGTTTCATGAATACTTGCAGAAAACATGAGACTCCTGGGTCAGAGATGAAAGATAGTTCATTGCAGCCCAGCAAGCAGCCTAAGCATCCTGTTTGCATGAGTTCTTTAAGCCCCATTTCATCACAGGGTGTTGAAAAGAGGGCTAGTTGACACCTGAACATGCAGTGTATATATTACAGGAAAAGGGTCTTAAGACTAGGATCCTACATTTTTTATTTTGGACAGCAAACATGCCTGCCCATAGCACTCAAGGGGGACACTATTCATCTGTTCAAAGCTGTAAACAAACATGACCATTTGTCCTGGAGAAAACATTATCTGTATCTTCTGAAGCTGTTAGTCACATACACATCCTGAGAAAGACAGCCCGAATAAAGGTCATCTGTATCTTTCCTCACAAGATGTGCAGAAAAGTGAGAGAAAGTCTCACAAAGAATAATGACTTGTCCTTGGCTCAAATGTGTTAGATCTGAGTAATTTTCTTAAATATATTCAACATTTGCTTCACGTAAGTACCATTTGTTAGGTAGTAGGAATGGAGTTCTTGGAGGAATAAAGGGTAGTTTCTGGTGCCAAAGAACTTAAACTCTTATTGAAGCATAGAGAGAAAAGTTCATTCCAGTAGTGGAAACTGACTGTAGTAATTATAGTAATACAGATGTAGACTTGGTGCCATCAGGAGAAAAAAAGAGTCTTCTCATTGGAGGAATATTAAATCAATATTAAATTTTTTACAGGCTAAAGTGAATCGCACTAATTTATCTTATGTTTTCCTAAATACATATTCAATTTTTAAAATATGAACTCTCTCTTTCCCCTAGTGTGTGTGTCTGTGTGTGTGTGTGTGTGTGTGTGTGTGTGTGTGTGTGTGAGAGAGAGAGAGAGAGAGAGAGAGAGAGAGAGAGAGAGAGAGAGAGAGAGAGAGAGAGAGACTCTTCTTAAGAGTTACTTAAGGCATGGAGAAAATATCTAGTTAAGGCTTATGATACTCCCATGAGGCATTACTAATCACCAGGTGTCAATTAAAATCAGGATGGCAAAGTGTTAGAACTAAATAGACTAGGATACACTCTAAAACCTAACCCTTTTAGCTGTGGTTGGAATATCACAATAATATATTTAGATTTAAAAACTCTTAGAGTGAAAAATTATACCTAAAATTTTAAAAGATTGAGATGTTTATTATACAGTGTTTGTTTCATGGAGTGGAGGGCTTAGACCAATTAGAGGGTATAAACAATGAAAATGTTTCTAAGGTAACATATAGTGACTGTATTAATTTATTTCAACCAATTCAAATCAAAAGAGAAAATTATACGTGTTTTTCCCTTTGTCTTTAGTGATTACATTACCGATTAACTGATCTTTGTCTCTTCCCAAATTTAAATGAAAAAATAAAATGGGTATTGAACCACTAAATAAGTGAATTTTTGAAGCACTTACAGACTTGATTATAAATGCAAAATAAATATATTAAACAATCACCTATGAAATGTAAAATATTTGTTTCCATCAAACTATTTAGCTTGTCCATATCTATTGTATACTAGAATTATGTTTTCAGAAATAAATTCCTATTTTTCATTTGTCTTTGAGATTAATTTTGACTTCTGGATATATAGAGTTCAAACATTTTGGGAAGCACTTGCCTAGTTCCTGTTGGCCCTAGAAACTAACAAGCAAAAGCATGTTTATTTATTATTTGCATTCATTTTGTTATGCTTGTAGTTTTTTTCAATCAAACTCCATCATAGATGTCACAAAATTAAGTATCATTTTTTGACGTGTTGATGCCAAAACTCTTTTCAAGGCACATGACAATTACCATATATATAAATTTGACTTTAGTTTTAATTTTTCAAATAAAAAACAAAAATTAAAAAGACATAAAACCATAAACATTTGCAAATAACAGATAACATTCTTGTTTTAACAATGCTTTCATAGTGAATCTACAAGTATAATGTTAGCATAAAAGAGAATACTTTTCAGGGAACATATAATTTTTTTTCCTTTTTATTGATTTAAAAAAATGACAGCGGGATGCATTACAATTCTTATTACACATATATACCACAATTTTTCATATCTCTGTTTATATAAAAAGTATGTTGACACCCCATTCATGTTTTCATACATGTATTTTGGATAATGATGCCATCACATTCCACCATCCTTGCTAATCCCCTGCCCCCATCCTTTCCCTCCCACCCCACTTCCCTATCTGGAATTCATCTATTCCTCTCATAAAGGGAGCATATAAATTTCTTCCACATTTTGATGAACCAAAAAATGATCCACTTAGAAAGTATTTGCAAGGCATATGGGTTGTGAGATTCTTAAGAACTTTAGATAAGGGATAGGTATTGAATATTATTACTGCTTGTATATGTGCTCATTTTGCTTCTATCAAGTCAAATTTAAGTATGTCAATATTCCAAATAGCTCAAAATGTCCTACTAATTCTCAACAGCCATTGTAGACAGATTAAAAAATTAAAATGAATCACCCTGGTTTTGTATATCAGTAACTATGCTAGTGGTACTTGGATCATCAAAAAATAAATAATGAAATTAAAACATAAAAATAAATAAAAGTAGCCTTGGGAAAAACAATGAATTATCACTTTGTAATCACTAAATGATGTGCTTTGATGAGAACAGCAGGGAGGAGGTGGTAAACAAATCATTAAGTTTTGAATAGACCAGTCAGCACATGGCTTAGTACTGCTGCACAAGAGAATATTGACTTACTCGATTGCCTCTTTTATTCAATATTCTAAAATGTCTAAATCAAAGTTTCTAATGCATTTTTAAAAATGCAAGTTATAAAAATCTGCGGTAGGGTTCTGGATCAGTGAGCACTGTCAGGATAGATTATAGTTCTGCACAATCTTTGCTGTAACAATATCATGATGAATGGAGAATGACACCAGCTGCCCATTTATCTCATAAGATTACTACTTTGATGGTATTGATTCTTCCTGTAGCTTCTTAGTTAGATTCAGGATTATAGCTCAGGTACAGAGATATAATCAGTTTTGGAAAGTATATTCTGAATATGGAACAATTTTTAACCACTTTGACTGAGATGTGCTGGACAATAGCCAACAAGAAATTAAATTTTTGCTTGTCATAATGCCTATGAATTTTCACGATTAAACTCTAGTCAGTCATGTGCTACAAAATGACATTTCAGTCAACAATGGACTTCATATATGATGGTGATTCACAAGATTATATCTAGTAATTTTGTAGCTGTCTTAAGTTTGAGTAAATATATCCTGATGGTCACACAGTGGCAAACTCACCTAATGACACATTTCTCTGAAACTATATCTGTCATTAGGAGACACTTGACTATATACCTATTCAAAATATACATAAAATTTGGAGAGTGAACTCAAATTTTTAGTATAAATAAGCATATCTCTCCAATGCAAGAAATATTGGGGCAAAGGAAATTTAAATACATCAATTAAGTCACTTGATTTATAAAAGCTCAAACTATTAGGAAGTAGGGGGTGGGGATGTTAACGTAGTCATTAATGAAATGACAAAATTTGAATAAAGTGTAATATAGCCATGCATCATAAAAACAATGAAGTAAAACCATAGCAAGGGTTCTAATGAATAGGGATGTAGTCCCAGCAGGGTCATGCAAATTTGAATGAGTTTTGAAAGAGATTTTTCCAGGCAGAAAAAAATAAAGAAAATTCCAGTTAAAAGATAGTAAAGATATAGATTTATTTGGAGTATTTGGAAATGGCCTTTAGTTCTTTTTTTTATTCATATATATAATATATACATATATATTATTTATATGACAGCATAATGCATTACAATTCTTATTACACATATAGAGCACAATTTTTCATATCTCTGGTCATATACAAAGTATATTCACACCAATTCCTGTCTTTATACATGTACTTTGGATAATAATGATCATCACATTCCACCATGCAACAACTCTGCCCTATCTAGTCGCCAGTCCCCCAAAACAAAAATGGCCTTTAATTTTATATGATTGAACTGCAGCAAATGTGGAGGAAGGTGACTTGAGAAAGAAAGGGTAGATATAGTAAGGGAAAAGAGAGAGGAAGAGAAGGATAGTGGAAGAAATTGAAAAGGAGAGGAGATAAAAAAGCATAGGTTGGTCTGGGGATGTGGCTCAAGTGGTAGTGCGCTCACCTGGTAAAAATAAAGATGTTGTGTCCACCGAAAACTAAAAAATAAATATTTAAAAATTCTCTCTCTCTCTCTCTCTCTCTCTCTCTCTCTCTCTCTCTCTCTCTCTCTCTCTCTCTAATAAAATAAGGCATAGGTCAAAGTCAGATTACAAAGAACCTTGTAGGCCATCTTAAAATATTGATGGTTTATTTATTTTGTCTTATTGATAACCTGAAAATGAAGGCGTAATTTAATGAAATATATATTTTAAATTAAGCAGAGGAAATAACATCTGGATGGATATTATGAGGAAAAAAATTTATCCAGGGTGAAGAGGTATGAACAGATACAATGATTCAAATTATTGCTCACATTGCCATTGAAGGTTGAATCAAAGCAAAGTTCATGGAAATTGAAACAAGCAAGTGGATTTATTTTTTAATATTTACTTTTTAGTTTTAGGTGGACACATTGTCTTTATTTTACATTTATGTGGTGCTGAGGATAGAGCCCAGTGCCTCATGCATGCTAGGCAAGTACTCTACCCCTGAGCCACAACAACCCCAGCCTCAAGCAAATGGATTTTGACAGTGTTTTGTTGGTGACATCAGTAGAATTTGCTGCTTTGACAGTGGAATCAAGAAGTCATGAGTCTAGCTCTTTCTGATTATACTTTATAATGAGGAAAAATGATTTTAAGTCAGATAATACTTGTTTTCTATCTTTTTTTTAATGTAGTCATTTAACAATAACTTTCTGAGTGCCTATTTTAAGCAAGGCCCAATACTATGAACTATCATGTAATTAAACCCCTGTTTAATGTGCTATTTTTTTCTGGCATTAAAAACATAAAAAAAATCTATTAAAACAAATCCTCTAAAAGGGATGGATTTCTAAACAGTGTTTGTAGAAGCATCTGGTCTTCTGTATTTAGCAGTGTATTCATCTGGGACCTGTTATTAAAGCTGAGAGCTTAATCTCATAAAAAGGACTGTGTGTTGTTCCACTAAGCTGGTGTTCATGCAGTTCTAACTGAAATGACAAGAGTGAAGGCCATTAAAAAGTAATGCTTGAAATCGATCAGAGATAATGAAATCGCATTGGCCCAAGTATTAATCAATTTTAATAATTGTGTGTTACAATGGTCTTACAATAAAAGGGCCGTTATTTTCCATTCAGTTCACTTAAGCTATGTGGATGTGATTGTCACACCACTGGTTGAGAAGTATAGCCATTTTCAACACCTGGGCTATATATAATCTGTTTTATTATTGACCTTTCTTGGCAGATTCCATACAAAAATCTGAGTTGGCTAATTGGTTGACAGAACGGTTCCAACCAACTCTTGTTTTCTTGCTATGCAGATAGAACCTTAAAAAGCTCATCTTCAAATAGAGCAAGACTAATTGGGGGTAATAAAAAAAAATCAGTCCTCCAACAAATGGTGTCTTAATTCATAAGTCTTTTACAAAGCTATAGACTTTATTCACTGAAAGTATTATCAACAGAATCATGGGCAGCCTTTCTTCTTTCTCTGATCATATTGTTTTCACCTCTACTTTTTAAGTCACATCTTATATTCTATGGGATATTATATTCTTATGAAATTTTATGAAGAATTTACTCTACCACGTTTAGATTATTGTTTCTTCAAATGCTAACTGAAGACAAGTGATCAGACCGAATCTGTTCACAGAGCTCAAAAGAATAGAGATCTTCCTTATACACATTTTGCAGGTCTGGACAAATGGCTGTGCAGATCTGGTGAATATATGTATTGGTGATGACATCTGATGCTTTAGGTTATTTAGCAACAGACGTAAAGAAAGAATGGCTATACATGCAACTTTCTGATTGAAAATTCAAACTTACCTATTCCCCCAAAAACAAAGACGTGGATGCTAACACACAACAAGGAGGAGGGGAGTGGATTAGACAAAAGGGGATGAAGGGAAGGTAGGGGAATGGGAATAGGAAAAAACACTGGAAAGACCAGACAAAACATATATGAGATAATCATATATGTTTTGTTCATATATGAATAAAACACAGTGAAACTCCACATCATGTGCAGCCATAAGAATGGGATCCTAATTAGTATAAGTATGTTCTATGTATGTATAATATATGTCCAAATATGCTTCTACTGTCATGCATAAAAAGAACAAATACAAAAAAGAAAAAAAATTTCCAAAACATTAAAAAAGAAAAGAAAGAAAGATTAATAGGGAACACAGAGTTAGTTTGGGAGCCAAAAACAGTAGGGGGGTGGGAGTGGGAAGAAAAGAAATACATCATTCAAAATTTTGGTTTTCAAATTTGGTTTTAGAGAAGTCAACAGAGAGTATGCAAGATCCTAAAATTAGCTATCCAAATAAAAGTTTTTCTGCCCTGATAATCATCTAGTATTGGAATACTAAATTAAAGAGATATAAAACACTTTAATATACAAATTAATGTTTAAATAATAGTAACTTTTGACTAAGCTCTGCTCTCTAATAAACGAGACTAAGGTGCAAAAATTTAATCAAGCTTATTATACTATTCATATTTGCCTTCAAAATGGGAGACAAGAGATTTCATAACCAGATAACCAGAGCAAACTTAGAGATAGTGAGAAAAGCAAGAGTTTATTTTGGTGAGCTTTTCTGGTTAGGGAAGATAGGATACCATGGGTGCAGCTCTTACACAGCAGAATGTTCCTTCCTCCTGATTTAAGGTGCCTGGGAAAAGAGAGCTGAGGAACACCCACTTTCATGTGGAAATAACTGTTGCTGCTATGGACAGTGATCAGGCAATTCCAATGTTCAATTTAAAATCAATCAGAAGTTTTCATCCACATCATAGTTTTATTTATAGTCTTGGGCCAAAAGACATTTAGTGCTTTAGCTAGTGACCTGGGCATCCTTCATGTACAGACCACATTCCATTGAACATTGAGCTAATATATATCCAGACTCAAGGTGGGATTTTTCATGCTTTTCGTCTGGCCACAGAAATTTAAAGTGTACCCATTTCCTTACTCTTTTTCAGAATTGAGGCCAGTATTGAGGAGAGACTTTTGGGTGCATAAAAAACAGAGAGGACAGGCTTCTGCTACTTTTTACTGGTTTCATGCTCCTGTTCATGATCTCTGAATTTCTCTTCCTTTCCTGATCTTACCAGGACAATGGTAACATACAACAGTAGTTGAAAGAAATAAGAATAAAAAGTAATTATGCTTTCCTGAATTGGTAGTTGATTAAACAAAGCTTTATATTGTCAGGGGAGTTAGATGTAAAAGGGGAACAAACCTTGTGAATCTCACTTTTATAATGGAAGTTTTTTCCTCCTGTCATAAATAGGCCCCTGCCTATACTAATGTAAACTTGTATTCATGATTGCTTCAGGATAGAAATGGATGCCCATTCTGTACCCTGATTGAATGCCACTGGGCCACTGCAATCAACAGTGACAAGGAAATGTGATGGGTTGATTTATGCAGTGTAAAAATTTGATTGCTTGGGTACCGGAGGAGACTTCCTATTCGATCTGACAGTGAACCAAGCTTTGATTTTGGCTTAGGTTTTATTTTTTTCTTTTACATACTCTGGAAAGGTGTGGTATATCCTTCCGCGTGCTAACGGGTAAGTATGACATAATATCAAAGATTAAATATTAGCAACAATTGAGTTTTTTTAAACTGATGAGCATATCCTTTGGCAAAAACAAAATTAAACAAACATGCAGGAGCTGTGGGTTCCACTATCTGAGAATTGTGAGAAATTGTAATGCAGTAATAATTTACATTATGAATAGGAGCTGTCCTGTTAAACTTGACTTGCTTCCAGAGGGGGTTTGCTGAGAACAGCTATTCTTTCTATCTCCCCTGCTATGTTCCTCCTGCCCTCTACCCATAGGGAACATCCATACTACACATGCTTTTCATATTATTCTAGGGAAAAAATTTGTATAGACTTAGATATTATACAATGAATATAGGTATTGAAATATTACAAGATACCCCATTATTTTTGTTTATAAGAATCAGTTAAAATACATTAAAAAGAAGAAAAATAAAACCTAAAAGAGCTGAAACATGCATTTTAAGGTTTTAAAATAAGAAAGACAATGGGCCAGGTGTGGTGGCACTTACCTGTAATACCAGCAGCTTAAGGGAGACTGAGGCAGGAGTATCGAGAGTTCAAAGCCAACCTCAGCAAAAGTGAGATGCTAAGCAACTCGGTAAGACCCTGTCTCTAAATAAAATACAAAATAGGGCTGGAGATGTGGCTCAAAGTTTGAGTATCCCTGAGTTCAATCCCTAGTACCCCCCCAAAAAAAACTACTAATAATAATAAGAAGAAAGACAAACCTTTCTTGGAAAAGTTCTTGAACTACAAGGAGAGTAGAATATGAAAGTATTTGTTGATTGCAAGGTTATATGGCCTTTGAATTATATCAATAACTACATAATTCACAATATTACTTAAAAGATTACAAATGATGGTACAGCAGATATTAGGGCAGTGGTCTGGAGTCATGTTTTCCATCACAAATTTTTTTTAGGTTCCCATATAGTGTCTTGGAAAAGTGTCTCTCCAATTAGTTCTTGGGAAATTTTCCCAAACAAAAATGTGACAATGTTCTTTATAACTTATTGTTTCATTATTAATTAAAGACAAATGCCTGCATTCCTAATTATGGCTTCAAGGCATGACCTGGGTCCTCCTATTCTCTTGTTTCTCTTCCTGCTGCACCTCTAAATGGGTGTAACCCACTACTGTTGACTGTGTCTGTGAGGTTGAGTTAAACTGCTGTCTTTGTCTTAGATGTCAATGCCTGCATGACTGGTGAATATTATCTTATCTTTCAATAATCGTATCAATCATTTCAGCACTGTGAAATTATTTCTAGTCCCTTACAAGTCTTCTATTAAACTTTGCTCTGAAAATAAAGAGTAGTAATGAGAGCTTAAACATTCTTGAATTACAAGTTTGTTTTCCTCTACCAAATTGTAAGGTTCTTCAAAGCAAGGCCTAGTGGTCTTTAAAGTCACAAGATTAAATTGTGATTAACAAAGATGTGAATGCAAATAGAAGAGAAATGAGATGATGACTAAATATGCTTTGAAGCATTCCAGCAGCATTTACTTAGGTGAAACCAGCAAAGGCGTCTTGGAAGGAACTAATGAGGGAGGAAGAAAACCAAGCCAATGAAGGTTTTGAAAGTCAAGGAGTTGGTCAAAATGACATGTGTGTAACAATGAGGTCTGGTAACTAACCACTGGATTTAATGTGGGTGCTTCTGTATGAAGGCGGGAGTAATTGGTGATTACAACCAGCATCATTCCTGGGGTAAAATGGGGATGAAAATCTGATTGGCATAAATTGAAAAGAGACTAGAACAGAGGCTTTGCAGATAGTATAAATAACAGGTGACTGATAAAGGAAAAAATATATATAAGTTCAAATAAATTCTGATTGTGCAGAATATGGAATTTAATTTTATAGATGTAAAAATAGAAATGCACATTTTAAAGCAGACATAATTCCTTTCATTGGTTCTAGGACCAGTGAAGCTGCCTTCCTCATGCACATGATATTGGCCATTTCAATGATTTAGACCTGTCTTGTTAACTTTTATCATTCTATCCAACTGGCATTTCAAAAATAACTGGATAATTCCATTTTAAAAATCCAATCTTAATTCAAAGATATGTTAAAGGAAAATAATTTCACATGGCTTGTAATCCCACTGACTGACTCAAGAGGCTGAGGAAGGAGGATCACAAGTTTGAGGTCAGCCCTCAGCAACTTAGGCAGTAAGAAACTGAACAAGACTGGGTATAAAAATAAAAAAGGCTGGGAATGTAGTTCAGTGCTAAAGTACTCTTGGGCTAAATTCCCTGTACTAAAAAAAAAAAAAATAGAAAAAGGAAGAAAGTATTTTCATTTTAAAAGAAGAATTGTAACTTATTTTCTGGGAAAAGATATAATAATTATATATCATAACGGAGAACTTTATAATAACTAGGATAAACCACTTTATCCTCAACTTTTAAGCAGAGAGAAATGTATTTATAAATTATTGAAGCTTATTAAAATTTTCAGATAAATACATAAATGTCAGCAACAAAATTTTCAACGTAGTCTAGATTTATCAAAATCCAAACAAATTAAATAATTTGCCTGAGGACATTTAAATTTTTCAAAGAATATCTTTCCTTTCCTTTCCTTTTCTTTTCCTCCCCTCTCCTCCTCTCCCCTCCCCTCCCCTCTTCCTTCCTTCCTTCCTTCCTTCCTTCCTTCCTTCCTTCCTTCCTTCCTTCCTTCCTTCCTTCCTTCCTTCCTTCCTTTCCTATTTTCTTTATTTCTCCCATTCTGTGTTTGGTTTGTCTTGTGGGGCTAGAGATCAAACTACTCAGGACTTTATGCTCACACTTGCTAAGCAAGCATGCTACCAGTGAACTATACACTTGGTCCCTTTCTTCTCTTTCTTTCTTTCTTTTTTTTTTTTTTGTATGAGAGTCTTCTGTCTTGTTAAAATATCATGGTTAATATGCACACAGGAGGAGAGCATATTTGGCTTGAGGAACTCCAGGATCATCAGTGTGGAGGAACGTGAACTCCTCTTCACTGTTAATGGGAATTATAGCAAATAGCCTGGAGATTCCTCAAAAAACTAAAAGCAGAACCACCATATGATTCAGCAAATCTACTACTGAGTACATACTGAAAGGTGAACAGTATTTATACCAAAAAAGGTACTTGTACTCCCATTAACATGGGAGTACTACTCACAGTAGTAACAATGTAGAATCCACCTAGATGCCTTTCCTTAGTTAGATGAATAGAAAAAGAAAATGGATATTTACATAATGGCACAACATTCAGTCATAAAAAGAATGAAATCATGCCATTTGCAGCAACATGGATGAACAGGACATCACTGAGTGAAACTAGCTAGCCGGAGAAAGACAAGTACAACATATTCTCACTCACTTATGGAAGCCTGTAAGTCAGTCTAGTGGAAGTAGGGAATGGAATAGTGCTCACTAGCGACTGTAAAGGTAGTGGCAGGTGGCAGAAAGAAATTCAATAAGACGCACCCAAACCAACAGAGATCCATCCTGCTTCCTCTTGAGCGCAATAGGGTAAATTGGGCAAAACAACCTGTGAAGTATTTAAAAGTGACTAGAAGGAAGAATATGAAGTTCCCAATGCATAAAAATGATTAATCATTGAAGAGACAAAAATAGTTATTATCTGGATATGATTAATACCAACTGTATTGAATGATCATAATGTACCTTATAAAGTGGTACAAGTTTTTTTTTTAAAAAAAATTGTAAATGATATTTTAATTGTGCAAAAAGTGCTTGATAATAAAATTAATTTCAACCTTTCTCTAGAAGGAAGAATATAGGGTTAACTTGAAGGTTTCCAAGCTCTTAGATATATTAGGAGCACAGTTGGTCATATTTTTCAGCATTTATCAAGAGTAAATGGAGTAATTACTTCAACAGTTAAAGATTGACAAATTCATAGGAATCATAGGGCCACTTGATTATTATAATTTTCCCAATTTACCCTTTTTCCCTTTCTTTTATATTTTTTACTAGACAATTTTAAAGCCTGTCAAGATTTTTTTCTTTTAAATTTTATTCTGCATTCTCCTCCATTGTAAGAAGACTGGAAAAATGTCCTGTTCTATTGTTTTAGTTCATTTGGAACTGAACAGCAGGTGTAGGGGTGTACCAGGAGAAATGCAATTTCAATATCAAGACATAAATATATATGAGTGAATTTCACAAAAAGAAGCATGAGAAGACTGACATTCATTTCTTTGCTTACTTGCTGTGACCTGGTGGCTTTTTTGAAAGATACCCCTACAGAGTCTTTCATTTGCACAATTAGTGTTAGGAAGCCACATTAAATGTCATTCTGAGAATATCTTCTTAGTTTCAGAGGATTGCTAGTTATAAGACTCCAGTGAACTCTTTGTACTTTGGATTTTTTACATATAATGTTTATATAGGTTTGTACAAAATATAGTTCAAATTATAAGATATAAAATATAACCATATAGAGTAAAAACATAATACTCTCCATAAATTGATGAGAAAGGTTTGCTATTTTTCTTTATATTTTGTTTTCATATTACTGAAATATAGAGTACTTGTTTTCATATGTTGTCTCTAACTCTATTAACAAATGGAAGGCTCCTGTCCTACTGGTAATACAAATTATTAATTTTGTTCAGAAATAATATCCTTCAACTGTTTAAACTTGTATGCTTACTATCCTCATAAATGTTCTGGAGAACAGATTCCCCCCCTGGGAAGAATGAGTTAATTCTAAGTTAATGTGAAGAATTCTAATAGAGTATCATCATTACCTGTGAGAGGTTTATTTCAAAATCATTTAACATACTTGCCAAGAAAATTGATAATTCATTGTGTTGGGAAGATGAATGAGAGCATATATTTCTTTTTACAGTAATGGAAAAATCCTTGAATTTTCTTTGCTAATATCCTTAGGCCCTTC
The DNA here is from genome assembly GCF_052094955.1 of Ictidomys tridecemlineatus. Classification (NCBI taxonomy): domain Eukaryota; kingdom Metazoa; phylum Chordata; class Mammalia; order Rodentia; family Sciuridae; genus Ictidomys; species Ictidomys tridecemlineatus. The sequence goes on from NC_135479.1 coordinate 119,605,010, forward strand.
TTAGGGAATGGCAGGCACCCAAGCACATATAAACCCAGATTTGTATAGGAAGCATGTCTAAATAACCAGCATCATAAACTTTATACTGGGATTTTTGCTAGCATATGATAAGTTTAATTTTAAAAATTTGTCAAGTGAAGTGATTTTAAGAAGTCACTCAAAACGAAAGATATAGCTCTCAAAGTCGAAGTTTAACAGGCAGTAAAAGTACCTGAGCAGTAAAGTCCAGCACCTGGAGAAAATAATATTTCTCAGAGCAGAGCAGGTAATCCTAGAAAATCCAGAGGACAGAAAAAGCTAATGTCAGAGCAAAGAATGTGTCTTGATTAAGAAAATAAGCACATATTTAAATAATAAACACTAGAAAAATTGGCAGTTGGTCTGAGAGCACAATTTTAGGAAGTAGATGAAAATTAGATCTAGAGAGAAATATTAATAATATTCACAATAAGTGTATTAAAGATCAGAACTAGAAGAATGACATAGGAGAAGATGACTGAAAACTATGTGCAAACACAAAGTTCAAGTGTTATGGGTAGAAGGAACCAGACTGCTAGGAAAAAGCAAGGTGGCTGAGAAGCACAGCTTTCAGTTTGTTGACCATTTTGAACCAGCTCTTCAGATGAAGACAGGGAAGATGAGATGAGGTGGGAGCCAGATAATCTGAGGGGATGGAGTTCCTGAGTTCTGAAGGAGCCATTATTATGTAATTTTCAGTCCACGAGAACAGAGTAAGAACAGACACCAGAGGTGAGGTAAAAGAAAAGTCAAGGTTTCGGTTCAAGAGTTTGGAGTTGGCTTGGGGAACCAGGAAGCTCTGAGGCTATTATCACAGACAGGTAGGTAGGTGTTTGATGCCAGTGTGTCTGTCTAAAATCTTAAATGGTCATTGGCCATCTTTTACAAAGAGATATAATGCTCAACTACTCCAATCCTTTAAACTTTGCTGAGGAACATCAGGTTAAGTGGTACTGAGGTTGCAGGTGGTAGGTAAGTAATTGCAGGTATAAGTTGAAGGACTGATTAGAGCTAGAGTAGGGCTGGTGAGGGGTCACGGAGCAAGATATTAGTTTGGTCCTTTTTTAGCCATCTGTTAGCACAGACATTGTGATGCACATTTTTAGAAACAAGCCTAAAGAGAAGAAAAATCTTGTTATTTTTTTCCAGAGATTCTGAAAGGAGTTTTCACAGTAATGAGGCTATTCTTCAAAAATGACCTCATACTTTAAAATCTACTATCAATTAAAGGTTTGATTGATGTAGGGCAACACTATTTAGCACATCTTTACTTTCTGAGGAGACTGGTATGATTACCAGCTTTGGCAGTTAAGAGGTCACACACACTTTTCTTGTGTTTGAAAAAGTCAATAAAAATTATATTTATTTGGAATGATTCATCAACTAATGAATTGGATCTTAAAAATAACTGTAGTCAAAAGAATTTTCTTTTTTAAATGTAGCTACATCATTGATGGGAAAATATAAATGCCCATGTTGTCGAATTCTCTCTGTAAACCCTCAATTAAGCATTTATTCTGAGTACTTAATGATAGAATTCCCTAAAATTGACCCCTTACAAGATGACAAGTACTCCTAAATATCTAGATGATAAAATTTAGTTATCTTAAGTATGTTTCTTTCTTTTTATTTTAAGGCAAAATATATCTAGTTATTTAATAATAATCTCATTATGGGAAATTTTAAAATGTGTAAATATAGAAAATAATAGATAACTTTATTAGTCCCACCACAATTAGCATATTGATATCTTCCTTTACACAAGTATGCAGACTTTTTAAAGAGTTGTATGCAAATATATCATTTTAAACAGTTAATTTAACCTAAGTTCCTACAATTAGGATTTTAAGACACAATTATTTTTAATGCTATACTATCAAGTAGAATGCCATAATTAATTTAACCACTCCCTATTATTGTGTATGCCAATCATTGCCTCTTTGTTCAACTTTATAAATAATACTTCTATAAAAATCTGCAATTTTGTTTATTACCCCCAAACCTTTATCACTAGGTATATTTTGAATCTAGATAGTTTGGATTTTTAGATTTTTTTTAGGTATGCATATCATGATAACATAGTATATAATACCCCAACAGGGTATGAAGTAGTAAAGTAATAAAGCATATTAATATTTTTATACCTATATACTGACTCTTGATGGGACATGTTAAATTTCTAAGACAGTAAGATGAAGTTTTGCCACTAAATTATTTTGCCACAAACTAACAAAAATAGCTTTGATTTTCAGAGTACATTCAAATTTAAGGAATGCATATAAGAAATTTTGAATATGTATTGTTACTGGTAATTTGTTTCTGGAACTGTGATGATTGAGAAAGTAATTACTCTGTCTATTTTTTTTAATAATTAAAACAAGTAATTGACAATTTATTGTTTCCCTTGTTTAATAAATATTTTAAAAGGTTGTATAAATTAGGTATTCAATTTTATTTTGTTGAAAAAAGTAAAATATCTGTCTCTCTCTGCCTTTATCTATTAAATTATGTATAAGTAACAAATCTTATGTTGTCACAATTTAAATTCTCCCTTTGGAAATTAGACTTTTTAAGTAAATATTTTGGTTAAGTTTTGGAAGGCATAAACTATAATATTTAGGAAGCAGATAGATTTATCCTCAGGTTATTCATTTCCATGATGATTACTTCTTCTCTTTCTGTTTAAAATTTATCCTTGATCTGTAATAATAATAAAAAAAAATACTATGTGGCATTGGATATTTATATAATACCTGAACAAGTGATTCACTGAGAGAAAGAAGTCTAGATTCCTTTCTGCTTTGCATTATAGAAATGTTTTCCCTCCCTCTTTATACATTCAACTTGATCTTTCTTAGAAATGCAAAAGTCATTATCATCAGATAAGCAGGATAGGAAAATATAATCATAAGCCTAGGAGTGGCAATTTATTCCCTATGTCTCTGCTATTCAAATAGATGGTTCTCTTCCTACATTATTCTCGCTTGCTATATAGTTGGTGACTCATATATCTTGCTTTGGTATCATCTTATATTTCATTATTCCTATTCAGAGAACTTTATTCGACTTCTAACCTAACTCATTCTTTGTCTAATTTAAATTCATTACCTCTAATCCTATTTTCTGTTGAAACAAAGAGTACATGCTATCGCCAAATTACATCTATTCTCATATTTGAAGATTGTATTAGTCTTCAACTTTAATTTCTCCACACTGAAAAGCATTTCTTTAAAAAAATATGCATTGTAAATTACTTTCATGCCCTTTGTAGTTGGGTCAAAAGCAAAACAAAAATCGAATAAAGGGGTAATGATAATAAAAATGATGACAATTTATCATTCAGTCAACTAATATTTATCTAAAGCTAATTGGGTGGTTAGGCACAGTGTGGTTATGAATAAAAAATGAATTAATTAAATGGCATAAATAGATTTGGCATGAGCTTCTTGCTTAGTGGCTTATAGTATAGTGGAGAAGAGAATATAAAGGTTTAAATTTAATGTGACAAATATGGGGTCCAATCTTAACCCCAGGTCTTATCTGCATTAGGAATTTGGGCATTGTCTAAAACCTTCAGTGCCTTGTTTCTGAGTAGTTATTAAAATCATCTGGTAGGATACTTTGGAAAATTAAATAAGATGATATATTGTAGGTGCTTCATTCAGATTCTGGCCCTCGGTATAAGTCACATGTTATAATGGTAACTATTCATTAAAATAAATATTGAGTACCTGTTGGGTGTCAGGAATCCATGTGGAAGTAGAAGAACTATACATGAGATCCTGTCCATGTCCTCAGAGGGCTTATGGTCTACTGGGAAACACTATACTGTGATAAGTGCATGGCAGAGGCAAGAGAGGGTGCTAGCTGCAGATAAAGTTGATGCATAATATCTTCTTTTTTTTTTTTAAAGAGAGAGTGAGAGAGAGAGGGGGACAGAGAGAGAATTTTAACATTTATTTATTTTTTCTTGGTTCTTGGCAGACACAACATCTTCGCTTGTATGTGGCACTGAGGATCGAACCCGGGCCCATGCACGCTAGGCGAGCGCGCTACCGCTTGAGCCACATCCCCAGCCCCATAATATCTTCTTGAGAAGTCAGCCTTATGTGTTTTAGAAATTGATTGACATAAGATATTTGGGAAATAGCTAAGCAAAGAAGGTGGACGAAGTATGTTCAGGACAGAAGGTTCCTTTCAAATTTTAGGAATGCATATTATTTGTGCATTATGTGGATCATTGTTGCAAACTGAGGTGAGAGTTCTATCAGGAAGTGAAGCAGGAAAACAACTCAGGACATAGGCAAGAGATAGATTCAAGAGAGGTACAGGTAGCTTACCTGGTCATGGAGAAGGAAGAGAAGACAAGAAGTGTCTTCCTCCAGATGATTCCATGAACTAGAAGTAACAACAGAGATAACAAAATTTGATAGGTATTCAATAAGAACTATGATAAAAATATACATTATTATTATTATACAGAGATCTGTACGTTTCATAAGAAAGTACGGAAAAATTGATGAGTTGTTGAGGTTATCAGTGCTGGGTTGGGTAATAGGCATGCTTTCACACAGTGATCTGAGACTACAATATTAAGGGTTTTCATCCTACTTTCTTCTCTTAGGATTCTCAGAGCTAAACCAATTCATTAAATAAACAAATTTTGAATTAAACATTTGATTATTTATCTGAGGGCTCTACATTCAGATAATGTCATAATATAACAGAGGACTTCACTTTTTATTCAAATGATGAGGGTTTTTGGGCACTGGCAGAAGCAGACAAAGATGTGATTTATCATAGTTTTCTCTGAAGATGTACAAGTCTGGCATCAATAAAGAATAAGTATGAAATTAATAAAAAATAATAATAAGCATGAGTATTTGTGGTTTTGCCTCAGGATGAGTTTATGGCCTTCGGAAGTTCATTGTTTGGGTCCCATAACCTGGCACAATGTATGGAACATTTTAAGCTCTCAATATATATTTTTAAAAAGTTCAATATTTTGTATTGTGGCATGTTTAGTCTAACAGTATTCTGGTCCTCCTTGAATTAATTCAGTAATTTCTCATTTGTGCATCTATGTCTGAGAAATTATCTAATGTGAATTATACAACAGACCAAGTATCATTGTTAAACCTAAGATACTCTAGTGTTGTTTGTGATGATGTATGACTTATGAACAAATCCAACTTTATTTTTCAAATATGCTTTTTCTGATATATAGACATACTGCTCCATATTTTAGTTTAATCATCAACAACTGTATGAAAGAACATCATTATCACCATTTTATAAATGGGTAAACTGAGGCACAGGGCTGTGAAATAATTTACTTGAGGCTGCTAAGCAGCAGAAACTCAGGCTTAAACTTGAGAAAGAGCCCAGGCTTTGTTGCCTTATGCTCTGTATCCCGAATTCCTTTTTCAAAATATACTTTAAATAATTTCTCAGGGATTTAATGAACCGCAACCTGTGTCAAGTAACATTTGCAATTCTATCTTATCTAGTATGTTATAGAGACAAGTTGGCTCTAAGGCAGGATCTTCATTCTATGAGGATGATAAATCTCTTAATATTTGATTCTCACATGATTTTGGCTATTTGAAATGTGTTTTAACTTGTCAAACTTTATTTGAAAAGAGATATGAATACCTGTCATTAGTCTAAAACTTCAACTGTACTTTAGAATAGTTTTATACTTTCTGTCACATTGTAGTTTTTTAATAGTGCATGATCGTGTATATATTAAAAATTATTTTTTAAATACATTTTAAATTGGGTAATTTTATTCTTCTTTCTGGGCGATAAATATAGGCCTTGAAGCCTATAATATTTGACTACAAAATTGTAACATTTGATGCCACTAAAATAATATTCTATGACTTTGAATAAGGGGCTTGTCTCAATTTCTTCATCCACAAAATTGTAGTACTTCCCTTGAAGGCTTTCAAAAAGAATTGAATAATTATACATATATGTACACACACAAAACACACATACATACATACACACAAAAAATTCATATACATGGTTCCTAATAGTGTCCACCTTGTAGTCTATACTCAATGAATTTTCTCTGTTTTAATGCACCTAAATATTGAGCAATTTTGATTCATGAAAAGATAAATTGCAATAGTATGTAATAGATAATGGCAGTGGTTATTCCCATTGATTCTGAAAATCAATTATTTCCTCTGAAAAAAAAATAATTAGGGTATGCTTTTTTCATTTTTGGAAATAGGCACATTGCAACACTCTTAGCTCTGCCCCGTGGGGGTCAACTACAGTTGACAAAAGCAATGTGGCTATGTTAGGCATCTCAATATAAATTACATGTTGTAAGTTGCAAATTGTTAGTGTTGGCAAAAAGGAAGAGAAAATTAATGTAAAATTCTCATTTAAAAATAACTTTTGTACAGTAGCTAGTATAGAGTAAGGGAGATACTTCTAAAATGGTTAAACTATACAGATAATAATTCATTAAATCCTGAAATCACTGCAAATAGTACATGTCTGGAACATGAAAAACACTCCACAAGGATCTGATAATTCATAAGGATTGCTAAATAAATATACCAGCAGTTAGATATATTTTTTCCTTTAATGATGTGGATGCTACACTCAGAATGATTATGTCCTTGTGCAATCACCTACAGTCAGTAAACAATGGAGTTGAGATTAGACTACAGATTGTTTAGCTTCAAAGTTGCTGTTCTTTCCATGACACCATGCTAGGTTGTTCTGCACAATATACTGTTGTAGAAATACTATTGAGTTTTTTGTCTCCAGGAAAAGTTGAATTAAAGGAAGTTATCCTAAACTTTCATTAGGATAAATTTGAAACAAATGTAAAATAACATTTTTAAGCTTAAAATAATTTAAAAGAGTAATATAATTAGACCTTGGGGCTAATGTTTTTTTTTCCAGAATTTTACTTTGGGTTATTAAAGAAGGCTATAAAATACTATCCTTTTGAATTGTGTAAACCAAGAGTCAGCCAGCATGCCAAATGCTATTATAAGCTAGAATTAATTTTAAATTATACCTCATGGAATTTTAAAGTGTTCAGAGTGGAAAAGGATACAAAGAGCCATTGAAATGCTCAGGTTAATTAAGTTTCATTCTTGTAATGTTAAAGTAGTGGCTTTACGAAGCCTCTAGTCTAAAACTGACCAGATAACAGGAACTGGTTATTGTAGAAAAAGCTAGTTTATAAATGGGGATTCCTCAAAAATATGTGTCAAATTGAGCCTGTGGTTATCTTTTCTTCTGAGTATGAAACTGATATGCACTAGTAGTAAAAACTCTTTATATTGAGAAATATGTATAAAAAAAGTGAAACTCTTATTATTGCATGATTCACAGATAGCCACTGCTGGCAACTTTGAAGTGTTCCTCTGTTGGTTCTTAGCAAATGTACTATTTAATACCATACACAGAGTTTTGTGTGCTTCATGTTCACTCATTTTTGTCCTCTGTATTTTTGGAGAGTTCCTCAGATTTATTCTTTGAATCCCTGATTTGATTTCTTCCTGTGCCAATCTGGTCTTTAATGCCTCCTATGCTGATTTTAACTTAGCTATTGTGTTTGGAGACTCCTTGTAATTTTGACAACCAGTTTCTGAATACTTGGCCTACATCTTCAATGATACAAGTTTAAGAATTTCAAAGAAAACTTGGAATATTGTGTGTTTTCAATAAAATAGTTTCATAATTCTTTACTTACTGCTACCAAATCTTTTTCTAAATACTAAAATATTCCCTTTCTTCCTTCATCTTCACTGGCTTGTTCCTCTTCTTCCCTTAATCTGACATTACTTTGTCAAATGTACCAAATTTTTAATTTCTAATTTATCTTTGGGTAAGGAAAAACTTTGGAGGGTTCTGGCATTTTCCCATAAGCAGGGTGTTTTCCTTGGATCATTTATTCTTCATTTAGGTGTTGGTAAAACTTTCCTAGGTAATGTATACCATGTTCTGATGACTGCAATATATCATTGTCCATTTACCTCCTCTATTGAAATATCAACTATTGACTTGGTAACATAACCTTTAGTTATCTGGATAGTAAATTTTGTAAATAGATCTTATGCTTCCAATTGAATTTAGAGAAATTTCTATTTTCCAGCACACCTTTATAGCACTGGATTTCAATGATGTCCCACAGATAGATATTGATGTTGAGGACTTTGAACTGGTTACACTTAGAAATCAAAGTTATTATTCTAAGTTCTATGAACTTGGAAAGCAATGAATAACACTTACCAGAAAGAAAATAATCTATTTTCTTTCATTTGCATTCTTGAGTCTGAATGCAAATTATTCATAAATTATATTCGTGAATTAGTCTAAAAATATAATATTAACCCAAATACTACACTTATGGACTTATTCAGTTTTTTTTTGCTAATTTGGTGATTATTTGAGCATTAAATTTTTTATTGCTGACTTTATATTCCTCTCTAGTTTTTCCCTCAATTATCACTAATGTTAAAATTCATGCTTATTACTAATTTTGCACAAAATTAATTATTTTGACAATAATGTTTTATGAATTATTTTAATAATAATACTATATAAAGTTTTTAAAAAGGTATTCTAGAATAATTCTATCAGTTCAAAGAGTGTTGATATTGTTTGAAGTATACCTATACTTTTGGCAAATATTAATAGGTCTTCTTTTTATCATTTCAGACATACAGATAGAATCAAATTCTGCCTGATTCCTGTGGCTGTGGAAATTGTTTTATGTTTTCATAGCATACAGATTGCATTAATATAATTCTCTGTTTTCACCTTCTACAGAATTCTCAATGTAGAAAAGTGTGACACACACTGTATTTGGTAATAAGTAAGACTCATAGTTCTCATAGTATAGTGAAAAATCTCACCAGTTGAGATCTCCTTATTAGCTTATTATTGTAAATTGTCTTGAATTTTACATTCTAACCAGGTGTGTCTGTTGAATCTAAAATAACATTTACAGAAAAAAAAGTTCAGTTCCACCAAATTTTATTTTACGTTAACTATTAGATCATGAAATCCAGTTTACACAGAAACAAGAGAAGGACGATGGAAAACAATGCAAAATGGCCTGAAATAAGCAACGATTGATAGAGAAATGAATAAAATCACTACTGTGCTTATTTGAGCTTTATAGTTTGAACTTTCCCCTGTCTGGCCTTTAGTGGGACTGCCAATAAGTAACTGACAAGCTAAAATGATTAATGGAGAATTCAGAAGAGGAATATAAATAAGTCCAAGATGAAATGAGATTCAGAGAGAGTCTGACTTATCCTGTTTTACAAAGTAGGGCATACAACATATAATACCAATAGTGAGCTATTTGAAGAATGAATGGCTTCAGTCATTCAAACTAAATAGAGAAAATAATGAAAATACTCCAAGATGCTATTTTCCATATGTGTATATGTGTGTGTTTTCCTGTATCTACTTGTTAAAAAAGAGAAGAAAAAACACTTTCTCTACTATTTTTCCTTCTGGACACAAAATTGCTGGTTAAATCATTACCTATTTTTACTAAATTTAATTTAATTTAACCATGTATCCACACCCTTCTTACAAGATCTGAAATGGATCACTCATTTTAAATCAAGAAAAAATTAAACATGCTGTAAATACAGTCACTTAAAAAATAAGTTAAATTTATTTATTTTTATTTAATACATGAAATTATCAAAATTGTACATATTAATGGGTTACCATGTGATGTTCCAATATACTGAAGTTACTGTGTAATGCTTAAATTAAGTTAAGAATATCTAAAACATTCAAAATCCTTCTAGCTTTCTGAAATATACTTTGTATAATTGTTATATATAACAACACTACTATGAAATAGCATACCAGAATTTGTACCCCTCACTGTAACTTATATCTATTGAATAAATTCCCTGTCTCTCCCTCTTTCTCATTATCTGCAGTCTCTGGTAAGTACCATTTATTCTCTCATTGTTTGTCAGGTCAACTTTCTTATATTCTACATGTGAATGAGGTCACATGGTACTTATCTTTTTGTGCATGGCATATTTAACTTAGCATAATGGTTTCTAGCTCCATCTATGTTGTCACAAATGATAGGATTTTATTCTTTTTTATAGCTGTGTATTGTTCCATTGTTTATAGATACCACTTTTTACTTATCAATTCTTTGTTTGATAGACACTTGGGTTTTCTATTTCTTGGCTATATGAATAGGAGGAATGTAGGAGTGCCATTGTCTCTTTGACACATGATTTCATTCCCTTTGGATACGTACCCAGAAGTGGGATTGTTGATCATGTGGTAGTTCTATTTTTAATTTTTTGTAGAACAACCATAGTGTTTTTCCCAATGATTGTACTAATTTACATTTACACCAGCTGTGTGCAAGGGTTTCTTTTTGTCTATATTCTTGCCAGCATTGGTTGTTCTTTGTCTTTTTGATAATAGGCATGCTTAGTGGGATGAGGTGATATCTCATTGTGCTTTTGATTTGCATGCCCCTGATGATTGGTGATATTAAACATTTTTTCATATACCTGTTGGCTATTTAAATATCTTCTTGTGAGAAATAGCCATTTAATTCTATTGCCCATTTTTAAATTGGTTTTTGGCTATAGAGATTTTGGAGTTCCTGGTATATTTTGCTTATTAATCCCTTGTTGGATAAATAATTTGTAAATATTTACTTCCAGTCTGTATCTTGCCTTTTCACTCTAAAATAAATGGCTTCATTTTTAATACATTTCCTAAATGATTTGCACTTGTTCAGAACCTTCTGAGTAAAAACATTGTTTGTATGTGACATTCTTTAAGGAAATGTCAACAAAGATCTTCTAAGTTAAATTTGGAGTTAAGGAAAGCAAATCTTTTTTTTTTTTAATTTTAGAGAAACATAGGTATTTTAAATCTAATTAGTTCATAAAATTTTTGTGACTGTCAAGTTTTAATTTACAAAAGGAAACAAATTTTAAGCTATGGGCCAGGCTTGGAGTTCAGTGGTAGAGTCCTTACCAAGCATGAATAAGGTCTTGGGTTCAATTCTCAGCACTGTAATATATGTAGTTCATAAACTGAGGTCTATTTTAACATCAAGAAGGAAGGGCAATCTCAAATTTTAAGAATTGCACTTACCTTTATTAAATGATTACTACATCTTCTAATCAACCTTTCAATGTCCTCAAAATACAGCATTATATAACAACGGACATCACAGCCTATCTAAAATAACTAATTTTGTTTGTTTTTCTAAGAAATCCTATTTTTCTCCCAAATTTTACAAAATAATTTGATTAATTGCCATAACAGCATAATGTCATTTATTTAGAAAAAAAATGTAACAATTTTTGTTTCATAATTAGTTTTTTCTCTTTTTTTTGTTTTTAGTGCCATTAAATTCATTTTAAAAATAAATTTTTTTCACTTAAAACATAGCCATGAAGATGTCTATCAGTAGAACCAAACTAGTGGCTTGAACCTGAACAGATTCCAGTCTATTGTTACAGAAAACCATTTCCACTTTATGGAACAGGATTAGTGTGTTATAGTACTTAAAATCTTGGACTACAGAACACCACCTGCTTCTGCTGAGGTATGTAGACAAAGACTCTTGGAAGCTGGCCAGGTTTGTGCAGTACTCAAACCCATTGCTTACGTGTTTGACAGTAACATCTGGTAACACAGATGTTGAATTCTAGAGAGCCATAATTATTTTGAGAGAAGGGAGAAGTTGTCTTACACAGTTATTATCATGCTACTACCTCAGGTATTAGAAAGAGGCAATCATTTTGTACTTCTTTGGCAGCATATGTTTTCTCAGTTTCACAGATAAAATTTCTAGATCTTGTACATCATTGAGATACATTGAGATTAAGAATCATTATGTGTTTTTAAGCAAGAGGAAGGTTTCAAAAGAGCATAAAGAATGTGATGAATATGTTTTGTTGTCTCCAAGTGCCTGTCCAAAAACCATTGAGCTAGGTGACAAAAATTCATAGGCTAGGCTATTTCAAAGAAAAGTTGATGACAATAACCTCTCTTGATTTCACACTCTATCTTGGAACCACTCATAAGTAAGACTGTCAGATTTTGTGCCAATGAAAAGATTCTGTCTTAGCTTTGTTTATCTCAGCTGTTAAGAATTCTTTTCCATTTCTTTCTCTCTCTTAGACAGATTATTATAAAAAAGGATATGACAGGTGCCAGTGAATCTGTATGTTGTTTGTCTTTTACAGCAATATCTTACATGCTGTGTGCATCCATGAAAATAATGATCTAGTATCTTTTGGAAACGTTTACCTGCAGGACTCAGGAACTGATATTTATAATCTGGTAGCATTGTAACCAGTTTAGATAGCTTACTTTAATGTGTGTCTATTTGCTGTAGTCAATGAGAACAACTCATCGTGATATTTAAAGGATTTAAAGATTACCATCTACAATTTTACCTCCCCTCTGCTATTCACCCTCAAAATCTGAATATGAGATTGCCATTCATTGATTTATACATTCTCTGTGTCATCAAATATTAACGATAGCCTACCACATGTAAGGCATTCTGGTAAGGGCCAAATACACAATAGTGATTGAAATGGACACAGGCTTTGCCCTTCTATAATTCACAGGTTAGTCACAAGAGTTACTAATTCAAACACCTTCAGGGCCAAACCAGTAAAGGTGGTGAGTGAAGCTGTGAATGTAAGCCCATAATTAGTGGTAGAGGCTGTGGCTAAAAGAGAGTGAATGTTCTACCAGATGGAATTGAATTCAAAATTTGTTTAAACAATGAATCATATTAAAGAAAAGAAAATCACACCTGCAGTCTGAGCACTTTGGCTCTCTGCCCATAAATTTGAGCGTCTGGCAGTGAATCAGAGGAGGGATGATCCAGACAATGTGAGAACTTAGGAGCTGATTCTCTGACTTATTGCCTATCAAGTGATCAACAATGGGTAGGCACCAGCCTTAAAGAAGTCAGCTATGAAGCTGTGAAGGCATGGGTGAGTTTTCCAGTTTTTGTTTAGGAAAAATTCCATTTTCTGTATAGGCTGCATGTAGGTCACAGTAGCCTGTTGCTGACAGGTGCCCTACTGAGCAGATTCAGCATTCTGACTGATATGCTGGTTTTTAAAATTTATAGTAGCTTGTATGCCACTGACAACCTGTTTATCATCCTATAAACTGGAAATGGTCTTTTAATTCATAGCAAACAGTTTAAATGTTTGAAACTGCCAAGAGATTACTTTAATTGAATGCATGTCAGACTACCTCTAGGTCACAAATTTGCAGATTTATTTATTTATATGTTTATTGGTACTGGGGATTGAATCAGGGGCACTCGACCACTGAGCCACATCCCCAGCCCTATTTTGTATTTTATTTAGAGACAGGGTCTCACTGCGTGGCTTAGTGCCTCGCCATTGCTGAGGCTGGCTTTGAACTTAGGAACCTCCTTCTTCAGCCTTCCTAGAGGCTGGGATTACAGGTGTATACCACTGAGCCCAGCTACAGAATTTTTTGATTAAGCATGATAGCACAAATAAATTTAAGATAAATAAAGATAAATAAACTAATAATGAACAATCACTAAAAATATTGATAAATAATAAAAAACAAATAATTCCATTGTAGAACAACCATACATACAAATTTTGTGACCACACCACACTACTATATGTGAATTACAACTCCATTAAAAGATTGAAATTTTAAAATGAATGAAATGTCTTAATATTTTATTTGCCTACTTTAAAATATGATCCTACATATACTACACCACAAAGGCTGTTAGTTAAATCATAGTGATACTAAATAATAATAAAATCTAGCAACCACAATAAAATAACAAATATTAATATTGTTTGTTTATTACCTTTTATACACTGCATCAGAGAAATGGAGGAAAGTAATTGTCAAGTATATTTTCTAAACTCATAAAGTCAAATTGTTAATGTGTATTCTATTAATGCTAATTCTTTTTGTCATTTAACAGATTAAGGTCTTCCTTTTAGTTTATATTTGTTTTTAACAGTTGGTATCAACTAATTAATTCCTTATGAGGATGTTCTTTGAGGGTTTATAAGCATGGTTATGGTAATAGGAAATTATCAGAAATAGATTCCAAAATTTGGACAAATATCTGGCACAAAAAAATGTAGTAAAATGAAATAAAAGTCTGTAGTAAATATAGCCACCTTCAACCAGGTTTCTAAGTTTATAGAGCTAGTTATTTGTTGTTGACTAGGCCATCCCTTAAAAAATGAACCTAATGCAAAATTTTTACATGATTTGTACCATCAAAATATTGTGAATAAAAAGATGGGAAGCTTTGATGATTTTCTTCTGCAAGGGAACATGAGAAATTAGGTCTATGGATACAAAATTACTAGGAAAATGGAAGAAAACTGATACATGAACAATATTATACAGATGTAAATGAAGGATTCCATGGTGCCGGAATAATGTGGATATTCAATAATTTCTACATTATGTAAAATTCTAACATACCTAAATAAGTTCCCAAGTCAAGTGTCTTAGAGTAGAAATTATGGAAGCTACCCAGACAAGCCATGGGATTTTACTATAAAATAGTAAACTTCACAAGTTTATTTCCCAACTTGAGGTATGTGCATATTTATAATTTTTCCCAGTTTCATGTTTAAGAATCTGCATGTTTTAGTAACAAAAAGTTTACTAATAGGAGAGGTCTTAATGAAGTCTCCTGCTGAATTGCCCCAAAACTTAAAGGTTTATCCACTTCGAAGGTGTCTAGCATTTTCACCCACATAGGGAGAGAAATAAGAGGCAGCTCTTTCCAGTTCACCAGCTGCTGTTACTTTTCTGTACCACATTGTGTCACTGTTGAAGACTGGAATGTCCTTCTTACAAATGATGTTCCTGGTGCAATGAGTCCTTCCTTGCTTAGAGTAATTTAAAAGCCAACTTGATTCCAGGAAAGGGCATTGGTAATGTCTCAGTCTGACAGCAGAGTTTCTCCTGTGCATAGGTCCTCAGAGACACAGCTGTTTATATGTGACTTTTTTGGTTCATGTACGAAAGGCTTTGCCTTGGGTTCCAGTCAGCTTGTGGGGCTAAAATTATCAGTCGTGGACTAGCCTAACATCATTCACCTAGCAATACTATTACTGGGCGTAGTTAACAGTAGTTACTAAAATTTAAATGCAACAGAAACCTAAATGGGTTTGGATAGGTTTAAATGTTTAAACATTTTAAAAATAGCAATTATATTTTCTATTGAAGCAAGAGATTATCTGTATCTGAAACCAAAAACAAGTGAATGGATCTCTGTCAGTCAGGTGCAGCTTTGCTGAGCAGGCATGCTTCTGATCTCACTTGGATCATTGTGTTGTGGAGTACTGACAGGGGACTGGTTAATCTTGGCCTGTTCCGCTAGGATGAGTTTACTGTTGATTGGCTCCCTTTCAAAGTGTGAAGCTGGTATTGATTGGCTGACTTTCAGAGGCTGTTCACTGAAGGGAGTTGTTATTAAAATTTAAAAATCCCTTCTGAACCTACATAGAATTAAGATTTTCTTAGAAATATGGGATCTTTTTTAATTCTCATCTCTATTCCCAACTAATGCAACTACCCACTCAGTTTATGCTAAGTCTTCTGAGGGACTTTGCCCAGAAACCTTCAAAGTAGTCTCTAATGTTTCTTAGGTTCTTAAATGATCATTCCTAGGTGATTCCCCCATGCATATAGCTACATTTTGAGCACCTGTGACTGCCTTGAGTGATTTCAAGGTGATTTTTTGGTACCTTTATCACCAGAAAAATCTTATAAAAACCAGATTTCATTTCTGTTGCATTATCCCACTGGACTACAAAGATTAACCTGTTAATCAGAATTATAATAATATGGGAAATCACATCTCTGCTCAGAAAAAGACAATCTTCATTCTCATAAAGACAACATCCTCTTGTAATTAAAAGCCCAGATTTTAAAGAACTAATGATTCTCTTTCAATTAGTTACTAGGTCACCTTAAGAAACTAATATCTCCGTACCTCTATTTTATCATCTATAAAGGGAGGTAAAATATTAATTTTCAGATCATTAGGATTAAATGAGTAACTTCCTATAAAGTGTTTAGAACTGTCCTGGTACATAAGTACCATACGATAATAGTCTCTCTCCCCGCCCCCACTGTGTGTGTGTGTGTGTGTGTGTGTGTGTGTGTGTGTATGTGTTATTAGTATCATGGACTTTTACAAAACCACAAAGAGAATAAAAGGAAGAAGCTTTTCAATTTGTCATCCTGTTTGCTATATTTTCTCACTTCTGAGAAATAATGTAGGAGGACTTTGACACCTAAGCTGTGAAGAATTGAGAATAAAGATAAATTCAACAAAATATAACAGAAGGATCAACATCCCAGATGTCTGTTTATGTCTGATAAAAGTCCACTCTGTGAGTGAGAGGATTTATAGCAAATCACAATATTCTTCTTATGACAAACTCCTCTTACTTTAAAAAATTAAAAGAAGTTCAAAATGAGTAAGAGCAACCTTTGATTAAATTTGAGGGAGGAAATGTCAGAAAGGAGAGGTGAGGCTACCTGAGGAAGTAGGGGGATCACTTACAGTTGGTCATCCCGGTGGTGTTATAATTGACTGCATCCTGTGACCTTGGAATTTTCAAACACATTTGAGTCAGTGGTTCTCCACCTTGGCTGCACATAACAAACCCCTGGAGAGGCTGCAAAACATAAGTTGCCTGAGCCAGATCTCTAGGGCAGTAGGGCCTGAGTCTCAGCAGTTTTTCAAAGCTCCTCCGAACAATATAAAGTGCAGCGGGGGCTGCGTGTTGCAGGGGCTCTTTGGCTAATAATGTCTGGTCTGTGCAGCTGCTGCAGCTGCTGCCCCCATGACCCTTTCTTCTTTGTCAGGTAGAACATGATTCTTTGAACTTTGGCATCCGATACTCTCAGGCTCAAAGTGACAGGAACAAACCTGGCTATTAGACAGAAGCATCAGTGTCTTCAACACAGTTTAGGAAGCTTGTAGAAATACGGAGTGAAAGATTATGATGAATGACAGTTTGTTTATATGGAGTTATTTCATGATGCTTCTGTTTCATGTGTAACAGACCTTTCCCCTTCCCCTTTTCTTTTTAATTTCCTCTTTGGTTTACTTTATAGTATATGTTGAATATAACTATGTTATCTGGGATTAGTATTCATACTGATGTTTTCATTAATAATTTAGTTTCTCTAGATATTTATGAGTATTGCATTTAGAAGACTAGGTAGTGTTACCAGTGGTTGGGCATTAGGTTCACCTGAGGTACTTTGAAAAGGTTAATCTTTGGACATTATTCAAAATCAACTGATCAGAACCCTTGGAGGTGAAACATAGTCCTTCACATTTTTTTTTTAAAAACCTCTTCACATACAATAATGTACACCCAATTTTGAGAAACACTTGTTTAAAAGGTACAGATAAAACACTAACAGGAGAGGGGAAAAAAAACAAAGCAGTGATATGCTTAGAGTAAAATAAACAGTGTGAATTAAGATTTGGCAAAAAAAAAAATTGAGGAAAAAAATATAAAATACATTCTTACCAAAAAAGTCTAGATACTCCTTGTAGGAGAGTATTTAGAAAGCAATATGGTAAATTCAGATCTATCAAAATTCAAGGAGATGGAGAAATTATCATCTGAGGTCAGTGTTAGACCAATGACTCGTATTTTTAGATTTGATTGGTTGTCAGAAGTGAGTACTACTTCTTCAGCATTTTGAGGGTTTATTAAAACCTATGTTAAATACTGAAGTGAATTCTAGATTTAAAATAGACCATAATCCTTTAAACTCTGGTTCCTATTTTTGAACAAATCTTTAGATAAATAGTTGTACTACCTCAGTGAGGATAGTATTAATAATTTTCTGCATGAGTGCAGTTCATTATTTGAAGACGAAATATGTGATTAGTATATATTGAATTACATATAATGTGATCAGTGATTGGTTATGCTTATTGTTTCCTACATTGCCTTGTTATTTGAACACTATGTTGAAATTATACTCCTCACTGGTTTTGAAAAGTATGTAAAAAAGAGACTCTTAAATTGTTTGATGTAACTTATATTTTTTGTTATTTTAATAGGATATTCAATATGAGATATTGATTAAATTACTAAATCTTACTGTATTAAGTTACTTAACTTGTGATAGAACATTGTAGATTGGCCTTCAAAAATTCTGACCATCTAGCTTTAACAACCTAGAACTTTTCATGTGATCCTAAGTATCATATGCTTGGTTTATACAGCTCATCTGGTTAATCTTTTAAGTCCCATCTACATCAAATCAATACAAGGGAGTTAATTGAGCCAGGTATAAATAATTTTATTAACAACCACAATGACATTTCTTTACCCAACAAAGCACTAGTACTAAGTGTCACTTTCAACCTGTCTCTGTATCTCTCTTCTTCTCTTTGTTATTGAAAAAAAAAAAGGAAAAAAAAAAGTAAATGTGGAAAATTCAGTTAAAGGACTTGTCTTCTAAAAATTTAAGAAAATGCTTAAGATACTTTGAGTTAGAAAATTCACTGAAATAATTGTTTATACTAAAAATCATAAAAAGGAGCAGATGGATTAGCCTTGGGACATCCTTCCTGTAGAACTCAAAAAAGATCTTTTGCATCTAGATAAAATACAACAGCTACAACAGCATTGTATAGCTGTCAAAGATGGGGCTGTGAGTTAAATCTTAGTTCAAATCTTGAGTCCAGATTTATTTGTATCCAGTATGTATCCTTTAATTCTCTAAGCATCAGCTTTATCAGTTCTACAATAGAAAGAATAATGCTTAATAAGCAGAATCACTATAAATAACATAATGTTTGTAAATAAACTGAAAAACAATAGACTGAGTAATATGTCTAATTGATGTTTTAATTATGTATATGTATAATTTTAACAATTAAGCCACTCTGAATTAGACTTCTTGAGAAAGTGAGAAGGCTCTAACCTGGAACTTCATACCTATTTTCCCAATCATATTTGTATAGTAATGTCATAGAATCAACTTGCTGCCACTTAGCATTTGTAGATCTACCATAAACTGTCTGAAAATGAAGAGCAACAGGGAATCAGGAATTTAACTAGGATTCTTAAATTGACCAATATCTTGATTTATCAGTTTCTGTCCTTTGGGGTAAATATAATTTGATGCAATTCTGGGGAGTGATTAACAGTTTTCTAAATAACTCACAGAACTGAAGTTGATTGACACAGAGAATCCATTCCATTTCAGGTCTTCAATGAGCTGTTCATTTAATTAATCAGAAGCCAATTTTTCTGAAAAATTAAAATTGACATTTTAGTCTAATACCCCACCCTCAAGAGGGAAAAAGTTACAGAAGAGGCCTATGTATCTTTGTAGGAAATTTCAATCACTTCATGGGGGTAGGGGGGTAAAAATGTTTTCTTTTACTTAAATCTCGTAATCATAAAGGAATTATTTTAGGTATTGGAGCAGCATTCGGATGGAATAATTTATTTCTTCAGTCACCAAACATTTTTGTATGTCTATTATGTGCAAGGCACCTTCAGCTTCTAGCCGACTATCATCTTTAATATTTCATAGCCCAGTGCTGTTGGCACATGTCAGAAGGATACTGATTTTGTGGCCTCATCTGGAGACAAAGGAAACCATTGCTGTCTCACAATGAGAGCAATTTTCACCTAAGGCAAAAAAGCAAGAACACTGTGGTTTATAATATGCTGTTCAGCACAGATATTACACTATTCTGAATTGACAGATTGACAGGTAGAACAATCACTAGGAGCTTAGAGCTGGGTGGCACTTTGCATTTGAGATAAGGTGACCTGTTATGAATTTGGGGGGTAAAACTTCCGGACTCCAGGTTTACTCCAAAATCTTGGGTAGTATTTTAATTTTTATTTTAGGACATATCAGAAGAAAAATAAGTGAAGTAAAAGTAGAGATGATCTATTTGGCTTTATCTAGATAAATAGTTAAAATTGAGATGGAAAATCTAGTCATACATAAGAGTAGTGACCAAAATTAAAGACTGACTGCATGTTTAGCTTTATTTTAGGAATCTGAAGACCTTGAGAAAGTCCCCTGGTGTTGACTCTAAGTGACTCTGATTTAAGGAAGTTAATGTTTCTTTAGATCTGTTAGTCACCTATAAAATGAAATTTGGAACTAAACCACTGGTTTTTCAACCCTTTAGTATCACCCTGGAAACTACCTAAAGATTTTGATACCTGGGCCCTGTTACCAGAGATTGTGACTTAATTAAGTTGGCATGCAGACAGCATTCACATTTAACTTGATTTCCAAATTCTGTTCTGCAGTAGACTTAAGAACTGCTGGACCAGATGGTCTTAAGGTTCTTAATATATGGACAGAGTTATTATAAATGTGAAGTTTGTACTGGAAAAGTGTTAGAGAAGTAGTACTGAATTCAATTTAAATAATATCTAAAATTGTTAAATATTCATTTTTTTGGAAATCATTAAAAGATAGTCACCATTGGTATTGTTCTTTGTATATTTTCCATCTCAAAAAAAAAAGAAATCATGCATTTTGTTATAGTTCAATGATCAATGGATTATTATTAATATTTGCTTCATATTCAGATCCTTGGTCCACATGAAACGATATGATTATGTCATTATTTGATTGATATTTCATTGCTTGGTTTACAAATTGCTCACTCTCCTTAAGTCATTTGCTAATTTGGCTTCTTTCTTGGCAACTTAAAAATACATATGTAAAATTATTTTGTGACTGATTTTTTACAAAAAAAAAACTGAGACAAATCACATTTTCAGAATAGTAGTGTGTATGAAGCAATAATGCAATATTCCATGTATTTAGCCACCAGTATAAAAACTGAGAAAATTCTAATCATGTTTGAAATGTGTGAACACAATTGAAATGTATCTTTATAATTTTTTAAAAATTACACTATTCTAAAGAATCTTTCACTTCTGAACTCCAGTGTTTAAAATATAAACAATAGGTTTTATGGCAATGTTTGTTCTCTTAAGAAAAAGGAATAAATTGAGTTTCTAATCAGGATGAATTAAGTTTTTGAAAAAATAGTCAGAAAATATGAATAGGGTTAAATGATTAAAAATTATTCCAGGGGCCGGGATTATGGCTCAGCGGTAGAGCGCTTGCCTAGCATGGGCAAGACCCCGGTTTGATCCTCAGCACCACATAAAAATAAAGGCATTGTGTTGTGTCCATCTTCACCTAAAAACTAAATATTAAAAAAAAAATTCCAATTTTTTTCTGCCCTTCCTTTTTTCCTTTACTTTTCTCTTTTTATGCCAAGTGTTGAACCTAGGACCTTGTACACACTAAGCCTGAGATCTGCCAGTGAGCTACACTCCTAGACAGTCATTCCAATTTCTTGAGGACCAACCATAGTGAGGAGACTACCTTAAAAAAATATCTGATGCTCTCTCAAAACAAGTTGTAAAAAGAAAATCTACTGAAATTTCACTGTTAGCCATATTCTATTTTTTTTTGAAATGTATGTAAACCATAATGAATGTGTGAAAAACTTTGTCCTCTGTGGATTTTAAAAACTTTTTGGAAAATTTGGTAATCAAATGAAAAGATAAAGTATGTTTATTTAAGTGTTCATGTTAAATTCCAACAAAAGCACATGAGTTCAAACTGAATATTTCAGCTTAATAAAGATGGTTGACTAAATTAATTTAGATGAATATGTTCCAAACATTATTTATAGATATAAAATTATCTACAAATGTATTGAAAAAATAGCCATCTATATATGTAAGACTCTCACAAAAATCTAAAAAAAAAAAGAAATCAAAGAGAAGCCTTTGACTGGATTGATACTGCAAATATGTGGATTAGTTGAATCAGGGTTACTGAAGTAAATTTGCAACAAAAACTAACTGATTTGAGTGTTTGTTGTGTCTAGGCCAATAAAGATGCCATG
Source organism: Ictidomys tridecemlineatus (assembly GCF_052094955.1). NCBI lineage: Eukaryota > Metazoa > Chordata > Mammalia > Rodentia > Sciuridae > Ictidomys > Ictidomys tridecemlineatus. The sequence goes on from NC_135479.1 coordinate 119,627,010, forward strand.
TACACAAGCTAAAATTTTGTCAAAATGTAGCTAAGTTTAAAAATTCAGATTAATAATGGAAGTTCATAACCATTCTGAATCAAATTGTGAAACATGATATATTAAGAAAGATGTAATGTTTTTAAAAAATTCAGATTAAGAGTTTAATGTTTTAAAACATTAAATTGTTATTCACTTTTATATAAGTCACCAGTATAGTATTTAAATCAATTTACATAAATTAGTATACTTTTTCTAACACTTATATTGTGAGTAGTTATTGATATATAGCTACCAATTTTGAATTGATTCATTTCCAAATTTGCATTACCAGAGACAACTATTATAGCATTTTTAAATAAAAGACAAGTAAAAATTTTAAAATTGTATGTACAGTCTTCCCATGGCTTCCATGAGGGATACAATTCCAAAACCACAGGCAGCTATCAAATCTTCAGATTCCATATAAGTCCTTTATATGGAATAGCTTAGTATTTACATATAACCTATGCATATCATCATGTATATTTTTAAAACATTGTTAGATCACTTCTAATACCTATTATAATGCTATGTAAATGTTGTTATACTGTACTGTTTAGGGAATGATGATGACAAAAGTCTTTACATGTTCAATACAGAAATTTTTTTTTCAAATTTTTGGTCCATGTTTAGTTGAATTCATAGATATAGAATCCATAGATATGGAGGGCTGTCAGGAAAAAAGGTATGTGTATACACACAAATATGTATAAACATACATATGCAAAAATATATACAGTATTTAATTGCTTATCATCTCTAAGAAGTAAGCACTTATTTGGAAATATTGGTAATTAAAAGAAAGAATTATGTTATGGTTTTGAATAATCTCTAATGGTGTCAAAGTTGAAAAACTTGCTTTTTCAGGAGAGGAGAAATTTTGTTAAAAAATGGTAATTTAAAAGTTATTTTTCCCATATTTCATCAGAAATAGTCCATTAAATTAATATTTATTTCCAAGAATTAGCTCTCTATAAGTAAATTTGTATTTACATTCTGGTGAAAATTATTGCAGTAAAATAAAACTCAGTTTGGAATTATGATCTGGTGTGATATTCATTAAATACATGCAATAATTTTACACAAATGCAAATAGAAGAACACAAATTCAATTACATCACTGTTAAGAGATATTGATGTTATCGGTGATCACTTTCTTTTAAGGAGTTTGCCTAAGTGTGTTCCCAATAGTATTTTAAGCAATTATTTAGGCATCAAAGAGCTCTTGAGTGTATGTTCCTGAGTTCAAGCAACAGAAACAAATTATAGATCATCTAACAGCTCACAGAATCAATATGAAGACCAAATACAGAATTTGAAAGATGGATATGGAACAAAAGCAGCTATTCAAGGGCTTAAGAGGAATTCACACAAGCTCTTTTATTAGGATAGCAGTACTGGCTGTGCCAAATGATGGTGAAAATCCTCACAACAGTGTCCCAAATAATGCCCTAAATGCTTCCCTGTTTTCTCATCTTTCCCTCAAAACTCAAATTCTCTGGCTGGATCAGGCTGGGTGAAGTGCTGGAGGAACAGGGAATTATCAGAACTCATGTTGGGTAGTAGAGGTGGAATCTGTCTTCCACCAAGACATACTCAATTAGAAATCAACCAGTCTACCCTAAAATGATGATGCTGGAATGCTGTATAATCAGAGACAATACCAAAGTGCATGATGTAGCAATTCTGTTTTTTTGCTTTGCCAAGATGTCTATAACAAGTGCAGAGCACTGATTTTTTTAATCTTCATATGGCCTAATGATGTATTATGTATCTCTGTCACGAGAAAAAGAAATTAAATGACTTGCCACTCTGTGGCTATCAATCAATTATTGCAATTATTCTGATAGTGTCTTGTAAACTTGCTTTTACTAATGACTGAACCATTTTTTAACATCCTTCCCATAGCCTCAGTTTTCAATAGCATTTTGTTTTTTTTTACAGAGTCTCACGTATGGGTGTGACTTTTTTTTACAAACCCATCTATTATCTATGTTATCACAGTTACAGCAATTAGAATTTCACCTTGTAATTTTTCTAAACTTATTATTTGGGAGGTTAGGTAGCTTTTGCTTTTGTTAAAGTTGTTTGTTGAGGTTGCTGAATGCCTCATACTGATTGTAAGATCACACATAATGTTCTAACAAGTTTGGTGCAAAGTAAAAACTGAGTTTTGGAGAAAAGGATATTGATTCCCTTTTTAGTAGCATATTATTTGTTACTTTAAATTCCTCACCTTCCTTTTTCCAATTGTCCATAATGTTTTGTGCACCTTCCAGATCCAGCATATTGGAAAGTTACGTTGCCAGCTGGGTGCAGTGGCATATGCCTATAATCACAGCTATTCTGGAAACTGAGACAGGAGGATTGCATGTTTGAGATTTCAACCTCTGCATTTTAATGACACCCTATCTCAAAAAATAAAAAGGGCAGAGGGTATAGCTCAGTGGTAGAATGGCCTTAGCACTGGCCCATTCATGTCCCAAAGTAAAGGAGGAGAAAGGGAGAAGAGGAAGAGGAAAGTTGTAATTCATTGGGTTGTCGTGTTGGCATATTATTTAGAAGACTGCAAACCATAGACTGAAACCTTATATTGGTATATAGTGGACAGAATTGCAGGAGAGAAGGCTTCTTTTGCCATATTTATGACGGAGTACAAGACGTTTTTATTTTCTTCAGCTTTGATTGCTTTCATCTTTCTCATACATAGCTAATTCAAATTATCTGAGACTCTTGAGTACATAATATGAGCCTAAAGTTGCACTACATCTTTATACTGTTTGCAAACTCTCTAAGTGATTCTTGCCAGGAACCAGCACTCAAGGGGAATGTTAATATTCCAGGATATTCAAAGAGCTTGATTTGATTTCATTATCAAAGGAAGCTTTGTCAAAGTGAAGATACAAGTGAGGCATATCTTGAACTTTGTTTGTTTCTGTTAATTTGTAGGTTTAATACTTCCTTTATTGTCTTTTCTCTTTCTTTAGGTAAACTAAGATACCTGTATGATTTTTATATATTTTAAACTTAATATTTGTGTTTCACTTTTTAGGATGTTTCTGGCCATATTAAAAATATAATCTCTGATTTGTCAAGCATTCAAATGATTTTGAGGTATGAAGAAAATTTAGATGAAGAAATACTGGCTATACTGACCACTGCTTTCACTTCTTCAGGCTGGGAAAACACAGCTACTATAATACTATAAATAATCTCTGTGATTTGATCAGCATAATACACATTGTTTCTGAAACTTTCCTATTGTGTTAGTCTATATGTAATTCAAAGAGGCAAACCTTTGTGTGTTTGCTTAAGATATAATATCGTATGAAATGAAGCTGATGTTGCAAAACTATGAGATATAGGAGAGTACATTTGAATGACTAAAAAAATAAAACAAATTTTTCCACTTTAAAAAATTTATCTATCATGCAAAGGAAATATTCAGATTCATCATGTGTGTTTCGTCTACTCCCAGGTTATGTAGATATCAGAAAAAATCTACACTCTTTTCAAATGAAGAATGGTACATAGAGAGTTATAAAGTTGTTCGCAAATGTAGTTCAGAACACTTTTGCCTCCAGAGGCTTTGTTTTATATAATATTTCTTTTTTTTTCTTAATGTAAAGGGGGGTAGATATATTAAGGTTTTATGTATCATATAAATAGGCAAAATATGGAAATTTAGTATAAATTAAATGGGATAGCTGAACGAAAGCAAACCAATGTGAAGATAGAGGAGTGTTTTGCATTGCTGTGACCAAAATAACCAAGGAGAACAATTAGAGAAGGAAAAGTTCATTTTGAATCACAGTTACAGGTCTCAGTCCACAGAGGACACTCCACTGCTCTGGGCCAAAGGGGAGGCAGCATAGTATGGGGGAAACGTCCAATGAAGAAAAGGTGCTCAGCTCATGGTAAGGTCAAGAAGCAGGAGAGAGAAAGAGGAAGAGAGGAAGAGGGACTACAGGGAAGAAAAATCCTCCTATCACCCAGTCAGTTCATTCAAACTAGGATGGACTAGTGTGTTTTTTGACTATGAGAGCTACTAATTTCACCTCTGAATATTCCTGCATTAACAGCAGATTTGGGGGACACCTCATATCCAAACCATAACAAGGAAAGAGAGAAGGCTGAGAATGCAAAATGTAATATTCTACTCAGGGGTTGAGAACAGGGGAGATACATAGCTTTGTGTTTCTCCCTTTGCTTATTACTTTAACAACCACCTACACCTTAGTAGTATCAGGGACCCAAGATCCCATAGCACTGATATTTTTTTTCTTCCTATTATATTATGAATTGATTCATTTTTCAATTCATCTATTTTTACCCACATGGTATAGCTACACAGTTCTTTTTTTGTGCTTCATTGCACCTTTTGGTTTGTACAAGCCTTGGGTGAGTACCATGAGGCAGCTGCTCACACACTGGGGAAGGAAATTCAATGATTCATGAATGTACACAAGAAAGAGCAAAGACTGTGTTTGTTCTCCAGGATAGTCTGCAAGATTCCACTCTCAGTGATGCAGAAATTTGAATGTGAAACAGGTTCTGATCTTGGCATTTTGCCAGAAGTTTCTAGTTTTATTGAAGTTCATAAAGCAAACACTATACAGATTTACATGCTTTTAAGAGAAGCTAAAAAAATGTGATTGCACATTTTACTGTGTGCAGTGGCACTTACTTTTTAAATCTAATCAATTTTAAAAACTAATATTGAGTTCAGATCTAAGACATTATTTTTAAAATAGCCATTTATTGGCTTTTCTAATTAACAAAATAAATGCATACTCATAAAAGGAAACCTAAATAATGTAAGCATGAAGGAAAAAAAGAAAGAGAACCAGTTGTCCTATTTCTTATTTTATGTTAAAATATATACATGTGAATATGTATTTGTATGTATAAATAGCAAATAATAATTTACGTGTATAAATATTATAAATGATATTTTAAATAGTATTAATTATATTAACATATATATTTTATATATAAATAATTTATATATGTAAAATTTTTCAGCATAGGATACATACGTTTCATCACATATTGTTCTCTAACTAATACTTTCTTCCCATTCTTTGCATCAATTAATAGTAAAAAAATTATAAGAAGGTGGGAAACTGCATTAAAATATAAGTTATTTAAAGAAAATACATATTAATCTTACTCCTTGTAACACTTCAGAAGGTCTCTGAGGAGTAAAGTCACAGGGTTCTCTATATATGAGACTTTATTTCATTTTTTAAAAATGTGGTGCTGAGGATCAAACCCAGTGCCTCACACATGCAAGGTATGTGCTCTACCATTTAGCCACAACCCAGCCCAAACCCTCAGATTTAAGAGGAATGTTTATTCAGTTTTTCATCACTGTGATCCAAATGCCTGACCAGAACACCATAGTGCAGGAACAGTTGATTTGGGGCTCACAAGATTCAGAGAATCAGTCCTTGGTGAGTTGAACCCGTTCCTCTGAACCTGAAGTGAGGCAGAGCCTCACAGCAAGAGGGAATGATGGAGGAATACTCCTCCGTTCGTAGCAAGCAGGAAGGAGGAGACAGAGAGAGACAGAGGGGAGGAGGTTGGGAGAACTAGAGTGCCTAAGTGAGGGAGCAAGGAAGGCACCAGTTGCAAGATATAATCCCCAAGGACCTGCTTATCCCAAGCTGCTCCACCTGCCTACAGTTGCCCAGTAATCTCTTCAAATTATTCATGCATCAAATGGATGAATTCACCAATTAGGCTACAGCCTCCATAATCTAATCATTTCGCCTCTGAAAATTCCTACATTGCCTTACACATGAGGTTTCTGGGAGACACCACATATCTAAACCATAACACTTCCCAATGCCCTTCACTCTGATTAAGTTACCCTCCACCTCTTCTTGCTGTTTGCTGATGTCTGAGTCTTCGGTCTCCTTCATTCACTCACATATGGACTTTGATACTAACATAAAAGTCTTTCTCCTGTTACCTGTTTTAGGCTCCTTTAATGTCACTATCTCCAGCACTTAATTGACTCTTCTTTTCCTCACTCTTTTAAAGTTCACTAAAACAAATTTATCTATTACAGACATACTTGAATTGTTATATTCTGTGATTTTTAGCCATCATTGCCTTTGTAGTCATGGCTTTGCACATTTTATTGCTCAAAGACAATTTACTCAATATTGTTGCCCTGTCTTTCTCTACTCACGTGCACATAAATGTATTCTACAATTACAAACTCAAAAACAAATACATAAGGAAAACAAAATAGAATGTCTCTTATTCTTACTTGTAGCTGTGGTTTAGCTATGACTTGTCAGCCCAAGGTTTGTATGCCACAAGCTTGATAGCCAATGTGGTGATGCGGAAAGTTGGTGGAACTCTTGAGAGGTGGGGCCTAATGGAAAGTATTTAGGTCATGGCAACTCCATCTTTATTAGTGGATCAATGATGTGACATGGGAATGGATTATGTCTACTATGAATGGAGTATTTCTTGTGAGATCAGGTTGTTGTGAAAGTGAGAATATCTCAAACCTTGGTCTCTTCTGCATGTGGCCAGTTCCATTTTGCTTTTCAGCCATGTTATGACACATTCCAGAGGGTCCTTGTCAGGAGCTAATGCCAGTGACATGCTCTTGAATCTCCAAAGCTGTGAGCCAAATGAACCTTTTTCTTTATAAAGCATCTTGTCTTGTGTATTTTGTCATGTAATACAAACAAAGGCATTTATGTCTCCAGTTCTTCTCATACCATCTTCCTTGTTTGGAAATTTCTTAAAGATTTACCTTCTTAAGGATTTATACTTGACTTCAATAATTTCATATTCATTCTGTACCCTCCTTAAACTGTCTGCTATCTCTATTCCAGTGATAAAACAGTCGTGAAAGCCAGTAACTACTTTCCTATTAGAAAATCCAATGAATATCACTCTGTCTTTATTCTACTCTCTTTCAGTAGCAGTTAAACTCTTGGCAACTCTTCCTTATGAAGAAATGTATTATTTTTGACTTGAAGAATACCACCATACTTTCTGTTTCTCCATTATTATTGGCCATTTCTTTTCAGATTTTATTGATATTATGTCCTATTGTTCACCACTAAGACCTAAAAGTTTATTTTTTCTTTTCCTGGAGGATTTCATTATTTCAATGGATTTAATTGCATCTCTGCTGATGCCTGTCTTTGCTCACCTCAGAATTAAGGTTCTATTGTCATAAATATAACTACCTTTTGACTACACTTTGCTTTGCATGAATGAATTCTAACTTAATTTCCCCCTCACGATGCCCTGATCCTCACTTGATTTTACCTGTTTCAGTATCTGGAATCACTTTTCATCCAGCTGCTCAACCCCTAACTTAGGTTTTAACTGATCACTTAATATTTTAGAAAAGTCTTTTAAATATATCTTGAATCTGCTACCTTATATCCAATTTATCTTCTACCTTTTGATCTAGGACACCTAAGCCCTCTCTTAGTATTATAGCTTTTCATGAGATTTTCCTTCCTGATTCTTGTAATCTTCTAGTCCAGAAGTCAGCAAACTTCTCCCATAAAGGAAAACATGATAAATAGTTTAGGTTGTATAAACCATACTCTTTGACATAACTGCTTAATACTGCCATTTTACATGAAAACAGCCATAGACAATATGCAAAATAATTCAAGTGACTGTATTTAAATAAAGCATTCATTATAAAAAAGGCATTGAGCTACTATGATGCTGCAGCTAGTGATCTCTCTAAACGCAAATAGTATTATGTCATTCACTGAATTACATCTATCCTCAATGACTTCCTACTTCCTTTAGAAGAAAATACAATTTTGCACATGACTTTCAATGCACTGCTTGCATTGGCCTTTCCTTTCTCATTTTTTTCTGAGATCACATCCTCCTCAATCAACATTCTCTCAGCTTCTTAAGCATGAACAGAATTTATTTTTATTTTTATTTTTGTAACAATTGTCATTGTTTGAGGGCTAGGGTTGTGGCTCAGAGGTCGAGCACTTGCCTAGCATGCATGAGGCAGTGGGTTTGATCCCCAGCACCACATAAAAATAAAAAAAATAAAGGTATTGTGTCAACCTACAACTAAAAAATAAATATTAAAAAAACAATTGTCATTGTTTGAAATGTTATATTTTTAATTTGAATCACAAAGCAAATTATGATGACATGATAATTATCAGTGACTTACATAGTAATGACCCTAAATAATTAAGCATGTATTGATTAAAAAAATAACTAGAAAAGTGAAAATAATTGAGTGATTATTAGAATTTTGACCAAAACTACATTGCTACCTCATTATTATTGGAGGCATGTACAGAAGAAAAATATCCCTGAAACTAAATAAGTCACTTGTAACCCATCATAAGAAATCTTTCACAAGTAAATTAAGTTAATAAATTTTTTTATGTCATTCTTGAAACAATCTTCAACAGTGCTAAAATGAAAACAAATATGTTTAAAGATGACCCAGACAACATTTATATTAAGGAATTAGGAAGTCTGTGATTAAAGGAAATAAAATTAGGACATTTATAATTAATGTAAATTTCTATATAAAACCTAGATTATATAATTTTTCAGAAATAAGGAAATATTTTTCTGAAGACAAAAGTCTTCTGTAGAAAACTTTCTAAATGAATTTCTCTGACATCAGGTATTTTTTGGTTAGTCCTTTAATTAGATACACTGTGATGTCTTATATGTTATGGTGTGATATATATGACAAGTGGTATCTTCAGTTTTAAGTTTTAAAATACTCATTCCTCCTGTTTTAATTCTGTAAATCCTGAAAATACTATATTAAATTCTGAGTTTTTAAATTAAATTCTAAATAATTTATGTAATTCCCAGAGGAATGTAATTGGACCATTATATTATATATAAAATCAACTAAAGGTGAATTAAACACTTAAATATAAGACCTGAAACTGAAAAAATACTAGAATGAAACAAAGAGGGAGGTAGGAAACTATATGACATGATCTAGGTAATGATTTATTTGGATTTGACTCTAAAAGCTCAGGCATTAAAATCAGGTCTATATAAATCCAGTTACATCAAAGTAAAAGCCTTCTGCACAGCAAAACAAACAATTAATGAAGTAAAGACATATCTTCCACATTGGGAGAAAATACTTTCAAGCAGTCTATCTGATAAGAGTTAATATAAAACATGTATAAGGAACTTACAAACAAGAAAACAAACAATTAAAATGGGCAAAGGACTTGAAAAGACTTCTCTTCAAAGAAAACATGAAAATGCCCAAAAGATCAATGAAAAAGTGTTTACTGCTAATCATCAGGGAAATTAAAATTAAAATCACAAGATATCAATTCATATGTATTAGAATGGTATTATGAGAAAATATTAATGTTGCCAAAGATATAGAGAAAGGAGAATCTTTCTATATTGTTGATCAGAATGTAAAGTAATACAGCAATTACAGAAAATGTATGTAAGTTCCTAAAAAATAAAAAAAAACCTAAAAATAGAATTACCATATGACCCAACAATCCCACTTCAGAGTAGATATCCTAAGTATTTGAAATCAGCATGGTGTAGAGATATCTGCAATCTTAGGTTCATTGTAACATTATTCATAGTAACCAAATGGTGGAGTCAACCTCAGTGTCCATAAACAAATTAGTGGACAAAGAAAATGTCATGTGTGGCGTGCGCACACACACACACACAGAATGGAAGTACATTTACTCTTTGAAAAGAAGGAAATTCTGTCATAGTGACAACATGGATGAATCTAGAGGATATTATGCTATTGTGAAATAAGTCATCCACAGAAATACAAATGTTGCATGTTCTCATTTATGTATGAATTGATATTATTAATCTAAAACAATCAAACTCAGAAGCAAAGAGTAGAATGGAGTTCATCAGAGACTGAGGGGTGGGGGTAATTTGAGACATTGGTCAAAAGATACCAAGTTTCCTTTAGGCAGAAGGAATAAAAGACAAATATTTGAGGTGATGAATATATTAATAAACTTGATTCAGTGTGTTATATCACTGTGTTATATCACTGTGTAGTTGACAGTATATATAAAACTGTTTATTGTCTGTGTAAAATTATTTAAGAATTTAAAAATGAAAATTCAAATAATGTACAATAGCTGTTTTCAAATGTGTTTGATTATTTTTAATTTAATTTTAAACTAACACAAAAGCAATAATTGTATGTATTAATGGAGTAACATTTTCAGTACATGTATATATTGTATAATCATGTTAACCATATCTCATCAAATATCTATCACTTCTTTATGACAAAAATATTTAAAATTCTTTCTTCTAGTCTTTTTGAGACTTATAGTACAGATTTGTTTATAGTATCCCTATTGTATAATCACATACCAGAATTGCTTACTCCTATCTAACTGTAACTTAGTACCCTTTGATCAACCTTTCCCCATCTCTCCCTCCCTCCTACTCTCCCCAGCCTCTAGTACCCACCATTCTACTCCCAACTTTCAACAAATCAACTTTTTTAAGATTCTGGAGATATTATGATATTTGTTTTTCTGTCTCTGGCTTATTTCACTCAGCATAATGTTCTTCAGTTCCATCCATGTGGTCACAAATTACAGGACTTCATTCTTTTTTTTATGGTTGAATAGTATTTTATGGTGTACATGCAGCATATTATCTATATCAATTCATCAGCTGGTGGGGCACATAAATTGCTTCCATTTCTTGGTTATTGTAAATGAACTGCTACAATGAACATCAGGTACAGATGGCACTTCCAAACACTGATTTTCTTTCCTTTGGATATAACCCCAGGAGTGAAATTGCTGTATAATATGGTAGTTCTGTTTTTAGATTTTTTAGGAACCTCCATACTGTTTTCCATGACAGTTGTACCATTTTACATTCCCACCAACAGTGTGTGTGTAAAGCCTTCCTTTTCCTGCACATTTTCACCGGCATGATATATAACAGCTAAAGGTTGTTGAAACACATAGTGTAGGCTTTCTTTTTCATTTTATGTATTATGATGTAAATTTAAAATCCCATCTCCCTCCTGTACTTATTACCAATGTACCAATAGATATGTTGCATGAGAGCAGACTGAGACTGTGCCCAGAGGAATGACTTGCAGACTCTATTTCACCATTCACTAGCAACATTAAACCCTGAAAAATTTCCTACAAATTTTTTGAAAACTTTTATTGGAATCCTGTCATGGCAACAGAGTTCCAAATAATATGGTGGACATTGAAAAGGTGGTATGGGGGGGCGTTATAATATGGACAATAATATCCTTGTATAATAATATTGAGTAAAAATATTGAAATAGTTAATGTATTGCCAGATGTGGTGGTGAATGCCTGTAATCCCAATGATCCAGGAGCCTGAGACAGGAGGATTACAAATTTGAGGCCAGTCTCATTAATTTAGTGAGACCTTGCCTCAAGATAAAAAAATAAGAAAGTATGGGGATATAGCTCAGTGGTAAAATCATCCTTGAGTTCTGGGTTTTATCTCCATTACCAACCAACCAACCAACAACAACAACAACAAAATAGTTAATATGTGAATATATTTTCATATGTCAAGGAAAAGAACAATTGACATTTTTTTTCTTCCGAACTTTGTATTTTAAAAAATCCAAATCATCAATTCACAATCCATACTGAGCATAATTATATTTCAGCAACATTCAGTCATCCAAATCAATGTATTCTAATATATTCAGTACATGTTAACTACAGGCTAAATATTTTCATTTTGTTGGTTGTAACTACCTTTTCCTAGTTCCTCATCAGCACCTATAAACAAACACCTTATGGCCTGCTAAATGAGCCCCAAAAAGCTCCTCTGTGCAATCAACACAACTGCAGAAATTGAAATATGCCTAAAATCTGAGTTTTTCTGCTGTCAGGGAAGGTGCTTAAATACAATCCAAATCTATATCCCTGAGTGGCTTTGGGCAGTATATATCTATGCCTACCCATACTGTGTGACATACTGATGGTCAGAAATAGTTTTTTTTGAATTCTCAAGTTAATCTTAAATGTGTTGCTTCAGATTCCGAACCAGTATAAATCAAGCTAAAATAGATGATAAAGAGGACAAAAGGATGATAAATATAAAAATAAAAATGTATTTGCTTTAAGTGCCAGGAATTCATTCAAAATCCATGTAATAGTGACAGTTGCTAAGACTGAATCCTTTCTGGATGTAACCCACATCTATGGAACCTACAAATAGCTATAAAGTTTTGGAAGTTAATTTTTAAACTAAAGGTTTTCAGACAAATGAGAACAGTAGAAAGATATTCATATTACAGAAGAAGGAATAAAAACAAGTATTTTGAATTTCTAAGAAGCACCCATGAAATTACTCAGGCTACTGAATACATCCTGAGAACCATATTCATGTAGGATAACATTTCTTGAGTTAAGTCTGTAGCAGCCTTAATAGAGAGCACTTATCTTTCCCTCTTTCATGAGCTCTCTTTTCTTCCCCCCAAGTCTCTCTCAATCTGACCTTTAGTTCCATCATTATATTTCATTTTCTTACTCTTTGCTTCCTTCTGACTCAAGGGAAAAGAGGGAGGAAAGAGGCAGAGAAGGGCCCATCCAGCTTATCTCATATGCCATGTAAAGTAACATATTCACAGGTTCCAGGGGTTGGAATGTTGTCATTTTGGAGAGCCATTTTTCTACCTAGTAGAATCATCTTCTAACATCTTCTCTGAAAATATCTAATTTATGTGAAAACTTAACAAAGGGCTAGAGCCTGAATTGTATATTTTGAAACTGCTCTGAGATTTGTAGGACTATCAGTCAAGTTATGCAAAGTAATAAACCCAAATGTTGCTATTATGAAATAATAATTGATTAGTATGCATTTTTCCAATGAGATACAATTCATTAAAATGAAGAGAATCTAAAGTTTAAAACAAATAGGGCATTTTCTTAGGCAAAAGGAAATAAAGAGTTACAATTCTATGGCCATGAAAGATATATTTACAATTATTTTACCCATGCAAACATAAAAATCATTCAGTATGAAATGCACAGATTCAAATAAACCAGTTCCCAATGAAAAAGGGCTTTATAAAAAATTGTCTTTTTATCATCAAAATAGAATGTTGTCTTTTCAAAACAATTTCCAGATGAATAGCATATCATAATGTATATTTGCTAGCATATAAATAACTGCCTGAATACAAAACGATGGCAAGCATAGATAAAATTTGAGATATGTATTACACATAAAGCAGATATTTTATGATTCACTGCTATATCTAATTTTTTGCCTATATGCATCTCTTCCCAGTATGACTTCTGAATATTAAGATGATAATTCCTGTATGTTTAGAAACTAATGTAAAATCTGCTAGTGCAGATTGAGTAAGCATATGAACAAAATATATCTTTGGCTAAAAATTAGAAAAGATAATTGAAGTATTGAAACTGAAGTTTAAAAACAAATGCTAGCTCAATTATTCTACAATACTTGATTAATTGTTGAAATAGCAAGAAAGGAATTGTACACTTTGGATCAAAATCAAAGAAAATTTTAAAAGCCATGCACTTGCATCTTCAGTCAAGTGTGATGTTAAGAACACAAAACTACATAAAATGAACAAATAAAATGGAAAATATTAAAATTCAGATTATTATGATTTGGGGAAAACAATTTAAGCAGCAAAGTAGTAACCGGGTATAATGGCACATGCCTATAACCCCCACCACTTGGGAGGCTTAGGCAATGGAACTTCACATTTGAGTACAGCCTTGGCAATTTAGGAAGTTACTGACTCATAATAAAATACAAAAAGTGGTAGGTAGAGATTTGGCCTACATTTTCTTCTATTAGGTGCAGGATTTCTGTTCTAGTCCCGAAGTCTTTGGTCCACTTTGAGTTGAGTTTTGTGCAGGGTGAGAGAGAGGGGTTTAATTTATTTTGGCTACATATAGATTTCCAGTTTTCCTAACATCATTTGTTGAAGAGACTATCTTTTCTCCAATGTGTGTTTTTAGTGCCTTTATCCAGTGTAACTGTATTTATGTGGGTTTGTCTCTGTGTCTTCTATTCTGCACCATTGGTCTATAAATCTGTTTTGATGCCAGTACCATTCTGTTTTTGTTACTATGGTTCTGAAGTATAATTTAAGGTCTGGGATTGTGATGAGTCCTACTTCATTTTTCTTGCTAAGGATTGCTTTGACTATTTTGGAACTCTTATTTTTTTTCCAAATGAATTTCATGATTGCGTTCTCTAGTTCTATGAAGAATGTCATTGTGATTTTAATAGGAATCGCATTAAATCTATATAATCCTTTTGGTAATATGGCCATTTTGACAATGTTACTGCTGCCTAAGAGCATGTGAGATCTTTTCATCTTCCAAGGTCTTCTTCAATTTCGTTTTTTAATGTTTTATAGTATTCATTGTAGAGGTCTTTCACCTATTTTGTTAGATAAAGTCCCAAATATTTTATTTTTTTGAGGCGATTATGAATGGGTAGTTTTCTTAACCTCTTTCAGTGGATTCATTAGTGATGTATAGGAATGTATTTGGAGAATTTCTTATTTTGCAAATACCAATTCTTATCCATTTTTCAGGTCCCATTAATTTCTGTGTTCTGTTTATAAAGAATATGTTAGAAGAGTGAGATATAATCATTGACTAGATGTCATGCACAATGATAAAGCTGTTTAGATATGCAAAGTATATTTTACATTTAAAAATGTATTTAATTATAGCTGACTCTAAGTTAGAGAATTTAAAAGAAAAAAAATTCTCTTTGAAAAAACATTCAAAAACAAAAGGCAGAATCATGTGGAAAGAGTTTGCAGACTCTATGTTCTAGCTCTCACAGAAGTTCCTCTTTTTAAATTTTTTTTGGTACTGAAGACTGAACCCAGGGACACTTAAACACTTAGCCACATCACCAGCATACCTCCCTACCCCAACTTTTTTTGAGATAGGGTGTTCTGAGGTTGCTTAGGGCCTCTCTAAACTGCTGAGGCTGGCTGTGACCTTCTATCCTCCTGCCTCAGCCTCCTGATATGCTGAGATTACAGGTATGCACCACTATGCCCAGCTCTCACAGCATTTATAAAGCATGCTCATCTCTGGGAGAAAGCATAATTGACTGCTTAATCTCTGCATATTTGTAAGACATTGCATACTATTCAAATACCATACTTTGTTGGATGGAACTTGTCTACATTTCATAAAACTGATTTCTGTAATGTATAGTCATGAAATTTTCAAAGATACAATAAAAAACAAGAAAGGTAAGAAAAATTATGTAATTTAAAATAGAATCCATAGGCTGGGGTTGTGGCTCAGAGTTAGAAAGCTTGTCTCACATGTGTGAGGTATTGGATTTGATTATTAGCACCACCTAAAAATAAATAAATAAAGTAAATATCCATCAACAACTAAAAAAAATTAAAAAATAGGATTCACTACTGCATTTAAAATTACTATCATCGAATGTTTATACATTTAATCACTTAACCCCACAATGTCTTCCTAATATTGTACAAGAATTTTAATAGGCCTAGATTTAAATTGCTAGATTTGTTTCACTAAAGTTCTAATCTCAGATTTTATTTATTTTTATTTTACTACATAAAATCTCATATATACACACATACATTATTCAATTTTACTTAAAAATTTTAGTGTAATCTGGACTAGTCTATTACGAGAAGCTGATATATGGCCTTTAATTGTTCTAATTGTCCTTCATAGTTAAAAATATTCATCACTTGTCAGTCCAGTAGTTCACAATGAGCCTAAAAATAAGTCATCCTTGGCATACCTAATTATTTTCACTTTAGTAAGTACAAGAAAATTGCTTTCTATTATTTGTGTCAACAATATAATTTTTCCATTTTCACATTCTTTTATAAAATATTGAGAACAATCATCAAAAATACAATTAGATATTTAAATAATTACACAAACGTTGCATTTCAAATAAGATGGAAGTGCTACAAGTACTTCATTGTTGTTACTGAAGAAGTGTTAACATGTAGTAGCTAAAAACAATAGTTTAAACAACAAATTGGGTGCATAAAAAGCTGCTTAGATGGCTATGTATATGGTAATGATTACAAGTGTTAGTAAAATAAAAGGGAGAGCCTATTAAATATTGGCTAATCTCTAATATTGAGAGAGTTTTAGCACATTTGTTATATGGGTTGGTCAATAATTTACAGTACAGAGGTAGGGTTATAGCTCAGTGGTAGAGCCTTTGCCTAGCATGTGTGAGGCCGTGGGTTCAATCTCCAGCACCATATAAAACTAAGTAAACAAAATAAAGCATTGTGTGTATGTACAACTAAAAATATTTTTAAAAATTTACCATAAAAAATAAATATATGCAAATGTATCCACATTTTCCAGTGTAATAAATGTATGTGAGATTAGGTGTGTTACTTCAATTCATAAAATTCCCTAAAGTTTATTATGTTCTAAACATCATTTTAGACAGGACTGATGACTGGAGGAACAATGATATATTTTAGAAAATCCTAACTCTATGCACCTTGTAGGACAAAGGTAAAAGAATAAAAAAAAATCCAGAGTTATATTTAAAATACAATATATTTGACAAGCTGTTATTAAGGTCTTGAGAATTATTCTGACTTGGTTCATAATCAAAGAAAACTTTTAAAATTCATACATAAAAATTACAAATGTCCAATTCAACCCATTTTCTGAAATGGCAACCAACCTTGCACAATGACAACATGGAGGACAGAGGGGTATGACTTTCAGTAATGAAGGTGCTTGAAGCTGTAAAACTTGAAGGCAATAAGGAAGACAAAGCTAAGCAGATGAGTGGAGAATATTAAATTAAATTAATGTGAATTAATTTCTTTTAAACTAATGTAGAGCAGAGAATGATCCAGATAGTTAGAAGATGTGTGTATAAAGAATTATATGGTGAATAAACAGAGATTATGTTTTAAGATCAAATAACTCTAGTTTTCCCTTAATCTCTTTGGAATGTTTTTAAAAGGCACACATGTTGGGGCCAGGGTTGTGACTCAGTGGTACAGCACTTGCCTCGCATGCATGAGGCACTAGGTTCGATCCCTGGCACCACATAAAAATAAAAACAAATAAAATTGTGTATTGTGTCCATCTACAACTAAAAAGATATTTTAAAAAAGACACAGATGTTGATGGTTATATTTGATAGATTACTGAACTGCTTGTCTTTGTTCAGAAACTTTGGGAATAGAACCCTGGGCCTTCTGCATGCTAGGCTAGTGCCCTACCACTGAGCTACAACACCAACAAATTTGGTGGGATTTTTGCTGTTGTTGTTGTTGTTGTTTGTATTTATTTATGTGAAATTGGATCTCATTATGGTCTTGAACTAATGAGAACAAGTGATCTTCCTACTTCAGATTACCAAATAGTTAGGACTAGAGGCATTCCCACAACACCTGGCTGTAAACTTCTCATCACTACCATATGTAGAATAAATAATAATAATAATAGTAATAATAATAATAATAGTAATAATAATAAACAAGCCTGAATATGAACCAACAAGGTCTGGAAGTGAAAAGAGACAAATAGTATCTAAGTTCATTCAAAATGCAGGAGATGATATTTTAAACTCCTTCTCAATGAGCCAACTCCAAATTGCCATTTAGAATTCATTGCCTCCTTCCTTCAACTAAATTCCTTTACTATTCTAAATTTTCCATTTCCTATATTCACAGTTTCATTCACAATTACACTTAAAATATTAACATCGAGTATTTACAGGTCATAAGCAAGACTGTGTCATATTCCTGTGTGCTTTTCTTATTTTTCCTGCAAGGTTGAATACTTCTGAAGGGTGAGGACTCTGTTCAGTTCCTGGAATTTCAATAGTTCTTTTCAAAATGCAGGGCAAGTAGTACATGTGTAACATCCCTTATTAAATACAGATATCTAAACTGCTTTTGAACAGTGATAAAGGCAATATAGGAATGAAGAACTATAAGGCTTATCACTTATGACTGGGGGTAAGCAAAGTGCAAGAAACTATGTTTTAGTATTATTGACTATGAAGATAATTCAATAGTTAAAGTATTTCTTAGATCTGAACTAAATTTACTAGTGGTTGGAAAAGTCTGGTCCGAGAAGCAAATGACAAAACTTTCTTCTATTAGTAATCAAATTTTGGTAAGATTATTACATTATCAATATGTCTTTTCTTTCTCTTTTTTTAAAGAGAGAGAGAGAGAGAGAATTTTTAATATTTATTTTAGTTTTCAGCGGACACAACATTTTTGTTTGTATGTGGTACTGAGGATCGAACCCAGGCCGCACGCATGCCAGGCGAGCGCGCTACTGCTTGAGCCACATCCCTAGCCCCTTTCTCTTTCTTAACCAGTAACATTTAGTTCTAAATAGAGTAATAAGAAACAAGGTAGTATGCATAGCTTCTTATTATTTATGAACTTCAAAATATTGAAATCTTTGCTGTCATGGGCACTGACAGTATAAAGGATACATTGCCTGGATATACAATAAATTGAGTTCCTGTGAGTGGTTTGGTTTTGTTTAGTTTTTTTTTGTTTCGTTTTGTTTTCCAGAAAAGACACATTTTAAAGATTGTCTTAATCTCTTAATTTATAAAGTGAGTTTTACTATTCTGAGATCATTTAAATGATTCCTTTTAAGTAGTATAGATATAGAAATAATATAGTCAGTATTTCACCAGGCAATGCTTTGTAGGGCTTCCCAACAACTTGAGAAGAAAATATATATACCCTCCTTGTCCCACAGTATTCACTATAGTGATGATTATGTCTTCTTTATAACCTTTTTTAAAAATTAAAATTGTGAATTTGATTTATCGACTTACTTAGAGCCCAAATTTGAAACTTCACATTTTGTACTCTGCATATAATGTCTGAAATATAGTTTTCCACACACAAAAAAAAAGTCTGGGCATAAGAATTCTTTTCTAGACATGTAGAGAACTTCCATATTTTTTCTTTTTTTTTCCAGAAAATAACAACTTATCTATAATGCATATAAAAATTTGTTTAAAAATTATTATTCAAACTGAAAAAAATACAAAACAAATAATTGACATTAGCAGATACAATTTTTATTCTCTAAGCAATCTGTTAAGTCTCTAGAATAGAAAAATAGGTTTTATTTTTCACACCATTCAGCACTGATAAGAGTGCCAACTTCTTAAAAGTTTTTCAATAAATAGTTTTAAAAAGATGAGTAAATGAAAATGTATTAAAAATAGTTGGCTGTATATTAAGGTAACATTTTTTTCAGGTCACATGGAGCCCCTTTCAAAATACCTCTAAAGAAATAAATACACAAAAAATAATTTATAAATTAAGCAAATCCGGTTATCCATTTTACTTGTTTTGGGGGGTTGTTTTTGTTTTTGTACTGTGGATTGAGCCCACTCACTCTACCACTGAGCTACATCCCCAGCTCTTTTTATTTTTTATTTTGAGACAGGGTCTTACTAAGTCGCTGAGGCTGGCCTCGAACGGTCTTGTGATTCTATTACCTCAGCCTCCCAAATGGCTAGGATTACAGCAAGGCATGTGCCATTGTGCCTGGTCATTTCACTTGTTTTAAAGTGAAGCTATGATACAACTCTCATACAAAATAAATTACATATGAATAGGAGGCAAATGAAACAAGAAGGAATATGTTGATACATTTGTAAAAAAATGAAAAAATCTGATGTAGTCAGGAGATATAAGAACTCTTCCATTTAGCCCACAATGCAGTAGCTAGAACAGATTGTCATCAATACATGTTTCTTAGAAGGATGAATAAGTAAATGAATAAACACGTAGCTTTCTATACTTTCAGCCTCTCCTATAATTATTGGTACTATAATATTTCTTTGGGGACAGTTTGTCTATTAAGATGACTAAAGTGCCATTGACAAAGTGTATACAACTGCATTTGGAAAGCAATGAGAAAAAATGGAAATCATTCTGTTTAGTCAGTTTTTTTTCCATACTGAGACCAAAAGACCTGATAAGAGTAATTTTAAAGCAAGAAACATTTATTTAAAGCTCATGGTTTCAGAAGTCTCAGTCCATAGATGGCCAGCTCCATTGCGTTGGGCCCAAAGGGAGGCAGAACATCATGGCAGAAGAGGAAAACAGCTTAGGACATGGCTATAGGGTAGCAAAGAGAGTGTTCCTCATCTGGGACAAAATATGTACCACAAAGCTATGCCGTACCTCCTCCAGACACATCCTACATGCCCATGGTTACCACCCAATTAATCCACTCAAGTGGATTAATGCTCTGGGTAGGTTAAGGCTTTCATACACAAACTTTTCACCTCTGAATTTTCTTGCACTAACACATGAGCTTTTTGTTGGCAACTCATCTAAACTATAACATTCCAATTTCAGAATAAGGTGGTTTAACTCTTCTCATTAATTAAGTTTATGGCATGTCTCGTCTGTTCTGGATGGCAAGTGTGGGTCTATAAGGAGTATCATGGTAATTTACCTAACTGCTTCTATATACTGAAGTTTCTACATTTTCTAAAGTTTTGATTTTCAGTCCACACTATTTCTCTGTAATATATGTTTATGACATAACATGGGAATATAATAGAAATGCAGAATAATAGCACCTGACACTAATTGTAACTCTGAGATGTTTTGAGAATTCTTAAGGATTTGGAAAACTAAATGTATTACACCATAAGTGAGAGAAATTTTAAAAATTGCTTTTCTGCCTACGTACTATATTTTAGATAATAATATTTTTCCTATTGTAGACTCCTACAAATTCTTTATAAAATTTGGCAAAATAAGGAAAAACATAAACAAGAAAAGTTTTGAATCGTCTATATTATCACTTTGATGGCAATCATTATTGCTATTTTAGCATATTTCCTTGTGGTATTTTATGTACATTATATTTTTTTATACTTGAACCATACTAATTATATAATTTTATATTTCTGTAACTTATATATTACATGTTAAACATCTAAAACATACTTGTTTTAGTGAAAATATCACTTTAAGGTACATGAATAGCCATCATTTATTTCTTTCCTAATATGAGGTGTTTATTTGTTCCCAGTTTTCTTTATTATAAATAATATTTCAGTTATCATGCTTATAAAATGAATCTTCATGTGTAAATCCTTGGTAATTTCTTTGGAATACATGAATATAATTATAGTTATAGAGCCAAGAAATACAAATTATAAACTAAAGAAGTGGCAAATTCAAGGCTGAAAGTATCTCTGTTTAAGACAGATCTATGTCACATTAAACCAAAAGAACAACAACAACAAACCCTTGTCATGCATGCTTTTTGAATTAGGTATAATATAAATAGATATGATATTATAGTCAGGTAGGGGTTTTTGTACATGTCATATATATATAATTTTTGGTTCCATTTATATCTTGTATAGTTTGTTCTTTTTATAATAAGTCAGTAAATTTCTGTTATATAAATGAAGTGAATTCTTATACATACATATATCTGTAAATATATAGAAACATATATGACAAAATTTATTTTTAAAACTTTTAATAGAAATCCTTTTTACAAATAACCAATTTATTTTCATGTTCTGAAGTGGAAATAGAGAAAATTAATAGAAATAATGTATGACTTTGCAGTTGTTATTTTCCTGGTTCAGGAGGAAAAGAAAAACAGATTTTAAGAATTAAGAATTCATTTCAGGTATTTTATATAACAGAAACTTCCCTTCAGTTCTTAATGAAAGCAGAGCAACATAGTATGAAATATAAATGGAGTTAAAGTTGTCAACAAAGTAGGCTTATCAGAACACTTCTATTAAATTGAAATCCTACCAGGTTGTAAAAAGTTAAACATAAGGGAATAAAATGTGTAGAACTCACTCGTATCAAGGAATACTTTGAAATATTCTCAACCAGAGAGCTTAAAATGATGTTAAATTGTATAAACTACTACCTACAACTTCAAGCTATATCAGGAAGTTAACAAATATGTGTCTCTGGGTATCTATTCCTATGCAACATGTAACAAATCAATAGAATAGCCCTCATTCCCCCTCTGATAAAAAAAATAGCTATCATCAAAGTCTGATTGAACCTATATAATGATATATTCTAGGATATTTCCAAACTGGCAGGACAGAAAATGACAAGGGATACATCATGGAAGAATGATATATATATATATATATATATATATATATATATATATATATATATATATAAACTAAAAAGGAATGAAAACTCAGAAATTGGCATAGTTCCATAAAGGCAACTACAAAATGAGAATATCACATTGAACCAAAAGAAAAAAAACTTTATTAAAAAAAACATTAATGCTTTTTTAATTAGGTATGACATAATTAGGTATGATATTATGGTCAAAAATATCACCATCATTGAAATATGTTAGGGGACTGTATTTATATCTTATTTGGATCTTAAGGTTTCCATTTCAGTTATGCAGCCACGGACTTCTAGACTGTGCCACACATGAAACCAAAGACCAACAGAAGCTAAATGAGCTGCCTATGGTGACAACTAATAAGTAGCAGAAAAAGAATTTGAATCTGGCTGTCCTGGCTTAATAAATGATTTTTTTCTCATATACTAATTTCCAAAACAAAGAAGAATATATATACCACCATTATAAAATATTTAGTAAGTTGCTAGCAAAATATCTAAAACGCCTGAGTTTAAAGCATACATTTGAGGAAAGCATATGCTTCTAATTTTCTTTAAAATAAAATTTAAATAGAAGGACTTGATCATTCTGAAAAACAGGCTTCAGTTTCTGATCTAATTTATTAATGTTAGCTAAAATGCCAACTCTACTTATCTTCATTCAATGTTGTTGGTTGTTGGGAATCAATTTGAATAGTAGAATTTATCTAGATAGTACAATTATTCAAAAGATTCAAGCCTGCTGTGCCTTTCCTCTAATAACCCATGCTTTTCATGAATATACTAGGATATTTTGTCTTGCATCTGACAGCATTAAAATCCCAGCTCTTAAATGTTGGTAGAAATATAGCACAGACTTTGTGTGTCTGATCCCCTAGTATATATATTTTAATTTTTAATAAGAAATGCAAAAATATCTATAATGTAAATTCATATGTGACATGAGAAAACTCATTTTCTAGATTTGCCAAAGGTGAATTCTTTATAGACACAGGGGTTCATTTCTGGGATCCCCATTCTGTTCCCACTGCTCCCTATATCAATTTTATTTCAGTTTTATGTGTTCTAATTACCATATCTTTCTAATATATTTTCACCTCATGTATTGTGATATTTCTAGATTTGTTCTTTGTGCCAAGATCGCTTTGACTATGAGCCACATCCCCAGCCCTATTTTGTATTTTATTTAGAGATAGTCTCATTGAGTTGCTTAGGGCCTCACTAAATTGCTGAGGCTGGCTTTGAACTCATGATCCTGTTGCCTCAGCCTCCTGAGCTTCTGGAGTATGTACCACCATGCCCAGCTAACTTTATTTTTAAGTATTTTCTTTCTATTGCCACTATAAATGGGATTGTTTTCTTGATCTTCTTTTCATATAGATACTTGATAATGTAAAAGAATACCACTAAATTTTGTGTATTGATTTTTTATGCCATAACTTGGCTATATTTGTTTATTAGTTATGATTATTTTGTCAGAATATTTAGAGTTTTCTATATACAAGATCATACTATCATCAAATAGGATAAATTTCACTAATTCTTTTCCAGTTCTGATTACTTTTCTATTTTCTCTTGCATAACAGCTCTGATAAGGACTTCCAATTCTGCATTTAATAGAAATGATGAGAATGGGTATGCTTGGCTTATTTCAATTCTTAGAAAAACTTTCAACATTTTTCTTTTTAAAATAATGTTTGCTGTGTGCTTACGGTAACTGATGGTCCTATTTTGTTGGGGTATTTTCCTTCTATACCTAATTTTTTGTTAGTATTTATCATGAAAAGATGTTTGGTTTTTTTTATTTGTAGGAAGATTTTTTAAAAATCTAATGAGATGATTGTATAGTTTTGTGCACATTTATAAACTTGCTTATGTTAAGCTATCATTGCATCCCTGGGATAAATTCTACTTAATTATGTTGAATGATTATTCTAATGTGCTATTGTATTGCACTCAATTTGCTATATTTTGTGAGAATTTTTGCATCTATGCTCATTAATTCCATTTCTTGAATTTTGTATTTTCTAAGCTAAGAAGGCTTCTATTCTGATAAAATTCTGAGTCCTATCATTTCTTATTTAGTTGATAGAGGATGAGGCCTAATATATCTTAAACAATTCTATATTTCCATTATGTTGGACAAAATTATGAAAATGTTACTTTTGCACTGGGTAGGCACCATCAAAATGAGAATATGTTTCCATCCTTTCTCAAGTTCTTTGGATTGCTCTCTTCATACTGTGTTGCCACCATATCTCAACTTTTCTGATTTTCTATCACTACCGATCCTCAAAATTGATATCTTTCATATCATGCTTAGTGCTCTATTTCCAAGTTCTTAGGAAGTCCCTTTGACCCTTTTGGCTTGTGGTTCCCTATGTGCCCTATTTCTTAAAATTCTTATTGTATGAATGTATGCCACATAGAAAAATACAGTCTACATGAAAATAGTGTTAATTCTTTTTAGAGGCTTAGATATCCATCCCCCTTTAATATTAATTCTTTTTAGAGGCTTAGATATCAATACCCCTTTAATATTAGTCAAGGCTTAAAGTGTTTATTGAGTTGTTATCTAAGCATGAGAAAGACAGGGATGTGATAACTTCATTAAATCTATAGTTAACTGTCTAAATTCATTATACCTAATTGCTTACCATCCATTGCAACTTTTAACAGTGTTGTGGCTATTTTTTACAGTGAATTAAGTTTTTATTTTTAATTAAGTTAGTTTATGTTATGATCTCTTGTTTTCTCTGAAAGTCCTGAGAATTACTAAAAATTTGCCACTAAAATGAAAAAAAAATAACAGGAATTTGAAAAGATACATATGTGAATCCAGTAGACTCTAAGTAAAGTTGATTGAAGCAACTTGATCTTCACAGTGATCCATAGATATTGGAGTAAATACTTCAGAGTTCTAAACTACAATAGCTACTTTTACATAGTAGAGAAAGCCCTGGATATTGACTAATTTAATTTGTATTCTGACTCTCATTTACCAGTTATGTTGCTATCTATGTAAGTGAACTTCTGTCTGATTTAACCTCTGTATTTTTTCTTAAACAAAATAAGAACAAGAACATCTTCATTACCAGTCTTATTTCAAGGACTAAATGACATAAAGAACATTAAGTACCTACTACTATGCTTAGCAAATAATTGTCACACAGTAAATAATAGCTGTTATTGTCATTTTAATTACTCCATATTAGGTTATATATTTTGGCTGTTTGCTTAGTACTATTGGTCCTTTATCTATGAGTATTTTAAGAATGAGAGATAGAAAAGTTCTTTGATATTTTTTGGTCTGAAAGAGATATTCAGTTTCTGAAGCATATAGTTTTAAACTGCCTCATGCCTGCATTTGAAAAGGCTTTGATGCAAGACAGAACAAGAACCATAAAACAATTAAAATTTATTAAGGATTTACCAAAGTATATTTGGGAGGTCACAGAAATTTTATTTATTTTGGTAAATTGGGGTAACTACTTGATATAATCTAAAGCTGTTTGTGTAATTACTTACAACTCAGAAATTTGACTCCCAGTTGTGTACTCTACAGGGAGTTTTCCAAACACATATAAGGAGGGTTTTAGAAAAAAATCTTAGCAGTGTAGTTTATAAAAAGGAAAATATATAAACTTCTCTCTCTACCTAAACTGGTGAATTATAGCATGTTTCTACAAGGATGGTGAAAATGTACCAAGTAATTTTTTTATATATTAACATGAATGAATATCATAAATATAAAGATAAATGAAGAAAACCCCCTATATACAAAAAGTTATATGTATATTGAGAGTTTTATAATAATGCTTTAATTTATACAAAGCAGTATATATATATATAGATAGATAGATAGATAGATAGATAGATAGATAGATATAGATAGATATAGATATATAGATAGATAGATTACACTCATGTAAAACCATAAATCTCATAAACCCATGCATGGTAAAAATTATAATCTTTTATTTTTGGTGTTTGGACTTGAATTCAGGTTCTTATTCATGATAGGTAAGTGCTCCATCACTGATCTACATTCCCAACTTGTTAATAATACAAAATGTGAAGTAATAGTTATCCATGGTGGGAAGAGAATGGTTATATAATTTACTTAAGCCTTTTTGTATATCTCAAATGTTTAGTGAAATAAGGTAGTAAACTATGCATTTGTAAATACATGGCCAAAAACAATGACTTGAAACTTGCAAATTGTTTCTGATCTTATTTTTACTATAACCTCAATTTTTTCAAAAATTTTTCTATCTATCTATATATACTTTTCATCTGAAATTTAAAAAAATTCTCTTTTATAATTATTGGGTGTTATTTCAGGATCAAATGTTGGAAAAGCTGTCCAATTTTCATTTCAAGTAACCTCTTATTGTATTTCTTTCAACCTAATTATTTAACAGCTGGAGGTGTCAGCCTGCCATATTGAATGACATAACTTAGTAAGGCATGAGTTTAAATATTTGACCATTTGAGTGATGTCTGACATATTGTAACTGTCAAAGAATGAAGTTAAAAGAACCAAAATGAGGAAAATTACTTTAATTTTAGTGTCAGTCTTCATTATACAGAAATCTGAGTATGACTCTTCTATGTCCCAAGAGACTTCTCCTTCTAATTTCAACTCCATCTTCGACCTTTTAAGTATCATGCATACAAGTTTCCTGAAGCCAGTCAAGAATGAATGGCAAGACTTTCATCAGAAGTCTATAGCCCTTTTTTTTTAAATAATTGTGCTTTAGTAAAACCAATGTCATGTGTTTTTCATTCTATTCTCATATCAACACTGACACCAGATATGTGGGTATTTTTCTCTGCACACCATAGAAATAATCAATTCTTCAGCAGTGGACAGCATCTGAGTGTCCTCTAATCCAACTCAGTTCTGATACTAAGTACTTGAATGTAGTACTGATCCCACAGGTTGATGGGTCAGTTCCTAAGGCATAACCCTCTCCCCACTGCAAATGCCCCATCATGGTTGTTTTGACCTGAGTTTTTGACCAATCAGGTATAAATGGGGATTTCCACAATCTGCTCTTTAGTTAAATAAATTTGCATGAGTGGCTCATAGTGACTCACTTAACTTTACTTAAGTTCACTAACTTGTGCTAAAGGTTGTTATGCAGGATTCAGATGAAGTGATGCAAGGTATCTAGAAATCTCCTCAAGTTAGCTCTCTAAAAATTCCCTGAACCCTAGTCTTTTTATTCAGACCACACTGCATAGGCCTTGTTGAACATGGCCATAAACATGTCTAAATGTGATTAGATAAAAAAGGGACTGTTCTAATGTTAATAGACTGGGGGCAAGGCCTGCATTCCTCTTGGCCTCTGGGGGCCATTCTTCCATCCAGGTACATGACAGGACTTCTCTAGAATGAGCAGGTCTTGTGGGCTACTTAAAGACAAAGGCAGGTCAGAGAATTTCTTTATAGTTGACTCCAAGACAGAAAAGTAGGGAAAGATTAGTTTCTATGACTCACCTTAGGTAAGAAAAATTCCAGCGTCTATGGCTTGCCATGGGGAGGGAGTTATGACCCAAAAAACAGCATTCAAAAACTACTTTTTATTTAATATCATAAAAATATCTCTTATTTTTCCTTTGACATAAAAATAATGATAATAAAATAGTATATGAAAATAATTTTATAATATAAAATTATCATTTCTTGAGGATCAAGCTTTGAATAACTGAGCCTTTGAGGAACATTCCACATCCAAACTATTATAAGTCTTTAGATTATTTTATCAATGTTTCTGTTACAGAATTTCATATAGTCATGGAATATTGTATATATGTATCCTTGAATAATACCAACCCTGCTAGTTTATGTGGGGACAGCAATTAAAAGAAGTACAGCAGATGTTTAAAAAATCGTTGGAGAAATGAATAAATTGCAATGTGGCCAGAAAAGAAGTGTATGCAAATTTGGGGCCTAAGAATATATGGTTGCTAAAGAGTTTAGTGCCATTAAAAAGCCAAGTAGTTTGCACTCGAACAATGGCAAAGATGCCTTGAAGAACTCTTAGGGCAAACCCCACCTCCTACAGGTTTAAGGGTGTTAAAGTGTAAGTTAATTGGAAAGACAGCTTTGAGAAGAGAACAGTAAGGCACCCTATTTGCACAGGGCCTTCTAAGAAATAGTTTTCTGGGATTTACTTTCCTGTGCTCAGGCTTCCAGGCACTCAGAGGCTGCTGTAGTCATGATCCAAGGAAGTCCAGCTACCGTCTAAACTGGTGGCAGACCTTGGCTTCATCCACCTAAAGGAAAGCCTTCATGTGTCTTGTTCTGTAGACATGAAGCACAAAACAATTATGTGGTCATGGAGGTTTCCACCAAGACTTCAGAAGAAATCCTGGTGGAGTAGGCAGTGTGAGTGTGTGTGTGACAGGATCAAACTCTCTCAGCACATTGCCTGAGAGAAAAATGCATGCAGCTGTGAGAGTAAGCTGAAAAGAATCAGGTCCCCTTGTGTAAATATTCCCCCTAGAACTTATAACATCTGCCAAAGAAAGCCAGAGGCAGCAAGAAGAGCCAGCCTAAAACACCAGTAGTGTGAGCTGAAGCTGTCAGTGACAGAGGGGCCAGCTCCTCAAACTGTTGGTACTCATGTTATCCTAACTTGTGACACTAAAGGATTTCATGTTTGCCTTTGTTCATTCTTTCCTTGGTATTCTGCCATTCTTCTTTTTTGAAATGAGAACATTTATACTATACTATTGTAGGTTAAAAGTGCATAACTTGGTTTTATATTTTTACAGGAGCTCTCAGCTAAGAGTTCTCCTTTAATCTCTGAGGAACATTTGGATAAGATTTTTGAGCAATGCTGTTAAGACTATGGACAGTTGTGGAAATGGATCGAATGTGTTTTGTATTATCAGATGTACTTGAGCCTTTGGGGTCCAGGGCAGAATTCTATAGTTTGGATTTGGAATGTTCCCAAAGATTCATGGGTTGATGCTTTGTCCCCAGCTGGTGGCACTATTGGGACATTGGAGGCAGGACCAAAATGGAGGACATAGGTCACTGGGAATGTGTCTTAAAGACCATATCATGATCTTGGTCCTTTTCTCTGTTTCCTGACCACCATGAGGTTTGCAGCTCTGCTCCGTCCTACGCTTCCTACAATGATGTTCCACCTTAGCCAAAATCAATCTTTCCTCTTTTAAGTTGAAGTTCTTGGGTATTTTCTCACAGCAATAGAAAACTAACAACAAACACATGTCTCAATGTTGATTATTACCTATTTTTGTGGATCCCAGCATTTATATTTCTGTTCTATCACTTTCAATTTTCTGATGTTTTCTAAATATTGTAAGTTTTGAATTTGAATCTCCATTTGATTTTTTTTCTTTTCCCCACAAGTCCTTGATTAGGCCAATATATTATAGGTTATAGAATGCAAGATTATCAAATGATTTTATTACCTGAGTTGATATCACATCAATACTATATGAAGGGCTGGGGATGAGGCTCAAGCGGTAGTGCGCTCGCCTGGCATGCGTGCGACCCGGGTTCGATCCTCAGCACCACATACCAACAAAGATGTTGTGTCCGCCGAGAACTAAAAAATAAATATTAAAAATTCGCTCTCTCTCTCTCTCTCTCTCTCTCTCTCTCTCTCTCTCTCTCCTCTCTCACTCTCTCTTTAAAAAAAATACTATATGAAAACTAAACATTTTTACTGGTTGAAATTTTCAAAAATAATTTAAAGTATACCAATTAATTTAAAAAAAAATCAATCCAGCTATGGCTATTGACCATTATATGAAGAAGATACGTGAAAATGATCAGAAAATAATATATGTACCTACTCAGAAAGTATTGACTGCTTTTCATACATGTGCCAAACACCATTCTGAACCCTAAGTAGAACTGAGGCGATTATGATGATGACATGGTCCTTGCCCTCAGGGAGCAAATAAACATACTTCTAATGTAAATTAGAAAGGCTTTAATTTTACATGCCTCTTGTAGTGCTTATTGCTTCTCATTTGTATTTTAAATATTTTTCTTGGTGTGTGTGTGTGTATACATATATATATATATATATATATATATATATATATATGTTTTTTTTCCTGTGATTTAAATGCATTCCTACACTTAAGCCAGTGTAGGTTAACTAAACTGCTGGTTCTAGGCCAGCAAGAATTAACGTTCCATACATCAAAAACTCTTTATTCTGAAATATGTGTTGTTGACTCTCTTATGGACTTTCATTGTCACTAGTTTTGGCAGGTAGAGTGTTCTGGTAGATAGTTTTAACCTATAATATCTGGAAGCAGAAATGCAAGTGATGATGTCCAACCTTCCACAAAGGAACAAAAGAAAAATACTCTGCAGGATCTCAATACAAATTTTAAGGGCAAGGACCACAGCGCTCATGTTTATAGTCTCTTTAGTTCTACTTGGGCCCAGGATAACATTTGTCACATGATACAGAAGGCTGTCAGTACTTTCTGAGTGGGTACATATCCTATTGGTCATATCATTCTTACATATTCCTCATGGATAGCCATGGCATTTGATTATGAATCAGTGCCCCAGTTCTTACAGACTCAGAGGCTTGGCTGATTTGAACAGTCACTCTCCGGAGTGCCTAAGCTGATGCAGTGTATCCTGTCTAGGAGCTGCCATCTTGTTTGATCCAAGTAGTCACACCTTATGGACCCCAAATGATGTAATATTCAGCTTTTCAGGAGATCAAAGGCTGGATTTAGCTGTGTCATCCCCTCCTCTAGACTTAATAGCTCTAACACCCTATCTTCTGAAATTAAACAAACTCCCAGAGGATAAGCTCCTCAGGTACTTACCCTGCTCAGTGATGAGTCATCAGTGTGCTGATCCTACTAAAAATGGGGCCCAATTCACAGTTGTGCCTAAGTCCATTCCTAGTCCCTGCCATTCCTACTACTCAAGAGACTGCATCTGGTGCATCTGGACTCAAGAGACTATCCAGGATTCAGAGTCACCACAATGTGGTACAGTATCTCATGGGGCCTAATTTACTGTTGTACCCTTTTAGCTCTGCTGCCAAAATTACAGCCATTCCTGCTCTCTGGAGCCTGCCATTCTGGAGCACCATTTCTCCTTACAGTCAGTCATACAGGTGCCATGCCTGTCCTCCACCATAACCCCCACCAAGGTCAGAGTCGTACCTTGGCCTCTGTGGCTGAGTTATGCCTCAGAGTCACAGACCCTGGCTTGTGAGTGATCTGTATCTACTCAGGCCATTTCTAGTGCCTTTATTTTCTTTAAGCAGAGTTTTATAATTATCATTGTAGAGGTCTTTCACCTTCTCAGTGAGGTTATTCTTTCTTTTATTTTATTTTTTGAGGCTTAGTGTTGATGGGATGTTTTTTCTGATTTCTTTCTCAGCACGTTCTTTATTAGTGTATAGAAAAGCTGCTGATTGTTGTTATCTTGAGTTTGTATTCTACTGCTTTGCTGAATTTATCATTTCTATGAGTCTTTTGGTGGAGTTTTTAGGGCTTTCTAGGCATAAACTTATATCATTTGCAAACAGGAATAATGTGACCTCCTCCTATCTTATTGTATCATTTTACTTCTTTAACTTCCTTAATTGGCTAAAGTTTCAAGTACTATATTGAGTTAGAATGGTGAGAGTGAACACCTTTGTTTTCCTTCTGATTTTAAACAAAATGCATTCCTTTTTTCTGCATTTGCTATGATGTTAGCTATGGGTTTGTCATGTGTAGTCTTTATTATTTTAAGATGTGATCTTTCTATACATATTTTATTCAGAGCTTTTATAATGAATGGATATTTAATTTTGTCAAAGGGTTTTTATGCATGTATTGGAATGACCATGAGACTTTTATTCTTGCTTTTATTTATGTGTTGCCTTATACTTATGGATTTGTGTATTTTGAACCATCCTTGTATACCTGGAATGAAACCAATTTGATCAAGGTGTATTCTTTTTAATGTGTGGTTGAATTCAATTTGCAAATATTATTAAGAATAATTAATAATAATAAATAACTTTAATAACTATAAATAATAGTAATAAATTATTATTAAATAATAATAAATATTATTAAGAGTTTTTGTATCATGTTGTATCCTTATCAGGTTTGAGTATCAGGGTAATATTAACTTCATAGAAAGTTTGGAATGGTTTTTCCCCCCACCATTTTATGGAATAAATTAAGCAGCATTGATATTATTTCTTCTTTAAAAGGCTGGTAAAATTTAACAATAAATCCCTAGTCCTGGACTTTTTTTTTTTTGGTAGACTTTCTCTACTCCCTCAATCTCATTGCATGTTATTGATCTATTTAGGATTTTTATATCCTCCTGGTTCAATTTTGGTAGGTCCCATGTGTTCATAATTTTTTATATTTCTTATAGATTTTTCCATTTATTAGCATATATTTTTTCATATATCCCCCAATGGTACTATACATTTGGATGGTTTATAAATATATACCATATATAAATATATACCATATATAAAATGCAGAAAAATTAAATGAAAACATTAATTATTCTTTCATGGAGCTCAGTGTGATAAGCATGATGCCATTACGATTTTAAAAAGATTAAAATGCTTAGTGTACAAAATGCGAATAGCCCTTTTTGGAGTATAGATATTATATGTATAGCTCCCCATATGACAGAAAATAATATATATTATATATACATGTCTGTTGGTTTGTATAAACTGAAATGCTTAAGAAGGTCCTATGAAAACATGCTTAAAATATTATGCCTAAAAATTCAGTGCCTCATATTTTAGAAGCAGGTGTTGCTTTTAAAAAAATGATATCATTTTAAAACTAAGACTTTTAATTAAATGATTTCTATGTTGGAACGAAAGTTAACAGGTTGGGTGAAATTTTGCTTATGGCATCTGTTGCCATTTTTAGTAGGTGATTAGTCATTTTCCTTTTCCTGTATGTATTTGACAGAAACTCAAACAGAGATGAATCATAGTTTCAAGCTGTTGCTCACCTCATCCCTCCCAGAAAAAGGAGAGCCTGGAAATCATTTCGATAAACCTGAGAACTAAATTCTGAAAATGCCTTAAGGGACTTGACAGAAGTATTTAGCAATTTGAAAATTACGGCAATCTGTCACATTAACTTTTAATGGAAGGTAGGCTATGGAAGCATAGACATGATGATATTTCTACACAAATCCAAGAGAAAATCTCTCTTTGACTATATGAAAACATATAGTTTTGCCTCTTAAATATTCAGTTACATTTCAGTCAAGTTTTGTAGAGGTGAGTTCATTGATAATCAGAAAATGTTGTGCATATTAGATGAGGCTTTGTTCCTTTTTCTTTTCCTTCTTTTTTTTTTTTTGGTATTAGGGAAATTTCAGGAGCACTCGACTACTGAGCCATATCCTCAACCCAATTTTGTATTTTATTTAGAGACAGGGTCTCGCTGAGTTGCTTAGCACCTCGCTTTTGCTGAAGCTGGCTTTGAACTTGAGATCCTCCTGCCTTAGCCTCCTGAGCCACTGGATTATAAGCATGCCCCACCACACTCAGTGAGACTTTTTTCTTAAAGTCATGGCATTATAACTATGATTCAGTTGATAATGTTGTTACAATATCATTGTACCTACATTCAAGAATCATGTTTAGTTCAAATTATTAAGATATTTTTCTAATAAAAGTACCACACATATCCTTGAATTTTTGAAATAGAAGATCAGATTACTTAATAATAAAGTTTTTCTTAAGCCATATTAATATGAGGAAGAAATATAAATTTTAGGAAGATAAATTTTATAAGAGACCATCGTATAAGAATCAAGTTTCACTAAAGTTACCATTTAAGCAATATAGTATCATTTCTTTAATGCTTGATCTAACTGGAACTTTGATTCAGTTTTCTAATTCCTCTCCCCACTAAGACAATATTTATATGTATTTTCTTTTTACTGACATGCATGTGCATGGGTTAATACCACAGAGAAAACTTATTTATGTCCATAATGGTAGTTTATTCAGATGATAACTGAAAAAGAGTAAAGGAATTTCTTCTCTTCACTTATTTGTTTACTCATTCAAGTATATTTTGGAGAATCTACTATGCTTTGTGAATTGTTTTGAGTCTTCAAGGGATGGCAGTGAATAAAATAATTTCTTGCTTTTATGACACTTTTCCTCTAGTTGGAGAAGACAAGACCATAACCACATAAATGAGTTAATAAACCCTATGTCATACACACACAAAAAAAGTTATGAAAAAATGATATTAAGAAAAAATTAGACAAACATCTTAAATTGAATCTGGTGATGAGGAAAAAATGTGGAATACTTTTCATATAAGGTGGTATGTAAAGTCCCTTCTCATAAGTGGTCTTTGACCACAAACCCAGAACCAAAAGAAAGGGGGGAGGGAACATGGAGTAATCTTTAAGGAGTGTTTGGGCAATACCCTGAGGGCATACCTATATGTCTCAAGTATTGCAAGGGGCTCTGAATGACTGGTGTTGTATAAACATGAAGGTAACAAATTCAAAAGGACTAAAAGAAGAAGGACAGATCATATAGCCATATTTTAGGATGTGGGCTTTAATTTTGAATGTAAAAAGTATGAAATAGTATGATATGGAGAAATTATATGACACATTTTAAAAGGGTCACTCTGGATATTTATTAAAGAAGAGACCACCTGGCAATGAGAATAGCACAGAGATAAATTACAATGCTATTGTAAAAATCCACATACACAAAGTAATATTTAGAACAAAGTGGGTATATATTTATTGGGAGTAAGAAATGATCACATTCTGAACGCATTTTATAATTGAAGCCAATAGTAATTACCAGTGATTGGATGTGGGTAATGAAGGAAAAGACATTCATCAACAATAACCTAGAATATTTGTTCTAAGCAACTGGGAGGATGTAATGGCTCCGTCGTTGAAATGGGAAAGACAACAAAAAAGCTATGTTTTCATAAGAGGAGCCTGTTCAGCCCTAAACTTTCTGATTGTTACATTACTATAAATACCAGTGTAGATATTGAGTAAGAGGTTGAATATTTCTTCTAGACTTGAGAAAAGTGAGGACTAGAGGTATAAATTTAGAAGTGATCAGGACATACTTAGCTCATTCACCAGCCATGAGTCCTGATAATTGCTAAAAGAATGAAACCTGAGGATGGAGCCCTGTAACACCCAAATATTGAGGATTGAGAAAAAGGAAAATTTGCAAAAAAAAAAAAAAAAGCTGGCAACTGCTTTTTCTTTGTTTCCAGAAGATCTTTCTTTAAGAAATTCTTGCTTGTTACTTTTTACAATTTAGAGAGTCTTTGTGATGTAAGGATCTATTTTAGTGCATAAAGAAATTTGATTTCTTTGCTAAAAT
The DNA here is from genome assembly GCF_052094955.1 of Ictidomys tridecemlineatus. Classification (NCBI taxonomy): domain Eukaryota; kingdom Metazoa; phylum Chordata; class Mammalia; order Rodentia; family Sciuridae; genus Ictidomys; species Ictidomys tridecemlineatus. The sequence goes on from NC_135479.1 coordinate 119,662,599, forward strand.
TCTTTTATAAAAGTTTTTATTTCTGTGTGGAAAGGTATTACAAAGTGAAACCCTATATCAATTGGTAATTTCATTCAGTTTGTTCATATGACATCCCAAAATCATAGTAAGTACTAGGAATAAAAATAATACAGTCTTTCTCCTTTCAAGATACTCTATGCTTGGGGAAAACAAACATGTATTTACTAGTGGCAGATAATAGTTATATATCCGTTAAGGGGTGAGACTCTTTTAGCAATGCAAAATAATTATATATACAGTTATTCATGTGCTCCTTATCTGGAAATGGGGATAATAATATGAACTGATAGAAGAATATTAAGAGAAATGAGTGTCTCAATAGTGTTGGAGATTTAGAATGAAGAATGGGCTGCAAAGGTAACTTCTTTAGGATATTTGTAAGATTAGCAATGGGATCTATCTTACCTTTCACTTCAGTTTAAGTTTGAATGGCAAAGTTGCCTTTCTGCTCTTTTTAACTTCCTTTCTAATTGCACCCTGATATGAACCTCATGTCTAGTCCTGGAAGTTTATCACTCTCTCCTAAACACCACCCTAACACTTTTACAGATGTTACCATTTTTGTTTTTTGTGTGGCCACTATTGTACTTTATAATCTCCACACAACAAGTAAATCTATCTTAGTCCCCAAGATAGACAGTGATTTCTTAGGTGTGTGGTGCCTATAAAAAATGGATGGCCCATGTGAGGCACAGGGAAGTGAACTAATTTGTCAAGTGTTACCCAAACTTTAATTAATAATAAGCATTTGTTAGTCGTTTAGAATTGTTGAACAACTACTAAATTTCAGGCATTGTTATACATATCAAAATATAGAGGCAGACTAAAAACTCTGACATCAGGAATAGACTGAGACAAAATGTGTGAATTCTGGTGGTTTATTTGGGAGGTGATCTCAGGAAGTTCTCACAAAGAAATGAGAAAGGGAGAATAAAGCCAACAAAGATGCAACATTAAGACTCTGCAAGACAGTCTAGGCCAGTACTTCTTAATTTCTGTGAAGAGTTTGTAGGGAGTTTTTCCTTTTTAAAAAATATAAATTTCTAATTTGCTGTGGAAAATTCTTTGATGCCCTAAGCAACTCAGCGAGATCCTATCTGTAAATAAAATATAAAAAAGGGCCAGGAATGTGGCCCAGTGGGTTAAGTGCCCCTGGGTTCAATCCCTACTACCGAAAAAAAAAAATAATACAATGAATTTCAGTAATTTGACAGGATCTAGATGCAAACCTTGGGCAAACTGATTCGTGCACTTCAAAAATAGGAACTATTTGTTTTATCATCAGAAGCTCAGAACGAGATTAACTTATTCAGTGCATGTGTGCATCTCACCTTTCTTGACATATTTTAAGAACTCTTTTAGTAAATAGTTTCAAGTAAAACATTGTGTTGGATGCCACACTATTGTTTTGTCTTTGAACAGGGGTTCTTGTTGGCCAGCAAGGTATCCTAATATGTATTTTTATGTCTGATTGTATAAGTGGAGGTTCCTGCTGGAGAAAGAGCACACAGCTTTCTCCAAGGCCCTTCTGAATGACAGTGAGGGTGGAAGAGTTCTCAGCTCCAGTGTGGTTTCCTCTCAGGGTTTATGCTTCATCTAACAGGAGACAAGTAGAACTGTAGACATGTCTGAAGGTAGGAAAGCAGGCTACATTCTCAACATCTTGTTTCTTTGCTGTCTTTAGGAGTTACATGTAACTCTTGCTGGACATTTTGGACACAGCCTTATATAAAATATTAATGTGAGTCAAGTATTTTGTTTTTTGTGAGGCTCTGCAGAAAAGAGAAATAAATCCTTGAGCAAAATAAAAAGAAAAAAATACATTTTATTTGGCTACTATCTTCAGAATGGAAAAATTTTGAACAGTGTGTCTATTTTTCTGTGATAAAATTGTTCAATAAACTTTCTTTTTTTAATTGAAAATTTATATTGCTATTTATCTTAACACCTACAAATCCCTGCAAGTTTGTATATTTTACCAATTGAAATTGATTTTTTCTTAAAGACTTTTGCCATCTATTGCCTGATATTCTTATCTAAAGTCTAATTTAAATTCAAATTATTCAAATCACAATTAAATTTTCAATGGAAAGCAGCATATGATCATTGTCAAACATTTAGAATTTGCAGAGTACAAGAAACATAGTAGGAACTCATTATCCTTCAGCTCAGATTAGCCATCTCAAAATTACCATTTCAGAACATTTCTACTGAATACTCTTCCTATAAATAGTGTGTATGTTTTTACAAATATGCATACAAGTACATATATGTGAGAGACAGAATGAGTCAAGTACATTTAACATTTCATTGTGTTTTTGCATGGGGTTACAACTGTTTCTAGACATCATAATTTCCTAATGTGTGATACCATTATTTATTTAATTACTGTCCAAACATTGGACATTTTATTTGCTGTGTTAATTAACATACCAGTATAGACAGTAAACATCTGTCTATAGAGGATGAGGCTCTGCTTCCACAAGGTATTTTTAAAGAATTTCAAATGAGACATTTCCCCTCTGGGTTTCAAGTACTTTCAGTTTATTCTGAAAACATTCTTACAAGGTTAATATTGTTTTCTCATACCTTAAACATATACTTCTAAAAATATATTTTTATAGTGTATGTTTCAATGATTATTAGTTTTAAATTTTTTATGTTTTAAATCCAGCAATCTCAGAGGAGGCTTATGCTGCTGGTACATCTTGATACCAATTTTTTTCCTTTTTAAAACTTACACTGTGTCAGGTTGTTCTGTTGTTTTTACATATCATATGTTAACAGTGTTTGAAAGCTCCCACATGAAGGAACTGTGTGCCTTGTTCACTATTGCAACTCCATCTGCTTGCACAGTTGCAGGCATGTTGTAAGCATCCAATAAGTATTTGTTAAGTATGTGAATGGATGAACAAATAAACGTTTGATAAGCACTGTACTGTGCAGCCATGAAGGGATCCGCATTCACAGGTGTTCCTGGCCTCGTTCCTAGTCTTCAGCTTTACTCCCAGTTGCTCTTTCATTCTTTCCTAGTTCTCTATCAGGACAAATATTTACTTATTCCTTTAGAACTGTGGTCTTTTAATCATGTTTTATTTGTGGAAAAAAAACCATTCTTTTCCCCTTAGTTCATCTAAAATAAAGTTGGTATTCCCAGAGAACTGTGGGGAAAATAATAGGTTAATTAAAAAGTGAAGGTAGCAAGCAGGAATGTGGATCAGTTTTCAGACCATAGCTTCCCAAAGTCCAGCTGCACAATGGCTTAGGTATCATGACTCTTCCACTCAAAGACTCACAATGCCCTCTCTCACCCTCCCTAAATACTCCCACCATCAATTTGTTTGAAACTATGTATATTGGCCTATTTGTACTTTTGTTTAAACTTCGTTTCATCATTTATTATTTTAAATGGCTCAATGGGCTTCATATATATGAAATGTTTATGCTTCTAATAAGCCACAGCTTTAAACCTGATATTAACACAAGGAATCTTGGTTGTTCCCAGTTCAGTTTCAGAACTGTTATGATTGACATTTCATGAATTCAATAGGATAAAAGCCTTTCTCATAAGTTTAATAAACTTCTATTTTTTTCTTTAAACTTTTTAATCCTTTCTTCACTTGAAAATATGAAGAACATAATGGTTATAACAACAATAAGGTACAGAAGAGATTCTTTTTCCTGTCATTTATAAGTGTAGGAAATTATTTTCACTAATTTAAAGAGGAGAATAAAAGGAAAACTAACTGCCCAATCTGTGTGTGTGTGTGTGTGTGTGTGTGTGTACGTATATATATACGTACACACACATATAAATATTTTCTTATATATTTATATTACATATTTCATAATTTCCCCAGAGTCAATTTCTGAAACAATAGGCTCAGCTTCTTTCCCCTTTCCTGCAGTGGTGAATGAAGTATCCTCCCAGTGAGGGTGAATGTTAAGCCTGTCCCTGCTCCAATGTGTCCTGAAAGCCAATGACTTGGATTATCTAATGCTTTCATCTGCATTTGCTTCTGTCATTTCTTACCATTGCCAAAATTTAGGTCCTCAGCATTTCTTATTTGAGTTAGTAAAGAAACTCTTTCTATCAAACTTAACTCTATATGGTTTATTTCTAAAATACACAACAGGTCATGAATCTCCAATGTGCTCACACTTTTAAAAGAGCAAGTTTAAATTGCCAACCATGTAGCCTGCCCTGTACCTGACTTCTCACCAGTTCTCCTCCCTTTTCTAGGACTCACATCAGGACTTTTCTCTTGATCATTCTCCATGGTCCTTCCCAGGCTAACTTCTTTTGATTCTCTTAAAAAGCACAGACAGCACCTACTTCTGCCAAACCTCTCCAAAACCTCTCATTTACTGTCAGAATTAAGGAAACATAAGAAAACCTCTTTTTAAATATTTTTTTAATTTTGAGACAGGGTCTCTTTAGTTGCTTAATGCCTCACTAAGTTGAGGAGTTTGGCTTTGAACTCTTAATCCTCCTGCTTCAGTCTCCCACAAGCTGCTGAGATTATAGGCATGTGCCACTATGTGAAGCAGGGAACTTCTCATGTGTTTTATAACACTTTTCCCCCCTCTGGAAACAATATTTCCATTGCTCTTTGAGTCCCTGGGTTCCTCTGCACTATAAACTCCCTGAGGGGAGTGTGGGGTTCATGTCTTTAATAGGCAATCTACTGTCTGTGTTTGCCTGACAGTATGTTGTGCAAGTTCCCTGATATTTGTTGGAAACAACAAATATATACAACTAAGGCAAAACATGTCATAGTTGATAAAAATTACACATTACCATATGCATGCCTTATGACTTTTATAAGTCTCCTCCACCCATCAATAGCTGAAATATTTCCTAAACACTTAATGACTTTCTGCAAGTTTGTTAGTATTTTTTTCCTGTGACCAACTGCATTAAAACCCCAGATTATTTCTTATTTTAATATCATAATAACTCAACATATCCTGACTTGCATGTTGTAATTTAACTTTTCACCCTCAGGTTCTACATATGAAAAACAATACAACATTCTAAAATTTCTGAAAGTAAATCTAAGTCATTCTAGACAATATATCTTCTTGTATTGTTTTTCTAAAAACAAAACTTCACTTAGCTTTTCCAATTCTTTAAATAACCATATTCTTTCAACTTTGTACTCTAATTTCCTTTTGTATGCTTTCTACCATCTGTTGTGTCTATTTCTCACTTAAGCATCATTGCTTTCCCTAGTTAGCTAGCTATTCAATAGAAGGTACTTATTTTTTTAAAAAAACAGACTCACAAAACAATTGCTAAAGGGAATAGTAGAGGGGACAATTTGGAAGAAATAGAATGTCTTTTCAATCTATCCTTCCTCAGAAATGATGCACTTGCTTTTTTACTGTGTTTCTTAACTTTAGCTCTTTCATTCTACTAGCAATTTTTAAGCACTTTTCGAATATTAATATTCAGTACTACTTTTACTAACACCATCCATGCTGATGTCATCATTACCATGTTTTTGATAAGAAAATTGAGGTACAGAAAGTTACTTTATGTTGCCCAATATGTCAGAACTGAGGATTTGAATACAGCCAGCCAGGATTCAAATCTATACTCAATTATCGTGCTATGATGCCTCCTTGAGGAACTGAATTCTCCAGAAGGAAGTAAAGCTTGTAGCTGGCTAGCTTCCTCCACCCACTCAGCACTGGGGCTTCCTTTCCAAGTGGCTGTGATGGTTTTTAGTCAATGCAGCCAGGTTGCTCTTGTTCCAGACCTCTCCTCCTTCTCCTGGAGAAAAGCTCTGTGTTTGAGGAATCCTCTCAAATCCTTTCCCCTCTAAGCTAACCCATATGTTTCAGACAGCTCCTTTGCCACTGACCCAAAGACCTGACAAGAACAATTTTAGAGGAAGAAGTTTATTGGTGTGAATGGTTTCAGTGGTCTTAGTTCATAGACAGCTGGATCAATTGCTGTGGACCCCAAATGAGGCAGAACATCATGGTAGAAGAATGTGAAAAAGAAAGCAGCTGGAGACAAGGTCACCAGGAAGCAGAAAGGGTGCTCCCCTGATTATGGACAAAAGACAAACAAAAGACAAGCGCCAGAACCTCCATCCTCTAGCCATTTCCTACCTGCCTACAGTTACCATCCAGCTAATCCATTTGAGTGGATTAATGCACTGATTAGATTGACTCATAACCCAATCATTTCACCTTAAAACTTTCTTGCATTGTCTCACACATGAGCTTTGGGGGGACACCTCATATCTAAACCATGCATCTTTTCCTTTAGGCAAAAGACAGGTCTAGGCTGGGTAGGTGAGTGGGTACTGGAATGCCTTGCCTACTTCATTGGAATGGTGAAGAATTGTTCACCTAACTTGCCAATGGCTTTCTCACCAATCCAGGAAAAAAGCAATTTTACCATGCTTGGCTAACTAGACTCAGGATGCACAGAGTGAACATCTGTTTGGTAATAATGCAAAATGTCATTGGCAACAGAGCAGAGGGGTAAAGCCACTTGTATTTTTCCTACCTTATTCAGCTAATCTTTCCAACCTGTTTAGAGTTGGAGTGAATCAGATCACGCCTTTCTTTTTAGCTCCCTGTAAACTTACTTCATTCTTTAAAGAGTCAGTTAATGGGTTAAAAAATAAAAAAAAGAATAGGCAAATGAAAAGAAGACTTTATAAACAGGTCAGAAAAACTGATTACTCAGGCTTTAGGTACTGGACATATACACAAACCACCAATGCACCACTATATTATATAAATAAATTTATATGCTATATAAATATATTTAGAACAATATTATATAAATATATTTAGAACAGTTACTTGGAGGGACACTGTTAGTAAAGGACTGCATCTGAGAATACACATACATACACAAACACAGTATAAAGAACAGAAGTGTTCTATTAATATTTGTTGAGTTAATGATTGAATAACTAAGCTAGTTGACCAAGTCAGTGCTATGTCTGACTAAATTCAGGTATTTATATTAGGTGAATCTTAATACTAGTACTGTTTTCAGTAACTAGGAGACTTTGGGAAGTTTGGAATCAAGGGCAGGTAAATCACACAGGTGGATAAAGGTATAAAATATATAATTTGAAATTTTAAGTGACATTTTATAAAGGAAAACTATGAAAGTTAATGACAAATATCATATGACAAGGCTACCTTTGTTTCTAAAGATTTAATTAATATTGGATTTGGGGGTACCTTTTTATAATACAACAGTGGTTTCCTACCTCTGTGTTTCAGGATTAAACATTCATAAAGCAAAATGATCTATTTGTGTAGTTTGGTTGGCAGTTCAGGTGATTGCACATCAGAACACATTGTTACTAGGGAGCATCTTTTGGCTTAATTTTAATTCCTCAACATCTGCATTTCCTAGTCGCTTGTTGACACATTTCCTTTCTCCCGTTTTCCCTTGTTTGATGATTCCTTCATTTAATGCTTCAATGATGGGAGTTGGAGACACATTAAGCTGAGGAGAAGCTTATTAAATCTTCCCTTTATCTAGTGTTTAGATTTTAGTGTTTAAACATATCTGAAAAAATGGGGCTGCTCAAAAGCAATCCAGAATTAAATGCGCTGACAGAACAGTGATGTTTTGTCCTTCATTTAATAAATGAAAGAAATGGACTTGGCTTCCAACGAAAAGGAATCTGACTGGGCCACTGAATTAGAAGCCATAGAATCAATGACTTGAGGAGAAGATTTACTTAAGGGAATATAAACTGAACAGGGACACAAAAACTCTCATTGGGAAGAAATATAAAGTGCTCTAGTAGCTAAACCAAGGGAGAGGAAGCAAAAATAGACAACATATCTCTTGAGAACAAAATGTTCAATGTGTCTTTTGTTTGTTCATGGTCCTCCATCTGACTTTTCTTTAGGGAATCACAAGTACTTGAACCATCCTTAGTGGTAGTATATCTAATCTGCTTATCTTAGAAACTTCTTTCTTTCTTTTCTAACTGGCTTGTGTTTTTACCTATTTGTATTTATACTTTGGTTCCACCAGTTTGAGTATGCTCATGTTTGAGAGTCTCAGTGAATACTCATCTCTCTTGTCTAACCCTCTCTTATTTTGCGGGCATTCCTGCTGTTGGATCTGCTGGGCATCTTACAGTTCATGATGTCGTCACCTACACAAGCTGCTGTCTTGACTTTGTGGGTGCGTGCTTTGTTTTGTATTTCCATTCAGGACAGGAACAGCCTCTAGCAAAACCTTTTTATTTCTCTCTGCCTTTGGTGGCCACCATTGCCCCTGTCATTTGGCACTAGTTGTTTGGTCAGTGTGTGCTCGATGAATCAATTCTTTTAGGAAGTACAAAGCTGACAGCAGATCAAATGACTCCACTGAAATGTAGATGAAGGTAATGCTTCTGTTTCACTCCCTAGAGATACAACATCATATTACCTTCTCCCAATACTGTGTTTTCCACTAGGCATACACACGCCTTTATACTGTTGAACTTTAAAACTCAATTTAGATAGAGAGGAAATAAATAATAAGGAAAATGGGGAAGTATATTAAGGCCAGAACAAGTTTAATAGATAATACTATTTGAAGAACAGCCATGACTCATTTTTGCTTTTGGAACACATTTTTATTCTTTGAGGATTATAAGGGTCAGGCCAGACATAGATTGAACTGGCTGGATTGCATTTTAGAATGCTGTGCCTTTCTCAGTGATAGACAACTTCTAATGTTGTTTTCATTTCATTTTTACATCTACTGACTTTTCAGTGGATACAAAAATTATATTGTTTACAGAGGGATTTCTGTTCTGACATTAAAAAGCAAAAGCTTTATTTAATTGAAGGATAGGCCTTTATTTTGTTGAATGTTTGATCTTCTTTCTCTACTTTTAGTGGGTCTTAAATAGACCATGTAGTAGTAGAAAGAACATAAAAGAAAATATGTCTATTTTAAAATCAATTTAAAATAGTTAAAAAATTGTTTTTCTGCCTGTTTAAGATAAGATTGCATAGATATACTGCATTTATTCTGCAGTTAGAAAAGATATTGTTGAAGATAAAAGCAGCAAAAAAGCATTTAGTTCATGCAGAGAGTGTGGAAGAGATGCTATGATCTTTCTATCCAATTGTTAGAAAACATATTTTATTAAAGAGTGGAATCAGAACTAGTACATAAGTTATATTTCCGTTTTAACACTCTTGAAAAAGACAAAACCTTATTCTTATAATTTCCACTTAAATTACTTGTGGTAATTGTGTCATTTATGTAATGAAGAAGAGCAATACTTTGACACGTCTATAACTTTTGAAGGTTTATCACAGGAAAACTGAATGATATCTTGTGCATAATACTGCATCCCATGATAAACAAAAGTTTAAACACACATGATATAAATTAAGAGAAAATATATGCTGCTAACTTGCAGTGACATGTTACCAACACATGTACTACTTATTTTGGATAGAAGGGCAGGCATTAGTTAATGGTTTGGATATGTTCTGAGGGATATGCTGTTGGTGATTTTGATATCATTCAAGCCTTGTAGAGTGTACTCACACAAACTAAGATGGCTATCATGTAAGTAAGGGATATGTTTTTATTAGATCACCTTTATATATGCAGTCTGTCATTGACCAAAGTGTTGTTATATGGTGCAAGAGTATACATTTATAAATAGCATGAAGTCCTCTTGAGCCATGGTAATGAATATTTGTATCATGAAACAGACATGACTTTGACTTTTATTTGAAAACTGAATAATTGTAAATATCATTAATGTGGACAGTTATTTCACTGCTTAAATTCACTTGCTCAGTCACATTTATTAGACCTCTAATAGATTATGATATTATATAAAATTATAAACTAAGTGTAAATGTTATAATAAGATTGGGAAAAAATTAAAATATCATATGAAAAGTGTGAATATGGAGGGTTGGGATGTGTGCTATATAATACAGGGACCTTTGCATGCTCATTAGCCTGGGGTAATTCTATTTGTGCAGCTGTTGACCTGGCTCAGGTCAGGTTTTGCATTTACCATGATTCTTTCTTCTTTTAATTTCTTATTTTATATGATTTTGCAAACATTAATTTTTAATTGATATATAATACTTGTACATATTTATAATATATATATATACACATATATATACACATATGTGTGTGTGTGAATAAAATATGTAATTATCAGATCAGGGTAATTAGCATTGCCATCTTCCTAAACACTTATCTTTTGTGTTTAGAACCTACTAATTCCTCTCTTCAAGTTCTTTATGAAATATTTATGTTGTTGTGAACTGTGTTTACCCTACTGTAAAGTAGAACACTAGAACTTAGATTCCTTCCATCTAACTAGATTTTGGTTCTCATTATCTGACCTCATTCTTTCTACTCACTTGACTTATAATAATCACTATTTCACCCTCTACTTCTTTCAAATATTTTGCTTACACATATCAGTGCTTACACATATCAAACACATGATTTGTCTTTTAGTTTCTGTCTTATTTCATTGAAAATAATATCTCTGGTTCCATCCATTTTGGCATAAGTGATAAGATTTCAGTGTCTTTATGGCTATTTATTGGTGCATATGTAACAATTTTTTAACCCATTATCCATCAAAGAACACCTGGTTGATTCTATATCTTGGCTATTATGAATAGCAAACAGTAAACATAAGAGTGCAGATATCTATTTGATATACTATTTCATTTCCTTTGCACATATACCAAGCAGTGGAATAGTTGGATCATATTATAGTTCTAATTTTAGCTTTGGGAGGAGTCTCAATACTATTTTCTGTAATGTAGTATGTAAATTAATTTGGATTCCTACTGTAGTACACAAGAGTTCCCCTTTAGTTGTATCCTTGCCAGCATTAGTTATTTGGTAAATCTTTTTTTTTTCATTATAGTGCTTTAAACTTGGGTGAGACAATAACTCACTTCCGTTTGATTTTTGTTTTTCTGATGGTTAACGACAAAATTTTTCTATATTTTTATGTCTTCTGAGAAATGTTTATTCTGATCAAATGACTATTTTTAAATTGAATTATTTGGGGGTTTTGCTACTGGGTTTTTTGAGTTCCTTATTATTCTGGGCATTGATCACTTTCCCATAGATAATTTGCAAGTATTTGATGAATTTTGAGTTGACTTTTTTTAATGTGTTGAAGATAAGGGTATCCTTTCTTTCTGCATACAGTTATTCCAGGTTTTTTTTTTTTTTTTTTTTTGGTACTAGAGATTGAAGCCCAGAGGTGCTTTACCACTACCTACATACCAAGCCTTTTGTGTTCTTTATTTTGAGACTAGATTTATCTAAGATGCTGAGGCTGGCTTTGAATTCTTGTGATCCTCATGACTGGGTTATAAGAGTCTTAACCCAATTAGGGATTTAATTCCCTGATAGGGATTAACTGAGTGGTAACTAAAGGGTGTGGCTGGAGGAGGTGGGGATTAGGGTGTAGTTTGGGGGGATATATTTGTATCTGGAGAACAAAGTGTCTCTCTGCTTCTTTATCTCTGCAATATGAATTGCTTCTTTCCCTCCACCATCCTATCCAACCAAGTTTTTTCAGCCTCACTTTCAGCCCCAAAGAATGAAGCCTGCTGTTTATATATGGACTGAGACCTCTGAAACCTTGAGCCCTTAAATACTCCTCTGTATTTGTACTGATCAGGTCCTGTAGTCAACAGCATTGAAGAAGCAACTAAAACAAATGTTATCTATGAATATAGAAAAACCCATCAAAATAAAATATTATGAAAGAAAACAGTGTATCAAAAGTTGAATATAGTTTATCAGACAGGGCTCAATAATGCCATAATTCATGATATCAAGTAGTTGAAGATAACTCTAGAGGGTCACGTCAAGAGCCACTGAAAAGACATTTGATAAAAATGTAGGGGACAAACTTGATAAAAATTCTGTTATAAGAGAAGAGAAGGAAACTAACCAATAAATGTATAAAAAATGCCATTTAAAACAGAACCCCAAACCTAAATAAAAACCAAGAACTACAAAATTTATTTATATAAAAAATAGTCATTATTAACATTTGAAAGAACAGTTGCAACTGGCTTTTTGCTGATAATAATATATACTTAAATTTTTAAGGAAAAAAAATCTAGGGAAAATAAAGAGCTTGATGAAGTAGCTGCATTGAAGAGATATGGAGAAATAAAAACACTTCCAATTTTTTAAACAAGCAATTAGTGCCAGGAACTGGGATACTCTTTAATTCTTAGTGGTAACAAAACCAATGAAATAAAAATTTAATAAGAAAATAACAATGTTGATCATTTTTAAAACTATAAAAACTATTCAAGCATATTACTTAGTATTTGGTCAAATGGAATGACATTGTCTTCTTTTATGTGAAGACTTTAAACTTTTCCTAAAAATAAATGTGTAAATTTAAGATAACTCTGGGTAGAAGTTTGTGTTTTTTTCAAACAGGAATAAATTTAATAAATCACATATAGAAGAATAAATACCTGAACAAGCCAAAGAAATTATGAAAACAAGTACCTTCGATGAAGTTTGCCTTACAGATAGACAGTCATAAAAGGCCCATTTTAGGGAGGCAAATAAAAGTAGCACATTCATCGTTTAAAAATTGTCTATTAAACAAAACAAATAATCCAAACTAGAATTGATGTTAAAAATAAGGACTTTTTCTACAATAAAGATAATATTACAATTTGCCAACTAATGAAGGAATTTGTTAATGGCTTTGTACAACTTGTGAATCATGGCTGAGTAAAGTAGATAATTTAACTTACACTGTATAAAAGTTAACTTTCAAAAATATTAACATAATTTTATAAAAATATGTATAACATAATTATTAGAAAGTTTTAGATAAAATCTTAAAGAGTCTTTATTTTCAATATAATCATAAGGAATAGAGTCAAATCTATCAAGGGAAATCCTGAAACCAGTAAAGAAACAGAAACAAACCATCCTATAAATGTAGAAAGATTCACTAAAATTATGCTTCAAATTTATTCAAATATGTTTAAAATTGCAATACATATGAGAATAATAGGTTGGATACACACACACACACACACACACACACACACACACACACATATATATATATATATATATATATATATATATATATATAATGTACAGAAAGCTTTTTCAAACTGGCGAGAAAAAGACAAACAACAAAAAAATTAGCCAAGGATGAACTAAGACATTTACAGATGATTAAATCTGAATGACTAAACAAAATATGAAAAGATAGGACTCAAACTCTGTAGTTGTCAGAAAAACCCAAGGGATTAAATATGTGAATTAAACCAATAGGCACCCATAGAAGAATGAGTGTTTCATAGTATACTCTAAAGTGTTACTTTTCCAATCCAATTAATAATAATCAGAAACTTTCTATATGTAATGGAGGGATATTGAAGTGGTAAGATTAAGTACTAAAAACAGGACATAAAAGTATGTGTACATTTTTACTTATCACTTTATTGTAAAAGAACTTATTGATAGGTATGTATATGTATGTATAAGTATGTGTGTATTTTGGTAACATGACTGAAAAATACATAGAAATGTACATTACTATATCATTATAGACCACATTATCTATGAAGAACATACCAATTATCTACATGGATTATGGAATGGGGTGATGTGAGTGAATAGGACAAAGGCAAAACAAAATGGAAACAAAATAAAAAAATAAAGGAAAAGTAAAAGTAAAAAAGATCACTACAAATTATGTCAGATAATGAATTTTACATGAATATATATAATTAAATTATAAAGATAAATGATAAAGAATATTAGCCCCCTAGAATCATGTTTCCTTTCACAGTTTTCTGCTTTGCTTTATTGCCTCTATCTTTTTAGAAATACCTTAAATTGCCAAATGCTACAATATGAAAATATTTATTTTTAAACTTTAGATGCCTTTAAAATGACTATAATTATAGAAGCTGAGCAGGATTTATTTATTTATTAATTTGCATTTTCCATAATTACCATATTTGGTGTTTCATTAAGTACTAATGTTTTCCATGTTGTAAAATTTTATTCACAGGAAATTAAATCTAATATTTGAAACAAAAACACCCATTAGCTCTGAGCATTCTTTCTATTTTAACAAGTATAGAAAACCTATAATTAGACCAAAGAACTAAAATTTTGAAATGGAGCAGTTTATTTGAATAAGGCTTTCTGGGGTGGTAGTAGTGGAATGGGTAGTGTATCAGTCTAAAGTGATACTCATTTTAACTTAATGTATTGAAACTCTCTTGGAAAAGCACCGAATAAATAAGAGTACTCCAGAGTCTTTATTATGTTTTATATACATGCCCCAAAATACTCTGGAGGATTTGAAACTTGAATAATAGGCAGAATTTTAATAGAACAAGTTTAGGGAAATGGCATCCCAGATGGAAATGAGTTACAAAAGGAATCCAAAAATTGTCTTGATGACTTTATTTGATCAAATGCTGACATTGCCTACTGAATCTAGAATATTCCATTTATATATCATCTTTTTGCCTAACTTTTACACACATGCCCCTGTTATATACCAACATGTCTGTTATTTTAATACCTTGTTTTTAGAATACTTGGAACATTTGTATTTAGAATTATTCAAGATGAAATACTAGTCATTCCTACAGATTCATTAATTATGTTACGATCATATTTATATTGTGTCATATATTCCCTGAAGTTATAGCATAATTAAAGTAAATCTTGAATATGCTGTCTAATGCTTTCTTGTGCTAACTGAACCATTGTGTTTAAATACATGGGAGTTGCTTATTTAACAAAGGCAAGTTAATGTAAAGATAACATATTGTGATGTATAACTATTTCTAAATGGAAAAACTAATATCAAGGCACCACTCTTTCAAGTTTTGTTCTGAAAATAACATGTCCATTGATAAAAAGATTTATCTAATGCAAGAATAGCCATTTCTCTCATTTTTTAATGATACTGATGCTAAGGGTGAATTCCATGGTTCATGGAAGGACCTGCTTAAATGCAAAGAAATACCTACATGTTGGAAGTATCTTATTTTTTTATCAAGATAGTTGGCATCATTTGGACACAACTTAGAATAACTGTTTCTTGTTGCTTTCAAGAGAGAAATTTAAAGGACACTTTATTACTCTCCCTTGAAAAATAACAGCAGTAAAAGTAGAATAGAGGAAACTCATCAATCTAGAATTGTTTCTATTATGTTTAGTAACAAGATTTCTATATGGTTCTGTGCTCATTAAGGAAGCAAATAAATGCTGACTTATTTCTAATATATTTTGTAGACATCTATACACCAGGGACCTACTGACAATCACACTGTACTGTAAGAGTTAATTAATCAAGTCATAATAAGATGAAAAACTTGTCACATATGAAATAAAAATACTAAAAGGGTCTATTATGTTTAAATCATGTTAAAATTTGATTATAGGGTGAAATCAATCTCCCAAAAATATGCAAGGAGAGACATTAAAGAAACAGAGTGTCTTTCCAATTTTAAACAATGACACAACATGCATCAGACATCAGCCAAGCCAATGCATCATAAATTAATTTGTTCCTCTTCCTTCCTTCCCTTTTTTTTGTTTCCTTCTGTCCCCCTCTCTCCTTCACCTCAGGTTCTCCTCTTTCATCCCTTTATGCCTTCTTTCCTCTTTGCCTTTATTGATTGCCTACTATAGGCATAATTTTAAGCCTGCTTTCCAAGAAGTCATCTGTAATAAAATAATTTTCAAAGTCTGTTTCTACCCTTAATGAGCATAGCTAAAGAGCTTCTGATTTAAAAAGTTCAGCTAAAATAATTAAATGACCTTAGAAGACTAGGTTATGTTTTGAGCCAGATGTTCAGTGTTTAGAGAACAAGAGAGCTTAGCTTTGGCTGCCTTGTACAGAAATGACTTCTTGGAGTGAATGAGGAAACAGGTAGTGCTAGTGGCAGTGAACATGACAACCTCTTCTGATGGACAGGCCTGGAAGAAGTGAGTAAAAATATTCACTCCCCAATTATGGAATATTGGGCAGAATTGAATTGCACAGTTTCCATCTAGAAGTTATTTATCGAGTGCTTGTGGTATGACTACAGTATACCAAGATGTTTATAAACAGTGATTCTTTTGTTTGCATAAGCAACTTAATGAAGCAGGAACCATGATGAGATATGAATCTTGACAACGCTCGAATATCTTGTCCAACATTTTACATGTAGACAGTAAAAGAATCTATGCCAAGCTGGATCCCAGTCTTTATTTTTGAATACTGTGGTGGGCTTTCTGTGAATTTGTAAACAGATGTGGTTATTGCTGTAGATCTGATCAGAAATGAGACCAAACCTTAATACTGAAATGTGGGGTTCAAGATTGTCTTATAGGTGGTGAAAGAGACTGTAGGTAACTGTAAGAAAATCATGAAATGAAAACAAGTTCTACTTCATGTCTAGAATCTTTTCTTAGACCACAAGGAAGTGGTCACAAAGTGGTCACTTAAGCCACAAGTGTCAGGTGATATATACACTGTGCTATCTGCCAGTCAAAAGTCACACATTATCTGAGAAATTATGTAATTCATATATCATCATCAAATGACTTTCCACAGGTACTAAAAGATGACATAAATCTATCTTTTAGCCAGGTAAATGCAATCTAGATAGGTAACTGTTTACATAGTATAGTACAGAAGACAGATTGTGATGGATTGATAAGAACTGAGTGGTCATAAGCTAAGTCCTTTATAGGATTTATCATATTTAATAATAGAAACCTGACATTGGATGTAAATATTATTATCCCCATCTTCCAATGAAGATACTGAGGCTCAAAGTGTTTTCATACCTTGCCCAGGCTCATTCAGTAAGTGAAAGAAAAGATATTTGAACATATTTTGTCTCTAGAACCACACTTTCAATCCTCATCAACATGCTGCATCCCTTTTCTGACATTAAGTGGAGTATCCTATTAACTTCACAACTTTATACCTATATACTACAAGAGGGAACTTTAAGCCAGAAGTTATTTATCGAGTGCTTATGGTATGACTACAGTATATCAAGCAGTTTACAAACAGTAATTCTTTTGATTGCATAAGCAACTTAATGAAGCAGGAACCATGATGAGATGAGTCTTGACAATGCTCGAATATATTGTCCAACATTTTACATATAGACAGTAAAAGACTCTATGCCAAGCTGGATCCCAGTCTTTATTACATGCCTGCAATTCCCACAACTTAGGAGGAAGATCCCAAGTTCCAGGACAGCTTCAGAAAACTGTCTCAAGTCTCAAAAAAAAAAAAAAAAAAAAGACTAGAGATGGGGATTTAGTACAATGGTAAAGTGGCCCTAGGTTCATTTCTCATTACCATGGCGGGGGGTACTTTTTATAATTAAATCACAATGCAAAATTCCCAAATGGCTTTATAGAAGTAATGAGAGGAAAAACCATTGTGAAATTTGAAAACTAGATTGCCACTGTTATAATTTACAAGACATACATATTCAATATTAGCCAATACACCTGTGTTTTTATAGCTGAAATTACTTTGAAAAGCAAATATCAAGATATTTTGAGAAGGAATACTGACATTCCTTTTATGTACAGTGTTTATGATTGTCATTTATCTGACTGAATTTTGCCTAATGAATGTATTAGATTCATAATTTACATAAAAGTCATAGACAAGTAGACACATTTTTTAGAAATCAGTCATTTAGAAATCAACATCCTATGGTGTTGATTTATCTAGCAGAGCTGAAAATTTCGTGTATTTCAGAAGAAACACTCTTCCAGTAAAGGATAGTTTCCTGACAGTTATTTATCTTAAGAGGCTATGAACCTTTGGATTAATTGCATGTTTTGTACAAATGTCAGATACTGATTTAGTTTTGATGGATCTATTCATGTCCTGTCTGAGCTTTAGGTGAAATAAGGTATTGCTTATCATCAGTCTTCTTTGGCTGACCCCTAAGAAATAAAAAATCATATGTCATCAGAAAACAATTTTTTTCCCTTATAGAGTCTTCAAGAAACAACAGACATATTATTTTCCTGTTGGAACTATTAGATATTAGAGATATTAAGAATGAAATTTGAGCTAATTATGTTCATTCTTAGTAAATCTGCAATGTTAAACTAGAAGAAAATACAACAAAATGTAATCAGTAAAGGTGTTGTTTCACTTGTACATGTTCCTTGTTAATTTAATCTCTAACTTTTAGGACCTGCAACTTTGCAATATGGATATTCTTGTACATTGTTTGGATCCCTATACATACATGCTTAATTTTTCTCTGGGTACTTTTATGAGATGTATTCCTGTCATTTGATGGTCCCTAATAATTACTTTTGAGACCATAATATTTTAGACAATACAAATTACTTCCCTGTACATAAGCTCATCTAGTGGTCTCTAGGTACCATGGCTCCTTCTTCTCTAGCTGAAGTTACCTATTACCTGTATGTAATATCACAGCTTCAGCTTTGGAAATCAGTCACTAAGGGGAGCTGTGAGAGCCTCTAATCAATTCAAACTTCCTGAAAATAATTTTTCTCATCCTTTTTCTCACACTTTTGAGGATTTATTTGAATATTTATAAACCATCATTATTAGTGCTAGTTCATCAATAATCAGATATCATCAAAATATTCTTGTTTTTTTTCTTCCTGTGTTAATATTACATCTCTGTTTCTTTAATAATATTCCAGCCCTTGAGTCACAGTCCTGATGCTTTACTTGTTTCCTCCCTTCATGGGAATTTCACTTGCATTTCTTGCTCTTCTGTGTCCAGGACCTGAGCACCCCAGTTTTATAAGTCTGTGCAGGATCCCTGATCCTGCTCTCTGATTACCTGACAATTGACTGTTTAATCCACATTTTTACACATTCTCTTTTCCTAAATGTCTCATCACCTGGCTCGGCACACCTCTCAGGCCACATTTATGTCTTCCTTAATGTCCTTTTGAGGATTCTGACATCAGGAATTCTGTAAGTAATATCCTCTAACCACTGTGTTGGAAATCACTTCAAGTGATTATCTGCCTCAGTCTTGGAGGGGATATGATTGTCTCCACACACCTAATTCATCAATTCAGCTCTTGAATTCTTCCCGTACAGAGTATTCTATATTCCTGCCTTGAAAATTTTTGAAACAATCTATCAATTTAGGGCTTGACTATTTTATAATTAAAATGACTCTAGATAGTACAGAAAGTAAGGTAGAGATTGGGGTAGTCACACAGACAGGCTGGGTGCTAATAAACATATTCCTGGAGAAAAAAAAAGTAAAACTAATGGAATTATCTCTAAATAGAATGATTTCTTTTCTATTAACTTCTATGACATGGTGACATGTCAGTAGATCCTTAATGGAAGAATAATTTTAGTGCCAATTTGTAATCATCCTTTCCAAAGATAACGTAAGTACATTTTCGAGGCTGCCAACAATCTGTCAAAAGTATGCTTCCTGGATTCTTATTTGATTTGTAAAATTCTTTTTTGACTTTTAATATGACATGAAATACTATAACTGTAGTTATGAGAAAAAGATGACCAATTTTGAATGTTACATACTTTGATTCTCCATTCCCTCATCTTTCCAAATGTATGTGTTACTAATATTAAAACAAAGTTAAATTTTGCTATCTCTGTTTCTTTAGTCTGGTTATTGATTTTGTTTATTTTTAAGAAATTTATACTGAAGTTGAATTTCTTCAGTATTAATGAGGTTTCAAGAGAGTATTTAAATGCTCTTCATTTAATAATAGATGCAGATAATTGCAAAAATTTCATAGAAAACTGGGTAATTCTTTTTTAGTTGTTACCTTTTAAAAGTTCAGGGTACTAAAACTAAAAAGTTTCTTAGGACAAGTAGATAATGTAAATAAATAAAGTAGCAAATTTTATAATATGGAGAGGGCAGAGGTCTGTTATGAATTGCTCATGTCTTATCAAAAACAGACAAGCAGGACATATTACACTATCAGACATCAAAATCTACTACAAAGCTGTGATAATCAAAACAGCATGTTGTCATAAAATCAGACAGTCCAATGGAACACATAGACAGCTTAAAGGTAAATACACATCTACAGCCACCTGCTTTTCAACAAAGGTGCTAAGAACACACTCTGAAGAAAGGACAGCCTATTCAATAATGGTTTTGTGCAAAATTGAATATTCACATGTAGAAGAATGAAGCTAATGAACTACTATATCTCACCAGTTACAAACATCGAATCAAAATGAATTACAAATATAAATGTAAAGCCTGAAACTATGAAATGATTAGAAGAAAAAATTGGAGAAATGCTTCAGAATTTTGGCATGGACAAAGGGTTTATGGACAAGACCTCCAAAACACAGGAAACAAAAGCAAGAATGGACAAGTGAAATTGTGTCAAACTAAAAATTCTCTGCAGAGCAAAGCAATAGCAAAAGTGAAAAGATAACCTATAAAATTGGAGAAAACATTTGCAATGTATGCATTCAGCAAGGCATTGATATCCAAGATATATAAGGAACTCTACTCAAACAC
Source organism: Ictidomys tridecemlineatus (assembly GCF_052094955.1). Lineage (NCBI taxonomy): Eukaryota > Metazoa > Chordata > Mammalia > Rodentia > Sciuridae > Ictidomys > Ictidomys tridecemlineatus. Next base: position 119,683,167 of record NC_135479.1, read on the forward strand.
AAACAAATAAAACAACCCAATTTCAAAAATGGACAATAAATCTAAGAAGACATTTCTTAAAAGAAATCATAAAGGGTCCAACAGGTACAGTAAAAATGCTTAATGTCACTAATCATCAGGGAAACACAAAAGTACATGAGGCATTACCTCATGCAACAAAGACTAGCTATTATCTGAAAGACCAAAGAGCACATGCTGGTGAAGACATGGAGAAAAAGGAAACCTTGCACACCCTTGGTAGGAATGAAAATTAATATAGTCATTCTAGAAAACAGTATGCAGAGGACTACCCTATGATTCACTAATTTCATTATTTTGGTTATACCTCCTAAGAAATTGAAATCAATATGTAGAAGAAACATTTGGATGTTCATTTCAGAACCAACATTTGGATGTTCATTGCAGTACTATTCACATTCAAGAAGTGTCTATCAACTAGTGAATGGGTAAATAAAATTTGGTATGCATGTATATGTATGCATATACATTCTATAGTCATCCCAAATATACACACCATAGAATACTGTTCAGCCATCAAAAAGGAAGAAAGTCTCCTGTCATTTGCAATAACATGGGTGGAACTGGAGATCCTTATTAAATTAAGCATAGAAACACAAGTACCACATGATCTCACTCATATATGATCTCTAAAAAGTTGATCCCATAGATGTTTAGAGAAGAATGGTGGTTACCAGATACTGGGAAGGATAAGAGAAGGGAGAGATGAAAAATGTTTGATCAATGAGTTTTAAGGTACAGTTAGATAAGAGTAAGAAGTTCTGGTGTACTATTATATGGTGAACATATAAAAGAAATCAATCATGAAGTCTCTTGGTCTCTTGGGTTTGATATAATATTTTGTAGGAAGGATATAATGTTTGTACTTTATTTATTATATTTTAAAATCAATATTGAATATATGGATTTTCTCTTTATTGACAGTTTGAGAGACATATTTTCAAGATTTTTTCTCTATTGTACATTATTTTTTAAATATGTTTACATAATTATTTTTTTTCATTTCTATACAATCTAAAATGATGTCTCCTCTGTTCTTGAGAGTTTTAGTCAGCTGTGACCAAAGTATAAAAATATTGCTGTGACCAAAGTACCATACAAGAACAACTTAGAGGAAGAGAAATTTATTTGCGTCTTCTGGTTTCAGAGGTTTCATTCCATAAACAGCCAGTCCATTGCTCTCTGCAGCAGATAAGGCTGAACATCATGAGGGGCAGAGTGTGGCAGAGGAGGAAATTTGCTCAGCTCATGCAGCACAGAAGGACAGAGAGAGAGAGAAGCAGTTACAGGAAGGAACCACCCATCCAGGGCATTCCACTGTGTCTCACCTAACCCAGCCATGCCCTCCCTCCTGTTCTGAAGTTATCACCCAGTCAATCCGTTCAAACTAAGATGGACTGATGATATCAGGTCTCAGTTTTTGCAATCCAATCATTCTATTTCCCATTCCTTCATTAACAGGAGCTTTTCAGGGACACCTCTCTTCCAAGCTATAATGTTGAGATTGATAATTTGTGCCACCTGCTTCCCTTATTTTTATTCAGTCTTATCAGGAGGTTGAACAAATATATAGCTATCTCTTGGCTTTGTGCATATTATTCTTCCATACACGTTTTTATATTTCATTCATATTTGTTCTCTTTTTTATTACCTTAGATTTTATTTCAATAGATTTATATTTCTGATATATTTTGAGTCTTTGAAATTGAAACTAGGTTTTAACATTTCTTTTTCCTTTTTATGCATTTATTTAAAGTGATGTAATTTCCTCTGAACACAGTTTTAGTAGCTTCTCAATAACCCTGATTTTTCATTAACATTCATTTAAATATTGTATAATTTTATTTAATTTTATCTTTGACTTATTGGGTTTTTTTAGAAGGACTTTTTAAATTTCCAAGCAATTGATATTTTCTAATTCTCCTTTTGTTACTGGTATCTATTCTAATTCTTCTGTGATCAGAGCATGTATTTTGAGTGATTTTAGCCTCTTAAAATTAATGAGACTTACTTTATGACCTAGCATATGGGCTATTTTAATAAATGTTCCATAAGGACTTATAAAATCATTGGATATACTTTCTTATATATGTAAAATTAGTCATTTTTAAACATTATGTTAGTCAGGTAATGTATTTTTTTCTGCTTTTTCTATTTGGAATAAAGATAAGTTTGTTAAAAGTTTTCAACTTTATTGATTTGCATTTTTTGTAACTTCAATTTTTGGTTTATAAACCTTGAAACATTTCTTACTTGAATAGAGATTAGGAAAATTTGTCTATTTCATTTAACCACTTAACCACTACAGCTATACATTGGTTACCACACAAAAAATATTTAGTGGTTATCTATTTATTTGTTTGTTTGTTTACAAAAAATGATAAAGGAATGTGAAGCTAAGAATAAGTATCCAATGGCAGAATCCAGAAAGCATTCTTAAGGAGGTAACAAAGTGAAATTTGGTCAATTGCCAAAGAAATTAAGATGGATTTGCCAGATTCTGCCAGATGGATGATATTTACATTTCTTTGGACATAGTATTTAATATGGTATCATATCATTCTTCTTATATCAATAAGAAGGCTTGTTTAAATAATGACAATCCTGATGTCTTTGTTCCTGCCTCAATCTGTGAACATACTAGACTTTGGTTTGTGCTTTCATTAGCTGGATTAACATCACTGATACACAGTAGATAAATGAAGCCAGGAGTGTGTGTGTGTGCACAAGCACAGAGCTTTGATATTGGAGAAATTGTCACCATCTCTATTCTTACTGAAAAATTATCTGAAAATTTGCCTGTTTCTGTACCTTCCAGATTTGATGTCGTCAGCTTGTTCTGCCAGAAATGCTGACACACAGGGTCAAAATACATTAATATGCACAAGATCATCTTGCTTACATGCAAAAACCAGAATTTATACCCTCTTTTGCTCAGTCCAGAATCCAGATTTTTTTCATTCTTTATCCTGCTGCTCCCAAAGCTCCTACCTCTTTTCACATAGTATTTGCTGCCAAACTTTTGTTGACAGTTGACTCTCCAAGTGTTATGTATTATTCAGTGAATTCAGTAGACTAGATTCTGGCCCATTAGAAATGGTGTACGTCAGAAATACACCACCATCAGTTCTGCTCATGTCTTGTCTAACAACAGGCCTCATTATACTTTCTTTGTGTATACAATGGAGTTGAAGCACTTAAATAACAGCTTATTCAGACACCTCCATGGACAATATACTTTTCATGTCAAAACTCTCTTTATTGTTTTAGCACTTTCTGTTTTTATTTTTGTTACCATACTGCCATTACTTCCAATGGCCAGTCATCATTACAGATTGATTTTCATGTATTTTATAAGTTTGAGTTGATTAACAGTTAGTTGTCTCATGATTTATGAAACTTGTCATGTAATTAGTATGGTATAACAAAGAAGATTTTATTTTTATGTGATGAAAGGAGTCAGTCCATGAAGGAATAAAGTTTTGTTTAATAAGTGAGAAGTAACATTTAAATTCTTATTGATTTTGATTATTGCTATGACATAGGATTATCATTCATTGTTCTGATATAACCTACACTTATTTGTAGCATCAAAGAAAGATGACATATAGCAATTATTTTTAGATTTATTCTCCCCTAACATTATATAACATTACTATGACTGTGTTAGTTAACCTTATAGTACTACTCAAGATTTTATTTACTATATGGAAAGTAAAATAAAATGTCTATATCTTATTAAATTTATACTTTTAATACAGCCTTAGAGTTATGTTTAATCAGTAAAAATATATATTGAATATTGATTATGGTAATTATTTCTAAGGCAAGTGACTGTAGGTAAAGTTTAGGGATGTGTTAAAGGAAAAACTCACTACTTAACTTAAAATGCATTTTTTAATGTTATTAAAATATATTAATAATTTTATATTAATAACAAAAGGAAATCAAGTTAGTATATAGGTGTTTTTAAAATTCTCAGCAAGTATTTTGAAGTATAATTGAAATCAGTCATTTCTGTTCCATTCTTGTTGAAATGGAATGTTTCTAATGGCTATTTATTCAGTAATATATTCATTTACCTTTAAGAACACTGGAATAGTGACTCATTTAATCATACAACTCTGAAAGTTTCTGTGTCATCCAAGTTTATGTCATTGCATTAGAGAACCAAGCAGATGAAACTGAAGGCCTATAATATCTTACTGATCAAATTAATTTGTCCATTTTGTGAATCTGCTTTTAGATTTATTTTAGATAAATTAAAGTAATTTAATCTGAAAAGTGACCTTTGACAACTATACTCCCTGAAAAACATAGAGCAAGAGAGTCTCGGGAGCCAGATACTATTAACAGTAAGTGTAATATTCTTGTGCGGGACTGGTACAGTCTGTAAAACCTTATTAGTCTCAATGCCTTGGATATCTTCCATTTTATTCTGTCATAGTTCTTCCTTCTAAAATATATTTTTGAACATTTTATTATGGGATGCTCTATTGTGCTTTTTTCCTTGCAATCCAACTATGAACTTGATGTTAAAGATGAAATTATCTCCTGTTTAAGAGTGTGGAAGGGAGAAAGATTTACTTATTGTACTGTTGCACTACATTTTTTTTCTGCCTAAGTTGTAATAGATGTCTTGACAGTTTGTTTTATTTCTGCATTCTGGTTTTTTTTTTTTTTTTTTTTTGCTTGTGTGTGTTTGGATACCAGGTAATGAACTCACTGAGGTGCTTAGTGCATTGCTTTTGCTTAGGCTGGCTTTGGATTCAGGATCCTCCTGCCTCAGCCTCCCAAGCAAGTAGGATAAAGGCATGTGCCCCCATGACCGGCTGTGTTCTGTTTTCTTAAATAAAGCTCATTTTACTTTCTCCTGTAACTTATTTGACATAAATATCAAATTAAACAGAATTTATTGAATATTTATTTGACATAAATATCAAATTAAACAGAATTTATTGAATATTAACTGAGTCATTGAGCATGTCCTTTTTATTTCAAAGCAGCTCTTTTAAACATAGTACTTGATCTTGGGGAGAAGGGATTTTACGACAGCCCGAAGATAATCCACTTCTGGAGTAATTTTAAAGAGTAAAGAGTTAGTTTTGTTCTTTCTTGTTCAGATGGTTTTCAAACAGTGAAATTTGGTCTGTTGTATTCCCAAACACTACATTAATTTCCCTAAGTTTCATTTTCCTGTGAACATAAAGATCATGTCCCAAAAGCCTCAAACCATCTCAGTCACCTGTCCTATCCCTCCATACCTCCTTTCTTCTCTTTCTCTTTTTTTCAGTGTTAGGAAAGTACCCAGACCCCATGCATGCTAGACAAGCTGTTACCCCAAGCTGTACCTCCAACCCCTTAGCATTTATTTATTTTATCCAGATACTATATTTCGTAGCACTCAACACTTAGTTGCTTTTAGAAAGTATCCAAGACTGTACAATTATCTGCTTTTTCTAAACACCGGTGGAAGTTTGACTTACTTTATCTGGGACATTTGACATCTTGATCACATTATCTGACTTCTAATTTCCTTACCAGGAAAATAGCAAAAAATGAAGTTACGTGAAGGTTTTTATGTGATGATTAAGCACAATATTTTGATTCCATAGAGTGGACATTCAGTGTACAATTTGCAGTTAGTATGTTATTTTAGAAACTAAGAAGGTATTGAACAAGGAATTGTGGTTTCACTTCGTGTGACATTAGTGGCTGAATGGAAGATGATGGACATGGGTAATACCTTTTCCTCTAACCATTTAATCATTTATGTTAGTCTTGATATTTTCAAAGAAAAGAGAGCAAAATTTACTTCATGCCCTAGAATCATTAAATTTCTGATACACATTCAATGTACAATTCATAGAATTTTACGATATTAGATTCCAAGTCAAGTAACAACCTTAAAGACACTCTTGATTTTTTTAATATGTAAGAAACGTCACCTAGTCCATTTTGAGTATGTGCATTTGTTCTGGTGTGCGTGCATAAGAACATATCAGTGGGTATGAGCAAATGGGCCGGTTTTTCTATGTAATGTTAGTATTTTCCTTTAGACATTTTCGTTCCTAGTTCACATACAGGGTATTCTTGGCACTCACTGTGGAACTAGGACTGCTACATGCCTCGCTTCCTCCAGTTCTGACATCAGTGTCGCTCTGTGGTTCATCCAGTAGCAGGTGTTGAACATTGATATAAACAGAATTCTGTCTTCCGAAGCCAAGACAGAAGCCCAAATCCTTCCATTTTCTGTCTTCATTGGCCAGTGGAACATTAATGCCAAAGTTACTTCCAAATTCAAGTCTCAGGCTTGACAGTTCATTATGCTACCTGCCAAAACTACTGGTCCTTAATTTTAAAAATTAAGTCAGGGTAAAACTTTCTATTAAACAGAGACCTTATGATTTCAGGTGATACCCTCTGATGTCTGTAACTTTCACTGAATTCACTAGCTTGAAACTACATTGCATATAATTCTTTAATGACATTTATCATTTAATGTAGTAAACTATTCATCATAAATTCTAAAAAATTTACTGGGGAGGTGAAGTTTTAAGAAACTGGAAATTCTCAATAAAATGTAGCCATGTTAACATTTTAAGTAATTTGAAATCATTCATAAATAAAATCTTTTGACCAAACTATTTGTATTGATAAGACATTGCCTTTATTTATTTATTTATCTATTTATTTATTTATTTATTTATTTATTTATTTATTTATTTAAGATAGAGAGAGAGAGACAGAGAGAGAGAGAATTTTTAATATTTATTTTTCAGTTTTCAGTGGATACAACATCTTTATTTTTTAAATTTTTACGTGGTGCTGAGGATCGAACCTAGTGCCCTGCAAATGCCAGGAGAGCGTGTCACCCCTTCAGCCACATCCCCAGCCCAAAACATTGCCTTTATGATTACTGATTTATTTAAAACAGTTTATAGATAAATGAGTAATTTTAAAGCAATGAAATTATAAGGCTTCTTTTAAATCATTTTTTAAACAAGTTAGGTATATACAAAAATTGGATAAATTCAAGATATAAATTTAAAAGGTAGCACTTTTTTGTTTTTTGTTTTTTGTTTTGGTACTGGGGATTGTTGGATTCAGGGCACTCAACCACTGAGTCACATCCCCAGTCCTATTTGTATTTTATTTAGACATAGGTTCTCACTGAGTTGCTGTTGCTGAGGCTGACTTTGAACTCTCAATCCTCTTGCCTCAGTTTCACGAACCACTGGGATTACAGGCATGTGCCACTGGACTTGGCAAGGTAGTGCAGTTCTTAAAAAAAATAAAACTTAGGGTGATGGAACTTGAACAGATAGTTAGTAAGATATGGTTAACTGTTTGGAATGTTATCCACTATTTATTAAGAAATAATTTTTCTACTATCATTTTTAAACATCAGTATTTTTAAAATTCTGTGTATCCAAAAACTCTATCATTATTTTTTAGATGATTCTGAATCTTACTATAAAGATGTTCTTATATCCCCTTGAATCATCAACAATCATGATATAGGAGATTTGAATAATCTAATCTGTAATAGGTGAGATAATGTACCAAATAATAGCATATCAATAAACTTTAAATGAATACCTACATTATTAGTCCACGGAAGGAGATTAAAATATATTTTTAGTTATACATGGACACAACATCTTTATTTTGTTTATTCATTTTTATGTGGTGCTGAGGATCCAACCCAGTGCCTCAAACATGGGAGGCAAGCTCTCTAGCCCTGAGCCACAACCCCAGCCCAAGGTCATAATTCTTTACTACTTTTCTAGTGCTCCCCCTTTGGTCATTGTGCAAATAGCAATCAATACATGAAAAGAAATCATGTCTTAGTCATTAAGTTTTCAAGTTAGAGCACTTCTGTTTGGGGTAATATTTTTAAACAGATATTCTCACACATAGATGTTGTATATATAAAATAAACCTTCTTTTAAATACAACTATCCTGAATAGTGCAGTACCAGAAATCAACAAGGGAAACAAAACACAGGAAAGACTACTTTAACAGTGATGAAACCAGAAACTTGAAAATGTGAGGATGAATAGCAAATAGCAGAGAGAGCAATGTAGAGCTGGATTAAAGGAAGAAATAAAGAATTTCTTATAACATTGAGTCAGAAGTTCATAGTTCTTCCATAATATGAACACTGAGTACAACAATTTCTAATTTAATAATAATTTATTTTCCTGAATTCTAATTATTTGTATCATTTCAAACCATAATTAAACATAATGATTCCTGAGAATCATTATGAGAGGAACATCACATACCAACTTTACTTTTAAAATAAGAAATGGATATTATAAATAAAATATTTGCCAAATAAATCACATACTGTCTAAAATGATAATGCATTTTTGTTAAGTAGATTTTATCTTAAAAATACAAATTTGATTTAACTCTAAGCAATCAATTAATATATTCATTATATTGAAGAAAAGGGTCATATGACTGTCTTAATAAATACATCAGAATTTCTTACAAAATCCAATACATGTTCAAAGAACATCTCTTAACAAGAGGATAATAGGAAGAAATTTTTAAAACTAATATTCATAACACAACATAGACTAACACACCTTATTAAATATTTCATGAAATATTTTTGGTGATCAGAACCTATCAAGTAATCCAAACAATACATAAATAAATTAATAAAATCTCTAAATTATGAGAAAGATGTGAATAAAAGTTTTGTTATTTTCTTATAAAATATTTTTAGATAGAAAACAAAAAAAGGAGAAATATTATAATTAGTAAGAGAGTTAATCAGGATTCCTTTGTAGTACAATGCAATAGTATTCTTCTATAGCAGCAAAAAATAAGCAGATTTTAAAATTTTTATATCACATTATGTTAATATTCTCCAGATATTTAAAGATTGTCTTAGTCTGAGTTATAACAACCTGAACAGATGTTAGGCAGCTTATAAATAAGAGAAATCTACTACTCATCGTTCCAGACCTGGAAGTCTAAGACCAAGGTGCTTGACGTGTCTGGGGAGGTCCTGCTTCCTCACAGATGTTGCTTTCCAGCTAAGTTTCTGTACTCTGTGGAAAGAGTAAGAAATCTCTTTCAGACTTCTTTTATAGTAATACTAATTTTATTTCAAGTCTCTGCCCTCATGATGTAATTATCTCCCAAAGACCCCCCACCTTTTAACACCAAGTTTGAGTTTTAGGATTGCTACATATGAATTTTGGCAATATGCAAACATTCAGATCATAGCAAAAACATTAAGGATTTAATGATATTTTATATAAGGATGATATATCTTCCCAAATTGATTCTTAGTCTCAATGTAATTATAATCACAATCTGGACATTGAAATGAAAAAGTCAATCCAATTAATATGAAAGAGAAAAAAAATAATTAAGATGTTCTTGGAGAAGAACAAGTGGGGCATCTTGCCATTTTGAATATGAAGACATATTATAAAGTAATAATAATAAAATAGCTCATCATTATGAAGATGGATCAAAAAGACTAATGTAATTGTTTTGGGAGCTCAGACAGACCCATACTGGTATAGAAGCTCACATATGACGCACTTGGTATTGTATATTAGTGGGGATTATTTGAAAAGGGTCTCCAGGGCTGTTCTTCATGTGGGAAAGATGAGATTGGCATCCCACCTCACAGTATTCCCTCTGGCCCTATCCCTGCTTGTTTCCTCCTCTTTCTCCACGTAGACCCTGTGATGAGAAAGACAATTCTTTAAAACTCTTAGAAAAAAATTAGAATAACTTTTTGATCTCAAGTTTCAGAAACATTTTGAAAGCATATCAGAAAACGTGTGAATCATGTTATATTAAAAATTATGTACACTAAAATTATAAACATTTGTTCATCATAAGATAACATATTGAAAATGAAGAGAGAAACCAGAAACCTGGAGAAGATTAATGCCATGCATATATCCTGAAAAGGACTATCTGGAACTTACAAAAACTTCCATAAATATGGGTAAAAAATGAGAACAGTTATTACAGTGAACAGGACACATGGATAAATAAATAATTCATGAAAATATTCTCATCAGTAATCATGGAAATGCAAATTAAAACCACAATAGGATAAAATTTTACCTTCATTGGACTGCAGTAATTAAATACACTGACTGTGGGGCATCCTAAATAAGCTGGTGGTATAAAATGCTTTGGGAAACTAATTAGCAGATCCTGCAAACAAGTGATTGTACTTCTGAGTTAAACACATAATGAAATACAATTTCACACCCTCCATATTAGCCAAAGTATAAAATAAATACTGTTTAAAAAAAAGACAACACCAAGTGTTAGATGAAATGAAGGAGTAAGTGCTCTCATGAAATCCTGGGGGAGAGTAATCAAAACCCTTTTAAAAGCATTTTGGCATTGCTTACAATATATATGTAAAAGAATACTATTAATGCATCTTCTAAATGACCTTTTCATCAAAGTGAGTACAGTTTTAACTCAGCTTACCTGCCTTTTCCCCAAAGTGCCTACAGAATGCAATAACAGTAAAGGAAGGGAGTGGTGGTGGGGAGAGGTGGAGAGCAGATAAAGCAACAACCTAACTTGGTAGAAGGCAGGTTTATGGGAAACAAAAAAAAGAAATTCTTCTAGTTTCATAAAATATATTATTGTTAAGCGATTCAACTGGATATTTATAAGGAAAAGATAGAAAGGATTAATATAGGTGGCCTCAAAAAGATGCAAAACAACTAGAAAACTTCTTATTATTGCACATTTATACATTGGCATGCTTCCAATCCATGTCAGCGGGCCCACCTTTTATCTCAAGTAATACTTTCCTGTACTCTTGTGTCCAACTCTCATTCTTTTACCATATGTGCATGTTTTCAGTTTCCTAAATAAATAGGGTCCTGAAAGAAATAAGTATGTGTGAGAAAAACAATCTGATTGGCATAAGGATAATATCAACTTAAATTTAAGTAAGCCATACAATGATGATAGCCATACATTTCTCATAAGAAGTACGTTTTTGTTCAAAAAAGAAGCAAGCTCCTTTTCAGTTGCCTTTCATTTTAGCCACACATATAAACACACAAACTTTATCTGATTTTAATGCTTTTCATTAAATTCCCAAGTTTGATTGTCTTCTACATACTATAATGCATTTATTTAACAGATTTTGTCTAGATACTAAGGTGTCACAAGCAAAATAGGAATAAGCATAGGGAAAATAGATGAGCTATAGAAAATAGCAAAAACATTAATTATATATTGGTATGGCACTGTGTTTTGGTCTTACCATTGTATACAGATTTTATCAAACATTATTTTGCTGCAGGCATTAGTTTTAAATTTCACCTCTGTGGTTACCTGCTGTTACTTAGCCACCAGTGCTAAGTTTCCTTATTTCTTGTAATGGGAATAGTAATAGGTCCAGCTTTCTAAAGTCACTGTGAGAATATCACATAATTCAGCAGGTAAATAGTGTCTAATGTGCTCTCTATTATTTTAAAAAGAGATAGCTATATGATAATCAGTTTTATGTGTAGTCACATTAACCAGAATACAGGACTATCTCAGCATGATAACTAGTTTTGGAACTGAGTTTTAAATGGATTGTGCTGATGTTGGTAGAAGGGTCAGAACGATTACGAGAAAGAGTTGGCATTGATCACTCTTCTCTGACGTCATAAGTGCTCTATTAGTTCTTAAGAAATTAATTCATCCTGCTTTATTTACTTTAATGGCTGTGCAGGTGTATCACCTCAGCTGCACTGTGAATTTCCTATGGTAGGATCTATTTTCATTCTCTTTCGACATCCCACAACACCCATCAATAATTATTTACATAGTGAACAGTCATATATTAAAAGAATAAAGATTTTTTTCATTTTTAAAGCACACTTTCAAAATGTCTTTCAGAAATTTGGTAGAACTCTATAAAAATGAAGATGACATGGAAATTTCAAAGAGGATTAAGACTCACTGGACTTCTTTGGGCCTAGAAGATGTACAGTTGGCAAATTATTCTGTGCTGCTGAACCTGCCAGGTCCATCTCCCAGCACTGTGACTGTGAGCAGCAGTGGCCAATGCTTTCATCCTGATGGCCAGCCTTGTAGTGAAGAAGCCAGAAAAGATAGCAGCCAAGATCCGCTGTACTCCTATGCAGCCTATTCTGCCAAAGGAACTCTCGAGGTAATATGACCATTTGTCTCTGTCATTTACAGTGAAATGGAATTAGAAAACAACAGCTTTCATCTAAATTGAACTAACTGGCAAGATGCAACATTCAAAAGGAACCAGTAAATGTTCTCAGTGTGGAGGTGCCAGGAAAGGGAAGGAAGATAGGGATTGTCTGAGCCTTTTCCTATCACATTTTGAAAGTGAAAACGTGTTCCAGGGATTTAATTCAAAGGTGTTGAATGCGTGGCCGAATCATTCACGTTTTGCTCATGTCCATAGAGTGCAAAGTCTATTTTGTTTATGGTTTTCAAGAGGCAAATTTTAATGCATTGATATGGAGAGAAAGAATAGTAATAGAGAGGACTGTGTTTTGAGGCTGTGTGTGCACACAAGAAATGAAGTGGAAAATTGATGTGATTACTCACACGTTTAAGTTGTGAAATACAGAGCATCTGCTTGCATGATGGAAAACACATGTGATAGGGAACCAGGTGTGGATAGTTTCTTTACCTTTTCTGGGTTAGCTGGATTTTGGCATGATGGGTTCTTTGGGTATGGCAGTTAAGTTAAAGACTTTTAGAGCTGCAGGCATTAGTTTTAAATTTCACCTCTGTGGTTACCCGCTGTACTTAGCCACCATTGCTAAGTTTTCTTATTTCTGTAATGGGAATAGTAACAGGTCCAGCTTTCTAAAGTCACTGTGAGAATTAAATTAACTAATATATGTGAGGTTGATGCAATGCTGTATACTTGATTACTTGTTTCTTTCATATAGGCAAGTTTGGTGTCCCAATGTAAAAGTGAAATTTTAACATTTTAATTTTTTTAAACAAAACTATGGATGGTCTCATTTAATACAAATGAAATAATGTCATTTGTAATTAGTGTTTATGGTATAACGTTTTGAGAATCTTATTGTTAACTATGACTAACATGGGATATTTAAGTTGTTTAATGTTACTCTACAGAAATACTCAAAATAATGTAAAAATGAATGCTGTTTATTTTTTTTTGCGGGGGGTGCTCCCCCCAAATCAGGGGCACTTGACCAATAAGCCACATCCCCAGGTCTATTTTGTATTTTATTTAGAGACAGGGTCTTATTGAGTTGCTTAGTGCCTCACTTTTGCTGAGGCTGGTTTTGAACTTGAGATTCTCTTGCCTCACCTCCTGATCCACTGGAATTATAGGTATGCACCACCACACCAGGCCTGAATTCTAGTTTCTATTACATCTTTTTTCTTTTTTGGGATCCAGGGCTTAGGATACAGGTGCTTCAGCATATTTCTTTGCTACATTGTGTCACACTCTTGGCAGAATTGCACATAACCCATACAATCTTGAAATGTTTTACCATTAATTAGAATTTAATTTAATGATAAATATCCACAGTATTTCTGGTAAAGGACTCATGTAATTTGGATTAATGTACACTCTTTCTGGTGTAATAATGGAAGCTAAATACACCTGTAATGAAGATAGAAGAAGGCAGCCAGCTAGCTACTTTTCTTTGGTCAAAATCTTTGGACTTAAGCCAGATTTTAAAAATAACCTGTTTTAGTCAGCTTTTTCACCACTATGTCCAAGGACCTGACGAGAACAATGTAGAGAATGAAAAGTTTATTTGGGGCTCATGATTTCAGAGGTCTCAGTCCATAGATAGCTGACTCCATTGCTCTGAGCCTGAGGTGAGGCAGAACATCAAAACATGAAAATCAGGAATCAGAGAGATTGCTTTGCTCATCAGAGTCAAAATATATACTGTAAGAGGCACACCCTCCAGTGACCCACCTCTTCCAGCCACACCCTACCCGCCAGCAATGAGTACCAAGTTAATACATTTAAGCAGATTAATGCATTGACTAGGTTAAGGCTCTCACAATCCAATTATTTTTCCTCTAAACTTTTTTGCATTGTGTCACACATGAAGCTTTTGGAGGACACTTCATTTCTAAACCATAGTATAACCCCAGGCATTTATTCTAGATTGCTACACTAAATAAGACCCACATACTTCCAGCCTTCTCTTTATTCCAACTGTCTCAAGTCTAATAACATTTTTTTTTTCTCACAAACAAAAGAATGTCTGAAACAGAACAATCACAGAGACACCAGGAGTTTCAGGAAATTCTTGGAATCACCCCCTTTTTACTTGCCTTTCATTTTTATTTGATAAATACTAATCATTCTTTGAAGAGATAAAATGAAAAAAACCATGAAACTACAGCTAACGTCCCTGTTTCCTTAGCATGTAATAATCTTCTGGCTCATTAGATATAAAGTAAGATTGAATAAATTTCATAGAAAAGAGTCCATCACTCTGACAGTTTTCTAAATATTTATGTTAGTTATAAATGTTCTATTTTTTCCCCTTTGTTTCATAAAAAGGAAAGCCTAGAGCTACTGCTTATTCATGAAATTATACAAATGTTTTTGAAGAAATAAATCCTTTTTTGGCATCTGTTGAACCATTTACAAATGTATTAAAACTACCCTTTTGAATGAGGAAGAGGTAAAAGAGAATTTTTATAAGGCAGCTCCTAAAAGGCAGAGTTAAAGTTAAGTGTAGATGTAGAAATACACTCCGTATATGAAATATTAGGACTAAACAAAAGGGAAACTAAAACTCAAAACTAATTATAATGCAGTGACGTATAAAACAAATACCTTGTACTCAAAAAAATAATTTGAGAAATCATGCAAATTAGGTAAAGATAGTGACATTAACTATCTTAATTAGCACTTTAATAATGCAAATCTATCACACTAAGTACATATTAATTTAAGTATCTATATCAAAAAGCATATACATTATTAATACTGATTCTTAAAACTCAAACTATATTAGTGTGATTTTCAAAAACAAAGTGATTTCTAGGTGACTATTATAAATGCATAGCGATCACTGACAGCACATACCTCCTTTTTGATTGTGAGAACATTTCGATTGCATGATTTTCTCAGGCTGAGCCTTTACCAAGTTCTTAAACTGTGCTATTTTGTCTGCCAGCAAATCTTACCACAACTTTTGCTTTTGACAAGGTTGTTTGTAGAAGAGAAGTGCCCCTTTACTTTGAAGACATGTCATGTCCATTCATCATATGACCATTTTGTATAAGCTTCCAATTTGTGCTTTCTGGTAACAGCATTTGTGATATCTGAGATCTACTTCAAAAAACCTACTTAGTGCCAGTGTGATGGATGGTGTACTTTGAAACTTCTTTGTAATTCATTGAGCACTAGAAAGGTGACATTGTTTACCCCGTCATAATGACAGGTGGGTCAGAAAGAGAGTCCTAAGGAGAGTTGTCCTGTCAGATGCAAAATACATATTAAAATGGGTACATAAATAATTTAGATGAGTGAGGTTAACCTCAGGGAATTAAAGTGATTTATATTTTTATTAAAAGGCAAATACATATCAACTATAGGATCATCTAAGGTTGTAGACATTGGTAGTGATCTCTGTCAATATCTTTCAATTTTATAAACAGTACATATAACTTTTATGTAACTTCTGCACAATTTGGTCTTTTGTCCTTTTCGAAACCAAGGCAGAGGCAGAAAAAAACAAAGTATATTTAACATATGTTTGTTAGATGGGTGAGATTGGTTGGTTAAATGGGTTCTGCTGTGTTCTACTTACTCCTGTACTTTTTATGGATATTATATGTTTTCCTTCTTTAAAATTTTGTTGATTGATAGGTTTATTATTATTATTATTATTATTATTATTATTATTATTATTATTTTGCCTGAAACACAAAGCCAAATACTTCAATTATTTTTGCCAACTCCTTCAGGAGACTTCCTTTTCAGCTGTACAAATGTCATTTGTCATTTCAGTTCTCTAAAACTTTGTGTCCTCATCTGTAGAAGGGGAATGATAATAGTCACTTAGATGGTTGTCATGAGGAAGAAATAATAAAAACATGTTAAGTGCCTGGCACTTACAAAGCACTCAATATGTTAGCTATTGTTATTGCCTGGCAGAAAGTAGAAACATTTAAATGGAAGAAATTAAGAAAAGATCAGAACTAAATATCAAGATTTGGAAGTACAGACTTCTGTCATATTCATCATGTATCTTAATTTTCCTATCTTCTTTTTTATGTGAAAAACATTAATTGTTAGGGAATAAAAATGCTTTGACAAGTATAAATAAATAATAGACTATACATAATACCCTGATCATATTTTTAAATTAAACTAAAGGCTTAAACAAATTAGGAATGAAATATTTTTTTTTCTTGAATGTGGAATGATAAATCATGTCAAGTTGGGCCTGAAGAGCATTGTTTGTCTTAATGTTTAAAATATCAAGACATTGTAGTCTGACATATGACATCTGAACACTATATCATATGTTTTGTCAGAAAGTTTTAGGAAAAAGTATCACCACTACAAGGATTCCCCGAATAACTTACAATCAGATGCCTATTTTCTCATGGTGAGGAAAATTTTGTCTTTTTAATTTTTTGATATTTTCAAACCAAACCACACTTATAAGTGTTATAGCAAAAAGAGGAGCTCTATACATTTGGCTCTGAAAGATTCTTGTTTCAGATAAAAAAAATATTAGAAAGCTAGGGGAGTAGAACAGAATTGTATTATTTGTATTTTGGGGTTTGAAGAGGAAGGTACCTTCTCACTGACAGAAATATGAGCTTGGAACAGTTTTTCAATGTTGAAAATAATTTAGTATTGAATTTGTCTCTCTTCTCTAGTGCTATCCACCCTTTGACAGTGATACACAAATGTGAAATAAATGACTGTGAACATATATGCTACTAATATTTTAGAACTGTGCCTACTTTCCTGGACTCAATATGACCTTCTGTCTGTGGTCTCATCAGTTCTGTTCACAAACCAGTTGAGTTAAGAAGAATAATTCCATATTGCTACCTTCTTATTTGATTAGTTTCAATGTATATAAAGTAGATTTCCCCCTATATTTAAAATTTAATTTGAAGCATTTATGGAGGAGGGGGAGGAAAAAGAAGAGGAGGAAAAAGAGGAGAAGGAGGAAGAAGAGGAGGAAGAGGGGGAGGAAAAGGGGGAAGAAGAGGAGGAGAAGGAGGAAGAGGAGGAGGAGGAGGAGAAATATAACAAAACACATTTTCCATAGTTAAATCTTAAATCTTGTGAAGAGAAGTTACATTTTCTATGTGGGAAAAATAGCATATTTTATGAAATAAAAATCTTTAAACAGAGTAGTTGAATTTAAATAAGTGGGTAAAGTGTAATAGATAATTCTCTATTAGAATAAATGTGGCATTTTTAGTGAGAAAACATTTGAATATAGACTTTTATTTAAACAAGTTATTTCTAAAGATTCTGAACCACCATAATCACTACTTGGCAGAAAATTCTAATGCTTTCAAAGTGTCTGATTTGATTTAAAGCATAGCACGGAGTTAAGTAATATCCTAGTTTTCGTAGCAAAACACTGATTTTTCTTTTAGCAAATTTAATTTATATCCTAATATCTATAAAATGTAAATACTTAAATAAAATACTTTATAAATAAGATTTACTTCATTTTAGTAAGTTCCACAAATACAGTCTTTTTATAACTGTAGAGTTATGTGGAAAAGATGGTCCCTATACTATTTCCGAAACACTAATTCAATTTATTTTAGAAGAAAAAATTTGTCATATTAGTTTCATGACCTTTGATTTTCTTGAATAAGTTTTCAACTCCTCCAACACCCTTAATAAGTTGAGTATCATTTATTAAATAAAACACCCTATGATTATTAATTTATTATTCTTTATATTTTAGTTTGGTGCTGGAATATTAACTAATATGGAATGGTGCTAGCTGGGTTTCATGTGCAAAATTTAGGAAATATATATTAAGTGACTTGTATGCCAATCACAGAGGACACAGTGATAAATAAGAAAGTTTTTGGCTTTACCACACTCAACTAGCAAAATCTCCTAGGAGAAAAGGATTAAGAAAGCAATTATAAAATTTCATGAATTTAGCTGAGCGTGGTAGCACACACCTGTAATTCCAGAGGTTTGGGAGACTGAAGCAGGAGGACCTTGAGCAAGTTCAAAGCCGGTCTCAAGCAAAAGTGAGATGCTAAGCAAGTCAGTGAGACCCTGTCTCTGAATAAAATACAAAACAAGGCTGGGAATGTGGCTCGGTGATTGAGTGTCCTTGAGTTCAATACGGAATACCAAAAACAAAACAAAAAAAAGTTGCAAGGATTTATGTTGTTATGAATTCTAGCAAGTTATTTAAATACACTAAGCTTCAGTTTTTCCATATATAAAGTGGTTGAAAATATCTATCAAATAAAAATATTCTGAAGTTAGACTGAAAACAATTGAAAAAAAAATCTTAGTAAAATGTCTAGCACACGGACACCAATGGTTAAGTATTGATTTTCCCCCATTTTAACATCTCAGACTATTTGTATATGGTTTAGTCCTTTTTATGACACACAAACACACAGAGATACACATGCACAAATACACACACCTTTGATTAAATTTCCCAATAGCTTCCATTGCCTGTGAAACTCCTCTTGCTCTTCTCTTCCTCTTGTAATCACACACCCTTTGTTCTCATCTTCCTTTTGAGAAATTTCCCATTTTATCAATGCCCAGGCTTTCACTTCTATCTCAGAGGCAAATCATTGTGGGGCAGGTTGCTCAAAAAACACACCAAGTTCCAGTCTTATCCAAATTAAAGAGTCTTTATTCCAACCAGGTGGGACTGCTTCCTACAGGACCAAGTTATCTCTGTAGAAAACAGCCTTGAGCTTCATCATTTCGGGGTATTTAAAGTAGCTGCAAGCAAGCAGGGGTACAGAAGCTGAATCGAGCAGTTAGTGAAACAATGCAATGGGTACATTCGTATTTCCCATAGGACTTTCCAGGTTGGCATAGCAGCAAGCAAGCAGAAGGGAAGTGATCAAAATGACCCTCGTTGAGTATAAGTTAGAGAATGGTTACTAACTTCTAGACAATCATTCTCTGACAAGCCAAATTGCCCAAGAAAAATGGGAACCAAAGAGAACAATTTTACATTGTATAAGAATTGGTATTTTGTGTTGCCAAGTATGCTATACTAGACAATTAGTAATGGGTACAGAGGCAGAGATTTCCCATGGGAGAAGCATTTCTTAAATGACAGGGAGTCTCAGGGTAAAATGTAGTCTGATTGGTCATTGCCCATATAGCCTGACCCATAACACTACCTGATTTTTGTTTTCAGCCACCTAGCAAAACATAAATTGTACATGTCCTACCACTTTAGAAGACTATGAAGAAGTATCCCAGTGGTATACTACAGCTAGTCAAGCTAACTCTCTCATGCTGCTTGAGAGTTGATATTGTGCATATTTCTGAATTCTGCTCATTCCTGCCCCCAATTCCTCATGATGTCCTATTGGCATCTTGAAATCCACTTTATTGAGAATCTTTAAACCACAGAAACTTTCCACTGTTATATATAATGATTTCTTTTTTTGATCTCAGAGAACCATTTTATTAGCATACAGCTTCCTAACACTCAGCAAAAGCTAATGGGCTAGATGGTCAATATAGTGTGGTCACAATATTGGGATGGGTGGACAGACCCAAAAACAATGCCACTGGGTTGAAAGTGAGAGTGCACTCAGACTCCACTTGCAATCAGTCCTCTACCTTTGCCATCTAGAGTCAAAGATGTCACTTAAAAGTCAATCATACAATTCAAAGGAGTGGATAATTTCCTTTAGATTTAAAGGTCTGATGTGAGCAGATAAAATTGACGGTTATAATAGAGCTAGTGGAAGGTGAAAATGTAAGTTCATTTTGAGAATTCCCCCAATTTTTCTGTGAGA
Source organism: Ictidomys tridecemlineatus (assembly GCF_052094955.1). Taxonomy (NCBI): domain Eukaryota; kingdom Metazoa; phylum Chordata; class Mammalia; order Rodentia; family Sciuridae; genus Ictidomys; species Ictidomys tridecemlineatus. Next base: position 119,703,193 of record NC_135479.1, read on the forward strand.
TGTAAACTTTCTTGGGATACTTCTGGATCCTGGACTTTTTGACAAAACAGTATCTATTGATCTTTTAATGCTGCTCTTCAAACAACTGGGACTGACCCTCCAACTCTATTTGGACTTTCAGTGCAGACATTGACATTAACTCATTTCCCACCATATCTTCAGTTATGTCTTTGTTAATGGCTTGTGCTCTACATCACTCGGGAGATTAGATTGAGTTTTTTACAACTTCATTCTCAGATGCTTATCTCTGAAGTAATCATGCAGTTATTTTGTGTTTTGTAGGAGTCTTAGTCTTAGTTTGCCAGAGAAAGTGCAGCAAACATGTCTGAGCATAGGGAAAAAGACAAAGTTGCAGAAACTCTTATGATCAATTTATTATTGATATTCATGGAAATATAAATGGAGTAGGACTTCTTTTGCACTAATTTATTTTTATTTATTTATTTATTTACTTATTTTTAAGAAAGACTCTAGATACAGTTTCTCTGTACTTCCATCATTACTAGGATTTGTCAAACAAATGGAATCAAATCTTTTTGGTCTATAAACATTCTTAAATCTCCTTTTTGGTTAAAAGCTGACAAAAAACCAATATACCATCCCCACTCTCAGCTTTATATCAGCTCAGATTTACCATCTAACATTTATTCTTTTCTTCATTGATATATTTTCTAAAATTCTATCCTTATCTAATCCCCATACTTAAAAGAAAATCAATAACTTCCTACTTCAAAATCCAATAGTCACGGTTTACTCTTTAACATGTCTGATGTCTTAGTTTCATTTGATAAGAGTTCTTTACTCTCTCAAAAACTTACAGCTGCCTAAAAATACCTTTCCCAGGCCAATTCATGGTTTCTCTTCAGTTGGATATGAACTAGGCAATATCTGACATCCTTATTAAAGTATTCCTCATTACCCATACATTATTGTTTTTAAGGCATACCATAATTGAAAGTTTTCTCAACTGTTAATGTCTTTGTTTACTTTTTTGTCAATCTTGCAGAATATAAGCAGTGTGAAAGGTACCTTTTGTAACTCATTTCCTACCATATCTTCAGAAACTAAAATGTAGTCTGAAAAATGACATAATTCTCTTTAATACTCTCCTCCTTGGGCATATATATATATATATATATATATATATATATATATATATATATTTTTTAAAATGAGACTCTGTTTGATCAATGGAAATGGCCAAAAGCGAAGATATTCCAGTTGACTGTGTTATTTTTAAAATGTTGGCCAAATAATATAAATGATAACCAGTCTCTAAGGAATGCTTCATCAAATTCTGGAGAATTCTGGAACTCTTTATCAAAATCAGGAAGAAAAATATTTTCTTACTTTATATTTCTTAATCCAGCATGCAATCTTATTCTAAACTTGTACTATGTTTTCCTGCTAACTTTGGAGACTCTATACTTAGAATATAAAAGTGAAATTTTATTTCAATTAGGTTAAATTTCTATATTACAAATATTTTAGGCTACTTTTCAGCTTTTAGATATATATGTCAGGTTATAAAATTAAAGACTTTTTAAAATTTATTAAACAATCTATGCTAAGGCAATTGGAAACTATAGTTTACCTTTGTTATTTCTGCTATTAAAATGTAGTCATTGTTTCATTAAACATTATATTTAGTATATCCATATTATATTTTTTTCAGTTATTATTTATATCACAGGAAAGAAAAGTTGACAAAATTGAGAAGCCATCTCTTTATCTGAAGCCACCTTATTATCTTTTCCAAAAATGACAGACAAATAACTTAGTCTCAAATGCTGAGTTCAGTTGAGATATACAAATCTAATCCTCTATTTAGTTAGTGTCTCTAATTGGTTGCAAATCCATGTTAACTTCTTAGTACTTGTGCTACACTAGTAATGAAATATTTTAAACATTTCTGCAGTTTATGCCAATGCCTAATTGTTTTGGGAAACTATTTTGAAAAGGAATTTGAAAATGCGATGGTTGATTAGTGAGAGGAAGGAAAGCACATTGGTCTCCATGCTTGGTGCATTGAGGTCCTTATGATAATGTCCATGATGAACCCTTGAGGGAACTTGACAACCAGAAGTACTTATAAAACTCTAACAAGCTCTGAACTTTTAACTCTTTATAAATATTGACATATTAATGCTTTTTAGAAAGAAGAGTGTTAAACATAGATAATCGTTTTGATTTTCCAAGTTTTTGTTTAACATAAACACTTTAATCTGAAAAGAATTCAAAAGATAGATTATATTAGGTAATAATAAATCCTAAAGTAAAATTTTGTTTTTAGATGAAGAGTACTTGTGCTAATATTGTATTCTGTCATCAGTATGCTTGGGTTTATCGTTTCTGAATTTGAGTTGAAAATTGATATTTTAGTCAAAGCAAGCTTTTCTAACATTCTGTACATTCTGAATCTCTCTTAGATAATAACTATGAGGGCTCAGAGTGATTGATTTGGTTGAAAATGTCAAGTCTGAATAATTTCAAAGCATTAATAATTTCATAAGCATGAATAAATTTTGCTACCTCAAGGTGGGGGAGAAGAAGCATTGAAGTGTTCTCTACTGTGGATTCCAAGTCATTCATGATGCGATTGCCCTAGGGACAATTCTCTGACTTAGTTACTTTCAATGATTGTTTCATTTGTTTTGTTTAGCTGACAGTAGGAAACACAACTCTGCCTTTCTTTTACTTACTTGTAAGTTGCTTCTGCTTAGAGTTGTCTTGCCATTCATGTGTAGATAGGAATGCAACTTTGCAAACTCTTGTGTCCCTGAAGCAAACAGCTAGTCCATTTGGTAATGTCATTAAAATTTTTGCTGCTGATATTATGAGAAAGCAAGGAAAAAATTATAACTTTCCTAAGAGTTTAAAATTTTCAGTTTCTATTTGGAAACAATATAAAGGTTTTTGTTTTGTTTTGTTTCACTTTTGCCTAAACTCTCATTATCTCAAGAGACACAGAGCATGAAAAGCTTTGGGTGTTCTGAGCTTTGGGGGTTGAATTCTTGAGCTGGCAACTCTTCAAGCAGTTCTATTTTGCTTTGGTCATTTTATGTATTAGATATTAGATTTCCTTTGGAGACACTATGTCTCTGTTTTAGAATTGTTTAAAGCCCCCTAATCACTTAGCAAATATTCATTTATTATTGACTTCACACTGTTGTAGAATTTTGCTCGAGTCTGTCCAGTTACAATGATCCCACCCTAGTGGAATGTAAACATTGTAGAGACAGATAATCACCATAACAAAGAAGCAAATTATATTAGTACATTGTATGTACAGTTAGTTATAGTTAGAAGTTGAAACATAATTTAGCAAATAGGTGCAGAGTGAGGGGGACAGAAAATATTTTCATGGGTGGCGTGGCTGTAGTCTTGAGTAGGATGTTCATAGTTGGCAAAACTGGACTGCTGAAATTGGATGGAAGATGTGCATATATGGCAGAGGGTTGAGTCAAATGGATCTGGGGGAAAGTGGTGTATTTCTAACCAGTGATAACAGCTAAAGTCCATATTCCAGCAGACAGTGTGCCTGGCACAACCAGCTTCTGGGGTTGAACTGGCAGGATTGGACCTAGTGCAAAATGAACATTCAGGATCTCTTGTTCAAAAATTCTTAAGAATGTCAAGGCAGTGACAGGAGAACATTAAGTTAGTCAGGGTGCCCTTGTGAGAACAGGCCCCTGTGCAACTGCATAACCCACAAGTCCCTAAACCCAGCACTATAGAAGAGAGGAGTTTGCAGAGCAGTGTGGAGAGTATTAGAGTGTGCAGGGCATTAGAGGTCATGTAAATAATCAACTTTTCTTACTATTAACATTGGAACTCACTGAGCTAATACACTGCTGTGTATTGGTGTCATCATTGCACTAAAGAGAACTCAGAGATCCAGAAAAGTTCATTTACTAACCCAAGGTTAGATTGCTAGATTTTTTTTTTTTTTTTTTTTTTTTAGAATCAGCCTCTTAACATCTGTGTTATCTTCAAAAGAGCCACTGCCTTTTCCATTTACCTTTCATCTTCATACGTACAATACCTGCTTGCTTTCTGGCAAAGGTAGAATTGATGATAATGTAGGTGCATATCATATGTGGAGTCTAGACTATAGACTGTCTATCTTTGAATTTTCTAGTATTTAGTAGAGGTGTCACTGTAAATATGTTACCTTATGTCTCTTTTCTTCAGTTTCCTTGTGTTTAAAATGAGGATGAGGCTCGTAACCTATCTCTTTGAACTTTTATTGTGATTAAAGGAGAAAATGAATAAATAATACTTGGAATAGTGCTGAATGGGTAGAATGCACTCATTAAAATATTTATTTTTGGTAGTGGTGGGACTTCAACTCTCAGTCACTGAGGATAAGATCATGTATTAGTTCATTAATTATTTATTTCTTTTCATCAGCTGCCCCTAGTTAACTTTAACAAGTCTCCCGCCTTTTTAGGCTCCAAACAAAAATCTCTATATGTGATTTATAACCCTATTTTTCAGCATCAACGGCTGTGTTTGGATGTGTGGGTGTGTGTGTGTATGTGTGTGTGTGTACCTATATCCATTCATTCATTCACTCACTCATTTTATTGTGTGTCCACTATGTGATAAGAACTTAGGTGCAAAAGACAAAAAATGACTGTGACTAGTTTGTGAATTTAGGGATGTGTCCATGTGTATCTTTATAGGCATAATTTTAAGCATATATCTATTTCTTAGCAACATTTGATTTTTTTGGTAAGTAAAAAAGTCCACCATCATTTTTTTAAATTTCTTTAAACTCTATAGCTAACTCATTTTCAACAAAGAATTTTGCAATCAGACATGAACAATGTGGAGCCACTATATATAACTTTATGATATAAGGGTAATTTTATAATAGAATTTTTGGGCTAGATTTAATGTTTCTTTCTCTGTAGAAGTATTGTTGTTGACTTTTAGAAAATAAACCTTAACAAAAAAAGCAAATTATCTAATGGAGGAATTAGCAATTCTTATTTATTTTTCATATGTGTATGTGAGCTGTTTTTAACAGTTGAGACCACTCAATTTTAAAAATTCTTATTTATTTTTCTTAGTTAATAAGGTAGACAGTTTATTTCTTGGCAATATTTCCTCTAAAATTTTATTTACCATCTGAAAAAAAATTGTTTTGTAAATTGAAATTCTAATTAAAGATCAAAAGTTTCATTAGTGGGAAGTTTCATATTAGAAGATAACAGGATTATCAATGGTGCAGAAATAAATGTAAAATAGGAAAGTATGCTTTTATTTCTACTGTATCACATAAGTTAAGAGAATTTGACACAAAGTATCTTTGAATTCTTATGCCTTATTTATGTTTCTACAAAGACACAAATTTAATATTCCCATTTTTCCTTTATCACTAATGATAGGTACTTTTATTTTTCATTTGAATTACTTTATCATGATACCAGTTCTTCTGCAAACAAAAACAATGTCTGAAGCTATTTTTTACCAATTTCTAAATAACATTGTTTTTACCAATATATATAAATTATACTATAGAGAATAAGAATTTTATGATATAAAAAATCTATAGTTTAGGGCTCCTGTAAGAATTGAATTGTGCCCCACCCCCATCAAAAAATACATACTTTGTATCCAAATCCCCTATATGACTGTATTTGGAGGTGGGACCTACAAGATAGTCGTTGAGGATAAAGGATGTCATAAGGGTGGTACCCTTATCTGATTGGATTAGTGTCCCTATAATGAGACACCAGTGGGGTGTGGGTAGCACATGCTTGTAATCCCAGCCCCTCAGGAGACAGAGGCAGGAGAATCTCAAGTTCAAAGCCAGCCTCAGCAAAAGTGAAAGGCTAAGCAACTCTATGAGACCCTATCTCTAAATAAAATACAAAATAAGGCTGGGAATATGGCTCAGTGGTTGAGTTACCCTGAGTTCAATTGCTAGGTTATCCCCGCCCCCCAAAAGACCAGAAGGCTTAGTCAAGAGCAAGAACCATTTTCTTCTCTCTTTCTCCCCCCAATTCCCCCACCTCCGTGTGGGTGTGAGTGGGGATGAGGGGGTTGTCCAGGAAGAGAGCCCTCACCAGAAACGGAATTGGCCAGACTCTTGATCTTTGAGTTCTCAGCCTTAAGAACTATGAACTAATAAACTTCTGTTGTTTAAGCTGCCCACTTTGTGGTATTTCGTAATGCAGTCTGAGCACAGGAAGACAATCTAATTCTTGGAGATCCTGGTTTGATAGTCATTGGATGAAATAAAGAATATGTGATTTCAACAAGAATGTTTGCTCTTGAGGTGGACTTGGTATGTTTAACTCAACAGTGCTGTTGGAGATTTCTTCTTCAGTGACTGCCAAGTGTTCATTGTCCTTGGTAAAATAGCCTCCTGGAAGGTCTCTAAAGAAAATCTGTTCCACTCTTGAATTAAAGTCACAGAACTTGGACAGATTACTTCATCTCTCTGAGGCTCACCTTCCTTATCTCTGAAATGGTGACAGTGTTATCTGAGAAAATGGCATATTATATGCACAATTCCAGCATATGGGAGAAACTTATTGAATGTGTTCTTATTCCTAGGCGCAGTATGTTTCCAACAATTCCGAAGCTTGATCTATTACATTTCCTCATCATAAGATCAGAGCCCTGTTAACAAGTCATTGATAAACAATGTATTTGTGTAAATTATTTGCTTATTTAAGCATTTCACGGCACTTTTATCAAACAAAAGATAACCCCTCTGAATTGGTTTCAGAGGAGTAAGATGAAGGAAGTCAAATTTCTATGGTTTCTATTTAACAATTTTTGTGATTTATGTCACTTAGATTAAAAACCATGGAGCCACTGATAAATGGAATGCCAACTTTTAATGTTTTGGTTTTTAGTCTTTGCTAATTGTCTGGTTGATGATTCCTTCTAATTGCATATTTTATCATAAGCAGAAGGTAATTGTATTTTGACCTGAATTTTTAAAGTGTGCCAGTTTTCTGCTTAGCTGTTTAAAGGAAGCCTATGACCCTTTGGTATTATCCCAATATCTTGATTTCTTTTATACATGGGATCAAATATTATTCTCTTTTTAATTGTTGCTATTTTTCCAGTTATTTGTTCCTAATTCAAAAGTTAATGTATAGAATTTTAATGAAAAAGTAACACAAAGAATTTTTAATATTTGTCTCTGGTTGAAAAAAAATTAAATAAAGAAGAGACTAAGTTCCATTTCACTCTGTACCTCTCAGAAATTCTCATTGGAAAAACTGTGGTGCACAGAAGTTAAATATCTCAATAAATACCCAAGTACTTAGGTTCTCATAGAGACCATGAGGGTATGACTCAATCCCTGGCATTTGGATATAAGTTAAAAATAGTACTCTATGTAGTTGACTGGATGATTTTCTGGTATGACAGAACAAGTACAATAAGAATACGTTTTCTGTAGCAAATGGAATATGCAGAAATAAATGGGTTGTCATTTTATCATATCATTGTATATTGATTTGTGCTTCAGAAAAATTCAATGTGTATTCTTGCAGCTGTGATTTTCAGTTTGCTTGAAGGTAAATAGGAAAGATACATTTTTTATTGCCTGTCAAACACTGAGAACATTGAGACATTGAGACTTTTCTAATTATTGATTTTTAGTAGTAGCCCCAAATGGGTAAGACAAAATAGATTGATATAATGAAATCTGTATTGAGAAATACTTTTGTGAAAAAAATGTCTCACATGCTAAAATAGTTTAATATGTTAACTCATGTTATTTATGGAAGATGAATTGAAGACCTCCTTCATGGTAATTATCATTGTGGATTCAAGCCATTGGTATTTTCTAATGACATAAATATTTTTTGTAGTTTTGGTGGTTTTGTGAGTGTTATATCTGGTGGATAAAGCAAAAAGTTACAGTGTAGACTATATCCCCTCAAAGCAGTAAGATTTTTCCTCAAACTGTACTAAATATGAAAAATATGTTCATTAACATAACCAGCTGAGTAATGGCCCTGTTTTAAGATGCTGTCACTAAATCACAAATAATTAGTATGAAGCTTAAAAATTTGAAATGAAAAATATGAATTCTCTCATTTTTGCAATGCAATCATTAATATTATGTGATCATTTATTTAATCAGGCTTTTAAAATCATAGATCAACAGTTATTTATATGGTAATAACATCAGCAAACTCAAGAATTATATTAAAGGCAATGATTTAATCACATTTTAATAGGAAGAAAATTATAATGAAAAACCATACTGACAGAAGCATTTTTAACAATTAGGTTTTTTTTTTTTTTTGGCAAATCCACTTGAAAGTACAGCTTAACTTTTCAGAGATCTTGCATAAGATATGATCATTTCAGTTCAAGACCAATGAGCCAACAGTGTATGCCAGACACCTAGATGAGGAGTATGTAATGGGTCCTTCATCAAGGAATCTCCCTGTGCTGGAACTGAAACTGGAAGATGGAGATATACATACATACATACATACATACACACACACACACACACACACACACACACACACACACACACACAGACACACAAAGGGACCAGTCCAGTTAAGGCCTTAAGAGACGCAGAAAGAGATTACAGATTGCTCTTGGATTTAAAGTGGAGAAAGATTATAAATAAGTAGGTAACAGAGAAAGATAATTCACAAGTAGGAATCATTTGAAACAGGCTTTGTTGTAATTAGTATTGTTTTTTCAAACGCAAATGAATGTGATGGCAAAATAAATATGTCATGCCAGAAATGTTGTCTACCATAGATTTACCCATCTCTCAGTGGTATTCACATGTTGTTCTGGAAGCAGAAATCATTTTTGATATGAAACTTCTGTGGAAGTCCTTTGGATAAAACTGGTTGAAGTGCATTAGCTTTAGCTGAGAATGGTGGAAAGTTAGAGGTCTGAAGTATCCCTCTCCATTTCGTTTACTATTTATCACCAGTAACTCCTTTCATCAACATGTCTCTAGACATGTGCTGTAATTTGAAACAATGTATTATGATTGCTGGAATGCGTAACAAGTATTATTTTAATAACAGAAAGTATAGTTGAAAGAAGTCATTTTGGCTAATGGAAATATCTGTGTGATGGACCCTATAGGTTGGTATTTTTCAAGGAGTAGAAAAGGGCTAATACACCAGGGGAATGCTTTTAGATCTTGAGAAAGTCGTGAATCGTTTTACATTACAAAAATATAATAATGAGTGATATTGACGTAGAATAGAATATATCTATAGGTATGGGATAGTAAGAATTATAATTGAAATGGTAATTTGGGACAATATTCTAAAGTTTTGGAATAATAGACAAGTCCATGTGCTAGTATAGCTTGTATTCTGCACAACTGTATCATTCATAGCCGATCATCATGTGGACAATCTGAGGTTGATTGTGCAATTGAGGTTTTTGCACTTCATCTGGATAAAATTAAGTATCACAGTTGAATTTCTTCAACTCTGAGAATAATATAATCTTTGTTGAACCTAAAAAAATTAATCTTCAATATTTTGTAAAATGACTCAAATCCCAGAAACATGAATGTAAAACAAACCAAACTTTATGGTCTCTTAGAAGAATATATTAAGTTCTTAATTTCTTTAGGAGAGAAAGAGCAAAACAAAAATGACTAACACTCTTTCCTCAAGTGACCAGAATAATTGTTAATAGCATGACAGAAATAGAAAAGTTTTATATTTCATAATTAGGATCAGGTAAGAGACAGAATTAGTTCTTTTTGATTCTTTCAATTACTGCACATAATTTTACCATATTAAACATCAATTTGTCTGTAATTATTACTCCATAGTTTTAACTTTTTCTTTTTTTCTCTCTCTTTCAGGCTGAAGTCATTGATGTGAGTTATGGAACAGCAGATGATTTAAAAATGATTAAAAAAGTGAAAAATATAACAAATCAGATTGCACTCCTGAAATTAGGAAAATTACCTCTACTTTATAAGGTTGGTCCAATGGTAGTTCTTTTGTTTTAGGGTGAATACTTTTTGTTTGTTTCTTTTTTTGTTTGCTTTGTTGGAGTCTTGTGCTTTTGAGAGTATGGAGTGTGAGTGTGTGTGTGTGTGTGTGTGTGTGTGTGTGTGTGTGTGTGTGTGACAGAGAGAGAGAGAGAGAGAGAGAGAGAGAGAGAGAATGGCACAAAAGGTCATAGATTGTCACAGGAAGATGACTTTTTCCAAAATAGAATATTCTAAATGAAGTGATTTATATTCTTAGTCCTTAAAACAGAGGTTACCTTAAGCTGGGCCTTGGTGAGTTTGTGGGACCTTGATAAAATCAGCGTGCTCTTCATAATAGCACCTGTCTGTAAAGGAAAACCACAGCATCCTCTTCTCATGACAAATGTGAAACTTGTAATCTATTATCCAAACTGACTAATTACCTTTTGCTTCATGTTACACAAGTATCTAGTTGATTTATACTCTGTAGTGATTGATTTTGTCAACTGTATAACTTCACAGTTACTAACTGTGCTCAAGAATATAATTAAAATATAATAGACTAAGGAGAAGCAGAATTTTGATTTATTTTATTTAAATAGAAGTTTATTAACACTCATCCTCTAGATGCATTTACATAATTAAAGCAGCTCAATCTTACTATTTGATAATGAGGCACCACAATAGAGAGCCATGGCTGCTAATTCTTACCTCATTTCATTCTTCTATTTAAGAAGAATGGTCAATGTAGTCATATCACTGGAAGTCCCTGGTTCTGAAGATAAATTAGATTTCTCCTCATTCAATCTTAAATGAGCTTTGCTAATTCTCTGGTCCAGAAATGTTTCCAGAAATCTCTTGGCACACTGTATTAGGAAAGAAGAGAACCTTCTGTACCTATTTTTCATTGTTGTTCAAGGATGTCCTTTCACTTAAATCTGATAGTGTCTGATTTTATATATAAGTGGCCAGAATTTTTAAATATTCTTGAAAATAAAATACAAAATGAAATTATTATTTCCTATTGCATAATTTTTCTAATATATTAAATGCCTTAAAATAATCATATTTTGATCCAGCACTCTCATATTAAATGTATTCTATTCTGGGAAGGGGAAAGAAATGATAAATAATCATGATTAATGATGTGACCAAATATTAAAAATTATGCTACATTTGTCCTGCTAAATACCACACAGCTATTAAAAGTAATAAAGTAAAAATCATCATAAATCAAATAAGTTATAAAGAGAACATTTACAATAAATAATGACTTTATTATTATTGCCTCTGACAGAAACACTATTATGATATGGGATAGATATTTTTCTAAACATGTTTTATATGTTATCACATTAACATTCACAATAGTCATAATGTCGAAGTGGGGGCTATTATTATCTTCAATTTTCAGATGAAGTAACTAAAGTAGAAAAGTGATGACTAATTGACTCAAAAGACAGAGATGTAGTTAAAGGAAACTCTCAGGACTTCTACCCAGGAAGGCTCATCTCAAATCCTGAGTTTTTAAGGCCTGTGTATGTTTTGGTGGTAGTGATGTGGTGCTGGTGGTGGTGGTGGTGCATTCGTGTATGCGTGTATTTTGCTATAGAAGATCAGTATATAGGTAATCAAGATGATAAATTAGAATTTTTTAACTGATACTCTAAGGTACAGAGTGGCATGTCAAAATCTGCTACCAAACATCAATATTTCAAATAAAATAACTAAAAATAGATAGAAGTATTGCTAAGTCCCTCACTCATACCTGGTATATAAAAGGTCTTGGAATTGAAGGGCAGAGGTTTTATGGAGAGATGTATAGAAGCTTCCACTGCGCCACTGGGGATAGGGGCTTCAGTGGAACACTTGATGGGGTTAACACCTATTCCCTGCAGTGTGGAATACAGGGTAGACTGATGGATAAATCTACTTGAAAAATCTAAAGGTAAGAGATTAGCTTGCTAAGGTGCTAATAAATGAGCATAAACATGTATCAGTGTTGGGTTGGCCTGTGTCCCTGAGTTGGTAATAGAAAAATATCCATGTGTTTCTAGTAGGTCAGATGGAGCCACATGACAGAACCAGTGTCCTCTACTTTCATTCTTGCCACTTGGATTGTTGATGCATAAGTCAGCCACAGGGCACATTAGAATTGCATTTGTTCCCATCAAGGAAACTACAGTAGAGGCTGCTTCAATTAATTCACAATGTATCCACAAGCCCCCAAAGCAGTTTTAAAATATCTGTGAACCCCAGAGAACCTGTAGCTCTCTTAGGACAGGAACAGTACAGTCAGAAAAAAATCATACCCAATGAAGCTTTTAATATTTCCCACCCCATATACTAACTATATTCCTGTCCCTCCAACACTAGAGGGAATTTTAAAATGATGAAATTTTAAATGAAGGGTACAGATTTGAGTCATTCTAATTACTTAAGACTGGTAACTCAAATTGATTATAGGGCTTTTATTGCCAATAATCATAAAAATAATGGGAAGGTCCAAGTTGTCTTCTAGGATTTAAGAGAAAAAATATGTTCCTGTTTGAATATTTTTAGAGGGTACAGTGTTAAACAAAGTGTCATTGCTTTGGATATAGACATATTACACAAAGCCCTGCTTGTTCAACCTATCATTACTATAATGTGTATGTTAGGGGATAATTATATAATTGGGTAGGTAGAATTATGAATGAGTTGACTTCTTTTTATTTTTCTGCATTTATAATTATTCTAAATGATTGTGTATATATTTTGTAAGCAGAAAGCATGCCTTTAAAATTTCAAGTTAACAAATTTTTAAAAAATCAAATTAAAATAAGACCTTAAAAAGTTTTTTTTTTCCTAATAGTGCTTATAGGCCAATTATTCAAAATCCTAACACCAAATATATAATGGATTAAAATAAAGCAACTTTCTTTGTATTAGTTTCAGAGGATACTTGTAATATAAAACCCTTTGATTAGTTATGAAGTAGTGTTTTATATGGAATAGGAAACAAAAGAACCTGGTAATATTTTCCTGATAAACCTATGAATAAGTTTAACAAAGCATTGTGTGCAGAATCTCCTTCCAGACAGAGCCTTGCTAAACACTCTTCATTATCTTCTTGACAGAGGGACAGGGCTTTGGGGTTGTATGTACATTAGTACTGAATCTATTAATACACATTCACATGGTAAAGAAAAAAGAAGCTTGGGTCCGACAGGATTCTAGAGCAAAATTTCTGCTGAGCTTGCCTCACCTGTCCATCAAGTATATTCTGGGTCTGAAATTCAAAGGTGAGGTCATACAATTGACATTAAAAAGGCATAGAACTAAGTGACTTCTTTGTGAATCACAATTGTTAATTATGATTCTAAATGAACATTTGGTATGGGAAAGTGCAGCTGAATGGGTAAAGAGAAAAGTTAATCTTATTTTAGCTGAGCAGTAGTTACTAAATCACAGTTCAAAAAGGAATTTGGAAAGGAATCTGTGTATCTAAGATAGGGAGGGCAAAGAGGAAGCATAACTGGTACATTAAATTATCTCCTAAAATGAATAGAAAATAACCTAGAGCTGAGAAGGAGATCTTTTTAGTTTTATCATGAATTCCAAATGTTAATTTAATTTCATTGAAGTGATTGGTGAGAAAATACCCCCACTGTGTGCCAGGAAAGGTGGAACACAGTGGCATTTAGATATATGCCTTGATATCCACATATATTGCTGCAGAAAAGTCAAATGAGTTCTCTGGAGCTCTGTGCTAGTTTGCTGTAGCTTAAACTATAGAGGACAGGCTTTGGGTTCATTTTAGATTTATATTTATAGTAGTTTATTTTAAGGGTAAGTACTTTTGTTTTTTTAAACTTTAGGGCAAAATGGTCTTTTATTTGTCATAATGGACTCAAATTTCTCTCACTGACATTATGAAACATAGTAATGTGGACCCTGAGACCTTCATAAATTCTCAAATTTCTAGAAAGAACTCTCCCACAAAATTTATTTTTATAAAATACAATAAAATTTGACATTCTTCTTATGACCATTTTTATAAAAACAATAAGAAAAATATTGTAAACTCTATGACAACTAGAAATACATTACATCTTACTGAAAAGTGAAGTCTACACCATTCTCTAATTTGTACCACACATTAGTGCCATGTCTTGGAGTCAATTTTGTATGCAGTAAAATCACAAATGAATGTATCTTAATCAGGCCATTTGTGCATTGTGAAATTACACAAAACTCCACAAATGCTTTTACTATTTTATATATGGAATAATGCACACCACATTCCTAGTGCTGTCATATCATAAGATATAAAAGATTGGTTAATTTTTTCATTATTTTAATGCACACTTGTAACCCTATAAGATTTTTTTGATGATACAGGAATCAAGGAGATATTTTTAGTTTCTTGAGAACAAAGTATTTTCTATCTATTTATCAGGTAATGTTTTTATCTAATCATAAATAGGAACAATGAAAGAGAAATGCCTTTTAGATCTGTGCCTATGTTGTTCTAAATATTTGGGCACTGTATGACTTATCACAGGTAAGCCCAGAAATCATGTTTAGATGGGAACGCCTTTGAGAAGAGTCTGGGGAAAAAGAAAAGTGGAAAACAAACAATTTCTATGTATTTATCCTGTTAAATATGTAGATTAGTTACTATAAATTAGGAAGGAGTTGTATTATTTAAAGAAAAGACAACTTCATATTATTTGAATTTTAAAATTAACCCAAAAAATGATTAAAGTTTGAAACATGAGCTGATGGTTGAGAAAATATATATAAATATTGATTACATATACTGAATACACAAAGATTGGACAACTGGAAAATTTTTAAAAAATCCAATAGTTCTGATAAAGTTAGTAGTGAGTAGAGTGCCATTTAAAATTAATTTTCATGAAACATTTCCATACTTGTCAAATTAGCTGAACTATGAGTTTCATTTACTTCAATTTCCTCTTATTTCTGAAAACATTTGTTTAATCCCTATGATAATCGCACTCAAAAGAATTGTTGTTTTCTTTGTTCCAGTTGACAAAAAGCAACATTTACTCTGTCACAGAAGTTTAGATATAGTTGAACTCAAATTTATTTGCTCAAATTAAATTATGTATGTATTTATTTAATATAAAAATGTTGTGTCTAAAATAAAGTTCTTGAAGATAAAATGCTCATGATGTGTGATACATATATATGTGTGTATAATGTTTATGTGTGTGTATATATATACATATGTATATGTATATATATATATATATATATATATATATACACATTACACATACATATATACAGGGCATATAAATAGACAAACATACACATAGTTAGGCTAAGAAGATATGAAAGAAAAAAAATAGTTTTCCTGTTAAAATTTTTGGTATATCACCATTTTCCCTGCTATGGAGGAACCTAGAAGATCTCTTTAAGTGTCATTCTCTGAATATTTTAGATAATATTGAGAATATGTTTAATTAAACAATGTTTAATTCTGTGTCATTGAATAATGCTTTTAGGTATGATTCTGTATATGAAGAAAGACTTGCTTCTTTATTTCTTAAGACAATTTTTGATGGCGTTTTGTGAACAAAAGTAAAAAGCAAACATTATCCTGATTCTTTGAAAGGATATGCTTGTTCACTGAATTATTTAATAAGGCACTTCATACCCAATTCTCAGAAGTAATTACAAAAGACCAATAACCTCATATATTGTAATTCTAAGACTGAAGAACTTTTCTGTTTGTCATGGGAAACATGGCCAGCTTCCAGACACAAAATCACAAAACAATAGTTTAATGAATTTTAAAGTGAAATCTTCTGTTTTCTTGTTCAGAGTTCTTCCCATTTTCCACTGACTTACTTAAGTTACTTTTCAAAATGAGTTAGACCAAATATTTCTATATCTTCAAAGTTATTTTTTGTTTAAATATGACTGATCATAAGGTTACATTGAAAAGATTTTACACTATGCCATTTTCTGCCACTTAGCAATCCAACTTTAGGAAAGCCAATGTAGAGCAAGAATAAATAATCAAATGCCTCACATTCTATTTCTAATATCAAAGTATATTTCGTGGCTTCAAACAAAATAGAAATGAGTATACAAATCCTCAAAGTTTATTTCAAATTAACCAAATAATTTAGAGGTCATGCATACTTTTAACCTACATGATAATCTAATTTAATTATGTATTTGGACCATTTGAAATATGAAGTCACAGCAAGTGAAATCATGTTAGAAGGGTTGATTTTGCATATAGTTAGCTTAAATACTCTCTAAGTATTCATGTAAGTTTTAGAGAGAGTGGGAGTGGAAAAAAGAAGGAAGAAAAACAGGGAGGGAGGCAGAGAAATAGGAGTTAATCCTTTCCAATTTAACTCCTAAAGCTACACACTTTCCAGATTTTTAAAAATATGTATTCCATGTTGTTTAAAAAATTGAAACAATAAGCTCTAGACATATGTTAAATTTTTGGTAACACATAGTCCACACAGGAATCACCAAAATAACTGCTATGGTATACTGTGATAATACTTACCTATTCTTTTATGTTTTTTTTTTTTTTTTTTTTAAGAGAGAGTGGGACAGAGAGAATTTTAACATTTATTAATTTTTTTCTTAGTTCTCGGCGGACACAACATCTTTGTTGGTATGTGGTGCTGCTGAGGATCGAACCCGGGCCGCACGCATGCTAGGCGAGCGCGCTACCGCTTGAGCCACATCCCCAGCCCCTTCTTTTATGTTTTATCCTTTTGCCCATTCTTTCTGTTTTGCAATTATTACATTATTTCTGCTGTTGATAAGCTTCCCAGTCCTCCCATTATTTTTTGTACTTGCTCTGGGCTCTACAAGTAGCTTTTTTAAAATGGTGAAACACAGCATTATAGGATGCCCAAATAGTACAAATAAACTGAAGTTAAAGTTTTTCTTTCTACTTGATGGTAATGTGACCTCTGAATGTTGTCTAGCGAATCTAAAATCTTAATTTTTTTTCGAATCTATACCATGATTAGAAAATAATCTCAGCTCATGAGATTATGTGAAGATTAAATCTGAAATGCATGCATGATAATTCTTTCATACATATTAGATATTATTGTGATTATTACTAAGTACTTAAATTCTAAAGAGGAAAGGGAATTTAATGATTTAATTACAGGGAAATGTGACAGTGTACTCAAATTTCCGAAACTGAACTGAAAATAATAATATGTTTATTTGATAAGTCAATTGCAGAAAATGTTTTCTCACATTTTTGCATTAACTATAAATATTGTGTTGGTACCATGTAGCATAATTTGAATCTTTGAATTATACAAAATAATTGAAATCTTTATTTATCCATGTGGAATGAATGCATAGGTAGGGAAATGAATGTTAACAATAAAAATACCTTGACTATTAATTAAAGATAAATATAATTGGTCATCTAATATAACAGTTCATGGTTTAGATTTTTACCTTGCTCAATTCTTTTTAGCTATAGATTGTATTGAGGTGATGAAATTATATATTATTAAGAAAATACTATTGTAGAAATTTAAAATATATTTATAGAGTAATAGTATAAATATGTAATATAACATTAAATTTATCTTGAAAGTTGAGGTTCCATGTTTCATTCAAAGAACATCATTAAATTGCCTATCTCATAAAGTTATAATAAAATTAATTACAATAATACAGATAGGTACTTAACATAATGTCTAGCATATACCTAAGTGTAGGCTAATATTTAATTTAGTCATCCTAAAATTTTTTATCAAATACTGTATTTTCTCCTTTCCAAGTGGTTATCATTCTATGTGGTCAAAATCTAATATTATATCATTTTTTAATGGCATAAGCTCTTTCTTACCTGTTTTATTTTAGACATTTTAAAAATAATTATATAGTTGAAATTTGAACTTGAGATCTTCTAACTTATTTAAACTTAGAATATCCTAAAACCAATTTGAGGGTGTCACATAATTCCCTGTACTTCTGCATTGATATTTTAAAAGTAAATGTAAAATTATATTTTAAAAGTAAAAAATGAATAAAATACTTGTATCTATGGTATTTGTTATTCACTATATATGGCTATAGGTTCTCTTCTTTTTTTAACCATTTCTTGAAGAAAAATTGATGATTATTATAATCTTGCCAAGGAAAACATTGGAAAAGAGTACTAAACACTATTTTAGGTTTTACTAATCTGTAGCTACAAAATATATAGGAACAGTTATATTACTTCTTGAGGTACACATTATTGAAAATTGAATATTTGAAGAAAAATTACCTCTCTAAAATTTATGCAATTAAAATTATAGCTATAGAATGCACTGTCTGGTTTTGAATTCGATGTCCCTTTTTTATGACAAATTAATGTTTAATAAGCTGTAAAACTTTATCTTACTATACTAGCATAAAATAGTTTCACTTGAACATTGAAAACAACATATCCTAAATAAAATAGTATTTTAATAGGTAATTATTTACATGTTAATTTATTGTCAAAATGTTCATTAAATAGCTTTTAACTGAAAATATATACTTGGTATGTTTATAGAAAAGCTGTTGGGATAGTTTTATAGCCCATACATATTATAGTTTTTATGAAAAGATTTTGTGGTTTTAATAATTAGGAGTTTGAAAAAAGCTTTTATATTACAGGTGAAAATTTACTTTTTATTTACTAGATTTATAATTCCAATTTTATTTTGTTTACATTATTTTATTTTTAATTTTGTCTCATATTTCAATTTAGGTTATGCCCAGAATCTCATTTAGTATAAAAATTTTTATGAATGTTCTTAATTCTAAATCCATAATTATTTAAATATAAGAATCAACTAATATCTAATTTTTAAACACTACAATAAATAATTCTAATCATTTTATCATAATCTAATGTTTTAAATCAATTTTATATTCAAATTTTTAGAAAAATTGATTGGGTTTTGTAACCTACAAAAATGTGTTTTATAATAAATGGCAGACGAATTTAGACTGATATTCACAATTAAGAAAAAACCACCAGCAAATTCTTCTAAGAATATCCTGCTTAGTCTTCAATTTTCAGTTATAATTTTCTTCAAGTTTTAATCTAAGGCAGCTCCCTTCGAAGATAGCAAACTACATAGCATAAAATGCTTTATATTAAAACAAACTTAAAGAGTTTGGGGTAAAGAGCAAGATAACTTTCATTGGAAACAAAGTGAAATTTGGCTATAAAGATGTTAATTTGAGTGATAGTCGACAAGAGAAATAAAGTAAATTCATTTGTATTTTAAAAATATTCTAGCATGACTTACTAAATAATGTGAATGTTTTGCTTTTATTATGTCTGACTTCATAATTTTCATTAATTTATTACAATAGAGATACAATCTATTTTAAAAATATACACCATACATAAATAAGGCAAATGCCTAGTTGTAGTCAGCACACAAGGGTGTGGTTTGCTTCTATATTCAGCCTGTAACACCCTACTGTATACACTGCTGAAGTGCATCTTTCTGACCCACATCAGGTTATGAGTGATTCATGCTTCATAAATCCTTCAACACTCAAACTCTGCTAAATTTATTTTGTCAAAATTTTTTAACAAAAGTAAATTATGTTTGGATAATAATGATTTAGTGGTGAGACTATTTGGGGTATGAATATTATATCTGGGGAAATGAGGCTAGTAGTAAGAAGAAGTAACTACACATTTGAATTCTTCATATAAAACATGCATGTTTTCATCAATTTTTTTTCATCTGTACTTATGACAAATTTCCTATGTCATATCCCATGGGTATAAAATCTGAACATTAAAATGGAAGTTGAATTCCAGCTTTACCACTTAATTGCTATACCAAGACTTTTACCTCTATACTACTTTATTTTCTTCCTTGTAAAACCAGTTAAACAACAGTGTTGTCTTTGTCTTTCTTCATGTTTAGTAAATGCTTGGCAAATGTTTATTAGTAATATTGTATATTATAAGTATGATAAGAAACAGCTCCTACTTTAGAGATTTTTGAAAACCATAATTGCTTGAATAATATGTGTACATTACAGATACATTACCTCCTATAAATTGTCCTAATGGAAAAAAAAAATGCCTGTATCAGTAGGAATGGACATTACTCTGAGTTAGGGTAAGTGCTTTAATCCATATCCTACATTTATCTCATGGGGGAATTAGGGTTATCATTCCAAAACCAGTGCTCTTTCTGTTCCCCACAATTGTTAATTATTTGTTAATAAATGAACTTCTACTTTAAGATAGCTTTGCTCAAACATTAATACCACTGTGTCTGCAACTAAACTGTTTTCATATTATATTCAAATGGTTCAGAATGAAAAAAAGATACATAATGATAAAAGAAATGTGAAAAATTAATAACTTGTGAAATGAGATGATTGTTTTGTGAATGTTCCTATAAGTTTTTGTTTCTGTTTTATTCTATAAAATAAAAATTTCAAAAAAATTGTTGGAGAGGGCACATAACTGGGATTCTCATTTGATGCCTGAAAATGCCTCTAAGTTTTAGCACTAATTTAGCTCTTCCCCTCTTGCATGGGAGCTAATTGAGTGGTTACAAGGAATTCTCTACATTTGGACAGGATTTCTCATTTATGTGGAGAGTCTCAGTCAACTTCTGCTCTTAGTCAATCAGGTATACTAATCAGAAGATTCAGGTTTCCCGAATTAGCTGTCCAGAATTCAACTTGACTAAAAGGGTAGTAAATACCACTTGATATTCTCTTCGTAAATTGTGGTAAAAATCAACCTGTGGGGTAGATATGGTCATTACAGTGAAATCACTCTTCATCCAAATTGACTTTTTATCAGATTACTGACAGCCAGGAAGACATAGCCTCAGGCCCCTAAACAAAAGAATTCGGAACATGTATTGGTGTCCAATTTGTTCCCTACCAGAGTGCCTGGTGAAATCATAGGGCACTTGTATATCTGAGCTCGTTTATTATTACTGAAAAGTTCTCATTAACTTCTTCGAGGAAGTGTTGCCATTAAATCTTATTGTGAATGAGAAGAATTTGTAACTTGAAAATGTTTATGAATATTTCATAAGAATCGTCTTAGGGTGCATGCTTGTGTGTGATAGCCTGGCAAAGGTTGATAGATATGTGAAGTATTGTAATGACTTGATGGATGCCTATGGAATGTTTAATGGAAAAGTGCAGAGTGCCTGCTGGGCGGCTGTGAACATCTTCCAGTGTTGTACTGATTTAGTTGCCTGTTAAAATCCTTGCAGGGGAATAGCTTCTAATTAACGAATTGAAATAATAGGATTTTTTTTCTTATTTTAGATAGGCCTATAAGAAATATGTTTGGGACTAAAGTTCAGTGATTTTTTTTCTTTCTTTTTATTAAGACACATTTTAAAAATATATAGATGAAGAAAGTATTTCTGAATGAATAGGTATGCATTTTTCTCCCTCAGGTGGAGATTCTATATAATTGCATTTGCTTACTGCTTTGTTGACTCAGAATCCCAAGAGAAGGTCACCCAATTTCAGCCACAGCTTAAGTAGTTTTGGCCAATAGCAACAAAGAAATACCACAAGGTATTTAGACAATATCATTAAAGAAAAATAACAAAAACAATAAGTAAAACAACTTACTGAAAGATAAACAAAATTGAAATCTTTCCCAGGCAATGTTAATTAGTAGATTATCAGGTTTGGTTTAGTTTGGTTTATTTAAAAATGAAAAAAACAAACTGAGAAATGGTTACAAATAATCAGGGAATCCGGAAAGTGAGTTAAGTTTCTTATTTGTGAGTTATTATTAAATATGAAGAAAAGAAAACTGAGGAGAAAGTGAAGAATAGCCCAGAATACGGAATGGAATGGGTTATAATTAGGACTTGAAAGAAGCTCTGAAGGAATCTCCATATTGCAGAGGTTGAGGGTATAAAATACTTAAGTCAAATATTTTCTTATGTTATGCATAAGTTATTTTATAAAATAATAGTAGTAAAATACTGGGAAAATATTCCATACATTGTTCTTTTGTTCTATTTCTAGAACATCTAGAATAATTAATGCCTTATGATTACTAATTTTTTAAAATCTTCCACAATCCACCAGTAGGTGTAGAAGTGGGTTTCATATGTATTGTGTACTAGCTCTTTGTACTTGTCTTTATTCCACTTTAACTACGGATAAGAAAACTTTTCAGTCAAAAAGTAGGAATGCCCAGAATAGTTTTGTGATCTAAGATGATATGGAATTTGTCCTTTTTGGAGGCTGGGGCCTTGGCATTGATGAATTCATTCAGTTCATTTTAGTAGAATTTAAGATGTTGGACTGTTGCTTTTAACTTATGGTAAATTCTATACTTTTAAAAAAGCCTATTCCAGGAATGTATCAATTTAGTATGTCTCTTTTAGAAAATAATCAAAGTAATTTTTTTGTCTATCTTGTTAAAAATCGAATTTATCACATTTTCAGTTAAATTATATGCTATATTAATATTTACTATAAAATGAAGGTTGTATAGGTGAATTAATAAAATTTTATTTGTAAAATTGACCATTATCTCTGCTACCCTGCTGGTTATAATCCCTGTTGGGACTATATTGTTACTATAAAAAGAATGCTGCCTTATTCCTGATCTTCAAAGACTACTTCAGTGAGGTCTGGGCCTGATTTTTTTTTTCTCTTATTAAAGTCACATATGCCCTACTGCAATGAAATTGATTATATTTCATTTTATGTTAAGCATCAGTTATGTTGATAATTTCATGATTCCAACTGAAAGAGAACTGACTTAACAAGGCATTGCATGTAGATTCCCAGAAGGAGCTCTAAAAAGCAAGATTTGGGAGCAGTTAATCCTAGTTGCCTAAGCCCTGTCAATTACATGTTCACCAAATAAAATGGAAGGCCAAATCGTTTGCTTTATGATATCATTCTGTTCTCAAGGAATCTCTGTGACAGAGCTAAGATTAATTAGCTTACTGGATCTGATTACCATAGTCCCTGATTTCTGTTAATAGCCATGTTTATCATCTTAATGTAAAATTTGCTTCTAGCAATTTACTTGATCACATAAATGTATGATGCATTGATTCTGCTGCTTTTGACATCAGATAAATATTGAGAGTCCAGAGGCTCATATCTACTCTAATATGTCACCTCTGGTTCTGCCCTCTCTATCCCACAAAGCCAATGAAGTCATTATTTTCTATGTAAAAAATGGATTTGGGAAGATTTAAAAATCACATATGCATTCCATTTCTCATATCAAGTAGGATTTTTTTCAGCTGTAGTTCTAGCTCTGCTATGGGTTAATCAGTTCTACTGTGGTAGTTATCTGACTTTTGGTAAGGCACTGATATTTTGTTTTAAGTATATTCTTTTCTAATAGGAAATATCAATTGTAAAATGTAGCATGTGGGGAAGGTATATATAATCACAGCAATATAGCAATAACAGCACAAAGATAAACTATAGATTAGGGTGAGAAAAGAATCACTGTTTTATATTTCATCTGTACAACATCTACTTTTCATTGATTTCTAAATACTTAGTTCATTTAAATCTTGACCCCTGTAATTTAATATTAGATTCAAATAATGATTCCATATATTGTTCATCTTAATTGCAACATATTAGTCTGCATGGGAGCACCAGTGTGAACAATTTGCCTGCAGGTTAATGAACATATATAAATGTAAATATTTAGTGTAAGTACAAGATAAGTGTTTGATAAAATGCTGCAGTTATTTGTGTATTTATGCACTTGCAATTTAAATCTCCACACATATCTATTAGATGTGAAAATTCATCTGCCTTATTTGTCCTATTTTTAATTTGGTAGAATATTTTCAAGTAACCAAGATAATGTATTATTTTATAAGTATTTCATTTTAAAGTACTTTAGTATAATAAAAAATGTCATATTCCAAACCCATGCTCTGGTTACTTTTCATATTATAATCTTCTATTTTTCATTCATTTAAGAAAGATAATCAATAAGGTTTATTCATAGTAATTTCTTAATTTTAAGATGATATAAAAAGAAGCTAAGAAACTTGCATAGATTAATAGTTGCTTAAATAAGTGGAAAACTTTCCATTTGTTCTCCTTTTTAACCCTGGTACAAGAATATTTTATTATGTATGTGTGTGTTAAGGAATTAGTATTTTCACCATATTTTAAAATTTATTTGTTCTAATTAGTTATACATGATAGTAGAATGTATTTTGACATATTACACATATAAGGAATACAACTTCTCATTTTTCTGGTTGCACATGATATAGAATTATATTGATTGTATAATCTTATATGCACACTGGATAGTAATGTCCAGTTCATTCTACCATCTTTCCTACTCCCATTTCCTCTCCCTTCCCTTCATTCCGTGTGTCTAATCCAAAGTTTTTGTTTTGATGTACATCTATAATGGATATACAGATATTTTTATTTTTGTATATATTATTTTGGTTTATTATTATGTATTTTTTAAATTTAACAAATAAAATAGTTATATCCGTAAATAATAAATATTTCTTTGAAACTTTTGGATACTTTAAATAAACTAGCTGTGGCTTAATGTAGTTCTGTTAAATATGAACAGAAATGTTTCCCAAAATTTGCAAAATGGCATGTTACTACATCAAAATACTATTTGAGATGCACACAAACTTTTTATGTCTAAAAGTACCACCATATTTTGAAATAGTGATAAAAAGGACACGGTTGGAACTACAGAAGTTTTTTTTTTTTCTATTATTAGAAAGTAGTCAAGGTACAATGGGGATTGAAATAAAACATGAAAATCAAAGACCAAATATTTGCTGGTTGAAAATTTATTAAGAGAAAATCCAGACAATGTCTGTGAGTGTTCATGCAAAGAGCTTGATAAAGAACAAACACTCACATAAAAATATGAGGTTAATTTCTTAATGTTTTCAGGAAGATCTCAAGATTCTTAAAAATTAAACAATACATTTATATTCTTACATATATCTGGAAAATTAAGAGTCTTAAATTGATTTTCCATTTAAGTGTGGAGCTCTTTTACTGGGACATCAAGCAGTTCACATATTATGGTACAATAATCACAATGTAGACATCAAGAATTTGTTTATTTTTTACAAGCATTTTCTGGCAGATGGCAGTAAAGTATCTCCTTCTAACAAAATCAGTATATTATGACAAAGTTTAGCCAGATGGAAGTCAAGTGTCTTGAGGACACTTGTCTTGTACACACCTTGTAACACATATGGTTTCTTTATGCATATTAGAAAGGACTCAAAATTTAACCAATATAAAATTATGGCAGTTTCTTACTCTAAATTACTAAGATCAAATAGGATAATGAATGATAATTCTGAGTACTATGCCTAGTCTTTCAAAAAAATTTATTAGTACTCCTGTTAATATTTATAATAATAATTATAATAATTTTTGCATCATAGTACTGATAGTTAACAAAACCTCTGAAGGCCACTTCCTTCTGCAGAATCCACGAGTACATCTCTGGCAACCACCAGAAGTTAGCATGGTACTCACATGATGTAAGTCATGTTATTTTTTTCCGTAGTTATAAATAATACATTTTATGAAAAATGCAACCTCATGAAAAAGCTACTTTACATTTTATAAAAATTATCTCATAATAAATGTTAGTATCCATTAGATAAAGTTCTAAAAAATTGAACAAACATGAGGAACAATATAAAAACAAGATTTATGATAAAGTAATTTTTGATCAAATTAACTAATTCATTGCTAAGTTTATTCAACCAACAAAGTCTCCATTTCTCTTCTGTGATATAATTAAAAAGTAATTCTCGCCCAAAAATTATTTTGATAATCCCTTTTCAAAGGTATTCTTTAACTCTGTAGCTTTAGGCACCTTTTGGCAAGAAAGCAATGCACATAGTCATGTAAAAATGACAAAGTAGATATGGGAAAAAAAAAACTTTCCAACACCTTTTAGAATTGCAATAGATTAAAAAAAACTTGTACAAATAAAGGTATATATTTAGAGTTATAAGGAAATTCAGTTTTATTTAACATGGCATCTACTTCTTTCATTGTCCACCCTGAAAAACACTAGTTTGAGTAATCCCCTTAGTTACTGGGTCACCTCACCTTCCTTATCTTCAATTCCAGAGGCACTGAGTTATGCTATCTGCTAGTGGATGGACCTAGTTCTTTGAAAAGATGTCAACATGTTTAGGATAGCTCTTAGCAAAAAACAACAATAATTGTGCAGAATAAGATTTCCAGGGTATAGAAACATTGAAGGTAATATATTTGCTGCATATGTATGGTATTGCCCCCTAAAAGTTTTGTTTTACTTTGGTAAGATTTTAGCTCTGCTATAACAAGTGCCCATAGCTTGACTATTTCAAACTGTTATTTAATTATTTCTTCTTTCTGAAAACAGTAAGGTTATAGTGTGATTGGGGATTTAAAACCCAGTAAAGGAGAGTGAAGAAAGCCAATCTTTGTGTCAATCTAGTATAATGGCCATGCTCTTAGAGACATGCTTCTTCTTTCAGTTTTCTCCCTTTATAAACTACCTTTCATTAAACAACTAAAGGGATCTTTTTCTAACATAAGTTTAATCATATCAACCCATGCTTAAAACTCTCCAATGCATATTCATGACCACTGACATAAAGACCAAAATGCTTGGTATCACTTACAAATCCCTTAAGAATCTTGACATCTGTATAAATCATTTTGTACAACTTCACTACTTATCAGCTTCTTTTAGTTTCTACAACATACCATTTTCCCTCCTGACTCAGAATATTTATTCATTCTCTTTTCTTCTACCTGGGTCTTCTTCCAATTCAAATTCTACTCAACCTTCAGACCTATACTATTACTTCCTTAGGGAGTGTGTCCCTTATCCTGCAGAGTTAATATGTCAGAGAAATGCCAAATCTATATTTAACTCTAGAACAGCTTCATATTAGCTGATTGAGTAGCTGTGGCTAACTATCTAATACAGTTGAAGTTCAAAGGGACCAGACAATCTCAGCTAGTGTATGATTAGTCAAACTCTGACCAAAGTAATTAATTTTAAAATTATCAGCTTATCCATGGTATGCCAAATTTTGGGATGGATTTAAAATCTTCCTTTTTCTATAATAGTGTCCCATTTTAAAATCCTGTTCTGATGAGGTGAATTTATGCTATGCGAGGTAATGTGCTTATGTGATATTTAAATTCACTCATTTCCACAACTCTTTCCTTAAGGTACTATTATATTCACTGTTCAGAATGATAACCTGACATACTCAGTGAGTTATTATTTTGCAATGATACCTTTTTGTAAATGGCAAAACTTAGAGTGGAGGATTGGAATCCAGGATTTGAAAACTTATGCCCTTTTGTTTTTTTCCAAGTTGTAGTAATTCCATCTGTATATGCAGGGAAACTTATGAAATATTTATTTATCTATGGAACTATTATAGTACAGTGCAACTTCTCTAGAAGTAAGATTCTAGATTTGTTTGGCTGTTTTATGCAATAAGTCTATTCCAAACAACATTTTATTCCTTTTGCAAAAGTTCACACTGTGTATCCTTTATGTTAGAAGAGTTTAACTCTTCAACCATGAACAAATCTACTTTTGCAATTAGAGTTTTGTTTTTTTTTTTTCTGACAGAAATCGTATAGGTCAGCAGACATACTCCCTACCAGTTATGCCCCTCACAGTGACAAGTCATAGGCAAAGGGAACTCTCAAACTTGGATTCATTTTATATAGAACCCTAGGGCATGTGGATATTTAATCTAGGCTAAGGGAGGAGATTTATTCTTATCATCGCCAATGCACTCATCGAATTTACTAAAGTATTCCAGCAACAGCTCTAAAGAAAGCCCATCCTACCATCTAAAAGAATTTACTGCTCATAATTCTGCCTGAAAGCTAAACCTCGTTAATGTGGATTTTAACGTCAGTTTTCATTTTAGATTCATATGTAAAGTGCTGATGCTTTTGATTGAAAATATACCTTTAATTAAAAGCATGGGAGGGTTTTTTCCTTTTTTCTTTTTTCTTTTGCAAAATCTTCCCATTTAGGTTAAAACACGTAGTAAATCTGTAGCTTGAATGTATTCTAGACATAAAATCATATATTATGTCTCTTCAAAACTGCATACTTTAATTCCTAGTTCAAACCATCTGGGCTTTTTTTATGGCAGAAGATATTACAGAGTATTTTATTACTTCCTGAAATTTGGAGAGGGAAGAATGATCTAGAGTGATAGTGTCAGGAAGGCCAACGTGATAAAAAATGGTTTTGAATTTTACAACAATCTCTGAATAAGATCTTCTGCATACTAGTATATGTATTCAGTATAAATAAGGATACACACCACAAGCTGCACTCAGACATCAAAAACATATGGTTATGGAAATTAATCACTGAATAGATAAGCAATTTCCTAGAATTTTTAGAAGCAAAAAGCCACAGAGATTTATGTTAAGGGACAGGAGTTTTTTTTTTTCTTTATTCTTCCTTGATGGAATAAATAAACTAGAAAGTTGTGTTCTTTCACAAATATTTATCCATCTTAAGACATCTTTCAATATAGTTTTGACTTTCAAAAGGATCCTGGGAAACAACACCACATACATGCATTTATTTCTCAGAAAGCATCTGATGTATTGGAATCAAAAACTTGGGAGAATTTCTCTCTTCTATCCATTCCACTAACTATTCAAATTGTATTTTTTTTTAAGTTCTTCAACTTTTTGTGATTTTTCTCCATCTATTACTTCCATTTATGTAGTTTTTATTTTATAATTTGTTATTATTAATTCTATTTACATTCTTGATTTAAATATGATGTTTACTCCTATAAAATCTCCCTTCTTAAGAACAAGATGAACACCATTTACTTCATTTTTTCTCTTATTGTGAAGATGTTAATATACTCAGAAAAAAAAAAAAGCCTAATGGTGTTAGTTTGTGAGTAACTTCCTTAACTGCATTATACCTTTAGAGTAAAGTAGGAAAAAAACCAAAACAAGCAATGAAACAAACAGAAAGGCCTATTGTACCCTACTAGGAGATAATGAGGGAATAGGATTTGGCAGGTTGTGTCTCAGCAAGAGCTATGAGAGATGCTACTTGAAGTACATATTGTTATCACTGAAAAATTATAATCATTTGCTTAGGAATCTTTCTATGAAATGGAAAAAAACAACCACTGCTTGAGAGAACTAAAGAAGCCTTTTCTCTTCCTAAAACACTTAAATGCATTCTTCTACATAAATATACTGTGTATCATTTAGGGCTTAGTAGGTACCTAACAGGCCCTTCATGAAAGCTTAATGAAATAGTGAATAGATGTGTGTCGTTAACCAAACTGGAGATTCCTGACAGGAAAGACTAAATCATGCATTTCTTTAACTACAGAGTGCATCTTACTATCCATGAATTGAAGAGTCTGGGAAAAAATAATTTTAAATCAGAAACATTTTAAAGGAAATTAATTTCATATACTAACTAGCAGAATGTTTACCTATTAATTTTTTCCTAGTTTTTCTTCTCAATCCTTCTTCATATAAAAACATTTTTATAAATAAATACAAAGGCAATAAGCTATTTTATGACTTTAGATAATTTATCCTTATGGTTATTCAGAACAAAAAAGAAATTTAATAGTTTTCGAAGACTCTTGACCATTTGATAATTCTTTTCATCCTAATGCTGAATCATTGCATGGTTTTAAATGAAGAGAAGCAATTTAAATCTGTTTTCTTTATGCTGGCTAAGAAAATATTGGTTTCTCTATAATTAAAAACATAAATATAAACTGAAATAGGGTCAGAGACATTTGTGATCTTAACTTGGCTAGATGCGGTAATCTTCCTCCATTCTAAAAGCAGATGTCCTTAGTTTAAATTATTTGTTAAGTCCAAAAACAATTTTTTTAGACATACCCACAAATGCCAGCATCCTTGTTGACAAAATAACTAAACAGATATTTCCTTCCCAAAATGATTCCTTTGTGCTCTCAGAATCTGAATCCATGTGAGCTACTGAGTCTTCTGCCATGGCTTCTACACTTTAACAGGTTCCTCAGGTCAATCACATGGATATTGGAGTTTGAGATACAGTGAAACATAGTTTTGCTGTCCTTTAAAATTGTATAATTCTTAAAAATTCAGATGTAAAAATATTTTGACATATATGTATTTCAGTGGAGAGATAGTTGTTACTAATTTATTTTAATTAGCTCAATAAATTTAGTTATTTTAGAATTTATTTTCTAAAGCTCTTTGCAGTCCATAATTCTAGCTTTATAAATCAGTTTTCACAAGTTTTGCATGGTATGTAATTTTGTGCAACTGTCCTTAGAAAATGCTTAGAAGTTGTTATTGCAAGTTAAGGTTTAATTTGCCTCATCTGAGTAGCACTTTGGATGATTGGGAGGTATAAGGTCTTTAAAGTAGGCTGTAAACCATCTCACTTTTACATGAACTGGTTTTGATGATAGGTGTGAAAACCTTTTGAAATATCTATATTTTCTCATTTCCATCACTTTATGAATTTATTGATCAATTTGATGAACCTGACATATTTGAAAAGACTATTCAAACTGACTTCTAATAAGACAATATGTAGACTTGGCTCAAACTCATTGTGTATCTGTACTAGTGATAGACAGCTTTCAGTAGAGTGTGCTGTTTGATTTAAAGACTTTCAGCATTACCAGGCTTCCTGTAAGAAATGGCATCCTACATGTGATTATGCAATTAAACTTTTTTCTTTCCTCTTTTATATCTGTTACAATTTGAATTTATACATTTATTTAATTTGTTATTATTAGTTCTATTTACATTCTTGATTTAAATATGTTGTTTACTTGTATAATTTCTACCTTGTTAAGAACAAGATGAACATCATTTACTTCATTTCTTTGCTTATTGTGAAGATGTTAATATGCTCAGAGGGAAAAAAAAAAGCCTAATGGTGTTAGTTTGTTGAGTAACTTCCTTAACTGCATTATACTTTCATAGTAAAGCAGGAAAAAAACAAAACAAGCAATGAAACAAACAAAAAAACCCTATTAGGAGATAATGAGGGAATAGGATTTGGCAGGTTGTGTCTCAGCAAGAGCTATGGGAGATGCTAATTAAACTACATATTGTTATCACTGAAAACAGTATAATAAATATTATATTTATAATAAATATTGGAATGTTATAGACATTTAATGTTCTACAAATGAATTAATACATGAAAAATTGGAAACCCTTAAAATCTGGCTTATATTCCCACATTTAACCCAAGTCCATCTGTGGTGAGGATAGCATGAGTGGAGGGTACAAGAAATAAACCTATACTGTTTTATTACTTTTTAGAGTTGGTCAGAGAAAATTTTAGGCTCTTAGTGTGCTTTGAGGTATACTCAGGAGACTACAATTACGTAGATTCTTTTTTTTGTTTGTTTTAACTGTGACATTAGCTGCTTTTACAATTTTAAAACCACTATTGCAGCCTCTATAATCTCTTAAGTGTCTCAGGAAGAAGGAGGCAAAAAAAAGGTGTAAAAGGAAAATTTTTTTGCAAAATTTTTATTTTGCAATAAATAAAGAATTAAATTTTAATAGTTCCACTTTCCTCTGTATCTCCCAATCACCCAAAGTCCACCAGAGTTCCCAACTACCTTGGGGGGTCACCAGAATCATAACTGGTTGTCATAAGGAAAGTTCAGATGCTATTTGTCTTATATACATGGCAACTCAGCAGCTCTTCTTGGGGGGAAATTTACTGGATGGAGGAAGTGAGGATAATACTGTTCTATAATCTTGAATCCTTTCTGTCTCTATGTCCTTGAGTTTCTTTTCTTTTTTCTTTTTCTCTTTTTTTTTTTTTTTGGTCTACTTCCTAGAATGAAGAATATAAGCATTACCTCTATTCTGGTGACAAGCTTATGTTTCTTCTGCTTCCAATATTTAGGAATTTATTCACTAGCAGTCATGTCATTTGATGTGTATAGCAGAAACAGCAATGACAATGATCTGAAACAAACTTTTTAACTCTGAAACAACAGGACTACATGATATCACAGACACAACATTTGATATAACAATGACAATTAGCTAAGTAACATCAACTTAATTTAAAAAAATTGATGATGCTCTGCTCATAATTCAGATGAACTCATTATTCATGTGCATGAATATTTTAAGATTAAAAATACAATATAATCAACCTTGTTTGATTGCCTTTTTTTTTGTGAACTGTAGAAATCCATTGTATTGGCTACTGTCATTTAGA
The DNA here is from genome assembly GCF_052094955.1 of Ictidomys tridecemlineatus. Lineage (NCBI taxonomy): Eukaryota > Metazoa > Chordata > Mammalia > Rodentia > Sciuridae > Ictidomys > Ictidomys tridecemlineatus. The sequence continues at coordinate 119,735,421 of NC_135479.1, forward strand.
CTACATAAAATAATAGGATTTGTGAAGTTAACAGAAGTTATTTTTTCAAAGTGCTTATAAAAATTTTGTATTCTGTCAGACAGTTCTTTCATATATTTGGCATTTATGTTTGTTTTCTTCCCTCTATTGAAGAATAAGAAAATCCTGCCAAGAAAAGACTTCTCTGTGTAACAAGTGTAACAGGGAGAACATAATTTATCATTTTGTAAACATTAACCAGATTACTTTTCTGTAAAGTAGCATGGATTAGACTACAAAGTTGTAATCAAGTCTCACATTCCACACAACATAGTAGAAAAAAAAAATAATAGGAAATTTTCTTACCTGCTTGAGGGGCCAGAGTCTGCACCTGGCCTCCAAATCTCTTCAGGGACCCTTGAGCTAATTCCAGATACGTATTTTACATATCTAGTGTTTATGTGACTGTTACCTTGTAGATAGTTCTGTATTGTTATGTCTAGAGACCAACTCCATCACTAGAGTGGTGGTACATACCTATAATCCCAGAAGCTCTGGAGGCTGATTCAGGGGATTGTGAGTTCAAAGCTAAGCTCAGCAAAAGTGAGGTTGCTAAGCAGCTCAATGAAATTCTGTCTGTAAATAAATACAAAATAGGGCTGCAGATGGGGCTCAGTGGTTGAATGCCTCTGAGTTCAATCCCCTCCCCGGTACCCGTCTGTCCCCTCAAAAGAGAGAGATATCTCTATACCAAATGTTTCAATCTTCTTCAAGGAAGGACACAAGAAAACATATTAAAGAAAGGAGGGAGGAGAAAAAAAATGTTCTATTTACCCAGAGAAAAGGAAATTGTTTAATTTTATCCCTGCACTCTTAACACTTTATAGTCCTGCTATCAGAGTACTATGTCCATCCTGAAATTAAATGGCTGTGTTAGTCAACATTTTGTCACTGTGACCAAAATACCCCAAAGAACAACTTAGAGGAGACAAAGTTTATTTGGGGCTCCTGGTTTTAGGGATCCTAGTCCATGGTCAGCCATTTCAATCCCTTTGTGCCTGAAGTGAAGCAGAGCATCATGGCAGCAGAAGGTTGCTGCTCAGTTCATTTCAACCCAGAAGCAGAGAGAAAGGAGAAGGAGCCAGAGGGATAAGATAATAAGATTGAAATCCCAAGGGCATGTCCCCAGCCTCTTCCATCTCCACTCCACCTGCCTAGAGTTACCAACCAGTGAGTCTTTTCAAATTATTAATTCAATATATGAATTAATCCACTAATTAGGTTGCAGCTTTCATAATCTAATCATTTTTCCTCATGAACTAAAACAAGAGCTTTTGGGGGATATCTCCTTCTTGATAGATTGATAAGTAGCCAAACTACAGCAATGACCAAGGATTTTTTTTTTATTTTACTTTTCTATTTGAGTATTTTTGTTTGTTTGTTTGTTTAAAATTTTTTATTATTCTGGTGTGCCATTTGTGTGTCAGATGTGGGTGTAAGGATTACTTATACTTCCTCACTGGGTCCTGCTTCTAAAAGTTTGATATAGATCCAGAATGCTGTCATGAAACATTTGGTGTTTGTAAATAAAACACTTCAATGGATGGAATGGCGTGACTCTAAATATTTTAATCTCTTACACTGTTATATTCTGTTTCTTATTTGGAAAGGGAAAATAATATTCTGATAATTTTTAAAATGTGTGACTGAATATATAATACAAAAGAAGCCAGAATTATTTGTGTGGGGATGTGATAAGACAAACTGGAAAAACTGAGTTCTCAGTTTGCTTATCAACTCAATGATTTTTTTTTTATCTCAAAATTTCTATAATGACAGAATCCACAATCATTTGTCAGTGTCTGTTCCTGGAAGGTTTTAAGAATCAGATTCTTCCATCTGATGGAACAAACAATGTTTTTTAACAGATAGGAAAAGAAAGACCCTAAATTAAAATAATAGCAATAATAAAACCTAGTTTTGTAAGGTGTAACTGGGAACAAACTTGATTGTCATTGTATTTGAGAACAAAGGTACTCTCATATATTTGGTCTTTGGACTCTAGTAAATGAATAATCTAAAAAAAGCCAGGCTAGAGATGCAGCATTTCCATTGTTGGCTGCCAGTCAGACTCAGAGAGTGCAGCACAATGTGCCTTATTCTCTGAAAACTGAATAAAAGTTAGAAGCATCTGTTGTCTTGAGACTTTTCGTCCACCTATGAAACAATTCTTGATAAAATCTGATTTACATTTGTCAATCTTTCAAATAAAAATTAAGTTTTCTGCATGCCTATGAAGCCTAGAGCACTTTAGAAGAGACAAGTTATGAAGTTTTTAAAATAACTTTATTTATTTATTTATTTTTATGTGGTGCCCAGGATCGAATGCAGCACCTCACATGTGCTAGGCAAGTGCTCCACTGCTGAGCCAAAACCCCAGTCCACAGTTGTTAATTTTCATATCAAAATATCTAGTGAATTAACTCAAGAAATCCTTGAGAAATTTCTCCAGTTTTTAAATTGGATTTACTAGTTATTTTGACATCCTATAAATGCCAAAGTATTCATTAAGGAAATTGTTGCTAGATCGATAAGTGGCAGCATCCTCTAAAATGGTGTATGTCTTGGTGAACTCCCTCATAAATCCTAATAAATCTTCATAAATCCTATAGGCACTTGTGTATTAATAGTAATTGTCCAACCCATCCTCAGGCTCTGCCCCTCCTCTCAAGCATGTCAAAATGGTTATTATACTTGTGCCTTTTCACTAATGGATGAAATACCTGGAAAGATCTATTAAAATTGTTTAGTAATGATTGAATTAAGGCAGAAATAAAAACTTCTATTCAAAAGCCTAACAAGACACTACCGTTAAAGAAAACCATTTTCTAGGTTTTCCATACTTACATAGTTAAACTTTTTAAAATAGACTTTTTATTGCCATATTGTAAACACAGCCTACATACACACACACTGAGAAATATTCACAAATTCATAAACATACATCTAAATAAACCTTATGAAATTTCTGTGTCCATATTGCCAGTATCTCAGAAACCTTTCTTATATCCTTTCATAGTTATTAGGCCTCAGTAATAATGACTATCCTGACTTTTTATAGCATAGATTAGTTCTGTCTTATTTGGGACTACATTAAGTGAGTCAAATAAAAAACTACTCTCTGTGCTTGTCTTCATTTCATCCAAGTTCCATTTGTGAGGGAGGTTTATCTGCATCCTTGCAACATTATAACTATTCATTTCATTACTGTGTAGTCTTTCATTATTCAAGAATATACATAAAATATCTTACAATTTGTTTATACAGTTGGGTGTTATTTGGGGTGTTTAAATTTGGAGGCTACTAGGAACAATGATGTTATAATTATTTTTATACACTTTTTTCATGAACTTTCACCGATTTCAGTTGGGCATAAACTTGAGAAGAGCTGTTTCTGTCAAATCTATTCTTAATGGTACAGTTGCTTATACTCTGAATATCAAACTGGGCTGGAATAATTGGTGGCCATGTTATTTTCTTGGAAATGGGACTTCTAAGAGTGAGAACCAAGTCCACGTACTAGTGGAATCTCATGTGTCCTTGTCAGCTTATCAATAGGTAGAGCTTTTTCCAAACTTTTATCCACAGATAACTTTGGAAGCCTTTATTCAGAGACTCACATGTTCAGGGTGAAGCCTCAGTATTGCTAGCAGGCAGTTCATCAAGAGAAGCATAACCCTGAAACCAAAGTATAAAGGTGATTCCGTGAGATCCAACTTGTTTTAGACACATTACCTCTTATGTTGTAATTACTTTTAGAGATTCTTACAGATACCATAATGGTCTCTTTATTGTTAGAAATTAATGCCTTCTGGGTTTTTCATCCTTTTTAATTTTTTTTTATTAGAGACTGAACACAGATGTACTTAACTACTGTTGGAAGTCATGTATGAACTATGGATTTTGTTTGAGCCATTAAGGCAGAAAAGCTGCTTTTCTGGGAACTCCTGGGTAGAATTCCCCAGGGTAGGAAGGCCCAGATCATGCTGGTGCTGTGCCTTAGCTCAAGCCCCAGGTTCAAACACAGCCAACTGGAGATCGGCATAACCTGCCAAGCAGCCAACAACCTGTTTTCCTGAAGAAGCTCCTTACTGATCCCCATTTGGTCTGAACTGCTATAAATGAAACAAGCACAGGCCTTTCTCTTTGTTGGGGTTCAGATCCATCAAGTCTATCCACCCTTTAGCCCCTTGATTTTAATATATTCCTGGTATTCTGTGTTATTTCTTAATATTACCTTTCTAGCCTTTATTTTGCAACCAGTTCACACCTCCAATGGTTATCCACTCCCTCTCCATGCAGGGCAGAAATCTCCAGCCCTTTTTATTGTTTATTTTGAGACAGGGTCTTGCTAATTGGCTTAGGGCCTCATCAAATTGCCGAGGCCAGCTTTGAACTTGTGATCCTCTTGCCTAAGCCTTCACAGCTACTAGGGTTACAGGTATGTGCCATCCTTTATTCTTTCTGGGAAAAAAAAAGTATGTAAGATACATTAATATTAGTTCTGCAAGGAGTCATGAGTCATGCATTAAAATCTTTTACAACTTTTTAGTTGTTCACTGGTCAGTGGGAACCTTTTTTTTTTCCCAGGGAGATTTTTTTGCTTAATTAAATATGGTACCTACTATAACTTATGTTACAACAGTGACCTTGTACACAATGCTTTATAATGTTATAACTGTAAAATCTTACCTTCTTAATCTGTTTTGAAATGTCATTCTGAAGGTGTTATTGGTCCTTTTGGATTTTTTTCCAAAGACAAAAAGCTCATGATATTATTGTTTCTTAGTTTTTTTTTTTTTTTTTTTAGAAATAAGAAACAATTGTTTTTATAGTGGAATGCTTTGTGACCTTCCATAGTAGAGAAGTAGTTTATAATAATTTGTATTTGATCTGATAGTGTGACTTGCTTAAGGCAGTTTGATAGGCAGGAAATTAATTAAGGAAAACAAATGAATAATGCAGTTTGCTTTTCTCCTATTTGTTCTTTGTCCTTAGTTTGTTTTTTTTTGCTGTTATTTTTAAGGTTGGCATTTGCATCTTTAATAGATATTACATTTAAAAAATTATATTAAAATGTCATATTTTATAACATGTTATCTATATTTTATAACTTATGTTATCTATATCTTACAACATGTATTTAAAATTCAAAGCATTAGCATGTTATTTTCAACATATGCATATTAAAAAAATAATATTTATTTTCTATACTAACTCACTAATTGCATATTAAAAAATAATATTTATTTTCTATACTAACTCACTAATCTATATTAATTACTTCAGTTATAGATATTCACCATCAAAGATATTAAATTTAAATGAGAATATATTTTTTTACAAAAGTCACTATCCAAAATATATTATGTCAAAGTGAACTGAAGTTTAAAACAACATATTTTGCTTGCATTTTTTTTTCCTAAATATGTTGTATAACTTTTAAAGGGTTTTAATTTTTTTAATTCATAAAAAGAATCTAAGCTGAGGTTTTGTGAAAACAAGTAGGTTTTTGGACTGTAATTGTAAGACACAGGTTGTTCATTGAGATTAGAAGAAAGAATAACTATTGTAAGCACTTTAGTTGCAGCAGTTGCCATATTAATTCATAGAAATGGTAAAATAGTCTTGAGTGGCAGAAAATGCTATAAAAACAGGACAAATTTGCTTAGACCAGAAGGAAGGCAAAACTGTCTCACTACTCTGATCAGCAGTGAGAAAAGTGCAGGAGCAGTTTTGCCCTCAAGGAGACTTACCACGTCTTCTTTGTGAGCTTTGATAGGATGTGGCTGGCAGAGGCCAGTTACCTCCAGGATTGATGTGAACCATAGTGGCAGCACAAGCACCTTCGAACTTGATGTTTATGTAGGTGGTGGAAAAGATTTTACAACAGAAGCTCAGCTGAACTGGAGCTTTGAAGGCTTTCAAGTCTCCCAGATCCAAAATAGTGCATTTGAATATTTGTAGGGCTACCTCTAAAATGTCTATATATCTTCTGGAGGCTCTATTTTATTCCATTTTTTTTGCTTCTGTAACAATTACATACCTTTTAATTTCATGGCTTTGTAATATGTATTTCATACTTATGTTAGTCTTCTTATTTTCCAAACTGTCTTACTCCTATGTTTACAAATCTTTTAAAATCAATTTTGATTTAAAACTTATTGCATGGAAAATTGCCATATTAACAACATCATCATTTTCTATAACAGGGTGCCTATGTTTCTTCATTTACTCAGCTCTTTATGTCTTTCAATAGAGTCTTAACTATTACTCTACATAAGTATTATAGATTATTTTTCAAGTTAATTCTCGGATACTTTATGTTTTATTGTTCTTATAAATAGTACTTAATTTTCTGTTTCATTTTTACACAAAAATGTTGATGAATAGGCTGGGGAAATGGCTTAGTTGTGGATCACTTGCCTACCTTGCATAAGGCCCTGGGTTCAATTTCCAGCACCACATCAAAAACAAACAAACAAACTAAAAAGAATAGATATTTCATATATCCAAAAGTGTACAAAAATGAAATAATTAAAATTTATCTCTATACTCAGAAAGAAAAGAACATGTAACTAGCTCAGGCAATAAGATGTGCAAATGTCTCAAGCACTTATTATATACCAAGCACTATACTAAATACTTTTGCATATATTAATTCAGTAACCCACATTACAATCCAAAATTTATAGATGAGGTTGCTGAAACAGAAATAAATTTAACATATCCTAGTTACATATATGATTTTGGGAGCTTGAATTCAAGTTGTGCTGTTTGGCTCCAGAGCATGTGCTCTTTTCCATGGAACTATACGTTTCTAAGAAATTGAATAATTACGGATGGACTTCATCCACAAAGCCACCACATCTGGTAATGCAGTTCCCATCTTGTAAGACAGAGAGCAGTGAATGATCCTTGTTAAATGGAACAGACAGAGTGAGTTGGCAAGCTGGAGATACCAAAGAGTTAATGATATAGTTTTAGTCTAAAGGCCAGCCGACTTAAGACCCGGGAAAAGATCATCTTTCAGTTAGAATACAAAAGCTTAAGAATGTTGATATCCCAGTTTGAAGAAGATTAGACAGAGGAAATTTCTCTTACTAAGAAAATGGTCAGACTTTTGTTCTATTCAGTTTTCAACTGACTAGATGAGGACCACTTACGTTGGAGAGGACAATATGCTCTACTCAGTCCACCTATTTGTTTGTTAGCTTTCCTTTCCGTGACCAAAATACCTGACAAAAACAAATAAGAGAAGGAAAATATTCATTTTGTCTCATGGTGTGCTTCCAGTTTATGCTCAGCTGTCCTTGAGGCAGAAACATCTTGGTGGAGGAAAACTGCTCAGTCATGGCATCTGGGAGGCAGAGACAGAGGAGAAAGAATATAAATTCTTCCAGGGTGTGCCTCCAGTGACCTGCTTCCTCGAATTAGGGCCTACCTATCGCACTCCATTCAGTTACCAATGGATTAATCCATAGATCCATTAAACTATTTGATGATTAATCCACTGATGATGATAGAACACTCATGGTCACAATCATTGCCTAAGAGCCCCTCCTCTAAACCTTGCTATATTGGAGCTCATTAACATGAGCTTTGGGGGAACATTCTAGATCAAAACTATATCATCATTTAAATATTAATCTTATCTAAATCCACCATCATGGAGATACCCAAAGTAATGTTTGATCAAATATCTGGGTATCTTGTGACCCAGTCAAGTTAGCATATGCTTTATCAGTTCCCATGGTGTATGGTAGTTAGACATTTTTCATATTAACCCTGAATATATCCTTGATAATAGCATATGTTTTATGATAGGCTTCCAGATGGGATGCTGAGCTCTATTTTTGCCAGACTAAATCAGCTACTGACTCTATTCTCACCAAACATTTGAACTCTGGATGTCTTCCAAGAAGCTTTTCTACTATTTCATTTTGATAAAACAGTCCACTTAGGAGGTCAGAAGAGAGAAAACTGATGATTTATAGGTGTTCTGAAAGCAAGCATGACAAAATAAGTATAGCTTAAAACCTAGTATAAATTGATATGTTTAGAGATTAATATATTTGTGTATTTGTGACATTTTCTAAATCACCTCCTACATAATTCTTCCATGGGGTTTATGTAAAAATATTAGTACTTACCTCATAAATTCTCACAAAAACTTTAGATTTTTTTTAAAAGCAGATATTCTATTGTTTCAAATAACTGTACTTTAAAAGTAATGTGAAATTAATACTATTGTACCACCTGGTATTAAGAATTCCCCAAAGCTACATTATTCAAGACAGTGTGGTCATAATGGAAGGAAATAAGCATATATCAGTGAAAGGGTCCAGAAATGGGCGTACACTTATCTAAGATAATGTATTTTCAAACAGGTGCCAGGGAAAGAATTTTGGTGCTGAAGTAACATACTAAAAAATTAAGACAAAATGAATCATAGTCTTAAAATAATACTAAAATTAAAATACTTCAGTAGAAAATATATGAAATATCTTAGTGACTTTTAGTTAGCCAAGATTTCTTAGGACATAAAAGTCCAAAATAAGAAAAAGATTAAATTGGAATTTAAATTTTCTGCTTTTCAGAGACACAATTAAGAAAATGAAAAAAGAAACTACAAGCTGAGAAAATAGTCTTATAAAAACACATAATCCTGACAAATGTAAAGATGATTTCAACAAATATTTCACAAAATGAATTATAGAAATCAACACTTATGAAAAAATGTTCAATGTTATTATCAGAAAAATACAAATAAAACTGTGAATATCAATAAGAATAGAGAGCATCAGAACTATTGAACATAGTGATACAATATAAAATAATAAGCTACCTTTAGGAAGCTGAAAAATTTTAGAAGATAACTATGTTCTTAATAAATCGACAAAATTTCCAAGATTTAGTATTCAAGAAAAATAAAAATATACATTCACAAAAGGACACATATATGAATGTTCATAAGATCTTATTAACAAAATTTCCAACCTGGAAATAATCTGAATATCCATCAACAATGAATGAATAAACAAACTATAGATACCCATACAATGGAATATTCCTACAAAATTAAGGCAAATTACTCCTGAAACAATATAATGAATCCAAAATACATTAAGATGAGCAAAATGAGACAGATTTGAAAGAATATCTACTGTTTGATTCCATTTAAATAAAAACTTTAAAAAGTAAATCTTTTATGAAGACAGAGGAAGATAAGTAATTGCTTAGGATTGGTATTTGGGTAGTTGACAGCAAACAGAAGGAAATTTTTGAGAACGATAGAAATGTTCTATACTTTTGACTGTGGAGGCAGTGAAATGGGCATACATAGTTTTCAAAATTCATTGAAATATATGATAGTAGTTAATTTTATCAGATAGAAATTACATACCAGTGAAATTTATTTAAAATATAAAATAAACCAGGGATGGTAGTTTATTGGGAGGCTGTGACAAGAGGATCACAACTTCAAGACCAGCTTGGTATCTTGGGGAGACCCTATATCAAAATAAAAATTTTGAGTTCAATGGTAAGGCACCCTGGGCTTAAATCACTAGTACCACAAAATTAAAAAAAAATAGAAGAAAAAGAAACCAGTGTATGTGTGTGTGTGTGTGTGTGTGTGTGTGTGTGTGTGTGTGTACACAAGTACTCTCTTATATATCACAATTAATTACCCCCACTATAGCTGCAGGAGAGTAATTTCACCTGAGTTCAATCTAGAACCAAACTAATGATTTCTTGAATCCTAAGATATGTAAGGTATGTGGTCTCCTGAACTTTATTTGTTCACTGAGTTCTTCTTGTAATTTCCCTCACAGTCATTTTCTAGAAAGAGTTGATGCTGAAGTCCGGCTGCAGCAAAATAACTGGGTGGTGACGAACAACTTGTGTACATTGATACAGCAGGAGTAGGAGCCGTTCATTGTAGGACCAGAGGGGTATTTATACATTCCACACAGCTTATCTTAATTAATATAAACTAGATACAGCAGTCAACCAATAAGAAATCTCCACACTTAATGGCTTGCTGGTGCCACCTCACAAACCACTCCCCCTTGGCAAAATGCCAGGCGCCATCCTGACTTGTTTACAGACTCTAACAAGTTGATATGATCCAAATTAGAATTTTCCTATTCAATGTGTTTTGTTACTTAGTTATGTATTTTTCCAGTAAGAGTGATAAATGGATTATCTTATGGTATTGATTTATTTAAAGGCAAGTTTTTATCAAATAATTAATTATTGCATGTCTAATTTCATAAATGAATGTAAAATCTTAATTGACTGATTAATTTATGACAACTCCTAGATGCCTAACCTTGCCTGAGGTTATGCTTATTATTAAGCTGGAAATAATTAAAATGCAACAAAGTATATGTTTAAGTGTTTTACAAATAATATGTCATGCATGAAATATTAGAGAAAAATGAAGAGAATGTTAAGCTTCTTTGGGAGTATGACAATGTGCAGGAACTTCATCCAAAGGAACTAAAGAGTCCTGAGTAATTCATAGAATTACATGGGGTAGAACATCAATTAATGCAATGATATTAATATAAGAAATTATGAAGAGAGAAAAGAGAACCCATAAAGCAAGATTCCTGGAAACACATTTAAAACCTCTGAGAGGGCTCAGAAGCTGCAATTACTTAGTGTACTAAATGGGACTTTAGTGATTAAAAGTCTGAGAATAATTATTATTTATATGCATCTTAAGAATATATAGTAATAATGGCTCATTTCCTGATACATGCAGGCAAATACAATTTCTAAATTCTTTTTAGTCTCTATAAATGTCTGATATACCTAATATATTATGCATGCAGATACTTTTATGAAATTATTGAAAGAATGCTATTTTAACAATATAATTTGCTCTGACTTGATCCACATATATTGAAATCTGCTTCCTCTCTCTTCCCTATCATATATTCTGCTTTTGATGCATTTATTGTCTAAATAAAAGCACCGGGCTTTGGCCAATTGGCTATATATACTGAGTTTGCTACCAGGAACACATTTCCACATTATTTTAAATGAAAATGATCAAAAATAAAAAGCATAGCCCAGAATATAAGTTTTAGGCTTTATGAAGGATTGTGCCCTAGGCCTCTTGCCTAAAATCTTCAAGGACTGCCTTGATTTATAGCTTTAGGTCATGGGAATATAAGGTAGTATTTATCCTTGTGGCAGCCTTAAAATATACCTGAACTTTGAATGATAGAAACTTAGTATGCTGGTGTGGAAAGTGATTTTGGGGGAGGCTGCCATTTTTTATCTTGGTATATTCTAGCTACAAGATGTTTAGTGCTTTGGTTTGGTCTATGGATAATATTTTCACTTATTGTCTCTGTCTGTCAATGACAGATTATAAATGAAGGCTCTGTAAATGCATGGGCAGTCACATGATTTTGAGTTGGGACTTAAAGAATCTTTTTTGACATTCAAGGGAACTCTACATTTACCAAATTCATTTTGGAGTCATTCTGATAATTCAGTCATCCATTCAACAAATGTTCATTGATCACCAATGAGGTAAACTGTGAGCAAGATCTATCTAGTCATATAAAAATGAAGAAAATTTAGCAGCTGCTCTGAAAGAATTTGGTGTAATTGTGGCTTTTTCTACTTTGTAAGGGAAAATATAGCCCTTTAAAGACTCGGATTTCAATTAGTACTCTTGGAAGGTACAATGTTTATAAGAGTAGGTGGGTATTACTGAGGCTGATCTGCATAATATATACCAGAGAGATATGGAAGTAAATTTAGGTTTTAACACTGACTACTTTCATGGCTTGGACTAGCAAGATCTCTGAGCTTTAGTCAGATCTTCTGAATGGCCTATGTAAAGCATATTGCTAACAAAAAATTTGGACGTCTAAATAACAGAATATGTTTACAATGCCTAGCCTACTACATGTTACATAGAAATTAGTAAGTACTAGCTATTGTTGTCATTATTTATAAGATAAAAAAAATTAGCACACTAATATTTTTTCTCCTAAGTCTGCATAAATTTTCCAGGACAGAGGGTTTTCTTAAGCAACAGATATCATACTTAGAAGTATATCCACAAAATTGACATGTTGAAATTTTTCGATGTGAAACTATTAGGAGGAGAGGACTTTGAGAGATACTTAGGTTATGAGAGAGGATCCCTTGTGATAAGTGCACTTACAAGAGAAACACTAGCGATTCCCCTCCTTCTGGCTTGTGAGGACACAGCTAGAAGGCACCATCACAAATCAGAACCTGGGCTCTCATCAGATTCCATGTGCTTTGGTGACTTGAAGTTGGATTTTCCAGGTTTCGGAATCATGAGAAACAAATTTCTACTATTTATAGGCTTTGCAATTTATGATATTTTGTTATAGTAGCCCAACTGGACTGAAATAGCAACCTAATATGTGGCCTCCAGTCCAACAGCTCAAGTTGAACCCAGAGCTAGAATTGGTTGGACTTGGATCATCACACTGTGAAGCAACAGGAGGTCATAAAGAAGATATCCAAAGGCAGAGGCTGATGATGACAGTGAGAGTACCTCTAGTAGTTCAAGGCACATGCAAAAGGTTCTAGGCAAAAGGAAAAGAATGAGGAACATGGAGCTCTAGTCAGGGAATTTGACAAGAAGTAAGGGAACAGTTCCTGGAGAAATTCCCTGTGGGCCTAGAACATAGCCTGTGGAACGAAACCTGCACCAAGCCAGCCTGGATAAAAAGAAAAACTTAGTGAATTATTTATTTACTACCTATGCTTTTCTGGTTTATTGTTCTTCTGCTCCTTATATATTTAATACCTACTTTTCTGCTTTTTAACTTGGCTAGGCAGCTATGGGAAATAGTACTGAATTATTGAAATTTTTTTTCATTCATTTCCGTGTGTAGAAAAAAGAGGACAAGCAAGAAAAACTCCTTGGTGTTATGAAAAAAAAAAACCTATTTTAAAGCTTTCTCAGTAAACCCATTCTTATGCTGAGAATTTAAAATCTGCTAAATATGTATTTTCTTTTATAAATTCTCATGATTACTCTGTATCAGCAATAACTAGATTAGCTGTGGCTCTTTGGGGTTGTGACAACATGCTCAAGATAATATAGGCTGGAGGGTGAGGAGCCAGGATTTATAATCTGTCCAACTCCAAAATTTGAAACTATCTGCAGATCAAAAAGAAATGCTGTGTTTTGTAGAATTAGAAGTAAAGATGATGTATGAAAATAAATTTATAGACAAACTTCTAGCATTCATTCTAAAGGAACATGGGCAAGGACAGCTATTTTAAGAATACTAGGAATGTTCAATGCTGATTGTTCTCCAGCTCACAGATAAAAATTCCCTAGAAGATTTAAATATTAAGATTTAATATAAGTGGAGGACTTTCAATGCACATGAGTCACTATATTACGATAGACTGTCATCTACCCACGTCAACACTTACTTTATTGTTTGTTAGTAGCTATTTGACTGAGTAGAAGTTAGCAAGTACTACACATCACTGTGCTTCAGGTTTCCCATCTTTAAAATGAGGATAGATAATAAAGAATCCCATAGTGTTACTATGAATATTGTATGTGTGAATGCATGTAGTCATGTAAAAGAATATCTGGCACCAAGTAACTCAGTAAATGTTAACAGCATGTATTTCCTGAAATTTAGGAATGAAATACTATCCTTTGGAGTAGATATTAACTGATCATGTGAAATTCCTGTATATTTAAAGGGAGTTTCAAAGGCTCTATCAAACAGACTAGTATTGAATATATAACAGAGACTGCCAAATGGGGTTGTCCATCACAGTTCAGGCCATTGAGTGCTGGACAGCGCCATTCAGCAATTTCAGAGGCGCCTTAATTCAAATAGCCAAATCTGAATTAATTTCTTCTCCTAAACTCTTTCCACTTCTGTGTTTCTTTTTCACAGTAACTAGTATGGCAATACACCTCTTTATAGAAGTTAGAAATCAATAAGTTACCCTTGATTTTTCAGACTTTCTTGATGCCCTTGTGTAAAAAATTTGCCAAGGTTTGCAATTTTTCACAACACATCTTTAATCTTTCCTTTCCTCTTCATTTGTGCTTCTGCTTCATAAGTCCAGTTTTTCTCTAGCTCTAGTATTCTTGGATTCACACATATACTCTACGACGCTGGCAGAATATTATCTGAAGACATGAACTGAAAGTGATGCTTCCCTGGTGAAAATCTATCAATTACCTAAACACACACACACACACACACATAAATGCAACCTTCCTTTCTTCTATTTTATTTTCTTTCTATTTTTAAAAATCATTATTTTAGTTGTACTTATTGATAAGGTAATATGAAAATTTGATACATATATACATTCTGCAGTGATCAAATTTGGGTAGTTAACATTTCCATCCTTTTAGTTTTTAAAATTTTGATTAACACATAATGATTGTACATACTTAGGGGAAACAGTGTGATATTTGAATACATCTATATATTTACAGATCAAATCAGAGAAATTTTCATCTCATCATCATTTTGTGTTTGACAACTTCAAGTTCTTGACATCTAGTTATTCAAAAGTATAATACCTCGACCCACTTTTCTGTAGAAAATTTGCATTTACTACTTCTATTTAACACACATTCATCTTTATTATTCTCAACCACCAACCACAGTTGGGACAATTATTTGAAATACTAAAGCGATCATTCAAGGGCATCTAATTTGACTCTCAGACCTGTCCAACAGGTCTATTCTGTTTCAATTTATTATGAGTTAAAATATAACTGATTGTAATTCTCATGTGAAACCACGTTAGTCTCACTTTTGTGTTTTCTTAATGCTGTGTCTTCTGTTCAGAATGCATTTGCCTAGTGAACAAAAGGTTTCGGATTCAATTTGGATTCAATGATCACAAGAAGCTTTCCTTAACCTATCTGCCTGTCTAGAGATCCCTTCTTTACTTTCTCACAAAAGCTCTGATCATATTTTATCACTGCTTTGTTTATGATATCAAATCTATCAAAAGCTCTCTGGGAACAACACTTTATGATTAACTTCTTTTTATATTTATTAGATCAATGGCCTACCACTAATATCCCATTGAAAATATGTAGGAGAATTTTCACTTGTCATAGCAAGGAGGTGCTTTCAATGTTAAAATAACTGGCCCGAGGAAATGGAAGCTATATCCTGTATTGATGGAACGATCCTGAAAGTAGAAGAACCATCTGCCCATATGTCAAAAATATCTATTGTAAGAAAATCTGAATGACAATATACTTTATGAAGGCAATTTATCTCAAGGGCTCAGCTGTAACTGGTTGTGACCACAGGCTTCCTAATCTGGATCTCAAATAAGGTGATTGTGGTGTACATGTGTTTATACAGTTCCCCTAGTAACACTAATGCCCAGTACTATTTAAAAGTCACTAAAATAATTCTGTGTTTTCCCTTTTACCATGACCAATAGGAGGCTCAGATTTAATGTGTAAAATGTCCAGTGTCTCTACCTTCCTCTTGGAAGATTTATTTATTCCTCATGTTTCATTTGAACTTCTTCTCTGTTTCCATGATATATTTTGAATATACTTACAATATAAATTCTAAATAATAAAAAATATTACAGTAAATGTTATTAGAATTTGAGTGAGGACATATATTACCCCAACTGCTGCTTCTCAAGAGACTTATTAAGAGAAATGAAGTGATGTCATTCTCTAACCTTCAGGGATGAGCTGCTTTCTTTCTGATTGGCAGGAGGCTGACTGCAACAAGGGACAGGAGCAGATGATGCAGAAGAGCCACATTGGCTGTTGCATATTCCATAGGCTTGTGTGATCCACAGAAGGCCCCAAAAGTGCTCTAGAGTAACAGTTGGCAAACTCTGGCCCTTGAGCCAAATCCAGCTCACAGTCTGCTTTTATAAATAAAGTTTTACTAGAATATGGCTAATGGAATGTTGGTCTTGTCTGTGGCTGCTTTTGTGCAATAGACTCCAAATCCACTAATTGCAACACAGACTGCATAGTCTGCAAATCCTAATCAGTTTGGTCTCTGAACCTTTAAAGAAAAATTTTGCTGACTCTTGATCTAAAGCAATGGTTTCCAGCAAAAAAACAAGAGATAATTAAGGGTTCAACATAATACTCCCAACTTTTTATTTTGCCATGTTATTATTTTAAAAGAAATCAACAGCTGGAATCACTATAATAAGATCCCAAAATAAAGAATAGTATTTTGCTCCAGAGTCTTGTAAACATAAGCTACAATTTTCACCATGGACTGCTAAAAAACTGCTTAAAAAACTTTCTCATGTTCCAGAAACAATTCTTGAAGTGTTTTATAGGGCTGCATTTATGAACCAGCTATTGGACCCCAAAATAAAATGATTTATGTGGCAAAATTGCCTTTTCTACTTATTGAATTGTGTACCTTTATTACACTTTCCAATTTTAATCACTTTTTGGTACAATTTAAGATATAATCTTATTATATACCCTTATTATTGTAGTATTAGTTATGATCCACTGGTAATTCACATTTTTAAATTGTTCTTTGTTTATTGTTATGGTATATCATGTCATGAAGCATAATTGTTGAGACCTGATAATTGATGTTAACATAGTCACTTGTAGATTTGATTTTATTGTTATTTTTTTCTTGTGGCACATACCTATAACAATGTAGATTATAGTACCTTATTTTGCAGGGAAGTAAGGTAGGTACTTTCCCTTTTATATGATAAATAATATTTTTTATTTTATATAAAATCTGGTAGTGCCAGATATAACATAAAACAGATTTTGAAGATTTAATACCTGTGAATCCATTGTCTCCTCATGAAAAATACCTGGAAATAGTTGAGCATTAATATTACTATTTAATGTATCAGACCATAGAACAGTACCTACTATAGCACACCCATATAAGTCCATATTGAATGATAGTTCAATTAATAAACAATTCATTTTAATTTTATAAGGTTTTGCAAATAAGACCTACAGAGCAAAGCTACAAAATATTCATATCCAAACACTGAATTTTCCACATTCTCTTGGTAGACTTTATTTAGAATTTTAGTGAAACTGTTATCCATTCAAATCAACTTGTGGTAAAGCATCTTTGCCTCATGACCTTGACAAGCAATGAGCTGAAGAGACCTGAAAGCTTGCATAATTATTTTATTCGTATAAATTTGTAGGCAATTACTTAAAAAAAAACAATTTAACTTAACTGCTTCTGAGATCACATTGTTGGATATAAATTATGACTTTGTGGAGGATGAAGATCACTGTTTGTGAATATGATCAAAATCAATTAAAATTATAAAAAGTAGTAATTATTTTCTTTAGCCTCTGAAACAAGAATCTCACAGAAGGAGAGAATTAAAGCACTTTTTAATTATTCTTTTTGAACTCCATTTTTCTTGGTTCAGTATTGGCCAGTCTTAAATCTTAAAAACCTTGAATTTTCAGATCTCTCAGTTTGCTAATTCCTGCCCTTGATTCTTCTAGGGCACCCTGTCTTTAGCCCAGTGTTCCTATTTCCTGTCCAGATGGCTGGCCTTCAGTAAAGTCTAGTTCCTTTCTCAGTTATATGCTATGCATTTTTATTCTGCATTCATTTAAATTAGCATAAAATGACAACTTTTGAATTTAACTAAAAAACAGTTTTTCCTTTGAGGAATGCTTTATATCTCAATGAGGTAAAAATCATTGTTTATTTTTCTCCTTTGGTTAAATCCTTGTGATTCCCTTAAACTAACTTTCGGGTTATCTATTGAAACATTTTTTAAGTACAAGTAAAAAGAAGCACATCATCATATACTTATTTTGAAGTTCCATGGATTCTATAAAAGTAATGACCTCAGTGTAAGTATCAGCATAATACATGGAACAACTTAAATATACTACTATAAAAACTCATGCAGCTGTCTTTTCTGCTTTGTATTCTTAAGACATCATTAATTCCAATTTCTTTTTTTATATATTTCTGATTCACTGAATATGAAAACTTACATTAAATCATATTTAATTAGCCAGGATTTCATCTATTGATATAAGGAAGATGGGTGCAGAAGAGAAATAAGAAAATAATTACTGAAATGAAAAATTTGGCAGGATTGATAACTACTGATGTATACCCAAAAGAATGCAAATGATGAAATTCTGCTGGACTAAAATAATTCTCCCTTTTGTTCAGTAATGAATGACATCTAACTCTGAATTATAACACCAGTTACTGTGGGTATTCATTGTGGATTACTTCATAATGTTGATGCTCTTACAGTCTGAGGGTTTGAAGCTCTTTGCTTAGAATCTAAATTGAGACAAAAATGCAAGAAAGACGTACATATATAATAAACTCAGATGCTTTTCCATTTGGGAACACCTTTAATTCTTTAAATTCATTCTTGTGACTACCCAGCTGTTAGTGAAGTACAAAAGGGATGCTTCATTTTACTTTAAGAAGATAAAGAATTAAATTAATTTGATCATGGAGATACAGAAAGCTATAATTGATCTCAAGGTAGGAAGAGTAAGGAATAATTTCTCATTTTAAAAAATGATTAATTATTTGAGAACTCTGAGTTGTCTAATCTGTAATCTATAACTTTCAGAATGATTACAGAATATTCCTGCTGATCCTTAATTAATAACTACTACAATAGTCAAGGAATTATAAGCTGAAATATACAATACCATAGGAATTAAGTAATATAAAAGAAAGAAAAAAATGAATTAATGATTTTTTAGATGAATGATGGATGAGAATGAGTCAAAGGCAAACATTTGTGTATTTCAATAGATCAACTTTTAGGTCATTAATATTTATTATTACTTGTCCACTTTAATTAATGATAGGCCAGGTGTGACTTAAAGATTTTTTTCAACAATGATTTGGCTTCTATTCTCATTTTTTTAAGTTTCCTTAGGCTTTATACATTTCATAACTTTTTATATATTCTTCATGATAGTAAATTTTTTACTATATATGACTGTTTAAGTAAACTCAAATATGTACATTCATCTCCATATGTGGACTGTGTTGATTGAGCATGCATTGTAGAAAGGAAAGATATACATTTAAAATAGTTAAGCATGTTTTATTACTAAACATACTTACACTTTAACATGATGTTTTATATTGTAGCATGTTAGGAAATAATATGTAGCAGAAAATATTTCATAAGCATCAGGGCAGAAGATCTGGTTCTTATCTGAATTAAATTTAGTCACAAATATTAAATGCATGCTTGGTGTGTATATATTTATCCCATCTCTGGGTAAATATGTGTGTGTATATATATATATATACACTATATATATATAGTTTCATAATATTTGTGAATATAAACAATGAAATATTTAAGAAAATTAAAGGCAAGAGAAAGAAAAGAATCTTATATAAAGATAAATTGAAAGAAACTATTGAAAGTAATAAGAAATTAATGACAATAATAGACATTGCCAATTGTAATGATAATCTGTAGACACAGATTTCAGTGGAACTTGTAATTTCCTTGCCAAATATATGGTATATACTTGATATACAGGCCAGTCCATTTTATGGGGAAAAAAAATGGGCTTTGCAGATAGACATAGTTCTTTTCTCAGCTCTATCATTTGCATTTGTCAAAGGGAATTGACAGATAACACCAATCTTTTTGCATTGCTGTATAGATAAAAGGGCAATGTATGTCAGGACTTATATGGTGGTTATTTCTATGGATAAAATAGTCAATGAAAATTATGTTGTGTAACAATCATGTGGTTTTCAAGGCTTCCAGAGAGGGCTTTGACTTACAAAGTATGAAAATGGAGATTGTCACAAAGAAAACCATTTCTTCAATTTCAGGACTTACCTCATGCTTTCTAACTCCTAAAATGTGTCCTAACAACTCACATGAATATATTTATTAAATAATATCATGATTATACATTATTAATTCTTCCTTAAGATTTTCCATAGAAATTGGGTTGTTATAATTTCTCTTAAGATACCCCACAGAGATCTTTCAACAATGATTTGGCTTCTCCTCTCTCTCTCTGGTTTTTTTTTTTTTTTTAAGTTTCATTAAGTTTCATACAACTGAAGAAGATAGATAATGTCAATGAATCTGAATGATATTTTTCACAGATTACACATGGAAATTATAGTGGTTTCTGTCAAAAATTTTTGATGTCTGAAATGATACAGTTCCATTCAATTGATTTCATGAATTATCTGTTGCCTTACTTCACCACACTCCTTTCTAGACATTAGTTATGGGGACGACAGGATATCCCTGGTCTGCAGGCTGGGGTGTAGTAGAGGTTTTCTATTTTGCACCTGAAATACTTGCAGAAGTATTAGGTAGTAAACCAAGAAAGTGGGAATATTCACAGAATTAGAATTTTTTTTGTTCTACATTAAATGGAGAAAGTTTAGAGATGTGGCTTTATAACCAAATATAGATGGCAATTTTCTTGGTCTTATTTTATTGTTGATAATTTTAACAAGAAATTTTCTTGATGAAACTAATAATAAAAATGCCATCATTTGTCCACAATGTGGAAGAAGTAGAAGGGAAATTAAAGAACCATGCTATTCCGTATTCATTTTTACCACCTGTCTTCTTTTCACATCAGTGTCAGTCATGAAATTAAAAGTCATGAGCTTTTGGATTTGCAGAATCAACTTGTTAGTGGGTAAATACTCTTGTCTTCAACTATCCAGATGCAGAAGACACTATTTTTCTTTCCTTTTTGCCATTATCAACCAGAAAATTTTACAACCAGAAAATTAACAACTATGCCAGTATGTCCCAATGTTTTGACCTAAATATTCAGCAATTGAAACTCTCTATTAAAGCCTTTTATGACTGTCTTCTTTGCAGACTTGGCTTTTATAACTGAGACAAAATGGCACATGCCTACACTTGGCATTGATTCTGTCCATCTTTGGATTTATTAAAGGACCTTCCTCTTGGCAGTCTACTCTTTAGCTTCCACGTGCATGGAGGCTTGTTTTAACTCTCAGGGTGTGTTCAGCAGCTGCCAGACCAGATGCTCCACTGCTGGATATTTTGTCTTATTTTAGTCTGGGGACATTGTCAGGCTGTTTTAAGATTATTTAATTTACCCAGATGCTGAACTCTTCCACTTGCTGTCAGTTGTGATGAATTTGTTTTATTCTTTTTTTGTTTGTTTTATTCTTAATGTTTGCAGATATTTTAGTGAGCAAATATATCTTCAGATCCATAAATTTTTAAATTATGTTCTTTTCTTTCTTTTATTTTCTACTTCATTTTTCTACTCTTATATTAAGTAATTTTCTCTTTCTACTTAACTTTGTACTTCTTTTTCTATTTTTTTACAATGAAAACTAAGTTTCTGTGTAAGCTATGTGTGAATTTATATAAATAATATGTTTTCTAGGGTTCCATTGTTTCCCCAAAGTTTTGTTGCTGTTTTTTTCTACTTTTCATTGCAATCTAGATTTTTTTGTTTACTTTGTAATTCCAAAGTTGTTTGTGAATGGATTAATTTTTAGACCACATTATTATTTTCTAATTGATTGGATTTTGGTAAGCAATATGGCCAATACAAATCTTGTTTTTAATATTATTTGAGATTTTCATTGTGGTTAAATTTACAAAATATTGATGAAAAATGCTTACATGTTGTATATCCTTTGCGGAATATAATTCTCTCTGTATATTAAAGTTATTATTGAATCCCTGCATAGCCTTTCTCATCCTCCTTGCCCTTCTCCTTTTTATCCTCCTCCTTATTCTATTTTATTTATTTTTTGCTTTCAGAATTTGTCCAATTTTGAAAGAGGTAAATGTATATAATTCTATTTAAGAATTCATTCTCATGTTTCTAATACATTTTTTTTTTGCCCTAATGTTGCTTAGGGCACTCAGGTAGTAGCATATATTTTATCTATTTCTTTATTGTTTTATCATTATATAATATTTATGTTTAATCTTTATTGTTTTTAATGTCAAAAATTTCATATAAATTTTCACCTCTTTTATTTGCCTGATATCTATTCCTTTATTTTAAGTCTTTATTATTTTTCAAGAATATTTCTTGAAAAAAACATTTATAGGATTTCTTTCCCTTTAATTCAGACATCTCAAATTTTAGCATAATAGTTCATCTTTTTTCTTTTAAAGCAAAAACATATATGCTTTTTTTGACTTTAATGTTCTTTTTTAATATTCTGATTTGATGATTCCATCCAAATATTTTATATACATATATATGTTCTTAAGCATTTTTGCTTAGGTCTTTTAATAAAGTACATTGTCATAATTAATAATTATAATGCTACTTTGCATATGTCTATTTCAAATTGTTATTCCATATTATCTATGTTATCTATTTGATATACATTAGACAGGTACTGTTATTAGAGAAGTGAATTTTAAAACTTTCTGCTCAGTGCCATGGTGGCTTCTATGAATTCCTTACCAGATGGGCCTGTCTTCTGCATAAATTCAATCTTCTGAAATATTATCAATGTTCACATTTCAGCATAGGACAACTTCAGTTATTTACATTTCTATTGTTATTTAAAAGCACAGAGCTGCTTAGAGATGCTATCTGGGAGTATTCTAAAATCATCACTCCTTAATCCAACCTTGTTTAGAAAGAACACTCTTTCTGAAGATGAAGCTATTCATTTCAGGAAGATTCCAGAGATATGGTAGGATCATTGTGATCTCAAACCAAATCCTTATATAAAAGAGTTCAAAATAGAAAGAGAAATGAGTAAAGAATCATTTGTCTTGCTCTTTACCAATAGTACACTCTTCATGTTCAGGTTATTTTTCTATTTTTGTTTTCCTATTAGTTTAAAACCAGCCTTCACACTATTAAGAGATAACATAACCGTCGAAAAACTGTAATCCTTCCAGAGGACAATTTTCTAAAATAAATAAAGTTAAAAAAAAAATAAAATACAAATAAAGAATATAATGAGTAAGTATAAAAATCTCCTGGAATAGTTGTATTAACTAAATGATGCAAGTCAAGCATTTTTAACCTCAGTTTTAAAACTACGAATCCAATTAGAAAAATAAATTATAATGAGAAATAGCAATATTTTTACTTCTATTAAAATTTTAAAAAATAATCAAGTATGTAATGTGTACCCAGCCATAGTAAGTACATAAATAGAAATCATAAATGATAAAGATAAATGGAATGTTCTTGAATGTTTTAAAACATATATGGGATATGCAATCACTTGTTGACATTTAAAAGTAGAACTTAGAAGATTTGGAAGCATGTATTTCTTTAACAATATAAGCATTTTTGTCTTTGTCTATGAGCAATTCAATTATTTTGTTTCTGAAATAAATTAAGTAAAGCTTATTGAGTCTGATCAGCCCTTGTTTCTAGGGAATTGCAGTTCAATTTCATTTTTAATTAGAATTGAACATTGTGGATTTCTTAGCACTGGTAAGCAAGATCTAGCAATAAAATATGTACTTAATTTGTATTAAGTTTCTGAAATTTAGTATAGCGAGTGAGTAATATGTCTGGTTAATATTTAAACATCTCACAATGTTATGTTGTAGACATTTCCATTTATAAAAGCTGCTGTTCTATAACAAATTACTTTTACTTTCAAATAAACCTGTTATCACAACATGAGCAAAACGTATTCAATTAAAATAAAAAAAACAAAGTAATTATTTACTCCCATTTGATGTGCACAACAGCTAATAAAGTTTATATAAATTCCTAGGGAAAAGGTAGATATGTTGGCTTAAATATAATCTTTGCTTAAACATTATTGCTTTAATAAAGTATAAGTGTATTAATGTGGGACAGATATTTCTGTGTAGAAAATTATTCTCTTATAAAAGGGAAGAGAAGTATTTCCATTGTGATATTTCCATGCTATGTGGAAAGAAGCTTTGGACCACAAGATCAGTTGTACTAATGATTTCTCCTCTTTAAATTTTTCGTACTTGTTTCTGATTCTTTCAGTGCTACTCTCATGGTATTCATTACATTGAGTCTCACTGAGGTGTCATTTTTTACCACTGCTGTGTATTTAGACATTAAACTGCATGTGTTCTCCACATTGTATCTTGATACAGTACTAAAGCCAGGAAAAGAAGTAGAAGTGAAGGTGGAGAGGAGAAGGGAGTGTTGCCTCAGTTACCTTGGATCGAGTCCATTGAAATAATGCTTTATATTCCCAAATATCTATTGGTGGTGAGAAATGTTGTAAATTGATTTAACAGTTAATCTAGTTATCAAGAGATAAGTCAGGGACTGGAGTTGTAGCTCAGTGGTAAAGCGATGGCCTAGCACATGTGAGGTACTGGGTTTGATCCTCAGCACCACATAAAAATGCATGAATAAAATAAAGGTATTGTGACCACCTACAACTAAAAAAAATTTTTTTAAAGGAGATAAGTCAGAGTCAGAATGGGTCTTTGCTACCTTTTCTCTTCAAACAATGTCTAAGGTAGGAATGAAAATATATATGTAGACAATTTATTTCTTCTCCCCAAAGCGAATAGTGAACCTCAAGAAATTCAAAAGACATCCTGGGCCAGAGAAGTGGCAACTCTGACTTTCACTTCCATGAGTTTTACTGCAAAAAGTCCCTGTCAATTTCTGCCAGACTAGATTGCAAAGGTAACAACTGCTGATCTATAAACTGCATGAAAAAGAAGCAAGCATTCTCTTTTGTAGCAATCTTTCCAATCAATGAAATTAGAAAAAATAACATGGAAATTCTTTCTATTGCAATTCAGTTTTTTATACAAAGCATACATCTGATTTGTATCCCACCAGAAGAAGCCATGATTAATTCATTTCCAGTATGTGTGATCTTTGAGCATGCCCAGGAGTGATACTGTCCCTTAACTTCTT
This sequence comes from Ictidomys tridecemlineatus, assembly GCF_052094955.1. Classification (NCBI taxonomy): domain Eukaryota; kingdom Metazoa; phylum Chordata; class Mammalia; order Rodentia; family Sciuridae; genus Ictidomys; species Ictidomys tridecemlineatus. The sequence continues at coordinate 119,760,316 of NC_135479.1, forward strand.
GTGTTTTGCTACTACTCATTCTTCATAATTAAACACATTAATTTCAAGAGCGGTAAAGGAAGTATTTCTCTATGAAGTACATTTCTTTTTTTAAATGGAAAAAAAAAATAATATGGTGACCAAAATAGTATGTCATGAATTGGTGAGGAAAATATAATAAATCACTATACTAATTATAGGAAGATATGTTAATATGATAAGTAATAGAATTATAAAATTTAAAAAACATAAAGTAGTTTAGAAAATATATAGACAAATTCAAAGGTCTTAGGATTCATGGTTCTTTCAATCTAACATACACTAGAGAGTAGACAACCTGGTAATAGATGAATGACAATAAAAGGATATACTTATGTAGGCATGCATGGTGGTGCACACTTGTAATTCCAGCAGCTCTGGAGGCTGAGACAGGAGGATTTTGAGTTCAAAGCTAGCCTCATCAAAAGGTACTAAGCAACTCGATGAGACCCTGTCTCTAAATAAAATACAAAATAGGGATGGGGATGTCACTTAGTGGTCAAGTGCCCCTGAGTTCAATACCTGATACCCCCCACCCCTAAAAAAGAATATATTTATTTTACATGAATATTTACTTTTGGAAATAAACCCATGAAATATTTTCATTTTTATATCAAATTTTTTAGAATAAAAATGTTTTCCCCCTTTGTAAACACTATTCCCAACCTGAGACAAATGAAAAAATATTTACATTCCCATAATAACCAAATTTTTTTGCTCCTCATCCTCCTTCATCATCACTACCAAAATAAATTAATTAATTAAATAAAGCAAAATAAAACAAAAAAAATACTTGCATATTATGTAGCATTTTGCACTTTACAAAATCCTTCAGATATATTACCACCTTTGACTTTCCCAGTCATTTTGTGTGACTGGCAGAGCAAAGGTCATCTCTTTCTACAGATGAGAAAATTGAACTGTAGAGCTTTTCAATGGTATGCCCAGAATCCACTGACTAATGGCTGGTCCAGGACAAGACATCTTACTCTTAGTCTGAGACATTTTCTTGTGCTATGTTGCTTGCTAGGCAGGCTAAAAAAAAAAGAAAAAAAAAAGAAAAAAAAATTAGATGAATGCAAATTCATTGCTAATAGTTTATAACATGACCTTGCAGGAACTGCAAGATTTGAGGTTTTTCTATGACAAAATGTTAAAAGTATTTTGACATGTGCATGTAATGGTAATATTTATTTGTTTAGCTTTCATATTCTTTTCATAGTTATCTATATCTAGGAAAAGAGTCATATATACATATTTCAGTTTTAAAAATACTGCCCAATATTGACTTTATCTTTTCTTTTTCTTCATTTGATGGTTCATAATGCTATAAATTAAGAAGACCTTGAAAGTCAAATATACATCTAGTCATCAAAGTTATTTTTCTTCTACATGAAAGAAAATTATGAGAGTTCTGTTGAGTATTTTAATTATAGAAGTGATTTTATAGGTAATAGAAATTAAAATATTAAATGCGTTTCTTACAGATATTGAAAAATCAGAAAATTATTTGTCAATAAACCTAATCAACAACTAATTTCTAAGATACCTTTAGATGTATTTCATTCTTACTAATTGCTATCCATGTGTTTATTTCCATTTATTATGAATTCAGTTAAATATGCTCTTACTTAAGAGTATTGTAGCAAATCATACACAATTAAATGTAGGCAATTTTCACAGACTAAATGAGAAAGAACATTTGGGGGTTTTGGGTATTTTTTCATCTTATTTATTAAACTAGAAAATTATATAATTCCAGAACTCCTTGCATGTCAATATTCTATCTCCCCAATTCCTGTCTCTTCTTCTTTCACATATATTTACATGTATAAGCAATAAAAATAGGAAGTGGCAAAGTCAGAATCTTAGCATCTTTGACACTTAATTTTTCTCTCTATATAGTACTAATCCCCTTTTTCTTTTCCTTTTGAACAGCATTTCTTTTTCATTTAAAAGCAACAACAGGTCTAGAGATGGAAAGAAATCAGCTTGGCTTCCTCCCACCACCCTTATTAGTTATGAAGAATAGAATCTTATAGAGAAAATCTTAAAGATAAATGCTCTTTAGTCTTTTAAATTCAGGAACCAACTTAATGATGGTTTATTTAGACTGATACTAAATAATCATATAATCATATTAGTGAAACTGATAGAGACCTAAGACCTTTATCTTTGAGTCCATGTGTCCCCTTAACAGAGGAAAAGACCTCCACCAGTGTTTTTTCCTATCTCTGAAAATAAAAAAGGGCTTAGGGATTATTTTCTGATCTCCTCTTTGGCCTTGTATACTTCACCTTGGACCTATAATAATATGTCCGTGCTACATAGGTGGATTCCCCATGGAAAGAAGTAAAGGGTAGAAAAATAGAATATAAAATTCTCCTCAATGTTGTAAAGCTACAGTTGAAAAAATAATGTCATGTTTTTAAAGACTGGGCTTTTACCATGCAACAACTGTTGAGAAAGTTGTCAAATAATTTAATATAAATTTAGAGAACAAAAAGAAATTTGCAAAGCCACATTATTATTTTTTTCTCATTATTTGGAAGCAGTATATCTTTGTGGGAGAAAAGCTCAGGAAAATAATGAGCACACATTTTTTCCAGTCTGAAATATGTTGTTAATTAACTCTGTGGTCTTGATCTGGTAATCTTTATGTCATGATCATTTCATTTGTGAAATAAGAATAATTGCAGAGAGCGTTATTATGAGGCTACAATGAGATATTAGTTTAAAGTAGAATGAAAAATAAATATACAAGGATATATGAGACAGGAGATCCTTCCCTCTCTTCTCTCTCCCTCCAACCCACCCTCTTTTCCTCCCTCATTTCTTTCCCTCCCTCCTTCCTGAATAGTAATGATAGAAGTCAAAAGAAGTTTTTCAGACCTCTGCAACAGTTTTAACTTACTGAATGATTTCCAGACTTTTTCTTGACAAAAGAAGAGGCCATTTCTTCTTATTAATCTCATAGAACATCAAGCAAAACAGTTTGAAAATTCAAATTAAGGTGTTCAGTTTTTTTTTTTTTTTTTGAAGAAGAGTAATATGATCACACCTTGCCTATTGTCTGTTTGATCATGGTGAATGTTTCTTACTTTAATAGTATGTTTTTTTTAATTTTAAAGAACAAAAAATGTGAATTTATTTCTGAAATATAACAAAGCAAGCAGGAATGTTACAAACCTCTTTTAATGGCATATTCACAATATAAACATAAGAAAACTACTGTTCTACAAACATACTCATAGAAAAAATAACTTCAAGTAAGAAGGATAACATAAAATTTAAACCTAAGAATTAAAAATATCTCCTAAAGAAATATGTCATCATTTTTACTTATATATGTCAGAACTATTTAATTTAAATTAATAATAATTGTCTATAAAATATTAAATTACTGTTTTAAACATTTATTTGTATGTTATTATAGTCATGAATCTTTAATCTAAAATATCTCAATCTATTTTTTGATATGAACAGGTCCCCATGACAGTACCATATCACAAATCCAGGTCTTTTCTTAACAATCTAGACAAACAGGCATATAATTCTCACAGTATTGATTTTAGTGTCTTCTCGGAAAGCAGATCACAGCAAGAAACATCTGATGTGTTTTATAAATTCACCCCTTAGCCAGTCTATTTGTCTTTGTAAAGGATGAACATATAATTGAAAAAGAAAGGCATACTTTGTGGAAAGATCACCAGACTTGAATTTAGACAACTCTAGTCTGATCCCTGGCATTATCACTTATTAGCTCTGTCCCTGGGCCAAGTTCTTAACTTTCTTGATCACAATTTTAGCAACTATGTAAGGGGAATCAAAGTGACTTATATCAAATCATTTGAATAAAAATCAACAAATAGGGCTGGGGCTGAAACTCAGTGGTAAAGCACTTGCCTCGCACGTGTGAGGCACTGTGTCCAATCCTCAGCACCATATAAAAATAAATAAAGGTACTATGTGTTCACCTACAACTAAAAAAAAAAAAATATTAGAAATTTTTTTTTTAAAAAAACCAACAAATAAAAGATTGTGTCTGTCCCTTAGTAGAGGTACAATAAATTCTTGATAATTTGGCTAAACACTGACTCAGAAGACTTAGATTCTAATCCAAATTATATTCCTGAATCTTTGTATGGAGTTTAGCAAATGTGTGTGTGTGTGTGTGTGTGTGTGTGTGTGTGTGTGTGTGTATTTTTTTTCCATTTGCTAGGGCTGCCATAACAAAATGCCAGACTGGGTGGCTTATGTCACAGAAATTTGTTTTCTTACAGTTCTGGAGGCTAAAAGTCCAAGATCAAAGTGTCTGCAGGGTTGGTTTCTTCTGTTGTCTTTCTCTTTGGCTCGTAAATGCCACCTTCTCCCTGTGTCTTCACGCGAACTATTCTCAGTGCTTGTTCTTCTGGGTTGTCTTCTTATAAGGACACCAATCATGTTGGACTAGAGTGGATCTTTTTGGCCTCTTTTAACCTTAATTACTCTATGATGTTTTATCTCCAAATATTAATTATTTCAAGTGTGTGCTAAGACCTAAAAATTTAGTGCATGACAATAGGTCTTAATTTTTTTTTTCTGTAAAACTAAGGTCCTCTTTTTGCATTATATTTAACTTTGGTTTTGTTTTCTTTTTCCCCCCACATGAGGACTATGAAGTTTAGATGATGATAATGTTGAATGAATGTTGTAAAGAGCCTAAATGGTGGAAAAAACACAAAGTTCTTATTTTGGTATCAGATACACAGGTGGCAGTTCATGCACTCATTTTTTTTTTTAAGTTGTAGATGGGCACAATACCTTTATTTTGTTTGTTTATTTTCATGTGGTGCTGAGGATCGAACCCAGTGCCTCACACATGTGAGGCACACACTCTACCCCGAGCCACAACCCCAGCCCCTCATGCACTCATTTTGACCAATGACAATCAAAAGAGCACAGTTAACATTCAATTGGTTCAAAAGCATGTATTGACCATTTAGGAACAACTGTGAATGAATTAATGTCCTGGTGAGGAATTGAAATGATATATCCTTGCTTGATACCATGAATAAGTAAATTGTGTGAAGGACAATATATCCTCCTCCTTCTGGACTCGAAAAGATATTTCAGTTAAAAGTAAGAATAGAAATGAATAAATAGAGAACTTAACTAGTAAGAATCAGAGCAGGGGCCTTTCTCTTTTATTCTCCTGACTTTTTAGTTTTCTTTTGAATGATTGTTCCTAAATTTTGAAATACCATGCAGCCACCTAGTGCCCAGATATTGATTGTCCAAGACAATAGGATAAAAACCTAGTTTGACTACTTTCATTTACCAAAACACTATCCTGAGAAAATAATACCCAAAAGTTTAGAGTTCTCTAAGGTTTATTCAATAATACTACTCTGTTGTTCATGGATTGGTAGTGCCATTTATTTTGGACGTGGTTATTTGGCAATTGATAGAGCATAGCTTCATATACTTTACACAAGCAGAAATGTATTAATATGGTTCATAGCAAGAAATATGTGATCAGCCACCTTGAAACTGGTCAAAGACATTCATATATGACCTGTCAGCAGGACCAAATCATAATGTCACACCCCATTGGGTTATTTTCCACCTTTCTCTTAGATAACAAAACAGAGCAAAAATCAATACAAAATAGACCTATTTTAATTATGTATTTTTAAAGGAGGATAAAAGAGAAAATACACTTAATTGCATGTTTACTTGAGTTTTTAAAGTAAGCTGGTTTAATACTTGTACTTGCATTCTAACTTTGCATATAAGATGCCACAACAAAATCTATTTCAAGTCTTCCAGTCAGAGGGTATGAACAGCAAAGCAAAATAACATTAATATAACATACACTATGGTATACACTTGTACCATATTCACTCATACATTCATTAATTTGCTAGTTGGTACATATCCTCATTTTGTCGACAACTCAGCAACAATAAAATATATAATTTTGTTCTAGGCAGTCTTTTAGGCACTATAGATATGATGAAACTATAAAGTTTCTTCTCAAAACAGGTCATAATCTATTGCTATTGAAAGTACCAACCAAATCATTTAAATTTCTGGAAAAACTAACAAAATAAAATTTCACTTGGTTTCACTTTCAGTATTAAAAAGCCTTCAAATGATGGGTATATTTTTGTGGGTTGTCATGTAAGTAAAGGTATGATGTAGTGTGAACGGAATTAGCAAACCCTGGCATACAAACTACAAAGAGTTAGAACCTTTTTAAGTTGAATAAAAGAGGTTGAAGGCATTTGAGTAGGAAGTTGGTTTAATGATTTCTCTTATCTTGAGAAATACAATGTGAAATATATATTTTTTAACTACTCAAGGATTAGTAATATCACTGATGAACATTTGGATAAACCCTTTTAGTAAATTTGCACAATATTTAAGTTCTCTTCTGCAAATGAAATACTGGTTGAAGTATTTATTAGAGTAAAAGTATTTCCAATATAAACAGAATGTTGATAGCTTCACTAATGCGGTATATACTTAACCCCATGTGATTTTGTAATTGTCATATATGTAACATATTTTAGGTTATAAACACTGTCAAGTAGTTTTGAAAAATAAAACTAGCTTTTCACAGGGTAATATTAAGTTAGATCTGAAACTGAAGAAAGTCCAGTTGCTCAGAAGAAATTTAATGTACAGATTCTAATATTTCAATTTCTTTGCTTTATATCTCTAATAATATATTAATACTATACACTTTGAAGTTACTGCAATGAGACTACTTCATAAGGGTTACTGTAACACAATATTGTAGTACTACAGAAGTCAACCTGATATTCAGGATAACTGCTTAGTGACTTAACAAGTGAACAGAGTATAGAGCATGGATAAACTGGAGAAAGGGATGATTTACTTCCCAGGCAGAATGCACACAATGGCTCAAGATTTCATCATGCTACTCAGAATGGCATGTTATTTATAATGTATGAATTGCTTATTTCTGGAATATTACATTTAATATTTTTGGACCATGGCTGACAGAGAAGAACTGAATCCATAAAAAGCAAAACACACATAAGTTTACGATTATTGAACTTGAACATATACCTGGTAAAACTATTGAACTTGCACATATTACCTGGTAAAACTATAACTTGCTATATTCTCTGGAGGGAACATAGGTTACCAAAACTAATAAAGACAGAAATACTTTTACCTAGACATTTCACCAATGGAAATATATTTCATGGAGGTAGATATTTGTGCAGAGCTTTAGCTACTAGGAAGTTTACTGCAATATAACATAAAATGCTTTTTGTGAACATTACATATTGGTTAAATAACATTTGATCACCTAGTTATATTATTATTTGTATCACATATACAATATTTGACAGGTATTAAATTATAAAAAATGTACTTAACAAGGACAAATGTTTGTTATGTATTGTTAACTAAATGAAATCAGATTGCACAATAGTACTAACATGGTCTTATTTTCTAAGTGTAAGTGTTTATATGCATCAACCTTGAAAAGAAGAGTCTAGTCATGTTTATGCTAAATACCTCTTAATATGTAAGGGAACTTTCTCATTTTTGGTTTTTGCCTATATCTTTTTTTCTCTCTAATAATTGTGAATTGTTAATATAATAATATTTTTAATATTCCAAAGAATTTTGATTTTTTATTCATTCTCCTATAACAAGCAGAATAGGTATTCCAGCTGGGTGTGATAGTATACACCTGTCATCCCAGTGGCTTAGGAGGCCGAGGCAGGAGGATCGCAAGTTCAAAGTCAGCCTCAGCTTAGCAAGACCATGTCTCAAAAAATAAAAGGGTTCAGTGATGAAGCACTGCGGATTCAATCCCTACTACTCTCCCTCTTCAAAAAAGTATAGCTATTTCAGCATGTAATATCAGAAGCCCTCCCTAAAGATTTAAGTGGTGAGGATGGTGAGGATTTGAAGAGTAACTTAAATCTGGACCTCATCATATTCACTCATTCCTTGTTTCTTTTTTTCCCCCTTTTTCATTCTTCCTCTCCTTCTTAATTATTTCCTTTCCTCCATTAAAATACTGAGGGGAAGACAATAACAGAAATCTGATCTAAGTGGCTTATTATTGAAGGCAAATATGAGTCAGTTATACTTTACTTAGGTTCTCCATGGTAGTTTTTGTTATAAAAATTATTATTTATTGCACCCAAAATTGTAATGTATGGGACATTTTTAAAGGAGTAGGACAGATACCATTAAAGTGGTATACTTATATTCTATATTAGATTCTTTTCAAATTATTTCCTTTTGTAGTTAAGGTCATTGTGTATGTAAAAATATGTTTTATTATTCCTAGTATATGTACATTTAAGTATGTTTTCAGGGCTCTATTTTCTTCAACAGCTGCTGTGCCTCACCTATACCTACTCGTGCATTTTCTTATTTAGCAATACTCTTGAATGCTCACTATATGCTTTTAAATGCAAGTGGTACAATGATGGAGAAGATAAGGGTGACCTCTGCCCTCAAGGAAGGGTCTAGCCAGGGACACAGCTACTGTGCTTAGTCCACTGCAAATCTCAATAAGCAGTAAAAGCAATAATTGGGAAGTGAAGTACAGATACTAACGAAAGTCACACAATAACCACCTACTGTCTATTCTCAATATGACCCTTAGTCTTACTTTCATTTATTCCTTTAATGCTCCTTAATTACTTTTCCTCTCTCAAGGGAAACAAATAGAATCAGCAAATCATGATTACTGTTCCTTACAATCAGGTAGGTTACACTAAGAGGCATAACAAAAATAAAATCAATTTAACAAGCTAAGATAAAGAGAACTTTGGATGGTGTCAAGTTCATCTGTCCCATTATACTTATGTATTGTGTACTTACTAAAGAACAGAAGGGAATCTTTACATTAAATATTTCCAAAGGCAGTAACCAGGGGCTATTTCCAAAATGTTTAATGACAGAGACCAGGCAGAAGCTAATCACTCAGAAGGAGGCCTCTCACTGGCTTATGTGTAAATCCCTTAGTCTCCTTATCTGGCAGGTCTGTCTAGGCATCCAGGACAGAGACTAGAATGACTATATAGTGGGGTCCCTGGGAGGTTCAGAACAGTGGCTCTTTGCCAAAAAGTGTGAAAGTCTTTCAACAGTTTAACAACTGGTATGACAGGCATAGCCCTGGAGGAAATGTATCACAGTACTGTGGTGATTTCTGCTCTAGGGATGGACATAAGAGTAGTCAGGACAGTTTTTTTTCAAAGGGGAACATTGCATGTGGTGTTTCTCTGTTAAAAAAAGAAGTGAGAAATTCCATAAGCAGTCAACTGACATTAAATGCAAATTTTATAGGAATTCTACGTAAATATTATAGAGATGGGGAGGAAGTAGGAAGGCATAAGTAGAAAAATCATTTGCCTGATCTCATTGATTAGACACTCTGGAGTACCTACTTATTTAATTTAATTTTAATTTAATTTAGCTTTTTTGTGGTATTGGAAATTGAAGCCAGAGATTCATGCTTCTTCAGCCCTTGAAGTGTCTGCTTATTTTGAAAAAAAAAAAAAAAAGAGAGAGAAGGGAAAGGAAATGAAGGCATAGTATCTTAACTACACTCATGAAATGGCACTATATGAACTCAGAATGTATGTGATAATATTTTAAAAAGTCTGTTCCCTGTTTTTTTTTTTTAGATTTCTTTATTGGAAAAGGCTGGATTTGGAGGTGTTCTTCTATATATTGATCCTTGTGATTTACCAAAGACTGCAAATATTAACTATGATAACTTCATGGTGACGCTGAATCCAGGAGGAGACCCTTCTACGCCTGGCTACCCAAGTGTTGGTAGGTTTGTTGCTTCTTATTCTTCTAAGTGTCACAAGAATTCAATTTATCAGGGCATGCTACCCAAGAGACAGTGAAGTGAATTAATTTTTAGCCACTTCATATTTTACAGTTTAGCTTCTTAGAATTGGAGACTGCCAACCTGTTGGAGTTAAGCTTTTAAAATAAATTATAATAGACTTTGTCTCAATAAATTATAACATTATAAACAGACTGCAAATATGTTTTATGTTACAATTGGAAAACTGATAGATCACCACCATGAGGGGAGGCCACTCCACGTAGGTTGGAAGCATGTACAAATAGTCCAGGACAGGAAATATCTGATGCTACTTTGGGGCAGCTGTGTTACTTCAAAGTGCGGAATCTAGAAGAATACATGGTTTGGTTAGTAAGTAAAAGGAGAAGATGCTAAGTCCTTGATCCACTTTGAGTTGAATTTTGTGTATGGTGACAGATAGGGGCTTAATTTCATTTGGTTATGGATTTTCAGTTTTCCCAGCACCATTTTGTTGAAGAGGCTATCTTTTCTCCAATATATGTTTTTGGTGCCTTTGTCTAATATAAGATAACTGTATTTATGTGGTTTTGTCTCTGTGTCCTCTATTCTATACCATTGATCTACAAATCTTTTTTTGTGCCATGCCATTTTGTTACTATAGCTCTATAGTATATTTTAAGGTCTGATATAGTGATGCCACTTGTTTTACTCTTCTTGCTAAGGATTGCTTTAGCTATTATAGGTCTCTTATTATTCCAATGAATTTCATGACTGCTTTTTCTATGAGAAATGTCATTGAGATTTTGATTGGAATTGCATTAAATCTGTATAGTGCTTTTGGTAGTATGGTTGTTTTGACAATATTAATTCTGCCTATCTAACCAAGGTAGATATTTCCATCTTCTAAGATCTTCTTTAATTTCTTTCTTTAGGATTATGTAGTTTCCATTGTATAGGTCTTTCACTGCTTTTGTTGATTCCCAAGTATTATTATTATTTTAAGGATACTGTAAATGGGATAGTTTCCTCATTTCTCTTTCAGAGGATTTATCACTGATATATAGAAATGCTTTTGATTCATGAATGCTGATTTTATATCCTGCTACTTTACTGAATTCATTTATTAGTTCTAGAAGTATTCTCGTGGAAGTGTTTGGGTTTTCCATGTATAGAATTATATCGTCAGCAAATAGTGCTACTTTGAGTTCTTCTTTTCCTATCTGTATCGCTTTAATTTCTTTTGTCTGCCTAATTGCTCTCCATAGAGTTTCAAGAACTATATTAAATGGAAGTGGTGAAAGAGGGCATCTCTATCTTGTTCCCGTTTTTAGAAGGAATGCTTTTTTCTCCATTTAGAATGATGTTGGCCTGGGGCTTACCATAGATAGCTTTTACAATGTTGAGATATGTTCCTGTTATCCCTAGTTTTCTAGTGTTTTGAACATGAAGGGTGCTGTATTTTGTCAAATGCTTTTTCTGCATCTATTGAGATGATCATATGATTTTTATTTTTAAGTTCATATGTGATGAATTACATTTATTGATTTCCCTATGTTGAACCAACCTTGCATCCCTGGGATGAACCCCACTTGATCGTGGTGCACTATCTTTTTGATATATTTTTGTATTCAATTTGCCAGAATTTTAGTGAGAATTTTTACATCTATGTTCATTAGAGATATTGGTCTGAAGTTTTCTTTCTTTGATGAGTCTTTCCATGGTTTTGGAATCAAGGTGATATTAGCCTCAAAGAATGAGTTTGAAAGTGTTCCCTCTTTTTCTATTTCATGAAATAATTTGAGGAGTATGAGTATTAGTTCTTTTTCAAAGGTCTTGTAGAACTCAGCTGTGTATCCATCCAGTCCTGGGCTTTTCTTGGTTGGTAGACTTCTGATGGCATCTTCTATTTCATTACTTAAAATTGATCTGTTTAAATCATGTATATAATTTTGGTTCAGTTTGGGCAAATCATGTGACTCTAGAAATTTGTGGATGCCTTTGGTATTTTCTATTTATTGGAGTACAAATTTTCAAAATAATTTCTAATTATTGTCTGAATTTCTACAGTGTCTGCCATGACATTTTCATTTTCATTGCAGATAGTAGTAATTTGAGTTTTTTCTCTCCTTCTCTTCATTAGCATGACTAAAGGTTTATCAATTTTACTTCCTTTTTTAAAGAGCCAACTTTTTGTTTTGTTAATTTTTCAGTTGTTTCTTTTGTTTTAATTTCATTGATTTTAGCTCTAAGCTTAATTATTTCCTGTCTTCTACTGCTTTTGGTGTTGATTTGTTCTTCTTTTTCTAGGGATTTGAGATGTAATGTTAGGTCATTTATTTCTTGAATGTTCTGCTCATGGTTTCTTACCATCTTCACTGTGTGATCTACATTCTTTTCAAAATTATATATTTTGATTTCATTGTCTGAAGTCCTGTCTTCCAGGTTATCTATATTCTGTTGTTTATGCTTTCTATTGAGCTTTCAATTTTGTTCATTGTTTCTTTCATTGCAAGAATTTCTGTTTTTTTTTTTATTTCAATATCTCTAATTGCTTTCTTTTGCATCCTGTACTTATGTAGCTCTTTACTGAAAAGATATTTGCTGCCTGTATTTGTTCTCTTATATCATCCTTTAATTTACAGAACATTTTAATAATGTACATCCTGAACTCCTTCTCTGTAATTTCTTCTGTTGTTTTAGCCATAGATTCTAATAATGTAGTACCTTGATTTGTTTAGGACACTTTTTTCTTTTCTTTTTTTTTTTTTTCATGTCGATCCTGTGTCTTTCCTTCTAGCACTGCAGATCTGAGGTGTTACAATTTTTATGCTTTAGGCTTATAGTGCCCCTGCAGGGTTCCAGTACCTCTCCTTGAAGGGGAAAACAATGTTAACAGATCCCAATACAACCAATATATAACCTAAAACTAAATGGTTGCTATTAAGGCATTTTAAGGCATTCACAGTTTTGTCACAATATACAGAAATGGTGAGTTCAATTAATTTCTACAATATAAACAGTAGGTTTGCAAAAGTGTTTACAGTTGCTGGTGGTGGATAAAGAACCTGGGTGAGGTGTAAAATGAGATGTTGAGGGGGTAGGAGGTGAGGATATAGAATTGTTAGATTTTAGGAAGTATGAGAAAGTTGAGTAGTAGCAGGGGAAGAGAAAGGAAATAATTTTTGGGAGAGAAGTAAGTGGGAAGACAATAGAATATGTAAACAAATACATATAAATATTAAAAGAAATTAAAAATGTTAAAATAGGAGATAAACAAATATATAACACAACCATAATATATTATTCAGACATCCCAGTCCTCGGTATCCTAATATATGCCAAGTACTTGGTTTTTGCAAATGTTGGGTATGTGTGGGTGGGAGAATAGAGAGGGAAGAAAAAAAAGTCTCTAAGGAAGAAACAAGGCTTGTTTTGGTTGGAGTTCAGTATCTTTCCTGCTTCCCTTCTCATCAAATAGGTGATGATTTCTGTTATTTTCTGGTATCTTCATACTCAGGATATTGAAGGTTACCAGGGTAAAAGGGTTGGTCTTGGGTGCACAGCACCTGGAATTGGGGTATGGCACCAGCTCTTCCTGATAAAAGACTGCACCTCAAGGATCTCCTTTGGGGCCCACTCATGTGATATAGGTGCCTAGTCTTATCTCCTTGTATTACCTATAGACCTTAAAGTTCCTGGTCTCTAATTTAGTCTCTAAACTGTATCTCACTCACCCCTCCCTTTCTACTTCCTAATCTAGGAGCTTTCTCTCAGCAGGTCTTATGGGTTGCACTCTAGGGGTTGCACACCTGTCTTGGAGAGCTGTTTTATACTAGGCAGTCACTGTGCAGGGTTAGTGGCTACAGGGAGAGCAGGGAGTTTTTGATTATGGATACCTTCCCAGCTGGTGATCCAAACTGGGAGTTGCCACAACTAAAGATGGTGACAAATATATCCCAAGATGGAGGCAGCAGCCTTTAATGATGGGGTATCAGGTCGGGTTGTGGGGGGCGACAGGCAGTGTTATTGGGTGATATGTTCAAAGATGCAGCTCAGACCCAGTGCAGGCTCCATGGGTGTCAGTGGGGCTGCTCTAAGCTTGTCTGTGCTCTGTGTTGGGTTGGCAAGTCTGTCCTGGACCTGCCTCTGCCAAAAGTAGGTGTTTTTAAATCAAGAATTTGAATGTACTCTTCCGAATACATAATCCAAATGGATTCTCTAGATGAAACACAAGAACTCCATAGGAAGCTCTGCTCAGTCAGTCTCATTGCCTAGCCAAATAGCTCTCAATTGTTATGGAACCAGAGTGAAGAGGAAAATGTTTCCAAGTAACATCTGTCCCCATAAACAAGAAAAAAAAAATGCTGGGATCATTCTTTTAACAAAAGCAAGTCTTTGGATCTATTGAGCATGTTAAGTAGTCTGAACCTTATTTTCTTCATAATAAAAAGGAAGGTTATACTGTAACAGTATGTACTTCACAAGATAATTTTCACAGAAGCAAAAAAAAACTTGAGTTACATCTCAGACTTAAGTAGGAATTCTGAAGGAGGGGCCCAACTGACTGTGATCTAGCATGGACTCCAGGTGGCTCTGATGCCACTTAAATATTAGGGAATTGGAAGTTTAATTGGAATTTGTCTTAATTTCCTTGATAATTTATCCAATATTTCAAATATTACATCAGTATATGAAAGACTTTATTAGAACCATGTAGGGGAGGGGAAAAACCCCACAACTTTGTCCCATATCATCTAAATTTTCTTACTAGGGCCCTACAAATTACACTGAAATATAAATTAACAACATAAAAACAGTTTACTGGCACATGCAGCAATACATAGTTGTAGGCGGAATTCTGTGGTGAGGAACTCAAAGGAGTGATTAGGATTTGAAGTTCATATAAGATCTTAATAAAATACAGTTAAAGAGAGGTAATGGGACACAGGAAAAAGGGTATACACTTTCATAGGGGGCAAATGGTAGAAAGAAAAATACATGGAAATTATTTTTTTGATGCTTAGCCATTTGAGTTCTTTATATACTCTAGAGATTAGTGCTTTATCTGATGTGTGAGGAGTAAAAATTTGCTCCCAAGATGTAGGCTCTCTGTTCACCTCACAGATTGTTTCTTTTGCTGAGAAGAAACTTTTTAGTTTTATTCCATCCCATTTATTGATTCTTGGTTTTAATTCTTGCACTATAGGATTTTTAATAAGGAAGTTGGGGACTAATCCCACATGATGAAGATTAGGTCCTACTTTTTCTTCTATTAGACTCATAGTCTCTTGTTTAATTCCTAGGTCCTTGATCCACTTTGAATTGAGTATTGTGCATGGTGAGAGATAGGGGTTGAATTTCATTTTGTTGCATATGGATTTCCAGTTCTCCCAGCACCATTTGTTAAAGATGCTATCTTTCTCTAATGCAGGTATTTGGTACCTTTGTCTAATATAAGATAATTGTAATTTTGTGGGTTAGTCTCTGTGTCCTCTATTTTGTACCATTGGTCTACCAGTCTGTTTTGGTGCCAATACCATGCTGTTTTTGTTACTATTGCTCTATAGTATAGTTTAATTACCCAGTCAACAAATGGGCCAAGGAACTGAACAGACACTTCCCAGATGAGGATAGACAATCAATCAACAAATATATGAAAAAATGTTCATCATCTCTATCAATTAGAGAAATGCAAATCAAATCTACTCTACATCTCACTCCAGTCAGAATGGCAGCTATTATGAAGACAAACAAAGAAAAAGTTACACTCATACACTCCTGGTGGGACTGAATATTGGTGCAGCCAATTTGGAAAGCAGTATGGAGATTCCTTGGAAATCTGGGAATGAAACTACCATTTGTTCCAGCTATCCCTCTCCTCTGTCTATACCCCAAAATCTTAAAAACAGCATACCACAGAAACACAGCCACATCAATGCTGCCCTTCAGTGGATGAATGGATAAAAAATGTGGCATAAATGCACAATAGAATTTTACTCAGCACTAAAAGAGAATAAAATCATGGCATTTTCAGGTAAATAGATGGCATTGGAGAAGATAATACTAAGTGGAGTCAGCCAATCCCAAGAAACAAATGCCAAATGTTTTCTCTGATATAAGTAGGCTGACTCATAGTGGAGTAGGGAGGGGGAGCATGGGAGGAATAGATGAATTCTAGAAAGAGCAGAGGTGTGGGAGGTAAAGGAAGGGGACAGGGGATTAGGAAGCATGGTGGAATGTGATAGACATCATTACCCAAAGTACATGTATGAAGACACGAATTGGTGTCGACATACTTCATATACAACCAAAGATATGAAAAATTGTGCTGTATATGTGTAATAAGAATTATAATGCATTCCGATGTCATATATTTTTTTAAAAATCAATAAAAAAGAAAAACACATGGAAATTAATGGAAGATAAGTCTTGTTTTACTAAGGTTTGTTATGCAGATTCTTTGTGCTGCCTGGTTGACAGGTTGAGCCTGAGCCTAATTTAAGATAAGTGGTGAGAGGGGAGGCAGACCTTTTTTTTTTTTTTTTTTAACCCTTTTTTGACATCTCCAGAGCTTTCTTGCTTGCCTGATTGCCTTCCTTCCTTCCTCCTTTCACATCTTCAGGATCTCAGTTGTCTTTAGCTCAAATAATCCTTATGCCAAAGTGGCATCTTGGAGTGGCATATTTTGCTCCCTAATAATTGCTTTTACCAACTTGCTGTAGGTGTTTAGACTATGCCAAACTATGGTCCAACCACCTTTCTTCTATAAAACAATATAATTTTAGAATTTTAGGTGTCTTTTGAGTTTATATAATAAAATTCTCTTCTGAAACTTGAAGCACAAGAATCTTGATCATTATAGCTACTCAGGTAAATGTGGTATAGTTATTGATATTTACAATAGCTAGTCACAACTTTAACACAGATGATCAATTATAAGTTGAGTTATGCTTATTCTGAAATCATTAATCAGCTATATAACCCAGGCCTCAAATAAGGTGAATTAGAAGGCCAGGAAGTAATTCCAAAAGTAAGAAAGTACGAAATGTGTATGTGTAGTGAGTATTCCATTTGATCTGTGTTGAAATGTGGAAAAGAAAACCTTTACCCAATGTCTAAGCATTAGGATTGTCTGAAGTCTGAACTAGAAATAGTATTAGAAGTCAAAAATCCTTTCCTTTCTGTACACTTCCTTTAATAATTTATCTTCTGAATTTTCTGTGATTATAGTGTTTATTTTAATTTTAGAACCAGGAACAGTGACACATGCCTGTAATCACAGTGACACACATTCAATGCTAGCCTTAGCAACTTAGCAAGGAACTATTGCAAAATAAAAAATAAAAGAATTAGGGATGTGGCTCAGTGGTAAATCACCCCATTACTCAATTCCCAGTACCAATGCTACTATTACTACTACTACTACTACTACTACTACTACTACTACTACTAATAATAATAATAATAATAATAATAATAATTTAATACTGTCTCCAAATAACTGCCTGGTAAATCTATTGACTACTAGTTAATTGAGATCCAAGCTATTTTCTCTCTCTTGACTTGGACGTGAATATTCGTATACCCAATTTCCTACAATTAGTTCTAATTTAAAGCATTGTATCTATGTCCCTCTATTTGCTAGACTCCTCTTTTTTTCTTTTGTTTTAAATTCTGGAGAGTAAAGTCCTTTCAGTGGTTTTACTCTAGTGAAGTGTATCAAATGACACAGTTTATTTAATATTCCCAGTGTTACAATTCAGTGGATCTGTGTGTTGTTTATCTACTGTCTGTTCAACATCACCTCTGCCAACCAAAACTATTCAAAGAATAAAGAATATCACTGTAATTTGTGACAAGTCTTCACCAGGTATTCTTGGTCCAGTTACCTGGACAAATATTGAAAGACTGACTTGAGTTGGCACTAAATCAACTGAGACAATGTTGAACTATTCCCTGACTAAAATAGCAGAAAATATAAATATGTGCCTAGCTGTCAAAGCAAAGTGTTAGACATTCACAGCATGAAATGCCTTGTCACTTGGTTGGGGAAAAATAAAAAGTGTGTTCTTACTATTGCACTATAACTGATGAGAGTGTCACTAGGACACACAAACTATGTCTTGAAGGCTTAAAAAGAACCATTGTTAAACATCTGAATTTTTCAGAAAGTTCAATTTATAAAATAAAAAAATATAGATTATTTGAATTCAACTGTTCCTTTAAAAAAAATCAAAATTTTGTTTTGAAAAAAATTTTGTTAACATCAATTTTCATCACCACACACAGGGGAATTTTCACTTGATTGTTGAAATATCTAAGATTATATGCTACGGAGAACATTTTGAGTGATTATTGTCCTTAGGAAATCAGTGTACCATTTAGTACATTCATCATTCAGAATGTTCTTTATTATTGCAGTGGGAACTCTCTAATTTAAAAGAGTACTGGATCAATAGAGACAATTGCTTTGTTTTGTTTAAGAACCAAAGTCTCCACAAAAATCTATGGTGAATTTGGAGAATAATAAAAATCTGTTTAAAAAATATCAATAAATTTCTATCACAATGTGAGAAGTTATTGAAATAATAGAATTAGTTTTAAATTTTTGTAGCACTTCTTAGTCCATATCTTTTTTTCTTCTCTTTATTATGACAACTTTCACTGGTCCTTTGTTACAGATAAATAAACTGTCTTTGATAAGTGACTTGATTAACAAAAATCACACTTAAATTCCAGGTTATCTAACTTCTGACCTAGTTAGGATTCTACTAATCTTATTTTTTTAAAGTATTTTTAGTTGTAGATGGATACAATACCTTTATTTTGTTTATTTAGCTTTTTCATGTGGTACTGGGGAATGAACCCAGTGCCTCATGTGTGCTAGGCAAGCACTCTACCACTGAGCCAAAACCACAGCCCTAATACACTACTAATGTTATTTTGCATCCATTATATAGCTTAGACATATGAAAATAAGAATTGGAGTTTGGTGTGAACCAAAAAATTCAAATTCAATGCTGAATAATGCTGGGATACAGTTTTATATTCAATAAATGCTTGAGGGTAATGTTAGAGGTGAAATATGAAGTACACTGACAACATTATGAACCTAGCACATGAGTTTAGACAGTATCAAAATGACATCAGAAAAATTTAGACTGAATCATATATAATTATTAATACTCTACCAACTTTTTTACCTACAAAAATAATAACTGTATATTATAAATAAATAAATTTAATGATTAATTAAATTAACCAAAGAATGTAAGGAACAGCACCAACAGAAAAAAGAAATCAGTTTTATTTTTTAAGTCACAAATTATGTGCATTATTTTGGTGGAATATGTTTAAAATATATACTTTCTCTGGCTTTATCAACCTTCTTGTTTAACAGCATTGAACTGTGCAAAATACAATTATATTTTTCAAAAATTTAAATTGTAGTTATACCATGAATACTGCCCCAACTTTTTAAAGAACAGGGAAATAGCTATAGAGAAATCAGTCAAAATACTGTAAAAGAATCAAAATGAGCACAAGGAATAATAAATCAACATACTAAATTTTACTTTCCTCAGCCATTTTTTATGTATCCAGATTTGCCATGCCAGGACCTATAAATGACAGTGGGATAAAACTTTTCTGTTCACAAACATAAAACTCTCAGAGAAAATATCATTAATGTCAGGTATGAACTTATAAAATTCTCTATAAATTATTTTACATTCATTATCAAATAATAAAGGCATGATAAAGATAATAGCAACCTCTTTTTAAACCCCTTAAATTCGTTGCAGTCAATAATATAGTTTTGAATTTCATTAACAGTCATGTTTCCTAAATGATTTTTCAACAATTCATCTGCAAGTATTTTACTTTATGTGGTTATAAGAATACTAAAGTGTACTATTACCTGTGATTGTCACCCATATAAAATTCATTCATTGTGATATATGTGTGTGTTTACATATCAATGCAATATATACATATATATTTTTCATTTCATTTTGTATATTTTATACTTTCTTTTACAAAAACTATTAAAGATATGTTTACTTTCTTTTATAGCTTCACTTTAAGTTCACTCTGTAAATCCAAATTTCAGATAGAAAAATAAGTTAAAAAATCAACTGTGAAACTATTTACTTGTCAGGCTTCATATGCTAATAGCAAAGTGAAAAAATTGTGTGTTGTAAGATCTCACTGCATAATATATTTTTTAATAGGGAAACTGTGGTAGTAATAAAAGAAAATAAATTAGATCTTTTTAAATTTCCCAGTAGCAGTGATGAAAATAGGTATCCATTTATTTTCTTAGTTTCTTTTTGTACTATTTAAATTCTGATATAATTTAAACTTGACGACAAGTTGCAAGAATAACACAAAGAATATCTAAATAGCATTTACCCATATTCATCAATGATTTTTATTCCCCTGCTTACCTTATCTTTCTTTCTATAAGATATGTCTAATATAAATTTAGGCATAAGTATATGTAATCATGTAAATATATATTATATATGTACACTTTTTTCTGCATCATTTGATAGGACAATGATCCTACTCTTTTATTTCTGAATATTTTAGTTTTCATTATGTGAAAAGAGATATATTCACATACAAAACTATAGTACAGATACCAGTATTAGGAAATTCAATACTGATACATTTATAATATATGGTAATATATAATTTATGGTTCACTTCAAATTTCATAAGTTGTACAGATAATGTTCTTTATAGTCACTTTTACTCCTAATCCAGAATCCATCCTGGCTACATAAATTGTGTTACTGCATCTTGATGTTGTCCTTTTATCTGAAATAGTTCCTCAAACCTACTTTGGCTTTTATGTTCTTGTTGTTGTTGAAGAGCTTAGGACATTTATTCTGTGTAATGTTTCTCAATCTGGGCTTCCTTGGTGTTTCTTATGAATAAACTCAGAATATTTATATTCTGTGTGTGTGTGTGTGTGTGTGTGTGTGTGTGTGTGTGTGTGTGAATAGCAGAATATAGCAGCAGAAATACTCTAAAGTGTGCTATTATGTCCTCTCTGTATGGTATCAGGAGGCACATTATATTTTTGATACCATTATTGGTGAAATCATTATTTATTTATTTTTGTACTAGAGATTGACTTCAGGGACACTAAACCACTGAGCCACATCCCCAGCACTATTTGCATTTTATTTAGAGACAGGGTTTCACTGAGTTTGTTTAGCAAGCCTCGTCATTGCTGAGACTGGTTTTGAACTTGCGATCCTCCTGCCTCAGGCTCCCAAGCCATTGGGATTACATCTCTGTGCCACCACACCTGGCTGTGAAGTTACCTTTTACTTTTTACTTAATGTGGAGTATGACAGTGTATATAGTAGTATTTCCTCTTCATTACATAGTGTATGAGGAGATATTTTGAGTCTCTATAAATATACTAATTTTTTCACTTTCATTCTCTAGTCTAAGCCACCAGAGATGATTCTTACCTGAGTCATTCATTAGTAAGTTGGTTGCCAGATGACATTTTTAATTCCATACTTTTTTTCTATATTATTAGACATCATAGTGCTGTAAGGAAGAAATCCCCTTCTTCTACACTCATTCATATATTTACTTATATCAATGGACTATTAGGTGTTGACTTTATGCAATTGATTATAGTTTCTTTCATTGTTTATTTTGATGTTCAAATTGTCCAAGATCTTGCCATCTTCCCATGTTCCCACCATTGTCTAAATGCATGCTCCCTTTCTCATGCAACATGATAGTTCAGGCTGTTTTCTCCATCTCTGGCTTCAGCCATTTTTTTCTAGAATCCCTAGTTCCTTTCACAGGCTAAATATATTTAGAAATGAGCATCTGGGTGCTGGATCTATTAATTATAGGTGGCTGTCATTGTTTTATTCCTCCTATTGGGCAAAGCTAGGAAGATATCTAGATGGGTCAACATAGGTGCAGCAATTAAGAAAGGGATAGATAGGTGTATATAGATGTTGATAGCTTCAATTTCAACCCAGCTCCTATAGGTTTGATTTATAGTCTTCCCTGTTCCATATTTGTAACTCCCCTCACCAACAGTGGGAAATATGATTCTCATTATCATCAGTATATTTATTAATTTGCTTAAGCCTAAAATGGAGATTTGCTGTCCTGGATCTCAATGAAAAACAAGCCTACTCTAAATATTTGTGTGTTTATTTTTCCTTTGAACTGAAGATACACACAAATACTGTGGCCAAAAAATACTTGGGTTATTATTTGTTTTCCCCCTTTTAGTATGGATGTTATTTATTTGAAATGTTTCTATTTTAGTTGTTTTTCCCTTTGTTCTTATTTGTTTCTTTTATAATAAAATGTAATAGGTCCAAAAGTCAGAGTTATAGAAAAATAGATTCTGAGAAGTGTTAGTAACCATTCTTCCCACTCAATCCTTCCACCCCAGTGTACCTACTCTCTATAGGGAATCATTTTACTCATTTATGCTTTGTCTCTTCTGTGTTTCTTTTTTAAAAAGTAAATAAATACATGTATATTGTCTTATTTTTCCTTTGATTTCACATAAACTCTAGCATCCTCTAAATATTCATTTGTACTTGTTTTCTTCCCACTTACCAGTAAAAATTATTCTTGATCGGTTCTTATCGAAATGAATGGCTGAATTCTCAAGAAGCAGATATTGATAGTTTCATTTTTGATCATCAACAAATGCTCATGTAAAACAGGAAGCACAAACAGAATTGGGCAGCAGGAAAAGTGTAACTGTGAACAGTCAATGACAGGTGAATGAATGGTCTATCAGGCTTGTTGTCCATTAGTGGTCTTCATGGCCCAATCTGTATATCCCTCTGCAGTCAGCCATTGGAGATAAGCCTCTCCAAGAATGGCATGCCATGGAGTAAAGGGATTTTCTATAAGGCAAACCCTGAAAATCAGAACAGCTGGAAACTGTCTCCTGCTAATACTCACAGCAGGTGGGCAAGTTCTTCCCTGACAGGATGAAGCAACACAATGAAACACCTGGACAGAACAATTCTATCTGCCATAGAAACTTGACTTTTCCTCCATATGGTCATGAGTTAAAAAGACAAGAGCTGTGGCATTCAGTGTGACCGCCACTAGCCATGTGTGGCTATTTAATTTTTATTGTAAATTAATTAAAGTGAATAAAATTTAAAATGCAGTCAGAGTAGCCACATTTCAAAAGCTTACCGGGCACGATGTGCACACATGTAATCTCTGCCTGAGGCAGGAGGATTGCAAGTTCGAGGCCAGCCTCAGTAACTTAGCAAGGCCCTAAGCAACTTAGTGAGAACTTGTCTCAAAATAAAAATGGCTGGGGAGTTTAAACACCGCTGGGTTCAGTCTCAAAAGCTTAGCAGCCATGTGGCTTTTACAGAGGATTTCCATCATTAGGGAAGATCTACTGGGGTGAGAAGTGCTACAGAATAAAGGTCTAAAATTGTGATTTTATGCAAAATTTGGTGGTTATCTACTGTTTTAGATTATCCACGAGACTGTTTCTGTACACAATCTTGATAATCAAGGATTGTTTGTCTTTTTTTACCACTTTCGTTATTTGAAAACTGCATTTACAAAGCAGACTCTAAGAACCACATATTAGGTATGCTTCATGAATTCTTTTATGGTTTAGTGTTGAACCAAAACATTGTTGAGTGCTCCTAAAGTAAACATTTTCCATTTCCAGAATTCTCTGAAGAGTTTTTGAATTTTAAGTATGTTAAAATAAATCTTGTAATGCTACTTTAAAGTGCTATTGCATTTGCTTCAAACTGCTGGCATTGTAAATTTCAGTTCCATAGAATTTCATTTGAGAGATATATCCTGCAGGAAAAAAAACGTGTTCTACTTTTGTTTTGCCTATCAATAACCACTCAGTCCTAAATTTTTCAGTGAGAATTGAAAAATTATATCTTTGGAATATTGTGTTTTTGAGAGAAAGCTATGTGAGTGTTAGACTTTTGAAGAGAATAAATGTGGACTATTTTTGTAATATATCAAAAGGGAGGCTTTGGTAGTGATTTTGCATGTAAAATTAGCTCTGTCTACTGAAAATAGACAGGTAATGAACTTTTCTTCTTTGACACCCAAGTACCAAGAATTGATGCCACCTGTACATTCACAAAGATTATGACTTACGTTCATGCTTACACCTCCATAGGATTATTGAATACACTGTTTGCTTTCACTTGGGCACAGGGTCTCCTGGAAACCTATCTTCTTCTTTCTTCCTCTCAGTCTCATTATTTTCTGGGGATTGTGACTTGATAATAACCTTAACACAACTATATTTAGTAAATTTGGATGGCCAAACTGAGCTACGCAGTATCTCTGCTTTAGAACTTTCAGACCTCTTATTACTGTGAATGTAGTTTACAAGTCTCCAAAAGCACTAGGTCTGAAAAGTCTTTCAATTGTATTTGGCTGTGGAGTCTGATTGTAGAAGAGCCTCTAGAAGACTACTGCTTATTCATCTGTACCGTGGGACTGCTGGCCTTCAGCCCCTGCCCTTTTCCCTTCCTGCCACAAATCCTTCCCAGTTTTATGCCCCTATCTAGCATAGCTCTGTGGTTTGTACCTCATATTTTTGCGTATGTTATAGCCTAAGATAAGAAGAAAAAAGTATGAAAAGTTGGAAAGGGAAGGTCTGATGGGGTCACATGGTGATGGCAAAGTTAACACCTGTGGGAGCACCTGCTTATGAGTCAGCAGAAAACAAAACACTCAACACCAAAAAAAAAAAAAAAAATCTGGTTGATTGTTTAACAATTAAGGTTGTAATTAGATTTATAATTGAATTTTGGGGACAGTCTAGATTCTGGAAAAAATCAGTGTATTCCAACTAATCTTTTACTCAGCATGATCTGTTCCAGTTCATTGCTAACTATGTTCAAAAATCTGCTTTTCAAAAATACAAATTTGAACAAAACTCTTTAACAGCCTTCTCTAACCAGTCCCTCGGGTGATTTTTTTTCCCATTTCAGTGACAGGAGAGACAATGCAGTTTTATCCTTGGAAAAAATGATAAAATGACAGTTTTTAAGATAATACACATATGCACATTTTCAAGGAATAGGCCAAAAAGATAATGTGCTTTAGGCAATTATTTCTAGAATACATCTCACTGAAATTTTTCACTTGCTCCACAAACACACTTAAGTTGTTACCATGGTATCTCTTTTGAAAGTCTCAGGCTTTTCAATATTCCAAGAATTCTTTGGAATCCATAGTAAATGTTAAGTAGGATAATCACGGCACACTTTTATATTCGGTAACCTTATGGTGGGAGTTGTCTAGTGTTCCTGGGAAGGCTTTTGATACCCTAGGGAAAACTGACAGGAACTTGCATGAGACTCACAATGACCAAATAATATACAGACCTACCAGGATACTTTAAAATGAAAAGATTTGCTATTAGTAATTACACAAGACAACAGACACAGGCTCTCTGGATAGCAGGGTAAGTGGGTGCCATGATAATTGAAACTAAGATTTTCCTGAATATTTGACCATGGAATCCAGGTGATATTCGGATGAGAGGTGTTCTGGGCAGAAATTTAAGTCCCTAAAAATCAAATGGTGAAGTATTAAATCCAATTATCTCAGAATGCAACTATAATTGGAGTTAGAGGTAATTAAGTGTACTGAGGACATTAGAATGTGCCCCCTCTGATCTTATGAGGGTGTCCTTATAAGATTAGGGCTGGGCGTGGTGGCATGTATCTGTAATCCCAGACCTGGTGTGCAGAGTCCCACCTACTAATATGTGGACAGGAACACAGGCTTCCTGGTACACCCCTTCAATGAGCTTGGGATTGGACCTGTACCTTCTCTGGGGTCCAGTCAAGTCAAGAAAGGTCAAGAGGGAGATGAGCAAGAGGAAGTGAGGGAGTCTTAACCTCAGCTGCACTGCAAGCACTGCTGCACTGAAGAGCAGGAAGGCAGAAAGTTGGAGTGGTTCAGAGTTGAACTGGGATAATTAGAAACACGGTGGAGGTTTAAAAGAGATGCAGGGAAACACAGCCTCCAGCAAAGCCTCTGGCAATACAGCAGAACCCTGGAGGAGAGGGAAACAACTGCAGCTGGCACACTGGGCTGGCACACAGTTCAAAGCCACTCTTCAGCAGATTTGAGGAAAATGAAGTTGAATCTCAGTTTCAATGTTGCAAGGAATGACAGTCGCATCACTCATGGACTACAATCACTAATCAAAAGGAAGAGTGCCTGTGTGAAACGAGGGGGTTGGACAGATGATCCTGCTTCACGTATCTCCAAGCTTGCATCAGAGGCTTCCCTTGGCTGAGCGCCCTATGAAAGGTCCAAAGGCCTCCCATCATTTGTGCGTATCCCCCCCTCCCCTTTTTAACTCCACTGTTGTCTGTGAATAATGACTCATAATTTTAGATTTCTAGCACTGGAAAGAACCTTGGAGATCACGGATATTCTCTTTTCCACATTAAAAATGAAGAAATAGAAGACTTGACTTCTCGGTTTGCATGATTAAGTAGCAAGGCTGAAAAGGATGCCTTCAA
Organism: Ictidomys tridecemlineatus; assembly: GCF_052094955.1. Classification (NCBI taxonomy): domain Eukaryota; kingdom Metazoa; phylum Chordata; class Mammalia; order Rodentia; family Sciuridae; genus Ictidomys; species Ictidomys tridecemlineatus. The sequence goes on from NC_135479.1 coordinate 119,786,710, forward strand.
TTTGTCTTTAATTCCTTACAGCATTTAGCTGAACACTCAGCACATACTAGTCCTGAGCAAAAGAATGAATAATATGTAATGAGAATAGGCACAAAATAGAAGTGGCGATCATTACCGGAGGTGCTCACTGCCTTGAGAAATGTTTCTTTTTCCCAGAGAACTGTATGTAAAAACGTACTTAAAAGATTGCTAATAATTTCATAGGACTCATGGATCCCCTAGACAAATTATCTTTTGTTAAAATCCTTATGGACTGAATCCATTACCAGTTTGGATAGATCCTGTGTTCAGGGGTAAAAGATGGAGAATATAATTTGGGAGATAAATTTCTCTTGAGGGGAAAAGTTTCTGAACTAATAACAAAATGTGTTAAAATCTCAAAGTGGGATATTTCAATTACTCTTAGCCTTTTGAGTTTTCAGTATTTTGTGTAAGATATTTGAAATCATGGCTAAAGCTTTGATCATTTTATTTTCTCCTTGCTAAACCAAGAACAAAACAATATGGGTCATTTTTGTGACATCACTCAAAAAATTTATATTGTGTTTAGCTGATAGTATTGGACACAGAATACTAAGCTTTTCTTGTTTTGGACAAGAGAAATATTATAAACTTTATAAACATGAAAGTATAACATAATTTGAACTGTTATAAAATCATCTTTAAATGTAATGAAGTAGGTATTGGTGGAAATTGTAAGTATAACATAATTTGAACTGTTATAAAATCATCTTTAAATGTAATGAAATAGATATTGATGGAAATTGTGACTGTTTGTATATTGGGCTTTGCTTTGTAGTGCAAGGATGCCCAGATGGTTGGCATCAGGATGGTGAACAGGGCAGAGCTAAGTAAGCTCTATGGTCTCTTTAAAATCTGCACTCTATTTTTTGCCCCTGGATGAAATGACCCTCAGTGCTGGGAAGATGCCCACTGGTATGATGCCTATCCCCTTACATTTGTATATGAGAGGAATACCTAGGAGACCTGACCAGCTGGACAAATTTTCTCTTTCACATAAGAAGGCAGTTCTCAGCAGCAGGTGTTAGGAACAGCTAAGTGTCAACACAGCTTCTTCAATGGCCCTTGGCTATGAAATCAAATCACTGTCAGGCTCTTCAGGATGCTCATCAGCAACTTTTTGGTTCTGCTAAAGTAAAGAAACAGTGAAGCCAGGCTCCATGGTGCATGATTGTCCCAGAAACTTTGAGAAGCTGAAGCCGGGGGATTGCAAGTTCAAGGCCAGCATGGGCAACTTAATGAATCCTGTCTCAGAATGAGAAAATAAGAAGGGCTGGAGATGTTGCTCAGTGGTTTAGGGCTTTCCTAGCATGTAGTAGGTTCAGTACTGCAAAAAAAGCAAAAGACAAAAAACAACAAATAAAACACACACACACACACACACACACACACACACACACACACACGCGCGCGCGCGCGCACACGTGCACGAAATGAACAAGATCAGACCTTCTTGTTTTCTTCATGATGTTTTTATATTTGCTAATGGTTCCTGTCTTTATAAAGAAATCAGAAAGATTTAAAGCACAAGAAAGCAGAAGCAAGTCCTCTTATTCAAGAAGGTAAAGGGCCAGAGGGAACTAAGTTGTCTAAAGACCAAGTACAAACAGTTATAGTGAATCTAGAAGAATAAGGTGTTTCAGTTAAGAGATTCACTATGATGCACAGACATCTTCCTTGATGTATACAATCAATTACAGAGAAAATTTGGCTTCAACTAAGTGTTTATATATATTGTGATACACATCATAAAATTCAACGTTTTATAAGTGTACAGTTTACAATGTTTAATGTAGTTGTGAACCCTGTCACTTCCACCAATTCCAACACGTTTTCACTCACATTTGCATCACGAAGCCTGTACCCACTAGCAGTTATTTCTCATTTCTTCCTCCATCTTATGGAAACAACTAATCTAGCTTCTGTCTCTAGGAATTTCCCATTCTGGACATTTTATATAAGTGGAACCATTCAATACATGGTCTTATGTGACCAACTTCTTTTATTTAGCATGGTAATTTCATGGTTCATCCACATGGTAGGATGTGTCAGTACCTTCCTTTCTTTTTATGACCAAGTAGTTTCCCTTTTGTGGATACACTACAAAGTGTTTATCCATTCATCAGCTGATGAGTATGAGCTTCTCCACATTTTTGGTACTACAATGCTGCTGGGAACATTCATATACAACTTTTTGTGTAAAAATATTATACTTTCAATTCTCTTTGCTACATACCTAGGAATAGAATTGTTGGGTCATATGGGGACTCTGCTTAACATTTTGAAGACCTGTCAGACTATTTACTATAGCAGCTGCATGGATTCAAATTCCCACCGGCAATATGTGAGGGATCCAATTTTCTATAACCTTTTCTTTTGCTTTTATTTATTTATTTTTTTAGTCATCCTTAAGATATGAGTCATTGTGGTTTTGATTTGCTTCTTCCAATGACTAATGATATCAAGTAACTCTTCATAACTGTCTACTTGTATGAGCAACTTTTCATTCTTGAATATTGTGTAGCTTCTTTGGAAAAATACATATTCTATACATTTGTCCATTTTTCCTTTTTTGGTTGAATTTTATGAATTTTCTTTATCATTACGTGATTTGTAAATCTTTTTTTTCTTCACTTTAGATTGTCTTCACTGTTCTGTAATGTTGTTTGATGCACAAGTTTATAATTTTGAGGAAACCCACTCTATCTCTTTTCTCACTCTAGTTACTTGTACTTTTGGTACCTTATATTAATAGTGTTGAGAAGATTTATCTCTATCTTTTTATCTTGGTTTTATAGTTTTAGCTATTTCATTTAGGTCTTTGATTCATATTGGATTAATTTTTGTATGTAATATAATGTGGGGATCGAATTTTATTCATGTGCATGTGGAAAGCCAGTTGTCTTGGTAACATTTCTTGAAAAGCTGTTCTTTTTACATTTGAGTATCTTCACATCTTCATTGAAAATTGACTAAGCATAGTGAAATGGGTTTATTTCTATACTCTTCCTTTTGTTCATATTAATCAATATGTCCTAATTCTAGTAACACTTTCTTGATTATAGAAAGTTTAAAAATTGTAGAGTGTGAGTTCTCCAACTTTGTTCTTATTTTAACAATTCTGAGTCCTTTATAAATGCACATATGAAGCTTTAACTACTTTTTGAAAGTCCGAGAGGGAGATGACCAGTCAGACCAGAGGTCAAATTTCTTAGGTAAGGAGATGAAATACTTCTAGATGTCAGAGGAATTATGTATGGGTAGGACACAGGACTGCAAATTGTATAGGATGAGAACGTAATGATAAGAGATATCATACTTGCATTTGATCTTTCAGGCAAAATTTTACACTGTTAACAGTGGTCACTACAGTTGATGGCAGTCCTTGTTTGCCATTCCAGTGTTGAGCTGAATTCTCACTCCTGGTACTTTGTGAACAATAGAATTCTCTTCATATCTACCTACCTATGGATCTTCTCTCAATCTATCTTCCATCCATTCATCCATTTATTCATGTTCCTATCTTCCTTCTCCCAAATAACACAGAGGTGCTTACACAAAGTAAGTCTCAGGAGGTACTTTGGATGTTTTATGTTTAATTTTCTAAGGGAGATGTTTTGACTTCAATAAATTATGCTTATTTCCAAAAACCAAATAAATATAAATGAATTTTTAAAAATAACTACTTTTTAAATTTCATTTATTTATTTAAGTATATACGACAGCAGAATGCATCTTGAGTCATTGTACACAAATGGAGCACAACTTTTCATTTCTCTGGTTGTACCTAATGTTGCATCGCACCATATGACCAGTCATACATGTACCTAGGGTAATGATGTTCATCTCATTCCACCATTTTTCCTTCCCCCATGCCCCCTCCCCTCCCCTCTCTTCAATTATAGCTTAATATTTTTATTTCTATCTTCAAAATCCTGTTCATATATATATTAATATATATGTGTGTGTGTATATATATACAAACACATATATGTATATATATGTTTTATTTTATTTATATATATAAAACATATATATTTGTTTTTGTTTTATTTTGTTTTGTTGCTTACCAAAATATCACAGCTGATATTATCCTCAGATAATGCTTTTCATCATTTCTAAACTTTAATCCTCCAGGGTGAAAGAAACTGTGCTTTCCTTATGGAAAAGTCCAATACAATATGGTACCAATCCGTTATGTGTGTTTTTAGTGTAGTGAAATTTAAAACAATATTTCTTTAAATGCTACAGATTGAACAATAGTTTTGTAAATTTATCAATACATTTCCTATACTATGCAGGAAAAATTATGAGTTGTAGAACTGTTAATAATAAATAGCAACAATGTCCTTTCATTTTCTCCTCCCAAATAACTTGCAAAACAGTAAATGTCCCTGGGTTTAGAATTTCTTCATTTTTCTTCATTATACACATGAGCGAGAGAGAGAGAGAGAGAGAGAGAGAGAGAGAGAGAGAGAGAGAGAGAGAGAGAGAGAGAGAAAGGGATTGAATTAGAATATTACCCTCCACCTAGGACCCATTTCCTTATTATTTGTCCTAATAAAATCTGTATAGATATTAAAGTGTATGCTATTAATTATAATAGCCTAAGTTACTTACTGAGCATTATTAAGGGTCCAGGTTGACAGTTGAGAAATCCATATATATCTGTGTATATCAATCTATCCATCCACTGGAAATTGATTGACCAGGTACACACTTAAACCCCTTCACAATCCAATCTTCTATGCTGCTATTTAGCTCCCCAGGCTACCTGGTCTGTCACGTGTCTCATGGGAATCTTCTATAGGTCTTCTGGGAGCTTGTTTGTGTCTTGTTCATGTTTTTCTTTCTTTTCCGTTGAGAAAATCAGAAAAATGGGAGCAGAGGGAGTAGGGTAGTCTGATAAAGAGAAATTGATGATGGAATACATAGCATATGCAGGACATGTTTAAAAATGAAATTTCTGATAAAAAGTATTTAAAGTGAAAGAAGACAGTAGATGGGCACGTCATAGAGTAAAACATTGAAGAGATAAAATGAATGGAAGCACTACCAGAGCAATCTATGTTTTCGTCTGTAAGAGGAAAAGGTTGAGCCAGTTTTGCTTAGAAAAGAATCTTCCTTCTGTGCTGAGGGCTTTGGAACATATTTTAATCCTGAAGTAACTCCATTTCTGCCTCATATACCCAGTTCTGCGAAAACACACTGGCTTAAAGCTGACAAGCTGCCTGGTATTTTCTCTGCCAGGATCATCCATGATCATGAGCTGCTTTATAAATTTCCAGTGGCATTGCTAGCATTGCTGACATAGGAGGTCAAGGTTCTTATATGCTGGCTTCCAGGTCAGTCCCATTGCATTTGGCAATGTTCTTACCAGGTGCATGAAATCAGCACTTCTCTTCAACAACTTGTCTTTGGGTTACTTGATCTGCTTCTACTTTGGCATCCAACTTTTCAGCTTACTTGAAATTCAGAAGTTCAAAGAGGGAGAAACCATGCTCTCATTTTCTAGCTTAATCTCCATAATCTAACTCATACTGTTAGTATGGGATGCTTATTTTGCCTGCTATGTTTTTGGTGTGCTCAGCCTCTACATGTGTGAAATGTAATTGCCAATGTAATGGTGCTAGGATATGGGGCCTCTAATAGATAATTAGGCCATTAAGAGGATTAATGCCTTTCTCCTGGGACTGAATTAGCCACAGTAAGAGCAACTTGTTATTAAGTAAAGCTGCCCTTTGTGTTTTGGTTCTTTTGAACATGTTCATTTGCCCTTCTACACTCCATCCTCAGAAGTTCAATGGACGTTGGCACCATCCTCTTGGATTTCCTAACCTCCTGAACCATAAGCTCAAATCAACTTCTATTCTTTATGAATTATCCAGTCTCAGGTATCCTGTTATAGCAACAGAAAATGGACTAAGACATCACCCATAGCAACTTTGTAGGTGTATCATTAACTTGGTAATTATGAATTATTGACACATGGGTTTATTATGGAAATAAAGAAATGCAATCTTTCCTCACTCATCTAGAAATACTTGAGAAATTGATATGAAAGGTATATTCCCAATACTGATAAAAAATACATTAGAGTTATAAAACATATAAGTATTACAATGACTGTATTAACTTTTGGTCATTTCATATTCAAACAATTCTGAAAAGCAATCATTTATTAAGTGCTAAGCACTTTTATAAACATTTAAAAAGTAGTTTTTATTCATAAAAAATTATATGAGGTAGATGTTTTCATTATTGTTGCTATTATTAATACCTATTTTACAGAGGAGGAAATTGGAGAAAAATAAATTAAGTAGGTTGCCTAAAGCAATATAGGTAATAAATATAATAATTGAGATTGAATTCAAGTAGAGTCCAACTCTATGTCATTTTTCACCACATTGTACAGCCAAATTAACTGGTAGGTCAGGTATTGTCACCATCTCAAAAGACCAAACAAACAAACAACAGGAAAGCTCAGGTAAGTTGAGTAACTTTCCTTAAGTAATACTTCTTCCTATATTTTACTCTTCTACTCTTACACTAAATCATGTTTAATAGCATACATGTCTATTGAGGTGCTTTCAGTGAACATTTGCTGAATTATATAATATTAAAGAGACATATGGAGGAAATGATATTTTTAAAATGCTTTCTGATGTATCTTCCTTTGGGGTCAATTTCTCTCTGACTACAGATCCAGGGAATGTGGTGTCAAAGACCACTTCTTGAAAAATGACCATATGATGAAAGAACACTTATTTTCAGACAAAAAGGGCCTTTCTGGTTTATGGAAAGATAGAGTGAATGTGAGAGCAAATTCTAGAAAGATGTTGGTCTTCTGGATTCTAGAAAGAAATGACCTGCGATGCACCATTCCATCTTGATTCCAATGTGGTGATCGCCATGGAGGAGAAATTGTAGTATGTATGTTGTGTTTACACAGAGGACTCACAGTGTGGCATTGAAAAAGTTTCCTTTGCCAATAATGCAGCACATAAGAGTTTCGAATCTGTTGACCTGGTACAAGACACTCTGGTAATCTGCAGTCTTATTGCAGAGATCTAGGATGGGAAGTAGACAGGCAGAAAATGTTTGGTACAAATAGAGCAGGAGTGAGGTCTATTCTTAAGAAAATTGTGAACATTGAATAGAGTTGAGAAAATAATTCATATAAATTTTTGTCATCCATTGACTTTTATGACCATTTTCAATAGAATATTTAATAGAATATTTAATAATGGCACATAGGAAATTGCTGTGGAGCCTTGCAAAATGCTAGAAGATCCCAACATGGTCTTCTTGTGGACAATGGGCCTAATTTCCTGCAAGAACATGAAAGTGTTTTTTATTAAAGCAACACTGAATTGAATTTACTCTACCTAAAGTAGTATTTAAAAGAAACAGAGTGAGATCGATTTAATTGCAAATTTGTTCTTCCATTTATCCAGGAATAATGAAGATTCAGAGAAAATATATATCAGTTGCAATGTTCAAATAAGATTAAAAATTTAAATTGGCATTTTGGTGCATATTTGAAAAAAGTATGTAGATCTTTTTGATCTTAAGAATTTATTACATTTTGGGAATATATAAATAAAAATATTTATTATAAAATTCAAATAGTACATAAAAAATGAAGAAAAACTTTCTAAAATTCTCTCACATTGAGATCACCTGCACTATTATTTAATGGTCACACTTTCATGCATCTTATACAAGAACATGTATAAAGGCACATGTATTATTTAACGTGAGATATTATGCATTTCATATGCTATGTTTACCCATCTTCTCTAGTGTTATCACCTTCACCTCAGCATAGTGGAATTTCCTTTTTATTTATTTTTAATCAAAGTGTGTACTTATACCATAAAAGGTGCTTAGAAAAATTCAGAGTTTCTTTCTATTTTCTTATTAGCCACTCGAATAGAGTAGTTGTATATTATATATGTGAGTGGTTTAAAAATCTGTCAAAATGGTTCAATAACTCCAAGACAGAATGACAGAAAGAAAACTGTTTCTCTGGCTGTGGTTATATTGATACAGTATTAGGGAGATCAAGAGCCTAGCCCAACCTTCTCATTTCACAGATGAGGAAACCGAGAGTGAGAGGGTGGAATGGCATGCTTGAGGGGATAAATGATGTGCTCGATTTTTTTCAACAGCTTGTTAACAGCAGGTTAGAAACCATGTTTATCCTTCTTTGAATCCATCCGTGAAACTAAACACGCTTTGTGGGTTGAACAGATATTTCAATGAACAAAATAAAAACAGCAACACCAGTAATTATTTATTGAGCAACTATTAAATGTGAGGAACTGTGTCAGGCTTTTATACAAATATATCCTTGCAAAGCAAGTCTTATCATTAACATTTTGAAGATGAGGAAAATTAGGTGCACAGAAGGCAAGTCACTTGCTCTCATCAGGCAGCTCCTGACTGCAAAGCCTGCGCTGCTCCTCTTACACTGGGCTGCCTTCCAACAGCAGCGGCACCCGGAACCGGGAGGCCGGTGACTCAGAGCTTGTTAAGCCACCCTCAGCATTAATTTTCAGCTTTCAATAGATACTGCTGACAGCTCTCCCTTTTGTGAAGTGGTGAATTCAGCCAAAGAGGCCTTGGGTTGTCTCATCTCTTTGCAAGTGTCCAGCCTAGGATCTATTAGCTGGTGAAGCAAGTTAATGCTTTGTACTTTATGAACAGAACTGATGCAGTAGAAATTGGCTATTGACTCTGCATTTAAGAGGAATATTTAAAACTAAATATACTAGGTCTACCATCAGGCTCCATAGGATGCTTGGAACACAAGGTGGTTAAAGTGATTAAATCAGCTCCTTTCAATTTTTACAAGGACATGCTGCAGGACCACATAGTTGTGCTCAGTGGGAGGGCAGAAAGCAAGCAGGCACTCTCACCGAGGTCAGTCAGGAAACTCCAAGATGAGGATGGGGATGAGGATGGGGATGTTGTGGTCCATGTGCTTGTGTGATCCAGGCTTCATGTCCAGATTTCTTTAACGAGGTGAAATAAGTTTAGTTAACACGCAGGACAAGCATAGCAAGTGTTGGTGGCTTCCAGAGACCGTGTAGATACCAAAATATTAGTTCTATGTACAAAATCACATTTTCTTACTTCGCAATGTTTCTAATTTAAAGAAGGATATTGGTGGGGGATTATCATAGACCTTTGTATGGAATTCCTAGGCCTCCCATACAAAGTGACATAAATGGAATTTCTTAAAATAAAAAACAAAAAAACAGAAATGCATTCTTTCTCTGTTCTGAAGGCTAGAAGTGCAAAATTGAAGCATTTGCAGGACCATGCTCCCTCTGAATTTTCCTTGCATCTGACTGGCTTCCAGTGGTTGTCAATAGTATATGGTTCCTGACTCTGTCACTCTCCATTTTTTGCCCTCATCTTCACATAGTTTTTTTTCCTTCTGTATGTGACTTTGTTTTTATGCCACTTATAAGAACTCTAGTGCTTAGATTGAGGGACACCTTGATTTATATAATTTTCATTTTAGTTATGTCTGCAAAGACCCTATTTCTAAATAAGACCACATTCACAAGGCCTGAGGGTAGCACTTCAATATACCTTTTATGAGGAAACACTTCAACCCACTTCAACTGATTTTCTTTGAACTAGAACAGAATGATTACATTAAAATTATAAAATTTTTCAAAACCACAGAAGCAGAAAGAAAATAAAACACCCCTGTGAATCTTAGCAAATAAATACTTGTTCTTAATATTTATATATTTTTCTCTTCATATACATAAACATGTATGCATAGCTTTTGATTTTAGTTTTACTAGTCCCTTGTGTCACAGGTGTTGTTGAGCTCTTGATAAGCAGAATGACTGAAACTAGCATGCCCCCCATCTTCAGAGAATAAGAAACCGTACTTGTCATACAAATCAATAATTCCACTGAGCAAGTGCTACAAAAAAAGAGATGCTCAATGCTATCATAACCCGTTGGAGAATGATAGTGAGAGAAGCATTCGAGCCCAGATCTGAAGTATGTTTAGCAAAGACTATATGAGTCTGCAAAATGCTAGTTGACCAGGCAGGGAAGAACATGTCCCAGAGCTCTGGGGTAACAGCTGGTATGACACAGAGACATAGGAGTCTGCCAGAGGTGGGAAGAGACTTAAGCTCTGAGTCAAGAAGAAAGTGCAGGATGTATAGGCCATGTTAAAGAATGCTATCTTCATCTAAGGACCAAGGAAAGTCAACTTTGCTATGCACATTTACTTGTAAAAATGCTGGCTTCCTTCTTCAGACAACAGATACACTGGCTTCAGCATCTGCCTCTCTTGTTCTTTCCTCTAAGTGTGTTTGTGGGGTGTGGGTCCATTGGTGAAGACCGAGGTTCAACGTTTCTCTGGGGGAGGTAGAAGAGTTAGCCAAACCCCTCTCTCTTTGCACCATAGTCACAACGTACCCTTTCTTTCAAACTGCGTCAATAACTGTCAATAACTTGGTGAGTCACTGAATCAGGGTTCATGCCAGGCCTCGGGCCTACTCAGGTTCCTTTCTTCTAATACTAGGGAGTTTCTGGTTAGCCCAAGCAGAGGGACAGGCTGTCTCAAGGGACATCCTTAGCTCTACTTCCCAGGCACATGAGGACAGGTTTGAATTTTATAGTTTTCATCTTTGTGTTTCCAGTGCTTGGGACAGTGACTCACGTGTAATTGTTGGTTGAATAGAAAGATGAGTGGCTTTTATTCTACTATCAGAAAGACATAACTATCATGAATCCCTCAATTTTTCTCTGCATTTGTAACTTCTCTGGAAACACTTAAAGCATACTTACAGTCTCTCATGCTTCTAGTTAAAAGTCTAAGTTTTTATTTAAAAAATTAATTAAATCCTTAATGAAATCTTTTAATCAGAAAAGGATGTTCTCAGCAATACCTTATTCTTTTATTTTAGTAGACAGATTTTCTTTTTTCTTTTTTCCTTTGCTACCATGCTTTCTGTTTATCTCGCTTATTCATTTTTAAAAATAGTAAGCAAAATAGAGCAGAAAATCAACAAAGATATGCTCCTGTCTCAAAATATTACTAACTTTAGTCCTAACTTAATAGCCCCACTACCTTGGAGTAGAGGAACAGCAAGGAGCTGATCTCTGTCCTTGGGAACATGACCGGAGGACACTGAGCCTGAGCTTTTATCCTTTTGATACACTCTGCTTATTTTGATGTTTTGTTGAGAATGCTCCTGGGCACTTGAAATTGATGAGCAAGTGTGTGTCAAGGGCTCAAATACAGTCAGAGTGGTAATTCCAGAGGGATGGCCTGGGGTATTCTAGAATAAAACTTTGATGTCACCAAGACTTCCTTTGTGTATTGCACCCACATTTTAAGTCTCTTGTCCTCCTTCTAAAGATTCAACTGGGAGTTGTGCTTGATAAATAGGAAGAGGGATGGAAAAAAAAGAGATGACATCATGACTTTCTCCTAGGAAGGACGGTCTCTCAACTTAAGACATTTGTGTGGGAAAGCCAAGAGGATTACAGTAGACTAACTCCCTTCCCTTGTATTTCTATAATTAAGTCAGTGTCCTCTGCAGGAGGGTAAGGGTAAACTTATTCTCAAAACCAACTTACTTCTTTTTTTTGGGGGGGGGTGTACTGAAGACTGAACTTAGGGGCACTTGACCACTGAGCCACATCCCCAACCCTGTTTTGTATTTTATTTAGAGACAGGGTCTCACTGAGTTGCTTAGCACCTCACTGTTGCTGAGGCTGGCTTTGAACTGGAAATCCTCCTTCCTTAGCCTCCTGAGCTGCAGGGATTACAGGTATGTACCACCACACCAGGAAACTTGCCGCTTTTTGAAATTTTAAAGTCCTAAAATAAAATGAATTTTGTAAAGTTTAAATAAAATTATCTCGCTATGGGAAAACAAAACAATTTTAAAAATAAATTGAGATATTCCATGCTGTGAATCGAATCCTTTCTTTATCTTAAAATGGATATTTTCATACACATATCCAAATAGTCCTGGCACTCCTTTTTATTTAAAATAGAAACGACCCTAGGATTCCTAAGATAGCTTATACTTTTCCTGAAGAAGACAAAAGCAGCTTTGAAATAATAAAACATGAATTGTGCATAGTTTCATATGTTCACTAAATATGCTGCACACCTCTAATGCCCAATGTGCCCCACAGAATGACTTCAGTGAGCCTCACTCTTCAAGGCCATATGGGAGAAATGTAGTTTAAGTTGGCAAAACTCCTTTTGTTTAATTGCTATTATCTGTAGTATCTTTGTTGTTGAGAAGCAATGATGCATTTTTTTCAATCAAATGATAACTTCTCATAACTCAATAAACAGGCAATGTTTGTACAATGTTTGTACATACTAATACATACGGCGAAAAAATCAGAATTGCATACACATCTATATAATTTTAAGTTTATACATGAATAACCCTATACACATACACTCATGCTAATATCAAACAGGTATTTTTCCATATGTGATTTTTTTCATTCAAATGTAATTAACTCATACTATAGATTAAAATGGTGAATAAATGTGAAGTTGGATATTTCACTCTGGATAGCAGAAGACAGATAGTTAAACATAAGTTATGAGGAAAGAATACAGAAAATATTGATTATAGTAGATTTGGTACTTGCAGGGATGCTGGTGACCTTGTGGTGCTGCAGAGATGGGGAAGTCATGACAGAAATTTAGATAACCTTCAAGAGTTGAAGCTGGTATAGCTTATCTAAACAAACAACCAGATGGGGAATGATGGCAGCAGACTGGAAGGAAAGGAAAGGGAGAGTATAATGGAAAGAACAAGTGGATTTTTCTAAGAAATTCCCAATTAGCCACTTGGAAGTGGGGAATGTGTCTACCTGATCTTAAAGTTAGTGCATTTTAAAAATAATTGAGACATTCCATTAGACCACCATGAAGTCCACAGAACTAGCAAGGTGTAAGTGGTGGACACTCTTCAATATGACTTCCACCCCAATGCTGCTGGGTAGGTAGCTATGATAGAGTACTTGCCTCGAATGTCAGAGGAGACTCTGGGTTCACTCTCTAGTGGAGAGAGAGAGAGAGAGAGAGAGAGAGAGAGAGAGAGAGAGAGAGAGAGAGAGGAAGAAAGAGAGAAAAGACAAAAAGAAAGAGAGATAATGCCATCTTTGCACCAAGAGGATATGAAAAGATTTGTTACTTATATAATGAGGGTTTCTGGGGAAATCAGGCAGCTTTCAAGAGGATACCTAAGTAGCAAGACAGGAAACTGGCTGTACTTTTTTTTTATGGTAGTTAGAGGATGGAACCAGGCTGTGGGTTCCTGTTTTTGGTTTGAACTTTCACTACCAAAGAAGGGGTACCTAGGCTTACTTCTCAGCTAGTTTCAATATGTAGGGCCATAGGGAAGGAACGGTGAGGCTTAAAAGCTCTCAACAGTCAAACGTCAAAACTGGAGTCAGACATTTTATTATATAAGGGGATGTAATGAATTGTATACTGAGACATCATCTGACAAGTTTAACTACCCCAAAATTCCAACTGCAGATAATTTAGTCCAGGGTTGAGATAGGTTTAAATCATTCCTCATGTTTCTTACCTTGTTAGTTGAGGGCTATCAAATCCTGAAATATTTTCCTTTCCTCCAGTTAGATCTATCCCTAGTGACCATCAGAGTCTGAAGAGAGGGAAATACACAGAAACCTCAATAAACAATGCTTTCATAGGGAACAACACTGGAGTGCAGCTCAGAGTTTGTTTCTGAACTCATATGGAGCAGAAGAATTGAGCAGTAGCCTGACAAAAAGGGCACAAAGGTATAATAGGAAGATTCAAAAGGAAAGAAAATGTTTTATTTGTCTCAAAAGTTTGCTGAATTGTGTGTGTGTGTGTGTGTGTGTGTGTGTGTTAGAAAATGACAGTGGTTTTAATCCAATATGAGCTCCCACAGGTAATGGTGTTAAATTTGCCACTTATTCCTGACATGCTTGGAACCAAGCAGATATTCATTACTTCACCAGCTATCATTGTCTCAAAATCAATGAACTCAGAAGGAGAGGGCATTTACACTAATTCAAAAAAGTGATATAGTTGAGTTTCTGTTTTCTCTTAAAACATCAAGTTTGTGTCTATGTCTGTGCATGCGTGTGCGTGCGTGTGGTTGCTACTATTGTTCATTTGCAATTCTTGTATATTTTATATCTAGATTAAATAATCTGATTCTATGCTTTTTCTTTTTTTTAATTTTAGAAAGTTAAGATAATAATAACCATATTTATTCAGTATGTATTCACATGAGGTTCTGGGTATTCCTGATTACCAAATCAAATAAAAACTAAAAGATAAAACAACATAGTTCTTGATACAGATAACATCATAGATCACTAGTGCCTTAAAGATTTCAAAGACGAGAAGACTCAGGTTTGTTGAATGTAGTGGTTGACCTGGTTTCCAAAATTTTCTTTTCAGGTGGTTGTTGTCCTTGTGTTGAGTGTCACAAAGCATTTCCAAGAAAATTTGGGTTTCATCAATATGCAAGCTGGCTGGAAAGCAAAATGATTTGAAATATAGCAACCACTTATTTTGAAACATCCATTTCCCTCAAATCTAGTTTTCAAATATAGCAAGGTTTCTGCTCAACATATTTTGTCGAACTTGTTAGTATATAAAAATAACTTCTGTGTCTAGGAAACAGCCAAATGAAAACTAAAACCATCAAAGATGTGCTTTATAATAACAAAGAATCATATGGAAATTCTGTCACTTGGAATTGCCCAACAGCTGGGAGGTTGACATCATCTGTGAAAAACATGTGTTGTTTGCATACCTATAAACTGTTGCCAGAATCAAAATGCTGGTGCCATCTCTCTCTTAGATGCCTATGAGCCACTGAGTCTTTCTAGACCTATGTCCCATATTCATTTTTCAGCCTTTGTTTCTAATGAGTCATTTTTCAAAACAATTGTCCAACTAAAATGCAACATTTGTGCATCTTATCAATGACACCTTGACAACAACCGCACTTTGCAATAGTAAAACATTAGCAGTGTACGCCAAATCAATCTTAAAAATAAATCACATGAAAACATTACTGTTTTACAGAATAAAACTATTCCTTAATTTTCCACAATTTAGGTGAAAAGTTAAATTCATGAAACAGATATTATTTGTAAATTTATAACCAACAGTACCAGATAGCAAAATCTTAACACAATTATAATATTCAGAGAATAATAGGAAAACAGGAAGGAAATACTCATTTTCAGGATCTAGTTATATTACGAAAATATTGATACCTTTAAAATATGCTCATCACTCCTGTCCAATGATGATTCTAATGCATATTTTTTTCTATATTCTATCTTAAGTTTTAGTTTTTAAAAATCAGAAAATTGTGTTATCTGTTTTTCATTTGACTTGAATTAATTAAACTTTGTATACATTACTTTTGAATGTAGGTGACTTACAACATAATAAAGTTTTTACTCTGGAATAAGATAACTATTTAAACAATCAACCACAGGTTCAGTATTTTAGGCACTGTGGAAGAAAAATAAAAATATGATATCATTATGAATAACTTAACTGACTTTTTTAGGTCAATAGAAATGTTTAGTGGGACTGTGTATTAAAACTCTTTTAAGAGCCCTACCTGGAATATCAGAAACATAGAGTTAGAATTGAGTTTTTTAGGGCTGGGGATGTGGCTCAAGCGGCAGCACGCTCCTCTGGCATGCGTGTGGCCCAGGTTCAGTCCTCAGCACCACATACAAACAAAGATGTTGTGTCCACCGAAAAACTAGAAAATAAATATTTAAAAAAAAAATCTCTCTCTCTCTCTCTCTCTAAAAAAAAAAAAGAATTGAGTTTTTAGTTACTATGAAATTAAGAACCTTATTAAGCACAGAAATCCTTTTTTTTTTTTTTTTTTTTTTTTGGTATTGGGAATTGAACTCAGGGACACTCAACTACTCAGCCACATCCCCAGCCCTATTTTGTATTTTATTTAGAGATAGGGTTTCACTGAGTTGCTTAGTGCCTCACTGTTACTGAGGCTGGCTTTGAACTCACAATCCTCCTGCCTCAGTCTCCCCAGCTGCTGGGATTACAGACACATGAGAAATCCCCCAAGTATCTCAATTGGTAAAGTGGTGTTCTCAGGTTCCTGGGAGGATTTAGTGTAAACAAAGCATTTAACATGGTGCCTGCCCTCAGAGGGAGTTAACTCATGATAAAGGAAATGGAGAACATCAAATAAATTAAAGGAGTGAGTACAGTGGTGACTAGAAGTGTTACCGAATGTGATAGGGGAAACTTGAACAGTACCTGACAAATAGAGCAAAAACTAATTTTTTTCCTATGATGGAAATAATATGCAGAAATAGAGAAGGGGATTTTTGAGGGTAGAGGGAACAGCCTGGCTGGAATGAAAACTCCATACTTATGATAGCAGCAAATTGTTTTATTAGGAATAAAAGATCAATTTTATAGAGGACCTTAAAATCTAGCAGAAAAGAACCTAAACAATATTTACCAAATGCCTTCTCATCACTATACTAGGTGATAAAATACAGAGAAACAAACAACAACAAATACTTTTAAGGCCCTTGAAGAGACAGAAACCCTAAGAATGGTAGCTATTGGATTGGGAAGGAATGTCAACTTTGTGTATAGCCTTCTGCCCCAAAGAAAGAAAATATTATCTCATTCATATGAATATCCTCAATAGAGGAAGCCCTGAAGAGGTTCTCATATAGTTTTTACCAGTGTTTAGGTAAGAAAAAGTGGATGGCAGAATACAGGGTGAAAGGAAGATGAGAGAACAGAGCTATGAAGAAGAAGGGGAAGTTGCAGCAGAGAATGGACTTACATGGTTGATACATGGTGAAGAGCTGTGATGGAAGAGTTCTTGGTTTGCATGTATTTGGAACCACTAAATTCATTTCTAAGGACTCTGCTGAAGGGGGCTGCTGACTTGTAAAAGAGCTCCGAGAGGGATTCATATTATTATTATTATTTTTTTTTTTTTCCTCCTCAGGCAGAATAGGGAAGCCCAGATCCATCACAGAAAGTGGATGGTCCCAAGAACTCAAATCCCTCATGTTTACTGTGGAGTCCTTTAACTTACATTATTTTCCAACCATGATACTTTCCTAGTCAATCATTTTCCTTTACTCTCAGTGAGGGATGGAAACTTTTCTTTTTAAAGTGAAAAATCACCCTTTAAACATTTTTATATCCTTTCCTTTGCTATTTTTTTTTATTCCACTTGGCTTACTTTAATAGACATGTTCCGTCCACATGGAATCCATTTTCTCCTTACTCTTTGAAAAATGAGAAAAGTAACCTACACTAAGGAATAGGTCACAGAGATCAATTGAGGGAAAGTGACAGTCTATGCTGCTGTATTATTTAGGCTAGACTCATCTTAAATTGGTTACATTTATCATGAAAAACTGAGAAATTATCAGAGAAAGAAATTTCTCATAGGAAAATCAGACTTAAACTTCTGCCAACATGCTTCCTACAGTATTTTTCTTTTTGATTCTCTATTAAAAATAAGGGATAGAGGTACATTATAAAATATAATTAAATAGAAAATACTTTCTGTTTTTAGAAAAAAATAATGATCTCACAGATTTTCCCCTTTGCACTATGGAATAACATTTTGATCTGAATTCTAATGCTAATAGTCTGTAGCCACCTTACAAATATGACATCATTCAGGCTAACAAGTTTGTTATACAGCTTTGCAACCAATACCCAGTTAATGAATAGTTCATAGTTCTGGGTCTCAGTTAAGATTCTGCATTTTCTGTCCTCTTCGTTTACAACAGTCAGTAAATTTGCGGCTGTATCAATCAATGTTTCATGATGAGGATTCTCTGGGAAGATCAGCTTTAAGTATTTTATATAAATGGAACCGGCTTTATAGGGACATGGGGATGATGAAGAAATCCACAAGTTAGGAAGAACTGGAAGCCATTATTTCTAGAACCAGCTGACAACAGGCATCAGAGTCTGAAAAAGAAGGGATGATCACCTAAGGGCAAATGGGCCCAGGGTCAGTGGAGGGACCCAGTTTACAGATTATCAAATGAAGAAATTAAAAAAATATATTTATTTTTTAGTTGTAATTGGACACAATACCTTTGTTTTATTTGTTTATTTTTATGTGGTGCTGAGGATCGAACCCAGGGCTTCACACATGCTAGGTGAGGACTCTACCGCTGAGCCACAACCCCAGCTCTTCAAACAAAGAACTTGTAAGAAAGGAAATGCATGCTGTTGATGGTGAAAATCACAAAAATCCCAAGTGAACCACATTTAAAAATATTTGGTTTTCATAAACTTATAATAACTAAGCAGTGGAAGAAATGGATTATTCATTTTGCCCACCCTAAGATTCCCACTTGTATGCTTACTCTTCATCTCCCCTTCTGGATACAGGCATATATATATATATATATGTAGTTTTGTTTTTAGTTTTTATATGTAATCATTTTCTTCTCTATCTTTCTAACTTTATTACATTGGCTCAGAATATCTTCCTTTATGTAATTATGATATTACTGTGGATTTTCCATTTTTTAAAAGACATAATTGCAGCCTTAGGGAATCTGATTAAATCAGTCAATGTGGATTAAGAAGCCATTTTATTTTATCTTATTTTTAAATCAGCAACCTTAAAAAAAAAAAACATAGGTTGAGATTCAAAGTTTGAGCTACTATCTTTTAACCTAGGAAAGTGACAGAATGTCATTCTTTCTGATATGAATTAAGATGTAGGATTGTTGTAATGTTTTTCCAGAGGAAGATCACAAACTCAATTTAGCTCTGTGTTATACTCCACTGTTTTACTTTGTGTATCTCCACCATAGGGAAGTAGTAGTTTATGAAAAGACAAGGTTATAGTCCAGTAGACCCTTTTCATTTGTGATTGCTAATACCCTAAACCCACACTTTTAAGGCATAATCAAGATTTTGGCATAACATAAACATGTTTATCCTCCCAAATTTGGTACAATATGTTAAAAAAACTTTAAGACCATGTCTTTGGGATGATTGATTCAGTAAGTAGCAGGAGGAATGTAAAAATTGATCAGCATGACAACCCATGGAACATAAGAGTTCTACCCAGGGTCTGTTCTAGGATTCTGAATGCTGTTTTGACACTTATCATTAAAGGAAGTGACAATTTCTGACATACTGACAAAGCAAATTTAATTCCTCTCTACTAGTGCTCATCGAAAGCAGAAAATGGGCACCAGGAGTTATTGTATAATCTCCAAAGCAGCAATCTCCTACTAGCAGTT
This sequence comes from Ictidomys tridecemlineatus, assembly GCF_052094955.1. NCBI lineage: Eukaryota > Metazoa > Chordata > Mammalia > Rodentia > Sciuridae > Ictidomys > Ictidomys tridecemlineatus. Next base: position 119,806,060 of record NC_135479.1, read on the forward strand.
AAACTCATTACCCCTACATATACAATTCTTCCCAATACAAAATCATCATTTAAAATAATTAGTGAACAATTATTCAGCTTGTTAAAATGACCTCCCAGAAAATTAATCACCTTGGAAAAGCACCACATGTTCTTTTGCCAAGGGCAAAAAGCCAGTTGAATTAATGATTTTTTCCAAGAACATCTTAGAAAAATATATTGTGTTTATCCATTTTAATTAATAAAACAACTACAATAACAACAACAAACCACTCCAGTGTGCTGAGTGCAACTGGGGAAAATATTGAGTGATAATAATTAAATTCAATTTCTATCTTTGATGTACTGCCTACCTAATGGAGTTAATGAAAAATTATAAAATTATTAACTCAATTTGATAAAATCATGAAGTATTTATTTACAAATCTATGTGGCTTTAGTTTACTATCTTAACACAGAAAATTCACCAATGCTTGATATGTGGAATAAGAAGAATTCTTTGCTCCTTTTATGTGAGCAAAGAATCAAAGGAGAGAACACACAATCCTTGAAAAATAAAGAGAAAAATATGAAATAGACACATAGCATTAAATTAAATGCTATATGATTTTACCTTTTTTTAACTTGGGATTAATACACATAAATAGTTAATAAATGAATTACTACTTAAATTCTAGGACCTACAAGAAAAGAGTAAGGAAGGAAGAGAGTGTCTTCCCACCTTTTCATACCTTGTAGCCCACACCCTAAAAAGAAGCCTTTGAATTATTTTAGGTTTTATCATTTAGTTGTGTTTTCAATTACCTTTACACTGTGATTTTATGAACCTTATACTGAGATCTTATTAAGAAAGAAAAGGGCTGGCCCTCCTTCCATTACCAACACTCCCTACACTCCATCATCCATTCCCTTTCTCTTCATCTCATTTATTTCCAAGTTTTTAAGAAAATCAATATCTAACATTTTTGTTTTTTCACGCTTCCCTTGACCCTCTGATTTTGCTTGTTTTCCTGGGTTCTGTGTATTCCTGTGTCTTCCTGTGTATTTCCTGGATGCTTCTTATGTTTTCATTTTCAGTCACTTATTCTTCAGTAACTTCTGAGAAGAGTGGGTAGAAGGTAAAAGAATTGAGGTATTACATATTTAAAAACGTCTTTATTCAGTCATATACTTGACTGATATTTTGGTCAAAATGTGAGGTTAAAATAATTTTCCTACAGAAGTTTCTAATGCTTTCCATTTTATGGTTTTATTATAATTATAAATGTTAACTTGGATCTCAATTGTTTATTCATGTAGGAAGACCTGTTTTATTGCCCCTTATCACATCAAACTTAAGATCTTCTTTTTCTATATGATGATGTACGTGCATTGGTATGAATCTTTTTTTAAAATATTTTTTAGTTGTTGATGTACCTTTATTTTTTATTTATATATGTGGTGCTGAGGATAGAACCCAGTGCCTCACACACATGTTAGCCAAGTACTCTGCCACTGAGGTACAACCCTAGGCCCCATGTATAAATCTTTTTATTCATTTTTTTTCCTTGCATTTCTTAGGGTCGTGGTTTTTTAATTTCGTTATTTTTTCTTGATATGATGTTACATGTTCTTAAATTTTGAGAAATGCTATTAAGTATTTATTTGATAAAATAATTCCCATCCTTGATTTATTCCCACTTTCTGATACTCTTTTGAAATCTATTCTGAGTACATCCCTCAATTTTGACTCTTAAAATTTAATCTTTGTTATACTATTACATCTTTAATTTCCAGGAGTCATTTCTTGAATTCTATTGTATCCATTTAAAAATAACATTATATATGGCTTAATTAATATAGAGTTTTTTCTATAATGTTCATTATAAGTGTTTTTTCCAAGTTATTTTTTGTGTTTTCTTTATTTCTTTTATGTTGTGTTTTTTTCCCTAAAACCTATGTAGACAATTCTTGACTTTATATTTAAAAATAAAATGTCAAAACTATGATTGTGATTTGTATATGGCTATAAGGAAATGGATGATTTTTAAGTGGATTTTTTACCATGATGAGATAGGATTGTCTCTGTCTCTCTTTGTCTGTCTCAATGCCTGCCTGTCTCTCTTGCTTTCCCTCTTCCTCTCTCCCTAAATTTTCCACAGTATCAAATATTGGTAATTTCCCATGGATCAAATAAGCACATGTATAAACATACATGTGCTAGAAAATGAAACCATTTTCTTTTTTACATTGTTTATAACATTTTAATTTTTGTCTCAAAAATCTAATTTATATTCTCATGAAATTAACAGCATTTGTCACAACCCTTATTTTTCTATTTATTTTGGGGTGCCAGGAATTGAACCCAGGGCCTCACACGTGTTAAGCGAGCTCTCTGCCACTGACTTTAATATGTTCCTTATATGAAAGCACTGATAAACTACAGAGTTTGTAACAAACCTCTCAGTCAATAAGTAGAATTTGGCTGTAATTTCAACTCAAAACCTTACCTTAAGATGTGTAATCTTCCAACTATATTCATAGAATAAAACTAGATGTGGAAAATAAGGCACATGAAAATTCCCTGTCTACTAGGATTCAGTTTCCTAGTTAAGAAGCTGATTTGAAGACTGGTCTGACAGTCAACTTGAGTCTTTTGGGTACTAATGCAAATGTATTTTCATTATCATTTCCTTGTACTCTGATTCAATTACAGATATATGTATATATATATATATATATATTTCCCCTATTTGTGTTTCAGAAATGAAGTGACTATTGTATCAGGGTTGAGAAGGCTTCCCTATCCCCAACCCCTCTGTTATTAGAATTACTAATTCAAAGAAAGTGAGGGAGAGACATGAATGTGTATGTGTGTCTGCACAGGCAGGTTCTCCTTTTCTTTCTCTCTTCCTCTCTCCCCCTCTTTCCCTCCCTCCCCCCCCCAACTATTTCCTTTCTTAGAAATATATGAAAGGTCTACCTCATCTCTCTTTTGTTAAGGTCAGAAGATATGTCTTTATTCTAGCCTTAAAACAAAACCAAACGAACAGTTTCATTTTAAGACCATTGATGAAAATGATTAAAAATCAAAAGAAGGGAATGTGATGTCAGGTAAAGGAGACACAAAATAGAAGATGGTGAAAGCAATGCCGAAGATTTCACAGTTCTTGGAGACTGGTTTAAATTTTTATAATGCATGACAATAGTAAGAAATAAAAATAAATTTTAAAAAATTCTTATAATGCTATAATTCTCTCAGGTTATGGATTTGGGAATGCACTCACCAGTTATCTAGTATTCTTTAAATTCTTGTTTTGATTACTCATACATCTTAATACTCCCCCTGAGTCAAATAATGCATAGCCTACAGTGAAGATATTGTTTTTGGAATGCAGCAGCTGAGGCCTGAGCTCCTGCTTCCAAAGTGCAGCTACCCCACCAGCTTCTTCCTGCCTATGCCAATCAAGTCCTCATCTCCATTTGCTATATTCTTTCAAACCAGCTATAAAATGGCAAGTGACAGGTGCCCTATGTTTGACATAGATTATATATTCAAATTTGTATCAGTATAATTAGAATATTTATAATAATAGCTATAGCAATGTACTCGAAGGATAGATCATGAGTTAGTGGGGGAAAAGGAGACATCTAAAAGAATAAAAAGATCAAACTGACAACATTCAGCAAGTATTTTTGACTTGTGTTCTGTATGACTCCATTTGGTAACATGGAAAAATACATTTCTGTTGGAAAATCTGATATTGTCAGTGCACCGAATTACTCTTTCTAATCCCTAAAAGGAAATTATGTATCATATAGAATTACTTTCCATGTGATCTCCTCTAGTCACTATTCAGAAATTCTTTCTGGGACAAATAGATGATGAGATATTTGATTGCATAGAGTTAACACTATTTTAAGGAGAAATGTAAGCAAGTATCATCAAAAATTATGAGTGAATGTTTGCAGGAATTCTTCTGGAATTTAGTCTAGAACCCAGAGGGCAAGTTGTATTTGTGGGCAAATTGCATTAAGGGCTAACTTGCTTTTTATATGTTAATATGATATTAATATTGGTATGGTATTTCCATAGATTTTATTATTTCATTTAAATTTTTCTCACTCCAGTTAGATGTATTATTATCCTTTTTTTTCCCCCAGAATAGGAAACTGATCCTCATTTTCCATTTTAGTAAATTGTTATAAGCCACACCATTAGTAAATGGCATCACAGAAGGGAAATCTCTTGTTTCCAAATCATGTTTTCATAAATATTAAACCATCTGGGCTGGGGATGTGGCTCAAGCGGTAACGCGCTTACCTGGCATGCGCGGGGTGCTGGGTTCCAACCTCAGCACAACATAAAAATAAAATATAGATGTTGTGTCTACCGATAACTAAAAGATAAATATTAAAAAATTCTCTCTCTCTCTCTTTAAAAAAATATTAAACCATCTATGACTTAGTGTATACTTTGATAAATTAATGAAAACTTAGATTTTTCTTATTTCATCAAATAAACATAACATGTTTACTGACATCGTTCTCAGTCTAGGAAACAAAATATCAGGTCTGAAATTGTGTCTATCTCTAAATGTGATGTGATAGAACATTTAAAATTACCTGAAAAAATCTTAAGTGTCAAGGAAAAAAGTATGTTTAACATAAAGAAGGAGGTTTTAATGTACTTTAAATGGAATTTGTATAATTACATAAAATGTGATCTGAAAATTTGAATTAACTGTATATAATGAAATGTTGTGTTTTATTAATGTGAATAATTAATTATGGTACAGCCAGTTTTATAATTGATTGCAATAGAAGTTTTGTGTGTAAATGTGTATATAGAGAAGATGTATGTATATATCATATATATAGCTGTAGCAGCAGATGTCTCTATATATTGGCAAATACACACACACATGCACACACACACATACACACCTACAATGACTATATAAATATACTTTATATATGAATTCTTTGAGAAATTATCATTACATATACATGCATATGTCTATATGTGTATATACAGAGAAAGAGAGAGAAAAAGAGAGGAGTACATAACCATATGTATATATAGAATAATTTTTTTTCTGTGCTAGAACCAAGGTTCTGGAACTGCAAGTAATTGTAAAGTGGAAATATTTTCTCTGATATGTATATTAAATGAAAGTCTTGTATTTCACACATTTCTGATAATCAAAGTGAAGAACTCAGAGTGCATTGTGAGGGAATCATGCCTAGATCCATCTGAACTCTTCACCTGATGGTGTGCTAAAATTTCATAAATACTAACTGATCTTTCTGCTGCCATAAGATTCTGTTAAGATAAAAATTCTATTTCTACTTTATGAAGGGTGGTGATATTCTTAAAATGTAAGTTTCTCTTAACCTCCAGAAAATAATTGGGTTAATCCAGCTACCACAAGTGTGAAATCGAGGAATTCCATGCTAAGATTGAATTGAATATTGTCACATGTTGTCTGAGAGCTGCTTGTCTGGACATGTTGCCTCTGGATAAAGTAAACTTGACTATGAAGGATGAAAGAATGATTATTCCAATATTCAGTCACAGTTCATCACAAAGCCCTAAATAAAATGAAAAAAAAATTTAAATGTGATTCTATCCATTTCTCTAGAAAGTCGTTTATCTGGTTATTGTGTAAGACAAAAAAAGATAATGGAAAAAAATCTCCCATTATTCTTACCTATGACTTTAAATAGAAAATTTTAATAAAATCAGGTTTTGGTTTTTATCTTTTAATGCCCCTAATATAAGAAAATGAAGTATTGGAAACTTGTTTTACTCAATATATTTTGAACCATAAAACCCTATATAAAATTGAAATTATTATCTTCAGTAACTACTTCTGCTTCTAATTTTATTCTCTAATGGTTGAAAAATGACTGGAACTCATAATTACTGCCAATAAAGGAGGGCATTATATGAAAATAGTTAAATAAGGGCATGTTAAGTGAGAGCAGGAGGACTAGTGCCCTCATGAGTCACCTGCTGCCTTTGGATCTACTTTCTTACTGTGACACATGTGGTTTGGAAGGTTTTTTGGTTTCTCCAGCCTTCTTCATAGGGAGAATGGGGCAATTTGACTTAATGATATCCAAACTCTCTTCCATTTCCAACTTCTACAGCTCTGTGACATTTCTGCCCTATTATAAAAGAAATCCAATTTAAAGGTGTAAACACAGTAATAACTTTTCTCTTTCATTATTTCAATAAAAGTGCAATGAAAGCAAACTGACAAGTTTGGACAGCTTTCAGAGTTTAAAGGAGCAGGGCTGACAGCTTTTGAGAACCCTCTGCTTTCAATTGAAAGCAAGACGAGAACCCTTGCTTTCCAGCCCTGAATGTCATAATATTGTTATGCCCAGTGTTATTGAAATGTCTGGCAAGTCTGTCAATTAAAAATGAGAATCATTAGGCCATATTTGCTGCTATAGGATCAGGAGTGGTGAAATCTGCAACATGCATTATCCTAAAAGGATCATTTGACTTACACAATATTAAGAAAATTTTAAATTGTAGTACCTATGGTCATTTGCTATAATTTACTTACCTTTATCTGTAATTAACTTCATCTCAAAAATTTCCATAATTTGTAATGCTTCATAAAATACCAGGTTTAGAATTCCGGAGGGACTATCAACCTATATTATGGATAATAATATTTAGAAACCATTCCCTTTGCTATATACGTTTTTTAAAATTATTGGATAACACTCCAAATGGCTATCATTCATCTTCTAAACTCTATAATACCTAGAAATTCTCCATGACCTTTAGAAAAACTATGTCCACAAAAAAATGTTCCTTTTCGTTTGCTTATGATTTTTAGAAGACATAATATCATGACAGGTAACATAGTTCTGCATCCCCAGGCCAGATCCCTGGAATAACATGAAACAGGCAAATATAATTAATTAAAAAAAGATGTTCAGCCATCATTTTTTTTAGAATTTATAGGAATTACCCTAAGGAATTATCTCACATAATTTCTTATGCACTGCTTCCTAGGAAGACCTCACTTAATATGACTGACACATTGTCCTGCAGACTCTGCTCCATTGACATAGTACAGAAGTTGGTATTAAGTATATTTTTAGTAAGATCATTCAGTTTCTATAAAGCTCAGTCATTAAATTTTTCATTATATTGACCGAACACCTGTGTGATGCTTAGTTTGCTTACACTGTGCCTTCTGAAATCAAAGTAAATATGTCTGTGCATTCTTAATACCTATCTAATCAGTTAGAGCTTTCTGTTTTCCTGCATGTAACAGAAAGTCAGTTGATAGTAAACTTGTTTAAATACAGTATAGAATTATTTTTTTTCTCACAAAATAAGAAATATGATAAGAGGCTTAGTTTTATTTCAGGGTCTCAAAGATTTTAGACGGTAGAACTCTGCCTGTTCATTTCAGTTGCTGCTGGAGGCTGCAGCCACAGCCATCACATCACTTTTCAACTTGGAGGGAGGAGAGAAGCACATGTCCATGGAACCTGCCAGATCTTGTAGAGCCTTTTTAAACGTGCTGGCCAATAATTACTGCTTATGTCTCATTGTCTTAGCTACAGTGGAGTTTAATAAAAAGAATTTTACAACTGGGCATATTTCTATACCCAATAAAAAGGAGATTCTGTCATCAAAGCAGTAAGGGGAGAATCAAAGTAGCTTCAAGCAGTCTCTGTCAGGGAACCCTTCCATTTTAGGACAGTTGTAGGATCCTGGATAACTATTCTGTTTTCTGAGCTAAAATCCATTTTAGTTAACTTGAGCATTCTTTTGGAGATTCCTCAGTACGTTCATCATCATCTTTCCAAAGTGAAGTACCTTCTTAATGTGGCATGTGGTACTGAACAGAATGTTCCACTTGGGCTGGAGCAGTGATGATACTATCTCTTATCCTATAGTTGTGGCTTTTTAGGTAGCTTCAGACTGAGAAATACTTTTAGTATCTGTTTGGTTCAAATTGAGCATGCATTATTTCATATAGAATAAACTAAAGTTAGGAGTACCAGGCCCTATTTACTTTTTATAAATTGTTTGGAAAAATTATTTAGAAATATATATATTACAATGTACCCATTTTAAATGTAAAACTTGATGAATTTGGCAAACGTAAATAATTGTGCCACCACCGTTTCTATCACTTCGAAAAGTTCTATTATTTTTCTTTCTTGTCTTATCCACTGCTATCTGACCAACTTGTATTACTACAGATTCAGTGTCCATTCTAGAACTTCAGTAAATGGAATTATATAATCATATTCTCTCTTGGATCTGACATCTCTTGCTTAGCATGTTTTTAAAATTCATCAGGTACTTTTATATATCATTAATGTGTTCCTCTTGATTATTGCTGAGTACATTTTATTCAATATACCACAATTTGCTAATCTCTCCTGTTTGCTGACTGACATTTTTTTTTATCCTTTCTAGTTTGGAGCTATTATAAATCAAATTAGTATGAAGTTCATATGCTAGTCTTTTCTGTACACCTAGATTTTAATTTGTCTTAGCAAATAGTAGAGTGTGATCCCTGGATTAGATAGTTAGATATGTGTTTAAATTTACATGAAAATACCAGTCTGTTCTTCAAAGTAGTTATAACATAGTAGATTCCCATCAGCTATGTATGAGACTCCCCTTGATTTCCATCCTTGAAACATTTGTATTGTATTTTTAACATTCTAAAATTGTGGTTGTAATCAATATTTATCTGATAATCAATGCTTTTAATCAATGCTTTTCTTTATTTGTTTGTTTGTTTGTTTATTTATTTGTTTGTTTTGTTTTGGGATTGAACCCAGGTGCAGTCAAGCACTGAACCACATCTCTGGTCCTTTTTAATACTTTATTTAGGGACAGGGTATGCTAAATTGCTTCAGGCCTTGCTAACTTGCTGAGGCTGGCTTCTAACTCATAATCCTGCTGCCTCAGCCTCCCAAACTGCTGGTATTACAGGTGTAAGCCATCACACTTGGCTAATTTTTTTTGTCATAAATAATTCTTTTGTAGAAGTATCTGTCCTGTACTTTTTCCAGTATATATGTACATTGTATTTTTCCTTATTATAGAATTGTTCTTTCTGTACTTCAGATTCAATTGTTGGATATGCACATTTAAAATATTTTCTATTAGTATGTGACTTTATTTCATTTTCTTTATAATTTCTTTTAAAAAACAGTTTAGAGTTCTGGTAGCCAATGGATAATTTTCCTTTTAAAATTCATTTTCTAAAATATCATGGCTAAGAAATTTTTTATTCTTTCCTAGTCATGAAGATGGACCCTGTAAAAGGGAAAGATTATATTTTTTTCCCTGTGAATATCACGTTGACTAGTAGGATTTTGTGATATTGAATCCCCTATGCATCTTTATTGAAACACAGTTCCTTTCCTTCTCTACTACTCTGTCTACCCCAAAAGATAATCCAAAAATCTTTAGTGTCAAATAAATGTGTGTCTCTGTAAGTATTTTTCTGTCTTCACAATGTAAGAACTATGGCAGCAGAGACTTTTCCCCAGCTCAACATTTTTTTGAACCAGTATTCAATTAATTATAAATTTACCTTAGTTTTATCATTTAGATTTCACTTTTCCAATTTGTCTCCAAAGACATCACATAAAATCTGTATCAAAATTCTTGCCAAAACCCAATGTATAATACCTACTGCATTCTTTCAAGCTATCCACCGAATATCCTTATGAAAATGAAAAAAAATTAAGTTATTTCATAGTGAGCCCATGCCTTGCTGTGTTTTAGAAATCAATCCTTTCTTTCTAGGCTACAGAAATCATGTATTTAGTAATATAACCTCAGATTTCATAAAAAGCTTTGCATGTTTTAAGAAACAGCTGAAGCCCATTGCCTGTGGTTCTACAGACTCCCTTTAACTGCATGTCTTTGCCTACCATGTTTTTCATTCTACAAATTGTAGAGACTCTGTGTCAGAAAACTGAACATGATGAGATCTAAATGATGAAACTTTAAGAATTGATCTTTTAAAATTTTTACTGCATATTTTTTCTATATAGCTATTTCTCATTTATGAAAGGAAACAGATGCTGGAGAAAATTTTTTAAAAATTACCCTTTTCTGTGAAAGTCATTAGTTATGAGCATGTGCCTCATTTTTAGAGTTATAGAAAGTGCTTAGAAAAAAGATTTTAAAATGAACAACTTGCGGATATATTTCTTTGTAAATACTTTGCCAGCATTTTTTATTTTGGGTCATATTAAGAAACAGATAATTTAGTATCTATTTTTATAAAATTCTTATAATTATAGGGGTGGAACTTTTTTTCTTATGTATTATTAATTTTAGGTATACAGTTCTTTTCACAGGTTATGATTTAAAATGTTAATGTTTATAATTATTTTCAATGCAAAATGATTCCTTTAGCTGTATTTGACAATTCAAACTGTAGTCAGAGAGAGGAAAGCAGACAAATACAATATATATTCCTTCCATATAAATAAATTTAGTAACAAATAAATTTAGCATGGATTGTTCTCAAAAAACATTTTTTACATTTAATAATTTCTCAAGTATATGAATCTATATACTTGTTTTAAGTTTCAAAAATCCATATTTAAATTCATATTAGAGATGATTCATGACATTATTTAAAAATAGTTACTTCTAATAACAATGTTTAAATTCTCTTAATAAAAATATTTTTAAATTTATTAGTAATTTATTTACTGAATACCTCTTAGGTTAATATTACAAAACTGTAATGCAAAATATTGTTTTAGTTTCTTAAATGATCTGGCTTAAAAATTAATTATTAATATTTTTCAGTCTTAAAATTGATTTGTAAAATTTAGTGAGAATAGGATTCAAAAAAGTATCACAATGTTTTTCTGTTTGCCATGTCTTATTTCTAGAGTAACAAATGGCTGCAGGTTTGGGATAGAGAGCCCAGCAGCAGGTCGTAGCAGCAGCAGTACTGATGGCCAGAATTTTGATGCCACCTGTCAGTGTGATGAGATCGCTCTCTTTTGAAGGATGGTCCTCTGTGCCCTAGTTTTCCTATTAACCCACTTACTACCATACTGCTCACTTGCCCTTCTCTTGGACTAACTGCTGTGTCTTGTCCTATCTTTGATACGAATCTTAAACACTTTCAGTGAAAGCTCTTAATTTGGGATATCAGTACCACAGGAGGGGGGCACCTTAGAGAACTGAAGGCCTGTTATATTTTTTCACCTTCCAGGATAAAAGCATGCTGTTTGGATAAGCGCTGAAAACGGTTCAAGGAAAGAGTCCTGGCTAAAAATAGATAAATAAATGAAGTCAAACATGAAGAAATCTTTTCAAATGGTTCATAAAACAGTGTGACGCTATTTCCTACTTCCTTAACAACTGAAGAGTTTGAAGGATAAATACATGCTGGTGGTAGAAGGCAAAAATGCTTATGCTTACAAAATAAACATTCATAGACAAGAATCTTTCTGGGTTATTAAAAATAGGATGTTTTGAGAAAATACTGGAAATAGTTAAACCCTCTGTACATCAAATTCAGAATATGTTAACATTTAATACAGAACTTGGCCATCTGTTCTTTACTGAATTCATAAAAGACCAATAGCCAATAGAACAAACTACCCATGTTTGTAAGAAACTATCACTGTTTGAGCAAAACACTTTTCAATATGAAGATTGCAATATTACGATTAGATTTAAATATTATATTTTGGGGTCAGGGATCTGAAATGTATAGAACTACAATTGGTTTACTCTTAGCTATCCTCGTAACTTAATGTAGTTTCTCATAGCAGATACAAATATGTGCAGTTATTACATGTCAATCAAACATTCAAACATTATAAAAAGAAATAAATATGTAATAAATAAATAAATGACTAAATTTAGTTTTTATGTTGGAGTCTATTTTCACTGTCTGAAATAGGGATTGGCAAAATATGTATCACTGCTTGTTTTTGACAATGACTTTTATTTGAACATAGTCAAGGCCATTCATTTACTTATGGTCTCTGGCTGCTTTCATGATACAATGACTGAGTTTAGTGGTTATGACAGACAGCACATATTCTACAAAAATACATACTCTCGTGGCCTTTTGTAGCAAAAGTTTACTGACATGTCTAAGCCATATCCACTGAAGCTCAAATGTATTATACCTTAAGGAGAGTGTTATAAAAGATTTAATTTCAATGCTTTTTACTTTGAAATTTTGCAGATAAATAAGCAATATTACTTAATAGAGTTTTATAGAACAGTTGTGTTACATTAAGAGAAACTGGTTCTATGGTAGGATGGAAACATAGATATTCTTTTTTATTCTATGTGAGAATCAGTAATGTGTCAGGGAAATAAATATCTGAGAATTAATACAATAAATTAACAATTTTAATTTTATTAAATATAATAACATTTTATAAACTTCCTTGGCTGTCCCTTCCCTAACCATAAAATCATTTTTAATATTATACAGGACATAAGACTTCTCCAGAGTAGTATTAAAAATTTGTCCCCAAAATATGCACACCAAGACATGAAGACCTATAGGTCAAAGAAGGTCACTAAATGAAATTTTCATGAAATCATAGATTATAGTTTTAAAGAAGTCATAACAGTTTACTTAATCCAATTTCCAGTTGTAACAGATTACAGAAAAAAACCTTAATAATTCAAGCATAAAAATCTTATTTTACTATACAAGAGATATTTTATTCTCAGCATTTTAAAGGTAAACAAAATGGCTTTACTGGACTGTATATATGTGTTGTTTTCACTTCCTGGAGATGAGAGGCATCATTATACCATGATAAATGCTGAAACAATCATGGTTTTTCATATTACATTAAATTGGTTAGTGCCATAATTAATTTTAATAGGATATTTATAACTCCGTAACTACCTCAAGATTACTTTAGCACTGAGCACTGCATGTATTCTCTCCTCACATGTTTTATTAATGTAAAGGTGCTTTAAGTTTAGTTATAAAATAATTTAAGTAGGTTATTATTTTTGCCTCCTAGATATCACTTTCATTTTAATGGCTTGAATGCTTCCTATTATTGTTTTGGGGTAGGATTAATTAAATTTAGAATGATGTTTTTAATACTGTGTGATGATATAACTTTAATAAAAGGGTTAACAAGAATGTATTGGCTAAAATAATTGTTTGAGTTGGTGAGTATAAATTCAAAAAGTCTAAATATTTACTTCCTATCAGGTTTTCATTTTCAATGTCACCAATCTTTACAGATATTTATATTACTCTAAATTTTTTCAGTCATTCATCTATTTAATAAATATTTACTAAAAATTTACTGTGTACTGTATTGTTAGAATGCAAATACAACAAAGTAGAGATCTTATTTGTCTATTGCTATGTCCATATTGGAGGCATATAGTAGTTATTCCCAGCTATTTCTTGAATGAATGAATGATTCTAAACACTAGGGATTCAGAAGCAAAAGATCAAACACTCCTGTTTCTCAATTGTTTAGGGATTATTGACATTTGTAACTCTGTACAAAGTATATAATTGAGGTTAAGCATAAGGGGTATACAATTGCTTTAGGAACAACCTAACTCACATTTTAAAATTTTTCTTCTTCTTCTTCTTCTTCTTCTTCTTCTTATTATTATTATTATTATTATTATTATTATTATTATTGGTATTAGAGATTCCCAGGGGCAATACACCACTGAGCTACATCCTCATCCCTTCTTATTCTTTAATTTTACTCAGGGTCCCACTAAGTTTCTGAGGGACTCACTAAGTTGAGGCTGGTCTAGCACTTGGGATCCTCCTGCCTCAACCTCCTCAGTCATTGGGATTATAGGCATGTCATGTACAGCTCCTTAATCACATTTATAAGACCTGGCAGGGATGTCTTTCTTGTTAGATACAAATTCTAGCTTATGCCTAAAGGATGAGTGAATTTCCAGTTGCAAGTAATGAATGATTCTAAACACTCAGGATTCAGTGAACCCTTTTCTAGGCAGAGGGAATAAAATGTGCAAAAACCCAGAAGGCAAAAGCAATAGACATTTAGGTCGTTTCTTATTTGTGGTGACACTAATAAAGATGCTATGGATATATTACATGTACCAGGCATTACAGCTATTAAATTTTTAAATTTTTCTTGAGGAATACCTATGGCTGGGATTTCTGAATTTGGTAGATGTATGTTTAACTTTATGAGAATCTTCTAAACTGTTTTGCAGTGTGATTGTAGCATTTTGCATTATTATCAAAATTTCCAAAACATGACATTATTCATCTTTTTAATTTTGGCTTTTCTAATGAATGTGTGGTGGTATCTAGCTTTGGTAATAGATTGCATTTTTCTAATTATCAATAATGCTCAACATATTGTTTTGAAATGACTAACCATTGAAAGATTTCTTGGGAGATGTTTATCAAAGTCCTAGCCTACTTTTAAAAATTTATATAATTGGTCTGTTTGTCATTGAGTAATTGAGTTCTTTCTATATTCTGATTTTAAACTTTTTGTCAAATATATGTGTTGTGAATATCATCGTCCATATTGTGACTGGCCTTTTTGTATTTATAAACAACAAATACATCTTACTTAAAAAAATTATTGGCTGTGCAATATAAGCCTCCATTTATGAAAAAGGACAGTAGAGGAAAAAAGACCTGAAATTATAAGTTGAAATTAAATTAAGTAAAACAAAAAATTAGCAAGTTGTGTTAAATCAACATAAAACCTGAATATAAAATTGGTTCTAAAGATCAACAGTCTTTAATTTTCTATATGTAAATTTTAAGAAAGAATTTTTATTTTTTTATTTTTTGGGTATTGGGGATTGAACTCAGGGGCACTCGACCACTGGGCCATACCCCTAGTCCTATTTTGTATTTTATTTAGAGACAGGGTCTCACTGAGTTGCTTAGCGCCTTGCTTTTACTGAGGCTGGCTTTGAACCTCCTGCCTCAGCCTCCAGAGCCATGGGATTACAGGCATGCACCATGATGTCTGGCAGAATTTTTAAATTAAATTTATTTTTAAACTTACACATAAAAATGTAAGCATTATACATTTTAATTGGTTGATGTAATATTTTGGTTCGTGTACACAGTGTGTAATATCTGAATCAGGTTAAATATGTCTATGTTTTCATCATTCCTTTGTGGAGAAAACTTCCATAATTCTTTCTTCTATCTTTTTGAAATGGAAAGTACCTTACTGTTATATATGGTCACCCTATTGTACCATAGCACACCAGAACTTACTACTCCTGGGTAGCTAGGACTTCATACCCATTGATCAACTTTTCCCCCATCAGTCCTTCTCTGCTACTTTCTCCAGACTCTGGTAACCACCATCCTACTCTAAACTTCTACAACTTCTATAAGAATTTTTGATTCCACATGTGACTGAGACCATGATGTCTTTCTGTGCTTAGCTTATTCTACTTAATGCAGTGTCCTCTAGTTCCATCCACGTTGCTATAAATGATGAAATTTCATTCTTTTTATGGTTATCTAGTATTGCATTGCATATATCTCTACCACATTTTCCTTGTGCATTCATCAGTTGATAGACACTGAAGATTGCCATTTTAAGGCTATTGTGACTAGTGCTGTAATGAACATGGAAGTGCAGCTCTCCCTTTCACATACTGAGTTCACTTTCTTTGGATTTATACCTTGTAGTGGAATGTTGAATCTTTTGGAAATTTCCTTTTCTATTCGTTGTTGTTGTTGTTGAGGAGTCTGCATTTTGTTTTCTATAATGGTTGTACTACTTTACATTGTCACCAGCAGTGTCCAAGTGTTCCCTTTTCTCCAGATATTTGTCAGCCCTTATTATCTTTGTCATTCCAGTAACAGCACTTACTGGGGTGAGATGTGGAATAAGCCCCATACAGAAAGATGGAAATATTTTTTATTTCAAATCATATTTGTTGGCTTATATGAATTTGACAACCTAGAAGAAAGAGAAATTTCTGGAAAGACTGAATTGTGAAAAAAAAAATAGAAGATCTGAAAAGTCCAGTAACAAGTACAGACATTGAATCAGTAATAAAAGTCCCCCATTAGGAATGGCAGTGTGACTCAGGGATAGAGTTTCTGCCAGCATACATGAGGCCCTGGGTTGGATCCCCAGCACCAGAAGTAGACAAAATCTAATCTGCCAATAAAGAAAACACTAGGAATGGATGAATTCATAGGAAAATTTTATCAGACATTTAAAACTAATAGAAATTCTTCTAAAACTCTTCCAAAAAATTAAATGGAGGGAATACTTCCAAATTCATTTACAAGATCAGCATTATGCTGATGCCAAATCCAGACCAGATCACCATAAGAAAATTATAGGTCACTGTTCCTGATGAACATTGATGCTAATATCCTTAAAAAAAAATACTAACAAACTGAATTCAACAGCACTTTAAAAGGATCATTCTCCATGATAAAATAGGAATGGTCCCTGTATTGTAAGGATTTTCAATATATGTAAATCAACAAATATGATGTGCCATCTTAACAGAATGATGGATTACATTTTTATGTAGTATTAATCATTCATATTAATTTAGAGACACCAAGGTTATACCCCAGAAGTAGTTTAGCTAGAGTGGAGCAGAGAAACAAGCAACATCCTTTTTTAAGGCTGCAGTGAACCTGCCTGCTGAACTCTAAACAGGTGATGGGAATCTATGATCTTTAGTCATTTTCTTTCTCTTTTAACTAACCTATTCTCAAGCCATGATTACCCTCCACTATATTAATGTAATTGACTTTGTGTAACTAAATGCAGGAAATCACAAGTCTCTCTCATTTATTGCATATGGTTTAGTACCTTTCCTTAATAGTCCTGTTCTAATTGTCTCTTGAACACAATTCATTACATTTCTTTTGGTGTTTAAGTGGTATATTCCCAATAACTGAAAACAATATTTTTACTTCATTTTCTATGTATCTACCCAATATACTTATTATTACTAGTAGTAGTGAAAAAGAAAAGCAGAAGAACAAGAATCAGAAAAGATTCAGAAAAAAGAAAGGAACAAAGGAAGAAAAAGGAGGGAGGGAGGTACAGATCTATAATCAGGCCTTGTGTTTAATGAAACAGTTTTGGATTTATTGTTTGCTAGCTGCTTTGCTAAATGTTGATGTACAATTTATTTAAATATATATCCAAAAATATTTTTCTTAAGATTAATAATGTTTCATCAGAATGTAGTTTCTAGACTGCAGTTGTAACTCAGTGGAAGTGGGCTTGCCTAGCATGTGTGAGGCACTGGGTTTGATTCTTAGCACCACATACAAATAAATAAAAAATAAAGTGAAGGTCCATCAACAATTAAAAATATTATTAAAAAAAGAAAGTGGTTTCTTTTATTTGCTGGGTTTTTTTTTTTTTTTCGTTTTGAACACTCAAACATTTGGTTTGTGTTACATTGAATATCTATTGCAACTTATTTCTCACTGGAATCATTTCCCATAGAATAATTAGAATTGATTTTGAAGAAGACTTTATATCTAATAGGCTAAATATAATATAAAATAGTAAAATAATCAGGGACATTAAGTACCATATTTCATACAATAATCTCTTCAGATTTGGGGAGAGTATACATTTTGTTCAACATTACTTTACACTTTTATATCTTAAATTAAAATTAGAGTATTTAAAGTCTTTATGTGACAAACCCATTGCCAATATCATACTAAACAGGAAATATCTGAGAGTATTTCCTTTAAGACCCAGAAAAAGACACAGTTGTCCACTTTCAATTTCCTATCCAATATAGCATTGGAAGTCTTGGCTAAAGCAAGTAGACAAGAGAAGGATAGAAATGGTATTCAAATAGTTAAGGAGAGTTAGATTATCTCTAACCCTCATGACATGATTTTTGTATACACAACAACTTAAAGACTGCACAAAGAAACAACAACAACAAACTTTTTAAAAATAAGAAAAGCTTCAGGATACAAAATCAACATATAAAAATAGTAGTATTTTATATACCAATAACATACCTGCTGAATAAGAAATCAGGAAAGCAATACAATTCACAATGGAATAAAAAATGAAATACATGATGTATTTAGGAATAAATTAACCAAGGAAGTAAAGAATCTTTACAATGAAAATTATGAAACACTGATGAATTGAAGAGGACAAATGAAAAAAGATGGCAAAATATCTCTTTTTCATAAATTGGCAAAATTAACATTGTTAAAATGCCCATACTAAATAATCTACAGATTCAATGCAATTCCCATCAAAATACCAATTCGGTTGTCCAAACAATTGTGTAAAATTCATATGGAACTACAAATGGCTCTGAAATTCCAAAGTATTTCTGAGCAAAAAGAACAAAGCTAGAGACATCGAAACACCTGACTGCAAAATGTACCACAAAGCTGTAGTAACTGAACATCACAATGCTGGCCTACAAAGCAACACATAGGCAAACAGAGCAGAATGGAGAGCCCAGGAAAAAATCTATGAACTAAAATCAAACTGAGTTTTGATAAAGGTACCAAGAACATGCATTGTAGAAGTATGCTCTCTTCAGTAAATGGTATTGAGAAAACTGGATCTTCATATACAGAAGAATGAAACTAGATATTCCACTCTCATCATCTATAAAAATCAGCTTAAAAATCTATCAATGACCTAAATATAAGCCCTGAAGTATGAAAGTATTAGTTAAACCCACAGGAAAAAACACTTTTAAGACTTTAAAACATGATACCAAAAGCATGGGCAACAAAAGTAGGCAATCAATATTTGATTAAACTAGGAAACTTCTGATTAACAAAGGAACAAGGTAAAGAGACAGCTACAGAATGAAAGATAATATCTGCAAACCTAATATGGCAAGGATTTACTGTCTAGAACACACAGGAATCTCAGAAAACTAAAAAAGAAATAAAGGAAGAAAAACTCTGAGTATTATCAGAATAGACATTTCTCATATTTCTCAAAAGAAGACATACCAATAGAGAGAAGGTATGTGAAAAAACACACACATTTCTAATCAACATGAAGGGCAAATCAACACCACCTGATTTTATGTCACTCCAGTAAGAATGGCTATCATCAGAAAAGTAAAAAGATACCCAGTGTGGGCAATGGTGTGGAGAAAAGGAACCCTTCCATGCTATTGGTGAGAATGTAAATTAGTACAGCCATGAGGGAAAACAGTAATGGGGTTCATCAAAAAAAAACAAAACTAGCAATACCATATGACCCAGAAGTCTCACTAGTAGGTATATATCCAAAGGAACTGAAATCGCTGTTGCATAGAGATGTCTATACTCCCATTCTTATGGTAGCAATAGTCACATTAGTCAAGAAATGGAATATGAGTGTCTATAAAATGATGAATAGATAAAGGAAATATATGTATTATATGTAATGGGATACTATATACAGCCATAAAGATAATGAAATCCTGTCATTTGCAGCAACATCAAAGAACTAGAGGACATTGTGTAAAATGGAATTGACAAGTACAGAAAGGCAGATACCATATACTTTTGCTCATTTGTGATTTCATAGAACAAGTGTGTAGAATAGCGGTCTCTAGAGACTAGGAAGTGTACAGGTACTTATATATACTGAGGAGGAATCAGTCTTGGTGTCCTATACCGAGTAACTGTAGTTTACAACAATTTATGGTATATTGTAGAATGACCAGAAAATAATTCCCAGAGGGTTCCCAACACAGAAATGTTAAATGTTTGAGGAGATGGAAATGCTAATTACCCTAATCATTATACATTTTATACATGTGCTGAATTATTGTAGTATACTTCACAAATATGTGTAAATACTATGTGCCAACATTAAATGGTTGCACTCAGAGAAGTAGGGTAGAAGAGTTGTTGGAGGTTGGAGGTTGGAGGTTGGAGACAGTAGAGGGGAAGATTGGGAAAGGTTTGTTGCAGTAAATATGAGGAAGAAGTTCTGGGGTTTTGTTGCACAGTAGATTTCCTATTGTCAATAATAAAGTATATTTCAAAATAGTTAGAGAAGTGTATTTGAATGTTTAACCCAAAGAAATGATGAATGTTTGAGGTGATGAATATGCTAGTTACTCTTATTTGATCATGGCACAATGTATACATGGATCAAAACATCACACTATAAATTTGAACAATTATTATGTGTCCATTAAAAATGGCTGTGATTCTTTCTCATATTTTGTATAAATTGAGCATAAATTCTGAGCAATAATTTTGAAAACCTTGAAGTTCTTATTCTTATAAGTCTGATTCTTTATTTCCTGCTAACTCAACAGTTACTTAATTATTGGTAACCACCTCTGTCCTTCTGGTTCACATAACCTAGAGTCCTAAGATTACTTTGAAAATGTGAAAAATTCCTCACTCTGTTATAGAAATCAGTTAAAGCATTACCACTTTAAGTTTGGACAAACATATTCTTTATAGTGTTTTGTAAGAACCAGTTTTCTCTTTCCTGGAGCCAGTGTTTGATGTTGTAGAGTCTGATCTTGACAAAGGCTGCTCTTTGACCTGACCTCTGGAGCGAAGGTTGCCTTTCTCCTGTCCTGATTTGCAAAGGGCTGACTTTTCTTGGCCCAATCCTTTTGGTTTCCAGCCTAAGACAAAATACATTTTAGAATTGATTTCTTAAGATAAAATAGGCATGATTTATTCACATTTATCTTGTTTACACAAATGCAAAGAGAGGATAATTCATTCATGTACTAATGCTTCCTCTCACTCTGGGAATTAGCAGTGACCTCTCTCTCACAAAACAAAGTAGATTAATTTAAGCCTGGAAAAAAAAATAATAAAAAATAAACTCCACTAGAATTATTAGGTGAAATTCGAACTTTACTTATATTAATCAGATACTCTTTCAATTCATCACTAAGAGGGACAAAACCAAAACGTAAATAAACAATGTGGATGAAAATAGGGTGCAGTATTTATTCCTTCTTCAATTTAAATATAGACTCTGACAAGTATGATCTTTGCCAATAATTAGAGAATTTTTAAAAAATAAAATTCCAGTGAAACAAATCTTGTCTGACATTATTTCAACTTCAAGGTTAAAATATTTTTATACAGCCTGATAAAAATTCAACTATACACCACCTTTAATCCCAGTAATTTATAATTTTATGGTTTCTGTACCATGCTTAAAATGTTGCTTACTCTAATTAGCTTATGGTCAACAGCATATTTAATTAGAAATATTGGTAATCTGTTCCCTGAAGCATTTCGTTGAGTGTGTTTATGGTTCCAGGATGATTATCCTAATGAACAATATGATATAAAGTACCATTAAGCAGAAATGAAATAGAATACCCATCAGGGCAAAAACACTTTTTTCTCCCCATAAAACAGCCATCAGTGCTTGGGATACAGTATTTAGAATACAATATTCAGAATATCAACAAATTATGGAGTATATCTTTGAAATTCTACCAAAAGTAAGTATCTGATACTATGACTTCATTTAAACAATTAAAGGTAGAGTCTAGGAGGAAGAACACAGGGTTATCCTAAAAATGCATAATTCATTAAAAAACATTTCAAATGACTAATAATACTGCTTGCCATTGATTAGAGTTTACATGAGTAATATAGACATTATATGAAAAATAGATCACTGATTGTGCATCTAATATTAATATGGAATCCATGGTTGGGAGTAGGTGCAGAAACCAGCCTTAGTTCATTCTGGTACTCTTACATGTGTGTACATTAAAATGGGTGGTATTTATTTGCATTTTTTATATATTATTTAGGTGTTTTTATTACTATTAGATACCCCTATTTTCTGAAATATTTTAAGCATTTATAATTACATTTTCTACATATTTTTTTGTATATCATCATTGAGAATGTAAGCCTGCTGAAACTTCAAGAATTGGGAAGATATTGTCTAGAAACATCTGTGATTAAGTCTAGTGTTATGTAAAAAACATTGCATTTTGCTTACATTTTGGGAGATGGAGGGATAGGAAGTCATATTTTCTTTTCAAAAATTGTTAAAGAAATGGAGGGTCTCTCCAGGAAAAAATGTATATGCATACAGATAAATTCAGAATGAGGGTGAGATCTTCAGGAGCCATTGACACATCCCTTTGGGATTTCAGAGATGGGATAAAAAGAGATAACATACAGCCATATGTAACTTGGCTTTTATAAGCTAGAGAGAAATCCTCAAATGTAAATGGTGATAATAATCTTTTCTTTATATAATTTATTATATTTTATAGGATAAATCATTTAAAATAACTTGAAATACTCTCTGGCTTATAATAAATTGATAATATATTGTAGATTTTTAGAAATATAATTATTAGTGGGATTTTATTGTTTTATTTCATTCATTGTCAATTTTCAGTACCATTCAAATTCTAAAAACTAGAAGTCTATTTTTATACATAAATCTATATAATTGGCAAATCTTTTTCTAGTATTTTTTTATTTCTTTATATTAATTCATCATCATAGATATTGTCTTGATTTTATTATTTGCTTTACTCTAAGACAACTAAATTTGAATGAGTTTCACATATTCAAAAGTGAAACAATCCCTGGGTTTATAATGATGCTAAAATATAAATCCACTGGGTACCTTTGGAAGTTGCTAGAGACCAAATTTATCAACCCAAAAGAGGGTAAATAAGAAATAATCAAGCATTTAACCTGACTTTTCTATAAAAACTGTACCATAGGGAAATTTTTTCTTTATAGATATATTTCAGCTAATACATAAAACAAAAATGATAGAATTAGAATGCTACCATTTTGTAATCCCCTGATAGAGTAATGAATCTAGACAATGAGCAATTTGTAATGAGATAGAGTAGGGAATGAGTGTGCATTTTATTCCCTTTGAGGGAGCTTCATGATATATATCCTAAGAAATATTCCAGTCAAAAGTTTCCAATTAATCAAATCAGAGCTCTTTAACTGTTAGGTTAGAGTGAAACCAGAGGCCACATGAGAATTTCCAAATGACACCAGGAAGACTCAGAAATCAAGTGAACCTGACTTGTTTGCATGATTCTGATTCAGTGCAACCAATGGTTGAACAAAAAGGAGTATATGATGATATTAAGGGGTTATCTTAAATTTGCATTGTATGACATAGAAAAACAGTCCTTATTTAAAGATATACACTGAAATATTGGCTGCCGAAATAAAATAATATCTGTTATTTGTTCAGAAAAATCCAGTTAGATAGGGAGTAAATGATAAAAGAAATCTCACAAATTGATGTAGTTTTAAATTTGAACAATGGATATTTGGGTTTATTGTTCTATTCTCTCTTTTTTTAAAATGTATTTGTTCATTCGAACATTTCCATGACAAAATTTTTATAAAAGTGAAATAACACTAAATTTTTCACCTGGCATAGCTTCAATAAACTTTCCTATGGAATATTGAAGTTTCATATTTATTTCCCATTAAGATTTATTTAGAGGGTATGATCTGGATATGCAATTGTTTCACTTTGGTGTGATTACCTAAGCTGTCATCTTGACTGTGTTTTATTTTACTCAGAAAACCATGAAACCCTGGTTTATGAAGGAGTTTTTTGTTAGCCTTTGTTCTCACTTTAGAATATGTAAAGAAAACCATAAAAACATTCTTTCTTTAAAAAAATAGCAAATAAATTTGCATAATAATAATCACCCATAAAATTGCATTATAGATACTGAGTTTCTTATACCCTTGTTTTGCTAAAGTCAAATGTGATTATAGTATGTAAGTATATATATGATTATTATGTATGAAGATATGATTATATATTACTATAAAAGGAAAACTAAGAGTAAGGTGATACAAATAATTGAGAACTTTAAGATAGAATCAATTGTTGAAAAGTGTCTTTAATTTCATTATGAATTAGATTTTAGCTTTCTTTCCGGTATTGAGAAAAATTTTACAAATGAAAATCTCCTTTAGAAATGTTAATTTTCTTTACAAAAATGGGGAAACTTACATTTTTGTAGGCAATCCAGGAGGAACTTGAGAACTTTCCCTGTATTTGCTTGTTCTAAATTAGATTCAATGGGGCCTACTTCTCTTTGAGTGTTTTGTTTTATGTTAACCTTTCAAGAACCTCTGGAACATCAGAATTATAGTCTCTGATTATAATCTTCATAAAGATTATTAGAGTGTTAGAGTATTATCAGAGTTCAATAATTTATCTCATCCATATAGGCAAACCCCAAAGAATACAGTGGTCTTCTATTAGGTTACCGCCTCAGAATGTCAGGAATCCCTTGTTTGGGATGATCTTTTCCCTTTTATTTTGTATCACTGGTACCTCATGTTGAGGCTATTTAGCTATATCTTTTCTTTTTTACTCGAAGTGTTCTAATTCTGCTTCTGGGCACTCACCACTTTTATGTAACATCCTCCCTTTGATTGTGGGCTAAACTAGTGACTGACCCCTATTGCTTAGAGTATGGCAAAAGTTCTGGTACATCACTGCCAAGATGAGCTTGCAAAGAGACAGTAGCTTCTTTCTTATGGGCTCTCTCTTGATCTCTTGCTTGCTCCCTCAGAGAAAAGGCATTTGCCAAAGTGTGAGCTCCCCTTTGGAGGAACACAGATAACTGGGAACCAAGAAAGGCCTCAAACCAACCCCCATGAGTAACTTAGGCCTTCTGTACAACAGTGTGTGAAGAACTGAATACTGCCAAAACATAAGTGAACTTGGCAATGAATGCTGAGTTGCCTTCAGATGAGACCTCAGCACCAGTGCATGCCTTAAGTTTAGCCATAGGAGAGACTGCAAGATAAAAGCACCTAGCTAATTCACTGCTTTCCTGACCCCCAGAAACTGTAAGATAATGTTTATTGTTTAAGCTGCTGTGTTGGGAAATGGGGGCAAAGACTTACTATATAGATAGATAACTAATACATATACTAAGGTAAAGACCTTTCTGAGTCCTCTCTATTCCCCCAAAGATCTTGATGTAGGGTATTGCACATGACAACCACGTAATCTCATACCATGATTTACCTGGATTATAGAAAGAATAAATGTTCCTCAGATTAATTCTATGAAAAACAACAAATCAATTGGATGTTAACAATGTGCCAAGCATTGTTCTGTTCACATATATTTATATTTCTAATTATCACAGCGGCACTGTGTGGTAGGTTCAGCCATCCCTTTTTTTTAGAAATGAGGCAATTGAACCTGGCATGGTGGCGCATGCCTGTGATCCCAGTAGCTTGGGAGGCAGCAGCAGGAAGATCTCAAGTTCAAAGCCAGCCTCAGCAAAAGCAAGGCACTGAGCAACTCAGTGAGACCCTGTCTCTGAATAAAAAATTCAAAATGTGGCTTAGTGGTCAAGAGCCCCTGAGTTCAATCCCTGATACCCATCCTCCCCCCAAAATGAAATGAGACAATTCAAGTCTAGAGCTATTAAGAAACTTTCCCCAGTTTCTAAGTGGCAGAGTTAGGTGTAACTGAAGCCCTTTAGTTTGGTTCCAAAATTTATGCCTCAACCTCCTGTTTTTCTACTTCTATGTGAATTGATGGTGACTGGTTCAATGAAAGTATATCACCTGATCACACATAACACTAAAGGTACCTATTGAACACTAAAATTGTGTCTTTTATTTTCCTTTGATACATATAGCAAATAGTACTTAGGGATATTAAAGCCATGGTCTACCAGTTATTTTGTGAACATAACATGCATTTAAAAATATTTCACCACACAAAAGGAATCAGAGATAAGTTAAATTGTTTTAAAATAAAGAAAAAAATATTCTAAATTCAGAAGATAATCACATTTTAGTGACTAGAAATTCTAGCAATAAGTATTTCATGCCTTCTCTTCCCAAAGAATATCTACACGTTTTCAAATAAAATGTGTGTTCTTCATTATAATTCCTGAAAGCATGAAAATAAAATTTATTTCCCTAATGATTTTCTCACATCTACTTGTCTAACATTGATTTTTTTTTCCCTTTTCTATTTGTAATGCAGCATAAACCAACAGGGTTTCCTATTGTTTCTTTCCTAAACTGTGCACCTGCACCATTGATCATGCCAAGAAGCACTAGCACAAATTTGGAATGAAAACCAATAACATGCTATGAAAATAAAGACAAGAGAGTTTAGAAGACTGATTCTAAATTATAGACCTGCTTACTGATCTGCAACCACCCAAATTCTTGCAGGTTGACAGCTGGTTAGTGAACACAGGATAAACCACAGGCCTGCCTTCATGACCTAAATGGGGGCAATTTGCACAGTTTGTGGTGTAGTTACCTCAGAAGGACTGCAAACAAAAATCTTTTGAACTAAAGGACTAGAGTATCTCTATTTCCAAGTTTCTCCATCTTTAAAATGGGAATAAGGACATCTACAATCTTAGTTTTTCCAAAGAGGAGTACAAATAAATTTATTAAAAAAAGCTTTATTATTGGTTAAGTAAGATATAAATGCAAAATATTATCTTAATTACTGTGATTTTTCTGGGAATAAAATTATTTTTATTTTACTGTTATTCAAATTTGTATCTTTTGTAATTTTTAAAATATAATTTTCAATTTATAAGAGGATTAAAAAATAGTACAAAAATTCATTCACCAATTGCTAACATGTGGTGAATCTAATTTGTTCAATCATGTTGTGTTCACTCTATGTACTCCCTCTGGCATACTTTTTGAATTATTTGAGGGTAATGGCTTCAATAATCTGAAAATAAATTGCAGGCATTGGCCTTTTATCTTATACTTCAATGTGTATTTCACAAGAACAAAGGCATTCTTTTATGTAACCACAGTTTAATGATCAAAATTAGGAAATTGAGTATTACTATAATATTTTGTCCAATCTACTGTTCATGCTCAAAATTTGACATTTGTCCTTTATAGCTATTTATCTATAGCAACTACACCCCGCCCCTTTTGTAAAGGGAATATCTGCCTTTTAAAAAACATCTTTTATGGTCTTCAGACTTTTTAATGCAAGCTAATTCTTTTGTAAAAATTTCCTCAGTCTTTGGGATCTACAATGTGCACCAGGAAATAATTTCTGACATTGCTTTTGAAGATGCCCAAAGAGTTCTAGATAGCCAATAAACTTCTTGCTATCTTGCTATTCCTAAGGAAAAGAGAAACAAGTACATATTCTTTTGGATTTCTAACACATAAATTTTACTTGTTTCTCTTTGAAAGTTATTAGGATTCTGACAAAAACAAAACAAAAATTAACCAAACAACCAAACAACAAGCAAAATATATTAGTGAGCTAGGATACCTATTTGAGATTCATTTGCTTAACATAACATATTTTTAAGAGACAGAAACTAAATTTGGACACAAGTTCATAAATTTGTTGTTATATTTCAATAGTCTAGAATCGCAGATTGTTTTATATTCATTTTTTTTCACCCAATCCTGAAGATTCTTTCTTCCCATCAAATGCCATACTGAAGACAGGTAAGCCAAGTTGTTTAGTAGCTGACTTTTGGCAAATTGAAAGAATATTAATGAAAACAAAGGTTAATGCTTTATGGACTTGTTCCTTTATTAAATCCGAGATCCCAAAAATGGCTATGGATCTCTAGGAAACTGAGTCATCATTGTGAGTTACAAAATCAAGATGGCCACATGCCTGAAACATAAATTCAGCAAAGATCAAGGAAGAATTTTAACTGACATTTCCATTTAACTTTGTTAAATATAAATTGTTGTTTTTCACATAGTCTTTGCAGATGTGCAAGATAGTAATAGCAGCTAAATTCACATCTGAAAATATAGGCCACTGTTTTCAAGTATCTTAAGTTGCTACAATAACAACACTTACCAGTCTCATGCTAAACTTTTCTATTTTATAGTCATTGTAATAGGAGTTTGAATCAATCCTTGGCTTCTAACTATTAAAAAATATATGAACTTATTTTTTCTAGATCTTGTTACTTTGCATATCTCTGAGTAGTGGAAGAAAGCAAGTATGATTTTAATTTTCACTTGCCAAAATAGCTAAAATAAATCTTTCTGTATTCAATAAACAACTCACTGTGCATAGATGGTAAATTTTATTAGCTGATGAATACCAATAGTATTTTCTACTTAAATCATAAAATAAAATCCATGTATGTGATGAATATCTTTTATTCTATGACCATCTTCCTAGGTAATCATGTATATTATGAAAGATGAATTTTTCTTACAACCATATATATACAGGACAAAAAAAATGATGTTGTAAATTTTAATCTTCAGACCAAGCATTTTTTAAATGAAGTGTTACAAAATGTTCCCAATCCTAGACTATCTTTCAGTGAAGATTTAATTTATTTAATCAAAGATACTCTCTCTGTTTATTATTCAGTTATCTAACTTTTATCCAATACCTACATTGTACAAGGTATGATCTAAGGAACTAGTCAGAAGAAGATGGGCTAAACATATTACTACTTCAGGGGACTCATTTTATTAGGAACATGCCATATTAGCAGACCATCAGAACACAGTGTGATGAATACAAATTCTTATGGAAGTACTAGGAAGTACAACCTAACCTAGAATTAGGAAGAGATAATATTAAATTTCATCTTGTTTGTAACCTCCTTATCTCTAGTCTAGGTTAGAGACTCTTTCTCTGCATACCTGTGTGAATATGTTTAGATTTCTACCATGGTGGTCACCACACTGTATTAAGCTTTGAATCTTTGCTATGACTAAGAAACATAATTGAATCACAGTTTTATCCTTTTTAAAATGAAGATAATTTATCCATTCATTGTTGATTGAAAAATCTTCTCTGTACTCCACATATTTTTTAGTGTAATATGTTCTTAATTACTTTACCCATAATGTTAATATGAGGATTAAATGAGATCAATCATATAAGATATTTAGCCCAGTATTTAGCACATGGTAAACTCTCAATAAATTTTGGCAATTTAACTATGATCATATAGTTTAGGTTAGACCTATATCTTTCAGTGGTTTTCTACTTTGTGAATAAACATAATTTAAAAATTTTTGTAAACTTTTTTTCTTTCTCTATCACAGAAAACTTAACATTTTGAGGAAGTTGATGAAGTGGCTTATTTTCAGTTTTAAATACATACATATATATATATATATATTTAAATACATATATATATATTTGTTATCTATTTCACTTGAATTAATGAATTTCAACCAATTACAACCTTGAATCGAAGGTCTGCATCTGTATGAAGACAGTCATTGAACAATTAGATCCTCCATTAATACATGCTTTCTCCCTATTGTCTCAAGGAGTATCTTCTTCTAAGAAGGAAGAAAAGTCACAAATTCTATGCCCCTAAAAAATTGAATAAATTATTCTCCCCCTGCCATTTTTTTAACCAGAACCCCACTCATTAAAAATTAGAGCAGACTTCATTTTGAAAGTTGACTCCTTTGGGCCTAGGTGATCAAGAAAAAAAAAATATCTGCACTAAATTTTGTATACTAAATTCTTTTACTTTAAAAATATTCATTTAATTACTTTCTATGTACAATGTTGTACCTAATAATATCATTTGCAGATTTTGATTTAGCCAGCATTTCGTCTCCTACTTTCCAAATGGATTCACATATCTTAGATATAGCAATTGCGCTATAAAATGCCAAGATTCTAATGTGGCCAAATATTTGATCACTAATATTCAGTCCATAAAAACACACAGAGAAATATACTTACACATAAATCCTGTGTATTCTTTTTGTTATGGAGGAGATACATCACTAACTTTTTATTACCTTCTTTTCTTCTGGATAATACATCTTCGGTATGAATTTCCACTGGGACATACAGTTATTAGACCAGGTAGATTGAAGCATGCATCACCAAATAGATTTTCTTCTTGTACTAAATCCCAAAGCAACTGTTGTCATGCACTAGAGAAGCCAGAAATCCAGGCCTATGATTACATTTATTGACTGTATTTTAGACCTGTCTTACATTTTTTAAAATTTATATATAGAGGGAAAGAGCCATGCCACTCAATGGCATTTTCATATTACTGTACCATTAACAAAATGATTGTCACTTCATGAAGGAAAAAACTCCAACTATCTCAACCTACAACTCAGTTTCTGTGCCTTACAAGAAAGCAAAGGATCTCAGGAGATTTCGTAAGCAGCTGTAATGATGCAGAGGTCAAACCTAGACAGAGAAATACCACAGTGACCACTCAAAATTCAGAAAAGGACCCCAGGTGGCCTCCAGGCTTCCACTGAATTAACTGTACTGTGAGTTGTTCTTCTAAACAAATTGATCTAAACATGTTCTAAATATCCAGGGAAACTGGTCTGGTTTTGAATATTTGTAATAGTAAGTGCTAAGAAGTAACTTTTGGGACATACAGATATAAATCCTATTAATATGACTACTCTGTTGTGTTTATTGCTCTTCCTAGTTTCACAATTCTATTGATGAGATGCTTTTATCCTTTCTTTCTTCTGCCACTTCTAAAGTATTTGACAATTATTTCTGTTTTGTAAAAGGTATGTACAGGAGTGGGATGCAACTGGAAGGGAAGGATTTACCTCCAAGTCTGCAGGGCATGTGGAGTCACAGTGTCAGGAGTTGAGTGTGTATTTCTGTTGGGATTGAGAAAGGCTGGGCAGCAGGGACATCCAATCATAATTCTCTTCTTTTGTTCAAAGCAGTTTAAGGGGACAGGGAAAAATCCCATGTTATTTTCTAACAACATTAAACCATGAAGCAAGTATCATCCTGCATAGAGAAATGCCAGGATATAAGAGGAAATCTATACAGATCTGCTAGGTTTGCAACCTGTCACATTATTAACAACCAGCTGCATATCCAGCATCAATTGAGCCAGTTTTCCATATCTAGTTCTGTTTCATCATAACAACAATTGAGATGTTGAATTGGATGTTCTTTAAGATACCATCCTCAAAAATACAAGCAACCAAGCAAATAAATAAAACAATGACATTGTGCCTTATTAAAGGTCTCAATGAGAAAGTTTGTTCAGTTGGAGTGACAAGGATTCATGTCATCTTTGATACTTATTTAACAGTGACATTGACAGAGTGGAGGACTTCTCTGTGCTGCACATGCATGCAAATTAGATTTCCCAGTGATGGAACAAGAGAAAGACAGTAATTAGAGACACAGAAGGAAGTAAAAAGACAGTTCCACACCTGACCCTCAGCGGGACTTGAAACTGATGTCCAAGACACTTTCATTCTTAATCCCTGATGCTTCTGCTGCTTTCAATGTTTCCATCCTTTCCTATCAATCCTCCATAATATCCCACTTTCCCTCCTCAGCTAGTCAGTGCCTATATGAGGAGAGAACTAAATAAGTTCACATTAGATTGTTTTCAAACTCCATTCCCTGCTTTAAGGCTAAGCTACTCTGGGAAAGTTCACTAAGAAAATTATAAACAAGGATTTTGCACAAAGTTGTCTTAGGATACCATTTCAGAAAAGCAAATGCTAGGTTGACATGTATGCCACTTAAAGGTGTTGATATACGTTTTGAAACTGGACTCCAGGAAGATTATACCCCTTCAGGAAAGTGCCTGTTTTTCTGAATCCCATCACCATTTTATTATTAACATTTCCAAAAGTATTACATTCTAATTTATAATCTTTGATGACTTATATTTCCTGTTCTGTCTTTGCCCACATTCCCATTGGTGTATCCATCTTTTTTACTATTTCACCTGGCTCTTGACAGTAATGCCCTAGGAGATACGAAAAGAAATGAACATTCAAGGTGGCACATCTCTAAAGTGAAGGTGTCAATTAATATGTTTCAATTAGCAAACATGCTGGTAGTCAAGTCGATTCTGATTTTGAAGATAAAATGTCTTATTTTTTTATGTTCTTGAATAAATGGAATATTATCCTTTGCCTGTCTATGAAAGGGCACTGACCTGAACATCAAATAAATACTTGAAGGAGAGCCTCATATGCAATTTTAGAAAAGGTAAAAATAAAACAAAACCCTGATTAATCTACATTAACTTCAATTGTGAAGAATTCTTTGGGTACATTTCATCCTGGGATAATGTGACCTATTTTCTAGTAAGTCACAGAGTCATGTGATTATTAAGGTATTAATGAATTGATGTCAGTTTCCCCCCATCCCCTTTGATACCTAGGATTAAACCCAGGGGGACTTAACCATGGAGCCACATCCCCAGTCCTTTTTATTTTTTATTTTGAGACAAGGTCTCGCTAAGTTGCTTAGGGCCTCATTAAAATGTTGAGGATGGTCTCGAACATGCCATCCTTCTGACTCAGCCTCCTGAATTGCTGGGATTACAGACGTCCACTGGCACACCCAACTGCCGTCAGTAATTCTTATTTGACAAGCATATGATAAATGGCTTCATCAATACCAGGCTTGTGATCTCTTTTGTGTTGCAAAAACTCCCATGCCAAACTTTCAGGAAAAGTCAGTGTGCCCAGATCCATCCAGGGCAACACTCACCTGTGACCTCTTTGGAGTGGCTTCTTAATCTGTATTTAAAGGGAAAGATAAATGAGATTAAAATAAGCTAGAGATTACTTGGTCAATATAAAAAGATAAAAATAATAAAATCAGACACCTACATGGAAAGCACAGAGCAAGGCAAAAAAGAACTATACCAAAAGATTAAGATTAAGGTCGGTTTGTTAGCTAAATTATTTATAACCAATAACAACACAATAATGCTAGGATATAAAGCTTGCAGTTCAATTCATAAAATACTTTTCAAGGAAATGTTGCAGAGTATACATTTTATGTTATGCAGTCAACCTTACGGTCTTGGTCAGTTAATAATGCAGTTCTCTCCCACTGAACCCATGGTAAATGTTATTCATCAATCCAGCATTGTTTTAATGGGCCTACACAAAGACTTCTCAGACTATGTCTCTATGTTTCCAAATCCTCCAAGCAGCAATTATCAATCAAGTAATTGGCAGTTGAATTGAAAATTATTGTCATTTCAGTGCCTGACTCATCTGCTAGGGGCATGTGCAGTTTTATTAACTTAGAATTAACAAGACAGTCTTCTTGGATGCAAAAAGTCGACTCTTTCCCTAAAGTCAGCATCTTCCTACCATGGCCTCCTTCCTCAGTTCCTGAGTCTCCTT
Source organism: Ictidomys tridecemlineatus (assembly GCF_052094955.1). NCBI lineage: Eukaryota > Metazoa > Chordata > Mammalia > Rodentia > Sciuridae > Ictidomys > Ictidomys tridecemlineatus. Next base: position 119,839,127 of record NC_135479.1, read on the forward strand.
TAAAACAGAGTTTCCCAATTGTATACTAACATATGTTAGGAGGTCAGAATGGGTACATGTACCTAGAAGTAATTAATCCCCAGCCATCAAGAATCCAGGTTGGAATGGAGATGCTGGAAATCCTGAGAAGTTACTTCTAGCCATAAGCAACCACATCTATTTACTCCAGAAAGTTTCCCATTCCTATTATACAAAGAATGGAAAATTTGGCTTGAAATTATGGACCGACTCATCCTGCCCTTGTCAGAAACACTTATTAGGGCCTGGGTGGTTTCTTTTCTTCTAGAGCTTTCCTCAGAATGTTAAGAGTTATTTTTTTAAATCATAAAAATAAAGAGGTCAGTTTCCATAGAAGGTTTATATTTAAACATAGAGTGTTTATATATCTATTGTAGGTAGACATAGCTTTCCATCTGACTCTCAACCAATTCTACCTGAAATGGGGATATGTTGTCACATGCACCTCTTGGCATTGGAAATGTAAACACCAAAGAGATGACCATGAATGTAGAAGGAGCATCATTTGATGATAATCTGTATCATTTTGGTGGCAGGGGATATTAAAATCCCTAATTGAGATAACCTTCTCATGTAGTGACTTTCTAAAGCAATTCTATCTTCTCTTCTTCCTTCAAATCTGTGATCTCTGGACCAGTTATAATCATGCTAGTATATTGATTAGAATTAATACTTTGATAGAAAAATACATAGTATCTTCATAATATATTTTACAATTTCAGGTAAAACTAATCTTTAAACTCTGGGTATTTGTAATATTAGGCACTAAAAGAGAATCAGTTGGGGAACGTAAAACTGAAGCAATTCACATATAACCTAAAAAAAAAAAAAACCACAAAGCCAATAAAAACCAATTTAAACAAATTAAATCAATGTGACAGATGATTACTTTTTAAGAAAGCAAATCATTCTTTGAGCAGAAAAAATGAGTTGATTGCTACAGAGCAATTCATTGAGCCAAAGAAGACATTGTTTCTGCTGGCCTATTTGTTGGGTCTCCTTCATTCCTGTCTCAAAGGGTTTGAGGAGTGATTAGTCTAATCAATCTGCTCTAGATATTTAAATGGCTCCCAGCTGCCTACTAGAGTGAACCAAACATCTGGAGTTAGTAAACAGAGTCCTCTTTACCTGAATCCTGCTTTTCAGTCCATAATTCTATTAACAAATCTCTATAATTCATTCCATCCATGCTATAGTAGATACTGGCAGACTCCAACAACGTCATCCCATTTCTCTGTAGAACCTTCCCAATCTGTTCTTGTCAGCACTTGAGCTTCCATTCACCAATGGTCATTCCTTCAGAAATGGATTTGACCATCTCTGGGAAGTCCTTTGTAATAAACTGCTGCTGCTTCTCTCTGGCACGGTGGTGCGTGGCTATAAAATCAGCCACTCGCGAGGCTGAGGTAGGAGGATTCCTAGTTCAAAGCCATCCTTAGCAATGGCAAGGCGCCAAGCAACTCAGTGAGACCCTGTCTCTAAATAAAATACAAAATAGGTCTGTGGATGGGGTTCAGTGGTTCAGTGGCCCCCTGAGTTCAATCCCCAGTACCAAACAAACAAAAACACTGTGTTTTTGGAGTGATCTCTCTTCTTGCAGTACGCCATGCATTCCTCTTTATCAGACTTATCCACTCTGCTGTACTCATCTAAGAAAATTCCAGGAAAGGACAAGGTCATATTCATATCCATAGTTTCTGGCAATGAAGGAGACATTCATAAATCCTTCATAAATACTGCTGAAATGACCAAATGAATGAGCTCATGCTCATATAAAGCTACTTCACATACTTGTTTCTGGTTTAAGCTTTCATTGTGTTTTTTTCTTTCCTACTATTTTGATATGGGTGTGTATGCATGTCCTCATAACACCCACTGCCAGAAACAGGATAAAACTGTTTGGTATAAATGAGTTACTTTCTTCAAGTGAGATTTTCTTGGCTTTCTTTTTCATTTTTGTTTTCACTATTACAGTAATGGGCACTCCCCAACTTTCTCTTCCCCTCTTCTCTGACCTTGTTAGACCTTTTAGAGTTTGAGAACCTTTCATTTGAATCTATGTAGTGGAGGCATCCAGAAACGAATGCCCCTTAGAACTAGATTAGTATAGGTCAAAGACCTGGAGATGCTTTTTATTTGTTGCCACAAAATGTCAGGTTAAACTAGAATGTTGGTATTTATTTAGTCCTTTGAGTGTTTATGAGGTAGATATATCAGAACAAATAACAATATTAAAATGTGTTATGTATATATTTATATATACATATATACTGTTAATAAGTGAGTATTATATTAAGGATCAAATATAACTTTTCTGTGTTTCTGTGTTTTTTTCTTTTTAGTCATTAGGCTTTATATAAAATTCCAGAGAATCTTTTGCATAAAGTATGAGAAATAAACTACTAATAATGAGGGCCATATTTATTTTAACTTTAGTTATAATTGAATTTGGTAAATAATAATTTTTAAGGAACTCATTTGATATCATTGACATTCATAAGAAAAATTGACTGGCACAGAAATCTGGTTATGAAGAATCCCTAAACTTGAATAATAATACAACTAAGCCAGAATTAGAAGCCATACTTTGAGTTCACTAATTTTTAAATTTCATATATTCATCCATGTAACAAATATTAATAGTGTCAAACATATACCCAACATTTTTCCAAATTCTAGGGCTTATGGTGTTATAAAGTGCAGGTGAGTAGTAAATTTTATTATATGATCTCAAAACATTTGTGGGAATATGTGGCATAAATTATTTTGTCTTGGTTTAGTTTCTGGGACCCAGCTGGATTATATAAAACTACAATTTCTCACATAGTTAGTGTGAGCCCATTTCCTGGCAGTATATGAAATCACACAGTAGAGGAAATAGCAGGCAGTGTCTCTGGCGTTATAAAGCCTGTGTTCTGGTTCTCACCATTTCTGCCAGAAACTGGTCCTGTAATCCAGGATTTGTGGCTTGACCTTCCAGATCTTTAGAGAATGGATATTCTTTAAAAGTGCTTCCTGTCAGTGAGTCTCTGTTTACAGAATCTAGTGTTTTGTGAATGTAAAAGATCTCTTCATCGCTTAATAAGTGTCACTTTATCTGTATTCCCAAACATCTAATAGCTACAATTTAACAAGCAAGATCAGTTGCAAAATTCAGGAGTCTAAATAAGAGTGCTCTCAAAGTAACAGAATATACAGACAAGAGAAGGTATATGTGGATTGACAGTACATATAATCTGTTCATGACTGTACATACAACTGTTGTGCATGTACTGTGACACATAGACTTAAGGTTTTTTTTTTTTTTTTTTAACCAAGCGTCATAAAATGTTTAATATAGAAATACTAGTAGTAGACATGATGGGTTAGAGAAATGTGGAATACAAAATCACTTTTCCCTGCTTCTATAAACTGCAGGGGAAAGTATAAAATTATATTCCTAAAAGGAGTTTCATTCAAGTTACATCTGAACCAAGAAGATGGCTAATATATCAAGGTCCATCAGCACCTCACTACTATCCATGTGATAGGATAAATTACTATGACAACATACATTTCTGGGAACATCATATTTACTGAAAATAACAATTAATCACTTTTATCTGAATGTTAGTGTTTCCAGGAAAATATTTTAATTTTATTATGTCTTTTATAATTGCACTAGGAAAATTAAATGACTTGAAATAGAAATATATTTTCCAAAAATTATTACTTGATATTACAGTCTATATAATCACTTAAATCCAGGAATACTCTGTGTATCTTAATATTGCCATCATTCAATGCAGATTTTGATTCATTTTAAGCTTGCATAATATACTTATATTAACAATATAAAAAAAGTACACTTCAAGATTTAAAATGCATCTTTAAATACCATTTAAAAATAAAGTTAATTCGGAATTTCTCTTTTGTGTGACCATATCCTATGTTTGATTTATAATTTTATCTCTGATAATTTTATAAAACCCTTTAGCATTTTATACAATAAATAATTAGTAGGGATATTTTTCAAGGAGATACATAATTCTAAGCCATGACAAACCAAAGTCATGGACAATTTATTAAGATCACTTTGATTAGGACATGGATAATGTTCTAACTCTCCTAAACATAAATAAATATGCCAAATATTTTAAGTCATTATAATAAGCTTAAATTTTACATACTATAACATTTTTGTAAATGTGAAATTTTGCCATTGATTATTAATGTTATTTTAAAACTGTGGACATGCTTCATGATAGATTTTTATACATGATTAAATGTGTTGATATTACTTTCTAATATATTTTCATACATTAAAATGTGTTAATCCTGATACTATAATAGCTTCCTTACAACTAACAATGAAAAAAACTTCTCTTGACTATTTTTATGGTATCCATATTGGGTGTCCCCCAAAAGCTCATGTGTGAGACCATGCAATAAAGTTTAGAGGTAAAATGTTTGGATTATAAGAGTCAAACCTAATCAGTGCATTAATCCAATGATAGGGATTAACTGGGTGGTAACTGTAGTCAGATAGGGTGTGGCTGGAGGAGATGTGATTTGGGGAGTGTGCCCTTGAGGTTTATATTTTGTCTCTTGTGAGAAGAACTCTTTCTCTGCATCCTGGTGTGATGACCTGAGTCCTTTTCCTCTGCCACATCCATCTACCATGATGTTCTGCCTCACCTCAAGCCCTGAGGGATGGAGTGGGATGTCTAAGGACTGAGACCTTTGAACCTGTGAGCCCCAAAATTGTCCTTGTCAGGTCTTTTGGTCACAGAAGCAAAAAACTGACTAAAACAAGTACCTTACATATGTCACACTGGTAGTCATCATGGTAATCATTTCAAAACATTTACTCATTTAGCCTGCCAATAATCTAATGAGGTTGTGTACTGTGCTAAAATTAGGCTTACATAAAAAAATATTTAGGAGCTGGGGTTGTGGCTCAGTGGTAGAGAGCTCTTGCCCTTGCATGCGAGGCCCTGGTTCAATCCTCAGCACCACATAAAAATAAATAAATAAAACAAAGGTGTTTTGTCCAACTACAACTAAAAAATAAATATTTAAAAATAATTTTAGTGATATTAAATAGGTAGATTGTAGAGAATATTTTCTTATAGATTATTTTTAATCTCAGAGATTCTTTTCAGATATTTTTTGTTTATTCACATTTATTTATATATCGAGCACCTGTTGAGGACCAGGCAATGTGAAACTGCTGGGGGTTCAGCAAATGTGGATGATACAGTAAAGAGTGGGACAGAAAGGTGTTGACATTCATGGAGCTTATGTCCTGAAGTTTCAACAGCCACTAAACATTTAAACAAATAACATGGTAATTTCAGGTAGAGATTGCTATGACAAAAGTAAAACCAAGTGATGGCTAAAGAATGAGAATAGAAAGCAAAGGACAAGGGGTAGGACTGCATGATTCGACACAGGTTTTTAGATGAAGAGACACTTGAACACACATGGCAAGAGAAAAGACCCTGTGAGGAAAAAAGCATATTTTCAAGCATATAACAACTGGCCACTGTGACTTGCACTTGGTGAATGAAAGGGTGACACCAAAGTAGGTAAACAGAAAGCAAATTATTCAGCAACTTGTAAATTTTAGGTTGTTTTTTGGTCGGGGTGGAGGCGGGGGACAGTACCAGGGATTGAACTCAGGGGCACTCAACCACTGAACCACATCCCCAGCCCTATTTTGTATTTTGTTTTGAGACAGGGCCTCAATGAGTTGCTTAGTGCCTTGCAGTTGCTGAAGCTGGCTTTGAACTCACTATTCTCCTACCTCAGCCTCCCAAACTGCTGGGATTACAGGCATGTGCCACCACGCTCTGCAATTTTATCTTGAAAGTTTCCATTTAATTTGTTAAAATATAATTATCCAAATGTTCACTTAAATACACGTTATACCTCCAGGGTAGTGTATCCTTGTTTGATTAGTGTCACTCCTGACTAAGTCACAAAGTTTTACAACTCTATACTATTAGAAGTTAACGGAGGGAAAACTGGTGAGGTGAGATGATCTTCTTTGTCTGGTAAAACAAGGGGACCACTTACTTAGCTGCTTAAAGAACTTCATCTGAATTCTGCATTGCTGTTTGTTTTACCATAGTTTATTGACATTAGTAACATCACTATAAAAATGTCTTTAAAATTGTCCCTTTGGAAAATGATCTGCTTGTACTTCTTGAATATTTACCATGTCAATATTCAGATTCTACTTCATTTTTTACCCTCTAATCTCTTATTTCTTCTACCTCATCTTTTCTCCTTAAATTTAATTTCCTATTTCATTTTGAGAATGTTTTCCATTCTTTGTTATCCTATTCATTTCCTCCATGTTTTGTGCATTTTGGGGCTCTATTCTTTTGCCATAGCTTTTTTTTTTTTTTTTTAAATCAAAGGTTTTTAAAATGTTATTAAAGATTTCAACTAGTTCTCTGAAATGCTTTTCTAATTCCTTTGTTAAATTATTTTTCTCTTTTTTTAATTTACACCAAGATGAAGTTATAGTGTGTGGTTAATAGCTGGCTGCTGCCCAATTCATAACTACATTCTTATTAGCCATCATTCATTCATATAGTGTGGCTGATATTCTTTTAAAAGAAGAAGCTTCTTAAACATTCTATCTACTTAGCTTCTACATAATCTCTCTTAAGGAAGGCACTTTGTAAGATATTTACATGTATATATATATATATTTTTTCTGCATTACTAATCTCAATATGTACTGCTTCCATGGTATTTCCCAAGTACTACCTATGAAAAGTATATTCTCATAATTCAATTTTCCCTTCCTTCCTACCCACTCATTTTCTAGGAAATATATTCTACAAATAAATATATGAAGAAGAGATAATAAGAGGGAGGAAATGAGAAAGCACTCTTTGTGCTTTAAAATGCAGAGGTGAGAGGCATGCAATTGAGCAGTAGTTTCTAGATGGTCTAGATTTTATTTCTTAAAGTAATTCACAAAATTGGGTAAATTGGTTTGTTTTATTGTTGACCAATAAACCAAGATAAACCTCTAATTGATTTCCTGTTTATGTTCCACTGGTCTTGTCAATAACAGCCCAGGAATAGCATGCCTGTCCTAGTTTTTAGTACTATAATGGAAATCTTTGAAAACAGTATAGTAGAAACTTTTGATTAGGATGATGTTTTTTTCAGTGGTGCACTGAGAATTTTAATTTAAGTGGTGGTAATTTGAGATAACTAAACACTATTTTAACAATACCCAAAATATGAATTTTTTTCTAAATAAAAGTACTGTTTGATCTCACTTAATATATGTAATTTTAAAAAGTCAAAATTCACAGAGAGGTGGTTACTGGAGCCTGTGGTGGATGTAGAAATGGGAGATATTGATCAAAGTGCACAAAAGTTCAGTTAGACTGGATGAAAAAATTTTAAGTATCTATTATACTGCATAATGACTGTAGTTAACCATTGATAATGTGTTGCATATTTCAAAATTGATAAAAGATTTTTAATACTTTTGCCACAAAAGAAATGATAACGTTGGTGAATGATGAATATATTAGTTTAATCTTTCTACAATGTATACATAGATCACAACTTCATATTTACATATAAAATATACTTATATTGTATAAATATATACAACTTTTATATTTGTACTAGAAATTCACTTAAATTTTTAAATAAGTGTTAAAATTAAACAATATTTGAAATCTTATAACCAGGAGAACATTCTTATTGCTTTGGGGTGACCATTCTTTTGGACACTTACCTTTGAAATCATAAAAGACCCTAATTATACTTGGAAACACTTGGATAGAGTTTCTAAAGTCTAAAGAAACAGGATGAATAATATTCTAGAGTGAATTATGCAATCATATCTTTTAAACAATCATGGAGACTGCTTTTGTTAAAATAGATTGTTCTTTCTTTTTGGGTGGGCGTGTAAAAATGTTAGTATCTCCTTAATCACTTTGTATTATTTTTTTTAAATTCTGAAATGTGTTCCTATTCTATGTTTTTCTTATTTGGACAACTTGTTTTCAATGGTTTGCTTATATAGGAATCAAATATTCATATGGTAGAACAGGTAGTTGAATAGATTTTAAAACTGAAAATTCAGGTAAATAAATTGCTGAGTTTTTAAGATTTGTAGGCTTATTGATAAACCAGAATCAAGCTCCATTTTTTCCCTCTGACTTTATTTTATTTTGAAGGCATACATAGAGGTTTATTTAGGAAGTAGATACACATTTAAGGAAGAATGTGGGCTTTGTCAAGAGTGAGAAGCCTAAAGCTGTGTTTATAAGGATTTATGCCATACCCATACAAGAGAAAATTAGTTTTCCATCTAGTTTACATTAAATTTCTTATTATAAGAGGCATATATCTAATGCTATTTTTAAAAATAACTTACTCATGAAGATATTTTTCCATATGAACTTCAACTTATTTTTTCTCCTATTTATTCTGAATTTGAACCTTAAATGCAGAATTTAATTGCACCCTAAATTCTATAATTGTGGAAGTATTGAGAAATTTTAAAAATTTATTAAATATTTTCTTTTTCTCTTTATTACTCTGAAGAAGAGATTGAGAGAGAAAATATGTGAAGTGAGGTAAATATCTATTTTTGTAAAAATTATAATAATGTTGATTTATGATTGCTTTGTGTTTTTACTTCTAAAAAGTTTACATTAATAATTTTGAGCGATTTATCTCAATAAATTATTGGGCTAAATCTCAGCAATTGATTCATCTTTCACATGAAAAATCTATATACATGCTGAATATAAATCTGAGTGGAATTAATTATAAATTATTTGGTATATAATGTTCAAATATTAAATAAGAATAAACCAAGGTAGAGTTTACTTCTTTAAGACAACATTTTTTTCTTTCAACCTCATCATCCAAAGAAATATTGAGTTAAATCTGATTCTTTATAAATTTATGGTTTTACATAGTTTAACATAATTCATCAAAGAAAAATAAATATTAACCAGCTTTTGAGTATATTTTAATTAATTACATTTAAAAATAATTTCTTCTCTTGTTTTTAAGCATAATTTAATGATATATAAGCTTGCAGAGAGGATGCTATGATGTAATGAGAGCATGCTTTTGTTAACAAATGATTTATTGGAAAAATGCAAAATACAAGAGTAAGACAAAAGCAGTGAAGATGTAAGAATAAAAGTCATCCTTCAAAAACAACATTTAGGAAATACTCTTGACATGTGAAGTTTTATGAAATAAAAAGTCTAGATTTTATTTAAAAGTACAAAGACAAGCGTATTTGTATAAGTGTTAAAACTTTAGAAAGGAGTAGGGAAGGATAATGTAAATTCTTATGTTTTGAATAGTAAGGAATCAATTTATATTACCCCAGCATTTTGCAAATCTGTGAAAGTAATCACTAGAAAGATTCCAGTGAGGCATACATAAAACAAATTCTCTGTGAGATGGACTTGGGTGGAGAGTGGGGCTTCATTACTTTTTATATAAACTCAACTCTTCTTTTTATTTTCTGTCATGAACACATACTACTTTAGTAAGTTTTTTTTTTAATGTGAGTATCTTTTGGATCATTTATTAAATTTTATTTAAAAGATTGCAGAGGGTTGAGTTGTAAGCTTCCAGGAACTAGCACAGAGAAGCCCTGTATAGACAGTACTTGATGTGGAACCAAGTACTCCCAGAGAAAATTTAAGAATCTTGGGCTGTGTTTGTGGCTCAATGGTAGAATGCTTGTCTAGCACATGTGAGGCATTGGGTTAGATCCTGAGCACCACATAAAAATAAACAAATAAATGGCCAACTACAAGTAAAAAATATATATATATTAAAAAAAGAAAATTCAAGAAACTGTAATATATACTGAAATCATTTGTTGATTTATTCCACAAATGTGTATGGAGCGCCTATATGTGCCCGGCATTCTGTGAAAGTACTAGGAAATTTTTAAGAAAAAAATATGTAAGATCTTTTCTTTTCTAGATCTTTTATTCCAGAGAAAGTATATAGTCAAATACTTTATCACAGGTAAATGTACAGTTTAACATATGTACATGGTAAAGTATGCCTATACAGCATGTGTCTCCAACCAAGACTTTGATGGGAAAGGCCAAATCCATGAAAATTTTCCTGAGAAAGTGACAAGAGATCGTCTATATAAATAAGCTCCAGCTTAAGAGAACTTGTCAGGCATATCAGGTGCAGAGGGAACAATGCAGATGATTAAGGTCCTGTGGACAGAATAGACTAGGAAAAGTGAAGGAAATTAAAACATGTTCTGTGTCCTGCCTGTAGAGCCTGAGGGAGAGCATGGTATAAGATAGGTCTGGGGATAGAAGGTAGTGGGACAGACTTTACAAGTCACGTTTAGTATTCTAGTCTGTAACATAGTGCAATAAGAAGCCACTGAAATGTTATAAGGATCATAAATATGTTTCAAAAATGTTATTGTAAATATACTGTGGAATACTGTTTAGAAGGTTAAAAGAATAGAAACCATGAGAGCAATAAAAGACTTTGTCAATAGCTAAGGAGTTTGATGAGTGTACCCAAATTCAAGAGTAGGAGTGGAGACCTAATAAGTGAGTAAAATCAAAATAAGTATCAAGAAGAAGCAGCAGCCAGAGTTCTCTGTTCAAGTGAACATCTGGCTGAGCTCGGTGGCACACATCTGAAATCCCAGCAACTTGGGAGGCTGAGGTGGGAGGATTCCAAGTTCAAGGGCTGCCTTAGCAAATTAGTGAGGCCCTAAGCAAGTTAGTGAAAACTTGTCTCAAAATTTAAATAAATAAATAAATGAAAATTAAAAAGGACTGAGGGTGTAGCTCAGTGGTAAAGTGCCCTGGATTCAAAGGAAAAAAAAATCAAAATGGACCAAGAAGTTGGCTCATAATTCCTTTGTCTCCAGCATGCATCAATGAGTAGATTGAAAGAACAGCACTAAGGAGAGTTTGGACATACAGTGTGATGCTTATAAATATTCAAGAAGAGAGGTAAAGTATTAAGTTGTATATACTTGTCTGGAATTCAGAGGAGAATGTGAACTGGAGGTAAAATTTTGAGTCAACTTGTTCTATGTTCAAAGTAAAGGGCTGGGTATGTATGAGATGTCTTAGAGGGGGAAAATTGAAGTAAAATGTACTGAGGTGTAGGAGATAGGATTGGAGGGTCTCTAGCCCATCATAAAATTGTATACAGGTGATGGACAATAAATAAACCATAAGAAGCGCACCTGTTCAGAAGATTCATGTGAAGCAATTTCATTGATGACATAAATAAATAAATAACATTTAAAGAGGAAGGCATGGAATATGTCTGTCAGTCTGAAAGCCAGTCACAAGCTAAGATAAGACATCCAAACTCAGAAACAAAAGTAGTTTAACTGTCATTGGCAGTGAACTCTTTTTGAAACAACTATGTTGTATCACTGACTAATTTGTCAATTGTTTTTTAAGAAAATTGTCAGAGCCACTGGGAGGGAGGTTCACTGGATATTAAGACTGAGAAGTTTATAGGCAAGAAACCAGGGCTTGGTCTATATCCCACACTATTCACCCCACCAAAATAAAAAAAAAAAAGTCAAATAATGAGTCAACATATCTAGAAATTCTACAAGACTAGATAGATCGATTGTATAAACAATGGCTTAAAATAGATGTTTCTTTTATAAAGGCACCCTTGGGCTCTGTACAAAATGAAAATTGTCTGAATTAGAACTCAGATTCTGATAGTATCATTTGACAATCCAAATTCAACCTTTTCTTTGTATTTAAATTAAATTCAACTAGTATGTTTAAGTGGTGATCTGAGCAAGTGTTAGAACATTGGTTTCTAAACCTTATGGTCTTTTTTTTTTCCTTTTTTGTGCTAAAGAAGATATTTAAAGAAAGAGAGAGAGAGAAGTCTGAACACAAACATATGTAGTTTTGATGATTTTAATGTGTTTAGATTTACAATGGAGGCTGGGATTGTGGCTCAGAGGTAGAGTGCTCGCCGAGCGCAGCGGGGGGACCCAGGTTCGATCCTCAGCACCACATAAAACTAAAGGCATTGTGTTGTGTCCATCTACACCAAAAAAAAAATTAAATTAAAAAATGAAACATAGATTTATACTGCTCTAAATAAGTATTCAATGGTTGAAGGAATATTGACTTCTTCATTTTTTTAAGAGAGCTACACTGTAGGCATGTTTTCAGTTTATATTAGTTGATGCAGGAGGAAAAAACATATTAGTTTTTCAATAAAGAACATTCACTAAGAACTAACCAGCCAAGCTGAGAATTAGTTCTTCATATTACCATTAGGATGGGAGTAATCTTTTAGACTTTGATTATTCTTTCCAAGAAATTAGCTATTTTACAAAAATAAATTTTTGGCATTATCATTAATACACCTAAAAATATGAAGAAAAAGATTCCCAGATGGTGTTGTGAACATTCTCTTTAATGAGTCAGTTCCTTCACTGCATAAGGCTCAATTGAGTGCTTATCTCAAAAACAGAAGAAAGATCCTAATTAACCCTTGAAAAACATGCATTTTTCTCTCTAATCAAATATTTTATAAATGCCAGTCATTCCTGAAATACTCCATCTTATTGTTTCAAGTATTGGAACATTTTGTGTCATATCCTCATTCCTAATATGCCCAGGAATCAGATGGTCCATTTTTAATTAAAAAACAAAACATGTGGTATGTGGCAATGTTGGGGATGTGAGCACTAACTGAAATGAATTTATGATTTAAAAAAAAATCACGTTGATGCAAAGGCAAGTTTGCATCAAGCAAACTATCCCAGGAGTCATGGACCAGAGAACCTTATAGATCACATTAAACAGCTCAAATGGGAATTTTATAATTAGTTGATTACATTGGAAGAAGCAAAGACAAGAGAAATAGACTGGGTTAGTACATTTAGGATATGGTATGAGAAGGTAGAAAAGACCATATTATCAGGATTCTGTAATATCTCATGTTCATATGTATTATCTCTCTGCCACATCAATTTTCACTATTAACTATATGTTTATGGGGTCTAAATTTGTGGTTTGAGCAAGGGGACTGACAGCAGAGTATTTGCTGTAGTCCAATATATTTGTATTATAGGAAAGACACAGTGACCATAGACATTGTCAAGAGCTGTAGCTTGCCAGTTGGCTGGCTGAGCATAGGTTTTGTTTTTGTTGTTGGTGGTGGTGGTGGTAGCAAGGATTGAACTCAGGAGCACTCAACCACTGACTCACATCCCCAGTCCTGTTTTGTATTTTATTTAGAGACAGGGACTCACTGAGTTACTTAGCGCCTGGGTGTTTCTGAGGCTGGCTTTGACCTTGCAATCCTCCTGTCTTAGCCACCTGAGCTGCTGGGATTAAAGATAGGTTTTTGTTTTGTTTCAGGGAAAGAAAATACATGGAGCCAGAATCTTCATCAATGGCAGCTGATAAAATTAAGACTTAATGAATACTAACTGTTCATGTATTTTTAGTATATAAGTGCTTAGCACATAAGTGTCTTATATGTTTTGATGCCTTTTAAATAAATATGTAGTATTTCTTGGTCCCTCCATCTTTATTATGTTTAAAACATATGAATTTCTTATTAACTATTTATGTAGGCTTAATATAACATGAAATTTTTTGCTTATATTTTTGTAAACAACAAGCTTATTTGTCTTTTAGATACAATGATTTTTCTTAAAAGTAAAATGCCATTTACTTTTGATATTTTTCTTTTATTTTTTACTTAAAAAAACGCTAAACTTTTAGTGCAAGTTTTATTCTAAACTACATTATTCAAAAAGTAGTTTTCCCAGCATCACTTGGTAGTCTATTTTGTTGTTTTGGTACCTTTATCACAAGTCAGTTGCTTCTGGCTATATGGACCTTTCTCATTGTCTTCTTTCTGTTCCTTGGATTCATGTATCTGATTTTGTGCTAGTACCATGCTATTTTAGTTACTATGACTCTATAGTATAATTTGAATTTGGATATTGTAATGCCTCCAACCTAACTCTTTTTGCTCAGGATTGCTTTGTCCATTCTGCATCTTTTGTTCCTCCATAAATGCCAGTCAGAATTTTTTCCCCTAGCTTTTGTATACACAAGTATGACACAATGAAACCCAAGTCATGTGTAATCAATATGCACCAATATACAAAAAGTGACTTTGAAATGTTCTTCAAACTTTGGTAATTATGAGTCCAAACATAGGTGCAGAAATAACAAAAGAGCAATGTTAAAATGATCTTCACTTTAGTTCAAAGTTAAATGGTTACAAGATTGCAAGATAAAAAAATTATGGGAAGTTATGCACAACAATGCTTGTAGTTCACCTGGCCAAGAAAAAATGTGTGGGGAAAAGTTTCAGTAGATTAAATTTTGATGAGATCTCCATCTGAGACACTGAGTAGAATAAACTTAAATGATGAACATTACAACTGATCAAAAGAAAACACTTTGAAGTGGAAAAGTTTCCTCATGGGATTACAAATAAACTAAACTTTTTACTTCTGGACTTTTCTTCTTGACTTTCCTCTCTATGTGTAAATGTAGGACTCTGCATCCATATTTATACACACACAGATAATTTTAATGATAAGAAACAGGAAATGGTGTATAATATTGCTAACAGAGTGAAATAGCTTAACCACAATTTATGTGGAAAACATAGACAGAAAAAATAATCAGCAAAATGAGAAATACAAAGACCAAACATGATATACAAATGATAAATAAACATCCTCACAAAGCCATTAACTGATACAATTATATCCAGCCTTGAAATAATCTTATAAAGAGCTAAACATAATACAAAATAAAACCAGAGTTAAAGCATCAACTTTAAATAATAGTAAAGTCATTTAAAATGTAGGAGCTAAATCATTGTTACGGAAAGTGTAAATAAACACAGTCCTTTCACCAGACTAGAGAGATAAAAGGCAATGCATAGCCAGAAACATAAAGATGTTTACACACATAGAAAAATAATTTTAGTCAGAAATATATTTCAAACAAACACATCTGTATATATAAAACTGTGCTCAAAGTTATTTTCCAATGCTTTACTAACGTGACAAGAAAAAAATTTAGACCAAAAAATATTTACTGCTTTAGGAGTGGAGTTATATGTATAGTGTTTTACTGTGATTAAAAGTAAAATACTTGGGCTGGGTATGTGGCTCTAGAGGTAGTGTGCTCGCCTGGCATGCATGCGGCCCGGGTTCGATCCTTAGCACCACATACAAACAAAGATGTTGTGCCCGCCGAAAACTAAAAAATAAAAGATTAAAATTCTCTCTCTCTTTCTCTCTCTCAAAAAAAAAAAAAAAGTAAAATACATGGCTGGCGTTGTATCTCAGTGGTAGAGCACACAGCACCACATATAAATAAATAAAAGAAAGGTCCATTGAAAACTAAAAAAAAAAAACATTTAAAAACAAAAAAAAGTAAAATACAAATGGTAGAGGTACATTTTTAAGAGGGTAAGCACTAGATTTCAAAATTAGATATGGCAAACTTAATTGTGGAACATAAGTTGCATTCTGAAGACTATTATTTGTTGTAATTGAATTAATATTTCCGTACTGAAAATAAAATTTGTATGAAAGTACAGTACGTTTCTTTGAGTAGCTGTGTGCTTTGTTGCTCATAACAATGACAAAGTTTATATCAGAAATATTGTCCTTGGGGCTGGGGATGTGGCTCAAGCCTTAGGGCACTCTCCTGGGTTCTAAAAAATAGATATTAAAAATTCTCTCTCTCTCTCTCTCTAAAAAAAAGAAAAAAAGAGATATTGTTCTAATAAGAAGATTGCCAATGCTAAAAATAAATCAAGCATTTTTCATTTCAAATAAGAGAGAGGTGCTGGATGTAGGTTTCATAACTACTTGAATATGTATACAACTGAAAAAATTAGTCATCATTGCTAGCATGAAATTTCGTACTCCTTAAGTCTCTTTCCATTCAAACTGTGGATATTATAAAATTTTCTAATAATATAAGTTTTTAGTTATACATGAAAAAAATATATTAAATGAAATTACTGCAAAAAATGTGTGAAACTATGGTTGCAATCTGTGATATATGAATCAGTGTGGACAGTAATGTGTGAAAAAATAATAAAGATGTGAAGCCAACCTATTAAAATTGTCATGTTAAATATCGCATAATATTAACTCTGAAATTTAAAAGTATTGAAACATATAAATCTTAGGGATAAATCAATGTTAAACTGGACTTTATGGAGCATAAGCAAGTTTATTCAAGCTATACTTAGTAATGACAATCTTCATAAATTTTGTTATAATTGATTTTAAAATTTTAGCTAGAAAATTAGCAGTCAAATATGGGGGATGGAAGAGAAAAAGGAAAAATAGTGTAGTCAGCCACCAAAACTGTTCAAAAAATAATAATTTCTAAAACATTCATTAGATAATCAAAGCTAACTCCTCTTTTTGAGACAAGACAATGTAAAATAAGATGCATCTGCTCTAATTAATTACTCAGAAGCAGAAGAGTAAATAATTATTGAACTAATTCTGAAAGTGGACATAATTATGTCCATTAATCATCAGTTGTAAATTATTTAATTCAATAATAATCTTGGAAGAAAAATTAGTATTATAGTTATCTTTGCACTTAAACCTCATCACCATAATGCTGTCAAATAGAATATATGATGCCTTCAAATAATTAAAAAATGTTTTGGTTCAATTAATATTGTTAGGATACATTAACTTCTATTGAGTAGGATAATGGGTTTAAGAAAGCCAATCCAGTAATTATCTCAGATCTAGAATTTCTATTAGAAATAAACCCATTAGCATACTACACCCCCACAAAGCCCTGATTCCCACTGTAATTTAAAATTTTTAAATAGACTACTAAAATAAGTATGATGAAATATATGTAAAATGAGAATATAATAAGTTCTTTATAAAGGCACACTAGAGCTATCTGACATGAAAAAGCTAAATGTTTAGTGTATAATACAGATTTTCTTGTTAACAAATATTGTGATATTTAGTAATAATGGCCTCTAAACTCTGTAACTGTACAAAACACACAAAAAATAAAAAAAATAAAAAACCTCTGAGTATTAAAAGCCAGATATAGAAAAATTTATCTCCTGAAACTTTTTTTATGCAGTATGTGTTTAATGTCAAAGCTGACTACTTGGAAAGCTGCAGAAGCTTGCTTGATTTACCCTTAGAAGTGGGCAGATTTGAAGAAAGCAACTAAATTAAACAAGGAAGAGTATACTAAGAAGTATTTTTTAGATATCCACAGACTTGGTAAAGATTGAATCTGTTTTTGTCTGCTAAATATCAGATTTAAAGTATTTGATTCTAAAGGCAAGAACAAGAAGCCCTTCATTGGATAATACATGCATGTTTTCTTATTTGAGGCATCCTCTGAAATACTCTTATAAAAAAGAAGTATTCCACATTCGCCAGGTTATTGTCCAATGTGTGGTTATTGAATTCAATCTAAGTTCTCCTACAAGTAATATGTGGTTGAATCAAATTTCTAAAGTCTATTGAATGTTCACATCTTCCACTAATGTTCCTATAAGCAGGAATTTTATGAGAACGAGTGGCAAGCACCATTTCTCCCCCTTTGAGCAATACTGCACATAAAATAAATATGTATAAAATCTGTTATATTGCCTAGGTTGTTCATTTCTCATTACCTGTGAAAAACGGTGTATTAGCCTTTATTTTGAATTTAGAAGTGATTGGTATATAATAGCTTAATTGGTGTTGCTTCATAAAATCAGCAGGGTCAATGACAGTGATATTCAAAGTGGAGAGGGCAGATAATTGGAAAAGAAGAGAGAAAGGTAGATCAGAGTGGGATATTTTTCCACTTGGTTGGATATTGCTTTGGAAAAATGGAGAGATTCTGTAATAGTTCAGCTTCAGGCACTCAAATTAAATTGTTATAGTTTTATAGCTTGGTTAAAGACTCAAAAACACTTGAGTTTTTGCACAAAATCTCAAGCAATTTTAGGTAATGGAAAACCCATGATTCACAGTTCATCTATATCAAATACAATAAAATTTCATATCTTTATGATCACTGCTTTTTCATTTTGTTTTGATTTTAATTTTGACTCTTGGTGTCACTGATCCACAGAAATTAAATAATTTACACATTTTAATTATTAAATATTTTATTGACTACAAACCAGTCATTTATAATTAATAATGCATTTAATATTAAATGTTGATTTAAATAGTTCACATGCAGCTGCTTATTTTCAGAGCAGCTGAATCCAAACCTGAACTTCAGGATTAATTCTCAGCCATTTTACAAACTATACTGGGGAATGGGTCATCTCTATTTCAGCAGCCTTGTTAGTTCTGTATGAATGAGAATCTTGAAATTCTTGTCTTTAAGGCAGTAGATTAATAGAGTTAGATTTATCATGAAAATACATCAACAAGTATTTCAATAATATAATTGTATGTCCTTTAGTTTTATATTTCTCAAAAAAAAATCAAAGCAAAACCCCTCAAAAGCCTATCGGTAAGTTAAATTATGAAGTAATCCACTAGGAATCAGGCATTGGATGGTTCCTGAAGAAAATTACCCAGCCTTCTTCTTCCTCTAGTAAAATGCAGACTATTTAGTAAACAGTACATTTAAATAATATTCATTTTGATTTAAGTGTTTTCTCAAACAGGCTGATTAAAGATCGAAATTCTAGAGATTCATACTCTATCTGATGTGCTTGTGGTAAAGATTTGTTCACATTCTGTAGGCTTTCTACTCACCTTGCTGATTGTTTCTTTTGCTGAGAAGAAGCTTTTTAGTTTGAATCCATCCCAATCATTGATTATTGGTTTTAATTCTTGTGCTATAGCAGTCTTGTTAAGAAAGGTGGGGCCTAATCCGACATGATGGGCCTACTTTTTCTTCCATTAGGCACAAGGACTCTGGTTTAATTCATAGGTCCTTGATCAACTTTGAGTTGAGTTTTGTGCATGGTGAGAGATAGAGGTTTAATTAAAGCACTCCAAAACCTTAACACCAAAAAAAAAAAAAAAAGAAATGAAAAGGAAAAGAAAAGAAAAAGAAAAAAGAAAGAAGAAAGAAAGAAAGAAAGAAAGAGAAAGAAAGAAAGAAAGAAAGAAAGAAAGAAAGAAAGAAAGAAAGAAAGAAAGAAAGAAAGAAAGAAAGAAAGCCCAATCAATCAATGGGCCAAAGAACTGAACAGATACTTCTCAGAAGAGGATATACAACCAATCAGCAAATATATGAGAAAAATGTTCAACATCTCTAGCAATTGGATAAATGCAAATCTAAGATTTCATCTCACTCTAGTCTCAAGAATACAAAAACATTAAGTGTTCACGGGGATATAGCAGAAAAGGCACACTCATACATTGCTGGTAGGACTGCAAATTGGTGAAGCCAATCTGGAAAGCAGTATGGAGATTCCTTGGAAAACTTGGAATGGAACCACCATTTGACCCAGCTATCCCACTCCTCAGTTTATACCCAAAGGATTTAAAAACAGTATACTACAGGAACACAGTCACATCAATGTTTATAGCAGCACAATTCACAATAGCTAAACTGTGGAACCAACCCAGATGCCCTTCAGTAGATGAATGGATAAGGAAACTTATACACACACACACACACACACACACACACACACTCACACACACACATAATGGAATATTACTCAGCATTAAAGGAGAATAAAATCATGGCATTTGCAGGTAAATGGATGGAGTTGGAGACTATAATGCTAAGTGAAATAACCCAATCCTAATAAACCAAAGGCCAAATGTTTTCTTTGATATGAAGATGTTGACTCAGAATGGTTATTAGGGGATAGCATGGGAGGAATGGAGGAACTTTAGATAGGGCAAAGGGAAAGGAGGGGAGGGAAGGGAGCACAAGGGATAGGAAAAATGGTGAAATGAGTTAGATATCATTACACTAAGTACATGTATGGAGACATGAATGGTATGAAAATAAATTGTGTATAACCAGTGACTTGAAAAATTGTGCTCTATATGTATAATATGAAATGAATTACATTCTGCCATCATATATAACAAATTAGAATAAATAATTTAATAAAATAAACATAAATATTGGAATTCAAAATAATGTTATAATATTTCACTTTTGTTTTTCTATGCCTTATTGGGGTGTTTTTTTTATTACTAACCTAATCTTCCCATTGAATGTAAGTATTTTTCAGAAATTTCTACCTATTTTGTAATGCATAAAATATGAGAAGAATATCATCCAAGAATAAATGTTTGGATATGAATTATTTAGAGGTCAAAGGGATCTCAGTGTGTCTTACAGAGGAAAGAATAATTCCAATATCCAAGAAAAAAAGAAAAATCAATAAAACAAGCAGTTATATTAAAGGTTTCTAGACCTTTGAAATTACCTCCAATATGAGCCAGGCAAAGTCTATTTGAAGAATAAAAAATACTCTCTGAATTTCTTAATGAAAGATCAGGGTTGGAATAAACACTCTTGACCTGCATTTCCTCATGTGCAAAATATAGACTTTTTTCCTCATGTGCAAAATATATACCTAACCCAGTATTTTTCAACCAACGCTAATTGCCAGGATCATCCACTGGGCCTTGTAAATGTCCACATGCCAACATAAGGATGGTCCCTGAGATCTTGTATAGCCTTACTCTCAGGGAAAACAGATGTTTCTCTTATGAAGTGCTTGTATGATACTCCTATCTCCTTGTTTGGCCTGTTAGGACACAGTCCTGTCCAGTGAAGCACTTTCACCCTCTACATCTGTTGGAAACAGAATTAGTTGGATGATGTCCATTGCATGCCTAACTTTGGTCTCTTCTATACATGAAGTTTCATGAATAAGCATAAAATGTTTTGAGTGATTTTAATCTTATTTCCCTATAAAATTGTTGAGTGTTTCAGAATTGAGCATATTCATTAGAACAATGAATGTAAGGTGATAAACATTTGGGATCAGCATTTATTTGGAACTTCCTTTGGAACATACAACTAATGAATTCCAATTTTAAAACTTCTTTCTGTTAATAACCAGTGTAAAAGTTAATAAATAAAAGCTTTTTAAAAGCATTTTTTAAAAAGATAGTTGTTTTAAAAACTAACTACATATTTATCCTAGTTCTACTATCCATGTAAGAAAGCATGACAAATTTCCTTTATGTCAAATGGCACATTAAGTTGGACTACATGAAATTTCTGCAAGATTTAATATTATACAATTATCTCTTTGAGGAAAGAATTCAAAAATAGGAATCAGAGGCCAAATATAATTGCCAATAAATTCAGTGAAATACCTTTGTTAAAATAACAAATATTACAATTAATTTCTAATATGTAGGATTTGCTTGTTATCTGCATCCACATAAAATAGTGACTCATTTTTTTTTCACATGAAATTTAATAATAGAAATTTTCTGATAATATTTAAAGGTTTCAATTAATTAATAAATTCTGGTATGTGGTATATTTCTGATAGAGATATGGAGTAAATTATACTTTATTTCTGCATTTCAGCATTTAGTTATTATTTTAATTTTTTTCATATTAAGTTATATTTTCAACATATTAAGAATAATTCTTTGGTACACTTATAATGTACCAATAAAAGTGTAAGAAATTATTTTTAAATCATATATACTCATATTACTAAATCCATATAGAGTTCAGACACAGGCATTAATTCCACATAAGACACGTCTTGGTAGACAAAGTGGTCAAAAGTACTTAATACCAAGCTAAAGGTGCTTTACCTTTATAATGGTGATAAAAGTCCAGTTCACAAGGTGGCAACAGAATTACCTGAAAACTTATGCAAAACATGAATTCTCTGACCCTTCTACCTAGACCTACCAAATCAGAAATCTGGCTGTGGTACTTGGTAATCTGAGTTATCATATGCCCTCTAGGTAGTGACTCATACTATACTTTGAGACCCTGATGTAATCTCAACTACTTTTTGTATCCTATGTGATAATATAACTAGCTTTCTTCTGGATTAACTTTCATATTACTGTTTTATTTTATTTGGAGAAGTGTGTGTGTGTGTGTGTGTGTGTGTGTGTGTGTGTGTGTTAAGAATAAACAAAAGTAAAAGCAAATTATTGAATGCAAGGAAGCATTCAAAGTAACTGGGATAGTTATGCCCCAAGGTCTCATTCATTCATTTATTTTTCAATTAATGCACATAAGGATCATACGTATTATGAAAAACCTAAAGCAGAATAAAGGCATGGGTGGTGTGTGTATGAAGGTTTTGTGTCTGCTATTGTTTTGTTACATTATTAAGGATACCTTTGACAGAGGACGACTGAGGAAAATAAATGAGTGACCCACAGATATTTGAAGAAAATAATTTTTATGCTTCTTTAGGGATAGCAAATGCAAACATCCTGGAGCAGGGAGCTTGTCTGCAATTTTTCATAGCAGAAAGTCAAATAAGGCTAGAAGAAGTAAAGAGGTTGTAGGAAATGAGATCACAGAGTGAAAAATATTTCCGCCACCATCGTGGGCTTTGATGAGGACTTTGGAGTTTCCTGCATGCCTTCTAGTCTCTCGAGGACTCTGAAGATGATTTTAAAGATTCTTTTTACCTTATGATATTTGAAGATTTGGATCTAAGTTGAATATGCCACTAAGATAGGAATAAGTAAAAATGGGGTGATGAGGACAAAAGAAAAATTTCAAAATATTTTGTAATTAAATTTAAAAAGTCCTTACTGAGATATAATAAGGGTTGGAAGAAGAAGGGATGAAAAGGTTATTGAAAGTCAACACTAAAACTTGTTTATGACCCAGGATGTATGGTGCATAGAATGGATAATTTTAAAGCAGATCCATAACAGTTGAATTAAACTATAGTGTCTTTTTACTTTATATACTACTACTGCTTAAAGAGCAAAATAACCTCACATAAGGCTGTCTCTTGTTGGGGAAATAGAATTGAAAACAAAATCTTCTGCCAACCTAGACATCTTTTCCATTTCAGGTAGAAGAGAATGAAAATAATTCTATTTATGGAACAAACATCTACAATGTGACATGCATTGCAGGCAATCTGCTAACGAGACTCAAAGAAATTACCATTATATATAGCTAAGCAGATACAACCTATTGCATACATTTGCACAAAATAAAGGATAACTACTCCTCAAGTTAGAGGACTTGACAGCACCATTTGTCACACACAGTTCATCCTAAATTCACCTGGTAATTGGGGTGGCCACCTGTGTTTGCTAATTGCCTTTATCCAAAGGAAAAATACATTTCTCATATCTTATGACAGGAGGTAGGATTGCAAATTGGATCCAGGCACCTGCTGATATTTGAGTTCTTATTCCCTCACAGAAACTGGGAGAGAAGGGGTACTACTTTCCTTCCTCTTTACTTTTCTTGAAGATGGCTCCTAGGCCCATCAGTAAAAGATTCTATCCCTGGGTTTTAAAACTGACATGAGGATTTTAAAAAGATTTCCATACATTTCAAAGGGATAGAGAGAAAGAATTCATAAGCATAGGTTTTCTGAAGCAAATGCTCTGAAGAAGTCTCTTCCCGTTTTGCTCAAGGCACAATTTATTATTTTTTTGTTAGTTTGTAGGTACCTTTACATGCTTAATTGCAGAGCAGGGCAGAAAGGCTGGGCACTGCCCTCAAATATCTGAAGGTATTTAATAATCCATCTTTCTTCTTTTATGGGTTTAGGAGAATGCTTATAATTTTAGATAGATACTCAAGGTGATTCCTTACATTAGAAGACATATATATATATATATTCCTTACATTAGAAGACATATATATATATATATATATATATCTGTGGCTCCACAGCTTTGACCTAACTACTGTGGAGAGGTGGAGAAGGAAAGAGGTAAGCAGGTTCAAGAAAAACTTAGAAGATGGAACATTTTGGTCTTGTGTATGAAGGATGAGGCAAAGTCATGGATCAA
The DNA here is from genome assembly GCF_052094955.1 of Ictidomys tridecemlineatus. Lineage (NCBI taxonomy): Eukaryota > Metazoa > Chordata > Mammalia > Rodentia > Sciuridae > Ictidomys > Ictidomys tridecemlineatus. Next base: position 119,863,113 of record NC_135479.1, read on the forward strand.
ATGATGATGCAGAAGTTTCTGGTTTCAACTGCTCAGGGCATTATGGTGTGAGTCATTCTCTGATGGGGAACAGTTGAGAGAGAGGAGCAAATTCAACATGGGGAGGATTGAAACAGGGATTAATGTGAGATCAAAACAGTGATGTGAGATCCTATAGGATGAACAAATAAATTTGCCCTAGGGTGATGACCTCCTGTGAATCCTATCTATAGTCTATATTAACAAGTGACTGTGATAGTCCTATGCATTTTTTGCTTTGCCTGCCCCCTCACTGTCCCAGAGACCAGCAACAACATCATTTCCTGAAGTTATGGAATTGATCATAAGTATAACAACCTATGCATCATAGCAATACAGTACATTCCTATTAAGACAAGAGGCTTACTCAGAACAAACATCTGCCATGAATTTTGTTTTTTTCTTATAATATTGCTGAGATAAATAAGAAAACAAATCCCAGTGGTTATTAAAAGATGGTGAGCCATATGGTTGAAGATGCAGCAAAATTTTCAATATTGAGAACATTGATAAATCTTGGTAACTATACTTATTCAGCAGTCTGCTTTGTGGCACCTTTTCAGTGTGATCCTTTGCTTGAGAGTGATGACAGTGATTATAGCAGCTTGGATAAGATGGCTGTAGGTAAATGCCACAAAGTTAGTGAAGAATTGCAAATCAATTGTCAGGAACAAAGCATGGTCATCCATAGCCTATGAACCAACAGGCCACAGCCATGATGGCTGCAAAGCAGCACAAAAGACAGCTGGTCAAGTCTATTTCCACTGTCAGTACTTACTTCCTCTAGAGAAACTGTAAGAACTATATTCATTAGAAAAAAATAATATCACCTCACAAATGTCAGCTTAAAACCGGACCTAATCTCCATATGCTTTTTGGAATTGAATTCTAATAACTTAGTGGGAACTTTGAACTTGAGTTGCTATAGGTCCCACTACTTTTACAATGTCCTGCAGAGATGCAGAGACCCTGATCTGTACATTTTTATTGTTAGTTGACCTCCATGAGCATTTGAATCTGTGGCCTCTGATTTCCATTTCTGTTTGTGGCTATGATTATAAGATAAAAGCTCACAAGAATTTATGCAAAATTTAGTTAAGTTCTATTATTTAACAAAGCATTACTTATTTTTCTAAAATGAATATTTTCCAGTGTTTTGAGATAATTTTACCCCACATTGAGTACTAAGAGAAGCGGGATCATGCATATTGTGGCAAAATATATGGAGATACTCAAAACACTTACTACTCATTACAACTAAGGAATTTAAATTTCCTAATGATGTTAATTCCCAAGACAGATACAATTTTTTAAAAAAAGTATTTTGGAGTTTTAAATCTCAAACTATAATTTGAGGCAAAATGAGCAAACTTGGAGTCTGTTATAGGAAATTGAAATACTACTTCCTACATTTGTGATCTGGTGAACTATACTGTGATTCAACAAGACTTTGTCATGGTTATTCATCTAATCTATATAGGTTTAGGCCCACTTAAAAGCAGGTGCTTTATAAATTCCTTTTTCTCATGTCTGTTCTATTTCCACATAAATTCACTCCTACACGCTCACACACAAATTATAAATGTATACATGCATAGAATGCTACAGTATTCACAGAAAAAGGTGTCAATTAACAATCAAAGCAATTAATGTTTAGATTTGCCATTGCAATTGCTAAGAGAAAATTACATTAGCCTTTGCCAGTATAAATATTTCCTAATATGCTAGACATTTATTTATAATTTCTACTGACAAACTATACCATTTAAATTTTTTTACTTTATATTTTGTATCAATTTCTATTTCAAATATAAAAGATCAGTGATCATGGATGGATAATTCTGATGGCTATCATGTGGCTGATAATAAAAATGTCATTCTGAGTACCACACTCATAGTACACAGAACTTCAGCTTTAGTTTTGTGGTGTAAAAGCAGGATGTGCTAAGTACCCCCAAAGTTTCCAGGTGAGGTGCAGAGGGTGAACAATTTTGGTAGGTAATTATTTTTGAAAGTGGCCAGATTAGTTTAAATCTCTTTGTTTAAGAACCAAGAAAACCAAAACCAAAAACAAAACACAACAACAAACAAAACTTCTCTTTGGGTAATCTCAGACTAATGACTAAGGAAAATGTCTCACAGGTTATGTTATTTCTTAAGTATATCTTCCTCTCTAATTGACTTCTTTCAGGACTCAGAAAGGATCAAACTGCTGGATCAATCTTGAAAACACTTTGAAAGGCTTTTTAAAAAAATTTAGCAACACAGATGAAAGAAATAAAATATTGCTAGCAGTTTTCTGGGTTGTTTTTCAACTTACAATATTGCTTAGATATTTGTACTTCTAACAGTAAAAGCACCATGAATCCCTACATTTTGGGGGAATAGAATATTAAAAAAAGTTCCAAATTATCCTTAATATATTTTCTTACAATCTTTCAGAAACAACTATTCACATATTAAACAATTAACTTACTTTTTCCAATTTTTTTTTGTAATTGCTGATTTTTAGATATGTACCTCACATGGTAAAAAATTAGCTTCAGGTAAGAAAATTGTTGCCATATTTCCTAGTTAACACAAATAAGTTTTCATAATGCTGGCAGGTAAAAATTTACTTGACATACACTCCTAGAAATAGTTTTTTTTTTTGTCTTTTAATAGCTCTTCATTCTATCTGATATATATTCCACACCCTTCAAACAGTATATATTTTGTTTTTTCAGTAAAAATGACTGACATTTTCTTAGCCTTTTCCAGTAGTTATGTTTTCTACCTTTGTCTATTTTTATACCTCTCCTCCCAGGCAGAAAACTGTACAGTAATTCAATTTCCTTTCATCCATAGCTAAACAGACTTATATTACTGGATTCATACTTTTATAGTATTATGTGAATTCTTAGATTATAGATGTGAAGTTATAGAGACCTGGACTTAAAATACCTTCCTCATTCACACTTTAATTATTCGAATGTATTTGTTCTTTCTGAACCAATTTTGTTTGCTTTTTTTCTCTTCTATTTTTGCAGGGGGTGGGGGACCATGCAAATAATGAAGACTGTAAAGAGGAGTAATCAGAAATGTAAATATCATTAAATGATTCATGTTTCTACCTGAGTAATCATTCCTCAAACTTATATAATTGATGGCACATATATATATATATATATATATATATATATATATATATATATATATATATATATATTTCCAATTGGCTTTTTCCCCACTCAGCCTGTTCTAATATCTAATAGTTTTGATTGCTATGATTCCATATTAAAACACAAGATATGAATTAAAAGGACTAAGAAAACCAAATTCATGATACTGGTTTCCTTTGGAGAGAGATATAAAGAAGATGGTAGAACTGTAGGTGGTTAAAAGAAAAAAGATGCTATTTGTATTATATTATCTTAAAAGAATAAATTACACATATTAAGTTGTCAGCATAAAAGTTGTTGAACCTCTGGTGTGCTATCACATAGTAGGGTGAGTACAGGTAACAGTAATGTACTGTATATTTCAAAAAGCTAGAAGAAAGGATTTTGAAGTTTTTCACCATAAAGCATTAATAAATGTTTGAAGAGATAAATGTTTAGCTTGATTTAAACATTATGTGATGTATGGTAAGGAACATTACATGGGATTCTATAAATATATGCAATTTTTATGTTTTTATGTATCAGTTAAAATAAGTTTAAAAAATTATTATGCTGGGAAATAACTTCTTTATGCATTTTTGTATTATTTTTAATTTTCTAAGTTTTTGGTTTTTTTTTTAGGAATTCCCTGCAGGGAGCAGAGATACCTAATTGATTACATTGCTCTTAAAGACAAGTTGTAATTCATGTTCTAAAAGGCCTAATTTATTCTCTGACCTTTTTGCACCACTACTGTCATGCTGGACCTCTTTTGCTTCCTCAAAGGCATCATGGTCTTCTTAATCCAGGGCCTTAAAATGAACTATTTCTTTTGCTTAGAAGGTTTTTTGGAGGATAAGAATTTTGTATCCTATTTTATCATATTAATAAGAGGAGAAAGAAATATAGCCACTTTGGAGGACAATTTATTGGAATGTTTGAAAATTAAATATTTGCACATTTTCTGACACCAAATCTATCTCTATCAACCTTACAGAAACCTTCACACATATGCAAGTAGACACATGTACAAGGACAGTGATGGAAGTTTTGAATATAGTAGCATAATTTGGACTTCACTATTAAATTAGAGTATTAGAGTTATGAAAGAATGTCATGGATCTCAGAAAACGTATTTGAAATGACCTGGAAGAATTCTTTACTGAAATAAAAATAAATGCCAGAAGACTGAGGCAGGGGATTGCAAATTCAAAACCACCCTCGGCAAAAGCAAGTTGCTAAGCAACTCAGTGAGACCCTGTCTCTAAATAAAATAAAAAAGAGAGCTGTGGATGTGGCTTAGTGGTTGAGTGTCCCTGTGTTCAATCCCGGGTAAACTCTCCCCCACCAAAAAATATGCCAGAGAATTATGTGCATGTTAAAATATGATTCAAGTAAAATAATAAGAAATAATATTATATAGTTGTATAAAGATTTTTTTGTATTAACAGAATATAAATTTTAGGAAATATATCATTAAGATTGCCTTCAGGTCATGTGGAGGACTCAAATGGCAGGCATGATCCAAACAGCTTTTGCTTTATTTATAAATAGAATACATTTATATATTTTACTTAGACAATTAAAAACTTAACAGAATTCCATGCCCACCAAGGAGAAATTTAATTTTTATTCTCTTGATAGTTTCATCTTTAATATTCTGATTTTATATTATTTCATTTTTGAACCATGCCTCAAGGGCTACCATTCTATATCAGAACCTCTTTGTTGAATCATATGTGTGTTGTATGGCAAATATATATACACATATGTATCAATGTATAATTGTACATTAATTTGGAAACTTGAAAGCAATGGAGACTTTAAAGTCTCTGTAGTTTTATTTTGAAATGTATTCTAACTGAAAATATTCAGTAGAGAACTTAGGGATTTCAATCTCACCTTTAAATATCTTCTCTTTTTGTTTTAATTTTCATTATTAATTAAATTGTATACAAATGTAGTTGTCTTGTAAGCTGAAATAAGTATAAGTCTGATATGATCACATGTATATGTCTTATTTACATTTCTGTTTCCTAAAGGTGGGTTCACTGAATAATTGCACTTTTCCCCAATACTTTATTATTTTCAACTAAACTTTTCTCACCTAAATTTTACATAAATTGGTAAATATATATGATTAACAAGAGACAAATTTGTAAGTTTACTTAGACTGTTTTTAAAAGTATGTGTTTCCACTGATGCCTAAACTACAAATTTAGACTACTGAGTCTTTATCTTGTGATATTAATTTGACGTTAGTTAATGTTTTTAGAATTTCTTATTGCTATGGAGAACCATTCAACTTTAATATCCACAATTGATATGGATAGGCTGTATTGATAAAATGTGAGTTCTCAGACACCTAGCATCTCACTGGTATTTTCATTGAAACTTGAAATAATTTTGAAATCTTTGAGAAGTTCAAATAAATCCTGAATGCCTTCAAAAGTAGTTGATGTCTCCTTTTGTACTGAAAAATGAATCTGACTTTAGCATAATACACTCTAAAAATAGATACTTGCTTTCATATGATTTATTTTTTTCTTTGAAGCAACCTTGCAAATGTGTCACATTTTTAGTTCATTTTATACCAAAACTGTTATAAGAAAGTGAACACAGACTGTCCTACTATTTGTTTGATTTGTGTATCTCAGATCACACCACAGTTAGGCACATGACAGAAATTTTTATCCACTCTCCCACCCCCGCTAAACCTCAAAAGAATGAAAAGAAGGGATGGAGAGACAATGTGCACTATCAGAGGTATAAAGTAGAGATTGGGTTTTTCTTTTTTCTTTCCAGTTCTGTTGGACAGTATATGGATAGTATTTGTCAGTGAAATAATGTGGCTCATTTATATTGTACCTGCTCTTCTGTGGAGCTCAAAGCACTTTATGGGTATCTCATTAATCCTAAAGGCTTACTGTGGGCTAGGTATTTGGCAGCTTTTGTCCTTACTTTATGGACTAGGAAGCTGCAGTTTAAGGGATGTCATTGTGTAGACATTTGCAAAGTATTCAGAAAACAACCAATGGGGTTAAATGTAATGTGTGTGCTATGACCAAGCAATTAAAGTCAGAACTTAATGGGCAAAAGTGTTCCGCATGAAAAGGTGAGAGGGACTTTTTTTTTACTTTATTTATAGAAAAGTTGCAGTAATTATTGTACAATGAAGCTAAATAGTAAATGCAATTATTTAAAATATTCTGACTCTTCTTCACCTTCAGGACAGTTTTTCCATGACATTCTCTTCATTTTTAGGGTTTTTATTCTTCTGGTCATCCAGGATTGAATCTTAATTGATGATTCTCTTACTTCATTGCCACCATTCTCTTCAATGTGTTGCCAGGTCTTGACAGGTTTCCTTTTCCAAGCTTTTCATATGGATCTTGTTATAGTTTGAATGTCTCCAAATGGCTCATGAGTTAAGGGCTTGGTCCTCAGAGTGGTGTTATTTGGAGATGGTAGAGCCTAGTGAGAGGATCTTATGTTGTTCAGTGTGAGCTTTTAATGAGAATTGTGGGACACGGGTCTCCGGCTTCTTTGCCATAAAGTAAACAATTTGTCTCTACTATACCATGATGCACTGCCTTGCCACAATCCCAAATTCATGGGGACAAAGCATCAAAGGACTAGAACATTCAAAACTGTAAGACAAAATAAATGCTTTCTCTTTGTAAGATAATTGTATCAGGTAATTAGTTATAGTAACCAAAAGCAGCCTAACACAGATCATTACCTTTCTACTCTCAAAGACATCCTAGTTCATGGAGATTTTAGTTCTTACTGAGAAGCTGCAATATGTTCTAAATAGTATTGACACCACACCAGAGTTTAAAAGAAATAACCATTGCTTATCAGACAAATGACTCTAGACATCTCAAAGTTTCTGAGCTTTATAGTTGTTTCTGAAAATGGAAATGGGAATAACTAGTACAGTTTGAAAAGTTGCATTATTATAAATAAAGTATGGAAATGAACTGAGCTTGGTGCCTGTTCTGAATGGTGTGTGTGTGTGTGTGTGTGTGTGTGTGTGTGTTTAATTTTATTGTGTTCCTTATTACAGTTCTGTTCTTTTGTGCATATCACTATCAGACCAATATTTCTAAATTCCACTTTTATGGTATCAATTCTCTGCTTAAAACTCTATGATAAAGTTCCCCAGCACTTACTTAATATTCCCCACATTTCTTAATCTGTCATAACAACTCATCATAGTAAGGACTCTACAATTCTAGTCTTAATCTACAACATATTTGGTTGTCTCTAGTTTCGTAGCTTCTTGCCATTCCCATTTTGCCTCTTTATTTTCCTACATGGCTCATTTAATTCTTTGGCCTGGAGTCATCTCCCCTATATCAACTCATTTTCTTTATACTTTGAAACATAGGGAAAATATTGTCAAAGCCAAGGTCATTCTATATCAGATGTAGCTAATGAGAAGAGGACTAGTAATTGTTTTTTTTTTTTTAAGAGTTCTAGACACTTCTATTTCCTGATGATGAGACAAGAAAAGTGTTTCTTGAAGTCAGGCTCTGATATGCTTGGTGACCACTGCTATTATACCTGCTCCTTAGAATTTTTTTCCCCCCTAGATCTAGTCTTACTCTAGAATGCCTGGTTGGACTTTTTATTTTCCAGTTATTTAAGGTCCCACTCACTTTTGTTACCTCTAACATTCACAGTGTTGACTAGAGTGATGAAGAGACTTTTCAAAATGCACTAGTAATATAACACTACTGAGTTGTTATGAAGGTTAAATGAAGGAGCTGAAAAGAAAATTTAGACCAGAGTGAATAATCTTAATTCTTTTTTCAAGTTCCATTGTCATGGAAAATCTTAACACTCCATTCCTATCCTGTAAGAACACCTTAGCTATTAATAGGGCAATTGGGGGGATACTGACCACAGCCACTTCTCTCTGTGCCACACAGCTTTTCCCATGATTCCAAAGAAGACTTATTATTTAATTAAATAACCTTTCAATGCGTTAGGAAATATTATGTTAGTAAAAATTAAGGCAAAACATTATCTTAGACTTTTTTCCTTAGTCTCTTCCTTTCTCTTTTTTGTTTTGAATATGAATTTGAGTCCTATGTCATAAAATACTTCTAGGAAATGCACATACAAAACAACTGGATAAATTGTATTCACCAAATTACAGCTCCTTTGCATAAGAAAATTTTTCATATCCATGAATTCACAGGAATAATTAGTAAAAGAATATTGATGACTAAAAATATGTGTACAGGCACTTCTCAACAATCAATCTGTGGCTCAATAACAGGGGACATTTTTTTCCCATGGATTTCTTCCAAGTATATATTCCCTCAATGTATCCCATCAGTATAGAAAGTAAAAATTCTATTTGTGATTAATAATAAAATATAATCTTAATTATATTGTAATAAAAAATAATAAATCAGGACAGGAACCTATTAAAATCTTACATACTTCCCATTTTAAACAAAAGAGACATTTCTGTAATTACATCATGGCATTTGCTTCCAACTTAGCTGTATCTTACAGAGAGCCTTTTTCAATGTTAAGGTAAGAAAGCTTTTTTCTAAAATTGATGTCAAGAATACCTTACCATGGGCTGGGGTTGTGGCTCAATGGCAGAGTGCTTGTCTTGCACATGTGAGGCACTGGATTCTATCCTCAGCACCACATAAAAATAAGTAAAGAAAATAAAGATATTGTGTCCATGTAAGACTAAAATAAGTATTAAAAACCAAACAAAACAAGAATATCTTACTATGATGAGCTTAAGAATCCAAAAGAAGTGAAAAAACTTTCCCAGAGTCATTTCTCTCTTAGAGACACAGCAAAGGCCAGATAAAAACAGGAAATATCCAAGGAACCATGAAGCTTTAAAAGATATTTTATACTTGATATAGTGCATTTATTCTGACAATATCAGGGAAACAAGGGTTAATAATTTCCCACTTTTGTTATTAGTAAATATCTAAAACCTCAGTGAACATAGAAATAAAGTACTGTTCTTCTGCCTATTCATATAATCAGCCTCATAAAATAAAGTGTTTTCATTACAATCTGGTATGAACAATTTTATTGTAAATTAATGGCTGCATACTTTCACAACAATAACAACAACAAAATAATCAAAACACATCCACATATTTATTTGCTGTCTTTTACAAAATGCAAAGTGTACTTTTTCTGAAACTATAGACTTTGCAAATCATTCCAATGTTTATACCCTTCAAGTTTGAGAAGAGAAGCTTCTTGGGGTAATGCCTCTAAGGAGGATTACTTTATGGATGGTGTAAGTAATGTGCAGATGGCCAATTATTCCAGTTATGAATCTAGACTACCCTCCTGGAAGTAAAGAACAAAATAGATCATTTATCTATCCCTCAGTTTGTTTTTCTTAAGATATAGTTTATGGTTGTTTCTAAAATTTCATGTATTGGAAATGAATACTCTTGGAGTAGACAAAGGTTGAATGCAGAATTTTTTAGATTTGCATAGAGTAGGGAAGTCAGTCCTCATATATCCATATATTCCTCTGAAACAGAATTAAAAATGCATTTGTCAATATCTGAATATTGCTACTGTCATTCTAACTCTAACATTTTGCATAAAAGGCAAGAATATAATATGAATTCAGTGGGATAAAATCCTCCACTAAAAAAAGTATCAGACCAAAAAATATGTGTTAACAGAAGATGTTAATGATGGCCATCATCTTTTGAAAACACAAGACTGGGCTTTGTCTCTGGGGTATTTATATCAATGTTTTTTAAGACATTGGCAGACACAAGGTATGCATGAAAATATCTTCTTATGATAACTTCCAATACTGATCCATTCCAATATAGCTCACACCCCATGTCAACTTGTATAAACACTAACTACTATGCTTATGCCATGCGTATTGGCCTCATTCCAGCATTCCATCTTGCTTAGCTGCACATTAATCAAAACTTCTTAACGTGAAAATAAAAACTTTTCTTTAATTGAATGTTTATCAAGTTTAAACAAATTCTGACTATATAGCCACAATTTTGCATGTATTTAAACATATTCCTTAGAAGGGAGAAAGGGAGACAATGATGGTAATTTATATATTATGATTCTTTGCCCCATATAATTTCACTTTACCAATATAAATCTTTTTTTGGCTTTTTCTTTTTTGGTACCAGGAATTTGACCCAGGGTGTTGAACCATTGAGCCACATCCCCAACCCTTTTTTATATTTTATTTAGAGATAGGACCTCACTGAGTTGCTTAGAGCCTTGCTAAGTTGCTGAGGTTGGCTTTGAACTCACGACCCTCCTACCTCAGCCACCTTAGCCACTGGGATTAGAGGTGTGAGCCACTATGTCCAGCTAAATCTTGGGTTTATGTCTACATATAAAAGAAAATAATTTTTAATCATGTGGAAAATTATATAACTCCTTTTGGACCTGTGTCATATTACGACCAATCCCTATAAATGAGCTAGTTAGAAATAAAGAGCCCCAGTTAATATTAAAAAGGCTTTTCTGTGTGCTGCTTTTCGAAAATAAAAGTTTATGATCTTTTAATATCACAATAAGCAGTCATTTTGCTTTACAAATGAGTATGTTACTTTCTACTCCCTTTGGTGTAGATGTAAATACAATTGTTTTTATGACGCTTAAGTTAAGCATTAAAATATTGTGATATTTACAATATCACAGGATGCTTTTGTTTAAGAGTGGCACAGTGAAGGAAAGCATGCAGCCATCTGTGTCTTCACTTTTATGATTCCATATTTTATGAGTCATGGGTTTTAGTCTCAAGATGAGACAGAACAAAACTGCTAATTTGAACTTTGGTATACTCATCCATTCAAAAATTGTTCACTGAGCGCCTACATTTTGCTCAGCACCATGATCAGCCTGGGGAATACAGTGGTAAATGAGCCCTGAGGAGCTTATGCTATGGGGATGAGTAGAAAACCTTTTGAAAAGGAATTAGAGGAGACAGTAAGTTTAATAAATGTGTAAGCAAAGGCTTATGTGGGAGCACATAAGAAGGAAAAAGCTTCTTAGGATGTCTGACAACTCAGACTTGGGGGAACTGTTGTCTTTGAGCCTTTGGTCCTAAAATCTACATTAGTTAGATAAAAAGGCAATAAATATATTGTGAAATTAAAGAAAATTTAATTATGGAAATAAAGATTAGTAAGAAAAGCTCTATATGGTGAAGAAAACCATATATATACACATTCAGAGAAGAGGGCATAGCACAAAATATTTTTTGAGTGTTTTCATTTTTAATAATAACCTAATAACACAGTGTTGGCTTTGACTAGCTTGAAGGAAGATGGAGGTATTCATAAGCAGTGGTTTATAATATACTAAAAAATTAAAGGATCAATATCTTCATAAGAACAGCAAAATGACCAGCCATTGTAATGTGCTGGTCATTTCAGAAAACTTACTAAAAAAACACAAACCTGTAAATTTAATGGGCTCAAATTAAAAAAAAAAACATTTGTGCCAGTTATTTAATGGTCTGATGTCTGTGAAAGTGACAGTCCTCCTCTGAAGACAGTAAAATCATATATTCTGGGATAACAACACTAATACCAACTTTATCATTTGATTATTTGGGTCTTTTACATAAAAGCAGAGTGAAATATGCCTTAAAGTCTTTGCTTTCTCAGCTTTCTGATACTTTGGTTTGCTTATAAGTGGGCAGTATTTTTACTTTTAGCTTGTAGTCTTTTATGGTATTAAATTACAATATCTAAAAGTAAGAAAGGAAATTTCAAATCAGTCAGCTATTATAATATTTATTCATGAATGAAATAATGAGTTATAAATGTAATTTTGATGTTTAAATTACCAAATAAACTTTGAAGAAAGGACAAAAAACAAAAATGCTCTCAATCCTTTTTCAACTTATTTAGACAGAGCTTATGAACAGACTTGTTACACATTTTGAAACAGATCAAAAGAACTGTTGATCTGAGATTTACAGATGTAGTCAAAGGTTCTGCAACTTTTAACTCTAGAAAATGGGAGGAAACACAGTGTTCATCCATTTGTTCTGCTTTTTATATTTTTGTTGATGTGAAAATTATGAATTGTGAATTGTGCTGTGGAAAAGTATACACTGATTTGGGCTAGTATTTATCTAATGTTCATATGAATCACCCAGGGATCTTGTTAGAGGAAGGATTTTGATTCTTAAAGTCTGGGGTGGGGCCTAAGATTTTGAAAATGTACTAGGGTCCAGGTCATATGGCCATTCTTTGTTGGAGGGCTACCATTGAATGGAAAGTATCTATATTTCACTGAGTAAAAATGTCACACATACACATGAGGAGGGGTGGGGATATCAAGTGCAGAGGGTTGAGTCATGCTCCTAAAGTCAGAAGCTCTGCTGTTCCTCTAACTGTGGTACATTGTCATCACCCATCCACACAAGGCCCCTCTTTTACCAAACCAGCATCTTCTTTACCTTAGAACCTCTTAACATCTCAATCTTGAGGTTCGCAATGTCTGAGATTTCTGCTTGTATAATTGGCACTGGTTGCATACACTGACTTTTTAATTGGGGTTTTTTGTCTCTCTCACACACGCGTACACGCACACACATGTTTTTCTTACCTCTCTTCCTTTTTTCCTTTATTTCTCCTGAACTGGGGCTTGAATCCAGGGCCTCATGCATGCTGGGAAATCACTCTACCATGAGCTTTGTTCTGGCTCTCTTTTTCCCCCATTTTTTTTTTATTATTATTTTGAGACACAGGATCTTGGTAAGTTACTGATGCTGGCCTGGAACTTGGTGATCCTCTTGCCTCTGGAGTAGCTAAGGTTATAGGTATGCACTGCTACACTGGGCTCATGTTTTCATTATACCTAACCAAATGTGATTGAATGAATGGATATCAACAGCATGAAAAGAATAAGGTGAAACCTCTTAAATATGTACAGATAGATAATATTTACTTATTTTAACCTCATTTCTTCTAAATGTCACTCACTATAATTCAGAATCTGGATGTCAGAGCATATAGTGTGCTTTATTTCAGTACGTCAGCAAAATGAAGACCGCTTGGGGTCACCTTTGTAGTTCAGGAATAGTAGATGGGGTGACAATATACAAATAGTGAAATCAATTATTTGTTACATTTCTAACTGTGAGTCAGTGTTGGAGTTGGACTTAAATTCTGTATATTCAAATTCTTCATAATACTGTAGGTGTGGTTGAATATTTGTGTGTATGTGTGAGACTGAATTATTGATGGAATGGATACGTCTGAATCTTTAGGTTACAAAGAATGCATAGAGACTTAGATACCTATTAAAATAAAAATTGATGTCATCAGTATGGAACATAAACAATGCACAGAACATGACACAAATGCTGGCATCTAAAAGCTAGAGAGCTAAAATGTAATATTACAGTTTTTCTATATAGTACTTTTAGTATCACGGAACATACTCTACTTAATTTTCATATCACATTGAATGTTCATAAATGTGTTTTAAAATATAACTGAATAAAATGTGATATGTGTTTAGTTTTACTCAAAGTCTTTTAATATAATGTAAGAAAATGAAATTCTCTCAGCTTTTCTTCAATAGTTGGGTTTTTGAAAAAAGCAGCTTTTGTCTATAATTTAATCTTAGTGTCTTGTTAAGTTCTGCTTTTAGTATCTGCTCTCAGAAGTGAACTGTTTGTCAAATTTCCATTAAGGTGAAGGTGAAAAATTAATGAACCACTTACTTCAGGAATTTCAAAACTAATGCAAGTCTATTAGTCATGCAGCACAAAAAATCAAAGGTTTGGGGATGTGCAATTATGGCTTAGGTTTCACTCATATTTAACTTTTAAATATTTTGTTTTATATGCTTAGTAGAGCAATCTGGTGAAAAATGGAATAGAGATATTGATTTTTTAGTAGCAGATAAATATATCTCAAAGATGATTTTATTTATTGAAAAACTACTCATCTATAACAGGTAATGTTAGAACAAGGTTAATCATTGGGTTGATGGGGATAGATGGATCTGGAAAATCTGTTTGATGTGACTGCTGGGAGAAGGGAACAGTCAACTCTGGAGAAGTCATAAGTATATAGCAAGTAGAGAACTATAAATTGGTCTTCAGTTGGGCTCCTGCTCAATGTTATAGACATTCAGAAAAATCAGTAATATAAGCATTTATTTTTCAAATAATTGTGATTATTTCTATTTTACTAATTATTGATCTACTGATGTGTTTCTGACAATGTGCTAGGTGCAATGTATCATATAATGATATAGATGAATTGGTTTTTTTCTTCAAGAAAATTAGAATTTAGTGAAAAAAAAGGTGAAGTGTTTCTTGTATAGCAATAATGATAATTGAAAAAGGCAAGTATGGCCAAAAAGGTGCAGGTGTATCACACAGAACCCAAGGTATCAGTGAAAACTTCACGTAGAAGGTGACTTTTGAGTTGGGCTTTGAAGGAAGCACTGTGCACTTAAGATTTATGTAGTTGGTGAGAAGAACAAGTAAAGTGAAAGGAAACGCTTAAGTAAAAATATGAAGATAAAAATCACAGAACATGTAGGGGATAGATCAAGCTTTAACGGAAGACATATGAGGAAGAATGACAGGAAATAATACTGGAAAGATAAAGTTTAATATTGCAAAGGACCTTGAATGACAAGCTAAAATAAGTATTTGAACTGGTAAAGCATACAGAAACTTAAGAAATTTTATTTTGTATGGGAAACCTGTTAGGATCCAACATCCATCAAAATTTCAAAATAACTGATACACATAAACATCGTTTCACTGTCCTATGTATAATAAAAATTGGTAAAAGTGATGGCAGTTTGTGTGCAGGGGTTGGTCACATTGCCTGTCAGCACCCTCTTGGAGGTGTGTGGATCCCCTTCACTTTGTCCCAGCAGGTTCTGTGACCACTGTGGTCTTCTAAGTAGACCATTCATGGCCTGCTTCCTGAGCATGAGACCTGTGCCGTCTCTCAGAGCTCCGGCTCAGGAGGGCCTCACATTTGTTTCAGTGTTCTGCTACAGCCATATTGAATTTCTTCATATTTTTGCAACGGGCCATCCCACATTGTCATTTTGCTCGTCGCCCTGCAAATTATATAGCCAGTCATGGAAGTATGACATGAAAATGGCCAGGGAGCCGTGAACTACACTAAGGTCCAAATGCACTGTCATATATCCACAGAAAAGAGTTACTAAATTACAAGACTAGAGCTGTGCTTATATAACAAAACTGATTCCAAGCTTAAATCTTTATTATTGTTTTCTTCAAAGCCATGACTTCTAAGGCTGCCACAGGCCTAAGCTAAATATCATTTTTTCAGCCTCGTGGTTTTCCAGATAATAAATTAAGGAAACACTTTTGAAACATATTTTCTCATTTATGCTCTGCCTCCTGGAGCCTGCCTGCCAGGATCATTGGGCTCTGCACCCCCTGCAGTCCTGTCAAATTAAATTCTGGGAAAACTTTCAGCAATTATTTTCCTTAATAAAAGTTTTGAAAAATATAAGACTGTGTTCGGAAACATTATTGGCTGCCTCATAGAGTCATTCCATTGTGCATTTCTTTTTCTGACTCTGTAAAAATATTTCAGTTGATGATTTTTTAAATGTTTGCTTAAGAACCATTTAGTTTTTTTCTCTTTTTACTAAGTATTTGTGTAGTTTTCTTCATTTTGCATTACCACAGCTGTTTTCTCTCTTTTTTTACTTTGTTTTTTTTTCAAACTTATAAATGAATATAGTTTATTTAGTCAAATATTTTAATGAGGCTTGATTTATAAAAATGCCACCTTCCCCTACCCTTTCTTGTGTCTCCTATCCTTTAATTGTCTCCCCAGGGAAAACACTTAATTGCTTTTAATACCTTTTGTCACCTATTTTTTATATTTACCTCCTATCTTTCAACATGTTTGGGTTATCTCATCATTTTTCAGTGTTTTCCATTATATTGACTTACCACTCAGAAAAACATGGATTTACCTTTCATAAGACTCCACATGCATGACCTTGAGCTTTGGCCCCTCCCCTATTTATCCTGAAAATATCATTTTTTGCTTTTAAGTCAATAATCATCATTTATATTATGATTATATAAATATCACCCATATTGTACCATTACCTACCCTCTAACACAAGTTCTGGTCCCTTTACAGCTAATAGTTGTCTCTCTTTATATTTCTTATTTTTCTACATGTCTAGGAACTCTTCAAATCCTAATTCTGATCTGACAGTAAATATTCTCTGGATACATTAGCTCTCATCTGTATTCCCATTTATTTTGTCTTCCTGGAGACCTCCGTTCAGAGACTCCTAGCCTCCTCCTCTCATCCTCACTGGGCTGCTTCAGTGGGCATCCCTCTTACTGTACAGTATTCATGGTGGAAGCTCACACTTAAAAATAGCAAAACTAAGTTGATTTGAAGTTTTTGTATAGGGGTGTAATTTATTGAATAATGATTTCCAATGCAGGATGTCTTGAGAGAGTTACTTTTGGCTAGACCTCCAGATTTTAATTATTTTTAGATATTTTTGGTTGGGCTGGACTTATTTGCTACTAGACAATCTTCTATTGACCTACCTGGACAGAAGGAATTGGGTGTCAGGAAGGTAAAACATCTGAAGAGTCTCAGCAATGATATCAACATCCTGTTTTCAGTATCACTTACTTCACTGTATCTGGTGTCTCCAGATTCAGAGTTTCTATTTTCTGTTAGAATGAGGGAGGAATAGGAACCTGCATTGACTGGGTGTGCAAGAAGCTCAGTAGGACAGATTCCTTCTCAATTAGAATCTATTCCAATCCTCTGAATCCAGCCACCTTCATGCCTGCCTCAGTAGGGAGCTGTTTTTGCCAATCCCTAAGCCTGAGTTCTGCAGTTATAACTGTGCTGCTTCTTGTTTCTCACTGCAGGCTGAGATTTTGGTTTCCTCAGGGCTGTTACGTCAGTTGACACTTACTCATCTGCTTTCCAACTTCTAAAATTGTATTACTATCTATTCTCTCTGCCCCTGTGGATTTACTCTTTTTCATTCCTTTGTTGTCATTTTAATGGAGTTTTATGGGACAATGGAGGTAAGTGTATGTGTACAATCTGCCATCTTTAATAGGATACATACTTGTAATTGGACTAGATTCTTATGAAGTATCTCAAATCATTTTTAATAAGTAGAAACAGTGTAACTAAGAAGTAAATAAACAAATGAACAAATATAAACTTACTGCTCATGATTTACATACTTATTACAAAGAACTTCTCCTTGATTATTTTTAATATCTGTTTACTAAGGACAATGTTCCTTCCTCTTCTGAATACAGATGGAAGCTTCAGACAAAACCAGTCAAACCTCACCTCCCTGTTAGTGCAGCCCATTTCTGCATCCCTTGTGACAAAACTGATCTCTTCTCCAACAACGAGAAGCAAAAGCAACATCTGTAGCCCTCTCGAGCTTCCAAATAATGGTAAAGTATTTAATATCCTTCTGTGTGTCTTGTCATTTTTGAAAGAACTATGTTCATTAAAAAAAAAAGTCTCTTTAATTGACATGTTTAGGATTCTTCTTTCCAAAACATTGACTTTTGATGAAGGGGACATTTAACTGCTCTGTGCTCTATAGAGATATTTTTAAAAAGTAATTTTGGTAAACACTGAGAGTGGACCAAACTCAGAGGTTTAAAAAAATAAAAAATAAAAAAGCATTTTGAACTGCTACAAAGAAAAGTAGCTTTACAAAATAAAGCATTTTGTACATGCGTGAAAATCTGCTTAACATTGCTTTCCCATTTCTGCTTCAGCAGTCTCACTGCCTGCCAAGATTCAGTGGATAGCAGGCAGCTATCTGGGGTATGAAGTCTTTTAGTATAAAGCATTAAAGCCTAATTCCTGCAATTGACTAAAAAATCCCTCTGTCTATACGCATCATCGCCCTAGAGATGCTTCTGGTACAGCAGTGCTGTTTGTCAGGCCTTGTTGGGCCACACAGGATCAAACCAGAGTAGTTAAGCTACCTATGGTAGGATGAAAGCCAGGGGCTGTATTTTGTTTCTGCCTCCAACTTCAGCATTAGAGTTCAAAGAAGAGATTCTCTTTACATATTGTCAGGTTTGTCTCTAGTTGCTGTTAACTATTACTTAAGAGCTGGCGTTTTATTTAATTTATTTTTTTGTTGTGTGTGTGTATGTGTTCACCTCTGAAAGCGCAGCTGGCTGTGTTTTAGCTCACCTGGTTTTCTCTCGATAACAAAAGCATTAAAAATGTTTTGAAGAAGCTTTTTGAAAAAATCTGAATACATTCAGGATGGCTTTCTGCTAGAGGCATATACTTTTCAACGGTCTATAGACCAAGAACCTCCTCAACTCCTTATTAATTGAGCAAAGTAGACAATAATAATAATAATGACAACAATAATAAGCCTATGCCCTCAAAGGAGTTCTCTGGGAAGGTTTATGTTTTGTTTTGACTTTGTTGTCTGTCATCTATTGAGAGCTGCAGAAACTGATCACATGCTTTGTTAAAATATGTGAGCAACAACACAATAATACTTAAGTCATAAAAAAAAAGATCTGAACTTGTAAAGAACTAGATTTAGGCTCTGACTTCATTAGTTAAGTCATTACAGATTTGAACTCCCAATGCATTCCAGTCACTGTGTTCAATTCCTGCATTAGTACCGTAACTGGACCTATCTCACTTCCCAACTAGAAGTACTTCTTTCATTTACAGAAGGTAGCAAACCCTCTGTCATTCCACGTTGTAGTGAAAATAAAATTATGATATGTCGTGGGCCAGGCATGGGCTGTGTATGTGAACTATGAACATCTGAGCATATGGGAGGACTGGCCTGATGTTGAATGCTCTTTGGGCCATGTAACACAGGTGTGTACTTTTCTCACGCTCTGCCTGTGTTCCCACACAGCACCTGAGATGGGTGTGACTTGTGAAGATGTCAATCAATCTACTGACATCATTAAGCTAGACTCAAGCCCCTGAAACCTGACCCTTTGCCTTATTTGGAAAGAGCATTCTATTGAACCTCCCTCTGTGTCCCCTGCTATAAAAATAAAGAGGTGACTCGCACTCTTTCCTTATTAACTCCTTATTAATTGAGCAAAGTAGACAATAATAATAGTGATGTAGACTTCTAGTATAAAATGAGCCATTGCTCATTTTCTCTGGACCCAGAGAAAAAGGTATTTTCTTTGTCTTTGTGTGATTATTTTGTACCAATCCAAATGCACCTGGAGTGACCCTGAATGATTTAGTTGCATGTCATGGCAATGATATATGCCTCACCAATTTTGTATGCTATAAAATATTAGGAGAATTGGCAAATCTTTTCCTTATTAAGAAAATATATTAAGTTCCTTCTCAATGTGCAAATAATGTCTTAGCAAAACAAAATGATACTTTCTCCATATATATCTCTATAATAAACTAACAACATGTATCATGCTGATAAACAAAGTTGAGATATATGCTAAAACCTGCTTACAAATCCAGTGTTAATGATGCAATGAGATAGACCTGATTTCTATGAAATTATGCCACATCAACTTTTTTATGGATATAGTAATTATTATTGTTTTTTAGAAAAATCCAGACATATATTTCAATCATAGAAAGATATTTAATGTTATAATGAAGCTTCATTTTTTAAAATAGAGAATTATGCTTATATTTCTTAAATATTGATTAAGCAGTCTGAGTAGGAGGTTAAACATAAAACTAATCTTAAATATACTGTAATGACCCCCTTTACCCTGATGTTTTGGACAATAACACTCATCATATATACAAAATTATTAATGTTTAAGTTTTTCTGATAATCGTCTATAAAACGCACTGAGGTGCTGGACTTTTAAGCAACTAGAACTGTGCTTATTGTTTATGAATTAAAAAAAATAATGTCAGACATTTTTTTGTATTTGTTCAAATCAGTTATACATGCCAGTAGAATGCGTTTTGACACATTACACATAAATGAGTATAACTTCTCATTCTCCTGTTTGTACATGATGTAGAGTTACATGGGTCATATAATCATGTATACACATAGGATAATAAAGGCATGCTATATCTTGTTGTTAAATTCTCTACGTATATCCCTGAACTTTAGGGTAAGAAAATCTTCACTACTTGGGTTCAGCTATAGTACATTAAAAATAAATGTTCAAATCAACCATTTATCATACTTATTTAACTATCTATATCGAATCAGAATTCTATAAACTGCAGTCAAAAATATGGTAGAATTTTTGACCTTTTTTCTTAACACTTTAAATGATATGTTATGAGTAAGTTTGGTAGAATTCCAGACTCTGAGAATAGATCCTGACTGGCTCAAGCCCATTGGCTTATCACATTAATGATATTGTGACAATCGAACCATGATCCAATCTGGCAAAACAAGACCAAGATGTGATTTTTGAACTTTGAGCACTGACTCATTTTATACTAGAAGTGAACAAGAAAGCATATACCTCTAGTATATGTGTTGGAACCATGAGAGTGCATTTTACTCCAAAATGGAGTCAACAGGAAGAGTGGGGAGGGGCAGGGGATAGGGCAGAGAGAGACTCTTGTCCACAGCATTTGATCCTTAAATAAAGACTTATCTGAAGCCAAATCCATTGAACTGTCCATTTATGTTCTGTTTTCAGTTATTTGCAATGGAAGACTGATTCAGACAGTAAAACTTAAAGAAATAAATGTTTGTATTTATGAAATATGCTCAGCACAGAAGACAGTGGGCATTCCTATAGAGAGCCCTGTCAGAACAAAACAGTTTTATGAGAAATGAAAAAAGAATCAGGAAAATTATTTTTGCCTAAATAAATATAGATATTTTCATTGATTAGATAATTGGATGCTGACTCCATTTTCTTTCCCTGTAACTTCCTTTTTCTACCTAGTACTTAATGGATCTAACATATTGTCCATCTTTGTTCTTGAAACTCAATCAGAACATGAAAATCTTAAAATGTGAAATATCAATCTGAGCTTGAGGCTAAAATCCATGAATATAATAGGAAAAAATGAGATGAAAAAATGTAAAACAGATAATATAACTTAAGGAGAAAAATATAAATGAATCAAGTTAAAAATAGTATTTTTATATATTTAATGAATTCATTATTTGCATAAAGAATGCCCATTTATCAGTGATGGCAAGTTTTTACAGAAGTAAATTTGGAGCATATTTCTTCAAATGGAAATGTATATATGTATATGTATATGTGTGTGTGTGTGTGTGTGTGTGTGTGTGTGTGTGTGTATATTCTTATTCACTACTTGATATATTCTTTGGTGAAAATATCAATATAACATTGAATTGATAATTTCATAGTAATCTTTACCTATTTCAAATGTACTTTAAATATTTATCTTTTTTAATTTGTTGCCAGCTATTTGAAAAAGATTATTAGCAACTTTTGAGTAGAGATTTAAAAACATGTATTGAACATATATACTATTACAAATTGTGATTATACAAAAATTATTGGCAAATCATTAATTTTAACATTTAAAAGAGTCATTAACAAGAAATGTTAGAACACTTGCTAGTACCTGGCATTATTTTTGTTACATATGAAACTAATCAATCTGTTTAAAGTACATGTGATAAAATCCAGGAGTAATTATGCTATTCTGGTTAGAGAATGTCTTGGGATTATGTATTTGTTTCTATATAATTATCTATCTATCTATCCATCTATCTAACCTATCCACCCTTCTATTAATCCATATATCATTGTATATCTATAATATATTTCAATAGACAGGGAGTAGTATAGATTTGATTATGATGTGCTTTCATCTAATTTCCAATATAGTAAGTGGTTAGCCTTGTTGAGCACAGCAAAACAGAAGAAAAAACTTATTTATTTATTTATTAGTAGATTTTAAAAAGTAGGAAAATGCAAATTTGTTCTAGAAGAGTTTTGGTTGCGTAGTCAGCTTTCTTCACTATAATAAAAATACCCAAGGCAACAATTTAAAAGGAGAAAAGGTTTATTTTGACTCATAGTTTTGAGGTTTCACTCTAGAGTCATTTGACCCCATTGTTTTGGGGCATGTGATGAGGCAGTGCATCATGGTAGAGTGTGTGTGGAAGAGGAAACTGAGAGAATAAGAGGAAAAACAAGGTACCAACAACCTCTTCAGTGTCATATCTTCAATGTCCTAACTTTCTTCCACTAGGTCCCACCTCCTAAAAATTCCACCATCTCTCCAATAGCAGCACATGCTGGTGACCAAGCATTAAATTCATGGGCCTTTAAAGAACATGTATCCAAGTGATATCAGTGGGCTTTAATAACTTCCATCCATCAATAGAGAAGAAAATACTTGGAAGAAAATTGGGAATCTTAATTTGTGCAGACAACTTCTATATAGCATACATACAGATCTGGTAGCTTCTGCTTATCTAAAAAAAAATAAATGTGCTAGATCACTCTAGAAAGTCTGATATATGTGGCGATAATGTGAACTAGTTGTTTAAAGTTACTAAACTCTGCATTGGTGACACCCAATTTTATGGCTTTTCAAGCAAGCAATTACACAGTGAACCTAGGAGCCTGAGGTGGAAGCTGATAGAGTAATCCTTAGAACTAAAGATCAGCATTCCTGAGCTGCCAGTCTGACAGTCTAAAGTGCTTGGACAAAAGAAAAAATAGCTTCAGAATTGGCTTTGAAGGACTATTCATCAAGGATCTTCAACAGAGTGAGCATAGGTGGGAAACCTATTGTCCAAAGTCCACGAAAAGTAGAGTCAGTCCTCTGTTTCCTGGGGAGTGCAGGCTGGGCTGACTGAGGGGGACAGAGCTGTCATTCACCCAGAACTTCTCAACTCTGCAAAGGTTTCTGTTTTTTTTTTTTTTTTTTTAAACAGTTTGATTTTAGAAACGATTCAGTTCAGCTTTAATCCAGATTACTTGTTTATTTGCTTAAAGACCCTAAGATAACCTGGAACATACACTTCCTTTTGTTTGTTTGCTTAAAGACCTAAAGCCAACTTAGAATGTGCACTTCTTCAAATAAAATCATTTTAGCCAGTGTTGGCCAATTTTTCTAGGTTTCTCAGCAATTTTTATAACTTCTTACATTCTTATGCCTTTATTTTTCAAATACCTGTGATTCTCATCAATTACAGAAAAGTAAACTTTGGAATTTGTATGTGTGATAAAGTCCATTAGTTCAAATCCTATTTTTTCTATTTTGATGGTCTATTTTCCTCAATGGACCTGTCATTTTCTAACATAGTAACTACCACAGATTTCTCACTGCCTTTCTGGTTCTATATTCTGCTACTCCTTCATGTATTCAATGTTGTTACTGAGTATACTATTCAGAATTATCCAAATATTTCTTACATATTTATGTCTTTAAGTTGTAAAGGCATAGTGTCTTTTAAAGTCTTAAATTTTAGTCCAAATGCCATCTCCTCCATAAAAAGCCCTTCAGGGATCCTCTGAAGTTGGAGGCAGCCCCTCCTGTCTCTTTCTGCCAGGCTCTTGGCATTTACATGATTCTTAGCATTATGATGTGATATTCTTCTGATCTAACGGATAAGTAACTGGATTTTTATTAGAATATATAGTTTTCTCTTTATTCCTATATTTCATTTTTTTTTGAAGTCTGCTTTATGGACAGGATCAAAATTCCATGAGTATTTAAAAAGAACATGTAATATGTAGTTGCAAGATTTAGGGCCCTGATAAGCACATTTAGATTAAGGTTTATTTACTTTTTTCTTCTCTTTTTGTGGTGCTAGTGATAAATCTCAGAGCCTTGTGCATGTGAAGCAAGCACTCTCCTACTTAGCTACGTCGCAAGTCCTTAGACTAAGTTTAATCAGATTGTTAAAGTATTCTATATTTTATTAGTCTTAAAATCTCTCAATGTGAGAATAGTTTGTTAATTTTACTTTATATATTTTGAAATCATCATGTAGGTGTTCATGGAATCAAATATATCACATCTTCCTTGAGAAAGAAGCCACTTTATAAAGTGAAGTGATATTCTTAATATTTAGTAATGTACACTTTAAATTCCATTTGGTATGACATTTATTTAGCTACACTAGTGTTTTTTAAATGTGTACTTTTATGCTGAATCTTTTTTTTATTTCAACCTTTCTATGTCTTTATTTTATGTATGTCCCATTTATAATAAATAATTTGCATTTTAAATATAGTCTGATCATATTTTACCTGGAGCATTCGATTCATTATACTTAATGATATTCCTATCTACTTAGTCTGACATTTTTCATCTTTAGGTTTCCTCTTTGCATCAAAAATACTATCCTTTTGTTTTATGATTCTCTCTAGATTTAGATTTTGGTCATTATATTTTCCCTCTACTCTTTTAGATATTATAAATACTGCTGTTATTTTAGTCTAGAAATTACTTTTTGAATTCCCTTGCTCCTTATGTGTTCACTGTCAGGTAACTTTCTTCACAATCTCTTGGGATGAAATGAAGGAGTGCAGCCCTTTAGAATTCCTACTTCATAGAGGAAGGATCATTTCTAGAACTGCTTCTCTGCAACATGCCCAGAACTCTGTCTTCTGACCTTACATCTCATGAGGCAATTCAGATGAAAACATTGTCCAAATTGGTAAATTTCCTCAGGTTGAATGCAACATCATTGTTTTATTTGTCTGGGTTCCCATCACAACTTAAATTTCCACCTAGGAATTTCTTAAATGTCATGCTATTTCTTAAATGCTGTTAGCAATTTTTTTTGCATTTTATTTGTCATCATAAGTTATTTTCAGCAAGAAACTTAGTCTGACATCCTAGCCCACCATATTAGCAGTAAAGAAAATCTTGACCTCTCCATCCATTTATTTCCTGGTCCCAAATATGAATAACTCAGGGATTATATAGAGATTGATTAACAAAGAAACCAGTTTCCTATCAAGAAGTCAATGATATTCTAAAAACTTTCAATTCAAGGGCATTTAGTTTGTGTCTTATGCACAAGGTATGGATAGGAAAAGGGAAACAGAAAAGTGATATCAATGATATTACCTTTAAATCAGGGCTATTAATTTCTATAATCTATCAACCTGAAAGAGTGAGAAGAGAGAATGGTTATAGAAACTGGCCAGACTTTGAGCTTTAAGAGAGGAGCTGTGGCTTTCTATCAGGTAATATAGTTTTAGCCAGCAAACAACCACACAAGGAGGATAATGGAGAATTAATACTCCATCTTTTCATTTACCCACCTGTTGATAGCTTGTTGTTGCATTCCATTGGCCAAACTCAACCTGAAACCAAAGACTCATGGATTCAGATAGATATGGTCCAAAGAGGTCATTTTTCTGGAACAGAGATGGGTGAGGAGTACACAATAGAACTGGATGGACAAATGGAAAATATGTTCACTGTGTTGCAGGTGATTACTTGGTTGACTAATTTTATAATTTGTAATTTATGGAAGTGTTTGGCTGAGAAATGTGGGAAATGAATTGATTTTTACCCTGATAAGGAATACAAAAAAAGTTTTTTTTTCTGATTCATGTTCTTCAAAACATTTTCCTATTTAGACAATCTTAGTATTTAAAAATAGGAAATAAATATTAATCATCTTTTCTTCAAGGTATTCACACTCATAACATACATGCACATATGATATGAATGTATGTATTTTGGAGACACAGGAGATTACTATTATCTTTAAAGTATATGTGATGGTGGCATAGAATCCAGAAGCAGTTTGTACTCCAGTTTTTTAAGTAAATAGTTGGCATTAAGGACAAGTTACAGATCCTCACTGAAAATTTAAGTCTAGAGCAGATTTCAGTCTCCATGAGAATCAAACAATTCAAAGCCCCCATATTAGAAGATGTAGAAGTACCATTCTAGAGTCAAGTAGCCAAAAAAGAGACTCAAGTACACAGAATTGGACAAATATTCAATTAATATTAGAGACCCTATGATAAATTTCAAAAGACAGAATTGCTATTGTTATTTCTATAAAGAACAACATTGTCTTAATAATGGATTGTTCCAATTAATAATGCCAACACCAGTAGATGAATGATTAATATGAGTTTATCCAAGATTTCATTATTAAAATTTAAAGTGTGATTATGGTACTTATACTATAAATGGAAACAGACTCTTTACATACTTATTTTCAGGATAGTATGTTGAATAATAGAAATAATATATATTAAGATGTATATATACATAAATATAAATAAATGAAAGACCCATTTTTGCTATATGAATATGCTATTATCTGGACATAGTCTTTGCCCAGTGATACATAAAGAAATCTTTCTGTCAGTTGGAAGCATCCAATGTAAATAGAGCATCCTCCTCAGAACAAAAGGTCACGTTTCTTTTCTTAGCTTACTCTGGTTCTTTTATACAGGACTCTTAAACTCTGGGATGTAGAAGAAGGCAGACTAAAATAAACATCTAGAAACATAAAGGAAGTATAAGAAAACTATTAAATATGTTTTAAAAAATCATTTATAGAAAAAAACAAAATTAAATAAAATCAAATATTCAGAAGCAAACCTGAAGACAGAAGTAAAAATTGGAGAAGTGAGAGAAAGAGTTGCTTCTGTGGTTCCTAGTGTTGAGAGGTCCTAGACAAGGATATGGCACCCAATGGGCCAAAGACATGAGCTACAGGTTAAATGCTGAATGTCTCCCAAGGCTCACACGTTAAAGGGTTTGTCCCCAGCCAGTGGCACTATCAGGCCAAGGTGGTGGGGCCTAGTTAAAGGAGGTAACTCACTGAGGCATGCCTTTGAAGAGTTTATTTATTTTCTTTCCTTCTCTCTCTCTCTCTCTCTCTCTCTCTCTCTCTCTCTCTCTCTCTCTCTCCCTCTTTTTCTCTCTCCCAACATCCATGAAGTGAGCAGATTTGCTCTGACACACTTCCCCACCATAAGGTTCTGCCTCACCATTATCCCCCAGTGACGGGATCAAATAACTATGGATTGAAACCTCTCAAACTATGAGCCAAAATAAATCCTCCTCTCCTTTTTGTTGTTTTTCTCGGGTTTTGCTCACAGTATTGAGGGCCAAGATTTGCAACTAAACCTCTGTATGAAGATACTATAAATGGAAACTAGCAGAACCATGGTGGGAATAGGAAGATCAGAAAGAATTTACCCCTAAGTAAATGAGAGCTTTCTTGTGCCTGAGTCCTGGACAAGTTTATATGCACATATATCTACCCTAAAAACTCAAAAACTGTCTCAGAATTCTCACTACAGTTGTAGTACAGAAACTCCAAGCCAAGCAATTAGCATAAATATCATACACAAGTTATGAATGCCCCTGGAATGTCAGATAAGAGCGAATACATTGCTGCAAACATTCATAAGAGAAATATTAACCAAAAGAAAGATGGATAAATTATATTAATATGGAGTTGGGGGAGAGGACTTTAGGGAAAAAATAAAGATAGAAAAGATATATGCAGAATAATTCATCATAAAAATATCTTAATACTTGCATAGATGTAACAAACTAGTCTAAAATTCCACAAATAAGATATTATACTATTTTTAGGATTATTTGTTATTGTATTAATTGATCAATGTGCTTATAGGAAACTTCAACATGTCTCAATAATTACCAGAGCAAACATATATTACATATAGAACAATTAGTAAGGTATTAACCACAAAAATTTTAAGTTTAATCCACTGGAAATATATGTAGAAAGTTGCATCCATTAAATAAGTAATACACAACTTTATGTTGACTCCATGTTCATAAAATGCATATTCTCCTATCAATTGCAATAACCTTTAAGATCACAAAACAAATCTCACCTAATACCAAAGTATCAATGGCATACAGACCTTATTTCCTATGTAGACCTAAAGTAAATTAGATATATATATCAAAACAGTAGCTCACTCTGTCTTGTGGCTATTTAAATTTTTTTAAAACTCACATACATATATTTGAAAGGAATTACAATAGAAATGTATAAAATCAGGAATTTATAAAACCATAATATTTATAAACATCAATGTACTACAACTACTTAGAAAATCTGTAGCCTTTTAGGTACATATTGTTACAGATAGAATATGAGGTGTCCCAGAAAACTCATGTGTGAGAAAATAGAGGAATGTTCTCAAATGAAATGATTAAATTATAAGAGCTATAACCTCAGCAGTGGATTAACCAATTTGGTAGATTAACAATTTGAAGGACTGCTGTACTAGGTGGTAACTATAGATAGAGTGTGATTGAAGAAAGCAGGTCATTGGGAGCACAATTTGGGGGCTTATATATTATGTCCCTAGTGCCTCAACTTCTCTTTCTTTGCTCCTGGGCTCCCATGAGCTGAACAGCTTTCCTTTACCATGCCCTTCTGCCAGGATGTTTTGCCTTATCTTGGACCAACAGCAATGGAGTTGCTGACCATGGACTGAAACAATGAGCCCAGATAAACCTTTCCTCCTCTCAGTTGTTCTCATCAGGCATTTTGATCCCAAGAACACAATGCTGACTGGTAAAAAGATTGGAAAAAAAAAAAAGATTGAAAAGCAATGAGACAAACATTATTTAATTTAAGAAGCTATGTAAAAAAAAGGGAAGTGATGTCTATAGCTATTATTTCTATAATAAAATAGAAATAGACATCATATTTAAGGAAATGTACAGGAAAAAAAATTATATTTGTACTCCTTTACAAAACAGGTAGTGCCCATGCTACACAAACCCTTACAGAATCTGAGAAAGGAAGAAAAGATCCCTAAAACATTTGACATAGTATAAGCCAGATATCCAAAGTAAGCTAGAACAAATGAGAAGTAAAATTATCAGCTGATATCTCTCTCTCTCTCTCTCTCTCTCTCTCTCTCTCTCACACACACACACACACACACACACACACACACATGCAAATATTCGAAAATCACTCATCATCAAATTCAGAAAACATATGACCAGGTAGAACTGATTCTGGAAATATCTGCATTTTTAAACGCTGTAAAGCAAAAAGTTTACAGTTATAGATGATTCAATAGCTATTTATGGTAAAACCTCTAGAAAAGTAAGAATAGAAGGGATCTTCATTTGATAAAAGAAGATTCCCGGGAAATTATAGCAAACTTTTTTTTTTCTCAAGATAAAATCTGAGGAACATTATTTTAAAGAATAAAAGACAAAGACAAAGCAATTTTGCTATCTTGGCCTCCATTCCACACTGCACTGAAAGTTCTAGACAAAACAATCAATTAAGAGCAAGAAGCAAAAGCTATGCAGATTTAAAAGAAATTAAAAAAAAAAACCCATCCATGTGAGGAACTGTCCTTACTGAATATGTTCATAAGAACCCTACAGGTTAACTGTTAGAACATACAGAAGTTTAACAAGAAGATCATTCGAAGATGAAAATATAAACTGAAATAAATTGAGATGCGTCTCTTATTCACATGCTGCTCAATATCATTTCTGCAGATGAATCTATCAATGTCATGCAATCTCAATGACATCTTGAAATGTTTTTTCATGATATACAAAAAACTAATATTAAAGTTCATATGAAAGTAATAGTTTATAAATATCTCCCAAATCGAATCATAATGCAATTGGATGATGGTCATATTGATGCTAATGATGCTCATGATAGAAGATCGACCATTTTAGATATAATAAACCTACATAATTTAAATAAGATGTCACAGGTTTAAATGAAGTGCAATAATAAGGCTAAAAATAGATCCATATATAAATTAAAACTTATTATATATGACAACAGCTTCAAGGAGAATAAAATTAATTATTCAATAAATTATGTGAGAAGAGTTGCCCATTCATAGCCAGAGACAAAATTGAATGCCTGCTTCAGGACATGGCTGCATGAAAGGCATAAATTTGAAAACTCACTTTAGAGGTTTTGAAACATCTGAAGAACATTTCTTTTCACAGGATAAGAACATGATTTATAAGCCAAGACAAACAATCCTATCAACATATTGTTGGTAAAAATATTGATAAGTTTGACTATATTAATTTATAGATATAATAGATATTTTAATACACATAATTAATAAGAAAATAATATCCTAAGAAATAACCTCTAAAAAAACCAACAATGACAAACAGTACAACGGAAAACAGTCAAGTAGAATAGACAAGAAATTGAATGATGAATATGCATATATTAAAAGCTAGGAATTCCACTTGTATTAGCATAACACATGTGCATCAAAACACTTAAAAGTGTTCTTTGCTATACCATAATGCCAAAAAAGAGGAATCAACTTTGTTAATCCTCAGTAATTGACCTGAAAAATAATTTAGCCTTGATCCAAAATCCAAATATTACTGAATAGCTAAAGTAAATAATACAGAGGGGCTAAGGTTGTGGCTCAATGGTAGAGCACTCATCTTACATTATGAGGCACTGGGTTTGATCCTTAGCACCACATAAAAATAAAAATAAATAAATAAAATAAAGGTACTGTATCCATTTACAATTAAAATAAATAAATAATACAAATCTCTATCTACTTTCATGAAAAATTGGGAAAAATATAATATTAAGTGAAAAATAAGGTATAATTTATATAAAATTCCAAAACCTGAAAAGTAGTAGGATATGTTCGTATCGTATCTTTGCCTGTATTTATTTATTTCTGCCTACCTACAAATATATTAAAGTAGTTATCTGAAAATTATTAGTTTTAAATTCAGGGTAGGAATGAAATTAGTAAAATTGTATTAATTTGACTATTAGAGAAGAACATCAAGAAAAATATAGGAAAATAAACATGTCAAATCTAGATGTGGATCATTATCTTACATTGTCTTTATTCTTTTTCTTTTGGCTGCCTGATAAATATTTCAAAACAAAAAATTTAAAATGGAGTCTTAAAGAACACTTTGTAGTTCAGATAAAAATATTAACTATATGAAGACCTGAATTCAAGCCCTAATTCTTTCACTATGTGTTTTATTCAGGAAATAAATATAATGGCTCATATAATTCATGGTTCAAGGATAACTGATATTCAGTGAGAATTAATGTGTGTGTGTATGTGTGTGTGTGTGTGTGTTTAACTGACTACTGTAAATTGTAAGGCACTTTATCAATGTAAGGTAATATTCCAAGCAGTTTATTGTATATATCAAGAGTTTTACTCAATGATGATTCAGGAAATAAATTAATACTGGGTGCTAGGTGCTAGAAAACTAGGAAATATTCTTCGGTAATATCTAAATCCTAAGGGCTTAGAGAAAAATGAAAGTTCACTTATCTGGATGATTTGGAACAAATCTAGAATAGGAAATTAAACAAATGATAATTTTCCAACTATATGACTTTCTGGGAAAAGCAAAACTATAGAGAAAGTAAAAAGATGAGTGGTTGCCAGGGAGAAATGAAAGATGAATATGTGGAACACAGGAGATTTTTAGAGCAGTTAACTATTCTTCTGTATGATGCTACTGTGGTGGATATATGTCATTATACATTTGTCAAAACCCATAGGATGCACAGCACAAAGAATGAACCCTAATAAAAATTATGCACTTCAGTTTAAAAAAATAATACAGGACCTTTAACTTAACAAATATTCCACACTAATGCAAAATGCTACTTATATGAAGCAGAGGAGAGAGAGAGCTATTTGAATGTTTTGTATTTTCTGCAAACCTGAAATTACTCTAAAAAACAAGTTCTATTGATTGGAAAACAAACTAACAAAAATGTACATGATCTAAATTAAAAGCACATTGTCCCACAGGTGAGACAGGCAGGCTTTCTCACAGAACCTCTTTTCTCTGCAGTTATAATTTTAACAGAATCAGTGTACTGGTTTTCCAGTTAAACTATTAATTTAAATTTAATTTGTACCATTTAAGGAAGAAGCAACATATTTATTATAATTTTCATTGATCAGTAAGAAGTGACAATAGAGGGCTTGCTATTAAATGATGGCTGCTTAGCATGAACTGTTTTCTAATTGCTACCCTCTGCCTGGTCCCCTGACCTCATTGGGCTGTTCTTACACCTCACCAGAACCCCACCCTATCCAGATTGCCCAGGACCAACCACGTATAAGATTAACACATCAGAACCAAAGGCCTTCAAAGACCATGTCAGGCCTGTGACCTCGTCCATCCTGACTAGTGTCTTCAGCTTATTTGCAAAGTATTCAATAATAAGTATAAATAGAATAACTCAAGGTACATAATTAGGATTTATAGTAGAGATGAGGGGCCTATGAACATAGGTGGAAATAAAGAACCCAATATATGAAAATATGTATAGCTGTAAGTATCTTTATCCTTTTAATTTGTATAATACTTTAGAGTTTTAAAAGTGTTTCCTTCCGTGTGTGTGTTTGTGTGTGTGTGTGTGTGTGTGTGCTTAAGATAGGGAAATATTCATTATTTCTCAGGCAATATTTTTATTTATGTTTTTTTTTCTCTCTCTTTTTTTGTACATGTGAGTTTTTCTTCTGTGTGCTTTCATGTTGAACCACCTTATAACCCTGAATGTGAGGTTAGAGTTGCCTATTTATGGCTCTGAGGTTCTACCAGGCCAGCAATTGTTATCTTAGTCATCATGGTATAACAAGCACATGAAATAGACTTTCCACTAAGGTAGTCAATAAATATTTTGCAAAAAAGTATAATTTTGCTTATCTGAAAATTTCAAGTATTTCTAATTCTTTTCCTGATAGTTTTAGATAGATAAATGTTAATCTTTTAAGAAAAATATCAGAATAATATAGACAAAAAACATCTTTTTTAACTTTTTTTCAGAAATAAGAATTGTCAGCATGCAAATTCAAACAGTCACAAAATTCAAAACAGTCACTAATGTTATTGGATATTTAAAGGGCATGGCCTCTCCAGGTAAGTAGAATTAAATATTTAAAATCAAAAATTGATATGAAATTTAACAGGAAATATTCTATAGTAATTTAATAACATAGTTAAATATCTTAAACTTATATTACACTGTGAATCATTATCAAACTAAGAAGTCTCTCTTTATTCTCTTTCCTATTATATATCTTCTAAAGTAAACCTCAATAGGGAGTTTGTGGGTACCAGGGGAGGGGAGTGAACCAAGAATGAGTTTAGATTTGTTAAACTGACATGTCATGCAAAAGCAAATATTTTCTTCTCTGTTTTATATTTTCCTCACTATATAACAACATTTAAATTTTTATTTTTAACAAGAAAAAAACATTAAAAACATTTTAGTTTTTAATGATGCTTTTTTTTACACACAAAAGCTTTTATCTTCAAATGTAATTTTTCATTGTTAATTGATGTTCACCCCTGATCCTTGCTCTGCTGACATTTTTTCCTAGTGTTTGCACAGTTTTAGGTTTTGAGGGTGTTTATGTAAATGACCACCTGGGCTGCCATGGGTGTTTCAGATGACATTACATAGACTTACAAAAGTAAAACTAATGATATGTATATAGAGAGAATAATATCAACACTATCAAATATATCATAAAGCTGAATCACATATTACTGTCTTAATTAGCCTGTTATACAGTATAGAGTACAACAGTGTGTTGTTAAACTTGGGCCACTTCTCTTGATGGGTGTTTTAGTTAGTCTTTTCATTGCTGTTACCAAAGTACCTCACAAGAACAACTTAGAGGAGGAAGTTTATTTGGAGCACAATTTCAGAGGTCTCAGTCCATAGACAGCTGGCTCCATACATTGTTTTGGGTTCTAGGTGAGGCAGTACATCATGGGGGAAAGGCTAAGTAGAGGAAACCCTTTCAGCTCATGCGAGGGTCAGGAAGCAGAGAGAGCGAGAGATAGAGACAGATACAGTGACAGCCACAGAGACAGACAGCACTTGGGAGAAGGGGCTGTAGGGAAAAGCCAGCTCTTCCAGGGCATGCCTCCAGTAACCTACTTCCTCCAGGAAAGTCCACCTGCCTACAGGTACCACCTGATCAGTCCATTCAAACTAGTATAGACTAGGGTAGAGCTCACACATTCCAATCATTTCATGTTTTAACATTCCCACATTAACAGGAGATTTTGTGGGAGACAACTCATATCCAAACTATAATAATGTGGTTAAGGACATTTACTGAGTTTTCCTTGGAGAATTATCCTTCTCCATAGCATTAATCAAATTAACCTAATTGCTAACCCAAAGAATTGTGAGATTAAGTTTTATATTCTCCCAGTTTCTTGCCAGTCAACTCTGAAAAAGTTCATAAAAATGTATGTATTCTCTCTGATTTCCTTGTATTAGCAATATTGTAGCTCTGGTGATGATATCTTTAAACACAAGATAAAAATGAATTTGAAAATTGTTGCTACTTTATTTCAACCATTTCAACAAATTTCCATCATAAGAAACTCTAAGGGAAGCACTAGAATATTCATTATCATTGCTGTATTTGCAATTTGTTGTTGGAAAACTCAGTTGAACAAAATTATACTAACTTCAGGATAAAGAAAATTCAATCTACCAAAAATTATTTGAATTTTTTTTCCATTAGGATTCTTCAGTGTATATTAACAAAACTAATTTTTTGTTTAGTTTTAATTCTATCCAAAAATACTGGTTACTGATTCACATGATTTTCTTAGTGATTGAAAATTACGAATAATTATAAATTAATATTAAGTTTTTGATATGTTTGATTTGGAATCTAGACAGCTAATGCAGAATTTTCTTTCATATTTGGGAGATGAATCCATAAATATTCAACTTTTCAATATTTGCAGGCCCCCTATGTATACCAGTAATTAAGTATTAATAAAATGGTGACAGATCAAGCCCATTGCTTGTTCCAAAATCAGTGTGGAAAATCAGAAAAGTTTCATGAGATGACATTTTGTTACAGCATTTTTTGTTGTTGTTGTCATGAAGTCAATACCTGATCCATTTATTCCACACAGGTATAGGACCTACTTTGTGTCAGGCACTGTTCAAAGTGCCTTATAGAGTAACTCACTTAAAACTCAATATAACTGAATTTTGGATGCATTACTTGTATTCCATATTAGAGTTGAAGAAACTAAGGCATAGAAAGTTTAAGTAAACTTTCTAACATCATACAATTAGTGAGTTGCAAACCCTGGATCTCAACCCAAGAAGAGTCTACATACTTCATTATTAAGATATGAAAGATGTCATAATGAAATGATAATGAAAAACTTTTAACAAAGATGTAAAAGATTACTTTTATCAAATAAATTGAGTTATGTTATTTTTATCAATAACATTCAATAACATTTTTTTAGCCTACTGCAGTACAATAAGATAGGTGACAATAGTTGTCAATGTGCTTTGAACAGGGCAATATTTATCTGTCATGGAAACATTTGTAACAGTGTGTCTAATGAATCTCAATGATCATATAAAATGGACATTGGTGAATTTCATTTTTTTCTTCAGATAATGGAGAAGGCCATTATCTGAAGGTCTATCTAAAACTATAAGCTGTAATTAATTGCCTAAACACTTCATTTATTACAAAGTCCACACATGACTACCACATTTTTAATATTTACAGCTACTGACTAACTGCTTCCTCAGATGTATTAATAGTTCTTTAATATTTACTGAGCATGAACACATTGTTTACAGGACACTTCCCACTAGGATTCTGGAAAAATGTTAGATAAAGATTTCATTGTGGCATATTTGTATACTTCATTAATTAATATTCATGTTGCAAAGGACAGTTATATGGATCTAAGCTTCAGATTCATAATTGGGTTTAACAGCTGCCTCTGCTTTGATATACACAGATGTGTGAATCAAAACAGTGGGTGAAAAGTGTTAAAGTAGTCTCAATTATTAGAACAATTTTGTTTAATTGTTGCTTACTTATGCAATAGGATTATGTAAATGTCATTAAATTTATTGTTAAAGTTTATATTCTGTTTTAATGGCTCATTTCCTTCTGTTTCCAGACCGATATATTATAGTTGGCAGTCACCATTACTCTGGATACAGTTATAATGGACAAGAATGGGCTAGTAGTACTGCAATCATCACAGCATTTATCCGAGCATTGATGTTAAGGGTTAAGAAAGGATGGAGACCAGACCGCACTATTGTATTCTGCTCATGGGGAGGAACAACCTGGGGCAATATTGGCTCATATGAATGGGGAGAGGTAAAACATTAATAATAATAATATTTTCTTCTTTTGGTAGACAATATACAATTTTTGTAGCCAAAGATGATATTGTGCTTCTGAACTAGGAGTCATAACTGATGATTTGCTGAGATCACTTACAAGAATTAGAGGTAGACCCATGTAGAGTAAATCATGTATGATATGCATCTAATCTTCCTGTTGCCACTAGAACTACAAACTCTAATATTACTCATAATAGTGATTATTTAATTATTGTACTTCTCCTTACAAGATAACTGTACAGGCACTAGAAAAGAAAAGGATCAGTTGATACATACCATTACACTAAAATCCAAAACCAAAAATACTGTCCAGGAATTATCTAGTATTAGGAAATAATCTATAATCTACTATGTAATTGATTAACTTATCATTACATGTTATCTATACAATATTGAGACTGAATTCAAATAGTGGTTACCCTCTTTCCTCCCTTTCTTCTCTGCAATCCTTCATCCTTCTTCTACTTCTTTCCTACCCACTTGCTTATCTATTTATTTAAATACCATAGGAAGCCTGTGTCTTAATGAAATAAATCATGAAATGGGGGCACAGACAGAATACAATCAGAATGTTTATGTTTCAGATTCTTCTGACTACACAGCATAGATACACTATATTTTAAATGAAATATGGCAACCCATTATGGGGTGATGCCTTTTAACAACGATGCAAACATTGTGAATCTCCTACATGTTTTATTTACTTTAATAATGAAAAAAGGGAGATTTCATGGAAATATACAGACCCAAAAATGCTTAGTTTTAACTAGAACACCATTTTATAGCTTAGTTTGTTCACTATCTCAGGAAAAAAATCTACCTAATGAGAAAAGGAAAAAATTTAACGTAATGGGAAATTCTCTTGTTATATTTTTTATTTAAACACTCAAAAATATAAAATGCCTATTGACTATCAAAGCAAATATCTAAAGTGTAGAAAAGAAAATAGCAACTTTTTTTTAATTTGAAGGGAAGGAAATTGTGAGGATGAGAACATTTTTACAGTGCAGAGTTCAGCAAGATTTACAAACTGCAAATTGAAATGCTTTTCTATATGCAAATTAGTGGTTTGAATGTTCCATATTCAAAAGAATTACTCCAAATGAAGAAATTCTATTGCTTTAAGAACCTTTTAAATTGACAAATTTGTAAGTAAGATGAAAATTTAAAGCTGAACCAACCTCTCAAATTCTTATTCCAAATTACTTACTTTTAAGATTAGTGAACAAGTACAAAAACAATTTAGGGAATATGTTTGTGATTTTGACTATTTTAAATAATTCAGAAACAATGAAACAGTGTTTCTTTTTTCCTATAAATATTAAGAAAATGTCTTAAAGATTCTTTTCAAACTCCAAATATGCTTCTTTGTTTAACTATATGTTCAATCTTCTTGATTAACTTTTACAATTTATATTAATCCTAAATTATATATGCATATATATTCCTAAACTATATTCACAAAGTACTCTTGTCTGGCATTATTATTTCCGAACTTAAATATACTAAACTCAAATCCATAGGAAATTACATTGCATAAAGTCCTTGAGTTTAATTGAGCTTCAAGCATCATAGCCTGTGGACTGAAACAATGTAGACTTGCACGTATGTGAGGAATTAAATTTTCAAGTGGAGTAAATATTTTTGTGTTTAAAAAAATCTAAATTTATTTTTAAATTTCAATTAACCTATTGTGCATTTTGGTAATTTTATATTTTCTCTATCAGATGTCAAATATACAAATACTATAATGTGTGAATCCATAGAAGGAAAAAAAAATTTCTTAGAAAAGTTTTTTTCTAGTCAGAAGATTAGAAAATACACACACACACACACACACACACACACACACACTAGGACAATTGGTTCTAATTCTTTTTTTTTTTCCCCCGGGGGCAGTGGGTACCAGGAATTGAACTCAGGGGCACTTGACCACTGACCCACATCCCTAGCCCTATTTTGTATTTTTATTAGAGACAGGATTTCACTGAATTGCTTATCTCCTCGAAAAATTTCTGAAGCTGGCTTTGAAATGGAGATCCTCCTGCTTCTTCCTCTGGAGCTACTGGGATTATAGGCACGCACTACTGCGCCCAGCCGGTCCTAATATGTTTTATGGGACCAATGTTCCATACATTGGTTTTTAGTATGTGTTTGTGTCTGTATTATGTATATATTTGACAACTGGTTATACATTTATTCACCTTCTGAATTTTTGCATGACTAGAAAGACAAAGGCGTGTGAGTAATAAAAATAGTGAAAAATATGCAAGTTTCATTATTGGCTGATAAAATATATTTTTCTAACTTTCTGTATACTCAGAGATTATTTCAGTGCAATCCATAAAGCTGTTTGCTAACCAGCAACTGAGGAGAAATTTAGAATACTATTGGTTGACCTGACATAGATCTACTCCATGTGAGAATGAAACTTTTTTTCTTTTAAATTGAAACCAACTTGTGTTCTAAGTATATTCTCTGGTGAAGGAGAGTGAAGAAAGGTCTTGTTGACATGCCATGTTGTGCTATTTAATTTTGCTTGG
The DNA here is from genome assembly GCF_052094955.1 of Ictidomys tridecemlineatus. NCBI lineage: Eukaryota > Metazoa > Chordata > Mammalia > Rodentia > Sciuridae > Ictidomys > Ictidomys tridecemlineatus. The sequence goes on from NC_135479.1 coordinate 119,901,967, forward strand.
GTAGAAATCCCTGGAAATCCACAGTGATAGTTAAGAGGATTAGGTGATATTGGCCAATAAACTTAAAAATGGGATTTGTAGTGACAGAATTTTAGAGAGTGGACTTAATATTGAACTTGGTCATTAAAGAAAAATATAACACATCCTTGAATGTTTTTATTAAAAATACCATTTCTTCTGTGAAGAATCTTTAATTTTCACTGGATATTGTGGAAATACTACTAATTTTAGAGTAAAAAAGTCAGAGTTCAAATTCATTCTTCTATAAAACACATGACATTCTCTAAGTCTGGAATCCTCAAATAAGTTCACTAATGTTTATCTTGAGGGGTTCTCAGAAGGATTATATGAATCAGCATGTACAGAATGTGTGTATGTCATAGGGTGCAAATAAAAGCAATTTTTTCATAGGTTTTAAGTAATAGTAGATATTATTTGAGCCAGCTTAGAGGTAAATTATTCAAGATTAAAATAAATTATTTGTGTTCAGTTAAGACATTTTAAAATTTTAAATAATTGTCTCTTTACCTCTCCTACAGTGTAATAGCTAAATTTTCAACATAAAATAGAGATAAGATTTGCTAAGGATAGAAGTCCTTATAATCTTTCTCCTCAGAAAGAGGAAAGATACTTTCCCAAGGCATGACTTAATATAGTTTTTAAGATGTTCAATGGAACTTCTACATAAGAATTACTCATTAAATATTTGTGTAAGTAAAGCAGAAAAATAACACAAGCTCCCCTTAGTAGTACATTATTAATATAGTCAGTTGTTTTAAATTTTGTAGGGTTGGGGTAAGCAGACATGTGGAAAACTTAACAAGTGAATCATTTTATGTCATTAATGTGCATGAAATGCATTTTTTTTAGAAAATTTATCTGCAGGGTCACAATTGTATAATGCCCCATTTTTTTAAGAATAACAGATATTGTGTGTAAGAGTAGCTCAAAGCTCCAAAGGAAAGGACTCATTTTATTAATCATGGAATTAGTTCATCCTTGTATAACTCACTGACTATAAAATTAAGTGCTCTCATTGAAGCAAATACCCATCCTGTATTCTGTAGTTGAATCCCATGCAATGCTATGTTTTTAAAAACGTTTTCTTTTAAAACTTGACTTTTATCAGAATATGTTTTAAAATATTTAATCATATTTTGTACCTAACTCCTTATTACCCTCATTTAAAATCTTCTTCCAACCTTGACTTATTTTATTAAGTGCTTTTAAAAATGTACTGCTGCAACATAGTGATTTTAATGAAAAACCCTTTATCATTTAACAGCTAAATAATAAAGTAATTATTTTTATTTATGTTAAAGATAGATTTTTTTTAATTTCAGGATTTCAAAAAGGTTCTGCAAAAAAATGTTGTGGCTTATATTAGCCTCCACAGTCCCATAAGGGGGAACTCAAGTCTGCATCCTGTAGCATCACCATCCCTTCAGCAGCTGGTAGTAGAGGTAAGATGAACCACTCTTTTTAAAAAGAGTGTGTGCAAAATTACCTTATTCTGTATAATTGGCATTTCATGAGTTTTAAAATTCCTTTCAAGTTGTCATAAAGTGATCTATAAGGTATTTCAAGAAATGACCTGCTGGTGTGTTCTTTTAATTTTTAGGTCCCTTCCTTCCTTGCTTTTTTCCTTCCCTCCCTCCTTTCTCTTAACCAGTATGCTTTAAAATAATCTTTTTATAGTCCAGAGTTCTTCATCTCCTACTCTTTTATGATTTTAGTTCTAAAAAGTTATACTATTATGGAGAAGGTATCTAAAAATGTGAATTTATTTTTGCCATATTAAATTCAGCACTCAAGTTGCCAATTGTGCAGTCATAACATCTTTTGGTAAACTTGATTACTTTTGATTTGTTCCCCTTGATTTATGTTTTGAGTAAAGTGGGGATCTGTCCTATCTTCTCAGCTATGTTGTAGAGCACCCTGGAAGCAAGAATAGGGTGGTAAATAAGTTTAATATATTTAGAAAATATCATTTGCAAAAACACTGATGGCAAATGAATGCGTGTATTTTTCAGCAAACTTAAAAACTGTATAGTTTGTGATATTTCACTGGAGTTATTTATTTCTTCATTTAGCCTCTTCTCACCTATTTCAAATTTACCAGGACATTTTTTGTTTTTGTTTTTTAGTAGAGTTCACACTTTTATTTCTGGATTCTTTTTATGATATTCAATACAGATAAAATGATAGGTGTTATTTTTCAGATTTAAAACCTGAAACAATGTTTTAAAATATTTAGTTATTTTAAAATACCTTGCCACTGGGGGGGTAGTTTCCTCCTAGCTCTAATGTCTATTGGTGACATTGAAAATGACCTTTCAGATGCCTACAGGGTTTCAAGTGACTATCCCACAGGAACTGAATTAGAGAAATAACGAACAGCCTGTTGAATTAACCATAATTCTTGATTGAAATGTAATGCAAACTAACATTTTATGACTTTCATAAAATATTTTTAGTTTGATAGTTTTCATTGACATTTCCATATGCAGTACAATAAAGAAGACATTATGAAAGATGAAATGGATGAATGTGTACATTTAAGATCAGCCAAATCCCTATGTGCATGCCCTAAATTATATACAGTTCTGTAAGTTAATTTCTTCTATTCTGTGTACTGGTTTGAATTTGCTCTCCTTTACCAACAATGGAAAACACTAGAGAAAGAATCAGCTGCACATCTCTCCCCTGAGAAGTTATTTCTGAATAGATACATGATCAGGAGGAAAAGCTCAAGTACCTAGAAAATAAATAAGGTTGGTTTAAATATGACTTCTCCTTCTCATGCATTATAATTTTTCTATTTGAGAATCTTGCAAGATATGTAATTACTGAAATTCTTGGGTAAGTAAAAATAGTAAACTATTAAAGAATATCAAATCCATAGAATATCATTTCTGAGACTATAATATAATTTAAAGTATCTTTGCATATCTTATAACTGGGAAATCTAGAATATTTTATTATATAAATCTGTTCATGGAGGTTGGAGTTGTAGTTCAGCAATAAAGCACTTGCATAAAATGTGAGACCATTGGTTTGCTCCCCAGCAAAACAAAACAAAAACTAAAAGAAAAAGAAAAAGAAACAAAGAAACAAAGCAAAAAACACTCTATGTGAAAAAGAACTCTCATCTCAATATTCTCCATTCATCTTAATAATGAATGTTGTCAGGGCAAAATTCTCCTCTTCTCATTTGTTTGGGAGATGAGGATTTTGTTTTATAGTTGAATGTGTTTACATATCTTAAATCTAAAAATGAACAGGAATTTATTTTGAAAGAACATTTCTTTCATGTGTGTGTGTATGTGTGTGTGTGTGTGTGTGTGTGTGTGTTGTATGTGTTTCTACAATAATTCAGAAGGATAGGAACATTGCAAGTTTAGACAAAGAGTAACATTATATAATTATAAAAGATGAAAATTACATATTTAATGTATTAAACTGTATGGAAAATATATGGCATTTTAAGATATATTTATGTATGAAAGTTTAGTATTATGTAGTTTTTTCTTTAAATACAGAAACACCCTTTAAAAGATAAAAGTTTAGAGAACTGAAGGAAATGAGTGTTAGAGTAATTAACACTAGTGGCCTTAAAAGAAAGATCTAAAATGTTTGTTTCAAAAATTAATTTAAATTATTAACTCAGAACATATGACACTTTTCTTAAAAAGAGATTTTATCAGTTTAGATCCTGTTACCCTATATAGATCATATGATTCATATAATCTTGTATAGAACTAAAATAAACAAATTCACAATGACTTTTTTACACCGAACACAAATTCCCTAGAATGAAAGCATGCTGACCAAAGGAGGGATCACACAAAGTTGTATGGAATACCTGATATTTCCTACAATGAAATGCAGATGCCAAAAGATATTGCCAAGTTCATGTGGCAGATTTAAATATAAGAGACAGAATCTTAAAACTTTTAATATGTAATACTGAATTTTATTTAAACAACCTAAACACATAAAATATCTTAATAGATTGCAAGTTTGGTCTGAACCAAAATAGTGAAGTAGTTTTCCAAAATCAAATGCTACTTTTAACTGCATTAGTATTATGTTATTCCATTGGGGTGAGATGGCAGTCTCATTGTATTTAGTCCATCAGACTACCACTTGATAGGTAATTATTTGAGTTGGATGTATTGGCTGTATTGAGGCATAATTTATTTGTACACAATAAAATTCTCCATTCTTAAGTGTGCAGCTTGGTGTATTTTGACAAGCTCATGCAGTCACGTAAACAGTATCACAATGTAGATATATTGCATTTCCGTCAAACAGTCTCATCATTATCAGCTTTTGTCTCTTCTCTATATCCCTGCTTTCTGGCAACCACTGATATATATTCTCTCCCTATAGTTTTACTTTTTAAGACTTTCAGTAAAAATCAATTGAATCATCCAGTAGTAGCCCTTTGTGTGATTTCTTTTACTCAGCATAAGACTTTAAGTTTTACCCATATGTTATACAGGACAGTAGTTCTAAAACATCTACCTAGGTCACTGAAAAAATACTCTAGAGGGAGACTAATGAGAGAAACACATTTGGAGCGCTCTTATCCAGTTTAATATTCTAACTTTGATTTTTAAAAGAAGAAATTTAAATAACTGAAATTGAGAAATCATTTCCTGAGGGCAGTCCAACAAATTTAAACGATATCACCAAGTTGAGAGGCTAAAATCTTTTGAAGATCAAGAAGTATTTAATGAATCTGAATCCAGTGTCAAAGCTTATAGGTCTTACTTAGGATGCACGAAGTACTGAAAAATACATTGGCTGAAGAATGAAGAAAAGTTGCAGAACACTGTTGGGCAATAGGTAAATGATGGTTCATTATATTGTTCTCCTTTCTTTTGAGCTTTTTTGTAAAGTTCTATTATAACTTGAAAATAATCAGAAAATATTTTATTTCTCTAAGTTGGAACACTGATAATTGATAAATTAGATTGTCTTCAGAAGGTGGCAATAATCAATTAATGACTTACACACTGAGTTGAAATTACAGGCCAAGAACTGAGGTTTTTATACATTTCATTCTTCTGATACTTTTGTTAATTTGTTTTGCTTCATTAGTTTTATCCAATATTTTTACAAACAAAAATAACTCATTTAAGGTTAGGTAATTTGTTTTAGTACATACAAAAACTCCACTCGAAAACAAAAATAAATAAATGTTAATATTTTTGAATCCACAAATATTTAAGAAATGAATATATATTTTCAAACCATAAATTACTTTCGTTTTCTTTGTGAAAACAATTTCTTATTTGTTTCTTTTAGATATACATGACATTAGAGTGTATTAAGACATGTTATACTGGAGTATAACTTCTAATTGTTGTGGTTATACATAATATGGAGTTACTCTGATTATATATTCATATATGAACATAGGAAAGTTATGTCTAATTTATTCTACAGTCTTTCCTAATCCCATTCCACCTCCCTTCCCCTATATCTAATCTAATCAACTTCTATTCCCCCTTCCCTAATTGTATGTTAAAGTTGTATATCAGAGAGAACATTTGATCTTTTTTTTTGGGGGGGGGGCGCAATTGGCTTTTTCACTTAGCATGTGAGTCTCCATTTCCATCAGTTTACTGGCAAATGCCAAAATTTCATTCTTCTTTATGGATGGGTAATATTTCATTGTGTATATATACCATATTTTCTTTTTTTCATTCATCTGAGGACGGGCACCTGGGAAGGTTCCATAGTTTAGCTACTATGAATTGAGCTGTAGTGAACATTGATGTGGCAACATCACTACAGTATATCATAGTTAAGTCCTTTGGGTATATTCTAAGGAGTGGGAAAACCAGGTCAAATGGTGGTTTCATTCCAAGTTTTCTAAGGAATCTCCATACTGCTTTCCAGAATGGTTGCACCAATTTGCAGTCCCACCAACAATGTATGAGTGTGCCTTTCCTCCGACATCCTCACTAACATTTATTGTTTCATGTATTTTTAATAACTGCCATTCTGATGGGTGTGGGGTGAAATTTCAGTGTAGTTTTTTTTTTTTTAAAAGAGAGAGAGAGAGAGAGAGAATTTTTAATATTTATTTTTTAGTTCTCGGCGGACACAACATCTTTGTTGGTATGTGGTGCTGAGGATCAAACCCGGGCCGCACGCATTCCAGGCGAGCGCGCTACCGCTTGAGCCACATCTCCAGCCCTTCAGTGTAGTTTTAATTTGGATTTTTCTAATTGCTAGAGATGTTGAGCACTTTTTCATATATTTGTTGACTGATCATATTTCTTCTTCTGTGAAGTGCCTGTTCGTTTCCTTTTCCATTTTGTTGATTGGGTTATTATTATTTATTTTGGTATTAAGTTTTTTGATAAATTTTTATATACTGGAGATTAATGCTTTATCTGAGGTGCCAGTGGCAAAGATTTTCTCCCATTCTGTAGGCTCTCTCTTCATGTTTTTTACTGTTTCCTTTGCTGTGAAGAAGCTTTTTAGTTTGATATTATCCCATTAATTGATTTTTTATTTTACTTTTTGTGCTTTAGGAGTCTTTTTGAGGAATTTGGTTCCTAAGTCAACATGATGGAGAGTAGGGCCTACTTTTTCTTCTAGTAGGAGTAGGGTCTCTGGTCTAATGCCTAGGTCATTTACCCACTTTGATTTAAGTTATGTACAAGGTTAGAGAGAGGTGCTTAACTTCATTTTGCTACATATGGATTTCCCATTTTCCCAGCACTATTTGCTAGAGAGGTTATGTTTTCTCCAATGTGTGTTTATGGCACCTTTGTTTAGTATGAGATAACAGTATTTATGTGGGTTTGTCTGTATGTCTTCTAGTCTGAACAAGTGGTCTTCATGTCTGTTTCGGTGCCAACACTATGCCATTTTTGCTACTATTGCTCTGTACTATAGTTTAAGGTTTGGTATAGTGATGCCACCTGCTTCACTCTCCTTGCTAAGAATTGCTTTGGCTATTCTGGGCCTCTTATTTTTTCCAGATAAATTTCATGACTGCTTTTCCTATTTCTATAAAGAATATCATGGTGTTAATAGGAATTTCCTTAAATTTGTATAGCACTTTTGGTTGTAGGGCCATTTTGACAGTATTAATTCTGCCTATCCAAGATCATGGGTGATATTTCCATCTTCTAAAGTCTTCTTCAATTTCTTTCTTGTGCATTCTATAGTTTTCATTGTATAGGTCTTGTACCTCTTTTCTCAGATTAATTCCCAAATATTTTATGTTTTTTCAAGGCTATTGTGAATGGAATAGGTCTCCTAATTTCTCTCTCAGTTGATTCTTCATTCATGTATAGAAACACAATTGATTTATGGGTGTTAATTTTCTATCCCGCTACTTTGCCAAATTCATTTATGGGTTCTACAAGTTTTCTGGTTTGGGGGAGTCTGTAAATATAAAATAGGAATAGTTTGAGTTCTTCTTTTTCTATTCATTTACTTTTAATTTCTCCCTTCCGTCTAATAGCTACGGTTAGACTTTTAAGAACTATATTGAATAGAAGAGGTAAAAGGGTATCCCTGTGTTGGTCCAGTTTTTAGAGAGAATACTTTCAAATTTTCTCCATTTAGAATGATCCTGGCCTTGGGATTACTATATATAGTTTTAATAATGTTGAGGTATGTTCCTACTATTCCTAGTTTTTTTTGTGTGTGTATGTGTGTTTTAAACATGAATTGATTCTGTATTTTGTTAAATGATTTTTTTGCATTTATTGAGATAATCATATGATTCTTTAAGTCTGTTGATTTTATGAATTACGTTTCTTGATTTCCATTTGCATCCCTAGAATGAACCCTGCTTGATCATGGTATACTATCTTTTAAATATGTTTTTATATGTGATTTTTTCCAGAATTTTATTAAGAATTTTTGTATCTATGTTCATCAGGGATATTGGTCTGAAATTTTCTTTCCTTGATATGTCTTTGTCTGGTTTTGGTATCAGGGGGACACTAGCCTCATAAAATGATTTTGGAAGGGTTCCAACCTTTTCTATTTCATGGAATAATTTGAGAAGTATTGGTGTTAATTATCTTTGAAGGTCTAGTAGAACTTTGATGAGAATCAGACTTGTCCTGGGCTTTTTCTTTGTTGGTAGGCTTTTGATGGCATCCTCAATTTTATTTCATTGTTTGAAATAGATTTGTTTAAATTTTGTGTGTCCTCCTGATTCAATTTGGGTAGGTCATATGTCTGAATGAATTTGTCAATGTCCTCAAGATTTTAAATTTTATTAGATTATAAATTTTCAAAATAGTTTCTGAGTAATGTTTGTATTTCAGTAGTGTTCATCATGATATTTCCATTTTCATCTCTTTGTGAAAATAATAACTTTATCCATGCATACACAAAAATGTGGTCAAATAATACATTTATTACCTTATAATGACACTGGAAATAATATGCACCAAATAAAACTATTTGCCAAATTATAATATATAATAATAATTATGATGATGATAATTACAGAAAAAATAAATTTTCATAAAATCCACTGAACTATTCAAAAGCTGGCTCTTTGGTTAAATAAGAAAAAAATCTCATCTAGATGGTACCATAAGGGATTCAGGTGCAAATTTTCTAATTTTTAATGTAGGGTTGGTGGTCCTTCAGATTGGGAAGGTTGTTTCTAGCTTTAAGCTATAATTAATATAGCTACTGTGTTTACTTATGTAGAATGAGCAGTGAGTTTTCTTTGGTGTTTATCTAGAAATGGAATGGCTTTATCATAATGTAGGCAAAAATGTAACTTTAGTTGATACTACTGAAGAGTTTTCTAGGGTGGTTTAACCGACTACATTCTAAAATCCAGGTATGAATGTGCTAGTTGCTCCACCTCAAATTCAGCATTTGGCCCAGAGGCACCTCTGGGATTTTAACTTGAGTTTCATAATGACTAATGCTGCTGAGCTTCTTCTCCCATCTATACATCCTCATTAGTTGTGAATCTCTCTCTCTGAGACATGCTCGATTGAGTCTACTTAAGGAAAATTTTTTAAAAAGTTGTTTGCCTTTTCCTTACCTATTTGTCAGAGTTTTTCATACACTTCAGTACAAGTCTTTTGTCAGTTGAATATTTTGAATACTTCTCCCACTCTATAGCTCAGTTTTCACTCCCTTAATGGTAACAAAACAATTTAGTTATTAATATTTTTATGAAATCTTTTAAAACCATATTTATTGTTCTAGTACCTTATTACACAGAACATAGTAAACTTAATTTAACCTATCATTTATATTTAAAGAGCATTATAAAATTTTACTATCCATTTTCTCATTCATAAACATTTAAGTACTATATGTATATGGTACTTAATTACATATAATTATAGATTAATTATATCTCTAGTATATATATATAGTATATATATATAGTATATATATATATAGTATATATATATATATATAATGAATATATAGTATATATATTCATTAGAGCACTAAGTCCACAATTAGTCTATAGTAGTAATTCTGAATATCTCAAATTGTATTTACTTTACTGAGAACAATAGGGTGTTCTGTAGAGATTATGGAGAACCCAATTTCCCTGAATGAATAGGATCTAAAAGATATTTTCTGAAATCTGATTTTTTTCTTTTCCACATTTTTATTGGTACATTATAGTTGTACATAATGATTTATATACGTGCACAAAATTAAACATAATTTGGTCAACTTCATGCCCCAGAACTTCCCTACCCCTTTCTCTCCTCCTACTCTCTGGTCCCTTTCTTATAAAAATAAAAGGAAGATCAGTAAAATTTAAATTCTTAAAGGAAAAAAATTCTTTCTTGAAATAATTTTCACAGACTCCTTAAATGTACAATGAATGATATACAGGAGAGTGACTTCATTAATGAAATATAACTGTCTTCATGTAAAATAACTTATGAAATTATAGATAAGATCACAAGTAATAATTTTAAACATTAGGATGCAACACAAATACACACACACACACACACACACACACACACACACACCTATACTGCTAGATTGCTGGTTTACTCTTAGTTTTTTAAATCATCTTTCATAGATCATAGAAGGTATTGATTTTGCCTTTAGAAAAACAGAATTTGATCATCCATATATTAGCCAGTGCTCTGTAAGTCTCAAGTAAACAGTGATGAAATTTCTAAGAGGTTATTTTGGGAAAGCCTGCAGCATTTGTACATATGAATGTAGTCAATCTAGCCATATTCTACTTAAATGTTACATTTGAAGCACCTGCCAGAAGCTGGCAAATTTGATCAAAGCTAAACAATTGCTTCAATATCATATAACTATATAATAGGAGATAGACAATGTTTTTAACTTTTTAAGACTGGCAACTTGGTTTTTTTTTTCAGTTTTATAAGGTGTTTTTTTTAAATTTTTTTAACCTCATATTCCATGATTTTTAATAGACCAAGGCTGTTCACTAGAAAATGTAGGTCATGTATTTCAAATCAACTACATCCATTAGAGCACTGAACCCAGAACTCGGCTACAATAGGAACTCTTCTGAGTATCTTCAATCTGTTTCAGAGCTCATGCAACAAGAAAATGAGAACCCAAACTGTACAACATTGCTGTAAGTGTTGTGGAACACAGAGTAAGCAGATGAAATGCCCCTGCTGCCCAGGAGCTGATGCTTTTCATGTAAGACATGCCTAAGGAGTTAAACTAAAGGAGTGGGTGTGATATGTGCTGTACTAGAATTCACAGAAAAGGGATAATGTGATTGATTTAGAAACATGCATTATACAGCAGTGACATAAAGGATGAATGGATTCAGAATCTGGACAAAATTTAACCATCTATCTTTTCAAAGCTCAATACTCCAATCATGTCAACAGACTCCTGTATCACTGAACCACCAACTTTTCTTTTCAGATCAGCTGAGCTAGTATCCACTTCCATTTGCCTCCTCAGACTGACTACACTTTGCTTCTGCCCCTTTCCTCTTGTGGCTGTGTCTTCTGCATCACTTGCACAGTAGTTTCTCTAGCTGCCACTGCTGTGGTTCCTTCTGCCTGACCCTGATACAGTTCTTTAGGGGATAAAAAAAAAATATGTAGCCCCAGAAGGTACTTTGTTCAAATATTTGAGTTCCAGAACGTTGACTTATAAGTAACAAAGAGATCCATTAATAATTTTTCTTACTTTTATGTTTATATATGCTGGAATAATAAAACAACCACTAAGTTTTGTCTTCATGATATCTAAATTATAATTTCTCATATCCCAGAGTTGGTCAAACAAGTTCTATTTGGTATTACCACTGGGCTACATTTTAAAAATGAAAAGAGATGCTATACAACTTCCTGTGAAAAAGCATCAAAACCTTCAGAGCCATGCTGAATCTTAACCACTGTTCAAGAAAAGGAACAATATACAGACCACCAAATCTAGAATCCTATAAAACTGCTTAAAACTATGCTGATTTTTTTTGATTTGCTAAAATGTGTATGTGTGTAGATGTACGTGTGTAGATGTACGTGTGTGTGTGTGTAATGAAGAACCTTCTAGAATATATGTGTGCTAAGTGTCTCTCACTGTTATAAAATACCTGAGAAAATCAACTTAGAGAAGGAAAGATTTATTTTGGCTCATGGTTTCAGAGCTTTCGGGACAAAGTCACTTGGCTTCATTCCTCTTGGGTCTGTGGTGAGGTGGGACATCATGGAAGAAAACATGTGACAGAGCAGATCTCATGGTGGCCAGAGAGCAGAAAGAAAGAGCAAGAAAGGATCCAGGGATAAGGTACATCCTTCTAGGACATGACTCTAATGACCTACTTCTTCTGAGTAGGCTCCATGTCCTAGGTTTCCATCACTTTCTAATAATCCATCAATCATGAACCTGTCATTGGGTTAATCCCTTGATGAAATCAGAGCTCTCCTGACCCATTCACTTCCCCAAAGCCCTGTCTCTGAACATTCTTGCATTGGGCATCAGACCTTCAACACTTGAGCCTTTAGGGAACATTCCACATAGCACATGATATTAATTTTTAAATTCTTTATATTCTAAAACTTTTCCACTTATTTTACCTGTCTACATAAACACATAACAGCTAAATTTCAGACAAAGACAATTAAAAATGCTAATTAGCATATTAATCTTGCAAAACTTTATAGAACTTATTTTATATGAAATTGAAAGCCTCAGACCTTTACTTGGAAAATGCCTGCTTATTTTATTTTTTAAAACATTTGTAAAGGGCAATGACCGAGTAAATTAAAGTTCTAACCAGACAAGTTTATTGCACTTTTTTTTCTCTGTTTTTGATTCTTATTCTCATCTTGTTATATCATTCAAATTTATGCATATATTTGTTATTCCATCTTTATTAAAATACTATTATCTTCTTCTGGATTATTATAATGTATTTTACATGTACCTGTAGTTACAAATTGAGTAAGAAATGTGGAAATCAGCCACATGTGGTCGCCTGTAATCCCAGTGGCTCAGGAGGCTGAGGCAGGAAGATTGTGAGTTCAAAGCCAGCCTCAGCAACTGTGAGGCACTAGGCAACTCAGTGAGACCCCTGTCTCTAAATAAAATACAAAATAGGGCTGGGGATGTGGCTCAGTGGTTGAGTGTCCCTGAGTTCAATCCCTTGTACCCCTCCCTCCCCCTCCAAAAAAAAAAAAGAAAAGAAAGGAAAGAAATGTGGAAAATAATGTGAGGTAAATACCCTGTGTTGTGTTTAGTTGGCAGGGCACCGCTTGCATACTTGATAGTTGGCCTTGATACAACCATTAGAGTGTTATTTTTCTTCATTTTATATTATTTCATTTATGACACAATTCAGATACCTTTTCCTCATTTATTCTACCTTTGGTTACTTCAAATTAATTTATTTTTTTTGCTGATATTATTGGCTAGAATGCAGAATGGCAGATTATAGAAGGTATGCTGATAGAACGAAAAGAGCGATCTTTTCTTTTTCTTTCTCTGCTCTTGACAATTGTAATGCAGAGGAAGGAAGCAAAGTTTAATTTCTATTCTGTTTGCTGTAAAATGTGAAAGTGGCTTTAAACATTCCTCCATTGACTTGTCTTTCATGAAAAATTCTGTAATTTTTTTTTGTTCTTTGCTTTGTCCAATTTGTTAATGAGAGAAATTCTCACTTTCTTGATCACAATGAATTCTAATGCTTCTCAGTGTATTCAACTTAATTTATCCTCCTCTTTGTGACTGCTTCTACTACTTGTCAACTGAAGTAAGCGTAAAGGCTAATAAACTGATTTAAAACCTTCTTTACATTAATTTACCACTTCAATAAAGTCTTTCATTTGAAATTGCAATTCTATTGGCGGGTTTATCTATCTCCTAGGTTTCATGAGACTTTGCATAGTGTTAAAACTAAGCAATCCCTCCAGTTTATTACTGCTTTACAAGGTTTTCTGCTCACTATACACTGACAATATGTAAATTTATTTTTATTTAAATCTAGATATCAAGGGATGTCTTAGATTCTGGTATGAACCCTGAGTTTCAGAAGGCAGCTGATTTAAGTATTTAGATTATTTAGCCAAAGAAACATGTAAACAAGTTGAGGTATTAACAAGTTTAGCTTGAACTCTTTCATAGAGTCATAATTAATTTTCACATGGCTAAAAGAGCTTTAGCTGAGTAGCTTTTTGTCTGGGACTTTTGGATTGCCATTCCTCAGGACTCTGGGAATGGCGATTTATGCAGGAGTGGTATTAGTGAATCACCACTGGGTTGACAGGTCAGATAAAAATATTTAACCTTGATGGCATCATTAATGTAGTACATGCATTTCCATTAAAAAAAAAAAAGAAACTTAGGAGTTGTCATTTTTTTCCTGACCTCAAAATAAATCAGATCTTATAGGATTTGTTTAAAAAACCTATTATTAATGTTATCAGTTAATTATTTATATAACAACCATAATAGTGATACTTTCCCCTTATAACATAGGGCATTTTTGTATATGAATAATGAAATGTGTTTAAATAAAATGCAGTTTTATGCTAAAAAGGAGCAACTTTTTAAAGTATACTTATAAGCACTGGTATAATTTTATTATGTGTTGGCATGTAATTATCTTTGATAAGTTGAATAAATCATGGTTTCTTGGTTATTATGGTTCCTTTTAAGTAGTGTCTTGATAATTTTGTATTTGAATGGTTTGCTTGATTTGTTTCTTTAACAAAATAACCTGGCTTATTGAAACAAAAGGAAATCAATAACAATGTTAAATAGTGATTAAACAAAGAACATTGATGTTCATAGCAGCACAATTCACAATAGCTAGAATGTGGAGCCAACCCAGATGCCCTTCAATAGATGAATGGATAAAACAAAAAAAAAAGTGGCATTTATACACAATGGAGTATTACACAGCACTAAGAAATGACAAAATCATGGAATTTGCAGGGAAATGGATGGCATTAGAGCAGATTATGCTAAGTGAAGCTAGCCAATCCCTAAAAAACAAATGTCAAATGTCTTCTTTGATATAATGAGAGCAACTAAGAACAGAGCAGGGAGGAAGAGCAGGAGGAAAAGATTAACATTAAACAGAGACATGATGTGGGAGGGAAAGGGAGAGAAAAGGGAAATTGCATGGAAATGAAAGGAGACCCTCATTGTTATACAAAATTACATATAAGAGGTTGTGAGGGGAATGGGGAAAAAAACAAGGAGAGAAATGAATTACAGTAGATGAGGTAGAGAGAGAAGATGGGAGGGGAGGGGAGGGGGGATAGTAGAGGATAATAAAGGTAGCAGAATACAACAGTTACTAATATGGCATTATGTAAAAATGTGGATGTGTAACCGATGTGATTCGGCAATATGTATTTGGGGTAAAAATGGGAGTTCATAACCCATTTGAATCTAGTGTATGAAATATGTCAAGAGCTTTGTAATGTTTTGAACAACCAATAAAAAATATGCAAAAATATTTTTAAATCCGTTTTTCCCAGTGTGTGTTATGAAAGATATACAGAATAGTATATCTTTTTAACTTTTTTTTGTAGTTGTATATGTACAAAATGCCACTATTTTATTTTATTTTTTTAAATGCAGTGCTGAGGTCCAAACCCAGTGCCTCACTCATGCTAGGCAAGAGCTCTGCCATTGAGCTACAGCCTGAACACATTACCCTTAATTATAAAGATCCATAAGTAAATAGAGTACACAGCCTTCTTCAAACTTCTTTATTCAGGAACATTTTTCTTTGGGCATCTCATAAAAAATGGCCACAGTTATAGTATTTAAAAAAACTGTATTATACCTAAAAGTTGGACTTTTTGCAGGAACTTAAACAAGGTTCAATAACTTCACTTTGCAAATAAATTTCTTCAAATGGCATGATCTACAATTTTCATTTCTCAGTGCAAATTCACTTTTTCAGAAACACAACTCAATATATACTGCTGATAAGACTTAAAGGGACTGATTCTTTCTTCACTTTGATCTGGAATTTCACCTGCAAATTTATAGCCTTAAGTGTCCTAATACTTGACACTAATCCCTCCATAGTTACTACTGCTAAGTAAAAATTTTATTTGAAAAATTATAATTTTAAGGTGAAGATGATAAATAAAATTGAACAGCAAGACACTAAGTTATTTTAACCCTGAAATAACCATCCTTTCAAGGACCGATAACAATTTTCTATATATCTTCAAGGTGTAGAGAAACAATTTTAGTTCAGCCTAAGGAAGCATTCTTAAATAGGTGAATTACTTTAAGATGCTCAAACACTGTCTGAGGCTATGAGGAGAGATTTTTATGGATGGATGAATCAGCCAATGTTTATTTATATAGTAATTAACTCATGAATTTAAACTTTGTTTTTGTTCTTGTTTGGTACTGAGGATTGAACCCAGGGGTGCTTACCCACTGAGCAATATTGCCAGCCGTTTTTTGTATTTATTTCTTTATTTATTTATCTAGAGACAGAGTCTCGGTGAGTTGATAAGTGCCCTAAATTTCTGAGGCTGGCTTTGAACAAGACCATCTAATGATCCTCTTGCCTCAGCAACCCCCACCCCAAATTGCTGGGATTACAGGCATGCGCCACTGTGCTGGTGGATTTAAGCTTTATTTATATGAATTTGCTTATTTGTTTCTTTGGTTTTTACAATGCATAAAAAAAGCCTGCAATTGGTTCTTAGGTTTTGCTGGATAACAACTTTCATGGGTATACCTTTACAAATTTGGCCTAAACCTACATATCATATATGTAACAGTTGGTGAAATACAAGAAACCACGAAAATTTTAGGTCAGTATTGATGTTTATAATTCTTTTCTGAGGCTATATAACCATATAAACATGGTGGGTAGCTGTAGACATTTATCTTTGATAACCATCTCACCCTGAAGCAACTGTATCTCATTTATTTGAGATGATCAATAGTAACCAAAGAAAAAGGAAAGGAAAGAAAGAAGGTGATAGTAGCTAAGACTGAAACAGACATTAATCTAGAGAAGTTTATAAAGAGAAATCTATTTTAGAATCATAGCATCAGAGTGATTCCTTTTTCCACAGCACCTTTTTCTTTTCAAATCACCTAAAATTATTTACTTTAAAATTTCTGAAACTAAATGAAGGGTATTAATTAGTCAATTATGTTTTACATGAAATTCAGTCAACCATGCAATAGAATAGTATTTTTGTATGCCTATATATGGATAATCCTCTGAAACTTTAGTCAGCTTTCACTAACATTCAGTGGGTAATAATAGGTTCATAAAATAATGAGGTGTTGCACAATCCCCAAATGAGGTGGGATATTGCTCTGCTTTGGTAAAGATCTATAAGGGTGATTGGCATTTTCACTTCATCCTAGAAATAGGAATTTAGATTAAAAAATTGTACATCACAAAACTCTTACCTAATAACTAAAACAACTTCTTATATTGTTTTATTGTGATATTTGTTGAAAATTATAAAGTATTTGTGAACAAAAGAAACACATAATTAATCGCTTATAATTTTACTATTCAGAGAGAATAACAGAATATTCTTTGAGTCTTGCAGACATATATTTTATTTAAAAGGAGAAATGTGATCTGTGCTTTTTTTCCTTTAAATATACCATAAATAGTTTATTTTAAAAAATACAATTGTCATTATGATATCACTGGTAAACTGGTGAAACTATATGAATGACATATGAGAATTCATTGTATTATATTGACAACTCTTCTGTAGGTTTGAGCTATTTTTGAAAATAAAAAATTCAATCAACAAATGTATATTATTTCAGTATAAAGCTATATTACCTTTATTAGTCAATTTCCATTTTAGCATTTATACACATTTTACAGTGTTTGTATTACTTTAACTAGAAAGCCTCAAATACTGCTACAAGATTCTACTAATACCCAGTGACTCAAAGTCACTGCCATGATTACTGGATTTTGAACCATATTACTTTAGCCAGGACACGCAGAGAAATTGAGTAACCCATGTTCTACCTCCTGAATCCCACAGAGTCAGGTGCTGTGTCTCAATTATCACAGATACAGTGCCACCAAACAGCTCCACAACAGTCTTACCACAGCTGAAACATCAAAAGTATAGATGCTACCTTTCTTTTGCCTTTCTAATCTTTAGTAGGTATGTGTACTTGGTGGAAATCATTTTGGGCAAGTTTTAAAGCTATGTTCCATTGGGTGGAATGAAGAAACAATCAAAGAAGGAGTTTATTGCCACACCAATGCAACTTCTTAGGTTTACAATGCTTGATAAGGGTCAGGTTAAATAAAATGAACAAAAGTCACAGGGAATATGCTCAAAAGACAGGAGACATTGAAAACAGAGTTGAGTGAGTTCCAAAATTGTTGCGATTCAATTGACACTATTTGCTGATGATATGATTCTATACCTAGAAGACCCAAAACAGACTGGTAGGCCAGTGGTGCAGAACATAGGACACAGAGACTAACCCACAAAATTACAATTATCTTATATTACAGAAAGGTGCCAAAAACATTCATTGGAGAATAGATAGCCTCTTTAACAAATGGTGCTGGTAAAACTGAAAATCTATATCCAACAAAATGAAATTAAATTCCTATCTCTCACTATGCACAAAACTCAACTCAAAATGGATCAAGGACCTAGGAATAAAACCAGAGATTCCTGCATCTAATAGAGGAAAAACTAGGCCCTAATCTCCATCAAGTGGGAATAGGTCCCAATGTCCTTTTAAGACTCCTTTGGCACAAGAATTAAAATCAAGACTCAATAAATGGGATGGACACAAATTGAAATTCAATTTCTCAATTAAATTGGAATCCAGTCTCTGTGGAAAGTGATGTCTGAGGTATACGCATTTATGCAAGTGCTCCTCAGGAGAAACTGTCTAGACAATCATGCATCAGAGATCCACATGTTTGCTAGAGAGCAGGGTTGGGTGTTGGTGTGAAGGCTCCAAAGCTCCAATACCTGCCATAGCTTAAGCCCTGGGAATATGGAGAGGACACCACACTCTTGAAGGGAGAGGGAGCACATGCCAAATGTCAATGTTTGGAATCATTTCAAAACTACCTAACAAGTGATCATTAGTTTTTCAGTTTCTAGCAGGCAGTAGTCAATCTGAATGTTTCACACTTCCTTGGAATGAAGTCCAAAATGTGAAATTTCTGAATTAAAGAATATTGGTTTATAATATCACATAATGAGATGAAGCTATCAATTTTAGTTTTCTGATTGACAGGTGTCTTTAGATGTGAAGCATGGTTCTTATTCAAAATAGCATCTTTTTTATTTAATTAATTTTGTGTTATTTATATATGACAGCAGAATGCATTACAATTCTTATTACACATATAGAGCACAATTGTTTATATCTTTGGTTGTATATGAAGTATATTCACACAATTCTTGTCTTTATACATGTACTTTGGATAATAATGTCCATCACATTCCACCATCATTTCTAGCCCCATGCTCCCTCCCTTTCCTTCCCACCCCTCTCCCTTATCTAGAATTCATTTATGAATTTCCTGACACCCAAATTGAAAAACGGAAATGCCATACTGACAATTTGTATCTCCCTTTGGAGCTTTGTTTTTTTTCTTTAACACTTATCATTATATGTAACATATTATATGACATATTATTGTAATATCTCTCATTCCCAGTAAAATGTAAGCCCCTTGAGCAGAGGGAATTTGGAGTGTTTTGGTCACTGTTATTTCCCACTACATGGCAAGTAAGTCCCTTCTAGGGGAAAAGAGATATTTTCTCTATGAAAGAGTGACAAGATGAGGAGGAATCTAGCAAAGATGGGCACTGAGCACAAAGAATAAGCTACCAGTGGCTGAGGGCAAGGAAGGATAGCTGAGGGAAATTGCTCTGAAGTCCTCAGCATTGTGTTCAGTACAAGACCATGGTTCCTGGGTTGATGGAGGCAGTGTAGTAAGCTGAGAGAAATTTCTCCCAGGTACTCCAAGAGTACAGTGGCAGCTGTTGTAGGTTAGAGTAGGGCAACAGCACAGTGAAAAGTCTCCTCTAGCTCAGAAAAAAACAGACAGGACTGGACAGCAAAGTTCATTCCAAGTGACCAAGAAATGAAGCAAATAATGCATTGGGGTTATATAACTAAGAGACATCTCTCAATGGTTTGGAGAGCTGGAACTCTAGGGTCACATCAGAAATCAGATCTCACCATGAAGTTCACCCGAAATCACATTGCTAACATAAACTAGTAGTTTATGACCCAGTTCCTTATGCATGCAAAAGTATTATTGCTAGGAAGAATTTTCCAAGGGCTCAGAGCTCATTTTATAGAAGCAACCAAGGATTCATCTTGAAGATAGGTCTTTCTGTGGAATGTACAGGGTTGGGCAAACAAGACCTGCTGAGTAACTCTTTCCTACAAAAGAATGATAAAATGGTTTGTTCATGTTGAAATAAAAAGTGATCTTTAGGGACGAATAGAAAGCACAATAAAATGCAATTATAATGGACCAAATAGGTAAATATAATGAACAGTTAATGGGTAAAGTAATGGATACCTTTATCTTTATTTGTATCAATTCACTAGGATGGACAAAATTGAAAGTACTATCAACACCATATATTGGTAAAGTATTTAGAACAACTAAATTTCTTATAATTATCTATTATCCATATTACTCTGAAATACCAAGTCAAGAGATTTTTCAAGGAGAAATGAAACTGTCTGTTCAAAGATAAACTCAAACATGTTCATGACAGCAGTGTTCATAGTAGCTCAAACTGGAAACATCTGGAATGTCTATGAGCAGGGGAACACAGTAAATTGTGGCTTCCTCATACAATGGATTGCTACCTGACAATAAAAAGGAATAATACATTGACACATACATATCATGGATAAATCTCTAAACACTATAATTTTTAAAAAGGAAGCCAGGTATGAGAGTATATATTATACTATTTCATTTACATAATGTCCTAGAGATAATCTACAAAAAATCAATATTTGTCTTTGGATTGGAGTGTCATTAGATACAAATATTAATACTTCTTCTCTAACCAATGTAAATGCTAAAAAAGAAGTTATCTTCAAAATACTTCTTATCTTTCTTGGAGACACAATAACTTCTAACATAATACTACTGTGGTTAAGCATAAAATACTGCTGGGAAAAAATATTAAAAGTTATCCACTTATCAATAAAAAAAATTAGAGAAGCTAAAATATACTTATCTGGAGAACACATATTAGCCAACATTACCCAACATCAAGAAAATCTCAGCATGAATGTTAAAATAATCATTAGATTCTGAGTCTGATAAAATTACTATAATTTTATATTCAGTGAATTCTTCAGTTTGCACAGGAGGCTACTTAAATCTGAATTTTTCAAGAGGCTGCTGTTCAGTATTAAATTTCCAATCACTAAATGTATCTCAGAAGATGAAATTAAAAAAAAATTGTTAGCTTCCATAGACTGTAGGCAGAGTTTATTTAGCAAAAAGCTTTTTAAGGAACTAAGAAAATCTGTGCAGTTGGCAAAGAAAGCTACAATCTATAGTATGGTCGTTTAAACTGTTGGCGTCTTTAAAAGCATTTATTATAACAGTACAACTTTCAGCTCCCTTTGAGAAAATCTTTTCCAGTGCTATGTAAGATGTCATGTGGATGTGTTCAGAAATATCTTCTCCACAGATCTTTTCATCACATTTAAAATGCATTCAGGTTTTTAAAGAAAGTTGTTCTTCTACACCTATTATTGGTTCATGAAAAATAATTTATTCATGACTATGTTTTCACTGACCTCTTAATTTTATTAGAGAACATCAATCACCTTCAATTTACCAAATAAACTATAAATTTTAGGTCAGACTTGTAGTTGTCTGCACTTTGTCCTAATATTGGTAAGGAAGTTTTTATGAGGAAGAAACAAAGAAAGATTTAACATATTCTTTGGAAACTGAGAATTGATAGTTCACTTTATGGACCTTTTTTAATTTCCTTAAAAATCTTACTAGTTATTTACAGAGAATTATATTTTATAAGCTCCTTCTGTGTTCAAGGAGGGACACATGAATTTGTGGAGTCTACAGCATTTACACATTGTTCCTTAAAATAAATATGCTTGAGCAAGAAGTCAGAATTTCACAAATGCACAAAATTACTACTGGATAAATAAAAATACCTAGTAAATGATATTACTTGAATGAAATATTTTTAGATCAAGTTACTATGCTATATGGAATATATATTCTCAACCTACATGTCATAATAATTACATCTTTTTCAGTAAAATTCAGTAAATAAAATTTATGAAGAAATGTTTCTAAAAGATATTAATTCTATCTTTAGAAAGCATTCATACAGTCAGCTATATGCCTGGCATGAAACAGTTGATTTTACCCTTTGATTCTTTTTCTTTAGCTTTCTTTTTCTTTGTCCCTTTAAACCTCTTCTTTCTGGGCTTCTTTATTAATCTTCTTTTCTTATTTTTCTGTTTCATTTTCTTCTTTTAAGGCATTAACAAGCAAGTGCATACATCCAATGTGTCTTCTAATCTATCATTTAAAAATTCTCGTTTTGATCAGTTTTATTTCATAGTTGCATTTGAACTCAACTCAGCCATCCTAGTGGCTGGGATTTCATTACTGTTTGATTTTTACAGTAATTTGAAAGAAATGCATTTTGTGTTTCAGAACTAGTTGCTGTGGGTCATAATTCAAACACTGTTGTCCTTCCTTGAATGCAGTAAACTATTGGTTTGTTAGAAATAACTGAGTGTGCTGGGGTGATTGGAAGTCTCAGCATTGAGTTCCAAAAACTCTGTGACTTTTGCTAAGAGAAGTAAAGGAAAATAAATATATATAGAGATTTTGTGTGCCAGGTTCTATACTAAGTACTTGCTTATATAACGTTGGCTATTTCAGAATTAACATAATTTCCTCTAAATTCCAAAAGCTTACAATTTCAGGTAGAAGGAGCCTCATACTTTTTGAGCAGCTAGTCCTGGAGGCAAAGGAAAATTATGACCAACTGGATCTCTTGGTCAAGCAGATGCACTCAGGAGCATGATAATTTAGTAGCATAAGGACCACTTCCACATCAAATATTCATTTTAAAATGAAAAGAAAAAAGACTATACTATAGTAAAAGATAAGTGTCCTTTTACTATTAATAACACACAGAAGCACACAATGAATAAAATGTTTCCTGTTATTTTAAAAGTTCATCTGTCAAGAAAATACATATAATAGTTACATTTATAAAATACATATTTGTGAAAACAGTTCACAGTTCACTTGAGCAACATTATAACCATCAAAATTTCAAATCACTGAAAATATGTATTTTTGAAAGTGTCTCTTAAAAGATAATTATTTGCAATTACTTTGTAACAAATTATGTTTATAAAATATATTTTAATTGTGTTATAAATCTGTCGTTGCAACTAAAATATCACTGTATTGATACTGTTATGTTCTGAATTAAGCATGCTAATTGCTGCTGGTATTTATCTGAAGAAAGAACATAAGTCAACTCTCTTTGGTAAAGCTAGTTATGCTTTGATAATGTTCAAGTCATTCTTAAAATATATAGCAGCAATACATTTTATAATGCATCAAATAAAATTAAAATATACAGCAACATGTGTGTATATGTATACATATACAAATATATGCATATATGTATACATATATATATGTATGTGTATATATGTGTGTGAGGGGTATGTAATCAATTTGATATCGATTAAAACAGAGGTTAATAAGGTCAAAGTTTGGTAATAACTACAAGTTAACAATCTTATTATTTGTAACAAATTATATTATTTAAATAAGCAACATTAAACCTTGGTAGCATGAATAGTTGATCATTTTTTTCTTTGTTTACAGTCATGAAAAGAAAAGATGGAAATGTTGTATGGCTCTCTAAGATAACATAACCACTAGTTGCTTTTCTTATCAGTATGCTATTTGCCTATAAAGACTAGAGCTATGTTGAAGTACAGCTGCCAGTTGCTTAATACTTCCTTGTTCTGCCAACTGTGTTGGATCAGAATGTCAAGCAATATGTAACATAGCGATCACAAAATCTAGAAAAAGTTGTCTGTCTTGACAAATTATTTACTTTATGATATTTAGCCAGTTGCTGATCTTCTCTTAATCTCAGTTTTGTAAACTGTAAAATAGGCATAATAATGCTAATATTATTCTTGTGGATTGATTGTGTCCCCCCAAAATCAGATGTTCATACCATGATCTTCCATATGTTGGTGGTTAAAGGTGGGACCTTTGGAGGTCATTATGTCATAAAGGTGAACTCTCATCATCTGAGTTTAAGAAGAGACAAAAAAGAGCTCTCCTTCCCCTTACCCCTTTCTGTTTTATACCACTTGATTATATAATGAGGTGAGAGCCCTTGTGAACTAGGAGAGTCACTGTCACCAAGAGCAAGAACTATGAGAAATAGATGTTTTGTTTTGTACTCAACCCCTTTACCTGTTTCAAGAAGTTATTGCGTGAAGCAAATGTGATTATGTCAAAAACAGGTTTAAAAGTTGCAAAACATGTAAACCATATTTTCCTATGATAACAACAGAAAATATCCAATGGGAGTACAATCAAAACAGAGTCCTAGATTGTTACCCTTCCTGAATTCCTTTCTTCTTGGAGGAGGAATTCTCCGGAGACTCTTCTCTGAGAGTCGTACACCTAAATCCCTGCCATGTGCTCTCTAGTTCTGCATGTCTCACTCAGGCTCATTTACCAGTGACATGAAGGACTTGGGCTGCCTACACAGAATATCTCCTTACTCTTTTAGTTTTATGTGCTATAAGAATGAGTAATTTGATGTCATTTTCCAAGTCCAAGTTCCTACTTCTGACCTCTGTTTGGGGCAGTATTCAGGCTGTATTTAGAATTTCCCAACTCCTCATATACTTCTTGAATAGGTTCACCAAAAGGGATACCTTACTCTCCATAATTCCATAGAATGAAAACTTAAATGTGAAAAAATTTCTCACACTCAGTCCAGGCTCCCTTGTACAGTCTGTTCTCAGCGTACCAGCCAGAACTCTCCTTAATAACTTAGATCATGCTGATCTCTGATTCTCATTTTACTCTAGGCCAAAGCTAAACTCCATATCATGTTCTAAAAAGCCCTGTGAGGTCTGACCTTCTTACCTGATGACCTCCATCTCTTGCTACTCTTCATTTTGCTCACTCTGCTGTAGCCATAGTCTTTCAGTGAGAAAGTCATCTACCCTGTGCTACCATAACTCTTAGAATACTCTAAATAAGCCAATTTTGGTTACTATTTTTTTTCCTCTAGAACATTAGGCACATAAGGACAAGCGAACATACTTGTCTATGTTATTTACTGATGTATTCCTGCAACTTAAACCACTCACTGGTACTTAGTAGGTCCTGAAATGTGTATTCTATGAATGATTAATGCTTTAATTATACCCATCTAGAACATTATCCATAGAATTAAGAATAGAATTTGTCTTTTCTACTCCAATTGCCTCAATTCCAGAATTTAGCTTTAGTTCCCAGAATATCTGTAGAGCCCTTCCATCAAGGCAAATTATGGTAGCCACCTTCTCTGATATGCATAGTAGTCTATGGAGACTACAAAGATCAAGACTCCTTCTGGAATCCAATCCAGATGTTTCTGTTGATTTTCAAAATTATGTGCCAAACCCCTTATTAAATAAATGTAAACAGTGTTGAAGCAACTTAATCTGAAGATGCATTTTAATAGAAAAGTTTACTTGGGAAATTGTGTATATATAGCAGAAAATTTGTCTAATCCAGGTATGACTAATAATTCCTTGGGAAGGTATAGCACATTTGGCATTTCAAGGATTGTTACAAATGTATCATTTAAAATTATTTCCTTCATTCCCTTTACCATTTATCAAATCATTTCATCCAATAAGCCTGTATTCTGGGAAAGACTGTCACCAGTTTAAGTAAGATTGTTAATAGGCCAAACCCAAGCAAACACTCCCGAAATGGAAATGCCAAGGAGAGAAGTGACATAAGACTGACGTTATCGAAGTGGAAAGCAGTGTAATGTTTAATAGCATGAAGAGCGGAGATGTTCACTTGTCTGAGAAAACATTGCTCTTCACTGAAATACTTCCACTTTTATTTAATTCTATATCAAAGATATTTCTTTGAAAGTTTGACATAATTAGTGATTTCTTTTATTACTCTTTTCGGATGAAATTGAACAACGGTTGTGGAAAGGCATAATGTGAATTAGAGAACAGGCATGAATTAGTTGGAAGTCCTAGACTTTTATTTATGCTAGTGTTTAATTTGGCTATAATATATAATATGTAGAAAGCATGAGGATCAATAGGTATTCTGTGGAATATTCTAATTATTTCACAGAAATAGTTTCCATACCAGGTTTGCCATTTGATTCATATCAGTGTATGTACACATGCCTTTATCTCTGTGTAAATAAAGCATTCATTAAATACAAAGATTTTCCATGAATTTGAATTTTAAAAAATTCTCTCAAAACCAACAAATTAATGAATAAGCTTTTCTATTTTTTTCATATGTTCTAATTTTACTTTCAAATAGATCTTATGTCATAGAAACCAGACCCATCATAAGATTACAAATTTCACCCTTGAGATTGTGCTTAAGGCCATACTCTGCATGTCTGTTTTCTATTAATAAATTATTGGAAAATGTGCAATGAAATATAAATTTTATGATTTTTTTAAATCCTAAAACCAGACTCCCTGCTAGGACATTCTTTGCTTTTTTATAAAGATCTAGAAGACTTTGTCATGTAGAGTAATATTGCAATTGGCTATAAGTTGCATGTATAATGAAGAACTGTTCCACATTGCTGCTGATAATGGCAATTAGTATAAGAATAAAACAACCAATGTGGGTTTTATTTATCTTCCTCTGGGTTGATATCCTCTCCTGTTCTCAGTGGATGTGGATAGATTGTGCTTAGCGTCACTTGCTCCTAATTGACAAAACCCAAACATTGCAGACCTTCTGTCTATCTACAATAGCCAGTTCATAGATGGATACATTATGTGGATCTGATAAGGTAGTGAGATGTTGACTGTCTTTTAAGAAACAGGAGCTTTTTCTCTTTTCTTTGAAAAATGGGAAGGACCAACTTTCTTTTCCTTGATTGTGTGAGATAAAAAGTGACCTTCATGTTACTATCACAATGGGGAAGTACGAAGCTGTTGAGAGGCGATGGTGTGGAGCAGGCGGTAAGGCCAGAACCTGGAAGACTAGTCAGAGAGGCAGAGAAGAATTACATCCTTAGTTATAACATTAAAGCTGCTGGATCAATTCTGATCCATTTTACACTTTCAGTTAAGAAAGTAATATGTTCCTTTTATTGTTGTAGTTGGATCTTTTTTTCTCTCTTGAAACAGAAGAGAGAATCATACAGGAAGTTATTAGAAGCAGATGGTAACAACAACAGAAACTCTACTGAAAATATAATGCAGGATGATGAAGACTCTCAACCTCACCACAAGGAGATGGATGGTCCTTAATTATATCATAGCCAAAGAGTGGGGGAAATTAAGGATTCAATTCAAGATTGCAAAGTTGAAGAACTTGATAGAAAAGCTTTTTGCTATGTTGGTATATGAGGGCTATATTTTATATTATATTATATCCAGAAAGTCTATATGATAGAGATAAGGTCACTTTCAAGCACAATTGGACATAAAAATGGATAAATACTCAGAAAACAATTGAATTCCTTCACAGCAGTACCATTTAGACCCACTATCCAAGCTCTGAGAACATTCTAGAGTTACTATTTCTGGTAGTCCTGAGTTGCAAAGATCATTTCTTCCAAAACCTTGTCCTCAACCTTCCCATTTACCATGGGAAATGATAGTCTTCCAGATAATATTCCAATCAACTTCCTTTTGCTTAAATTAATAGGGATAATTTTCTATTACATATATCATAAGAAACCTAAATGATTAAATGCATCTCACACATTAATTTTTTCATCAGTCTTTGTCAATTTAAATAATTTCAAAAATGTATTTTAAATATTTTTTCTTTTATATTCACCATCAAATTAGCCCTCACTTTAAAAACAAAAACTACTCACTTTAAATATTACATATTTCATACTGCAAACACTTTGCTTTCCACAAATATTTTTATTTTATTACTATGATGATGATTTCCCCCAGAACTCTTTTCCTTCTTTTGGTTTACTTCTAAAGCCTCCACATGATCCCACTGCAATTGGCAGGAACCTGATGATCCATACATTTCCCCCATTTATAAGGACATTTTGAGGCCTTAAGGGCCTGGAGTCTCACAGTGATTATCATGGACTTCTAGGTTCAAAGAACATGGTGTCTCTACTGCCCATGTGGGAAGGTTAAACACTCTCTGGAAGAAGAATCACCACCATGGTATCAATTGTTTTCTCAACAAAGGAAGAACTACTGAACAGGCCAGTGAATTTGCATTTTGTCATCATTCACTGTTGAAACCACAGAGTTCTTATAAAGAGTACTATGTTCATAGGAAAAAAAAATTTACTTCTGAAAATGTTCTATAAAGAATAAGATTATACAAAAGATCAATGAACATATATTGAAAGTTTAACCTATACCAAGTGAATAAGTTGTAGATTTTACTCCATAATGGTGGTAATGGGTTGGTTTCATTTAATAGAAATGAAAATTGCCCCAAAATGGAGCAAAAGTTTTGATTTCCGAGTCTAGTTGATCTTTGATTCTAATTTTCATGTTCTTTCTGAATAGAATAAGAGAGCCTTGTGACTGGATAATAGAAATTTCTCCCTACAATATCAAATTAATCCTCTTTCCCCCCAAAAGGAAGAAAAGGTTAACATTCACCAAGTGGATTTCATTCAGTAGAAACTTTGAAGAGATTGAAAAGAAGAATAATAGCTTCAGTCATTATTTTTGACTTTCCTATTGTTCTCACTGCCTTCTCACATTTTAAAGGATGCAGCTCCATGTTCTCTGGTGACATTGGTAAGTCTTTAGAGAAACTGGTCTATCCAATTGGGTTTATGTGTCTTTCTCTGGTAATGGTCTATGAATGGAAAAACACATAATGCATGCAATTACCCTTTAAACATATCTGTTCTTATCATGAAGAACATGTAAGTACCAGGTCTGTGAAATAATCCTTGGTGAAGATTCTCCCTAGTCAACCATTTATTTCCTCATATATTTAAAATAATAGATACTTATTATAGTCTTGGGAATAAAATAGAGTTAAAAATTACCTATTGATTTTTGAGATTCTCATTAATCAACAATAAAACAAATTAGCTCTTTGAAGAATAATACTACAAACCACAATTTGATAAACTACACATTTTGACTTAGGTAGTTAATTTTTTTGTATTGTCCAATATTTAAGTATATATAGCCTTTTATTTCTATTACACCAATTGTTACTTATGAACTAATTTTCTGTAGCCTGATGATGAAAGGAAATCATTTATATTAATTCTCTCTATGGATTTTAAAAATGCCATGTAACTGTGGATTAGGAATTAGAAAACTTTCTGAGAAAGACCAACTTGCAAATATTTTAGGATTTATGGACCATAACTTAGGTCTTGTTGTTATATATATGACAGGAAAGCAGTCATAGATAATGATAAGCAAATGGTAATTGGCTACATTTAGAATAAACAAACTATTTACAAAATAATTGAAAGCAAGTCAGATTTAGCTTGTTGGCAGGAATTTGCTGACTCCTACTTTGCCATGTGAAAAAAAAATTTAAGTTATCAATTCAGACAAGAGCAGAAATAATAACCAAAGAGTTGACACAGTTTAAAGGCATCATTTGGAAATTTCTTTTAAAAATCCCCTTTTTAATTACTAGAGTTTTGTCTCAATATTACATTAAATAAAATGTGGTCCTCTGTAACCAGAACTTGTGAGCATCTAAAGAAATCTCTTGAAAGTGTCAGACTCTAAACTTCTGTTTGACTATATTTGCGACTCCTGTACACCTGCTAGACAAAAAGATCCTCAAGAGAAGTTATTATAATTATGGTTCCTTACAAAGGATAAAGAATCCATGATACGCATGTAATGATCCAGGAAAACAATTCAAGAAAAAAAATAAAATATAAAGTATTATGTAAGTCTTTTTGTTCATATCACCTTCACAAAGCAGAAGGGTCTTTAAACTAGAAATAGAGGAGTATTATCTCTGACTTACAAGAATGCCTAAGAATGAATAAGTCACCTGAAACTTAAAATTTGTCTTTTCCATGAATTGCTATAAATGCTTAGAACCTGTTAAGTTACATCATAGATCATGAAAAAGGTATCAGAGTGCTAGAAATTATCTGACAAAATGGTGAGAGATGAAATTCCTGCATCAAATGAGAAGACGTATCCTCTTTTTTTTTTTTTAAGAGAGAGAGAGAGGTAGAGAGAGGTAGAGAGAGATAGAGAGAATTTTAATATTTATTTTTTAGTTATTGGCAGGCACAACATCTTTGTATGTGGTGCTGAGGATCAAATCTGGGCCGCACTCATGCAAGGCGAGCGCGCTACCGCTTGAGCCACTTCCCCAGGCCAAAAGACCTATCCTATTTAAGATTTCAGACTTGAAAATATTCTGCTTTGAGCCTCCCAATGCTGAGGAAATTTCACCAGAGATTTACATTCAAATAACCTATATTCAAAGAACGTGAACTTTTTACACCAAAATTACCAACACTTGTGGTAAGAAGTTGGTTGGTGTGCTTTCTGTTAGAATCATATATATTTTATGTTGCTTCGCTTTTCTCATAGGGTTTTATTTATTATATTTTCACCACATTTTGAATTTTTCTTTTAAAAGGAGACTTACCTACTCAAAAAAGTCTCTCTCTCTCTCTCTCTCTCTCTCTCTCTCTCTCTCTCTCTCTCTCTCTCTCTCTCTCATACACACACACACACACACACACACACATATAGCATCAAAATAAAAAATTTAATCTAAAATGTGATGCCAGGGTAATTTCAGAGTCATATTATTCTCATTTTGTTATATGAATTTGAAAAATAAATGAAGAGGACTAAACATTTATCTTCAGAGCTGAATGATTAATCAAGGTAATGTTGGGAGAAGTTATCAATGATCCCATTTTATTATAGTTTTATTTTTATATAGAAAAATTATGACATAACGTATTTGGAAACATTTTAATTAGTCTCAGTGTATGTAAATAACTCAACTTGCTATAGATAATGTAATAAAATTAAAAATAACAAAACTCAGCCTAATGATGAAGAGAATATTTTCCTATGCTTTTAGAAGTAAAGCCTTAATTAGCTAGAATTTGGAGAAATTAGATGTTCTGGTAAATTTGTTTTCTAAATAATGTAAGGTAAACAGAGAAAAATTAGTATATACTGATTTTTTATTAGAGAGCTCCTAAAATAAGTATTCTATCTTCTTTAGTATGTATAATTTACTGAAAATAATTTAATTTTATGGTTATTGTAGGTCATTCCAGAAAATTATCTGTTCCTTTTCTAAACTCATTTTATTGGAAACTCTTTCATGGTATTTATCACAATCTGCTTTATAATGCATGTTCTATTTCTTCTACCCATTTATGAATGTCTCAAGCTTAGGGACAATGTATTTTCCTTCACTTGGCCCCATAATAAAAAACATAATACCTCATATGTAATACATGCTCAATAAACCTCAAATTGAATCATTACAAATTACATTAGGACTGTAAAATAGTGTATTCAGAAATTGCCTCTTCCCTATGAACAGAACATGTCATAAATAACTATGGCTTATTACATGCACTGCTAATCAAAATCTGATATTTGATCTGCATCATTAGGTCATGGAAAAACCATAAGTCCTCATAATTTTTTTTAAAAATCATGGGTGATACTCAGGAGCATATAAAAATTTATTCTAATCTGTGATCACATATTACTTAAGAAGAAAGTGAAGGTTTTTATTTGTTACTTATTTATATTAAACAATAAATGCTTTGAATATATGCTAGGAACTGAATCAAAATTAAAAAAAACTTTACCATCTAAACTACTATTAAAATTTTGGTATTCAAATTTCCAGATTATTTATTAACATATCTATATACCTTCACATTTATATCTTTCTATACATATGGTTTTTTACAAAATAGGAAATTTTTGTGTTAAAAATATTTTAAATGTTTTTAATATTTACAAATACTTTTTCTTACAAATATACTCTTATATAATCATTTTGAATGTGTGACCATTTTCTTCTCTATTTAATCCAATCCTAATAGTGTATATTTTAATTTTCCAAATTTCATTTTCATAAACATTCTCATTAAATTTCTGTGTATATTATACCTACATCTACCTGCCTAATAAATTTCCCACAAGTGGGATCTTTAAAGATATGCAGTTATTAAAAAATTTTGATAGATGTTTTTCTCCTGAATTAAAAACACAATTTACCACTTTGCCAATAAAATGTGCATGTATACATTTCATGAAATGTTTGATCAAATTGAATAGCATCTGATTTTATTAATTGATGGTCAGAAGTATCTTCTTGGTTTTTGTTTTTTTATTAGTAATTAATTAGCTTTTTAAATTTTTATTATGTTTCATTTGTATTTATTTATTAGCTGCTCTATTATTTTTCTGTTTGTGTGTTTCCTTCTGCACTTATATCATTAAAATCATTAAAATTTTCTTTTTATATATGTTATTTTACTCTGCTTGAGGGATACATCTTAAATTTTTATATTGTTGACTTTTTAAATTTTTCCCATTCTAAGAGTCTAACTTTAGAGTTAGTTATGTTTCTTATACCCTGACATTTAAAAATGTGTCCCAATATGTACTTCTGTATTATGATTTTATTTATGTGACATTTGTTTTGCTATCAGTATTGTTTTCCACATTGCCATGATACTGATTAGCTGCAGACAAGGAACTATAAACTTATTGCTACATAAAAATTTAAAAATTTTTTTTAGTTATACATGACAATAGTATATATTTTGACATATTATACAAATATGGATTACAACTTTACATTCTTCTGGTTGTACATGATATGGAATAAGATCAGTTGTGTATTCATATATGAATATAGGAAAGTAATGTCTAAATCCTTCTACTATCTTTCCTATTTCCATTCCCCCTCCCTTCCCTTCATTTCCTTTTATGTAATCCAAAGTACTTCTATTCTTCCCTACCCCACATTTATTGTGAGTTAGCATCCACATATCAGAGAAAACATCTGACTTTGTTTCTTGGGGATTGGAATGTTTCACTTGGCATGATAGTCTCCAGTTCTATTCATTTACCAGCAAATGCCATAATTTTTTCTTCTTTATGGCTGAGTAGTATTCCATAGTATATATACACCACATTTTATGTGTCCATTCATCTGTTGAAGGGCACCTAGGCTATTCCATAGTTTACCTATTGTGAATTGAACTGCTATCAACATCGGTGTGGCAACATCACTGTAGTATGCTGATTTTAAGTCCTTTGGATATATAACAAGGAGAAGTACAACTGGGTCAAATGGTGGTTCAAGGAGAAGTATAACTGGGTCAAATGATGGTTCCATACCAAGTTTTCTGAGGGATATCCATATTGTTTTCCAGAGTGGTTGCACCAATTTGCAGTTCTGCCAGCAATATATGAATGTACCTTTACTTCATATCCTCACCAACATCTATTGTTACATGTATTTTTGATAATTGCCATTCTTACTCATGCAAGATGAAATCTCAGTGTAGTTTAATTTCCATTTCTCTAACTGCTAGAGATGTTGAACATTTTTCCATATATTTGTTGACTGATTACATTTCTTCTTCTGTCAAGTACCTATTTAGTTCCTTCACCACTTTATTGATTTGAGTTATTGTTTTTCTTTTTTTCTTTTTGTCTAAAGTTTTTTAAGTTTTGTCTTTAAGGATTGTGTTGGCTATGGGTCTTTATATATCCTGGAGATTAATTCTCTATTTGAGTTGCAGGCGGCAAAGATTTTCTCTCATTCTGAAGTCTCCCTCTTCACATTCTTGATTGTTTACTTTGCTGTGAAAAATATCTTTAGTTTCACACCATCCCATTTGTTGATTTCTGATTTTATTTTTTGCACATTAGGAGTCTTGTTGAGGAATTTGGTTCCTAAACTGATATGTTGGAGAGTTGGGCCTACTTTTTCTTCTAATAGGCATGGGATATTTGGTGTAATACCTAGTTCCTTGATCCACTGAGTTGAGTTTTGTGCAGGGTGAGAAATAGGGATTTAATTTTATTTTGCTACATATGGATTTCCATAGTTTCCACCACCATTTTTTGAAGAGGCTATGTTTTCTCCAATGCATGTTTTTGGAGGCTTTTCGAGTATGAGATAAATATGTTTATGTGGGTTGTCTCTGTGTGTTCTATTCTATTCTATTGGTCTATCTGTCTGTTTGGTGCCAATATCATGCCATTTTTGTTACCATGGCTCTGTAGTATAGTTTAAGGTCTGGTAATATGATGCCTTCTGTATCACTGTTTTCAATAATGATTGCATTGGCTATGGGCCTATTATTTTTCCAAATTGATGTCATGACTGCTTTTTCTATTTCTATGACAATGTCATTCAAATTTTAATAAGAATTGCATTAAATCTGTAAAAAGGCCATTTTAATAATATTATTTAGCCTGTCCAAGAACATGAGAGGTCTTTCCATCGTCTAAGGTCTTCTTCAATTTCTTTCTTTAATATTCTGTATTTTTTATTGTAGAAGTCTTTTACTTCTTATGCTGATTCACAAATATTTTATTTTCTTTCTATTGTGATTGGGGTAGTTTTTTCTACTTTCTCTTTCAGTTAATTCTTTACTTATGTATAGAAATGCAATTGATTTATGGGTGTTAATTTTATATCCTGCTGTTTTGCTGATTTTACTTATGAGCTATGGAAGTTTTCTGGATCTTCTAAATATATAATTATCATTGGCAACTAGGGATAGTTTAAGTTCTTCTTTTCCTATTCAGATGCCTTTAATTTCTTTCTTCTAATTGCTGTGACTAGAATTTCAAGGACTATATTGAATAGAAATGGTCAAAGAGGGCATCCTTGTCTTGATCCAGTTATTATAGGTAATGCTTACAATTTTGCTACATTTTTAATGACATTGGCCTTGGATTTAGTACATATGGCTTTTACATATATTGAGGTATGTTCCTACTATCCCTAGTTTTTTTACTGTTTTGAACATGAATTTCTGCTGTATTTTGGGAAATGCATTTTCTCCATCTATTGAGATGACCATGCGATCCTTGTCTTTAAGTTTATTGATGTGATGAATTACGTTTATTGATCTCTCCATATGTCAAACCAACCATGCATTCCTGGAATGAATCCTACTTAATTGTGGTGCACTATCTTTTAAATATGTTTTTGTATGTGATTTGCCAGAATATTATAAAGAACTTTTTGTCTCTTTGTTCATCAGGGATATTAGTCTGAAGTTTTCTTTTCTTGATGTGTCTTTGTCTGGTTTTGGAATCACGTTGATACTAGCTTTATAGAAAGAATTTGGAAGAGTTCTCTCCTTTTCTATTTCATGGAGGATTATTGGAGTTAATTCTTCTCTAAAGGTCTTGTAGAACTTGGATGAGAATCTTTATGTTTTAGTCAGCTCTTTTTGCCATTGTGACTAATAGACCTGACTAGACCGATTGTAAAGGAGGAAAAGTTTATTTGGGGGATTTATGTTTTCAGAGATTTTAATCCATACACAGTAGCCTCCATTCCTTGTAGTTCAAAGTGAGCCTGAACATCATGGAAGAAGGGTGTTGCAGAGAAAAGCACCTCACATGATGATTAAAAAGCAGAGAGAGAAGTCTCTGCTTACCAGATACAAATATATACCCCAAAGCCACTCCCCCAATGTCCCACCTCCTCTAGACAAATCCTACCACTTCAAAAAAAATTTAGTCAGGTATGAACTTATCAGGGGATTAATTCATTTCTTGGGTTAAGACTGTCACAACCAAATCATTTCTCCTGTGAACCTTCTTGCTTTGTTTCACACATGAGATTTTGGGGGACACCTCACATCCAAAACATAACACTGTCTGGTCCTGAGCTTTTCTTTGTTGGTAGGCGTTTGATGGCTTCTTCAATTTCATTGCTTGACATTGATCTGTTTAATTTGTCTATGTCCTCCTGATTCATTGGGTAGGTCATATGTCTCAAGAATTTTTTGATATTCAAGATTTTTTATTTTATTAGATTATAAGTTTTCTAAATATTTTCTGATTATTGTATGTATTTCAGTAATATACATCATAATATTTTTTTTACATCATGCATTTTGACAATTTGAGTTTTCTCTTTCTCTCTTCATTGGCATAGCCAAGGGTTTATTAATTTTATTTATTTTTTGCAGATAACCAACTTTTTGTTTTGCTGATTTTTTTTCAATTATTTCTTTTGATTAAATTTCATTGATTTCAGTTCTGATTTTAATTATTTCCCATCTTCTACTGCTTTTGGTGTTGATTTCTACCTCTTCTTCTTGGGCTTTGAG
The DNA here is from genome assembly GCF_052094955.1 of Ictidomys tridecemlineatus. NCBI lineage: Eukaryota > Metazoa > Chordata > Mammalia > Rodentia > Sciuridae > Ictidomys > Ictidomys tridecemlineatus. Next base: position 119,938,020 of record NC_135479.1, read on the forward strand.
ATATAATGTTAAATTATTTATTTGGCAATTTTCTATTCTCTTAATGAATGAGCTCAATGCAATGAACTTTTCTCATGGCACTGCCTTCATAGTGTCCCAGAGATTTTCATATGTTGTATTGCTATCCTCATCTATCCCTAAGTATTTTTTATTTCATCTCTGATTTCTTCTATCCATTGGTCATTCAATAGTGTAGTATTTAGTCTCCAGGTGGTAGAGTAGCTTCTGTTTTTTCTTTTTTAAATTTTACCATTGATTTCTAATTTTATTACATTACGATCTAATAGAATGCAAAGTATCATCTATTTTTTCATATTTTCTAAGAGTTGTTTTGTGGCCTAAGACGTGCTTTATTTTATAGAAGAATCCCTGTGCTGCTGAGAAGAAAGTGTATTCAATCATTGATTGGATTAAATACTTTATGTCTGTTTACTCTAAGATATTAATTATGTTATTTAGTTCTATAGTTTCTTTGTTTAGTTCTTGTTTGGAGGCTCTATCTAGTGGTAAGATAGGTTTTGTCAAAATCACACAGTATTATCATGTTGTGGTCTATTTGATTCTTGAAATTATAGAGGGTTTGCTCCATTGTTTGGTGCATAAATATTTATGATTGTTGTGTCTTGTTGATATATAATTCCTTAAAGAAGTATGAAATGTTCTTCTTTGTCCCTTCTGATTAACTTTGGTTTGAAGTCTACTTTATCTGATATGAGTATAGAAACCCCTGCTTTATGCAGTTCATGTGAGTGATCTATTATTTCCCATCCTTTCACTTTCATTCTGTGGATGTTTTTGCCTATGAGGTGAGTCTCTTGGAGATAGCATATTGTTGAGTCTTATTTTTTAATCCAATCTGCAAGTTTATGTATTTTCTCTGAGAGTTCAGGCCATTTATGTTCAAAGTTAATTTTGAGATATGAGTTTTATTCCAAGTCATTTTGATTTTTTTCTGTTTTTTATTTGAATTAGTTTCTCCTTTGATTAACTATTCTTCTAGTGTAGTTTCTCCCTTGGCTGATTTTTACTTTTAATTTTCATTTCTTCTTCATAAATTATTTTGTTAAGTATATGTTATAGGGCAAGTATTCTAGTTGTAAATTCTTTTAATTTTTGTTTATTATAAGAGTTTTTAAAATTTCATCATCAACTTTAAAGCTTAATTTTTCTGGATATAGTATTTTTGGTTGCATGTATTTTCTTTTAGACCTTGCTATATATTATTCCAAGATCTCCTAGCTTTGAAGTTCTGGTGAAATCAGAAATCAGGTGAGATCATCATTTGAGAAATCAGGTGAGATCCAGATCAGTTTTACTCCAAATGTCATCTGACATTTTCTCTGGCAGTGTTTAAGATTCTATCCTTATTCTGTATGTTAGGCAGTTTCATAATAATGTGCCTTATTGTTGGTCTGTTGTAATATTGTATATTTGTGGTCTTATAAGCCTCCCATATTTTATATTTAATCATACTTTTTAGGTTTGGGAAATTTTCTGGTATTATTTTATTGAAAAGATTGTGTATTCCTCAGGTTTATATCTCTGCATAGTCATCTATCCTGATAAATTTAAAGTTTGGTCTTTTTATGTTATCCATATTCATTGGAAGTTCTGTTCATGGTGTCTTAACATCTTTTCTCATTGGTGAACTTTATTTTTAGGATTATATATTTTGTCTTCATTGCCTGAAACTATTTTCCAAGTGATTCAATCTGTTGGTCATGCTTTCCATTGAATTTTTTATTTGGTTTAATGATTCCTTCATTTCAAGGATTTTTGGCTTGATTTCTTTTCAGAATCTCTATCTCTTTGTTTAAGTGATCTTTCACTTCCTGTATTTTCCTTTTGATTTTACTCCTTTCATCATCCTTTACATCGCAGATCAGTTTAACTATTTACATTTTTAACTCTTTCTCTGACATTTCTTCCACTGTGGCATCAATGGATTCTTTGAGTGTCTTGGTTTGTTTGGGGCAGTTTGTTACCTTGTTTTTTCATATATTTTTTTTTGTTTATCCATCTAAAAGTATGAATCCAAGGCAATACAGTTTCCACCCTATAGACCTATAGTGTCCTTGAGCTTTCTAGTACCTCATCATTAAGGGAGAGACAAAAAATAACATCAACTAGTGCAAACAATATATAGCATTAAACCAAATTACTCCTGCTGAGATGTCTACAATTTCGTTGCAGCAAATAGAAATGACATGTTCAGTTATTGCCTACAATAAAAACAGTTGTTTGCAGAAAGATTTACAATTTTTAATGATGGACAAACAGATAACAGAAGTGGTGCAAAATATAATGATTATGAGGGAGGAAGAGAAGAGATAAAAGTAAAAAATTAAAGGAAATGTGAAAGAAGGAAAAAGGTTGGCTTTTAACAGGAGCAAAGAGAGAAAGAAAGTTAAGGGAAACAGGTAAGTGAGAGAAAAAAATATATAAATTTAAAAATTTTTTAAATTAAAAATAGAAAGAATAAAGTAAAAATTTTAAAAAAATGAAGCAAAACTGAAATATGCTAATCAAACATTCTAGTCCTCAATAAACTGATCCATGAAAAATAATTGGTTTCCAAAATGGTTGAGGTGAGGAAAAAAACTCAGTGAAATGTAAAGAATTGTTTAAATTGGAGATCAAAAGATTCTCAGCTTCCCTTCTCAAAGGCGTTTTGTCTGGATTATGATGCTTGCTTCACCCACAGGGTGGGGTTGCTAGAGTGAGAGGTTTAATCATAGAGGCTGAACTGCCAGAGGTGGTGGGGTTTAGGCCTAAGTAGGCTCTGGGCTCTCCACTGAATGCCTATTGATTTAGAGACTTTTAGTCAGTGTAGCACCCCCAGGGCCCAGCAATTTTTGGTCCATACTGGAGAATGTACCCCTGGGATCTCCTTTAGGTTCTACTCAGGTGGTGTAGGAGCCAATTTCTAGTCCACTATGTCACCAGTGGACTGCAGGTTTAGTCTCCTGGTCTTGGGTTGAATCTCTAAATTCAATCTCATGCACTTTCAAATTCCCCACCAGGCACATCTCACCCAGTGAAAGCAGCTGGATTGGAGGGGGAGGGGGAAAGCCAGGTGAGTTCCCACAATCAGTTGTCCCTTGTGTCAACCTCTCTCCACATTTGCTTTTCTCCTGGTCACTTAGGCACACTGGGTTTGCTAGGCTTGTGTTTCAGGCCAGCCTCTGGTTTGATAGCAATTGGCTCCCTCAGCTTCCAGCCCCTCCATTGTGACAGCAAAATGGTTCCTTCCTCTGTCATCTGCATGCCACAGTGAGAGATATTCCACCCCCCACTCTCCATTCAAGGATATTGTGCAGCAAGCGAGCCTTTCAGTTTAGGAGGGCAGTGTCTTTGATCTTAAACTCTTCATACCCAGACATGTGTCAGTACTCCTAAATATGTGGGTACCTTTAATTGCTTTTTCCTATGACCCCATTCATGGAGTGACCATTGTTGCTTGTAACTCTGCTGCTGCTGCTGTGGTGCTGGTCATTTCTTTCATATTTTATTATATCTAAACTCTTGAGTCCCCAATCTGTTTTGAGTGTCCACTATTAAATTCCAGAAAAGTTCCCCCTGTTTTTGGTCATTCATCTACCTTGCTAAAAATCTTCCTATCTGCCTCTCTTGGTTTCACACCACAAAGCAGCCAAGGTAGTTAACTTTCCATTCCACCGTTTGAAACCCCTCCCCATAAAGATACTTGTAGGCAAAAATGTCTTGCCTGGTGATCTGTGGCACCCTGTAATGGTGTGCATGTGGTCAACTGAGGCCACAGAGAGTCTTGTACTCTCAATACCTACAATCTAGTCTCCCACTGTGGACATACATGGACATTGATGGCAATGATCCAAATATTATTTGTTACATGTGCCAAATATTGATTAGAAATCACCTGTTACAAAAAAGAGATGATCAGAATTATTTGTAAATGATAATAGGGTGTAGTTCAGTGATAATGTGCATGATAAGCTTGTACAAAATCCTGTGTTTTCCTGGCATGGTGGGCATGCCTGTAATCCCAGTGACATGGAAGGCCAAGGCAGGAGGATCATAAATTCAAAGCCAGCCTCAGCAAAAGCAAGGCACTAAGCAGCTTGGTGAGTCCCTTTTCTAATTAAAATACAAAATACAGCTTGATATGTGGCTCAGTGGTCAAGTTCCTCTGAGTTCAATCCCCAGTACCAAACACATACACACACACACACACAAAAAAAAAAAAAAAAAAAAAAAAAAAATCTAGCACAAAGGGAGAGAGAAAAGAAAGAATAATTTTATATCTCAATATTCGATCAAAAGCTTCAGAAATGATGTCTTTTGTCATGAGCAATGTATGTAGAATGGTTATTATGAAAGGTTATAGTGGACTTCTGAATAAAGTTATAAAATAGTTACAAAAGTACATTGAGTATCAGAATCAAATAACTTGTTTAATGCAGGCAATATAATATAAATTTCTCAAAAGGATTTCCAGGGTAAAGTATTCTTTTTTGAGTACTGAGATAAAAAAAATACTGCCTCTTAATGTGGAATAATATTGTTTATCTCTTACAGTTGAACTCTACATCAAAAGTTTTCCCTTCCACGAATCCTTTAGTTCAGCATGATTGGTCTCAATTGCCATTCATTCTTTAGTGTATGGAGTAGTCAATCAAGCAGCCCTGAAAAGTACTAAAATGAAATCCTTGAAGTTGAAATTGTAGCTTTGAGAGATGGGATACTTTTTGTCTGCATTCCCACTTTTTATCATTATCCTCAAAGTATCTTACAAAGAAAAAAGACATTAAGACACATGGAGTATGAAATACTAATCAATCACGTATGATGGAAAATACCATTCAAAGGGAAAAATAAAATCCACATAAAGGATGATGATTGTGGGTGTCTGATAGTATGCCAACATACTAGTGCCTTTGGCAGAGAAAGAGTAGCCTGAGGAAATCATGTTTACCCATTTGTCCATAATAAATCCAAGCATTAAAATAACATTCACATAAATGTGAACATAAATATAAATTGCAACAGCACATGCATGAATATGTACACATATTCCTACACAGATGTAAATTACATGTATTCATCTATAGTTAAACATCTATATAGACATAAATCATACATGTTACATGGCTGTATAAAATATTATCTCACTACTAGTGGTGCCTTTATAAATAATTACTGCACAGTAATGAAAACAACAATCCCTTTTATTTTCACAATTAAACATCATTTTTTCATCTACCTAACTGGTATCCAGAACACATGTATGTTTCTTTTAGTGGAAACATACTCAAGCTCTTCTTACCATTAAATATGTTGTGATGTGCTATTGTTTACATGGAAAATAAGTTCATGATATATTTTAATGTGAAAATACATGGTTCATTACAGATGTTGTTATATTTATGAGTATGTTAAGATATATATATATATATATAAATGCAGGTATACACTTTAATATGTTTATATTCAAGTAATATTTATATGTATATACTCATATAAATGTTAATAACTAAATATTGAATAACAGGAATTATCTATGGTGTTGTAGCCTTTCTGGTGATTTAATTCTTATTTGCACTTTCCCTATCATCTCAATTAATATATTAAGCATATACATTAGTTAATCAGAAAACAATAAATCTATTTCCATTTTAGAAAAGAAAATAAAGACTGACTTTGTCTACCAAATTCATACCTGTATTGTTTGGGTTCAGCTCTCTTAAAAACAAGACTGAAGTTGTCAGAAGTCTAATTAAAATAGGGATCATCTAATACTCTCAAAATTTGTTTTAACTGTGGGAAATTCTAAGTATTCATCAGTGGACTGAATATATTAACTATTTACTGCTCACAATCATACACACTCATTTTCCACATTACATCAGTTCACCATAAAGCATCACAGGGCAAATATGTTTTATTTATTGACCTGATCTGTATTATAAGTTTGATTTGGTCTATTATCTAGATTGAAGATTGCATTCTTTCAAAATTAAGAAGACATTCCTTCATTATTTTTAATATTCCCATATTGCTAATTAGAATACAGTGTAATTCTGGCTGCTTCTGTTAAAAAGAAACTTCTTTTTCTTTGGAAGCATTGTAGCATGGTTATTCTTGCTGATCTGAAGTTAAAGGTCCCTTCCTGAGGATACTTCTGCACATAGTGGGTGAGACACTCTGTGTGTCCTTCATAGATGGTGAATTTCCTTAGAATTTTTTTTTATATTTTTCCACTTTATATTTGTTTTGTTCTTTTTATATAAAATTCCTCGTTACTGGCTGTGAGAGACCAAGACTGACTCTCATATTGTTTTCTTCAAATTTCTCATCTCTCTGCCTTTCTTTAAAAAATTATTTAAGGCTGACTCTCTCATCCTTCCATTTTCCCTCTTTTTTTTTTTTTAATCTTTTAGTCAGATAAAGCTGTACTTTCTCTGTCTTTTCTCTTACCTTTTTGGTTCTTTCTTCTTGTACATACATTGCCTTTATAACAATTTATTTTCTACCTTAGTTTATGTTGGTATTTCTTTGTCATGTTGGAGTTTTTCCCCATAGTTCTGATCATTTCTATTATCTGTTAAAATTTTAGAAAGAGTTCATCCCCCCTGCACAGTGCCTGGCATGTAATGAAGACCAAGCCATTCCATTGTGTCTCATTCTTTCAGCTTTCTACATAAAAATGGGTGCTTCTACATAAAAGAGGGTCCACAAATAGAAGGGATATTGACTTTTCCATATATAGTCTTGCAACAAATTCCCATTTCCCAAGTCATGCCTCATTCCCTTGATGTGTTCTCTGGGGACCTTCAAGTCCTGAGCTTATGTGAATTTCTATTTGGCAAATTGAATCTGCTTGTGCCCTCTGCACAACTTTCATTGTTATTTCCTTTTCCTAACTAAATCATTCACCACTCAATTCCTAACTTTCTAGCTCTTCAATTGACATCTCTCTTTTTCATTGTGTATTTGAAAGTCTTGGATAGGTTTTATTATTTTTACTTTAATTTGTGTCTCAGGAGGGAGAAGAGATTCACAAATGTGTTTAACCTGCCATATTTTTTCAGAAAAATAGCTTTATGGATATCCAATCACCCAATTTATCACCTAGTGAACAAATGAATAACTGGTTCTAGATTTCACACACTTTTCCATTATATGTTTTGTTTATGTCTCAATTTCTTTAAATGATTTAAACTAATTTGTCCCTCTGTGTTTTTTTTCAAAAATCATCAATTATTATGTTCAACACCAACTTTTGCCTTTAAAAATTAGTGCCATGGTTATTGATATAATACAAGTAAATAATAGGTAAATTTAAAAAGTAAGGATGAGTTTCTAATTGTAATGAGAACAAATGGCTGATAATGAATTGTATATCAAAATGATTAATCTAAATTCTTGAAATCAGCACTCTATTTTTTTTTCTCTAGATTAATTGTGTGGAAATAGCCATCCTATAAAAAGTAGACGTAAGTTTTTGCAATGTGTGTGCCATATAGGTAAGTGTTACAAGCCTTGGTACTGGATCAGGATCAGGCAGCCTGAGTTTGTCCCTGTACAAATTGGAGAAACAGAGTTTTGTTTTGTTATCAAATACAATACTGTAAATGCTTAGAAAGCACTGGTAGGGTACCTCTCACAAAGAAAGTAGTAAATTAATATTGTTGGTCATGAAATATTTAGAAAGATGAGAGAAAGTCTTTTAATTTCCAAATAACTGATTGACTATTATTCCTTCCCTAGTATTTATTTGAGAATGATGCTTGAATAATCTAAGATAGATTGCCCTAAACTGGTTTTCTATCCTAGTTGGCATCACTTATAGTAGTTCTGTACCTACTCTTTCTTATAACTAAAAATATCTAATACTTTTGGAATTCTTTATTTATCATGTCCCAATCGATTTTCTAGATGCCAGAGACCAGAAATAATAAGAATACAAAAATCCAGATACTCCTTCTTACTTCAAATCTGTTGGAATTATGATGACCAACATGGGGTGAAGAGCATGATAAAGAACAGGTGTGGGAGAAATGTTGGTATATATTATTGACCTTATTTCCTTCAGGCCAAGTCAGGACCTGAGATAAGGTCTCTAATGTTTGGATTGCTCCTTTTCAGAAGAGAAAAAATTGAATGAGTATTCAATGATTTGGGATCAATTTGAAATTATTGTTATTAATTTGTTATATAACTTAATGGGTAAATTTTCTGGCATTCAGTTTCTTAACAAGATTTTAACATGAGAAAGCCTGTGAGATAATAGTTTCTAAGAATATTTTCTGATCACATGTTTTATTTTACATTGCATTGCTTATAAATGACCTGGTAGGACCATCTGTGCTTTCTTTATTTAGTCTTAATCCAAATAATTTTCAAAAACTCTTACTTCAAGTTTTATGAACCAATGATTGGTGACTCTAAATATACTATCTTATGTATAATAACACATTTTTAAGTCATCTGAACATTCACATTTTAGAGATCAAGAAATTAAAATCACCATTTTTACATAAATACTTTATCAATCATAAAAGTTAGTTTGTAGTTGAAATAGATATTATTTTAAAAGGAAGAAAACTAGCAACTTTTTTTCATATTTAAATTTTATAAAAGTTGTGATTTGAGGGAAAAAATGGATTCCTTGATATATAATGTGAAAAGTTTCTTATAAATTCTTAAGATTCAACAAAACCAAGGGATTGACTACCAAATACCTAAGTAAGATTTTATTTTTAAGTTTAATTTCATTATATCGAAGTTTAGTTCATCCAGATTCTCAGGAACGGAAAAAAATTTTTTAAGAGTAAAGCTGTGTGGGCTGGGGTTGTAGCTCAGTGGTAGAGCATTGGCTTTTCATGCATGTATGACTGGGTTTGAATCTCAGCACCACATAAGTAAATAAAATAACGATATTGTGTCCATCTACAAATAAAAATTTATTTATTTATTAGAACAACTCAGCAAAATCAAATTCCAGTTTATTGTTTCACACATACATCAAACAGGCCAAAAAAATAAACAGCAACTTCATAGACAAAAAAGGGGAAAAAAAGAAATCTTTATATCATTGGCCTTTTTAACCATCTCATACAAACTATTTAGAGTACAGTTAAAGTACATAAACAAAAAAGTTATAGGAATGCTTGGAATAAGATTGTTTTTTTGTGTGTTGTTTTTGCTTTTTAAATTTTTTTACAATTTTTTTTTATTTGAGATTATAATGAACATGGTCACACCACAAGTAAAGTCAGAAGTAGAACAGAGAACGCTCCAACGGCTGGTTTGGTCATAGGAGATCATTAAAAATGGCTGACCTCTAACAATATATACAAATATAGAATGTAAATAAAAAATACAAACAAATTTTCTTTTTTTAAAGTACTTTTAAGAAAAAAAGCAGGGCCTTGGAAGGTTTGGTTCTTTTTTCCTCCCCTGTTGCAAATTCACCTTGTGGTTTTGGTTGGGTGGTGAAGAGTGCATGTCATCTGCAGGTGGCACTGCCCGTGGTGGGCGGGGGCAGGCCGGCCTCTCTACTCCAAGGTGACCACGTTTAGATTCTGAGAGGGGAAGTGGAGAGTGAATAGGCCCCGGTGGCCTTTTATTTTAACTTTTCCTTTTTTGCTGTCTAATCATCCTCACGGGTCTTCTACTTCTTAGTATCAACATCATCATCCTCATCATCTTCAGCTGCCCGTTTGCCCGAAGCTGCCTCAGCCTCCTCATCTTCATGTCCATCCTCTTCCTCACCGTCACCTTCCTCCTTCTCCTCCTCTTCCTCACCACCCTCTTCCTCTTCTTCATCTACCTCATTGTCAGCCTCCTGTTTCCATTTTCCTCATTAACATTCCCATTAGCAGGGGCATCTCTTCCATTCTCTGCCCCCTCCACAACTTCCTTCATCTCCTTTAAGTCCTTGGTGGTGACTTCAGAGCTAGTGTCCATGGTGGGGCATGCTGGTGGTTAAAAAGGAAACTAGAGGGACTCTGGAGATAAACCTCCCAGAGTCCGCAGCTGTGGTGGAGGTGCAGCGGCAATGGAGGTGCCCAGCGGAGGTGGTTGCAGCAAGTGGGGAGCTGGACCCAGAAACAATGCAAGGATGGCTTTTCAGAGCAGCCAGCAGGGAACAAATAAAAATTTAAAAAAGAGTAGAGCTGTGATCTGAGAAACTTGAGAGCTTTGAATAATAAATTCACTTTCATTTATTTGAAAATTCTGTGGATACTATGGTGAATTCACAAAACTGGATTTCTATTGATTACTATTAATTGAAATGAATATTAGAGAGCTCATAGTAAATGAATCACATCTAAAAATTCTAAAAAATGAAATTTTTGAGGTAGACAATTAGACATCATTTTAAGTTCATTTTATTATGACCAGCTTAGCCTGTTTTTAATGGCAAAAATTTTAGTTCTGAAACTGAGACTGTAAACATCAGAGCTTCATCCTCCTTCTAAAAAGTTGATCTAGAAATTCCAAATAGCAATGCAAGGAAATGCACTATTTTACATTCTTCACTTTTCTGAATTATCTTTCAATCTTATTAAGAACCTAAAGTTTTTTCTTCTCACTAAATAATGTCTGTGTATCTCAATTTATACACATACCTATTTTATTAGGTGTGAAACAACACTGTATTTATTTTAACTTATCTGTTTATATTTTATATTTTATATTTTAACTTATCTGTTGTATAAAACTTACATGTGGTTTTGCTATATATAGTAGGTTGCCACTTGAAATACTTTAAAAAATATAATTTTCTAATATTTAATGTTTAATAATGTAGAGTCTTGAATATATCTCAGGCTAATTTAATATAAATGTTTTTCTTAATCTCCTTAGATTTATTTGGGAGCTGTTTTCTTAAGAAAAATACCGAAGAAAATTTCCTCACATAGTTCTGAATTAACTGCTAATACATTTACCTGGACACACTGTTAATGAGCTTTTCTATCAATCTTTTTTCATTGTATGAAAATAAATTAAAGTCAATTTCAAAATCTCCTTGAATTTTTATGATGATAATTATGAAACTTTACTCAATCATATGTGAAAACATTAACAATCTTAGGAATAATATTTTTAAGTGAAAAATGCTAAATTTATACTGTAATAAAACCCAGGAAGAAAGGTTATGATTGAGATGCAATTTAGAAAAAAAAATGTCCCTTTCCTTTTTAAATGTTAACAGGTTTCTAAAATATAGAAATACAAATAAATAAATATGAGTTTTCAGTGACTTCCCCTGTGCCGTCCTTTTCATATGAAATAAAGCGAAGCACCATCTCTAAAGTGACACTTATAAAGAAGTGAGGAAACCTTTATTGTTATGTTCCTGGTTTATTTTGCAGCATTTCCTTCTTAGAAACCACCTAAATCTGCCTGGTCTCAGCCTCTGTTATATACATGTAGGACTTTCTTCGAAGAGAACCTGAGTGGGATGCTGTCACCTTGCATGTCTGGCAAATGAGAAGCACCTTGCACTTACTAGGAGAGAATCAGTTTTGATTGTCAGCTTCATTATTTATTTTATTTTTTTTTAATTGTACATGAACACAATACCTTTATTTTATTTATTTATTTTTATGTGGTGCTGAGGATCAAACCCAGTGCCTCACACCTGCAAGGCAAGTGCTCTACCACTCAGCTACAATCCTTGCCCAGCTCCATTAATTTTAATATGCCAAATCTATTAATTCATTTTTTAAATTCTTTTTTTAATTTGTTTTAATTAGTTACACATGACAGTACAATGACCTTGACATTTTTTGTCATTTTTTAATTTTATTTTTTTCAAACAGTGTCTCACTATGTTACCCAGGCAAGTCATGAGCTCCTGGACTATGTGATCCTACAGCTTCAGATTCCCAAGTAATTAGGACTTGTAACAAATGCTCTGCTAAATCTATGAATTTAAATTTATTTCTGAGTTGTGTTCTTATTCCTATTTTTATCTTATTTTTTAATTCTTATTTACATCCTTATATTTTTTGCACCTAACTAGAGTTAAGTTTATAGCCTTAGAATTGTGGGATTGATGTGACAGGCACATGACTCAAAACTTAATATGAACCTTATGTGGACATTTCAAGATGCTTTTTTGTGGTCCATGTAAGGGCCCATGTATAATTAAATATGTCTTTTTCATCAGTTACTGCCCAAGTATTGCCTCTTAGATATCAACTATGTTCTGATTATGATACTAGTACCTCAAAGTAATTTGATTTTCTTATATTTTGTAGTAAGCCTGCTATATCTTTTCTTCACTATAAATGACAAAGCCAAGTTTTTAACTCCTGAGTGAAGTCTGAATGAAATCTGATCAGGTTTAGTTTAACCTAAAACCTTTGGCCTATTTGGTTCTCTTATGGAGAATTTGGTTCTCTATTATTGTGACATTTATTCTTCATCCTCCAATTAGAGAATCGTTAGTGACATATCCTTTATTCATACTAGTAATAAATTTTTCATTATGTATACATGACAGTTATATATAGTAACTAAAAAATGAATACTAAATGTCTACCTCATGCAAGACCCAGTGTTAGGTGCCATGGCACACTGCAAAGAGATTCCTTTTCCATCACCCGTAATAATTTAACCTGTAGAGAGAAGATAATGCACATACATAAATCAATCTTATGCAAGGATGAAAATACAGGTACATTGGAGAAATTTAGATAACTCAGGGTTTTTTTTTCATTTGCTTTTGTTTTTACAGGGGGTTAGATTGTTTTGGCTTGAAGAGTCTAAGATGATCTCTTTAAAGGCGGCATTTGAGTAAGGTATTGAAGTATGAAGATTATTTCATATTTAAAGTGGAAAGAAGTATTCTCTAGAAGAAAGATGTATGGAATGCTTAAAGGCACAAAAGTAGAGACATGGGTGTGGGCATTCTTGGGGAGCAGGAGGTTTGTTTGCTTGGAGAGAAAGGAGAAGCCAAGGCTGCTTTTACTTATTCATTCATTCATTCATTCACTCATTCATTCAGTAAGTAAATGGGTATTTCCCATGCATTGGAATTTTTAGGCACAAAGACTACAAAAAACAAGAAAAAACATTCCCTTCTATGAAGCATTTTATTTTTTTTAACATTTATATAGCCCAGGCATATTTATTATGCTTTATGAATATTGATTACTTTAATCCCCATAATGACATCATGAGGTGAGTGCTATTATCTTCATGGTACCAATGAAGAACCTTATACATACAGATGTTTAAGAAATTTGCTCAATTCACATGGCTAAGAAGTGGCAGATCCTTAATTTAAACTCGAGAATCTGGTTCCAGGGTTTGTGCTCTTAAGCACTTTGTTCTGCCACAAGAAATAGTGGCTTGGGAGATAAATCTTTATAGATAAATACAGACACAGTGTGAGTGGCCTTGAATGACAAGCAAACAAATTTGACAAAATCAAAACTGTAATCTAGAAAGAGAGTTCTGGCAACCGTAAATAAGATTGATTAGAAAATGAAGTTGTACAAGTGGGTGGCTATTGCTTTACTCTGGGTGACAGGTGATGAAGTTCTGAGTTAGGTGGTAGCTGTGATAATACACAGAAGATGATTTCACAAGGGTGGAATCAACAGGAATTGGATCAGAGAACAGTCAAATATAAGAAGCAAGGCCTCAGTCAGGATTCTGTAGATTACAAGTGACAGGAAGCCAACTCTAACTTGCTTAAACAAAAATGAAAATTTATTGGTTCATATATTTGAAGCAAGACAATCTGTCTCTTACTCTTTCTCAGGACTGCTTCTTTCTTACTGACTTCCTTTGCAGACAGGCTGTGTATATGTGGTTGTGAAGCAGGCTCCTGGACCCTCCAGAATTACATTATCCTAGAGTATGGAGCATCTTTTCTATATGCTTCAGATAAAGTAAGCAGAGTGTGATTCTCAGTGGCTCACTTTAGGTCATATGTTCACACTTGGACCAGGAGATTGGGTGCATCCTGTTTGACTGTGGAACTGGAAAGAATAGTTTCCTAGAAGGAGGAGCTCCAACACAGATGACAATAGGTAATCACCTCACACAAGTTTTGAGCCTTAGCAATTTAGAATCTGAAAATGCTTTTTCTCTGAGACATGCAGATGAGGTAATGGGCAATAGCAAGTTTGAGAATAAAAATTAATAATCTTTCAGAGACATGGCAAGTTTGAACATTTGGGTAGAAATGACTTCTAAAGAGTTCAAAATTGTAAAATGAGTTTTAGAGAAAGGAGAATGCTAAATATAAAATATTAGAAATCAAGTGTATTTACAACTGTTTGCTGAAACTGTGAACTATAGTGAATTTAAGAAAAATGATAGTCATAGATATTAAGAGTTTCAAAGTCAAGTATACTATGAGAACTAAAAGATAAGTATTCCAAGAAGATAAGTTAGACACTAAGATTAGAAGTCACATAGAAATTGAGAAAGGGTTGATTAAAGACATTTGGACGAGAGAGACAGCAAATCAGTGATGACCTTCATAAGAACAAATTCAAGTAAAATATAAGCACATTGTGATGAATCAAAAGTAAACAAATGGGAATGGGAATGTAGACCCTAAATTTCTAGTTAGTGTACTAAATAGCCAGCTATTGTGGTCATGATGGGTAATTTTAGTTTCAGCTTGACAAGGCCACACCAGATATTTGTTTGAACGTCTTTCTGGTGTTTTAGATGAATCTGTAATCTCAGTAACACAGATCGCCCTCTAATAGGTGTGTGGCTCTCATCCCATCTATAGAAGGCCTGAATAGACTATAAGGTCTTACCGTGCCAGAAGGTGAAGGAAATGACTCTTTTATTTTTTTTATTGTTGGTTGTTCAAAACATTACATAGTTCTTGATATATCATATTTCACACTTTGATTCAAGTGGGTTATGACTCTTGTTTGACTGCTTTGACCTGGGACATGGATATTTTCTGGATTTAATATAGACTCTTCTTTGCTCTCTAGCCTGCCATCTCATCAGCTCTCTTGGTCTTGAGGCCTTTGGCTTTGGACCACAGTGAAACAGAGGCCCCTCTGGGTCTCCAGGATGCTGTCTGCAGATCTTAGAACTTTATAGCCTCCATAATAGTATAAATCAGTTCCTTCTAATGAATAAACCCTTGTGTACATGTACACGCTATTGATTTTACTTCTCTGGACCACCCTGACATATCAGGATATGTCTGATCTTTCAGGGTACTTCACAGTTGTATTTGAAGGCACATAGGTTCAAACTAGAGAGAAATTTCATTTTAGGATGGGATGAGTTGTACCTCAAATATCACTCATACATGATTTGGATAATATTTAGATGACATTTTGGATTCAATTTTAGAGTTGATGCTGAAATGAATTAAGAACTTGGGGACTAAGGGGTGAAATGGATATATTTTGCATATGATAATGACATGAAATTTTGGGAATCTTGGGGTGAATTGCTATTTTTTTTAATTGATTGTTCAAAACATTACAGAGCTCAAGACATATCATCTTTCATACATTCGACTCAATTGGGTTTTGAACTCCCCAAATACATAATACAGACTCACTTCTGTTACATACTCACATTTTTACATAATGGCATATTAGTGACTGTTGTATTCTGCTACCTTTCCTATCCCCTACTATCCCCCCTCCCCTCCCCTCCCCTCCCCTCCCATCTTCCCTCTCTACCTCCTCTGCTGTTGTTCAATTCTCTCCCCTTTTTTTCCCCCCACCCCCTTGCCCCTCATAACCTCTTATAATTTTGTGTATCACTGAAGGTCTCCTACCATTTCCATATGTTTTCCCTTCTCTCTTCCTTTCTCTCCCCCCATTCGTCTTAGTTTACTGTTAGTCTTTTCCTCATGCTCTTCCTTCCTGTTCTATTCTTAGTGGCTCTCTTTATATCAAAGAAGACATTTGACATTTGTTTTTTAGGGCTTGGCTAGCTTCACTTAGCATAATCTGCTCTAATGCCATCCATTTCCCTGCAAATTCTATGATTTTGTCGTTTCTTAGTGCTGCATAATACTCCATTGTGTATAGCTGCCACAATTTTTTTATCCACTCGTCTATTGAAAGGCATCTAGGTTGGTTCCACAGTCTAGCTATTGTGAATTGTGCTGCTATAATCATTGATGTGGCCTTATCCGTATAGTGTGCTCTTTTAAGGTCCTCAGGGAATAGTCCAAGAAGGGCAATAGCTGGGTCAAATGGTGGATCCATTCCCAGCTTTCCCAGGAATCTCCATACTGCTTTCCAAATTGGCCTCACCATTTTGCAGTCCCACCAGCAGTGAACAAGTGTGCCCTTTTCCCCACATCCTCGCCAACACTTATTGTTGTTTGACTTCATAATGGCTGCCAATCTTACAGGAGTGAAATGGTATCTTAGGGTGGTTTTGATTTGCATTTCTCTGATTGCTAGAGATGTTGAGCATTTTCTCATGTGCTTGTGGATTGATTGTATGTCCTCCTCTGAGAAGTGTCTGTTCAGGTCCTTGGCCCATTTGTTGATTGGATTATTTGTTATCTTATTGTTTAATTTTTTGAGTTCTTTGTACATTCTGGATATTAGGGCTCTATCTGAGGTGTGAGGGGTAAAAATTTGTTCCCAGGATGTAGGCTCTCTATTTACCTCTTTTACTGTTTCTCTTGCTGAGAAAAAACTTTTTAGTTTAAGTAGGTCCCATTTGTTTATTCTTGTTATTAACTCTTGGGCTACGGGCGTTCTATTAAGGAATTTGGAGCCCGACCCCACAATATGTAGATCATAGCCAACTTTTCCTTCTATCAGACGCAGTGTCTCTGTTTTTATATCTAGCTCCTTGATCCATTTTGAGTTAACTTTTGTGGCTGGCGAGAGAAAGGGATTCAATTTCATTTTGTTGCATATGGATTTCCAATTTTCCCAACACCATTTGTTGAAGATGCTATCCTTCCTCCATTGCATGTTTTTAGCCCCTTTATCAAATATAAGATAGTTGTAACTTTGTGGATTAGTCTCTGTGTCCTCTATTCTGTACCATTGGTCCACCTGCCTGTTTTGGTACCAGTACCATGCTGTTTTTGTTACTATTGCTTTGTAGTACAGTTTGAGCTCTGGTATCGCTATACCTCCAGATTCACACTTCCTGCTTAGAATTGCTTTTGCTATTCTGGGTCTTTTGTTTTTCCATATGAATTTCATGATTGCTTTATCTATTTCTACAAGAAATGTCTTTCGGATTCTGACTGGCATCGCATTAAACCTGTAGAGAACTTTGGGTAATATCGCCATTTTGATGATGTTAGTTCTGCCTATCCATGAACAGGGTACATTTTTCCATCTTCTGAGATCTTCTTCTATCTCTCTCTTTAGGGTTCTGTAGTTTTCATTGTATAAATCTTTCACCTCTTTTGTTAGGTTGATTCCCAAGTATCTTATTTTCTTTGAGGATATTGTGAATGGAGTGGTTTTCCTTATTTCCATTTCAGAGGTTTTGTTGCTGATATACAGGAATGCCTTTGATTTGTGCGTGTTGATTTTATATCCTGCCACTTTGCTGAATTCATTTATTAACTCTAGCAGCTTCTTTGTAGATCCTTTTGGGTCTGTTAGGTAAATTATCATGTCATCTGCAAATAGCGATAATTTAATTTCTTCTTTTCCTATTTTTATGCCTTTAATTTCTTTTGTCTGTCTAATTGCTCTGGCTAGTACTTCGAGAACTAAATTGAATAGAAGTGGTGATAGAGGACATCCCTGTCTTGTTCCAGATTTTAGAGGGAATGCCTTCAGTTTTTCTCCATTTAGGATGATGCTAGCCTGAGGTTTAGCATATATAGCTTTTACAATGTTGAGGTAAGTTCCTGATATCCCTAGTTTTTCTAATGTTTTGAACATAAAGGGATGTTGTATTTTGTCAAATGCTTTTTCTGCATCTATCGAGATGATCATATGGTTCTGGTCTTTAAGCCTATTGATGTGGTGAATAGCATGTATTGATTTCCGTATATTGAACCAGCCTTGCATCCCAGGGATGAATCCTACTTGATCATGGTGCACAAGTTTTCTGATATGTTTTTGTATTCGATTTGCCAGAATTTTATTGAGAATTTTTGCATCCAAGTTCATTAGAGATATTGGTCTGTAGTTTTCTTTCTTTGAAGTGTCTTTGTCTGGTTTTGGGATCAGGGTGATGTTGGCCTCATAGAATGAATTTGGAAGAGCTCCTTCTTTTTCTATTTCTTGAAATAGTTTGAAAAGTATTGGTATTAGTTCTTCTTTGAAGGTTTTGTAGAACTCCGCTGTATACCCATCAGGTCCAGGGCTTTTCTTGGTTGGTAGTCTTTTGATGGCTTCTTCTATTTCTTCCTTTGTTATTGGTCTGTTTAAATTGTGTGTGTCTTCCTGTCTCAATCTGGGCAAATCATATGCCTTAAGAAATTTATCGATATCTTCGCTATCTTCTATTTTATTAGAATATAGGGTTTCAAAATAGTTTCTAATTATCTTCTGTATTTCTGTAGTGTCTGTTGTGATATTGCCTTTTTCATCCCGTATATTAGTAATTTGAGTTCTCTCTCTTCTTCTTTTTGTTAGCATAGCTAAGGGCTTGTATATCTTATTTATTTTTTCAAAGAACCAACTTTTAGTTTTATCAATTTTTTCAATGGTTTTTTTTGTTTCAATTTCGTTTATTTCTGCTCTAATTTTAATTATTTCTTGTCTTCTACTACAATTGCTGTTGTTTTGTTCTTCCTTTTCTAGGTTTTTGAGGTGTAGTGTGAGTTCATTTATTTGTTGGTTTTTTCTTTTTTTGATGAAAGAACTCCAGGATATGAATTTCCCTCTTAAAACTGCTTTCATTGTGTCCCATAAATTCCGATATGTTGTGTCTGTATTATCATTTGACTCTAAGAATTTTTTTATCTCTTCCTTTATGTCTTCTGTAACCCATTGATCATTCAATAACATATTGTTCATTTTCCATGTGGTGTAGGATTTTTCCTTCCTTTTTTTATCATTGATTTCCAATTTCATTCCATTATGGTCAGATATGGTGCATGGTATTATCTCCACACTTTTATATTTACTAAGATTTGCCTTATGGCATAATATATGGTCTATTTTTGAGTAGGATCCATGTGCTGCTGAGAAGAACATGTATCCACTTGATGATGGTTGGTATATTCTATATATGTCAGTTAGGTCTAGGTTATTGATTGTGCTGTTGAGTTCTATAGTTTCTTTATTCAGTTTTTGTCTAGAGGATCTGTCTAATGGCGAGAGCGGTGTGTTGAAGTCACCCGTAATTATTGTGTTATGGTCTATTTGACTCTTGAACTTGAGGAGCGTTTGTTTTATGTAGATTGCAGCTCCATTGTTTGGTGCATACAAATTGATAATTGTTATGTCTTGTTGGTGGATGGTCCCTTTTAACAGTATATAGTGTCCTTCTTTATCCTTCTTAATTAACTTAGGTTTGAAGTTGATTTTATTTGATATGAGTATGGCCACTCCTGCTTGCTTCCGAGGGCCATGTGAGTGGTATGATTTTTCCCAACCTTTTACCTTCAGCCTGTGTATGTCTTTTCCTATCATATGAGTCTCCTGAAGGCAGCATATTGTTGGATTTGTTTTTTTGATCCAGGTTGCTAGCCTATGTCTCTTGATTGGTGAGTTTAGGCCATTAACATTTAAAGTTACAATTGAGATATGATTTGTACTTCCAGTCATGCTTCTTTATTTATTTATTTTAGTTTGGCTAGTTTTACTTTTTTGGTTATTTTCTTCCTCCTTTACTGAGATACCTCTTGTTGTTAGTTTTGGGCACTATTTTTCAATTCCTCTTCTTGTAGTATATTGCTCAGAATGCTTTGCAGTGCTGGTTTTCTTGCTGCAAATTCTTTTAGCTTTTGTTTATCGTGAAAGATTTTAATTTCGTTGTCAAATCTGAAGCTCAATTTTGCTGGATACAGTATTCTTGGTTGAAATCCATTATTTTTCAGCGTTTGAAATACATTGTTCCAGGATCTTCTCGCTTTCAAAGTCTGTGCTGAGAAATCAGTCGTTAACCTAATTGGTTTACCCCTGAATGTAATCTGTCTCTTTTCTCTGGTAGCTTTTAATATTCTCTCCTTGGCTATCTTCATAATTATGTGTCTTGGAGTTGGTCTATTATAGTTTTGAATGTTTGGGGTCCTGTAGGCTTCCAGGATTTGGCAATCCATTCCATCTTTCATCTCTGGGAAGTTTTCTACAATTATTTCATTTAATATGCTGTCCATTCCTTTGGTTTGAATCTCTGTGCCTTCTTCTATCCCGATGACTCTCAAATTTGGTTTTTTAATGACATCCCATATCTCTTGAATAGATTGCTCATGGGATTTAAGCATCTTTTCTGTGTTGACTATACTCTTTTCAAGTTGATAAACCTTGTCTTCATTATCTGATGTTCTGACTTCTACTTGATCAAGTCTATTTGTAATATTCTCGTTTGAGTTTTTAATTTGGTTTATAGTTTCCTGCAATTCTAGGATTATAGTTTGATTCTTTTTTAAGATCTCTATCTCCTGGTAGAGCTCGTTCTTTGCCATTTGAATTTGTTTGTTTAATTCATTTTCAAAATATATTTTTATTGCTTGGACTTGCTGTCTCATGTCTTCTCTAATATTCCTTTCCATTTGAGTTAGGTATGCCTTGAGTTCTTTCCCTATCCCTGCTTCTGATGTTTCTATGTCCTCTTGTAGAATTAAGTTGTCTTGCATTGTTTGTACTCCTTTTTTCCCTTGTTTTCTCATGTTGTCCCCGTTGCTTTCCAGCTCTATTTGATTGTCGTGTTTCTGTTCTCTTCTATAGATTTGTTTCGGTTCTGTATTACTCTGATGCCTCTCCTTAGTGTTGTTAAACTATGCCTGCTGACGTGGATTCCACTGTGAAGGAAGATCCGACGTCCGAGCTCCAGTGACGACACTACTTTGCTATGACCGGCCCAAGTTCCTTGCCGGGGTGTCCTGATGAGGTGGTGTGACTGGACTGTCTCTGTTTGATTTCAGCTCCCAGTCGCGGCAGGCAGGCGGTCTCCAGCCGCCCAGTATCACAGGCCGCAGGCGGGTGATAGGTCACCTGCGGCCGGGTGTTCTCCTACCGCCCAGCTATGCGGGCAGTGGGTGAACTGTCGCCTGCGGGCCTGCAATTTCCAGCTGCCCAGTCTCGAGGGCCTTGCCTCTAGCCTCCTGGTTTCTCCTGCTAGCCTTCTGTAGCTGCAGGGCAGGCCGCACGAATCAGTCGGCCTGGATCTCCGGGGTCCCACAATTGGCAATTGGAATCCCAGGCACTCTGTCCTTTGGATTTTTCCTGCTTGCCCCTCCCCCAGCTCTAGCTAGACAGGTTTCGTTTTGGCTGCAGATGGGTAGGGGGGGTTGCAGGTCAGGTGCTTCTAGTTCCCCCCTAGTCTTTATGCAGGCTCACTCTGATTCTCCCTCCCCCGGCAAGCCTAGGAGAGATTTTATGCGAGTTCCCGATGTATGGGGGATGGGCTGAGTGCCACACACCTGTTTTGTTGTTGAGATCTGTCGGAGAATGGCGGTGGATATTTCAGCTGTTCAAGATGCTGACTGCTGATTGCCTTGGCGGAGTGTCCGCTGTGGGGGATGGGACTGTACCGCTTCCTTCCCTGTCTAAACTCCCGTACTCAGCCCGGGGGTCAGTACTCAGCCCGGGGGTCAGTGTGGGCTTGGCTGGCGGGATTCCACCTGATCTCAGCCGAGCCTCTCCCTGCTTGCTAATTAATGGCTTCCCTGGGGCGCCACGCCTTCTGTAGCCGCAGGGCAGGCCGCACGAATCAGTGGGCCTGGATCTCCGGGGTCCCACAGTTGGCGATTGGGATCCCAGGCACTCTGTCCTTTGGATTTTTCCTGCTTGCCCCTCCCCCAGCTCTAGCTAGACAGGTTTTGTTTTGGCTGCAGATGGGTAGGGGGGGTTGCAGGTCAGGTGCCTCTAGTTCCCCCCTAGTCTTTATGCAGGCTCACTCTGATTCTCCCTCCTCTGGCAAGCCTAGGAGAGATTTTATGCGAGTTCCCGATGTATGGGGGATGGGCTGAGTGCCACACACCTGTTCTGTTGTTGAGATCTGTCGGAGAATGGCGGTGGATATTTCAGCTGTTCAAGATGCTGACTGCTGATTCGTGAATTGCTATTGACTGAATGGGATTCTTTCAAAATTAATGCTGAAGTCCAAACCTCCAAGGTGACTTTTTCAGGAGACAGAGTCCTTAGGGAGGAATTAGAATGAAATAAGGTCATGAGAGTGAGGCCCTCCTCTGATAAGATTATGAGTTTACAAGAAGAGGAAGACCTCTCCTTCTTTTTCTCTCCCCTCCCACCATGTGAAGGTACCTGAGATGACTGCTATCTACAAGCCAAAAAGAAAGTCTAACCACCTGGACTTCCAGCTTCCCAAATTCAAAAAGTAAATTTTTGTTGTTTAGTTTACCCAGTTCATAGTATTTTGTTGTGGTAGTTCAATGTGATCAGGAGTTTAAATATAGCCAAGAAAACTAAAAACTTACAAAGGTATTTCTGATTATGTTCAAAATGGAGATAATAATAGTAATATCTGCCTTTTAGACTTGGGATAATGTTTAAAAAATACTTGACATGCTCTAAGGAAATGCTAGCTTTAAGTATATGGACGACACAGTGAGTAGGAAGGATGTGGTAGCAGCAAAAGTCTTGGCTTATTACAGGGATGTTTGCAGTGAAGGAAAGTAAAGAGACACATAGGGAAGATTCAAGATGGCTATATATTCCCTAATATTTCTTCTACTTAGAGATGGATCCCAGTGGCTTCTGCATTTTTTATTCCACAATGTTTACCCTGGAGAAAACCAGGCACCATGTGAAAAAGTTCAATTATACTGATATGACCATCTATGTGAAAACCCTAGCTGGCCAAGGAGAAGTCAGATGAAGAGATGTCACATCAGACATGTATGAAGATGGCATCTTATAATTAGAGCCCCAACCCCCTTTAGAAAAACAATTACTCACAAACAAAAAACTACATGAGAGACCCTGAGTGAAAATTCTTCCTTAGAACCCAGTCAAACTCATAAAATAATAAGAGGAAAGAGTTAAAGAGTAATTATTTTAACCTAATATGGTTTGTTTTATGACAAAAAGTATAGATGTTTCTTATGGGTATGATGATGTCCAGGAATGATGTTGTTGCCTTTTGTTGTTATTGTTGTTGTTGTTATTGTATTTTCATTCAATTTATTTAGAAAGTAGACTTTAAATTTAAGTAGACTGAAGATTTGTGTTTGGAAAAAGAGAGAAACTGAACTTATAGGAAAGATTTCACAAAATGAATGTATCAAGGGCCTAGAAAACATAATAGAAAATGTATTTGGGGAGTGGAATGTGTTTTGGCAAGCAGAATGAATACCTCTTCCTCTCTTAGATGAAGACTGAATGGGAAGAGGAAGAGCAAAGTTGGAGATATAGAGTAAAAACTATGAAAGATGTCTATGTAAGATTAAAAATAAAATCCCATTTATTTAGACTGAACTCCTATGGACTTGCATTATTGGGTTTTCTGAAGCTTTAAGGTTTCCGTAAGTATGCTTCCTCCACCTTCTAGATTCTGGTGATTGAAGTCACTCCAAGAAATCAGAGGACTTGAAAATCCAAGGCTTTAACAGGCCTCGGCAGGCTTTAAGTCATTTACTACCACACTTCCTTTTGACCCAGGAATTCTGACTGCAGCTATCATTACTTTCTTCTCTTACCTCAGGGTGCTGAAATTATGAGCTGTAGCACTTAAAGAGTCCTTTAACACAGATATTTCATTGCTTTTTGCTCAGGTGAAATGGGAAAAGTCATACATACGATTTTAGCATAGTGGTGCTTTGGCAGATCTGCCAATTTATCTTTTGCAGTACGGGCCATGTAAACACTTCTAACTTTAATGCACTTCCCATGCGTCATCCTTGAATGTTCAGTGTTATTGGTGCAGAAGTAATTTCCGAAGGTCATCTTATAATAGATGAAAACTTGAAGATTCATGCAGTTTATGTTCCTTTAAGATAGCATTGTACAACATTGAGGAGCTATCAACTTTCATTCTCTAAATGTTCAATCTTATAATTTTAGAGATAAAAATATTTTATCAGTCTTTCAGGAGCATATTCCCTGGCTGTGAAAAAATCATATTCAAATATGGGTTAAAAAATATAAAGTCTTCTATTACTATTCCTTAACAGATTTTAATTCATCTCAGTCACATTTCACTGGACTTAAGATAGAGAGAGAGAGAGAGAGAGAGAGAGAGAGAGAGAGAGAGAGAGAGAGACGTCTATGAATATACAGTTATAGGAAAGAAACATTTTAAAATATAATTCTCACTTTTATAGACTATATAAAGTAGAAATGGTTGGATGTAATCTCTTGGGTTGCTTAAATATAATTCACATTTATAAGTTAAAGTGTATCATGCATTGATATTTTGTTATAAAAATACTTCTATACTTTGCTAATCACATATTGGGACAAGTGTTATAAGGTGCCCCTGATACCTTTTAACCCCACTTGCTGTGTTCATAGCTTCTCTGGTCCACTCCCTCTGCTTTTGGAGGATGGGCATGCAGTGAAATGTATCAGTCAACCGACATGATTAGTCTAGCAGTTATGACACTATGTATAGATCTGTAGACTTTCTTCTCCTCTATCTGTACTCATCCTTTCACCATTAGATCTATTCTATTTGCCTTTAAAGAGGCTTTATTTTTGCCTGTCTTAAAAAAAAATACACAAGTTAATTTAATGCTGAGAAGTGAGACTATCTGTCATTGACACTGCTACCATGAATCCAGGGCTGATTTTACTGTAATTATAATTTTGGGAAATTGTTATTCTGATGGCTGGCACCCATTAGAAACTCAATAAATGTTTGATGTATGCACAAATACACACACACACAAAAAAGCCAAACAAACAAACAAACCAACAAAAACACAAGAAAATGTCAAGCAAACCTTTCTCTCACTGATGCCTCTCTTTGTAGATACTGCCTTATCATCTCTTCTCCTCCAGACACCTAGAAAGAAGTTTATATTTTACTCAGTGGGTCCATTTCTAGGTCTTTAATCCTCTGTTCCTTCCATAGTAATTTGTACTTTTGCTACTACATGGAAAGTGCTTCTGCATTGGAGAAAGTCAGCAGGAACTTTTTGGCTTCCACAAATGTCAATCTATTGACATCTTGGTTCCCACATCCAGGTGTGTCTTCTCAGCTCATAACCATACAGGCTGATCTAAATCAGTCTTATCTTTGGGGTTATAGGCATTATTAACAACATCTCTACTACATACCTCACCAGTCTCTTGTTATAATCATATTTATGTCTTAAATGCCCTGCCCCTGTCCACACTTTTAGATGCTCAAAAGCACATTATTCATCCTCAGATTCTTCCTTTTGTTTTCCTCCACACTCTACCTGAGATCTAATTAGCTCCTATGCTGTCAGCAACAGTCTACACCTGGAGGGCACATGAACCTCTCTCCTTAGTGCCTATTTGCAGACTTGAATATTTTCATATACCTCATTTACTGTTGAATTAATGTCTAACTCTCCTCTGACACCCCTCTTTCTTTTAATATACTCTTTCACTTAATGAATCATCCATTCACTCCACCCAATAGTTAGAAATCTAGGTATTATGCTATTAGATTAAACCTTATTGTTCACATTATACCATTTTTACCATTTTTGACATAAACATAGCAATTTTCGTATGGCTCATTAGTAGTTTCCTTTTTATTTTTCCTCTTCTTTATTCATCCAATCACTATGATTCATAAATTTTAATTCTGAATGCCTCTAAATTAGTCATCCTTTTTCATTTTCAACTTCCACTGCCTTAGTTCTCATAACTGCTTATCTTGCATTTTGATGTTTTCTAAATATTGATATTAGATTGTGCTTAAAAACAGGCCTGTGAGCAGAGCTCCTGTGATTTACCTGTTTCCATTGTGTAATATTTATTTTTAATTTGACATCTATGACCTAGTTCTAAATAACTATCACAGTTTCAGTATTAGACATCCCAAGGTCTCTCACCAGACCTGGTCCTGTCCTTCTCTCTATACTAAAACTTGCATGAGAAACTTGATTGCTTAGGAAGAAATGTGCTTTGCCTTTTAATGCTAAAGGTGGGAGTCCAACATTAATGCCTCCTTTGCTCTTCCCAACATGGAGATATTTATCTCCTTTCACAAATGCTACCTGCTCCATGGGATCTTTCCTGATGTCTTCACTATTCATTCCCCTAACAGCTCCTTTGTTTGATGCATGTTATAAAGAGTTCTATTATAGTATTAGTCATATTGTGTAATTATAGGTCTTTATCTATTTGAATTTCCTGCTATAGTATTAGCTATTTTAGTATCAGGGACAAAGCACTTAAATATTGAATATTTAAATATTAGTTAATTAATAAGTTGTGAATGAATGAATTGGAACATGTGATTCCTTCTGTGGCTCAGCTTTGTTCATTCCCACGTGCATGGGAGATGTCAGTCAGCTTGTCATGACTAGTCTAACAGTGATGACACTGTTGAATTTATCTGAAAATCTTCATATAAGAATATCACCATCTGCTGGTTCTGATGTATCAACTATCTGAAAATGATTAAAATAATAGTAACTAGCATTTTAATGTGTTTTACAGTTTTCAAAGTCTTTTTTAATATATTAATTTACTTTTTTGGCAAATCTGTAAAGGAGGGAGGCAGGAACTTAAAGGATTTGTTTGAGGACATGTAGTCAAAAGTGATAGAACTATTAAGTCACCAAGGATTACAAAACTATGTAGTGCTAGTTTCACTCTAGATTTATACTGCATGTGTTTAAATCCTAGTTTCTGCACATTGAAATGTTTCTTCTACTCCCAAATCAAGACTACAGTGACACCTACTGCAGGGGTAAATGGTAAATGAGCTTAATAATCCACAACACTTAACAGAGTTAATAGAGTTAGTAATCTACAAATATTAGCTACTATATTACAGGTCCTGGGGAAAAGAGGTACTAAAATTGTCTCAGAGATAGAATCTCTCCTTTTCAACAATTTAAGAGCCTAATCTCAAAAAAAAAAAAACAAAACATGAGTTTGGGCACTATCACCAATGATAATAAAATAGTAAATCTTGTGAACACATAGTTATCACCTCTACATTGATTGTCCTTAGGTGATCTCAAATCTTTATCTAGTCTCATAAAACTCTTGGCAAGAATAAGACTGGATGTTAGGGTTGAACAGTGTCATGTCAGAATTCATATATTGAAATTCTAATCCTACTACCTCAGAATATTTGGAGATAATCCCTTTAAAGAGGTGATTAAGTTAAAATGAGATTGTTAGGGTGGGCTGTAATCCAGTGTGACTAGTGTCTTCATAAGAAGAGAAATTTTGAACATTCAAAAACATAACAAGGATGTGTACACAAGTAAAAAAAAAAAAAAAAAAGGACACATGAGCACATGAGGAGACAGCAAGAAGGCAGTCATTGGTAATCCAAAGAGAGAGGACTCAGGAAAAACCAAGTCGGCCAACATGTTGATCTTGGACTCGACCTCAGTAACTCAGATAAAATAAGTTTCTATTGATTACACCACCCAAACTATGGTATTTGTTATGGCCACCCTAGCAACCTGAGACCCTCGCTCATTATCATCCCACAGTTTATAATAAAGTACAAACTAAGGCATGAAGATACATAATGACCTGCTTAAGATCACAGAAATTCTGCCAGAGCCATGGATGTACTAAATTCTACTTCAGGAATAGAGTTTGTACTTTTGCATTATATTAGTTCCAATATAGTAGCAAATTGTAAATGTCAGTTTTCGGTGCAGAGTTGGCTCTTGTTACGATCATGTTTTAACCTAGAATATGTTCAGTTTTGTGTGGATTAGCTTCAATCACTGGGCTCCTGTCTACTAATTGGCTTAAGAAAGAATTTGTTTAAGGTTTGGGGAGATTTTCATGAGCAATTAGGCCCTTTGTTAAATGTTAATGATCCTGGATCTAGTCTGAGGTGGCTATACCAGGGTCAGTGATATCACCAACTTAACAGAAAAAATAACTGAACTTTTCATAATTACAATTATTACATTGCATTCATGTACCATAAAGCTCCATCACTTCTCTTATTTAAAATTTTATGAGGAAAAGCCAATTATTGAAAAATAAAATTCAACCCTACATTTTTAGTACTTTGTAGAGAGAAAAATAAAAACGTCAGGTGATAACAAATCTACTTTTCTTTTTTTTTATTGGTTGTTTGAAACATTACAAAGCTCATGATATATCATCTTTCATACATTTGACTCAATTGGGTTATGAACTCCCATTTTTACCCCAAATACAAATTGCAGAATCACATTGGTTACACACTCACATTTTTACATAATGGCATATTAGTGACTGTTGTATTCTGCTACCTTTCCTATCCCCTACTATCCCCCCTCCCCTCCCCTCCCATCTTCCCTCTCTACCTCCTCTGCTGTTGTTCAATTCTCTCCCTTGTTTCCCCCCCCCCTTTCCCCTCACAACCTCTTTTATATAATTTTGTGTAACATTGAGGGTCTCCTACCATTTCCCTATGCTTTCCCTTCTCTCTCCCTTTCTCTCCCCCCACTTGTCTTTGTTGAATGTTAATCTTTTCCTCATGCTCTTCCTCCCTACTCTGTTCTTAGTTGCTCTCTTTATATCAAAGAATACATTTGGCATTTGTTTTTTAAGGATTGGCTAGCTTCGCTTAGCATAATCTGCTCTATCTTATGAAAGACAGAAGACAGAAGAGAAAGCAAGACTTGATATTGGTGTCAGTGAAAAATGCTCCTGAATAGGGCCTGTACAATTTTCTGGAGAGGACCCATAGTCTTCCAAATGAGATATTATCTGTTGTCACTTCTATGACAAACATAGCATGTGCTTTGCATGGTTCTACTCCTTTGAATGATTTTCCTGGGTGAGTCTTGAGATGCTGACCAGCAGTGGCAAACAATTTGCCTTTGTTTTCTTGGGATCAGCAGCCCCTGAACTCACAAGCTTTCAAATTCAAAGTGGAAGTGAGTTTGCAGAGCTCATCATTGTTCAGCTTTCCCAGTTTGCATTGCAGAATGAAAAGGACATATTCTGAAGCATCTTTATAAGAAGCTACTCTAAAATATACATGTGGTTATTACTTATTGAACACAACTGTTCTGAACTCAATGCTCTGTCCCAGTTTCCATGTGCTTATTATTTTAGTTTCCTGGAGTTAAAAATCTAATCTCATAGTGCACTGATATAATTCACTCACTAATTTAACAAACATTATTAATGAATCATGTTTATTATGTGCGCCTGGCATAATCCTGGAAATAAAAAGATAAAAAAATATGATCTATTCCTGAACTTTTGGGTGGTACAGGCACTACTCACACAAGGATGTTTAAGTATAAGCTTAAATGAATAATAGTGAAATAAAATGAAGGAGTAAGTTCTTTGGTAATACTTCTCACTTCGTGAAGTGCTCAATAACCCTATGTGTCAGTGGCAATTATACAGGACAGTGCAGAAAAACATTTTTATCATTACCAACAGTTCTCTTCTGGTCTAATGGTTACCATATTTCAATGATTTCCATATTCTGATAAAACATAGTTTATTTATCTTAATGCTGGTCAAATACTATGGAGCAATCCAACCTATTTTAGCCATAGTGAAGGAAAAGTAATTAAGACATAAAAATAAATACCTTTTGCATATAAAAGACATGTTGAATAATATATGAAAATATCTTTTATTAATATTGTTCCTTTAAGTATGGGAAATATGATTTACAGTGAACACCTGAAGTTTGTCAGTTACTGCAGCTGACAGCAGTGTGGTATCTTTTCTCCTAGGGTTTTAGAAAGATGGACATTAGTGGTCAACATAGTTACAAAGTTGGATTTTGCAAGGTCAAGGAGTCCTGTCAGGGTTGGCAGATAAATCTGTAATAGGTGTTCATTCACACAGAGGTCTCCCTTCCCAAAGGGTGAGAGGATCAAAAATGCAAATTTGGGAGACAAAGCTAAGCTTATAAAACAGATCACAGTATCAAATCTATTATTGGGCCAGATGAATTTCATTGAACAGATAGCTTGCTGCTTCTTCCAAATATATGGATCATGGGACATTACAAGTGGACTTCATGTCACTCTTTTCCAGAAACGAGATGAGTAACTTTGGATTGGGTGGGTTCGTGGTTAAGATTAATGTTGAACTGCAGCATGATAATTGAATGCTTCTATAACACTTGTAATCCAATTAATTTCTTAATTGGATTACAAGTGTTATAACTTAAACACTTGCAGTTGTTTGCCTCTCTCCTACTCTTCTGAATGCATACCTATGTATTCATTATGGAAGATTTAAATGGTAACATGTTTCTCAGACAATGACTGAACATCATCACTGTTGTTGGAAGATGTGCAGGTATATTAGCATTCATAAGCTTTTTACTGTAATATAATGAAAGAGAACATTTTACTTTTGGGAAGAGAAGGTAGGACTGGGAATTGAACCCACAGGTGCTTAACCACCGAGCCACTTCTCAAGCCCTTTTTCATATTTAATTTAGAAACAGGGTCTTGCTGAGTTGCTTAGGGCCTTGCTAAGTTGCTGAGCCTGGCTTTGAACTTGTGATCCTCCTGCCTTAACCTCCCACACCGGTGAGATTACTGGGAATTTTAATTTTTGATCTTATTCCTGTACATGTTGGTTCTGGGCAATTCTCTTCTGGTGAGATTGCATGGAGAGTACTGATGGGTGCAGTAGATGCAGAAAAGTGTAAAAGCATGTTTCTCATGTTGGCACTCACAGATGCACTGTCTTTGAGAAGGAGCTGCTAGTAAAAGTGAAAACAAATGAAATATGGATCAGAAAAGTACACACGGTAGTCTGTGGCTATTACTGAGAGGCAAGAATAGGGACAGATAAAAGGAGAAAGGAGTAGATAGAAATGAGAGGGAGAGTTAATGCTAAAAGGAGTAGAAAACATTGGAATGTTTGTCTCATGTATACAGAGAGATAACAGCACCTAGGATTTTGGTATTTTCTAAGCAGATTTTGCCTTTCTCGTGTCTATAAAATAGTGGTTCTTCTGTGGGGATAAATATTAAATTACCTGAGGAATTTAATAGAAATAAAGATATCTAAGCCCTACCTCCTAGATATTCTAATGTGGTAGCTGACATCCTGCTCAGGTGTATATAAGTATCTGGAAGCACCGGCTTCTTTGCCTAACTTTTTCTTCAGAGTTCTGCAAATACTATCATAGTATCTGACCTATTTTCTCTTCTTGAAATCATGTGAGCTTATTTTTTCCTCTTTATGGATTTGTAAAAAGCTAAGGTATCATTGCCAATGACTTGTTACATTAAAAAGAGTCTGTCAATCAAAGTGGGAAAGCACTTTCACAGTAAAAATGGCTAGTACTGAACAGAGACGTCACTGATGACTTCCCTGCTGTTTGTCACTTCTCTACAATCATGGAGAAGACAGTATCTTGCCTTTCAGTTCATCTAAGACAGGCAACTTAGAGGCTGGTGCTTTGAGGATAAGCTCTATGGGTTTTGACCCTAAAATGATTCTTTATTTAAATCAGTTCAAAGTTATTCGTGTAACTAAAAGGAGGAGCTCTCTATCACACATGGTCTTGATTACAAGCAACAAAGAATAATTCTGACTAATTTAAACAAACAAAAAGAACATACTAGATAAATACAACTTCTCAGAGAATCTGTTGACAGGCTGGAGGACCCAACCCTGCATTGGACATACACAAAGGAAAGTTGGACATCAAATAAGTATAAAAATGAAATCTGCTGAAACAGCCTGGCTATTCTGCTGTCACTGGCACTGGTACCCGGATCTCTCCAATGGCTTCTCATTGCTGCTATGAATGATTCCCCAGCTGTTCCTGCAATTTCGTTCTCTCCCTCATGACACATAGTCCCATATGGGTACCTCTGATGACTCATTCCAAGTCATATGCCTGCATGGAACAGGAAGAGCAAGAAGGATATAGTCACTTCAATCTGGTACTGGAAAATGAAGCTCAGATGAACATATACCTCTTTGCAGTTATGTTAAAATAAGAAGGCTGTTTAGAAGTATAGCCTTTAAGAAAATGTTTATGATAGATGTCACTTCTGATGCCCACTTGCTATTAATACATTGGCTAAATGGAGCATAAAATAGATTTTCTCTTTTGATAATAAGAAAACAAGTTTTAAATGCACGGTGCTTACTTCAGTCACTTATACCATTGATTGTTGTCATTAATACACATAAAAGTTGAGATTAAAGAAACATCTGCAAACAGAAAGTTTCTGGAATGAGATATCACAAGTATTGATTTTTTGATTAAATATTAGTCCATATTTCCTTGTGGCAAGAGACAGGCTGTTTGTCTTATATCATAGGCAAAAAAGTATATTTTTTAGAGATACAGGATAGCTGACATCAAGCTTGGATATGTGTGTGTATGCATATGTACACATATACACAGGTGTGTGAGAGATAAATGTTTGTGATAACTATTGTATGATACTAACATGATTGAAGTAAATAACCTTAGCTGTGAATTTCTAACTATCAGATCTGGGATTAGAGGATCAAATCCCTTTCCTGAAATAGTGCCATGAACCCAGATTTCTCAAATAATGGATGAAAATGTTTCATGAGTGGTTAGTTTGTCACTTATTTTTTGGATACCAGTTAGAAGAAGAAAAAAAGATCTTGAAGAGTATGCTCATACTCTTCTACGAAGTAATGATCATTTTTTATGATATCATGCATTAGTTATGTCTGAATAGTCCTCAGTGTACACAGGAGCTAAATGAAAAAAGATTCAAAATATATTTTTCTTTTTTTATTCACATCAATTTATGGAAAACTTTTCTGACATATTTCTGATGTCATACGGAAAATTGCAGAATTAAAACTGGAAAATTTGACACATAGCAATTCTTCACATAAATATCTTCCATAATGAATTTTTAATTTATGTTATTTTTGCTGAATCTAAATTTGAAGATTGCTGAAAGTAGTTTTGACTTATAATATAGAAAATTAGTTACTTTCCTGCAATTAGAGTTGATAACGGTACAGCTAAGAATTGCGCTTTTGAGCTCCATCCCCTTTCCTGAATTGTCAGTCAATTAAGCCACATGACCTTCCTTCAAGAGACTCAGAGCAAATAATCAGTGAAAGGGAAGAGTACCCTTAGTACTTTGCGGTTTTCTTACTTTTATAAAATGCTTTCCATTTGGAATACACAAATATATATTTGTAAGCACAAATGTGTATACACAAATGCATATAAAAGCACATGTGATTGCAAGATAGAAGCAAGAAACATATAAGGCACTGAATATATATTCACTGACTTATAATTAGATACATATGGACCTATCAGTTTTGTATAGGGCCAAATTTGTTTATCACCTATGTTGAAATCTACATAGAAAGTCAAATAAAAATGAGTTCACCAAATTCCTATTAAAATGTGAAAGATGAAATTTATCACTAGAATGACATAAAAAGAAGGCTACTATATAAACTTAAAAATGCTAGTATTGTGAAATATTAAAATGTAATGTTTTGGTCATTGTTAATATAATTATACATGTTAAACTTTTTCTATTATCTCAGGATTCTTAAATTCATTTAACCATTTCACTAGGATATGAAATTAAAGACATAAAATTTCAAATTGATCCGTTTTTATAATTTTTAGTGACTCTGCGGATGTTTAGTTGTTGGAAGAGTTTAGATTAGTGAAGAAGATGTAACTGAGGCATTATTTGTGGATTTTAATTGCCCCTGCCATTCTTAGTTCCAATTATAATATATAAATAGTGGAAACATGTCTTAGTAATAACACGTGTAGAAAGCTCTAGAGATTGGGCAACAAGCTAAATATGAATCAGCCATGTTACATAACTATTGATGCCAACTTTACCTTAAGTCACATCAATGAACTTCATAGGCAGGAATGAAATTATAGTCACTCCACTTTTCATTATATTTGTCATATCAACCCTGAAAATTTTGAGTTCCAAAGACTGAATTTAAAAAGAACATATCTAGATGCCCTTCAATAGATGAATGGATAAAGAAACTGTGGTGTATAGATACACAATGGAGTACTACTCAGCAATAAAAGAGAATAAAATTATTGACATTTGCAGGTAAATGGATGGAGTTAGAGAATACCATGCTAAGCAAAGTAAGCCAATCCCAAAAACCCAAAGGCTGAATGTTTTCTCTGGTAAGTGGATGCTAATCCATAATTAGGGGTGGGAGGGAGGCATTGGATGAGTGGAAGAACTTTGGATGGTGCAAAGTGGGGGGGGGGCATGGGAGTATGAAAGATGATGAAGTGAGATGAACATCATTACCCTAGGTACATGTCATGATTGCACAAATGGTGTGACCCTACTTTGAGTACAACCAGAAAAGTCAAAAATTGTGCTCCATTTGTGTATAATGAATTATACAGAACATTCTACTGTCACATACAACTGATTAGAACAATAAATAAATTCTAAAAAAGACATATGTCTATAAGAAAGTGAGGAAGATAATACATGCATCTGAAACTTCATTACATGAGATATAACTGAACTGATTATACTGTTAAGCTTAGCAAAGGAAGGGCTTAGGATAGATAAGATGGCTGTCTTCACTATGGCAAGGGGATTAGATTACTTTCTAAAGCTGAGGAGGCACAACAAGGACCAATGGGGGACATTTGAAGAGAGTGTTAGTTGATTGTCCAAGAATGAAGAACTCTCCCATTTATATCTGTCTAGGAAAACAACAACCCACTTGGTATTCTTTGGCTAGGAAGTGTTCCATCAAAGCTTTCTGTGTTAATGCAGGACTGTTCAAAGGTGAAAATATTAGATTATGAGAGCTGTAACCTAATCAGTAGATTAATTAATTTGATGCACTAATAATTTGAATGGATTACTTAGTGGTAACTGTACATGAGTGGAGCATGGCTGGAGGAAATAGGTCACTAGGGACATGCCCTTGGGGAATATGTAAAGTCCCAGGCTGCCCCCACCCCTTTCTCTTTCTCCTGCCTGGCAGCCATGAGTTTAGCAGCTTTCCTCCACCGTGCTCTTATGCCATAATGTTCTGCTTTGCTTTGAGCCCAGAGAAATGAAGTTCCCTAAATATGTGCTGAGACCTCTAAAATCTGTGAGCCCAAAATAAACTTTTCCCCTTCAAAGTTGTTCTTATCAGATATTTTAGTCAGAGTGATGAAAAGTTGACAAACTACTCCAAAGTGTGTGACCTTTAAATAATTTTTTTTAAAATAAAAATCAAGAGAATCTAAAATTTAAGGGCAATGGTTGGTAATTTGGGAGATAAAAAGGATGTTTGTCACATAAAAGTTTAATGATGCCTTCCATCAGCTCTAGGTTACACAGATTTAGAATGCTTCCAAATAATAAATTATAAACATATCAGTTTTAGAATATTGACAATACAAAACAATTGTAAACATTATAAATTAAGAGCTACTATATCCAGAAAGATGCATGACAGTATGACAAAAATGTTTAAAATAGCTTTGTTTTTCTCAAGAATTGTGGGTTCTCCCTTTTTAATACTTTATGAATTTAAGTGATTAATATTTTTATAATCTAAACAAATTAACAATACCATTTTCAAAGAAATGCCATTATATCTTTGAAATTGTTTTTAAAATATTCACTTGCATATTGCTACAATTCTCAAAATAAATGGATTTTGTTATTCAAAACACACTCAATTATTTGTACTTCTATTTTTTTACTAATTGAGCATTATGTTCTATGTTCAGTACTGAATGGTTAACCTTAATTTAAGTTATTGTGGATTGAATTGTATCCCCAGGAAAGATATGTTCAAGTCCTAATTTCCAGTACTACTGAATGTGACTTTATTTGTAAATGGGATCTTTGCAGACGAAGTCAAGTTAAAACCAGCTCATCCTGGATAAGAGTGGGCACTGATCCAATGACTGATGTTCTGATATGTAAAAAGAATTTGAACACAGTCACAGGGAAAAGGCATGTGTACACAGAGGCAAAAATTGGAACAATGCATCTGTAAGTTACAAAGCAAAGGACAACAGGCACTACCAGAAGACAGAAAGAGGGAAGGAAGGATTCTTGCCTAAAGCTTTCAAAGAGAAATTTTGGCCTTCTGGTCTCTAGAACTTGATACAATCAATTGATGTTTGGTTTAGTCAGCTTTTTCACTGTTGTGACCAAAAGAACTATTTTAGAGGAGAGAAGATTTATTTGGGGCTCCTGGTTTCAGATTTCTCAGTCCATACACAACTGGCTTTATTACTCTGTGCCTGAGATGAGGCAGAGTAACATGGTGAAAGGATATAGAGAAGGGTAGTAGCTCAGGACATGATAACTGGAAAAAGAACCAGAAAGAAAGAGGGGAAAAGGGAGAGAGGGAGGGAAAGAGGGAGACTGAGAGGGGGAGAGATAGAGAGAGAGAAAGAGAAAGGGATTGGGCTGGGGATGTGGCTCAAGCACTAGCGTGCTCGCCTGGCATGCATGCGGCCCAGGTTCGATCCCTAGCACCACATACAAACAAATGTTGTGTCTGCAGAAAAACTAAAAAAGAAATATTAAAATTCTCTCTCTCTCTCTCTCTCTCTCTCTCTCTCTGAGAGAGAGAGAGAGAGAGAGAAAGGGATCCAGACAACAAAGAAAAAAATGAATCCTAAATGCACACCATCAGTGACCAACCTTCTCCAGCCACACCCTATCTACCCAAAGTTGCCAACCAGTGAATCCATTCAAGTGATCTAATACACTGATTAGCTTAAGGCTCCCATAACCCAATCATTTCATCTCTATACTTTCTTGCACTGCTTACACATGAGCTTTTAGGGGACACATAATATTGTAACCATAACGATGTTGCATGAGTGTAGGAAAGATTGTGGAATGAGATGTACCCTAAATCCATGTATGAAGACACAGATTGTGTGACTCTACTTTGTGTACAACCAGAGAAATAAATAAAAAATTGTGCTCCATTTGTATGCTATGAATTGAAATGCATTCTGCTGTCATGTACAACAAAATAGAACGAATTAATTAATTAATTAATTTAAAAAATATGAACAAAGAATGTTGTCTGAAGCTGTCCGGGGTGGTGTATTTTTACAGCAATCCTAGGAAATGGATAGAAAAGAATGAATATAGTTGGAATTAGATATTTATTAAATAGAAAAATTCTCAGGGTAGTTTTAATAAAATGAAATAATAATCAATATTTTTCTACTTCCTAACAATAGGTTAGAAAACTGTAATAAACCAATTTATTTTGATTCTCATTATGGAAGTTGTTTTTGTATAAACTTAGGTAAGCAGTGTTTGCTTTAATTTCAATTACTTCTCTGAACAATCTTCTTTGATTTTGCCACATTTCCCTTAAAACCACCCAATTGTACCTAAGGTTTAGTTGCAAGAAATTAACATCCATGAAAGTTTGTCTCAAAGTCACATAATTCACTATTTCTTTAAAGGAGAGGTTCTTTATGTGAGTATATAGAGGGTTCATGAGTCCTGAAAATTACATATGCATATTTTGTCTACAGGTGGATAATTTTCTGGTTCAAGAATCTATAGCTTTCACCAGTCTAAATGGAATTAATGGTTTCATAAAGTGGTGAAAATAAATTTTCTAGAGATGTGGTTTTCAAAAAGAGTTGATTATGCCACCAGGAAATATTTGGCTTGTGTGCGTGAATGCATGTATGTGTGTGTGTGTGGTGGGAGGGCATTGTGTGCTGGTGCATGCTTGTATTATGTGATGTGGTGTGGGCTTATGTATATGAGTGCATGTGTGTGTATGTGTGTGTGTGTGTGTGTGTGTGTGTGTGTGTGTGTGAGTACGTGAGAGAGAGAGAGAGAGAGAGAGAGAGAGAGAGAGAGAGAGAGAACTGAGAAGCAACACTTGTAACTAACTTCTGATGAATAGAGGCTTGGGATGTTGTTCAACATGCTAAAATGTTAGAACATCCCACCATAACAAAAATTGTCTTGTTTATATGTCATTATTAATGCCACTCTTTACAAACTTTAAATAATCCAATAACATACACCTTCCCACCCAAAATTAAGACAGAAAATACAACATCCTCCTACTGTATTCTTTCAGTTTCCCTCTGATTTATTATTATTATTTCTTGGCATAACACCATCATGCAATGTCAAGGCATGTTATTAAATTCTTTCCCTGGGAAGTGATTTTATATGTGGTGGTGGATGATATGGATGGTGCATACCACAATGGCTTTGATTTATACACCTGTCGATTTTCTTTTAGTTCTCTATTCGTGAAAGATCAGTTGTCCTGTAACATAAATGGATAACTTGAAGTAAGATAATCTGTTTTCTTTCTTTCTTTTTGTCATTAGGAACATGCTAGGTCAATTTGAACACCATCTTCCAGTGTATATTTAGATAATAATCTGATTCTGGCTTCCCTTTTATTTTCTAGTGTCTATTTCCCCCACATCTTTGCTTACTAAATTGTAATCTTTTGGTTGACTTGTTCTTTGGGATGAGGTAGGGACGAAATAGATAAGTAAAATTCTATGTATCGTTATTTAATTAAAGCAATTAAATTGTACATAGTTTAGTCTGCTTTTGTGTTTGTGGGTTGTAAAACTGCAGGGTCCATGTCCATGCATTCAACCAACCACAGACAAAACATTAAAAACTGAAAAAGATTGTGTCTAGACTAAACATATACAGATTTTTCCCTTTTCATTGTTTCCTAAACAATATAGGATAGCAGTTAAATATTATTTACATAATATTTCCATTTTTTAGATATTATACACAATCTCAAATTTTTTCAGTATATAGAAGATTGTGCATAGGTTATATGCAAACACACTATCATTTATACAAGGGACTTGAGCTTCTGTGGGTTTTGGTATCCACATGGGTCCTGGAACCAATCCTTCTCATATCCCCAAGGTTGGTTACGTGTATAAGATTTCTTCTTTGTGTAATTTGTACCAATTGATTCTATATCAAATCCACTTCGTATTGCTATCCATCCTGAAATTATAGGCTATAAACCTTCCCTTATCATTTTTGTTTCTTCTCAATTTACATTAACTAATTTATTCTAATTCAACCAGGAAGGTTTAACAACTATAGTGCTAAAAATAAAAATAAGAATTAAAAAACGATTTTTTCTAAGAGTTTACATATTAGCAAGCAAGACTGCTATATAAATAAGTAGTGAAAGAGAAATATACTAACTAATGGGAACATGTTTTCAGTATATGATGGAGAAAAGATGGCATGCTCCAATCCACTAAATGCTAATTGACAGAGAAGATTAGGTATGTTGCTGAAAATTCTCTTATATTTCTCATTTAAAAAAATCATTCAGAAAGAAAATGATAGATATATGAAGTAATAGATATAGATAATAGTTCCTAGAGTCATTGAATTTCAAATTCCTTTAAAAATTTATCTTTTTGGCATTTTATCCAGTTTTCTATGACTTTTTAATGCTCCCATTATTCATCTGAATACTATATGTAATCTGCCCACTTTATAAGGTAACCTACTTAGGTCATTTTAATAAAAATAAACAATAAAATGTTCAGAGTTAGTCTGGGTGGAACCCAACAATGTGATTATTACCTTCTTCTCTTATTTCACATCATCCTCTCATTCCTTATCCACTGCTTATTCAGAAATATCCCAATCTGCTGTGGACACATCTAATGTGGGACTTAAAGTTGAGTTTCATATCTTATTAGTCAGTACATATTTAATAATCAACACTTTTTAAACTAAAAATCCACATCTAAGGGTTCTCAAGTGTTCTCCCTAAAAAAAAGAAAGAAAGCCAGAAAGAAAGAAAGAAAGAAAGAAAGAAAGAAAGAAAGGAAGGAAGGAAGGAAGGAAGGAAGGAAGGAAGGAAGGAAGGAAGGAAGGAAGAAAGAAAGAAAGAAATTAAGAAATTTCAGGTTAAGTGCTTTTGATAAAAGTTGAGTTAGTCAAAGGTAAGTGAGTTGTTTTTAGTTGATGGACTTCTTAGTCCCTTCATTGTGTAATATTTGACTATAGAACACCTAATTTTAAAGATCTGCATAGAATTTTCCCTTCTACTATGAATTTTTTAAGCATACTATAATATGATAATTAATAATCATGATTACTTTTCCAAAATATTAAAGTTTTAGATTTAGCCTTCATTTATAGGCATAATAAAGTGATCCATGATCCAGGTACTATTGGAAATAGAAAAAGTATTTCCAAGAAACTAGTTGATTTTAATATTTGTTAGGACTGTGTGATACAGAACAAGAATGCCTAGAGTCTTTAAAAAGAATAATCTAAAATTCACAACCAGTATCTTTAAAATGTAAAGTATCAGCCTTTTTAAAAATGAGGACACTCTTGTCAAATGCTAATCTTAGAACTACTTAACTGCTGTTTTAGCAGCAGCAACAGTGTTAGCGCTGGGAAAAAATAATGTGAAAATGATTTGTGCAATTTCCGTATGGTTCAGTTTATCAAAAAGGTGTGCATCACCCTCATTCATTCATAATTGGTGCAGTTGGGCTTCCAGTGTCTCTGGGCGTATGTGTAGATGAGGACTAGAACTGATCCTCATTTTATAGTTAAGTAATTGGTATGAAAAAGTGCTGTTCTTTCAGAATGTTTGGAATTCCAAAAATAGTTGAGAAATTTGCACGGATTAAATCATTTAAGTTTTTGATTAAAATCAGAGCTAAAATTTAAATGAAATCTAATTTGTTCTACTGTTAGGATATTTTTCCTTTCTATTGCATCTGTACACTAAACTGTGTTATCTGTATAATATTACTTCAAGTCATCTAAGTGGGAAAATATAAAATGTAACAAAATGAGAGACTTGATGAGGAAACTGGCCAGAGGGAATTGACAGAGGCCTAATGACATAAAGACTACACATAGAGGACTCTAAAGTTTAAAAGACCTAAAAACATAACAAAACAAAAAAATACCACCATTGTTCTGTATTAATTGGTTCTGAAGGTCTGCCAATAGAAATGAGGAACTTTCTTTCCCGGCAAACAAGAAGTGTTTTAGGTGAATCCACTTTCAGGATGAAAGCACTCAAGGATGACCACTTAACTTCATTTGCATAATAAATAAGGAATGAGACTCACTCTCTATGCCTGGTGTTATAAATCAATCCAGAGGTTGTGATCCTTTCCCCAAGGTTTGCCACCCTCTGTCCTTTGAAATGATTGGCAGTAAAAGCCTCAAAATGAAAAGAGCCCTCTAGGACTTCACAGCTGACTACCAGGTAAGGAGAACTGAGTTGCTTCTAGGATAAAGGATACCCCACATTATAACTTATCTTAGTGGGAGGAACCCTGGGCTTGGATGGGTTTTTTTTTTGCCTACAAGGAAAGCCACAGTTAGAGCATTGCTGTTACCCCGACTTGAAAGTGGCATCAGCCTGCATTCAGTGTGGCCTATTGGCCTGTCTTCATAGCCCCGGAGGCCTTCAACCTACATTGTAAGTACAGATTAGTAGTTAAGTTACTAACAATTAATCTAGGTTAGTGATGGATTGGTAATGCATTTTTTTATATATTTATTTTTTAGTTGTAGGTGGACACAGTATCTTCATTTCAGTTTTATGTGGTGCTGAGGACTGAACCCAGGGCCTCACGTGTGCTAGGCAAGCACTCTACCACACTAAGCCACAACCCCAGCCCAGCATTTCTTAATGCTAGATATTCTACCAATGTTTTACAGTAAAATGCTACCAGCTGTTCAACTAGCAAGGCAAGGTATATTTTGGGGGGAAATTGAGGCAATTGATGGCATATCCACATAGCAAGCTTCCTATCAAATGGGGCAGAAGTTTCATTTAAAGTGATGACAGTGTGTCTGGTATGAGGGCATTTGAGTAGAAGTTTAAAATGTCTCATTCATAAATCTTAGTTAAGATCTTCATAACATACAAGGTTATTCTTTGGGTTAGGTGTATTGATTTTCTCTACAGTTGAGAATGTCCTGGGTTTTGTTTC
The DNA here is from genome assembly GCF_052094955.1 of Ictidomys tridecemlineatus. Taxonomy (NCBI): domain Eukaryota; kingdom Metazoa; phylum Chordata; class Mammalia; order Rodentia; family Sciuridae; genus Ictidomys; species Ictidomys tridecemlineatus. The sequence continues at coordinate 119,980,170 of NC_135479.1, forward strand.
TGTCATAAGGGCAGAGCCAGAAATTCCTGCTATGAGAAGCTAATTCTATTTCTTATAAACTGTCTTCTCTTCACTGTGGTTTCAGAAAATCCTTTGGTATTTTCCTTTCCGATGTTTTGTTTCTTAAATTTCTTCTCCAGGGTCTGTGGTGCTGCCTTCCCTGCCTCTGATTTAACACATATATATACAACAGAAACAACCAGAAAAATTCCAGGGACACTCAGTCAAATGTGTTTTTTGATATACATTAGGGAATTCTAAGAAGCAAGTAGAAATGAGCCTTTCTTCCAAAATCAGCACTGTGATAACATGAAATCTATAGTCCTTTTTTTTTTCACTTTGAGTCTGAGATGTGCCATAGTTGTCAATGAAATTAATAAATTCACTTGCATTATTTATTTAGCATTGAATTCAGAATGGAGAGAATCAGAAAAAAAAGAAAGAAAAGAAATTGCAGGTAAAAGTTATATGTGCAAGTTTATTTCCAGAATATAATAACAGAAAATCAAACACTAATTCCTTCTGCACAAATCCTTAAATTTATATCTTGCATGAGAAATTCCCAGTCTTGAAATTTCAACATTTTATCCTCAAAACCAATTACAACAGGTGCTTACTGCTTGCTACATAATAGGATTTATGTAGATTCTAAAATTTTTAAATTTTAGGATTTTCATATGCAAATTAAAATGATAATAAAAATGATATTTAAGTAGGTTTGGGCCCAGTAGTGCTGGTGATTAAAAGGAAAAAGGAGCACATAGTCAATCCTAAACATATTCTCTCTGGGCAACTTGCAACCACACTCAGGGCTTTAGTTCTCATCTTTATGCCAGAGACCCTCATCCTACCCCCCAATTCATATTGCCAACATTTTAATGTCACAAACAGAAAACCCAATACAATTTGCTGTTTAAATGATAAAGGAGATACATTGGCTCAGAAGTTGTTAGGGCCCTATGCATTGTAAAATCACAATCTGGGCTCCTTCGGGATTTTTGGTCTCTATGACTGGTTGTTTGATAATAAACTTTATTCTGATACCAGCTTCTCTCAGTATTTCACAATATTTGCAGTAGTTCATTGTTTTATTTCTTTAATCAAACAATTCAAGAAGTAACAGCCAGTCTTTTAAGTGCTTTGTCCATTGTTTTAGTCAGCTTTTTCATTACTGTGAACAAAGGACCTGACAGCAACAATTTAGAGGAAGAAAAAATTTTGCACTGCTTGGCCTTAAGCTGCTTCCCTAAACCTGTCAGCATGGCAAGTAATTAGGCTAGTCAGGAGCCACACCTAGAACTAGAGATGAGTCCCCGTGTGTGGTAGCTCATGTCTGTAATCTCAGGGACTCAGGATGCTGAGGCAGGAGGATAACAAGTTTGAGGCCAACCTCAGGAACTTAGGAGGCCCTAAGCAACTTGAGTGAAATTTGTCTCAAAATAAAAAATAGAAATGTGGCTCAGTGGTTATGTGCCCCTGGGTTCAATTTCCAGTACACACACACACACACACACACACACACACACACCACACACACAAATAGAACTATAGGTGACCAGTCCTACTTAACCATATTATTGCTTTCTAATACAGGAGTAAGTAATCAAATATTGCATAGATAACCAAAATTTATACCATTCTGTATTTCTCCTAGTGTTTTCTATTTCAGAGAATGGTGACAAAAGCCAATATCTTACATCAGCATAAATAAAAAACATTGTTGGATAAAAAATGATACAGAATAATTTCAAGGGAATCATTTTTGGAAATACTGCCTGACATCTCAAGAATTTGAAATTTTATCAATCATGTTCTCTTGGTCCCTATTTCTGTTACTTTATTTTCTGTTTTCTCAGATTCACTGAATCTTTGTTTTATTCTTCCGCTACTCTCTAGGACAGTTGCCTATCCTTAGGTTACTTAGGAGAGTAGGCATAATTGACAAAAGCTGCAAGCCCCTAGTTTATAAGAGCTTGCACCTACCATTCCCTTAACTATGACTGATCACAATTTTAGTGTCTCAATCACAAATTCCTAGAAACTGGACAGTTCAGTTCCAGTGGGTGTGTCTCCATTAGTTCTTATAGGAGAGTATTGAACATCACATCATATATTAGACTTCCTTTTCAAAGGTGAGAACAGGATATCAACAGGACAGATATGACATGTTTGTGTATTAAGGGAGCAAATATTTTAAATTTTGGAACATGAAACCACATATTTCTCAATATTCCTAAGTTGGAAACCTAGGAATTAATGAAATATATATTTCTGTATACTCTTTTCAGTCTTTAAGATTTCACCTCTTCCCAAGGTAGCATGACAAATTCATTACCTTTATATGAAATAGATCTCAATCAATGTGCTTGTATATGGTATTTTATTTCATTAACATCCACATCACACGCATAATATTCTCATCCATCATCAAAGAAGACCTGGCTTTGTCCAGATTTGCTTCACAAATGTTCACCTAAGTCTTATATTCTAATATAGAAATGTGTACATAACAGCAATAAATATATTGATTTATAGTTTGATAGAAATGAGTCTTTGTTCCTTCCATTTTCTTCCTTTTGTATTTTTCAAATCATTTCTCAAATAATTTGACTTAAGAAATCCAAGAAGTTACACCTGATACATTTTTCTTCTTTCCTTTTGAACATTATTATTATAATTTTAATACAGACTCTCATTATGTTGCCCAGGCTATATGAAACCTAGTGGATTTAAGCGATCCTCTTGTATCAACCTCCTAAATGCTGGAATTACAGGTGCAAGCCACTATGTCCAGCTTAAATGTTTTATTTTTTAACTATCAATATCTTATATCTGAAAAAAAAGTCTTTAGTCAACTTATTAAGCAACTCTTATATAATAGGCAGTTATCTGGCTACCAGGGCTAATATAGTGAACAAGTGGTCCATTTACTGGCCATGTAGGAAAGTACATCCCTTCATTCAGAGAGACCAGCAGTAAACTATGTTGACCATTGATTCCACAGCTCAAGGACAGATTTACAGTAGCTCTGTAGAGTCTCAATAGAGACTGACAAGAGTGGGCAGAAAAATGAATAGTTTGCATTTTCCAACTAACAATAACAGTTTTCTAATTAGATTAGATAAAGTTAGTTATGATTCTGTACTCCTAGAAGACAGAAAAATCAATGAAAAAACTCAGACCTATCTAACTGTTGAGGTTTGAGAGATCCCTACATGAGAACCTTATACCACCAGAAATGTCCTGTTTTGAGTCTAGAGTCTTGCTTGAGTCATGGCAATGAGGTCTTGCTAAGATCTTGGTGCAATCACCAATATTATGAACTGAATATTCTCCAAAATATCATGAGAAGGGGGAGAAAGCAAATCTAAATCCATTAGATGCCTACAATAAGATACAGTGCCAACTTGAGACAATCTTAATCGAGCTTTAAATTCTGAACTTGGGGTGGGGTATTTTAGAGTGTTAGGACCTAACATGTCAATATTAAGAGAGTGGGTCTTTCAAGGTGGCATTGAGCAGAATTTTATGACACAATTACTTTGAATTAGAGTGCAAAGTAGGTGAGAGTCTTGAGATAAAACTTGTTAAGTAAGCTATTTGTGCATCATTCACTCATATCTTCCATGAACAGAAGCATTTCCTTGAGTAAGCAAGTTAGTTTTCTTGCTCTCAAAGAAAAGGAAAAAAAAAAACACTCCATCATAGAATTATTAGAATTACTGTGAGACTCTAACAACACAGCAACAGAAAAGTTAGTTTGTGCCCAGAATTATTTAATAAAATCATAAGAAAATATACCTGTTCCCTATAATGTTCAACATTGTAATAGATGGTTATTTTCATGTCAGATTTTAGATGAGAAAGAGACATATTAATGTAATGTCAGTTGATAACATATACTATGAAGAAAAATGAAGTAGACAAGGAGGACAGGGAGTAAGGGGTATTATTTTAAATAATGCTGTCAAAAAGAGGCATTTGCAGAGAAGGGATATTTGAACAGAGATTTGAATGAAGTAAGCAAATAATCCTCATGGATATGTTTGAGTGAAGGGGAAAAGGAGTACAAAAGTCCTGAAATGGTAGCATTTTTGAGGAGGAAAGGGAAGGCCAGTAAGCCTGGAGCACGATGCTGAAATGCCCAAGGGGGGGATGATGATGTCGGAGAGAGCAAAGGAGTCTGACTATGTGGGATGCCAGAGGCCATGGAGACGTTGGATTCTTTTCTAAATGGGATGAGAAGTCATTATAGGGTTTTAAAATGATGACTGATATGGATTGATCAATCAATTGATCAATCAGTTGATATAGGTATATATCAATTATTGGTCGCTGTGGCTGAGTGAGAATAGGAGGCTCTGGGAGGAGGTATCTGGCAGCAGCAGGGAGGCCACGTAGGAGGAACTCAGAGAAATGATGATTCCTATTCTCAGCAGGAATGAGAGAAATGATAGTTGTTTGGTCTAGGATGGTACTTCTGAGCTCCTGAGATGCATTTTGAGAGTGTAATTTTTAGACTTTGCTGAAAAATGTGGACTAAAGAAGATTCTACAGTTTTTATATTGAGCCACAGGATGAATGAACCATATTCTAAATAGGGGCAACTGCTGATCAACTTCAGTATTTTACTTTGAATCAAAAGAATGAAATTATCTTTAGAAAGAAAATTCACCTCAAAGCTTGAAAGCAGTGGATCAGGGAACAAGTAGAGCGAGTAGATCAGGGAACAAACCAAGAGATAAACAATATATGAAGAAAATAAGAGAGAATAATAAAATAGAAAGCCAATGACTTTGGCTCGATGCCTCCATATAAAGACTTCAGAAGGAATGTAGCGCTGGCATGGTGGCACACACCTGTAATCTCATTAATTCAGCAAACTAAGGCAGGGAGATTGCAAATTCAAAGCCAGCCTCAGCAACTTAGCCAGACCCTGAGCAACTCAGGGAGACACTCTCTCAAAAAAATAAATAAATAGATAAATACATACATACATACATACTCCAGAGGACGTTGAAAAAAAGAAACATTTTTACACTGTTGATGGAATTGTAAATTAATACAACCACTATGGAAATTAGTATGGAAGTCTCCTCAAAAGACCAGACATTGAACCACCAAATAACCCAGCTATACCACTCTCACGTATTTATCCTGAAGATTTAAAATCATCATAGTATATTGGTACATGCAAGCCCATGTTTATAGCAGCACAATTCAAAATAGCCTAGGTATATATCAACATATGAATGAATAAAGAAATACACACACACACACACATACACACGTGCGCGCGCACACATTCACACACACACACACACACACACACACATGAGTTTTATTCAGCTATGAAGAAGAACAAAATTATGTCATTTACAGGAAAATGGAAGGAACTAACTAGAGATCATTACTTTAAGGGAAATAATCCAAATTCAGAAGATCTAGGATCCCAGGGTCCTATATTTTCTCTTATATGCAGAAGCTATAGAGGAAAAAAGGAAAAGAAAAGGGGGGAGGGGTCTCATGAACATGAAAGGGAAATCAGAAGAGAAAAATGACCAGAGGATTGGAGGTATGGAGGGAGGGGGCTAGTGTTGGCAGTGATGTTGGCTGAATTCTCTTGTTATATCATGTGCATGTACAAATATACAACAACAAATTCCATCATTATATACAACTTAAATGAACCAATAAAAAAGTGTAAAAAGAGAAAAAAAAACATTAAAACATCTGTGGGGACCTAGCTTAGTGATAAAATACCCCTGGTTCAATCCCTATTCAAAAGAAAAAAATGAACTAATGTTTACTCTCAATCACTGGTCAGCATACAAGAACAGACACTAATATCTTATTTTGTTTTGAACTGATTTGTTTTGAACTGATATTACTCCTTCCTAATCTTCTAATAATGGGAAGTACAGTAGAGGCCAAGATAGGCCTCTTCATCCTTTTTATTTTTCCTTCCAGATACCCTAAGGCCAATATTTATATTCAATTTTTAATCTTCTTTTGAGAAGAAGCCATTGTCAGCAATCTCTAATCCCAGGAAAAGCTTTTAAGACACAATAGGGGAAGAGCAGAAGATGTTTTTTGATATGAAGTGACTATTAATGGAGTAGCTTTGAATTAAAGGCCATCAAATACCATCAACCATTTATAAGTGGTCTCTTGAATAAGAGAAAGGCACTTTTATGATTCTAATGTTTTAATGATCTAAGGGGAAATTCCTAGACACTGTAAGATAAATTGATATATTTTGTAAAAAAGGAGCACATGAAGATGAGAATTTCAACTCTATTTCCAGATATATATAATCAGGGTGTAGCACTTCTAAAGAAAAACCCACAAAATTTTATATATATTAACTCTGAAATATTTTGATAAGTCAGTTCAATTTACTTGTGCTCTTGAAATATCCTCAAATGCCTTATTCTTGAAATGAACTGAAAAATGGATAAATCTGAGGAAAATGAGTGATAGGACTGGACAGAGGTAAAATTCCTATTAAAACTTTTGATAGCCTCTTAAGTCTCTTTAAGCTTCTTCATCCTGGCATCATTTAAAGCCTTCTGTGATATGGCTTCAACCTACCCTTTCATCTCTACCACCAGGGAATTTCTTATATGTATCTAATTTCATCCGGTTTCCCTGAAATATTTAGGTTCCAAAAAAGAAGCCATTCACTGTTTAACATAAATTCTTATCCACCTAATATATTTCCTAATATATTTCCTTTACCACCTCTCTGCCTATTGCTACAGGCCCCAAATCCTCCCTGGTTTTTCAAGGCTTACATCAAGATTATTGACAGATCACACACAAAGATACAAGAGTGACCAAGCAAACTTAAGTTTATTAGACATAGAACAGTAAGGAATAAAATCCCACCTTGATATTACTGGCAGACCTACAAATGTGGAAGTCAGGGAGGATATTTGTGGGGTATGAAGTGTTAAAGACAAATTCAGGCAGTAATTAATGAGAAGATTTTCTTTAGGCTATTGCAATAGGAAACTTTTATTAATGAGGGACATCTCAAAGAAGAGAGAGAGTACCTGAGATTTAATAGTGACAAATAAAGGAGGGAGACAGGAATTCTTATTTGAAGGGCAGAGGCACTGAGTTCTCTGAATACCAAAGACAGATCAATTTCTTGTGATTAACCTTTTCTTAGAACATAAAATTTCATGGGCGTGTAGGTTAGAGGTAGGGTTGGGAGGAGGTTTCCAGAAAACAGAGTATAGAAAGTCAGTGATCAGAGAACATACAACATTGTCACGCTTCTGGGTTTAATGGTTGACTTTTGAGCAAACTGAAATGGCTTTAGGATTGTAAGAAAAAGCAAGATGAGCATTTTCAAGACAATCTTGAAGGATTAATTATTTTAAAAATATTTTCATTAATGCATTGTAGTTATACATAATAGTGGGGTTCATTTTGACATATTCATAAATATATATAATATTATTTATTCCATTTTAGTCCCTAGTACTTCCCCCTGCCTTCTCCTCCCTGCCTCTGAGCCCCTTTCTCTACTCTATTGGTCTTTCTTTAGTTTATTTATTTTAATTGGTGCATTATAGTTTTATATATAATTGCTATAATAATACAGTATATAATATTTTGATATAATATTTCATATTATATAATTCTATATTATCATACAATAGATAATATATTATAACATGTAATGTATACATCAATATACATAACTATATTTTCAGAATTCATTGTGATGTATTCATACATGCACATAACATAATTTGGCCAGCTTCTCTCCCCAGTTCTTCCCCTTTCCCTCTGCTCTTCCCTCCATCTTAGTCTTCTGCCTATTTTCTCTTGACATCCTTTCTATTTAGAGAGATCCCCTTTTTTAAAAAAAATTCTTTTTTTCTCTCTAGCTTCTTCATATCAGAAAAAACTACAATTCCTTGACTTTCAGATTCTGACTTATTTCACTTAACATGCTGTTCTCCAGTTTCATCCATTTACTAGCAAATGACATTTCTTTTTTTTATGGCTGATTAGCACTTCTTTGTGTATGCATAACACATATTCTTTATCCAGTCATCTATTAATGGGGCACCTATGCTCTTTCCATAACATGGCTATTGTGGACTGTACTGCTATAAACATTGATGTTCCTGTATTGTTATAATATGCTGATTTTAATTATTTTAATAGATAACAAGGAATGACTAGCTGAGTCATATATTTGTTCCATTCTTAGTTTTATGAAGAATCTCCAAACTACTTTTCAAAGTAGTTATACTAATTTGCAGTGCCACTAAAACAATGTGTAAGTAGACATTTTTCCCACATTTTCACTAGTTATTTGTATTATTGATTAATGTCATTCTAATTAGGGTGAATTAAAATATCAATAGTTTTGTTTTGTATTTCCCTGATTGCTAAAGATGTTGAACATTTTTTTAATATATTTGTAGGCCATTTATATTTCTTAATCTGAGAAACATGTTTAGATCTTTTGGTGGGCAGATGATTTTTTCATAAACTAGTTCTTTGAATAAATTTTTGTTTTCATAAATTGGTTTACAGAAAATTTGTGGTGCAAACAGTAATATTAATTTATTTGGCTTATTGCCTTATCTTCCTTACAATAATTTTTTTGATCAAATAGCTAACTCCTGTTAACATCACTGAGATGCCTTATTAACTCTAATTCCTGGCAATTAAGATACAGAGATATCAGTGAACTTTATTTTTTTGTCAATATAACTTCCCTATATCTTTTTTCCTAAAATGTTTCCAAACTCTCCTTTCCACTACAAATAGATGCTCAAGTATTGAAGTACTGTGATAATTGTATGAAGTGTTATTACTTAATTCCTATTAAAGTCATTTGTATATTTGTCTTACTACTATTCACATAGGGATTTGGAGGAATCAGAATTGTCTTTAATGTTCACCAATAGTAAAATTCTTTTCAATGCTCCTTCTTTGTTCCTTCAGCTGCCTTCTTTCTTTCCTTTTTTTTTATACACCTCTAAAACCCTTTCATCTTTTTTTCCCCCATCAATATAAGTCTAACTGAAAACCCAGTGCTCTTCAAGCTGAATCAATCTGCCTATGTCTGTGTGTCTCCAATTAGCTCTTGTTCCCCTTCCAAGATATCTGTGTGATTAAGTATTCAGCCCAATCACCTTGGCAAAGCCTTCTCGCCAAAAATGCTAAGATTCTTTGGGGCAAGAAGGTATTCCTAGTATTCCAGAGTAACAATAATGATAATAGTATTAATAATTATATTTTGAAGAACAGAAAGAAAGAGATGAGATTTCTAGGACCTTCTGTTGTCAGAGGGCAGCACAGCTTTCAATACAGAAAGGATGTTGTCTAGGTTTGTGGGACTATGTTTATAAATTGTGAATTTTGATCATGTCAAGACAGCAATTTAGTAGGTCATGATGTTCGTTTAAAAAAATAAAAAATAAAAGAACAGTGGCACCTGCCAGTAATACCAGTGGCTTGGAAGGATGAGGAAGAGGTTTGCGAGTTCAAGGTCAGCCTCAGCAACTCAATGAGGTCCTAAGCAACGTACTGACAGCCTGACTCAATAATAGAAGGAATGCCTGTGTGGCTTAGTGGTTTAATGCACCTGAATTTAATATCAAGTATCCCCCCCAAAAAAAATTAAAAATGAAAGAGAATAGCAACTAATAAAAAACACTATGTTGCATTTCAAAAAATATTATAATTATATTTTAAAATATTTGTATGGCAAATAACTATATTGAGGAAGTTGCCAAAACCAATCAGATTCGTTTAATTTTGTGAGAGGCCAAGCAGGTAATTTTGTACTCTTTTGACAGAGTCACAGAATCACAAGGCTCATGTGATTAATAGGAATTCACATAGCTAGAATTCAGATACCAAAAAATGTAATAGCAAGAATCCACTATTCAAAGAAAATCCTCTAATGTAAGCACAATGACCCCAACAGCATTATAGGAGCTGGTCCTTTTAGCTTTGGCATCCCTGATTAGTGAAATTAGTTTTAAATTACTTTAAATGTTTAGCCAGATCTATAATGTTTCTTAAACTGGACACCTATGAACTAAACGGCTTTCAGTCCTTTCAAGGAATTAATGATTTCCCCAGTTTCTGTGTTTGCTTTTCCCATTGTAGTTTCCTTATAAGTTATTCCACAGTATTGATAGTGTTTACAGACACTTTTCAGCTTGAATAATATTGTTAGTTCTTTGATTGTTTAATGAGAGATAAACTGCTAAATGCATTGTTTCTGGCATGTAAAGCACCTTGCATTACTGTAATGTTAAATATTTATTATCATGCTGTTTTGATGCTAACTATACTCAGTTCATATTTTAAAGGATATTTTGCATTTCATGGCTTGTTAGTTTAATAAAAGTTAAGCAAACTCTTGAATGCCAACTTGTATGCACAAGATTATTAGTGTTCTGAATACATAAAAGTTCCAAAAGATTCATGCATACAAAAGTTTACTTTTTGGTAATCTAAGCTTTACATTTTCATCCCTTCTGTTATAAATTAGGCACAGGGTAGGCACAGGGTAGGCACAGGGTAAATGAATATTTTGTTAAATAATATATATTTATTTAATAAAATATTCATTTAACCTCTGCCTACTGTCTGCAACACAAATAAATTAATACTATATACAATACAAATTGAAATAATATAGGTTTTGACTCTCATGTAGCTGGTGCTTCTCTTAGGCAGGTAAATCATAGATGTAATAAACTTTAATAAAGCATAGAGATATTTAAGTGAAGGCGACATCAAGGAGTGGAAGCTTGTAGACCAACTGTTAAGACACTAAGGCTTGATGAGCATTGCTTCTAAAAAGATCAATAGGAAAGATTTCACTGTCTTTAGAATGAATGAGCAATATGGTAAGCTGTCATTTTTGCAACAATATGTAATATATATATATATATACATATATATATATATTAATAGAATTCATGTGTGTGTGTGTGTGTGTGTGTGTGTGGTGTGTGTGTGTGTGTGTGTGTGTGTGTGTGTGTGTGTGTGTATTATATTTCTGGTTATATTTTTCAAGGCCCAAACTCCATCCTGAGTTGGTTAACAGTACACAGTGATAAGAAGTCTTTCTGAATAGTGAATGAATGAATGCAGAGAGGAAGGTATGATTCATGCTTACTGAGGGGATGCTATGTATCTAGAGTTTTAAAGGACCAGTGGGTAACTCACAGACAGGATTAACAAAATTAAAGGCTTATAGGGTGGTTCTAAAGCTTCTGCTCTTTAATTTTCCTAACACACCCCAGATAAGGGAATGCCTGGCTTGTGTTCCCAACCATTTCTCACTATCTACATTGTTTTGTAAGCCAGGAAAATCAAGCTCACTTTCTAATCTAATAAGTCACTGTTTTTAAAATTTCTCTTATCTTATTTATAGTATAGTTGAGAATGGATCTTTGATATTCTACACACGAAGCTTGAGGAGATCCTTGTTTTCCTCTGTTACTCGTCTTTTTCTGTTAGATTTGGAGAGCAGAAAGAGAAACTTCAGGGTTGGATATGGGAATTTAGTTTATAAGTGTAACTATTGTGTTATTTTTCTTTAGCTAATATTACAGTTTGTTCTTTCATGTGCTACTTTGGTATTATATTTACTCTAAATTTATTTTAACCTTGTGAATATCCTGCATGTCATTTCTCTCTTGATGACTCTATTGACACATTTTCACTTATTTTTTTAAAGATAGACTTTATTCAAAGAGAGAGAGAGAGAGAGAGAGAGAGAGAGAGAGAGAGAGAGAGAGAGAGAGAATTTTTTAATATTTTGTTTTTTAGTTCTTGGTGGACACAACATCTTTATTTTATTTTTATGTGGTGCTGAGAATCGAACCCAGCACCCTGTGCATGCCAGGTGAGCGCACTACCACTTGAGCCACATCCCCAGCCCCACATTTTCACTTATTAATTTCATTTTGTTCACTATGACAACTTATCTCATTTATCACTATAGTGGTAAATTATCATTGTATCTCCAATGATAATACAACACTTGGAGAGAATCAGAAACTATGAATGTGAATAAAACATTCTATTCCTCAGTTTTCTTCTTATAAACTAATTTATTTAATATCTATTATACATTAAATATAGGTAACACAGATCATCTTCAAAGAACTTAAGTTTTCAAGACATAGTTTTTAAGGTATTCTAACACTAGTAAGGGAGGAAAGATTTATCTCCTACCATCTTAGTTTCTGTGGCTGGGGCCTGTTAATTTAATTGGCAAATTTTCCATTAACTAAAGGACCTTTGTTAAAATGTATTTTCCACATGTCTGAGTCTAGACCAGTGATTTTTGACATGAAGAAACAAAGCTGTTTTAAGCAATTTAATTCAAAATGTAACAGAATAGAAGCTTCTAAGTCTACCTGTACTCTTTCTGTTCTCTCTCTCTGGAGATTCTGAAAAGCTTTCCTCCTGATTGCATAGTGAGTTATTGTTATGAATAGACAAGGGTATAAAACTAAATTGAAAACCACTGGTTCAGTCCCAGGGTACTCTTGCATTTGTGGCCCCAGAAAATCCAGTCCTACCCTTTTACGTTGTTTCCATGAAAGCAGTTTTAACATTGACAGGACAGTTCCAAGTAATTAAAAGGTTACTAGAGATTTCTGTTCTGTTTTAATGTGGGCTTAGAATGGGCCCTGTCTTTTTGTTCACATTGGGTCATTGAATTTCAGAGGCTGAGCCAACTCTGTATTGTAGAGGTAAGATTTCCTTTAAAGAGATTTCCTTTAAAGAGCATTATTAATGCCATTGATTGGTATTTTAATTCCTTATTACAGGAAAGATGTGACAATGAGTCCTATACTGGGACAATCTAGGAAAGGTCTTCTTAATAGTGTTCTTTCTGTACCTGAGCAGAATAAATTGCTCTTTGATAATATATTTGGAATAAATTATGAGGGTGGACAAACAATGATCTGTAGTTGTACAGTGGTTATTTTTAGAGTGGAAACTTCAGAAAAGGCAGTAAATGCTAAAATCTCTAGTTTATGCCATTCAAGGGGAAATGCACATATTTCTAAAACATTAAACTGGTGCAACTTACTTTGGATGGAACACCAGCCCCCGAGTGACAACAGCACATCAAAGCAGGAGAGAGATGACATTAAGACATTTGGCCTGTGCTTAGGGTGGTTTTTCTACAGAGGCTGTAATCAATATAATTAAGAATTTGGTCTGGGAAAAAAAGCTTTGGAATTGGAATCTATTTGAAGAGAAAGACAGACAGATAGACACCTGGTCACTGAGTTCTCTTAATGGCACATTTGGTGCATTTGGCTAAGTTGTAGGTAATACTTTAAAGTTTAATGATCTGAACTGGCCAATAAAGAAAAATGAATAATAATTGGATCCTTCACCCAGGGAAGAGAGAGACCCTTTAGGGGTGATTGTACATGGAACAGATCCCAGCAATGCAGCTTGCACAGGAGAGTCCATGTATCAGGGTGTGGAGGATTCAGCCTGGGAATATCACCAGTACCAATAGAACTACAACATTTTCTGTCATCTCTTGTTCAGATTCCTTGTTTCTGGTTATATAAAAGAGCTACTAAGTGACAAAATTGTCTGGTTTCACTTAAGAAAAAAAATTCTGAGTCTTTAAATCTTTCTTCATATGATTAATTAAAGGGATCTATAGCATTTGAAAAGCATTGACCCTCTTATAGTGAGGCTTTTTTTGGGGGGGAGGGGGGCTCTACCACTTTATATAAAACATAATCTAATTAAGAGAGAATTTTTTCCTAGATAAACCTTAGTTTAATAATTGTGATAAATGCAGAATTTTAATGTCTATATATTATTATCCTATTAATTTATAATTTGTTCACTTAAAACTGCATGCAGAAATCCCTATTTATCTGTAGTTTAGCTTTTCCTAGTTTCATTTACTCAGGGACAACTGTATTATGAAAATATTAAATACTATATTTCAGAAATAAATAACTCATGAGTTTTAAACTGAATGCCTTTCTGAGTAGCCGGATGACATCTAGTGTCATTCAGCTCTGTCTTACCCAGAATGTGAATCGTTTCTTTGTCCACCATTGCTGTATATGCTCCCTGCCCATTGGTCACCTAATCGTCATCCTGGTTATTAGGTTGATTATTGCAATATCACAGTATTTGTCTTCAAGTAACCCTTATTTACCTAATAATGGCCCCAAAGTGCAAGAGTAGTAATACTAGCACATTGTATATGCCTTAGTGAATACTTAAAGTGCTTCCTTTAAATGCAAAGGTGAAACAATAAGATATTTGAAGAGACCATATTCACAAAACTTTTGTTGCAGAATAGTGTCATGATTCTTTGATTGTTCTGTTTTATTATTAAATATTATTCTTAATCTCTTACTATCACTAATTTATAAATTAAACTGTATCACAGGTTTGTATATATAGGAAAAAAAACATATGATATGTAGGTTTCAGTATAGTATGAGATTTCTTGCACCCATTGGATGTCTTGGAATATATCCCTCCTGTATAAGAAGGAACTACTGCATAATTAAAATAGGTAAATATTTAGAACCATGTAAAGCTATTTATATATACAGTGTGCAGTATGGACTATAGGGATAATAACAGTTTATAAACCTGACTTTTAGGTAAACATTAAAATGATTGTAAAGAAAATAACTTATAGGTAGAAATATGAAGTGTATGGGAAATGCAACGGGTATAGTGTTGCTACTCCTTTACTTGATGTTTCATAAAGAATAATATACTCCTCAGTGCATGTATTCTTCATATTTGCTCTTTTCTCTTCCATAATATCTCTAGTTGAAAAGAAAAAAGTATTAAATTTTACATGCAAATTTTTAGTAGTTTGAAAATGACTAGGGGCAATTCTGCCTATTAAATTATTTTATTCCTACTATTGGTATTTTAAAATGTTGAACATCTAGTTTATATTGAAATATACAGCTATACTTTCATATTACTGAGATTTATCATATTATGTGCTTGTCAAAATCTCCATGTTTCTTTGTTACAAGTTGTTAAAGAAATGTTCTATTAATATGTGTGTTCTTGTCTCACAGTTTGATAGTGCTATGTTAACTGATGAATATTTAATAAAAGTATAATAAGAAGTGAAGCATGCATTAAGCAATATATTAAAATTTCCTCTTTGCTTATATTGCATTTTTATACCATTTTATTAACTTAGAAATATATACTGATGAATGTGAGGCATTATAACATTTTTCACAGGTGGGGACTAAATATATACCTATGACATGTCAGAAATTTCTAGAATTAATTGCTTAATTTATTTGGGTATATGGATAATGTTCAATACAGTCTCAATTTTAAGTGGGTCCAATTTAAGAGATACTTCTGGTGAGAAATTGGTAATTATTGTACATTATAATTATTTTTAAAATTATATTCACTTAATCAAATACCACAAAATTAAATTTGCCCTTACAGATTCAGCTTTACCTTTCACTTTCTTGCTTTTCAATATACTAAGTCCATAAACAACTTATAGACAGCTCGTTAAATATCCATGTTTAAATATGAATAATAACCTTCAGTTTATTCTGAAAACTCAGTTTCTGTTTTCTGAGCATGTCAAGTCTCCAGGAAGCAAAGAGAAATAACTTATGCTCTATCTGAATCATTATATTAGTTACACCATGTAGTAGCTGTTGAATAAAGATGACTAAATCTAAGAAAAGTCTAAATATAAAGACATCTTTTGACCAGTTTTATACCATTTGACACTTTAAAAACTTCTAAAATTAATAAATTGTGATATATATGATTGAGGACTTGAAATTTCCTATGTTTCCTATATTATCTAATTCTAAGTCAAATTATCAAATTTGTGATATCTTAAGGTTTGAATATCCTAAAAGACCAAGGGATAAAGATATTTAAAGTTTCTTGAAGAGTTTCCCTTGAATTTATCTGAAATTATTATCATTTTCTCTTTTGTGTCCTGGTCCTTCTCTATGTCCTCAGATTACATTTTTTTTCATGACATCTTCCCAGCAGTATTTCACATGAATTTCTTCTTTCTCCATACAGTTCTTGAACTTACATATTGAACTAAATAGTTTATTTCTCAATTATAAATTGCTTTGTTTTTTTTTTAAGTGGTTGACATTGTGAAATTTTGTTTTCTTCATAAAGCACAACTCGTAAATTGATCCATTCCTTTGGGACCCATTTTGGTTTCAATTCTAGAAAATGTTTGCAAGTGATAATGATATTTGGAAATTGTAGCCTCAAAATTAGGATCATTACATAATAAAGATTTCCACATAGATTTTTAAAAAATCTATTCATTTTTCTTTTAAAGAATGGTTTTGAATACAATTAGTATTGATTGATTCATTTATTCAAGAAATATTTATCAAGCATCTCCTATTGTGGTGGTTTAGATATGACCTGTGTGAAACATTACCAGAACATTCAGAGGTAAAATGATCAGATTATGGAAGTTTTAAGATAGTCAGCATATTACTATACTAATAGGGATTAACTGGGTGGTAACTGTAAGCAGACAGGGTGTGGTCAGAGGAGATGGGTTACTGGGGGCATGTCTTTGGGATTTATATTTGTCCCTGATGAACCAAACTCTCTCCACTTCCATGTTGCCACTGTTCTGACCTACTTTAATCTACCATTTCCTTCTGCCATGTTGTTCTGCCTCATCTTGGGCCCAGAACAATGAAGTTGTACATCTATGGACTAAAATCTCTAGACCCCCAAATAAACTTTTTCTCCTGTATGTTGTTCTTATCAGGTCTTTTAATCACATTGGCAAAGAAGCTGATTAAAACATCAGCCAAATGGAGTGAGATGTGGTTCCTATGGAGTATACATTCTCATGTGAGAATCTAGATAATATACGGGTTAATTAAGAAGTGAACAGGAAGTTGTCAGTTGACAATAAGCGCTATATAGGAGATTATTGCCAGGTGTCAGGTTGACTGCTTCACACAGAAACGTCAAGAAAGTCTTGTAGGAGGAGTCTTCTAGGATATTTAAATTAAGATCTGCAGGAGAAAATCAAGGGCCAATTATTTTAAGAGGGGTAATCACATTCCTAAATGTGGAATATTAATAAGTGAAAGAAGAGTCAAGAAGAGAGTTAGGAAGTAACCAGAAGCCGTGTCAGGAAGGACTTTGCAAGCCATGGTCAGTATTTGGATTTTATTCTGAGTATAACAGAAAGGCCTTGGAAATTTTTAAATCCAGGTGAGAAGATTATGGTAGCATTTATACTTTAAAAAATAAAATGTTATTTTTTTCAAAAGTACTTTTCATGTTATTAGTCATTATAATCATTATGTTTAATATAATGTTATTGCCAAAGACTTCTTATCAGTACCTTTTTATTAAATTCTATTGAATCTATTAAATTCTGTTATAGTCTGGGTATGGAATGTCCCCCAAAGGCTCAAATGTTAAAGGCTTTGTTTCCAAAGCAGCAATACTTAGAGGTGGGACTCTTGGAAAGTGAATGGATCATGAGGTCTCTGATCTCATCAGTAGATTCATCCATAGATGGATTGAAACTTGGCATTATTGGGAAATGGTAGAAAAAGTAGGAGGTGGGACCACATTGAAGTAAATGAGTGCATGTGGACTTGATGACTATATCTTATCTCCTGGCTCCTTCCTCTCTTTCTTACTGCTTTCCAGCCACCATGAAGTGTACAGCTCTGCTAATGGTACTCTGCCTTTACCACAGGCCCACAGCAATGGAGCCAACCAAACTTAAACTAAAACCTCTGGAACCATGAGCCAAATAAATCATTTCTCCTTCAAGTTGTTTTACTCGAGTATTTTGTAACAGCAAAGTAAAACTAACACAACTTCGTAAAGTAATATTTAAACTAATATATTATTCCCTTTAAAGCATTTTAAATACAATATTTTCTTGTGATCATATAAACATTTTATATGTGTAAGCATTCTTAATTCAGTTGTATCACAAGGTGCTTGAGTATAAAAAGAATGTATTTTGTTCACCATTTGCATTGTGTAGGCATGGTCAAACAGTAGGTATTCAATAAATTATTGATTTTGCAATGGTTATAAAATATTCTTATAAAATAACTGTGATTACTTACTGGCAGGCACATAGCAGACAACCTGAAAAAATTAAAAATTATCATTCCTATTTGAGAGAGGAACTCCACTTTGCATAATTACTAGTTTATATATGGTTTTATAGTTTTTTAAATATTTATTTTTAAGTTTTAGGTGGACACAATATCTTTATTTAACATTTATGTGGTGCTGAGGACTGAACCAAGTGCCTCATGCATGCTTGGCCATTACTCTACCACTGAGCCACAAACCCCAGCCCTAGTTTTATAGTTTTTTAAAACTTATATATAAAACTTTTTTGGTTAAAAATCCTGTATAAAGTGTGAAGCATTTAAAGAATAAGAAAAAAATTTACCTTCTCTTGAATGAGAGGTGAATTGAACTGACTTAAAAAACAAAGAAACAAAAAGCAAAAACCCAACTTTAAATTCTCTTACTCCGCTTATCAATTTCCTTTTACTTTTGAGTAGTCATCCTTGAAGATTGTTGTCTTGATGCAACCAACCAAACCTATGTGTGGCCAACTCAATTGCTTGAGCAGTTTCAGGTGAACCAATGACTCACCTTGGCCTCTGTTAATGTGCACAATGCAGGATAAGAGGAGGTAGTGCTAACAGCCCACCTCCTGCTTCCTCCTTGGTGTACATTCACCCATAAAATAAATTTCATAAGAGGGAGAAAATTTTGAAGCAGTAAGAGAAAAAATAATTCTTCTGAAAAATCATGAAGAAGGTTAAGAGAAAAGGAAGTTGTAGTTTTGAAATGGGAGTCAGGTTCTACCTAGGTCTTTGCATTATGTTTCTGGTCATTGGCAAGCGCCTAATTAGTCATATCTCAGATTTCTCATCTATCTGATAACTGTAATTTCATAATTACTTCAAAGTGCTGTGAAATATATAGGATTTTTTGCTTAAAATCCTGTATAATGTGTGAAGCATTTAAAGAATAAGATAATAACTTTCTAAATACTAGCTCTCAGAACAAACCATTGAAAAACCATAATGGATATGCTTGATTTAAGATGTTAGAAATTGAACTCCAGGTGGAACACTATTACAGAATTTCTGTTTGACATTGTTATTTTCAGTTGGTATATTTAAAATTGGCATCATTTTGCTTAATGCCAAACACATACCAAAAAAATTTTGGGATGGTAAGTTCTGGACTATGGGGAATAAAGTTCTTATTTGCAAAAAACATGGTTTCTCTGAACTTCAAGCACTCTCTTATGAACTTTTATTCCATAATTTAATGTGCTTTAGAATAGTAGTAATGCCTTGTATCTCTCTAACCTCCTACTGTATTTTTATTTGTGTTAGTGAATAAAAATATAATATTAACGAGGAAGTTTTTCAGGTGGTAGTTTAGAAAAGATGTGAATGCTCTCTGCAGGCCAGAAACAAAACACAGAACAGTATGATGTTCACACTGACAAGCCTAGAAATGAAGGCAAAACTATGTCTTAATCTGGGATTTAAACCAGTTCATTATCAGTTTTTAAAATAAACTATGGTAGAAATATATAAGTATTTGAGTCCTTTAGTCCCTTTAGGCTACATCAAAATACCTTAAACTAGATAGTCTATAAACAAAAGAAGTTTATTTCACAGTCAGGAGGCTAGGGAGTTTGAGGTCAGGGTGTCAGCAGATTCAGTATCTGATGAGGTTTCATTTCCTCATTTATAGATGGTATCTCTGGCTGTGTCCACATAGGATGGGAGGGATGAAAGAAGTTCTTTGGGCCTACTCTATAAGGGTACTAAACCCATTCATGAGGGTTCTACCCTCAGACCTAATTATGCCCCAAATTTTATACCTGCTAATATTGTTACCTTAGGGTCTATGATTTCAACATATGAATATGGGAGGGGGGACACAACCATTCAGACCAGAGGAAGAGGTTTTCTCCCTAAAAGCAAGTGAAACTAAATATGCTTTACTTAAGTGAGTACAAATAATTCTGCACATGACTTTAGGCAAAGATTGATCTTTGATTTATTTCTCAAGTCAAACTCTGCTTCAGATAACTATTATAATATATCTACTTTAAAATGCATACTTTTTTATTGTGTTCCACTTACTATATTTTTTTCTGAATTTCTCTAACACTTTTGAAGTGACTTCTTAAAAAAATGAGAAGTGAAGATAGACTGTTTGTCTATCTTACATAATTTGAATAATTTATTCTCCTAACTACTGTCTTACCCTGAAGAGCAGAAAATTGGCTATGGCCTGCTTTTGGAAAATAAATTTGATTTATGAATTTTATCAAGTTTTAAAACCAATATGAATATCATATATAAATACTTTTATAGACATTATGTGTAAGCATATTTGTTTCATTTTATTTTATCATTACCTTTTGGTACTGGGGATTGAACTTTGGGGCCGTTAACCACTGAACTACATCTCCAGACCTTTTTATTTTTTTGTTTTGTGGAAGGGTCTCATTAAGTTGCTGAGGGTCTCACTAAGATGCTCAGGCCAGTCTTCAACTTGACTTGCTGTCTCAATTTGCCATGTTGCTGGGATCCTAGGCATGCACAACTGCAGCTGGCTAGTATCCATATCTTATATAGCAAATAGTGATTGTAGATAGCGCATGTAAAAAAAACTATGTGTATGAAAACATATAAGTATATACATAAATAAATATGCCTACAAAAGCTGTTGTACCACATGTAATATTTTTGAAATGGCAAAAAAAAAAAAAAGATAGTTTCTTTGTGGAAGACTTTGGAACCTAAGTTCGATTAAAAAAAAAAAAAAAAAAAGTTAGTTTTGTGTTTGGAGTTCCAAGGGACATAGTTTCTAAATGTTACATTGTCATTTTAGTATATTTCCTGTGCATTGGATTCCTCATCCATTTGTCAGGTGAGTGTCATAGTGAAGCTGCAGGACAAAAGACAGGCAATATAGATAATAAATAATTGGGTCCAATTGGGAAAGTGGGGGATGGTTAGAAAGGAAAGAAAATAAAATGTTGCCTGTTTCCCCTCCTCCTTTCAAAGCCCTTCCCCCTGCTTCAACCTGTTGCTAAGGTAACTGCCCCAGGAATTGTTCCTCCTTGCAGGAGCTGTTGTTAATCAATGCCTCTTGGCCTGCTACCTGCCTGGATCATTTCCTCAATTGGCCCTTCCCCCTTTGCCTACTTGCTCCCTACCTTTTTGCTCTCCCTAGCCTGGTCTCTTAGGCCTGTTCACAAATGAAGGACAGGGGAAAGATAAGGGAAAAGAGGGCAGGGGAACAAAGAGAATCTATAAAAGGGTCAGGCCATTCCCACTTATTTGGACACCAGTTATCACCCCCTCTTTGTCCTCCCGGGAGAAGTCTGTTTCCATCTTTTAAATAAAACTTGCTTTCTATGCTTGCCTCAGCATTTCTCCAGGGTTTAATCTTCACAGTGGTCATCAGAGGTATCAAAAGTTTCTACACTAAGGTTTTTTGAGATGCTAAAGGTGTTAACATTCATGAAATGAACAGCATGGCTTCCTGCCTGTCCAATATATGGTGCTCAATATATTGTTAGCCCTTTCTGAAACACCTTTTACATTGTCTATCTAGCATAGCTCTTGAATTTTCCAGGCAGAATAGTGCAAAATAATACTTTTGAGGGAGTACCATTTTCTGATTCTTAGATAACTTATTAGTGAAATAGTGATGTCTTATCTTAGGTCAGTTCCCTAGATATAGAACTTGAAATGGAGATTCCAATGCATATAAATTATTGGTAGGAATATTCTTCAGGAAAAATCTATATGGACATGAGTGAAGCAGGACAGGAAAGTAGAAGAGCTAATCAAACAATGGGTGCTACTTTAGATAAGAGTCAGGCAAGAGGTTTCTGAACAGGAGACATCTGAACTGAGATCTGAACAAACATGAAGGAGAGGTTCATAGAAATAACTAGAGGAAAGTATGCTAGACAGAGCACATGGAGAATTCAGAGACCCCAAGGCCTGTGCATGCTTGACTTGCTTGAATCACAATAGGGAGCCAGTGTCACTGAGAAGTGAGTGATAGTAAAAGTGGTATGAAATGAGGCCAGTAAAGCACAGAGGGCACTGTTGTGCTTTAGTCTAGGTGTTAGGGAAATCATTACAAGGATGAAAGCAAAGCATCTTCATCTGATTCGATCATAAAAGGTTTAATTTTTATGAAAGACAGCGTGGGGAGGGAGGGAGCAATAATACTGCACCAAATAATTTTGTCTCAAACAAAAGAAAATGGGGACTTAGACTTTTTGGAAGCAATGGGTATAGTAAAAAAGGTGTCAGCTTTGGAATATATTTGAAGTTCAGCTGTCCGGATTTGCTGATGGATTGATTAGCTTTGTGCTTCTCAAGCAGTAAACCCTGGGATGGTTACATTAGCATTACCAGTAGCACTGGTGCTTGCATATTTTGGGGCCTCCCTTCAGACCTACGGAATCAGAAATAAATGACAGAGCCCAGAAATTTGTATTGTGATAAGCTCTCTAGGTGATCTCTTGCATGCCAATGTTTGATAGTAAATTACAAGTAAGAAGCAAATGATAGTAAAAAGCAAAGATGACTACAAAGATTTTACCTATGCTTGGGTTCACTGGGTTCAGACCATTTATGGAGAAAATGGAAAACTCTCCCAAAAAGAGTTGATTTAGGAAGAAAAATCAAATAATCTTTGATTTCTTTTCTTTTTGGTGTTGGCAATTAAATATGCTAAGCACAAGCTGTACTACTAAACTACATCCCCAGGCCTTGCTTTTATTTTTACAATTTTTAATTGTAAGATACTTGTAATATAAGAATTACTATCAAGCATTGTTAAGCATACAGTTCAGTTGTGCTATGTACAATTGCATTATGATACAACCAGTCTTCAAAAAATTTTCCTATTGTAAAACTGAAACTTTATAGTCACGAAATTACAACCTGCATTTTCCCTTCCCCCAGACTCAGAAAACCTCTGTCCTATTTTCTGTCAGTATGAATGTCACTGATCCAGATACCTCATCACCCTAGCCAGCTCAGGGTCCTCGAACAAACTGTCATAGACTTGGTGAATTTAGCAATAGATTTTTATTTCTCACAACTCTAAAGGCTGGGCGGTCTAAGATCAAGGCTCCAGTTCCCAAAAAAGCTCTCTTCCTGGCTTCCATATGGCCCTCCTGTTGCATCATCATCACAGGGAAGATAGAGCAAGAGAGCTCTGTGGTAGCTGTCTCTTCTGTAAAGGCACCAGTCATATCTGATTAGGACACCATCTTTATGATCTCATCTAACCTTTATCACTTCTTCATAAGCCCTTTCTCCAGTTAAAGACTAGGGCTTCAATATATAAATTTGGGGACAATACAGTTTAGTCCACATTACTTATATATGAGGAATTCTATGAGACATACATTTGTGTTTCTTTGTGACTGGCTTACTTTGTTTAGTAGAATCTAGTCTTTGATGTGTTAAATTTGAAGTACCTGTTTGACATAAAAGTGAGATGTCAAGGTGGCAGATGGCAGAAGAATATGCTAAATGATCATTTGTGTGCTTTTTTTGTGTCTACCTACAAAATGCCAAATACAGCACAAAGCTCCATATCAAATTGCTTTCCATTTCAAAGTGCTTTGAGTTCCAGATGTGAAAAAGAAAGGATGTCCAAGTTATACTGTGAAAGCAGACTTCTTTAGAATCCCTGCATGAAGGTTAAAGAGTCAAGCACAATGGACTTGGATGCCAACTGTGACAGCAATTTTGGCTGTGTTACTACCTGAGTGACTACAAAGGATTTCAAAAAAAAAAAAATTCTCATACTAGGATAGTTTTAAAACAGGTTAGGGATAATTATTTCCTTCTTAAAGTTTGTTATAAAGACATTGTGTATGAAAACATCACGAACATAGTACATACCTAATATGTATTTGTTAAATCAAAATTTAGCAGTTGTATATTTTTTAAATGTTAGATCACTATTGTTTTACTCTAGTGTTACTAAGTTTTGTTTGTTTTTAGTTTTAATATATTTTGATAGTATTTTTCTTGTTTTACAGTAACACATTTATCTTCAACCAATTTATATTTTATAAATTAAAACATGAGTTTATATATATTGTATCAGTAATGTCAGTTTCTGTAATTTCAGTGTTTTTGGAATGGAACCCAGGGCTTTGCACTTGCTAGGCAAACACTTTACCACTGAGCTATATTTCGAGCCCTATAACAATTCTCTTTTAAACAACCAACTAAAATTTTTAAAAAATTTTAAAAAGTCTTTCTTAATACTGTTTTGTGTGAGGAATTAAAAGAATACATTTTACAACATTTAATGTGTATAAAACATTTAGTTATTGTCTTTTTTAGCAAGAATACTAAAATGAGAAAACTACTATGCTATGACATGAAGACCTCATAAAAGAGAGACAAGTTTGAGAAAGAGGAAAATACAAAAGAGAATTTAAAAAAATTCCTTTAATAACCACTTATTTTTTTTTAAGGAAAAATGCATTCAATTATTGTGAAAAGACTTTGCTAAGTATGAGCATTCCACATCTTAGAAGGCAGGAGAAAATAGTTTTAAGAAGATCTGGTAGAGGGCTGGGAATGGTAGCGCGCTCGCCTGCCATGCGTGCGGCCCGGGTTCGATCCTCAGCACCACATACCAACAAAGACGTTGTGTCCGCCGAGAACTAAAAAAATAAATATTAAAAATTCTCTCTCTCTCTCTCTCTCTCTCTCTCTCTCTCTCTCTCTCTCTCTCTCTTTAAAAAAAAAAAAGAAGATCTGGTAGAAAGTCATTGCAAAACAATGTAGAAGGTTTGTGTGCGTTTGTGTGTGTGTAAGTGCGCATGTGCACATGTGTGTTGGTTACTTTACCAGTAATGACAATTTATAATAATTCTAGTAATGCACTAAGTGCTGACGTACTAGCTGTACTGGGTGCTGAGTGCTTTGCTTGCATTATTTAATTTGCTCCTTTCAATTTTCTATAATATAGACATACTCCCTTTTACATTTAGAAAATTCAAGGCTTCAGGAAGTAACTCCCCTATAGTCATCCTGCTGAAAAGAGACATCAATACTTTTTAAAGGAAAATGCAAAATTGTCTACCTCATCTTTGGTCTATTTGTAGGTCATAGCTTTGGTTGCTCTTTACTATTTATCTCAAGCACCTACTTATCACAATGTACTTGGTGATGTCAGTACACACTTACTGACTTCCTACAGGTGCCTAATGGGATACATAGTTCACTTGAAAGCAGAACTATTTGGCCCAGTAAGAAATTTAGAGAATGCTTTCCAGAATTGTTATGATTCATGGAATTACCTCGAGTCAGCTTCGAACTTCCCAGAGCGTTTTTAGCACTGTGTCCTAAGCTAAGCCCCATGGTGCTAATGTAGTTCTTTTCTTGTCATTTCTTCTCATTAGAAGATGTTGAAATGTTATATTGATTTCAGCTTTATGATGCAATACCTTTAAAAGCCTCATTTTATTTTGCTAACCAATATGAAGATGGACAGAACAAATTATCTTCATTTCAAACCATACAAGAGAGACAGAAAAAAATACAAAGGATAATTAAGTTACAAGAAGAGATATAAGCAAAAGACTTCTTCGTACATTCTAACCAAAATAATGGTTCTTAAATCTGATACGAAGCAAGCTAACAGTTGAGGATCTGCATTGGGTGCCAGTAAGCCTGGGGAGTGTCTGGGGTCCTTCCTGTACATGGTGTTCCTTAGATGCAACAGTGGCCTACAAAACCCTGCTTCACTCTAGCAAAGCTACCCTAGGCCAGCGGCTATTCAGGCCTGAGATTTTAAGGTTGCAATGATGCTGTCATCTACCAGACTTAGACATACTACTGCTGATGGTGTTACTTCCTCTGTCCAGTTCCAGGCTCTCAGCACTTAATTTGCTTGAAATGGTAATGTGTAGTGATATGCAATCCACATCCTTTTGCCCTCCTGCTTGCCAAGTCTGCATTTTTCAGCCTTTTCTCCCTGTACTCTCCTAAAATTAAATGAATTACCTCTGAGATATCCGAGAGCATTCACCTGATTTACAACTGCCCTGTAACCCTGGTCATAGAGAGGACAACAAACGTTTTTCTGCTACCTACTGACTGGTTCTAAATATATGAAAGAAAAAAAAAAATCATCCAATTTTTTCTTTGCCTCTGAGTTATCTTCTTTTTAATGTCTGATTTTTTTTCCAAAGGGAAAATTTATTAAACTGTTTCATCTAAGGTAGATTTTGTTTAAATATTTCATTACATATATTTGCTGCCTGAGACAGTTAATGTTGATTTCAACACCAGTTAGATTTTTCAGCTAATTTTTTTAATGCCTGGTAGTTGGAATGTATCACTGAAATGCTGACACCACATTATTTAAAATAGCATTGCCTGTGAGGATAGCAGAAGCTATTTAAGACAAACCGCAAGAAGGGTGGTGAAATAATAACCCAAGTTACCTTATGTCAGCCAATTCCTCACATGGAACAGCATTGTAAGGCCAGAGTTGTTATCCCTCACAGAGACATAAAATCTATGTCTTGGTCATTAGAGGTCCTATGGTAGTGTGGCCCAGGGGGAGTGTGCTTTAGCCAGTGGGATGGCCAAAGGTCAACGTCGGCAGTACTGCTTTACCTTTTCCCTATGCTCACAACTTCAATTCCACATGATCACAGTACAGTCTTTGGAAGGGCTCTAGGCTTGTTATTCTATACATAGTTTTTAATTCAGGAAGAAATGGGTTCAGTTATTGGAATGACCAATATCAAAACCATTAAAGTGGTGACACGATGACAAAGGAATCTATGGTCCTCTAAGCTAGTAAATTATGTTCCAGCCAACATTTATCTTCAACTAAAAAGATAATTTTAATTTAGTGGCAGTAGTTTAACAACTTTTTCTGTATGAACAAAGGCACTTATTCCTCCTTTTCTTGGTTAAATAGGGGTGTGTGTGCATAAGTAGACTGAGGATAGAGGCTGGGGGTGTGGGTAAAAAAAATCTAAGTTCAAAATCTCTGCCTGCCATTCCATTTTCTATCTTTTTTCTCTCTAGAGAGTCACCAAGCATTTAGTCTGTAAAATGTAGTAACAATACCTGCTTTTACTGATTTACAGGGTTGCACTGTGATCTAATGTTGTCTATTTGTAAAACATTAAGTCCTAATATAACTGCAGTGTACAATTAGTATATTTTAATAGTTAGATATTTGTCTATAAAGTGCCAACCCACACAAATTACATAAATGAGAATGGTCCTGAAGGAAATTATTATTATGAAGTGAAGGAAGCTTTGTTTTGGGTGCTACCCCTCCACCTTTTGGCACTTTGTTCTTTCCAAGCTGTCTCTTAATCTCTTAGTTACTTGGGGTGTCAATCTCAGTAACCCAAATTGAAAGCCTCCTGCTGTTGTATCCCTGTTCTCCTTGAAAAAAAGTAAAGCTGTAGTTAATTTCCTGTTTCCTCTCAATGGCATATACACAACCTTTTTTGTTTGTTTGTTTGTTTGTTTTGCATTAGGGATGAACCCAGGTATGATTTACCACTGAGCCATATACCTGGCCGTTTTTTATGTAGAGACAGAGTCTCACTGAGTTGCTTAGGGTTTTGCTAAGTTGCTGAGGCTGGTTTTGAACTCTCCATCCTCCTGCCTCAGCCTCCAGAGCCACTTGGATTATAGGCATGCACCACTGTGCCCAGCCATATGTAACCTTTTGATGGTGGTAAAGGCTACCTTTCTATATTCAATGGTGATCCATGACTCTGCTACTCTAATTACCACACTTATTCACTCTTGGACATTTTTAAAATTGTTAACATTTCTGAAGGTGGTATCTATTATTAGTAGTATTTTTTAATTTACCAAAAAACAAATGCCTTTCTAAAATTAACACTGTAACATAAAATTAAGGGAATCCTAGATTTATGAACATCTACCACATTTCAGAAAAGATTTGAAAAATGTATTTTTGGAGAGTTGATTCATTCACAGAATGACAGTTCAAAATAAGTATGCAAATAATAAAGAGATTTCCTATCAAGAATGTTCTTCACATCAGTGTCTCTCTCTAGAGGTAAACAGCATTAGTTTACATTAAAGCATATAGACTTGCTTTTTAAACCTTTAAAAATATAATTGACAATATCATATAGGATCATTCTGCACATTATTTTTTCATATAAATATGAATGTTGGCATTTGTTCATTATCAATGTATAAACAGCTTCATTTTTTTCTTTTATAGACTATGTATTATTCCATTGCATGGATGTAAATAAATTATTTAACATCATTGAATTTATATCAATTTTTTTCAGTATTGTATGAGGCATCAGATTCCTCCCATCTTTCAAAACACAGTTCATAGGTCATGAAAGTAAACATAAAAGACATCTTGTTTTTATGTATATAAGGCATTTATAATTATTTTAATATAAAATGGCACTTCATACTTATTAACTTTTTAAAATTGATTTGATGGTCTTTTCTTCTTTATATAGCAAATAAACTAGCCATTTGTGAAATGAGTTTTCCATCATCTTTGTTGATTATAATTTTTGTCATGCTAAGAAGTTATAATTTTACATGGTTGGACTAATTAATCTTTTGTCTCCAAAAATGTGTTTTCCAGTATGATATTATTAAAATTATCTTTCATTGTTTCCTCTACCATTTTATAATTTAAATTTTTACATTTAAAGATGAATTCATCTGGAATATATTGTGGTATAAGATACCATAGGGAAAATGATATTTTATGATTTTAGTGGAACTAAATCTCAACAGTTTCATTTAAATGTATTTTTACAGTTCTTCAATAACCACCTTTTATTTATTATTACACAAGAATTTAAGTGAAGAGAAAAACAAGAGAATAAATATTTTTTGCCTTCATGTGACTGTTGGTTAAAAAACTCTGAACTGTGATAGAGAAGGAAGGAGAAATGAAGTCCATTTCTTAAGGAGAGGAAAGAAGAACTTAGAGTGAAAGCAAGGGACAAATATCATCCATCTTCTCCCTTTTTACCCTTCTAGGTTGATCTACAACACTTGTTAGTGCATAAATACATTTTAAATTTAATAAGCAGTAGTCCAAATATAAGGTAACTTTTTTTCACATCTCATAACAAAATTAAAGCTCTGAAAATTAACAGAATGAGATGGAAGACAATGATTTTCACTTTGGCAATTCTACTTGTATGCAAGTAGAATAGCTATTCTTCACTATTCAAAGTTGAAAATACTTCATTAACACTCAGTAATTTGGTCATTAAATCTCTGTAGAAAACCTGAGGAACTGGAAACTGAAAAATCCATGCTATGGGTGAAAATTTTAATTATATGACATCTAGTTTTATCTGTGACCTAATTTTAACTTTAATAAAGACATTGCAAAATATGTGTTGTTTTTTATTCTTAACATTTTGAAATATATTTTGTATATGAGAAAGTCATCTGGAATATTAGATGACAGTGTTTAGGGTGACCTAAATAAGTGGTTTGAAATACTTGTCAGTAAACATAACTTCTTGTTTCCTACTAATGATCAACAGAGGACAACTGCAAGGCAATGTTAAATTGAGCTATTATATTGGCCTGCTGACATAAAAATACAAATACAAATTAATGCAACATGATACACATAGGAGCTAAGCAAATGTTACAGCTATGCTGCAGATATACATTTGGTTAAAACCAGATCTGGAGATCTAAAATTATTACAAAAAGACCCTGTAGAATCTCAAAATGAATAATGTTCAGATGTCTGAACGTGGTCTGTGTAATTGGATATAACATCACGGAAGAGAAGACAGAGCATTGCATTTAGAGTGATTCAATCTAAATTCAATCTAAAATTTAGTATTCAATCTAAATATTATTGCTTCAGGGCCTCGATCTTCTAATCTGTA
The DNA here is from genome assembly GCF_052094955.1 of Ictidomys tridecemlineatus. Lineage (NCBI taxonomy): Eukaryota > Metazoa > Chordata > Mammalia > Rodentia > Sciuridae > Ictidomys > Ictidomys tridecemlineatus. The sequence continues at coordinate 120,010,195 of NC_135479.1, forward strand.
AAATGAAGCTATTTTGCCAAGAGGATTCACCCAACTCTATCCTTCCTGTGGACAATTTTGGCATGCTAGTAAATCTTACATAAACCTTTTCTCAGAAACAATGCTTTTACAATGCTTAAATTAAAACATGGAGAAGCACAAAAGAAACCACTTATACCAAACTATAGTTACCCAATATTTGCATTTTTGAAAAATACAGATCCTTACATTTAACAAATTAAATAACAGAAGTCAGCAAAATGTCTCATAACTGCCATCTTTTCAAATTAGCAATGAGTTTAATGGCTATTTCAACATATTCAGAACAATGAAATGAGATATGAAAATACTGAATTTCATTTGATTACAAAACTTCAGGTATAGCTAGATACTACTAGGTATTTGGAATACTTCATAATTGAAGGAAGTGTGAAATTTTCAGTTAGAAGCAAATAAAAATAGGATATAGTTTTATAAACCCCTGTAAGTTCATAGATACTTTGAATTCATTCTGTGAACCCCTGAATAAGAACCTTAGGGCTTTAGGATATTTAGGTTTATTTCTCTATGAATACTCACTTGTTTATGTGATCTATTGCCCAGGATCATGTTTATAGACTTCTGAACTGAAAATACAGCTCTCTTTACTACTGTTAGTGAGAAGTTCATTTTTTCACAGGATTTTGTTGAAAATTTCTTAAAGCAAAGGTAACCCAATATCTAAGGATTAGTTATTCAGTGTAGCAGAACTCACAGGCAATCTATTGGTATTTAATAATTGTTTTTTGCTATCCCTAAATTCATATATTGTAGACTGAATCCCCAACACTATTTGGAAGTAGAGTCTGAGAGAGGTAATTATGGAAGGTAGAGCCCAAAGGAATGGGATTAATGTCCTTATAAGAAGAAATGTTGACATGGAATCTCTGTCTCTGCCATATTAGTATATAAGAGTACAACTATCCTCTGCAAACTAGGAAGAGAGACCTCAGCAGAAATTACCATGACAGGACTTTTTAAGTTCAAGGGTCATGAGAAATAAATGTATGTTATTTAATTTGCATGGTGTATAATATTCTGTTATACCAGTCCACGTTGATTTATTTACACATACACATACCCCTACACATACTATATGTTGATATCTATATTTTTCTATGTATACCCACTGGGGGCTTGAGGGAGGGGGGAGAGAAATGAATTGGATTATGCAATTATGAGGCTGACCAGTCCCAAAATCTGCACCAAGAAAGTGAAGAACTGGGAGAGCCAATTCAGTGCTAGTGTGAATTTGAAGGCCTGGGTATCAGGGAAGCTGATGGTATAAGCTCTGGACCAAAACCCTGCAGCCTTGAGAAACAAAATAAGTTGCTGATTCAATTCAAGAACTAAAGAAAGGAATAGACCAATATTCCAGCTCCAAGAAAGCAGGAAAGAAGACTCTTCCTTTACTCATGGGGAATCAGGCTATTTTATTCTTATTCAGACCTTCCTGGATTAGGGCCATTCATATTAGGGAGGATGATGTGTTACTATCTACCAAATCAAATATTAATCTCATTCAAAACCACCCTCCTAGATATTTGACCAGATATCTTGGTGCCTTATTGTCTAGTTAAGTTGACATTTACACAGTGTCTATATTGAGAATCATTTTTTCAATAATGTAGTCATCATGATCACAGATGGAACATTATTATAAAAAATGGGAAAACCAGTGAAATAAGTTCTTTTCTAGATAATTGAAGTCATAAGAATAATACTGAAAAGAAAAGAAAGTGATTTAATTTTACTCTAATGTGTGGAGTGTAGTTGTTTTATTTTGAATGTTATACTTTTTTTGCTGTTTGAATAAGTAATCAACTTAGATTTCCTATGCCTGTGGAATGAATGTTTATGTTTGCAGGGAAAAGCAGAGTGTGGGAGAAATGAGACATTTAAATTATTAAACAGATTATTAAATACTTTAGAAACTTGCCATTGTGTCTTGGCATCACTATCCAACTAATGTAAATGTTGATTTAATTTCTTTATTTTGTTTTTTTATGAGGTTTACTATGAGGTTTTTGCCTTGCAGATTAAAAGTATGCTTGCAAAGAGCATGCAGCCTTAGCATCAAGATGGTGATTTCATTTCAGGTCTTTAACAGACTTGTGGTGGGAAATTAAACAAGTGACAACCCTGGTCTTTGCCTGAACTTGCTTATTTTATGAACTGGAATAAAAATGCTTGTTATCAAATGTTAAATATGGAGCAGTTTGAACTCCTTAGATGAAATACTTAATATGAATTTACTCAGCCTTGTAAATAAATTTAAAAAGTTAATTGACCTGCACAAATTTGTTACAAACCTTCCCTCTCCCACAGTACTTATCTTCTAGTAATATGAAGAAAATTAGGATTTCTTTCTACTTCCCTCACAGATATTAGTTCGTATGGGGGTTGAGGAGATCAACGTCCATTATTTGGTATGATTAATCATAATCCACTGAAGTTCTATGTGCAAAGATGATTCATATTAGAGTCAAATATAGACATAGGATCACCTCGGATCTGTGAATCTGGCATAGATTTTAAAGTAATGAATAATGAGTATTTAGAGAATATTTATAGAATAAAATAATGAACAATGAGTATTTAGAACCTTAAGAGAACAGGAATGTTCTCTAATAGGATATCCCTACATAAAATAACTTTGGGTGGGCTTCTACCTTGCAAATTTAAATACTTTTTATCTAGTTTTCTCTGAAGTTAGGAACAAGAATACAAAAACAAAATGAATACAGGTTTCAGGGTAATACTGTGTTAGTCCATCATTGTGACAAAATTGCTGAGAAAAGATTTGCTCTGGCTCATGGTTTCAGGGGTTTTAGTCCATGTTCACTTGGCCTCAAAACTATGGGTCTGTGATGAGGCAGATCATCATTGTGGGGAGCATGTGGCAGAAAAGAGCTGCTTACCTCATGGTGTCTGGGAAGCAGAGACAGAAAAAGATACAGGGAGAGAAAGAGAGGTCCAGGGACAAGATACACCCTTCCAAAGCATTCCCCCAGTGAGCTGCTTCCTCTAACTGGGCTCCATCTCCTAAAGTTTCAACCACCTCTCAATAGTGCCTCTTGCCAGGGAGTAAATCTTCAGTACGTGAAACTTTAGGGGACATTCTAGGTCCATAGCACATGCTTTATTCCCTCATACTGGATTAACCGGGAAAGTAGGAAGTAGAGAAAGAGGTGGAGAGAGAGAGACAGAGAGAGAGAGAGAGAGAGAGAGAGAGAGAGAGAGAGAGAGAGAGACAGAGAGAGAGAGAGAGAGGGAGAGAGAGAAGGAGAAGAAAGAAGTGAGATAAAGAGAAAAGAAAGAAGGGGAGAGAAAGGGACAGGAATTGAGAAAGAAAGAGGAAAAATGTTGTGGGTTGGTGAGGAAAGTTCTCAGGGAAACCCTGTGTTTATCAAATCAGCAGTAGACCCCAGAGACACAATTTAGAATACCATGTTGTCCCTGAAGTCCCCAGTCTTAAAGATTTTACTCTCAGTGGATTTTGACAGGAGGCTTGATAATCAAGCGCTCCAAGCTCTAGGCCCCAGCTATCCCTTGGGCAACCCAACCCTCTTCCTTTGTACTATATCCCCCCATAAATATTTCATATTTAGCACCATACATGTAGTTTGGCAGATCTTAAACTTCAACATAGAATTTTGACAAAAGATGACACTGTCTCTGTCAACATCTTCATTAGGAGTTTATCATATGGCAAAGGTGACGAGACAGAAGTTTCAACAGATGGGTAAAATAGAGCAAACCAGAGTGTGGGAGAGAATGCAGGGACAGAATTAATGAAGGTAATGTTTGAGATGGCCTTCTTGATGTGCCTGAAAAATACAATGTACAAATAAGGCTGTAACTGGAAGAAACCATGGAAGTGGAATGTGATGGAAATATGAAAGTTATACAATGTAAGTAGCCAGGGCAAAAACAAAAAGACTAGAAGAGGATCAGTAATGTCTTCAAAAAGAATGCCCTGGGCTAAAACAACACTGAAGATAAACCAGAACTGTATCAATCTAGTTGTTAGAACAAACAAAGATGGATTGGAATGGGTTCATTTGTATAATTCAGGAACTTGCTTATATGAGAGGCTAACACTGTTTTTTTTTTCCCCCAGAGGTCAACTAACATAAAACAATGATGATTGAGTAAAAATAATGGAGAACATTTTACTTAAATATCATATTTGTTTTTTAAATTAATAATTTAGTAGACACAAATACTAGAACTCAAAATTATCAATTTTTAGTTTGTGTCACTCTTCTGTTAAGAAATAAAAAATTCTATGTAAGGAATGAATGCAGCTAAGAGTTGAATTGGATCTTGAGAGTTGTGTATGCAAAATGAAATAAAAGCCAAATTTTTATTTTAATTGATATTGAGTACAGTGCATATACTATCTTAAAAAGACATAGATGTCCTTACGGTAGAGAGAATGTAAACTACTTAAATAATGATTTTTAATTTCATTGGGTAGGCATTTAGCAAAAGTAAATGCCAGATTCTAAAAAATTTTAATCATGGCATAAAATTGTTCAACACTTTATTTTTCACAAATTCAGATGTCCCTGACCACCTTTCAGAATATTCAAATGAGTGGAGCAAGGTGAAAATGAGACTGGTGATTGGGCACTGGGGAATATCTTGCCTGCCCAAGATTTTCAAATGCAACTATGGGAAAAAGAATTTATTCTTGCTAAATGAATACCTTCAGAAGGTGCTGTTTTTCAACACCTAGATCTCTAAATAATATTTAGGATTTTTTATATGATATTAAGTAATTTATTTGCATTTCATGATCTAATACTTAAGAGTGTATCTTCTTTGAGCATATTCAAGATCCTTCTTAAACTGTCCTGGTTGTTATAAATCTCCAGGAGTCTAAAACTATCCAGAATAAATCAAGGAGTTAAAGTATATTAACTTTCTGTTATGGTTAGAATAGGAGATGTCCCCTTGAAAAAATTAATGCTGAAAGGTTCAGAATGTTCAGAGGTGAAATCATTAGATTAGGGGAGCTGCAACCTAATCAGTTGATTAATCTATGTAATGGATTAATAACTTGAATGGATTACTGGGTGGTAGCTATGGCAGGTGGGGCATGGTTAGAGGAAGTAGTCACAGGGCAGGGGGTGCCCTTGGGAGGTATATTTTGCCACTGGCTCCTTACTTGCTTTCTGAATCCTGGCTGCCATGATATCAGCATCTCTCCTCCACTAGGCCTTCCCACCGTGATGTTCTGCCTCATCTCAGGCCCATAACAATGGAGTCCTCAGCCTATGGACTGAACCTCAGAAATCATCAATCCAGAATAAACTTTTATTCTTCTAATGTTTTCTTGTCTGGTATTATGGTCATAGCAATGAAAAGCTGACTGATACACTACCATTTCAGAAAACTAGGCTCTGAAAAAAAGCCAATTAGTGGAGTCATCCATCATAAAAAGCATTAGGCTGCTACATCAGAATGTATGGAAAAACATTGTATTTCCAAACTGCTTAATTACCCTATATGTTTGGAAATAACATTAAGCTAAAACCTTGCATGTATACAAACACTCATGCTGCCGTACTATTTTAATTGATTTTACCTTTGTTGCAAAGATCTTTCTATCATGGCCTTAAAGAAAATTGAATAAGTATTGAACCATTATATGTTTAAAATACCCAGCACTAGAACTGAAAAAAAAAAGTTGGAATAACTAATTTTCTTAAGGTTAAACTGCATGTTTTTAAGTTTTTTTATGTTATATTTAAAAGTATTTTTGAAATTATATTATATCAAAGAAGCACAAGAGGTTGAAGAGTCAATATCTTGATTTAATGGCAAATGTAATGAGCACATACGTTATGCCTGGTATTAAATGTGAGATGTTCTTATTCTTATTGGCAAACTTTCCTCAAAAGTAGCTTCCCAGGAGATTGCTATTCTTCCACATTGCATCTTTGAGACAACTAATCTCAGAAAGGTTCTACATCTTTGGAAACTTAATTAAAGCAGACATTTTTAATCAATACTTCTTACAAAAACTCTTCATTTCTTTTTAGTTTTTAAAATTTTGTTTTTAAAGTTTCTATCACTTGTAGTACAAGATAGACAATTCTAACTTTGAGAAATAATAGCCTATCATCTTTTATTTCCCTCAGAGTTTTGCTTAGCTCTGTGGCTGGTTCTCTACGACTGATTGTAGTTATTGACAGATAATCTAAAAACATCTGAGAAAACATTTTTAAGAAGCAATGGAGAAAATTTCTTCTGTATTTTTGAAAAGGATAGCATACTTTTCAAAATTTTCAAGTTGAAGTCATTGCAGCCATAATAAAACTGTAACAAAAAATACTTTGGAAGCAACATCAACAAGCAAATCTTGATACCAGACAATGCCAGTCATGCTTCAGTGAGCATCAGAATCATAGGAAGTTATTTCAACACAGATTCCCATTCCAACCCTATTAGGTAGGAGGTGGAGCTTAAGCATTTGCATGTTGAACATACTCCTGATTAATATTGACAATATTAATACATGGACCACATTTTTAGTAGCACTGACTTAAAGATGACCTGGAAAGCACAGTAAGTGTTAACAATTTAAACTATGTTTTTCAGAAAAATAAGTTCAACTGTACCAGAAGAGCTCAGTGTCCAGAAACCAATGTCAGCTCTGTACAGATACAAGGTGATGCCGATTATTTCATCAACCATCTTGGAGTTCCCACCGTGCAGTTTGCTTATGAGGACATCAAAGCATTAGAGGTGATTGTTCCTAAAAATGCAAAACACACACAATATAGCAGATGTGCAGAATTTGATTTTATCATAGCTATTCGTCTTTCATACCAAATAGGTCACTATAGAAACTGGCTTCATTTAGAGTGTTATTCTTGTTGTTCTGAGGCTTTGTAATAGTATTTGAAAACATCAGCTCTTTTCAATAGTGTTGAATTCAATTTAAAAAGATTTATACTGTCACTCACATTTTCACAGTGTGCTTCACAACAAGAAATTTGCAGTAGTTGGATTAACATCAAAACATAATTGTAATCTTCAGTATTCACAGAAACAGATGACATAGGCAATAGATTCTCCTCTCCTTGCCCAAGGGAAAATGCATTTCATGTGCTCTGTGTTAATGTGAGTCTTGTGGATTAGCTACCCAAAGTTTGTCGATAACTTGCCTGCCTAAAAAGATACTACTTTTTTTATGAAAAAGGAAGGCTTTTTTCCCAAAGAATATCAGAAAAGCAAGATTCACATTAATTAAGTCTGTGCTGATCTATCTAGTTGAACTCAATCCTTCTAAGCTTTTTCAAAATAATGTTACACTAAACTGTGGTTTGTTTTTTTTTTTTTTTTTTTGGTTCTTGTTTAAATGTGGATATTTTGGGATTTTAACTTTAATTTACATTTTTTTAAATGCATTAGTGGGAATTCTTTGAAAGCTTCTTGAGTGGCCTGTTTCAGGTTATTATTACATTAACAAACAATGACTAGGAAATAAAGTCTATTTTATTTTCAGATATAAATATTTCTGAAAAAGAATGTTCAAATTATATTTATATAGGCTCAACTTCAGTTGTGCAAAAATATTATTTCTAACAGTTATTAGCAAGATCTATTCATCTATTCTTATGTCCCTGCAATCAACCTACTTTTCTTGAGTTTCCCTGTAAATAACTAATGATCAAGAGCAACAACTTAAATCTGTTAAGGGACACATCCTGGGTGAATCCTATTGTGAAAAACTGAATTCCTGGGTAATAAAAAGTAATTATTATGATTTATATATATTTTTTAAAGATAGTACTTTCATATGCCATTGTTTAAAGATGAGATACATTGGCACAGGTTTCTTTCATGCAAACAAATATATACATTAAAAAGAAGTCAATGTATTAATAAATTTACCCATTTTTAATTTTTTTGCTTGCTATCTCAATTTATTTTTTTATCTTGCTATCTTTATTCCCTGCATCACAGCTCATCCAGCTCCTTACATATTAACAAGTTGAATAATTACTTTATTCAATGTGTCTGATTCATTTTGTTTGGGTTTTAGGTCAATAATTTAGAAGTGGTTCGTCTAGTAAGATCTTGGTAGTGTCCTGACTCTGGACTTAGCAGACAAGTTACTGAGAATCTTCGAGAATTGTTTTTGTAAATTTGATACTTTGGAATTTTTATGGAATCTACTTTATAGAGATATAGTAACCATGAAATGAGATGTTGGATGTAAAGGTTTTAGTTAACATTGAGTTGTCATTAAGGTCCCATCAACCTTAGCTATCATCACAATTATTGTGTGATTGTAGATTCAACATAATAGTTGAATTAAAAGAATTTCTAAACTTTTTAGATTAAAAACACATCAGTGCAAGGGAGGAGATTTCCATTGTTAAGGAAAAAAAAAAAAACTTCTCAGGCTGAAAAGGCAGGATTTGATGAGGATCATCTCAGGGTTCTGCCTTGCTAATAGGGAGATTTGGAATCAGTAAAGTTCTAACAGTCTGAAGGAGTTAATCTATTTTTCAAATTATACCCAGAATGTCTAGCTCTCATCATCAAGATCATTTTATATTATATTATTGTTTCTGAAAAAGTAATTAAAATAGAATTCCCTATGCAGTATAACAAATGACCTTGCTTATATTGCTTTAGTGGGGAGTATTATTTAATGGATTTGTCCCTTTCAAAATATGATTGCTTATGATGAGATAATTTTGTGTGAACCCCCTGAAGAACAGATATTAACCTTTACTTTCTTTGTTAACCTATAATAAATATTTGTATACAGCCATTAAGAGGAATTATAAGTATTGAAAGGCTTTATCTATGATGCAAAAAATAGTTATGCTTTGTCAATTAGTAAAGCAGGCAAGGAATTTAGAGTCCTGTTATGAATTTGCTTGCATTTTAAAATATAGTTTTTATGGATAATCTTTAGCAAGATAGTTTGGTAGATTGGGAATCAAGAACTCTGATTTTCAAATCTCTGCATATCATTTAGCAAGTTACCTACAACTCTGGATCTCTACTTCTCTATCTATCTAATGAAAAGCAAAATTAGACAAAAAATAATGTCTATCACTTAATTGAATACTTGCTATGCTGAATATTTTATACTTACATTCTCACTTAATATTTGTGAGCTCTCTGCAACTCAGTGATTATTATTAACTCCTTTTATGCAGTGGATTAAGTGAAATTTAAAGTCAAGTAGCTTATTCAGAGTTAAAAAAGATACTAGACCAGAATAGAAGCTGACTTCAAATCTGTTTAACACTGAATTCCTGTTTTCAGCAATTGCTCTAAATGTTCCAAGTTAGAAGCTCAATGTAGGATTCAGTACACCAACATATTGTTTGCCCTGGTCTTCACTGGGAATCAGATATCTGGAAAACTTGGGTTTCATTTCTCCATGGAAAGAATCAACTGACACAGCATTTCTCACCAGCTTGCCCTGTTCTTTATCAAAGAATCTGCCATGCTGTTTGTCCAAGAGTGTAGTTAAAAAGAATATTTTCCTCAATACCTGTTTGTATCAAAAATTGGGAATTCAATGACCAACCAACAGGGCCACATGTTTTACAAGATTTGTGCCACTTACATTCCCTGATTGAACCCTTTAAAAATGGAACTCATTATTGATGCACTAATTTTGAGTAAAAGTTATAAAAACATTTCTACAATTCTTTGTACTTTAAAAATTGTGTGTATTCCTCTCAGTGCAGAGGTACACACCAGTAATACCAATGTCTTGGAAGGCTGAGGAAGATGGATCACAACTTCTAGGTCAGCCCCAGCAACTAAGTGAGACTCTTAGTAATATAGCAAGACACTGTATCAAAAAACAGAACACACACACACAAAGGGACTGGGGATGTAGCTCAATGGTGGAGTACCCCTAGATTCAATCCCTAGTAGTATCTTTTACCACCAAAATTTAAAATTATGTATTCTAAATGAATTACTGATCTATTACAGTGATCTGTGGGGAAGAAATTCCAAGATCCCAGTGGATACCTGAAATGGCATAGTGTACTAAAATCTTCATATACTGTTTTTTCCTACACATACACACCTATGATTCACTTCATAGGTGAATGATTAATAATGTAATTGAATAATCACAATAATATACAGTAATATAATTGCCACCATCACTTCTCTTGTATTTTGGGACAATTATTAAGTAAAATAAGGGTTACTTGAATACTTGCACTTAGACACTGTCACAGTGAACTTGGTAACTGAGGTGGCTATTGGGGGACAAATGTATATAGTATGGACATTCTTGAAAAAAGGATATTTTTCTTTCCAGGCAGGATTGAGCAGCAGGACAGTGTGGGATTTTATCATGTTACTGAGAACAGCACACAATTAAAAACTGATAAATCGGGTTTTTTTTCCCCTGGAATTTTGGATCAAATATTTCTATACTGTGGTGGATTGTAGATAATTTAAGCCATGAGATGAAAGAGAAACTATGGATAGGGGAATTATTGTATATTCAGTTTCAACAAGTAAACTCTGATAACGGGAAAAAACTGAACTGTGAGAAGCTAAACTGGTGCTTAGAGACCACATTTTATGGACACGTGGGACATTATTAGTTTTATTTTTTAATGGAAGTCGACATTTTATGATATCTGTCCCAATATTTTATGCTATCCACATTCCTAGCTGTAACTTTTCCCCGTGGTTTCTCTGGATACAAATACATGCCCCAGATTACTTAAAGTGGCACTCATTGTTGCCTTTTGGGGGGTACTTATAGTCTCATTTTCTAATAACTAAATTTCACAAATGCAAAGTAACCTATGTATTTGCCAGATGTTAATTTGATTCCTTCTCATAAGATATTGCCCTGTTAATTGAAACATCTCTGGTTGTAAGCTTCATTTAAATACCGTTTTAAATTTGTAAACACTGTTGCACCTGTTAGGAAAAGCATTCTGTGCAGATTAAATACAATGCAGAGATTGCTGAAAAGGAAATGAAAAGACAGATGCTTTCTGATTAAGAGTGCAATATTTATGACAGGCTGGTGGTCCAATGCACATTTCTTCTGTCACTTAGCAGCTGTTTCACATAATTTTTGTTCCAGATCAGTATATTTATTCTCTATAGGGCATGTCAGAGGTTCTGCCTTTCTTAGTATATCAAAAGATCAATTCATGCCAGGCAAGTTTTATACCACAAATTGAAGCTTGCTTCCTCACTCTGTTTAACCTTATATTTTTTGCTCTTCTGCTTGAAACATTCTATTTTAAACCCAATTTACCTCTATAATGGGGTATTTAACATTTAAATAATAATGAGACAAAAGGGTATAATAGCTTTGATATAGCAGAAATCATGGCATAATTGTTTCATTATCATTCAATAAACTAGGGACAGAAATCCAAATAGAATAGGTGTTTTGAAACTCATTTTTTTTAAGCTAGATGACATTGATGCCAATTCTGATTCTTTAAAAGATATGCAGCAGCAGCAGCAGCAATATGTGTGTGCACACATGCACCTGAACTTTAACATCTATGTAATTTTATGAGATAAAAATGATATTTCATTTTTGCAGAAATTCAGTACTACAATACACATGTGTAAATTTTGGAGCAAAGTAACTTGGTTGACATATGATACTTCATGTTTTATTCTAAGTAAAAGAATAATTTTTCACTTGAATTAGAGATCACTCATTACATTTTCGGTTTGGAACTTAGTCTCTGGTCTTTGTTATGTTAATAGGCACTAGTAGTTCAAAAGCCAGTTACAAGCTCAAGACTTAAGGAAATGAAACAGTTATTTTTTAACTCTGCATAAGAACTACTGATATTCTGTAGTATCTGATAGAATGTGTTCCATACTAACAGCAGCTACAAGTTATGCAACGCCACATAAGACTGAGATTTTATCTTTTCTATTTCAGAGTATGCCAATTGAAAACAGGAGGAAAAGGGGTTCTTTAGTATTCTCTGTAGCTCATTACTCTTCTTTTTAACTGATGTTAAGAAAACTACTTACAACATGGTATCACAACATATGGTATTATTATATTCTGCTCAGACTTGCTTTATGTGAGGGAGGAGTTTTCAACCATTTTTGGTCTAAAAACCCACTTACCTTCTGAGTACCAAAGACTCTTTCCCCAAAATTGTTTTTGTCTACATAATATAAAGAAATATTTATCATGTCAGAAGCTAACAGTTAATAACATATAACATTTATTCTTCACTTAAAAATCAATAATATTCAAATTACTTAAAAATTATTACAAATGTTTAGTGACTATAAATCATAATCAAAAGTAATACCAACTAATAGGAATAATTTTTATGAAGAATTATTTCCCAAGATAAAAACAAATAAATGAGAAGAGTAGCTTTTCTTTTCATCTTTGAAATCTCTTTAATATAGCATATGACAAAATGGCTGAATTTTCTTTTTTTTTTCCTTTATCTTTCTTTTGAGATGAGATATTGCTATGCCATTCAGGTTGGTCTCCAACTCCTGGATCCATGAAATTTTTCTGCTTCAGTATCCCAAGTGCTGGGACTACAGTGTTTGACTGACTGGACAGCTGAATTTTCATGTCTGCTTCTACATTTAGTCTTTCGTATATGTTCATTTGGTAAAAATATTTGAGGAAGATCTGATTTAATATTTTTTTCATATAATAATAGGTATTTTTCTTTGATAGTACCCTGAAAATTGGCAATTGTTAGTTCTCTAAAGGTCAATTTCAATGTGGAATCTGAATCCATATTAATTGATTTTTGTATCTCATATAATTGTGACGATATGGTGAGAATGAGAGTATAATAGGCATGCAATATCACTATTATGAAAATAATTTTGATCGAAGAGACACTCGATAGTCTCTGAACTTAGAGAAATGCTGATTTGGGGAAATGGACTTGGTTAAGCTAGTTTACTTTATTTTTATATCTGACATGTTGTTCGGCTTCACCTCTTATTCAAGGATTTGAGCTGTGATTCTATATAATGTGTATGTGTCTTTTCTGGACATCTTTGGGTATTGCCATCTCATCCACCTGACAAACAACATGAAGTAGAAAATATAACACTCTCATAAACTGTGGCTCTACAAAGAATTCTGCTTCTTAGAGGCATTTTTTTTAGAAGAGAAGGTTAAACCCCAATCAACAAATCAACAGTTATAGAGCAGACTTGAAAAGCTTTGATTGTACAATATATGAAATGCCTGTCACAGAGGGAGTGCTATTAAAGTTGCTGTATGCTTCCAAAAGCCTGAGGAGTAAACACAAGAAATTGAAATATGAGACAGATATTGAAAAAAAAACAACAAAGACTGGAAAAACTCTTAAGACTCAGATGGATAATTCAGAAGATCATACTTCAAATTGCCTAATATTTTGAAATGACTGCAAGAAAGACAGATTTCCCATATCAGTTATCCCTGCTTGGAATTCTAAATAAGAACATTTATTCTGAACGACTATCATCATCGGGTCAGAGTACATATGTATACACATATATATTCATATGTATGTAGATATATTATTACTACATTTTAACACTAATACTGTTTTCAGGAACTAATTGTGATCATTGCCATTACAATGGAACCTGTTTTATAATGAAGTTTCTGATAGCTTTAATAGTACTTGCAAAAGGGTTTACTGATAGACTGTGTTACAAATTTGGCAATACTCAGGGAAGGCAACTCTCAAATGATTTATTCAGATATTTATTAATTCAAACCCATTCATTTCTTTAGCCAGCAGTTATTAAGCACTTTATGCAATCCAGGCACTAGAATAGAAGAACAGAAATGAATGAAACATAGCGTGGAGGGAAAGCCCATTCCTTTGCATGGTCATAGACTAGATTTGGGACTCAGATATATAAACAATCACATACACTAAGTACAACAGAAGTTGATTAACTGACTTCCACATACACAACTTGTAGGATTAACTAACAATTATTCCTTTAAAGCATACTCATACTTTATGGAAGTATGCTTTCTAAATATTTGCACACTTATGTTTTCTTAGATTAAGTGGTATGCTCGCTGGGAGATAGTGATATTCTTAGATCTATATATGCCCTTCTATTTTCTTATACATGACTAGGTAATTTAATTGTTACATAAACTTGAGAAATGTGAATATGAGAAAAATTACTTCAAAGAAACCTATATTGATAGCTGTCTAAAAAGTGAGCTGCTAAATTGATGCAGAGAATAGCATACAACTCTCAAAAATCTGGGGTAATTAGTAGCAGCCTAGATGCATTCTCTACTCAATTTACTTTACAATTAAAAGTTTCACTTTAAATAAAAGGCAACTTGATAGGTAGATAATACATAATAAGGCAGGAAAGAAATTAGTGAAATTTTACTTAATAAGATAGTGTTCAGAGAAAGGGCATTGGTTTCACATCAAAATATTGGCCAATTAATATGCACTCACAGGTTTTTAATGAAAATATATTTTACATGTTTGGTTTCTTTTTTATTGATCATTCAAAACAAATAATGTACAAGCGAATAATGAACATACATATTGGGTAAGAGAATTTCTAATGTGCAGGGAAGTGACAGATGTAATATCAAGGAAAATCATATTTTACAAATATTCATAACGTGTGATGGCATTGTCGTATTTTAAATTCTTTAACATAATAATTCTTGATTTAATTCTTGTGCTTAGATCTAGCATATTTGAGGACAGTGCTGGTATTACCATGATGAGGAAATTGAGGCATAAGGCAGATTGACTTGGCCAACATCACTTATTTATTATGTGGTAAAATCAAATTTCAGACTCAGCATTCTATCACAGATTTCTGGTCTATTTCTCCTATTCTGCTGGTTCTCAAAATTTTCTAGGTAAAATAAAGTGGTAATAAAATGTTTTCCATCTCTCTCCGCATCCATAAAGCTGCATAATTCTATGATTTTTAATTCTATTTTTCCTTGTTTTATGTACAAAGGTACTAAATGTTTCAACTTCCATCATGTTCCAAGGAAAGAAATAACTGTAAATGGGTCAACTGAGGCTATAATTCATACATAATGGCAAGGATTGATATTAATGTTTCCTTATAGTAATTTATTCATTCTTCATGAAATAAAGTCTATAAGTTTGATTTGAATCTTCCCAAAGTTTGCATTTCAAATAAATGTAAGTGAATGGGCTAAATACATTATAGAAAAAAAAAGTCATGCTAAAATCAAGATATTCTAAACTTGAGTATTTAGTTTCCTACATTTAAGAAATAAAGATGTGATTATGGTTTTGCATATCTCTTCCTTCCTCGGTAATTGTCCATACAGCATAAAGGCTAACAGCTTTAATATGTTGCATTTATTCCATCCGTATTTCCTAATTTCATTTTGGAGTTAATTTTATAAGATGAGGAGATGGACAAGTTCATGTCTTCTAATTTCAATGATAATCCACACTTCTTTGAGTAGAATATTCTTAGATCTAAAAGTACTTGGGGAACTAATTTAGATGATTTTTAAAATGTGTAATTAAAATGTTAAGAGCAGTTTTGGTACCCATATGCTCTAATAATAAACTCCAGAGGAAATGGCAGATCTGGAGCTGGGCAGCTGTGGATGGTGACTACGGACCGTGGAGGAATTGCCTTGCCATTCCCTACACTTCACAACTTTGCCATTTTATTTTATTTGCATTTAGAATTGCAGCTTCTCTATGCCTATTTTACAGCTTATAGACCCAGAAGCTTATAATTTTGTATTTTTAAAGATAATCACATGTCTCTGTACAAAATAGAAAGAAATATATGATATTTCTAAAGTCTCATGTCAAAAAACAAAAAAATAGATCATTAGAAGCCAGGGCCACTTGGCTTATGAAGGTCACTGCTGCTTCCTCATGAGGGATCTATCTGGCTTTGGTACAAGTCTTGAGGGATGGAGTTGTCATTGGTCTCCTCTCATTATGCTTCTGTCCCTGTGATTTTAAATGAATAGAAAGAATTCTGCTGAATGAGGACAAAGCATTAATATTTTGATTTCTGCGGTCTCTTGTCACAAGCTCTAGCCTTGAAATTATACTGACCCAGTTTTCTCTTATCAGTGAAAACCATTTTAAGTCCAAAATAGCGTAGTGTTTATATAGTAATGGGAATTGGGCAAAAATAGTGGAGAAAAAAAACATATCTTTATGTACAAGGTCATCTTTAGTTCTTCTTTAAATAAGTACTGTGTTTTTAAATTTTTATTGACCATTCTTATCAGAGTGGGAAATTTCACATGTGCTGCATATTTGAGATAATTTCTAATTTATGACAGTTAATGCATATAGTTGATCCTCAGTGACCTCAGGTTCTGCATGAGTATCTAACCAGCAAGGGATCAATGTGTTTAAAAAGAATGATCTTTGTTGAACATATATAGAAGTTTTTGTCATTATTCCTTACACAATATTGTAGAACATGCATTTACATAGCATTTGTATTTTACTAAGTATTATAAGTGCTCTAGAGATGATTTAATGTATACCAGAGGATGTGTGTAGGTTATATACTAATGTCACATCATTTTATACAAAGGAGTAGAGCATCCAAGGATTTTGTTGTCCATGGAGATCCTGGAAATAATTCCCTGTGTATGTCAAGGGAAAACTATATAAAGAATCTGAATTAAAAGGAAATCTGTATTGTTAATACTAGGCACTTGCATCTCTTTATGGCCACATTTCCTAAGTCCTGTATGAAGCACATCAACTATCACTGACTGAAAGACTCTCACCAATTTCAGATTTTAAACATCCAAGTGGCCAAAGTGAGATCAGAAGCTTCCTTGGTTGCAGATGTGCGTGGCACAGATCCCTTCAATTGGCTGATTGAAAAAACTTACTGATTCATTAACTTTTATAGCATTAATCACTATTTTAATCTATTATTTCTGATAAAATAAATACAACTTCAAAGAGATTTATTACATTGGTAGAACCAGTTAAAAAGAATTCACTGCAGATTTAGTTCTCCAAACTCAGTCTCTTCTAAACTCCTATACTGTAAGTTTTATTTGTCTTCTTGTATCTTTTCACACCTTTTCTCTTTCTCTCTTTCTCTCTCCTCTTTGACTGATTGCACCTTTTCTGCACATGTGATCTTGCTCTGCATGTACTTTACTTCTTTATTAGCTTTCTCTGTGTTATTTTATGCATCCTCCTCCCCCATTTTCTCTACTTTCAGGTTATTTTTCCTTTTCTATCAGTGATTGGATAAGGGGAACTTAACTACTGAGCCACATCCCTGGCCTTTTTTCGAATTTTGAAACAAGATCTCCCCAATTTGCTTATGTCCTTGTGTATTAGGGTTCTCTAGAGGAACAGAATCATCAGGAAGTATATTTATAAAAAGGGAATTTATTATGTTGGCTTACATGACCAAAAGCTGGCAATCTGCAGGCTGGAGAACTAGAAGAACCAGCCCAAGAGGCTGAAGCCCCAGAACAAGAGAGATCGACAGTGTTACCCTAGTTGGAGACCAAAGGCTTCTGGGAAATCACTGGCAGAGTCTGCTTTGAAACAGAAGAAGCCAGAGCCCTATATCCTATATCCTATATCCTCAGAATATCTATATCCTCAGAGGGTCCCAGCAGCAATCAAGAACCTGTTCAAGAAGAATGAAGCTTGCACCTGCTGGTGCTTCTTTCTTCTTCCAATTTTTATTCCATCTAAGCCATCATCATATTGGCTGGTGTTGCCCACACCCTGGGAGGGTCTCCATTTCAGTTGGCTCTCCCACATTCCAATCATTCCTAGACACACACTCATTGACACACCCATAAGTCTCTTAATCATGGGGCATCTCTTAATTCAATCGAGTGACAATTCAAATTAACCATTACACTTTGCTAAATTGCTGAGGCTGGCTTTGAATTTGCAATCCTCCAGTCTCAGCCACCATAGCCCTTAGATTTCAGGAGAGCACCACCATGCCCAACATCTCCATTTTCAATTTTTCGGTTGACCCTAAAACTCAGTGTATATCCACTGACATGTTTTAATTTACTCACAGGTAATAAAAATTGGCCTTCTGCCTTTGCAGGATATTGAAGCAACAGTACAAATGGAGGCCTACCAACATAAAACATGGCTAAATACTGAATGTTTAAATTTTATAAATGAAGCTAAAAACTGTCAAATATAATATTTTCTGTCCTCCTAATTTGAAGAATTATTATTTAATATGAGTGGGAAGGTTGGGCTAGGATTTCATGATCTCAGACCCCTGAGAATTCCATGCTAATATGTGATAAAAATAAATAAATAAAATAAAAGAGACTCTTGAGCCTCTTTTTTTTTTTTTTCTGCCTGCCCTTCCCTCTGTCACATACTTTGAGGGGCTTCATATAGTATGTGTGGACACCTCAGTTTGCCCTTTGGTATACAGTCCATAACCCCCACAAATAGCTGCTTCTCACCTTCTCCTTGAGCTTTGTGTTACACCCAGAGCAACAGTCTTCCCCCAAGAGTATGAACCTGGAAAAGAGGGCTGCTCAGTCTGGGAACTTTGGAACTTCAGAGCTCAGGGTAACTACAACTTGATATCTGGAAGGAGGGTCACAGACTTAGACTGAACACTTCTGTTGATTTAGAATCAAAGACTTTGGAAATAAGAAATGCCTGTACTCTAAACTATAGGTATGCCAAATGACAGAATGTCCTGGTAGGAAGATTACATAGTCTTAAGTAATTCTGCTCAGGTTTTCTGAGTCTGTTACCTAAGATTTGTTGTTAAAAAATCTAGATACCTGAATCAATTATCACAGGGTCACTGCAATCTCAGTTGGGTGTGGTTCTAACCTGGGTTTTAAAAGGTGTGGCTTAATGACCTTGAAGTTATGGGGTACTTAGTACAACAAATAATATCCAGGACATACTTGAAAATGTGTTCCAAATTATCAATCTTAGAATGGAATAAAAATAAGTAAAAAAAAAAATTAAATGAAGACTCGTAGGCACAGTATTTAGGAAGTGTGTTATTAGCAAGAACTGATTTTAGGAGACTTTCTAACCAAAGAATGCATAATTGAACTGTGAACAAACTCTGGGCAAGCTTCAAGTGCAAACTCATTGCTATAAACCCTGTTTTTATTTATTTTTCCTATATAGTAGACATTAAACCCACGGGCACTCAAACAATGAGCCACATCCCCAGCCATTTTTTTTTTTTTTTAATTTTGAGACAGAGTTCCAATAAATTGCTTTGGGCCTGGCTCTGAGTCTGACTTTGAACTCCTGATTCTTCTGCTTCAGTCTCCCAACCGCTGGGATTACACACATATGCAACTACCCCTTGTTGTAAACTCCATTTCAGAGATTATGGCATGTACTACTGAGAAAAGTTTATGATACAGGTATATGTTATAATCACAAATTGTGTTTATGCATACCAAAATTTTTGAGAAAAGACTTATCTTCAGATATTTTCAACAGAGGATCCTAAAATTTACATGTTAAAATCTTAATGGGAAACAGACATAAATTCTAACTAAAATAGTGGAAAGGAATTAGGGAATATTGGCTAAGAATTCAGCTAAATTAATCCAGGTTTCTTAATGTATTGGTAGTAATAGTTAAACCTTACAAAGAAAAGCTTATTATATTATGTAGTATAATATAAATAAAATATTATGCCAGAAACTAAGTAGTTGTACTCTTTACTTGAAACATAGTTATTAGTAATTTTGCACTGGTCAAATTATATCAAATGAATGCTAGCTTGCATTTTTATTGTAATATTTTACTGAACATTTTAGACTCAATTTTAATTCTTGTGCCTAGTTCTAGAATAAATTCCTAGGAATAAGTTCTGGGTCCAAGTGTTTTAAGCTATTATTAATATTTGGATCATAGTTACTATGTGCTTACACAATCCTTTTTTTCGTTTCTCTTTTTCTTTCTTTAATCAAATTTAGATCATGTTTTATTCATGGCATTCCTATTTATTTATTCTAAATAATGTTAATATATTTTCCATGTTATTTTAAAACATAATAGTCCATTATATGATTTTATCATAATTTATGTGACTATTCACCTACTGTATTATAAAGTTTGCTTGCATTTTATTACAAACACTCTTTTACTGAACATTTTAGACTCAATTTTCATTCTTGTGCCTAGTTGTGGAATAAATTCCTAGGTATAAGGTTTGGGTTAAAGAATAAATATTTTAAGCCCCTTGATGTATAGAGAAAATGAATTTCCTGATAGAGGTACGTTTTAGAACCTTTATGGCGAAGATCAGAGTGTTCTTAAAGTTACTGTTGCTGTCAGTGTGCATTTAAAAACCTGTTGTTTCAATTGATTTTCTCTTATATTAACTTATAAAACATTAATTTGCTGACATGTTGAAATATTTTGTAAGGAATATTTAATTTTAAGTCTGTATTTGGTAATGAATGTTAGCCTATGTTTAGATATTAAGTATTCTTCCAGATATAGAAATAGAAATGATATAGCACAGATTTTAATTTTGAGGGCCTACTATAAGAAATTACAAATTTGTAATTAATTTAATAATTGAGACCAAGATTGCATTCATAAAGGAGTCTATGTTAAGTTTATCAAAGTATGGATCTTTGTGCATATGCATATTTTAAAGTCTGAACTTCAAGCTTTGAAGCATTTGAAGTGTTGAAACTGAAAAATAGAAAATGTGTGACAACCAGCTTGACAGGTGTCAAAGATTGCCTTATGAAAGTCCCATTATATTGTTTCAAACTACTGCAAGGAAATAGTACATAGAACTCCTTCAACAAGGTCATAGCAGTGTCTAAGAAGGTGGGAGAAGGGGTTGATGAAAGAATCAGAGCTCAAAGTGTACATAAATCAGGGTTTAATGATTCTAAGGACATAATTTTAAAATTATAGGTATTTGCTTTTATTGCTGAACAAAGGTATATGTGTGTGCTTAGG
Organism: Ictidomys tridecemlineatus; assembly: GCF_052094955.1. Lineage (NCBI taxonomy): Eukaryota > Metazoa > Chordata > Mammalia > Rodentia > Sciuridae > Ictidomys > Ictidomys tridecemlineatus. The sequence goes on from NC_135479.1 coordinate 120,031,173, forward strand.
GATGGGGGGGGGTGCAGGTTGTTAAGAGACCCAGGGTATGATTAATGTCTCTGTCTAGTGGGCATGCCACCTTTTCAAAATAGCTTGTGCTGTTACCACACTATGATTAACCTGTAAGGCAACAGAAAAATAGACTCATACCATATTGCACTCTATCATTCTCTGATATCATTTTTTAGGAGGTTCCACAGGAAAAAAAAAATGACACTTCAATTTGGGTAGGGTGGGTGGATGGGCTACTTTGGAGGTAGAAGATAGAGATTCCTGAAATCTAAATTCCATTGATGACATCTCTATTTTATCTGTTTTATTATTGGATTCTACCTGTGTTTTCACATAAAACATAAAGCATTTTTTCTCAAAATGAAAAATGGAATTTAACTTATTATACACACAAGATTCAACTCAGATGTTAAAAGGACGTCAGACACACAGACTTGGAGATTTCTCAAAAGCATTTCTTAGACCACTTTATGTTTTTGAAAAATATTTCAATAGGTGAAAAAGGGAAAGGGACACATATATTATGGCAAAAGGAAAGAAATTTAGTCTTTCTCATTCTTTATAAATATTAATAATCATCATCAATTAAATTTAATTGAGCACCAACTCTGTGCAGAACACTATGTTATGTGTTAAAACCAGATATAATCCACAGGGCTCAATGTATTTATATATTCTTTAGAGCATCCAAGCATAAGAATAAACAAATAAATGGCAATAACAGGAAGCCAAGGCTCTGTGTCAAGTGATTTCTGTTGGCAATAGGGTATCTGAGCCAAATCAAACAGTGATTCACTTAAAATTTTAATTATTTTTATTTTCCTAAGATTAAATATATATACACACATATATACATATATCTTTCTGAAAATTGCCATAGATTTTTAGATACTTTATGCAGTACAGATACACATACTTTAGATAAAGTAAATCTCAAGGATGATCTGGGGAAGAAACAAGATGTGACATGTTAGCTGTCAAATAGTAGAAAGAGAGGAATTTCAGCAGAGAGTAGGTCTTACCGTCCTACAAACCACTGTGCCTCGATGGAGCATGAAATGACCATGTCCCAAAGGCTTTTCTTCCATTGTAATAGTCAGGGTCAGATCCTGGAATCGTCCATAGTTTGGTTCCAAATAGAATCCAATTATAAAAGTTTGTCTGTATAATAACATACTTTTAATTCAGAACCCAGACTTCTAGTAATACCACCTACCCAAAACATAGTCCTAAACCCATCCACTCAAGTTTTAATTCCTAAAAATGTTGATTTTATTTTATTTTTTAAATTTTCTTCTTCACACTCCATTCAGTTCTTCTAAACACTACTTTTAAGAGGTTCATTTAGTTTCTAAGTTCAATCTTCCCCCTTAAACTCTGGTTTATGACTGTCAGTTAATTTTTAATACTTGCTCCCTCATTCAGGCCATTCACTATTCCTTCATATCTAGATTTTTGTCACCTTTTCCCTCACCATTTTGTCTCATAAACTCCTTGAAGACCTACCTCCTAATCAGCTGCCTTGATTATGTCACTGCCCCCTCCTTTTTTGGCTTAACAAGCTTCTCATTTGTAGTGAACATCTCTTTTGGGACCATGAACAGCATAACCTTTCCTTTAAACACGTACTGCTTCATCATTCTCAAGTTAGCTAGGAGAGTAATGCCACATGAAGTTGTTTGTACTCTTATTTTCTTCCTAATTGTAAAGATGCTAATTGAAGATTTAGGGTTTCTCCCAACCATCTTTCATAATGCATTAGTGCCTTGGCCATGCCACAATATATTGATATAGATTCATCCTTATTAGTTTCTTGGAGCTTTCATAACCAAGTACCACAAACTTGGTGACATAAGAAACACAGTTTTATTATCTCACACTTCTGGAGTCTGCAAGTCCCAGATCCAGGTAGGCAGAGTTGGTTTCTTCCAAAGACTGTGTTAGGACAAGTTGTTCCATGCTTCTTTATAAGCTGTTAATGATTTGAAGCAATCTTGGCATTTCATGGATTGTGATAATTCCAGTTTTTACATGGTGTTCTCCTTTGTCTCTGTCTAGGTGTTCAGATTTCCCCTTTGTATAAAACCTTAATCATATTAGAGAAAAGTTCTACAACAAAGCCTCATCTTTATCATCTGAAGAGATCCTATTTTCCAATAAGGTCACATTAATAGGTAATGGGATTGGGGCTCCAACATCATTTGGGAGGACCTCATGCAACCCATATAAGTAAAATATCACATTGATGTAAAAATGTGGACTGAGGATTGTTCCTTTAGGAAACTTGTTTGTAGGTTTATTCTTGACAATGTTATCTTTTTTTTTAATCCACAAAAGTATTCATCTGATCCTGTAAACTACATATAAAATTTTCTAACTTTGCCATTCCCTCCATACACCTTATCAATACCTTAATATAGATTCAAAACACTTGATGTTGAGTTTCAGTCTTTTAAAAACTAACATTTTTGGTCAGGAGACCCTGATAGAAGACTAAAGTATTTGCAAGTGACACATTGTACATTTGTTTATGTTCCAGTTAGCTAGGTTCATTGGTCTGCATGATTATCTAATCACATTACTGCACAATATTGCAAAGTAGAAGTCTGCATAAGCTTCCTATGATTGGTCATCATAGAAAATAGAATCTTGATTTGCTATGGTTCCAGATGGTGGTTTGCTTATAATAGTTTAGATTTAATCATGATCATTATAAACTAAACAGAGCTAAATTATACTGTCTTAGAGAGAATTTTCATGTTATTTGCAACCATGGGCTCTCATGGAAGGCATGTCCTTATCCATTGTAGAAATAGCAATAAGCTATTATCACGATGACATTCTTTAAATGTTGACATTCTCTTTACCATATGAATAATTTAATCCTTAAAATTAGTGTCCCCTGATTTTGAATGTTATTTATTTGCTCTTCATCTTTTAAGCATATCCAAATAGAGCATTTTTTCAATGTTCAGAAATGTGCTCTCCAATAACATGACAGGTATGTTAAGATTATTACTAACATTATCAATTTGTTTTGAGAAAATATTTTAGTATATATTAGTATAAAATATTCCTAGTTTTTAAAAATTATTTATTGGCAGATATAAATTCAGTATGCAATATTTTATGCTAGCTGTCCACAACCTAGCTCTGTATGGCTTACAGAACATTTATTTTTACCACCTAAGTCATAAAAGTTGTTTTCCATATCTTCAGCCAAATTTAACTACAGGCAAGAAGTAGAGAAATTACCTGTCACATTATTCACAGGCCAGACCAAGATACTGTAATACCATGGCCCACTAAGCTAATTTAGAAGAAAAAATGGAAAGAGCTTTTTAAAAGATGGCATTTATATGTAATATATGTAGAAGAGTTTAGGGTTTTGACAGTTTGAGATTGTATCCTCTTTAGAGAGAATGCATAATGACTTTTATTTCTTCTGAAATATGCATAACTTCTTGAAGGTAACTTTCAACTTTCATTAGCACTTTTCAAAGCAAGTTTCCAATCTCAGTGAATGCAAAGGTACAACATAACTGGAAATTTGAATAAATGTTTACATATCAATGATTCAGCCATTTCCCCTCTGCTTAGGACTTCAGTTCCATTAATTGGTGAAGGAAAAATCCCTACTATGGACATAAAAGTTGACATTTAACTGTTCTGTATATTCAGTCCCAATAATCACTATTATAATAATATGCTTTATTGTTCTTAGAGCAAGGGGTGCCTTTATGATCTAATAAAAGTGAATTTGTGAATGACAGTATAGCTTTTGGTCCAGACATTCTAGATTTGAATCCCGCCTGGCTTCTTTCTAGCTTATAACTTTTTGTAAATTATTTTAATTTCTTTAAATTATAATTTCATCTATAAAGAAAGAGTTAGTATGAGACCTACTTGGGCATTATACCAAGGTTTCTCAACATTCACAGTTGTTGGTCTTAGATGATTCAGATAATTCAATATTATAAGGGGTTCTCTTTGTTTTGAAGGATGTTAATATCATCCCTGGCCCCTACCTACTAGATGTCCATATGGTGACACTGCTCCCCAAATTGAGACAATTAGAATGATCTCCAGATATGTCTAAATACCCAGTTGGAGAATAAAACTTACCCCAGCTGATAATCACAGGATTCCATTTGTATCTTTTTCTTTATTTATATAGAGTAAGAGCTTTGGTGATTCCTGGTATAAAAGACTCAGTAAACTTGACTTATGGTTTTCTTATGTAAAAATTCTTTTTGAGATCTTCTTTGAAGAGCCGATCTTAAAGAACATGAGCACTACCTTTGTTTTCTCTCTACATGTATATATTAGTAATTATGTGTATGTGTAGATACATGTATGTGTTGTGTTATCTATCTTTTAGCTATTATTTCCAATAATGAGGCGCATAGAAAAACAGCTAAAATCTGCATACAAGTCTTGGTACTTATTTTTGCCACTAAGTATTTTACAAATCAACAAATCTCACAAAACAGGTATACTTAAATTTATCTATCTTTTCTATGTGATCCTAAAGGCAAAATATATAGGGTCTTATAGATAGAAAATGACATACAGTGAAATAAGAACACTGCTGTCTATTACACAACATCACATTGATTGTGAGCATGAAGTGTTTTGTCTTTGTGGAATCCAAACAAATTTCCTAAGCTATTTTTAAAAGCACTATGTGAAGCCAGGGGCAGTGGTACACATCTATAAACCCAGCAACTGAAGGGGCTTAGGCAGGAGGATTGCAAGTTTGAGGCCAGCCTGGGTAACTTAGTGAGACTGTGTCTCAGAAAATAAAAAAGACTGTGGTTGTAGCTCCATGGTAGCACAATTGGATTTAATCTCTGTACCACAAAATAAAAATAATAATAATAATAATGATGATAAACAAAATTAAATACAAATTTATTCCTAAAAGCCTAATAAAATGGAAGCACTATGTTAAAATGTACAAAGTGGCTCAGGCAATTCCTTCTTAGTGATGATAATAACAATACCTTGGTTTGTTTAGTTTTCTACATATTTGAAGGCCTTTTCCTCTTATCTCCTATAATTATCTGAGTTATGTTATTAAAGTAGGGATTATTGTTACAATTTTGTAGATGGAAAGACAAGGATAGTCTTATTAAGTGACTGATCTGGGATAAATATTGCAAATCAATGAGCAGAAGTTTCCCCAGTTATTTTACTGGCTTTCAAATGTGTAAGCACAACTTCAAGACCCAATGGGTAATCGATAAACATGCATGATGCTCTTACTATTGGAGACCTTTCCATGTGTTTACCTTTCCATCTCACTACTTCAAGTTACTTAATCCTTCTTGGGCACTCAGTATTACTCCCTCTAACAGGCTTTGTTAATGCTTTTAGTACATTACTCCACACGAATTGGGCTCTTAAATATTCCCCTGGACACTCATTTAGTTGAGTTTTTGTTGTAAGAGCACACTGATATTGTTAAGGTTAATGACTCAATGTTTTTTAGAAGTGGAAACACATTTGAGGTTAAATTGATTGTTTGGATCGTTTTATTCAACAATGTGAAGGCCCTGAGTGCAGGTGGTACTTATTGCCTTGGAGGAACATCTTTGTTATACCCTTAATGGTGTGTTGTCAATAGTGACAATGTATTAGCAAACCCAGCAGGACTCCAACAGTATTCTGAAATGTGGTCTATAAAAATTACTGCCAATGTATTTCCATATAGGTATTGTATGATACCATTTATGAACAATTGTGTATGTTATGTTGTACATTTATTTGAAATCCTGTCACATAGAAATCATTATTAAATTCATAGTCCTAATGATATTAACTGAGAATCGAATTTTAGTCTTTTGGCCAAGGTTTCACAATTATTAAATTGCAATGATGTCAATAATAATGGCTAACATTTAGAGTGGCTACTATACACTGGCCTTATATTAAAGAACTAATTACATATAAATCCATTTAATTTTTTAGAAAGTTTAAATAGCATTTTATGGCCATATAAATATTAAGGAAGAATCTAGGGTCTGACACCGGATTTCAGAGTACATTTCCTAAACTCCAGCTCTGGATTTTCTCCCTACCTTACATTTATAGAGCTGGACCTAGAGTCAAGTCTTCCAAGTTCTTTTGCAACCAAGTTGTATTTCATTTTTATTAACATTCAGCCTTGTGAATTCTCATTATACTTTTAGTGTTAATCTTTTTTTGTTCATTTGCCTGACTGCCCTGCTATAAGACTTTTTGTTGATTGACCACTATCTCCTGATATTTTTCAGAGCCTTTTGATAGATAATAGACTCATGCAGATAAATGTTCTAAGTTACTGCTCACTGGGAAAAATATTTTTTCTTAGTTATATAGCTCCAATGCTAAGTTCACTGGCTAAAAGTCTTATTAAATGTACAAGTTAATTCATTAATAAATTAACTTGAATAGATTAACTTATTATTTTTATCAAGTTACATATTTAGAGAAAACTTTGAAATAACTTTCTAACTCCAAATAAATGACTTAATTGTAAGAATTTTATATACCACATCAGGTCAGTACTAGAAAAGTTTGTAAGAAGAGCACATAATAGGCCTTTAGTCACTTCTAAAATTTCACACTATAGGTAATTAAAAATTTAATACTATAGGTATTAAAAATATATAAGCCTGGCCCTTCTCCAATAATCCTAGTTCAATAAATTATTTCCAAAATTTTATTATTATCAAAAAATTATAAGACAACCAAAAACTTCTAAACATAAGCAAATATAATAACAAAAAGCATACTAGGTGCAAAGGAATACAATTGACATCAGGTTTCTAGTCAACAACTTAGAATGATAGAATTACAGGGGAATATCTTTAAAATATTAGTGAAAATTATTTTCAACACAGGATTTCAAAAATAGCCAATTTATCAATCTCAAGTGTGCAACAAAATCTCTTTATTGCATGGGCTCATAAAATATAGCTCTCATATATCTTCTTTAAAAATTATTTTAAGGCATAATTAAACAAAATGAAGAGAAATGGAAGAAAAGGGACAATATCATTAACTGAATCAAAAGAGCAATGAATGGAAGATACAGGAGTTAAGCTATCATGTCATCCAAGAAAAGAAATGGTCCAATTAGAAGCAGAAGGACTCAGGAAACTGGTAGGGTACAATAAAAGGCTGAAAAGAACCAGAAACATTGGGAAAACTCCCTATTTTATTGTACAGGAAAGTTGTAATTTAAATATGAAGCTTCTAAATCATAATCATGTATGAAATATTTGGATTTTAGGAATAGTTGGATATATTTCAAACAATGATTAGAGCAAATAATAAGCTGGCAGATGCTCGGGTTATCATAAATACAGAAAATGTTTCTTCTAAAAAGGAAGAGGGGAGAAATACAACAAATAGAAATTCCAGGAAGAATAAACACAAAATGAAAACAAAACTAAAGATCAAAATGTGAAGGTGACTAAAAGGTATCTTGATCAACAAGTAAGAAAGGGACTGGGAGTGTGGCTCAATGACAGAGCACTTGCTTACTATGTGCAGTTCTAAGTCTTTATGAGGGGCTGGGCTTGTGGCTTAATGGTAGAGCACTTAGCACTTGCCTAGCATGTGTGAGGCACTGGGTTTGATTCTCAGCACCACATACAAATAAATGAATAAAGAGGTCTATTGATGACTTAAAAAAAAAGAGTCTATATGAACTACGTCTTTTCTTTGGGGGGGTGGGGGGCGGTTACTGGGGATTGAACTCAGGGGCACTCAACCACTGAGCCACATCCCCTGCCCTATTTTGTATTTTATTTAGAGACAGGATCTCACTGAGTTTCCTAGCACTTCACCATTCCTTCTGGGATTACAGGCGTGCACCACCATGCCTGGCTGAACTACATCTTTGAGTAGAACCAAGTTCACTGTCTAATTCGGAAGAAGCATATGTAATCCCACAACCTGTTTGGCTCTGCAGTGAATAATAGTTTCATAGTCAAAATCTTCCACAAACTATTTATTGGTTTTCAACTTTTAGAATCACCTACATATAAATAATTTATTTGTGGTTATAGGATAGAATGCACATAATGGGAATCTAATCAAATATAAAAGTAAAAAATGATAATGCGATAAATTTGGAGGTAAAAGAAACAGAGTTACTAATATACTAGTCTTACATGGGAGGGAAATATTAAGAAACAATAGTTGATGGAACTAAAATTGGGGATTTAAGCATATCACTTAACTTTTTTAATACATACAGAAATTAGGCTTCATTTTTCTAAGTGATATGTTATTATGATGGTACCATACATTACCATTATATTGTATAAAAGTTGATATTATTACAGAAACAGGTTATGATAGTTGCCCTCACTTAACATTACATGAAAACTTAAAAATATAGCGAAGTGCATCAATGCATTCTACTGTCATGTGTAACTGACATGTGTGAGAGTAGGCTGTTATATCCACAGTTTCTATGATTTAAATCTGATAAAAATAAGTATGCAATATATAATATTGCTATTAAAAATTTGAATACTTGAACAAAATTATGCATAATTATGAGGTCTTACAACACTTCTAATTACTTTGAAGAATTTATAAGATTCTCATGTGTATTCTGGCTAAAAAGAAAAGGGTAAAGATGCCATTCTATATGTACAGTATGTTATCAACATATATACTCAAAATAAGTAGTATTATATTCAAATATGCCTTCCAAAAACGTATTTTAACTTTATAATCACATTTATGAACTCAATATATATTCAAATAGCTATGTATTATTGTATATCTATGTATCAATAACTATCTTTCCTCTATCTCCTAAGTCTCAAGACACTCAATTAATAGTATATGCAAGACTCTCAATTAATAGTGTATGCATATATACATAATCTTAAGTATCTTCAGCTTCTGTAAGAAGCATATCTCATTGCAGAGAAGATTTCCTCTTTTAAAAATTAAAAATTATTGGTAAAATGTATTAGATGAGTTCTTGGAGAGATTCAGAAGGCCTTCATGCATTAGATTTTGGAAGCCTAAAATGAATTTCTCTGTTCTGAACATCCCTTACCGAGTCTGCTCTTCATTTGCCTTTCATTCCCCAAATGTATTTTAGTCTTAACCAGACTTGAGCCAACTAGCCAGACCATGTGCCATTGAATTATATTCTGTGACAAATGGACCTTGTTTCATTTCAAAGGATTTGAACTTGAAATCACTCCCAACAATTTTATAGCAAATGTCTTTCCTCCTGTCAACCATTGCCTAATTTAAACTTCCCATCTGCATTTCTAATTATGATACAGAAAAATCTGTGTTAAACAAAGAGTGCTTTGTTTTCTCTCAGGAAAAACAAATTTAGGCGTATGGCTAAATGTAGGACAGCATTTTCATTTCACACCTTAAAAATGCCTTATAATCATTTTTAAATTGTTGTAGATTGCTAAAGTTTACTTTAAAACATATTTTAGTATTATTATTAAAGGTTATATAACAATTATAATTTTTTAAAAATTAAAATTGAAATAATGGCATCATGTTACTTAATATTAAGATATTATACAATTGTATATTCAAGATGTGATTTTTAAATCCTATTTATGTATTTGTCAAACTGAATACATTTATCCATCTGATGCTTACTTACCTCAACCCGTAAAATGTTTTTTATTATTTTCATCTCTGTGGTGTTGGACTTCATAAAAACTCCCAGTTTATTTTGATAAAGTGATTGAATATAATACATGTGTCAGGAGCACAGAATATCTAGTGATTTAGAGCAAGTTATAAGTTCACAGTAATATACTGGCATGAAGAGTGTCAGAGTCTGACATTTTAGATTCTTTTACTCTTAAAATACTTTTAAGAGATTGAGCAGAGTGAGTGAATCATCCTATCACCCATGGAGATATTTATTGTTCTAGGTAAAAATTGAGGTCAGTTGATAAAATAGCTAGGCATACACTCACATAGTAGCTGACCCATGGATAAACAGAGGGTTTTACTCCTTAACAAATAAATTCTATACCATCCAGAAACACCAAATGCCCAAACTAAAAACCAGTTGACTTTGTGGTTTTATAATAACTCTAGCCATAATCCATACTTTCAGTAAAGATGTATAGTTATAACTACATTGTAGAAATACTTATCAGAAATGATTACACTTACAGAATTTTTGCTTTAACACAATTAATCCCTGTGCTCCTTGGGATTTGTCAATGTTTATTTAACCTTCTCTTGATCATAAAAAGCATAATAGATGGTATTTTTAAAAATTAGGTGTTAGGTAGTTATGTATATATTTGTGGATTTGTACTCAAGTGAACCTTCACTTTATTAATATATGTATAGGAATTCTTCCGCTTTTAATAAATTAAAAGATTCTCTTCAGAAAATATGAATTTGAAAACCTTATTCTTTATAGTAACTATTATTTTATTCTTTTTAGTTATACATGACAGTAAAATGTATTTTCATATGTCATATATACATGAGTTTAACTTCCCATTGTTGTGGTTGAACATGATGTGGAGTTATACTGGTTATATATTCATATATGAACATAGGAAAGTTATGTTGGATTCATTTTGTCTTTCCCATTTTGTCTTTCTCCTCTCCTTTTCCCCCTTCCTTGTCCAATCAAGTGAGCCTCCCTCCAGCCTATTGTGAGTCAGTAACTGCATATCAGAGAAAACATTCAGTGAAATAAGCCAGATTGGCTTATAAACATTGATACATTGATATATTGCTATAAACATTGATATGGTTGCATCTTTATAATATGCTGACTTTAAGTCCTTTGGATATATTAATGAAGAATAGAATAACTGGGTCAAATGGTGGTTCCATTCCATGTTTTCTAAGAAATCTCCATACTGCTTTCCAGAGTGATTGCACCAAATATGAGGGCAATCCAGCTGCAAAATCTATCACCCCATTAGGACCACCTTCCCCAGTAGAGGAGGACCATTCTTTGGTCAAGTGTATACAAGTAGCTGCACTTTCCTGCTAGAACCTCCAAACAAGCTCTCAAGGCCCCAAGTGGTTGCACCAATTTGCAGTTCCACCAGCAATGTATGAGCATACCTTTTTTTCCATATCCTCACCAACATTTATTGTCACTTGTATTCTTAGTCATTGTCATTCTGACTGGAGTGAAATGAAATCTCAATGTAGTTTTAATGCATTTCTCTAATTGCTAGAGATGTTGAACATTTTTTCATACATTTGTTTGACCATTTGTATTTCTTCTTCTGTGAAGTATCTGTTTAGTTCCTTTGCCCATATATTGATTGGGTTATTTGTTTCTTTGGTGTTAAGTTAATTTTGAGTTTTTTGTATATCCTGGAAATTAATGATCTTTCTAAGGTGTAGGTGGCAAAGATTTTCTCCCATTCTGTAGGCTCTCTCTTCATGTTCTTGATTGTTTCCTTTGCTGTGAAGAAGCTTTTTAGTTTGTAGAAATACTTGATAGCATCCCATTTATTAATTATTGATTTTTACTTCTTGCACTTTAAGAGTCTTGTTGAGGAATTCAGTTCTTAAGCCAAGGTGATGAAGATTTGGGCCTACTTTCCCTTCTAGTAGGCGCAGGGTCTCTTGTCTAATGCCTAGGTCCTTGATCCACTTTGAGTAGAGTTTTGTGCAGAGTGAGAGAAAGGGGTTTAATTTCATTTTGCTACATATGGATTTCCAATTTTCCAAATCTCCAATATATGTTTATAGCAACTTTGTCTAGTAGGAGATAACTGTATTTATGTGGGTTTATCTCTGTGTCTTCTATTTCACAATAAGTCATTTGCATCTTGATATTTTACCTTAAATATGTCAAGAGTACACAACACAGTATGGTAGCAACTTCAGTAAATTTAATGTTAATACAATGCTTTTTATTCAATCTACTGTCATATTCTAGTTTTTCCTATTGGTTCAAGAATGTCCTTTATATCCTGTCTCATAGGTTTCATTTATCCATGCTGAGTTGGAACCAGGTACAGCATCCCCAAATTAGAAAATTGCTTCTTCTCCTAGCATTCCTTAGGGAGAAGCTCTTCGCCTTTCATGCCCATTTGGTCCTCACACCCTTATCAGAGTCAGCAGGGATCTGATGCAAGTCATCTCTCTCATCAGGACCTAAGTGTTATTTGCTTCTTTCTCTCAGTAACACCTCTTCAGTGTATTGCCTTGTGACTTTTTTTTCCCAGAAATCTGACATGAGTCATTTGTACTGCACCATAGAAAGATAGTGAGAACAAGTTAATGTTTCTGTGAACGTGTATCTGTTTTTTTAAGCCTTTACTTCTACCTGTGAATAGGGAAGATTTTATTTCCATTGAATGATAGGATTATGTCAGTAGGAAGAAGGGAATTATTTGAAGGAAATAAAAATATGTCTGTCTTTATATTTTATATATTTATATGTATTTTGTATATTACATATTTTATATAAATATCTAAAATATTATAAGATTTATCAAATTTAGAAGTATAACAAAATATATTAGATCCCAACATTTTTATTTTTTAAAATTTTCTATTAGTTGTTCAAAACATTACATAGCTCTTGACATATCATATTTCATACATTTGATTCAAGTGGGTTATGAACTCCCATTTTTACCCCATATACAGATTGCAGAATCACATCGGTTATACATCCACGTTTTTACATACTGCCATACTAGCGTCTGTTGTATTCTGCTGCCTTTCCTATCCTCTACTATTCCCCATCCCCTTCCCTCCCCTCCCTTTTCATCTTCTCTCTCTACCCCATCTATTGTAATTCATTTCTCTCCCTTATTTTTTCCCTTTCCCCTCATTTTCTCTCATATGTAATTTTGTATAACAATGAGGATCTCCTTCCATTTCCATGCAGTTTCCCTTCTCTCTCCCTTTCCCTCCCACCTCTTGTCCCTGTTTAATGTTAATCTTCTTCTCATGCTTTTTCTCCCTGCTCTTAGTTGCTCTCCTTATATCAAAGAAGACATTTGACATTTGTTTTTTAGGGATTGGCTAACTTCACTTAGCATAATCTGCTCTAGTGCCATCCATTTCCCTGCAAACGCCATGATTTTGTCATTTTTTAGTGCTAAGTAATACTCCATTGTGTATAAATGCCACATTTTTTTATCCATTCATCTACTGAAGGGCATCTAGGTTGGTTCCACAGTCTAGCTATTGTGAATTGAGCTGTTATGAACATCAATGTAGCAGTATCCCTATAGTACACTCTTTTAAGGTCTTTAGGGAATAGTCCGAGAAGGGGAATAGCTGGTTCAAATGATGGGTCCATTCCAAGCTTTCCAAGGAATCTCCATACTGCCTTCCAAATTGGCCACACAAATTTGCAGTCCCACCAGCAATGTAGAAGAGTACCTTTTTCCCCACATCCTCGCCAGCACTTGTTGTTGTTTGACTTCATAATGGCTGCCAATCTTACTGTAGTGAGATGGTATCTTAGGGTGGTTTGATTTGCATTTCTCTGACTACTAGAGATGGTGAGCATTTTTTCATGTACTTGTTGATTGTTTGTGTGTCCTCCTCTGAGAAGTGTCTGTTCAGGCCCTTGGCCCATTTGTTGATTGGGTTATTTGTTTTCTTATTGTTTAATTTTTTTGAGTTCTTTGTATACTCTGGATATTAGGGCTCTATCTGAAGTACAAGGAGTAAAAATTTGTTCCCAGGATATAGGCTCCCTATTTATCTCTCTTATTGTTTCTCTTGCTGAGAAAAAACCTTTTTAGTTTGAGTGAGTCCCATTTGTTGATTCTTGTTTTTAACTCTTGTGCTATGGGTGTCCTATTAAGGAATTTGGAGCCCGACCCCACAATATGTAAATTGGAGCCAACTTTTTCTTCTATCAGACGCAGAGTCTGTTTTGATATCAAGCTCCTTGATCCTTTTTGAGTTAACTTTTGTGCATGGTGAGAGAAAGGGTGACTGTTGTTCAGAGGAAAAAAAAAAAAAAGACGAGTCAAATTTGGGAGAAGGAAAAGATAGGCCCCTTTGCTTTTTTTTCCCAAGTAAGTACAGATGTGATCTCTACTTTATCCAACCCTTTCCTGTAATCTTCATTTGCTCTTCAGATGGAAGATATCTAGATGTAGTTTTCTTAGGTTTTGATCCATATTTATTACAGCATAGATTTCCATTTCTAATTTTATGGAATGATAAGTTGATCCCTGTATTATCTTTATGTTTTATAATAAATTATTTGACTAAAAAGTATGCCTATCCTTCCTGTGAATAAAATAATTGCTCTCCTAAGAGTATATCCCCTTGTAGCTGAGTATCTTTTGGTGAGAAAGAACTCTTCTTCCCCTAACAAAGGTGGCAAAGAGGAATGCTTAAGTGCTGGACTACATTCTTGCAGCCTGCTTAGTTAGCCACCTGGGCCTCTCAACAAGTTTCATCAAAGGTCTTTACATCCCTACCATGTTTTATGCACTCTGAAGAAAACAGAGGGCAAGGACTAAAAAGAAACCAGAATAAACAAACAAAAAAGGCCTTGCAGCTCCAAAAGATGTCGAACTATTTCTTTTTTCAAGTGCCAAGTAATCACTCAGCATACAAATGAAAACTTAAGGCCCAAAAACCTTGGTTAAAAGCAAATAATGTAACTAGGAGTTTTTTGAAGGAGGCTTGATGGAGAGGCAAAGCCACTGCAAGGAGAAATACTAATCCTAATAATTGGAGAGCACGGAAGTACTGGTTCTCTCTTCTGCTGGTCCAAGTAAGGTCAGAGGAACTGGAAAATGTCCCCCCCACCCCCAGTTGGTTTTCTTAGTGTGAAAATAGCTTTGCCTCTGAAGATGTTGGACAAGAATGAAGGGGCAAAAGGAATAACAAAAGAAGAAAGTCATTTGTCACATTAGAGACAAAAATACTATCTTTCGGCATAAATCCAGGTGCAATGAATACATAGTGTGTGAGGAATAACATTGCAGAAACCCACTCTGCTGAAACCACTGGAGACTCATTAGCAGATCTTTCTGGTGGCACAAGGCATTGTGGCACAAGAGGTCTGGCTCTTACTCTGATCTGTGAAGAGACTGGGTTGAATTTGTTCCTAATCCTTATTACAATTTGCCTCCACTTGGGACAAATAGAATAGTGTTGGAAAAACCTATTCCCATTCCCTTCTTCTGGCTCTCTAACTGAAGTGTCAGAGAGCAAAGCAAATTTCTGGCCACCACTGCTTTCTTTGTAAACAAGCAGGTGGGCAGGGAAGCCTGAATTCCAGCAGCACTTCTGCTTGTCCATGGCGATTTTGGCCTTAACATAAAATGTAACAAGCAATTGAGCTGCTTATGTTGTTTTTTTTTTTTAATGTCTTTTATGCCATACCAAATGGTGAGGAAAGAGAAGACCACAAAAGCTATTGAATTGCCGTTCACTCAATGAATATATAAATACGTGGAGTACAGGAAGCAGGTGTACTGTGAAGTTTGCCTTCTTTTTTCAACATGAGGAAAATTTGGGTTTTAAAGCCAAATAATTTTCAGATGAAAGTTCCACTGAAGTTCAACATGTATTTTTTTTATTTTCAATTCAAGTATTTGTATTAGTAAACACGATACATGAACATTGTTGGAAAAATAGAAAACAGACAATAGTATAAAAACAATTCATTTATAACTCCATATTTGTTAATTAAATTTATATTTTTCTCAGTACTTTACATAGATAATAATAATATACATTTAATGTATAATTAGACTCCCACCCCCCCTCCACTGGCTAACTTAAGGTGTGTTTTTGTTGAAAATTGTAACTCATAATATGAGGTCCAATTTTCCTAATTACATAAAATTATTACCATATTTGTGTAATCCTTGATAGATACTCATATATACTTTAAATAGAAATCATCTCTTTTGTTGACAAAGGCAATAGAGTGATAGGGGAAAAAGGTGGCATAAGGGTTCAATGTATTATTTGCTAGTTTTTGCCTTATATTTATTTCCAAGGGTAGGGAAACATTCTTTGCAATGTTATAAAATCAGATAACAGCTACCATGTAGTTCAAACTGGTTATAAATTAGCATGTTTTCAAAACTCACGATAATGCTTTCTTCTCAACCATACCTCAAAAACAGGGAAGCAGTTAACTCCCAGTAACAGGGATTTTGTTAAAAGGTATCTGTTGAAGTCAATCTTATGATTCTAATTTAATTGTTCTGGATGAGGCCCAGGCATCAATGGTTTTTATAGCTCTCCAGGTGATTTTAATGCACAGCTTGAGAAACAATTGGTCAGATTCAGAAAAGCTGGTAACGTGGGAAAATAAAGCGCCCATACAGAATATACCTAATATAAAATCCGAGCAATTTAGAATATCACACACTAACTGTAAACTCACGTGCAACACGTTAAGGACTTTCCTATTTCCCCATGTCAGTGGCAAAGCCTGGTTCACAATTCTATCTTTTGATTACCAAAAGCTGCTGGAATGTGATATCACCTAAACAGCATGTCCTGCACATACGTATTTATCTTGCATTTAATGAAAGTTATATTTTCCAACTTCAGATTATGTGCTTATGGATTAATTTACTGAAAATATGCTACATATTAAAATATTTTTCTTCTTTTAATCTTTTAAATAAGATGAACCTGTTTCATTTTCCTAAATGTACACTTTTTTAAAATTTCAGAAAATATAATTTACAACAAAACAGTTCATCTGCAAAAATGAATCCCATACCCAATGCTTTATTTATTGGAAGAGGAAGTCATTCTATAGATAGCCTGCAGGGCAGACACAGGAGTATTTTTTGTTTCATTTTTCTTTTTATCTTCTCTCCCAGTGTTTCTTTCTCCTTCATGCTTCCCCAGACTTTGGCATATACCTTGCATGCAAAATGAGACCATTCTTTAAACAGTTTTATAGCAGTTGTGTAGGGGTGTGAAATTTGGGAAACAAGCCTTTTAAACATAGGTTGATTTAATAATATTGTAGATTTAAAATGAACTAAATTCAGGGAAACTATGATAATCTTTTTCCCCCCACCACAGGTTTACCAAGTGTCTGTGCTCTGCAAAGTATAATTTGCTTCCAGAATGACATCGTAATATAAATAGCAGATGCTACCATTTTGCCACTATGCCTAGCTTAGATTTTGTTTATATCATTGACTATTGTTCATTCTAAAATATTTATAAAACAAAATAAACACTGAACGGAGCCACTACCTCCTGCCATCTCCATAATATATACATCTAAAACTATAATTTCATTGATCCAAGGCCCCATGTGACTTATTTTTTCTAGCTGTGATGATTGCTTGTACTCCGCATTTTTCTATGTTGAGACAATTTTTCTTCTGGATAACATGTATAGTTTCAAGATCACTAGCTAGAATGGAAACAGGTACCTAAAAAGGAGATGTTTACAGCGATAGGCCTATTAGTCTACATGAAAATTGAACTTTGACTTCATTGTCACAATTCACCTGAGCTAGCCAGTAGAAACCAAAAAAACCCAAAGTCTAGTCTTAAACACTGGATGTAGTGAAGTAAAATATTTACAATCTTTAGGAATATTTTAGGTCTGTTTAAAGTTTATGAACTCAGCAATAGACAAAAAAAGAAGTTGATTTACTTTTTGATTCCTTAACTTCCATATTTCCCTCCCAGGAACTACTAGTAATAGGTCATTTTTGTTTTGTAAATGACTGATAGTTTTGTTGGGCTGTTTTGTAAGCTTTATCTATTCAACAGCATGGTGACTAGAACAAGTGTTGGCCTGTTTACAGGGCCCCAGAGTCTCATCTCTTGCTAATTCTCTGGACTGGGTCAATCAGTCGCCTTCTTTATACAACGGTTTCTTGAAACATATTAAGAAGGATTCACTAGTTCCCAATATTGTTACCATCCCTGAGATACTAATCCTAAATTTAAGGTAGGGAGTTGAAAATCATTTCTAGAAACTGGTATTAAGCTTTCATTTGTTAAGATTTTACTGTTATCCATTTAATGTAATAAGGACTTAACACACATTATTTCATTTAATTTAAAAACAGGAAAACATAGAACACCCAGTGAAGGCAGATTTTTACCAGCTTTTATACTAAATTAGGAAATGAGAATTGTTCTGCAAACGATACACAATCTGATGACATGTCATTATAGAAGACAGATAATTATATGGAGGAAGAATAAAATAATCATTGTTCAAGTAAATTACATGTTTTGGACATTAGCAGATACAACTATATAAATAAAATTTTGTTACCGCCATCTGGCTAACATGAGAAAAGAGCTTTATTTTGTAAAAAAAATTATCTGATGAATTCTGTAGTAGATTTCTTTTCTCCACAATGACAACTTGACCACTTTTAAATCAAGTATGGCTTCCTTTATGGCTCCATATTCTTTAACATATATCTTTTCTGGCATATGTCCCAAAAAAACTATAAAAGATAATGTTATTTTTCATCTTGTAATCATATTGTAGCCAGGACATAATTTATAAAAGTGAGAGACATATATGCAGCTATCAGTTTTTGTGATATTTTAGAGTGAATTTATATGCACAATTTTGAAAAAAAAAGATTCATGTATAGTACTATAACTATTTTTAGTATCTAAAAACATTGAACATCAGAACTGACATGCCATCGATACAGTGAGATCAAGCTTACTCACTCTTTTTTTTTTTTTTGAGAGAGAGAGAGAGAGAGAGAGAGAGAGAGAGTGAGAGAGAGAGTGAGAATTTTTTTAACATTTACTTTTTTAGTTTTCGGCGGACACAACATCTTTGTATGTGGTGCTAAGGATCGAACCCCGGCTGCATGCATGCCAGGGAGCGCGCTAACACTTGAGCCACATCCCCAGCCCTCTGTTTAAAATCTTAATGATATCTCTTGATTACCTTCAAAATGAAGTCCAAATTCCTTGGCATTTCACTAAGATTTTCAGTGATCTCCCATTGTCTCATGCTCTTGCCAGTGCCCAGCTTATACATTTTAGCCAACAAACCTCAAAGAGTATCAGCTTTGGGGCAAGGTATTCATTTTCTATTATTGTTTCTACTTTTTCCTTTGCTTGAAATATATACTTTTCATTTCACTAAATGTTATCTTCTGAAATTAAACTGAGATGTATTTCTCTTCTGAGAATACAGAAGGTGGTTGGTTCTGATGCCCAACTCAGCATATGGGATTAGCATGCAGGGCATGCCACTATGTTAACTTCATTCTAAGTTAAAATACATAAGTTAACATACATGTTTCATACACTCATGAACAGCCATGCACGTATTTATGCAATGCGTACTTTTAGTGGTAAAGACAGTTAATGTCTTTGTTAGTAGTATCAAATCTATTCCTAAACACACACACACATAGACACACACACACACACACACACACACACACATGCTTAAATAGGCTATGTGCTTAAGTAAATTGATTTTCTCTCTTTGTCACTCTTAAACACATTTATGCACAATTCTGTGCATTTTTATCTTTGTGACTCTCTTGTTTGTCTGCTATGCAAGTTCATTGGTTGAGTTTTGATCTTTTTTGAACATGTGCAAGTACTGACCTGTAGCTTAAAAAAACACTTCTTGAACTACTATAGATGAGGTGAGAAAGGATGACAAGACTTAAGAAATATCCCTTAGCCATGCTGATGGCTATAACACTTTAGACACCAGATTTTAAGCCCTCATCTTCCTCCTCACTGGTTTTACAATTAACTAGTTACTATTTTGAATTTTTAATTCTCAAATAATTCTATAAAATATACTCTAAAATATTCTGGGCATTTGCGAAATAAAAAAGCCACCATTTTCCAATTCATGCAGAATTTCTGATCACATGTGATTCCAATACTCAAAGATAATCTATTTGAATAAAAGCATATTTGTTAATATATCTGAACTAATATTAATTCTGGGATTATAGAGTTTAATAAGACCCATTAATATAATTGGTTTCAGCATTTGTTTAATAGCTATCATGTACTAGCTACCTAAGTAGTTTTCTTATCTGTCATCTTATTTGATAATACTTAATAATGCTATTTGACTATTATTATTACTGATATTACTAAAACATAATATTTTACAAGTATATAGATATACCAATACTCAATATTACTCTAAGGATGCAGTGTTAAAACTCCAATGTCACTCATCTGAAACTGAGTGTCAGAGAGCTAACATTTCTGATTGTTCTCTAATGGAGAGTAATGGGAGTCAGAATTCAAACTCCCGGTCCCAAATTCCCATTGAACTTAGCATCCCATCCTGCCTGCATTGAGCAGTTTGATGGGCTTCACTGCCCTCTATCTATCCAATTATACCAGGATAACTTAGTCATTTTATAATGGGATGAGAATCTTGATCAAGAATCTACTCCAAATGCAAATAAATAATCTCAAATGAAATTAAATGCAAACACTCAACTTTTCTGAAAATACCTTAAAAATGTAAAATTTGCTGAATTATAACTGCATTACTTGAAAGAGAAATGAGTCATTTGTAAAATGTTGGTCATAAATTTTTTTTAAAACAATGGCTTTTCTTTTTCCAACCTGAAATTTCCCTTCAATTGATTCATAAATCAATTAATTACCATTGAGAGACCCGAGGGCAGCAGAAAATCGGGTCCAAATTAAAAAGAAAAAGAAGGCAATTTGTTTTAAGTCTGAAAGTTTAATGTTCAATCGAAGTTTAATCAGAAGTGACCCATTGTTAGAAAAGGAGAACGTCAATGTCTTTTTAATTTCACTGTCATTAAATGAGGACATTCGGGAACATGGAGATAACTGATTATTTTCAAGTGAAAATTAAGGAAAGATAGTATCAGAAGTCAACTAAAAGCATATTTTCTTTCTTTATATTTTAATTCACAGAGGAAATAGTCTGTTCTATTGGAGGTTGGCTTGCTCTTCCAAGTGGAGCTACATAGAGTCCTTAGAGACAAATGTAACCACACGTGCTTTATCTACTGGGACGAAGATAGCAGTGCGTTTCTTTAATACCTATTTATTCAATTAAGTGGGATTTTTGCTTTAGTGAATTGCAGAATTAATTTGGTGTCTTCATTGATTTCCAAACAAGTAAATGGAATGAATGACTAAAATGAATGCATTTAGCCAAAGGAAAACATTGCTCCAAACTCAAGATATTCAAGAAATCATTCTTAGTCTTTAAAATTAAATCTACCTGTCGTCCCTGAGATACATAGAAAAATAAAGACTTTCACTTAGCTTTTAATTAGTAATAGCTATAATAGAAATACATAATTTGCCCAGGGATATCTGACAGCATTAATATGAAGTCATTCATAGGTAGCTAAATGAAATAACAGTCAGGGTCGGCTCCATGAGAAGGGGAAGGAGGGTTAAGAGGGATTTCAGTAACCAGTCATTTCCAGAATCATTTCTCTGAATTCCCCACAGCTAGTATCTATACTGAATTTAGTATTTGACAAAAAATTTTAAGATGATGCTAATAATAATAGGATGAATGGTAAAATTTTGATAGACTACTGTTTCAGCTTTAATTTCCCTGGTTGTTTTCACCCAGATTATGTAAAAGGAGGTCAATCCTATAAAGCTAATGTCTTCCTATTTCTAGCCAAAGGACTTTGAAAAGCTAAATATGTCTTCCAGGATTTGAATAATGCATTTGTTTCTTCTTAAACTGATGTTTAGATTCTTTTGCCCTTAACTTTAAGACCTTCAAATCCCTCAATTTTTTCACAGTTGATTAAGTACAGCCCTGAGAAAAGCACTGCCTGACTGTTCTATAGAAAGCTTTTCAGGAGGCTAACAGGCTCTGACCTCAGAGAAATGCTGCAGTTAATTTGACTTGAGACCTTACCAGAGACCAGATTGTACAAAAGAGCACAATAAGTATGGAGTCTTCATTATTGAGGAAACTTCTGCCCCCCATAAGATCTGAGAATAACAGTTTTTCTTTTCCTACCTTGCAACTTATTTGTGTAACTTCTACATTCTAAGTGATACATAATGCCGCAGTCTGGCTGGGCACAAATCACGAGCCACTGAAGCAGGAACAAACTTTATTTCTGAACTTCACCAGCACACTCCACACACGCTCCCCGGGAACTCTCCCCAACGCCACGTGGCTCCTCCTGGAACCACACATCGGAAATCCCTCCTCCAGCACTTCCCCAGCCAATGCGAACTCTTCAGGAATCCCCATTGAGCTCAACTGGAACTCAAGGGGAACTCAGGGAGAACTCGCTGGCATCACCTCTTAACCCCTACTTCTGGCAAAAATGTCATGTGTCATCCCAACTTGGCTATGGCCCTCAACAACATAAAATGCTAATTGTGTCACTATGCCATGGGGTGCAGTGCCTCGAACCTGTATGTAACAAATATTTAGCAGTAGAGTTGAACCCGTTATAATAAAATGCATTACTAAAAATGGTAAGTAGCTGCTGCTCTGAGGCCCTACAGGCCTTTCTCTCATCTACTCTGGGTCTGACCTCCAGGATCCTCCAGGAACCAGCTGATTGATGGTTAAATAATCCTAGAATCATCTATTAGTGTATCTGATACTTAGGAGAACATCTTTCTCCCTCCCAAAAGGAGACAAGTTGAAGAAAAGAGTACTCAACTAACCATTTAATGACTTGGAGTTATGGGACTACCTCCTTCACTTCACAGTCATTGAAACTTCATGTGAAAATAGAGATAGAATCATTATTGCTTTAACTCAGCCTTTACTGTAAGGGTCTGCAATATTTTGAGGAATTTTAGTTTCATACATTCTGTTTTTCATACTGAAATATGATAAAATACTGCATGGATTTAAAGTTAGTAAAGAAGAGATAAGTTTCAAGGCTAAGATAAAACAAGGGCAAGAAAAGATTTTTAAATGACAGTATTATACAGTTGTGATTTTTATTCATATAAGAAAATTATAGGAAGTGAATGTAGATTTCATTTTTTTCTCACCTACCATCATTCTTGAAAGCATATAAGTATTTACAGTATTATGATCTATATGCTGCATTTTCTAGACAATGTATTTTATAATGGTTAAGAACACCTATACTGTCTGGATTCTTTCTCCATATTTAATGCTTAGGCAAGATATATAAAATGAATGTGCCTCAAATTATTTATTCATAAAGTGAGTATAATAATGTATTTACTTTATTAAGGATTTTATACAGATTGAGCTATATTTGCAATGTGTTTCATTAATATTAGATACTATTCGTGATGCATAAAGTATGTTTTATCTATAGATAGTTCCTTATTTCATGGACTATCTATAGACAGGTATATTTCTTTTGCACATCAGTGATTTTCAAGTGGCATATAATACCCCTACTTTCCCCCCAATATTCTACTAACACAAAATTGGCTTGCAGAATCTGAAACAATCAAGATAATTAATACTTATTTTAAAATGATACTTGGCTTACATATGTTTATAAACTCAAGCTTAAATTATAAGACATCTTTCACAATAAATTATATTTAAACATTGGGAGTGCTTATGACCTCCTGCTAAGTAGTATTTAGCATATATATTGAAAACTCTGTTAAGCCTTCCTACCAATCAGAAAGTCTATATTATCTTGACATTTTGCCATGTAGCTATTACTTCTGTAGAAAAGTGTTCCCGTTAAGTGTTTTGTTTATTTTTAATGTTATGGAGTCATGAAATTGCCTACTAACCTTCTAAAGCCATCTCCTACTGAAGGTGTAGAATTGTGTAGTTGGATGTAGGGTTGTAAGTGTAAGGACCTCTGTAAGACTCAAATGACCAAGGTTAAAGTTTCAGTCCTGACCCAAGGTATGCAACCATGAAAATATTGAATAAATTCACCAAAAAGCAATTTTTTTTAACCTCTAAAACTGGCGTGATGCAAGATACTAAAGGATTTAAAAGTGCTTCTCAGATTTTCATCTTTCAGGAAAATTGAATTAGAAAATCAAAATGCTCAGACTGACCTAAAGTATTAAATCTAAATTTACCATGTAAAGGCATTAAGAGAAAACAAATAAAAAACAAAGACTGCAATCTACTCTCAAGTTTTTTTAGAAGAGAAAAAATAAATATTTTAATATCAAAAGATGAAAATACAACTTCAGGAAAATGGCAGCTCTTTGATTTAATATATTTAGTTTTATGAAAAAAAATTAATTTTCTGCATTTCTTGTTTTGTCTTGGACTAGACTACAACACTAACTTTTTCCACTAGCATTTTACTTAAATGACAGTGAGTGAATCCTGATGGATCAATAAATGTAGTTCCTTAAGCAAACACCGACATCCTTCTTAGCCTGTTACCTTCCTTTGCAAATTGGAGAAAATAGTACCTTAATGTTAATGCTATTATATGGATTGACAGTTCTAGACATGATTTTAAAAGTTTTACGTGTATTAGCACATTAAGTTTGTATGATGATATCCTGGGAGGTAAAATTATTTTATTAATTCTACAGATGAGAGAACTGAGGCACAGAGAATTTAAGTCACTTGCCACATGCCAAATATTCAATAAGTATTGGTAAACATTCAATAATATTCATTAATATTAAATATTTGTTATTTATTATAGTATATAACATATAGTATATATAGTATAATATATCATATTATATATTGTTATTCATTTATCATGGAAGGGTTATTGTATATTTATTATAAATATGATGCATTGTACATTTATTGCTTAAATAATAATATTTCATTATAAGCAAATATAAATTTAAAACAAACATTTGATTAAACTTGTATTTTAAAGTCTCATATTTACTCAATATTTATATACTTATTTATTTGTTCATGTTCATTAACATTCACTTTATTGTTATTGTTATTAAAACATTTAGTGCTGATGTGGGTTATAATCTCTCTATATATATTATCCCAAATTTTAACATGAATTCTATACAACAATATTTAAAATTATTACTTATAGCAACCATATTGGTTTCTTTTTTTCCCATTCTTTTCCCCATTCTGGGATGAGGCAGTAAGAGACAGACAAATATGCATGCTGTATGTAACACAGTATAGGAACCCTGAAAATATGAAAATGAGAATTTTTATGCACGTCACCTTCTCCCTTCCTGAGAGAAGGAGATGAACAAGGGAAAGAAGGAAAAGTTCTAAACTTCTTACCCTCTGGATATAGTGGAAGTCATGAGTGTTATGTATGGGATGGAATGCTGTGTTTGTTCTGGGTTTTAGCCCCTTTGAAATGGAAACACATACCTACAGGGAGGTAAATCTCTCTGGTTTTCTATCACTATTCAGTCATCATTTAACTTCTAAAGCTTATCCTTTAATCCAGGTTTTAATAAAGTTTTCTCAGAAAATCCTTACCATGCAGAATATAGAAGTATTCACTGCCTGACAGTGCAGTTCATATTAGGCATTTAGTAAGTGAGAGCTGTATAATCACTATTTTTGATCTCATTCTCTCAAAAGAAACTTCTTGATGTTGCTATAGTCTCCTACTATTAATGGTAGATGCCAAACTTTAAGGCTTTCATTTTAATTTGTTGTTTCAAGAGAATTAATAAATGTATTATATATGAATATATGAGTTTTTATAGATGCTTGAAATTTTTTGATATTACATGTTAATACTTGTACAAATTAAGAAAATGTTATTTATTTGGACTGAACCCCCCCCCACCCCATTCTTGTGAATAGTAAGACGGCAGTGATTTCAATAGTAAAACATCATTTAAATCTAATGCCCACTTAGCTAAGTCTTAAAAATATCAAGAAATACTTAAAGGGACTTTAATACTTTGTCTCCAACTCTGATCATTCAGAGAACACAGCCCAAAAATCTCTCATTGATGTGGAGAACTTTATCATGGATCTTTACATCTTAAAAGGAACTTTGTTGCGTCTAGCTTAGTTTAACAAGCCTGAGCTCTTTATTTTTCTTTTGATTTCTGTAATATCATCAGGATTATCTAGTAATCATTGCCAATTTGGCTTCGTTTAGGCATTTGAGATACAGGGATGTGAAATTTGAGTAGCATCAGATGAGAGTTGAAGATTCAGAATCCACCAGTGACCAGCAAAATCTGGGAAAAAAATATTTCTGAATCTCAGTCTATTCACCTAGAAAATGACAGTAGTCACAGAACTTTACTAATCTTAAATGGTTGTGCTATCAAAAAGTAAATATTAAAGGAACATGGAAGGCTTTAAAACACTGAACGCATTCATAAGAAATTATAGGATTAACAGAATAACAGCCAAGATTTCAGTTAACTTAAATAGTTGATAGGAGAGAGGGAAAAAATTACCCATAGTAGAATGAGATGGAGATGCAAACTAGATCTTATGAAATGGGTAGTAAGAGGATATTAAGGACAATTTTATAACAAAATATAACAACATATTAGATAATTTATATGAAATATTAGAGGGTAAGAAAGATTTTTTGACATGATAGCTCCATAGAAAGATTATTTTCCTTTGAGATATAATTTATACATAATAAAATGCAGAAATCTTAAATATGCTTTGACATTGTATACTCATGTGACCATCATTCAAATCTAGAATTTTAAAAAAATTTGTAGATATTCCATAACTACTTGGAACAGTAGATCGGAATTACCTCAAAGAAGATTACCTCTTCTTTGGCTGAAACAAGAAAATAAAAATTAAGTTCGCCTTATCTCCAGGATTTTTAGAAATTTACAAGTCTTCTATTTTATATCTATTCCCAAAAAGAGAAGCAAGAAAATGTCTGGATTGGAATTGAAATCTTGCAGTTTGCTGTCAGAAAGAACTTTCCCATGCTCTAATACATTGAAGATGTGGGATTGTACTGCTGATCCCAAGAATCTGTACCCAGAAACCTGTGAATGTGACCGTATTTGTTAAAAGACTCTGAGCAGGTGAAATTAAATTAGGGATCTTGAGATAAGATAATCTTGAACTACTTGAATGGGCCCCTATCCAGTGACAAGTGTTCTATTAGAAGAGAAGACAGATGGTGGAAAAGGAAACATGATCACCAAGGCAGAACCATGAGTTATTCAAGCACAAAGAAGGAATGCTTGAAGCCATCAGAATCTGGAAGGGCCAGAAAAGTTTGTCTTCTCAAACCTCCAGGTGTTGAATGCCCTTGGTGGTAGGTAGACAGCAAGGATATTACAGGCAGTCAAGGAGTGATTGACAGTAGATTTCTCAAACTTTATTCTATCTTATACACTGGTGGAGATTTTGTTTGTTTTCGAGGCATAAACTAAAGAATATAGCTCCAAAGAATCCTTAGTAAAGTCATATAGGACTTTAATACCAAAAATAGGGAAAAAACAACAATGAATATTAACATAATTTTCTTTTTTTCCTGATGTGAACACATACACAGTGTCAAGTGCCCACTTTGGCTGAAACAAGAAAATAAAAATTACAGGAGTGTTCTCAAGAAAGTTTCCAGGTTAGGATATTGGAAGAGATGAGTTATCCCTTTAGGATTGATTTATAGAGCTAATAATTCTTCATTGAGTTAATATTATGAGATCTTCGAAGTTGTGAGTCTGGTAAAGAGGACTTTGAACATATTCTACATCTGTTCTTTTGTTATTATGGGTTCACTTTTCCAGAGTGTCTCCTCATCTGCCTTATCTTTATGCCAGGTCCAGTCTTCCATTTATAAAAGCAGCACAGACATGGCAACATTAAAAAATACCAGACAATTTGTTTTTTTAATGTATATGAAATAATAAATACTTGTTAAGAAAACATAATGGTTTGACAATATCGCTCAATCTTAAATTATTTACCATTAAAATACTAACCTGAAGGTATTTATTAGAAAATGTTTCTGAGAGCATCTTTAATGTTTTCCTTGTAGTTATCCCTTAGCTTTCCCAACATCTCATCTGCCTAGAAAGTATACTGTTAAAAAATATTATAATAACAACACATGATATGTGTAATGGCTAAGATAATGATTAAGATATGAAACAAGGCAATAAATATAAGGGAGATTAGTTTAAAGTAGTCTAAAATAAGAAGACTGTATCCTAAGGAAATATTTGGTCAGCATATGGGACTTTAATACCAAAAATACATGTGGGTTCATTGGAATGATTCACATTGTAAGGCTTACATTTATTTTCCCCATCTCAAGTTACCTTAAAAGAAATGGCAAAATATTTTAGAAAAGCATAAACATACCAACACACACACACACACACACACACACACACATACACACGCACACGCATGCACGCGCACACACACACACATATACTTTAGCCAAATTTTAGTGTTCACTTTCCTACAACAGTTTCATGACTTCATAAAATCATTCAATTATTTGAATATTCCATGCTTTACTGTGTATATTTGGTTGAATTAAAAGTTTTAATGTCTTTCTAGGTCTGAAATTAGGATACTAAATCAATATGAATAGAACTATAAAGGTACTTTGACTATTTTCCATAAAGCCTATAGAACAGAGTTTCTTAGAACCTGAAAAAAATAATTGAAATATAAAAATGAGTGTGTTCAGAAAATAATGTGCTAATATTGTTCCACATTTGACCCTTGGATGGTTACACTTCTATTTAAATTCCACATTATCTCAGGTCTTTTTTTTTTTTTTACTTTTAATAGTGATGAGAATGTTATGTTTCAAAAATTATGACTGTAATTACCTTCCTCTCAGTCTAGCACATTATGACTGTCAGTGCCATTCAAAGGCTGCAAGTGCTTTAATTTCACATATTAAATTTAAGTATTGATGCGTATGTTCTCTGATTTCAGAGAGAAGACTATTGCAATGAGGGACGCACACTTGGGGCTTTTTGGATAACAATTTTATTTAGAATAAGCAGGGAGTCTTTGATCATATCCTTTAAATTGTACCTTCTGCTTATGCTGCTTATGGAGAATAGATGAAGGTTTTAAGGAAATTAGAACAGAAGGTAGGCAAATCTTCTCTGTTAACTAAATACACAGAATCATGGTCTATGAGAAACTTGGGCAGTAGGGAGGGTGTTGGTGTGGGGATGTAAGGGTGAGCTATGAGGTCAGATAAACTGGCTTTGTTACTGATTTATGGTATCATCTTGGGCAAGTGCCTGAAACATGTTTGTTCTCATTTGTAAAAGTGTGTGTGTTGGGGGGGTAATAATAGCTCCTACCTAAAAGTATGCATGTAGATTAAATTAGGTGATGCATGTGGAACACATGACCTGGGGCTGTGATATAGAAGCAATACAATTATCCTGTTCATCTCAAGCTGTACCTACTGAGGGTTGACCAAAGACTAGGGATGTTTAGAATGGTTTTGCCTAGTGTCTCGACTCAGCTTATGTGAACAAACAATGTTAAGTGATCATTTCTGAAAAATATGCAAAATAATATATTTATTTTTTAATGGCGAGTTGATGTTTATCTGTCTCAATTGAGGCTAAAACTTAATTAAAAATAACTTCAAGTTTTTCTATTCTTTTCTTCTGTGTATGTACTAATACTGTCTCCTATTATATTTAAATCCTACAATGTATTTGTTCTCCATTCATCATATACTTACAATTCTGTTTTCTAGGTAACATTATTTTCTTTCCTCAAGTTCATTATCTATGAATTCCCTCAAATTTTCTTCTTTAAAAAAATCTCTACTTGTCTTTTGGGTACTTTCTATTACATTACAAATACACCCATGCCGGTTCTATCTAAAATACAATGAATACACTTTTCCTACCTTGATTCTTTAACTCTTTTAATTTAGCCAATGATTTATTTTTCTAACTTCTCAAGATGATCTGTTTTTTTTTTTTAGAGAAATGTGATTTGGTGTTGATGTCTACTTCTCCTTACATTTTGTCTGCAACAAATTGCCTTCTGTCTCTTTCACCTATTAGAACTCCTCAGAGACCTCTCTGACAGAAGTCCAGGGACCTCTGAAATTCCACCTCCAACACATATTTTTCTTCTTCATCTTAATTTACTTCCTCTACTGTATCAGTTTTTCATTCAGAGACATTATCTACTTGTCTACCTTCCATGACATCAAATATGCATGTTCTCTATACACTTCTCTGATATTTCATCAATAATATTTTCAACAAATTATACTTTATCCTCATACCTCTTAAACATTGGTGTTATTCAGAGTATTTTTTCTAATTACTCAAAACGTGTTCTACGCTGTTACATTTTAGCTACCATGTACATATTTCAAAAGTTATCTTTATGTCTCAAATCCAGAATTTGGTCTGAACTTCAGACCACTATTGTTATTCACATTTAGATGACTTTTTGGAATATCTCACAAACATCTTACCTTCAATGTTTAAAATTAGATGACTTTTCTACCCCAACCCCTCAGGTATTTCTATAATTTCTAAATAAACAAATTTCTAACTACTCAAACTATCAAATCTAGAAACACTTGAAATTTTGACTTATTTTTAAGATTTCTGCATCCAATTATTTTCCAATATTGCTAATTTCAGTTATTAAACATTTACCAAACCTATCTCCTCATCTCTTTCTCTAACATCACTCTTTGGTTTTAGTCTCATGTTCTTTCTCACTATATTAATGCAATATCCTTCTTTCTAAATTTTTTGTTTCCCAGCATATATCTTAAATTTATCCACCACATATGCATTGGTAAATGCTATTGTCAATGCAACCTGAAAAAAAAAAATCACTGTTTCACTCAACAAATACTTTACCCCTAATTCCTGTCACCTGCCACAATTAAAAAGCAAAATTTCACATAGAATGCAATATGTAGAGGCTTATTTTTAGTAATTGAAATTTTTTAACCAACTATAATTCTTGGCTACATAGAAAAGTAATTCTTGATCAGAATGGTAAATATCAAACACATTCACCATTAGAGTCACTTCTTCCTCCTTACAGAATAATTTTGTATGGGTTTTTTGTTTGTTTGCTTGATCTTGAGGATCAGGGAAAAAAATCTGGTGAAGTCTGGTAAACAGATGAGAGATGAAAGACTATTCTAGGCAGAATAAGAAATAGCATAAATAAAAAAAGCAGAGATATTAAAAGTATGGGTAGAGCTGGTGAATACCCTGTTGCAGAAGAAGCAGAAACAATATAAAAATGGTACAAAAAGAGTTTTGAGAAAAAGAAATGATTAAAGTCTAAAGAAGAAAAATAGGGTTGGGACTTGGTTGTGAAATGACATACTGATGAATTTGGTACACATCTAGATAACAGGAAGCATAGTTGGCTGTAAGTTATATATAACTGGGTTATGACCAGAGGTAAGAACTTGTAAATGATTGTTCAACCGTAGTGTAATTCTATGGTTCAGATGGTAAAGGAAATTGGAGTCAAGAATGATATAGATTTTCATATTTTGAAAAATATGTGTGCTCATTCAAGATAAGAAATGAAGGCTACAATGAAGGAACACATGATCGGTGGTTCAGAACATTATATATTTATGCATTTGAAGGGTCTTGTGGATAAACAGAAATGATAAACTGAGAACAGGGATCAGGCATAGAGATAAAGATATGGGAGTTATCAATCTGAAGTTGATAGGTGAATCCAGATAAGCAGACAGTTCCACCCAGGGAGTTTATGTAAACAAAATGATTGAGTAATACTAAGAACAACATAAAGACTCAAAAGAACAAAGAAAATATAGTTATAGGAAGGTAACAATATGCAAATGAAGAATCAGGAAAATCAAATCATAGAATCCAGGCAAGAGAATTAGTAAATACTGATAAATGTTACAGAAAGGAGACATAATTAGGGGATATGGGAGGCAAATTGGATTTTACCCCACATCTCAGAAAAAGTTTTATTGTCAATGTTTATTCTTGTGCAGTATTCCTAATATGATCTCCAAGTGGCATTCAGTCTATATTTGTTCAAGAATTGCTTAAATTCAGTCCATGAAGGAATTATTCTAAACAAAACACTTTCTTAGTGGTTAGTATTGCTTTACTGCCCTGTCTCTGTGAATATAAAATACTATTTAGATAGTAATCATGTACAGTTAATATAATAGCAGTAGAAAATTTTCATAATGTGTATTTTCTTCTTTTAAATCATTGCATTATTTTTGTGAGGGTATATAAATACTTATTTACTAAACAGAATTGTTATCTTCACATGTGTATGAAGTAGTGGTTTTGTCTTATTGTTTTGAACAAAGTAAAGTTTGATATTTTTTATGTACAGATCTCAGTAGATTAAACATCATAAGATTAAGGACTATGGACTGCATTTAGCACAGTCCCTGGCACATAGTAAGTGTTAAATGAATATATTTTTTAAATGATTATATAAGTGAGGTAGTAAACACAAAGAAGAGTAGTCTATTAAAAGATAAATGAAGGAGCAACAAAAATAAAGGAACTGCATTAGAGAATAAGAACCATATTTATAATTTAAATTAATAGAGTTTGCCACTGAATAATTGAAAGTTCAATAAAAATGGCGGTAATTATAATTCCCAGCGTACATCTTTATGGGATCATTCAATTTGAGGCTGGCTGATATTTTACCTATGTAATATTTATGAAGTGTTATTTTTTTAAGTAAGCTAATAAGATAAAAACACTTCAAGAAGTTCATTTAAAACTATTTGTGTGGCAAACTTTTAAAGACATCAAAGATGAATTATAAAGTGAAAATGAATGCAACAGATTATCCATGTTATGCATACACTAATCTAGTTTCAAAATGATCTCCATTTAGAAAATAAATATAATTAAACGCGAGTTGCTTACTGTCCCTCATAAGATCATGGATTCCCTCTAATTCAACCATCCTATCATAATAAGAAATCCTCTGTATAATGTCCTTGACAAGCTAGTAATGCTCATATTGCCATCAATCTCCACCTCCCTTTCCTTATTGTGGTGTCTATGGGTTTTAGCACATCAACAATGCCACAAATGTGGTGTTTCCATGGGCCAGGCACCCAAGAACTTACATATTTCTAAACTATATAATATTTTCCATGTTTCTTATATGAGGTAACTTATCCTTTAGAGAATAAGATACCCAACTAATGAAGTAGAAAAATTAAACTTTTATCCAACGTTTAGGTTGACTACCCAGAATATCTCTAAAAATATGTTGATAAGCAAAATTAAGTTTATTAGGCCTATCGCTTATTGAAGAATGAATGTGACGTGGTAGTTTGCTAGGTGTACTGTAACAAAATCCCACAAACAGGGTAAATTAATAGAAATTCATTGTCTACTGTTGTGGCTGTTGTCAGGGTTGATTCCTTCTAAGAGATGTGAGAGAGAACCAGTTCCCCTGCCTCCTGCATGGATTCTGTGAGTTTTCTTGCAACACCTTTGGTATTCCTTGACATGTAGATACATGATCCCAGTCTCTGACTTCATGTACACATTACATTCTCTCTGTGTGTAATTCTGCTCCCAAATATCTACTTTTTAAAAAGACAATAGTCATATTGCATCAGGGACAATTACCACTTCTATTTGACCTACTGTAACTTAACAGGTTACAGTTACATCTGCAGTGAGCTATTTTCTAAGTGTGATCATGTTCTGAGTTGGACTTTAATATGTAAATTTTAATGGATTCAATTAAACCCATAATACTGTGTCTTAGCAGGCTTTCTGAATGAGGAAATTAGGAAAGATTATTTATTAAACTTTAGGCATGGGTCATATGAATTTTATGGTAAGACTTTACAAAGTGGAGTACTGGTTGGGACTGAGCAGATGTTCTGACAATTTTTAGATTAGTGGGCAAATGAAAAGAGGAACATGAAACATGTTTTTGTTAAACAAACTGTTAATCCTGATAGGTACTAACACCATTGGTTGATTCATGGTTTTATTTAAAATTGGGAATATGTTGGAGCAGTCAGATTATTTTTGCCTGATTTCAGTGTTTTTGTAAATAGAGAGTAAAGCATATACCTTGTCACAGAATTGATTAATACATAAGAACTTGGGATTCAGTTGACTTCAGTCCTCATCTATATTAACTTCAATTACATAATCCTAACTCCCCACCATTGATTGGTATAACCCAAAGTAATCTGTTCTGCTGCTGGAAAGCTCCATGAATAATAAAATTTAGCCTAAATTTGTAACTCTGCTGTAACTGTTGTTGTAGATTGGTTTGAATCTTTCTTCTCCATGATTGTCTCCAGAAAGATTATTAATTCATTGGTCTCTAAGTCTATTTGTCTATCTAGCTTCATTTATCAAGTCCCATGTATTCTATTTTCTAGCCAAATAATCTAGTTCCTTCAGGTTTTCAAGTAAAAGTTATTACTGTAAATAATAATAATTTTATAGGATGATGATTTTGTTGATATATCTAATAGCATTGATTTTGGTAGTAATATCATCATCATTCCATATATTTTTGCATCCTAAAACCTGGTTACACATGTAACCACAAAATGAATTAGAGTATGTCTGATTCATTTCAATCATCTTAACACTAAACTTCTAACACTAAGTGTTACCATTTTAATGGCAGCAAAAATAACCATATGGGATTTCTACCCCAAATTTATCTTCCTATTATTTTGAAGTTAATTTGAAAATATTTGAAATACTATATAAACTTTTTCTAAGATATTATAGGTGATCATATTTGTCAAAACCATTCTGTTCCACCTGTCTTAAGACAGAAAATTCTAAATTTAAAACAGAATTTCAAATAGGTCTTTTGTAATCAAAGCGGATACATAAATATCTGCATTTCAGGGGAAAGGAGTGACAGATGTTAAGATTAATCTCTCTTGCTAAGAAAACATTACTTTGTAAATACAAACAATGTGAAGGTTTATAGAATTCTACTCATTTTAATTTACAAATATTCAGTGATGGATAATTAGATCAGTACAATGAAGTTCAACAATCAACAGGAACCTTAAAGCAATTTAGAGTCACTTTGAATCTTTAAAGAAAATCCAATAAGCACTTGAAAAACAAAATCAATGGTGAGTTTTAAATGTTTCCTTTTTGATTTGCCACAGGGTCCAAGTTTTCTCTCTGAGGCCGTTTTTCCTAAACATGCAACAAAAATTGAAGAAATGGATCCTTTTTTCAACCTTCATGAAACCATAAGCAAGGTAAGGGAAGAGTCCATCCTGAACTCATGAATGGAATTGGAATGGTTTTGTTGTGACTTATTGTTTATGTTGGCAGATGCAAGAAAGAAAAATCGTGAGAAATAATTTGTAAAGCATGCTAGAAAGAATTTTAATGTATCATATTGTTTTTCTAAGGAGTAAAATTAATAAGCAAATATCCAAAAAAAATTCATTCAAGGTCATACAAATCTATAACTGGTATTTTATACTAAAATATGTCCTTAATATAACAATTAACTTTTCCTTTATAATCTGAAGATAGGTTTGTGTTATATTCCTAATGCTCTTCATCACTTTAGACATTTACATCAATGCAAAATGGGTCTTTGAATTTCTCTGTCCAAAGTTGCTTTCAATATTCAAGATATTTCTTTGTGGTACTTACTGGTTATAGTAAGAAGTGATTCTTTTTTTGAAGGAAGAGGTTAGTCTGCTTTAAAAATAAAACTTGTTTTTACTCTATGGTAGGTGTATTTATATCTTTAGTGCATTTCCTTAACCATAAGTTTATTGTGAAGAAAATTAAGTTTTACAGTGTGAAATAAATAAATTTAATGTTTCTGGCATCACATGACATCATACACATTTTTACATTTGCCAATTATTTATCTGAACTGTCAAAACCTGCCTTTTGGGATAGATTTTATAAAGGATATTGGCATTTCAGTACTTTAAGAATAATCCATATTTATATGTGCTTACTTGAAAGATTTAATCATCTTTAAATCTTAGTGAAATTTTACAAGGTTTTTTTTTCTCCTTCAAAAAAAGGAAGTGTGGCAAAATGAACCAAGCTTTGGTGATGGAGTGAGCCCAGGAGAGAAACAGGAGTCTAAGGTCATCTCTGACATTTAAGAGCTAGAATTTATTTTACTTCTAAACCTTTAAAATAAGAGAAGTGTGAGTTATATTTTATTTAAAATTGTTCTAAGCTTGAAATATCTGGATCTTAGCTAAATGTTTATCATAGTTTTATTTCTAGTCTATCCCAGTTCCATATTTTACTTTTTAATATCTCCATCATTTGATTTTGTATTATTATTTGGATATAAGAAGAATAGAAATGAGTTTAACTACTTCCTTAGTATCCACAATCTTAATACTTACTGATTATATATGTGTGTGTATATACCTACATATTATTTCACACAAGTATAAATAAATATAAATATGTATATATATTTGAACTAATATATACATATATTTGGGTGAACATATGCATATACTTTATGACAAATAAATGTATATTTTCAGATATTCTGGCTACTTAGAATATATGTTTTTTACTTATTTTTAAGCAAATAATTTGAAGATTTAAAGGTAATGGAATAATGATATTTTCTCCATTTTTCTTGTTTTTCTGATGATCAGAAATATCAAGGATTTTGGTGGTAGGGGTGATTTGAGACCATATTAACATCAGATATATAATGAGATGAGAGTATTGTTAGCAAAGAAACCGTTGGCTCTTTTATTTTAAAGGTATACACACACATGCTAATTCTCAGATCTTAGCTGTATTTAAGAACAGTGCTGAGAACATGTTGAGAAATAGGCATGTTGAGAAATAGGAAGGAAGAAGGGGAGCCTTGACATTTTTAAGAGGTCAGTATTTAATGTGAACTAGACAGAAGATAAGAGATTATTAAAAGAGAAGGTATAAATGTTTTTATATATTTTCAAATATATTTGATGTGTAAATGGATATTTCATTAAACCACTAAATGAATATTGTGAAAAATCCATGTCTGTGAAAAAAATAGAACCCATTTAAAGGCAGAAACAAGAGTTCTAGGAATTTTTTTATGACCACATGTATTATCCAGATTTAATTTTCTCTTCCCAATTATAGTGGATACTTTCATTGATATTGTAGACATGGACAAAGGGAAGAAAAGGATCTTTACAGTTTAATCATTTTACAAATAACCGAACTGAGGACCTGTACAAAGAACTGTTTAATAGTGTCTGAATTTATTTCAATGTGAATTTTTTGGAACAACAACAAAATAAAAGCACCTATTAAGTATAGAATAACTGAACAAAATACATGATAAAAAATATGGAGCTTGGATTTTAGTTCTGTTTTAGCTACCAAATTGCCATCTTATTTAGTACAATGTTATTTTTACACCAATAAGTCATATACTCCCAGTGTTCTTCCTCACTTGCAATCTCTGAAGTCAGAAGAAACTATTTATTGTGTTTTCTCTAGAAATGTTGCATGTGTGTGATTCAGTACCATTATTAACATTAAAAAATTCTAGGGCTAAAATCTTTAAATAGATTGTTACCTGCATTTTCTGAATTTTGTTTTTACTTTAAGGCAAAAATCTGTCTAATTCATGCTTTCTTGCTTTTTCTCAAAGATGTGAAAATATGTATGTATTTGTCTCCAAAGTATGAAAACAGAGAGCTAATGTAATTAATTCAATGCTGAGAATACAGGAAGTGACCCAAATGGACTTGTGAAGAATTGAAGTCTTTAGAATGTCTCATTTCACTATAATGTCTCATTTGTGAAATGTCTTATTTGTGAAATGTCTCATTTCACAAATAACCGAACTGAGGACCTGTACAAAGAACTGTTTAATAGTGTCTGAATTTATTTCAATGTGAATTTTTTGGAACAACATTTGACCTATATTAAAAGACACACTAGGATCAATTCTTGTCTATCAATTATGCCAAACTGATACGAAATATAAGAAATATTTGGTAAAATTGTGACACATATTTAGTACTAAATATTAATATTTAGTACTAAGGAATAACCAGTAGTATAATATTAATAAATATTAAAACATTTTCAAGAAGCTAGAGTAAGTGAAATATTAGAGATATATTCCTTGTTTCTTCCAATAAAAGTTTGTATTTGACATAACATTGTAAGTCACATATTCTTAGTTATCTGTTTAAATAACATAATAAATACATGCATTTAGTATCATCAGTGATGATAGTGATATCATCTTGTATCCTTTCCAAGTGAGTAACAATTTGCATTCTAGACTTTCTCTTACATTATATATGCTTTTATGTGAATATAAATAATTTCTGCATATAAGAATGTATTATTTGTGCTGTGCTGAATTTAAATAATATTTTTAAATAAATGTCATATAGTATGTGAGTTGTGAGTCCTTGAAGGTGGGTATTCAATGTCCTGTAGTGTTGTTGTTGGTTTTTTTTATGAAGTTTGAATTTGTCTTGGCATTTGTCTTTTTGATGTAAAGCATGGAACCTTATAAAGTAATGCGTGAAGCTCAATATTGATGCCAAAAGGTGTAATCCATCATGGCTCCAGTGACTGTCAGATGGGTCCATATACAGTTGCTGAAGGGCGACCCATGCTGCAGCAATGTTGAGGCTGTTTTTCTTATCCTCTATAATTACCTTAAAGGTAGTATTTATTCTTAAAATTATCACAGAAGTCAAACATGAAATTAAATATCAGTATAAATCTTAGCTGCTTAATCTTTCAATAACTGAATAAAAACCAACATGGATTCATGTTTTGAAGTAGGCTTATTTACACTCTCCTTTTACACCTAGGAATTTTCTAGCTATGTTTTCAAATCTTCAGCATTTCACTCGTAAGCTGCTATTAGTTATCTAAGCATTCTAGTAGTCTACTGTAAATGACACAGGGAGTAAAAACACTTGATATTCCAAAACAATTAGTACACAGGAATTGGTCCCAGGTAATTAGTAAGGCAAGTAAATTATTTCATAGTGCGTTACAGGAGGTGATCGTAATGTGGTCAAAATATGGAAGGGGAAAGAAAAGACTAAGGATAGAATGATTTATGTAATCTGTGAGGAAAGGATGGAAGGAAGAAGATGGAACCTGAGATTACTATTAGAAGATTTGAAGAATTCACCAGAGAAGTGACATTTGAGAAATTTAGTAGTTTTAAACTTTGTCTTAATGTCATTGAGCTTCCCCTGAGAGTGATTTAAAGATTGGGCTGTTGGTGATAGTGTGTGAAAAATAATGATGTGCATTTTAGAAAAAAATGACAGGTTTGTGAGACAATTTTAAAATCAAATAATATGTTGCATAATATATGAAACACAAAGAAGAGTGAGGAGTCAAGAGTAATTTTAATAGTTCTATCTTAAGCCAAGTTGATATTATTGGTTAATTATTAACTAAATCAGGAATTGGTTTGGAGAAA
Source organism: Ictidomys tridecemlineatus (assembly GCF_052094955.1). Taxonomy (NCBI): domain Eukaryota; kingdom Metazoa; phylum Chordata; class Mammalia; order Rodentia; family Sciuridae; genus Ictidomys; species Ictidomys tridecemlineatus. The sequence goes on from NC_135479.1 coordinate 120,070,438, forward strand.
GTGATGACTTTGACATTGGACATGTGGATATTTGACATGCTATGGTACATCCAGGCAGATGTATTCAGGAGGTAGCGGGACACATATGAGTTTCCTTGGGAAATCCTGGCCTACAATGCACTGTAGAATATATATAGTGTCCACTACTCACAAATCAATTTAAACTAAAAATTAATTTTGATTAAATTAGAATTTCAATTAGAGTTTCAATTCCTCAGTGACATTAGCCACAACTCATGACGGGTGTCTAGGTATGCCAGTAGCTACTGTGTCTCAGCAGATTACAAAAAATTTATAGCATCATTGACAATGCAGGTGATGTTACCCTGACAATCATGCAGAGGAGGAAGAACAAAATGAGATGGAAAAGTCCTAGAATAAAATGGCACTTGTAATATGCAAAAAAAGAATAATTTTTAAAGGGGAAAATTTTGAAAACTATATCCATTCAATCAACTTTTTACTCATATAACTTTTAAGCCAATTATTTGGATTTCTTTTATGGTTTTCTTCCTCATTTATGCCTGACCTTCAGATCATTGCTATATTCAGTAAACAGGTTCACATTGCTTGTTATTCATTCCTTAGACTATTTTAGTAGATGTAATGTCCTGTATTTAATATTTATTTTTTATTTAACTTATTTTATTAGCACTTTATTTCTAAAATTTTGTTCATAACAGATATCTAATTAATGATGGGCATAAACTTGTATTTAAACAAAGCAAAAAATAGTTTATCTGTATTTAGAAGACTTTACAAACAAATGTGAATATAGGTTATTTGGGGTACCAGAGGAAAGGTATCATCTATTATGTTATTGGGTTGACATTACATTTTATTTGGCACTTCAAATACTCTATATTATAAGTAAAAATCTCTGAATATGAACGGTACATCCAGTGAAGCAAAAATATATGTGGTATCATGAAAACCAACAAATCATCTAATTATTTTTGCAAGTTTTTCAAGAAATATTAGTTTGACTTTTTATTGTCTTTCTAACCCTATTTTAGAAAAGAATGTCATTGTTTTTCTTTAATATTAGATATGCAGTAATAGTATAAGGCTTTCAATAATACTTCCTTAAGAAGAATTACATATTTCCTTTTCCTTTATATAATGTCCAACCATGATCTTTTACTAAAAGTATTTAGGGGTGGCCAGGTGTGGTGGTACATGCCTGTAATCCCAGTGCCTTGGGAGGCTGAGGCAGGAGGATCCTGAGTTCAAAGCCAGCCTCGGCAAAAGTGAAGTACTAAGCAACTCAGTGAGACCCTGTCTCAAAATAAAATACAAAAATAGGGCTGGGGATGTGGGTTAGCGGCCAAGTGCCCCTGAGTTCAATCCTCAGTATCCCCCAAATTATTTGGGGGTATTAAGGGTGGGAGCATGGATGACAAATGGGAGATGAGTGGAATGAATCTGACCAAACATTTCTATGTACATATATGAATATACCAAAGTGAAATTCACCTATATATATATTCATAATGCATTAATTAAAAAAAATTATAAATAAGTAGAAGAAAGATCAATAGAGTAGAGGAAAGGAAACAGGAGGAGAGAGGAGGGAAGGGAAACAGAAGTAAAGGGAACAGAATTGGAGTAAATTATATTCCATGCTTATATAATTATGTCAAAATAAACTCCAATATTATGTATAACTATAATGAACTAATAAAAATTTTCAGAAGTAAAAGAATACATCAGTAAACATCTGATATTTGAGTGGCAAGGAGTGGCAAGGAGTAATAATAATTAAAAAGTAAAGATAGCAGGGGTGCGGGGGGGCTGGGGTTGTGGCTCAGGGGTAGAGCGCTCACCTAGCATGCTTGAGGCACTGAGTTCGATCCTCAGCACCACATAAATGCAAAATAAAGATACTGTGTCTACTTAAAACTAAAAACTAAATGTTTTTTAAAAACGTAAAGATAGCACTGGCTGTGCATAACTTTGTATGTTATTTAAGTATATCTATGTACCCAGCAGAATAGAATAGTGACAAGTATCAGTGGTTCAACTTAGCAACAAGAAAACATTAGCAAGTTTTGCACCTGCTCCAATTTGCACCTTGTAAGTTTGCAAGACACACTGCTTCAGGTCAATTTTACCTTAGTATTTCAGGAATTCCAGATATTTTGCTAGTCATGATAAATAGCCTTGCAGGACAGTTGTCATTAATTAATGTTGAATATTAAGAGTAGGCAGTGTATTCAATCTACAGTGCATGCATATAATCTGTTTTTTAAAATCTCTATTTTTCAGGAAATCTATAGCATTAATCCTAAATGTACTCTCTATTTAACAACAACAAAAAGAACTATTGGGTATTACAATATTGCAAAGAAAATATAGTAGGAATAGTGTTTTTTTCTCATTATGTATGTGTAGAAATATTAAAGTAAGATTAAACTTTAGAGTAAGGCAGTGTTGATCAAAGCCTAGAAATTATGGTTAGTAATCCTTATATAGTTTGTATCCTATAATACATTTATATTTTCTTTTTTTTGGATATAATTTAAACTCAGTTTTATAGTGATATAAATAAAGATATAAGCAAAGGTTAATGGTGATGTCTTTAGTGATGAAAAACATTTAAATGATTCTAAGTTTTAATGATTTCAGCTAATAATAATTGCATTCAGCTATAAATCATGCTTTAGAGTTATAAAACTGTAATTATTTTGATTAATGGAATCATATTTGTTAACATATTATGTGGCTTTTGAAAGATAAATTTTCTATTTTTAAAAAATATCATTTTGAAAACATGTTTATACCAGTTGCTACAATATTGTTAATATTCTTAGAGCATGTTAACTGAAAACTTAAGAAAATCTAATGATTTTATAATTGTAAACTAGACAGACTAAAATACACAGTGATTTAAATTCTCTTAATCATAGCTTTGCAAAAGAGTTAAGTTGCCTTATATAAACAAAGAAAAAAAGAGACCACATCCTTTATTTAGTTTTTTAAGTTTCAAAGGCATGTTGTATTCATTAGACTACTATAATTTCTGATATAATACTTTAAAATGCTTAGAAGACCTGGTTGTGGTTTCTAATCTAAATGCCCAAATATAAGTGATTTCCTAGTTCTCTAATGTTGATATATTGTTTGGATAAAATATGAAAATATATTTTCTGTTTAGGAAAGCAAGTTTAAGGATATTCTGTAATCTTGTGTATGTATACATTTGAGGTTATTCTAAAAAAATGAGGATGTAAAGCTTTTGTTTTAAAAAAAATTGTAATTTTCCCCTGCTATATTAAATTATTGGTACTATATTCAAAATGTTTCCATAGAGATCTACACTCTATATTTTCATGACATTGAGCTAAACCAGAAAACATCCCAAATATGTACTTTCAATCCAGAGACTGCATGTTGTAATAAAAAAATGTTGGTTGGAAATACTCGAGGGAGATAATGGTATATTAAAACCAACCCCTTTTGCTTTGAAGAGAAAATATTATAGGTGTGCATTTTCTTCATAAATGTATAATTAAACTCAATATCTTCATTTATTGAAATTGGAGACTGTGTTATGACTATTTTCTCTTGCCCAGAGAGGTTTGGTTTATTGTTTTTCATTATGCTGCATGAACATTATAGTTTCTAAAGGCATGCCTTATACCCTTATACTATCATTTCTTTTTTTTCTTTATGTTTTTATTACTCAAAGGTGAATTATCACATAATAAGAAATTGTTAAAATTTGACTCTCTTTTTAACCAGAAGTTAGTTATCAAAGTGAATATTTTACCCAATGCTATAGTATTTTAAAAGAGCTAGTACTGCATATTAAGTTAGGAACAAGTAGGAAGGCTGTGACCGAGTATACATTTACATAAAAACTAATTTTCACATGTATTTGTATTATAATATTAATATGTTATTCATATAAATCACAAGATGAGTTATATGATCACTAAAAATAATGTGCAATATTTTAAAGGCACAATCTTTCAGGAAACAGTCACATCTAATTGGAAAGAAGTAGTTTTATTCTATAAAGTAACATTTTTAGTGATAAATGAATTTTGTATATTCTAAACATAAGTTCTTATTTTAAGAACCTGTTAAGAAGTTGAAAGTGAGTTTTTTTATGTTAAGTTCTGCATTTTTCCCTCACTTTGAAGAGGAGACTATCTTTTCAAACTATTCTTAGATAATACTATTCTCAAAGTACTACAGAAATACAGAGGCAGAGGGCAGAATAATCAATGAACTAATCCAAGGTAGGTGGGTTGAGTGTCCTTTCAAAAAGTGTTGTTGAAACAAACTCCTGTATAACAAAACTATTTAAAGCCTCCAGACACTATCTACTTAAAAAAAGCACATTGAATATAACACAGCATATCAGAAGAATCTGAGCCATCTTGAAGTCTATTATTATAGTAGAGTTTAATCTTGAGACTGATACTGAGGTGTCCTGGGAATAGTGCCTCTTATCCCTATGTATGGCTATAATAAAAGATGCAAACACATACAAATGTACACAAACTTATATAGCATAGACTAAAAATGGTACATATTTTCAGTGAAATCACTCTTGATATTCTTCCTTGGAAAACCCTAAGACACACACACACATACATAACACACACATTAAGAAAAATTTTATATTTATAAGTCTCTATCAGTTTCTATGTGTATCTATGTCTTTCTTCTTTTCTAGGAAGAATCCAAATTTGGGCATGAATAAATGTCTTACTATTGTTTCTGTTTGTTTACTGACCCTTGGTTCTGTATATTCTGCTGCTGTTGGTGTGATACATAAAATATTCAAATTGCAGATTTCTTATAGTATGTCACCATTTGAATGATGCAATGGTTCTTGTTCTTTTTTTTTTTGTTTTTCATGCATGCCAGGCAAGCACTTTATCACTGAGTCATTTCCCGAGCCCTGATGCAATCTTCTAGTGTGAAATGAATATATCCCCCAAGCAGGACTATTTTATTATAGAATTACAATTTTTACCACTAAATAAGAATTATATTTGGATAAATCAAGCAAATTTATGTTTTAAAAAGCATAAGAGATAACTATTTTGGTGTAATTATATTTACTTATTAATAGGTTCATTTCATTTTTAAAAATTAAGGCTTAAATTTTGAAATTACAGTGGTTTAAGGTAATTTAATAAAGATTCAAATAGTAAAATTTCTGCATTTAAAAATAAAATTATAACAAATAATAGCTATATTCTTAAGTCTTTAAGGAAAAGCGTTATGATTCCTAATAATTCCAGACTTTTAAAAAGGCAAAGAAAATGGTATCCAGTTCAAACATTTTCTTTAATGATAAAAAGATACATATCAGATAGAATGTTTTTGTTTGCTTTTTGTTAAACACTCATAAGCAATCTTGTTTAATAAAAATAATGAAATTCTATTGACTAATGTAAATGAAAGTTCTAGAATAGACATTTATGAGGTGTGGATCAAATTCAGTGCCAGACCCACTATCTGTTTTAATCTCAGTTCTGTCTTCTATATTGAACATTTTATCATTGGAATTTCTTCATATTAAAAAAATACTGTTAGTAATTCGTGGGCTTCTATTTGCACATGATTCTGTCAAATCAGGTGAGAACCTTTGTTCTAGTGACTTTCTCAAAACAGCGACTATGCCAATTTCTAGAAAGCCCCAGAAAAATTAGCTTTCATCTTAGTGTTCTGAATTGGTTTCTGGCTTCATTTTTTGAACCAGTCTTTATGAACAGGGATATACTGTTAACTGAATAAAGCCTGGTTTGCATAAACCAATCACTGTAGAAAGCAGATTAAGGTTACCCTGATGAATTTAGGAGAGTCACTCTGGTGCAACGGGGATCATTTTGGGTTTAATATGTGGATGCAAAACAGTATGAGTTGCAGAGCAGCAAAAATGTTGTACAGGCAACTACTAAAATCCACTACTGATTGTAACAAATGCTGTTGTCCACACAGGAGTAAGAACCAGTATTTGGAAAATGCAAAATCAGTTCTCAATAATGGAGACATTTTCTGATGATGGGATGCTGTACGCTTTGGTATATTTAATCATTATAATCACCAGAAATGGAACAGGAGAGGTATATAAAAGTTTTTAAAAGGGTAAAATATGATATGAAAATTATTCATAAAATGTATTTGGCTAACTGCATTTATTCCCATAGCTTCACTGCTTTTTCTGTAGAATTAAATGAAACTAACAAGAGTTTTTTTTTTTTTTTTAAACATAAAGCTCACTGCATTTACCAAGAAAATGTCTTTTCCTGCCCTCTTCATAGACATCTGAGGATAATCCCCATATTCACCCTGAGACTCAAAGTCATTCTCAAATATAACAGCTTAGACTGATGCAACAATGAATTGATTGGATTTGACAGATGAGCAACACCTGTTTGCCAATCTGGATCTGAGATAATCATCTCTTATAACACTATGCTCTTACAGAGGTGGGTGACTCTCAGAACCTTAAAGAACTCTGATTGAGTACCCCAGCTACGGACAGGGACTCTGCAAGCCCATGTATTAATTGAAGAAACTAATAAATTTTTTTTGATAGTAACTTACATTCAAAATATGAGACATTTTTAAAAATTAAAACTGTTTAAAGACACAGTATCTTTCTGCTCTTCAAAAGGAGACATCTTGTCAATGTTAGAAATGTTTAAGAGCATGCCACTATGTGTAACACATATGTAAGTGTTTTATTCTATTGCTTACTCAAAGACTTCACACTTAAAAGAGTTTGATTATAGATCAAATGATAATATACTTACACTTTTCACTATTTTAAAATTTTAACCTTGATCCAGAATTTAACCAATTAGCCATAATCGCCAATTCAATGAAATAAGCATACAGATGTTGAAATGCTTTACACTCTAAATATCTTCCAATTTAGCTATCATCATTTATTCATGCCCAAATTTGGATTCTGAAGTTCCCATTTGAGAAATTTGTATGAGTATTTTATATATGATATGGCTGTCAGTTATTGGTCTACCAAATTAATTCCTCATATTTCTGATTTAGCTATAGTTTATAAGAGGTTCTATGTACTAGCTTTCTGCTACTATAATAAGATACCTGAAATTATTGTCTTATAAATAAGAAGGGTTTATTTTGGCTGTCAGTCTGGGAGTTTTGAATGCACGGCCAGTTTTACCCATTGCTTTGTGGGCTCCAACCAATAATTGTAACAAATGCTGTTGTCCACACAGGAGTAAGAACCAGTATTTGGAAAATGCCAAAGGGTGTGCTAGGGAAAACCCACTTATTTTTGGCAGGGAATAAGAAAAGAGAGAAAGAAATTACTGGGGGGGTCCCATAATTGTCTTTGAGGGTAAACCCCCAATAACCAGAAGATGATCACTTAGGTCCCACATCTTAAAATTTCAGTACATCCTAATAGGGTTGTGGCCTGGGGACCAATCCTTTATTTACACTTGGATTTTGGGGATCATTCTAGATCCAAACTATAGCACTCTATAAAGCCCACAATTTTTCCTGGCCATATAGTTCAAAGATACTGAAATTCAATTTAGTAGTTAAATGTATATTTTCAGTTTTGTTTTTGAATATTAGTAACAGTATATTTCATAGATTTAGGAGTTAAAAGATCAGAGTCCATATTTAGGAACCTATAGAAATATTATACTAGTCAAAATTTATATTTAATTTTAATAATAGCTTAATATATAAAAAATGAAGGAAGGGATAGGAGAAATTTGTGGAATTTAAAATAGTTGAGAAGGCAATACATATCAAACTATTTAAAAAGTCGTGGCAAACATGAAAAGAAAGATTTTCAAAATAAATAAATGAGCAAAACAAGATTATTACCTAAATCATAAGATTTTTTATAGGGGTATTACTGGGAATTGATCCTAGGGACATTTTAACAGTGAACTAAATCCCCAGCCCCTTTTTTTTATTCTTTATTTTGAAATAGGGTCCTCCTAAGATGCTGAGGCTGGACTTGAAATTGTGATCCTTCTGCCTTAGCCTCCTGAATTGCTGAGATTACAAGCATGCAGCACCATACTAAAAAATTTCACCTAAATACAACAAATTAAACATTATCCACAAGTCCCGAATGTTAATTAGACATTTATCTGATCCAAGTATTTGACCAATTTTCAGGGCAGTGGAAAGAAAACATAGATTCTGTGATTCCTTTTCATTTTTCCATATCAATTTCTATCCTAGGAAAGATTCAAGGAGAAGACTCAGGTGTCTTTACTGAAATAGTTGATTCCCATCCAGATTTTTTCTGATATCAGTGAGTTAATTATGAAGTCAAGCTATTTTACTCCAAGTTGCCTCTAGGAAATATAGTCAATGTGCCTAGAACTTGAGCTTTAAAATTTTAATAGTTGTCACAGATGGCTTATTCTCTCAGTTTGGCAGCATGTGTTACATAGGTGTAGCCTCTCTAGGTAGTACATATGAGATCAAGTGCATGAGCTTTTTATAAAGCTACCTTTACAATTAAATTCAAAATATTTTTATTTAAAAATAAATCACAAGATTATTTTCAAGAAACCTACACAGATTAATATATACCATTTGGAGAATTGGAACAAACTTAAGAATCTAGATATTTTAATGCATACAGTAGCTTTTCTGAAAAATCCATTGCCTAATATATGCAAGGCCCTTGGTTTTATCTGCAGCACTGGGGAAAAAAGAAAGAAAGAAAGAAATCTATACAAATCCCCTATGTGACACTGATGATAAAATATTTCATATACCAGTCTCCAACATTTAGCCAGCTTTATTGGGAATTGAAGTTGTTCTTGTATATACCTTATATCTTCTAACAAGTTATAAGATTTGGATCAAAATTTATCTCTTCTTGTCCATCGCTTTATGTCCTATAACGTTTGTCACTGGTTGGTTATATTAACCACTAGTTACATCTTTTATTAAATAACTAGAGTCTCTTTGCTCTGAAACCCTCTGCATTAGCTGGCACTTTGTCCCTATTTCAGCTACAGCATAAAGCATCATGTTTACACTGGCACAGATGCAGTCGGGAGTCACAGTTAAGTAATAAGAATTACGCCCTGCATGAAGCTTCTGTAGCAAACAGTCTGACCTGGTGGGTAACTACTTCACCTGTTCAAACTGGCTTAGCTATCAAACTAGCTTCTGCTCACAGCAGTTTTTCCAAAAGTGTTATCCTTAAATGTGATCTATTTTTAAATATATAGAGCATAGCAGACATTTCTATAGTTGATAAACTGAATTGTTTTCTCCACACCCTTACTTACTCTTTTTTTTTTCCTTTTTGAAATAAGATTTCACTGCTTAGATATTTTTAAGTTCTGTCTATTGAATGTCTTGAATCTAAACATTTTCTGAGGCTCATGTGGATATCGTAAAATCCCCTGGTTTGGAAGAATGAGACTAAGGAATATCAAGTAATTATGGTTCATTGTTTCTGCTTGTAGTGATTCATAGCCTGGCTAATCCAGAGTGTGGATTACCTGGAGGGAAGATGGTTGTGGGCAAAATAGATATGCCAGAATGGATGCACTAAATGTCTGGGTACAGGGGGCCATGTAGTGAATGTATAGAAAACAGTTTGACAAGAGTCATAGAAAGCACAGATACTTCAGATTAGAAAAAAAATTGTAATTTTCATGTTGGAAGGCTTGAGGAAATAATAAAAACACTCCAAAACAAAAAGAGAGAAAAGTTATATTGCTTTGTTTGTAACAATACAGACTTTATTGAACCCCTCTAGGTCACATTTACTGCTTCAGTCAAATAGTAGAAAGCACTCTTCATCTAGATCACCCATAGATGTACAGTAAAGAGCAATAAATATAGAATTGTGAAGAAGTGATGGATCACAAGTAATGTAGAAAAAATATTTAATTAGAGACAATGCTAATTATATTTGTTAGCACCGTTCGTTGTGAAGAAATGCAACCATTTAGTGTTATCTGTTTACTGGCCAATTTGGAAAGCAGTATGGAGATTTCTGGGAAAGCTGGGAATGGATCCACCATTTGACCCAGCTATTGCCCTTCTCGGACTATTCAATGAGGACCTTAAAAGAGCGCACTATAGGGATACGGCCACATCAATGATTATAGCGGCACAATTCACAATAGCTAGACTGTGGAACCAACCTAGATGCCCTTCAATAGACGAGTGGATAAAAAAAATGTGGCAGCAATACACAATGGAGTATTAAGCAGCACTAAGAAATGACAAAATCATAGAAATTGCAGGGAAATGGATGGCATTAGAGCAGATTATGCTAAGTGAAGCTAGCCAAGCCCTAAAAAACAAATGCCAAATGGCTTCTTTGATATAAAGAGAGCCACTAAGAATAGAACAGGAAGGAAGAGCATGAGGAAAAGACTAACAGTAAACAAAGACAAATGGAGGGAGAGAAAGGGAGAGAGAAGGGAAAGCATATGGAAATGGTAGGAGACCTTCAATGATACACAAAATTATAAGAGGTTATGAGGGGCAAGGGGGAAGGGGAAAAAAAGGGAGAGAATTGAACAACAGCAGAAGAGGTAGAGAGGGAAGATGGGAGGGGAGGGGAGAGGAGGGGGGAGAGTAGGGGATAGGAAAGGTAGCAGAATACAATAGTCACTAATATGCCATTATGTAAAATTGTGAGTATGTAACAGATGTGATTCTGCAATTTGTAGTTGGGGTAAAAACGGGAGTTCAAAACCCAATTGAGTCAAATGTATGAAAGATGATATATCATGAGCTCTGTAATGTTTTGAACAATCAATAAAAAAAAATCAAACCAGATGGAAAGCACTAACTTTGTTGATTATATACGTGTTCTCATATTATTTTCATAATAGGTCTATAAATAAAATATTGTCATGCTACCATGTTCTATTAATAATAAAGTGATGCTCAAAATGTATATGGGTTTTGGTACGATAGGTTTTGAAATCTAATAGAAATAGAGAACCAGGAAATATGGAGTGTGGTTTCTTTGCTGTCATGATAAGGAAGTGTAAGAGACTTTGGTATTGCAAAAACTCTTAAGAGGGAACAGAGAGCCACTAGACACATGCATCCTTGGGTTGATTATTTAGCAGAAAACTGCTTTCTCAATCCCACAAAACTGACAGAGAATTTCCAGGAAAGGAAGGGTAAGAATGCATTTATCCACTGGCCCCCATACCTCATTGTGAAAGGTTCAAAGGAAGCAAGCCCTATCTGACTTCATCTCCCACTTCTCTTCTTGCTCTTCTCTAGCCCCATTGAACTCTTCATTGTTCTTCAAATGCAAAAAGTTCCCTTCTGCTTTCTCCACAATAGTCTACTTTTGAATATCCCAGTGGCTCACTCCAAAGCTTGTTTTATGTTTCCTTTCAAATGTTACCTTGCCTCTGAGGCAGTTCTTGGGAACCCTATATAGTAGCACCCATTTCCTCATCAGCTTTTTTATTTTAAAAGCCCTTACCTTCTCTGACATAATTTTTTTCTTTCTCTTTCTTTTCTCCCTCCCCTATTTCCCCAGTCCTTCCTGCTTTCCTTCCTTCTTTTCTTCTTTCCATTCTACTCTCCTTCTCCTCCTCTTCTTCCCCCTCCTTCTCCTTCTCCTCCTCCTCCTCCTCCTTCTCTCTCTCTCTCTCTCTCTCTCTCTCTCTCTCTCTCTCTCTCTCCCTTCCTCTCTCCTCTTGTCTCCATCTCTCACCCTTTTTACATTATTGTCCTGTCTTCCACTAAAATATAAATTCCTTAAGGGCAGAGACTAGGTCTGTTTTCTTCCCTGCTTTACCTACAGAAGCTGACCCATAGTTGATGCTCAAAAATTGTTTGTTGAATAAATGACTAAAAAACAATTGACAGCATAACATGGAAATAAACTAAAATAGTGTGATTCTTTGTTTCTGTACACGTCTTATTCATTCCAGTGGTGATTGACTTGACCTAGCACATGACACAAGGACACAAGGCAGCATGTCATTTCCATGTCAACTTCACGTGTCTTTCAATTTCAATACATATACATACTGATTCCATACCCTATAAGGCAGCCTTATATACCATACATATCAGTGAAAGGACACTCTCAGAGTCCATGCAAAGTCCAAGGACCATGCCACATACCAGAATGTCACACAAGAGATTTATTGTCAGTAACAGTAGTCATACCAACAAGGCTGTCCCTCTGAGGAGGAACTTTTCTACATATAGCCATTTTGTAGAGTTTTAAAAATTATAATAAATTAAATTTTTTCAAGAAAATGTGAAAATAAATATTAATATTTAAAATTTATTTATGTTCATGATTCCAATGTCAGATTTACTAATTATCAGTACATGCCATTGAAAATGAAACAAATTTATATTTCTTTTTTATCATAAAGTGGATCATATGCACAAAAGCAATTATATAACATATGTGCACCTTAGAGAATTTTCATGAAATGACCTCATATACAACCATAATCCAGGTTAGGAAATAGAACAATGCCAGTTTCCTAAAAGACTACTGCTGAAGTGTCCCTTCTCCATTACAAATCCAAATATTTTTACCAGAGATAACTACTAAGTTGTATTTTAAATTATCCTGTCTTTGCTTTTCTTTATACATTCATCTCCTTAATATGCATCCTTAAATTAATATATTGTTTATCCATTTTCAAATTTCTAAAAAGAGAATTACAGATTTTTTTGTGATTTGCTTCTTTATTCTCTGAAACTTTTTTTCTACAGAAAACTACAGACAGAAGAATTAAAAATTAAAAATAATGTTGTTTCCCTTAATTTTTACTCAAAATAAAATGAGGGAGATTGACAATCAGGAAGAACCTGGAGCCTGTAAATATCTCAAAATGTAACACTTAAGTTTTACAAGTTTTTTTTTTTAATAGATAAATATACCCATGATATTCATCACCCAAAACCGTTCTAGGAAAGACCAACAGAGTAGAGCAGCCCTATTCCAAGATGTACAAGCATTAAATGGCTAGGATTATAGATTTGTGTTAGGGTCTGTAAACAACTCAGGATGGCGCCTGGCAAATGTTAGAGTCTGTAAACAAGTCTGGATGGCGCCTGGCATTTTGCCAGGGGGAGTGGTTTGTGAGGTGCTGCCAGCGAGCCATTAAGTGTGGAGATTTCTTATTGATTGACTGCTGCTGTATCTAGTTTATGTTAATTAAGATAAGCTGTGTGGAATGTACAAATACCTCTGTTGTCCTACAATAAACGGCTCCCACTCCTTCTGTATCAGTCGATACAAGTTGCTCGTCATCCCCCCTCAGCTGGACTGCAGCACATTTGAAAAGTGATTCAAACATATTTTAGAAGCAGAAGGAGTGATAATATGATCAGATACACATGTGAGAAGAAATTATATTAAATTATACATTTTGAACCCCAGAGAAGCACAGAAACTAAAGAACTAAAGTTAATGCACATTTCTAAAAGGAAATCCAAATAGTTGTTTAGAAGGAAAATGAGTCAGTATCAGTTCAGAATAAAGGTGCATTTGATTTTGAAGAATCAGCAGTGGAGATATGTATTGGCTATGTTTTAAGTTTTTGAACAAAAGCATAAACTTTTTTTTTTATACTGGGAATTAAACTCAGGGACACTCAACCACTGAACCACATCCCCAACCCTATTTTGTATTTTATTTAGTGCACATAAACTTTGATAATAAAAAGAAGACTTATTCCCTTATCTTATACATGTTGATATGTTTGACAATAATTTGTTTATTTTCATTACTATAAAACATTCTGTTGCATAAATATATCAAATTTTGTTTGTCTATTGCTCTACTGTAGATGGGTATTAGGACTCTTTCCAACAATTATTAAGAATATTCTCGTAAATAAATATCTCCAGTATAAGAGTTTCTCTAGGATATGTACACTGGAATGGATTTACTGCTTTATAAGAAATGGATATCTTTAATTTTACTGGGGAATGCCAAGCTGGTAGAACAGTTAAGCACCAACACCCCCAAAGAGCAACTGAATTGTCTATTGATCAAGTGGAATTTACTACAATTACTTCACAAAGGGAGGCTGTTTGTGGTTTGGATCTTTAATATCCTCCCCAAAAGCTCATATTTTAGAAGCATAGTCCCCAGCATGGCAGAGTTCAGAGGTGGGGCTTTTAGGAAAAGATTGGATGATGAGAGCTGTTACTTCAGTGGATTAATCCATTTGATGGATTAATAGTTTAAATGGACTACTGGGTGGTAATTGTAGGTGAATGGGCATGGTTAGAGGAAGTTGGTCACTGTTCTGCTTCACCTCAGACTCAGAGAAATTGAGTTGGCCAACAATAGATTGAAACTTCTGAAACTATGGGACATGACCAACTTTTAATCCTCTAAGTTGCTTTTGTCAAGTATTTGAGTCACAGGGAGAAAAAGCTGAATAACACAGGCACCAACTTGATGAAAACTTAGTAGTATCTCAGGATTTATTGAGTACTTGGGTATTTGAGCTAAAGTTTTAAGGTGGATGTCTTAAGTCAGAAAAATATTTGTGGATTGATGAATATGGTAAAAGAGAATTATCTTATAAGAAAACTCTTCTTTCAGGTGAGCAATAAAAGATGTGTTGTCCTGTGAGAAGAGGTGTTTGCTCAGAATAGCAAGTTATTTGTTTGGATATATTTGTTGACAGAAATTTCTCGAAGCAGCCATTCTGAAGTCAAACAACAACAAGTGCTGGCGAGGATGTGGGGAAAGGGGTACACTTGTACATTGCTGGTGGGACTGCAAATTGGTGCGGTCAATTTGGAAAGTAGTATGGAGATTCCTGGGAAAGCTGGGAATGGAACCACCATTTGACCCAGCTATTGCCCTTCTCTGACTATTCCCTGAAGACCTTAAAAGAGCACACTACAGGGATACTGCCACATCGATGTTCATAGTAGCACAATTCACAATAGCTAGACTGTGGAACCAACCTAGATGCCCTTCAATAGATGAATGGATAAAAAAATGTGGCATTTATACACAATGGAGTATTACACAGCACTAAAAAATGACAAAATCATGGAATTTGCAGGGAAATGGATGGCACTAGAGCAGATTATGCTAAGTGAAGCTAGCCAAACCCTAAAAAACAAATGCCAAATGTCTTCTTTGATATAATGAGAGAAACTAAGAACAGAGCAGGGAGGAAGAGCAGGAGGAAAAGATTAACATTAAACAGAGACATGATGTGGGAGGGAAAGGGAGAGAAAAGGGAAATTTCATGGAAATGGAAGGAGACCCTCAATGTTATATAAAATTACACATAAGAGGTTGTGAGGGGAATGGGGGAAAAGAACAAAGAGAGAAATGAATTACAGTAGATGGGGTAGAGAGAGAAGATGGGAGGGGAGGGGAGGGGGAATAGTAGAGGATAGGAAAGGCAACAGAATACAACAGTTACTAATATGGCATTATGTAAAAATGTGGATGTGTAACCAATGTGATTCTGCAATCTTTGTAATGTTTTGAACAACCAATACAATAAAATAAAAAAAAATTAAAATTAAGCTTAAAAAAATTTCTCAAATCAAACAGTGAAGTTGTTTTTTAAAACCTTATCTTCATAAGCAAGAATATCCTGAAATAAATAGCTATGAACACAAGTAGTCTTGTTTTTTAGTGTTGATCATCAAACTTAGTGGTTACAGGTAATCTTAATCCTTGAAACTATGTTTGACAATTATCTTTGATAAAATCCTCTACTAAATTTGATTTTGTTTTGGTTTGCTCTTTCATTTTTGCCAATCTGAAATGTATCAAGGCCGCTGAATTGTGGCTTAAGTTATTTTTCTCTGATTGGTGGTGAAGTTGAGGACCTTTATATATTTGTACTGGCAATTCTGGTATTCTTATTGTTTGCATGCATGTTTTCTAAGTAACTATGAAAACAACTATAACACTTATTGGATTGTTTTTCTTGTTTACTCATAATGTCTATATATTCCAGCAATGAGATTTTTATTAGCTAGATGTGTTGCAAATATTTTCCCCCAGATTTTGACCTTAACTTACACATTTTTTTTTATGAACAGTTAATTATTCACTTCAGTTTTACTTAGCTTACCATGTCTTTCTTTATCTTTAATGTTTGTAAGGTCTTAAATTCTTACCTACTATGAGGGAATAATAACATATTACCTTATAAATATTTATAAATTTTCTTTTTTATTTCAGTTATTATGATGGTTATTATGATGGTAATGAAGATGATGATGGCTGTGATAATTTAAGTAGGAGTGTAATTTCCATTTTCAACCTCAACTTTGTGAATTACATCCTACTTCAAAGGTTATACAATGAAACTGTAGAATATATGAAGTTTACATATAAAAGCTTGTTTCTGGACTCTTGAATCCTTTCTTCATTTTATTGTCCATCTGTATAAGCTCAATGCTGTTTAGTCTCATACTTCTAAAATAAGCTGTTCTATCTGATAGATCAGGGTTCCCTATTTAATTCTTCCTTAGGAATATATTGACTGTTCTTGCTCTTTGCACTTCTATAAAAATGCAAAAATCAGCTTGCCAATTTCTAAAATGTCCTGTTAAGGTACTTATTTGAGTTAAAGTCAATATATAACTTTCTAATAAATACTTTCTTGCTCTAATGCTATTGATTTTGATTGTTCTCATTTACCGTGCAAATGCAGTGATTGCAACAGCAAGGTAAATAATTGAAAATTCTAGATTTAAAGATGATTAGTGTTGAAAGTATCCTTCAAAATCATCATTTTAACAATAAATTTTTAAGATACTTAATTGGAGGTAAAAAATACAGAATGTAGGTAACTGAAGTGAGACTTAAAATTGTTTTATCTCCATTCCTATTCATTCAAACAAAAAAGACATTTAGCACTTCTGTATGTGCAGGGATATAAAATGAACAAGATAAGAAACTGCACTTTCCAGGTATCTCACTATATAATACTTCATAGCCCCAATTCAATAAACCCAGTAGACTTATCTTTACTAACAACCTTCTAAGTGACTTCGTTTCACAGGATATAGAAATAAACAAAAAAACAAACTGGGTACAATGGCAGACATTTGTAATCCCAGCAATTTAGGAGGCTAAGGCAGGAGGATCACAGATTCAAGGCCAGCCTCAGCAAATTAGTGAGGCCCTAAGCAATTTAGTGAGGTCCTTTCTCAAAGAAAGGCTGTGGATATGCCCCAGTGGTTAGGCACTCCTGGGTTCAATCCCCGGTGCTTAAAAAAAAAAAAAGTTTAATTGTCTTCATAAAGCTAAAAGTCTATGTGAAATTAATATAATAAAAATAAATTCAATACAAATCTTGCTTGAAGGAAAGTATACAATATCACTGGGATGAAAGTAGGGCTACGGGGAGTCCTACCTAGTCTGGGGTACCTGGAAATTTTTGCTAGAGAAGTGATTGTTTAATTTTGAAACAAAGAGAATGAAATAATTTTATAATTAAACAGAGAGAAGAAAAGGAAAAGAGTCAGGCAAAGAAACCTGTATGACTAAAGTTGAGTTAGAAAGCACAGTTCATTCTAGGAAGTGAAAGTAGTTCATGTCACTGGAAACCAGAGCCAAAGTGAGGTAGTGTGACTCCCGACTACAGAGGGAGGCTGGGGTCAGTTGATAAAATAGGACCTCACTGTGCTTCACATTGTTCCTGAGATAAAGGAAGTTCCCAAGACAATATGAAAAAGGTTCCAAAAATGAATGAAATGGGGGTTTGCAAAATCGATACTCACATTCTTTAGAATAGATAATGATGACTGATTCTATTGATTTTCATTTGGCAGTAAATAGCTCCAGTCAGTAGAGCTGACATGGCTGAGCAGTAATTGATTCAATGGTCTGACAATGATTAAATTTTAAATGTAGGAGAGGGATGGAGAGAAAGAAAACCCAGTATAAAATAATTAGTATCTGTTGACATGTAAAACCTTAAACTTGATTTCTAGCTTCAAATTAATTTAGATGTAATTATGAACATAAATTATTTAAATCACTATTTTTTTGTCTTTTTCAATATTCTTTTAGTTCATTTCATGCACTTTTTGTTCAAAAACTTTAAAGTGACATTTGTTCTAGCAAGTATAAAACAGTATTTTAAAACCTTAGCTTTAATAAGTTGACATATTTAAAAGTAGCATTTCACATTTAAAATACTTGAACAATATGTTACTAAATACTCAAAATAATACTAACAATTCCCCAAATATTATCTAATATTTAATTCATTTTGAGATTTTTTTTTAGTTGTCTTCCATATAATTTTCTTAGCTGGCTTGTTCATAACCAGATGCAATTTACAACTTTACTTTGCATTTGGGGTAAGTTCTTTGTGTAGTTTAATTTTTTCATCATCATTATTATAATTTACAAAACTCATCTGTTGAAGAGACTAGGCTACTTGTCCTAACATTGGGTTTTCCAACGGGTTTTGGGGTACCATTTAACATATATTTCATGTATCCTTCTAGCCTCCTGTAAACCTGAAGTTCGGTTCTGATTACATTTGTATGAAGCAATTTTTTTTTTTTTTTACTGTAGATAATTTTATATCCCATTGCATTCCATTAGAGACACTTCTTTGCTGGTCACCCTCTCATCAGTTTACCTAAGATTGAGCATGTGATGAGGGTGACAACATTCTCATCTATTGTACAGTTATTCTTCTCCTTGTTGTCAGAAAATTATATGTTATCTTGATCACAGTTAAGGGTTCGATTCCCCATTACAATTATAATAAAAGATTGGGTTATCCTGGAAGATAAAAGAATTCCAAAATCTAGGTGACTTAAAATGACCAAAAATATATTTTTTTTCACATTACAAATCTACACTTTTCAACATATGATGACTGTTAAATATGTCTCTACACCAACACCCTTTATAATTACCAAGGTAGAGAAAGGGCAAAATCTACAAATATGCAATCTCCCTAAATGTTTCTGCCCCCAAATCATACATCTTGATTCTATTCATATATTATGGAACAAAACAAATTATGTAGCTATGCTCAAGTTCAAACCACAGGAAAATGAATTATTACTATGCATTCTTGACAGAGAAGTGGAATAATGGTGATCAGCATAAATCACATCTTTTAACAATTTACTTAGTAGTTTTTAAAAAATATTATTTATTTATTCTAATTTGTTATACATGATAGCAGAATGCATTTCAATTCATATTACACACATATACCATAATTTTTCATTTCTCTATACAGAAAGTAGAGTCCCATCA
Source organism: Ictidomys tridecemlineatus (assembly GCF_052094955.1). Taxonomy (NCBI): domain Eukaryota; kingdom Metazoa; phylum Chordata; class Mammalia; order Rodentia; family Sciuridae; genus Ictidomys; species Ictidomys tridecemlineatus. The sequence goes on from NC_135479.1 coordinate 120,089,663, forward strand.
TTTTTGTCTTCATACATGTACTTAGGGTAATGATGTCCATCTCATTCCACTGTCTTTCCTACCTGCATTCTCCATCCTTTCCTTTCCTTCCCCTTTGCCATACCTGGTAGTTTTCATGCCAATTCTTAATTCTTGCCAGAATGACTAGCTTCATTAAATATTATAAATTGCTGATTTTCTAATTCTATTATTTATTCTGTCATTAGTAGTGGTATTCTTCTGTAAAATCTCTATTTGGAGACACTGAAATATAGTTATTATGGAAATGCAGGCTACATTTTTAATGCCTTTCTTGAATAATTGATTTTCATGGATTTGATTTACTAGCTGCTATGAATGGTAAGAAAACAAATGTTTCTGGTTTTCTTACTTTTAAGTCTTTTAAGTTTTATATATTAAAACTCCCAATTATGAAAGCCTATATTTACATTCTCAATGTGAACACTATACACAGCAATTACATCAGATTATCTGGGGGGAAAAGGGAGAATCTCCAATCAAATAATTTTTGGAAAGGTTTTATGTATACACCAGGCTACTGGATGATTATGAAGCACATTATTAAATCAGAGACTAAAAACTGTGAAGCAAACTCACCTGTTTAACTTTGTTTAGAGCAACATTTCTCAAATGGAGCTGGTTTTTAATTTGAGAAACCACTAGTGCAAATTAAAGTTAAGGACTAGGCTTTCCTTCATGTTAAGAGCCACAGCCAAAGGGGCCCCAGCAAACTTCCAGCTGCCAGCAAACTTCCAGCTGCCGGCTGATGATTGTCTCACAGCGGCCCCAGCAACATCTAGCTGATTGGCTCCTCCACGGAGCTGCTCATTGGGCTGTTTCCCTTTCAGACCACGGAGCTGCTCATTGGGGGACTTCTTTGGCTCTGCCCACACGACCCAACCAATCGGCCTCAGGAGCAGGAGGATTGTGGGAGGTGGTAAGGTTTGTGTGGGTGAGAGGCTTGTGGAAGCCGGTGGTGGCAGTTGGGCTCTGAGGGTTTTTTTCCTGAGGAGCTGTTTTGTTTGGCGTTTGTAGTTCTAAAAATAAAGTTAGTTTCTTTTGACAAGTGGCTCCTGAATTGTGCCCAGACAGACTGTGGCACATTCATAGTTCAGTCTATGTATATAGTAAAGATCTTCTATTGTTATGCACAGTCTAAGATGTCTTTCAAATACATACATGTGAAATCCTCTATGTTAATGATTTTCAGGAAATTTTTCAATTCCAACTAAAAAAGCAATACAAATTCTGCTAGATTTAAAGAACTGATTTAAAATAAGCCTTCTCAAATTCTGTGGTTAGACACTATAAATAGTTCTTAATATTGTTTTCTGTGTCTTTTAACAGACTTCTAAAATGATAGCTGAAGGTAAATAATTTTGTAAACCCATCTATAGAAAAATTCTTACAGTGTAATAAACTTCTAATCTATAGTTATAGACTAATGTTATATGAAACCTTTGGTCTCTTGTATTGACAATAGTATATGATTCTACTGTTTTTACTAAAGAAATATTTTTGGAAGGAGACTTATGTTTTTAAAAATAAACATACAGCCATATAAAATGAGTAATTAGACTCCATATAGAGTCTTCACAAAGTACGATATATTAACCATAGCTCTATCATATAATATATTATGAAAGTACGTAATAGTTTATAAAATATTAAGCATTTAGTTCTACAAAAATGTAAATTAAATTCATCAAAAATTTTGTGCTAAAATGTTATGCTTTTTAAGGCAATTAACACTTATGGATATTTTGAATAAGTATGTTAGTTTCCCTATGAATTATTGAGATTCAAACACAAAACCACACATATGTGTTAATGACTAAATGTGACGATACAGCATGTGCACCTTGAAATGTTTCCTCCATGTCTGTCATGAGTGATGTAATAAAAAGGAGGAGCCTTTCTTTGGGGTATTATCTAAACTCTCAAAATTAAACTTTATTCAAAAAGACAGAAATATATGTTGATGTAATTCACCATTTGAAGTTCTTCTAAATTAAGATACAGATGCCTGCAACTTTTTTTCAGACTCTCACTACTACATTCAAAATATTTTTCCATTTATTTGTCTTGATGACAATTGAATTATCTTTAAATATCTGATTTCAGAATTTTAAATATTAAAATTTTCAAGAGTCTCTTAATATGACTGGGAAATATAACTGGGAATAGTTTCTGAGGATTAAGATCTAATGGGCAGTTTTGTGTGATATATTTTCTATTTAAACTTCAAAAAGGAAGCATAATTCACTGGAAAGCACAGTGATTCCAGGTAATGTTTGTGCAGCGCTTTGCACCTGGAGTCCTGTGTAAATGCAAGAGCTCTCTGAGAAAGACGCGCCTCTGTAGCACTTAGATGAGTGTCCACAGAGGACTTCCTCGACAGTTACTATGGCATCATGGCAAAAAGAAAGTCTCTCGCCAGCAGCTCTCATTTCTTGTGCTTGTTAACTCTCGGTATTTATTGTCTATGGATTTCCCTGAGAGCAATCAGAGGCAAAGCAATTACTTTACAACGTTGATTTGGGCAAGATCGGGTGTGCCCCCAGTAGAGCTTTGTAATAACGTTCAGCACTGAGTAGTGCACACTAAAGCCATGTTTTGTCTTTCCATTCTGCCTCTTGCTAGCTCATTGCAGCCAGGTTCACCGGACTAGAGATCTAGTACTTTCACTTAGGTACTTTTCTAAAAGCACAATTGAACCACAGGGAGGGGGTAAAAGGATTAATAGACTATGAGCACTTATACTAAATTCTACTTTAAACCAGGTAAGGTGGAACAGGCCTGTAATTCCAGTGGTTTGGGAGGCTGGGAAGGACGATTGCAAGTTCAAAGCCACTGGCCTCAGCAAATTACCAAGGCCCTAAGCAACTTCAGGAGACCTGTCTCAATATAAATAATAAAAAGATCTGGGTCTCTGGCTCAGTGGTTAAGTGCCCCTGGGTTCAATACTTGGTACAAAAGAAAAATAAGTTCCACTTTATATTGACTTCAATTTCACTGTGGCATGACTGGAGAATGGGTGACAGTTTCTCTCTTTTCACTATTTCCCCCTGGTTTTCTCCTCCGTAAGAAATAGGCACAAAATGCAGACATAAAAAGATTCTTTGGGGGAAGATTTACTAGATAATTATATAAGAAAATGCATAGTATGTAAAAGTTCATTCCATGATTGTGCCCAATATATAAAAAATATTTTTAAAGTCTGGGTATGATTCTTACTTAAAATACATAAACTAAATGAAACGTTAGAACTATACTACTCTTGCTGGCAACAAATGAAGCATCTGAAATTCATATAATTTTCTTTACTTTCTTCCATATTTTAATTTTTGTTGAATTACAAAGAACACATTACTTTTGAATATGTGCCCATATCACATATATTTTAGATTGTTATACTTTGCCAGCAATTGCTTCCAAACACAGTGTTTGCTTTAACTAGCTCTTTTAATTATACTCTCATATATCTAGTCCAATCCATGTGCACTCCAGAGAACTTTCCTTAGATCTAAATACTTTCTATTTCAAAAACATCATTACTAAGGCTTATTGCATCTCATGAAAGCTGTACAACTAAAAATAAAAAAATAAAAGTGAGAAAATAAAAAGTGTTCTTTTTTCTTTATAAATTCCAACTCTAAAAATAATAAGGTTAAGCCTATTTTTCCAATAAGAAGAATCAAACAATCTGCCTAGGGTCACTTGTCTCCTCTCTTCATATCTTTAGTGCCCCTTTTAGAAATTAGTTCCAAATATTTAATTCAGGAATAAAATATTAAGTGTTTTTAATGTTGGTGAATACATTTGTCCTGCCAAAGGCAGTTGCTATTGGCTACAGAGCTAATTCTTTTGGCAGAAGCTTGATTCTTATTGTTTGCATATAATTAGTGAGTTAGATGCCTGTGAGAACAAGATAATTTATAAAAAAACAAAAAAGGGAATCTACAGATGGACCACCATAGCAGATATGGCATCAACAATTTTATAGTATTTTAACTCTCGGTATTCCTGCATAACCTTTTCAGTCTGATTGCTTGTTATTATTTGTAGTAAAGATAGTTTTGCATAAAATATGACAAAAATTAAAAAAACCATGATATTATCTAGTTACATTTTAGAGGAATTCCAGACTCTAAACTTCTACTGGCTCTATCAAACATTTGGTGAAGAAAGATCCTTTTCTGGCTGTATTATACATGCCAAGTTCTCCATGCTCTCAACTGAATATACTTGGTGTGTGTATTAGTCTGCTTCTGCTACTGTAACAAAATAGCAAAGACTCAGTGACTTAAACAACAGAAATTTAGTTTCTCTTGTGAAGGCTGGACATCCAAGATGAAGGTGCAGGCAGGACTGGTTTCTGGTGAGGCTCTCCTTTGTATGCACCTATAGACATAGAAAGAGAGCATATATTCCAATACCTTTTCTTATCAAGACACTAATTATATCAAATCAAAGACCCACCCTTATGACATCATTTGACCTTAACTACTTTCCTAAAGAGCCCATCTACAAATATAAACACCCTGGCAGTAAGGATATAGACATGTGAATTAGGGGAAACACAAAATTTCAGTTTATAATATTCTGCTTAGCACCCAAATTTTAGAGAAGTTTACTATTTATATGAACACTTGTGTTTTATGATATTTAATTCCAAAATAAAAATTAAATCTGTCTTAACATACAGCTTGTGAGTCCGTTTGGCAGTGTCTTAAAAAGTTGAATGTAAGTACTCTGTGATTCAACAATTCCAATCGTAGGAATCTATGAAAAATGCGAATGTTGATTTTTTTTTTGGCATTCTATGTTTGCAGAAATACACATATGTTTAAAGCAGCACTATTCAGAAATCCCCAAACTCCAAACAATCAAGATTTCTATCAGTCAATAGTAAAAAGAATGAAGTACTACTACATGCATCTGTGTGGATGAACTTCCAAAACATTGTTCTAAGTAAAAGAAACTAGATGCAAAAGACTACTTATTGTATGATTGCATTGGTATGAGCCATCTAGAAAAGACAACTTGTAGAGAAAGACAACATAGATAGTTTGTCTAAGGCTGGATTTGGGAGCCTATGAGATCCCATTGGATTGCTTACATATGGGACTTGAGGGAATTTTGAGGAAGTGGTGGAAATATTCTAGAACTGGATTGTGGAGATGGATGTATTGCCCTATAAATTTACTTAAAAGCATGGAATTATATGCTTGGAATGGGTGAAATTTATGTTATATAAATTATACTTCAAAAAACTGTTCAAATTAAAGTTCCCTCACATAAAAGATGTGTCCCTAACTCATTTCAGTACTTTCAAATTAAATTTTTGTCAGTGTTCACTAAGATTCAGCTTTATTCTTCCTCTGAAGTGATCTTTAATTCCGGGAGCCTGTATCAGTGTTGTCCCTAACTCTTCTGTTTTCCAGGAAGAAGTTCCCAGTCTGAGTATTAATGTCCCTTAGAGGATATTTTCTTCTTCTTCCAAAATTAAATTTCTTAGTATTTCCTTATATGAAATATTTTGTCTTCTATTAAGGATCGCTGGCATTCACATCTCCTGAAAGATGCACTAGAAAGGGAAACATCTCTGTGAGTCTGGGTGCTGCCATATGATGTAGCTCAAATTGCCTGGACCATTCATTTGAATCAGAAAATGTGGGTTCAGATCTTTGCTCTGCTTCATGTTGAGTAACCTTATTTGAGTTACATAACTTCTCTGAGCTTAGCTCCTCATCTCAATAATATGGATGACATCAGGAGGATCACTAGTATATATATACTAATAAATTGTAATGTCTCTAGTATTGCTGGTATAATATTGAATGGGACTTAAATGTTTTCTTGTTTCTTTCCTGAAAAAATATTTTTTTCTTTGAGAGAGAGAGAGAGAGAGAGAGAGAATTTTTTAATATTTATTTTTTAGTTTCGGTGGACACAACATCTTTATTTTATTTTTATGTGGTGCTGAGGATCGAACCCAGCACCTCGTACATGCCAGGCGAGCGCATTACTGCTTGAGCCACATCCCCAGCCCTGAAAAAAATCTCTTAATGTATTATTTAAAAAACATTTTGGAGGGCTTGGGCTATAGCTTAGTGGCAGAGTGCTTGACTTGCATGCATATGAAGCACTGGGTTCGATTCTCAGCACCACATAAAAATAGACAAAGACATTATGTCTATCTACAACTACCAAAAAATTAAAATATATATATTTGTTTTAGTTGTAGTTGGACCCAATACCTTTATTTTATTTTTATGTGGTGCTGTGGATCTAACCCAGCACCCTGCACGCACTAGGTGAGCACTCTACTGCTAAGCTACAACTTCAGCCCCTTAATATTTTATTATTTTCTTTAGTATGTTGTATAATTCATATATTTCTCTAATTTAACTTCACATTGTCTTTAGCTTAATGGAATTTCCATAATTGAAGAAAACTATTAAATCAATGTCAAAGGATGTGGAGACAACAACAAAATAATTATTTGAGTATAATGAGTGCATGAATATAACTTTTTCAAGGACAATATAAGTAGGCAATTCATGTCAAATATTTGTGGATGATTTAAGTCTTTTTAGCTGAAGCTTATGAGCATGAATGGACATATTGCTTTTAATGATTAAGTGATATGATCTACTAGCATGAGCCTTTGTGGGAAGTGACTGGTTGGCTACACTCTAATTCATTTCAGAAAGGTTTTTATCAGAGCTAATCCAGAGGAAAAAATAGTTTAGAGGATTCCTATTATTTAAAGATAGGACAGCAGAAGTCACTTGGGATTTATAGGAACAACATAATAAAAATGGGGATTCAAATGTTATCAAGAGTTTATGCAAGTTCTTCAGCACAACCCACTTGATCTTTTCAGGTATAAATTTGTTTTCTACCTTCAATAATAGAGACTAACCTTGACATAAGACATACATTTGAAATGTTTCCAATCCATTTCTTAGCATTCTGCAAAAGCTTTGTAATATGTGCAGGTTTTGTTTACAGCAGATTTAACTTTTTTATCAGCTATTAAATATAAATCCTTCAACAAGTGAGAGATCATATGACTCTGACAACCAACACGGGCAACTATTTTCTATTCAATAGACTTTTAAAATGCCTGGAACAAAGCAAAGCAAAATAGAAACTAAGGAGAAACTTGCTCATAAGCAAAGTTTTTTGGATTTTTGCCTACTGTGTTTGCTTATGGAATAAAAGAATTATTTCTTTCAATGGTTTATGGTTCACAAGCAGAAATGGTGAGATGGAAACCATACCTAAAAGTTCAATGTGGATGTTAGCTTATTAGTCTTTCTTTAAAATAATAATTATTCTGTAATAAAAATAAAAGTATTATATGACTCTCTTTGTACCTATACACTTTGAAAAAGTTAACTATTTTCAGTAATTTCCCACTATCATCAGCAATAAATCCTTGTTTCTCTAATATCAGAAGAAACTTTAATTATTTATTATGGGAGAGGCCATGAGGACAAAGCAGATGTTAGAATGAATGAATTTTATGTTTTCTTATATACTTGAATGAAGGAGGATTCATCACTACCCCAAAATGGATCTCATATGAGATCCTCGGGCTTCACAATGAAAACATAGCACAGTAATAATATATCATGCTCACATTTTTCATCTTTCAATTAGAAAGAAAATCATTTCTAGACAATGATTTTTACGTATGATTCAAATGGTACTATATATACATTATATGGAATATGTGGGGTTTTTTTCATGATGTTATATACTTTAAAATGTGAGTATTTTCTAGGGGTAGCGATGTCTATAATCCTGGCTAACTTGGGAGCCTGAAGTGGAAGTTTGATTCGAACCTCCATAACTTATTGAGACTCTGTCTCTAAATAAAAGAAAATGAAAAGAGTGGAGATGTGGCTCACTGATAGAGCATCCTGGGTTCAATCTCCAGTGTGAGTGTGTGTGTATGTGTGTGTGTGTGTGTGTGTATTTTTTTTTCCTGGAATATCTGTCAGCAATAGATGTGAAAATTGTTTTGCTTCAGAATATCAGAACTTTATTATTAGCTCAAAAGGACTCTTTCTTTAAATACCATAATCATTAGTATCATAGCTGGTGCTGAAGAGCACGGTCAAACACATGTCCTTCTTACTATTGGGCAATGGAAAGAAAGTGAATAAAAAAAAAGTCATTTTAGTGTGTTTCATTAGAGTTATTTCATTTATATATACACGCATATGTATATATGTATATATCAAACAATGCAAAATTATTACTATTATTATGTTTATGTATATTTTTTTCCTAAGTAGTGAAGAACACAAATGCTATTACAGCCTTGGATTGCATGGTATGTACTTTGTGATTGCTAAAAGAAAGTGCTTTTGAGAATCACTAGAAAATCACTTTTGAAAATCACCAAAAAAACATTCATCAGCAAGAGCGAGTGATTTTCTCCTATCCCAACAATATGGAGCACTACTTCAGAGTTAAGTATTAGGAAACAAAGGGCACTGGAGTTGTGCTTCTAAAAAGCCCCCTTAAAGTATGTTTAAGTGACAGATAAGGTTACCATATTTCTTTCGACTACCATTATTTTCCTATTTGCTATTTTCAAGGTTTGACTGATGCCTGCTATAGATGCTGGAATTTGCAGCTGGTTCCCCGTGAAAGGAAAATTAATATAAAAAAGAAAGCAAATAGTATGTTCTTTGTATGTCTAAAGTCACTTGCTACTGGCATTCTTATTGTGCATTGAAAGGAGCTTAAGAAATTGTCCATTCTGACCCCTTAATTTTACATATAGGTGGCTGAAGTATAAGAGTTTTGAAATGGTTGTCTAAAGTCATTTGGCTAAAGTCTCAAAGGTAGTTAATCCTATAACTGAGTTGCAACTCTTAAAATGCTGATGTTTAGTCTACTATTAACTGTTCAGTTTGCTGTACCTTCCTCTCAGCCTACATTTTAGATGAGAGTTTTGTTCAGTGATAATACCATATGTGGGTTTGACAGAGAACAGTACAAATGTATATACGTGGATATTCAAGAACATTCACCCCAGAATTATTTGAGATGGGGAAAAAATCTACAAAGTTATTTGCTGTCTAATTCCATATAAAATTACTTCTCAGTTGAACTGAATAAAGATTTTCTGGAAAACACAGATTTACACTTAATTAAGGTATAATTCATTTATGCTTTTGCCCTTCTGAGAATAAACAGCCCCATAAAAGGGAATGTCCTTCTTGGGAATTTACAGTCAAAAATTTTGCCTACTGTCTCAAAATCTATTTTTATATTTAGACAAAACTTCAACCAACCAAGAACATTTTGTCTTATATCCAATTTTAGCAGACATATAATACCATACTTGAGAAATCATTTTTAAACATTAAGTTCCTTAGAATAGGTAGAATATTGTCTGATCAGAAATATAAACTCTTTTCTTAAAATACTCCAGAGGAAATCAAAATTTTGTTGTCTGGGGGCAACCATAACCAAACCCACTACAACTCTTAATCAGAATTGTCTTCTTAAAAGCAAACATTTAGCTGAAACATGCCTACCACCTTGTTTTATATCAGATAAATAGAATTAAAATTCAAAGTGAATGTATCTTAACCATAAAAATGGCCACCATAATTGAGTATCTACTATGTTCCAGATATGAGACTAGGAACCTTCATTTTTCCTTTGTCTTTGACTCTTCCACTCACCTTGAAAAATGAGGGTTGATTTATCATCTCACATCTAGAAAAAGAAGATTCATTAAGTCATGGTCATGCCAACAATGTTTCAAAGTGACTTTAGAAAATTAGTTTTAGAATCTCAGTATTTTTTTTCCTCTTATGAGAGTTATACCAGTTCTTATTTTTGCATTCTAAGTTCCACTATAATTTCAGCATTCTAACTATTTGTTAAGAACTTTTGTCTGGGTGAATGTACTATTTATGCAATTGTTTAAGTGAGTATATAATAATGGAGTCTGAAAAAGCTATCTAATTCAAAGGCTTAGTCACTGTAAATTGTGTTCTAAAATCCACAATAGGACAGCAAATGTAGGATAAATATCAGAGAAATTAAAGGCAAAAGTAGAATTCCATTTTTATAAGTCATAGTGCTCTCGTGTTTCATTTGTTAGCATATTTACATAGGTTTCAGAATGAAGAGATTGAATTGACAGGACTTCCTCTAAACAGAGTAGTTTCTAATTGTTGACTAGTGGAGGTTTGGATGAGAAGAGAACCTCACAACTTTTTGAACCATATCATCTCATCCCTGGGTGCAAGTCAGAAAGGAAGAGTCCTTTTACTGTTTCTAATTAGGACTTTAGAATTTCTGTCCCTGTCAGTGTTGCCAGGTTACAATCTCTGCCAAAGGACTCAATCTAATAGGTATGTGAGATGAAAATTTTACTCGTTCTCTAAAGGCAAATATTGTGGTTCTTTGTAGGAACATGATCACAAACATTTCAGCATTGTAGATTCTGAAATTACTCTCTGTAATTGGACTGCTAGATTGGATGAAATTAACATTTTATCATGTCATTATAACCTCAGAGATATTTCTCATGTATGCATTCCTCACTTGATGTGGTTGCTATGGATTATGTAATACAAATGAAGTGGTTGCTATGGGTTTTGCAACCTAAGTGACAGGGACCGAAATATAATCTCTTAGGATTTCTTGAAGACTTCCTCAAAATTAGTTAATTACTCTCTGGGGAAAATGTCTGAGCAAAGAATATATGATCTAATACACTTATTTACAAGTCATTAAGAATGATTTTTTTTTGGAGTGAATCTCTGATGTTCACTTGACTGGACTTCTTTCTTCTGTTCAAGTAGTGATTATGGTTAGCTGGTATTTAGGAATACAGAAAGAGTTAGTTCTTTAAGGTATAAAATATGCAGCAGAGTAGAAGTTGACTATGATAGCTTTGCTTTTTCCTTGTAAAACAAGGAACAATGTACAATCAGAAGGTGTCAGAATTCAGAAATGCTTTTTAAGGTTTCATAACTGATTGAATTACATATTATTCTCAGGATGCAAAAATCAAAAAAGTACATAGCCACTAGAAAATGTTTTGATACATCCAATCTAATTTTGAAAGGCCATTGTAACTTATTATTCATTCATTCAAGTTCATTGTACCTTGACCTTATTGAATAATAATCAATTTATTATTCATTCAAGTTAATTGATTATTATTCAATAAGATCATTATTTAAAGTTGTACTTCTGCTGTTATTTACATCAAAATTGTCAAAGCAATATTTCTGAGTATCCCATAGATAATTATTTTACTAGGTCTCATAATTTCCACTATTTACTCAAAGATAATAAACATACACACACACACACACACACAAACATTTGCTGCCTACTGGATTTACAGTTCTATGGCTGATGTGTGTTGATGTTAAAGATCTGTACACAGATGTGATCTTGAATTCTAGGTAGTCTGTTTATTAAGCATATCACTTTGAAAAATTTAGATAAACTCTCAAACTCTCTGTTCCTTGCACTATAAATCAGTGATAATATTATGTGCAAATAGGGTTATTTTGAAGATTTTATGTGTCATATATAATAAAAGCAAAATCAATGTTGGTGTTATATATTTATTAATATTTCTTGATTAAGTTTTTAACATTACCACCCAAATTTTGATTATAAATACCATGAGCCCAATAGAAACATTACCATTTCCCAGTGATTATAGCATGATGCTTTTAATGGATTCTCAGATTTTAAGGAAAATTAAGATTTTGTTTAGATTTTTGAACTAGGTCATCTCATCCCTGGGTGTCATTATTATACATCCTGTAAAGTATGCATTATTTCTTAATATTAGCAGTTACATTGCAGTCTATCTTTATTTATTCAAATTTCTATGACTTTCATTGTTTTTTTCCAGTTATTAGAACATTGAATTGCTGAAGAGCACATAGTATGAACATCAGTAAGTCCCACTGTTAAATTTGACATTTTTCAATTTAAAAGCAAAGCAAACATTCCATTTTATACAATTGAATTGATTGCATTCAGTATTTGATTTAAAGAAACTTATTTCTTAGAAACTTTAGACTTGTTCTCAAAAATAAATTATATGAACTCATCATTTTATAAAATTGAATTTGATCTTAACATTGGTACACACCCAGCTACCTAGCTGAAGATGAGTCTAGATTTCTATATGTATCATTTCTGTTCTTTGTCTTTTAATAGTTAGTAAAAAACGATACTAAGGAAACTGAATTCATTTTTTTCAATTGGGTACTGTTGTGGTTGCTATCACAAAATACCTTCAATTGGGAATTTGTAAATAACAGAAATGTATTGCATATGGCCCTGGAGTCTGGCAAATTCAAGATCAAGGCAACCAGCAGATTTAGTGTCCTACAGGGGCTTCCATTCTGCTTTGAAGATGGAGTCTCCTTGCTGCTTTCTCTCTTGAAGGAATAAACAAGTTCTCTCTTGCCTCTTCTATAAGGGAACTAGTCCTACTCATGAAGGCTGCATCCTCATGAAGACGTTAAAAACCTCAGCTTTTAATACTACCACATTGGAGTTTAGGTTTAGTGTGTCAGTTTTGGAGGAACACAATTATGGAGACTGTAGCACTGCCCAGGGGAAATATATGGTGTATCTCATGATTTTTTGGATCAAGGCAACATGCAATAGTAACAATTTAAAGACTTTAAAAAAATCTACCATGGGCTGGGGATGTGGCTCAAGCGGTAGCGTGCTCGCCTGGCATGCGTGCGGCCCGGGTTCGATCCTCAGCACCACATACCAACAAAGATGTTGTGTCCGCCGAGAACTAAAAAAAAAATATTAAGAAAAAAAATTCTCTCTCTCTCTCTCCTCTCTCACTCTCTCTTTAAAAAAAAAAAAAATCCACCATCCACCATGATACTAGGATAGACTCTTTACCCTCTCCCAAAAGACATTGTTTCTTCATTTTGGGTTGTTTGTTTGACTACATTACTCTTGGTTATTATCAACACAAAAATAGCAAATAATATAAGTTTCTATAAAGTTTGTGATATGTAAGGAGGATCAGAATTTAAAAAAAATATATTTCATTTTACCTTTATCTTAAAGACAGAGACATGAGTTACTATTCCCAAAGTATTGTTTTTATTGTGTAATATGTTCTCTCATAATTTAAAATTCTTACTTTTTGAAAATTTTAGTGATTACACAAAATTATTATTCCATAATTTGTTGAAAACAAATATGATTAAAGTAAATTGTATAAAATATTTTCAGAGTTTTATGAAGCATCCAATACCTCAGAAACTTGGCATAAGTATGACAGGATCCAACTCCTCTTTTTAATCGCAATTGTCACACTATTTGAAACTTTTAATTTTTATTTAGAGAGAAATACAAAATTTGTTAATTGAGTTGGTACTATTTGTAATATTAGAGAATACCCAATTTCCAGGAAACAGGAAAAAAATAACCTGAAACTTGGGCCTGAAGGATATATATAGATACATGTTAACTGATATTAATATGATGTAATTTTGTGACATGGTGAGCCTGCTTTTGAATTAGTTGTTTGCCAGTGTAAACACTTTCAGGGAGAAACACAGTGGAGGATATAGAATAGTACAATTTGTTGAACAATAACAGTGGGAAATGTAAGAACAGGCATTAGACAATTTAGAATAGTTTTCCATCTTTAGCCAGTTATAATATTTTATAGTAGATTCTGATTCCTTTTTCTAAATACCCATGCTTGTAAACAGTTATATCTGTGTATTACATCAATTCTCTAGTCTTAAATAACCTGGTTTAGTGAATCCTTGGGAGCACCATTTTAGGTTGTAGAGAGTACAACATTATTTTGGGGGCAATTTGGTAAGGCACAAAATTATTTGGAATCATCTGGCTTCCTCCTGAAATTTTCTTCATTATTGGATAGAGCTGGATTTTTGTGCATGAGATATCTAATGCTTTAACCCAAGATTAATTCATATTTTCATTAAGAATCAGAAAAATACAAGGACTATTTTATAAAAAACAGGCTTCTTTAGGGAAGTCGTTTTTTAAAAATATTTTAATTGTAGATGGATACAATACATTTATTTTATTTATTCATTTTTATGTGGTGCTGAGGATTGAACTCAGTGCCTTACATGGGCCAGGCAAGTGCTCTACAGAGCCATAGCCCCACCCAATAAGGAAGTCATTTTTGACTTCTGGTTTTTTTTTTTTTCCATCTTTGCTATTTGTAAGACCTGAAATGGTGCCATAATCCTGTGCCCATAGATTGGACATCTGCTGAAAAGATTCTAAATTAGATATTCGTATATTCTAAATATCCCTTCCATAGAGGGATCTTTTTTTTTCTTAAAGCAAAGAAAAAAAAAACAATGTTTAATTTGAATGAGTGGTCAAACCTTATTGAAATTAATTTATAAGCCTTTTATCTGCTCTTTTCCACCTAAAAACCTTAAATTATTCTCATGTTCACTCTCATTTGTATTAAGAAAAACTAATCTTAGATGAAGAGGAAAAAATATAATTACTTATATTTGAGTAAATGGGTTGAATTATTCTCCTCTATCTAAACCTACCAAAGGTTGTAACTCATCATATTTCCAGCTTAAGGTGACAGTTCTTTTACTAATTTCCTATGACACACTGAATTTCTCCCTCTTCATTTTGATGGTCCCTTAACTTGTATTTTCATCACCTGGGTAATGCAACTGACAAGTGTGTGTATGAACACTGACACATCTCATCGATATATATTGTAGTCAAGGAGAGTAATTTGCCCAAAGATCATAGCCTGCCCAGCAATTTATTTCACACCTGCCCAGACAGACACAACAGTCTAGCTCATCCATCAAAGTTCATGATGTAAGCTCAGTGGGATTTGAAACTTACAATAAGAAAATGAGATTGGTGTAATCAAGATTATATATGCAAGGTGACATAAAGCAACCTGGTTCAAGGCCATAATTTAATACAATTATTTGTCAACATCTAAATGTTCAAGTAAGGCTGAAAATAGATATCCTTTTAAATATATTCTTTTGCACTGTGGATCCAAAACAACTCCTTATGGATTTCAGATGTAAAAATTTTCAAACATAAAAGATGTGAATCAAATTAGAAGGAAACTATTAAAGATTTTGACTTGATAGAATTATAAATTACCTAATTTATCATTTACCTAATTTTTTTAAGTCCTAATGCATAGAAGGGTTTATAGAAAGTAGACATTTCAAATTTTTTTTTATATTTTCATTATGTTTAAATGGTAGAATAAATTCTGACATCATGATTATAATAGCATCTTAATATTTTTAAAATGCTTCATGCATGAGGTCCTGGATTTGATCCTCAGCACCACAAAAAAAGAAAAATAAAGGTTTTGCATACTTTCCTGATTTCAAAATCTTGATCAGAAAGAGTGCTTAAAGTAGACAGTAGATAGATGATCATCTCTATTTTATAGATGAGAAAACTGAAATTTGGAGAGGTTTAGAAACTTGTTCAAAGTAATATAACTGGTACTGGAAATATTAAAAATATAATTTAGCCCTCCTGAATTCAAGACTTTCAGCCAGAGTTCAAGATGCCTTTTTATGATACTTTGGAGGTTCAGAAAGTATTGGCATGTGGCATTAAGCAGAGCATCAGAATTTCAGAGTTGAAATGGACCTTGGAGATCTACATGATTTGATTGATAAGACATTGAATTTTAGGGTGGGGAAAATAAAATTAGGATTAAAAATTCCTAAATTCATCAACCAAATATTCTTTCCAAAATGCCAAGCTTCTCTTCAAATACTCAGTTTGGTAATTTCACATTTTAGAGCATGTAAATATATTATCTCTATCATATCATTATAACATTTTTCCAAACAAACAATACCACTTATTATTATAAATGCTTTCACTGAAAGATGCTTATTCTCAAAAATTGCATGTATCTAGGTACCAACCTAACATAAAAAACTTTGAGTTTGAAATTTAAGGTAAAATATCATTATTTTATGCTATGAGCCCACAAGAAAGAGTTCAACTTTTGTTTTCCCATTTATCTTAGCTTTATAGATGTAGAATTAGTCCCTGGAGCATATCTATACCATTATAAAACTATTACTGCAGATGAATATGACAACTTTAGATATTGATTCTAGCCTTTATCTGGAAGTTTTAGCACCTTTGTAGTGTGAATTATCTTTTTATATAAGTAACTGGATGGATAAATAAAACAAAACCTATGTTTAGGTAGTCTGAGAAAAAGTTTAACAAAACCAGTGATAAGATCTTAAGTATAATAACACTTAATTCTCTTTGAGTTAAATCATTTAGTTATTCTTCTATTTCTAGATTTCAGATACATGTAGTTGGCGTGTGTGTACTTTTGTCAATTAAAAAATCATACAGGGTAAATTTTAGGTAAATACTAATAAATAAACATTTATTAGGTAAAGATCTGGTTTTAATTTTTAAAAGGCTTCTTTTATGTAAATCATTATAGAACTTAAGTCTGTGCTAGCAAGAAAGAAGAGGGTGGGGAGGACCTCAAGGGATTAAATTAATGAATTTCTTTAGATTAGATTCTTCAAAGTCCAGCATTAACCTCAGCTCTAATATTACAGAATATGAAAATGTTTGCAAAGTTCCAAATTATCATGTATTTTAAAATCTCAGTAGATGGCCTCATTTATTGAAAACCATTTTTATTGCCTAATGAGGGTTGGTGATTAGGAGGTGGAGAGCAAGGCTGACTTCATTATGATTATGTTCTGTTACTGTGGGAATGTTTTCCTTGCTTCTTCAGAGTACTATTTTTATTACTGCTGGCACAAAGAATAGGCCATAAAGATCCAATATCGTAACTCTTATGCAAATATTATCAGGTTTAGCAGCCAGAAGGACACTAAACTGAAAGTTAGAACATGTACATCTTGGTTTTCACTTCTCTTTGAGATTCTTTGGCAACCTTAGATACATAACCTCAGATATCTGTTTGTTTTTTTCCTCCTTTTCCTCTCTTTCTTTCTTTCTTCCTTCTTTCATTCATTCCTTCCTTCTTTCCTCCCTCCCCTCCCTCCCTTCCTCCCTTCCTTCCTTCCTTTCCCCCCCACCCCAGTTACCAAAGAATAAAACTAGACCCAAGGCTGTGTTTTTCCTTTAAATTTGTGAGTCTGTCCTGGACGGACACTGGACACTCAGAATATCTGTTTGAATTTGGGTATTTACTGGTTTTGACACCCTTGAAATCTACCATGATTTCTACTCAACGATGATTCACACAAGTATAGCTCCTTGGTCCCTTGACTAATCCGCTGGGTGGGCATTCACTGACTTCTGGACTGTCCAGCCTGCAATGTGGTAGATGCACCCATTTCACATCACTGACAGGTGGTAGTCTTAAACTGGCCTCTTAGTGAAGTTTATTAAGTTAATAATTACTCAAAGAGATGGAGAAAACTGATTACCTTAGTCATTTTAGTGCTTTTATTCTTTACAATAAACTTTTGTAGCTGCTATGTTTACTAAAATGTTATAATCTTCCTTAAGCTTGGTCTATGTAACTATAAGAAGGAGAGCCATCAGGGCATTTGATAGATTTTGTGGTATGACCACAGACTTTTCTATGAACTATTGTTTGCTATATTATGATTACCTTAAGAATAGTATTGTAATTTAACTGTATATTGCATTTGACTTTTACTAAGTTTTCAGAGATTTTTATTTTTTCAAGAACAAAACGGAAACTGCATAAAAATTGTAGCTATGCCATATGTGAATAAGTTTGGTCTTGTTTAAGTGACCACAGAATAAATAACAGCCATCATACTGTACAAGGAAACATTAGTGAGATGAAAGAAAACTATACATTCAGCCCTTCTTTTTAGTTTATAGTCATAGCCAATCATAATGAGATTTCTGCTTCTTTCTTATGATTGCTGTTCCCTCTGCAACGATGAATTTCCCCTCATCAGATTCTGCCTTGGTAGCAATGTCAGACATGTTTGTATATAAAAATATTTTTTTTTCCTTTGAGACAAACTACCAGATTCCCTCCATTTTCCTTTAAATGTAATCAATTGATAATGACCAAGAAGAATTTCAGTGAGGTAAGAAAACACACTTTTATCTATGATTTGATGTTCCTTTTCCAATACAAATTTTGTGCAAGTTAATAATCAGTATTTATTAATAACAGCTATTATTTATTGTGCATTTACTCTGTAGCAGACAATGAATCATGTGCTGCTTATTTATTTATTTAGTTACTCATTTTTGGTGAATATTTACCCAATTTATCAATCAGCAACAGAGACTTAGAATTTCTACTTTGGGATGATTAATCAAAGTTTTAGTGGATAGATATTTTATTCTATTATGGTCCTTTATTAATCATTGATAGCAAAATTATGTAATTCTACATTCTCTTCTAACCCTAAAGCCATTGAACAAAAGGAAAATATATATTCTAAATAAATATTTCAGTTTTTGATTTATTATTACTTATGAAATTCATGTGAATTAAAGGTACTAATAAAATCAAGTGACATTCTATTTTAACCAAAACATTGTAATATATAATATGCAGGATGTGTGTCTTTCTTAGCCACATTGGTAGTTATGACATGAATTGTATTATGATGTGAAAACTTCTATGGTCTCTTTGTTAAAATCATCTCTAAAGTGTTCATCACATCCTGTAGAATGTTTCAATTATATGCATATTTATTCACTAAGGATAAAAAACATTTTTTCTCAAATTGTTAATGAAATAGGATTATAGCCATATAATATTTACTATTGTACTTGGTGATAAAATATCAGTCAATTGGAGCTTTGCTATTATTAATATGTAAAAACCAAGTTGAATAACTACATTGAATCCCCAAACTGGGAAATACTGTTTGTAGCACTGTGAATGAGACTGATTTCCTTATTTGACTCTGGGATGACTTTAAGTGCAGCTCTAAAATGGAAACATCCTAACTGTCTTTCATTTGTGGCAATATGAGGTAAGTGAATATTTTCTCAGGTGATACAATAAAATTCATTGGAATTATTCAGATGGTTGGTTAAAACATTCTTTTCAGGCTTTATAATCATTTTATAATCAGTATTGTAAATGTAATAATAAAAACATGTAAAGAAGACCAGACACTGTTCATTCTACAACAGTTTACTTCCTATTCATAGATTTATGGGGCTAGTCCAGCTATTGTGTCCATCTTACAATTGAAGAAAGGGTTATGTCTGAAAGGTAACTTGTCCACGGAATTAGAGTCAGAAGTCACAAAGTTAGCTTGAACCTATGCAATCAAGCTCTAGTGTGTATGTTCATTCCCCAAACTGGGCACAATCAACAATAACCATTTTAATATAGGGTGTAAATAAACTGACATCATGAAGATTGTGAAATAAAGTTAAAGATAATTAAATTTAATTGACTTTTATTTTTAGATTTTAATAAAAATTACTAGCATATAAGTTTTGTCTAAATGTGATAATAGAGAACCATGTGGCTGTTTTTGACCTATGACAGTTTGAAATTACTGTACAAATTGTCTAACAGTTTGGCAAATTATGTTTCTTTATGAACTTTGTTGTTTTAAAGTATTAACATACCTCAATAATGTTATAAATAAAAATGTTATTTGTCCTATTTTCAAAAAATCATCTCAAAATAACATATAGATCAAATGTAAACTAGTCTATTTGGGGCTTATGAGTAATTTATGATATCTAGTTATCAAAAAGAAAAAAAGAAAGAAAAAGAAAAATTTTAAACCCTTAACAGTGAAAGGATGTTTTATATGTATTTCCCAAGAGAAATACTGTCTTATTTTAAATAAGCAAATTAATTTATAGTGTTTATATATGACTTAGGATTTGTGAATTTGAAATATTCCATGAGACAGTAAAAAGATAATTTGAATTTTTTTCCTTCTTGCATAAGTTCTAAAAAAAAATTAATTCCATTTTTTTAAATTAAAATATACTTTGAGGGCAGGTATGGGCACATACCTGTAATCCCAGTGGTTCTGGAGACTGAGGCAAGAGGATTGTGAGTTCAAAGCCAGCCTCAGCAATAGCAAGGCTTTAAGCAACTCAGTGAGACCCTGT
This sequence comes from Ictidomys tridecemlineatus, assembly GCF_052094955.1. Lineage (NCBI taxonomy): Eukaryota > Metazoa > Chordata > Mammalia > Rodentia > Sciuridae > Ictidomys > Ictidomys tridecemlineatus. The sequence goes on from NC_135479.1 coordinate 120,109,796, forward strand.
CCTAAGTAAAATACAAAATAGAGCTGGGGATGTGGGGCTCAGTGGTTGAGTGTCCCTGAGTTCAATCTCCAGTACCCAAAAGTAAAAAATAAAATATACATTAAATGATTTTTTTCTGAATATATCTGAAGTTGGGATGTGTGAATAACCTCTTCAATATTGAAAGAAAAAGTGTATGGTTGCCCCAGTAATGGTATTCATCTGTGTGAATTTAACCCATTGTTTTCTCTTTAAGTTGCTAGTATTGGCTGTCTTTCCTCAAAGATAATCTCAGGCCTCTTTGGAAATTTGTTGTTGAAATAATACTAACATGTGATATCCATTGTTGTGTGTTGAGTTTATAAAGAGCATATTGCTTGCATATTTAATGCATTCAGAATGAATCTTTACCTATTTCAGTTTGGTTTCTGGTTTGCCTGAAGGAGTTAATTATTAGGAATCCTAAGTGAGCTTATTCTGTAGAGATTGGTGCATCATTTTACAAACTTGTTCAAAGAAAACTCAAAGAGTTGACAGCTTGTTAAAAATACATAGCTAAATCCTTTTAGAATTATTTAGAAGAGCATTTCTTGTTAGAGAAACTCAAATTATGTACACTGAATTACTATTCTTTAGAAATATTTAAGGAGAGAATTATTACCAAAATTTAAACTGCTTCAAGCTCACAAGAATTGATCTTAATATTTTTAAAAAAATGTTTTTTCCTCAGTTTTCTGGAATGAATCATTGAAAAAATCAGTTGTTGTAAAATAAGTTTAAATTACTTCAATTCATTACTATGCCTCAATTTTTTTTTATAATGGAACTTTTTCTCACAAATTTCTTGTAAGATTGTTTTATTAACTTCTAAGACAATATTAGCAATAGTAAGCTTTTAATCAATGATTAGTTTTTATTAAAATGTTACCAAAAGAGATTATTTTTCCCATCTTTGGCGATTCTGTGATGGTATTTAACATTACTTTAATTACGGAAGCCTGGTAAAGTCGGAATCGCTGAGGGAGGGAAGTGTTGTTGAATTAGAACTTGAACTGGATTCAAGAGTTCATCATTTTTAGAAATTCTGCTGGTGTTTCATTGGTGCTTGGTTGGAACTGGCAGAAGCACATTCCCATCTTAACCCCATCAGGGAACACTGGTTTGTGACTAAATCATAAGTGACAAATAATGAGCAGCATGCATAAATACCAAGTCTGGAATTACTTTGCTATTTTTCTGCAGACATATTTTTTCTAATAATGGGAACTGATCCTCTTATCCTGCGTATTCTATGGAGAAAATGAACCTGTTAGTGTCATTAAATGAAAATACCACTGATCAAGACTTCTTATACTTGGCAGCTAGACAAGGGAAAAAGGATGTTTTGTTTGGGCTTGGGTTTGAGCTCTAGAAAAAAGACAGGCAAAGTAAATTGCATAACCTCTTGTGGAGCTCATTATAAAATCGAAACTTCAAAGGACTAAACTAGCAATACAAACAAGAGCTAGTTAGGATTTATAAATCAGAAGTTTAAAACAAAAGAGTTGGATGTATAATAGCATTTGAAATGACGTAAGTCCCAAAACACTGCTTTGTAAATCTCTCATTGTTTATTGTTTATCCTTAAGGTGTACAGAAAAGATTTGTAAATCAAAAAGATTTGTAACTTAGGATTTTTTGGCATGATTAGTGACTTTCTTAGATTTTGTGAATTTGATGATGGTCTTAAAAGCACAATAAAATGTTTGACATTTTATTATAGATAGATAGAGAGATAGAGAGATAGATAGATAGATAGATAGATATTATTTAGAGATATGTTGTTTATAGATTGTTTCCTTAAAATTCTCAGGTTCATACTGGAGGGTAATCTGCCTTAGATATTCTCACTTTTTAATAGCTGTGCTGGTACTAGTCATAGTTACTTTATGAGGAATGCTAGTGAATTTTGAAGGAGTATGTGTAATCTTTCATATCAAGCATGTATCTAATCTTATGAGGTAGTTTCCTTCTTAACTTCTCTTTATTTTCTACCTATGTCCAATTGACTCCTTCTGTTGTCACCCTCTAACTTCATTTTACTCACACCAGGAATCCCTTTAGCAGACAGAATCATTTGTATTCTCTCTTCTAAAAGTCAGATTTTTGTACAGAACTTGAAACAACTTACCGCATCTGCACAGCACAAAGTATCTTACATAGAACTGGGCAGTGCTTTCCTGTAAAGTAAATTGGAAGTCATAAGTCGGCAAAGTAAATAATACCATTAACATAAAAACAATGTTTTTGTTCTTTTATCAATCATAAGAATTTATTCTTTTTTATTGGTTTGCCAGTGGCTTTTTATTGATAGAGCCATATATGAATAGAATGGTAAAACATTTGGAATATAATTAGACCTTAAGTTTCAACTAATTTTAAATATTAGTGGTTTTTGTTGTCATGTAAATTAAATAAAAGTACTAAAATAATTTTAGCTAATTTTTCAATTATGAAAATATTTATAAGATTCAAATTTTAAAGTTACTGTTTCCTCATTTCCACATTCCCTAATCACATAATTCTCTTCTTATGGAAACTAATATTCTCGATATCTTCTGACAAATTTTTACTATAAAATTTTCAATCAATAGAGTTTAAAAAATAAAACTTTTAAAGATTAACTGATATCTTACCTTCCCAACAACCATCATTAACACTTTATGACGATTATTTTAATAACCTTTCAGTACATAAACACTGCTAAAAATAGATTAAAATAGGTGAATATATATAAATATATTAAAGAAATATTTACATGATATAAGAAGGAAATATTATATTAATTTTTTCTTCATTATATTATGTATTAGCTTCCAAAGAACTTTGTTACAAAGGACTTTTTTTTTTTGCAATGTTATGTTGAAAAAAAAATCTGAAAAGTTTTGAGAGCTTGGATTCATTGTGCTGTTTTTGCTACCTGTTCCAATTTAATATAATATCCATTAAACCCCTGCTTCCACATCTAGCTCTCTGGAAGCCATTGCTGAAGTAAACAGAATAGGAAATTTTCCATGTTTTAATTAATTTAGAACTCAGACATATTCCTGTTGACTCTTGTCCCCATGAATACCCAAGGTAGGCCATCTGTCTCCTCTCATTTTTCTGATAAGCTCATCACATCTTCTTTTGCTTTCATCAGACAAATACGTTTTTCATACATGTCATTACATACATCCACACTATGAAGAATGTTTTCATTCATTCCAGTTCATGAATTTCAGTTCTCAAGAATGTAGGCTTTCAGGAAGTTCTCAGCAGCCTGTTTTACTTTTGGCAAGCTACACCCTACTTTGGGGTTTCCCTATCAAGTTTTAAGTTATATCTAATCTAGTATAGGTTAGTATTCTGAGTTTCATCAGGGAAAAAGTAGACAAGCTTCTCAGACTGATTTTCTCACACACTTATAGTTGATTAGTCTTCCAGGTGTTACAATACAGATTCCACATCTCTCTTCAAATAACATTTGTGGTCATTGGGGGGCATCACCATAGCTACAGATAGACTCTAAGTGATATGCATAATAGTATTCAGCAGCTACTTCCTTCACTTATTGGCCAGTTCCTTGGCTGTCAGCAGCACCATGTGAAAAGGCCCATGCTTTCTCTCTAGAAATAGCTAATGATTGACATGAATTTTGCTGATAGCAGATCACATGTTTTCTCTGATCCAGTCTAAGCCATTCTAATATACCCAATTGATTTGGAACAACTGACTACCCCTTAGTTTAAAGGGGTAGTAATAATTGAAGACCTCAATGACAAGCTACAGCACAACACAATTAGTGACAGATCTAAATCAATTAGAATATTTTATTTTTGAAAAACATGTTTATAGATACCTATGTTTAAATCCTTGAAGGAATCTGTGTGATGCCCTAAAAGTTAAAGGATCACTGGCCCTTTTATTCTGATAATTATTGTAAGATCATTAAAATAATTGACGTTTGAGTTTAGATGTCTAGTAACAGTTAAATAGCATAATGTGTGTGTGTGTGTGTGTGTGTGTGTGTGTGTGTGTGTGTGTTCATACACATGATCTATCTACAGGAGAGTCACTTAGATAGAAGGATAGAGCTCAGAAAGTTAAAATAGCTTACTTATGGTTCATTGTTCATTTCTCCATCTTCACTATGCCCTTCAGGGGACCCTTCATTTCATTCATTGGGAACTATAGTTCTTTAAACCTGTGAACTTGTTTCATCAATAATCCATAGAGTATTTTGTAAACTCACACATGTTTGAGAATGCCTTGTGTGTTTATTTTTAGTAGTAACAAGGCTTCGTAGGCAAAGTGGTGTGAAAGAGTGAGTTGATGGATTTAATTATTATAGATAGCCTATCTGAGTAGTTCAAGCAAACATTATCTCTTCCGCAGTAGGAAATGTTTCTGCTTGAATTACTCTGATAATTGCCTCAGGTCTCTACTTCACCTGAGTAGGCGGTCCTCAGCTGTCTCACATAGTCACAGATAAATTATACTTGACTGAAAAACTCAGCCTCTCAGGGACTCATTGGGGAATTCTGAAGATTCAAAGGGTTAGACAGAGCCTTGTGGCTAGACCACTAAAGAACAAAACCACAGCATTCTTGTAATTTCAGTTAAGGCCTGTGTTCCCAACTGCAAGGACTGGGTTTTTCTGTACATGTGTCTCTTACAAATGTATGGTTTATGATTGGAAATATAAAAGAGGATACCTTTAGCAAGAAACATTACATTCTGCCTAAGCTTGATATTTAACAAAATAAGAACAAGTTAAAGCAAAAAATAGCAGTTATTTCCTCCTTCTGTCTCCAGAATCAGGAACACAGTACAGTGTACTCATAAACTGTAATGTGTTTGACAGTGGAAAATACAGAGGGAGTTGTAGAACTTCAGACCTACACTGAGACAGTATTTATTATGCTGAATGAGTCTCAGTTGCTGTATTTGAAGACATACCCCAAAAAGTGAGATTTAAGGTAGCATCTAATGGCTGATAAGGAATAATTCTATAACAAGAAAGAAATTACTCAAGTAAAATGTGATTTTTATACTTTAAAGTGCATTTTTATTTCTCTACCGAGCCTTTCAAGAATGAACTTGAAACACTGGAGTTTCGAACCACTTGTGAACTGGAGCATAGATAGCTGGATGCTATTGCATCTCGCTTGTTTTAACTTGGGTTTAATTCTATAGTTCTTTTTAGTGGTCTTAGTTTGAATACTCTAGTCTTGAATCAAACCAATCAATATGAAATCTATTTTAACCATGATAAACAAATGACTAGCTCTTACCAACATCAGCACTGCTGTGCCTGAGAAGTGAAAGAAGGCTATATTTGCTAGTAATTTTCTTACCATGAAAATTGCCTTGTCAATGCATTTCAGAGACCCAATTTGAGCAAAGATTTCTCAGTGAAGAATGTAACAAATAGGCAGAAATAGAATTTGGAACTTGAGCTCAGACAACTCAAGATAGTTTGGTGGAGAATGGAGTTGATAGCTGAGAGAAGGTGAAGAAGGGGAAAAAAGGATGATTTCACACATGATATGAATCCAGGATTGCTATTTACTGCCTGAAAAAGGAAAAGAAAGGGTGATGAAAAAGATTTTTCTTTCCTTTGTAAGAAATTATCATTACTGGTACCAATTCTTTGAGAACTTTGAATAACCCAGAAGCACCTTGAGAATTATAGAAATTGCTTTGAGATGTTATAGGCTTAGTGTTATTTTAACCCTAACATCCCATTTTAGGAAAGACTTCCTCCTTTGGTAGCTTAGTATCTTTAAAGCTTTTCGTTGTTACACATAAAAAATGTTCTATAGTGGTTCCGAGTGCATAGTAAATGTCCAATGTTTCAGTGAAAAGATTTTGTTTCCTATATGAGAGCTCTCTAAAGGAATGTGTACGTATTTTCCATTGATTTATTGATCTGCTGTAGGCACTGCTGGACACTGATGATCTAAGAATTTCTTTTCTTGAAGAACTTATGGTCTAGGACCAGTGATAGCTGAGCATACGCACATTAAAACTCAGAAATGTAAAAGATAATAGATATTTACACCTCGGTAAAGAAAAAAATGTAAGTACTAATTTGCTGGTTTTCAGAATAGTAATTTTTGAGATTTGCCCTAACTTCAAGCAAAATGTTATGTGCTTCACCTTCATGATACCATTTAAACCTCATGACACTCTTATGAATAATAACTAGCATCTCCACATTGACTGAAATTAAAAATAGCTGCATACCTGAACTAAGGCCATGAGTGCCCATAGAAAATGGCAATCCTGGATTCATATCGAGAACTGTTGGATATCAGACTTTGAGTGCCAAATCACTATTAAATTTCTTCTTTATGTAAAAACCATATCATATCACATACAAGTATTAGAGAATGTTTAATGGAAATCTTTTAAAATCTTTATGTTCATTTTTCATTGTCAATTTGCATCCTCTTCTTTGTTTCTTTCATTGATGTTATGCCACCATAGAAATGTTTATCTATGATATTGTTTAAATATTGTTTAACTAGCTACTCACAAAGTAAGAACAGTATAATTTTCTCTAGATGTTTCAAGTTAAGTACTTGCAATCTCATGGCTTACATCTATACCATGATGCATGGAAATCTCCTTTATTGCATTCTTCAGAGCATTTCTAATTTTAACTGAATTATTAGTTTAATTCTATTACCACTATCATAGTTTCTAAATATAAGTTCAATACCATACACAATATTGATCCCTAATATGCTATTTTTTTTTGGTCTGGAACTTATATGATTTTTATTATAAAGCATTAAGGCCATACCCTTTTGTTTATATTATTTTATAAAAATAGAAGAGATGTCATTAGAGTAGAGGAAAGGGATAGAGGGAGAGGGATGAAAGATGAGAAAATGGAGGAACTACAGAATAAAATTGACCAAATTATGCTATGTACATATATGATATACATAGTAAATGATGTATGTATATGATGTACATAGTAATGTACCACAGTAAATTTTACCTTTATGTATATCTATAATGCATCAATTTGAAAAATAATAAGTAAATAGAAAGAAAACCATTAGAACAGAGGAAATGGAGCAGATGGAGAGAAGGAGGAAGGGAAAGAGAAAGTACTAGAACTAAAATAGAGCATATTATATTCCATGCACATATGATTATGTCAAAATGAACCACAATATTCTATGTAACTCTAATAAACTAATAAAACATTTAAAATGTAATAATTTTGATTTGACTAGACAAAGTTGCAGAAAGAATAAATTAGAGGTTAATACTGAGAAGCTAATCTATAACATATCCACTGAGAGATAAGCATATAATAAATATAGAAAAGCAATTATAAAATATTGTAGAATAGATTAGGGAATTCTAATATCTACCCAAAACAAAGTCCAGGAAAAAAAATGGAGATGACAATAGAATTTCAGTTTTTAAAAATATAACCAAAAATAATCAAAGAAAATATTTTTAAAATAATTTTATAGCAAAAAATTATTTTCAAATCAATATTCATTACTTATGGTTTGTCAATATTTTTATATTATACCAGCTATAATACTACTGGATGAGTCTAAGAGGTTTTAAAAGGGGATATTTAGATGTGGGACATAGATACATTCCTGCTTCTATTGGATTAGAATTTGCTGTCAAAACTAATCTCTATTCAGATTCTTAAGGTTTTAATGTGATAAAACCCCTAAAGATTTATGTGATTTATGTTTCAGTAATGCTTATTAATGTACACAAATATTCCCTTTATCAAACAAACTCCAAAATGTGTTAGTAAATATTGGAATATTTAATAAAACTTTAAATGTGTTACATCATTATAGTCAGTAGTACTGTACCTATTTAAAGCCTTCTTGCACATATATTTTGATTTTTTGGTTTGCTTGTTTGTTTTGAGAAAAATGGTAAGAAGTGTTAGGAATCAGCAGAGAACTCAGTATTTGGTAAATGAGATCACAGGATATAAGTTTCCATTAAATATCTTATTATTAAATATATAAAGAATATAAAGCTATAAAGCAGGGCTGGGGTTGTGTCTCAGCGGTAGAGTGCTCGCCTAGCACGTGCGAGACCTTGGATTCGATCCTCAGCACCATATAAAAGGTTTAAAAACAAAAGTTGTAGATTTGTTTCCCTCACAGGTTTTCCAAAACTTAACAAACACTATAAATTATAGCATACAAATTATTGAAAATAAGAAAGAAAGTAGCATGAAATATTAGTAATATCTTTAATATAATTTCCCACATCCCCAGGACTAAGCTGTATCAGCATTGACTATAGAAGCCTAGTAATTATGATAGAACATTTTATAGTAGGAACAATTTCATAATAAAATTTTACCTTTGTAAAGGAGATGCATTCCATTGAAAAGGAGTTAGTTGATTCATAGGATATAATGGTCATTAAAAAAATATTAACAAAAAATAATGCCACATAACATAAAGGAAAAAATATTATCCATTTTATTCCTTTTTGGTCGTTTTTTAAATATCAATATGAAGTAAGTTAAATATCATCAGATTAATTACCAAAGTCTTTAAGCAAGCCTTTTGAACTGTAGTACAACTATCGTCATGATCCTATTTACATTTCTGGGATTTTATTTTTATAGTGACTATATAGACTCTAATTTCCAAAATATTATCATACAATATCACTTTATAAATACAAAATGCCTATGTAGAAATTCTATGAATAGAAAAATATATTTAAAGGTACATATTAAAACTGATGTTTAAAAATCTTCTGTTAAATACCAGAGAATATTTTTCTTTCTCATTTCTTCTAGAAAATTTCTTTGACATGCTTATCATTAAAATTTAAGTTTTAAATAAACTACACAGCGAAAGAGTCAATTTTCTCAAAGGTTATTTATGGACAAGTAAACTATTTAGCACAATTCTAAAATTCAATGCAAAGTTCTCCTAGCATGATTAACTTTTTTAAAAAATATATTTTTAGTTGTCAATAGATCTTTATTTTATTTATTTATATGTGGTGCCAAGAATTGAACCCAGTGCCTCACACATGCTAGGCAAGCACCCTCCCACTGAGCCACAACCCCAGCCCCATGATTAACTTTTAATATTTTATTTCATTAGTGAATTCAAGGAGAAACATTTGTTGAATAATTATGTACTAGCTTTTTATATCTCTCCTATACCTCTTAGGGCTGAGGATTTTGATAGACAAGTGCCTTACTGCCTAAGGCTCTGCCCACCTGTATCTATGTGAATCTCAGACTCATCAGATTTTTTCTGATCCCTCATATCAATTCCAATTGTAATCTGCCTGAATTTTCAATTTGGTCCTGGTCTGTGATTTTTTTTTCATATTCATCAATAGTAAAATTAAGGAGAAATGCTTCTTAACTTTGGTTTTTTCACATTTTATAGAAGATATATATGGTGCAATATTCAAGGTTTTCCAGAGAAACAATCAATAGGATAGTGTGTGTGTGTGTGTGTGTGTGTGTGTGTGTGTGTGTGTGTGTGTGTAAAGAGAGAGAAGGAGAAAGAAAGATTATAAGGAATTGGTGGACATTATTAAAGAGGGAGGGCAGATTCCCAAGATCTGCAGGCTGAGTCAGGAAGCTGGAGATGAATCCAAAGGCCTAACAGCCAAGAGAAGTAATGATACTGTTCCCATCTGAAGGACAACAGACTTGAGACTCAGGAAGAACAGGTGTTTTTATTTGAGTCCCAAAGCAGAAAAAAGAGCCATTTCCCAGGCCCGCCCCCCGACCCCCTAGGTGGAGGCATCAAGTAGGAAGGAATTCTCTGCTGGAAGAGTCTGTCCTTTTGTTCTAGTCAGGCCTTTAATTGGTTGGATGAGGGCCATGCACATGAGGGAGGCAAACTAAATTATTCAGTCCACTCATTTAAATGTTGATCTCATCCACAACAACTATAATGATGTCTCATTAAATATCTAGGCACTCTGTGACCTAGTCAAACTGACATAAATAATTAACCATCCCAACCAGTAAACAAACAGTTGTCCTAATTACTATTTCTGTGTTCCTTGAGTTTAACTGTTTTTCCTACATCAAATTCTGCCCCATTGTTCTTAAATAATCAAAGATGCTCCCTCCATGAACATTACTGAAGACAAATTTAAAAGAAAATTGGCCAGTGTCATGCTGTAACATTACTTATTATAGCATTTGTGGAGATTAGATGATACATAACTATTACAGAAGTAATGATGAACAACCTCAATAATTAAAAGTTAAGTTAATCCTTTATTTGTGAAGTATATTAACAGGCTAGTTTGAATAATAACTGTATTCCTTAATTCCAGGTATGTAGATGTAGACAATTTTACAAAATATAAGAGATATAAACTAACAAAATGTCTTATATTTTATGAATCATATAATAAATATGATTTTATAAAATATAAGACATTATGAGATATACTTTGTGTTATAAAATGAATTTTGATTCATTATACACAATTGCAGCACAACTCTATATTTCTATGGTTGTACAAGATGTAGCATCCCACCATATGTGCAGTCATACATGTACCTAGGGTAATGATGTCCATCTTATTCCACCATATTTCCTGCCCCATGCTGTCTCCCTACCCTCCCTTCCTCTTTGCCCAATCAAGGTTCCTCCATTTTTCCCATGCCTTCCCCCTCTCCATTATGAATCAGCATCCACTTATCAGAGAAAACATTCAATCTTTGGTTTTTGGGGATTGGATTACTTCACTTAGCATGATATTCTCCAACTCCCTACATTACCTGAAAATGCTGTGATTTTATTCTCTTTTAATACTGAGTAATATTCTGCTGTGTATGTACACCACAGTTTCTTTATCCATTCATCTATTGAAGGGCATCTAGGTTGCTTCCACAGTTTAGCTATTGTGAATTGAGCTGCTATGAACATTGGTGTGGCTGTGTTATTGTAGTATGCTGATTTTAGGTCCTTTGGGTATAGACTAAGGAATGGGATAGCTGGGTCAAATGGTGGTTCCATTCCAAGTTTTCTAAGGAATTTCCATACTGTTTTCCAGATTGGTTGCACCAATTTGCAGTGCTACCAGCAATATGTGCATGTGCCCTTTCTCTCACATCCTTGCCAACATTTATTGTTGTCTATTCTTGATAACTGCCATTCTGACTAGCATGAGATGAAATCTTATTTTGATTTGTATTTCTGTAATTACTAGAGGTGTTGAACATTTTTTCATATATTTGTTCATCAAATTTATATCTTCTTCTAAGAAGTGTCTGCTCAGTTATCTCATACTAGACAAAGACACCAAAAATGTACATTGGAGAAAAGATAGCCTCTTCAACAAATGGTACTGATGGAACTGGAAGTCCATATGTAGCAAAATGAAAAGAAAACCCTATCTCTCACCATGCACAAAACTCAACTCAAAGTGGATTAAGGACCTAGGAATTAGTCCAAAGACCCTGCACCTAATAGAGGAAAAAGTAGGCCCAAATCTTCATCGTGTTGGATTAGGCCCCGACTTCCTTAACGAGAATCCTAAAGCACAAGAAATAAAATCAAGAATTAATAAATGGGAAGGAGTCAAACTGAAAAGCTTCTTCTGAGCAAAAGAAACCATCAATGAGGTGAACAGAGAGCCTCATTTTTGGGAGCAAATTTTTGTCACACACACACATCAGATAGAGCACTAAACTCCAGGATATATAAAGAACGTGAAAAACTTAACACCAAAAAGACAAACAACCCAATCAATAAATAGGCATATGTGTTTTTATGGACCCAGAGATCCAGAGGAAGGTGGCAAATAGAAGTGGATAAATAGAGGCACTGGGAGCAGGGAAGAGTGATGTTCATGGTTTCCCCTTTCTTCCCTACACTCTAAAAAGTGGCCTTAGGGAGGTACCTGAAAAGGACCTCTACCCAAGGCCTCAGATCAAGAGGCACACAGGTTAAAGATGCAAATATGCAGCAGGTGGGCCTGAGTTCTTGACTGCAGCTCACTTCAGGGACTCCAATGTGGGCAGCTTTCCCCCAGACACAGGTAGGTCCTTAGTAATTGCATAGGGCCTGGTCAAAAATTATCTCATAATTATATGGGGCTTTTTGTTGTTGTTCTGCTTTTGTGGATGAAGTTACTTTTGTTGAAGAATCTGACAAAGATGTAATGTATGTTGGGCAAATAAGGAAAGGTAAAATATGACTTCCATTAGAAGATAAAATAATAAACTAGTGCAGGCGAATATGATAAAAAAATAATATGTGGGATAGATGTGAAATATATCATTAAGGGAAACTTAAAATCTCCCAAAATAAATAATGTCTTGCCAGAAATAAAAAAAAATGATTCATCAACCCATAATTATGGACAATTCTAATGTACTAATAAAAAAATGTGGGAAAATGATTCATCATTTGAGCCAGACATGGTGACGCACACTTATAATTCCAGCTATGTGGGAGACTGAGAGAGGATTTCAAGTTGAAGGCCAGACTTGGCAATTAAGATACACTGTCACCAAACAAAAAATATAAAAGGCTGGGGTTGTAACTCAGTGGTAGAGCATCCTAGGTTCAATCCTCTGTACAACATATACATAACAGGAATGCCAGAAAAAAAGGCAGAATGCAAAATAATGATGATGATAATAATAATAACAACAACAACAATAATAATAACTCCCATAATCGAAGAAGAGCACACATATTAATTTTTAACTAGAGTTTGACTCCTCACATACAACTTGGAATATAAAGTTGTTTAACCCTCCCTATAACAAGACTCTCTGGTAAATGTAAACATTTGTTATGAATCCTGCTGGAACTTACTGGAATTTGCAGGATAAATGGACTTAAATGCTTCCTTTCCTTTTGATGAGGAGGGTTTAGAAAATTGACATTCTAACCTTCATAGTCATTATGTTCGCCTTCTCCACAAGCTTCAGGCTAAAAAAAAATCTGCAGCTTTAAAATGCCTTTTGCCCAGTGAGCATTATTAGCTATATTTCAAGTGTAGTCACACCATCCCTTTTTCCTATCAACTTCAACTCCCTTTTCTCTTTCTAATTCCAAATTCCATCTTTGGAATTACTTCTAACTGAGTTTAATTAGATTTTTAAGTAAATATATTAAAATGCCCCTCAAAAAACCTTGGAGTTTAATATTTCCTGCACTGAGAATTATACTTGGAATTTTAGTATGCAAAGAGAATATATAGAGAAAAGAAAGATACATTGATTCTATTAATATACATGGAAGGTTTGATTTTGTAGTCTCTCATAGCACCTGAAAGAATTTTTATTCCAAAGTTAGTATTGTGACTTGTAGGTCACTGGCATTGGTCAAAATAAAAATTTGGTTATGAATGAAAAATGCAAGAAACAAACAGTAGAAATAATGTACCATTGAGGGGATAGAGGAAGAGGAAGAAAATATCCTTTAAGGTATTCTCACATCTGCTAGGAATTGAGGATAATTAGGTACATCTTAGGAGGTTCCAAAGGTTCAAAATGTAGAACATTTTTTAACACTGTTAACATAAAGCAAATTCAAGAAAAATCTATTGGTTGTGCCAAATCTGTTACTTAGATAGATCACCCAAAGTTGTTTTTGTTTCTGTTTTTTTGTATTTTGTTTTATCTTGTCATTCAAATTACATTACTTCCTGGTTATGATAGAGTCTATTATATAGGAATCATAAAAAAACTGAATAATAAAATCAGGAAGGTAGTAATCAATTAGACAGAGGACCACATATGGAGAGCGGGTAGCAGGCAGGCTGGAGGCACATTCTCTGAATCTTTAAAAAATAGATGTTTAAGAATCTCTTTGGAATTACAGAGGGAGGAGATTAAGGAAGGTTTTAGCTAGTGAGGGATGATAAATGAGAATTAATTACATTAATAATTTAGGCTGTATAAAAATGTCATTCATAGCATTTTATTTAACAAGCTCTCTTTATTGTTTTATTTTAGTGTAAAAATAGAGCCAAGATTTTTATGGATTTTCTATTACCCTAGTCCTCAAACTCTATTTTTTCTGTAAGATCTTAAATACCTGCATGTCAGTTCTCTTATGTTAGTAATTTTTCAAGATCCTAACTCTCATATTTGTGAAAGGCCTGTTATTGATCCACAAGTTACCTTTGAAATATGCCTTTACACTTGTAGTTGAATCACTTTGTAATAATTACATTTATTGAGTTACTGTTATGAGTTAGGTACTTTACATACATTATTGTATTTAATCCTTAAAACAATTCCATAAGAAATATTATTTTCCCTATTTAACAAATGAGAAAATTGAGGGTAAAAGGAGTTCAGGTACTTGCTCACATGTTATATATATATAGATTATGTCACAAGATTGATATTCAAGCCAAATCAGCTCCAAATCTGATTTATACCACAACCGTACACTTTGCCTCTCTCTCCTACAATTCAGGGTAAATAGATAAGCCCTACAAAGAAGGTAGAAATACGGGATTCTTAACCAAAATCATATGGTATATTTGGAAAATCTTTACCTTGTGAAAAGGTTTCAGTGAGTGAATCCCAAGAATTTATTTGTTTTATTGTGCTTCTCCTTTACAGCATGGAGATTTCATGTTGCTTTTCCTTATACATTCGTTGCAGATAGGGATGGCCAATCTGGGGAAAACTAAATAATCAGCAAATAGAAGGAATGAATATTCCAACTGGCTAAAAATGGAAAATTCAACATAGTGCCCTGAGATCTGTGAGACTCAAGCCGTATCATTTTGGACCTTCTTATCCACAGTATGAATGGGTCAGTGATATGGAACTCAGAAAATAAGTACTGGTTTAATCAAACTACTTAGTAGTAGCTTACTGATGGACAGTTTTGAATCTGTAATTTCTTTCCCCATTTCCATGAGAAATTCCATTTCCATGCAGACTTAACTCAGCTTCACAGATCATACCTAGATCTACTCCAAAGTCAGGGAGGTTTGTTTCACTTTCTTCTTTCTCTTGAATTTTCAGTGTATTCTAAAATGCTACCAGATTTACAAATTCACACAATTCTAGGAAAAAGAACACTGGGAAGTAGGAAAGACAAAAACTTGTTTACATTGCTCTTTGAAGTGACAGATTTAATACCGGATTAAAATCTAATTTATCATTTAATAAATATTTTTATTGGACATGTATCTAAAAATATGAAAATTTCATTATTTTTCTGACTAGATTTTCTTTTTTTTTTTGTAAACAAACTTGAAATTCAGCACCTAGTTATATTGAGGCAAACAGAGAACTAATCTATTGCTAATTCTACTGATAATAAATTTAAATTAATTTACCTTTGAGGGAATGGTGCCTTCTTGAGGTTCATCATGTTTCTCAAGAACATGCCTCATCTTTCATTTGTGTTCAAGTTTTTCTTTGTGTCCTTTAGTACCATTTTAAGATTCTAGCCAGGCATGGTGGTGCATGCCTGTAATTCCAGTGACTTGGGAGGCTGAGGCAGGAGGATCAAGAGTTCAAAGACAGCCTCAGCAATTTAACAAAGCTTTAAGCAACTTAGCAAGACCCTGTATCAAGATAAAATTGGTTAAATGCCCTTGGGTTCAAACCCAGTACAAAAAAAAAAAAAACTTCTTTCTATATCTAGGTATATATTTTCTTTACATTTATTGATAGCCATAAATTTAATTATATGTTCTGATAAGTTAGTACATATGTGTACATATGTGTCTGCATATATCCATATTCATAAATATATAAATAACTGATCAGGATGTATTTTCAAATGTATACACATTCTATATGAATGTAGAATAGATATTTACATATAGAACATGCATATATATATAGAACATATATGTTCTATCTACATGTATATAATATTTGTCTCTAAAGTTTTACATATTAGGAAACAATTAATTAATTATATAATTAATTTTTTTGGTGAAAATATTGTGACCTTTATTATAAGTGAGATAAATTTATATATAATCCTGTTTTCATATGACTTTGTAAACACATGGCAGCTGCTCTCTCATAATACATATTACTAAAATTATTTTTCAACTCAACATTGGATTTTTCATGTAATAAATTTTATTATCTATTTTGTTCTTCCCTGTCAATTTTATATAACTTACTTATATTTCTTTCCTAATTATATAGATTAATTCCTTTTTTAAAAAAAAGTAAAAAATAATAGTGCTGGTACTAAGCATTTTGAATTATTTCTGACTTCAGCATGAGGGCTTCCAGTGAATCCCTATTAAACCTGGTGCTGTTTGCTAATATTTTAGGATTTTTTGCAATATCATTTGTGAATTAGAGTGGATTACATTTTTAGAACTCAGTCTTCTTAAGGATTAGGCTCAATACTAAACATATAAATGTAATTTAGAAGTTTCTTTCTGTGTGCTCTGAAATAATTTGTCAATATTATACTTGATGCTATTAAAAGAATGTAGTTGTTGCATTTTAAAGTGAACCTGTCAGCTTCTGAGATTGTTTTGCTTCTACTTTCTAAGCAAAATCTGTTAGAGTCTTTCACTACTCTTCCTATTTCTCTTCTAATGTCCTTTTGTATAACTTTGCTTGGTCTCTGGTTTTGCACCTTTTTATGAATTTTTTAAATCAGAAATTTTCTCTCTATAGAATTTTTCTGAAGATAAAGTTTGTTGGTAGTTTTTCCTCATTGTTATAATTTATATAATTTCTAAGACAAAGTCAAAGTTAGATTACTAAGCATCTTTGTTTTGGTTTTCTATATTTGTTTAGTTTTTAATGTTACAAATCATTATTTATATACTTATTCTTTGAGGCAAAGTCTTGTTACATTGCCCAGGCTGGCTTCAAATACTTGGACTTCAGCAGTTCTCCTGTTTCAGCCTCTCAAGTGACTGTGACTACAAGCAAATGCCACCATACCCTGCATAGAAATCATCCTTAAGCACATCCTGAATTATATAGTTTTAGCCACAGAAACTCAGCCTAAAGTAGTCAGGGATGGTAATATCCTAGCCAAAGTAGTTTCTTTTTCTTTTTAACCCAAGAAAGGTATATGATGACACAAAATAGATATAGTAATATTTTTATTTGTGGTTGAGTAGTGAGGAACAAGAGACTTTCCAAAGCCCTTCTGGGTTTGAATTGGGAAGTTTTCATTCACCCCATGGCCAAAAGGGAAATTGAGGCTTATGAATGAAACTGGGAACATGGAAACATGGAAATAAAAAATATGAAGAAAGTAGATATATGAAAATAAAATAAGTTCTTTTTATACTCCAATCAAGTTGTGGGAGCACAATAAGATTAAATTTCCCCTAATTAATGATTTTTTTCATCAGTTAACTAACAATTTTTATGTCACTTTTTCTTGCGGGAGTGTGCGGCAGAGTCAGGAAGCTGTCCACAAGATCACCTCACTCTGACAATGTTGCTATTGAGTCTATAAGTACAGCCATAGATACACTATTGCACTGTAAGAACTCTGAGAACTCATTAAAAGTTACAATTTATTGCAGCAAAGGATACAGACTAAATTCAGGCAAGAAAATAAATGCAGGGAGCAGATTCCAGGAAATGGCCAAGTGGGACACTTCCAATTCTTCTTTCCCACTGGAATCATGTTCCCATTGGAATCATGTGATGTTATTTCTTACCACAATGATGAGTGAGAATAAATGTGAAGTACTGCCAGCCAGAGAAGCTCATCCAAGCTTTAGGGTACAGAGATTTTGTTGTGGCTCTTCACATTGGCATGGTTGACTGGACATGTGGTTGACATCTATCACCAGCCCTCCCAGAGGATG
The DNA here is from genome assembly GCF_052094955.1 of Ictidomys tridecemlineatus. Lineage (NCBI taxonomy): Eukaryota > Metazoa > Chordata > Mammalia > Rodentia > Sciuridae > Ictidomys > Ictidomys tridecemlineatus. The sequence continues at coordinate 120,127,586 of NC_135479.1, forward strand.
AGCTGATCCCATGGATCTAAACTGCCAGCTCTAAATCACATTGTTAAATTAGCTGCTTTGGCTAAACCCTACACTAAATCATACTGTTAGACAATCTACTAGTAAGGAAGCACTATACAAGCAAGCAAGGATAGTCTACCAGGCAAAATAGTCCAGTGGCATAGGTATTACCTACCAGAACATGAGGACAAAGACCAGGTATTTCCTTAGGCAAAGTTAAATTCTTTAATATATAGTAGACAGAGGTAGGGTTCTGGTTCTCAAAATGTAAGAAGTTATATACCCTGACTGAAATATAAATGCTAGAAAAGAGACTTATAAGATGTTATAAGATTTCACTCATTGAAGATAGTTCCATCTCAAAATAAGAAGTTTTGTACTCTGACTGAAATATATATGCTAGGAAAGAGACTGATAAAATGTATTATAAGGTTTCACTCTTATTTTAGATAGTTTCATTTGGAATAGAAATAGTGATCAGTGAAATAAAACAGAAACATTCTTAGCAAAGTGAAAGGATTTTTTTTTTTATTTCTATTTTGGATACTGGTAATTGAACCCAGAGTCACTCAATTACTGAGCCACATTTCCAGCCCTTTTTAAATATTTTATCTGGAGACAAGGTCTTGCTGAGTTGCTTAGGACCTCACTAAGTTGTTAAGGCTGGCTTTGAATTCATGATCCTCCTGCCTTAGCTTCCCAAGCCACTGGGATTATAGGTGTGTGATGCTGCGACCAGCATGAAAGGAGTTTTTAAAACTTTTTAGACATTGATGGACCTTTATTTTATTCATGTATTTATATGTGGTGCTGAGAATTGAACCCAGTGCCTCACACGTGCTAGGCAAATGCTCTACCACTGAGCCACAACCCCAGCTCCATGAAAGGATTTTTTATAACAGAAATTTTTGAAGTCTTTCCCTTCAAAAGTTTAAGCCTAAATGTATTGAGTTTGTCAACATGTTTTACTTTATCTTCACTAGTGTTACTGTCAACTTGCTATGACTGTGGCAGAATATCTGAGAGAATCAACTTAAAAATAGAAAAAGTTTATTTTGGCTTATATTTTCAGAGGTTTCAGTCTGTAGACACTTGACTTTGTTGCTTTGGGCCAATACATGATGGTATGAGCCATGTAGCTACCTTATGATAGCCCAAAAGCCAAAAGAGAAGAAGAAGGGGATCTGGGATACTAATATTCCCTTCAAAGGCATGCCCCACATGACCTGACTTCCCTCTACTAGGTCCTACCTGCCAAGAGTACCACAGTCTAGGGAACAAGCCTTCAACACATAGGCTTCGGGGAGACATTCATGATTCAAATGATAGCAACTGATAATATCAACAGATTATTCATATTTTTAAGAGGAAGGTAGAAATAATTTAAACATTATCTGATATTGCTGTGGAATGTTGATGAGTAAATTTCTGACAACAAATGATAAGCCAATCTTCAAAGGGATGGGAAGGAAGAAAGCTGAGCCTGGAAGCAGCATCCTTTAGCTCCAAAGAAAGACTTCCCTTAGGGTCCTCCTTGCATTCCATTAGACTTATCTGCTAAAGCAGCAGCGCCAACTCCCTAAACTGAAGAGGTCCTCAGAATTTTGTATTTTGTAAAATTTGGATACACATAATCTGTTTAATGTAGATTAGAGACATATTTTGAAGTCAAATTAATAGGCTAACAGGTCCTTTGGAAGCTCAGTTACTGAATCATTTCTAATCCCTTCTTCAGGGTTCTTCATATTTAAAATTAAACCTAAGTGAACAAAAAGGTCAACCCCACTTATGTGTGTATTCCTTACTAGATACCAAATAATGGAAAGCAGGTTATTAGCACATGTGCAATATAAAATGATGAAATAAAAATTCAGAGGAAAAGAACATAGAAAATTAAGCAAAAATTAATAAAAAATATTACATCAAACCCAGTTGTTAAATACATAAAATTCTTATTCTCCACACTTGCTAAAGTTGTTTAGTCAGAGATGACTGGGAAAAAGAAAGTGTTGGGGAATCTGAATGATTTTCAGCAGTTAATTCTTGGCACTTAATTTTATATTTGTTTTCCTTTTGTGATTAATGGTCAAAAATGAAAAAATGCAAATTATTTGCAATCCATGGATCTACTAATCTGTCTTTAATGGTTTAAAAATGAATAAATATGTCAAAATTTAAATTGACTTGTAGACAAAAATTATACAAAAGCTATGTTTGTAAGTATGTAATTTATAAGGAAACTGAAATAAACATAAAAGTATCAGTTGTAGGCAAACTCCATATAAATTTTTTTTCCCTTTTTCTCCATTTACAAATTTAGGCCAGTGTACATAATTTTGTAATTAAGAATTTTTAAAGTAGCCATAAAATTAGGCTTATTGTCTCATAAAATGAGTATTAAACATAGTAATCACTATAATAATTTTATAACTGTAGTACCCATTTATATATATATATATATATATATATATATATATATATATTTATTTATTTATTTATTTATTTTTTTACCTGGAATTGAACTCAGGGGCACTTGACCACTGAGCCACATCCCAGACCTATTTTGTATTTTGTTTAGAGACAGGAGCCCACTGAATTACTTAGCACCTCGCCTTTGCTGAAGCTAGCTTTAAACTCATGATCCTCTTGCTTCAGCCTCCTGAGCCACTGGGATTACATGTGTGCACCACCATACTTGACATCTATTTATATTCATAACCCATCAAAGTGATTTTTTTTTATTTACTACATGCACTAAAGAAAAATAGGCTATATATTGCCACTTGTCTCTAAAGCTCTTTATATAAATGAATCTTCTACCCATGATATAAACATTTTGGAAATATATTTTGGGGAGCTATAATAACACCACTTATTTAAGATCTTTATGACAACAACCAATATTGTAATAAGAGTTTTAGAAAAATTACTGTAAGAACCATAAAACGAAGTGCAAAAACATTGTTAAGAATGAATATATTTTTACACAGGGCTCTGTGTGAATTTTAAAAATTCAAAATGTCAGTCTAGAAATTCTCTTTATAACTTAAATAAAAAATAAATTCAAGCAAAATTTTTCATGAATGAATAATAATGTCTTTAGTTTTTCTTACATAGGTTCCCACCTGTTATATTACTCATAGCAAACATGACCCAATTTAATGTGAAACATTAATCCATTTGAATAGTTAATTTAATTCTTCATTTATTACCAGTTACTTTTTATTACTTGGAAGTGATTTTACTTCTAGCAACAAAATCTTGCTTAATTTTTTTTTTAAATTACAGTGGGTATATGTAAGGCATTCTAGAGAACAGTAGTAAACATTGTGTGAAAATATTGACAGAAGAGTAGAAAAAACAACCAGGCCCTTTGACCTTTAAATCACACCTATAATCCTAGCTATTAGGAAGGCTTAGGCAGGAGGATCACAAGTTCAAGGCCAGCCTCAGCAGTTTAACATGACCCTGTCTCAAAACTTAAAAAAAGGCTAGGGATTTAGCTCCCTGGCAGAATACCCCTTGGTTCAATCCCCAATACTGGGAAAGGAAAAAAAAAAAAAAGAGTGATAAAAGGTAAAATTACACACAGGCAGTAGTGGTCTATTTCAGTTATCTTATTGATAAAATTAACTTTGGGTGGCATTCAAAGCCAAGGAATTATGCAGGAGCTCCAATTTTACATTTCATCTCAATTTTTTTTTTTTTGATGTGGTTGTTGTTGTGTGTGCTTTTATGGTTTCCTAAAGATGATGAAGGAATCAGCATTGGAGAGTGCAGGGAAGGAACTTTCAGATGCCTTTATGACATCTGTTTTTAATCTGTTCATATTAAAAACAAAACATGGAAATTCTGACTTTAGAGAGTCTCTTTTGGTATCATCTTTGAGTCCTTTGTCTTTTGTCAGTATTTAATAAAAGCGGTAGTCCTCTTCAAGCCCCCATTTTAGCAATTATATTTTTAAGGATGTAAAAACAGAAATCTAGGTAAATAAGTTATGTAATTTAGTGATAGACCTTTCCCAGCAGCGTACAAGTGAAGCTTTTGGGGGCTTTCAACAATGTAGTTGGTAAACACAAAATTAGACTCAGTACTCAGCTGTTAATGAGCAGTTTTGACTTCATTGCTGTTGGACTTTCTGTGCCTTGCCGTGTTTGCATCACCTAATTTGATGTGCTTGTGGTGAGATCTATATAGATGCCTGAAAAAAATACAATCCCTGGGATAATTGGGCATTTTTGTACAATACACACTGGTAATTTTATGTAGAGTGATTTTTTCCAATTATATATAAACCATGGTTTCTAACAAGATCCCTTCAGACTTTGAATAGGGACTTTCTGTTTTCCCCCCTTCCTTGCATCAAAATAATCTCAAATTGTAGACTCCACATCGCAATTTTGTTGTTGGAATTTACTTCCCAACATCTGTTGTAGTGATTTTCACAGTGATGTTTAAAAAAATACTTGTTGAAGAAATGTACCATAATCTTAGCCTAGTGATATATGCAGAACTGTAGCAGGCACAGTGTCACCCTCTTTATCTTCATATGTGCAATTAGTACTCTTTATTTCCTTTAATATCAAAAATAATAATTGGAAAACATCATTTTTAGGCAATAGTACTGAAAAAAATAGTTCAGATAATCAAATAAAATATTCTTAGAATGGCATATGGTTCCAAAAATAGATTTAAATGTATAGGAGATAGTTGGGAAAGTATCCTTGGAGAAATAAACAATTAAATGGTTAAAATTTTTAATCATCAAAGTTAATAAGATCTATTACCCAAAACCTCATAGATGGTAATGTACTTATTAACAATAATTGGCTTGACTGTCCCTTTTGAAATTAAAACAGTAATACAATGCCAACTTAAAAAAAAAAAAACAGGATGAGGCAAGTGACTGGCCATCTCACTAGGTATGCAAACAAGAAATAAATGGCATTGTGTTACTATTGTCATTCCCCAATCTTCATCTTTGTGGTTCTGTCTCTGAAGGAAGGGCATGGTGAAATATTCTCTAGTTTAGCCATAAACTTTAATAGCAAGACAGAAACACATTTAGATAAATTCCAACACCCTCAGAAAAGTAGTTTGCTTCCTAGTGTTTTCAGGGAACATTTATTATCATTAACATTTATTTAGTATATATTACTGAACATCTAGTATGTGCAAAGTATACCGCTTGATGCTATAGAAATAAAAATGAGCCAGATGTAGGCCTTCTCTTAAGGAGGTTAGTATCCTTGAAGGAAGACCAGACTTGCAAACTATATGGTAGCAAGAGGTGAATTATTGTGCTGGAACATATATAAATAAATAATAAACAATTATATATAATAAACAATTCAGAATAGAAAGTCTGTTTTCCTCCAGATTGGGGATCCTTTGGAATTCCATAGAACAAGGGCTTCAGAAAAAAAAAGAAGAGAACAATTGAGGTTTTTAGCATTCTATATAGTAAAAAGAGTGAACAAGTCCAGAGATGCAAACCCATGGGCTGTGTCTTTTTCATTGAACCATAAAAGAAATCCATGGCGCAAAAATTGGGGAAAATATTGAAAAGTGTGTTGTGTATAGCTAGATTATTGTCTCATGATATTCATTTCAGATGTTGGTCTGTTGGTCTCTCAGCAATGGATTTTAACCTAAGAGCACTTGGATATACCAGTCAATCTGAAGCCTCAGACTTAAGTCTTATGATGATGCTCTAACTAAGTTCCATAACATGTAACTCTGCCTGTCCTCTTGAGCCTATGCAGCTGGACTGTAGGGGCAGGAGATTCCTACTAGATGTGATCCTTCCCGTGTAATGGGTATGAATATTCTAAATCCTATGTCACAGATGCATGCTTTACAGACAAGGCTCACAAGCTGCTTTCCCTTGGAAACTACTTCCAGTGTGCTGGTGGCTCAAGTTACACCAAAACAACTGAATATAAAAACTACCAGCATATTGTTATTTTTGCTTTTCAGATGTAGATATTAAATTACAGTTGGGGGATAACTCTAAAGGATTGAAAATAAGACTTAACTTCAAAGCTAACTGATACCCTCTTCTAATCTCATGATCCTGCAAATCATAGTTATTGTCAAGATGATGCTCAATTGAATTTTTAAAAATGACAACTGATGATAGAGATATCAGACAAAGCAGACAGAAAGGCAGGCACATAGCCGAGTTAACTCTTATGTAGATAGACTACGGAAAGATTGATTCTGATGTCTGCATTTTTGAAAAGAGAGTAAGAATTTTGTATCCTTAGACAGTGTGCATCCTTTGAGAGCCCTTTTGGTTTTATATATTAAGAGTAAATGAATTAGCTAAGATACATAAAATTTTAGAGTTCTCTTGCCATGTGCCATGAGTTTGTTATTTAGGGTACAGACTACCTTGGTCTGTATATGGCAGCTATTACAGAACATCATAGACTGATTAAATTACTAACAATAGATGTTTATTTGCCTCACAGTTCAGGAGGCTGGAGAGTCTAAGGTCAAGGGACTGCATCTGGTGAGGGCCTCTTAATGCATCATACCATGATGGAGAACATTGTATGGTGAGAGAGCTCATTTTTCATAAAAAAAGTCACTTTCAGGATAATGTCATCAGTTCCTTTATGAGGGTAAAACATGGTTTAATCACCTCTTAAAATCCTACCTATCTATACCATCACAGTGGCAATTTCAACAAGAATTTGGAATGGACATTTAAAGGCAGCACAGGCACTACTATAACCATCTGTACACATTAATACAAGAATCTCTAGCTTTCTTATCTTCATACAACACAGAATGTGGCCAAATAATATTTGGTCATGAAGATCATATAACAATAGACTCAGATTGATTTCAATATTACTTCCAATAAATACTAGCAATCCCAAAGTGAGATAGAAAATCAAATGCTGTGAAAAGCTCTAAACACACATACACTTTTCTGGCATTATTTCAGGTATTATAACAATACCTAAAGCCCAGAATTTGAATTGTTAGACTCAAAGTTTTTGATTCTACAGTCTAACATACTCCTGTAGAGAAGAACTCCAAAAAGCCTCCACAAAGTACATTTTTCTTTAAATTTTTAAGTTTTAATAATCATTTTTTCAATTATATAATTAAATAGTGAAGCTATGTCATGGATGGGATATTGTGGCAAACTGTCTAGGCTTTAGGTTTTAAATCTTTGCTGGAAATACTTAATTTAAATGTTACCTTAAATGTTCAAAAAAATAGAGGATCCACAAAAGCAGTATTAAGGACATATAAGTGTGAACATAAAGCATTACATATGTAATTTTCTAAATTGAGTCTTTTTTGTTTTTCCATTATATATATAGAGGACAGGCAGCTAGGGATTAAGAACAAAGGATGTTGCTATTTTGAATATTGCTTTGCTTTAGATGCTAATGTTTAAGAGGTAGTCAATAGTTTCTAGCTTGATCTTTCTCTAATAGCAAAGTAAGACATTATCTCTATATTTAAAAACATGTCCACAGCCTCCACTGAGATTCTGTGAGGTATTTCTGCTTCTCTAGTCCTGTTTCATTTCTGCTTGAGAGACCATAGATTCATGTGTCCTGCAATTATCTGCCATGAGATTAATACTCTAAAATTTGGTCTTGCAAAAATAAATTCTCTTTTAATATTTATTGAATGCCCATTGTGTATCCTTTATAGGACTACATGAATTAGAACAGAGTTATATGTACACAAACACAAATAAATCATTATATTTATTGAGTATCACTGAGTGACAATTTAGATATTTTTGTATGCTATGACATATATCATAAGATTTTTTTCTCAGCACAGTCATTATTATAATAGGTCCTCTTTAAATAATTGATAAATGCCAAATCCTTTAATACTTAGTTTTAAGCCATTTTAAACAATGTTGTACTTGTAATGTCAGAGGACAGGAAATTCAAAGACTTGGCAGAATGTCTAAGGGCATTTTCTATAGTATAGTTAAAATACCAGAGATGGTAAACTTTTATGGCTTCCAAGTTACATATTGAGGTTTTGCTTTTTAAATTTCTCATATGAATTTTCTGAAACCAAAATGATTTACTGAAACCAAAAGGATTTACTTCTCATATATTTGCAATAAACTGTGTACTACAGTGCTCTTTTGAAAGCTGAAATAAAACTGTGAAGGCCTTGTTTGTATTTGTAAATATAATATGTTGAATTATGTTTATTCAGATTTGTTAGGTGTGTGTAAAAAAATAAGCCTAGATTTAAAAAAAAAAATCAAATTGCTAAGTTTCCCCAGTTTCAATTGAGGCAGTTGATTGGAGTAGATTAAGAAGGATCAATACTGTCACCAGGCTGATAGGATGTGAATCCAGTAAAAGCTCAGGAACCTTCTGCAAATGACATTGAAGATCATAAAACCTTATGTATTCAGAGGAAAAAAGCTACTGTGGCAAATTTAATTGGAAGACAGGTACTCCTTTAAGAAGAGTTACTCAAAGTCACCAAATATTTGGTCTTGAAGATCATATAACACTAGATCAGATTAATTTAAATATTACTTCCAATAAATACTTGCAATCCCTAAGAAAAGCAACCACCTTTTCTTAAACCTATTGAAGAATCTTACAAGAACTTTTTTTATTCTTTGCAAAGCATATGAGATTAGCAATATATATGATTTTTTAAAGTCAGAACTTTTGCTATTTAAAACTGCTTAGAAAAGTCTATGTATGTAATTTCTTAAGAGAAAATATAGGATCATAGGATTTTAGAACAACCTTTAAAATTTCTAAACAATCCTAATTATCTTAATGAGGAAATTATTACAAATGACATAAAGTAAGTCCCAACCCTTTTTTCTTCATCCTTTCTAATCTTACCCTGGTATGTTTTTATATTTAAAATAATTATGGTTGATTAGTATTCTTCTATTGCTTTTGCATAAAATGCTCATTTACTTTTGAAAAAATACATTAGAGCAGGGAGGTATTTTATGGAGTCTTATGTTGTGGTGTTGGCAAACAGTACTGTTTTACTTGGTAACAAGACAAGGAAAAAGAAAGCATCACAGAGAAGCCATCACAAAAATTTCTAGGATGCTCTACTCTGAGTCATACTGGTCATGAATATTGCTTACTGCTATGGAAATAAATGAGGATCACTCAGATGAGAACAAGTAAAGGCTCTTTATTGAGAACTTACTATAACTGGGAGCAGTTCACCATCACTCCACTTTGGCAGAGAACCAAAAACAGACAAAAGAGTGTAATAGTTTTATAGTAGAAAAAGGGAAAGTTTCAGAAATGTACTGATTGGAGTCTGTAGGTTTGGGGAAGTTGCAGGCAAACTGACTAGAAGTGGGGCATCCTGTTAGGTTAGAGGAATATATTTGACTTTTTCTGCTTTGTCCTATGTTGGAAGTAGAGATTGAAAATTAGAAAAGCCATCAGTTATTCATTAAGAAATGTTGCTTTAATTTGATAGCATGGAAACTGGACTTGGCTTCCTGGACTTATTGTAGCAGATTGTGAGTCTGAGTTCTATTTTTATGTGGGTCTGGTCATTGTTTATTTGTATATTCAGTCTCTGATGTGCCCATGTATACATGTAATTAGCAGCTGATTTCACACATGTGTTTGCCCAGAAATGTCATTGTTTCCATTGAAAAATTGCACTTGTGGGCATGGGAGAAACACAGCACCAAATGGCCATTTGGCTATGATTCCACCATGTTGGATGTGTCTAGGAGAAGAGACAGCAGAAAAAGCCAGGGCCAGTGCAAATGGATAGGTAGCAAAGATGTTAATATCAGGACTGTGTTTACTTATGGAAAAGAATAAAAATATTTATCAAGCCAATTTTTTTAAAGTAATACTTTCATATTTTAACATGATGACATTGTTGTTATTAAATAGGCTTCTCCATTGTAGGTAATACTACAATACATTCACTTTTTCTATATTTTTGTACTTCTTCTGCCCTTTTGCTTAAAATTGCATGTTTTTCAATTGTATTATGCATTTCCAAATTTAGGAACTAGATGAATACCACACTAATTTCCAAAATTTCAATTTTCTGAACAATGGACTTTAGCAGCCATGAGAGCTAATGTATCCAGCTAAACGTTTAAGATCTGCCTCTCAAACAGTTATTTACAGTTTCCTCTGATGTTCCTTTCCTCGAGGAAATGAATTATAAATATATCAAACATTTAAATTCTAACATTTAACAAGATAATAAATGGTCTTATAAAACAACACTAAAGAAAAGAAAAAATTAATCTTGCAATTTTGTGCTAACAGTAGTTTATAGAGAAGTCTAGAGCTAAAGTTTTTTGTGTTCCCTCTCTGTGGGTCACAAAGCATCAAGAATATTTTGATCCAAAAATAATAATTTGTTCATATATCCTTAAGTTGAATTGTCACTGATGAAACTTGAAGATACAGATAACCTAAAGGTCTCCTTCAAAGTGAATTCTCTTCATAGTGTTGACCTTCCTTTTGTTACCAACTCACTCATTGAAAACATCTTTATAGAGAACTTACTATGGACAATTTGCTGGGATTTATGGAAGTTAAGAAAACAGAATTATTGCCTGTAAAGTTACAGAAAAGCAAAGCATACTTGAATTACGGGAATTAAGAACACTCTATTAAAAATGCTCAGGGGCTGTAATCTTGGCATCTCTGTTATAATCCATTGAAAGAAACATAAGAGAAATTGTTTTGCAGTCCATTAAAAGTTCCGATATTAGTTCCTAATTTTAGAACCCAAAGCTACTAAGAATGAAACTTTCCTCAGTGGTCAAGGAATCAAAACTTCTTCTATCTCTCTCAGGTACTTACAGAAACTCCTTTATTTGCCAAACATTTATTAGTGAATTAAATTTTCAGCAAAATTTTCTGGATGAACTAGTGATATGGGTGAGAGGAGTAGATATGTCGATCATGTACTTCAATTGGAAGACACTTGAAGAAAAGAAATAAAACAAAATAGAAGAGGATGTCACATGATTCTCATACAAGAAGAGGATGGGGAATTCCACCAATGTGGAGATGTCCTCTGAAATATGCATACTAGTGTTTTACCTGCTGCTGTATAAATTATTTTAATTAATTGTAGTCCCATCATTGACCTGTCTCCTGAAAGCTTAGAAAAACATGTCACTGGAGATCTAATCTAGGTTTAGGATAACACTTAATCAAAATGTGCTAGCACTCATAGCATTTCTCTGATAAATAACTGTAAATATAATGCATTCTCAAACTCTGATTTCCCAGCTTATGGTTGTATTTTTTTTTTAAAGTAGAGAGATTTTTTTTTTCCTTGCAGGTGAATCTTAAACCTTGGGAACAAGCAGAGTAATTACAAAATACTTCAGGAGGTCTATCAAACTGTCTAGAGATTCCCCGAAGGTGCTATAAGTCTGACAGGTTTGGTATTTTTTACTAGTCTGAGGAGAAATTGGACAGTCCCCAAAACATGGGGACCATAATTAATTTGTTCTTGAAGTACCTTCCTTTCCTTCTTATTTAACCTAAGTGTTTAACTGTGAGTCAAATAAATCAACCTGTATTTTCTTTTTTGCCTTTTTCATCTAACATAACGATTACATTTTATTTTTATAGAAACTTTCAGTGACTGCATACATTCATGAAAAATAAAATGGTATGGGTTGATCTAAATATTTAATTGACTCCTGAGTTTTCCTTGGAAATACAGAGCCAAGCTTATAGAGATTATGATTCTGTTATTACTTAAAAATCAAATAAAATTGATTTAAATTTTTGGATTTAGGAAGAAAATAGTAATTTTCTAACTATTTTCTCTGTAAAGAGAGCTTTATTTCACACTTCTCCCAAGTGCCTTCTAAGACTCTCTAGAATTCTAGTGGTATTTATGCAATACAGTTTGAAGATTGCAAAAGTTTATACACACATGTGTATATAATGAACTTCATATATATTATATATAACAGTGCTATGCTTGTAATGTACTAGATGTTACATACATGTTAGCTATTATTGTTATAAGGTAAAGCTATTTGCTGTATGAAAAAGGATGTTCCTCAGTTTGTGTCATTAAGTACAAACATTTGCTCACACAGGTGCACTGTCAGCTGTGGTACCTGGCCTCCTCATTTCTGCACTGTATCTTGTCAATCTTTGCTTTCAGCACTAGGATTTGCTCTTAATATGGTGATCTGGACACAGCTGGTGTTTCTCTGAGTTCAATGTTAATTTAGTTTGCACCTGTAAAGTCCCCTGAAAACTCATGTTTGGTGACTTGGTGCCCAGTTGGTGGTGCTCTTGGGAGGTGGTAGAAAGTTTAGGAGGTAGGATCTAGGTGAAGAAAATAGATTACTGGAGCTGTAAAGGGTAAATTGGGACCTTGCTTTTTTTTCTTTCTCTTGTTTTGCTTCCTGAATACTTTGAAATGAGAAGAGTTTCTCTACTGTGCATTTCTGCCATAATTACTCCCTTGACACAGCTCTAGAAACAACAGAGCCAACCAAGCATGGGCTAAAACCTCTAAAACCTTTCTTCCTCTAAGTTGATTTTCTTATGTATTTTATCACAATAACTAACAAATTGACTAACACAATTTGAAAAGATCTGGAAGATATAATATATAAAGTTCATTTGCATTCCATGAAGTCCATTAAGAACTATGTCAAAGTCATACTTCTAATGGTACTTTCTAGCAATACTTTTGAAAGAGTCACTTAGCTTATGTTGATGACATAAATAGGACTTAAAATAAGCTTTTCACAGATAGTATTTTCCCAACACAAAGATAATATGAACCAGACAGTTAGATAAAGTTGTTTCTTTATCCTCTAAATTCCTTTATCTCATACTGTCTCTCTTTTTTTTCATCTCAATCCTCAATGTGTCCTCACTACCCACAGACTCTCAACAGAATCTTTGTTCAAACAGCTACAAGCTTTGCATTTATTTACACTTTTGTTATCACAAAACCTTAAAATTGGATACTTTGGTGATTTTAATAATTCCCAAGCATGGAAATTCAAACTGTTCTTGAAGTCTGGGGTCTGTGGGGAGATAATAATTTCATTTAAATATGTTAAAACCCTCTGCATAGAATCCTGTGGGAATAAAGACAGGAGGAGCACCTGTATTTCCAAAGGTCAATGCTAAAACTATTTTCCAAATAAGAAACATTTGCCTGATTCTTTAAAGATGAATCAGAGCTTGATGTTGAAGGCACCCCTCTAGGTGAAGAGAAAAAGAAAAGAAAAAAAAATATATTGTTTAGGTATCTCATGTGAGCCACAGATTTTATTATTTTGTGTTGTATTTTTTTATAAATATTTTACCTATCATATTATTTTAGTGCTCACAACAGTTTTGTGAAATTGATGCTTTCACTCATTTTTGAAGATGAGGAATCTTCAGATCTGAAAATTTGCTCAAGTAACTTGCTCAAAGTCTTATAGCCAATTAAGTGGTAAACTCAGTTTATAATCTAGGCCTGCTTGACCCAGGTCAAAATCATCTTGTTACCAAGCAGCATGAGGTTCTTTTACCCAATTCAGGATATAAATCATGAGAAGGCAAAGAGTGGCTCTTTTTGATGTTATCTGCTCTTAATGTTTCTAGCTCATCTGAGGGTTTTGTTGATCAATTTGAAATAGAAATAACCAAGAAGCAAGTGATGCCATCCAATGAAGGCTTTATTGGAACTTGTGCTCAAGTACCAGGGAAACTGCATAGGATAAGATTCCTAGGACTGCTTGCTCTCCAAGGACATAAGGAGCAAAGCTTATATTGACAAAAAGGGTGAGCTCACACAGGTGCACTGTCAGCTGTTGTACCTGGACTCCTCATTTCTGCACATATCTTGTCAATCTTTGCTTTCAACACTAGGATTTTCTCTTAATATGGTGATCTGAACACATGCATTGAGTTCCTCTGCAATTTGCTCTCAAAACATGATAGAAGTGCTCATTACCACCATACCAGATAGGTTGAATATTGGTAAAGTTCAGGCCTATGGCACTTGCAGGAGTTGATGTCAGCAGCTACTGAACAAACATCTTTTGTAAAAACAATTTTTTGAAAGTAACTTGTGTTAGACAGGAAAGCTTCATGAGGGTCAGGGCCCTTCCTGTTCTGTCTCAGTCTCATCAACTTATCCAGCTGGTGCTTCTGTAAGTTCAATGTTAAGTTTAAAACACAACCAATCAGTAAATTGAAATATTAATGAAGGAAAAATTGGGGGATAGTATCGTTAGGAAAAGACATACCTTAATAAATGGAGTAATTGAGCATTTTCAACTTAATTTTACATAAGCAATCTGGTATTTAGGTAGTGTTGGACCCCAAACTTACAGAAAGAATGATGGGGTCAGAAAAATATATGAGAGACAAAATAGGTCATGAGGCAGCATGAAAAAGAAACAGTGAGTAAAAATACTTACACTGTAGAAGAGGACAGTAGAACACCTGGTTATCAAGAGCTCCATTTGCTTGCTTAAAGTGTTATCTGGGTTGCAATATACCCCAAAGCCGTATTTATCAAAGGATCAGTATCCCATATGGTCTTGTGTCCTGAAATCCCAAATAGCTAAGCATTTTAAAATTACAGTTGTTGACCAAGCCAAGTTATAGGACAGATTGATATTTTAGCAGGGCAGGCCAATTAACACAAGCTCCAAGGAGGAAAATACTAGTGTTTGAGAGACTACTTCTAGCAAGAAGAAAGAAATTCAACACTGGTCTGAGTCTAATCTAGTCAGCTTCACAAATCTTGGATACTCAAGTTATTTCTTTAGCATTTAGCTGTCTTTCTTGGAGATTCTGATCTTGGAGGAATATCTCTGATACATATTCATGGAGTCTTTTTAAGCATATTTTATTGTGCAAAGGTGGAAAGTAAGGTAATTTTTTAAAAAAGTAAAAAAAATTAAATCCCATCTGTAGGAATCATATTAAAAATCATGTAAATTCTTTGTATTTGTAGTGTAAGTGTTTTTTTCCCACTAAAGGCAAAACATTTGGTTATTTGACTATATATTTATTATATATTTATATATATAGAGAGAAATATTATATGTATAAAATGTATTACATAATACAAGAACAGAGAACTTTGTCATAGTTTTTATCGTCAGAAATTTTTCGGGTAGATGAATTATAAGTCACTTAGGGTATAAAGAAACTTGTGATGAGTTTTATTAAAAATAATATAATATCTTATTGGATGCGTATAGGCACTGTTCTAAACCCCGGGGCAGATAGTAAATATTTGGAGTTTGTGGACCATTTCTCTTATAATAACTCAGCTCTGCTGGCACAAAAGCAAACATAACAATACCTCAGTGAATGGGTATGGCTATGTTGCAATAAGATTTTATGAACAAAGCCAACATTAGATTCCATATATTTTAACATTATAAAATATGATTCTTATTTGATTTTTAAAACTACTTTGAAAATTTAAAAACCTTTCTTAACTCATGATCCATCCAAAAGCAGGTGGTAGGCTGAATTTTCACATAGCTCATTGTTTTTCATTCATTGTGTGCACACTTAGCTTTCTAACCACATCTCCATTTCTGTCACCTGTCTCCAGGTAAGATTTATCAGCTCTGTTGCATAGATGATGCAAGTGAACACCAGGGACATTAAATTGACATGAACATCACATAGAAAGTGATTACAAACCTTTCACAATTTTCTTGACATCTTTGAGTCTTCTCTCTATATAAACTAGGGAGAAATGTGCACATTTGTAAAGTTATTATGGGTAATGAATAAAATTATTCATTCAAATATGATTAAGTTATTTCTAGTTGCAGAATTTTCCACATATTACAAGGGAAAGTTGAATTGTCCACATGAAGCATGTAATTAAGTTTGTACGCTATACAATAAGAAATCATAATAAATGTGATAAACATCCAATGGGAAAAATGGGGCCTAAGGAAGAACATAGCATAAGTACATATCCCAGTTGGCATGAAAAGACTTCTGGAAAACAATAGTATCAAATGAAGCTGTAAAATGATAAAATGAAATATATATGTGAGAAAAAGTTTTCCAGGCAAGGGCAATTCTAAGTTAAGTCTCAGAGGTAGAAGGAGTTGGCTCATTAAGAAACTGAAACAAGTTAGACATGACTTGGTTATAAAGTTCAAAACATAAATAAAGCAAAGTTCAGGACATATTGCTAGAGAAATAAAAAGCACATAAAGACATGTTAATAAGTCTGGGCAGTATCTTAAGAACAAAGGAAATTAACTGAAGAAATTTAAGCAATGAGGACACATGATTAGACTTTCATCTTGAAAAGGTCATTCCACTGCAAAATGAAGAATAAATTGGAGAGTGGCAAGAATAGGTCCAGGGAGATCAGCTGAAAAGTAGATGCAATGGTTTAGCTGAATGATAGTGGTTCAGTCCAGAATGGTGACAGAAGGAATTAAGAGAAACACATTCAAGAAATACTAAGTTATTGAACTCATTTAAAATATTTATTATATACTTATATATGTTATACTCTGCTCTAGGGATGCAATACTCAAAACAAATTGGAATCTCAGCCCCATTATTAAAATGATAGACAATGGGCTGGGGATGTGGCTCAAGCAGTAGCGCACTCGCCTGGCATGCGCCGGGTGCTGGGTTCGATCCTCAGCACCACATAAAAATAAAATAAAAATGTTGTGTCCACCAAAAACTAAAAAAAGTAAATAAATATTAAAAAATTCTCTCTCTCTCTCTCTCTCTCTCTCTCTTAAAAAAATGATAGATAATGTACAGTTAAAGATTATCTCTAGGATTTTACTTTTAAAAATTGGGTGATTGTAGTAACAAGAATTGAGATGAGAAAACGAAGAAAGAAATTTGGTGTTTGTTATTAAAAATGTTGACTAAGTTCCTTATAATTCCATCTTAGCAGATCACCCCATAGACATTTGGAGTCAGAAGCCAATATAAAAGATAGAGTAAGTTTGTGGTTCTCTAAAAGAATCTTCCTATTCTTTTAACTTTCTTCTAACTTTTATATCCAGAAAATAAAGGAAATTTAAAAAACAGAGGAGAAAGAATAAAATAAATAACAACAACAAAAGAGAGGAGAAGAAATATATGGATGGAGGTATAAAGCAAGTGTAGGTATAACTAATGGACAGATATCAGAGAAAAGTACTCAGATATTGTGCCTTTCTTACCCACCCCCATAATAGATTTTACCTCTGAAGTAAAAGTTGCACTACTTTAAAATAGTGTACTGGAGATTTTATGTACTAATTGACTATATCACTGAAGATCAGAATGTTGACTTCTTAGGTAACATTCTTCATCCAAGGTGATCCCTATCAATATATCAAGATCTCCACCAGTCTTATGGGGCCACCCTACCTCCCTTCACCATTCCCTGGGACCTTTGAAAATGGTAAATGCCACAGATAATTTTCCTTAGAATGATATTTTACCAATTAATATAGTTCAACTTCACCATAATTTTTAGCTAATGATTATTCTGCCTTAAGCTTAAATGGTTTCCAGAGGTGCACTTATCACATTGTTAAACTAACCCACACAGCTTCACGGCTTATACTTTTTACATACAATAAACCATATTCATAAATATTTCTAAAATACTCCACAGCTAGAAGTGAAATCTTTATAAAGTACCCTAGTTAGGTGAACAGAAAAACTTAGCAAATGGAGCTCTCTGTTTAAAAAATGTACGGAGTAAAATGAAAAGTTTGATTCTTGGCATGTTAAGTTAGAAGTATCTATGAAGCCTTAACCCCCGGGGGATATGTCCATTGGGCAGTTGTATATACTTATGTGAATGTAAAGAAAAGCATTGGGCTTGAAATATGGACTTGCAATTACTCTATTTGTATGTGACATTTAAAACTATGGTAGTAGAGGAAATACCAGTGTAATTATCTGGAGAAGTATTATTAGCACAAGGCAACCTGTTTTACGACTTCCTAAAGATCTCTTGGGTTTAGCAAAACAGTTGATGACAGACTTGACTAAACTGGTGTTAATAATGAGATTGGAAATCTGATGCAGTGTGCATAGGAGTAAGTGTGATGGGATGAAATCAAGACTGTGAGCATAATAGTTTTGTAAGGAAGTTTGGTCTAGAACGGCTAAAAATAAGATAGAACAATTATTGCTATCTAATCCTCCACTATTAAAAAAAATGTTTGCTTTTTGTTCAGTACATTTTTTATGAGACACTAAAACATGTTACATTGGTGATAGAAAAGTCAGTAAGAAGAGATGTTGAAGACTGTGAGTGAGATGGATAATGGATAAAAATCACTGGTAAAGTAGGAGGGGGATGGATCTAGAAAAGATGTAGAAGATATTCTGCCAAATAATACCTTTTAATTGATTTTTTAAAATAAATGATAGTGAAATGCATTACAATTCTTATTACACATATATAGCAAAATTTTTCATATCTCTGGTTGTATATGTAGTATGTTGACACCAATTTGAGTCTTCATACATGTACTTTGGATAATGATGTCCATCACATTCCTCCATCCTTGCTAATCTCCTGCCCCCTCCCTTTCCCTCCCACCCTTCTGTCCTATCTAGAGTTCATCTATTCCTCCCATGCTCCCTCTCCCTACTCCACTATGAATCAGCCTCCTTATATCAGAGAAAACATTTGGCATTTAGGTTTTTTGGATTGGCTAAATTCACTTAACATAATCTTCTCCAGCGCCATCCATTTACCTGCAAATGCCATGATTTTATTTTCTTTTATTGCTGATTAAAATTCCATTGTGTATACATGCCACTTTTTTTATCCATTCATCCACTGAGGGACATCTAGGTTGGCTCCACAGTTTAGTTATTGTGAATTGTGCTGCTATTGAAATAAAAGGAGAGTAGGAAAGTATAAATGCAAGATAGATGTACTTATAAACTTGATATTAGGCAGTAGAGAAATTTCACGTCTGGAGAGATGTTTTTGTTTTTGTTTTATTTTGTTTGGTGAAACAGTGAAAATTGGAGGGAAAGGAGTAGGATATCAAGATATTTGTATCTCAATGCCATGTTGGAGGGTGGTATGTTATGAAAATGCCAGATTGAAATTGGCAATCATGAATTAATATTGCCATTAAATATGCTTTGATTTAAAGTAATGAAATTCTTAGAAAAATTTTTGCAATATAAGGTTTTCTTGTAAATATTTCTGTAGAATGCATAAGTAGCTTTAATTATATGCATATATCCATATATGCATACATATACAAATATATTAATATTTATACATATACAGAAATAAAAGAATAGAGAAGATGCAGAATACATATGTATTTATTTCAGGATTTTTTCATATCTACATATGTATTCCTGATATATTTAGAGAGGAATAAATATAGGTGTATATACTGACACATATATACAGATATATACATGTTGTGATTGTACATAATGATGTATATGCACATATATTAAACATAAGAAATATAGTCACATATTTTTCTGTACCCTCAGAAGTATATTATTTACTATATGCTTTGTATGGTTGTACTGTATACAAAATGGCTTGATATATATGCACTTGGTTAGACAAAATTATCTCATGGTTTTTCTATTTTGGTTGCTCAAAAATGAGTTTAATCAATAATTATTATTGCTTTGTGAACTCTATGTATGTGCACAATTTACTACCCTGTTGTTGAATTTTAGTGTATATGTCTAATATACAAAGATATGATTCAGCAGATTACTGGTACAGGTATTAATGAATTATTTTCAAATTTCTATTTGCTCAATACTAAAAAGAAAATATTTTCTATGCATAAGAAAAGATAAAAAGGCCATAATAATTCCAGAATAATTACCAAGGAAGAAAGACATCTAAGATTATATGCATTATTTTAATTAAGAATGCTTGAAAATACATATGGCTTTCTTTGAATAATAAGCATCTACAGATGAAGTTTGATTAGAAAGTGCAATTTCTTTTACAGGTTCAATTAAATCAATGTCATTTCAATAATGGTGAGTGATTAAAGAAATTTTATCAGAATCTTACTTTGAGCATCATTCAAAGAACCTATTTCATTTTTAAAAAATTCTGCAGTGTAGTTTACTAGAAAATGACTACAAGGCTTAAAATTAATGGAAATAGTTAAAGAGTGATTAAATTATATGTCTTCATCAGTCTAGGATTTAACATTACTGATGGATTTAAAGAATCTCCATTTATTCACAAAATACGACCATCTCTGCCAGTCAACCTTATCATTCACAAGAAATATGCCTCAGAAGTAAAAGTATCACATAAAGAACAAACTTTGCATACCACCTATAGCCCATTGGTCTTCACATTTCCCTTTCTTATAAAGTTGAATTTTACTTGAAGGCATTCTACTATTTGACTGGTAATATTTCAATGACATTAATGTTCTTTCTGGTTTTTGTTTTTTTTTGTTTGTTTGTTCATTTCAGACAAAATCAGTATGATTAGTTATGAGGAGAAAAAAGCATTATGTGATAAATGGTCATATATTTACTTTAAAATGAACACGGGCTTTCAGTTTGTTTGTTTGTTTTTTAAATTCAGCTTAGCATGTATTTTCAAATCCATTTCAAATGCAATTTCAATGTGCATTTATCTCTGGGCAGTTGAGATATAGTGTTCAACTTTATCCAACTGTCTTTCATTATAGAGAAATATACAATTCACAAAAGGTTTTCTTTTTGAAAAGTTACACTATTTTTTTAAGAGATAGAAAGAATGTATAGAATCTATTTGTCAGAAATGATAAGGTATATAAAATAGGAGATGATTTGAATTTATAGAGAAGTGCTTTTTTTGTTGGAATACATGTAGAAATATGGTTATGGTTATATTGGAAGGTATAGTAAAGTAAAAAAAGCAATAATCATGACATTTTATTAAATATTCATATTATAAATATGTAAAAGTTAATTAAAAATTTGACTTCAATTGTTCACTTCCTTCTCTGTTGATTGACAGTTCAATGAGATCAATAACTTTCATATTATCAATCTGTACGGTAATATTAACATACACTTTCAGCTTTTCTTATAATCTATCTAAAAAGATACAAAAAAACATCAAATTTTATTCTCTATCTCTTTCTTGCTGAAGTGAAGTCAATATTTGAAAGCAAGAAATCTCAGAGTGAAGCAAGATGGTAAAAAAAGAATCCCTTTAGTGTTATCATATTGGAGTCCCCAGAGACAATGTGGATTTGACTGCATTGCATTTGGGAAATGCAATATACAAATTAGTACCTGTAATTAAGAAATAAGTTTCATTGGTCTCTGAATCTAGCAGAAAAGAGTCAAGCCAGTGATAGCAATTATTTCAGCAACACACTTTTATAGATATATGCATTAATGCTTACTATATTCCTTTACATATTAACAACTGGCACTTGCTTATCATGTTATATGGTACAAAGCTTTAAGTTCAACAGAAATATGTTGAAAATCACTATGTCAGTTACTATACTGACTTTTGAGGAAGCCACATGGTCCATAACTTTAAGAGCTCATAGTTTAGAAAAATTAGAAATATGTTACTGTGTCTTAGTCTGTTTTCTGGTGCTGTAATAGATTGGGACAGACAGTCTGGATCATTATTTAAACAACAGAAGTTCATTTGGCTCACAGTCCTGGAGGCTGGAAGGTCAAAGAGCATGATTCTTGCATCTGGCAAGGGTCTTCAAGCTATGTCATAACATGGCAGAAGAGATTACATACAAGAAAAAAAAATCAGGCTGAAATAATCCCTTAGGAGCCAATTTCTGTGGTAAATAATCCACTTTCTCAAGATAACAGCATTATCATTGTTGTTTTGTGTTGTGTTTTTGTGGTTCTGGGGATTGAACCCAGGGCCTTGTGCATGTGAAGCAGGCACTCTACCAACTGAGCTATATTCCCTGGCACTTTCTTTGTCTTTAAAGCACATTAGTTTAAAAGCTTCTTCTCAGCAAAAGAAACAAATCAGTGAGATGAGTAGAGAGCCTACTAATTGGGAACAAATTCTTGCCCCATACACATCAGGTAAAGCATTAATCTCTAGAATTTATAAAAATCTCAAAAATCTTAACACCAAAAAAACAAATAATCAATAAATGCACCAAGGAACTAAACACAAACTTCTCAGAAGATATACAATCAATCAACAAATATATGAAAAAATGTTCAACATCTCTAGCAATTAGAGAAATGCAAATCAAAACTACTATAAGATTTCATCTCACTCCAGTCTGAATGGCAGCTATTAAGACAACAAACAACAATAAGTGTTGGCGAGGATGTGGGGGAAAAGGCACACTCGTACACTGCTAGTGGGACTGCAAATTGGTGTAGCCAATATGGAAAGCGTTATGGGGAATCCTTGAAAAACTGGGAATGGAACCACTATTTGACCCAGCTATCCCACTCCTCAGTCTATACCCAAAGGACTTAAAAATAGCATTCTACAGGGACATAGCCACATCGATTTTATAGCAGCACAATTCACAACAGCTAAACTGTGGAACCAACCTAGATGCCCTTCAGTAGATGAATAGATAAAGAAAATGTGGTATATATTGGTTTTTGTTTAGAAAAAAAATATTCTAGGAAGCCTATGATTCTTACATTTTTGTTGTGCAGACATACCTAACACCATTAATTTTTATAATGTCTTCAACTGCTTTAAAGTATAAAAAGTGTGATAGTATGCATGTGGAATTGGCCACTAAAATATGTTTAAAATAATTCTGTCTTCTAATATATGACTTTTTGAGGAAGAGTTTAAATGTTTAGTATATAAAGTACATATGATGTTATTTAATAAGAGTTACTAAATAACCTTGAGATTCTGCTCAAAGTAGACATAAAAAAATCAGTATTTTATATTTTCTAGATTATACATTAACTTTGAAAATAAGGATAAATATTTTTTAAAGTTCATTTTTTTCTAATACTTTTTATAACAAGATTAACATCAGTAATACATTGAATATTTGGAGAATATTCCTTTGATATTGTGTAAATGATAGACTGTCCTCAAGTTATGATAATTTGTCTTACAGTTTTTCAACTTATAATGGTGCAAAAGTAACTATACAATTATTGCTTTTCACTTTCAGTACAGAATTAATATAAGGACTTTGAAAAAATACATCAAAGCATCTAATAAGAATATCTTTCATTTCTATGCAAAAAATATTCAAGTATAATACACTGATAATTCTGGTGAGTATATGCATAGTAAGCACTAAAATTATCAAAGTGTTATTCCTGGAGTCTTTTTTGCATTAAAATGGTAGATATTCTTATTAGATGTCTTGATGTATTTTTCCAAAGTCTTTTTATAGTCTGGTGCTAATTGATAAAAGAATGTCAGGGGTCGAAATATTTAAGTAAATACTATAGGGTGAATACTCAAATACTTGAAAATATAAAAATAGCCAGCTTCACAAGTCCTTTACTCATGTGCTCAGCACATGTTCATTTAATGCTTACTTTAGGAATGAGCTGTGGATAGGTATAGGACATATAGCCATAAACAAATAGGCAAATTTGCTGATCTCCAAGAACTTAGATTCCATAGATAGTGACAAATAAACAAACACAGTAAACATACACATAATTGAGAAAAGCTCTATGAGGGCTGGGGATATAGCTCAGTTGGTAGAATGCTTGTATTGTATGCATAAAGCACTCGGTTCAATCCCCAGCATCACAAAAACAAACAAACAAACAAACAAAGGTTAAAAAAGCTCTATGAAAGTAATAACACAGCTCTTTAAGAGAAAAAAAAATGTTGGGAGAAGTAGGGAGGACTCTTTATTCCCTGTGGTTGACATGGAAGATCGACTAAGAAACTCAAAATTATGACAAAGTTAAGGAGTCAACTCTGCAAAGAATAGAAATCACAGCATTCCTACCAGTGGGAAAAGCAGATGCAAATGCCATCAAGGCAAGGAAGACCCTAGAAGATCTGAGAAATAACAGTGACAACGGAAAAGTGACTTCCCTTGGCAATCCAGTCTTCAGCCTTATTTTGAACTAAGTCCATTCGGGCTAATATAGCAAAACACCATAAATTGTATAGCTCAAAAGAAACATATTTGAGTCTCATTTCCAGAGACTGAGAAGCCCAAGATCAAGGAACTGGCAGATTCATTGTCACTTAAGGGCCACTTCCTGATTCATACATGGTCCATGTCTATTTGTTATGTGTTCACAGAGTAGAAGGGACTACCTGCTTAGATTCTTTTATAAGGATACTAATTCCGATGATGAAGGCTTTGCCCTTATGTTCTAATCCCCTTCCTCCTTCCCCCTTCCCCCCTCACGGAAGGCTTCACTTCCTAATATCAATACTTTGGAGATTGTAATTCCAATACAGGAATTTTAAGAGAACACATTGATTGAGACTATAGTAACCTCTTAATCTTGTTCCTTAGAAATATCCAGATACATATATGCACACACAGTTCTCTTTTGGACCATCTTATTCTAAATGACCCCCAAAAGTGACTGGGGAGAATGAGTGAGAGGCAGTATCTAAAGATAAAATGGAAGAAAATTAACCCAGATTTAATAAAGATGTTAATTTTTTATTTTAGCGATTACGTGGCAAGTGGGATGTGTTGAAAACAAAATGCACATCTAAACAAATTGGGGTGAAACTACTCTTAGAAAAGATGGCAAGGGGCTGCAATGGAAGGCTCCTCAGGATCCAAGCATCCCAGGGGAAGAAATAACTGTGGAATTCCAAGGAAAAGAACACGCCACCCAGGGTCTACACTCATGCAGAGTGCTATTCGAAAGTGAGGAAGAAACAGAGATACTTTTAGGAAAAGGCTAAGAATATCGCAACTTATAGGTGTTCCACGAAATATCGTTGAGTAGGAAGGAAACTGAATCCCAAAGAAAGCTGCAGGTTTCAAGGAGCAAACAAAACAACAAAAGCAAAAGAAAAACCAGGTGAACTTGTGGGTAAATCTAAATAACTGGTGATTGCAAAGGAAATCACATTAGCCAGAAGGACTAGTTTGTGATAGTTTTAAAATGTCAGGAAACACCAACGTAAGCATGTGAGGGAGGAAGACCTTGAATATTCTGAGGATCTTGCTGAGTTGCATGGTTGGGAGATGGAGAGAGAACTGATGGACTCTAGTCTCTATCAGTCTGAGCTTACCTAAAACATAATGTACTCATTAAAAAAATAAAGTAGAATATACAGTTCCTAAATCTACAGAGAAGAAGGGAAAGACAGGCAGGAAAAATAAAAAAAAAAACAAAGTCAAGTGAATAGAGCTTAAAAAGGAGAAATGGAAGCAAAAAGAACACACTGTCTAGAAGACACAATAGAATAAATGAAGCACATCTGTGGTTATAATAACTATAGATAAGGCAAATCAAGGGAACAAAAATTTCTGACTGGATTGTTGAACTTTCAAAAATACCGTTATGTGCTAATTTCAAGTTTTACAAAATATTAAGAGAGAGAAAACTGAAAGTAAAAGCAACTGAAAATAAGATGTATTAGACAAATACTAACCCCAAAAAAGCTGATGCAGCAAGATTAACATCAGACAAAATAGACTTCAAGGCGAAGCTCAAATTTAGAGGCTTATTTAATTAGAGATTATCTCACAAGAGGATTAAGCAATCAATCAAGAAGATTCAGCATTTCTGGATATTTACCACCTACCAACATGTACACATGACAAAAACCAGACACATTATAAGAAGGGATACATCCATAAGTGAAATATAGGATTTTTATCCATGTCTTATTATCTATTTTTTTGTGTTTACAATTGTGCTCACCAGATTTTTTTATGATTATTTCCTATTTTCATCTCTCTCTCTCTCTCTCTCTCTCACACACACACACACACACACACACACACACACACACACACACACCAATCAAGTTTGATCCTACTTTTATGGACAACAACTTTGTTGTCCATAAAAGCAATGCATCAAGAGCTTTAAGGCTATTATAAGTTGAGCTGCTAAAAACATTGATATGGCTGCTTCACTGTAGTATGCTGACTTTATAAGTCCTTTGGGACTTATAAAAAAAAACTGAGGAGCTGGGTCAAATGGTGGTTCCATTCCAAGTTTTCTGAGGAATCTCCATGCCACTATTCAAGAGTGCTTGTACCAATTTGCAGTTCCATCAGCAATGTATGAATGTAATTTTTCCCCTTATTGCCAATATTATACAATAGTTAAACTATGGAGCCAACCTAGATGCCCTTCAACAGATAAGTGGCTAAAGAAAGTGTGGTATATGTACACACTGGAATATTATTCGGCCTTAAAGAAGAATGAAATGATGGCATTTGCCAGTAAATGGATAGAGCCTGGAGAATATCATGCTAAGTAAAATAAGCCAATCTTCAAAAACCAAAGACCAGATTTTTTTCCCCTCTGATATGTGGATGCTAATTTATAATAAGGGGTGGGGGGACAAGGGAAGAATAGAGTTACTATGGATTTGGCTGAGGGTGGTAAAGGAAGGGGAGGGGGTTTGGAGTTAGAAAGGGTAGTAGATTGAATTGGACATTATTACCCTGTGTGCATACATGATTACAAAACCTGTGTGATTTTATATTCTGTACAACCAGAAGAATGAGAAGTTACACTCCATTTATACATGGTGTGTCAAAGTGCATTCTACTGTCATATGTAACTAACTAGAACAACAACAACAAAAAGAGCTCTAAAGCCTTAATCCCACTTCTGGTTTTGCCTCTAAACTTTCTGGTGTCCAGAAAGTCATCTTAACTTTCAACCCCTATTTCTTTATCTGAAAATTGAGGTGGTAAGATCAGACAGCCAAGATTTCTTTCATCCTTTGCTACTCCATAAATTTATGTAAAAATTTGATCTTTTGAGAATTAATTTTGTTGCTTATAAACATATATTTAGATTATATATTTCACAGAAGTATATTGTCCTGCAACTCATTGTTCATTATGAATTGAGGAAAAGTAAAGTTGTCTTATTCATTCCATGAATCTCATAATACAGATCTAAGATAAAACCCAGTTACTTTTTAATCTCCTAAACAAAAGAGGTGGTTCAATACAGCATGACCATAGGAAGTGTCCACAAACTTCTAAATAAATTGAATGAATAGACGATCACTGTTTCCTGTCACCTTAAAAAAAGAAATCATTAGTAGCTAATCATATATTAATAATATACTCTCTTTTGGTGCTATTTTCTAGTAAGTGATATTTTAAAAGGAATAACCTATATTTTTACCACTTGATAAATTTTTCCATTTTAAAAATTACCTAAATGATTTGATAAGCTTTTCAAAATTGCTGTTATTGCTTTGTCCTCAAGTTTCTGAAAGTTTTCTTATGCCTCATTTATTATATGTACTTTGTTACAAACTATTATGACACCTCACTCATATTTACATTTTAAGACTTTCAACATAAATTTTGAAGACATTATGAAATATTCTGAAATATATAAACCTGATATCAATTTCCTCTCAAACATCCTTCACTGGATGTGTATGTCTCTGTTTTGTGTTTTCAAAGTATGATCACTTGCATCAAAATCATTAGAGGTGCTTATTTTAAAATGATGAATTGCATGATCTGTATCCAAATCAACTGACTTAAAATTTTGTGTGTGTACATGAGAATCTTGCTTGAGAATTTGCATTTCAAAAAAAGTTCCTTCACGATCTTTTCTGATGTAAATAGTCCAGCAATCACACTGATATTTCTACTCTGTAGTACAAGGTTCAAACTCTTTGTTGTAACCTACTAGATCCTTCATAACCAAACTGCATTATTACCAGTACCGTTTAATATAATTTGGCAGGTATGCTGGTAGAATTAAATGAAATCAGGTATTCACAATCCCAGTGACATGCCTGGTGCATAGTAGAATTTTAATTAACACTTAATCCTCTCCTCTCCCCTCTTTGGAACATACAGAATTGTATCTTTTTATTGAACTGGTGGGCCAATTTCATTGCAAAGAATGAGCAGATAATACAATAATGGATAATCTAATGTGATAAATTTCTTTGTGCATCTAAAATTGCCAAGATCACACAAACTTCTGAGGATAAAACGACCTTAGAAACATGGAGTTTGTTAGGATTTGTTAAGAGTCATTTCAGCTTCTAGAAGATAGTCACACTACTGGGCTCTTTAGATAGCCTCACATATTCAGCATTAGATTAAGTCCCAGTACTCTCAGTGCCCCTAGATAACCAATCACATGCTAAAACTACAAAGAGAATATTGTGATTGGACTTAAATGCACGTAGGGGTTCAAAGACTGAACCCGTACATTCTAAACTGAAGGCCATTGTGTTTTCATCAGCTTGTATTATAATTTTTGGTAATGATAGAAATATGGGAACAGGAAGACATGAAAACAGTCCTAGGTTTTCCCAAAACCTAGGTTTTCCCTGTAGTCTGTTTCATGGAATGGCTTAAGCCTTTTCCAGCTTAATGTATTGGTAATCTCAAAAATCTTTTAAAAATATTTTTGTTCAGTCAAGTAATACCAAGATAAATGGAATATGTTTCTCCTTTACAAGGAGTTTGTTGACAAGTAAAGAGATATCTTACAAAACAGTTATCATCTCCAATTTTATTTTTCTTCTCTTCTTTAAAAGAATCCTCCTTCCATCATACCTGACTTACTCAGTGGTTGGAGTCAGAGTTTGCACTTGCCTGTTCCTCTTCCTGAGAGTGCTGCAGACAACTCTATGTCTTTCTCTGTGTTGTCCTTTGTCTATGGACCATTGTGGTCCAGAGTAACCACTGTGTTCCTACTCATTTGACTCTTTCTATGGTCCGTTTTTATGCTTTTTTGTTTTTCTTTGCTAATATCTTAGCTTCCAACCAATAAGCCCCTTTACTATTGGAACAGCTTCACATTTTAGTGTTCAACCCACAATCCTTCAATGGTAGGTGCTGTATAGCATTTCAGCAAGATAACTATCTCTTAAGATGAAGTGTTCTAATGAAATTGCAGGATCCTATAACACAGGTTAATTGGTTAACTAAAATAAGATTTAGCAATCCTTGAGATGTTGCCCTATGTTGTTCTGTAGGCCATTCTGTGATGTTTGAGAAACAAGGGGCCCTAAGAGTCCTATCTGTTACCAAGCAACATATGGAGAAAAGGAAAACCATGAAAATTCTAGAGTTTGACAGTGTGCTTTGTTGTGCAAGTCCTTATTTACATGCATATTTTTTTTTATTCAGCTCAACAATATCCTCTGTTTCAGAGAAAGTTGCTATAAGAAACTTGTCATGAATACAATTGCACATCAAAGGATCTAAAGCCCTTGTGTTTCTCTGACTATTTTTAAAATGTCAAGTCTCACTTGGTAGGATGCAGTCTGCAACAACATTTATTGTGTTTATAGCCAGAAAAGAAACTGCATTAACAATGTAATTGCATCCAGTAAGGGTCACATATATTTTGACCATTATTTAACGTCTCTCTGGATAGAAGCAGCAAGTTCAAAAGAACAATCTGTTTTTCATTCACATATTTTCCATCCCTCTCCATTGCTTTGATTGCTTCTATAATATAAAAACATGATGTCATTATTTTTCAATGTGAATATTTTACCAATGTCCCAATGTATAATAGGACAAAGGTTGGTCTCAACTAGGACATACAGAAGGAAAAATTATATTATCAATTTATATCTAAATGATAATATTGGTTAATTAATTAAATAATTGCCTCTGTGTGTGATTGAATCTACTGTTACCAAATGTCCTTTGCTTAATGGTTGGGTGTTATAAAAAATGATGTTTATCTTTTACTAAAGCACCATTTTATTACTTTTTATTAAAATTATTAATTTTTATTAAATCCTTAAGACCATATTATTTTGCATATACAGATACCCAGCATTACAATCTGAAAATACAATTCCTAAAAATAAGCTATAGGTAGGAAATCATTGGCCTCTTCTGTCTTGCTGCATTACGTAGACTTGATGTATGTTGCTTTAGTATTATTAGGAACTCTGCTAAATCAGCTCTCTAATCTTTCTATGATTATTGGATTTGGATAATTTATCAAGCACATGATTTAATAAATGCACAATGACTCTTTAAAGATAAACAACCTCTAGCCTATTTGCCACACCACAGCTATAGTGATTGCAACTACAGAGAACTTGATTTCTTTTTGTGGTAGTCATATGGGAGGTGCAGGGTGAGGATAGCCACATCTCCCCCTCTCAGAGAATGAATCTTCCTATACAAGAAATTTTCAAGAAATACATGTGATATGCAATCGAATACTTTTCATTTTTAATTTTTATTGTATATAGATATATAAAATATGTAACTAAGCAGCCTTTTGTAAACTGATGTAAGAAGATGTGCTTTGCACCAAATCTGCTTCTAGTTCTTTCCTGTATGATATAGAACCTTGTATAGTACCTTCCTGATAGAAGAAATTTTGTCCTGGAAGTCCTTCCTGATCCCTCAGATGAGTGAGGACCCTTGTAGACCTTTCCCTAGCACCCTGCAGAATTTATTTTATAATTAAAGTCAATACCTCTTCATAAAAAATGTTTCAAAACCTGTGGGGACTTGACTTAGTCCCTGACATATAGCTAATGCCCAATAAGTATTTAATTCATACTGGAAATGTCTTTGAGCAGTATGAACATGGATTTATAAATGATCCCTGATAGCAATTTGGTAGGTGTTCACATTAGTTTCTAGAACTATTTCTCTGAACCTTATCCAAAGTCCTAAGGTTGAAGTAATAATAAGGTACAATGTAAGACATTTCAACACCAATCATTTTGCATACCAACTTGTCTTCCTCTTTTTTTATCCCTCTTGCTGCTAGCTGTATTTGATATGTATTTAATAAATGCTATATATAATAATAAAGTATCTTTATTTACTTAGCACATCTTAGGTAATTGCATAACTTTATTAGCCTTTACATCAATTTTAGGCAGGAGAACAGGAAACCGGAATCTACAAACATGCAAATTAACAATGGCAAGTGTCAAAAATGTATAACTCTGATGGGACCTCTTGCTCAGGTCTTTACAAATATCACTGATAGGTGTTCTTAGTTCTTGATTATTCTTTCGAATCCTATGTTCAGATTTGGGAAACATTGTCTCAGTAGCTACTGCTATTCCTGAGTTGTTAAAATTAGGAAAGAGATTGAAAAATAAAGAAAAAAGATGCTAATTGGTGTTTGAGAGTCCAGATTCTGTAGCCAGAATACTTAAGCTCAAAACACAAAATTACTATCCTGACTAAGTGGCCTTGGGATATTCAGTTAACTGTTCAATGCCTCTGTTTTCTCATCTGCAAAATAGAATAAAGCTATTGTAAGGACTAAACAAATTAATTCATGCAAAAATTTAGACTAATGCTTGGCTGAGGAAAGAGCTCAACCAATGTTAGTTGCTATTACCATTATTAATATCATGATGAAGTTAGTTATTAGCAAAATGTAATGAAGATATTTAACTTTTAATTTGTCAACCAGTCCAGGCAAAATGCTGCTAGACATAGTAA
This sequence comes from Ictidomys tridecemlineatus, assembly GCF_052094955.1. NCBI lineage: Eukaryota > Metazoa > Chordata > Mammalia > Rodentia > Sciuridae > Ictidomys > Ictidomys tridecemlineatus. The sequence continues at coordinate 120,159,129 of NC_135479.1, forward strand.
AACAAAAATTGTTTCCTTGAAGCTTCTCTTCTTGCTAAGAAATTCTAGCATTCTGTGTTCCCTCTCTAGGAACAGCACGACTGGCAGAGAAAACAACTTGTTTTACAGTCAAAACATGAGTATAACACTTTTAAAAGTCATTAAAAATACCCATAAATTATTTCCAAGTTAATATGTAAATATATTTTGCTTGCTACAATTTAACAACAGATGAGTGATGACATTCCCTGAAAGAGGAAAGATATCTCAAAAAAGTGAAAAAATTAGATCCATTATATTTCAGTGGTCTGATAGAAGACAGTAAGCATTCTATTTCAGTAAAAAGGTTTCTAGATAGCAAGCTTCCTCTCTTAGCCTGGAGCTCTCTACAGCCATGGAAAGTTGCAAGTGCAGAGGATAATCCTGAAGGAGTAACATTCAGTATCTCCTTGGAGCAGCCCTGCTCTCCTGGCTGATGAGGATTTAGTGACTCAATACCCAGCTTCCTTGCCCTTTGGATAAGAAAATTCTCACACACCTATTTGATACTGGATTTTCAGTATTCTCTAGCAAGATTAGGTTCCAGTCTTCCAGGGTGGAAGATGGTTTGATAAGATGCCTTCTATTGCTTGTCTTCCCTTTCTCACCTCTCCTCTTTCTACTATCCTCACCTATTTGTGAACTACTTACATTCAAATTTTGTCTCTAGGTCTGTTCTGGGGGTAACCCAAATTAAGACTCATGGTAATCTCCAGGTGTGTCTTCAGAGTTTAGGCTCAGAACATAGGAGGTAAGTTTTTTTCAGCAAGAGTAGAGAATAGGAAGGATAAAAATCTGGAAGTTTGTGTCCCTGGCTGTTGGTTTCTCAATTGTTGGGGCTATTTTCTTCCTTGAAGGCTTGGAATTGACAGTTGTTAGTGCATATTTATAGGAAATCTGCTTCTATCAGTGTGTGGGACAAATTAAAGGCCCATCTCTTTCATAATCAAGTCAAATTTCTGGGGAGTCATAGCCTCTTTGTGTCTCCTTTTTTTTTTTTTTTTTTTGCTCTATACCCATCTGTTTCCCATCAAGCCTAAGGAATCCAGCCAGGCTCTACATGGTCTGTCAGCTGTAGCAATTCTGTAGTGAAAGGAGGTACCAGCCCCAAACCAGGTGTCCAATAATCTTGCTCAGCCCTTGACAACAGCAGGTAGCATTGTAGGGACTGAAATAACTCCTCAGGGTACTGGAGAGGAAAGAACTCTTTCTCCTCCAGGGATAGCCACAGCTATGCAATTTCAACAGCTGGATTCCAAGTTTACCACTGTTTGCTAATATAGTTCTTTAGTGTCTCATGTACTTTCCCTGTGGTGAATCTAAGGACCAGACAGGATAGGTCACAAGGAGTTCCTAAGAAGAGCCCCATGTTTTGGAATCAAATATTTGATATACATCTCCAGGGTTAAAATTTTTCTTAAAATAAATTGCTATCTCAGAGGCTTTTGGAATTCTTCAATGACTTTGAAATTCTCTGCTACTAGGAAACTTATTTAAGTCTATCTCAGTCCATCAAGAATATTCTAGTATTTTCAAAATCTTAAGAGGGAAAGGGTTGGGTCTCAAACCATTTTTTTTTCTGAAACTTAAGTCCTCCATAATAATATATCATTTTCTCCTCCTGCTATTGGCCTTTATGAACGTAAGCAAGATAAGCAAGTTCTTTAGCAAGACCTCCACCAAAAACTTTCTGCAGAAAGACATCCTTGAGTTACTCACTGGCAACAACAGGAGATATCTTCCAGGTGCCTGAATGTCTCTACTTCCACATGCAGCTCTTACATGGTGGTTCTTCTTGGGCTGAGGGTAGGGAGCAGGGTGATTTGGATCTTGCTGATTAAACTCCGTGAGGTGAGTTTTCTCAGAAGTATCCATTTTGGTAGTTGTCAGGATTATATAAGTCCTTCATTTTCTAAGAGAGTTTAACTTTCAAATAATTTTTGTTTAAGTAAACTTTGTCAAATATAGACATTGAAGTTCAATACGTATTCCATTACTTTTCCTGTCAAGGGCAAGCAACAGAAAGGAAGTAACACAAATATGGCTATTCTTTAGAGGGGTGCACACAAAATATATTTTGAATATATAACTCTAGCTATACTATGAAGAATTGGTAAGATATAGAATGTCAGATCATTTAGAAAGTTTATGGAACATTCTAGATGAGAGGTAATGGAAGGCTAAAAGCTATATTTTAGCCATGTTATGAGTGCCTAGATTTGTGTGTACTGGTTTTGTGTAACACTATATAATTTCTCCTTTTTCTGGGAAAATACATCAGGTATGTCAGAAGTAATATCTTTACTACCTCTCCTATACTGATACCCTAACTTCGGAAAAGGATCATGAGAACTGGAAGGTCTTATCTTCAAGGAGATTACCCCCAGTCCCCCAGCTCCTGGAAGGCTGCCATGAAGTTTGTTGTCTACAGGGTATTTGTTGGTAAATTGGGGGTTTTCTAGTATTAAGTGGCTATAAATCAGAACCAGGCCACTTCAGGATGAATGTAACAGCCTGAAGGTCACCATACACCACAAAATCATGCTATGCAGACTCTCACCATACCGTAATTTATCAGATAATACTGCTGCTCTGAAATTTAGGAGAAGGAAAAGGACTCCCTGCAGATCACTGAATCATGGCCCTGTGCACTGGTTGAGGTTCAGGTTTTCTGACTCCCGATGCCAGCTCCCTTCCCACTAATCAAGAACTATGCTCCAGTCAAAAAAAGAATTCTTCAAGTTTGTATAAAAAGTCTGTGCTTCTTTCTACTCCCAGGGTTTTGCTCATTCTCCTCCCATCGTGTGGACTACCTCTCCTCTGTTACCCTCCACCTTTCTGAGCCCAAAACACATATATGATGCGTAATTACCTGATGTATTTAAGATAGAATAAAACATTGTTGTTTGTAGGAAACAAAAGCTTCATATTTAATAACTTTGTGCTGCTAAATCCTTTCTGCAACTGAATAAACTGATGTTGCCAGTGAGTAACTCAAGGGTGTCTTTCTGCAGAAAGGTTTTGATGGAGGTCTTGCTAAAGAACTTGCTTTCTTGCTTACGTTAATAAAGGCCAATAGCAGGAGGATAAAATGATATATTATTATGGAGGACTTAAGTTTCAGGAAAAAAAAAGCTTATGATTTATCTACTTTTTGTCATATTATGTCACACCATGTCCTAGTGATACAGTTTCTCTCAATGTCTTTCTCACGCTACCTATAACACAGGTGTAATGATTATCTTATAGCATCAACTTCTGCAGTAGGATTCTGTTGCATTTTAAATTTCACTGAGGGCATAAAAACAATCCCACAATGATAGTTTTAACTTACAGCTCATGTATGAGATATGAACTCTGCTTACTTTACTATGAATTTACAAAAATGAAACAAACCACACAATGTTCAATGAGTTTCTTGGCCTGCAACTAAAGAAAAATTACATTATAGAGCCTTGGTATTGTTATTGCTTTAGTAAACCTATTTATATCCAACTACATTGTTTGTGCCTTGACTAATAAATCCATTCGAAGCATTTACTGCAAATACAGTCACCATGCTGAGCAATGGGCTACAATAATTAAGGGTAGAAAAATAGTCTTATTTTCTAAGTATTCACAGTTTAGGAAATAAAGATTTCTCTTTTTCCCCCTCCAAACTGATCTAGATTTGTGACAGAGTCAGAGTAAATAAGCACATCCCATAAGGCAAATGAAAGAGGTTCTTATTATTCTTTACTAAATTAAAAAAAAAGTCTAAAATGTATGCTACATCTATGTGTGAGTGTATATAATATTTTCCCCCAAAATGAAGCTTTCCTGTGTAAAACTTTCCTAAAATACTCTTAAGAACCTTTAAAAACAACTAAAATTGTATCAGGTTGGAGAAAAAGCAAACTTTATTTGAGATAACTATAATTTTCCATTATTACCCTTAAAATCTAAAATACTTGATGTATAATTAATAATTTTTTTGACAATCAGACCTTGCCCAACCTCAATGAGACCACTAGGGTCAATATTATTTAGTAATAAAAGAATGCCTTTGCAATGTGGTGATCATTAATTTATTTTATAATTTAAAATATTTTTGTTCTGCATAATAATTTTTTCTTTCCAATTCACTTTTTCTTCATCTTTTGACCAGGAGTAAAATGGTCTAAGAGGTGTATAGAAGGAAGAACACCAGGGTCATGAGGCATAGTTTGGTTTGTCCTTGTAAAGTTATAATAATGGAATTTCACAGAAGTTGAATCACTCTTTGCTGATGAAGTGTGCTGCAGTGTCTTAGTCCACTTTGTGTCATTAGAATATTGCAGACTGGGTAATTTATGAACAGTAGAAGCTTATTCAGCTCACAGTTCTGAAGGCCCAAGTCCAATATCAAGGTGCTAGCACCTGGTGAAGGCCTTTTTGCTGTCACAGCATGGTGGAAGACATCACACCATCACATTGTGAAAGAGCTGAAGAGGGTGCAAGCTTGGGTCTCTTTCTCCTCTTACAATCACTAATTTCATCACGGGGACCCATCCTCAGGAACTGATCTTAGATTGTCATGACCTCTCAAAGCACCCCCCACCTCCATTCACATATGAATTAGAGACTGAGTTTCTCATACCTGTATTCGAAAGAAAATTTCAAACACTACACATGGAGATCTAAATATCATAATCATTAAGTGGTTGAGATAAGATAGTATAGATACTGGCCAATTTTACAAATATATATATATATTAGAAAAGATGGTTGTATAGTAGAAAGAACAGTAAAGGAGCCAGATCCACTGTATTTAACCACATAATCATTGCAGATGATTATGGAAAATTGCTTTGCAAGAAAATGGGGGACAACCAATATGTAAAGCTTTTGAAAACAACTGTGCCAGTATTACTTAAAAATCTTTATTACTAAATTGTCTTTGTTGTGAGATTAGAATACATAGAATTCCTGTGAATATACATTAAAATCGAATAATCCAAATCAACATACATTGTTTCTCTGTGATTAGCAAACATTTTTCCACCCTGGGGGGAAAAATGGTAACAGATTAGATATTATTGATTTGTGAATTATAGTCAAACTGAGAAAATGTACTACAGTGTTGCTAAGTATAAACTTAGAAACTTTCATCTTCTGTTAGAAGATTCTCTACTGCTTTGGCCCATTTCATTCCTTACCATTGGTTTCATTGTGTGATGTGCTGTCCATTGCACCACTCACACAAGATGTGTTTGCCATTAATACTGCAGCACTCTGAATAAACCCTGCAAGTGGGCTTTTGGAAAGCTACTGACAATGTGCATGAACTGATAATTGTTGGCATCGTGCTTTCAGTGAGTGAGAAGACAAATGCTCATCCATGTGCCACTGGTGAATACTTTGCAGCTCTGTTTACCACGTATGCAGAATTATAGTATGCAACAACCACATAATGAAAGGTTATAAACCAATGTTTGGATGAAAAAAAACAGAATTCGACAATTATGTAGTGGCAATGATTGTGAGGTGAAATATGGTAGGTTGTAGTTTTTTACAAACAACCAGCTGAGGGACTTCTGCTGGATCCTACTATACATTTTATGCTACAGCAAAGCCAACAGCATAGACCTTCAAATCAGTCAGACTTGGGGAATGACTTGAGAAAGTTACCTAATCTTTACAATCTTCAGTTTTATTTTCTATGATATGAATGGAAAATGCTTGCCTTGCTGAGCTGTTGTAAAATTAAAGAATCATGTTTGAAAATATCTAAACTTTTGAAAAGTACCGGATATATCTAGTAGATGCTCAGTAAATTCTGATTATCAATATTTGGGTTTTGTTTTATTATTATTTTTCTATTAATTTATTTATTTACTTGGGATTGAACCCAGGGTTTCTACTGAGCTCTGTCCACAGCCCATTTTATATTTTTGTTTTGAGACGGGGTTTCACTTAGGGTCTTGTTAAGTGGCTGAGGCCAGCCCTGAACTTGCAACAATCCTCCTGCTTCAGCCTCCTGCATTGTTGACCTCAGTGTTTTTAGCATAAGATATTGATTCTCCCATTACCAGCCTCTAAGGCTGTCAGCATAATGCAATGAGATAAGTATAAAGCACTTGGAAAAGAATAAGGTCTTCCATAAACATAAGGGGCAGTTGCCCTGGTGTGCCCAACAAATACTGAATTCCAGAGTGCGTGAAGAAAGTGTGCAGCTTGGCTCATCTCTTCTCACATGGTGCCAGGGCTGTACAAATTTCCCTCGTGCTTATGAAACTGCAAATAGGCTGATTTAGTCTAAGCATTTTATCATGGGCCAGGTGCCTAGGAAGTCCCACTTTTTATTGCCAGGTTCTTATTGAAAGAAATAGAAAGGTGGTTGGCTTAAATTCCAGCTATAGGAGCTGCCAAATGAATTAAAAAAAAAAAAATAACAAAACAAGTCAGTCTCTCTAGCAGCACACAAGGTCGCCTTTCTCCTCCTTCCGCCTTCTTTCATTTTAATCTTCTGTAATGTGTGGTTTTCAGATTCCAAAAGTGTAAACAAAACTTGTCTGTTCTGTAGTTTCTATTATCCAGTGCAAATTGGAAAAGGAAACCATAATGCTTCTTAATCTTCTTTAAAAATTTCTTTTTACAAATAATTTATTTCCAAATATCAGTGTCCCTTACACAATTTGGATGGGGTGGGTGGAATAGAAAGAGGATTCATATCAACCTATTGCAGACAATTCTCCTTGCCTGTAGCGCAGCATGATCCATGCCAGCAGTTTCCCAGAATATTTGTGATCACTATGCTGGGGAGAAAACTCTGCAAAGACATCCCAGTCATTGAGAAAGTACTGGTTACTACATTTGCAGGGAAACATACCTCAAAGGAATGAAGGTGGATCAAAGGTGCTTCTTTCTTTCATTTGTTTCTAGAAAACACATTTTCCCAAATCAAATTGAATTATATTTTTATCACGATGTGAATTTTACGAACAATTGAAAAATATAATTTTAAATGTTAAATGAAATTTTGTTCTTGTTGAATATATATACATATATATATATATTTGAATTATAAAATTCTATTTTCCTTGTAAGTTTATATCTTCTATGTGTTCCTTACTGTCTCAAGGTGGTATGCTGATTTCCCTGTGTGGTTTCACAACACAATGTCTTCATTCATTACTCACATTTCATAGTGCATTAATAATCTCAACACAAGTCATTCCCTGGGCGCTGGATTCAGAGTTTTAAAAGATATAGGGACATTTCTTAAGCCTAGGTAAATATTAAATATCAGTTATGCGAGAGAGGGAGAGAGAACAATGACATTTGCTGCCAGCCTTGCAGTCCTTTGAGATGTGTGTTTGAGCACAAATGACTTGTTGAGTCTATTAAACAGATCTGGTTCAGCTGTGGTGCTTATGTTGGTTTTCAAATATAAGTTCAGATGGGTTGTTGGTAGAATATGCGTGTACATGAACTCGAGATATGAACTTTGGAAATGCAGTTTGAAATTTTATTCATTTTAAAAATTTAAATACTGATCTGAAAAAAATATATAAATAGAATTGGTTTTGACATTTGGAAACATGGTTAGGAAGAGTAAAACATTAAGGAAAATAGTTCCTAAAATATTAAAGGAATGCTTTATATTGAATTATATTTTAAATGAAATAAATTGAGCATTAATTCTGACTGGAGTTTTAATTAGTCTGATAAGCAGATTGTGGATCTCAACTGTTCGTGTGATAGTGATCTGAACTATTGTATAAGGAAATATTTTAAACCTGGTTATGGCTCCTTCAACCAGAGGAGATACTTCATAATAGTTTAGCTCAAAAAGAAAAGGAACAAAATGTTATGTTTATATAAAAGGGAGTTTAAGAAAATAGAGATTTTTATTAAATTCTATTTTTCCTTCTGTGTTTTTATACTCTAGATGTATAAAATACATGAAATAATAATAATAATAAACAAGCAAACTCTTAATTACTAAATGCTAATTACTTTTTCTTTTTCATTTCAGCTCTCAGGAGAAGTGATTTTGCAAATTGCCAATGAACCAGTTCTGCCCTTTAATGCTCTTGATATAGCTTTAGAAGTTCAAAACAGCCTTAAAGGTAATTTTTCTTTAAATTATAATAATTTTAGAAAATGAAAAATTATTCAACTAATTTTCAACAAGGAATAAATGAAGTCACCTACTATCTCATTAGCTATGGCAATGGTGTCCCTCCCTTCCTATGGAGACTTATCATGAGAAGGGCCTGGAAGAATTTTAACTGATATGTCAACACAAATGAGATGTACACAGTGTGAACAGAAGAGTTTAAATCCTGGTCTCCTTGCTTTCTTTAATCAAAGAGATTTCTAATTCTGTTTCTGTCATTATTTACCAGTTACATATGAGATAATATAGTTCAGAGATCTGATCTATTTTTTTTCAACATTGTGCCTAACACCCAGTCATTCCAAACAATGATGCCCCAGAAATTTCTCCTTTGGGATTGGTTTTTATGGAGTATGGGCCCCATTCCATTTGACTGAAATGTTGTCTCTGGTCAAAGATGATAAGGAGACAACCAGAGAAGTATTTCCACAGACTCGATTTAGTCCGTTCATGTTTGAATATGGATCTCTCTGCAGAATTCTGACCCCACCCTAATAATTACTCTCACTTCCTCTATTTCTGTATATGAATCTTTCCATTAGGTTCCTATTTCCCTTCATTAACCACACAACAAAGAGCAATATTATAATTAAAGATTTCACTCTTGTCTTGAATCACACATCTTCCTATTAGGTCTTTAATGAGTCATTTGTAGACAACTACTTCTCAGTGCAAAAGCCAATATTCCAACTACAGTGCTTAAGTGGTTATCTCTGAAAAACAAATCATTCTAGAGTCAGAGATTTCCAGTAACTAGAAATTTAGTTCTTTTTATTTTTTCCTTAACTACCTGGATTGCCATTTTACTCAGAAAATTCTCCAACAATTATTTTTTCCTTCAATAGTTCATAAAGATCCTTTACTAAAGTGGCTGAACAACTATGACTCAGGAACAATAGAGCCATAGGTCTGTTTGTGTCCCTCATGGTCCTCAACATGCTCTCCATTTTGTATACTTAAGTCAGTCTTCGTGTAGTTGTGTTCTTTCCTGCTTTTATCTGACAGTCTCCAGTGTGGATACCTATAGCAGTAACTCTATCTCCCATACTTCAGATTTGCTGTCTAGAATATTTTGGGTTTAAAAACTGGATAGCTATGCATATAACATTTTGCAAAGTAAGAGCAGAACAGGTATAAATAAGAGACCAAATAGTTCTGTGAATAATAACTTTTTTGCAAGAATATATTTTAGAACATCTATTTTATTTATTCTGTTGATTATTTCGCTTTTTCTTTGGTTTTCCTTTTCATCCTGTAGAAAATTGCAAATGATACTTTAAGCTTTCAGAGAATAAAAAGAGGAGGTCATTATTTACATTATGTAAATGCTGTCCATCTAAAAAGGAGTAGCTATTATGCAGGTTAAGGAGACCCAAAGAGCAGACTTCAAAATGTTATAATATAATAGAATTATAAATGATAAAGTTGTTTTCTGAGTCTAAATTTTCTTTGATAAATGTATAACATCTTAGTAACAAAGACATGAAAAATTATATTTAAGAAAGGTTAAAGCAATAAAGCCAGCAAAAACAAAAGTATTAGCAATAGTATTTTAAATGCTAAATGCTATCATTTTTAAACAACTGAGTTTATTTCTAAAAATCCATAACTAGACCTAATATTTCACATTATAATTGCTATGTGAACATTTTTGGTAAAGTAGGCTAATACTGAAGCTCAAAAAAGGACCTATTGTTCATCATTAGAATTATATTATTAATTTGGTTTTTGGTTAAGGACCACTTTCAACATATGAATTATGATTTTTTATTTCATAAAGTAAAATATCTACAGATTTTTTTTCATGTAATCATTATGGACTTCACAGGATCTCTTGAATTCCTTATTTATTAATTTAATAAAATAAAAACCAACTTAAAACAAAATACAAAAGCTAAATACAGCCAAAAAACAATTAAAATTCCCACTTCTGAGAAACATACATTCATATATAGATAGTTTTCTGTAATATAAAAAAAGAGGCAGAATTTTTTTTTTAAAAAAGAGCAAATTTGAAATTACCATTATGCTTAAATTTTGCCCTAATATCAATCAATATCTTTTGATCAAACTTGCATCTTGATGAATGTTACACTAGAACTTAGCAGTTGTGTCACAGGAGAAAAGATGTCTTTGAAGAAAGGTTCAATGAGTTCCTGGAGATAAGGGGGAACTTGACTCAGGGAACAGGGAGTTCTTGGAATACCCTGATGGAAAAGAATTTCCACACAAGCCAGAGACATGGACAGAGATTTATTTAGGAAAGCAAGGGAACATTCAAAGGAGAATGTGGACCATCCCTAGAGGGAGAAAACAGAGCCAGTTGGTACGGGTGTTAGGGGCTGGACTAAAGTTGGACTCAGTGTGGAAGTACACAATTTCATGCCAGTTTTTCCTGGGCTTGCACATTGCCCTCTTATTTTTTGCAGGCAAAGACATTGGTTAAGGATGAAGACAAAGGGTGTGGGTTGGGTTACTCAAAAGTGCAACAGTCATGGGCATTTCCTGCCACTCAATGATTCTTGGTGTTTTCTGCATTTTAGAGTTTTATGGATGTTTCATTTGAGACAGTTTCTCTACTTTTATCTCCAAATCCCTATCTCAGCTGTATCCAGAGTACCAAGGAGAGATCCAAATGGGAGTGTCAATTTGGGAGATGTCCTAACTGAGTTGTTAAGAATTTGAATGAAGGTCTAAGATGTCTGGGGAATGCTTGGATTTAGAAATTGGGAGAAGAGGTGCAATAAGAGGAGCTCATGAAGGAATAACCAAAGAATAAGAGAAAAAAAAAGTGAATGTGAAATCTCAAAGCCCCATAAATTAAAAAAGAAGAAGAAGAACAGGGAGTAATGGACCATGGAAGATGCTACTGATTGGCTAAATGATATGAACACAGAATTTACTACTGTATTTAGCAATTTGGAGGTCACTGCGGGTATCAGCAAAAACATATATTTTCATGCCTTTTTGTTGTTTTGGGTAATGGTGGTAATGGTATAAGCAAAGCTTGATAAAAGGGATTCAATGGAGAATGGGTAGGAATAAACTGAGTGCAAGTGATGTAATTATTAAGAATTATAGAGCAAAGAAAGTTTATCAGATTTTCCCTTTGATGACAATGCTACAATGGATAGGGAAAATTTATTCAAACCAGAGAGAAAAGGAGAATTTCTGGACTGATTTTCTTGAAAAGGGGAAGCATAAGTTTAAACGATTTTGCCTCAATTAAGAACTGTCTTAGTCCCTTTAGGGTGCTATAACAAAGTCCCTTAGATTTGGTAAATTATAACAGCAGAAATGTCATCACTCAGTTCTGGAGGCTGGAAGTCCAAGATGAAGGCAAAGCAATACAGGTATCATTTTGCTCTATAACCTCACCTGGCAGAAGAGGTGAGGTAGCTGTCTTTGGCTTCTCTTATAAGAGCATTAATCTTATTTTTGAGGGTTCTAGCCTCCCTCATGATCAAATCATTGTCCCAAACACCCAACCTCTTAAGATTGGGAGTTAGGATTTCAACATATGAACTCGGGGGGAACATAACCATTCAGCCCAAAGCAAGAACACAGTAGTACATCCATAGCCATGTGCAGAAACACAAAGCTTATTGTAGATGGTTTTATGGGGTTGGGACAGCTCTTGCTAAGTCTCTATAGTCTGAAAAAGCAGTAAAATTGCTCTATAAGGGAGTGGGAGAATAAAGAACTATAAAAATGTGACAAGTTTATTGGGCACACTAAGGGTCCAGAAGAAATAGATATTTAAATAAATATATCGCCAGCTGTGGTAGAGCATACCTGTAATCTCAGCTGTTCAGGAGGCTGAGGCAGGAGGATGATCCATTGGAGGCCAGCCTAAGCAACTTAGCAAGGCCCTAAGAAACTTAATGAAACCCTCTCTCCATACAAAAAAATTAAAAATCCTGGCAGGGATGTTGCTTGTTGGTAAAGTATCCTTGCAATCAATCCCCAGGACCAAAAATAAAACAAAACAAATCCCAAAAAGAAATCTGTAATCATAAATGTAATTCAGCATAAGTATACATTTCTTCCAGCCTTCAGATGGAGATGAAGGTGTAAAGGATAAAAGATTTCTTTCTTAACTCATCACCATGTTGATAGTTGTTGAAAGACAGATTGACAAGAACAAAGCCAACAGATTTATTTAATATCAATTTCATGTGACAGAAGAGCCTTCAGAAATGAAGGTCCAAAGAAAGAGAGAAATGATTATATTTTTAAGCTAATTTTAATGAAAAATAGACAGTTGTATAGGATCGTGGTGATTGTAGTACAGAAGGTTATGGCCTAATGATAATGAACTATGGAGGTGGGTGGTTACCAATGATCTGATCTGTTTGTTCAGATTATTCTCTGCATTCCTGTCTCTTCAAGGATAAGAATGTTTCTTCCTCCAGGTACAGGCAAGGCATCTTCGACTGGAAAGTTTTACAACCTACTTCATAGGAAGGTCAGAGAATTCTTTTATGGCCTGCTACAGGGGAAAGTAGTGGGAGACAATCAGAGAGAACTTCTTGTTTTTGATATTTCCTCAAATGTCAAGGTGCCAAACTTTGGGATAATGTGTCCTGAAACCCATCATAGGCATAAAGCCAAGAGGTTTAGCTTTAACCAGGACCAGGGTTTTTCTAAAAGGATAGTAAACTAGTTAGATCAAACTGAGATTGTATGCAAAGGAGCGTTTCTTGTGATGTATCACAACAGGGTAGAACAAAGTGAGTCTATGCAGGAGTGAGAACAAGGAGGGGGAAGAAGAGCCCACATCAGGTCTTGGGCAATTCAAAGAATTGATTCTAGAAAGATAGGAAGGGTGGTCAGCAAATGGGACCCTGGAAAAGGAGAGTATGGATATTGGCAATGATAGCATCCAGGCCAGCGTGGGACCATGGGAAATGTGGCAAGTGGTCATGAAAGCTAAACTGGCTAATACAAATGAAGACCAGAATACATCAACATGGACATTGAAATTGCCAAGAATTAAGACAGAAGTGGTGGAAGAGGGAGCGACTGTGAGTCAGGAACTAAATTCTTTAGAGCATGAACAGTAACTTAGAAATGACTCAGAATATCCTCCAGGGGCCCATGATAGGAAGGGCATGGGAGAAATTGAGATCTGAGAGGACATTGCCAATAGGCAAAAGCCAGGTTTTGACTCAAACAAAAAAGTAAATATCCTGAGAAGAGGCCACATTGATAAGCTTTTCTTCAGTAGTTACATTCAAGAACATGTCATTATGGGAGGAAAAAGACAAAACTAAAAAGCAAGACTTCAGTTTTTCTCCAAAGATTCCCTCCCCAGGTCCGGCACTGCTTTGTACAGATGAGGCTCTGCCTGAAATGCACGTTCTGGGTTGGATGAGCAGGAGCCCTTTGGCTTCTTGCTGTTTTAACAGACTGCTTCTGCTGCAGGTGAAGAGCTCTTCCTTTGGTTACTTCTGTGTTTTGTTTTCTTTTGATGTGAAATTCCTTGAGTCTCTCTCTGTCACTTTCACTCAGAAAATGTGGCCAGTCTTTGAGGTGCACCCATCTTAAAAAATATAAGCAAACTGAAACAAAATGTAATAGATAATAGGTTCAAAAAATTCCTTTTACCATGTCCTGGAAATGATCAAAGTCCCATGGCTTATCCCCTTTAAAGGATACATTTTGTAGTTTATCACTACCGAATTAAAATTATCATGGTCAAACATTATTTAAATGTTAGATAAATTGTAGGCACCTGTTCTATTTTTATTATATTGGTAATGACTTTGTTTGTAAAATAGAATACTTTAAAGTACTAATTGTGAATAATGGACAGGATTTACTAACACCTAAATTAATATTTCATTTTTGTCTACAATGATAGATAATGTCATTATCTAAAAAGAGTTTTCATATTGTGTTAACGGGAATATAATTTTACTGCTTAATGCAAACTTAAGTTGTTGATATATTTTTTAGTTTGTTATGACAGTTAGCAGTGATTAGTCTTAAGTTGTAAATTACAGTAGGAAAAAAAAAGTGACCTTGAAGGGCTGAACTATGAAATACTGTTTCTCCTTCCTGCAAAGTGTATAAGTATGAAGGTCTCTGAAACCCAATTGCATTTTCAACAGTGTAATTTTTAGCCCTTGACAACCGGCCATCTTGTTTATTTATTACACTAGTTTACAGTAGCAGCAGACCATTCTCCACCGTTCTCACAACCACCCGAAAGAAGGATAATTTACCAGTGAATAATTTGTTTGAGTTGATTTATTGTGTCATTCTTGGAAGCTCATTTTGATGAGTGACCTTGGCTCCTAATATTTGGTCAATGCCAAACACATAATATAAAATGAATATTTATATGGGTTTATGAAGATAGAGCACAAATAGTAACTGAAAAGGTAACTGACACACTTCAGATATATTTGTGACAAAGAAAAGTTTGCACCAAAATGCACTGGGACTGGTTTGTGGAGTCAGAGGGAGGCATCAAGGAAAAAATTAAAGTATAACCATATCCTGGAACCTGAAGCAGACTAAGAAGGGATCTTAGTTCACTATTTCCCACTTTATCTGCTTTTTAAGCATAAAGCAACACTTTAGATAACAACTGTAGAGTTCTGATGCTTTTTGTTTAATATTTGCTTTTTTTCTTTGTCAAAATTCTGAATGTTAATTATTTAGCATTATTATAAAAATGTATATGACCAAATAAAGGAAAATAAATTTTTATTTGATCTAACTCTGTATACATTTATTTAGTGCAAGCCAAAGACTTAGCAAGAAACATAATTTTGAATTCTATGGCTTGTTGCCACCTCCTGATTCTCTCACTAAATGTAAAATAGTTATTGGCAGCGTTTCCTCCTGTTCTTTGAATAACTGACAATGCTGATTTGATCTGATTTTTTCTTTTTTTATTATCTCTGATAGTTCATTAATGCCCATAACTTTATTTTAGAAGGGACAGTATTTCAAAGTGATCCTACCACTAAGAGAAGCATTTTGTGTCTGTAGTTTCAACTTTTAAGTGTCACTGTTAACTCCTACAATCACAAGTGATATAGACACATCTACTGTATTTAATCTTCTTTTTGAGTAATATAGAATGAATTTTCCAACTGGTAAAACAAAGTTTGTGCTATACAAATTGCATGTCTCCAGTCTTGGTTTTAATTACCACAAATTCCAACTCTACACAGTCCTATGGATAGTGAGGGATCTGTACACTGCTTACCTCATGCTCCGAACTCCCTAAGGAGCCCAAGGCACTCTGTTAGAAATCCAAGCAACTCCAAGAAAGACTTTGTTCCCATGAGAATTCTGAATCCTGCTAGATGGGTAGCCATTGGAACCTGAATTGGCATTTTGAAAACTGACCTTTAGGTCACAAGGATTTCAAAGCATTCTCTGAGAGGTATCTTAACTTGCTTGCTTGGATTAATGAAGAAATCTGATAAAATATTTCCTACAACAAATTTAGTCTTGATGTTCAATATAATTTTGTATGAATTCTAACTGTACAGCTCTATTAAAATTGTATTGCCTTTGTTGGTAATCCACACCTAATTCAGAAAAAGGACTTGAGACTATTGGATCTGTAAGAGAATCTGTTTTTTCTCCACATTGTCTATATTTGCATCTAGAAGGAAGCTTTTCTTCAACACCATTTCTTATATTTTTATCACATACCATCCCTTAATTATTATTCTAATATCCCTGTTCCTTTTGTTCTCCTTGGAACCTACTTCTTTTATTTATCTGCTGTCTCACAGTCAGCTTCTCTTTGTGGTCATCCTTTACTTACCTGCTCAGCCAAGTTTGCTTTTCATTTTTAGTTGCTTACATGTGACAGTATGGGGATTGAAAACTGCTAGTGAGTTCTCATTTTTTGTACTCTTACATTATAGTAATGGTCTGTTGTTTGATGACTTTTCTCTCTAAATGTATTTTTAGGATAAATTTCTTTGCCCATGACAGTATAGAACCATAATTCTTTGTTCTATGTATGCTGTCTCCCTGGCAACACTTTTAAAGTTATTTCTATAAAAAAATATTTTTGCACAAGGTCCTGGATTTGATCCCTACCAAGAAAATAACAACAACAACAAAAAAAACTTTTTATCTTGGCTTGTAATAGAACATAAATACCCTTGCCCTCATTGTGATTAATTTTGTTTTAGCTCCTTTTTTTTTTTTTTGGTCTTTTTCTATTTCCTGGTTTAGCCAATACATAATTAAACTCACATATATTATTAAACATACAATTCCAGATTTCTGCTGCAGGAGGATAATGGTAAGAATAAACTACACATAAATGTAATTCATAAGAATGTTTTGGCTCATTCTTCTAAAGCAGCCAATAACTAGATCATTTAATCACAAATATATCACAGTGACATCTATGAATGATAGAAAGAGCCCAAATTTCACTTTCTGCACCAGGCTGACAGACTGGCAGAACCCGTGTCATGTAGTATATTGAAATCTTGCTAAATTTTTACTTGCTGGGGCCATCTAGATTATTGGAAAATCTTAAAAATTTATAAATATTTTTTGTCACTTTGTTAAAAAGAAAGTGGCTACCTGAATTCTTCTAAACCTGCTGATCTGGCATTTTTGCAAAAAAGCATTTCTATTGTATTGTTTAGCCAAATTATCCATTGTCTTCTGTATATAATATCCTGTATATACATGCATTATAAAATCAGTGTTAGATTCTATGAGTATCAATACTCCACTAGTTGACAGTTTTCTAGCTTTACCTGAGTTTTGCTTGTATAACATCGTTTAGTAACCAGCCAAGGTGATACAGTGTGATTCATACTAAAGAAGGCAGCATGAAGAATAGAAAAATGTAGAAAAATGAAGGACTGTTGATTCCACTGGCTGAAATCATATTGGCAATTTTTTCTCTTCTCTTTAGTGATGCCACAAGATATTTTGAAGATGACATTAAATAACATACATTTTCCTCCCCAAATAATCTCCTATTCTGCTTTTAACCACCATATTATGTGCAACATAAATCATACTTTTTCTTGTCACTATAAATCAGTGAAGTCTAAGCTGTGATTGTGCAATTGTTAGCACCTTTAAAACTGTGATAAGCTCATCCATAGAAGAATAGGTACTGTGAAATACTTTAAAGAAAAAGGCTGTGTTTGTTTGATATAAAAATGTAGTTTTAGAGTATGACCAGTACATTTCACTCTTAATTTAAAATGAAATTGAGTGGGTTTTTAAAACTACAGCCACAAAATAGAACCAAAAGATAGAGAAATAGAAATAAACTAAAATCCAAAAAACTTTTGGAGTATAAAGCCCTGAAGAGACCATAATAATAGACAGTAAAATCACTCTTTAAAATAGGACTGGTATAAATTTGTCAGAAGTTGTAAAACAGACATAATACACAGGAGTTTATGCCAATGAAACTCATCACACGGTGAAGTGTTTCAGATGAGAGTTGGTGTCTGCAGGGCCCAGACCCTGGCAGGTGGGAACCTGGGTGACTCAGTGGATGCAGTCAGCCCTGCAGGTAAAGGCCTTATCTGGAAGTCATATGTGGATAGGAAGTTGCTGATCTACACTTGAAAGACACTTTGGGAGTACCTTCTGAGTCAAGAGAAGCACCTAGGCTATACTATCAAGGTCACTTTACAAAGCTTCTGGCATTGTGACATTTCCACCTCACTCTAGCTCAGAACTGAGCTGGGGATTAAGTCCAATTTATAAATTAAGAAACTGAGCCTCAGAGAGACATTGTGTCTTGGCCAGATGTATACATTCAGTAAGTCCTAGGTCAGGCCTGAATCTGCCTTTCCTACTGCACCTGGCTGCCTCATGAACCACACTGTCTTGAGGGGAAGATCTGCAGTAATCATAAAAGTTGGCTGGAAGGCAGAGGATTCCCTGATTTGTTTCCTCCAATACACCTTTAGGTCTTTTCTGAGTTGACCTGTTCAGATATCAAAATCCATCTCAGTGTCCATTGTCTCTTTTATAATATCCACCTCCATTCTCTCCACAATAAGCTATGAGAGGAAAGTTTTATGTAAGAATTAGATCCATCCACTAGAAGGGTGAAGATTCAGGGAAGAAAGTAAGATATGAATATTGTTGTTTACAGATAAAACAACCTCTTTCCAATGCTTCAGTGTAGGTAAAATCCTAGGACTTTGAAGAGCTCGTCTTAAAAGTTTGATGTTTAGGTAAATTCATGATCTCAACACTCTAGATTCACTCCTTTACTGTGTTTAGTGAAATGATCATTTCCCCCAAACATACTGAAGGACAGTATTTGAGTAATTTATTCAAGACTGCACTGATAGAAATTATGTTCACTGGCCTCTTTTTTATCTGTCTTTGAACATTAAGTGCTTGGTGTTTAGAATCCGTACATATAACTTAAAAATAACCCTATCTAGGACAAATCTCTAGTTTCCAGTTCAATTTCTTTAGTCGAATGGACTTATTGTTTTATTAAACTTAAACTTTTAATAGCCTCTTCAATTCTGTGATTTCAACATTCACTATGCCTTAAGTGAAATTTTACATATTAGTTTTTATAGCTTATTTGTAAGGAATATTTTAATTCATTTTAGTTTAACTTTTCATTACCTTGAATTACCTCTTCTCTTTTAAGTTTCTTTCTTTTCTTTTCCAACAATTGATTTGTTGCAAGAAAGTAAATTAAATAGTATTTCTTGTTGCTCATGATGCACCAAACATCCCCCTTGAATGATTTTGTGGACATGGTTTAACATAATAATATATCTCAAAGAAGGCATTATCTTATAGCTCAACATTCCGTCAACAAAATTTTTAATAAATAACTACCATAGAACAGTTATTATGCAAGCATCTGAAAATGCAAAGACAAAACATTTGCTGACCATGTGTGATTCTTTTCAGTCAAGAAAACAAGAGAGACAAGGCAAATGAGGATAAAAATATTGCAAATGCTTTGATGCTATGATAAAAGTACACAGTGCAATCACTTGTTGGTTGAATGAAATGCCTGGTACAGTTTCAGTGTCAGGGAAATGACAGTGCATCAGACAGCAATGTCTTCCCTCACAAATTGGACATTCTACTGCAGGTCCCAAGGGGCACAAAAGATCAATCAGTCCTTCTGGGTCACCAAAGCTCCAGTGAAGAAGGGGGCATTTCTTTCTGGATCCTGTTTAAAGGGGGAAAAAAAAAGCAAGCTCTAATTGCCAGAGAAATGGTAACTAGGAATTATGTGGAGAATTATTTATATATCAGAATGATTGAGGGTACATGGAAAGCAGAGATGCTTTTTAATTTGTAACCTTGAACCCTTGAAGCAATGCATACTGTACCTGTGTGGGGCAGGTTTCTATGTCAGGGTTCTTTGTGGAACTAGCTAGTTCCTGAAGCTGTCAATTTTCTAAATCTGCTCCACCATGAAAGATAAATTCATTTAAAGCTAAATAAGGTAGAATGGTACAATTTGTCTCACTTGATTCAGTAGTAATGCCTTCAATTCTGTAGAGTATGTTAGATCAGAACAGATTTTTCTTTCTTAAATGGAAGACTCTCAAGGATGTCGAAGTTGTTTTTTCTGTTGTTCAGTCTTTCAATTCCAGTGTACTCTGAATGTGAGTCATTCATCTTATGCATTCCTTGTGCAGATACTCTCTCTAAGTTCGCTATATATTAACTTTGGTGAATCATTATAACTTAAGAAAAATCTTTATAAAATAAGTCTGAGCAACATATTTGGGATTACATTTGCACAATGAATAAAAATACTTGCTCCAGCAACCTCAAGTTTTGCTGTAAAATCAAACAAGATAATGAATGTGAAATGTATTTTAAGAATATCAAAGGCCAAAACTTTGTGGACTCCTACAAATGACTTTACTCATATTAATTTCAGTAAACAGGGAACTACATATTAGCTTCAAGTATCCTTTTTTTCTTCTACCAAAGTCTTTTACTAGGTTTGTGCATATATAATAAAAACAATTATTATATTTTCTGAAAATGCTCCTTATACCCTTATACCACTGCCTGTGTATCTCATTGTATCCTTTACAAAATGATTATATATTTACAAAATTTTATTTTATCATTAGCCTTTTTCTAAACATGCTTTGTTAGATTTATTTAGTAAGCAATTATTGAGTGTCAGTACTCCATTGGTCTCTAAAGAAATTGACATGTAAATAAGTCCCCATTAAATTTAAATGAGAAATAATAAAGATTATTTTGTCAGAGGTTGGTTATTCTATGATTCACCTATTCCATGCATCAGTACTACTTCTAAACTTATTTTCCTTTTCTTAACTTATTATTACTTTTCTGCAGTGTTTCTTAAATTTTAAGGTGCATAATTGGAGTAACATATTGAAATGGAGATTCCCAGGCTCTACCCTAGAAAGATTAAGCAGACCTGGGGATCTGCATTTTCATGAAGTGTTTGGGGAGCTGGTGATCTCTTGGATTTCACTTGGAAAGAGTACTTACATGATGTGTCCTTTTGATCCAGGACTCTCCCTAATGAAGGCAACACCAGACCTCCTCAAATCCCTCCATCTGCCTGTCCCACTGTCACACTCTCAGACTGCCAACTTAGATTTTTCAGTCTGTATTCATTCATCACCCTGCCTTGAAATAGTCCTCTGTTGTGATGCACTGACCTTGTTGGAGTCACTTGTACCGAGTCTCCTGAGAATGACACCACCTTTTGTTTCACTTAAAAACTAAGTGATGTGGTGGAATGTCTGGAAGAGAATGAAGGAATGCCCCTGTCATGATATGACAAAAGAAAGAGTTTTAAAGGATGTCTCAAAACAAATCACCTGGGAACTGCTTACCCGTAGGGAAAATCCTTTATATTTATTAATTATTGAATCTTCATAACAATTCTATAAAGTAGGTTCTATCATTACTTTCATTTTATAATTAAAGACACTGAGGCTCAGTAACTTTATCAATCTCACTCAAATAGTATAGGGTGAAGAAGGAGTTTAGGTCAGGTGGACTGTCTCATTTAGGGTTCAGGGTCCATTACAGTTCTAGTGCTACTTTTCTCAAAGGAGTGACTTTGTGTACCTCTTGTAACCACCATTAGCATAAGAAGAACTTTCAGTAATTTGCAAAACAAGTAAAAGAAATAGAAACAATTCTCAAAAGAAAATCAAAACAAAACTGACACTACGCCAGATAGTTTTTGATGCATTTTAAATTCAAAGATTTATTTCACTATCAAATTACAGAAAATCTTTAGTAAAGAAAAAAAAAGAGCACACATACATATAATGACATATAGTAATGTATTTCATGTTGTCAGAAGTGAAGATGACTCCTTTTATATTTTTCTCTTATTAGAGAATATTCCATGGTAAGTGTAAATACTTGAATCAGAAAAACTGGGTTTCTAATTGTGGACTGTTACTACCTTATTTGATGACCTATGAAATTTGCTTACCTTAATCCATTCTCAGGTTCTAATAAGGTGAATTGACAATGCAAGGTTTGGTAAATATGAAATAAAATAATTAAGTAAGTGCTCAAGGTAATGTCTGTAATATAGCAATCTCTAAACAATCAGTATCTATTTACTGCTACTATGACTGGTAGTAATACACTTAATTTAGTATTACTATGAAAACTAGGTTAGACAACACTTTTGGCAAAATGAATACATTATCAAAGTTTAATTGATGTGGAATCTTTTTCCTTGTGATGGGCAAAATTCAAATACCTACATTCCTTTTTATGAAGTGACAGGAAAAAAAGTGAACTGTCACAGATAATACACTTCATCTTGGGTGGTCTGCCTGGTTTACAACTTAGAGTCACAATGGCAGAAGTTGACTTTGCTCCTTTGAGTATGTCTCTTCTGAGATGGCTCATTTATCTTCCACAGGTGATCATCCCAATGCTCAGCACCTGCTAGCCATGGCATCACGACTTCGGGAGAGCGCTGAACTCTTTCAGTCAGATGAAATGCGACCTGCTAATGATCCCAAGGAGAGAGCTCCTGTCCGTGTTCGGATGCTGAATGACATCCTCCAAGACATGGAGAAGAGCTTCCTGGTGCAGCAGGTGCCACCGGGTTTTTATAGGTAGGATATTTATTTCCAAATGTATTTATTTATTGATTTTTGCCCTTGATTAAGTTGTTTTAATTTTTAAAATATGTATTTTCTGTGAACACGACACTTAAAAAAAATAACTATGAGGCCGTAACATCTACAATTTGAAGGCTATCCCTCTGCCAAAGAAAAGTTCAAATGTAAAAATAGAGAATAAAGAAAACTTATTTTAACAGTAACCATATAGAAAATGACTAAGAATATTTTTACATTAATTTCAGCATCAGTCAAATGTGATATGGCTACTGAAAAAAGCAAACAGAATTAAAGCTCTGTGGATATTACATCCTAGTCTGGATGCCTTAAGCATCTGAATATTTGGGTAACACAAGGTTTTTAGGATATTGGCTTTTAGGACAAAAGTTCTGTGATCCAACAAGCATCTAAGCTCTCTCCACATCTTAATTTCTATGTCAATAAAGTGAGACAGTAAAATGAAATCTTTTTATTGAAAAAAAAGCTTTTCATATTTCTGATGTTTGATAATTTCTCTTTATGATTTTAAACTCAAATTTACATTTAAAATCCATAGTTATATAATATCCTTTAAAAAAATTGTAGGTACTAGGGATTAAACCCTATGTCCCCAGTCCTTTTAATCTTTTTTTTTTTTTTTTTTTTTTTTTTTTTTATATTTTAAGGCAGGGTTTCACTAAGTTGCTTAGGGCCTCGCTAAATTTTTGAGGCTAGCCTCAAACTTGAGATCTTCTTGCCTCAGCCTCTTAAGCTGCTGGATTACAGGTGTCTACCACCATGCCCAGCTTTATATAATGTCTTCTAACACTATGATCCAGTAAGACTTTGGAAAATAGTCACTTATTAAAATACTTTAAATGAACTGTATGCTCCAATGCATTCTTTAAAAGCATCAGAAATGGAGCATTCCCCTTGTTGAAAACACCTTTTTTTTTTAAAAAAACAAAACAGGTTCTTCTAGTGCAGGAATGGGAAACAGAAAGAACAAGGTAATTAAATAAAATGTAGTGATGGTAGATATTGTAATAAGAACTAAAGAGAAAAAGCAAACCACATAAAATCCAGCTTTATTAAAAAGTCCTTAGCAGGTTAGGCACGTTATGTTTTGGGATACATTTAGTAATTTTTTCTATTTTCTTAATTTATTAAGAAAAATTTAGAGGCTAATAAAAATCATACAAGATGAGTATATTTGATATATGACAAAATAGTAAACTTTCCTCATTTGTTTTTCCTGGCACCTGCACTAGATATAAAAGACACCTCTATAAGCTAAGTTTTCCATCTAGTAAATTCTTTACCCTTTCAATAACCTGTATGTACTTAATTTACTTTATCAAGCATTTTTTAATAGAAAAGTAAGTATTTGCCTGCCCCTGAGTTAATAATGAGCAAACAAATGGTATTGTTTTTTTCAGTGAGTAATATTATAACAGAGTACATTTTATCCCAGCTGTACAGGCCTTGAAATGTTGATTATGAAATGTCCTGATTCATATAACAAACTTTAGGGATGAAAACTTACTGTGAAATATTTTGATATTGTGCTAAACTTTTGCTACTGTTTTTAAAGGGATATATATCTGACATTCTTTTCCCGAGTTCAAATGCTAGATCATATGAATAACTGATATTTAGCTTCATAAGAAAACTGTCCAATTTCTTCCCAAGTGGCTCTACCATTTTACATTCTCACCAGTAATAAATGACACTTTTGGTTGTTCCACATTCTCACCAAAATTTGGTATTGACGGTGGTTTGGGAATTCACTATGTTAATAGGTATATATTGATCTGTTCTTTTGAACTTACAGTTCTCTATGACACATGATTTGCAACATCTCTTTGTATGCTTATTTTCCATCACCATAGCTTCAGCAATGAAATATCTGTTGCAATAGTCTGTCCATTTTTTGAAACTGAGCTGTTTGTTTTCTGGTTGTTGAATTTTAAGAATCCTTCCTGTAACTTGGATATAACATCCTATTATCGGATATATGTTTCATAAAGAGATTTTTATATCTTTGCTGATATAAAGTTTGTTTAGTTTTAATGTCATCTAGCTTATTGGTTTTCCCTTCACACATCATGCTTTTTTGCGTTGTATGGAGAAAGTGATCGTCAAACCCAAGGTTACCTAGAGTTTCTCCTACACTATGTTCGAGAAGTTTTATTATTATGTGTTTTGCACTTAGGTCTATGATCAGTTTTGAGTTTATTTTTGTATATAAGTTTTGGCTTATATATAAAATTTTTCTTTTTCTGCACAAAAATGTTCCATTGTCGCACATTGTTTAGACTCCACCTTTCTTCATTGACTTGCCTCTGCTCTTTGGTCACACAATGTAGTTTTAATATTGCCTTTTGCCGGCAGCATCTTACTAGTTCCCAGTAGAATAGCTCTCAGAATTAAGAATGCCATATAAAAGTGATACTGGAGGGGCTGGAGTTGTGGCTTAGTGGACGAGTACTTGCTTCCTACGGGTGAGGCACTGGGTTCGATTCTCAGTACCACATATAAATAAATAAAATAAAGGTTCAACAACTAAAAAAAATATTTAAAAAAAGAAAAGTGATAGTGGAGAAAGGGCATTGTGCTTGGGATTTACAAAAGTGAGAAGACGTTTGAGCATTAAAATGTGTCTTTTCCTTTCAGATGACCTGCAAGCTAATTAGTACATGAGAACCAGATGCTCATCTCTAAAATAGAAAATCTCAATAGGCTGTTAATATTAACATAAAGTGAGATGAAATGAGAATAAGATGTGAGAAGATGATTCATAATAATAATAATTCATAATTACAAAATAAAATAATTGTATATCATTATGCTGTTTTTATTCCTGACTATCTAGTGTTCTCATTTCCAAACCCTCTTTTCCATAATGCCTAGGGAGAAATATTGTTAAATTAAATGACACAAAAGGTTCTTTACTACCAGAATCACTATAGTGAGGTACATATTTCATTTAAATTTTAAAATATATAAATATTGCTTTCCATTAGTAAACATTTGCTAATCACCTACCATTTGAGAGATTTCCATATTCCACAGAAAGTAAAAAAAAAATTGGAGAGAGGGGATGGAATTAAATATGGAGTTTAAAAAAAGAGTAAACAGATTATTTGAATATACTAGCTTCTAAAATAAATCAAGGTACTTTAAAAAAGAGGTTAAAAACCATTTTTTAAAGTGTTCAGGGAATGTCACTGTAAGCATTTTGGTTTCCTGAGACAGAGTTTGTTACATGTATTAATGTTTAAAATTGGAACTACTTTTTAGAATTTGGCATCAGCCATTTTGTGATTGAAATATTATCTTGTGTGTGTATTCTTCCTAGCTTATTTTAGCAAATTTCAGCAAGATTCCTGGCCTTATCATCAATTATGAGGTTTACAGACATGCATTCTTGAGGCTGAGGTTGTATCTATTATTTCCTTTTTTTCATTCACTGATACATTCAGTCTATATAGTCTTTAAAGTTAAATATTACCAGCTCCTTCATTTTAAATGAGTGGAAACAGAGACTTTTTATTTGAAAATTTTAAATGTTCGACTAGAAACCATGGGATTTCAAAACTGCTTTCTGCAAAAATGATTAGCAAAGGTTTTCTGTTAATAGGCAGCCCAAATATAGGGGTCCTAGATATAGCAATATGAACTCATATTCATGCATTGGGGTAGAATATCTGCATAAGATCACACATTTACTATGTTTACACATTTAAAGGATAGCAATTAGAAAGAAGTAATTTCTCTTCCTTCCTATTCCCCTTTCTTCCCACCCTCACACATTTCTGCAGCATCAACTGTGGTTAGGCAGAATTTTAAGAGAATTTTACCAAAGTTTAAGATATTTGATGTGGTTTGGGGGAGAAGCATCAAAGTTTACCATTGCAGTGGTTCTAATTGAAGGATGTAGGAATTTGAGAAGGAAGCAGACATGAGCCAGTGTCTAGTAATGGGTACCAGGTAGAAATGGTACTTTTAGAAAAGTGAACATCTTAAGCTCCATCATTAAAACTGAATTAAAGTCTAAATGTTACCTTTAAAAGAAATCCACTGATTAAGTTATAAAATCATCCTATTCTTCTTTCAAAATCTGATTTTTTTAGTTACATCTTGGTTAAGTAGAATGTAGGAGTCTCTAAGTAACTATATTTCTAACATTATTTCTCCAAGGTTACATCAGAGTACACAAAGATGGCTATAATCAGTGACTTAGGGAACACGGACTATTTGTAAGTTGGGGGACATTATGTCCATGTGCCTACACATGTATCCTTATGAAAGATGTGGCAACAGGTTTATGATAAAATACGTTCTTTTGGAGATAGCCAAAATGGCCTTGTGAAAGTTCAGAGGACCATTTCAAGCTAATCCAGGTCAAGGCAATTTTTTTGTTGTTGTTAGAATCCCTGAAAGCAGGAAAATAGCAGTGTAAATGTCAAGATGCTTCTGCCTTGAACTAAGAATAAACAAACCAAGCAATCCATTAAAAGTAGTTTTCAAACACATAAGCTACCAAACTTTGTTTTAAAAAAAATGTTAGAACTATTTATTCAAGGAATGACGTTACACAGAATTATTTAAAAAACACATTTCTCAGAAACCCTGTGATCAGGTTTCTAGCTATACATTCAGTATATACATTTGATTTTAAGAAATTTAAGATATGAAAATCCAAACCCCCAAGCATTTCAGAATAACAATGATCTCATTATACAGTTTTCATGGTGTTTTAATAAGAGTTAGTTATGTAAGTACTAATAAAACCTTATGTTCAGTTTTTGATTGGGATAATGACTACTTTGTTCGGGTTGTACTCTTTCTTTTAGTGAGGTGTGGGTGGTCTGAATGGAACTAAAATCTCACCATTGTTTCTCTTGTCATTAATTCTATCAGCAATGCCTCTGATTTCTTTAGGCTATGAAAAAAATAACTAGTGATTAAGAATTACCATAATGCTTTAAAAATATTTTTAATAGCCACCACTTGCACAAAAGAGTCTATGTATGAATATGGATCATTGTCTGCACAATGTAAAATTTCCAAAAGGAGGTTGAAGACCTGGCTTGTACACAAAATTTTTACATTGATGCTCATTGTATACATTCCCTTTTACATTTTTATGAATAAGTGCATATGTTAGCTTTATAGTTACATATCCCTTTCATATTTTAAAAGTTTCCACTTCTATAAGGAGCAAAGAAATAAAAAATAAAATTCTGAGTTTTAAGAGAAACAAAATTAACATACTGAAATTCTGCCTAATCTTTTGTAATCTCTCTTTTTATTAACATTAAAATAAACCATGCATACCATACTGACAGAAAATATTCAGATGCAATTTGGTTAGACATGTATCCCCTTATTTAAAAAGAGAGTGATCAGTTTATAAGCGTAATTAGTCTTCAATTCAGTCTGCCACTATCAAAATAGAAACTCATGTACATATTCTGTTTGGATTTTGTAAAAATAGCTCTTTCAGGTTTGAGGTTTCTTTCATTTAAGGTGAGGAGAAACACTATCTTTGACATATTAGCAGGTCAAGACACATTTCCCAATCTGGGACGGGGGGAGTGTAAATTGGATTTCATGTTGCATTTAATAATATTAAGACTGATAATAATAATGATTCCTGTCACAAAGGGTGATTTACTTGTACCAGGTGCTTTGCTGTACATTTGTATATGCATATTGCCAGTAACACTTGTAACAATCCTGTCAGATTGTTTTAGTTTCCCCTTATACAGATGAGAAAACTGAGGCTTTGGGAAAGTTAATATGTAGAAGAATTAGATTTGAACATGGAATGTTTGCTTTAAAACCACTGCTAATTCTACTAGATAGTCACCCCTAATATTTGACCAAAAATTTTGGTAGTTTACTCAGCAGTCAGTAAAAATTTTAGACTGCTAATATAGTCAAAAATTGTATAAGTTCAATTTTCTTAGGTGCTCATTAAATTTAATTAGTTCTACACTTCTGGAATTGCATCTTCTAACCCTGATGATTGCAAAAATGCTTTTGTGAGGTGCCAAATCTAACCCTGCTTCTGGGGAAAAGATATGCATTATTGTCTCAAATCAGTAAAATTGCCTTGTCCCCCAATATTATTCTACCCCTTATGTTTCCATAAACCAGATGCAAGGGTAGGGAAATTTCTCTGATAAATCTCATATATCATAGTTGGATACTTTTTTCTAACCTAAATAACTGTATTTTAGGGGAGAGATCACTAGGCTAAGAATTTAGAGATGCAGATTTGAGACCCAAAAGGGCCACTTATCAAGTTGCCCTAGAATCTTCCACTTGTCTTCCATGTTATTCTTTTAGACAATTATGTAAGAGATTATAAAGCAGTGTATCTGTAAGTTCATAGAAATATTAGTTGTGAAAATATTTAAAGCTAATAATGAATTGATTATGATTTTTTTTATTGCTGATTTCTTCTCAATGCATTTCAGAGAAATAATGATTTCATTGAATGTAGATAAATGATAAAATCCAGGTTCTACATTAAGGATTTTACCACATGATTTTCTCTCCTTTATGTTATCTGATTTTACTATCATCAACACAGCATTTTCATGTTTACAATTGTCCAACTAATTTAATATGATCCAAAGAAAATTGAGAGAAATGATCATGCTCAGTGTTTTCTTTGTAACCACTGAAGCACAAAACATCTCCTTTTGCTAAAAATGAAAGTACTCATAGATTGCATGTTTAATGGATCAAATGCTCAGGAATTATTTTGTTCTTAACAATAGCTAAATTATTAATACTGTCATTTTCTTCCTGTAAGAAGTAGATCTTTATTTCATGAGTAAGTAAATATGTAGTAGATATAGTGTATTGAGACAGAAAGGACTGAGAACCAA
Source organism: Ictidomys tridecemlineatus (assembly GCF_052094955.1). Lineage (NCBI taxonomy): Eukaryota > Metazoa > Chordata > Mammalia > Rodentia > Sciuridae > Ictidomys > Ictidomys tridecemlineatus. The sequence goes on from NC_135479.1 coordinate 120,188,273, forward strand.
TAGGCATGGTTCTTTAGAGTCATATTTGTTTCTGTACCCTCACCCTCAGTGGAATCCTTTCATGAAATGAAAGTTTACATGAGCTCCTCTAGTTGAGGAAGAAATGGACACATATCTGCCCTGTGCTCATGGTCATCTGAAAGGCCTTCTCAGGCCGCCAGAATGACATCAACTTGGAAACTTACAAGGACAATAAAAGATGAAATGGTAAACACTCATTTCATAGTCTATAATTAGATCTAAACATTCAATTGAATATATAATTGTCATTCTTATAAAAATACAACAAACCACCAAGTTATATATGGCAGGGTTCTAGTATGTCTTCTCAATCTGCCTTTATCAGAATTTTCTATTTTGTGAGAAATAGAAAGTAATCTGTGAATTCAAAGTAGGAACAGTCTTAGTAGAGAGAATTAGAAGTTTGTATGTGCTTTCAAAGTGCTGGAGATATAAAAGTCAAAGAAACAAGGTTTTCTCTTGAAATTAAGGACTATAGAACTGAAACAACACCCGCCCTGACAGTGCTAGCTGCCTGCAGCTCTCAAGCAGCCAATTTCCAGTAGCTCTCCATGAAAATCCATGAATCTCCTTCTGCCTCCAGTTTACCTGCCTTCAACCACTGCTGAGGGATACGGATTAATTTTCTCTTCTGCCTTCTAAGTCTTTCATTGTGCATCTTTTCCTGTGCTCTTAAAAAGGTTACTTGATCCCCTTCCTCTACCCTAATGGTTTCCTCTTCTCATTCATGATGCACTTGCTCCTTATTTCCCCCTCTGTCTTCTGCATAAGAGAGAAAACTACTGTACTTGTTGGAGACCAGCTTATTTCACTTTACATGATACTATCCAGTTCTAAACACTTTCTTGCAAATTACATTGTTTTTTCTTTTTTTTTATGACTGAATAAAACTAGATTTTTGTATATATTCCACATTTTATTTATTCCCTCAGCTGTTGATGGACATCTACCCTGATTCAATAACTTCAGAGTTGTGAAAGAAACCATGTATATGCATGTATCTCTCAAGCATCTGACTTTGATTCTTTGGATAAATAGCCTGACCATATGGTAGTTCCATTTTTAGGTTTTTTTTGAGGCATCTCCATCCTGATTTCCATAGTGGCTGAACTAATTTAAACTACCAAGAGTATATAAAAGTTCCCCTTTCCCACATCCTCACCAGCATGTATTGTTATTTGTATTCTTAAGGATTGCCATTCTGACCTGAATAAGATAGTTACTGAATATAGTTTTGATTTGCATTTCCTTCATGGCTCAAGATGTTGATTTTTTTTTCATATTATTGTTGGTAATTGTACTTCGTCCTTTGAGAAATGTACGTTGAGCTCATTTGTCTATTTATTGATTGGGTTTTTATTTACTTGGCATGGAGTTTTTTGAGTTCTTCATATATTTGGAATATGAATCCTCTGTGAGAAGCAGAACTAGCAGAGATTTTCTCCCTGTCTGTTGGCTATTTCTTTCGATTGCTGTCTGCTTTGCTGTGCAGAAAAATTTGATACCATTTATGGATACAACTTATTGATTCTTGTTATAATTTTCTGAGTATACAGGAACTATTCAGGGATTTTTTGCCTGTGCCCATATGTGGAAGTGTTTCCCTTGGTTTTCTTTTGGAAGTTGCCAAGCTTCTTAGGCCTCAGTTTTCATCCATTTTGAGAACTTCTGTATGAGATGGGAGATAGAATCCAGTTTTATTCTTCCTGGATCAGTTTTATTAGTGTTATTATTATTATTATTATTATTATTATTATTATTATTATTATTAATATTATTATAATGTGTGTGTGGGGGGTACTGGAGATTGAATCCAGGGATACTGTACCACTAATCTACACCCCCACCCTTATTTATTTATTATTTATTTGTTAAATTTGAGACAGGGTCTTCTTAAGTCATTAGGCTGGCCTCAGACTAAACCTGTGCTCATCCTGTCTCCTGAGGAGATAGAATTACAGATGTGTGCCGCTGTGGGCTTCCTCCTGGATTTTAAAGGAACTGGATTTGCTCTATGCTGCAGTGGTGGTAGTGGAGGTAGAGCTATATCCCATGCCAGATATTAAATGGAATGTTTAATTTATAATATATTTGTCTGTCAAGCAGAAGTTAGAAAATTTAGGGAATAGCACATAAGAATTTTAAAAAATAAAATAATCATCATGTATCGTGTACCTAATGTGCTTAATGTATATCTTGGTTCTTCACAACAGCATGCATGATTGTTGGAGCTGGTAGTTTTGCCCAGATCCCTTATTTCAAAGCCTCTTTCTTCTTTACTACACTCTCCAAAGTATTTATGTAAGATCCTATTTTTTTCCTTAGTTGCTCTACATATGCTCTTTTTCTTGATCTGTGAATCATTTGGGTTCATAGTTTACTCATTATGCGAGTAGGCTGTGTGAGGCTCAGAAAAATGAAAACTTTTCCCCAAAGTTATTAGGGATGATAAATGACATATACTGGTGAACCAATAAAGCCTGGTTGTAGCCATTCTGGTTTATTTTTTAACCAAATCATTGACTGCTTTGGTAATAAGTTGACAGGAGTAAAATTAAAAAGGAAACTTTTTTAAAAAGATGAGTGATTTAAACAATCATATTTCAAGCTAATAAGGCAAGCAGAATATATTTTGTCTAACAAAAATTGGATATGAATCGCTTTGCTTAGGCTCTATAATTAATAGCAATGGGTTAAGTGAATAATTTCTTCCTTGTATTTGCCCTTTTCCTGAATTTAATATTGTCATTTTTCATCTGTGAGGTAAGAATTGGTGCCTCTTCTTCAATATATGTACCCAGGATAACTACTGATAACATTAGATCCATTAATTCATCAAATACTTAGAGTTCAACAATTGCCAAAACTAGCCCAGGCATGGAGAATATAATGTGCATAAATGAAAAGATCAGCCCTACTCTGTGGTCTTTACCCTTTTTTGGAAAGAAACAGAATAAGAAGACAAAGGATCAAATAAATATATAATTAGAAACTTTAAATTCTCCTTAAGAAACTTTTTCTTTTTAAACAAAGCCTAATTATATGGGGGAAGTAATTTAAGCTGAAACTAGAGAATAGGCAAGAACCTAGAGGCCATGGGGAAGGGCTTAGAAGCTATTTCAGTGCTTTAAAAATCTGAATGTATGCAGATAGTAGCAAAATTTTATCTACCTATTAATCAGTCTATCCTCCCATATCTATGTATTACTGATGTGTAGAAAAAAAGATTATTAAGGTAATGAAAGAAATGAAGAGGTTATAGTAATGTATGATTTTAATAATCTAGGGGTATTGGTCAGATTTCTCCAGGTAAACAGCAGGAGAGAGAGGCTGGGGGGAGAAATGAGACAGACAAAGAGAGAGAGAGGGTGAAAATTATTTTAAGTAATTGGCTCATATGATTGAGGAGACTGCAGAGCTAAAATCTGATCTATAAAGTAGACAGACTAGAGACTCAGGGAAAGAATTGGTGTTGTAGTCTTGAGTCCAATATACCTCAAGAAAGGTAGACTGAACATTCAAGTGGAATTACTTGCCATCTTGAGGCAGAATTTCTTTTTCTCTAGGTAGGGTGGGGGTAGGGGATTTTGCTCTTTGGCCTTGGACTGATTAGATAAGGCCCAGCCACATCATCAAGGGCAATATCCTTTATTTAAAGTTAACTGATTGATTGTAAATGTTAATAGTATGTACCAAATATGAGCCTAGCAATATATAGACTAGTGCTTGACCAAATGACTGTGTTACATAGCTTAGCTAAACTGAGGCTTAAAATTAGCCATCACAGAGATCATGTTGGTGGAAATGGGAATAGAAAAAAAGCAGTTGAATTTGTAATATTTTGGATATAGAACCTACAAAACTTTGTGATGGATAAGATCTAAGAGTGAAGATGAGAGGAGAAATTAAAAAAAAAATAATAATAACATCTTTCTCGTGAGTAGTGAATTTTAATCACTATGAGGTAAATGGAATGAGTCTAAAAGAGATTCTGATGATTTCTGCTCAAATAATATGATTGACAAGATAAGAAAACTCTTGTTAAGTTCGTTAAGTGGATTAATATTCTTGGAAAGAAATTCTGTCCATATCTGTCTGGTTATATTTGGCTAATTCTAACGTCGACAAAAAAATTCACCTTGCCTTCTCTTTCTCATCCAGAAATAATTACATGCAAATAGTAATCGGCTCTTGGTGCAATAATGTGAAATGGGAGGAAATGTGGCCAAATATTTTTGGAAGGAGTAGCTCTTAATTTTGCCAGTTAAAGAGTCTCCAATTTTTTTTTTATTACTAATCATAGTAGGTTTACTTTCTAATCAAAGCTCACATATGCTACACCAGGGAGTTTTGAAGATAGACTAACTCATTGTAATTTTACACAATATCATTTAAGATCCAATAAAATATAGCCTTGCCTGATACAAAAGTTTTGGAGGAAAGAAAGTATATTGTATGTCACCAAATGTTACATGTATTTTTTGAAGAATCTACCCCATTTCTCATTGTTCATCTCATCCTCTTTTTCTTAACTATGAAATTAAATAGTCTTGAAAAAACAAAGAATAGACTTTTCTGAAAGCAGATTCATAGCCAGTTTTTTTTTCAAAATGGAATATCAAATAGATAAACAGAAAATCATTTTGGGCATCCAACTGCCAAATAAGATGAAAAAAAATCAGAGTTACAGAGAAATAGAGATAAGAGAAGTTTCTTGTTTTGTTTTCTTTAATTGGGGTAGGATTCAAGCAGATATCATGTTGGTAAGTCTTAAGCAAGATCTTATAAACTAGTTGACCCTGGTCTTCCAAAGATGGGAATGAACAAATTGAAGGGTACTTCCCAACAAAGGCTTCCTAAATAGTATCAGGTTTTATGTTTCTCACAATCAATTTGGTAACACTTAACATTTTTCAGTGTTGATTGAGATCATCAAAGTTATATGTTCTCTTAGAATGTGATAAAGCCTTCAAAGAGCTTGAGTCCTTTGCCCCTATGCCTAATAACTATGAATAGGCTGCTGTCAAAAACTGGAAATAGAAGTGAACAGTTTGATGTTTTGTCATTATTTCTTCTTCCCTGGGTTTTATTGATTACCTCTAACTGCTGGTGATTGCTGCAGTTATTCGGTGATATTCTACCTCTGTTAATGAACAGTCTGTTGAGCTCTGTGCAAAGTCATTTGCCTTTGCAAGTGCTCTTTTAGCTTATTTCCGTTTGATTGGTGTGTTCCAGAGCATGACCTCAGTGTAAGGAGGAACGTTACCCTGCATACATAAACTCATTCCTATCTCGGCTCACCCTTTCTGGCACAGGAGAGAGCAGTTTTAACTTTCATGTGGTTCTGGAGTATTCATGTTTGCGTTATAATCAGCAGAAACTTTGCGGAGAGACCTTTGAGACCTCAACTCTTTCGATCTCTAGGACAATATCTAAGATTTAGAAAATGAACCCACATTATGAGATCATAAATAACTGAGCTGAAGATAAACATTAGGATTTTGCCACACATTGAAGATCAGTGTGTAAATGCAAGTGAATTTTTTGAGTAGTTTGAAATTGAGCATATGAGGCCAACTACATTTTCCTTTCTTATCCCATATAAAATATGTGGTTTATTGTGTCCACATAGTCTCTTTCCAAAGATTGTAAATTATAGTTTTTATGGACTCTTGATGATTGAAACATAGTTGGAGCTTGAAGGTCAAGGCAGCAAACTGTACCCTAAATTTCTACTCATTGATGATGTATGGTACATTTAGTGTTACACTTTTTGCTATTACAATTAAAAATCTGTCAATGTACACTATTATTTCAGGTTTTCATAACATGATTGGTTATCCTTAATCTTTCTTGAATTATGTGATGCAAGGCCTTAACCTTGGGAGAGAATCTTCAAGTTCTTTAATAAGATAGTAAGATATTTATTTGCTTTTTTTTTTCCCTACTATAATGTTAAACCATAAAATTTAGGCTATGCTTGTTTTCAGTAGTGTCATAAGCAAAACTACATAGAGGCAACATTCTGCCTGTAAAAATGCTTTATTTACATGAATGTTAAGAAACAATTATTTCAGATTTCAGTTTTTACTTATTTAAAAATAAATTTAAGGAAAATATTTTAAAAAGCAATGCTATTTTAAATTCCTGGCTTCTTACTATTCCATTATCAGATGTCTATGTAGACCTAACAGTACAAACAAAGTATATATTTTGATTCATAGGATTGTTCATAGGAAAATATCATGAATCAAGTTTTTAAGGACCTCAATTAGCTGTTTAATGCAACAACTGCTTATAATTATGTGACTGAAATCTATAAATCTATGTTTTTTAATATGGTAGTCACTAGCAACATAAATCTATTAAAAAGTTTGAAATGTAGTTAGTCTAAGTTATGATGTTAAAAATATAAAATGTACAATGAATTATGGTAGACTTACTATGAAAAAAGATAAATGAAAAATATTGCTAATAATTTTTTATTGATCCATGTTCAAATGATAATACGGAGATAAACAAATATAATAAAAGTACTTGACATTTCTTCTTTACATTTTTTTACTTTTAATTTATTCTAATTAGTTATACATGACAGTAGAATGCATTTTGACATATTGTACACAAATGGAGTACAACTTCTCCTTCCTCTGCCTGAACATGGTGTAGAGTCACACTGGAAGTGCAATCATACAGGTTTATAGGACAGTAATCTCTCATTCCAGTCTCCTTCCCATCTCCACACCTGCTCCACTCCCCTTACTCCCCTCTGCACAATCCAAAGACCCTTCTTTCTCCCCCATCCCACCCCATTATGGATTAGCATCCGCTTATCAGAGAAAACATCCAACCTTTGGTTTGGGGGGTTGGCTTATTTCACTTAGCATGATATTCTCCAGCTCCATCCATTTACCTACAAATGCCATAATTTCATTCTTTTTCAAGACTGAGTAATATTACATTGTGTATAAATACCACATTTTCTTTATCCATTCATCAATTGAAGGGTACGTAAATTGGTTCCACAGTTTAGCTATTGTTAATTGGGCTGCTATAACCATTGATGTGGATGTATCACTGTAGTATGCTGACTTTAAGTCTTTGGGATATAAACCAAGGAGTGGGATAGCTGGGTGAAATGATGGTCCCATTCCAAGTGTTCTGAGGAATCCCCGTACTGCTTTCCATAGTGGTTGCTTATTTTGATGACACAGGGTCAGCTGAAAAATTACAATATGTAAGCATTGTGGGAGGCCCTGTGGGCTAGAAGTTTTGTAGCAATGCTTGTGCAGGATATTACACACCGTGGCTATCAGTGAACACTAGTGAGCAAATGTTAAAATTGAGATGAAAATATTTTAACCAAATTAGCTTAGTAACTTTCTTTTTATTAATTATGAATTATTTTTTTGCTATTTTTACCCTCCTTTTTTCTTCTAAGATAAAAAAAATATGACCTTTTCAACACCAACTTGGTCATGTCAGTTCTTTAACCCTTTCACTCCTGACCTTACTCTACCAATTTTCCAAAATCCTCCCATCTCTATTTCTACACATTGATTATCAGTTTTGGTTGCTGCAGTGATTTCTACCTTTTGCTTTGAAAACGTATTCCTAAGGCCTATGTGAAAATAAATCATTTTCCCCAACTCTTTTACACTACCATACCCTTCTTTATTCATTGACCTACTTTCCCAAAGCCTGGTTTACTTTACCTGGTTACTTTAATCCTGCATTTTAAAGTAGGATTAAAGTTTTAATATACATATATATATATATGTACATATATATATAACTTTAATATATATATTATATATATACACACACACATATATATACATATTCTTTTATACACATATATATTTTTCTATGGCTTCTCTCTTCTCTTTTTTAATTTGTTCTTTTTTATATATATACATGGCAATAGAGTGTATTTTGACATATTATACATACATGGAGTATAACTTATTCTAATTAGCATCCCATTTTTGTGGTTGTACATGATGTGAAGTTACATTGGTCATGTATTCACAAACATGTGTAGAAAAGTTATGTCCAATTCACCCACTTATTTTTTAAGCCTGTAGAGTTGGCTCCCCTTCCTCATGTAACATTGTACTGCTGTTATTATCTCCATATCATTGAAGACTACCACTCGGTTTTCAACTCTTTTTTGGAAGCCCTCCATTTTCATCCTTGGTGGAGTATACCCAACTCGGGTTGCCTCAGTTTCCCCATTCTGTTTTCAATTGCTCACTTTTATCTTAGAAGTTTTTCTTTCAAGTTACTTGTTAGACTCTCTTTAAATTAAGAAGTACTTTTTCCCAAAGTTAACATCCAGAAGTTTGGACTCATAGCCAATTTTGCTTAAAATAAATAGTTCAATATTTTATGATTATTATTATTACTATTTTTTTTAAACGAAGTCAATACTATGGTTCGAATGTCTCCTTCAAAACCCGTGCTGAATTTAGTTTCCACTGTGATGGTATTGGCAGATGGGATCTTAAAGAGTGATTAGGTCATGCAAATCTGCCCCTGTGAAAGGATTAATGCCTTTATCAAAGGACTGGGTGGTTAGTTAGAGTGGTCTTGCTGTGCATGTGAGCTCTTTTACCCGTGTGCTCTCTTCCTCCCAGCCTTTTGCCCTCACTTGCTTTCTTGCTTTTTTTCTTTGGACTTGTTAAGATGCAGCAGGAAGGCCTTCACCAGAGGGCGCCCTTCAATCTTGGATTTCTCAGTCTCAGAATTGTGAGAGAGGATTTTCTTTATAAATTACCCAGTCTGTGATATTCTGTTTTAGCATCAGAAAATGGACTAAGAATTTCACAATGATAAAATCCCAATTAATGAGGTTTCCTATTTTTTTTAACTATCAAAAGAGGCAGGGATTTCACAAAGATAGATTGAATAAGAAGTGAATAGAGTCAGAGGTTATAAAGCACATACTTGAAGGTCATATTCTTTTTTATGTTCCTACTTTCTTTTAGAACAATGTCTTTATTATGCTCGAAAAGTTTCTGCTAGTTCAACCCTCTATTGGTGTGTTAAAAGAGACATAGATTTTAAGTGTTCAGAGTGGGTGGACAAGGTTTAATGTCTGTGATAAACTGCTGCTTTTGTTAGAAAACACCCTGAGGCAAGTATCTCTGCCCATCTAACATGATGTTTGAAAGGAAACCATTGTCATGAAGAAAGGAAGAAAATTTATAAGCAGTTTTCTTATTGATGAAGCTGTGAATTATTGTAGGTTTGGGACATGCTATACTCTGGAAGATTGGAAAAGGTTTATTTTGTTGTTTCTGCTGGAAGCCTTTTCTGTGTGTGAGCCATGAATTTCAAGTTTCATATTTGTTGGACTATTGTTTTAGCATAAGTATAAAAACCCATAAGATATTGGGATTAATACACTTTCCACTGTATGCTTTTATAAATCTCAATTCTGCTCCTCAGGCCTGTGGATGTTAGGCAGACTAATCTCTCCATGTCTAGTTTCTTTCTATACAAAAAAAATGCTATAAACTGGGCACAGTGGTGCATACCTGTAATCCCAGCAGCTCAAGAGGCTGACGCAAGTTCAAAGCCAGCCTCAAAAATGGTGAGGCACTAAGCAACTCAGTGAGACCCTGTCTCTAAATAAAATACAAAATAGGGCTGGGGATGTGGCTCAGTGTTTAGGTGCCCCTGAGTTCAGTCCCTGGTAATCCCCCACAAATGCTATAAGAGGCCAGGTATATGCCTGTAATCTCAGCAATTTTGGAGGCTGAGGTAGAAGGATAGCAAGTTTAAGACCAGCCTCACAATTTATCAGGCCCCAGTCAAGGTGTGGAGCTGTAGCCCTGGGTTCAATCCCAGTACAAAAAAAAAAAAAAAAAAAAACGCTATAAAAATAAGGCTGCTTACATTAAATTGTTTTGAGAATTATATGAGTTAAAGTACACAAAATGCTTAGAATGTTGTCAAGCATACATTAAATGCTCAAGGAATCTTAGCGATTACTACTATCACCATAAATACTTTATATAATCAAATTTATTTGGTGTGTACTTGATAGAAACCTGAGGAGATAAACAATGAACAAGAAACTCTCTTCATTCTTGAGCAGTTCTGCCTGAAGAAAGATAAGTAGCAATAAAAGAGTCACAATGGTGTGTGATTAATACTATAGTAGATTCATCCAGCTCTGTACCATGGTGGTACTGAGGAAAGATTAATAAACTTTGCCTGAGTTTGTTGCAAAGTACTAGTAGCAGGACTCCTCTCTTAACTACATCAAACGTGTGCTGTGTTCATTCAGACCATGAGGAACTTCTTTTCCCATTAGTATCTCTGATTTAGCAGTTGGATTCCAAGTTAGAGAAATCGCATTCGCTAATTTGCTATGATCATTTAAAAAATTACAAAAAAAGACCTTCCCTATCAATCTACAAATGTATCTCAGAAAACTCTACTAGGGAAGTAGAGTTACAGGAAAAGCAAACAGGTATGTGATCTAGTAGTTAACGGCATGTTGAAGTACAAAGGGACAGGTGGTTTTATTTGCACAGACACTTGCAGGGCATATGTGTCTTGTAAAATCCATGGAAGTGCCCTTTCCCTTGTTCTCTAACTGTTGCTTTTGATCCACATTTTTCTGGGCAAGAGAAGTCATCTAATGATCTCAAGAGTTCTATGAAACTAAGAGTAAAGTCAGCTGAAAGTTAAGGGGGTTAGTATGTGTGTTATCCCAGAAAACAAAACAGAAATTTCAAATAACAACAGAAGATAGAGCATTTTGTTGTTGACCATACCAGGTACTGCGCAAAGCATTTCACATGTAATAACTCATTTATTAGAAATACGTATATTTAGAATAACAAATAAATGATATATTATAAACATTGTAGGAACTGGTGTTTCCCATTTTACAAATGAAGAGAAAGGGTTTCAGAGAAGGTAAATAGCTTCACAATATTCTAGATCATCAGGCCAGAACATGGTGGTGATGGGTCTGGTGGCTTGTGTTGTGGGCATAGAGAGGTAAAATTGAACCTCTACCCTCTTATCATTTCTGGCTGGCCCTGAAAATTAACATTTGAGAGATTAATAGAAGAAGGCATACCACAATTTGTTTGATGATTTTTTTTAAGTACCTTGGAGCCATAAAATGAAATTGAAGACTTAAATTGAGAGCCAAATTCCTATACTACACCAAGAAAAGTGAGTATTTATGAAACTGTGGTAAGACAAAGGGAACTTGGCTAGGACAATGAACTGTAGAAAGAAATGGCTCACCTGGACACAATTTGTACATTTCCCTTGGCCTCTACTTCTCATTGCTCATGACAAAATGTCTCCCCCCTCCCACTGTCCAAGGAGTGCATCTTTGTTCTATCTCAGGCATTCAGGAAGAAAAATAATGAAGAGAGAACCCTTCATGTATTTGCTGCTTTTCAAGTGTGTTTAGCTAAAAATAATTATAGACAAAGTGATATGTGTTATAATGCCATGTTTGGACTCCTTGATTTTAGACCCAGATGGACATAATTTTGATACGGACCACTTAGTATTCCCCTCTTAAACTTCCCTCAATTATTATGTTTTAGATGTAGTATATATTATTTTCAAATATGTTCCTTCTTTAAATTGTTCTTCCTCAATAGGGAATAAATGAGTCCGTTACAGCATAAATCATAAAAATTAGGTATATTGGTGAACCTCACACTATGCAATCGAATGAGTTGATTACTGGTATAAATAGCACTTCCATAAATAATGTCCTATTTTGATAAAGCATATGTAATGAATATTAAGATTTGAAGATGGTTCTTGGAATGGAAAGAAGAGTATGATGATTTGAGAGTAAATACCAAGACAGGCTGCTGTGGAAATATTCTACAGCCTGTAAGAAATCCATGGCTTTCTACCTCCACATATTTACATTGCTGCCCATGAAACAATACAACCAGCACTTTACCTCTTAAAACACAGTGTGATATATATATATATATATATATAAAGAGAGAGAGAGAGAGAGTTTGGAATGTCTTTTATTCTTGATTTTTATGAGACTAAACATAGCATTTTACAGTATAATAAACAGCTTTCTGTTCAGTTATATGATTTGGGGATGGAGGCACAGAATTTAGATTTTTTTTCATATTTCATCATAGGAAAGAATTACTGTACATATACACACATATATTTTGATTATGTACATATATATCTATTCTTATCCATACATATATGTATCATATATATATAAACATATATATGTATTTACACACATAAAATACATATATATACAAAATGTATATACCTCAAAATGTATATACAGATGATAAATACTGAAATAGCAAGAATAAGGAAGAAATGGTTCCAAAATGCTATCAGATATGAAGTGTTTCTCTGAGTTGATACTTTATATGCTAATAAAACCACAGGGGGGAAAAGCTTGTATGGCTTATCCTCCAAGTCTCTATTTATTCACAGCTGTTCAATAGTAGCACTAATGATCGTTATCATTGTACCTCATTTCCATTCGGAAAGTGAAAAACAATTTTCAAATTCTATTACAAAAGGCAAAGCAAAGTTTACCTGGCTGTATAGAGCTAGGTAGAGAGATTCAATGAAATATCTTTTAAAAGTCTTCCTAAATTTTCATAGGTATGATGAGAATAATACCATTGTAACCACTTTCTTCTTTTTCTAGCAAAATGTAGGCCATCCTGAATTCATCTTTTCTAAGTGTTAAAAAAATAAAAATTTTATAATCGAAACATCATGAGACTTAATCATCTTAATGTATTTTATGAAATTCAAAAATCATTTCACTGACTACCTGACATTTATATAATTTCGACATAGAACACACTTTACTATTAGAGGTCTTGGCTTTTGTATGGCACAGAATTCAATGAGTGAAAGTGTTTGGGGGATATTGGGTTATTATGTCTGCCAGAACATTCACTAAGCATAGAACAAAATGTCAAGGTGACTTGTTTCAAGATGTTTAGTGCAAAGAACCCATTAGTTTTCTCCCTCTCAACTCAGGGCCACAGTTCCAAAGGGTCTGGATAAGAGATCCAAGTACTATTTTTTGCACAGAGTCAGTCAGTATAAGGCTTCAAGAGAGAAACGGGATGGACATAGATTACCAGAACACAGTCAACTGGAGAAAACCAATGGCTTCAAAAACTAGTCTGTATTTCAGACATTAACATCTACATTCTGCAAAAGAGCTAACTACCCACTCATAATATATAGTTATTAACTAAAATACACATAAATTTTAATCAATTTATTTAGGTATAATTTAATTGATTAAGAAAAGATAGGATTAATTTTTAAATAAACAGTGACCACAGTATCTGGTTTCTTACTAAAGGGGAAAGTTAGCAATTAATTAATTCAAAAAGCCAGTCACAGTGGCACAAGCCTGTAATCCCAGCAGCTCAGGGTGCTGAGACAGGAGAATTGCAAGTTCAAAGTCAGCCTCAGCAAAATCAAGGCACTAAGCAACTCAATGAGACTCTGTCTCTAAATAAAATACAAAATAGGGCTGAGGATGTGGCTTAGTGATTGAGTGCCACTAAATTCAATCCCTGCCCCCCCAAAAAAAATTGATTCTGATTTCATAACCAGCAAAGTCAGAGAATTTTGAATAACATTTAGAAGAAATTACTGGGTTTGACTTAACCTTAATCAGCAAAACCAAATGATTATGACTTTCTCCCTTCACTTTAATAATGTGATTTATATATCCTTTTCCTTTTCCTTGGCATAATTACCAAGGAAATGGGCTAAGCAATCTTAAATGAAGTCAGGTCTGTGAATATAAGTCTAAGTAATGAGCCCCTCAACAGCCCATATCCACTGTTCATCGAAAACTTCAAGCCATCACTGCTAGTCCATAAAGACTGGAATTCAAGATTATGGCTGTTTTGTTTTTAAGAGTAAAGCATTGGCTGTCCAACTGCCCGGAGGGTGAACGTCCTTGAATCTGAAACAAGCAGAACTATTAGATGTTCAAATGTTTGAGAAACCAATTTGTTTTAACTGAAGCATGTGTCACCACTCTTTTGATAAGGGATGAAGCACATTTTTAAAGTATTTTTCTGACAATTGTAATTCTAGATTTTTCTCTCTTCTTTAAACTGCACAAGTGAGACATCATCTAAAATTTCCAGTTTCAATATCCCCATTTTTCGCAGTTTACTTGCAAGACAGTCTAAATGCAGATTTTTTTTTTTTAATGCATCACTCTACTCCTCCCTTCCCTGATAATCTTTTCAATTACCTCTCCACATGTAATGCACCAATACTTTGTATCAATTAATCTTTGTGAAGTTTCCCAAAACATTCGGGTTCATTTTCACAGAAATAACTATTTCCTTCACACTTAATATGTAACTATTTATACAGTGTTAATTAAATCATGTAATTTTGTATATAATTACGTAAGTCCCTGGAAGAAACTAGTTTGAGAACCAAATAAGACCAGTTGCTAAATGAAAAACTCACTGGAGGGACTGTGGAGTATATGTAGGTATTGTTTAATATGGGTAAGTTAGGGAGAAGGAAAATATATACAAATTCATGGAAGGCATCTCAGATCCATTGCATCAGAATCTTTTAAGCAGTTTAAAATTTCTCAGGTTATTCTTTTTTTAATATTTATTTTTTAATTGTATTTGGACACAATATCTTTATTTTATTTATTTATTTTTATGTGGTGCTGAGGATCGAACGCAGGGCCTTGCAGGTGCTAGGAGAGTGCTGTACTGCTGAGCCACAATCCCAGCTCTCAGGTTATTCTTTTTTCTTTTTTAATTATTTTTAAAAATTTATTTATTTGTTTGTTTGTTTAATTAGTTACACATGAAAATACAATGACCTTGACATATATCCTATCTGACTCAAATGTATGTCAGGTTATTCTTATTCACATTTAATTTAATAGCCTCTGCTGGAATATTACAGAGCACTTATCAACTAATTTGAGGAGGAAAAACACTGTCCAATACAACATCAGTATAGAGAATAATTCTTTTAAAAAATCCTCTTGAAATTCACTTTTCTTTCCCAGCAACCAGTGCAGTGAATATTGTCTGGGTTGCTGTTTTTTAGATTATTTTTGAGTGTTTGATATCAGAGCCTCTTTCCCATATGAGGGGAGAACTAGAATTTAGTGACAAGACATATTTTATACCTGATCTACAGTACAGGCATGTGACCTTAGCTCAGCTAATTGCATGAGAACCTCCAAGGACTTCAAATCTGAAAGAAGTGAAACAAAGATGTAGAACTATTCCAAATTATTCATTGAAGATGGGATCAAGACTGGCTGGGGTTGATCGAATGCTGACAGGCAGCAGTATTTCCATGGTGGAGTGTTCCCGATGCAATGATGGGGTCTCGGGTATCAATGCTTTAAACTGACTATTCCTGTAGAAGATTTTGTCAGTGCTTTCGGATATTCGGCTTCCTTTGATTACTGTCGGGTTTTTAATATCTTCCATCACATCTGTAACCATTAAATGATTTATGAAACTAAATGTATAGTATACATGTACATACATTTATTTATTCTTAAATAAGACATTATTTTTTTTTTCTGGATGGTATAACTAGATGCGCTCCTACTTTGTGTCAGAGACTCGAGAGCCCTCTTTAGCCCTCTGACATTCTTGGCTAAAATGAATGAAGGAATCTCCTTTTAGAATTCCCAAAGCATAAAACTATTTCTACTATCTACTCACAATTTGTATTTTTTTAACTTTAACATAATCAATAGAAGTTTGCCTATCTAGTATTTTTTTAAAATATTTTTTTCAATTACGCATGGACACAATATCTTTATTGCGTTTATTTATTTTTATGTGGTGCTGAGAATTGAACCCAGAGCCTCAGGTGTGCAAGGAAGTGCTCTGCCACTGAGCCACAACCCCAGCCTTAGTACATGTATTTTGAGAAAATTAATAGTACTATTAAATCAGATGATTTTAGCTTTTTTTTTAAAAAAAATACATAGTAAATTGTTTATGCTTCATTTGTTTACAGATTAAAACCAAAGCCTTTTTATTTCCTTATGCTAAGAGTTACAGATAGTAATGTATCAATAAATTTTGAGCAAATTGTGAAGGAACAATGCCAGAGAGTTCATTTAAAATATTATTTCTTATCACATTTTCAAAGTGAATATTTGGTACTTCAGCATCTGTAACAATTTCTTAAAATATGAAATGCAATATTTCTAGTCTCTGAGTAATTTAATATTAAAACATTTGTCCATTAAGTACTTTCAAACTTTGAGATCAATATTCATAGCTTCAATAGGTCAATCACTATACTTCATATTTATTTTTCCTTCCAGCTAAGATTAAGCAAACATTACAATATTCTGTTGATTTTGAAGTGTTTATCTTGAATAATATGTTTGTTATAGAAAAGAAACCATGCCATTTTTATCCCAAAACAGTCATATTTAAATGTCAAGTAAATGAATTTTCCAAATTATTTAGTTCAAAATAAAATCACATCTACAGCTATTAAATAAATATGCACATGTTCTAATAATCACCTAGCAAATCAATAAATATTGTATATATGGACATATTTGATTGAAAGTAACATAAAACTGGTTGAAATTGGCTTGAAGAGTAACATAACTTTACCTACTGTTTTAATCAGCTTTTTCACCCCTGTGACCAAAAGACCTGCAAAGAACAATTTTAAAGAAGGAAAAGTTTATTTGGGGCTCATGGATTCAGAGATCTCAGTCCATAGATGGAGAACCACATTGTTCAGGGCACAAGATAAGGCAGAACATCAAGGTGGAAGAATATGACAGAGGAAGGCAGCTCAGGAAACAAAGAAAGAAAGTTTTCTCACCAGAGACAAAATATGCACCCAGTGAGCCACCTTCTCCAGCCACACCCTACCCAGCCTACAGTTACTACCCAGTTAATCCCTATCAGTGGATTAGCTTAAAGCCCAATCATTCACCTCTGAATGTTCCAGCATTGTCTCACACATGAGCTGTTGGGGGATACCTCATACCTAAACCATAATACTCCTCAAATTGAAAATCGAAAGGAAGGGAAGATTTTAGGTTAGTTTGGTTACACATATCAATCATATCAGTAAGATTTAATTTACTTTTATTTCTCAGCTTTACAGTTGTCTTTTGTTTCTCTGAGCAGGTAACACAGTGACTTACTCATCTAGGATGTTAAATACCCTACAGGGTACTGTATCAGCTTCATCTAGAGACTGGTTTTCCATTGGGGGGAAAAAAATCGTGGCATTTACAGTTTCTGATTCTGTTAATCATGCTATTGAAAAGGAGAAAAAGGATTAGCTTTTATTACTTTTCTCAGAAATTGAAGGAATTACCACTCTTACAATCCTGTAGAAAGTTTCCCTTCTAATTTAATTTCCCAAACTTGGTCATATGCCTATTTCTGAAATCCATATTATGGCAATTGGAATCAGATCACCCAAGTTAAATTGATATTATCAAGAACTATATCTGTAGTTTTCTAAACCAAAAGGCAAAGAATCTCTACTATGAGAAATAGTTACAGACTTTTTACTGCATTATGGCAAAGGCTATAAGATAGAACAATTATATTGAAGCAAAATTTTCTAATAGTTTAACATGCATAGAATAAGGGGAAATTGTAAGACATAAAATTAAATAATATTCCACATAATATTTTAAACATGGATAATAATATGAAAAATAACTTTATATCTATAATAATAACTATATAAAATTATAATTATATGGAAAATAATGTTTATAATTATTTATATAATATGCTTAAATAATATTTTAACTTTTTGTTTATGTGCTTTGTTTCCAACACAGACAATAAAGTTGTCTTTTGTTTCCCTGAGCACGTAACGCAGTGACTTCCTCATCTAGGATGTTAAAAAAGGCTGTTAAGTAGAATAAGCAAAAAAGATCAATATTGACTCTGTTACTCACTTTATTTAAATAGATATAGCTAAATTATGAACTTTTTCCTTTAGAGTGAACTTTCCAAAACAAATCCATCATATCCTTCTCATTGGAATCAAATATAAATGAAAGAAAAACCTGAATTGCCCTTTTTTTTGACCTGGGCATTACTGTTTACCAGAGTTAATGAAAGTAGCTAAAAGAATAATGGAGAAAGGGCAAATGCAAATATTTGGGGTGTAAGTGTAAAGGAAATGCATCTTTATTATTTGTCAAAAGACCTTTAGGGTATTCAAGTGAAATTGTCTTTGAAGCGTAAAGGTCTTTTCTATGGAATGAAAGTTGAAATACTAAGAGATAATGGGTTCCAAATAAGTTAAAAGAAAGTTATCTAAATATTAAGCTTCAGGTCATACATTCGTTAGTGGTGGGAAAGTAAGTAATAGCAGTGATAAAAAATAAAAATAAGAGACCAATTAAAATAAGAAACCAATTATGTGAGCATGAAATAAGTAGTAAACAGTACTACCACCTTCTTAAAATTCTGGAAGGTTCTAAGAATTGTGATAATCTTCATATAATTTCTGTTTCCCCTTTGGAATTATCAGAAGGTTTCTAAGTGTAAAAATATAATTTTTCTTGTTGGCCAGCCATCAAGTACTCTATCGCATGGAAGGAGAGGCTTTCTGAAATATCCTAAAAGATAACCTCTTATTCAGGAAACTTCTCTTGAAAAACAATGTAGTTATGTGGACTGAGATGTCTTGACAATAACTAAATAGAAAAGTTGTTGTTTTATCTTTGATATTAAATATAAAATATAGCAGAATAAGAGTGGAAACAAATAGGATAATTTTTGTCCATTTCTTGGGCTATACCACAGCAAAATGATCTATACTTTATATATATATATATATAATTTTCTTAACTCAGACTTCCTAAGACAAAATAGCATAAAATGGATGACTTCAACAATACACATGTCCTTCTGACAGTAGAGAGTCTGGGAAGTCTATGATCAAGGCACCATCATGGTTGGGTTCTGGAGAGGACTCCACTTCCTGGGTTGCAGACCATTGCCTTCTTGCAGTATTCTCACATAGTGGAGACAAGAAGCTGTGTTCTTGCTTTTTCTTCTCATAATGGCAATAGTCTTTTGCTGGAGGTTTCACCCTCATGACCTCATCTAAACCTATTTACTTTCCAAAGCCCTCATTTCCTGGTACTATCACATTGTGGGGATAAGACTTCAATATATAAATTTGAAGGAACACAAATATTCAGTTCATAATGTTGGTTGACTTTGTGTGTGTTTAATGAAAAAAAAATCCCACCTGGCACTCTGTAAACAACTTTAAAACTGAATGAATCAACACAAATAAACTTTGTAATGTGTACCTCATGAGGACTGTTTGACATGATTTTCTCATTGTTCTCTGAATTTTGTTGGTCATTTGAAGACTTGTATAATCCTACTACACCTTGTACCCTGTCAATGTGTTAAAAGATAATAGAGAACTCATTCTTATATCAACATAAACCTTTCTCTTCCGGAAGAGAAGCACTACCAAATTATATCACCTATCTTTTGAAAATCATTCCAAAATTTAGTGGCTTGAAATGATAATTGTTTATTTTGTCCATATTTCTTTAGCTTGACCATTTAGGCTGAAGTCAGTTGTGTGGTTCTTGGTCTGGGATGGAGAGGTTCTGTCCTAGCTGTGTTTGTGTCTGTAATCAGTGAGCACTGGTTGTCTTAACAAGATGAGCACCAACTCATTTGATTTTTAACTGGAAAAGGAAGGCCTCGCTGTTCAGGTCTTCGGTATTCCGTGTGGTACCTGTTCTTCCAGCAGGTAACCCAGTATGAATTTCACAATAGCTTGGGGAAGAGACAGAACGGCAGCATGTAGGATCTATTGAGGCTTTCGCATAGTAAGTATGCCACACTCTTATTTCTCAAAGCAAATATTAAGGCCAAACCAGTTTCAAGCATTCAAATAAATTCTTTACCTTGATGGAATGAGATGCAAAGTCAAGTTTTAATGGAGTCTAATAACAGAAAGAGGACTCATTATAGCCATTTTTAAAATTTATTTATTTATTTGTTTGTTTGTTTATTTATTGGTGCTGGATATTGAGCCCAGATCTCATGCTTGCTAAGCACACACTCTACCACTGAGCTAGATCCCCAGTCCATTTTTTCAAACCATCTACCATGCATGTCTTTCTGTCTCAGATGTCTGGAGCATAAGTTTAAGACTTGACAATATCAACCATGGTCTTAATTTTCCTTCTGCTTTGACTAGGAGAGACAAAATTCAAATTTAACTGAAAGGATATTTGTTTGCACTTTAAATAGGGTAGACATGTGTTTAGTGAATTTTCATCCAAGTCAAATAATTTTTTCGAATATTGATATAAATATAATAGTCCACTGTTAACTATGGAGTACAGTTAGTACAATCCCTAAAATAATTAGAAACAATTATGAGAACTAGAGCTAGCCCTTTCTCTTTGCATTCAGCATGTATACACAATCAGCTTTGCAAGACATGACTTATTATTTAGTGTGATTTCATTAAGAGTTTCTCAACATGAGGTATAATGAATGTTAATTCAGGTTTACAATGGGTGGCATCCTGTGCCATTGATGAATATACAAAGGAATATTTGAAAGAGAGTTATCATTTCCATCATTAATTGCTAATTCACACACAGGGTAATGACTCATGAAGATTTTAAATGCCTTTATTTCAAAATTCATTTTTTTTTCCAGTTTTCTTTTGCATTAGTTGAATGGGAAAGATTTGTCAGTTGAGTAAAGACACTTCATCTCCCTCACCAATGCTGCCGGGAGTTATTAATTAGGTTTCTGAGTTTGGCACTGCTCTTTCCTGGTCACCGTGATGTGTCATTGAAACAGACCCATTAAAATGAGTGATGTGTGTTGTAATTTCATTAGTGTCATCAATAATGTATTACACTTTCCTTTTAGTAGTCTCTTTGTGTTGTGTGTGGGTCAGGATGACTGTATGAATTACATTTATAAGATCCAAATTGTTACAGATGAGGGGAGATAGGCATGAGGGTGGAATTAATGTTATTTTAAACACGATAGCTACTAAAATGATTTCAATTAAATAATATTTTAATTAGGTCTGATGTCTCTACATGCCATGCTGAGATGCATGTTGTGTGTATGCAAATAGGATTCTGATTTATTGATTTAGAGCCATGCTAATACAGTCCATTCTTTATGTAGAGAAACTTTCTGAAATGTACTGAAGCAGATGTATCTAAGAGCATGAATGGTTCACTAAGAGGTATACATTTTGTGATTGTAAAGTACAGATTATTGACATAGAAACTCTTCAAATGTATTTTTTTTCACTTCCTCTCAGTTTTCCTTCCAGACCTGTGACTTTTGACAGACTATGGATCCATTCCGGGTCTGACCTAATTGGAATAATATTGATCCATAATTAGAAAGAAGAAACATTTAAGCAGCCTGATAAAGATATGCTGTTGAAATCTCTGCATTTTGTTGGACTAAAGTTCAATTTTGATGGCATCACGTGGTAATACAAAGATGTTTAGAAGATTTAGAGGTTACCATCAGAAGCATTGATTTAACTAAAATATTTAAAAGAAAAGAAGCATTTGCATATTAAAAATGGTACAGTCATAGTTTTGGTACTCAGAGATTATCCTGGAATATGTAAGTTTAATGGTTGAGTATATAAGAAAGATCTTAGAACTAAGAAATATGTAAGAATATATGGGATGGAATTTAAGCATTACCTGGGTTTTGTTTTAGGCTTAATTCAAATATTAAAAATAAAATAACATAATGCTACCTTTCAGAAAGGAATGAAAATGCAGAATTTTATTTTATGTAAGCAGGAAGCTATATGGTTTTTACTACACACACACATACACACACACACACACACACAAAGAAATTGGAAAAGATGAGCTACTTCTGCAAATCAGTAGGAGAAATGATCCATCTAATGAAAATTTAAAGATTTTTTTTATTTTTGTTATCCATAATTTGTTTTTCAGGTAATGCAGTCTTTCAAGGTGGAAAATGAGCTTTTGTTATTATAATAATGATAAACTAACTTAAGTTACATCAGCATCTACACAAATGAAGATTTTTCTCGTAAATTGAGATGAAAACATTTTAGTGTCTTGTACTCAACTAGAATCTCAGTATCTGTAGTTTTATTCTGATTTGTATCCAATTTTGGTAGAAATGGATATGAGTGTTTATCTGTATAATAGCTTGCTATAACTTTACTACTCGATTCACGTAGCATATGGAAAATGTGGTTAGCTCCTTGTAGAATTTCACAAAGCAAAAAAGATTCATTTTTATTCACATGGAATGTTTACAGTCATTATAAAAGCATGTTACTATGTAGCTTCCTAGTTAGGAAGAGCAAATGTGGGTATTTAAAAAGTAATTATAATCATTGTATTTTTTGTTCTTTATACCTGGACATTCATTGTAGGATGTATTTTTATTCTTTCATATTATCTCTCTTCTAGATATTTTGCAGTAGTTAGGACTAAAATTTTACATAAATATATTAGAGACTATTCATGATTGAATGAATTGTCATCAAGGGATCAATCCTGTAACCTTTATGAGCATGTTTTATTAATATCATCTTATCATTTGACTGAATATTAATATCTAAAATTTAATAGGCATAGACTGTATAAATATGAATGTACTTTATATCGGTTTTTAAATAGTGGAGAAAATCACTGTAATAGCCTAAGAATCATTAAGTAGGTTCTTCATAATGTACTAACTGCAGTGGTACAGTTCATTTAATGAAGAGTTTTGATAATAATAATTATAATATTTTTGTTTGTGAGCAAGCTGAGCAATATGTCTTTAAGGAATAGAAGTATTTGATACAACTTTTGAAAATATCTATTTACTTTTAAGCTCTGGAAATATATTTGCCACAAATTTGCTGAAGCTGGTTTTGATCCTTCTACTTCAGCCTCCTGAGCTGCTGGGATTATAGGAATATGCTATTGTGTACCTAAATTCATCTTTCTCAATCATTTGACTAAGTATCAGGAAACCATCATATTACACACTAAGACAATGTCATTCTAGATGTCAAACATGTAAGAAAGAAGAGGGAATAGTATAATAAATTTCATTTCCCACTTTTGACAATTATTACCTAATGGTTCATATTATTTTATATATACTGTTTATAACTCCACTCTATATTTTCCCTCCAAGTATTTTTAAAGTAAATCTCAGAAATCATAACATTTATTTGCAAATATTACTTTACATACTATTGTAAGACAACAGCAATTTTAGAAGACATGCTAATGATACCATGATATCTAAAATATTAATAATTGCTTTATATCAATCAATAATCAGCATTCAATTTTGTACTTCCCATATTAATGTATTTGTTTGCATAAAATCTAACAAAATCTTTATTTTGTGACTGGTTGACATGTTTCTTTTAGTCTAGAACACTAGTTCTTAATTGGGGTTACTTTTGCCCTATTAGGAATATTTTGGCAATGTTTGCACACATTTTCATTTCTTGATACCAAAAGAAGGATGCTATTAATAGCTAGCCCATGTAGTCCAGGGATACTGCTTATCATCCCACAGTGCAGGGGAGAGTCACCACAGTAAAGACCCATCTGGCCCAAAGTGTTAGTAGGACATGGTTGAGAAACTCTGGTCTACAGGTTCCTCCTTTCTCTACTTTTTAAATGAAATTTAGTAGTTGAACAAACTGAGTTATTGGTTGTCTAGATATTGTTGCAGTCTGTGGTTTTCTAGAACATACTGTGCTATGATTTAGCATAATTCTGTCCCTTGAATTATTAGCAATTAAATTTGGAAGCTTCATCAGATACACATCATTTTTTTTCTTTTTTAGCAAAATTGTTTATGCTATTTCATAATGTACCATAATTCCATCAGGAGACCCATGTCTGATTATCTCCTCTAATGTCATCAAAATGGGAAACTACTAATGGTCAATGTCTCTATCTCTTAATTCATTAGGTATCAAAAAATAGCAATATTACCTTTATAATGTCTTCATATATTGCAAACAACACTGCTTCTGGCAGTATTCATTACGGTGTTTGATATGAAAGTGGCATTGTGCATAAAACATTTATATATTCCTTTTTTCCTTTCAGAAACATCCTGTACCACACTGATGAGAAGACAAGCCAGTTTTCCATACTCATGGAGGCTTGGGAACACTGCAAGTCACTTACATCAAATGAGACTCTCCAAGAAGCCCTGTCAGATGTGTTGAACAGCATTAATTCAGCTCAGGTTTACTTCAAAGCAGGACTTGATGTATTTGAGAGTGTCTTGGTTGGAAAGAACTGAGAAAACTCTCAGCATTTTAAAAAGTTTGTTTACAATTCTACAAGCAAAAGCTCTAATCAGACCAGATTTTCTGACATTGAAGACTCTCCCTCCTATGATTCTTTGACATGTTTAAAGCTATTATTACGTTGTATTTTTTTAATGTACATATAAAAGAGCACTTTGCACATTTAGTATTTTTCTTATATCTACATTTCTGAATATGTAAAGGCAAGTTATTTGAAAAAAAAATAGTTAAGATTTATCTGTTAAAAAAAATCTGCTGTATTTTTATATATAAACTATTTTGGGGGAAAGTTCCAAGAAGTTCTGTATATCTTCACTTCTCTAGATAAAATGTGTAGGAGCACAAGTTATTCTCTCTGATAGAGCTATTAATGATCGAGTTTTTATAATAGAAATGTAGAGTTGATATGGTTTCAGATTAACTTTACTATTAAGTGTTCAATATGAAGAATTCTAATATTTTGACTGAGTGATTGGTTGCCCAAAACCACTTTGAATGTTTCTACTTTATGAAATGAAGTTCCCTTTTTTTAACACAACTAGATGTAGTAATACACTGGTTATGAAATTGTATTTTTTAAGTATTAATGAAAAAAAAAGAGCCATAAACATTCCAGGGGAAAATCTCAAGGTAGCTGCACAGAGCAATTTAAATGCAAATTTTTTTCTGAACAACTTATAAGGTGACTAGCTTTGAAACCCCTAATTTGCCTCAGTTGGTTTTGTAAGAATTTGGGGAGTGATATATTTGTCTTATGAGGGAAAAAAACATTTCTTATTTCTTTTTCTGTGGTTTCTGTTGGAATCAATGAAACAGAGGTTACTTCTAAAATGAAAACATCTCACATGGCTTTTCCTTCCCATCTTTTCTAAAACTCCTTGCTGTAAGGCAGTTTTCACAGAGCACTATATAATTTCCTCAGCAAAATAGCAAAGTTTCTCTTTGAAAACCAAAAATATCACCAAAGTGCTTTTTATGCTCCTGACAAAAAAAGAAGTTACTATGAAAGAAATATTTGTTTTTGTCAACAAAAACTTCTGTAAATCTATGAAGAAAATTTGATGTTTTTTTCCTTCTTTATCCATAGTTGTGGCTTAGGTTAAAAAAAAAAAGTGTAGAAAATATGCATACTTCATTCATGCACACAATGCCATGTTTCCATAAGAGTGTCTCTCCCTCACTTCTGTTCTTCTCTCAAGTAAGAAATTCAGCTGTTCACACTGATCTTGTCATTGACTAGCTCAAGTATCCATTATCCCCACAAACTCTAAAATAATTTTCTGTTAATGGACAGGTTAAACTTTAGCTTACCTTTAAAAACTATTTGTAAAATGTTCTTCTGATATTGGATAACTCCTTACAAATGTCTGTTAATACATTTTCCCTCCCAAACTCAACATTCACACACACTTCTCCATTACACATTGCCAGAACAACATTGTAGACCATCCCTAGACATCTGAATCTTCACTTCTTACGGAGAAGCATAAACCTAACCTTAGTTTAAGATAAAGCTGAAGGGGAAGAATTAATCAATATTGATTAATTGATTTATATGGTCTGCTGCTTCTACCCTAAGTAATATTTATATGTTCAAAGCAGAGAATTAAGGCAATTAACTAGACAATTCAAACAAAAATTCTTTTGCATCTGAATTGCCTGTGTGCACATATTTTTACATGAAAAATATAAGTACTTTACAATTCTTTTTAACCCATTTACTTATTTGAAAATATTTTCCATGTTGAAGAATGTGTTTAGGAAAGGGTTAAGAGTATTAGGTTCCTGCGTGCATTGATGTCAGCTCCCTGAATGCTCTGCAAAGATCAATAGCACACAAGCAGTCAGACTACCCACACAGACAAGTATGGGCCTATGCAGAACGCCTGATATCAGGATTTTAAATATTCAGTCAAAGTCCAATGTGTTCACTCAGTTTCTCATGTGGAGTTGAATTATATAACAGATAATGACAAACTATTATCAATTTGGTAGTCTACCGCTTTAGGAAAAAAAACATAAAATAAATTCACTCCCATAACTCACAATAGTATTGAAAGCAGAAAATTGTTTTTCCTCTTTATTTTTTTAAAGACTGTTTACATAGGTAAATCACCTGGCATACATAAAAAAATCTCATTATTTTACGTTCTTTACTTCTATCTCATGAGGTATTTGTTATATGAAAATACTGCAGTTAAGTATATGAATTAACATGTCTTTATTAGTTTATTTAAGAGATTGTGTGAAGAAGCTTAATTACATTTACAATAGATGTTCAGCAATTCTATAGATTCTGCTCTACACCTTTCACTATGACAAACCGCTTCACTAACAGCATTACAACTATGATATGATTACCTCAAGGCCCCCCTCCAGATTTGTATCGTTTTAATTTCTCCCCACAATAAATCCAAGTAAATAAAAATCCTGAACACACACAGCAAGTGTTATGTGAATTCATAGTAACATTTAAATTGTTTCCAAGACATCTGGGTGTCTGGTACTTCTCAAAATACTTCATAGGTAGAATTGTGCCAGGAGATAATGAATCATAAGTGATTATTTTCCTAAGAAAACATGGCAAATGTGTATCTCTGGAATTTGTGTTCAGGTAGGGTACCCTTTTATGGAAAGCCTGGGTCCTAGAGATGTGAGGAAGCCTGAGAAACACTTTGATCTAAGCCCTAGGATCTTGCCTTCAACCAGAGAAGGTGCTGTCATGATACAGTGACTAAGAAATTTAGAAATAGTCACATATTTAGTGACAGGAAAAAACCCAGCTGGAATGTCAGATTCTCTGCTTTCTTGTGCATCATGCTCTCTCCCTAAGGAGACAAGGTTACATGACCTCATCCAGTATATTCTATGTACCCAGCCATTCTGTCAAATGTTGTCTGGGTTAGGCACACCACTTTTTCATTCCACACTGGCTTACTCTCTGACTATAACTGACAAACCAAAATTTCCCAGGGAATCCAGGCAAAGTACAGAGACTGATAACATGGAAGCAAGTGGAGAACCTCTCTGCAGGAAGCGAGAGACAACAGGAGGGAAGACATTGAGCACAATGTTTCTACAAATGAACACTTCAGCCAGGCGTGGTGGTGCATACCTATAGTCCTAGTGACTTGGGAGGCTGAGGCCAGAGGATTGTAAGTTCATGCTAGCCTCAGGAACTTATTGAGGCTCTAAGCAACTTAGTGAGTCCTGTCTCAAAATAGATAAAAAGAGCTGAGGATGTGGCTCTGTGATTAAGCACCCTTGGGTTCAGTCTCTACTACCAAAAAAAAAAAATTATGAAAGCACTTTTCAGCTCAGTGTACAATCAGCAATCTAAAGTAATATTTCTCAAAATGTGAAAATTGGGATAAAAAGCCTTAAAATATCTTTTGATTTCTGGATGATCCTTAAGCACACTAAAGGTTAAGATTTTCTCATCTGTATTAATTCTGGGTCTTGAGAAAACATTAGTTGGCAACATAGCTATGTTAATCAGAAGGACCATAAAGTTTTATTAAATGACATTATCTGAATGAAAAAAAAAAGGACCTATTTTATCTCTAAGAAAACCATTCTGATGCAGTCAGCATTTGTGCCTGCTACATGTCAGGCATGGTTGATTTTTTTTTTCCCTAATTGAATCACTTTAACAACCAATTTTTAAAATGAGGAAACTAGGTTAAGTGACTTGTCCAAAATTCCAAGGTTAATAAAAGATAGTGAGGTGTTTCCCTTTTCTCTGCGGAACCTTCTACTGTCCATTCCTGTGTTCTTCACACTGAGCACTACAGAAAACATCAGAAGAATCTTTCGATTCGAGAAAGTGATATAATTGAAAGTTTTAAAACCACTGACCAGATTGTCTTATCTACTTCTTCTGTAATATGGTGAAAGAGTTTGAAGAAAGGAGTCCTTACAGTGGTAGCCTACCTCAATAATGATGTGCACATGTGAGTAAATTTGGGGATATCTCTAGGCATCAGACGTATACTATTGTAGACTATCAGGGCAACTAGACCCATAAATAGGAAAAAGAAACCAGAAACCATAGTCACAATTTCCCCTTCCAAATGCCTGTGTGATTTTGTTGAGATTAAAAAAAAAAAAGGCATATACCGTGATTTAGAACCACAGTTTTATATCAGTTTTAAAACCTCAGAACAACTAATCGACTTTTTAAATTAAATAAATATATAGCAGACAGTAGTTTCCCCACTGGAAAGATGAGTGTCACAAAAATAAATTGTTTGTTGCCATCTTACTAATGATGAATCAGCATCTTTGCCTCAAATAAAATACTATAATTATTTGCACGATAAGTTGATAGGCCTAGTCAAAATGTTCTCCTGAGACATTTTGTGGTATGTGTAATTAATTACTTCAAAAATTAAACTTTCTCTGAGGATAGCACATTGTCATCTCATTGGTTTAATAGGCTGTTTAAGTGTGCCTTAGTCACACATTTGCTTAATAGAAAGGAATTATTTTAAACTGCTAATCCATGTGTTGAGTGGAAGGGAAATGGGCCCAAATATTCCAATAAACATATCAGCAATGTAACACTTTGATAACAGGATCATGAACGCAGCCTGGGGCGAGCGGGGGGCGGGGGGGAGGGGGGGAACAACGTGTTATTTTAGAAAAGAAATAATTTGCCCAGTCATACTTGTGAATTTGTATTCTTACATGAGTTTAAATTGCTAACTTTAAAAAAGCCTCATTAAATTTTGCTATTCTAAAAGATCCTAAAAAGCTTCAGTGTTCTAAATATCCCCATTAAATGTGAATATATTTCAGATAAGTGGATTTGTTTTGTACATCTCAGAATTATAAGTGGCGTGAAGATGAGTAGCAAAAGAAATTTGTAAAATGTAGCCCTTTCTAATCCTCTCTCTCTGTCCACTCAATTTTCTGTTTTCTTTTTCCAGGTAAACTCTGGCAATGGGGATAGACATTTTTTTTTTTTTCTCACTGAGAACTAATTTTAAGATCTACCCATCACAAGATAAATACATAAATCAGTCAGAGTTTTAGTTCTATAATACCTTTCCTTTATCTTTCAAAGATGTAAAGTGCCTTCACCTAAAAATCTTGAGACCTGGTTTATTGAAAGATGACATATTTCTTAAAGGCATTTATAATCTCATACTCAGATTGAGTCAGAATTCACAAAGTAAAATATTAAATTTAGGCAGTTTCAAGTAGCTTGAAGAAAAAGAAGCTGCTTCCAATTTTTAAGCTTCTGATTATATTATTTTATGTTTGCGTTACACCGTTAGGTAGCTTGCTGTAACCAAAATGGTAATTTTGATGTCTTCAGCCAAAAATCCAATCAACTAGGCCAAAGAAATGCATGGCTACTCTGTTTCTTGTGCAGGATTCAGTCAAGAATTAATTCAGAAACAGTTGATTCAGTGTCTACTTCTAGTCAGATCTTTAATGAGTGTAGACAGAGCCGAGCAGTATTCCACCTGATTCCTTTGATGTCTGCAGCCAATAAGCGCTGAGGTTGTTTTTCTCAGAGGGAAACAGATTTTATTTTCCAGGGGCTAATTAACATGCACCACTTCAGTCCCCAAAGGACCACACAGGTGCCTGTACTATGCCATATGTCATGTGCTATATTCATGCAAGCTCAAGAGATTAATATACAGTCATTATTATGAATGATTATGTTGCATTGAAGTTAATGTGGGTCTTTTGTTCTAATTAAAGTACAAACTTGGCATCCGAAGAGAACTTAGCTAGAGAAGTAGACTTAGAGTCCCTGTCTTAATGAACTACATATATTTTTTAATCAAAATGTGTAATTATTTAATGATCTTGCCTGCTCAGTAATTATAACTCTCCAACTACTTCAAAGAACCCTTATTCAATGTGTTACCATGCAGACGGTTAATACTTGTTGTATGTCTATCTTTGGAATCTCTCTGCCATTTTTAATCATGTTTTCAATGTGTATGGTAGTATTTTATTATGAATAATAATAATTTTTATTTCATTTTATATCAAGCTGCTGAAAATGGACTACCTTACTCTAAAAGATAGAATAAAATGTTACTATACTATGAAGATGATTTGGGCATATCTGTTTAATAAAAAACAAATATCCAAACAAAAATATTTTACTCCACCATTGCAAATTGTCTGCAAGAAACAAAAAGGCACAGATGGTTAAGTGTAACTCACATGAGTATATTCCAAAGACGTCATAAATAATTCTATTTAGCAGCTGAAATAGGACTCTATTAGGTGATTTAGTGTTTGCATTGCAAACAGAAAGGTTTAGTGGCAAATATATCCCACACACTCTAACTTGCTACTTGGAGAATAAGAATTTGAATAGTACTCAGAAAAGAATAGAATTTTACTCAGAAAAGACAAAGGCTTTGTAGGACACTTTGAAGGGCTAACTTGTTTTTTTTTTTTTTTTAGAAATCCAGAAAATCAGCATTACATTTTGATAATGGTTTTAAATATGTGCTGGGATTTTAACATACTCCATGTATTGAATATTTTAATGATATCTGTAATGTAGCAACATTAAAATATACAAGCCTTTGTAAAGCAGAAATTTCTCAGTGGTATAACATTAAAAATAAAATACTACAATAAAAATTAAGGATGAGCAGGAGACTATAAATTAACATGGGGTAAAATTTGAAGGGTAATTTCTTCAAGTAAATTTGCTGTGATTAAAAATAAATACTTCTCAAGAGGTGGGCCAATTACTGAATTGCACTGAACTGCCTTAGTGTTGAAGGTTTTTTTTTTCCAATATAATTTGATTATCATCTGTGATTCAGAAATCTTTTCATTGTACAGAGATTTTCATTGTCATTGTCTTTGTTGTAATTAATTTTTACTGGCATTAATTTAGAGGCATGTGTCTGTAATTTTCTAATTACAATGTATGGTTGAATGTCTAATTTCTATAATGTGTGGATGCCTTCAGAAATGTAGGGCTTTCTGTATTTAGTCCAAGTGTGATCTCAATTTATTGTATGACCATTTTGTATTACTTAACATGACTCAATATGCAGCTTTTGGTGTGATTTGGAGTGGCAAAAAAAAAAAGAATTGGGATGTCATATCCATATTCATTAAGAATATGAGTGGATATTTTATGTTTGTTGCTTAATATTTGCACATAATTAAAAATGTAGTACTATGAAATGAAGGCATCTTTAGAAACATGTTCTGATTCATTAATGCAATGAATATGTACAGTGAAATAGCAATGTTTAAAACACCCACTTAACATATATTAAATACAGGTGAAAATCCTTGGTTGCCACAATGTGCTTTTTATCACATGATATACAGAATGTTTCATTAATGAGTTATTTTTACATACATGCATTACACTAAAACAGGTGTCCCCTTGTTTAGAAAATGCTATAAGATAGTCATCTTTTTTTCTTCTTTACTTTGGTTCTTTCCTTGAACTTTTAGTTCTCATATTGGGCCATTTAGATTTCTAGTTTGTGAAAAATTATAATATCAAGGAATATCAACTGTACCAATTCCAGCATTAAGAATTTTATTTCCTCAAATATACTTTAAAAAAATGCTTCAGAGCTGGGCACAGTAGTACACTCTGTTATCCCAGTGACTTGGGAGGCTGAGGCAGGAGGATGGCAAGTTTGAGGCCAGCCTTATCAACTTAGAAGACCCTGTCTCAAAATAAAAATTAAAAGGACTGGGATGTGGCTCAATGGTAGAGCACCCCTGAGTTCAATCCCTAGTACCAAAAAAATTCTGTTAATTATTTATCACACATAGAGGGATCTCTGTTTGCATGGAACAGCAAGTTTTTTGCCTTTATTCATTCAAAACATACTAATATTCTATTTTAGGCCAGGTACTATATTAGGTGCTAGAGATACAAAGATAATTTTCACAGTTTGACCACCCAGAATTTCACAATCAAACAGGATATAACAATTGAATTTGAGAGCAACACAAGATTTAGAAATACTCACAAAGAGTATAGTTTATCCCAAACCTATTGACAGAGTATATACAGCTGAAATTCTCCAAGCATTCAGGCCACATGCCTGACCCAGTGGGCCTGCACCCAGTGGGCCTGCCTTAAGTCTGTTATTTTGTGGACTGGGAATTGAACCCAGGGATACTTTACTACATCCCCATCCCTTTTTATTTTTTATTTTGAGAAAGGGTCTAACCAAATTTCTGAGGCTGGCCTTAAACTTTCGATCCTCTTGCCTTAGCCTCTCCTCTCTGATATTATAGCTGTGCACCATCATGCCTGGCCTTAAGATATTTTTAAAGAAGATTTTTTTTCTCCATCAGCTCCTCTCTATATAATATCATTTGTTAGGGGCTTATGTTATTGCTTAGGATCACCTGGATGATATCTTTTAATCCTCAGAATATCTTATAAGATAGTTATCATTCTTTCCCATTTGATGAATGAGAAAACTGAGGATTAGGGAAACTAATAGTATATAATAGTTTTACTGTGACATACATACACACATATAGATATTAACAATTTAGAGAAATCTATAGGAAAAATTATTCTGCTCAGGAAGTAGAATCAAAGCATCAACACAATACACTCAAATATATAGTCAGGCATCAGCTAATGATAGAGATATGTTGTGAATATTGTTGAGCAATTTTATCATCGTGCAAACATCGTAGAGAATACTTACACATACTAATGGGGCCACTGCGATACATGGCAAGATTTGTCATTGACTACAGCAACAATATTCAGCACACATATAGATATGTATATATGTGTTCAAAATATTAAAATATAAATAAAAAACTAAACACCTAATTTAGTTCATGAAAGTAGGACAACAAAACAAAGCCTAATATACAGAGTGGGGAGGTAATTTGATAATTTTGCTAGCTTTAGTGTTGGGCCAATGTGTATTTGTTATATAATTCTTACTAATCTTTTGCATTAAAAGTAAAATCTTGGAGCTGGGGATAAAGCTCAGTTAGTAGAGTGCTTGCCTTGCATGCACAAGGCCCTGTGTTCCATCCCTAGCATCATAAAAAATAAATTAAAATAAAATCTTCAAAATAATAAAATCCTGATACAGTGTTCTGATCTTGAAGTCCAGTAACCACTAACCTGATCTAAATGATAAAATGTATATGTTCAGTCCCTTTCTTGTCCCCTGCTTCAACTAGACTAAAGTTACAAAGACAGTTTCTGGGGGACATTCTCTAACAACCTGTTAGGGTCTGTAAACAAGTCTGGATGGCGCCTGGCATTTTGCCAGGGGGAGTGGTTTGTGAGGTGGCACCAGCGAGCCATTAAGTGTGGAGATTTCTTATTGGTTGACTGCTGTATCTAGTTTATGTTAAGATAAGCTATGTGGAATGTATTTATACCCCTCCTGTCCTACAATAAACGGCTCCCACTCCTGCTGTATCAATCTACACAAGTTGCTCGTCACCCCCTAAATGCTTCCAGATATAATTTCAGTATACTTATATTCCTTACCCAATTTGTTCCTCTTTAATTTTTCCCTATCAGTAAAACACCAAAGAGTGAGAATTATCTCATCATTTTATTTACCTCATTCCCTAAGTCCAATTCATCAATGAGTTGGTTAGTTCTGCTGAAAAACAGAGCTCAAATCCATATATTTCTCTGTCGCCACTGTTACCATCCTCTCCGTGCCAGCATCTTCTCTCCCCTGTATTGAGTAGACACTGTAAGTATTTTAAACAGAGGGGAATTTAAAACAAGTAAATGATTGCAAAATTATTGAAAGGATTGGAGTTAAAAAAAAATTAGAAGCATTATTTCTCAGATAATAACTGCAGGAAACTGCTACTGACCTTAAGGCTGGAGAAGGTAGGAGAAAAACTGTGATAACCCTGTAGCCAAACTGTCACTACTGCTGGTGGAACCCCTGTGCACAGCTGTGAAGGATTGCCACATGGCTGAACAGAAGTCCGGGAGTCGCCACTCCCTCAGGCTCCCCTACCAGAAGCAGAGAAAATCAAGATGCCTTCCACATTTTTGTGACTTTTACTCTCTTACAAATGTCTGTCATAGGCAGATCAAACTAGAATCCAGCTGGCATGAGGGACTGCTCAATGAGTTTTCACGCTCCTGGCCCTGGTATTATGGGGGCAGCATGTGGTTGGGTAGATGAAGGGTTGAGTTTATTTTTTTATGTCTCTATTGGGTCTCTTTTTTTCTGTGAATGAATCAGTGAATAAACATACCTAACTCGTACAACTGCATATATCAAGGTCCCTTGAAACTATTTCTCTGAAGGTATGCAAGTTTTTCAGCCACATAATTTATAACAAATTAACTTGAAATGGTTTGTGGTGTATTTCCTCACCTACTTCGTAACAAACTGAATGACTGCCTCTGGTGCAGAGCCGAGGGAATAGAAGGGAGGCAAACACACAGCTGTAATGAAGCCCTGAGTCTTAGAACAGAGTTCTACAGAAGGAAAAATGAGAAAAAAAAAATGAAAACAATTAAGTCTTATAGAAGTCAAGTCAAGATTCTTAGTGAAGGAGAGATTTGAGTTGAGTCTGAAGGGTGAATTCTTAGGGAGAAAAGGAAAAGAATAGCATTATAGGAAAAAAAAATGTACCTTGTGCAAATCACACGAGAGGCATGACAGAGCTTTCCCTTAGTTTTCTGAATTGAAGTTTCTGTTTCTTTTTTCTCAGCTTCAGCAAA
This sequence comes from Ictidomys tridecemlineatus, assembly GCF_052094955.1. Taxonomy (NCBI): domain Eukaryota; kingdom Metazoa; phylum Chordata; class Mammalia; order Rodentia; family Sciuridae; genus Ictidomys; species Ictidomys tridecemlineatus. The sequence goes on from NC_135479.1 coordinate 120,223,356, forward strand.
TTTTGTATTTTTTTCAATTCATCGTTTTTGTGGAAATAGAGAACTTCAAACTGCTTATCTGTTAGTTTAGACAGCACTTGATATTATAAAATACTTAGTAAAATAGAACATATTGGTCAGATTTTCATCATACTATAGAAATCATAGTATTAGTAGGTTCCTATCATTTTCATCATAAAACCTAGGATGATGTCCAATCCTTTAATGTCTAACTTACACCTTCCCTCTCCTTTTCACGGTATATCTCCTGTCCCACTCACACCTGTGTCAGTCACTATTGAGCATGAGGTTTCCTGTGTGGGCCATGACTTCTCATGTCTGGCTACCCTTGTGAATGCTCTCTTCTTTCACTTCCTGTGGAACTTCCTTCCTTCATTATCTGTGTACATGGGTGCAGCATGTGAGTGAGTGTTTTAAGGGTTGATGAATACATCTCTCTTTCCAAAGTAAATTTTAAGAAGGAAGTCATTTCAAACCCTGCAACTATGGAGAATCATTCAAACCTGACTCCCAGCACATGATTTTATTATTGTGGGTCTTATGTTTCCTGGGATCTGATGAGTTAATTATTGATTTTGTGTTACACTATAAATGAGGTTTGGAAGATTGTCTTTCATTAAATTGTTCAGGGTTGATTTCTATTTTCTTCACAGAAGAAAGAAAACAGAAGAAAAAGTAAAAGACATCCTATCAGGTTCCTGGGAAAAATAGACATAAGCCCAAAGAAAAAAATTAAGAAATAACTAATATTGTATTTCTACTTGGGATATCGGCCCCAAATCTTTCTGTTTTTAAGCATTTAGACTAGATTCCTTGGGAAAATTCTTCACTTCACTTTGTTTGACCTGAATGAATTAGGAGCATGGAAGTTGTACTCTCCCTGCTTAACTTTAAAACCCAAACTCCTTGACTATTTGAATCATTTTTTACTTGTTTTAAACATGTGGTACTCACTTTTCTCCTTCTCTTTTTACTCTTCAGAGATCATTTCACTTATTCCTCTTTCAGACATAGAAATTTAACTGCATTTCTATGCAAAGCATCCTCCTTTCTTACTACAATGTTAGATAAGTCTTGAAAGTTTAATCCCATCTAGGAAAGAAAACATCATTATCATCAATGTGAACAATCTTTCCAAATTCTGCATTCCCACTTACACACTTGCTTATCTTTTGCCTTCTTCTCATAAATTAACTTCTTTTTTTTGCATACTTGCTAATTATCTTGCCCTTTTCTTATCTGTCATGCTTCATTCCTTCAGCGTCTAGCTTATGTGCTTAATTCTCCAGGTTTCAATAATTTTCAGATAGTATGTCTAAATATGATGAACCATATTTTACAAATCATTTAAAAATAAGTAAAAATAATCATTATTAATAATTATTGTAGAAATCATCAGCAATATCCCAGTTTTGAAGATATGGTCACCTTTTTTTATCTCTAAGGCACTAAGTCCAAAAATATGTTTCCATTCTCAACTTTTACAACTCGAATAATGTTCAAGTCTTTTAAAATTTCCCCTTCTTTGAAGTATTTTCTTCTGGATTCCATGAAACAACAATAATCAACCAAATTTTCACCATCAAAGTGATGCTGGAATTGGAATTGTTTGAATGCGGCAGCTATTAAAAACAAAGGAAAGGGCAAGCAGCTTGCTGTAGCAATATCTCAGTGAGATTTGGAAAAGACTCAAAATTTATACTCAGGGGGGAAGGGAGATGAATACACTATGCCTTGAAGATTGAGAGCCATACCCTAGCTGTCGGGCATTAGAAGGAACAAGAGACTATAAATGACAAACAACAACAAAGAGAAACCAGTAAATTTTACTAATGAGGAATATATGAGCATTAGTCAAGAGAAGAAACATATGTATAGTTTAAAATGTTCCCAGAACCTCTAGTTGGGCTGATTGGTGAATGTCCTTGTTTGTTGAAGTCCAACTCATAAAGTTTGAGAGAGAAGACTATTCACATGTGCAGATAGCAAAGGAAAACTATAAAGAATAAAAAGAACCAGGGAAACATGATTCAATCAAAGAAATATTATAAAATCTCCATAACCTAAAGGAAGGAAAATCTACAAATTTTCTGACAAATAATTGTCTTAAACTCAGTGAGTTATAAAAGAACACAGATGACAACAAAACCAAATCAGGAAAATGATATATGAACTAAAGGAGAATACCAATGGGACAGAAAATATTTTAAATAAAATTAACAGAATAAAGATGAGTAATACAATAACTGAAATGAAAAATCACTTTCATTGAAGAAGGATTAGGCTAACAAGTGAAATATTCATTTTTATTGAATAATAAAGGAGTTAAAAGCAGACTCGATAAAATATTTCTCAAAAGAAGCAACACAAATGGCCAAAAAATATATGAAAAATGTTCCACATCTGTAGAAATGCAAATCAAAAGTCCTCAAAGATTTTTATCTCACTTTAATCAGAATGACAATTACCAATAATATGAATAATAATTAATGCTGCCAAGGATGTGGGTGATAAGGTACACTCAAGTGTTGTTGGTGAGACTACAAATTAGTATGACCACTCTAGGAAACAGCATGGATATTCCTAAAAAACAAACAAACAAATAAAAAAAAGACCAAAAAAAAAATGAAATCACCATATGACTCAGCTAGCTAGTTCCTTGGTATTTATTTTAAAAAACTAAAATCAACATACTATAGTAATATAGCCACTTAAATGTTTATGACAGCACAATAGCCAAATTATGGAACCAGTCCAGGTGCTGATCAATACATGAATGGATGTAGAAAATTAAACACACAACACACACACACACACACACACACACACACACACACACACAATGGACTTTTACTTAGCCGTAAAGAAACAATGAAATTATGGCATTTTCCAGTAAAATGATAGAAATGGAGAACACCATGCTAAATGAAATAAGCCAGCTTCAGAAAATCAGGGATCAAATGTTTTCTCTCATATGCAAAAGCTAGAAAAAAAAAGGGGGGACCAGGGGTGGATTGGATATCATAAAGATTTAGAGAAGATCAGTGGAGTGGAAGAAGGAGAACAAGAAAGAAGAAACAGACATGGGGAAAGAGAGAAAATGTGAAAAATTTAATCAAACCATGCTGTGTTTATGTATAAATATATCACAGGGAATTCAATTTTTATGCACATGGAACTATCCAATAAAAAATAAACAAATAAAGGAGGAAAACAACGATTAGTAGAGGAAGGGCAATAGAGGAGGGAGAATGGGAAAGTGGTGGAGAGAGCCAGGATTGACATGGAGTAAAATTAAATTCCATTCATGTATGACTTTGTCAAAATGAACCCAACTATTATGTGATGCTCTAAAGAGAGACAAAGACTTGCTGATGATAAAACCTGGCCCCCTGTGTAGTGCACTGAAAGGTAAGTGGGTAGGTGTTCAAAACATGTTTCACTGCTCTCCTTCACTTCTAAGGGAAGAGTCTCAGGTTCCACACCCTCTCCCAATCTCACAGAGATGTACTAGTTGCAACAAATCTCCTGCCTCTTAATTCTTACCCACTCCATGACATCTAAACTGCTTGTTTTATCTGGGCTGTAGATGAAGCGAGACAAAAACTGTCCTCTGGTAGCATCCTGATGATATGAGTTGGTTGGACAAATACTCTATTCTCTCCTCCTCTTTGAGGAAGAAGTCAGTGACTGGCAACTCTCTTAGTTCTGAACACCACCACCTTGAGGGAGGAGCTGACACAAGTTATGTAAAATTGTCCTCACACATTTTTATGTGACTATTTACAGATTTGTGCTTTCTGAGGATACTGAGGCTTCTTCACTGAATTCCAGATTGTTTATTTTAGTCTTATATCACCGTTAAATTGGAATTTCATTGGGGAACAAGGGCAGGGACTCCCATTCCACTATATTGTTGATGTCACTCCTAAAGATATTTAATATTTGTTATGGTTTGGATATGAGGTGTCCCCCAGAAGCTTTACGTGTGAGAAAATGGAAGAAGGTTCAGAGGACAAATGATTGGGTTTTAAGAGTCTTAATCCAATCAGTGATTTAATCCCTTGATAAGGAATAACTGAGTGATGACTGAAGTGGTGGTGGGGAGGGTGGGGCTGGAGGAAATAAGAATCAGAGCACAGCTTGGGTGTATATATTTGTATCTGAAGAGTGGAGTCAGAGTAGAGTTTCTCTCTCTGTGTTTCTTGATCATGTGGTGTGAGCTGCTTCTCTCTGCCACCCTCTCCTGCCATGGTGTTCAGCATCAGCTTACTCCCTAAGGAATGGAGACAGCCTTCTGTGGACTAAGACCTCTGAAATGGTGAGCCCTCAGATAAACTTTTCCTCCTCTATAATTGTGTTCAGGTCCTTTAGTCACAGCAGCAAAAAAAGTTGACCAAAATAATATTTTAAGAGATCAACATTGTTCATTATATTAATAGATCAAAAATGAAAAAAAATTCCATCTCTAGGAGAAAATAAACCATGAACTATATCTCAAATATTATGTAAAAATTTGCTTAAAATATATCATACACTAAAATACATAAGGAATAACTATGAAACTTATGGATGAAATAATATGATAAAATCTTTAGAATAGGCAATGATTATTTTATAAAAAAAAAAACAAAGCATAAGCCATAACTTCTTTAAAAGAACAATAAACAGACTTATTAATGGTTGAATTTTGTTCTTCAAAAGGCATTATTATTTTTATTAGTTCTTCTTAATTATACATGATAGTAGAATTCATTTGATAAAATTGTTCTAATTAGGACTGCATTCTTGTAGGTGGGCACAATGGTAGAACTCAGATATTTTCATATGTGTACAAGGAAAATTATGTTAGATTTATTTTACTGTTTTTCTTATTTCTATCCCTACTTCCTTCCTTTCATTCCTCTTTGTCTAATCTACTGAATTTTATTTCTTCCCCTCACCTACTTTATTTGTGGCTTAGCTTCCACATATCGGTGAAACCATTTGACCTTTGGTTTTTAGGGATTGGCTTATTTCACTTAGGATGAAAATCTCCAGATTCATCCAGTTAGTCACAAATGTCATAAAGTCATTTTTCTGTATGATTAATATTTCATTCTGTATCTATACAACAATTTCTTTATCCACCCACCTGTTGAAGGATTGGCTCCATAGTTTAGCTATTGTGAATTGTACTGCTGTAAACATTGTGTTGGACCTGACCAACACAACCTGTGTCAGTAATATGCTGATTTTAAACTCTTTACTTATATGCCAAGGAGTGGGATAATTGTGTCAAATGATGGTTCCATTTCTAGTTTTAGAGAAATCTACATACCACTTTTCAGAGGGATTACACTAATTTTGCAGTCCCACCAATAATGTATGAGCATTCCCCTTTCACCGTATCTTCACCAACATTTGTTGTTAGTTGTATTCTTCATAATTGTCATTATGACTAGAGAGGGATAAAATTTCAATGTCATTTTAATTTGCATTTTTCTAATTTTTTATATATAAATTATCCTTAAAAGGCATTCTTATGAAAAAGATAAGGCAAGATAAATGTTGGTAGAAATTATTTTCAAAACATATCTAATAAAGTTATTGTACCCAGAATACATAAAGAACTGTTATACCTCAATAAGGCCAAAATATCACAATCATTAAAGACATTGGCCACAAAAATTTTAACATGTATACCATTAAAGAAAAGCTATAAATATAAAATATATACAAAAACCACACGGTGTTACTACTGCTCCAATAACAATACCAATTTCGTGTGTTTGTGAGTGTGTGAATGAGGGATCAAATCTGAGGCCTTGTGCATGGTACGCCAGTGCTTTGCCACCGAGCTACACCCCCAAGTCAACTATCCCCAATGTTTGCAAGATTATGGAACAAGTGAAACTCTCAGACATTGGTGGGAAGTAGGCAAAAATGTTAACAGCCACTTTTAACAGTCTCTTAAATTTAAACATATATACTATGTGACTCAGCAATATCACATCAAAGTCATGACTTTAGAGAAATAAAAACTTGTTTCTAAGTAAGAACATGCTTGCACAGGTTCATAATAGATTTTTATAATAAACTGAATACAAAATATTCATGAACTGTTGAAATGATGTAATATATTATAGCTTAGCTATGCACTGGATTGCTACCCTGGAATAAGAGAGAGTAAATTACTGACATGTGCATTATGAAAATGAGTTTCAAAAGCATTACGCTAAGTGAAACACATCATATTTAAAAGACTAGTGTTGGGACATAATTCTTCAGGGGACTTCTATAAATTTTGTGACAACTTTTGTTGAGGTCTCTTTTCAAGGTGGTGTATTATTTTAAGCCCTCAAAAAGAAAGTCACAGAATTCCCCTCTCTGTTGGAAAACAGACTAGTTTACTGACTTGTGAAATGAAGATATTGTCTCTCATCAGAGTGGGGGATTTGCCAACAGCACCCTTAAAAGATCGGAGGTAACTAAGCTCTGGTTTCTCAGTTGTACATAGACCCAACCTCTCGAGTCTTCCCTCCTTCCATCCCCATGAAACTTAGCAGCACACAGTGAATGGGAAAAAAATATATAAATGAGTTTATATTGCCTGCTATCTTTCTATATCTAATTTGAACACTGCTTGCTTAACTGGTCAACTTTATGAGCTTATGGCTATCCAGCTAAACCACTATGCCAATGCTACTTAGGTGCTGATGCTTAGCTTTGCAGGCATAATGTTGTTTGCATTTATGCAAAATTCTAGGAAAGGAAAAATCATGATGACAGAACCCAATTAGAGTTGGCTAAGGCTGAACAAATAGATAAATGAATAAAATTGTGTGAGGATTTGATTGCAAAATGTCAAGCGGTAGCTTTTGAATTGATCTACATGTCCTATATCCTGATTTGGATGGTGGTGACATGATGGTATAAATTTGTCACAGTTCAGCAAATTGTATATTTAAAATTGCTGAATTGTATTATGTTTAAAATTTGATAAAGCTAATTAAAAGAATCAGCCAAAAGTTTGAAAGAAAAAAAAAGGAGAAAATTGGAAGAAGAAAAGTAACTAAAGGTGATGGAGGATATAATTCATTGTAGTCAAAGAACTGTCATATTAAGGTCACACTGATTTTACAGCAAAATGAGGGTATAGTTTATCATTGTAGACATGCTCTAAAATTCTAAAGTGCTAAGTTTAAATGTAAGAACTGCAGAAAATAAAACAAAATATAAGTAAATTTAGTACATAAAATTACAACAATCCCCCTGTTTTAGTTTTACATTGCTGTGACAAAGACCTGACAAGAGCAACGTAAAGGAGGAAAAGATTTACTTTGACTCACGGCTGCAGAGGTTCAGTCCACGGTCATCTGACTCCATAGCTCTGGGCCTGAGGTGAGGCAGACCATCAGTGTGGAAAATGGGCATGACAGGGGGATGCTGGTGAGGGAAGCACCTCAATTCATGACAACAGGAAAGCAGATAGCTCTTCTCATCAAACACAAAATATAAACCCCTGAAGTCACATCTCTGGTGACCTACTTCCTCTATTCACACCCCATCTGCCTAGACTTACCACTCAGTTAATCCAATTATTCCATCCCCATAGATTTATATAATAATCAGGTTAGATCAAATAATCTAATCATTTCACCTCTGAAAATTCTGGAATTTTTGTTCACATGAACTTTTGGGAAACAATTTTTGTAGGAGATGTGATGGTTCTATCCAAATCCTACGCAAAAACCTATGACCTACTTAATCCTTTTTTTTTTTTCAGAATGGGATATTGAACCTAGGCACACTCTACCACCCAGCTACCCCCCACCCCTAGACCTTTTTATTTATTATTTTGAGACAGGGTCTTATAAGTTTTCCAGTCTTGCAGTCCTCCTCTATCAGCCTCTGAGTACCTAGGATTGGAGGAGTAAACATGTCCTCTGGTGCCTTACGTTCTCTGGCCTTACCTCATTGCCAGTTTTCTGTGGTTTAGTCTGATTGGCACTCTGATATCATCTTGAACTTTTCCAGAACCTTCACGGCACAGTTTTACACACACTGTTCCCATTGTGCGCTTCATAATCTATTTGCTAGTTACTAGCATCTTCATATTCAATAGATTTCAGTTAAATTTTCAACTTTTCAAAAACTGTGCAGAATGTATCACATACCCCTCGTTCTTTAATTTTATAGCAATATGAACTTTTCTATCAGGAATTGGTTCAGTTGAAGTTAGAATTTTACTTATTTTATATGTGATTGCTTCCTCTATTAGAATTTATATTTCTTACATATTCACACTTTTATTCCAAATGCTTCAGGTACCTGGCATCAGGTTGGCATCCAATATGTATTTTTTAAATGGATGATAAAAAGAAAGATGCCACGTTTAGCAGTTTGGGTGGTGTTGTTGCATCTGGAGAAGTGGGGAGAAAGAGTGAAGCACACTTTAGCCTGGGGAAGCTCCAGCCCTCACAGAAGGTAGAGTGTCAGTCAAATCAACCATAGTAGGAGTGTTCTTCATGGGAGAAATGAGGAGAGATAACTGGTAAGAGAGAGGAGTGTCTATGTTTCCTTTTCGTCTTCACCAGTATCAATTCCATAATGAGAAGTACATGCATCTATTTCTACTACTCCATTTTGTACTTTAACATATGAAAAACATTATTCAAAAATACTCTATTGCAATTCTATTTATTGCTATGAATTTTTCACCCATTTACTATCATTTCAATGAGTTCCTTAAAGAGCAAAATATTTCATGTTCAAGACTCCATCTTTAAATAAAGGATCTTCATAAATTGTAAATTTCAGTAACTTCCCATTTTTTTATTTTAAAAAAATATCAATTTTTACTGCAACTGACAGTAAATAAAAATGCTCATTTTTTTTCTCATAACTGATAATGAATAAAGGAGATTTTTATGGCAATACTAAAATTCACAAATAATATAAGATTAGAAGCTAACCTTGTAAATAAGGGATTCTTGAACAATTCTTGGATAACAAAAATCTGAAACAACATTAAAACTTGAAACAAAGTATAAAGAAGATAGATTTAAAACTGTACAGTCTTCAAATTTTGCTAAGGCAAGGTAGTTATTGTTAGTACAGACACATACATGTACATACATGTATATACTCCTGCCTCAATTTCTCTATTATTAAATTATTTGGATTATCTACAACAAAAAATCAGGAAGCTTTTGATCAGATTCAAAGTAAGCATAAAACATATTGGCTATATTTGCTTAGTGGGTGCAACTAAACATGAGGTACATAACATCAGCCTATTTTGGAAATATAGTTCTCACTTCCTTAAGTTACCTTAAGGGCTTCCCTACTGGGGACACTTGATGACATTTTATTCTGAAGTTATAGTTTTTATGGCTCTGTGGTATGTGAAAAGTTGTACCTACAAAATTTTCTGGTAGTTTTCTCAAGTGGTGTGTACCTGAAGCTTTCTTATAAGTGTATAATGTTATCCTGAATAGCAATGAGACAGTTATTAGGAAGAAAAAATCAAAAGTATCTAGGCACAGCCTATAAAATCTTCTTAAGGCTGGGGTTGTGGCTCAGTGGCAGAGTGCTTGCCTAGCATGTGTGAGGCACTGGGTTCATGAAAAAACAATCAAGGCCTGCCGTCAGTGAAAATGCCGTTTATTGAGGAACAGCTCTGCATATTTATAGAGCTGGAAGTGGTTTGACAGTTGGCTGGGGTGCTTTCTGATTGGTGGATAAGAATCATGTGAGCCAGCAGGGCTATTCTGATTGGTGGGTAAGGATCATGTGAGCCAGCAGGGCTCACCAATGGACGGCTCTTCTTGGGGGATAGGGAAGTTAGTCTTTGGAGCCGGGGCGACTCCCAACATTCCCCTCTCTTTGTTATTAAATGAGAGTGGGTGTCGACTCATTCTGGCTGCTTCCTGCTGAGATGGGGTGGTGTGGGAGAAAGAGAGGAGGGAAGTAAGGAGCCCCCACAGGAGGGCAGAGAAGACTGGTATCATTGAAATTTTCTTGCCACCACAGATCCATGATGATATCAGTCTATTCGGCATAGGTCTCGACTGGAGTATCATCAGTAGCCAGGAGTTGGTAATTCCTGAGGAGAAGCTGGTTAAAAGTTTGATTAGAAATTTTACCCACCTGAGTCTGAATGAACTTTATGATAAAGGGAAGGGACAGGCACAGGGAGTTTTTATAGGCCAAATCTAATGGGGTCTCTGGGTCTGCAAGTGCCTTGTTGGCACAAGGGCGGTTAAGTGTTCAGCCTTGAGCGGGGGCTTGGGCATTTGGGCTTGAAGCAAACAGGTGATAAAGAACCAGACAGAGGGTTTGAGAAGCCAGGTCATCCTGCAGCTAACTTTGTTTGGCATGCCCTGCAGACCAGCCTGTCCTGCACCTATCACCCTCAATTCCTAGTTCAATCTAGCTCCCTCCCCTCTCTATTAAGCCTGCTCTTCAAACTTTCTCCTACCTGGATGTACTAGCTTGCTTCTCTCTTTGCCTTTCTTGAAGGCGGCCAAGGGAGGATGGTGGCCCATTGTTACCATATTTCCCTTTGAGAGCAGTCAGATCTCTCCAGGTTTTATGTGAAACACTTCAACTTTAAATACTGTTACTTGAAATTCTTTCAAAACTTGGAGGGTAAACAAAACACATGTTCCTCCTTAGGCCCAGAAGGCAACTGGTAGAGTGCTCTCTTATGATCATACTTATTCAGGGGTCGCCATGCTCTGGACACCTAAGTGGTTTGTCAGAAGGACAACACACAACAGTCCCACTACTGGCCAGTTTCAAGCAAGTAGTGGGGATCTGACTGGAGGGGGACTTTAGGGTCACTTGCTTTGAATCTTCAGACATAGAGCGAAGAGAAGACCCAAGAGGGGCCAGAAATGAGGGGAGGCATTGACAAGAGTACTTAATGACATGTGAGGATCATTGGCTCTTCTGATGAAGGTGTAGGAGTGCTGGGCTTAAGCCTGGAAACGTGAATCTATGGGGTAAGTTGGTTATTAGGTAGTTTGAGTTTGGCCACCGAGGGAGTGCACATAATCACCTGAGCAGGACTCTCCCATTTTGGTTTTAGAGGGGGTTTTTCCCCTGGTGGGCAATAGTAAACAAGTTGACAAGGTGTTAAGGAGGTAGGTTTTGAGAGAGACTGGGGTCAGGAAGGAGCCAGCATTGATAGCACCAGAGTTCAGAGCATAGATGGAAGAGGAGGGGCAGTGAAAGAACAATCAAGGCTTGTTTTTTACTTGGGGCTTGTTGGTGAAATCAATCTGCCAGTCTGCAGCTGGGGTATAACCGCGGGCCTGATGAGAAGGGAAAGGTTTAGGTTTTAATGGAGTATTGGTATTGGTTCTCTGGCAGATCTGACAAGCGGAAGTGATCTGTTGTAGAAGGGTCTTATTGAGTGGGGAAAGGGTGAAAAAGGAGTGAAGGAAAGTAGTGAGACTCTGTGGACTAAAATGGAATAGAGAGTGAGGAAACTGGAAGAGTTGCTGGGGATCTTTGGGCCCATCCCCAGTGGTAACGAAGAGTAGCAGAGAGGAGGTAAAGCTCTGTAGGGCAGCAGATCAAGCCCCTTGATCGGCCTTGGAATTCCCCATAGTGGTAAGGGAGGAGTCAGTTTGATGGGCCTTGCAATGGATTATTCCCAGTTGGGAAGGCAGCCTGGAGGCTCGTAGTAGGCCAGAAATAAGTGTGGAATTAATGACTGCTGTTCCTCTGGTGGTCAATAGCCCCCTTTCTTCCAAATGGCTGCATGGGAGATTGGTATATAGGGGAAGAGTTTTTCCCTCTGATAGCTGGTATGCCTTTGTGGTAGATACGAGTTCAGCTTGTTGGTTGGTGGTATTGGGTGGGAGAGGTTTTGCCTCTATGGTGGAGCATACCTTGCCACTTTAACCCCTTCGTGTATAAAAGAGCTACCATCTGAGAACCAGACGAGGTCTGAAGAGGGCAGGGGTCCCTCAGAAATAGTGGTAGGGCAGGGTAAAATCGTTTCTAATACCTCCAGGCATTTGTGGATGGGATCTTGTGAGGGAGAATATGGGAGGAGGGAGGCAGGGTTTAATGGAGAGCAGGACTGAAAAGAGATAAAGGGACTTTCAAGGAATGAGACAAGAAGGAATAGAACCCTGGAAGGAGGAAGTGACTGTAGCCCCTTGTAAGTGAGGAAATCCTTTAGATGGTGAAGAGATGAGATGGTTATCAGTGAGCCAAAGGTAAGCTTGTGTACTTCTTTCTGGAGGTCATGGGCCGCTGCTAGGGCTCTGAGGCATGGGGGTCAGCCCCTGATGGTGGGGTTGAGCTATTTGGATAGGTAGGCCACTGGTGCAAATGTGGGGCCATATTCCTGACCCAGAACGCCCAGACTTTGTCCCTGTTTATCATGTACATAGAGGGTGAAGGGTTGGGAGAGGTGGGGGAGATGCAGGGCGGGTACCCAGAGGAGGGCCTTTTTGTAAAGGGCTTCTCTACCACTGAGAGTAGGGGTTCATCTTGGGGGCTCTTGGCCAGATTATATAGCAGCCTGGCGAGGAAGGAGAAATTCAAAAGTAATCCAGGCCCTGAAGTACCCAGCCAAACCCAACAAGGAGAGTCATCTTTGGTCTTTGGTGTAGGTATAGACACAATAAGCTGTTTTCAGTCTACTGTAATGGCCTTTTTCCCTTGAGAGATACAGAACCCTAGCTACATGCTCTTTGGGCCTTTTGTGGAAAGGCCCAATATCCCTTTAAGGCCAAGAAATTAAGTAGGAAAACTGTGTCACCTGTTGAGCGCCCTTTGGATGGACTAGAAGAATTTGAAGAGGTTTGCAAGAGGTGCAGAGAGCAGGATTGGACAGGAGCAAGAAGAAAGCCTGGACATAAACGATCTCTACCCATTTTTTTTTTTTTAACGCTCATAGTAATTGTAGAGATCCCTTAGAATGGAAAGATCCAGGGACTCAAAAAGGGGCCATCTGCTTTGATTGTCTAAGGGATAAGTGGACCAGGCCTGGGTGCTATATTCCAAGAGGAATTGTATGGGAGAGTCGACCGGCAGAGAGGACACATTACCCATGTAAGGAAGAGAAGGAGGAAACTGATTTACTGGCAAAAGGGGCATCCCTGCTAGAGCCAAAAAATCAGGAGTGCCTAAGTGGCAGGTTCGAGCTGCAGAGATTGGTTGTCACCAAATCCTGACGATCGAAGCTCTTGTCCTGGCGGGAGCCTTGGGAGACCTTGGCTAAATTATTTGGACTATCTACAACAAAAAATCAGAAAGCTTTTGATCAGATTCAAAGTAAGCATAAAGCATATTGGCTATATTTGCTTAGTGGGTGCAACTAAACATGAGGTACATAACATCAGCCTATTTTGGAAATATAGTTCTCACTTCCTTAAGTTACCTTAAGGGCTTCCCTACTGGGGACACTTGATGACATTTTATTCTGAAGTTATAGTTTTTATGGCTCTGTGGTATGTGAAAAGTTGTACCTACAAAATTTTCTGGTAGTTTTCTCAAGTGGTGTGTACCTGAAGCTTTCTTATAAGTGTATAATGTTATCCTGAATAGCAATGAGACAGTTATTAGGAAGAAAAAAATCAAAAAGTATCTAGGCACAGCCTATAAAATCCTCTTGGGGCTGGGGTTGTGGCTCAGTGGCAGAGTGCTTGCCTAGCATGTGTGAGGTACTGGGTTCATGCCTCAGCACCACGTAAAAATAAATAAATAAAAAGTAAAGATATTGTGTCCATCTACAACTAAAAAAAAAATCATATAAATTCATCTTATTTAATTCTTGGCAAAACAATAATCTCTTGGTGAATTATTCTGTGGTGTGTGTCTGTATATAAACTGTTTCACTCCTCAATTATCTGCACAAGAACATTTTAACTTACTATGTGTCCAAGATCTTAAATGTGGCTTGTTGCTCAATGAATACATATTGAAGAATATATTAAATACCTAGGTTTATATTTTCTCTAGAAATTTAATGGCAAAAACCAATCTCTCCTAGGGTCATTTGGCTAATGGAATATGTGAATTGTATATTCAACAACTATAAAATACAGTGGGCCTTTGAAAAATTGTTTTTAAGTAATTGTAATTAATATGAAGTCAGGGAGCAATAAATAATAGGTTGAATAATAAACCAAATTTAAAAAGATTGGAGCAAAATAATGAAAATTCAACTGCACCAATGAAAGATATAATATCTAGGTTAGTCTTGGTATACCTACAAAAATGATCTACTAGAGTTAATTGATTTGATTTCTATAAGAGCAAATGTAATATGCCTGTCAAATGTGTTAATTTAATCTTATATTGTATTCACAGAAATGTAGTTCAGGGCAAGGGAGGTGATGGACCACATGTTTTTCATGACAGCAAATAAATTATTTTATTCAGTACTGTGAACCACTTTAAAAAAAAAAAAAGAATGCTGATAAACCAGACTTCATCTAAAGGAACATGACAAGAATTTTTAAAAATGAAAGAAACCTATTGGTTTCCAGATAAAGGTAGCAGTCTAAAGATACATTATAACCTTCTAGATTCAACTTGAATCCCAAGAGAGAGTAGAAAGAAATGAATAGCAAAAAGGGAATTGGGAAAAAAAAATTACCTGGGCAGATGTAGGATCACTTAGGAGACCAGAAACCATGAAAAACTGGAAATCAGAGGGTGTATAGAGAAGAGCAAAATTTAAAAAAAAATGATAATTATAGCTTCCCTCAAGGATAAGCAGAGCTAGAGAAGAGTCAGGAGCAAATAAGAGGTGAAAATCACTAACCAACAGCAATAGTAAGTGTTGGTCAACAACTGCATGGAAAGCTACATGTGAATGAAGCTTTTGTTCATCCAGCTCTCACTGGGGTATCTGTCTCCATGTTTAAACAGTGGGTGGAGAATCTGTCAGAGAAACAGCAGAATTCTCTGGAAAGTTGATATTGCCAGGAACACATGGGGAGTATCCATGTTCAGAAGACCAAATGATTACCCCCCAAACCCTGATGTTTTGACATTCTCAGAAACTCCCCTTCTTGTCCAACCTTGACATTCCAGTCTGTACATACTAAAGGCAACAGCATCCAGATGAAACCTCAAGCACCCAAAGCAAGCAGACTGGAATGGTATTTTTATATGCATTTAAACTTTTGAGAGATATCAGGGTATTGCCATCATATAATTGAAATGTGTGTTCCCAATGGGAAGTTTGATTTGACTAGCCCCAGATTTTCTTCTGAAAAAAAGGTGGGGGGGTGGATAAAAATTTTAAAAAAGCACATCAAAATTGAATGGTTAAATTTCACGAAAACTTATGACTAGCATTGTAGCCGTACATGAGGTGCTAGGATCAACTCTCAGCACCAAAATAAAAAATATAGAAGAGAGAGAGGAAAGAAGGAGGTAGCGGGAGGGAGAGGAAGGAAAGAAGTAGGGAGGAAGGGAAGGAAGAAAGTAAAATGAAAAGAACAGTAACAAGCCACAAATTACATGCAAATGAGCAAAGTCAGAGGCTGGCAAGAGGTTGACATGATATTGCAAGGAAAGAGTTACCACAAAGGGATCTTTCCAATGGAAAATCTGAGAAAATATTCATATAAAAAAGAGAAGGGTGTCCTCCTAGGAAGATAAATGCCCTGAGCTCAGCTAAGATAGATCAGTATAAACAGTTAGAGAGAAAGAATGAGTAGGCTTAGAGATTGCTCCAAGAGGAGGTAGGTTTCAGAAAATATCAGAAAACTGTGACAAAATCTGGGTCAATTACTAATGGTAGCCTGTGAGAAAATCATGAAGAGAAAAACTGGATGTATAAGATTTTCTAAACCAAGACAAGGTCTGATTATTAGACGGTGTATATAAATTTATGCTATATTTACAGAAGGGAACAATCCACAGATATATAAGGAAAGAAAGGAGTCTTTGAATTGGAAGTCTGAACAACCCAACAGGTCTCTGCCTGCTTTACTTGAAAGACTATTTGCTGAGGGACCAAGAAAATTCAACTCATGTTTTATGAGAACAAAAAGAAATATACATACAAATTCACTGTGACTAAAAAATAAAACAAAAGAGCAGTATGATTTTCCAGTTTTATGAAAATTTTGTAGATAGTAACCAATATTGTCTATCTATGTATTCATTGAACTCTTGGTCTAGATCTTGTTTCGGGACCAATACAATGAGAAGATAAAGAGCAAAGATAGAAGAGAAGAAATTTGAAGGTTTTACACAACAACCTTCCCTCTCTGCCTTCCATTTCCTACTATAATCCAAAATTACCTCTCTCTGGAGAAAAGAGGAAAGCTCTGAATCAAATATAAAATAAAAAATGTTACAAAGTTCAAAACAAGGTCTTGATTTTCAAAAAGGTGCTTTGGGTTGATATTAACATTTTAGTCAGTAGACTGAGTCAAACAGATCACCCTCCCAATTGTTGATGGGCCTCATTCAATCATCAGCTGGAAGTCAGAATACAACAAAAGAGAATTTTCTATCTCTACCTGACTGTTTCTAGAGGGGCATTGATTGTCTCTTGCCTTTGAACTTCATCTTGGTCTATAATTTAAAGTAAAGGCTGTATTTTGTCTCTTTTTTAATGCATTTTTTGGTACTTCTGACTCTATAATCATCTCATAAATAAATCCCTCTCTTTTATTTTATATGCACATTATTACATTTTTCCTAATAATACTTATAACAACCCATCAGGTTGTGTAGGTATCATCAATTCCCAGTACGTGGGTTTTCTGTTGTGGGGCAGGTCGCTCAGAAATCAAACCACGTCTCAGTTTTGTTCAAATTGAAGAGTCTTTATTTAGCTGGACCCCCAGTGACTGCTCCCCACAGGACCCATAACTGTCTCTGCGAGAAACAGCCTGAGCCTGAGCATTTTAGAATATTTAAGGCAAAAATTGCAAAAACCATATTCAGGTTGATGTAGCTGCATAAAGCAGGTATAGACGCTGAATTGGGCAGTTAGTGAGACAACGCAATGGTTATATTGGTATTTCCCACCAGACTTTCCAGTTTGGCATAGCAGTAAGCAAGCAGAAGGGAAGTGGTTTAAAATGACCCTACTTCAGTACAAGTTAGAGAATGGCTACTAACATGTAGACAATCAATCTCTGACAAGGTACATTGCACAAGTAAAATGGAAACCAAAAAGAACACCTTTTCATTAGATAAGAATTGTTATTTTGTGTTGCCAATATGTTATACTAGGTAACCATTAATGGGTACGGAGGTGGGGCCTTCCCATGGGAGAAGCATTTCTTACATGATATGAAATCTCAGGGTAAAATGGATTCTGTTTGGTCATTGCCCATATAGCCTAGCCCATAACATTTTCTTTTTTTTTTTTTTTAAAGAGAGAGTGAGAGAGGAGAGAGTGAGAGAGGAGAGAGTGAGAGAGGAGAGAGAGAGAGAGAGAGAGAGAGAGAGAGAGAGAGAGAGAGAGAATTTTTAATATTTATTTTTTAGTTCTCGGCGGACACAACATCTTTGTTGGTATGTGGTGCTGAGGATCGAACCCGGGCCGCACGCATGCCAGGCGAGCGCGCTACCGCTTGAGCCACATCCCCAGCCCCATAACATTTTCTATTGGAGAAAATTTCAGAAATTAGGGTGAGTGAAGAAATAAGGTGAGAGGAGAGAGAAGAAATACCTAATAAGAAAAAAAAATTGGAATTAGTTGTTGCCTATTGGATCTTAGTGTGATTGAAAGAGATGGAGCAGGGTGGGGCATAAAAAAGGAAAGAAAAGAAATTAAGGATTCGAGCAAGAATATATTCTTTATTTGATAAATATCATTGAATTCATCATGTGTCATCATTATTTTCTGAAGGACTGAGTCACTAGAAATAACATTTACAGTGTTACATTGAACTCTATCATTGGAGAAATCTCTCAATTTTTTTCCTCCTATCCACAGTCACTTGTATTTTATATAAATCTTTATATGCAGTAATAGTCAGAAATACAAGCAATCTATCATACTTGATCAAGACAAGCATAAATCATTTATTCATGATTTACCATTTCTAGCTTGATGCATTGATTCATCTCTAGACAAGACAAGGTCAGTATCAAAAAAAAAAAAAAAGCATAAAGAAAGAAAAAAAAAAAAAGAATGATTAAGCTTCTTGCCCTTAGGAGAGAGCCGCCTAACTGACAAATTCATCTTCACATGTGACCTCATGAATCTCGACACTGGGAGTACTGTAAGAATGGAAATCACCCTTATGGATGGCTCTTCACATGGAAATCTCTGTGTAAAGAGTACAAACAGAGTAGAAGGACTATTGATGAAATGTGATGGGTGTGTCACAGTTTTCCTGGTCCTTCACAGTGAGAAAATCTAACTCACCTCACCTGAAGTTACGTATTATCAGTATTAATTTTTTTTTCCATTTTGATTCATGATTCTTGCATCTTTACTCCTCCGTCTCATTCATATAATGGTGTTTAGCTATGAATTAGGGAAAACAGGGATGCTAATATTTTTAAAATCTCCCAATGATGCCACAACAAGCTACCATCAGGTAGAACACAGTAGGAGGCTTCACCCTGGCTGCCAAGGTCACGGTTCTCTGTGGCTTTCTTCACTCTTCCTCTGGTTGCCAGCCTAACTTTTGCACTTATTTCAAACACACGGAGCTATAGGTACAGTAAACTTTCATACTGCCTTTTACTGCTGTAACAAAATACTCTGGGTTAACTGAATGACCCCACAAAATATTGATTTTTCAAGTTCCAGTGGATGAAAGTCCAGGTTGAGAATGCTGGCCAGAGGAGGACCCAATTCCTGATTGTGGACATAGAATTCTGGATGTGTCCTCACCGGGCAGAGATGGGGAACTCTGTCCTCTCTTACTCTGACAAGAGATCCTATAATGTGGATCTTACACTGATCCTATAATGTGGGCTCTAACCACAATACTTCATCTATACCTTATTGCCTCTCAGAGTCCCGCCTCTAAATAGCTCATCAGTGGTTGTGGATTCAACAGATGAATTTTAGAGAACACAATTCAATCCACAGCATATACCTATAGTTTTATGATATACAAATTGTGTTAAATGTAGAAAATAGTCCTACGAATAAATCTGATAATTTCTTTTCTATCAAAAAGTGTTTGCATGACCAATATGTTTCTGCAACCTTTACACTCAGAAAAATGAGAAATTATATCCCATCTGATTCAAATGTATGATATGTCAAGGTCATTGTACTGTCATGTGTAACTAATTAAAAAAAATAGAAAAAAATAAAATAAAAAGTGTTTGGGTGGATCAACTGATTTTTCAGGGAATTCTAGTTCATTTCTAAAACTTTTAGCATAAGAATACAAGACAGTTTTACAACCTGACCCTGATTTACTTGTTTTCTATATTCACCTCCTTACTCTATGCTTTAGCTGCATGTGACTTTGGAAGGCTTTTTCCCTTTTTCATTCAGGTAAACCGTCACTCAAGCTTCTAGACCAGTTCCTACTGAAGTAATTCCTGACCTCTTCTTTCTCCCAGTGGAGTTAGCTACTCCCTCCTCCATTTCCATCTCATTTTGCTCATTCTTCAATCACAACTAGAAGTCATGAGCTTTGCTATTACTTGGTTCTGTACCCATCTGATCTACCAAACTCTGATCCCTTCAGTTTAGGGCTGATTTCTAATAAAACCTTTGCAGTTGGCAAACTCATTTCTGATACACAGTAATACTCAGTAGATAATGAATGGATGGATGGATGAACTGTTAACTCAGGCCAAAAGGAGAAGTAAGAGATCTGCTGTTTTTCAGTACTCCTTGGCCTTTGAAACATTTGTGTCTCATTTCATACCATCCCCTCTTTCTTGGTAGTCAGCACAGTTTTGTAAATGGTTGTACTACCTCAGCCTTGCAAACCTGCTTCTTAGTTTCTTCTTCCCTCACTGCCTGCTATGAAAGATCATGATGCTCTATGTCACCTAAGCATGTGACCCATGTTTTTCAAACTTGATCTCATTATGAAGCTCAACTAAAATGATTATATATAAATTTTGAAGCCAATTTCAGACCAGTTGAATATAACAATGTAGGGAATGAGCCCAGTATCTAAATTAAAAAAAAAAAAAATATGTTCCCTTGATGATTTTGAGGACAGTAAATAAGTGAAAATAGGATTGATTTACCTGTTTCGGTACTACTTCCTCTAGTGCCAAAAGTATTAGCTTGGGACCTTATTAAGAAATATTTTCTGCTTCCTCAGACCTATAAAGAACCTTTTCACTTCCGTGTCTTTATGTGGCTTGTTTCTCAGCATTTAAAAAATTGAAAATTCTTGTAACGAGCTAACACTATTCTATTCCACATTGCCTAGGTACACACCACTGCAGAGGCTTCATCTGGCTGATTCTCCTACCAGATTCTTTCCAAATTTTTGTTTTACAGGTGCTGTTATCGCTGTTGACCGGTGACGAGTCCTTGCTTCCCCAATGTTGAAGAATAACACCAGAGAAGCAAGCGGAGGCAAGGTCAGAGTGGAAAGTTAGAAGTTTATTAAAGGACAGCAGAAACAGGGGACCCAAGAGGTGGAATCTGTTGAAGGGCGAATGTGTTCCCCTTTTTATAGTTTCTGGTGATGGAATGTAGGTGGGAAGGGTTGGGGCACAGGTGGGCCAAAGAAGTAATCTGGGCATTTCCAAGTCAAGTTTGCTGTTCATTAACATTTCCTTGGGATGGGCTATCTCCAAATCTGTTGGGGGCTGTTTCCTGGGCTTCATTAACATTTCTTTGTGATGAGCTGTCTTCAAATCTGTTGAGGCTGTTTCCTGGACTTCATTAACATTCATTCTCAACATGGCCTCCATTTTAGATTTCAGATATTAGACCAGATTTACCTAACTACAGTGACTACCTAATTTTAAATCTGGCTTCAGTGCTGTTTCTCTTGTTGCTGTAAAATCCTAGAATGGCTCTAGATATTGGCAGGCTACAAAATGACTCTGATGAAGTGTGATAAACCCATGCAGTGTGCGTTTATCTTTAATTAGACTAGACCCCAAAGATGTATAGATTTCCTGTAGAAAGCACAGATTGGGTGTCACCCAAGGTTAAAAAAGAGAATGAAGACTAAGTACTTATCATAGAGTTTGGCATAGAGTAAGCACTCAATAATACCAATTAGTGATACTTCTGTTGTTGGACTAACTGCATCTATTCTTCTCCCTTTGATCTCAACCAGTGGAGTTTTATACTATAAGATTTTTAAACCTAATTCTTGCAAATATGAAAATATTCTAATTATATAAACTAGTTAAGCTCCTTAAATTAGTTTTGATTAACTACAATTTATGCACATATAGATATTTTATACAGAATGCCAAAATCCAAGGCATTTAATTCACAGCATTAAAATTGCAGGGTCATAAACTTGTTTTGATGATCTAATAAGCATATTAATGCTTTAAGAACACTTTTGTGAATACTAAATGTTACTTCTTGTATTAGTTTACTATTATTATGTGTCAAACCATTCTAAAACTTAAAGCAACTGCCTTTATTATTTGTCATAAATTTGTGACTTGACTGATGGTCTGACTCTGGCTGAACTTGGCTGAGTTAGGCTCAGCTCACTTACATTTATGATCAGCTAGAGGTTGCCGAGTATAGTCCAACTGTTCTGGTACTTTCTCATCTGAGATGCCCTGTTTTGATCTGTAAGAGGCTATTCCAAATGGTGGACATAAGAATCCAAGAGAGAAAAGATGCATGTAATGCCTCTTGACCTATGTTTGGAAAAGAAACAATATTGTTTTTGCCATATTTAGTGGGTCAAAACAAGGTACAAGGTCAGCCCTAATGGAACAGGTGAGAAATAGACTTCAACTTTTAATGGAAGTTGTATTGCAAAAGACACAGTGAAACTACTGTTTGGGATTGTCAGTAAAATCAACCTGCACGTTAATCACTGCAGCCAAATATCTCAATTTTGAAGTTCTGTAGAATTGTATGTAGAAGAAAATGTTAGGTTCTGAAATTTATGTTTCATGGTTCCTTTATTATTCAGATGGTTATATGAAAGCTGTGAAAAAGTTGAGAACATCATTTGTTCATCTTTAACATAATGGTAGCAAAAATATTGTATGTTTTTAAGACTATTATGTTAGATGTCCTTATCAATAAGGACCTAACATTGTGCCTAATAAAGGAAACATATATATTCATGGAAGTTTTATCTAAGCAAAAAAAAAAAAAAATGAATTAGGTTTATTGTCCTCAATGGGCTTCTTTATTAAGTAGGGTCAGTTTTGTTTAGTTTCCTCCATGAATCATAACTATATTAGTGTTATGACATTTGATTTTTAATATCATCAATAATGTTTTATCATTCTCCAACATAAGATTTTCAACCAATGCTTTCATCTTAACTTATGAGTAAACATCTTGTTCTTTTTACCAATGGAACTTTGTGTTTTTAAAGAAACAGGAAATATCTCTTGCAAATTTAAACAGAAAAGAAATTTATACAAAGAATTTTAAAGATTAACAGAATTGACAAAAGTATGAGGTAACCAAAGTTGAAAAAGAAATAAAGTGTACTGCAAAATCACATCGGGAACCATTTCCAAGGACACTATTTAAACTCACGGGCTGTTGATTGCACATTGGGTGCTCATTAGTAATTTAACTTTCCTCAGAGCTCTGTGTCAACCCTCAAGCTTTAAGTCCCATGGTGGAACATCTGATTGACTGAGCCTAGGTCACATAGCCCTACTACAGCTACAAAGAACTGAGAAAAAAGGAATATACGCCCTATTCAGGCTTTCATTGTGGAAATTAGACCTCAGGGTCTCATCTTTCAATGCCATTAAGCTTTCTGAGGTTCCATCAAATAAAAAAGGATGTTTGAATGCTTGGCAAATTAAAATAAATGTCCATTGTAATTCATTGCCTTATTTTCTGAGTACATACCCACAATACCCTTCCTCTCACAGTGTTTTCCAAGAAATAATTCCAGGGCCGGGGCTGTAGCTCAGTGGTAAAGCGCTCACCTAGCACATGTGAGTCACTGGGTTTGATCCTCAGCACCACAGAAAGATAAATAAATAAAATAAATGTGTTATGTCCATTTGCAACTAAAAAATATTTTAAAAAGAAATAACTCCACATTATAGCATAAGGCAAATATGTGTTGTGTATACTTACACTGTTCTTAAAGGATAGTCCAGATGATTTTCCTTATTCAATTTCCTTTCCTTCTTACATCTTCTATGAGTCCATCTCAGTATTCTCAAACCTGGGCAGTCGGCAGCAGGAGGGGGAGTCTGTAAAATAAACCACTAACAAACTTGCATAGTAGCAAAGAGGAACAGAAATTAAAAACAAGTGTTAATCTGTATAAAATATGTAAATATACTCTTTTACAAAGAAACAACCCTAGATGCTATAGTTTTATTTTGTATAACTGTTTATTAATCACATTTAATATAGTTGGTTATAACATAATTAGTATTGATAATTTTCAGTATACATCAACAATTCCTTGTTCACAAGAGCCCAAGAAATCCCTAACCTTCTTTTTTTTATTGACCCAAAGGCAGGTGAAACTTAAAATGATATCAATAACCATTGTTATGTGCCTTGGTAAAAGCATCTCTTTTGGATGATACGTTAGTTGTATATTGCTAAATTAAAAAATATACCCTACAAAAAATATATATATACCCTAGAACTTAGCAACACGAAGCAAGAACATTAATGATTTTATATCTCACAATTATTTAGAGGCAACTTAACTGGTTCTTTTGACTCAGGGTGTCCCACACAGCTGCAGTCAAGGTGTGTACCAGGTTGTTGTAGTCTCATCTGGAGGGTCTACTGGGGGAAAACCCTTTCAAATTAACTTATGTGGTTCCTGGCAGAGTTCAGTGATTCATGTGCTACTGGAGTGAGAGTCTCAGTCCTTTTCTATTTGGGCTTCTCACTAGATTAGTTCACAACATGACACCTGCCTTCCATCACAAGCAAGTGGGGTATGAGAGAGAAGCAAGAATAAAGCCAGAGTCTATTTTTAACTTAAGATAGTAAATTACATCCTATTACTTGGCTGTATTCTATTTATTAAAAACAAGTCCTTCAGTCTGGCACATGCTCAAGAGAAAGGAATAATACGAGAGAGTTCTATATGAGGATGCATAGATCACTGGAAACCATCCAACACTAAGTACCACCAGTACTATAACCAGCAGAACTCAGACTTGGGTTTAGAAAACAAAATTTTTTCAATGGAATCATTAGTTACCATGAGGACAACCAACACTCCTACCCATTGCCCTTTCATTCCACACATAGGTGTAATGCTTTGTAAGGAAACAACATATATTATTTCTCAACTAAGAACATCTTTTACTTGTCCTGACACTGATATAGAAAAAAAGCCTAAGTTCTGGTACAGAACAGCAATAGTCACTCTTTTATTCTGTAAGTCCAGGAAAATAATTTAGGAGAAATTTAGGAAAAATAAAAAAAAGAGTGTTAACTTCCATGAACAGAAAACAATACCTTCTTTATTTCATGATTAAAATTTATTCCTTATAAGAAATGTTTTTCTCCATATTGGGTGATATATAAAGTTATTCAGTCAGTCCACATACTGTGAAACTGGCAAAAGCTTGATGGGCAGAGGAAGTAAATCCAAACCCAGTGTTTATTTCAGAAAAGAAAAGTTTTATTGCCTCACAAGTCCAGTAGAATTAAATTATCACATCATCATCTCCACACTGGCTCCCACAGGGAGTGGTTCTACTGCTATCAATTGGGCACTCATTTGGGATGATAATTTCAGCACCCAAGTTTCTATCCCTGGTATCTCTGGCCACTTGTTCAAGTGTCCAATGAGTGAAGACAGAGACCAAGATGGAGACTGGGGAAAGAAAGCCTATTGACATCCACAAACAATTTTAACATTTGACTCTAATTATGAATAACTTATTCTGTAGTTTAGTCATTTTAATAAAATTTTCATTGGAACAAAATAATAGCTTCATGGGCACCCTCTCCTTATCTAATTTATAGCTTCATTCCAATGGAAAAGTGGCTGTACACATGATATAACCAGAACACACCATGTTTACTGGAAACATGACAGTGTTGACCTAAGGATCATGACAGGCAGTATTCTTCTCTCTGACACCTCTCTTTAGGAATTCTTGTAGTCTTAGGTTTGCTCATCATTGCTTCAGGATTTATTCTAAGTAATATAACCTCAAAATATGATTTGATGATTAAAGGAAAGGGGTCCCATTTAGGTCCATTGCCAATCTTCCCAACTTTACCTGGGTTCTGAATTGAAAATGTCACATACTGTGTTGCTAAAAAAAAAAAAAAAAAATGGTAACTGCAACCTGTTTTGAAATACAGGAGAACTATTTTAGGCAACTCTGTGGGGATGAGCAGTGTTATGGGTCAGAACTGAAATGTCCCCCAGAGGTTCAAGTACTTCAAGGTATGCTTCCCAGTCCAGCAATGTGGAGAGGCATTTTCGGGAAGTTATAGGATCATGAGGACTCTAATATCATTCGTGGGTTAACCTATTTGATGGATTTGTAGTTTGAATGGACTATTGTGAGAAGATGGAAACCGCAAGCAGGTTTGGCATGGTTAAAGGAAATAGGTCATGGGGGACATGTCTTTGGGAGTGTATGTTGTGCTGGGCCCTTGAAGGAAGACCCAGGAATACCCAAATCCTGTTAAGATAGTCACTTCTTATGTTAGCTTTTTGTTGTGGTGACCAAAATATATCACACAAACAGCTCAAAGGAGGAGGCATTTATTTGGACCCTCAGTTCCAGAGATTTCAGTCTACAGTTGGCTCTAAAGCAGAAGCCTCATGGTGGAAGGATGTGGCAGAAAATGATGCTCAGCTCATGACATTTGTCACTCTGCTTTCTGGCTGTATTCCTGGGTCTTCCTGTCACATAGCAGAAAATAGTATCAAAATATCACTTACACCACTGAAAATCGCCTTTACTAAATTATCAAATGATTTTCATCTGAAATTGGGGAATATTGTAGGGAGAGCCTTACACTGCTTTGATGATTCAATCTCTCTTTTGATGCCCCTAATGTATGTCACTGCGAAAAGAATTGACACAGTAGGTTTTATCTTTATACAGATGGATGGTTTGAGATAATTATAGATTAATGTGAAGTTATCAAATCATAGAGAGAGATGTCTTGTAGCTTTTGCCTAGTTTCCTCCAATAAGAACACTTTACCACCAGGACAACCAAATAGGATTTGTCAATACAAGGAATCCCATTACCATAAGTATATGTCATGCTGCCATTTATAGAGTCCCTTCTGTTTGTAAAATCTGTCAATCATAAATCTGTTTTTAACATTTAAAAAGTGTTATATAAATTGAATCATATGGCATGTACTATATTTGGCCTAATTTTTTAATCAGTATATTTCTGTAGAAATATATGTATCTTATTTCATACCCCAGTAGTTCATTCCTTTTATTGCTATAGTCTTCCATAATATGGGTGCACCACAATTGGTTTAGCCATTCACCTGCTGAAGTACATCTGTATTTTTCTAATTTTAGGCAATTGCAAATAAAGCTGCTATAAACATTTATGTGCAGATTTGTTGTGTGAATATAATTTTTCATACCTTTAGAGTAAATATGCAGGAATAAAATTTCTGGGATTTATAGTAGGTGAATATTTGATTTATTAATAAAGTATCAAATTGTTTTCCAAAGGGGCTACAATACTTTACATTCCCAACTATACAATATGAATATTTACATCTTTATTTTCAATTGCTTTTGTTTTTCTTTTTCTAGTATTTTTGAAATGGGAACCTATATTATTGATTTGAGAAAATTTTTGTCCTTACTGTTGATGTATTTAGTGCTATAAATTTCCCTCTCAGAACTGTATTGGCTACATTCCACACATATTTATATGATAGATTTCATTTTCTATTTGTTCAGTTCTTTTTCAAATGTGTTGTTTCGTTTTCAAGAGTTTAGATACTTTCTTCTTCTTTCTATTGTTGATTTCTGGTTTCATTACATCATAGACAAAGACTGTCTTTATGACTTCGATTTGTAGGAGACTCTTTCATTTGTTTTCATGACTCAGGATATGTGAGTAGTGTACTAAGGACACTTAAGGAAAATATGTAATCTCTGGTTGTTAGGTGGAGTGTTCTGAAAATATCAGTTAGACCCTGTTGTTTGACAGAATTGTTGAGTTTTTCTGAGTCCTCATGTATTTATTTTGTCTAGCTGTTCTACCAATTGTTGAAACAGGGATCTCAAAGGCTCTCTACAGCTATAATTGTGGATTTATGGCTATTCTTTCAGTTTTATAGACTTTTGTTTGTCATCCATACACTTGATTGTTTGGTGACCATACATTTAGTATGGCTCCATCTATTTGGTGAATTAATCCTTTTATCATTCTGGGATGTACCTTTGTGTCTCACAGAATTGTATTTTCTTCAATATTTGCTTTTCTGATGTTGATATAATCTCTCTTGATTTTTTCATTAGTGTTGTCATGGTCTTTTTACATCCTTTTAATTTCAACCTGTTTCTATCAAACTTGAAGTCAAATTCTTTTGAGAGCATGGAATTGACTCATAGTTTTTATCCCACTTTGTTCATCTCTATCTTTATTTGGGGCATATCAACCATTTGTGTTTAATGTATGTAATTATTGATACGATAAGGCTAAGTGTACCATTTATTCTTTTTTGTTAATTGTAATCTATATTTTCTGATTTACCTCTATTTTTCTTTAGATTATCTGAAAACTTTGATAACTAAGTGTTAATTTATCATATATAGTTTGTCTACATTAAGTATAAATGTAGGTTTATAGTTAATCTACAGTATTTTAGTGTATTTACAGGACAGTGTTTTTAGTGTTGCTTTAGTTATATATACGTACATGTGTGTGTGTGTACATATATTTTGCTTTAGTATGTTGCTTTAGTTATTATATATATATATATGTGTGTGTGTGTATATATATATATATATATTTCTTCATATCAATTTCTTCTTTATTTATAATAGAATCACCTTAAATACATCAAACACCATATCGGGTTGTATAGTTTTTCCTCATCAAACACAATTTAGGAACTCAAGTAGTAAACCCACACCTTTAATCCTTATATT
Source organism: Ictidomys tridecemlineatus (assembly GCF_052094955.1). Classification (NCBI taxonomy): domain Eukaryota; kingdom Metazoa; phylum Chordata; class Mammalia; order Rodentia; family Sciuridae; genus Ictidomys; species Ictidomys tridecemlineatus. The sequence goes on from NC_135479.1 coordinate 120,251,525, forward strand.
GTTCTTTCTGCATCTCTGATTTCTAAGATTCTTTCTCAGAAATTCTTTTATTTTCCTAGCTTAGCAAACTTCCTTTAGCTCATTTTTCAGGGTTAGTTATCTATCGACAAATTAACCTAGTTTTACCTCAACTGAGAGAGAATGTCTTAATTCTCTTTTCCTTCCCTTCCTGGGGCTTATTTTAATTGGATACAGTATTTTGAGTTTAAAGGGTTTTTTGTTTTGTTTTTTGCACTTGAAAAAAAAATATTTCATTTTCCTTGCTCATGTTCCTAGTTTCTAGAAAGAAACTAGCTGTCATTTAAATTATTTTTCCCTCCATACATAAAATATTCTTCCTATATTGCTTCTTTCAAGATTTCTGTGTTCTTTTTCTTTCTTAATACTATATAAGATTTACTTCAATTATTAATCTATACATTAAAAAGAAAGTAAAGGGTTTTTTTGCCAATTTGCAAAGATATTAGTCATTTCTTCAAGTACATTTTCAGTTCAACACTCTTTATTTTCTTCTTCTTTGTGACTCTGATATTACAAATGTAAGAACTTTTCTTAAAATCCTACAACCTGATGGTATCTGTCTTGTTGTTTGCCCCAGTCCACATTGTCTCTGCTGTTCAGATTGGATAACATTTTTTAGAGATTTTTTATTTTTTTAATTTTTTTTTAGATGTTGATGGACCTTTATTTTATTCATTTATTTGTATGACATGCTGAGGATTAAACCCAGTGCCTCACACGTGCTAGGCAAGGGCTTTGCCACTGAGCCACACCCCAGCCCCAGATGGGATAACTTTTATTCTAACATTTTTCCCTCTCCCCTTGCTTTCTGTTGCTGAGCCAGACCTTCGAGTTTTCATTTCATTAATGTATTTTACAGTTCTAAAGTATCAATTTATTTCTTCATAACATTTGTGTGTGTGTGTGTGTGTGTGTGGCAGAGATTTTTTTTCTGTATTCTCTTTCATTTGTGTTATGTTCCTAATTGCTATAAAAACATTTTTATGATGGTTATTTTAAAATCTTGATAATTCTAAAATTTTTATCATCTTTTTTTGAGTGTATTAATGATCCTGTCAGATTGAGTTGCAAGTATTCTTGATTATTGGTATGATGTTATTTTTATTGAACTATGAACATTTCTCACTCTATTAGGAGCATGACTCTTGAGTCTTCTGTTATGGCTGACCCTTTTACTGCCAGTGAAGATAGTAATCCACATTTCTCACTAGGCCTCCTTCTTCATGGGGAAATCCTGGTGTCTGAGAAAGGTTGGGAGGAGAGCTCCACCTCCCTACTCTTAGTCATCCACCGATGGCTTGCTAGTTGGAGGATTGCCTTGTTATTACTCCCTGTGTAGCCTCTGGTACTTCTGGAGAGTGAGCATGGGGTGGCCTGGTTATCACACTTCCTCTGATGTCATTCTGGTGGGAAGGGGAACCAGCTCCTCCCTTCACTATCAAGCAGATGTGGAAGCCCAGCATCCCATGAAATCTTCTCAGATGTTTGAGGGAAGGGTAGGCTCATTATCACTGGCTGGGAATGAGAATTCCTGTCTCCCTATTCTAACTTCTCTGGTGTTATACAAATGGAGTTAGGGTGACCCTATAACCTGTAAGGTGCATAAGTAAAGGTGCCCAACTTGACCTTTGCCAGCATGGATGGGAGGGGAAGGCTGCAGTTTTTTCAGTATTTTTTTGATCAGGATAAAAGAGATATTGGGTAAAGATTTCTGTCTTTTTAGGGCTGAATCCTTTTCAGTCTTTTGGTTAAAGACAGTAGAATTTGGTTGTTTTTTGTTTGTTTGCTTTAATTGGGATGTTCAGACTGCCACCTTATTTTTATCTAATTCTAAAATATAATGAATCAAAGAGAAAATCCAAAAAACCCACCAAGGAACCACTTCTTAGTGCCCGAGTTCCCTATGCTGATTTTCTCTCTCCACTTTTAACATAATTTCTCATTTTGTTTGTGTGTATGTGTGTTCAGGGTTTTCAGTTATATTCACTGGGATGGTTAAAGAAATTCCATTTTCATGACAGCAAGAAGTTCATTATGATATTTTTATAATAATAAGTTATTGTTTCACTCTAAACATACATTTTTATGAAGGTTAAGTATTCACTGCCTGTTTTTCTTAAAAAGCAAGGTGCCTCTTAAGTCTTGTTTTACTACCTTCATATCTTTCTTATTTATTTATTTATGGATTTATTGGTACTGGGGATTAAATCCAGGAGTGCGTAATCACTGAGCCACAAACTCCGCCCTTTTTATATTTTGTTTTGAGATAGTGTCTTGATAAGTTGCTTTGGGTTTTGCTACTTTGCTGAGGCTGGCTTTGAAGTCATGATCCTCCTGCTTCATTCTTCCAAGCCACTAGGATTATAGGCATGAACCACCATGCCTGGCCCAACATAACTACTGACAGAACTTAGAGGAAACATATACTCTGTAGCACTACTACTTCTATTTAGACGCCTTATTGAAAATGCATATACCCATAATATTCCATTTGATATTGAGATCTTCACTTTGCTTGATTTATTTTTTTAAAAAGCAATTCCAGTTCTCAGCTCTTAAAAGCCTATGGATTCTTTTTTACTAGAAATATTAAAATGATAATTTTTCAACACATTAAAGCATATCTCCTTTATCTAATCATTGCTGAACCATTATTCCAAATGTCAACAATAGTGATATCAATTTGAAAATGTTTATTATATCAAACAATCATGTAAGTAGGTGATACTGTATCCAATTATTCTGAATTTATTTTCTCTAAATTTACTATTTTAATATCTCAACTGGACCAACAATCATTTATTGGTAAGAATATTATAGCTTACAATTTCAGCTTGCAATAGTTTTTAAAAATTTGAAGAAACACTCAAACACTGCTGGAGCCATCACTGATAGCTGTGTCTGTTTCAACAGAGGGCTTGGGCCTGTCTAAATAAAAATTTAATTTTCTGGGAGTAAATTCTCAGTATTCATTTACATTTTATTAAGGTATTTCTTCACTCTTTAGAGTGGCAGTTGAACTAGTGAGAAGTGCATGGGCTTTGAAATTTGACAGGTCAATATATAAAACCCTTTCCTATTATTAACATAACACTATGAATTTGTCTATAAAATGAAGGATAACTGTATTTGTTTTGTTTAATAGAGAGAGAAGCAAACTACTAGGTGCATAATAAAAATCAGAAAATCAGTTAATGATTATTGTTAAAATAATTTATTATAAAAACAATTTGGCAAATCTCTTTTGTGCCACCTTCTAGAAATTTGAGTTTTCAAAATAAATTTCTGGCATTAAAAAATATTTCTCTTCAATAGCTGATGCATGATAGCAAGTAAGTTCTATAGGAAGGTTGAAAATAATGTGCTTTAAAAGACAAAGGAAGGGCTATGATAATAACTCAGTCGTAGAGTGCTTGCCTCACATGCACGAGGCCCTGGGTTCAATCCCTAGCACCACACACACACATATACAAAAAAAAAAAAAAAAAAAAAAGACAAAGGAAGATAGTGGACAGGTGTCCAGGTGGAGCAGACCTGTAATCCCAGCACTCTGGAGGCTGAGAGGATCCAAGTTCAAGGCCATCGTGGGCAATTTAGTGAGATCCTGTCTCAAGATATAAAACAAAAAGGGCTGAGGATCCAGTACAGTGGCACACACCTATAATCTCAGTGGCCTGGGAGGCTGAGGCAGGAGAATTGCAAATTCAAAGCCAGCCTCAGCAATGTAGAGAGGCCCTAAGCTACTTAGTCAGACCCTGTCTCCAAACAAAAAAATGAAAAAGGGCTCGGGATGTGACTTGGTGGTTAAGCGCCCCTAGGTTCCATCCCTCGTAACAACAACAACAACAATAAAATGAACTGAGGGATGAAACTCTGTGGTTAGTGCCTATGCTCAATCCCTAGTACCACAAAAATAAAATAATTAAATACATATGAAAACATAAATAAGCCTGAGGATATATAGCTCATTGGTGAAATGTCCCTATGTTCAATCTCCCCTACACCTAAAAAATAAATTTAAAAAAAGGAAAAAAAGAAAAGAGGAAAAAAAAAAGGCAACATAAGACAAGATAAAGGAAGAAAAATCACATTTCTTATTTTTAAGCTTAGGGACATTTCAGGAAAAAAAATGTGACATATGAGCTTGGTTTTAAAGGTTAAAATTTTTTAATGCATTCATGGCACAAGTCATTCTGTTAAGAATGAGAAGTTATGTGTACAAATATTCTAAGGGTATGTTCAATTAACAGTGAATCGCATTGACTTAATTAGAACACAAGTAACATGGATTGGCATGAAGATCTGTAATGACAAAATGGGACTAGATTATTTTACTACTCATTTGGCAGTTAAGGGAGGCATCTTACAGATTCTAAAGCAGTACTATACCTAATAATTTATGATATTTTATCTAGATTGGCATATATTGTACATTAAAAGGATGATAAAATAGAGAGAAGGAGCTAAATTAAAACAACAACAACAAAGAAAAATCCCATATATAAATGCATGGGATATTTCACAACTTCTGAAGGGGAATTAGGAAAAAAGATAAAAACTAATCATAATGAAATATTAATTTATACAATCAAAACCAAACTATAAGGATGAGACTTACATCTATCTCTTTATCAACAACCTCTTTGTTGAATACTATTCCTACATTTCTAAATGCTGAAATGTTGATGAACATCTTGACCAAAAAGTTATCTTACCTTGGCAAACTTTTTTAATGTTTTATACATGAAATTGCTCATTCATTAGTTAATTCAATAAACCATTGGCGATTCTCTTATTCTGGCTATTTTATTGTTGTTGATGTTGGTGAAAGAACAGAGATAAATAACACATAGAACTTGCCCTCCAAAATAACTCATACTAGGAGTACCTATGTATATAATCAAAATGTAAATTAAAAACAGTGTGATGGGGATAATGGATTCTTACAGGTTGGTTGATGCCTGTATACTACTTCTCATTCACTGTAACATAGCAAGCCCATAAATAATGCATAAACACTCTTTTTCTCTAATATTTTCTTTTACAATGAGATCTTTACTGTAAATACAAACTAATTGGAACAAGATTTTAGACCTCATCGTAAAATATATAATTTATGTTATTATTTTCAGTTACTTCTTTAAAGGTGTTCATCATAAATCATTCAACTTCAGAAATGAAGAGGTGTTAAAGGAAAAAAAATGGTTCATAGTATCAGTGAATTTTTGTGAATCAAAAAACAATATTCACAACTTCATTACTTCATTCAACAAGAGTTTATTTAGTCCCTAGCTACATCAGACTTATTTTGAATAAAGTTGGGTAAAATAAGTCTTTTAAAATCATGTATTTCAAATCTCTGGTCACACAGTTCTGTGATATACTGCATCCATATTGGGGTAGGCAGAATTCTAAGATAGGCCCCAAGATCCCCATGCTTTCGTATGCAAGCCCTATAAAATCCCTTCACTATTAGTGTAGGCAGAGCAGTGGACATAATGAGGCACCATGTCCAGGATGAGGTCACTAATAAATTGACTGTGAAGTAAACAAAAGGAACTTAATTCTGAGTGGATCAAATTTAATCAGAACAAACCTTTAAGTACAAAATATGAGAAATTTTTGCTTTTCATATCGAAGATGAGGTAAAGGGCCATGTTTTGAGTGAAAATAATCACATGGAAAGGACCTCAGGGTGGCCATTGAGTGCTGAGAGCAGACCCTAGTTGAAATAAGGACCTCAGTCAGACACTAACCAGAAAATAAATTCTCTGCCCCAAACAAGTGAGGTTGGGAGAGAGATCCTGAGCCTTAGGTAAGACTGCATTCCTGGTTGATAACTAACTAAGGTGCATCTCAGTGACCTCCTAAGCAGAGGGTCCAACTAATGCATCTTCTTGAAGTCACTCATGACCAGATCAAGAGTGAGGTATAAATAGAGATTATGTTGCAGGTCCTGCTATCTTTGATGGAGGTGGGAAATATGATCAAAAGGATAGTGTGAGTTGTGGCAGGATTCTGTTATATCATATGTTGAATTCTAATCCCTAGACCTCATTATATGGAGATAGGGTCTGTAAAAAGGCAGTTACATTAAAATAAAGTTATGAGGGTAAGTCCTAACCCATTTAACTGATATTCTTATAAGAAGAAGCGTCAGGACACAGACACAGGGAGAAGATAGGCCAAGGAAGGAGTCCTCGGAAGAAACTAATCCTCCTGATACCTTAATCTCAGACAGCTAGCCTCTAAAATTGTGAGAAAATAAATTCTGTAATTAAGGGCATCTTGTATTTCTACTTTCATGGCAGTTCTATGAAGCCAGAAATAAGATCAATATTGATGGGACAAATGTGGTAGGATACAGGCTTTGATCCTCATGGGACCCTGAGTAAACACATCAAACTTGTCTGCCCATACTTTCACATTAGCAGAACCAATTGAAGGGCTGCTTACAACAGAAGAATAGAGGCCGCTATGGCTCCCACTTCCTTCCATTCTGATATTTTTGCCCATTGAAAGTGAATTTTTTCTTTATACTAATTTTCATGAGTCACTTATTTTGACACGTTATTGGATATAAGAGACGATGTCTTGCTCCCAGAAAGCATACCATCATATATTATTCAAATACTTCAGAAGAACTTAGATGATTGAGTTTGGAAACAAAAAAATTATTTGTTTGAAATATATACTATATACTTTGTTTGAAATATATACTATAGCTACTGTTTCAGGCTAGCTAAGAAAATAGCATAAGTTTCACTCCTTATTCTGGAAAAAAAAGTTCCTATCATTTTAAAAGTCCTTTATAAGCATAAAGATAAGGTCTTCCAGTATCCAGTCTTCTAAATGCTCTTTCGGGATTTCATCTGGGCTACGTGGGCTCTCATACCTTTAAAAGGAAAGATAAACTCCTTGAAATATATTTTCTACCTATTAGATTTGTATTCATGATTTTCTCCAAGATGGAAAACAGTTTTCTTGATTTATTCCTATGGTTTGAAGCTAAAACAATGTTTCCTTTGTAAAGGAACTTAAAGAGTGGGGTCTATATTGAGAGAAAAATAGTTGAGAAATGAAAAATCACAATCCAGTCACAAAGTTGGAGAATATCGGGAAATTTTGAAAAACTTTGAGGGGGGTGGATATACACATATTTCTGCTTATGTATGTACTACTGATAATGATATTAAATGTTTCTTATATTTAATACCACAAGACACATTTAAGGTTAGTGACTCTGATATTGCAAGAGAAAGCAGATTTCTTCAATTAAAGGAAGCTCATTATCAAAATGTGCAACAGGGCCTTAAATTGGAAAGTTTAGAAGAAGGCATTAATCTATAATAGATATTTTATTCGAAAGTAGGAATTCATAAATTTTTTTAAAAATAGAAACCAAAAATTGCTTATATGACCTTGAACCCTTTTATTATTAGCAGCAGTACAGAAAGGATAAAAGACCGGAGGGGATTTCTTTGGAAAGAGTCGTTACTGTTTCAACCTCTATTCTACCACACATGCACAGTGTATCTGAAGTCTCCTATGATTGCAGAGTACAGAGCTATAGCTTAATATTAAACTGGACTTTGAGGACAAGTCAAAAGATATAAACACAGGAAAGTAACATGGGACTTGTGGTAGAAATTTCAGTCCACAGTCAATTTTTTAAAACCTAGGGGAACCTCAGGGGGCTAATTAGTGGTCCCCCCCAGGAATAGTGGTTAGAAATTATTAGTTCTGATCAATTTAAGAAGAGGTTCTGCCCACATAAAAAAAGTCAATTTGGAGACACTCAACCAGAAAAACTCCAGAAAATTCACAAAAGTGTTCCCATGTGAAGATCACTTTTAAATATTTGCAAGACTCAGAGAAAGTAAAAATCCTTAACACTGATTCGCTTGCTACAAAAATGGAAAGATCCAAAAAAAGGATTTATGTGCTAGGGAAGGAGGAATAATGACATGTATGCAAAGAGAAAGGTCCACAGCTCTTGTCCCATTGCAAGAAGCCAGTTCCAAGCAGGTCTCTGATTGCAGAACAATAAGGGAGAAAATTATTGACTTGAAATGTAGCTGAACTTCTGGTTGTCACATGGAACACATTTTTAAAAACCACTTAATTGAAACCATATTTGCTGTATAAAGTGATTATAACTTTTTTTTTCTCATCAAGAATGATAAGAAAATTTATAGGACTTCCTGAGTTTGTACTAGAGGCAGACACATGGTTGTATCCATTATCAGGGATCAAAAACCGAACCATAAAAATCAAGTGGCTTTTATGATTTGAATCCTGCTTCTTTTATAGGTTCATAATAAAATAAAAAAGAACTAGAAACAATCTAAACAGCTACAGAGTCAAGCTTGGCTACAAATCAGGTGGCCTTGAGATTTCAAAATGAGTAGCAGCTCATTTTCAATTTCTCCAGTGGTCAGGTGGTCAGAAGGGAATGTCCTCGGCTCAGTGACACAATGGCCTCAGATGTTCTGTGTTGTTTCTGAACCTACTTTCTGTCTAATGCATTTTATACTTAGTTTGTTGGCTTATTCAGGGCACCTGTGCTGTCTGCTGTCTTCTGTTTGCTCCTTCTCTGTGAGTACCTCTGTGCTGTGCACTCTGTTGTGAGTCAGCCTCTCTCAAACCCTCCAAAAGCCAGGATTTGATGGGGAACCCAATCCCTATTTATAGCCTCCACTTGTGACAAGAATCCTCACTGTAACTCAGTTTATGGGCTGATGTTATACCCAAAGTTTCCCAAACTCATTTTACTTTCAAGCTCTTTTTATTTTCCTAACATTTATAGAAGTTCTTAAAGATCTTTTGTTCACATAAGTTGCATACATGGATAGTTATTGTATTATATTTTAAAAATGAAATTTAAAAAACATATTGAAAACAATAATAATCCTTTGCATATAAACATACAAGTGTGTTTTTATGAAATAGAACTATAATTTCCAGAACAATGTATTTAGAAAGAGGAGAGGTATTATCCAGTGTTTTTCATGTCTCTTTTATTGTTTAGGTTCTCATATCACTCCTGAATTCAGTTAGTTGGGATATACTGTTCTGAAAGGAATGTTGGAAGGGGACTGAATACCACAGTTATCTGCAAAATCCCTAAGACCAGATAGGATTAGACTTTGGTGCCTTAAACTTTCAGCATGGAATGGCAGCTCTGGTGCCTGGGTCACATGCTAAAGATATAAGAGAAAAAAGCACTTGACTAGTTCCCTGGCACAAGGAAGCAAAGCGGTCTAGCCTCACACAGATGTGATGTTGGAAATGTTGGAAATGAAAGGACCTAACCAACCTGTTGAAAATGTTTTGAGGACTACTAGATCCTTGGACAAAAATGTGATCCAGTCAGCTTTAGAGAGGGATCAGGACACTGAGTTTCAAAGCATGGCAAGTTATGCATAAAAATATTTCCGGGTACCCATCCTTATGATGACTCTTAGAATTTTGAAGGTCCTCAGCATACATCACATGTGTAATCTGATAAGTGGATTTTACAGAGTCCAATGTACCCAGTTGAATGTAGGTAACAAGTATATGTGTTTCATATAATAAGCACTTACATACATATACAAATATATCCTTATACATATATAAAAATACCTATGTATATGTAAAAATGTATTTTAAGACTGTCAAAGCATAATATTTTATTACAGTGATTACACAGGATATATAATTACATATAATTATGTACCTCTATATTACTTATTTATACAGTTTTAAAAATAGACATAGTACAGTTATATAAACTCTAGGCAATATTCACTCTACCCTTGATAGGAGAGCAAACAGAATAGCAAACAGTTTGGAAGACTGGAGATAAAAACTCAACTACAGATCCATGGACACCATCCTTATGTTTTTTGTCTTGCCACTTTAAGTCTCATTGCTAACTTTTTGTGTCAATTTTTTTAAAGTGGTAGAACTGGAGTCCACAGTCTCTCAAGCACTTGTCTGTTCTGAAACTTAATCATTTCATGAATCAATCAGTTCAGTGAAGTGTGTGCCTCAAGGAATGGGAAATCTGGGTGCAGGTTAATTTGACAGTGCTAAATCTCCTTCCTCAGATTCATACTCTAGTGATAATGTATGATAATGAATCGATTAACTCCATAAAGCTTTTTTGGTTAAAACTAACATAATGCATAAAATTAGTTAAGATGTAGAACACTCTGGAAAAACTTAAAATAGTATTCACAGTTAAAGTATTTTATGCCAATTAAATCTCATAATATTTCATCTTATTCTTTCCTTATCTGGCCATACCTCAGACCTTTTACCTAAGCATGGTATGGCCTTGGCTTACGCCACGTTTGTAAGTGACCACAGTTTTCTGAAAGACTTGTCACCAGCCTACAGCCATGAGTGTTATTTTCAGGCAGTGATTTCTGGTTCTGAGAAATGCTTTTTTTTTTTTTTTTCTGTTCTCTTAGTACTTGACAGCTTTGCTTCCTTGTGCCAGGGAACTAGTCAAGTGCTTTTTTCTCTTATGTCTTTAGCATGTGACCCAGGCACCAGAGCTGCCATTCCATGCTGAAAGTTTAAGGCACCCGAAGTCTGATCCTGTCTGGCCTGAGGGATTTTGCAGGTAACTGTGGTATTAAGTGCCCTTCCCACATTCCCTTCAGAAACTGACAGCCAATAAGGAAAAGGCTTTAGGGGGAAGGCTGACATTTTGGAAACAACCAATTGAACAGTCATAAAAGAGAGACTTAAAGATAATTTTCAGCACAACTTTCTATGACAGGCAAACTTTGAGGAACTTTTCTTGCCACAGCCAAGAAAGGAGTTTAGATTTGATGTCTTCCACATGAGGAAAAGCTAGATGTCTCATAAGGGAAAAAAAAAATTAAATGTTTGAAACAGGATATATGCAAATTAGTGCTTAGAAAATGAATCCAGAATATATGCTACTCAGTAAAACTTGTCAAACAGAGAAAAAAAGCACAGGGACAAGTCTTAAAGTAACTCTTAAATCATTATACTAATGATCATTTAATTAGGTCAAGAGAATTTTTGCTTATTTTCAACATGAAATTTTTTTCTTATATGATTGGACTTCATAATTTATTTTTAACTTGATGCCTTTGCAAAAATATACTTTATACTGCTTTCATTATTCTATTTTTGATACTTGAAAAATTAGAGACATTGACATCATTTTAAATTAAAAAAAAAAGGCATCTTACTCTTTGCAGATTTCTCTTGTGCATTCCCAGCTTGTGTTATGTACAAAACTTCTGTTGACATCCATGAAAGGTCTACACTTAGCATACATGATGTAGGTCAACATGTCTTATACCACATTTGGGGTGCAGGTCTGAGAATTATACTGCTTGTGAGTACTTCTGAACCAAATTCTGAAAGATCTGGTGGTTTTGTTTGGCAAAGAATTGAGCAACAAATCTCTAGGGTTTCTTTTAGGAGTTTTCCTGAAAGAAATATTTTCTGTTTATGAATGTGACATTTGTAAATGAAAGTCAAGCATTAAGTGTTTCTTGAGGTCCACATTCTTCTTTCATATCCAGAAGATCTGAAGAACAATATGGGCATTAGATATATTTTGGAAATAACCAGTACATTTCAATATAAATAGATCACTGTGCATATTTCAATATGCTGGTATTTCCAAAATATATCTAATATATTATGGAAATACCAGATCAATACCAGCATATTTCCCTAATGTAATAAAAGCATTCTTTAGGCAACATGATAACTAACATTCTACTTTATTGTTAATAAAATACTAACTATTCTTTATTGAATTTTTACTATGCTCTAGCAGTCTTTACATTCCCACAACAAAACTGAGGTCCCATTTTTCCAGTTCTGAACCTGAGAAATCAAGTAACAAGAAAACAACTCTTAACTCTTTTGGACAACCACACAAAATTAATGTATTATAGGTAAAAATAACCGAGTACAGAATCCACAATCTCATATGATGAATGAAATGATAAAGTGAGATTATCAACAGTAAATACAGTTAGTATATTATCTTGTAGTTATATTTTTACTTAAATCTTCAATGTATCATTGAACTGCTGGCTACTACTCTCAGTCAGGTCACACATCACATCAAAATAGTGATTTTAATAATTTTTACAAAGAAATACATTGTTCCTCTATTCTCATATTTCTTTCTTAGTTTTATATTTTAGTAATTATAATACTACTCAGATGTAGCAACTACTTTACAGGAAGTATGTATTATCTGAATAAATTATGATGTGTTGAATAGAACTGCAAGTAGAGACAGGATAGATCATTTTATTTTTACCAATGGACATAAAGTAATTTATAACCTATGCCTGTGTTTACTAGGGGTTGATAAAATACAGCTATGTAGATTGAAGACTTTTTAAGATATAAATAAAAATGTGCACTGTGCATGTGCATCTAAATATTTATACAGTCTCCCAAATGCAAAATAGATCATATGCATACTTGGCTTTATATTTGACCCATGATGTGAACTTATTTATCATCTAGTGAAGCATTCATTGAAATTCCTGCCATTATGATTGGAAAAACAAAGCAACTTAACACGTGGTTCTTACCCTCAGGGAGCTAAAGAGAAAGTTTATAGAGGTTTACTTTAGTGCATTGTCCCATGACAGAAAACTTTGAACCTTTAGAATTGCATGAATGTGGAATTAAATGCCTTTGAGGCAGAAAGCTTCTTGCCATTGAATTTCCTCATTCTTTCATTCATTTTTTTTTCTTTAAACAAAATTTTACATGAACACCTGTAATTAGAGTATCATATTCCATCCCAGTGAAACCAGAAGAAACATAAACTGAGTTGTTACTTATATCCCAAAGTATTCACTTTCTGGGAAAGAGGGCATAATGCTGTGGGAAGAACAGCTTTTTTTTAATTTTTTTTAAAATTACAGCAGAATGCATTACAATTCTCTGATATAAGAACATAGCATTGGAGTTAAACAGATTTAAGTTCAAATCCTGGTTGTTCCATATTGTCCCTGTGTCCTTGAACCATTTACTTCTTGAAGTTTTTTGTCCTTTGCAATGAAATAATAATAATTGTGGATTTAATATTAGTGTTTTTGAAAGAGAAAACTTGAGTGCCTTGTTTTCATCAAAAAAACAAAAACAAAACAAACAAACAAAAATAAGATTATATTGTGATAGATACACAGTATCTTGTTGAGAAGCTCCCACCTCTAACAAAACGTTCATCTAATACTATGGCTGTACCTGCTTTCCCTTATATCCTAATCTGTTCTTACCCATTTCTATTTCTCATATGTTCTAACTTAAATTTTAAGTCAAAAGATGATTTTGAATTATAGAGTAACACTGACTAAATCTTGGCCCTTTTATTTTTTATTTTTATCTTTTTAAAAAATTCTTTCCCTCTTGTGCTCAAACAGGCACATCCTCTATGTGTTATAAATCACGCAACTTTATTTGATGATTGCCTTTTGATCTACTGTACTTTAGATTATGCGTGTGTGTGTGTGTGTGTCTGTATATATATATATATATATATATATATATATATATATTCATATCTATGTTTCCTGCAGTGCCTTTTCTTGACTCTAAGCCCTTCTTTGGTTAACTGAATATAGCAACTGACAACAATTCTGAATTTCAAACTAAACTTTTATGGAACTTGAGGTAATAAGGAGAATTTAGAGGTTATAAGGAGAATTTGGAGGTCACATTCACTGCCATGACTGTAACCCATGTTTTCCTGCCAATTTGTGCTACTCTCCATGTATCAAATTTATACTTATAAATAGAAGTGCTGAAGGCATGGAATGATAAAATAGTACATGCAAACCACCCAACTGTTCAATCAGTGTTTGGTACACAATATCTTTAAAAACTACCAATTACTAAGAATCAGCATCAATTAAACATTTACCATGCACAAACATTAATCAGCTATATATTTTACATCAATTGTTGCAACAATTACATGAAAGAAGCCTTATTTATAAACCCATTAAAGAAATTAGGCAACCAAGGCCAACAAATGTTAAGACAATAAAACTAGTGTAAGTGGAATAAAACAATTAAATGCAGAATCCATTTTTGAAAGTGAGCAAACTTTCTGCTTAGATCAGCTGTTTCTAGGCATTTTGAAAAGATTGATGTCAATCTTCTGGCTTCACTCTTATAGAAAAATGACATTTGATTTTGAAGTTTGAAAGAAGTCTGGTCTCAATAGAAGTGTGTTGTATGCAAGAGTGTTCATGAATGGCTTAGAATGCTTTTCACAGTCCCTATTCCTTCTAAAATTAGGACCTGGGAAACTTTTCAAAGACATGAACTTCATGTATGGGATCTACAGGTCAATAAGACCATTCCTGCTCCCACACCATAGTAACCTGGCAACTCTTTGTGTCTTTTACTTATATATGGGGAGGTTGTAAAGTAGTCTGATATCCAGTTTTCATGGCAAAGCACATTAGGAAGGCATGTGAACCAAAACCAAAATCTGGAATAGATAGCAGATAGTAAGACTCTATCATAAAACTTTCAAAGTGTAAGCTCTGCTGGAGAATATTCTCCATAAAACAATCCAAACTCTCCACAAAGGGTAAATAGAACATATATACAGGAAATATTTTACTTTCTAGCATTTTTCATAACTTCAATATTTTTGAATATATGGGAATATGTTTGTAAAAGCAAAGAGGACGCCACTACAAAATAATTATCACACAAGGATATGGAATTTCTAGAGCAATTCCAGAGAAATTATACACTCAGACTAAAGATTGGGCAGCTCTTTTTCTTTCTCTACTCCCTGCCTTTGCTCTGAAGAGCCAAGAGGACATTGAAAAAAACAGTACTATGATAAACTAAGATGATCTGTATTAGGACTGACAATGATGCTCTCTGAAACTTAAAATGATGAACAAAGATAAGAATCCATAAACCTACAATGCAAAAATTCACTTCAAATTTCCTGTTTCCTTTTCTGATGAATACTGGAAGACTGAGCTTGAAACAAACACTTGTACTGTTGAATAACAGTATTACGTGTATGCTGTCCCAATGACAAGCATAACTAGACAATCAGCAAATACTAAATAATTTAGAAAACTAAAACTGTTAAGGGGCCAACCCCCATAGTTGGACAAGGAACCCCACACTTTAACTGGTGCCCTGCATTAGCATGTCCACTTACCCTGCTGAGTACCATATTCTACTGCCTAGTCATCCACCATACAATCCTTGCATCCTGATTTTTCGGTGCAAAAAGTTTGATTTATAACCATTCATAAGGTAATTATAATTGTTGCATGGTGTAATTCTATTCCTGGAGCCAGCTAAAAGGTATACAGAGCTGCAATATATTCACCAGTAGCATATGGATGTTCATTTGTCTTCTTGAGCACTGCCCACAGGAGCCTAGAATTCTCAGCCCAGGGAAATTGTTAGTATATTTCCCTAAGCTGACTTGCATGGTTTATTTGGAGTGCTGAAATACTAACGGTAAACACATATATGTGGTGTTGTGTCCTATAATGCAACTGATAATAAAACCAATGATAATGGTGCAGAATCTTCAGACACAGAAGACTATTTTTAAGTCCATATTTCACAACACTGTAGTTAATTTTTTCAAGTGTAATATTTCAACTGTAATTAATCAATCAAGAACAATCATTATGTTCCACCACACCCAGACTGGAAAAATGATCACTAAACTGTAAAGAAGAAAAGATGTGCACTGATCTGGACTACTCCATTTGAACTTATATTCATGATTATTCCATGCATCCTAATCTTGGACCAAAATCAATTTGGTAGTAAAGCATTTTAAGTAACACTGTCACATTCAAAAGTACGAACTTTTGGATAATGGTAGCACCTCACATTTTTTGAAAAAAAAAAAAAAAAGGCATAAAATCTGCAATGATTGTGTGGTGAAAAAATGTGTTATTACGTCCTCTAACACATTTACACATCTTTTGTTATATTTCCTCAATTAAAAAAAACATTGATATCTGCATGCCCATACTCAAGGAAAACTTGTAGAGTTTTGCTATCAATGACAGCATTTTTTTTTTTTAGGTACAGCAATAATGCAGAACCACTTAAATAATGGAAGAGAAAAAATAATCATTATGCCTGTCCTTTCTTTTCAAGATCATAAATGTAATAGAATCTTGCCTAATGATGTATATTGCCAAGAGTCCTTTCTCCTGCTCCCCTTTGTGTTCCAATTTATGGTTCTGGAACTACTAAAAAATTAGCAGGGTATGTACAATAGTTGAAGATGAGAAAATATTTTTATGTTAAACAATTTCTATTATTATTATATAAATTTTGTTCTAGCCAATTGGACTATGGGTACTGTGGAGTTCAATACCAATTCTATATATTGGCAACTTGCTAAACTTCTGAGTGCCAAATTTATACATAATTTTATATATATAAGGGTTATTAAAATTTAATTACATTTTTAATAGATAAAATTAGAATTTCTGTTGCAATCAAATAACTTTGAATCAATAGTTTGATATTTATTATTATTTGGTGTTAATTCAAATTTAAGGAATAATTTTAAGTATTTTAGATGAAAAATAGATTTCTAGGAGTTTATAAAAAAGTAATTTAACTTTCAATATTTATTTGAATTTAAATTTTTGCCAAACACAAATTTTTACAATTAAAATACAATTGCATTTTAATTATTAATCATTTATATCTCAGATTTTCCTACAAAGAAACATCTATTAAATATTTGTGGCTTCGAAAGCTACATATAGTCGCTGCTGCATATTACATGGGCCAGACTTTTTCTGGTAGCCCGAGTTCACTGACTTTTGCTTTAGGTCACTACCATAAGTATAAAGTATAATGTATGATCATCCTGATTTGAAAATAAAATTACTGGTTTCATACAAGGCAAGGTCAGTCTAAACATTGCTGGTTCACAAATAGACACAGACATGGATACACAAAAGAATAAATATACAGTAATCTGACATTTTTACCAATGTTAGTTATATGAAGACTTAGTAGAGCAACTTTTTCAAAGTTGCCTTTCTGAAGTATAGTTGATATAGTAAAAGAATGGGTTATGCAACATTTAACAGTTTGCTAAATTGATTTATAATTCCTAAATATTTACTTATATGGTGTGGGCCTACTTTATATCCTTGTTATGGATATAACAAATGATAAGGAAAAAATTGAAGCCAATGAGTTCAATAGATAGAATTAGTATACAAGAAGAAATGTTCAATAGGACAAAAAAGCCTAAATAACAAAAGAAGTATAAATAATTTTCTCAGAGACATTTGAGAGCATGTTACATCCATAATACAGGAGGCTCCTATGGAAAAATGCTCAGGGAAAGTTAAAATTAATTATCAGGATTTAAAAAATGATAAATGGATTCACAATTCCATGGCCTTCCAAGCCTTTGTAAACTAAAACAGTATAGAACTTCTTGTTCCTTTGATTCCCTAATACCGTGTACTTAATGCTAGCTATGTTATTATTCATGATGCTTCGTCAGCTATTTGGCTTTCAGTGACTCTCCAAAAGCTGTTTACTATGCTTTGCTTATGTCTTAGTGTATGCAGGAAAATGTGAATAATTTAATATCTGATCTTGTTAAAATTATGAGTTTGAATTTTGTAGTAAAAATTCACCATAGTTAGCTTATCTTTCCACCATGTCTTCTCATAAACTATTTGAGTCAGCATCATATTTCTGAAACTTAATTTTTTTGCCTAGGCAAGGGCCCTGTGGGTAGAGATGAAAGTTTCCATTCACATAAAGGATTCTTGTAACTTATCTGTTAGGGCTGAAGACTAGCTTGGGAGAGCATGACATGACCACATAGACTCAAAATGAAAGAAGATGTCAACCATAGTGGCCCATTGTCACTGTAGAACAATACACTTGATGATATGTGAATCTGGTAGGCAGGTCCATGCCTGGGAACTGCATTACAGATAGTGCAGGGTCTTTGGAAAGTATAGTTACCCTATTGGATGCTACTTGTGAGAGTGTACAGAGTCAAGGCTACTTACTACTTCCACTGTCACTCCCAAGTATTATAGATAAGAGACAGCACAGATCATCAATTGGTAAGAGTTGTGGCATGGACTTAGAGATTTGGGTAAAGTCTAAGGCGGATCAAGACACCATTATTAACCTAGAGTCCTGGATTTGTTCTGTGGCCAATGGGAGTGAGTGTCTCATGAAGTCAGCATGATATCACCTTTCCAGTTGTGCTTTTTCAAACAAAGCAGTGAACTATGATATACAAGTATTCGAGACAGTGGAAGTCATAAATTCACCAGACTACCTTCCTGGAACAAAATTCCAGATTCTTTTTCACAACTAGGCTCATAAATGTTCTGGCTCAGGTTTGAGATGTTCCACTTAGCTAGCTCTTCCCATCCTAGTCAGTTCCAAACACTGGAAGAAAACTTGTAAGTTTAAGGAAGGCATATCCAGCAGGTAGAATCCTGGAATACTTCCAAGCTGGGGAAACCCAGAAATCTCAATAAATCATGACAAGATAACATGGTGTGGAATTTCCTGAAGTTCAAGACTCAGGGAGAAAAAGTCTCCAACTGCTTGGATCTAAATCCAGTATTGCCTTCAAGGAAGCACTAAAGGTTTTCTGTTTTCTTACATAATCCATGGAATGGATAATTAAACTTCTAACCTCATAAATATCACCACCACCACCCCCCAAAAAAATAAAAAATAAAAAAACCAAGCCCCTTTTTGATACCAAAGCAATCTCTGTATTCAATAAATAAGAAATTTTGATGGGCTTAAACCTTATAGAAATGGAGGAGTTGCTGGGGGAAATGGTGACCTGAATTAGGGAAAAGAAGGAGCACAGAAATAGACACTGACTTGTTTTCCTCAAGAACTAGCATAGATGGACAAATCAAAACATTTAGGAAAAGCAAATAAACCTACCATGATAAACTGCTGCAGTGGAACCATGAAAGAGGTGCTATGAAGAGTTCTGTAATAACCTCTTTTCTCTGGGTCTGTGGGTCTATGTCTGAGCATCGGATAGTGAGCTGAGAGTTCCTATTAGTCATCATGGCTCCCAGCCAGAAGGACTAGCTGAGCATGGAGAAGAAAGAGAAGACAAGCTGGAATTGAAGAGGCTTCACTGAGGTTGCCCAGCATCATATTTGATCACAATGTCTTTCTCAGACATATGTTGCTCCCACACCTTTACCTTCCACGTGTAGTAGAAGTTCTTTTTTGACCAAATCTAACCTAGGAATTTAAAGAAAGAATATATTGGAAAATGTAGTTCCTGGCTTAGTAAAGTCAAAACAGTACAATCCAGCTTGCCTGATACAGGCTGAAAGCAATGACTAATGTTCTTTTATCACTCTATTTCCTCTAAATGTTATCTTTTGCCTGCTCTTTTTGGAAAATTATTGGTGACTTTCACCTTTTATCTTGTCCTTCCCTGGGAAGACAGAGTTTATTTCCTTCAAAAACTGTAAGAATTTTTTTTTTTCTGCCAAATTGTATCAGCTTTAACAGGCTTGCAAGGGTATCTCTGAACCACTCACTGTGTCTAATGGAATGGAATATTCTGTTTGGCCTAGAGAAATCAGTACCCATCATTGTAGCTGGTAATAAGACCAATTCTATTCAAATACCTGGAACATCAATATGTTTGTGCAGAAAGATTTTCATTGTCCATGTACACAAACTGACTTAGGATTGAAGAGAAGTAGTACTGGGTTGTGACACTAACTGAAAAAAAGATTTCAATGCTTATCAACAGGTAATTTACCATCAAAAGGGTAAAGTAAGCAGCATACAAGGTGAATGTCAACAAATGAACGAAATATATATGTGTACATCTTGATGAAATTTTGGGATACTAAACAGAAAAATAAAACATTAAAAATTTCAACACAGGGAAAAATAAAATGCCTATGTAGAGAAAAAGATTAGAGTGCCATCAAATGTCCAAATGACTATGTTTGATATTAGTAAAAAATGGAAACAATCTTTAAATATTTGAGAATTTTAAGCACACTCCCTAAATAAAATTCACATATGCAGGCAATATACAGATAATTTTGGATATGTAAGAATTGAGAAAACTACCAACAATTGTATTACTCCAGGATGTGGTCCAGGAAGAAAAATTGGATTAAAGAATGGAGATATAGGCTAAATAAAATAGTGCTGCAATTAGTTATAAATACATAATTATTGAATTACTTATAATTCAGTTATTACCAATAAGTAATTACTAATTATTAAAATATAAGGAAGGGTTTTTTTTTGGTAATAATTCTCAGAAGCTGTGTTTGACAATATGGAGAGAACTGGTTTGTTATTGGGGCTATGCTATTTGATTCAAAATAATTGTGTTACTTCTAGTATGGTATCATAAAACACAGTAGCAGAGACATCTAAAGTCAGCCTTGACTGTTTTCCCCTAAAACTTCAATAGATTCACCCATTCTTTTCTGAGAAAGGAAGGGTTAAAATGGAATCCCTTATTCTAGTCATATTACACTGTATTTACCCACTACTGATTGAAAGATTATGCTAAGGGACCATGAAGTGACAGTGTATGTGAAGGGTTTCTATAACATACTATTTAGTGCTTTTTCCTTCTTAATTCATTAGTAATCAGCTAACTTTTTTTTTTAGATAGTGAATGTTCCTTCAGTAGAGCAGAATCCTGGGGAGTTTAATTGTAATAAATGTTTAGCCTCCCTTACCCCTTTTCTCTTTCTTATTATCTAAAAGAATGAGTTTACAGTCAAGTGGGAAAATATGGAATATTTTCATAAAAAGAGTAATAAAAATACAGAGTCAGGCATGAAAATGGTTAAGAGTATTACAATATATGCTACAGCGATGGACACTTTCAAATTATAGTTAGAGCTTTTTTTTTTTAATTCTCAATATTAACATTCAAGATTTGTGAGACTCAGCAAGTGTTGACTTTAAAAGTGCAATCAGGGCAGGGATAGAATAAATATCATTCACTTTACTCCCCTTCTTCCCTGTGCGAATACTTAAAGAAGATCCTTTTCATGCTTCTAAAATGGACAGCAGTGATTTATTTCTGTATTAGTGGGTTTCCCATCTTCCATATCTTTTGTCTTCATTAGGTCACATTAACTCTCTAGTTGTCTCAAGTAAGGCCTTTGCCAAGATCTATTGTAGCTTCAATAAAAGCAGGAAAAGTCTTCTATGTCTAATTTAAGAACACATATTTTATGTTTGTAGTTAGTTTTCTCAATGGTATAGTCAATAAAAATAGCTAAGCAACTACATTTAAAATTTTTCTTTAAAATAAAGAAAATACCCCTGACACATACACGCACACAGCAACACATTCATTTGCACATAATTCTTCTATATAAATCTTTCATATGAAAGTAAAAAGAAAAACAACAGTCAAGAATTTTAAGTGTTTAAATATTTATAGTTAAATCTGTATCTTGGGAGATAGTACATAGGTCGTGTACTTTGTATTTATTGAAAAACTACTATAGTTTCAACTCTTTAATGATACATTTTTCGAAATGTGTTATTTTTCACATCTGATTCATTTCACATCGAATAAAGCATGTTTCTTCTGTTCTTTACCTTACTGTGACAGTATATAAATGAGATCTTTTTTTCAAATCTGTATACAGGAAAGCATGCTGTGCCATGATCCCTACACTGTCTTGTACTTTTCGCTACAGAATTAGTTAAAAAAAATGACCTGTTGTGTTGAATCACCACTTACCATAAAAATGAAATTGTGAGCTTTATTGTTTTATGCATATAATACTATATATTAGTTAATTGTAGCAAAAAGCTAGTTTATACTTTCTAAACCAGAAATATTGAAATTCTGCTTTATTATATCAAATAATTTAATGAACTCTTCAAAAAAGGATATGGCATATTTAAAAGTAAAAAGGGAGAGGAATTGAAATATCCATCTTCCTGAGGGACAAAAGACTGCTGGACACCTGGAAAATACTTCTCAGAAGAGCAAAACAGCTAGACATTATATTTTCACTCTGTAGAGTTCCTAAAACAACTATATTATCACAGTCTGTGTTTTTCTTACTTAACTACTGCTTTGTAACAAATGATTCCCAAACTTAGTGGCTCATTATTCATTATTTCTCATAAGTCTGTGAGTTGGGTGAGTGTTCAGCTGGGTGTCCCTTTGATGATCTCACCCAGGAATCTCTTTATATGAAGACATCAGGAAGGCTGTCCAGGGTTGGAGAATCTGGCTAACTCCACTCACATATCCAAGGTCTTGCTAGTCTCCCTTTCCACTGTCATTATTTGGGAGTCTAGTGAGCCATTATAAATAGGGAAAGGAGGAAGCTAGGAAAAATTCTGAGGGCTAGTATTTAAAATCTATGCAGAGTCAGCCCATTTGTCAAAACAAGTCACAAGTTCAGTCCAAGTTCAATAAATGGGAAAGTAAACACCATCTTGCACTAGAAGGAACTACAAAATATTGCAGTAACATGTTTCAATTTACAGTCAATCTATCTCTCTTCCTCTATTTTTTTCCTTTTCCGTTTCATTTGCATATTACTAACAGTAACAAAAGACTGACTTTAATGTAATGGGAGGGTTAGCAAACTTTTTGTATTAAAGGTTAGAAAATATTTGAAATTTTAAGAAGCCTTAAGGTCTCTGTCATAAATATTCGAACTCTACTTCTACAGCATAAAAACTGTGTTACAGTAAAAATTTATTCATCAAAACAATAGCTGGATATGATGATGGGTAGTTTGCTGACCTATGGTTTCAACATTTGAATTATTTCCCCCAAAAGAGAAATCCTTGTACCAGCACCTCAAACTGTCATCATATTTAGAAATAAGGTAGTTGCAATATAGTTGGTAAAAATGAGGTAATGTTGAAATAAAGTGAGTTACTAATCCATTGTGACTGGTTCCATTATGGTAAGATGGCCATGTCAAGACACAGAGATGAAGGGAGAGGTAGAACCTAGAGAGGAATAGCTGTTTCCAGAGAATGCCAAGTGTTGCCAGCAAACCATCAGATGCTAGAATTTTAGAAGGATTCTTGAAATGGTACTGGAGATTGTTCTTCCTGACGCTTTGATGTCAGATTTCTGCTTCTAGAACTGTAAGACAATACATTTCTATTGTTTTAAGCAATCCAGTTTATGGTAGTTTGTTACAACAGCTTTAGGAAACTAATAGGATAATACTGATGAATTACAAATTTAATTGTTTTTTTACTCCCCCCCTACTTTATTTCCTGATTGTTTTTGAATTCCAAGAAATACCCACCTTCCTGAAAATACAGTGAATTAAAACTTTGAGCCTTTTCTTCCCAGTCATCAATGATGGTTTTTTTTCAGGGCTTTGTTAGTGGATGGTATCCAGTATGATAACATCAGTTCTTCTCAAGGGTCCACAAGTGATCCTTTTGAGCATAGTCCACACTTTCTATTTAACATTTCCATTTCCACAGAAATCATGAATACATTTATTTAAAAAAATATTTCTCAAGTTACTTGATTTTTGTAGTAGTCTACTTTTTTTTTTTTTTTTAATCTATAACCAAGTTTCATCTGGAACATCAGCATTTTAAAAGTCAGCCCAGGAATGTTGAAGCTGGTATTCGAAGCCTGGAGCTTTTATCTATTAACTTCTTCTTGATTTGTGTTTTCGTGTTTCAGAGGCTTGACAGTGAATCCCAGCATCTTGTAGAACAGAGTGGAAAACTGGTGCTGTAAAAGGAGGATTACTGTAGAGATTTCAGGATATGGGGAGAGGATTTAGGAAAAATGGAGACAATTTCAGGTTGCCAGAGCTCATTTGATGCATGATTACAAAACTCAAACATGGATGTAAGAAAAATTGAACAAGTCTTTTATTTAATTGGATATATAAACAGATATCAGATTAAGTATGAAGAGATAAAAGAAAGGTGTTTCTTTCCTAATTAACTGGTTGTCATGTCTATCCACCCATTTCTCTCATGAGACAATGGCTGTTAAAGTACCAAGAAGCAGAATTGGGTAAAGTTCTTCAGCAGTGGGCATGTTCCTGGCAGGAACTGCACAGCAATGTGCCCAGTTGAAAACCCTGTTCATTGTTTCAACTGCTGGCAATATGCTCCCATGGAATGTGCTCAATTGTTTAGCATTTATTTGGAATGTAGAGATGCTATTTTTAATCAAAATACTGGAGAATAACATACAAAGCCATGACTATTAAGAACTCAGAATTAAAAATAAATTATTGCGTTTAATGATGTTAGAACAAATTCAGCCAGGTAAACTAAAATTAATGATGTTACACATTCTTCCACAAATAAAAAAATTATCCATCAACACAGAGGTATTTAATTATATAATAGTCATTGTTATTGCACTAAGTGAGAAAGGAAAAAATGAATATAATTATGAAACAACCTAATTTTAAAAAATCACTCTATGTCAACTATTCAGTAAAATTCATGGCTTCCTTCACTTCACTTTCATATAGTTCCATTAACCCTGACCACAAAGGTATCTATAATTTTTTCCTCACTTGTCTATCTTATTTATATTCTATTTTTAAGCCATTCTTCTTCTTTTTTAAAGTTTTCTTTTGAACATTACTTACTATTCTTTTATGGAAGAAGAATTTAAGGAACCATGGAAAGAGTTAGGCATGGATCATGTAGGCAGTCATGCAGACACCTGCAAAATATCTTCTAAGGCTTTCATTTGATAAGAATATTTCTATTATAAGCAAGATAATTGGAGGTGAGAGAAAGTAGAGAAAGATGTTATAGTCAAGGCCAATCTAAAGTTATAACAAGTCAGTTATACAAACTGGACCTTACTGCAATCATTCTATAGATATCTACCAGAAGTACAAAAAATGCTTTCAGATATTTTTTAAAAGGAATACAAAATTCATGTAAGTAGCTTTCTTGGAGTCTGATTTTGCTATTTCTCAGGTGAGCTTTTCTTTACTAAGAAAATTGGAAAAACCCATGGAGTCCTTTACTGGCTGCTGGTATTTTAGCTTTCAGAATTGCAGCTGTCCTTCCACACCACCTGGGAAGCCTGCAATGCTCTTATGGCTTACTGCTTCAAACCAAAGGAGAGGTGTTTAGGATAATCAATCATCCATACATTTCATCACACTGCCCAAATTTCATCCTTCCTATTCCTCAGTGTACCCTTTGGCTCCCCACAAGGCAAAAGTATGTGTTGTTCTGGTGTTTAAGATTTTTGCATGATAGCTGTCTGCCTCAGATCCAGTGGACTTTGACTCCAAGTCCTGATCTTGAAATGGCCTTTCTGTAGCTCTCTTTGACTTTGTCTTCTGTTTCATTTAGTAAAACAACCTGGAGCAGACAGAACAAAATTTTTTTTTCGTATTCTCCAACTATCTTAAGATCCCCTCCTGAATAGAGATAAAGTCAGTGTTATTCAGGACACCAAGAAAAATCAGCACACCACAATTCTAGATAGCCACCATAAGCCTTTTCTATATTGATTATCATAGCACAGCATTGTTACTAGTAATTGAGGCTCTGCAGGCTATAGTCAATCATTCTAATATCATCTTAAAATCCCCTGATGTGACTTTCCTTTCCAGCAGTATGACAAATGAGACCCCCTGACTCTGTCCCTCTCTCAAATTAAGTAATCACAGATGGTTATAAACATTCAGTTTTATTTAGGGTTGGAAAATGAAATCTCATGTTGTGGCAGGTATAATTTGGCTTCTTTTGTTGCTATATTTTCAATACTACTGTAAATATTTTGAATTGAATTTTTATAAAATCTTGACAATGTATGTCACCAGTATCATTATTCATAAATTTTATAGCATCCTGTTTTATGACTGGAAATGGAATAGCTATATATTTTTATTGTTAAATTGTAACAAAACATTTCTAAATCTGTTAAAGACGTTTTATCTACCTGTCTTCACTTCAAGTATGAACAGGTTACATATTACTCTTCAAACTTAAGTATAACGTATTCTCTGCAACATACAAAAACCAGAGTGAATTGAAATTGACTTTTCCTCCTTTCCTAGAAATAATGGCTGTAAAGAAGAGACCATCATCAAAACTAATTTGCAGTAATGTGGCTCTTTGATGACATAAATTCATGAAATACATTAAAGAAAGCTAATTGAATTTTTAAAGACCACTTGCAAAATCAGGTATTTTTATATTAAATATACAAAGAACTTCTGAACAGGCAAAAGAATCAGAATGAGACAATATAATATAAATCTTACAGATTTAAAGAACTCACATTCTTCTTAAAAGGAAGGAAAAGATTTTGAAACACAATTAGTTATTAAAATGTATACAAATTCTATCAAAAGGAAGGCTAAAAAGTTTTAAAGTCAACATATTCACTCCTGGTCCCCTAGGAAATGGGAGCACTAGCAATGAGTATTACATAAAGAACCCCGTGGCATGAGTATTATGCCAGAGTCTGTACTGGTGATCCTCTTTTATCTCCCCAATGTGATGTCCCTGTCTAGATTTATATGGAAAATCTGAAGTCCTGAACAACTGTCCCATTAAAAATAACCAACACTCCTGGATTAAAATATTAACAACAATGATATCGACCAAAATTCACTAAATCATCTGAAATAGATCTTCTGGAGTTGAGAAATGAAGAGGTGGGATATCAGATAGGCAAGCTTGCTCTGTCTCTGACTTTGTGTCTGTGGGCCTCAGAAATTTGGCAATATTGAAATTCAATTTTGACAGACATGAAAGACTGTGGAAACAAGAAAAAATTTTTCTGTTCCATATAAAGTTAAAGAACAAATCAGTGGTCCTTTCCAAAGTTGAAACCTCAAAGGGCCATAGGTTCAGGACAAGAAGCGTTAGAGGTAAAGCCGCTCTGAAGAGGGGAAAATAAGGGAACTACGGAGTTCTCTATTTAGCTTTCATACTAGTGAAGCAAATAAACCTCAATCAAAAAGAACACAAGTACAAAAGAAGACAGAAAAATTTATACAATAGAAATTCCCAAAATTCGTGATGGAAATAAATCTATAAATGCTGGAAATCACAATAAATCATATAAAGAGATTAAAATTGCCACTACAAAAAAAATTGTCAGAATTTAGAAGGTTGCTCCATACTGTTTAGGGTCATACCTAAGTCATAAGGGCAAAAATGAATAACAAACATGAATGGGAAAATATACAAGATAGTTCTAATCCTTTCAAGCTGGGTATAAATATATTAATATCAGAAGAAATAAAATTTATAGATGAAATATTAAAAGAAATGAAGAGTACAATTACTAATCAAGGTATAACTATCTAAATGTACATGACCTCTATATTATAGCCTGAGTAAGAAAAATTTAATGAGACTCTAAGGAGGGGAAATGAGAAATCTACCATCAAGCACCATATTTTATTTAATATATATACATATACACAACTCACATATGTATATAAATCATATATGTAATATAATTACTGAATGAATTATATATAGTTATGTTATATAATTATAAAATAATCTCATTAAATTTTAATAAGATTTAATAAGAAAAGGTATTATTTAAATATTGGTGATGTGTAGTAATAAATTCATACCAATGTTTATCCAATATTTATAGCAGTACAATGCACAATAGCCAAGTTATGGAACCAGTCCAGGTGCCCGTCAATAAATGAATGGATAAAGAAAATGTGTTATATATACAGAATAGAGTTTTAATCAATCTTATATAAAAAAGAATATAATCATGTTGTTTGATGGTAAACAGGTAGAACTGGAGAATAGCATGCTAAGTGAAATAAATCAGAATTAGAAAGTCAAAGATTGAATGGTCTCTCTCATATGTTTCATATATGGAAGCCAGAGAAAAAGAAAAAATATAGGAATAAAAAGAAGAATTTCACAAAGAATAGAAAGGAGACCAATAGAGTAGAGATAGAGAATCAAGAGGAGGCAATGAACAGGTGACATCAGGAAGTACTGAGGAACTAAATCTACTAAATTATGCTATGTTCATGAATACCACAATGGATCCCAGTTTTAATATATATATATACAGTCAGTAGAGAATAGCTAGGATATTAGGGGAAGAAGGAAGGAAGGGGTGGAAGTACTAGAAAATGAGATGTATCAAATTATGTGCCTTTGTGAATATGGCATAATGGATTCCACCATTATGTATAATTATAATGCACCAAATAAAAAATCTGATCAAAGTCTATTTGGGTTAGAAATGATTAACAAAAAGAAAAATGGAAAATATATTTAATAGGGGAGAAAGACCTTCAAATAATTCATGAGTCAAAGAAGTGATCATAATAAACATTTAGAACTAGATCATATTTTTTAACACCGAAGTACATGATTCATGCCTTAAGCTATTATGTCTTAGAGTGACATTTCATACAATAGTTAGTCCATTTTTCCAAGCTACAGTGATGTCAGAGTATTCTTTGTATCTCTACATGTCCTCTCATTATCTACTATTTTTACCAATAACATTTGAATAGCCATCAAAAAATTACACACTACACACAGGTACATATAACATATTAGTGAAATGATTTATTGAATTTTACATTTTATGTTACATAAATTATATATTATGATACATAATTACATTACAAATTATATGTAATATGTCTTACTATATGTAATTGTTTTGTATAATAAATTGTACAATATAAAATATACTATATATAACATTATACATAGGATTGTAGATTTGCATATCATGTTTTCTACGTTCTATATCACATGTATGTATTATGTGTTATTTTTTCACATAATTTAGTGACAAATATCATTTTAATAACAAGTTACTAATAAGTTATTATATGACAGTCCTGAAGTATTAATGTGATTACATAATAGTCTTTACTCCCCTCCACTCTTATGATACTAATTGTGTTTTCAATTGTTATCTGCAATAGGATAATCATCTCTCTCTTTCTTGCTCTCTTTCATATAACATTTAAGATTGCTTGTAAAAAAAAGTGCAACACTAAAGGATAAACTGAATAAATAAGGAATTTGATAAAGTGATGGAATGTAAGTAAGCTAACTGCAAGCTGAATATGAAGAAATGTTTTCAGAATGTTTAAAATATTTGCTAGAGTTTGACTCCAAATTTCTCTCTTTCCTTATTTAAAACACAGATTGTGGGGAAGCAAAGATTTCCCTGTGATTTTTAGCATGTAGTAAATGTCTAATAATGCCACTATACTACGTTCAAAGCATAATAAATTATACTAACAGCTTTTGGTCAAATAAGAAATCTCAATCATTTTTGTTCTTCTTTGCAGAGGGCAGTGTGTACTAATGGCTTTTCTAAAATTCCAGACATGTCTAACAGTGAAATTTCATAGCACCTATGGTTGTGGTACAGAGAAAGAAGAATGCTTCATCTTTTTTCTGAGTGTTCTGTAGGGACATAGTGTTCACAGTGAAGATGGATGATGAAGTGCAGAGGAAAACATTATTTATACAGACATTTTTAAACCCTAAACTTAGATAAAGTTCAACTCTGTTGGTATTTAGGGTAAGAATTATCAGAGGCACTCTCATATGAAGCACATATCAGATGGCTACATGTGAAGACATTCTGAGGGAAGAGTATATGGTCTTTCACATGGAGCTTAGTAGCACTCACACATAAGCCACTTTGAGCAAAGAGTGAAATGACATACTCTAGACTGTGTTTAGGAAAAAAGTAACATTCAAAAATGGTTATTGAAAGTAACTTCATAAGTCGTAAAAAAAATAAATGAATATAATTTTTACATTTTGAAACCCCTGATATCATAAAATATATGTGGTTATCTATCAAACTCACAATGAATGAAGCCAGTTGCAGGTCATTGGGAAGTTGCTGTATGGTTCCAGTGCTCACCCTCATTAACTTATTATTCAAATGGATTCATTCTACAAATACCTTGGATCCTTGAAGAGACAGCTCTGAGTGTTTTCATGGAACTACTTCTAGCTTCAATTTCACCCATCATTTCACATTTTCTTCTGTCTTTGTCTCTTTTTCTCTAAGTGAGGCTCCACCTTGAATAACTTTGTTTTATGTAATGTGTCATATAACTGGCTTCTGTGCAGGTAGGCACTGTCAAAATGTAAACCAGTAAAATCACTTAACCACTGAAAAAACTGTATGACTAAAGAAAGGTTTATATCTTATGAAGGTGATTAGTTTGATACCGGAAATTCCCAGATGGATCCTCAGATATATTGGAAGAAATGCTGATCATCACATAGACTAAATTAATTTAGGGCTTTTGGTTATATACTGTTATCAAATACTGCAATTGGTTTTGACAGCTTCTGTGGTAAATTTAATTAATTTTCTAATCTTTATCCCTACCACCTGAAAAATGCAGACACCCGTATCTGTCTCATTTATTATCAAATTGATATAGAAACACAATGGGTAATTCATAATACTTTTTGTTGAATGAATAAATTAATGACCTAATATTGTTTACCATCCTCAGGTAATGATTTTGATCTGCCAATATTCCTCTAGAATTTTTATTCCCTAGTGTACAATATAATAGTTTAGGATATTTATGTAGTACAGGAGTAATGTATCTTAATCTGAAATTATAGTGAACGGAAACCAATCATTTCTTAGTTTTTTGTCTCCTAAACTATTGAATTTTATTTTTCTAGACTCTTGTGTATTTTTAAAACATAAATTAGGATCATTCTATATTATATTATCTTATTTATCATTATTATATGTTTAATATTGTTTGGTTCATTTTGAATCCAAAATATTCAAATATAAATTATCTTTCTTAGTTTGTTATATTTATCCAAGTTAAAAGTATGTGTTTTACAGGTTAGAACTGAAGGCAGTTGACACAATGAGCAAAAAAAAAGTCACTTTATAGTTCAGCCATCTATCTCTTAGCACTACTCCAACACAGGCATTAAGCCATTAGAAACTTGCCTAACAGCAGGCTCATTCCCTCCATGTTTACCCATGCTAACCCAAGCATCTCAGTAGATAGTTTGATAACTATATTTCTAGATTCTAGGTTCAGAATTTTAAAGATTAGTTACTGAAATTAAGTAGGAGAGTTCAGCCTGATTAATTAGATTATTAAAAATTTTAAAAATTTCTGAGAGCAAATCAATAATTCTGACATAAAGGAGTATTTCATTTTAAAGCACTAATTCTCTTCTGTCTAAAATCTGTATAGAATCTGTATAGAATAATAAATATTTTCTACTTATGTCTGCATAGCACCTGGGATGTATATTTTACTCAACTAACATTTTCCTATATATCCTGATGTATGTTACTATAAATTATTTTCTAGAATTGTATTTGGATGACTTAACTATAAACAGAATCAAACTTTCTTTAAACTTCTCAGCATACTCCAGATAAACTTTGTGATTCTGCCATATTAAAAAATATTTTTTGATTAAATAGTTCCATTGACTGAAATATGTCCATGTGTCTCTGCAATTTTTTCCTCTTCCCAATTTTGTGTAGTGAAAATTTTATTGTAGCTTTGTTTTCTTTAATCCATTGACCTCATACTTTTTAATCTTATGACTTGGAATCATAGAACTTTCAAAGATGACTGTGCCTATCCTTCTTACAGTCTGGACCCCATGACCAACTTTTTTTTTCAGAGGATCATTGAAAGCAGTGTGCTGTAGTGAAATTGTCATGTATCTCCTGTAGAACAGGTACCTGCATCTTTCAGCTGATTGCAAACATGTCAGCCTAGGCCAGAAGCCAAGATATTGCTGTAACTACTTTGCCTGGTTGATCTTTGTTCAAAACTGGTGTTACAGACATAAAATTTCTATTTCCTTATTGCCATTTTCCATTCTCCTTTTAGATTTTTGTGCTACTTTGGTTTCAGTTAAAGAAAAAATATCACTAATAAATTCTCAAGTATTTTACAAATTGTTGTTATATCATGGCAAATGGATAAGGCTTGGGTAAAGGTTTTAATTTTGGCATTAGTTTGGGCTCATTTAAATATAAATGGATAAAACCAATAAAATCGTTACTTTCCAAGTCCAGAAGCTCTTGGGGATGAAATCTATTTACACACCAGTTCATTTGGTAGTATGTTTGTCTTCTACTTCATGTACATTAAATATCAGAAATGTCAAAAACCCTTAGGATATGTACCAGCTAATTAAAATAATAAAAGTAACAGACAAATAAGAATCTTAGGTTGCAGTGATGAAGGTAATCAAGACAGATTAATGAGTTGAATGATAATTCTCTTATGGGAAAGAATGAATTTTCATTTCCAGAAAGTGAAGAGGATATGCCTACTGGGAACATAAATAAGAAAAATCAACTATTTAAAACTGAATGTGAGGAATATTTGTTTTTATCAAATAATGAACTAGATCTTAGTGATGAGAATAATAACGACTTTATTACTGATGCCAAGAAAACACAATTAGACTTGAAAATAAGGCATCAATTGACTTTATTATGAAAGGAAAAACCTATATATTCTTAAGGAGGAAAATAGCAAAATAGGAAACTCTAGAAGTAAAATAATTAAAAAGAACCTATAATGAAATCTGGAGAGATATATTGATATTTTTTAAAAATGTTATTATTATTGGTATCAGTTATAGAACTGTTATGATTAAGAAATTCATTTGTGGGCTGGGGTTGTAGCTCAGAGGTAGAGCACTTGCCTACCATGCATGAGGCACTGGGTTCGATCCTCAGCACCACATAAATATAAAAATAAAGGTATTGTATCCACCTATAGCTAAAGAATAAATATTTTTAAAAAAGAATTTATTTGCTATCTCAGTTCAAATATTCATTACTAATTTCAAATACAGACTATATAAATATATCATAAAGTTTTGAAAAATTTGTTAAATGATCCCACTATTAATATTTAAGTCTTCAAAGCATCTTTTGGAAAAAATTTTTAATTATATACGTAATTTACCTAAACTGGGAATCCTTAAATCTAAAAGAGTAGCATAATAAGTTAGTACACTTTTTGAAACCTGAATGCATGCTACTTAAAAGAGGTTCAAAAATATATTTTCTTAAATACGAATGTCAACTAATGTCAACTGTGTGTAAAGATAGAAACGAGAGACTAATTTTCCTTCTCTTTTTGAGGAAGATAGGAGAAAAATTTTCTATTTGTATGCACTGCCGTCATTAATGTTTTTACATTCATTGACTCTTTGTTTATGAAAGACAGTTAATGGAAAAAAGTGAGAAAATAAATTAAACACTTTCCTGCATTGTAAGAAGGTGGATATCAAAACATTCAACAGAGATAAAACTTGAATTTCAAAGGTGGTGTTACATTCAGAATATTAAAGGGTTTTGATATGGTCTGCAAGAACTTCCATTTCCAGACCAGCTGTCAGTCTATAAAAAGCATAAAGCCAAAGCTGAAAAATCATTCTCCAAGTTTTTGAGGAAAGATGGAGACTTGGTGTGTGCTATTTTGGGAGTGCAGCTCTCCTGCTCCCTTATTCAAAGCAAAATCCAATATTAATGCACAATTCTCTCATCAAAATAGGGTTGAGTCAGATTTCCCATTCAGATTCCCATTTCCCAGCTCCTGCAGCTACTGACAGGAATCAGACTAGCCCTTTCTTTTTAAAAGAAGGGGGGAAAAAGACTACATGGAAGTAACAGGGAGGGCTATTGGAAGAGGAGGCAACGGAGGGTAATGGGGGAAAAGTAATCAAATTATGTTGTTTGTCTGGACAAACATGCCAGAATGAAGCCTATTCATAAAATGTGCTACTAATAATTGTTACTAAAAAGATGAATGGGCAAAGAACTTGTTATTTAAAGGGGGGGAATAAGAACAGTAGAAATTAGGATTATGAAGGCCAAAATAAAAGTCATTGGAAGGATTGAGGGCACAAATGAATATAAATTTAAGACATATAAATAAAAAAATGAAATAAAAGAAGACATATAAATCTATGGTGTCAATAAGATAATGATTCCATATATTAAAATATTGATGAACTGAAAAATTTTAAAAAATAATAAAATCTACAAGAAGAAATGGGGAATATTTACCAGATTATGCAGAGAAAAAAATCTGAAAATATGAGACATGAAAGTTCAGAGGCATAGAGGATAAACTCAGAAAGACCAACAGCTGCTCAGAGTGCCAAAAGGAGACCATAGAGAAAATTGAGACTCAGCAATGGCCAAACATTTACTGAAAAAGAAAAAAAAAAATTCTGAGAGCTAAAGCAGAAAGAGACTGGTATTCAAATTGCATGGCTCTAAGCAGGATTCATATATACATTTATCCAACAAGATTTATACATATTAATTGTGTCACGCTGTGCTGAGAATTGAAAATAGAAGGAAAACCCTTGAAAAGTCTTGTGGGGAAAAGTAAACTGTGTACAAAGATTCAGGCATTTATACTGACATCAGTCTTCTTGTCAGCACACTGGATATTCAAAAAGAGTGCAGTGAAGAGTTTGAGGAATTTAGAGATGCCAGAAGCCATTGATAGCAGTAAGGGCTCGCTCGTGTTCTGTGTCGGGGGTTGAAAGTGAAGCAGGTGGGAGCCTAGTTTTTACCACACTACTTTGTTGAATTCTGCCAGATTTTGCATGTGCTTTGTGTGGGTTAAGTGGATGAGCATGCTCACAGTGCACCCCGTCAGAAGGTGCTAACAAATAAGGTTTCAAATCACATCGTCAGTTTTCAATATATTAAAAACAACATGAATCTTCAATAGACACTGAGCTTCAGGGTTTTCCATGATCTGGACTCTGTTTTTTATTCCAACTGATAACATTTTTTAAAATAAAAATTCAGGTTCCAAAATGTGCATCACTCTCTGACCCCTCCAAATATTTGTGCTTAATGTCACCTTTCCTTTCCACCCCTGAGCCTCTTCTCACAGTTTGACACTGAGTTGATAATCATCCTTTCCGAGTATTCTAGATGGTGCTGGTTTGAATTAGGAGCTTGCTTTGGAGTTCCCCAGTTTCTGGGGCATATTTTTATTCCAGGACAGGAAATGCTAGTTTAGATCATGTGAGCACAAGCATATGTATTATACATTTCTGCAATTACAGTGACTAAAATTCTTACACCTAGCTGGTTCAAAATAAATGTTTAGTGGTTGAATACAAGGAGTTGTCTGGTCTGTTATTTGAGGCTGACCTGACAGATCACAA
The DNA here is from genome assembly GCF_052094955.1 of Ictidomys tridecemlineatus. Classification (NCBI taxonomy): domain Eukaryota; kingdom Metazoa; phylum Chordata; class Mammalia; order Rodentia; family Sciuridae; genus Ictidomys; species Ictidomys tridecemlineatus. The sequence continues at coordinate 120,286,760 of NC_135479.1, forward strand.
AGAAAATGCACTAAAACACCAGGCGCTTGAGATAAGCTTTATCTAGTTCAGTTATTTTCATAGTTTTATATTGCTTGGAAGAGATTTCAAACTTAAGGAGTTACAAAATTTAAAAAAAAGGGCTTAAAATGATAGAACAATATTATATAATATTTAACATTAATATAAAAGTATATGGGTAGTTATGTCCTTTGGATATAATGTCAACTTTGTTTTGACTCAAGCCAGGAACCATTGAGAACATTTAGCCAGTGTCTCTGTTCTAGTGTGATAGGGCTTCTCTTTTCAAATTTGATTGATCCTATACTATGAGAACTGTATTGCTTTTGTTCCACCAAATCAGCAGCGGTGGAAGCAAGTCTCTTATTTTTATTGGCTGGTCATTCTCTTTCTTTAATAATGATATGCTTTGCAGTTTGCTTTAATTATTTTGGTTTAAAATTGATGGATTTCTACAAAGGTTAGAATCTTTCAATAATGCAAATTCCAGACTGAAAATCTAAAGCCAGTTGAAAGCTGTATTTTATATGCCTGTTCTATTAGGGATCTTTCCTAAATAGGAGGGTCATTTGGTCCAGATAAAACAGTTAAAGGGCCTCAAATTTAGTCTTGGTCTCGTCTTTAATAAAAACATCATAGGAATCCAAGATAGCAGGCCAGAGGGAGGCAGCATTCTGTATTGCTCCGTGACCCGGGTCTCAAATAGTAGGACTACTGCTTCTCTGAGAGTGAGAGAGGACCCCTCCACAGCTGCTCCTGCACAGGAATCATGGTCCCCCTGCTGCACTAGGCTCCTCGCCTCAGCATTAGAGAATGACTCCCGACACCGGACTCCCAAGTACTTGCACAAGCAGATTTTGCAGGTGCCTGAGCAGTACCACCAGCATCAACAGAATTTCCAGATGCCACTCCCACACAGGGCACCCTGCCACTACTCAAGCATAGTAACTTCAGCCACCACTCTCATGTGGACCCTTATCTACCAATGTGGGGCACCCCCAGAGGCCTACATCTTGAGATTTGGCATTTGTGCCATAGTCCCCTTTGCACAGTAGCCTTCCTGCACCTGGTAATATCACACAGGTTCTGAAGACAGATGACAGCCACAATATTGCAAGGAACAGAGCTCATCTCTGAACATATGGCACCATGCCATCGCCTGTCTCCCCCTACCCAACCCAACACTCCATCAATGAAAGTAGATGCCTCAATCTTGGGTCACCTCCATCAACATCTTTAGTTGGGGCAACTACCAATTTGGAACACTGGATAGTCAGGAGAGGTATTGGAACCTTGCAGGGGCCCTATAAGCCTATAGGGTAAAATGGTAACACCTCATTTCCGAAGTGCTAGAAGGGAAGACACACAAACAACACGAAAAAAACAAGGGAAGAGAGATCCACCCACACCACACCTATGGGGGCAAGGTCCAGGCTCACAGTAGGCCCAGGTACATCCAATGGCAGAGCCCAACCTCCAGCACAGGACCACCTCTTCTGACCAGAAGGCTACCACAGGAGCCCAGCCCAGGCCCAGAACCACCCACACTGACTTGCGCAGGACCCAGTTGTAGGGTAGGACCAAGTTTGCCCCCCCACCTGGGAGCCCAAGCCTAACCCACTTCCATCTTGGGTCACTGCAGTCATTGCCACAACCTTCCCCACACAGTAGCCCTTACCTTTTTGACACAGACAGGGCCTAGAAGCAGCCATATCTCAGATCAGGCAATATAAGGCTCACCATATCAGCCCCATTTCTGTAAGGCATTGCATCCAACTTGGGTACTTCCACTACTATCTTGAGTTACCTTGGCTATTGCCACCACCACCTTTAGTTGCAGTAGCATACATTGAGGGACACAAGCAGAGTCTGGAAGCCCAACATCGAAGTGAGGTACTGACAATCTGCATGAGTACTATAAGAATATAGGGTAGAAACTGTAATATCTCAGATCCAAACTGCATGAACAGAAGACACATGGACAACATGAAAAAACAAGGGAGGAAAGATCCCCAAACAAACCAGGATACTACAATAATAGAACTCATGGACATAGAAGTTGATGAAATGTCAGAGAAGGAGTCCAGGAGGTTCATAATTAAAATGACCTGTAAATTATAATGACATAAAACAGCAAATACATGTAGAAATTGACCACTCCAACAAAGAGATAAGAGAGCAAATACAGGTAGCAAAAGATTACTTCAAGAAAGAGTGAGAGACTCTGATAAAAACCAATCAGAAATCATTGAAATGAAGGATACAATAAATCAAATAAAAAATTAAAAAGAAAGCATAATCAAAAGACAAGATCACTTGGAAGAAAGAATGTCAGATAATGAAGATAAAGTATGCAATCTGGAAAATAAAGTTGACCACACAGTGAAGATAGTAAGAAACAATGAACAGAACATCCAAGAATAATGAGACAGCATCACAAAACCAAATCTAAGAGTTATTGGGATAGAGAAAGGCACAGAGTTTCAAATCAAAGGGATGCACAATCTCTTCAATGGGATAATATCAGATAATTTCCCAACCATGAAGAATGAATTGGAAAACCAAATATAAGAGGCTTACAGGACACCAAATGTACAAAATTACAACAGATCTACATAAAGGCACTTTATAATGAAAATGACTAGCATACAGAATAAGGATAGAATCTTAAAAGCCGCAAGAGAGAGGAATCAGGTCACATATAGTGGGAGACCAATTACTTTCTCGAATATTTTTCAACCTAGACCCTCAAAACATGAAACAACATAATCCAAGCTCTGAAAGAAAATGAATGCCAACTAAGAATATTATACCCAGCAAAATTAAGTTTTAGATTTGATGATAAAATAAAAACCTTCCATGATAAACAAAAGTTAAAAGAATTTACAACTAGAAAGCCTACACTACAGAACATCCTCAGCAAAATAGTCCATGAAGAGGAAATGAAAAACAATGATGTAAATAACCAGAGGGAAGGATTATATTAAAGGGAAATCTAATCATAGGAGAAACCAAGTCACATTAAATACCAAAAACAAACAACAAAGGCTTGGAACACAAATCATGTCTCAATAATAACCCTGAATATTAATAGTCTAAACTCATCAATCAAAAGACATAGGCTAGCAAACTGTATTTTTTTAAAAAAAGACCCAATAATATACTGCCCTTCAGAGACTCATCTCATAGAAAAAGACATCCACAGACTGAAGGTGAAAGGTTGGGAAAAATCATACCTCTCACATGGTCTGTGGATGAAAGCAGGAGTTTCCATCCTCATATCAAATAAAGCAGACTTCAAGACAAAGTTAATCAAAATGGATAAAGAAGGTTATTTTATTGCTTAAGGGAACCATACATCAAGAAGACATAACAATTATACATACATATGCCCCAAACAATGGAGAATTTATGTTCATCACACAAACTCTTCTCAAGATCAAGAGTCAAATAGACCACAGCACAATAATTCTGGGTGATTTTTAACACACCTCTTTTAGCACTAGATAGATCTTTCAAACAAAAGCTAAACAAAGAAACTATAGAACTCAATAATACAATCAGTAACTTACACTTAGCTGACATATATAGATTATCTTATCCTTCAACAAGCGAATACACTTTCTTCTCAGCAACACATGAATCATTCTCTAAAACAGACCATATATTATGCCAGAAAGCAACTCTTAGCCAATACAAAAAAAGTAGACACACAACCCTGAATTCTAACAGATCATAATGGAATGAAATTAGAAATCAATGATAAAATAAGAAATAAAAGCTACTCCAACACCTGGAGACTAAATAATATGCTACTGAATGAACAATGGGTTGCAGAAGACATAAAGGAGGAGATTAAAAAATTCTTAGAGGTAAATGAGAACACAGACACAACAAATCAAAATCTCTGGAACACTATGAAGGCAGTTCTAAGAGAAAAGTTCATTGCACGGAGTTCATTCCTTAAAAGAAGAAAAAGTCAACAAATAAATGACTTAACATTACACCTCAAAGCCCTAGAAAAATAAGAACAAAATCAACCCCCAAATTAGCAGAAGATAGGAAATAATTAAAACCAGAACCAAAATCAATAAAATTGAAACAAAAGAAACAATTGAAAAAATGAAAGAACAAAAAGTTAGTTGTTTGAAAAAATAAATAAAATTGACAAATCCTTAGCTATGCTAACAAAGAGAAAGAGAGATAAAACTCAAATGAATAACATCCATGATGATAAAGGAAATATCATGATAGACACTACAGAAATACAGAAGATAATTAGAAGTTATTTTGAAAATTTTACTCTGATAAAATAAAAAATATAGAAGACATTGACAAATTTCTAGAGGCATATGATATGCCTAAACTAAATCAGAATGATATACACGATTTAAACAGATCAATTTCAAGCAAGAAAATAGAAGATGCCATCAGAAGCCTACCAAGAAGAGCTCAGAACTGGATGGATACACAGCTGAGTTCTATAAGACCTTTAAAGAAGAAATAACACCAATACTTCTCAAACTATTGCATGAAACAGAAAAAGATGGAAAACTTTCAAACACATTCTCTGAGGCCAATATCACTTTGATTCCAAAACCAGACAAAGACACATCAAAGAAAAAAGATTTCAGACTTCAGACCAATATCTTGAATACAAAAATTCTCAATAAAATTCAGACAAATTGAATACAAAAACATATGGAAAAGATAGTGTATCATGATCAAGTAAGGTTTATATCAGGGATGCAAGGTTGGTTCAACTACAGAAATCAATAAATGTAATTCATCACATCAATAGACTCAAAGATAAAAAAACATATGATCACCTCAATAAATGCAGAGAAAGCATTTGATAAAATACAGCATCCCTACATGTTCAAAATGCTAGAAAAACTAGGGATATCAGGAACATATGTCAATGTTGTAAAGGCTATCTGTGCTAAGCTGCAGGGCAATATATTTTAAGTGGAAAAAAATTGAAAGCATTCCCTCTAAAAACTGGAAAAAAGACAGGAATGCCCTCTTTCTTTTTCTATTTTTATTTTAATTAATTCATTAATTAATTTTAAATACATACACTCCAACACTGGAATGCACTACAATTCTTATTACACATATAGAGCACAATTTTTTGTATCTCTGTATATAAAGTATGTTCACGCCAGTTTGTGCCATTATACATGTACTCTTTTTTTGCTTTACAATTCTTAATACACATATATACCACAATTTTTCATATCTCTGTATATAAGGCATATTGGCACCAAATTCAAATCTTCATACATGTAGTTTGTATAATAATGACCTTCACATTCCACCATCCTTGCTAATCCCCTACCCCCTCCCTTCCCCTCCCACCCCTCTTCCCTCTTTCACCACTTCTATTTAACATGGATTTTGAAACTCTAGCCAGAGCAATCAGACAGTGGAAAAAATTAAAGGGATATGGACAGGAAAAGAAGAACTCAAATTATCACTCTTTTCAGATGATATGATACTATACCTAGAAGACCCAAAAGATCCCACCAGAAATCTTCTAGAACTAATAAATGAATTCAGCAAAGTAGCTGGATATAAAATCAACAACCATAAATCAAAGGCATTTCTGTACATCAGCGACAAATCCTCAGAAAGAGAAACTAGGAAAACCATCCCATTTAAAATAGCCTCAAAGAAGATAAAATACTTGGGAATAAACTTAACAAGAGAGGCGAAAGACCTTTACAATGAAAATTACAGAACCCTAAAGAAAGAAATTAAAGAAGACCTTAGAAGATGGGAAGATCTCCCTTGCTATTGGATAGACAGAATTAATATTACCAAAATGACCATACTACCAAAAGCACTATACAGAGTCAATACAATCCCAACCAAAATCCCAATGATATTCCTCATAGAAATAGAAAAAGCAATCCTAAGATTCATCTGGAAAAATAAGAGACCCAGAATAGCTAATGTAATCCTTACCAAGAGTGAAGCTGGTGGCATTAATATTCCAGACTGTAAACTATATTACAGAGCAATAGTAACAAATTGGTATTGGCAGCCAAATAGATCTGTAGATCAATGGTATGGAATGGAGGACACAGAGACTAACCCACATAACTGATGTTATCTTATAGTAGACATAGGCACCAAAAACCTACTTTGGGGAAATGATAGCCTCTTCAACAAATATTGCTAGCAAAACTGGAAATTCACATGTAACAAAATTATTTTAAACCTCTATCTCTCACCAGGCACAAAACTCAACTCAAAGTGGATCAAGGACCTAGGAATTCAACCAGAGACCTTGCGCCTAATGGAAGAAAAAGTAGGCTTGAATCTCCATCATGTAGAATTAGGCCCCAACTTTCTAAATAAGCTTCTTGTAGCTCAAGAATTAAAACCAAGAATCAATAAATGGGATGTATTCAAACTAAAAAGCTTCTTCTCAGAAAAAGAAACAATTAGTGAGTTGAATAGAAAGCCTACATAATGGGAGCAAATTTTTACCCCAAGTACATCACATAGAGAATTAATCTCTAGGATATATAAAGCAATAAAAAGCCTTAAAACGAAAGAAACAAATAACCCAATCAATAAATGAGCCAAGGAACTGAAAAGACACTTCTCAGAAGAGGATATGCAATTAATCAACAAACATATGAAAAAAATGTTCAACATCTCTAGCAAATAGAGAAATGCAAATCAAAACTACTATAAGATTTCACCTTGCTTCATACAGAATGGCAGCTAACAAGAATATAAACAACAATAAGTGTTGGAAAGGATGTGGGGGAAAAGGCACACTCATACATTGCTGGTGGGATTGCAAATTGGTATAGCCAACATGGAAAGCAGTGTGGAGATTCCTTTGAAAACCGGGAATAAAATCACCATTTGACCCAGCTATCCAAGTCCTCAGTCTATACCCAAAGGACATAAAAACAGTATACTACAGGGACACAGCCACATCAGTGTTTATAGTAGCACAATTCACAATAGCTAAACTGTGGAACCAACTTAGATGCCCTCCAGCAGATTCATAAATATATATATATTTATATATACACAATGGAATATTATTCAGCATTTAAAGAGAATAAAATCAATGCATTTGCAGGTAAATGAATGGAGTTGGAGAATATAATGGTAAGTGAAGTTAACCCATCCCCAAAAATCAAATGCTGAGTGTTTTCTCTGATATAAGGATATTGATTCATGATGGGGTTATGCTGGGAGCAAGGGAGGATTAGACAAACACTAGGTAAGACAAAGGGATTGTAGAGGAAGGAACAGGGCATGGGGGTAGGAAAGATGGTGGGATGAGATGGGCATCATTACTCTAAGTACATGTATGAAGACACAAATGGTGTGCATATACTTTTTCTACAACCAGAGATATAAAAAATTGTACTTTATATGTGTTATATGAATTGTAATTCTTTCTGCTGTCATATATAACACATTAGAGTAAATTTTAAAAATTATAATTATCTAAAGGATAATGAAATTCCATTATACTTTATCTTTTGTGTATATTAAATGCATAATTATGTAACCGTTTATTATATTTTTGAACTAATAGAACACTCTAAGAAGTGAGCATGTTTTCTTAACTTTAAAAAGGTCTTCTGTGTTCCCACAGAAGTGACTGCTTTAAGTGATATCTGTTACTTTGAAAAGTAGGAGAAAGTTATATCCTACTCATCTAAATTGGAAATGTGACTTCTTGCTTGTATTTGAGTTTTCTGAAAAAGCTTTGTGCTTAAGTAGTGTTGGTACATTCCTTGTATGAATCCCCAAAACATCAGTTTAGGAGTAACTGAGAGTTTCCCAGTAGATCACTTTATGTCCACATGGGGGTATCAAAAGCTGAAGTGCTCATATCATTTTTTTGCTTTGTTCTTATCTGTTAAGAAAAAGTACCTATGTAGTGAAACCCAGAAGAAACTGATGAAGTCCAATGTAGAGATGTGTTCATTGATTTTTTTTTCAGTTTAAGCAAAAAAAAAAATATATATATATATATATAATATATATATATTTTTATCTATATATAGATAAAAAAATATATATCATTATGGCGAGATTGCAATAAATCGTGCAGACGATCTTAAAGCAGGAAATGGAACCATTTTTATTCACCAGGTGGAGGTCCCAGTTCACCGGCTGGTGGGCCCAGGGGCAGGCTGCAAGTCTACACCCTTCCACCCCTTCAGGGGTTAGAGAATACCTTTTAAAACATCTCACTACCTTAATTATAAGTGGCTGTTGCTATCATTCCAAACTATAAACAAACATCATGAGATCTAAGATCATAAAAGGAGGGGAAATGGGTCAAAACTACCCAAGTTGAATACAAGTTAAAGAATAGTTACTAACCTCTATACAAACATTTACTTTCTACACAGAGTACATTGCACAAGTATGGTGTATAAGAATAGAAGGAACAATTTTGCCATTTTTTTGTCACCAGTATGCTATGCTAAGCAATTGCTGGTAGGTACATAGGCGAGGTTTTCCCATGGGAGAAACGTTTTTTACATGAAATGGAGTCTCAGGATAAAATGGAGTTTGTTTGTTCATTGCCCATATAGCCTGGCCAATACCAATATAGATGCCTTTATCATTTACCCCAGAAAATAAAAGTTCAGGAAAAATGCAAACTCACACCTATGTCTCCAGTTCCCTCCCAACTCCCTCGGACTCATTCTAGCATTAGCTTTCTCTTACTGAACCTCCATTATCTGCTTGGTCTACTATGCAGCCATGGTGGTGACCACAGGCCTTCTCCTTGTTCTGTAGCCATGAATCCCAGGTTTTCAAGACACCAGGACATTTCTAAGGGTAGCCATGGAGGTTTTATTTTTTTAATTTTATTTTTGTGGACTCCTAAGTGTTTTATTTGACAAATTTTGATATTCTCAAAGATGCTCAATGTCTTAATCAAAAGATCCCTTGTGTTGGTGTAAATTAACTGAGTTATTCTCTCTCATAAATCATTGTAGACAATAGCCCAATGATTCCAATAATTATGTGTATCTTGCTTTTTTCTTTTTCTAGTAGGATTGTCCAATAATTTTTTTGTGTGTGTGTATTTTTTGTTGGATTACTTACACGATTTCTTATTAATAAAGTTTGGTTGAATTTCACTAAAATATTTTTCTTATTCTGTTATCATGTGTCAACTTTTCCTGAAATACGTCTTATCTTTTGGTCCCTTGAGTTCAAGGAAGGAATCCTTACATTTTTTTAAATGTATGCTTTATGTTTTTATTTTCTTTATCAGAAACACAATTATGAATGTGTTGAATTCCTTTGCCCATCTTCATATTCTATCATTGTTTAATTATTTTTGTGCCTGGGTTATCTCTTAATATTCTGATGATTTCTCCAGTTTTCTTTTTTTATTTCCCTATCATTTTATTCTTCTGTGCTACTGTTATTTTTGATACTGCCATCATTTTTTTTTTCATTCCTTCTCCTGAGGAAACTGAGCCCTATCAGCATACATTTCCTTATTTTTCACTTTCATGTTTTAATTGTGTTTCATCCCCTCCTTTTTGAGTCTTCCTAGCTTTCTTGGTTTATTGTTTCAATTTATTTACTGTTCTCTATGGTAATTATAGTAGCTCACATTTACTGAACTTGATGGCAAAATGTACCAAGAATGGTTCAAATCACTTTCTATTTAACATCATGTGCCCCAGGGACAATCTCTCAGTTTTTATTTCAATTTAGTGGTGGCTGTTTAACTCTCCTTCTTCAATCCACATTTGCTGTTTACCTGTGCTAGTGAAAATATGGTAAAAATGATATATGTAGGCTTGGTTTTTCCTTTCATTCACTGTCCCTCATCCCAGGTCTCTCCTCTCAGAGTGAAGGTAGACATGTTGCCTTAAGTTGGAACAACATTCTCAGTCCAGAGTTTGAGAAACATGTTGATTATGGGAGTGCAGGATAGAAGAGATGTGAGTCACTGGCCCCATGGGGCTGTCAGGTTTTCTCGTGACTACTGAAGCTCATATGAAAAACTTTTATCTTGTATTAAAAAAATCTTTTAATTTGGTCTCTTAATATAATAGTTAAATTTGTACCCTGATATATATAGTTGATAAATATCCTTGAGGGTAAATCTTTTAAATATCCATAAGTTTATCAAGGTAAATTGAATGTAGTATAATTGCTTGATCCAAAGTCTATTAACCTTTCTATGGTTTGGCAGTGGTGAATTTTACTTCAACATACAAAATGGGCCAACTTTCTAAATGAATCCAAGTTTGAAAATCTTGCAAATAAAAATTGATCCATTGTTTGTGATAATGGATAAGTGTATTAAGATTCACAAAAAGTAGAGGTATTCAGACTATATGCCCAACTTTAGAACATGCTAAGTCTTAGGAGAAGCAAAGTGGTGATTCTTTAAAAATAGCATGGGCTCACCAAACATAATTTGTATGAGCCTAACCTTATTTAGCATATTAAACTCTTTGCCTTTTAAAGTAAATCACAGTATCTTGCAGCTTCATTGTTCAAGTTATAGCTCTTCAAAATTCTAGACATTAATTTACATATTGTTTAACTTTAATGAAGACATGATTGCCGTTTATGAGAGTAATAGATAGAGCATACTAAATTTAGTCATATGAATCATGATGACACATAAATGATTTTATTTCATGTGGAATAAAATAGTACATGTTTGGGCATCTTACATGATAATGACTCAGAGGTTTTTCTAAATAGGGTGCTCTGCTTTGGATATATGGTGTCTCCTAAAAGCTCCCATGTAAGACATGAAAAAATGCTCAGAGTTGAAATGATTAGATTATATGTTCTGTAACCTAATTGGTGAATTAATCCACTTGAACTGGGTGGTAATTATAGGTGGATAGAGTGTAGGTGGAGGAAGTAGATCACTGGGGACATGCTTTTGGCTTTATTTTGTCCCTGGAGAACTCTCTCTGCTTCCTGACTATCATGTCCTGAGATGCTTTCCTCCACCACATCCTGCTGTCACAGTGTTCTGCCTCACCTTGGGTCCAGAACAATGGAGTTGGCTGACCATGGACTAATCATCTAAAACAGTGGGTCAAAACAAACTCGTCCTATGCATAAGAAAGGTGCCTGTAATGACAATTTAAAGATCAGTAGAGTAGAGGAACAGGACAAAGGGAAAGAGGAGTGGAGGGAAAGAGCAAATACTGGGGAGTGATAGTGGCCAAATCATATTATAATATATATGGTACATATACAAATATGTAACAATAAATCCCACCATTATGTACAACGGTAATAGACCAATAAAATATGGAAAAATAAGCTGACAAGAATTTGTCTTTCTCTAAGTTGTTCTTGTCAGGCATTTTCGTCCCAGCAACACAAAGGCTAACTAAAATTTGAATCTACAAAGTTGTTGAAGGGATAGAGAATATACTAGAAGATTGAGAGGGTCCCCCAAACCATCCCCAATTTCAATGATTTGCTAAAAATATTTGTAAAACTCAGCCTATAGTGTACGCATGGCTATTATTTATTATGGCAAAAGAACACAAAGTAAAATCCAAAAGGTGAATTGTATACAAAGCAAATTTCAAATAAACTAGTTTGAAGAGACTTTCCCTAATGTGTCACATGAGGCATTCCTAATTGTTTCAGCAATTTATGTGATAATTTGTGTGAAGTATTGTTTATCAGGGAAACTCATTAGGTACTAATTACCCAGGGTTTTTTTTTTTTTTTTTTTTGGATATTGGTCACATAAGCTCCTTTAGCTTAGCATGTACCAAAATTCCAGATTTCCAGAAAAAGAGCAGTGATTAGCATAAAACTTCTGTGTGCATTAACAGTTTAAGCACAGTGAACTATTACAGAGTTCTGTGAATGGTAGCAACCTCCCCAAATCCAAGTTCCCCAATGCAAGCCAAAGCCTGACAATACAATCAGGGTTATCTAAAGATAGCACTCGCAGGCCTATTGTATTAACATGTTTTATTTTTCACAGAGTATGTAGAAAATGACAATGTATTTGTACTTCTTCATTACAATGATCATTTACATTTGCATTATATTTCCTCTTTGACTTGATTTGTCTCTAATGAATTATAGAATCCTAAAAAACGTTGCCACAGGGACTTGCATTTGGTAGAGATACAATAAGATTTTAAGTGAGTGAATGAATAAATAAATAAGAAAATTAATTTGATTAATGTTCATATTAAAACAGATTTTCATAAGTTTTAAAGGCAAAAGTTGCTTCGTGAAGAGAAATTAAACTTGTCCCATAGGGCTGTCTTTAAATTTAAACAAACTTCAAAGAATAAAAATTATCACTTGATATCAAAGAAGACTTTCTAAAAGTGAGAGCTCACTGCAGATCCAAGCCTTTTTCCTGGAGATTGTGAGTTCAAACATAGACAATGAGTGTTAGGATGGATGATGTAGTTTATGTGTAGGCTTATTGATTGCTAGGTTGGATTACATTGCCCTTAAAGTTCATTCTGATGTCAAAGTTTATGGCCACTTTTCCTCTCTCTACTTCATGAACTGACCCACTGAGTTTGAGAACAGGGCAAGAAAAGGTTGGGATGTAGTGAGTTTATGCAAGCTAAATATCCTGTAAGAGATTTTCCCCACTTGAACAGAACATAGAAATTAATTTTAAAATATTTTCAACAAGCCATTCATCAACTAATGTATTATAATTCAGGATAAGTCATGGAGACTGGTAGACTTTAGTGTAAGGAAAACATCTTTGAAGATGGTACTAGTCTAATCCTGCATCAAAAATAATAAGATTTACAAAGCTCCAGTGAGACTGGACCAACCAACTCCAGAATGGCTTGTTCATGCAGCTGATGGAAACTTCCTTTCTTGCTGGCTTCTCTCAGAAAATCTGAGTTCTTTGCCCTTGGGTGTCTCCATGGTGATGGCTTCTTCCAGAAGGAGTAACCTAAGAGAGATAGCAGGCAGGAAGCCACAGTGCTTTCTATGATGTCATCTTAGAAATTACACACAATCATTTTTATCATATTAGAGGTTTTAGAATGGAGGAACTAAGTCCATCACAGTCTCAGGGGAAGAAAATGAAACATTCCTCACTAATTCTGACAAAAGATGACAATATCTTTACTTATAACATTTAGGATGCTACTGTAGTCAAATAGCAGAAATATAGTCTGTATTTCAATTGTACACCAAGTTTGAAATCCATAGATACTTAATTTCTTTAAAATTTGAGAGACTGTATCTTTACCAAACCTCAATAATTATTTTAAAATATCTCCTAAATCAAATTCACATACAATGTGAGAAAATGTGCCTTCACCAAGGGTCAAATGTGTAACAAAACTGATTTTGATTCAAAAGATGCTATCACTCTATGACACCTCTGGAATTTAAATTTAAAGAGCAGTTGCTTTGCTGAGCACAATGATGAACACCCATAATATCAACTATACAGGTAGCTGAGGAAGGAGGATGCCAAGTTCAAAGTCAGTCTCAGCAATTTAGTGAGACCTTTGTCTTAAAATAAAAAAAGGGACTGGCAAAATGCCCTTGGATTTAATTCCTAGTACCAAAAAAGGTAAAAATAAAAACATAAAGTAAAAATAAAAAGTAAAAACATAAAGGAGGAATTTCACTAACATACCTAGATTACCTATTTCCTTATTTCTGAATTTCAAAGATAGGAACTCATTGCACTTAACCAGCATACTGTCACCAGGCCCTTTAATGGAATCTCAGGAGGAAAGGGCAGTCTAAGATAATGCTTCAGGTCAAACATTAACCCTCACAGTTTGTTGGGAGAGACAGTGCTGCTTTGTCATAAGTCTGAGACTAAAAGTTCCTTGGAGCTCAGTTTATTGAGTTCTCTGTTCTGCTTTGGAGAGCAGTTAAAAGCAAATTATAGAGGCTGCGTTTGTGGCATAGTGATAGAATGTTAACTTAGCAAATGTGAAGCACTGGGTTTGATCCTCAGGACTAAGTAACAATAAAAAATTAAAGGTATATTAAACAAAAGCAAATTATAAACTATGAGACTTATGACTCTAAATTTGGGGAACTCTTTGAGCCTAGGCAGAACATTTTATAATTCAGTGCTGAATTATAGAAAAGCCTATGGGAGTAGTCAATACTAACCTCCTTTGTCACACCATATGGCCATGAAAAGTAACATAAAGAAGACTTTCTGGATGCTTAAGTCTATAGGCTTAAATAATGGTGCAGGGAGGGGTGGACGAAGAGAGAGATACAAGACTCCCTACAACTAATGCTAGTGACATTTAAGCCACCATAAACACAAAATAGATATGAGCATACTTATAATCTAAATTGATGAAGCATGTGGCTATAGTATTACACTTTAATGATTTTTCAGGTGGCATGATATATAAACAAGATGAACACTGATTTAATGGGTAAAAATGTTTTTCAAGCAAGAAATAAAAAAATTGAAAAGACTGTGAGTAAGACAGGATTTTGGCAAATGCAACTGATGTGATTTTCTGTGCTAATCATGTTGTTCTTACTCGTGTTTTAGGTGAGGAAGAGAATCAACATCTGTTTTCTTCTTTATATATACTTAAAGGCCTGCATGAAGCCTGTTGTGAACTCAAGGAAGGTAGTCAGTTATAATTTAAGGCTCAAGTATAATGAAAAAGGGAGAAATTATAATTAAGAAAATCACTTCAAGTCACTATGGAGCCTATTCCTAATGACTATATAACTGCTGTAACCGCTGAATTTCCTCCTTATATTTCTACATTATTGCAGGAGGCCTGCAACATTAGGCGAACTTGCACCTGAATGAAACTGCTGAATCAGTTGTGCTATTCTAATAGCACATCTAGTGATTTGAACAACTGCCAAAATACTTCAGTTCCTAAGGAAAAGCATAGATATTCATTTTAGACAGTCTCTGCACACAAATGAATTGGGGACTTTAAGATCATTACCTGGGATTTCAGGCCACAAAAGAAAATAAAAATAGAATTTTCAATTAAGAGATCAGGTAATATAGACCAAAGGAACAATTTCCTCTTGAATAATTCTGATATCTACTTTTATCCTCTATTTTGGGTTCAGATCAATATAACAAACATCTGTCTATTGTACAAGATATTTAATTAGACACAATGGAGGTTGTGGAGATAAAAAAAAATACTTCATTTTTTGCCCAGCAAGAACCAAATAATTTGTATCACTTAACCAAGAGACACACCTTTTTCGGAGATGATAAGGGCAGGATTCTGATTCATGTCACTCAGATTCCAAAAGTAACAATAGACAGCACCTATTAATTGGATGCTAAGTGCTCCTCAATGGTTCACATGATAAAGGCTTGTTCCTCAGGACTGACCTGCTGGGAGGTGGTGGAACCTTTGAGAGGTGCAGCCTTCTGGAAGATTCGTAGTTCACTGGAGACGTATTCTCAAAGAAGATCCTGAGACCCGTCTCCCCCCTGCCTTCTTTCCCTCTTTGCTTCATGGTTTATGGTATGAGCAGTTTACTCTGTCATGTGCTCCCAACCATTGCCATTGGTATATCTTCAAAAGGCCCAAAGCAAAGGGTTTGCCTAATCTGAGACTGGAACCTATAAAATTGTGAGCCAAAATAAAACTTTCTTCTTTGTAACTTGATTAATCACAGGTATTTCATTACAGAAATTAAAAAAATAGTAATAGAAGAGTTAATAATTATTGGTGGAGAAATCAATTGTATATGGATGCATCTTTAGAAGCAAGCATTCATTCGATAGATATTTAGTTAGACTTTATTATCCTAGCTCTCTGAATTTATAAAACTTATGATGAATGTGAATAGGATATAATCTGTTTTTTTATTATTTATATTTCAGTGATAAACTTCCTATACATTCCATCGATAGTCATAAATTTCTAAGTAATTATTTATCACAATGCATTTTTTGCCTACATTCCTATTTGACTCATATTCCATGTGAACACTAAATATTCAAATTAATAAAATCAATAATTTAGGTAAGTAAATTTTGGGAAGCTAGAGGAAATCATTAGACAAATGAAAAACTCTAAAGAATTCCTTGAAACTATATGCAAAATTGAAAATTATTTTATCCACAAAATGAATATATGCATACATATATATATGTGTGTGTGTGTATATATATATATATATATATATATATATATATATGATAGAATGAGCCTAACTGTACCTTATCTTCTGCCATTGTGTCATTAACTCTCTCTAGTTCTCCTGCTGAGATTTTTGAGTTAAGTACTTGCAGTAGATTCAGAATGCCAACAATCATCTAATTTTGAGCCCCTTCAGTTTATTTTTCATTAGATTTTATCATAAAATGTAGGCATTGTAAAGAATCACTGCTAGAAGTGTGAAGAGTATAAATAAGACATTTCCGTTCATTGTGCTCTTACTACAAGCGTGGACAATTTGCTTCACCATGGTTACCAATGAAATTATTCATGCCACCCACACACATATGGATGCCTCTACTTATAGTCTGTGATTCAGAGAGTTGGATCTTCATGAATGACACAATCTCTCATATGCTTCTATTATGTTCTTTATCTCCAAAATAATACATGATATGCTTAACATATTAGGCATATATTTCTTTATTTGTATCTTACATAAATTAAAATAAATCATTGACAATGTAACTCCCTGAAAACTCAACTGTCCTTAAAATGTAAAACAGTTATGACAAACACCATTTTATTTTCAAAAATTTTAGTAGTAAACAATTTGCACTAACACAGCAACTAAACAATATATATAAGAAAATACAACATTGAATCAATATGGACATTAAAACATACACGATAAGCATAGTTTATGTTTACTGAAAGTAAAATAGTATAAATGATGATTTTGTCAGGGTAGGAATTCCATTTACATTTTTAATGAGCCATGGTAGAACTTCCAACTATTCATCAAAGTCCAGTGTCCTGCTTCTATAGTTCTCAAATTGTCCCTAGCTTTGTGGCTGCCCACCTAGAATGTGCTCTGTGGTCTCATTTGAAGAGATGTGACTGATGAAACTCACCAATACTAAGTGCATAGGTCATGTGCTTTTTTGGGTCTGAGCTTTTGACTTCTGGACACATCCATTACATGTTCTCTTTTCTCTTTCCTCTTTCCATTGGTAGGCAGAAGATGAAAGTTCTGTAGGTAAAATTGGAAGAACATAAGATAGAAATCCGGCTGTTTGTTTAAGTGGAGCTGAGATTCCCTGATGATCTAGGCATTTCACCTAAGCATTACTGACGAAAGAGAAAAGAAAAAAAAAAAAAACACTTTTGGTGGTTTCTGTACTTTGAAGTCAGACTAGCAGTTTGTCACTCTATAAAATACTTGTGAAGGATCCTTCTTTAACCCCAGTTTCCTCACTGACAAGAATATTACAGGAGATGGTATTCTCTAAAGTATCTTCCAAACTTAACAATATTCCATAGAATTGATGATTTTATTATAACATGTTAATGTTTAAGAGTTGGAAAGGATACTCTGGAAGAGATTCACTTTAATGAAGCAGTCATCATACAAATATCATAGAAAAAATTACAAATATAAAAGTCCAATGAAGACAACCATTTATATGGTGTTGATTGACTCCAGTTCATTAATTCCTTTAACTGAGAAGAAAAAAGTCTGCAGAGGGAGATAAGCTTCAAATTATTATTAATCACCACCTCTTTTCCCCTAGTGCAATTGAAAATTGACATGTGGTACTTTGGTGCAGAACTTATGCCATGATTCAAGAATGGGAATTTCTGGGACTGTCAAAAATGTGAAAGTAGAATCAAAAGTGTTGTGACTTGTGCTTTTGAGCCAGATAATCCACACAGGCACATCGATGACAACACTTATTGGTGATGAAATGACATTGATGAAGTTGCTCAACCTTCTAAATCTCTGGTACCAAATCTTATTGGTAAGAGGGTTTAAAAATAGGATCCACCTCAGAGTATTGCTGTAAGGATTAATAGAGACACAATGGAATCAACCGTTGGACAATATTATGCTGCTTCTTTTGTTATGATAATAAATATTGTTGTCATTAATAGTAAAAATTTTATTAAATGTTTTCCAAATGCTGTTCCCAAATATTGTAGAAAATAAACCCTAAGTAAAATAAGTTGTCTTCAAGGGGTTTGCAATTGACATGATGAAACAAGACTTGGATGCAAATTATTTCATAATTAAATAAAAACCTTATGTGACAATATAGAAATTCAGCAAATATTCAAAAGGAGAAGAGAGCATTGTGAAGTGGAGGCATCTCTGTGGAGAAAATAATATTGACAGCCTCCAATAAGGATAATAAAGGCTTGATTCTTCCTAAGTTATGAATATTATTTTAAGCTTTCTAATGCTCACAATAATCTCGCACGTATGTAATTTTGTGATCTTTATTTTATTTTTTGGTGGGGGGAGGTACAGGGACTCAGGAGCACTCGACCACTGAGCCACATCCCCAGCACTATTTTCTATTTTATTTAGAGACAGTGTCTCACTGAGTTGCTTATGCTGAGGCTAGCTTTGAAAGCAAAGATCCTCTTGCCTTAGCCTTCCAAGCCACTGGTATTACAGGTGTGCACCCCTACTCCTGGCTGCAATCTTTTTTTTTTTAAGTAAAAAAAAATACACACACACACACACACATATAGAGACCTTGAATAATTTGTTCAAAGTTACAAGTGGGAGGAAATGAAAGCTCTTGAGGTAACAGACATATGGTGGCACAGATCATAGAACCATGAAGTTGCACTGAGGTCTCAGAAAGGACAAATCAATAAATGAAAAAGGTGCCAAATTCTAGTTGGTGAATAAACTTCACAAAATCAAGCAAGAAAAATATGAGTGTGGGTTACATATAAATCATAAAGGAAACATCTTATTGGAGCAGCTTGTTTATCAGTCATAGCTAGAAAAAATGTGGGTACTCAGTAATAAAATGCCTGTGAATTTACATAAAGAAAATTATAATATACAGATATGCATTTTATAGAAACCTGGAAACTATATTTTAATCATTAATTGCTATTTTTATACTTATTTTAATATAGTTCTCTTCTTAGAAACTTTCAGAATGTGTGAAGAATAAGCCCAGTAAGATAAGAGTAAGTGTACTAGTCTTCAGCAAAAATGACATTAAAATATTTCCCCCGTTTCAGGCCATAGTCCCTTTAAAAGAAGTTTTCTACATGAATAGTACAAAATAAAAAAATGCAAGAACAGTATTTGAAGAAAAAATGATAAGCTTAAAAATATTATACAAGTTTGATGTCAAGTATTTGCTGGTATAATGAAATGCTGACCAGAAAATTTCCTTACTTTAAACTCAAGTTAATTTTATAAATCAAATACACTCTCAGGAGAAAGGTAATGGCACCCTGTGTCATTCTTTAGCAATAGCTTTACAGCTGAATACTTAAAACAATGAGTCTTGGCATCCAGAAAAGGGCTTAAACATCAACACTTTCTTTAAAAAGCTAACCAGATGACAGCTGAGCTGTGGCAATTCTGCTGATTTTCCTTCCACCTAAGAAGTATCTCAGACTGAAAGAGGTCTACGTCCTCCAATGCCCTTTATAGGTTACATGAATAATGTAAAAATTCTATATTTTTTAAAAAAAATCTTTAATCTCAAATAATGGGTCTGCTTAGTGGAAGAGATTGTAAATTTGTGTTTGGTAAATAGATTAGAAATAAAGTCATTTTAAAAAATATTTCTGGCTATGTTGATACAGTGAATGTCTGGTTTTATAAATGTAAATCCAAATGCTCTATCAGAGTTTCAGAGTAGAGCTTATTATGTATCAAATCTCTGTCAGTTTAAACAACAAAATATTGAAGATGACAAATTAACAATGCTTATATTCTTATTGGATTAGTTTTCATAAACATCAAGCTAACACATCAGCATTCATCATCTTATAATTTAAATAAAGAAAATATCTTCAGACACATTTACTTTTGCTGCTGCTTTTATATTAGAATTTAAATCTTATTACTTATCATCCTGCTATTTATTTAAAGAAAAATCTTTATTTTGGGTAGAGATTTATTAATTTATTCAGGAATTATGTTAGGCTCGCTAGTCCGTAGAACTGAACAAGAGGTTATAATCCCCACCCAAATGAGACTTAGAATCTACTGTGAAGCTTCTTCAAAACAAAGATAACTTAAAAATCAATAACCAAAACAACTGAATGTGTCATAAAGAAGGTGTGCTTTGAATAGATTTAACATAAGTTTTCCCAAGTCGTTTTTTTTTTTTTGGTTTGTTTGTTTGTTTTATTTGAGACAAGGTCTTTCTAGGTTGCCCAGACCCTGAGCTCCTACCTAGGCTCAAGAAATCCTCCTGCCTCGGCCTAAGTCAGTTTTATATCTGTTTTCAAAAAAGGTTTAACACAGAAGTATCATTAGTAGTTTTTATTTACTGGTATTATTTATTTAATTTTTGAATCTGAAAATTAAGGTTACTTCCTACTTCTGATTTGCTTTTCTGTGAAGTGCCTGAATACACAGGTGCTTATAAAGACAGAGATGTTGACAGGGAGGTTATTTGAGTTTAGTCCAGAATTCATAAGTCTTATTGAGATTTATGAAATGCACATATAAATGCTGAATTCTCATTCCCAAGAGTAAGGGCTCAGGAAAGTCCTTATCACTTACAAAAGACATCAATCATGTAGTTTACTGCTTATAGATATGTTTCTATTCACATCAGTCCAAACTATAGAGAAACGCAGACAAACTGAACTTAAATCATGAATCAATTTCAATAATTTTAGGTTGTTGTATTCTAAATTATATGTGCCTCTCTTTAAAATTTCCATTTTATAAAAATTTAAATTTAATCCAAATGTTCAGTATTGGAAAAAGGACTATTTTCTCTTCTTGATATACTTTTTGAGAGAATTTACTTTATTCATGGAAAAAGATTATTTGTTCTTTGCGGAGAGGAGAGAATGGCCGAGGACCATAGGGGCTTCAAAAGTGGGTTGCGGGATGTACTGACAGTGGGATCTCCTTCTTTCCTGCCTAAGTTATTGGCAAAATTTCCAGGCAGAATTCATCTTCGTTCTATTTTTTTTTATCTCAGTGTTATCATATTGCACATTTTCTTGTTGCCCTGTCTTTCCATCATTCTGCTATCCACACCGTCATCCTGAAATTTAATGACCTTTATCATTCTCCAATTAAGTTATGTGAGGTGAGACTCTAACTCAATTAACATATATCATGTGAAGAGCACTTTATATATTTCAAACACTGCAACTATTCTCCCTTTCCACGTTGATTCATAGCCTAGCAGTCAGCAAGTCTTAAGGAGTATTCTCCAGAGATCTATTTATCTTTTTTCCCTATCAAAGATGCTAACAATTTTTTCATTTGCCTAATCAGAATTATAAGATGATACTATGTTTTATTGCTCAAGACTGATTTTCTATAAAGAAATAGGGCAGTTTTGTCATTATTTTGTCTTCCTAGATTTGGGGAAGTTATATTGATTTTTAAAAGAATTTAATAAACTTTTCCCTTTAGCTTGATTATAAAAACCTTGAACTTTGTTATTGTGAGTAAAAGTGTTTCATATATACATAAAAATGCAGAGTTTTAAATATCTTAAAATATAAACTACTAAGTCTATGAATGGTTCAGTAAAAATAAAATGAGAGGCTTAGCATATATTTGATTTAGAGATAAAAATGTGGAGACTAAAGAAACCAATTATTGAAGAATTGGTTTCCTCATTTATCAAATGATGGGTGGTAAGTCATCTATATCAAATTTATGGTCTATAACCTTAAAAACAGTTTAAGTGTACTTCAATGATAGTAACATATATTTTAATAAGTCATAGTATTTTCAAGTTGTAAGGAACTCAAGATATATTCTATTTATAACTTAAAACGTAAGTGTCTCCAAAAATTGTTGATTAAATAAAACCAAGTCTATCATTCACTCTTTTAAAAGGAATCTCCATGAAAATGAAATAACTTTTTCTTTAGGTTTACTCTTACTAATCTTAAATATTTTTCTTGAAAGGATGCTTTTCTGTAAATGTACTTATACTACTGTGCTATACATCTCCAGGGGTGAATCATTCCAATGCCATTCATAACAAGTCATGTGAAATGTAATCTTATGATTGAGTGTCATAGAGGCTCTGATGTCCACCTCTGTCCCTCCTTTGCTAATTGTGAGGATCATGGGCACAGAATCTGCTGTGTTGTGTAATAAATATATATTAGAATATATATTAGAATTATGTACCTGGTCTAGATACATAATTTTCAGGGTCTACTATGAAATGAAAGAGTGGGCTCGTTGTTCAAAACAAGGAAAATATCTTTTTCTTTTCTTCTATTTACCTGTCTTGGTGTTGTAAAAATTCTATGTAAGATCACACCCCATCCATCACAGAAAAAAATCAAAGAAGAAATCCATACCCTCACCGGTGCACGGAGCCCTGCTCTAAAACTTGTTATACAGCCTCAACTCTGCTTGCTCTTCCACCAGCCTTTACCAGAGTGGAGAGTGACAGAAGCTCCTGGATGATAGTGCATTGCAGCTGGCCAAGAACCCAATCTAGAGACATAGTGAGAGGTGAGTTTACATGTGAGCTGTGCTACTAGTCCTTGGATCGTGCTCCAGTGAATCCTTATAATTATTAGGGATTTTAAGATGGTAACCTCAAAGCCTTTGATCCCAAGATAAAGACCTTTATAAGCAATCAAACCCTGATCCACCATATTATTTGAACATCCATGAAGCAGGTCCTGCTGACTACATAATTTATTATCCAACTCAGAACAATTTTGATAATGAAAAAACAACTTTCAATAACCCTTCTGGGACAAGAGGCATAAACCAGCTTGAATTAGGACAAATGGTGATAAATTGTCACCTTGCTGACAGTAAAATTGAGAATTAAAAAGTAAATTGACCTTAAAGATTAAAAAATGTAATAGACTTCATTTAAGTGCCTCAAGCAATACAGTTCTGAATTCCATCTTCACTACAAACAGCAAAATACAAACAAAATATAATTATAACAAAGATATAATTTTAGTCTTCTAAAATAAAAAATAAAAACAAGACAAAAAAATTTAAAAATTCCTAGATATCAAAGTCCAGGGAAGGGCTTGGCTTAAATATTAACTTAAGCAAATTATTCCTGTTTTTTTTCTTTGTTAATTCTCTTTATTCTACTCCTCTTCATATCCTTTCACCCTGAGGCAGTTATTATGTCAGATATTGCAACATCTTAGTCAGTTTCAGAACAGAAACATCTTTCTAGAAGTTCCCAGTAAACTCTTCGTGAATTCCATTCACCAGAATTGAATCACATGCTCATTTCTGAGCCATTATTTTCAAATAATTTGGATCAACTTTAATCTCAGGAGATCACCCCTAGAGATTGTATATGGGCTCCACACAAAAGTCTGTGTCTTTAAGAAAACCATATTTTTACTGAGACAATTACTATATTAGAAAAAAAGTAAAGCAGTGTAAATGCAAAATTGTTAATGAAAAATGTGCATCATTTCTGAATGTAGAGAGAAGATCCAGTGACATGAACCTTGATCACACCCTGCACGGATGCAAATAGGGAGAGACAAGCTGGACAGAGTCAGTTTCCGGAAAAATTCAAGTTTGTTAACATAACTTTTAGAGCCCCTTTAAATTTTTGCTTCTGCTACTGTCTCTTACTATCAACCTAGAAAACAAAACAAAAATCAACTATATTGAAATTCCTGAAATATTCCAAATATGTGGTAGTGTTTTATTTTTGCTACCTCCCAAGTTCTTAGCATCAAATACATATTCCACACACTTGAAAATAAGGAAGGATAAAAGTATTATTTAAATTTAGAATGTGTCATTACATTTTGATAAAGTTTATGAATGAATGAATGAACATCTTAAGTTTGTGTCTCCAAAAATAATTTAAAATATATGAAGTAAAATTGATAAATTTTACAGGGAGAATTTTTTTAAGTTTGTTGTCACTAAAATGATCGAGTACCTCAAAATTTATCTACAGGATCCAATGTAACTAAAATTCTAGAAAATATATTTCTTTCTAATTTTTCTATTCAGGGAATATTGTTCAAAATGTGCAGTTTGCCCTTTCATTTTAAAAAGATTTTCTTTGCTGTGCAGATTTTAGTTTCCTATAGTCTTCCTTATTTATTTATTTTTGCTTTTGGTGCTTGAGCTTTTGATGTGATACCCCAAAAGTCATTGTCAAGTTCAATGATAATGATATTTTCATTTGTGCTTTCTCTCAGAAGTTTTAGTTTCATGTCTTATGTTTAGATATTTTACAAATTTTTAGGTTGATTTGGGGTCATAGTACAAAATTAGGATTCAATTTTCTTCTTTTGTATGTAGAAATTCAGTTTTTCCAGCACCATTTTTTAACTTATGTGTACAGAAAGTTAGTTAACATAACTTTTAGAGACCCTTTAGTTTTACTTCTGCTCATGTCTCTTACTAGCAACCTAGAAAACAACAACAAAAAGAGGATATATATATATATATATATATATATATATATATATATATATCCTCTTCATCCCGTTGCCAAAAAGAATATTTGACCTTATGTTTGGAAACCACATATTTGATTAGAGTTTAATATCCAAAATTTATAAAGAACTCTTAAAACTCAATACAAAAAAAAATAGACTGATGAAAAAAAAAACCACTAAAATCAACCAAACAAATAAGAAAACCAAAAAAACAAATAATCTGAATGAAAAATGTGCAAAAGATCTGAACAGATATACTTTCAAAGAAGATATACAAATGGCCAACAGGTAGGGATCTGAAAAGATGATCAATATCACAAATGATCATGGAAACCCGAATCAAAACCACTAAAAGATATCACTTCACATCAAAAAGACAAAAGATAACAAGGTTTGATACTGATATGGAGAAAGCATATAAGTGGGAATGTAGATTGGTGAAGTCATTATGGGGATCAGTGTGGAAGTTTCTAAAAAATTTTAAAAAACAGAACTACCATATGACCCAACAATCCCTTCTTTGGATATACACAAAGGAGATGAAATCTCTATCCATATAGATATCATTACGCCTGTGTTCATTTCATCATTGTTCACAATAGCCACAATGAAAACAACCTAGTATCCGTTGATGGACAAGTGATTAAAGATAAGTGATTTGAATATGTCTATATGCATAAATATTTTTCATTTATAAAGATCTTCAATTTGCTGTTGCATAGATGGACTTTAAGGATATTATGCTAAGTGAAATAAGTCATAAATAAGACACACACAAAAAATATTTCATGATATCCTTATGTAGAATTTGTTTTAAAAAATAAAAGAAATAATATACATAGATGAGACTGGAATAACAATTATTGGGGGCAGAAAAAATAAGGAAGGAAATTGGAACATGTAGTGCAGAGGATATAAAGAAGTAAATATGTAGGATGAACAAATCTATCAACCTAATGTGTATCTATGATAACTATAGTTAAAAATATATTGTTTTAGGGATTTTTGCTAGATAAGTCTATTTTAGCTCTTCTGTTACAAAATCGTGTAACTATAATGATCATTGATAAGTTAATTTTCTTCACAATAGTAATCATTATCTGTGTATATCCTGTAACATCATGTTTTGTACCTCAAATATACCTAAAATAACTCATATTAAGAATGTGTAAAATAAAACACATATGAGAAAGCAAAGATCCTGGAAGACTCAAGGACACTCCCAGCGAAGAGAAAGGTGAAGTGACTTGCTCTATAAGATATCAAGATTTACTCAAATAAGAATAAGAAATGATTTCTAAAATTAACCAATGACTTACTGAATCCTGGTTTTTGACAAGAGTGTTATTGAAAACTTCTATAGACAGCATGGATCTTATAGGAAAAAAACTCTGGGATACTTCATTTTGTTCATATATAGATTAGAAATGAAATTGAGTGCTTATATTACTCCATATACGAAAACTTATTCAATGCATAATAAGGACATCAGGCAAACCTTTGAAATGCTTAAAAGAAAAATAAGAAAAGGTCTTTATACTTTAGGAATTGGAAAGGATTCTTTCAATGAGCAACAAAAGAACCTATCATAAAATTTTGACGAGTTGGTCTATTTAAAGTTTTTAAATAATTCTTTACAAAGGGCTCTATGAAGAAAAAGGGAATATATTTTCAATAAATAAGTATTCCCAAGAATAAAGAACAGACTCTTCCAAATAAACATGAAGAATACAATCAATAAGAAAAAGGGCATTAAGACCTAAACACGTATTTTACTAAGCAGAAGACATAAAATAGCGAGTAAATCTAAAAAAAGATGCCAATCTCATTTGTGATCAAAAAATTAAAATGAGATATTCTAATCATTCACTTTAAGATATTCAAAATAAGACAATAACGTCTGTAGTCTGGCAATATGAATAGCTGAAGAAAAGGTTGACTGACTCTTACATACTATTGATTGAAGTAAAAATTGGCTCAACTACTTGCAAAGCATATTTAATATTAATATAATACTTATTTTCATTTCCCTTATAAATTTAAACATCTACATTCTTTGTAAGAAATAGTTACATTTGTGTGACTCTAAAATATAAGCTCCAGGAAAACAGAAAATATTTTATATTAAAATAATGCCTATTATCTATAAGAAGTTTAATAAATATTTGAATGAAAGAATGAGAAAAACAACCAAAATGTCTCTTCTAAGAAAAATGAAGTATAATGCATTTGGGAAATGAAATAAATATTAAAATACAAATTAATAAACAATAAAAAGATGTTATTTTGTTCAAAAAATGATTTTGAATAAAAATAAGTCTCAGAAAATTGCACATGTTACTTTCATGGATGGAACTAAAAAAAAAAACAAATAGAAATAACTTGTCTTTTAGGGAAAAATATATATGATAAAACTTAAAAATGATGAGAAACAAAAGAGAGACACAGAAGAGAGGGTGGGAACATATATGCAAATAAAAGAGTGCTGGAAATATTCCAGTTATTAAGTCTTGGTTAAAGTGTTCAAAGAAATCCATATTTTGCTATGCATTTTAATTTATACCTATTAAATAACCCTTTGAGTATATTAGTTGTAAAATTAAAAACAAAAGAAATACAATTTTAATAAGCAAATGAAGAAGTTTCTTTTAAAAATGTATAGATTATTCTACATTTAAATCTTTAGAGAAAAGTTATAAAATCTCTTTGTAATTGTACAGTCAGCCAATTATAGATCTGGCAGAGGGACAGTTTCCCACAAGCTAATTTGGTAGGGTTTCAAAAACTAAACACCTTCTAATTTGGTATATTAATATTAGAATTTTGTAAAATTTATTTTTAAACTAAAATTTAAAAATTCAAATGGTTTAAAGCCCATTAATTTAGGTTGGAAACTCTTTCAGAGTGAACCAGGCTAATTTACCTTTGCACCGTTTAAAATTAATTGGTGCATAAAACAAAATCATTGTGTTAAAATGGAAAGTTTTAAAAAAGACTCTTATCTTTTCAGCTCTTAAAACTTTTTATAGATATAAAAGTTTATGATATAACTCTGAATAACCATCCTCCTATTCACACACTGAACTCACGCATTCCTTAGAGATGGATCTGAGAAACTTATTCATCAAGAGATGACTTCTCAAAGATCTTAAATGTATGGAAACTGAAGATGTACAAAATATTCATTAGTCTGATTTTTTAGTAATTCTAGTTACCTCTTTTCTTTGTGGTTAAAAAATAGGAGGTTTCATTAAAAATACCCCCTTTAAAAGATGAGGAGTTTTTTTAAAAAAAAATCTTGGATGCTTGGAAGACAAACACAAAATATCTGTTCTATTCTACAACTTAGTCTGACTGGGATTCGATATAATTTGTCTTGACCTAATCCAAAAATAACCTTAGAAAGGACAATTGGAAATGTTCCAGATGGATAAAAATGACAGTAAGAGGATAATTAGGCTAATATGTTTAATGTTCTGAGAAGAAAACACATGGAGAAAGACTTCTACTCCCAGGAACATAAGTAGCCTCAGTGTTAAAAGAATTACTGAAAGACGTGTTAAATATCCACCTCAGTGAAAAAAAAAATTAAATATAATGTGTTTAGGCACTTCAAATAAAAAGTAATTAAGAAATTATATTTAAGAATATCTTGATTATAGTCATAAATTTATATACTTCTCAGTAGATAAATTCTTTACCATTGTCCATTCAAAATTACCAGTTGAGACGATATTATTCTATACAAAATGCTAGCAAACTCAAGTGAAGCTGATTTATTCAAGAGAATTATTCATTTAATTTCTACCATTTAGTATTTATGTTCCTTTTCCATTCATTTATTCATTTCATCTTTATTCATTTATGCATTTATCAAATATTCATTTAAATGAGTTTCATTATAACCACAGAAACAGTAGGGTGAGATTTGCAATAAATTTATT
Organism: Ictidomys tridecemlineatus; assembly: GCF_052094955.1. NCBI lineage: Eukaryota > Metazoa > Chordata > Mammalia > Rodentia > Sciuridae > Ictidomys > Ictidomys tridecemlineatus. The sequence goes on from NC_135479.1 coordinate 120,315,246, forward strand.
CTTTAAGTAGGTTTATTCTTGCAAAATCCTCTAGCAGATAAAGGCTGCTTGACCTATCATATTCACATTTCTTTAAATTCTTACAATTTCTTTCTTTCTTTGGATGCTTTCCTTGGTCTTCATGAAATTGCCTAAAGTTACCTTAAATAATTCATTTAATATTTGATAGATCAAATAATTACTTATCCAAGGAATATGTTACACGCTGTTATAGATTTTTATATAATAGTCATTGAGGACAAATTACCATTTAACAAACAAACTTATTTCACACTAAATAATATAATAATTTGAGAGTTTTCCCTTGTTTAAAACTATTCATACTTCACTAACATGGTAATTTAAGATATCTTCCATTTTATAGTTTTATTTATTTTTGTTCCACTGAAACTAAACTTGTTATTTACTAAAACAGACACTAATTACATTTTACATTGCAAGTGGAACTATTATTATTATCTGTTTTGTTTAATAATGATTGTATATCTAGTCTTGCTACTGTGATGGAGCTTGAAATACTGATTTCCTCTGAGCTTTGACTTGGCCATATGGCTTCCCTCTTCTAAAAATGAGCATTTTCCCACATGTATCAAAAAAGGGAGGGGGAGGGAGGGAGGGAGGGAGGGAGGGAGGGAGAGAGAGAGAGAGAGAGAGAGAGAGAGAGAGAGAGAGAGAGAGAACACAGAGACACCAATTTTTCTACTGTTCATGTCTTAAATGTAATGCTCAGTAGTTACTTAATAGGTGACTCTTGTTTCTTGCTTTATTCCCCTCCCAGCCTTATAATTCATGTGCTCTCATTTCCTGTATCTACCTCTAACCATTCCTTTTTATCTTATTTTAGCACTCTATTGTGGTTTACCTATTTTGGTTTCTTGCCTAGTTGAATTTTTCACACCTTTTCTGGAAACTTGCAGTCAGAGTTGCTTGGTCAGACACTTCCAGTCTTACAGAATAAAGACCAGGCAGCCTGGGTGATTTATTTATTTATTTATTTTTTTTTTGGTCTCAACTTTCTGTTACAATTGCTGAGAATAGTATATATTTAAAAAAATCTGCTCAAAAGTTTTGTATGGAATTGCTTCTCATTTGAAGTTGCTGGCTACTGAGTTGGATTAGATGAGTAAGTTAACATCCTTTAGATTATAGACACCATGAAGGAGGAGCAACACTGTATCCTCTTTGATTATTTAAGTACTGGACTTAATGTCAGAATTTTTAAGTGTCATGGTTCATGTTAAAGATGGCAGAAAGAAATACAAGACTTTGAGTTGTACTTTTTGTTTGAGGTCAACACAGACAAGTAGGAAATCTTTACAATGCTAATAGCAATATATAGGGAAACGAAAAAAAATATGAAGAAAAATGAGTTTCAGGACAGCAGCCAGATAAGGACTTGAACACAAAATTCCATTTGCCATAAATTGATCTGCAGAAATCTAGAAGAACATTGCTGAGACCTACACAACAGTGCCAAAGCTGTTTCTAAAATTTAGGGGGAGAAGTAACAGTACTTTCCACCTGTGTAAGGTATATGCTGGTGAATATCCTAAGACACTTCTTTCTAAATAAGTGTACTTGGAAGCACCTTGCAAGCACGTTGCCCATTGATGATTTATTTATTTTCCCCTGAAATTCATGTTCAACTATTTTCTATAGGAAAATTTTGAGGATATGTTACTTGTCATTTTTAAATTGTGAGTTTTAGCAATGGGTAGGCTTTATTATAAATAATAATATTTACAATTAATATTATAATAATATTAATAATAATATTAAAATAATATTTCTTATGTAAGTAATAAACAAGTAACCTTTTCTTGAGTTGACCTCTTTGGGCTGTCAGTTGTCAGCGATAGAGAAAACTTCTCAGGAAAGCTCTCTCCTCTGGCTACTGGGGACTAATGAGAATGTTAGGAAGTGGCAGAGAGAGTGTGGAGAGGTTTGAGCCACCCTCTTTAGAGATTGTGTTTTACTGGTATGTTTTTGTTCACAGAGAATCAATTATATATAAACTTTCACATAAATAAACATGTCTGCCTTGTATTTTATTCGCTGTTACAGTCTCTTAGATGAACCCATCTGTCACCCACTTGGGGCCATTTCACTTTATAAACTTTTGATTCTTTTTCAGTTATAGTATAAATTCCATGCACATTTATGAGGACAGCTTTACAGAAGCCACAGAGCCTATATTCCGATTCAGCATTGTTTTAAATGTATACCCTCTACTTTAATAATTGACTCTGAAGAAATGACATTCTTTTTTTAGTATCTTTATGCCTTTACATCTGTCATTTATTTTCTTAGAAATTCCATCCCTCCCTTGCTGGTAGATTCACCTTTTGTATCATCTCATGTGTCACCTTGTACAATCAGGTTCTCTGTATAGTTAGTTCCCAGAGTTAGACACTTCCTTTCATTATTTTAATGTAATTTTGTTCACATCTTTAATAGTGTTTTTTTTTTAATACAACATAAAGGCAATGATGCCATAGTGGTTAAGATCGTGGCTACCAGAATCAGACAGTCTGAGATCCAACTGTGACTCAGCAAGTCCACAGGTCTCAGAACATGACCTAGGTAGGCTCAGCTGAGTGAACTCTCTGGCTTTTAATTTCATAAAAGGAGAGAAGATACCAGCAAGTTAGAAAGTGGTTGAGTATTTTTTGCTTTGGCTGTTATATGTAAAAAAAAAAAAATGAGAAGTCACTGTCCTGTTCTACAACCAGGAAAGGCTAAGCAAACTGAAAATCGATGATTTTTCTTGGACCCAATAGGAAACTGAGATTTGCTTGGACCCAACATGAACTGAGGTTACAAGGAACATCCTACCTTGAACTCTGGAGAGATAGACTTCACTACAGTCAGAAAACAGAAATGCTTACCTGGAGCAGAAGTCTTGGAAGCAATAAGCTAGTAAGAACATGTAAAAGGTACCTTGAATTGTGGAAGGTTGAGTATAGACTTGTGATACCAGGAGGAGAAACTCCTGAGTCAGCAGACATAGGGCACCTTCACGCCTTTGAGGCTTTACATACAAGAATTCTATTGAGTTCTCACAGGTGAGTGAGCCCAGTGAGAATCCTTCATGGCAATGATAGTGGGGGAAAAAGAAAAATATTTGGGAAATATTCTAGAGATTTCTTCAGTAAAAAAAAAAATACTATACGCAAAGGATGATGACTTATCAGTGATTTGTTCTACTGCAGGAAAGGAATTCTTCTCACCCTTGCTTCTTATAGCTTAAGAGAAAGCTATAAGAAACTCAAAAGAGTTTCAAAGAAATAGATTGGGACACTGCAATCAGGAAAGGGTGTGGAAGGGAGAAGAAATAAAAACCAACCAACCAAACAAAAAATCTACATCACTGGAGAAACACTTGTGAAAGTCACAACTTCCAAATACAGTACCATAAAGCAAGGAGGTTTAACCAGGTTATAGGATGTTCTCCATCTCCCATGTTTATCATCCAAGTGGACTTTAGTGTAACAATGAATCACAGCTGCAAGAGCTACCAGTCACAAAATCTTTAAAGGGAACAATATTTTAAAAAGCCCAAGGTCAAGAGATGAGATAAAAATCAAGGACATTAGAGAAATGTGAAATTTCTATCAGGAGTCACTTCAGTAACCATAACACAACTACTAGCCATATTACCAAAATTATCATAAATCCTCTCAACAAAGTTCTCATCTCTAGCCTGCTTATTATCCAATGCAATCTGTAGCACCTTAAAAATAATTGCAGTGCTAAAAAGCAAGAATACCACTGTCTATAGAGATACAGCAATCATCAGAACCTGACTCAGATACAGCATAGGTATAATTATCAGTCAGGTTTTTTTAATGACTATGATTAATATATTAAGGACTCTAATAAAAATGCAAGTAACATTCAAGAACAGATGGTTAACTTAAGGAGAGATGGATAGTCCAAGTAAGGATCAAAAGGAAATGCTATAAATAAAAAAAAAAAAAAAAAAAAAAAGATGCTGTGGATGAGATTGTTGGTGGGACTTGACCCATTTCAGGAAATAAGCTGTGAGGTTGAAGATGGGTCAATAGATGTGCTCCTAAGAGAAGGAAAGGCAAGAACAGAAAGAGAATCTCCAAATGGTGAGCCAATTTCAAAAGGCAGCAATTAGAATATAAGAAGGAAAAGAAAGGGCTAACAGAGCAGAAACACATTTGAAGAGGCATTGGTTAAGAACTTTCCAAAATTAATATCATCAAAGTACAGATTCAGATATTTCAGAAAAGAGCAATTGAGATAAGTAAAGTGGTGGGGCATAGGGGGTTGTTCCATATCTAGGAATATTATATTAAAAATTCAGAAAACCAAATATAAAATCTGAAAAGAAAGAGAGGGGATGGAAATATGACCTCTAGAGGCACAAGGATAAGAATTACAGAGCTTTGTATCAGAAAGCATGGAAACAATAGGCAGAATGAAATATTTAACAAGTTGAAGAAAAATATTGCTATTAATATAGAATTATATATTTGGTAACTCTATTCTTCAAAAATGAAGGATAAGTACAATTTCTTAGAAAACAAAAGTAATATACAGGGGGTAGGGGAGAGATTAATTATCAGTAGCTCTTCCCTGCAGATGGAAAGAAGGCAGTGTATCAGAAACTTGAATTTACAAGTTGAATTACAAGGCAAACCATATCAGAAACTTGAATTACAAGGCAAATCATGAAGGTAAAAGTAAAATCTTGCCAGGGACCATGTTGCATGCCTGTAATCCCAGCAGCTCAGGAGGCTGAGGCAGGAGGATTGTGAATTCAAAGCCAGCCTCAGCAAAAGTGAGGAGCTAAGCAACTCAGTGAGTCCCTGTCTCTAAATAAAATACGAAATAGGGCTGGGGATGTGGCTTAGTGGTCAAGTGCCCCTACGTTCAATCTCCAGTACCAAAAAAAGTAAAAATAAAACAATAAATAAAATATTTTTTTATTTTATTTATTTATTTATTTATTTATTTATTTTTATTGGTTGTTCAAAACATTACAAAGCTCTTGACATATCATGTTTCATACATTAGATTCAAGTTGGTTATGAACTCCCATTTTTATCCCAAATACAGATTGCAGAATCACATTGGTTACACATCCACATTTTTACATAATGCCCGATTAGTAACAGTTGTATTCTGCTACCTTTCCTATCCCCTATTATCCCCCCTCCCCTCCCCTCCCATCTTCTCTCTCTACCCCATCTACTGTATTTCATTTCTCTCCTTGTTTATTTACCCGTTCCCCTCGCAACCTCTTATGTGTGATTTTGTATAACAATGAGGGTCTCCCTCCATTAAAATGCAATTTCCCTTTTCTCTCCCTTTCCCTCCCACCTAGTGTATCTGTTTAATGTTGATCTTTTCTTCCTGCTCTTCCTCCCTGCTCTGTTCTTAGTTGTTCTCATTATATCAAAGAAGACATTTGGTATTTGTTTTTTAGGGATTGGCTAGCTTCACTAAGCATAATCTGCTCTAGTGCCATCCATTTCCCTGCAAAATCCATGATTTTGTCATTTTTTAGTGCTGCGTAATATTCCATGGTGTATAAATGCCACATTTTTTTTATCCATTCATCTATTGAAGGGCATCTGGGTTGGTTCCACTGTCTAGCAACTTGGGGTCGGGTTCCAAATTCCTTAACAGGACACCCATAGCACAAGAGTTAATAACAAGAATCAATAAATGGGACTTACTTAAACTGAAAAGTTTTTTCTCAGCAAGAGAAACAATAAGAGAGGTAAATAGGGAGCCTACATCATGGGAACAAATTTTTACTCCTCACACTTCAGATAGAGCCCTAATATCCAGAGTATACAAAGAACTCAAAAAATTAAACAATAAGAAAACAAATAACCCAATCAACAAATGGGCCAAAGACCTGAACAGACATTTCTCAGAGGAGGACATACAATCAATCAACAAGTACATGAAAAAATGCTCACCATCTCTAGCAGTCAGAGAAATGCAAATCAAAACCACCCTAAGATACCATCTCACTCCAGTAAGATTGGCAGCCATTATGAAGTCAAACAACAACAAGTGCTGGAGAGGATGTGGGGAAAAGGGTACTCTTGTACATTGCTGGTGGGACTGCAAATTGGTGCAGCCAATTTGGAAAGCAGTATGGAGATTCCTGGGAAAGCTGGGAATGGAACAACCATTTGATCCAGCTATTGCCCTTCTCGGACTATTCCCTGAAGACCTTAAAAGAGCTTACTACAAGGATACTGCCACATCGATGTTCATAAAATATTTTTTAAAGTTTAATTGATCTGAAATGTAATTATTTGTTTTAGAATATAATTATTTTTTTCATAAAATTATGATCATTTATAATAGTACCCACAATGTTGCATATTATTACAGTGTAAGAGTAAGTCAAACAAATATTAATAATATCACAATGAAAGGGCAAATCCTGTATAGTGTATATCTGCTTTTACAATAGGAACTGGCATAGACTTCTTTAAAGTTGAACTTGGATTAGTTTACACTTTATATTGTAAATTCTAGATTGACAACTCAAATTTGTTAAGAAGTACAGTTGATACACTAAGTAAGGACATAAATAAAATCATAAAAATGCTCAATTAAAACTACAGCAGCTGGGATTACATGCCTGTAATCCCAGTGGCTGGGAATGTTGAGACAGGAGAATCATGAATTAAAAACCAGCCTCAGCAATTTAGTGAGGTTCTGAGCAATTCAGCCAGACTCTGTTTTAAAATAAAATATTAAAAAGGGGATAGGGATGTGGCTTGGTGGTTAAGTGCCCCTGAATTCAATCCCAGCACTAAAAAACAAACAACAACAACAAACTACAGAAGGCAGAATGATAGTGAGGGGAGCAAAGAATCAAAGAAAAAAATACAGCAAGTCGAAAGCAGTTGCAAGCAGAGTAGGTATCAATGCACTTACATATATAATCTGATTGTATGTCAAGTGTAAGTACACCAACTAAAGTTAGAAATTTTCAGAATGGATAAAAAAAATAAAAATCAGCAATTTATTGTATATAAGAAACTCATTTTAAATACAAAAATGCAGAATGCACTTAATCTAGTGGACATTTTTGGAATATTGTATCTACAATATCAGCATATAAATTAATTTAATTCTCACGTGGAACATTCTACAAGACAGATCAAATTTGAACCATAATAAACAACTCAGCAAACACAAAATAACAAATTCTTAGAGAGAGAGAGAGAGAGACAGACAGAGAGAGAGAGAGAGAGAGAGAGAGAGAGAGAGAGAGAGAATTTTTTAATATTTATTTTTTAGTTTTTGGCAGACACAACATCTTTCTTTGTATGTGGTGCTGAGGATCGAACCCGGGCTGCACGCATGCCAGGCGAGCGCGCTACTGCTTGAGCCACATCCCCAGCCCCCCCAAAATAACGAATTCTTACAAAGTGCATTTTCATATTATAATGGAATTAAAGTAGAAATCAATAACGTAAAGATAGCTGCAATACGTTCATATATCTGAAAATTGGGCAATATATAAGATCAAACAAGATGTCTCAAGATAAATTTAAAAATATTTTTAAATAAGTGAAAATGAAAATAAAAATATCTGCAAGATATACTAAAAGTAGTGCATAGTGAAGCCTAAGGCATTGGATGAGTATATTGGAAAAGAAAAAAAAGATCTAAAATCAATTATCCAATTTTTCCCTTTGGAAACTAGGAAAGAAGAACAATTTAAGTCTAAAGCAAGCAGAAGAAAAATAATAAAAGTTATAACAGAAATCAATGTATTTAAATTGAAACAGGAAATCAATAGAGAAAACAAATGAAACCAAAGCTGGTTCTTTAGAAAGATCAATAAAACTGGTGAACATGCAGTGAGGCTAACCTAGGAAAAAAGAGAGAAGATACAAATGACTGATATTTGAAATGAAGGAGGGTTTATTCCTAATCCCACAGATACTAAAAATGTAACAAATCTATGACCACAAAGTTGATAACAGATGAAATGCACCAATTCTTTTAAGGAAACAAACTACTAAAACTCACAAAAGGAGCAATAAATAACTTGAAAAAAATATTTATTTACTTCTACATAATATATGTATATGGTTCAATATAATAAAATATAACATCATATCATAATGTCAAAATTAATAACCTTCGAAAAAAGAAAGCATCAAGTTTGGGCATTGTAGTACACACCTCTCTCACCTACTCAGCAGGTGAAGGCAGGAGAATCCCAAGTTCATAGCCAGCCTGGACAACTTAGTGAAACCTGTCTCGAAATAAAATTGAAGGGGCTAAAGGTACAGCTCGCGCTTGCCTAGCTTGCATGGGACCCTGAGTTCAATCTTCAGTACTGCAATCAAACAAGTAAACAAACAAAAAGAAGACACCACGCCCAGGTGGATTCACTGACAAATACTACCAAATGTTTTAGGGAAAAATACTAGCACTTCTCTCCAACTTTTCCTAGAAATTAGAAGCAGGAGATGCACATCCCAACCAATGCTATCAGGACAATTTTACTGTAATACACCAACTAGCAAGACATTACAAGAAAAGAAAATTACAAATTGAAACCTCTCATGAGTATAGATGTAAAAGTGTTAGCAAATGGAATACTATAATGTATAACAGGACCACAGTTGCATGATATATCCCAAATATGTGATGCTGGTTCAATTGTTGAAACTCCATCACATCAAAATTCTGAAGAAGAAAAATCACACAATTATATTAATCACTGCAGAAAAAAAAATTGACATAATTTAATATCCATTTATGACAAAAACACTTAGCAAATCAGAATTAGGGGAGTCTTCTTCAATTTGATAAAAGAACATCTACTAAAAATGGATCATAAGCTTAAAAGTAAAATGCAGCTATATTAAAATTTTAGAAGATAAAGTATGAGAAAATCTGTGTGACCTTGGGTTTAATGTGAGTTTTATATGTAATACTGAAAATTTCATGTCTTTTATATGAAAGAAAAATTTAGAAATTGGGCTTTATTAAAATTAAAAGCTTCTGCATTCAAATAAATAAAAACTGTTAAGAGTATAAAAGGCAGGCCCCAGACAGAGTGACAGTATTTGTCAGACTTATATCTGATAAAAGACTACTGGTCTAAACCAAAGAAAGAACTTCAAACTCTACCATAAGAAAACAAGTAAAATTAAAAATAAGAAATATATTTGAAAAGATATCTAACTAAAAGATGCACGGAAACAAATGGATATGAGAAGATGCTTAACATATATGTCATTATAAAATTGCAAATCAAAATGACACTGTTATCCCACTACACCTATTAGAATGGCTAAAATACCATAATGTGACCTGCCAATTATTAATGAAGATACGGAGAAATCTAAAACCTAATTTATGGCTGTGGAAGACAAATCACATAACTGCTTTGAAGGACAATTTGTCAGGTTCCTACAAAGCTGAATACATATAACTTAGCAATCATGATGGTGAGGTATTTACACAACTCATTTGAAAATATATGTCTGCTAAAAAAAATTAGCTTGCAAATGTTTATAGCACCTTTATTCATATATCTTTCAAACAATATGTTAGTAGTTAAATTGTGTCAGGTACAAACAATGAGAATACTATTCGGCAATAAAAAAGAATGAGACAATGAGGCATACACAAAGAGAAAGACATGGATAAATCTTAAGGACACATTATTTAGTAGACATTATGATTGCTGTATGTATATAGGTGACTCTATCACCAGTGTGATTCTGCATTCTGTACAATCTGAAAAATGAGAATTTATACCCCAATTGATTCAAATGTATGAATTGCCAAGATCATTGTATGTCATGTGTAGCTAATAATAATATATATATACATATATATATATATATATATAATTTATATATAGACAGACAAAAAATGAAGAAGTACATTTAAAAATGCTTCGTATAATATGATACCAATTATATGACATTCAGGAAAAGGCAAAAATAAACCTATGAGAAGATGCTCAACCATATATGTCATTATAAAATTGCAAGTCAAAAAGACACCGTTATCCTGCTACATACCTATTAGAATGGCTAAAATCCCCAAATCTGATAAAATTCGTTATCAGAGACAGAGACAGAGACAGTGAGCAGATAAGTGGTCGCCAGAGGGTTAGGGTTGCGGACAGAGGGAATGAATAAATAAAGCATGGAAGTATTTTTAAAGGCTATGAAAATATTCTATGTAATACTATAGTGATGGCTGATACGTGAGCAAAATAAACAATTGCATAAGCATTTGTTAAAATCTAGAAATTCAGAGTACAAAGAGTGAAACTTAATGTAGGAAAAATTTAAAAATCATCTGTGAAGCCACAGGATACAGAGATACAATGGAGAATGTGACAAAATAATGTAAAAGCACTTTTCTGAAGATGAGGAAAATGTGCTGACCTAAGCGATTTCAGAAAAGAGTGGAGTCTTTTAAAAAATCTAAAGACAAAAAGAATTGAATTTAAGAGCTTGAATCTGGATGGTAAAGCCGTTTCCCAAGGTGTACAGGTTGAGGGTTCTTATACTACAGGTATATACACCTCATAAGTGCAGTTAAGTAACAGGATAGAGGATGGTGGGAAAAGACTTCCCAGTGTTTGAGAAGAAGGTCACTGATGAACCTGGGGGAAAAGCCTAGGATGAACCATGTGGTAATGGACTAAGAGTCGGAAATACCAATATAAACTCATGCTTAATATAGATACCACTGTTGACCTTTGGAAAAACTGGTAGATACGTAGGTATACAGGGGTTAGTGTTCACTCATTCTTTCTTGATCTGCTTGCTGAGAGCCTAGTAGCTTTCCAGGACCTAGAACATTCCAGGATCAGTGAATATACCTAGTGCTAGATTTCAACCTAATGAACTTCTCCCAAAGTAGAACGAGGGTTCCTCACACAAATGACTGATTCTAGGACTAAAGCAAGGAGTATGCAAGACGAGTTTGCAGTGTCTTATGGTGCTTTGGAGTAAAGATGATGACAGAACAAAAGCTAAGGTAAAGGAGAAGTTATGCTTTCTGACAATTTTCAAACTGAAAAATGTCAATCTTGCCCTTGTGCTGGGACTTAAAGGTATGCAATATAGGTGTTCTGGTTCTGAGACCTTTGGGCTTGGACCAGAATTTGGCTTTACTGATGCTCAGGCTTTCAGAGTTCAGCTAGAAGTATTGCCTTTGGCCCTTTTGGGTCACCAAAGGTATAGATTGACAACTTGCAGACTGTCAATCACAGGACTTCTCAGCCTCCATAATTACATGATCCAGTTCATTAGAATAAAGAGTCTTTATATACAGTCAGGGTTTTTCAGGTGTTCTCTGGAGAAGCAAAAAGATTTCTCTCTCTCTCTCTCTCTCTCTCTCTCTCTCTATATATATATATATATATATATATATATATATGTATATATATATATATATGCACACATATATATGTATATATATACACATACATGCATACATATATAATATATATACATATATAATTAATATATTAATTATTAATATAATAATATATAATAATTATATATGTAAGGTGTATTAGTCAAGTTTCTCCAAAGAAACAGAATGGATATACTTTTTTTTTTCCTGGAGAAACCTGATTAATACACATTAATATACATCCTAACATGTTAAGGGAAATATCTGGGAATTACCTCCTTTCTTTATTGGCCATTTTTTCTTTTCATCTGAAATTATTCAAAATAAGAACTTCAGTTTTAAAAATCAATGTATTTAATGGTTGGTCTAATTCGTCACAGGTTTGTGGCATACAAAGTTCTCAGAACAATGGCAGGTACAAAATAAGAGTCAGTGATGCCACTTATTATTAATCTATCATGAATGTGTATTCTATCATTTTTTATGAGATTACAATCTCATCTCTGAGTCTTATTATTTACTTTATTATCTCTGGGGGTTGGTATTATTTTTGCATATGACAGGCTTTGGAATTGAAGAAAAAAGTGACTGGGTGAATTACTCAATGACTTTGTGGAGGATCTATTCTGTGCTTTATGCTAATTCATGTATTACAGAAAAAGACAAAAACAGAACCTACTTTTAAGGAATCTACAACTAATCTGGCAAAGCAATTTTTATGCTTAATATAGATACCACTGTTTACCTATGGACTGGTAGATACGCAGGTACACAGGGGTTATCCTTTATCTTTTATCCTTTATCCTTTATCATGCTCATATCTCCCTTTGAACTTTATACTCTATCTTCCTCCAAACAGAACTAATATTAGAAACAGAAAGATATAGAAGTGATAATGTGGTGTTCATCATGTAAATAACTCTTCCAATTACATGTACAAACTTCTTCTAGGCAGAAATATTTTAATCCAAGTGAACTCAAGTCACAAAGGTTTTGATTTGATTTCTAGCCTTTGTAAGCTGTGTGCTTTTAGCAAGTTTCTTAACCTCTGTGTTTCAGCTCACCCCATTTATAAAGATAAATGTGCAGTTGTTGTGAAAAACAGACTAAGTGTATGTAGAAAGTCAATTAAATAATGTGAGCTTAATAAACAATAACTGAGGTTTATGTAGTAATATCTGCAAGAAAAGTTTCTTTATATATTTTTGATTTTGAACCACAAGTGTTGAAGAAAAAGTTTGCCACTGAATAGATAGAATATTTTTGAGAAAATTATAAAGTATCTGATTCTGATATTATATTCAATAAGTAACACTAAATTGCTTTCTCATTACAAGGGATTTTCAGTGGTTTTTCCTCCATCCTCCTATTTCAAATCAGAGTTTAATTTTGTACCTAAAACTAGTATTATGTACCTTACAAAACACTTTTTTAACTGTATTTGATGTCTAAGTTACAAACATCTGAAAATACCAGTACACTTATTTATGGACTTTTACTTTCAGAAGTAATTTCATTTCTTTCCCATGCATTATTCATTAATCATTAAGGTTCCTTAATCCATGGTCAGCATTCTGTTCTTCTTGGGACTGTGTCCTTCTGTGGACCATGCACATGCTTCACTGTCACCTGTCATGGCCAAGTTTGGTTATGAAGTTTATTTCTTATCTTTTGGGCTTTCTTGTGCATGGTGCTTTCTTTATATTTTTCTTTATATTTCAAAGACTATGTATTCCTTTCCCTCACAGATTCAATGACATTCTTAGGCACACAAATGATTACTTGTCCCAATGAGCCTCATTCCTGAGAACACAAAACTTCCAAATGAATTCTATTTTTGCTAAACTTCTTCCTTATCAATTTGATTTTTTTTAAATCATTGATTTTAAAATTTTTTAAAATTTATTTTTATTAGTTATACATGATAGTAGAACGTATTTTGTCATATTATACATATATGGAGTAAAATTTCTCGTTCTTCTGGTTGTACATGATGTAGAATTACATTGGTGTGTAATCATATATTCCCATAAAATAGGAATGTCCAATTCATTCTACTATCTTTCCTATTCCTATTTCCCCTCCCTTCCCTTCATTCCCCTTTGTCTAATACAAAGTACTTCCACTTTTCCCCACCCACCCACATTGTGAGTTAGCATCCGCATATCAGAGAACATACTTGGCCTTTGTTTTGGGAGGGATTGGCTCATTTCACTTAGCATGATAGTCTCTAGTTCCGTCCATGTACCACACATGCCATAATTTATTCTTCTTTATGGCTGAGTAATATTTTATTGTGTATATGTACCACATTTTCTTTATCCATTCATCTGTTGGAAGACACCTGGGCTGGTTCCATAATTTACTTATTGTGAATAGAGCTGCTAAACATTGAAGTGCCAGTATAACTGTAGTAAGCTAAATTTAAGGCTTGTGGGTATATACCATGGAGTGGGATAAGTGGGTCAAATGATGGTTCCATTGCTTTCCAGAGTGGTTGCACCAATTTTCAGTTCCATGAGCAGTGCAAGAGTATACATTTTTCCCCACAGCCTCACCAACATTTACTGATGCTTGTATTCTTGATAAGTGCCATTCTGACTGGAGTGACATGCAATCTCAATGTAGTTTCAATTTGCATCTCTCCAATTGCTAGAGATTTTGAACACAGTCTTCATATGACCAGTTGTGTTTCTCCTTCTTTGAATTGTCTGTTCTGTTCCTTTGGCCATTTATTCACTGGGTCATTTGTGGGATTTTTGGTGTTAAGTTTTTTGAGTTCTTTATATATCCTGGAGATTAATGTTCTGTCTGTGGTGTAGGTGGTAAAGATTTTCCTCCCATTCTACAGACTCTCTCTTCACATTCTTGATTGCTTCCTTTGCCGTGAAGAATCCTCTTAGTTTGATTCCATCCCATTTGTTGATTCTTGATTTTACTTCTTGAGCTTTAGGAGTCTTGTTAAGGAAGTCAGTTCCTAAGCCAGCATGGAAATTTGGGCTACTTTTCCTTCTAGTAAGCAAAGAGTCTCTGATCTTATGCCTAAGTCCTTGATCACGATGAGTTGTTTTATGCAGGTTTAGAGATATGGTTTTAATTTCATTTTGGTATATATGGATTTCCAGTTTTCCCAACACCATTTGTTGAATAAGCCTATTCTTTTCTCCAATGTATGTTTTTGGCACCTTTGTCTAGTACAAGACAACTGTATCTATGTGGGTTTGTCTCTGCATCTTCTATTCTGTACCATTGGTCTACATGTCTGTTTTTGTGCTAATACCGTGCTGATTTTTTACTATGTCTCTACAGTATTGTTTAAGGTCTAGTTTTGTGATGCCTCCTGCTCTACTTTTCTTGCTAAGGATTGTTTTAGCTGTTCTGGGCCTCTTATTTTTCCCAAATGAATTTCATCACTGCTTTTTCTATTTCTATGAAGAATGTAATTGGCATTTTTAGTAGGTCATTGATCTTTGTAAAGTATCCTTTAAAAATCTTAGTTTTCACTCTACGTCCACTATCCTTCTTTCTATTTATGATGTTCTTTGGTAAATGTTTGTCAACCGCATATTCGATGATGGTCAAGAATCTTTTAAACAGAAAATACAATTTTCTTTATAAAATTCTGATATTCAGCCGGGAGTACTGAGAGCAAGTTTTCACATTCTCAAAGCAGCATCTCGGTTTTTTATTGCTTGAGTCAGATTCAAGAAAATTTCTGTTCCCAGTAGTTCTATTTCTCCATTTGAAGATGATCATCTATCAGATGTGAAATAATAAATTGAAATCTGCCAAGCCTTTAGATTCTTTGCATGAATTTGATATATGAGTGGAAATAATTATTTGCATTGATGCAGGGAGTGAAGATGAAAGTGCTGAGACTTTGTTTTATCACATGCCGCTAAGCAGCAGTTCCATTGAGTCTTTGCTGGGAATTTTCCAGATAGCTCAGGTAAAACAGCGAAACTCAATGAAAAAATTCTTCCAGCTCACTTCTAAGTAGAAGGGAGAGTGGAAAGGCAGGGAAGGCACTTATCATGTTGAAAGGACCAATTTAGCACTGAAGGTTGCTAATGGGGGCTGCAAAATGAGTCACAATTTATAAGCATTCCTGGCAGAGGGTTGAAGGTTTTACAGCTTGGAGAACTGGGGGCCACGGGGCTGTGTCTTAATTTAAGTAGAAATAGCCAAGATTTAATATCACTCCTCTTTTCTTGTCAAAAAGTAGTTTTACTTTTTATCCCTGTGGAGTGTGAGGTGTGCTTGTTAGGCTCAACGTGGTGACATAAAAAAATTCCAGAAGCCTCACGAATATCCCCGAGGTGGGTGCCTGCCCTGAGGGAGCCTGGGCTGATCTGATTGTGTCACAGAGTTGAACCTACCTGACATGGTGTTTTTTAGAGGTCACTTCACTGCTGGTCTCACATGGCTACCCAGACTCCTGGGAAAATAAACCAAGTCTTCAGTTAAAAAAAAAAAAAACTCAGAGAACGGTTTAGATTCTAAAATGAGGTATTTTCTTATTTTCTTTTTCTCTTATTTACAACTTTTTTTTTAAAAGGGAGGAGAGATTTTCTTAGCATCTCTTATTGTAACATAACATAAACAAATAGCTACCATTAATTGAATGCCTTCTGTAATTTAGGGACATTTTAAAATATTTCATATACATTATTCAATTTATTCTAGAAATATTGTTATGTGCATATTAAGACAGGGCTTTCTGAGGTCAAGCAATGTACATATTTGAGGTCACTCATTGTGTACGCAGTGGTGACTGGATTTGAACCCAGGTTTCTGACTCTAAAGTTTGTGTCCTTTGCCAGCTCTTTACTTTATTAAAATCTACATTGAGAACCGTTAGACCTGCTCAAGAAGTACATGACCCTTAAACTTTAGCACCTTAGGCACAATGTGTTGTTATTCACTTTGAAGGCCAAAATATGCTCTACCAAAATATAAAGGGAAACCCAGGCATGGTGATGCATGCCTGTAATCCCTACCATGTTGAACCAGGAGGATTGCAAGTTCAAAGCCAACCTCCACAGCAACAAGGCACTAAGCAACTCAGTAAGACTCTGTCTCTAAATGATATATAAAATAGGGCTGGGGATGTGGCTTAGTGGTCGAGTCCCCCTCAGTTGAACCTCTGGTACCCCCCAAATGTATATATACTTAAAGGGAAGAATATTCTTCCTCATTCTTTTTGCTTGGTTGAAACATTCGCACCATCAAAATGATTAGGGTGGTCGCTGCTTCGCACAAAGTGAAGAGCGCAGACCATCAGAAGCAGGCATGTTATTGGTACTTCAAAATCCACATCAGCTCCTGATTCTGGGGACTCTGAGTCTGCATGAGTGATACTTGAAATGGATGATTCTGTGTTTGCTTCCTTTTCTGCCTCTTGTAGTGTTCTCTCTCTGTTCTGAGGTAGACTGGGAAGACTTCAGTACTAAAAAAAAAAAAAAAAAAATAGAAAATAGAAAATACTGTAGTTATTGTTTTAAAGAAATCAAAGTCAACTTCCTCCCTTTCATCTTTATAAGCCCAATCTGTTTAAGAATCCATAAAATGCCCCTAGATTGTAACTACAAATGAAATTCCAAACCACTCATTATTTGAGATTCTGCCTCAACATTTGAATCTTCTCATCCCTATCTTTACTAGTTTTGCTCCTTTCTGACTGAAATGCGTACCCCCTGTCTCTTCCTTCCTCTCTGAGGTAATCTTAATCATCTGCCTGTCAACAATTACAGTATTCACTAACAGATGGAAGCTTGACTTGCCCATAGTTACCACCACAACGGTCCATTCTAACTGTGATGAGCTGATTAGGTCACAACTCTCTTCATCCAATATTTCACCTTGGAATATATCTGCATTATTATGGGAACTTTGGGGGGATATCTCATATCCAAACCAGAACATGGTCTCTTTTTGACTCCTCCCAAGAGCCCACCTATCTCAAAATGAGAAACACACCGTGAAGTACTAAATAAGTAGTAGCTATAAGGAGTTAAGGAAGAATCCCTGTGAAAGCAGATGGGTTGTATCTTATCATTATACCGTTACATGGTAGGACATAGTAGACACTCAGTAAATGGCTTAATGAAGGAATCATCTTCTGCACAGTGGTTTAAAGAGTAGAAAACACAAACTCAGTGTGTTCCCTCAAATACATATGTTGATATCCCAAACCCAATGTGATGGTGATTGAAGTTGGACCCTTTGGAAAACAATTAGATTTAGAGGAATTCATGGGGTGTGAGGATTATTGTCTATAAGTAGAGAGACCAGAAAATTATCCCCCCCGCCACCTTTCCACATGGGGACACAGTGAAAAAACTTTTTCTAAGCCACAAAGAGAGGCCTTAGTAAGAATCAAGTATTCCAGGAGCTTGGTCTTAGACTTCCATCTTGCAACTCTAAGGGAAATATTTGCTGTTTAAACTATTTAGTCTAAGGTATTTTATTATAGCAGCCAAATGACTAGCACAAGAAGAAACAATAAATCACTTTGGTGTGAAGGACAATTTAAAGCATTGCTTTCCACATTTTGTAGATAGAATGGGGTGGTCTCTGTCCACTTATTGCTACTAGAAGATTTTGATGCATGAATGACCTATACCTTCTTTGGGATTCTTTTCTCGGTTCCTAGGAATGTTTTGGTGTCAGGATGATCAGGCTTAAGAGATTTCAATTTGGAAAAACTAGATTTCTCTAATTCATGGTACTGTTTAGGATAACTTCTGAATCAGTGTGTTCTATGGGAAGGGACATTTTAAACCATCCCTAATGTTAAGTTGTCTCATTGGCCAATTGAGATATTTTCAGTAGAAGATATTGTATTTGGAGGGTAGAGAGAATGGGCCAATTTCCAGTTATCTCAGTTGCTGATATTTGGGAGCAATTCATTGTTTTAAAACAATGTGCTCTTACCTGTGGCATTTCTCACAGTCAGTGTTGCCCTCGAGGGAAGATGAGGTGTTTTAGTTCCTTTTCTCACAAAAATCGTGAACATGAGATTACATTTAAAGTATTACATTGATCCAACCAATAACTCCAGCATTTTACTGTAGGGTATTCACATATAATTTCAAGTATGAGTTACTACTGTCTAATTATGACTCTAATTATCTTTTTATACACTGGGTTAGTTCATTAAAACTGTGCCGTTCAGAGGATACTCTTTTATCTTCTTCAGAACCTCCATTGTCACAACCTTTTTTGCCAAATGCTCATAGTCACATGCTAAATTGAGATTTGCCTACAGTTTTCAACTGGCTCTTTCATACATTCAGACATGTCTTCAGCCTAAGTGCCTTTGCTGCACTTTGAGAAATCTTTAAAGACTTTAAGAAAATAATTGAAGCTATTACTAGCAATACCAAAGTGCATTTCAACACTATTGAAAAATGTAAATCTTTACTTCAAGCCTTAAAAGCTTTTTCGTTCTTCCTTACAAGAAAACTACATGGCTGAGGTTATTCATCTATCCTAAAATCATCTGAGAGGTAAGAAATATCATAGTGAGAAGATTTTTTTTTTTTTTGGTCTCAACATTTGTATAAGAGGAGGTATGAGGAGAGGAAGAAGGGACCAAAGAATAATTTTGAAAAAATAATTTTTAATATTTTTATTATTAGTGTTTGTATGGGGTTGAATTGTATCCTCGAAATGGACATAAACATCTTGACCCTAGATCCTGTGAATGTGACCTTAATTGTAAGAAGAAGTCTTTATAGATGTAACTAAGTTAAGGATCTTGAGACGAGGCCACCCTTGACTATGTCATTGACTTGGCCCTAAACCTAATGCAAGTATCCTTATAAAAGAGGAAACACAGACACACACCAGAAGGCCACAGGGAAAAGGTAGAGAAAGAAAAGGAGCAATGTAGTTGAACATGTCAAGGATGTCTACAGCCCCCAGGAGCTGGAAGAAGTAAGAGTCTCTTCTGGAGCCTTTGAAGAAAGATAAGCCCTGCACTGATGCCTCGATTTCAGACTTATGGCCTCCAGTACTGTGAGAGAATGACTTTCTCTTGTTTTAAACCACCAAGTATAATTGGTAATGGCACCACAGGAAACATATGCACTGGTTAAATAATAACAAGTATTCAAAGCATTCTTATAGGTCATATTTATCTCTTGGGGTTGACTTTTCTAATCTAGGTAAGTATATAAAAAACAAGATCTCCGATAGTTGAGTATTAAAGAGTTTGGAGAATTTTTGAGGAATAAATGATAATTTTTTTTTTTTTTTGCATTTTAGCATCTACATCTGTTATCTATTTTGGGTCAAATAGAAGACAATAAATTACTTCAGTAGATTAACTTAATAGTTGTTTAGGAATGTGCTACTATTTTTCCATTTGCATAGCACTTTTTACATGTAAAAGATAACTTGTTTTATCTGGAAAGAAAGCCTAGACAAAAATTGCCCATTTTATTGATGATAAAGCTGAGGCTTCTTTTCATTCACCTTTTTTTTTTTTGGTGGGGAATTGAATCCAGGGGCACTTACCCACTGAGCCATATCCTCAGCCCTTTTTAATATTTTATTTAAAGACAGCATCTCTTTAAAGTTTTTCAGGGCCTCCTAAGTTACTGGGGCTGGCTTTGAACTCAGATCCTCCTGCCCCAGCCTCCAGAACCACTGGGATCACGTGCCTGGTCTCATTCATTTACTGACTATTGTATGGGGTTCCTGCTATGTACTATCCTATGGGTAGGAATACAACAGAGAATACATAAGCAGAGGTCCTTTCCCTGTAATCTTGGATACTATTGCAGATAGAGAGTTGGGACTTTCAGTAAACAAAATAACAAACTACCTATTATATTAAAGAATGTTAAGCATAAAATATACAATGTTAGAAGCGTTGAAAATTTGAATAGAATGCTCAAATCTCTGCAAAGTCTTCAAGGAAGGTTCTATTAGTCTATGTGTCCATTCCTCTCCAATGCCACAGAGTCGAGATGTCAGCAGAGCTGGCTCCTTTCAGGTATTCCAGGGAGAATCTCCTTCTTGCTTCTTCCAATTTTGACAGCTGCTGGCATTCCTAAGTTTGTGAATGCTGTTCCCTGACACAACTTTCCCATCCTACCCTTCATTTTATTGTGACCTAATGACATTTGGATGAAGTAGTAAAAATTTTTCACACCTTGTATTTATGCCCTCTACTCTGATGCTCAATAAAGATACTTGCGCATAAATTCCCACATTCTCAGCCCCTCAAATCTGGCCTAACCTGCTCTCTGGGAGATACTCTCCATATAGTTTGTCATGCCTGCCGTCTCTAGGACTTGAAAGGATAATATAATAAATTTAAATTTATTTAAATAAGTTGAAAAGATAGTATGATAATTTTAAGTGACAAATAGAATTATTTTAATATACCTTGCTAAGCACAATTTCTGTGACTATGTTGGAAAGATCTTTAAAGACTCCACAAAGGATGCTTACTCTCTAACTCACAAGAAGAGGAGAAAAAAGAGCAACTAAATATGCCTCCAAGTTTTTTTGACCTAACTGGCAAGACAAAATGGTCATTAAATGGGATCAAGAAGACAATAGATAAAATAGGTTTGGCGGGGTACCATAAGGTATGCTAATTTCAAGTACATATTTGATATTCAGAATATAGAGTAGGTAGTCAGAAATATACTATACTGAAATTGAGGGGAGAGGTCTATGGTAGAGATGTATATTTGGGGGTCGTTAGCATTGAAGTAATATTTAAAAATATGAAACTGAATAAGATCATCAATAAATAACATAAATAGAGAACATAAGAGGTCCAAGGACTAAATACTGGGTTACTCCAAAGTTCAATCATCATGATAGAATATGAAAAACAAAGTTTTGTGTTTCAGGAAGCCAATTTTTTTTAAAAAAAAAACAATCTTTTCAAGAAAGAAGAGAGATCAGTGTGATAGATGATCTATCAAGTATTATGATGGTTATTAATTAAGTATAGAAATGGACAAGGCAAAATAATTGCTGGTTACAAGGATAAATTTGGACAAGTGATGGGATGAAATTAATACTGACATAGATTTATAATGGACAGAGAGAAATTGGAAAGAAAAAATATTAACAACTCTTTCAAGGAATTTAGTTGTAAAGAAAGCAGAAAAATGGAATCACGATTGAAGGAGTGGTTGTACCCAGTTACTTTTTTTAAGTTCAACAAATTAATAGGAAGATTTCTCATAGGAGTAATCCAACAGAGAGAGCACCTGATAATGTAAGACTGAAATGAGGAGGCTATAATGATTTCCTAGAATAGATGAGAAGAAATGAATTTCAGAGGATTTAGTGTATGGTTGGTATTAAGCAGGACCACTTTGACTCCAGTAACAGCGAGGAGGTAACTCTGTGGGTGCAGAGGATAGCAGGTACCAAACTGTAATGCTGGAAATTTCCATCTGATTGTTTTGATTTTCTCACCAAAGTGGAAATTAATATTATCATTTGAGGATGAAAAGAGATCAGGGATTTATTGGAAGATTTAAGTGAAATTCATCAAGAAATGTGAGACAGCAAATAAAAGAATTGTGCATGATTATTATTATTGTACAGCATCAGAAGTACACATGAAGCACCTGAACATAAATTTGAAATGAGACTAGCCACTTTCAGCTTCATGAGAGCAGGTAGTGGTAAGTGAAGAGTTTCTACTGCAGGATCCCACCTCGCATTGAGTGTCCTGTCTCATTAATGTAAGTTCAATCCATCTAAGTTCCTCAGTGCTTCCTTTTATTGTTTTAAACAATCTTGCCACTGTTGGCCAGTTATTTTGCAGATGGTTCCTCAATTTGGGTGTTAAATGTTTGCTCAAGATGAGATGGAAGATATTTTTTTTTTCAAGAAAAACACAGAAGTAATGTTTCCCTCCTGTAGGCTCATCACATCAGAGGTGCATGGTATGAACGCGATATGTTACTGAAGCGGTTGATTTTGATTTCTTGCTTCAGGTTATATCTGCCAGGTTTCTCCATTGAAAACTTTCCACCTTGGTAATCAGAACTACCATGTGTGAGGAATCTTCACCAAGAACCCACTTTTCAATGATTTGCTTACTGATTTTTAAGTATAGTTTGATGGCTCTTGCCTACAAACATCTGAGAATACCCAAAACAATACTAAGCAAAAAGAGCAAAGCTCAAGGCATCACAATGCCCAATTTCAAATTATACTGCCATAGTGAAAAAAAACAGCATGTTACTGGCAAAAAAAACAGACATATAGTAAAATGAAATAGAATTGAGAAAACCCCACAAAGCTGTTGTCATTAATTTTGAACAAAGGTGCCAAAACCCTACATTGGAAAAAAAACTCAGCTTCTTAAAAATAATAACACTTGGGGCTGGGGTTTGGGCTCAGTGGTAGAGTGCTCGGCTAGCATGCATGAGGCCCTGGGTTCAATCCTCAGCACCACATAAATATAAAATGAAGATATTGTTTCCATCTAAAACTAAAAAATAAATTTAAAAAATAATAATAACACTACCAGGACAGGATGTCTCTATGGAGAAGAATGAAACTAGATCCTTGTCTCTCACCATGTACAAAAATCAAATCAAAATGAATCAATCTAGATGTAATGACAGAAATTTTGCAGCTATTGGAAGAAACATTGGGAAACACTTCCCCATATAGACAAAGGCAACAGCTTCCTGAACAGGATTGGGACAGGAGGAAAAAAATGCAAGAAAATCAGTAAATGGAATAAGATTGAATTAAAAGTACAGCAAAAGAAACAGCAGTGTGGGAGACATCCTACAGAATGGGAGAAAGTGTCTTCTCACTATTCTTATGTCAGAGGATTAGTATCCAGAATACAAAAGAACTAAAAAAAAGGATAATACCACTCCCCCAAATTACTCATTTAACAAATGGACAATGAGTTGAATAGATGCTTCTCAAAAGAAAAACAAATGACCAACATATGATAAAAATGTTCAACGTTGTTAGGCATTTTGGAAATGCAAATCAAAACAATATTGAGATTTATTTTCATTCCAGTCAAAATGGTAACAATCAAGAATAAAATAAAAAGGAGATATACTGAAGAAAGAAATGGACAAAATTATGTTATATGAATATACAAATATGTAACAACAAAGTCCACAATTAT
This sequence comes from Ictidomys tridecemlineatus, assembly GCF_052094955.1. Lineage (NCBI taxonomy): Eukaryota > Metazoa > Chordata > Mammalia > Rodentia > Sciuridae > Ictidomys > Ictidomys tridecemlineatus. The sequence continues at coordinate 120,338,797 of NC_135479.1, forward strand.
GTGTAATCACAACATACCCTTAAAATCTTTTTTTTTAAATCATAATACAAAGTAAGAATATATTCAAAGATATAAGAATAAAAGAAACTCTTATACACTGCTGGCTGAAATGCAAATAAATATAGCCACTATCAAAATCAATATAATTCCTCTGACAACTAAGAGTACTACTCTGTGATCCGGTTATACCATTCCTTAGTATAGAGGATACTTTAGAGATACACGTATACCTGTATCCATTGCAAAATAATTCACAATAGCAAAGTTATGAAATCAGCCAAGGTGTCCATCAGCAGATGAATGAATAAAGGAAAAATGGAATTTATAAACAATGGAATTTCATTTAGCCTATGGTAATTGTCACTGTGGTCTTGCAGGGATGGCAATTGTCTATTTCCAGCATCTCTTCCATATTTATCAATTGAAATTCCACTATAAGGAACGTCTGCCACTTTCCTCATTTGATTGTTTAATCAAATTGATTACATCAGAATGAACTCTTTTATTTATGTCATTATGTAAAACATAGTCAAGTGTATTTATTTATGTTGCTGTTCAGATAGTTCCACTTTTGGCCACTGATTGCTTGTTCGGGTTGTTTTCTGTATCATTCATTCCAAAGTGCCTTTTGGAACACTTCCTTCCTTTCTGGAACCAACAGATAATTTCACATACATTTCCTGTCTCAGTCACAGAATCAGCCATTTCTTTAAGGACTGATCATTTTTTTTTCATAGGTAAATGGTGTTAAGAATCCAAAATCTGAATTCTAATTGTGCTATTGCTCGGAGGCTCTCTTGATTGACAGAGGTAGGAAATATAACCATGCATAAACACACCTCTATATTTTTGCATATATTGATCTTTGTGTATACATAAAACCGGGAGTTCACACTGTTACCTTTGATTCGGATTTAATGCTGCTGGGTTTATTTTAGTCTTCTCCCTTTGAATATTTGTAATTTCTTTCTCCCACAGTGGGAAACTTACCTCTCATTATCTAAAATGTATTTAATTATTTCCTTAATCCTATTATTCTCCTAAAGTAATTTTAGAATTGTTAATCCACATCCCTACAGGGGGGGAAATACTCAGTATAATGTAGCATTTTGCACAGTCCTTTTTGTACTTGGTCTTACAATATACAATTGAAATGCTGTTTTCCAGAGTTATCAGGTTAAGTTCTTTTATTCCCACTTAATTTTGATTATGCTCCATATTTATAGTATAGCTATATTTATATGTTACTATCTGTATTCTATTGGTATTTTTTCCATATTCTGATTGGTTTAAATTATTTACTTCTTGTTTAGGGGTGTGAAATATATCCCTGGCTCAGAGGTGTAGCCATATAGTAACATATGCTCAGAGAAATCCCAACCTCTCTTTATTCCTTCTACCCTATCACATTTACCTAGCTCTTCCCAATTTATTCAAAACTACATATTTAGATAATCATTGTTTCTGGTTTACTCCTCCTGTATTTCTTATACAAATAAATAGATAAAAATGTTTTCATAAGTTCTTTTTTATCATTTTACTAGTGCACAGCAAACCTGCTTTCTTCACTGGCGTTGCCATTTTCCTATGTAAGAGAGTCTGCATAACTTACACTACTGTGACAGCATATAGTTTTGCTCCCTTTCCCAGTAGGAAGACTCTATTTCCCCATCTCTTTGACATAAAGAGTGGTCATGACTTTTGTTTTGACCATACATGGAAACTTGTGCTTTCCAAGGGGAAGCTTTAAGAAAAAAAAAAAAAAGGTTTCTCATGTCACTTTGTCCTTCTTTCATAAGATCAGCCGTCTTTGATAGGGTTTGCTCTGTCAGTCAGGATTCTGGAATGAAGACATTGTGGAGCAGAGCTGACGCAAGCACAGTGGTTCTGAAATGTGATCAAGAAATAAGCACTTGTGGTACTATGGCACAAAGATCTTGGCATTGTATACTGAAGCAGTATCTTTTTGCATAATTGTCTTGAAATAGCTAGGTAACACCACACGTATGATTTAAAGCAAATCATAGAATCCATGTCTTCAGTGTCAGTCTTCTCAGGCTGCCATGACAAGGTATCACAGACTGGGTAGCTTAAACTATAGAACTTTATTTCTTGCGGTTCTAGATGCTGAAAGTCCAAGATGCTGGCAGGGTTTGTTTCTAGTGAGGTCTCTCTTTCTGATTTGTACATGGTTGTCTTTGATGGTTTCCTCACATGGCATTTCCTCTGTGCATGTTGACAGATAGACAAAGAGAGCTGGTGTCTCTTTCTCTTTTCATAAGAACAGTAGTCTTATCATAATTGGGCTTTACTTTGATGATGTCATTTAACTCTCTCTCCTTAAAGACCCTATTATAAAAAAATTAACATATTGGTGATTAGGGTTTGCACATAAATTTTGGAGGACACAGTTTGGTCTACAATACCTTCTTACTAGTAAATAAGTTTTTGAGGAATTCTTGACTTGTATTTTCAAAGTATAATAAACATAATTTCAGCTTGAAATATTGGATTATCATATCTAATATTACATAATATTTATTTTAAAAATTACATCTAATTCATTAAGGAATTATGTTATTGGTAATGTATATTAAAGTTTCTCTGGAATATTGCTCTTGAATTATTTTCTTTACATTAAGAAATTGCCTCAGCTGAGCATGGTGGCACACCTGTAATCACAGTGGATCAAGAGGCTGAGGCAGGAGGATTCTAAGTTCAAAGCAAGCCTCAGCAACATCAAGGCGCTAAGAAACTCAGTGAAATGCTGTCTCTAAGTAAAATACAAAATAGGGCTCGGGATGTGACTTAGTGGTTGAGCGCCTCTGAGTTCAATCTCTGGTAACCCCCCCAAAAGAAGAAATTGCCTTAGATGCATATAATTTTGGTAATTCACTAATGCAAATCTTCAAAGTGGTAATTGATAACATTATATACAATTTTATTTATAATATCTTTTTCTATTTTTAACAAATATAAGAATTGGTTTTATCTTTACATTTTTTTTCAAGTGAAATTCAGAATAAAACAATAACTCAGGTAATTATTCACATGTACAATCTTGGTCAACATCAGCAGCATCTTTCCAGAATACAATATGAATGCCAAATTAGAATATATGTGCATATAGAGAAAGATACAAAAATGCTCCAAGGAGTATTTTAAATAATTGTTCAAAGTGAAAAGTACCCAAATCTTTATCAATGGTGAATAAGGGGGACAAAATACACACAAAGGCTTATTATTAATGAAAGGGAAAATATTGATATTTAATACAATATGGATCAACTTCAAAAGATTTTCCTAGCTACCTACAAAATAACACGTATTATATGATTCTATATGTGTGAAATATCCGTGTATGAAATAGCCAAATCTATCCTGTCATAAAGTAAATTAGTACTTGTCTGGCACTAGGTGAGGGGCAGTTGGTAAGAGAGAGTGACTGCAGTTTGGGTGAAAAATGTTCTAGCTTAATTGTGCACCCACTACTTTGTGTATTTACTAAAAATTGTTGAATTTTATAATCAAAAAAGGAGTTAATAATATGGTTTGCAAATCATATTCAATGTTGTAAGCCAAATAATGACCTCCAAAGAGATGCAGATTTTAATCCCTTGGAAATTGAATGCAAACATATATGGCAAAAGGAACATTGCAGTTATGATTAAGTTAACAATCTTGAGATGGGAAGATTGTCCGAATTCATCAGGTGATCCCTTATGAGAGGAAGAAACAGGAAATTTTGTTAATAGAAGTAGACAAGGCTATGTGACCATGAAAGCAGAGATGAAGTAATGCACTCACAAACGTAGAAATGCCAGCAGCTTCCAAAATTGGAAGAAGCAAGAAATAGATTCTCCCTGGAACACCTGAAAGGAGCCAGCCCTGCTGACATCTTGACTCTGTGGCATTGGAGAGGAATGGACACATAGACTAATAAAACAGAATAGAGAACCAAGAAAAGGATCCACACAGATATGCCCAACAAATAAGTACATGACAAAAATACAAAAGCAGTTTAATACAGGAAAGATCCTTTTTCTAAAAGTGGACATCCATAAGCAAAAAAGTATCTCCAGCACAGTTCTCGCACCTTACACAAAGAGTCTTGAACTTAAGTACATAATGTAAAACTGCAAAACTTTCATAACAACCCAAGGAGAAATGTCTGAGTTTTTGTACTAAACAAAACGTTTTTGCTTTATGCAGCAAAAAAACAATTTAGAAATGGAGTTGTAAATGAATTTCACTTTATCAAAGTTGGAATTTTTTTTTTCTACAGAGACCTTGTTAATATGATGAAAAAGTAAATTTTGTTGAGCTAAAATATTGGAAAATCACATATGTTAGACCAGGATCTCAAAACCTCTTAAAACTCAACAGGAAAAAATTAAAAATGCAATTATAAAATGGACAAAAGTCAAGAAGAGATATTTCACTAAATTTATTGTACATAATAAAAAAAGAACATAAAAAGTGTTCAACATCTTAAGCCATTACAAAATGAAAACTAACTTTTTTTCATATATTTGTTGATTGATTGTATATCATCTTCTGAGAAGTGTCTGTTCATCCCCTTAGCTCATTTATTTAGTGGGTTACTTTATTTTATTTTATTTTGTGGTGTTAAGTTTTTTTGAGTTCTTTATATATCATAGAGATTAATGCTTTATCAGATATGTGTGTGGTAAAAAATTTTCTCTCATTCTGTAGTTTCCCTCTTCACCCCACTGGTTGTTTCTTTTGCTCAGAAGCTTTTCAATTTTAATCCATCCCATTTATTGATTTTATTTCTTGCACTATAGGAGTCTTGTTAAAGAAGTCCGGGCTTAATCTGACATGATGGACCTGACATGGGCCTACTTTTTCTTCTATTAGGCTTAGGGTCTCTGGTCAAATTAAATCCTAGTTCCTTGATCCACTTTGAGTTGAGTTTGGTGCATGGTGAGAGACAGATGATTAATTTCAATTCTGCAAATTCATTTTAAATTTTATTTTACAGATATTTTCAAAAAATGTTCAACATCTCTAGCAATTAGAGAAGTGCAAATCAAAACTAAGATTTCATCTTACTCTAGTTGGAATGGCAGCTATTAAGAATACAAACAACAATAATTGTTGGCAAGGATATGGGGGATAAGGCACATTCATATATTGTTGGTGGGAGTGCAGTTTGGTGCAACCACTCTGGAAAGCAGTATGGAGATTCCTTGGAAAACTTGGAATGGAACCATTGGACCCAGCTATCCCACTTCTTGGTTTATACACAAAGAACTTAAAAATAATATAGTTCAGTGATGCAGTCACATCAATGTTTATAGCATCAGAATTCACAATAGATGAATTGTGGAAACCAACTTAGATGCCCTTCAATAGACGAATGGATAAAGAAACTGTAGAATATGTACCACAATGGAGTATTACTCAGAATTGAAAGAGATTAAAATCATGGCATTTGCAGTTAAATGAATGGAGTTGGAAAATATCATGCTAAGTAAGCCAATCCCAAAGAAGCAAAGGCTGAAGTTTTCTCTGATATGTGGATGCTGATCCATAATGAGGGTGGGGGCAGGAGCATGGGAGGAATAGAGAAACTTTACATAGGGCAAAGAGGAGGGGGGAGGGAGGGTCATGGGGGTAGAAAAGATGGTGGAATGAGATGGACATCATTACCCTAAGTACATATATAAAGACACAAATGGTGTGACTCTGTGTACAACCAGAGAAACAAAAAATTGTGCTTTATATGTGTAATATGCATTGTTATGTAAGCTGCTGTCATGTATAACAAATTACCAATATTTTTTGAAAAGATTATGAATCCAGGGCTTTGATGGGCCTGAGTGAAGGGGTTGGAACTCCCCATCAGTACCTAACTCTGTGCCCCCAGGGACCCTAAAAGATTCCAGGCCCAAGGGATACTACACCATAGTTAAACTGAGTGAATTTAATCCATACATCAGTACAGATGTATCTTAATCCAATGTCAAATAAAAACATCATGATGATATTAATAAGGGAAATAGTATGGGATATATGGAAATTCTTTGTATTTATCTTTACATTTTTTCTGTAAATCTAAAAACAATTCTAAAAAATAAAGCTTATTTAAAAAAAATTAAAATTAAAATCACCATTAGATATCATTGTGTTCTTATCAGAAAGATTAAAGTAAACCACATTAACGATGTCCAGTGCTAACGAGGATGATAAACCGGACCCCTCATGTATCATTATGGGAATGGAAAATGGTATAGCCATTGTGGAAAACAATTTGTCAGTTTTTTTTTTAAATTAAACTATACATAACTTACCACTTTCATTTTGTGTATTTATCTGAGAGAAATGAATACATCTGTCTTAGTCATCTGTTTCACTGCTGTGACTAAAAGACCTGGCAAGAACAATTTTAGAGGAGGAAAAGTTTATTTGACGGTTCTTGGTTTGAGAGGTCTCAGTCTATAGGAGGGAGGCTTCATTCCTCATGACTCGAGGCAGAAGAGTGTGGCAAAAAGAAGCAGCTCACATGCTGATCAGCAGGGAGAGAGAGAGAGACTCCCAATCACCAGATACAAAATATATATCCCAAAGGCACACCACCTTTAGTTACCACTCAGTTGATCCCATCAGGGGATTAATTCATGGATTGTGTTAAAACTCTCATAACCCAATCATTTCTTCTCTAAACCTTCTTGCATTGTCTCACACATGAGCTTGTGGAGAACACCTCACAGCCAAATCATAACAACATCAGTTCATAAAAACCCTGTATGGGGATAATTGTATCGGCTTTATTTTTAATAGTCCCAAATTAAAAACAACCCAGCAATCTATGAATTGATGTACGATTTTAAAAGAACCTAAATCCTGTTATAGAATCATCCTTGAAATGCTACTCAGCATTAGAAGTAACTATAAGTACACACAACAACTTCAGTATGTACTTACAGAATTAGGCTTAGAGACTCAAAAGGTTACACATTGTATGAGTCTACTTTATACACGTTTGAAATTAAAAACAATTATAGAAATGGTGCAAAAATTAGGGGTTGTCAATAGGCAAAGAGTGAAGATGTAGGTGGGTGTGGCTATGTAAGGACAGACAAGAGATCCTTTAAGTGATAGAGCTCTTCTGAATCACAACTGTGTCATGGTCAATAGTCTGGTTGTTATATAATTTGGCAGTTTTGTAAGAACAATGGAGAAAGTGATTACAAACTATATGGAATGTCCCTCTCATAGTCTTGCATTTACTTGTTAACTTATTATCTCAAAATAAAAAGTTCAATAAAATAGTTACTGAAAAGAAAAGAATAAAGGAACAAATTAGAAGATGGGAAAAGCTTTATATATTTAATAGTTTTATATATTTAATAAAGTATATATTTTATATATTTAATAAAGTACTTTATATATTTAACAAAGTTCCACTAGAGATATTTAACAAGCATCTATACATCAGTGAGGCAATCACTGAAAATTAGAGTTGGATGCAAAGTATATCTGCATCAAGTAAAATAATTGGTAATTTATAGGCTTTATTCTCTAGCTATAGTCAAATAGAAATAAGTAGAATTTTGAAATCATTGAAAATTAAGAAGCACTTCATCACATATCATTTTGATCAAAATAGAAATGAAGAGGAGATTATACTCCTTTTGAAATAAATGAAAAATAACATATTTCATTGCCATAATTTTGAGTCACAGCAAAATCTGTATGCATAGGACAGTGTATAATATAAGTACTTTCATTGGTAAGTAGCATTACTAAAAATAAATTACCAGTTAAAACATTTAAAAATAAACCCAAAGGAAAAAAGGAAGTAATAGGTTAATAAGAAAAAAAATAAGTTAATAAAGCAGAAAAGAATAAACTACAGCACAAAATTTGTGTGGGTGTAATTTTTTTCTTTCATTTGAAGAGATGAAGAAAAACTGGGGATTTGGCTCAGTGGTTGAGTGCTTGCCTTGCACATGCAAAGCCCTGGGTTTCATGCCCAGTAAGAACCCCACTATCCAAATGTGTAATGTGAAAATATGAAGAAAATGAATCATTATGATCTTGAGGAAAAAGGGAAGTGATAGAAATAATGCAGTTTAGGTCAAAGAAAAGACATATTCATAGGCACAGTGGAAATATTATGCTTAACTTTTCAGACACCAAATTAAAAATACTTTAGGAAATGGTTGGTTTTCTAGCAATATTAAACTACCAAAATATACCTAAGAAGCTGAAGAAAACTTTATACACAATCTTAAAGAATAGGAAGATGATTATACTAAGTTTTACAACAGAGTTCTATCTTAGAAACAATGTATTTCAAATACTCAAATACTTCAAAAAGATTTCAAAACTTTAAATACTCTTTAGTGTATTTTTAATAATAACAGGATGAAAACCATCTAATTTTGTGAGGATAGGAAAGAGTAGAATCCAAAAAGTTGAATCTCACATATATACTGAAATGCAATCTTAAATTTTGAAATAGAAACCCCTGTTGTAATATGGCTGAACTCATAATGAATATCACAAAATAAATGTATTGACCTTATACTAGTAATGACCCCTAGGAATGGAATTCGGACAAAATATCTTTTAATCAAAAGAGTGAAGAAATAATAATAATACATTAAAGTAGAAAACATAAACTCTAGAAAAAGAACTACAATACCTTATTGAAGGACAAAAAATATATTTAAAAATAGAAAACAAATAATTTTTCAAGTGGGAAAAATATACAATAAAACATCAATGTTCTCAAAATTAATATGTAAATTTAATATAATTCTAGCTTAGAAAGCAACATTATTCTTTAAGATTTGGAATTCAATTGAATGTTATTACATTTTAGCTGAAAAATTAGGTAAAGAACAGTAAGTTTAAAAAGTATGTTTTCGTAAATGTGTGATTAACTTTTAAAGCCACTCTAATCAAAACAATGTGGTATACAAAATGAACTACAAAGTTGCAGGAATGGAATCTTAAAATATATTGTACTATGTATAAGGTCTTATTGATAATGGCAAACGTTAGATTTAACAGGTTAATTAAGTCTCAACAGATTCTCCCCACAAAAACATCAAATGAGATCTGTCACATTTCATATTTATAAAAGTGAATTCCAATAAAAATAAACAAATTTAAGTTAGTAAACATTTTTGATCACTACCTATAAAATCTAGGAATGTGAAATTATTAGGAAGGAAAATGTACCTATGCACGACTTTACTGTGTATTTTTATTTCAGATTTTTTAGAAATGAAATTAAATGTTTATGTTCTAATAATTTGTCAAAAGCCAATAGAAGATTTTTTTTCATTTTCTTTTTTTTTCTTTAATTGGTTGTTCACAACATTACAAAGCTCATGACATATCATCTTTCATACATTTGATTCAAGTGGGTTATGAACTCCCATTTTTACCCCATGGAATTTGCAGGGAAATGGATGGCATTAGAGCAGATTATGCTAAGTGAAGCTAGCCAATCCTTAAAAAACAAATGCCAAATGTCTTCTTTGATATAAGGAGAGCAACTAAGAACAGAGCAGGGAGGAAGAACATGAGGAAAAGATTAACATTAAACAGAGACGAGTGGTGGGAGAGAAAGGGAGGGAGAAGGGAAATAGAAGACTTTTTGATCAGTAGAAGCCCTTCCTTAGCGACAGGCTCTGGGCCTTTGAATAACTCCCTTGCTCTAGATCTCTGCTCAGACAACTTCCCTCAGAACAGTGTCACTATGTCTTTGTTCCTCCTGGCTTTGGGCTACACTTGGCAGGCTCTGACATTAGAGGGACACCTAGATTCGAACGCTTTGTTGGCCTTTTATTCAGACTTTATAACGTGGCTAGTCTCTAACTGCTTTTATGCTAAATCAGTTTTTGGAGATCTGATATTTATTTTCTTTGCTGTAAAAGAGCTTCCATTTGCAGCAGCACTTAGGAGGAGACCCCAAAATGAATTATGGTCCTAGTCAACACCAGGAAGAACTTGTAGCAACTCAAATACAAGGAGAGTCTTGCCCACTCTAGTGAAAAGCTCTGTTGAGAGTTAATAGTGATTCTAGTTTTAAATAAATAAGCAAAGACATGTGGGATCCTGGGTTCATTCATCTCTAAGTCACAAGATGAACTTTAATTATCATAACAGAGTAGAGTTCTTCTTTCTCTCATGTAAAAGCCCTTGTTGTTTATGGTTTTGTTTTCCCTCATGTTCCTTCACTATTGTATGTTTTCATATATGGCAGGTAAAATAATTCAATGGCCACTAACTTAAATATCATAGCTTCTCTTTTTGTTCCCCTATAAACATTGACACAGATGTTAATGCTGACAGTTTGTAAGGATCTCACTGTGCTATGGATCAGAGTTTCAGACAGGTATGCTACTGATTTTTTATGAAAATATTTCCATCTTTGCAAAACAAATTCGAACAATACCTTATACCATGTTCCTTAACAATTCTAAAACAAGGAATCATGTAGTAAATTTTCATGGAATCATTTAGTAAATTTTCACTAAAATTCAAAGCCAGAACACTTACTACTTTCTTACAACAGTCAGAAATATACCAATCAAGACTCTTTTCCCTTTTATGGCAATGAAGGCAATATTCACTGCTGAATTTATTGTTTTCTATATTCAAAATCCTGTTTTGGATGCCTAGTGATATTTATTCTTTTATGTCTTTCAAGTGTTTGTTATTTTTATTTCATTGTAAATGTTGTTGTTGGTAGTTTTTTAATGTGTTCAGATACCTTATAACTTTATGGATAGCAGATGGAGCTTAAAACTTATAGGAGGAATAAATATATTTATTTATTGTCTTTCATTGCAAAACTGTATGCTATTTGGACTGGAGTTACAAGCACAACAACTGGCCTGATTGTAAAAAATGTGATCTTGATGTGGCCTACCAAAGAAAGGATATGAGCTTGACTAAAATTGATGCAGTGTTTAGAAAAAATTTCCTCTCTATATGTCCCTTACTTCTAGGAATTTATTTTGTCTCTCCTTTTTAGGGTGAATAGAAGCTCAGGTGGCATGGCATACCATTCAAATGAGTGCATAAAGCATGTGTAGGGGTGTGTGTGTGTGTGTGTGTGTGTGTGTGTGTGTGTATGTGTTTGTGTGTGTGTGTGTGTAAAATACTCATTTCAACATTGAAAAATTTAAAGTGATGTTAAATATTTGAAATTGAAACACAATTTTGACATATATATGCGATATGTATATGATATTATATATATATATATATATATATATATATATATATACACTGAGAGAAATATCTATATCCACATTTTTAGAAATGGGTAGAACTGGAGAATTTCTATTGCTATGGAAGAAATATAATTTAGCATGAGTATATTAGCTTCTGACTAAGTTTTATATTTCCTAAATTATTAATTACTATTGGTGTGTTTTCTAGTTTTAAATGATCTTTATTTATTTCTAATATTATAATTTGTTATGTTTATTTTACATGTAGTTTTGTCTTCTCATTTTCCAATATCATTTACTACATTATTCAAATGTTATATGCTAGTGGAAAGTTCTGTAATCAATAATTAAATGACATATAGTAAAAAAAAAATTGGGTATTAAGGGACTACACTTTCAAACATTTTAATAAAATCCCTCACTTAGCACTTCATTCTTATATTTGCTCACTAGAATGCACAACTAAACACTTTATTAATAATGACAATTTCAGGCTCTTTTTCTTATTTGACAAAACAAAGCCTTTTCAAAGCTAGATTTTTATTCAGTAATAGACTTAAAACTTGCCTTTCTTATTCTCTGGCAGTTATTGACCTTTCTTGCACGAGATTATTAGCTAAAGGTCACTGCCTTTTTATTTTGTTACCTTAAAGCTAAAGAATTTATTATCTCATCCTTAATACTATGGCAGATCATTTTCTTCATGGACTGTGTAGTACATAAATAATGCAAGATTTAAAGTCTTAGAATTCCTTTATCAGCAGATAGCAAGGTACTTTAAAAAATCTTTTCTTGGCTTGAGGTAACAGGCCATTTTTATGCTGAATCTACTCAAGCCTTTGTGAACTGCATCCATATGGGAGATAAGCCAGTGACACTGGGTTAATCTGAGGACAGACGTGCCACAGATTGAATCCACTCTCCATAAGATTCACTAGTAAAGATAACTGATGAGAATGTGACTTGGGTGTTTAAGATTACGATTTGGATGATTTTACCATCTTATAATTCCATTACTGATTTTCTGCCATGACAGGAAAGAAAGAAATTAGGAAATAGAAATGGAGCTACACAGTAAGAGGAGGAAAAGAAATAATACAATTGTGACGCTCAGGAGAAAAATTTTTTTGCAATTGGAAACAGAATAAACCACATTTTTCTTTCCTTAGTACAGTTTAAATAAAAAGGGTGACAGGAATGGCCTGATTGAAAGAAATATAACACATTTCTCAAATGCTACAAATTCTATTACCATCCTGAGAAGGAGAAATAAAAGTCAATATTCTACGTTTCCAAACTGCATGTACTGCCAAATAATTGTGTGGCAAATTCTGACCTGCTTCAAAATGGTTATCAACAGAGGGTTCAAAAGATCAGCAATTCCGCCACTAGAAATTCAGAGGCCTAATTAAACATATTTATGTATTCTAAAAATCACTTTTATTTTTAAAGCCCTATTAAGAACTGACTTATGCATTTGATTCCCAAACCTCCCTCATTTTGACAGATGTTAAATTGCTGTAACCCAGGGGAAAAAAAAAAATCTTCAATTAACCTGGATCATTTTCTGCAATAAATGTTTGAATGTCAAAATAATCCTGTTAGCTAGTGTTGAACAAAAATAATACAAAGAAGAAAATTTCAGTATGAAATAGTGTAAGTTAAATATCTTACATATACAATATGATGTTTATAAATACTCAAATACAAGTAAAGTTTTTTAATAAAAATTTTAATTATGTGGCCTCACTACTGAATATGTCAGCTCTTTACTGTGGATTGAAGTAATAAAATGATGAAGAAAGCTGAAATTGTTTTTCAAAATTTTTCAACAAATGATAGTCAGAGGAATTGTGATGAAAAAATATTCTGCCAACTAAATAGAGGTACTGTAGTTTTATATTTTGCTCCTTTCCAAAGATTTTTTTTTAGAGCTAAGGTAAAATGGATTCACCTGAATTCCAGGTGAAATTAGGAATAGTTCAGGTCTTTTACCTAGTTGAATTAATTTAGCATTCTCACTTTAAATTTAAAAAACGTAAAACCATAATAATTCGCCTCTCTGTAACTATTAGTACCAGCAATAAGAGTTTAAGTATCTCTATATTTTCTATCATGAATTATTAGATGGATATGATCTTTTAAATAATTTGAGATAACTAAATTGACATTACGGGAACAAAATGCTACAAAGGCAGTCTGAAATTGATTTTCTGAAATTATTTTAAATATAATAAAGTTGAGTAACATATATATTTAGCACTTTGTGTAGGAAGATGAGACCTGGAAGATAAATAAAATAGGTATCAAGATAAAAAAATAGTTCAACTGATGCAGAAAAATAAAATATGTAGTAAGTCATGATTAAATAAGAGGTAAAAATACAAGTAATGTGCCTGCACCATGGTGCAAGCTTATAATCCCAGAGGCTTGGGAGGCTAAGGCAGGAGGATCACAAGTTCAAAGCCAGATTCAGCAAAAATGAAGCACTAAGCAACTCAGTGAGACCCTGTCTCTAAATAAAGTACAAAATAGGGCTGAGGATGTGGCTCAGTGTTCAAGTGCCCCTGAGTTCAAAAATCCCCTGTAACCAAAGGGAAAAAAAAGGTACAAGTAATGTGTCAAAAAAATTTTTTTTGAGCAAGATGAAATTTGAAAAAGACAAAATATATATGTATTTTTAAGTGACTTTGTGAAATTGACAAGCTGGGGATTTTAATATGCAGGTGTATGATGATACACTGCAGTGAAATATACTATAGGGTAAAAAAACGGATAAAATACAGGTTTTATGGTTTGTTAGAAAAAACATGTGTATGTGTTTATTTAAACACAAATGTACTGTTCCAATAGTGTAATGAAACATCTATCTGCTGGAGCCCTTTCAAATATATAATATCAACTTTTGTTTCATGTATTATCAGGAAAAATAATATAATTCCTCTTCTGTAAAGAAAATATATACTGAGAGCTGTTGGAAAAAAAAACAGAAGAAAAAAACTGTATTCTCTGTATATATGCTCTTAAGCATTTGAAAAAACAGATTATTGATGGTGCAGAATCTTTTCCAGCCTATCATGTAAATAGCATTTAAAACGTTGTAAATTTCAGGTTAATGGTCCAATAGACCCAAAAGTCTTGGAACTGTGATGGTGTATTCTGTAAATGTATGGTTGGGGAATTTAAGAGTTGCAGACTATTGACTTGATTATTGATGCAAACTAGTTATTATGGTTTATCAGGGAATTAAATATCCTATCATAAAAACTATTTATAGAATATAATCATAACTTATGAACAGAACTAATGAGATAATCACTTTCCAAACTATTTGGTTTATTTTTTATTTTTTGATATCTCTTCTTTTTTCAAGTCTAAATTAGATATGCTTGACTGTAACACTCTATAGAACACAAATTCTCATGTAAATACTCAACAAAAAATGAAACTCAAGTCTATCAAGACAGTAAAAACTGTTTATTACATTATGTCTTTGTTGATCATAATGCCAGTAGTAATTTTGGATGTATTACTCTGACATGAAACAATTTAAATTATTTTTTGACTTTTTTTAGAAAATGTTTGTCTTAAAATTAATAAGGGACTTTAGTCTTATATCTTTATATTGGTTGAGAGTTTAGCATGCTTTCCTGTTGATGGCACCTGTAATTTCTATTTAACTTTGCTTGATGAATGTTTTGTACTGCTTTGCTCATAGTTGCATTTTTATCTGTCAAAACAGATCTAATTTATTTATTTTGACAAAAATCAATCATTTAACTAAAATCCATTTCATTTACCAGAATTATTATACTACTGAAAGCAAAATTAAGATATGTGTTTTTGTAAAGTGTCCATTTAGAATGACATTAGCTATTTTTGTCAGTGTTTTTTTATAATCTGTATTTAATTTAGGATCTGTACAAGCTCTGAATCAGATCATGTTTAGTATATTAGTATTTTAAATAACTCTAATAAAAAATGTCAAATATTTGCCTTACATGAGATGCTAGAATATTTTCCAGCAATGTTCCATATTTAAAATTACCACCCTAAAAGAAAAACTATAAGAAGTGTTCTGAGAACACTAAAAGTAGAATTACCATATATTCAGGTATCCCACAACCAAGTATATATCCAAAGGAACTCAAATCACTATACTAAAGAGATGGATACATGAATAAAGAAAAGTTTTTATATAAAATGAAATATTATTGGGTCACACACACAAAAAAAAACCATAAAAGACTTCCTGTCATTTGTGCAATGCAGATAGAATAAGAGGATAATGTGTGAAGTGAAATAAGTTAGGCTCACAAAGACTAGTCCTATATGTTCTTGCTCTTATATGGAAACTGAAAAAGTCACGTTCTTAGCAGTAAAGTACAGAGTAGTGGTCATTAGAATTTAGGAAAAGTAATGGAGAAGATACATAGGACTTCTAATGCTCTATTGCAAAGTAAAGTGACTATAGTGCACAATAATTTATACGTTTTATAAGGAACTTAAAGAGTTTGCAATTTCCCAGCACTAAGAATTAATAAATGATTAAGAAGATATAAGTGCTAATTACTCTGATTTGACCATTGCAAGCAGGTATTGATTTTTCACATCATAGTCCATGAATATGTACAATTATTACATGTTAATAAAATTACACAAAAGGAAAATATTGACATTTCCATATTAAAGAAAATTTAAATATATTTATGACATATTTCTTTTTTAATATTTATTTTTAGCTGGACACAATATCTTTATTTTATTTATATGTGGTGCTGAGGATTGAACCCAGGGCCTCACACATGCTAGGTGAGAGCGCTCTACCACTGAGCCACAACCCCAGCCCTTATGACTATCTTTCTAAGCATTGAACATTGATAATATTTCCACACATTCTACTTGGATTGGTATTTGATAGATGGATATGTGTCCATACTTTCATTTATTTCCTTTATTCACTTTTGAACTATAAAGTATTTCTTTCAAAGGGAAATATCTGAATATCCTGTTGTCTCTTGTTACTTTGAGGAAGAGCTTCAAACCTTGCACAGGGTGTGACTATCTGAATTCCTTCAACTTCTACTTTCCAGCTTCCGTTTCCTCTTTACAGGCACATCATGAAATCTATGCAAAACAGTAGTTCCAAGAAATTGGCATGACCTCCCTCAGGTCACAATGTATTTTTTCTAGAATAATTTATATTCAGTTTTTCTAGTGAAAAATTGCTTCAAGGTGTGCTAGGCACTGATATTTCAAAGTGAAAGTCTCAAAATTCCTGCCCTCCTGGGCTTTACTATTCTTTTAGGGCTCTGCCCAGTCATTTTTTGAAATCTTTCTTCACATTTCAAGATAAAGTGAAGTACATCTTCTGACTCTTACAACTCCTTTCCCAGGCCTTCATTGTAACCATAAACTCTGTTACTCTGCGGGGAAGTAGCCTGTTGATACTATAGCACCCTCATTCTTTTGTGAGACTTAAGAAAAGAGACAGTTGTATTCTCTTCTGTATCCCTGATTGAGCTTATTGTACTTTAACAAAAGTTGGTGAACGGATCATAAAAAAAAAATACTAAATGTAAAACTGAAGCAAATTCCCAAGGGAAATGCATAGTAGGCCTATCTCTAAAGCATTGTTTTATTTTTTTCTACTTTATATGCACTGATATAACAGTTTTTATGTATTTTTAGCATTTTTATGCTAGATGTGATGCAGAATGAGCAGTCATGGAGAAATGTGATAGAACCAACAGTATGATCTAAAGGCAATAAACTAAGGGAAGCTTAACAAGAACTGTGTGTTCATATTCTTTGGTGCCCCTATTATTTCAGAGATAAGAGCTCTGGGTATCTGGGCACAGGGAGCACACCTGTCACCTGAGTATCTTATGATCTGCTTTAAGGAAGATGAGTGAGAAGGAAGGTCAGAGTAACCTTCCTTCTGCTGCTTTCTTAAATTCCTTAAGACCAAAATATGCAGAATGATGTGGTGCCATATTTTGGGGTAGTGTGTCTCAAATATATACATATCTAAAACCAAAAATTTATATGATATTATTTATTTAAACCTACGCTAAGTGTTTATTATTTCTTCATTTTAAACTATATCTTCCGGCCTTTAATCTGTCATGAGTTTTGTTATTCTTGGCTAAAGGATTTTCTCTAGTATTTTATTTAATTCAAATATGCTGAATAGACTCATCTTAATATTTAAAATGTCATTATTAACCACTTATTACACAAACATATATTTATAAATGTGTGTACCTGCATATAAGTATTTGGAAAGCATGACAGCAACAGTTTCTGATTCTATTAGTTATGAATTATATGGGTGGAATCATGATTTACATACATTAACAACACAATTTCAAGTCATTTCTGCTCAATTCCCTAATTATTATGAATAATTTATTTTCTTTGATTTGCATGTTTTTCTCAGAAAGTTTGTTTTTGTTAATAGCAAATAATTTTAACTTATATAGTGAGAATCTTAACTAAATTTGCTGTATTTTCCACAATGTTGTTAGTTATTATATCTGGGAAACTAATTTCCATAAGATTCATCTCAGTAATTTATGAATTAGATGAAAAAGCTGAAACATCAGTAAAATTTCTGTTTTTTATTTAAATCTGTGCTTTTAATTTTTTTTTTGATAACTGGTATAAGTTGACTGTTTTAAGTCATTTTTCCTGAGTTAGATCATTAATAACTCTGGCTTCACTATTCTAGATGCACAAGAAGGCATGGACTACATTAACAATAAAACAATTATCTATTCTAAAGTAAAAATCATTCTATCTATCCATCTATTCCTGTGCTTTTTCTAAAACTACCAGTATTAAATTGTAATATTCAGTCAAAGCCTTGTTTTTAAATAACAACTATATTATTAGAATATGCTAATGCTTTTTCAGCAAATTTGTGTTTTCTTGTTTCATATGGTCATTGGAGTCATATAGTTAACCTTGAAAACAGAAAATGCTGCCACTTATTTTTGCATTCATCACCATATTTGGAAAATCGAAAGCTAGTATTTTACTTTCACTAAACAAGTGCTTTCAATTTTTCATTGACTTGCTTCTGAAAATATTTATTACAAAGCATTTTGGAATGTATTGTTAAGTTATTAAATAATAGATTTAAACAATCTGATAAATATCAAACCATTGTATCAAATGCATTCTCGCTAAATTCTTCTGTGGGAAAATTCAGTCTTTTCTACATATTATATATATATATTTTTTTTTCACATTTTTCATTGAGCTTATCAAGAAATAATCTTGCAGCTTGAGTATCTCATAGACCCTGGCTAAGTTTGAACTCTCTGCTAACAAAATCATTATCATAAGTAGCACTAACCTATGTGACTTAATGTGTACATATTATCTAATCAGCAAACCTAGTGTAGGCCCTTTTAAAAACAGGTATTCAGTTCCTTTGTGTTCGGAAAAAGTCAGGGAAAGAAAGCCAGGTTTTCACTGGTCATCTATCAAATTTAAAATTCTCATTCTGCATGTTTCATAGGCATTGAATGAGACCACAAGGGAAGCTACTTGTGCATGTTGATAGTCTACCAACATGCACAAGTGGTTTGTTTTAATGTAACTATTAATAAGACTATCAATTAAAAATATCCAGGACAGTTGGGCTTGGTGGTGAACGCCTGTAGTCCCAGCGGGTCAGGAGGTTGAGGCAGGATGATCATGAGTTCAAAGCCAGCCTCAGCAAAAGGGAGATGCTAAACAACTCAGTGAGACCCTCTCTCTAAATAAAATAGCAAAAAGGGTTGGGATGTGGCTCAGTGGTCAAGTGCCCCGAGTTTAATGCTTGGTAAACCCTGTCTAAAATAATATCCAGGACAAACAATGAACTGCAGGGAATACCAAAAGAGTCATAATTTGTTTCTCCTTGGAAAATTGGGACTCATTGTCATCTACCATAATAGTGACCCAATATTCTAAAGATAGCTTTATGAATATTAGAGTCATTTTACACAATTACAGGACTATTAAATTTAAACGCAAATTTTATGACTGTCAGTAAGTTTGCTTAAGCATCACTGCACTGCTGCCATAAAGCAGCAGAAAAAAAATAATCTGTTTTCAGAACCTGTAAAATTAAGACACACCTAAATATACATAAAATTGTTATACTCTCTTGAGCTAGGAACTCTTTTTTTAGAATAAATACTTTTTGGTAGCCTGGAAATATTTCAATATAATATGGTAATCTTTATCCATTTTTCTCAGAAGACAGTTTTCAAAATAACCAATTAATAAATGAACAGATAAATAAGAGCTAGAAGTTATTCTCCATGGTACCTGCCTCCATATCTCCTCTAATTCTATTTTTATATTTATGCAAATATGACCATTCATGTAAATTAATTTTGAGTATAAGGGAAGAGTCTGAATGATTTTAGCAAGGCAAAGCTCACAGGGATAGAGGTAACACTCAAACCTAGATTTTTCTTCTAACAGAATCAAAGATTTCCTGCTTTCTTTATATATTACTTGTGTGTGTAAGGTATACAATTTCTCTTTCTTGATGTGCATTTGAAAGAGAAAAGTGCTCTTCTCCTCAGGTATATGCTCTCAAATACATTTAAAAAAAAACAGTGTAAATTCAGGTTTTTTTATGTTATTTTCTGTATGTGTGAAAAGAAATCGATCATCACATTATGTTTACAAAGAAAAATTTAAAATGGAATACAGTTTATCATGAAAAACAATATAGTAATGTCAGATTAATAAAATTATAGAATGATGATTTTTGTAAGGTTACAATAACATCCTGCAAGTTTGAGCCTGTGTGCATGTTATCTGTAAAGAAATGTCTTATAAAATATTACTCAGTGGATAAATCACAAAAATTCTATTAGATTGAAAGATAAACATACAATTTCTTCTTTTTCAGACAGAGCACTGTGTGTGTGTGTGTATACATATATATGTATATATATAAAATAAATAATGAACACACTGCTCCATCTCCAGGAAGAAGATTAATACTGGGACAGGTAAGCATGAACAATACTCTGATCCATCTTAATATCTCTGGGGAGTTGAATTTTATGCAAAATGTAGAATAAAACCATCTCCATATTAAAATGTAACAAAGAAAGAAAGAAAAGAAAAGAAAAGAAAGAAAATCTTGGCCAGTGTTCAAGCAGAATATATATGATACACAGAATATTCAAAATGATTTAAGTGAAGTTAGCCAATCCCAAAAAAACAAATGCTGAATGTCTTCTCTGATATAAGGGAGGTGACTCAAAATGGGATGGGGAGGAAGAGCCTGAGAAGAAGATTAGCACTAAATAGGGAAGAGAGGTGGGAGGGAAAGGGAGGGAGAAAGGGAATTGCACGGAAGAAGGAAGGACACGCTCATTTTTTTTTTATAATTGAAAATTTTCTTTTTTTTATTAGTTGTTCAAAACATTACAAAGCTCTTGACATATCGTATTTCATACATTTGATTCAAACGGATTATGAACTCCCATTTTTACCCCTTATACATATTGCAGAGTCACAACGGTTACACATCCACTTTTTTACATACTGCCATACTAGTGTCTGTTGTATTCTGCTGCCCTTCCTATCTTCTACTATCCCCCCTCCCTTACCCTCCCCTCCACTGCCATCTTCTCTCTCTACCCCATCTACTGTAATTAACTTCTCTCTCTTGTTTTTTTCCCCCTTCCCCTCACTTCCTCTTATATGTAATTTTTGTATAACAATGAGGGTCTCCTTCCTTTACCATGCAATTTCCCTTCTCTCTCTCTTTCCCTCCCCCCTCTCGTCCCTGTTTAATGGTGATCTTCTTCTCATGCTTTTCCTCCCTATTCTGTTCTTAGTTGCTCTCTTTATATCAAAGATGATATTTGGCATTTGTTTTTTAGGGATTGGCTAGCTTCACTTAGCATAATCTGCTCTAGTGCCATCCATTTCCCTGCATATTCCATGATTTTGTCATTTTTTATTGCAGAGTAATACTCCATTGTGTATAAATGCCACATTTTTTAATCCATTCATCTATTGAAGGGCATCTGGGTTGTTATACAGATTACATGTATGATGATGTGAGATGTTGATGACTCATGGCATTTTTGCCAGAAGTAGTGGTTGAGAGGTGATGCTAGGGAGCCATTAAGATGATGACTTTTGAGTTCTGGCGGAGTTCTCATGGAGTTCCCCTTGAGCTCTCACAGCGGGGATTCCCAGAGAGTTCCCATTGGTTGGGGAAGTGCCGGAGTAGGGATATTTCCGGTTGTTGGTTCCTGGAGGAGCCGCGTGGCATTTGGGGGAGTTCCCGGGAGCGTGTGTGGAGTGTGCTGATGGAGTTCAGAAATAAAGTTTGTTCCTGCTTCAGTGGCTCTTGATTTGTTCCCAGCCAGACTGCGGCAGTGAGGGGGAAAAAAAGAAGTGTGTCACATTAGATTGGGTAGAGAGAAGTGATGGGAGAGGAGGTGAGGGGAAGGGGGGATATGAAGGGCAGCAGAATAAAATAGACACTAGTTTTGCTGTATGAATATACATGACTGTATGACCAAAATGATTCTGCAACCTGTACACTCAGAAAAATGAGAAATTATACCCTATTTGATTCAAATGTATGATATGTCAAGATCATTGTATTGTCATGTGTAACTAATAAAAAATTTTTAAAAAGATTTAAAATGATCAAATATAACTAATTCTCATCTTTATCCTCTCCTGTTAGTAAAATTAAGATAATTTTTAAGTATAAAAATTATATCAAGGGTAGGGCTATGAAGACTTGTTTTAACTTCTAAAAGAATAAAAATTATGCCTACTAGGTTATTTTAGCTAGCCAAAAGAGATTTTTTCAGGCTGTTATGTTTTAAATGTCTGTGTCTCTCCCCGAATTTTCATGGTTGAAAGCTTAAAACTCAAAGTGATTGTATTAGGAGATGAGGCCCCTGGGAATTGATTAGGTTATAAGAATGAATAATCTTGAGATTGAGACTAATGTCCTTATAAAAGTGATCCCATAGAACTAACTTGTCCCTTGAATTGTGAACACACAGAGAGAGGGTAGCATATATGAATCTGGAAGGGGGCCTTTTCCAGATGGTGAATCCACTGGCACTAGATCTTGGACTTCCCTTTCTCTTGAACTGTTGTTCACAGGCTGCCAGTCCATAATATCTTTTTCAAAAGCAGTCCAAAATGGATGAAGAAGAAAATTAGTGCCAAGATGCAAGAGTTATTCCTGTAACAGATACCTAAAAATGTACATGTAGCTTTGCAATTAGGTTAAGGTAACAGCCAGAAGACTTTCAAATGGAAGGTAAAGCCTACATTACTATGAACTGATCATTAGTTTCAAGTCTGATAAAAAATCAAAAGAAGAAGAGGGGAGTTGTAGACCAATCTTAGCAAATACTTAACTGGTACTTAATGTTGGAAGAATTATGGATGACAAAAGCCCTTCGGATGAAGTCTCAGATGGAAATGAGGAGCATGTTATTGGACAGCAGAGGAAAGTAATTGGTGTTATGAAGTAGCAAAGAACATGGTTGAATTGTATTTGTTCTCTAGTGTTTTGTGAAACATTGAAATTGCAAATGATGAAATATGATACTAAGCTTAGGAAATGTGTAAGTAACGTCTTGGAGGACTGATCTGGCTTATGTAAATAATTTATAGTAAATATAAGAAGATAGAAGTGTTTTAAATAAAAAAAATTGTTATCTAAACAGAAAAAAAAATTTATAAACATTTGGAAATTCTCAGTCTATCCTCAAGGGAAATAATGAGAGAAAATTTTCTCCAGACACACAAGAATATAGTGGTGACAGTTTGATAAGATTAATATGGATTGGTCACCTCAATAGAAGTCCTTTGCTATTCACAAGATAATTGAGAGACTAGGCAGATATTTAAACATAAGCCAGGACTTACTGTCCAAGACAATAGATGAACAATTAGGAAGGCATTTCAGAAGACATTAGGGCTATCAATGCCATGTGAGACTCAAGAGTACAAAAGCCCTAAGGAAGCTCAAGGCCACCGCAGAGTACCTCCTTTAGGGCAATGTCTGTTGAACTTGGGAGGGCAAGGCTTCCTCTGTGAACCTATGTGTAGTGTCAACCCAGGAGAGCTTCAGGTACATGATTCTAACCATGAAAGCTGTAGTGGGATCCGTGCCCTGTAAAGCTGGGTAGGCAGGAGCACTGTCCCATTGGGTCTTGAAGACAGGATCTTGTTCCCAGAGGCCCAGAGGGTAGAACACCAAGCCAAAGGAATTGATAATTGGTTTTAGACCTGCTCAAGACTTGTTACTCCTTTCTTCTTCCCTGTTTCTTTCTTTTGAAATAGAAATGTCTGCTCTATGCTTATTCTATCACTATATCTTGGGAACACATAACTTGTTGGATTTCACATGTTTATATATGGAGGGGAATTCATTTCAGGATGAATCATACCTTGAATCTCACCCATATGTGATTCAAAGAATATTTAGATGTGACTCTGGCTTTAGACTTTTGAGTTGATGCTGAAACTAATAAAGATTTTAAAGCTATTGGAATGGAATGAATTTATTTTACATGTGAATTTAGGGGGAGCAGAGGAGAATGCTGATAGGGTCTGAAGTTCTGCATTTCTCCAAAATTCACATGTCAAAGTTCTAATATTCAAGCTGATGGTATGAGTAAGTGAGGCCTTAGGGAGTTGACTGTATCATAATTATAGATCCTTCCTAACTTGGATTGATGGACTTACACAAGAATTCTCAGAAACCTGGTTCACCTTTTTTTACCATGTGAGGCCACAGTAGGAAACCACAAGGTATGAGCCAGAAAACAGGCCTCCAACTGACATTAACTCTTCCCTTGCTTTGATCTTGGATTTTCCAACCTTCAGAACTGAACAGTAAGAAATACATTTTTACTGATTATATGCTAGCTACTCATCAATGGTATTTGATTATCATAGTCCAAATGCACAGGTATTGATCCAGTAGTATACAGGTATTAATCGAGTAGAGTCTGATATACGCAAAATGTCAGTAACTAAGTCTACTGAAAGAAGAATGTCTCAAAAATTGTAATATGTATGTGTATATATATATATATATATACACATATATATGATACATATATATCACAAAATGTTTGATAGAGCTTCATTAACCAAAGATCTACTAGATTACTCTAAGTGGGATCCAAGTTGTTCAAAATGTCAAGAGCATTCTGAAACTCTAATTTCCTATATACAGGAACAAGACAGAGAAACTTATTTTATCCCTAGAAGGGTTAGTTATTTAGATATAAGCAAGGAAGGTGATAGTAAAGGAAGGGTATTTTAGAGTTGATACCAACAGTCATAACAAACCATTGACCCATTGACAGAGAAGTTAGTTTCAAGACATAGAAAAGAGCCCAACCAAGGGACATTCCATATACCTATATGGGAGAAACTGGGAATATTTGTCTAGCAGAATTACAGAATTACTTTCAATAAGTAATTATTGTTATGTACTTCTCATATGTACAAGCCTCCAAATCAAGATCCTCTAAGATTCTGAATTTCAAATCTCATGGCATGATGTAAAGTAATTTTGGGGAATCTTAGAATGGGTGAATGTGTTTTCATATAGAGCAAATGAAAATAATTATGCTATACTGTGGTCTGTGACAGGATGCAAAATTTCCCTAGTTCTTTACCCCTTGCTATATTCATGAAATCTGATATGTAACATTTTGCAGATGTGCTCTGTGATCTATGCTTAGCCATGTAATTATTCTGGCCAGTTAAAACAAAATATTATAGCTGAGTGCTTGCCTCTAATCCCAGTGACTGGGAGGCTGAATCAAAAGGCTTACAAGTTAGGGATCAGTCTCAGCAATTTAGCAAGGCCCTAAACAACTCGGCAAGACTCTGTCTCAAAACAATCAATCAATCAATCAAAAAGGGGCTGACTTAGTGTTTGAGCACCCCTAGGTTCAATCCCCAATATAAAAAAGAAAAGATATATGTAATATAATATTATATAAACATCAATAATATTTTATTATAATATTTGTTAATATTTATGATTATATAATATTAAAATATTAATAAGGTAAAGATATATTATATTATATTATATATTCTTATATAAATTTATACATATATACACATTATATATGCACATATTTACACACAATATATACACATTTCTATTATATATGTCTGTGTGTGTGTGTGTGTGTGTGTACATATTATAGAAGCAGAGGTTGGAAAAGTACTGGTCTGTAGTCTTCTTCATATCTGCATTTACCATCATAGGATCTTCAGCTAGCCTACTGGAGCAAAGTGTGAAGAATATGGAAAAAGAGCTTATCAACTCACCCCTCAATCTACAGCTAAACTGATTGATCTACATAAATTTAAATCCCTAGCTTGAGTTGGCTGACTCTGAATCTCAGACCTGCTGAGATCAAAAGATACTGAGCCTGTATCTCTGTGCTTTCAACTCAGAAGTTTAATAATTTGTTGTTGCATAATGCTAAGGTTTTGTGATTATTGCATGATATTATTGTGGTAATAGATCACTGACATTAAAATAAATAATGGTGGATAGAATTTTTCAGATTAGGAGGCACATTGTAAGAATCTACAAATTGGTCTAACTAGTAAGAAGCAGAAGTAAGAATAACATCACATGTGGGCAATCTCCTAAAATCTTTTTTGATTCTAAGATTTTGAGTAAAACATTATTTCCTAGATATACTCAAGATAATTTTTAGAGGTACCTAAAATCTTCAATTTTATTTTAGTTTTGAAATTAAATCCATTTTAAACTATTTTTCACATTCTTTCTTGTCTTCTTATTTCATCTTCTAGAACTATATAAATAGAGAAGAGTTTTTGGAACATTCAATAGAAGAATTATCTACCCTCCTGATTTAGTCAACCTTTGTGTTGCTATGACCAAAATATCTGACAAGAACAATTTAGAGGAGGAAAAGTTTATTTGGTCTTCATGGTTTTACAGGTCTCAGTCCATAGATAACCAACTCCATTGCTCTGGGCCCAAGATAAGGCAAAACATCATGGCAGAACTGAGTGGCAGAGAAAAGCAGCTCAGGACGTGTCAATCATGACAATCAGAAAGCAGAGATAAAGAGAGACAGTGACACAGAGAAAGAGAGAGAGAGAGAGAGAGAGAGAGAGAGAGAGAGAGAGAGAGAGAGAGAGAGAGAGAGATGCACACTAAGCTCAGCTCAACAGGGACAAAATACGTACCATAAAGGCATGCCCCCTAATGACCTACCTTCTCTTGCCACACTCCACCTGCATATACTTACCACCCAGTTAATCCCTATCAGTGGTTAATGCACTGATTAGGTGAAGGCTCTCACAATACAATCATTGCACTCTGAACTTTTTTGCGTTGTCTTACATATGAGCTTTTGGGGAATATCTACTCTTTAAACAATAAAACTACTCATTAGAAATGATGGATCTTGATTTTCTGTCTAAAGATTCTAAAAAGAGATATCTGAATGAACTATAATTTAGTTACCTTTTGTGTTTGATGAAGAATCAAGAAAAAAATTTTTTTTGAATCTCAGGGGTGCTTATCTTTATATAGGGTATTTGTATTTTATTTGGAAAAAATACAGGAAATGGTGGCATTGATACTGAAAATAGTAACATGACTATATTGTGACTGAAGTCTTAATGCAAAGAATGTCATTAATCAAATTCAGGGATTAATGATGTTTAAATAAAATACTCATTATCAGTGAGTCTTCATTTTCTAAATTGGAAACACCTGAATAGCTTACAATTGCAATTCCTAAAATTCCAGATAGAATTGGACTGAGATGGGACTTAGCCATGGATGTTTAAAAAATCTTTACTAGTGATTTTTATGTACAGTTAAGGGTGCAGAGAAACTCAAATATTTGTATCAGCTATGAGTTAAAATTCTTTAATACTTCACAAAAAAATTGAATTGTTTAGAATTTTACAATATTTGGTGCTTTCATTTAGGGTTGTCTCCTCAGAATATAAAATATTATCTTCAAATTAATAGAGCTCAATTACTATTTCTCAAGAGATGTATGAATGACTAAATGTAACACACTCACACTAAGTTTAGAGACATGGTAATTATTTCAAGCAATGGAAATATACAACAAAAACAGAACTATGATTCATGAGTTTGTGAATTATGCTTTTTGTGTCATTTTGCCCTAACTTAATGATTCTCAATGTTCAGTGCATAACTGAATCACCTAGAGGCTTGTTAAAACACAGATTGCTAGGCTCTAACTCCAGAGTTTCTGATTCTATGAGTCTAAGGATGAGGATATACAATTTTCATTTCTAACAAGTTCCCTGGAGACACTGATGCTATTGGTCTGGATGCCAGAATTTAAGAACTCCTGCTTTAAATTATGCATACAATTCCCTCTTTTTGAAATCTCTGCAGCTTATCCAAAGGTCTTGAAAGCTCTAACATATCCCAGCTGCCTGATATACTGGCATCACATGGCCCTCATGAGGTTACCATAAGGGAATTGGAATAATGGGAATCTCACAATGATACTCTGGCTCCTGCTATTGTGGAGAGTAAAGACATCTTTTTCTCTGACCCAGAAGTTTCATGTCTTTTGCCAAGAATTATTAAACTGTGCTTGTAAGTAGAGCATCATCTCTGGCCAGTCACAATTCCTGACAGTAGTTATTAAAATATAAAGTCAGTTTTCAGACTTCTTTACAGCCTGGTGAGCAAGCAGATTTTGTGGCATGTCATAACATTGACACTGAAAAGATGTATAGCATTTTTAATTGGAAGCTCTGAATAATTTCTTCTCTTCAAAAATTCTCAGGTTTTAGTTTAAGTGGGAGTATTAAAGATTATAATTTCTGCAAAAAGAAAAAGAGAAAATAAATGTGTGAGAGAAAATAAAGATTCTAACTGAGCCAGAGGAAACATGCTATGTCTGACTTTTTTTTAGAGACTTAAATTAATTCATATTAGACTTTTTTCTATAAACAAGTAAACAAATATAAACATCTATCAAAATGGTTTATGCAATCTTACCAGACAGAATGGCATCTCCATGAGAGTTTATGGCTGATCTTTGAGATAAACTCAGCATATACCACATGAGGATTATTATCTATCAAGCTTTAGAGGAGAACTGCTGTTATTTATTTTGAAGTAAACAAACCATGGGAAGCTAAAATGATGATCAGTATCATTTCTCCTTTTTTCTTAAATTCCCTAACACATTCAAATGAAAAATGAGACAAACATCTAAATTTTTTTCCTGCATTTCAATCTTCATTTTCTTCTCATTAGCCATCCATAACAGCAAGCTTGATCAGCAGGAAATGTTGTAGCTGACAAATAAAAATTGTTAGACATATTTTCTTCATGATTCCGTCACCAATCACACCCCGTTTCCTCTTCTTGATCAATGAAGATCAGAGAAGTAGTTTATTAACTCGTGTTTAAGTATCTTTCTTGTAATATTGCTAATGTTAGAAAAATTTGACTTTGCTTAGGTTTTGCAATGACTCAAGTGTTTATCATCTAAAAGTATAAATGAATAGTTTTTGGAAATTTGACTATGTCATTCACAAAGACAATGCTTTTCCATAAGTTTAGAAATTTGAATTTATAATATATATTTATGTTAATTCTAAATGATATATTTCAGTAGAAAACCCAGTTTTTCACCAAATGCTGCTCAAGTTCTCATAGGTAGCAGATAATAAAACATAATCATATAATGTGTTAAAAATGACTTTCTGTGCTACCTAGTGTAACCTACAGTTTGAGAGTTCCTTCTCAATTTCCATTTCACTCAATAGTTTATAAAGGTGTATTTTATTTTTCTAATTAAAATTTAATTGAATTTCACCAATGTTTTTTGTTCATCCAAAAGCTAAAAGAAGACCCACATGTCCTTTTCTCCCTTTAAAATATGTAATTTTATTGTCTAAGAAGAAATTAAATTAATGGAGTATTTGCACCATGTGCCTTTTTATTTGGTGAGTGTTAGGAAGAAAGGGAGTCAAAAATCTTTCATCACGTATTTCTGTATTTCTTGTTTTGGAAGCTATGAACTGATTAGACGTCATCTGGCCATAGCAACATCTCATCTTTTACCTCAACACCATTTATTTCCCCTTTCAGCACCAATTTCCCTTTTACCTTAAATTCTACCTACTTCATTTTTTTAAGATATTATTTCTATTATGCTAGGAAAATAATGTATAGACATTCATTCTGAATTTCAAGTACTTTAATTGGAGTTATGAGACTCAATTTCCTGTATTTTAAGTAAAGAGAACAAAGAAAAGGGACTGGTAAATGAGCTTCCATATATAAGAAGTAGGGTTGGGGAAAAGTCTGGACTTTATTCTTTGCCATTGTTGTTATTATGGTTGCAAATTCAGAAAATTCCTGCAAGTTCCTGTAAATTTTCATAATTAATGATTCTATGCTAGAGATTGATGAATATCCACAGTACAAAGTTTGTTTGTTTATAAAAAAAATTATTACTAGGCAGGATAAGATTCACTAATGCAATAATTGCTTCACAGTAGGGTCATCTACATCTGAAATTAATGTGCATCTGGCTTCTTACTCCTTTGTACAGAAAATTTGGTACTCCCAACCAAAAAGGCAAGAAAGACAAGGTCTATTTGAAGTATCTATAATTTACTCATTTTTTTTCAAATGGAAATCCAGGGGACACTAACCCAGGCTTGAAAATCAAAAAATGAAATAAAATTTATGAATCTGAAAGTGTGCAAAAAAATCAAAGTGATATTTTTACCATAAGTAAATATTATTGTCAAAAGATTTTCCAGGGCAAGGTAGTATATTAACAAAAATGTATAAAAAATATGGGTAACTCTGTTTTTCTGTAATGCATGTTATCTACCCAGTAATGTATGTTAGGTTAAATGTTATAGTTTCGTAAGTTAATTTTTTGTTGTAGTGAAATGCACATTGTGTAGAGTTTATCTCAAACATTTTAAAATGTACAGTTAATTAGTATTAAATACATTTCTCGCAGGCCACATCACCACCACCATTCTCCACGGTTTCATCTTGTAATACTAAAACTCCATACCCATTAAAAAATAACTCCTCATTTTCCCACCCTCAACCCTGGCAATCCCTGTTCCACTTTCTAGTGCTATGGTTTTTAATATACCGAGTAGCACATGAAGTGAAGTCATACAGTATTTGTATTCTTGTGCTTGGCTTATTTCACTTAGAATAATATCCTCATGGTCCATTCATGTTATTGCACATGTCAGAACTTTCTTTCTTTTCATGATTGAAAAATACTTCATTGTACATATAAACTACATCTTAGTTTTGGGTTCATCTGTGGACACCTGAGTTGCTTCTCTGTGATAGCTGTTGTAGTAATGCTACTGTATGCTTTGTTGTATAATTAATGTGCTGAAACTCTGATTTCGGTTATTTGAGGTACATATACCCAGAAATGAAATTTTTCATCAGATGGTAATTCCATTTTTATTTTTTTGTGAAAGTGACCTTATTTTTGACAGTAGCTATGTAATTTTACATTCCCAGCCATGGGGCAAAAAGTTTCCAATTTCTCTGAAGCCTCACCAACAGTCAATATGTTTCTTTTATTCCTTATTTTCCATCTCTTTCCTTCTCCCTTTTTATAATAATTACTCTTAAACATTATATTTTGTCATCATTCCAAATCTGTGATATGGAGAATACTCACCTTTTTTATTTTATGGGTGAATAAAGTTAGGGTCCAAGAAGTAAGAGAATTCACTCAAACTCTCAACTAGTTTATGGCTAATGTGGCTACTCAGAAAACCCAAATCTTTTTGTATCTGATACTGGAGGTTATTTTCTCAGTGACCAGAGTATTTACCAATCTAGGTATGGATGGGATAGGCTTAACCATCTGTTGGTATTTGGAATTTTATATGCATTCCAACATGTGAAATATTTCCCAGGAATAGTAAAAAGAAAGTCAACAAAGCAAATTATTTGCTGCTACTCAGAGAGAAGTGACTATCACTGAGCCATATCACTGATACGTTTGCTAGTGCATTATAGAAGCCATCAGAAAGATCAAACTGGCTAAGTGATCATACACAGTTGACAGTCCCACCCACCCAGAAACACTGGCACTTTTCAACTTCACATCATCTTGTTTTGTTTTCTGTGTGTGGCTTTCATCACTGTGGTTATATTCTGTGTACTGAATTACACTTTATTCTCTGTGTGACTCTCCTAGCACTAAAGCACAATAAGAACAAGGTCAGGGTCCTTTCCAACAGAATCCTAACAGTTCAGAACAGCAATGGAAACTTAAGAGTCACTGCACAAATATTTGTGGAATGCATAAATTAAGATGGAGTGAAAATAAGAAACATTTCTTCAAGGCACATCCAAAAACTGTACATGAATGTGAGAGATGGAAGGAAAATTTGTAACCAGTTGACCATAAGTGTTGCAAATGTATGTTGAAATGTATCTGAAACAAACAAACAAACAAGGGCAAGAGAGGCCACCAAGTAATCACTAAGATCAGTTTATTTAGTTGGATCAGGGAAATAATCCAAGAGACAAGTCATTGAGAAATGAGCTGCACAATCAGTGGAAAGAAGCCAATAGTGACAAAATATTTACAGTCAAAAATCTACCAGAAGTTTTCTCTCCAACCACTTAAACTCAAATAACACATGAAGATATTTCTACCAAAAGTTAATTTGGATTTTCTGAAAACATAGTATTCTTTTTTCACATAACAATAGAAATCTTGAAAATTTTGTAGATTTCAAAATACCTTGAGGAAGAAAAAGGGAAATCAATGATGTATCTTTAATGTGCAACAGTTTCATGGATAATCAGGCAATGAGCTATCTCCCTCGAATGTGTGGCTAGGATGAGACAGAGATTCCCCCAGGATAGAGAAAAAAAAAATACTCATTCTTCTTTTACCCAGTTGGGCTAGTGAGACTATTATTGGAGCTTGAAAAACCTAGGGTCTGTTGCTCTTGGTTTTCAAATATTAGGTAGAAAACTGAAGGGCATGAATTCCAGGTGGTGTTTTCATATTTTTCTCCATTTAAAGGTCACACCTTTGGAAGAGAAAAGAGGATATGAGAAAAGAACAGCTGGTTGTTTAAATGGCATCAAAGAACAGGATTTGGTTTTTTGAACCATTATGCTAACAAAATCACTAACGCCTGCAGAGACAAAGTACACCTCATGGATCCATATAGGAGGTATTTTTTAGGACATTCACTGACATAATCAAAAAGATTCTTACATTTCAAAATGAAGTGAATGTTATAAAGAAAATGCAATAATAAATAATGTGTTGTATATCAAGGAAAATAAAGAAAAAAAAAACAGTAGTTCAGATTTCCACTAATTCTCAGGAAAAGCCCGTAAGTACATTTAAAATAAAACTTAATATCTTCATCTTATTATAAAGCAATGCTGAGATTTGGAATAATAAAAATTAGTATGAAATCTTAACATAAAAAGGTAACACAGGATGTAGAATAGATCTGACTTGTCATAATGAAAGTCCTACCATGCTTAGGAGTAGCCATCCTAAGAGGAGTAACAGTGAATATAAAGATTATACATAATTATTTGTGAATTCAATTAAAGGGAAAAGAACTTGGGTAGGGGATTAAAAATATATCCAAGGCATTTTATTCTAAAACTATGCCATGTCTCACCCGTCACAGTGATTTCCTACGAAAGATTACAAAATAAGCAAAGGGGCCAGGTGTCTTAGTAGGATGGTTTATCTAGAAATTCCACTTTAGGAAGATCAATACATGATAAATTCTTGAATTACCTTGCCTCGATAAATTAGAAAGAAACTAGGACTTCAACAACTCTCACATGTGAAAAAATTACAAGAGGGGTATTGTAAATAATAACGACATTTTTCTCAAAGTTTCTTATTTCTTCTATACATATAATTGCTAAAGGACAAAATGTACTTGACACTATAAGGATTTAGAAGCACAGAAGCCAATGTCAGCAAAACAAGAAAAAGTGTGGTTTTGTGATCTAAAGCTCTACAGCAGTGGTTTTCATCTGTGGGCCATTTTGTCTCCCAGTAGATATTTGGCCATGTCTGAATAAATGTATCATCTTCATAACTTCAAGATGCTCCTGGAATTGAACAGATAGAGGAGGATAGGGATGCTGCAAAATATTTTGCAATGCACAGGGCGAGCCCCATAACAAACAATTATCTGGCACAAAGTGTCAATGAAGTTGAGAAACCCTGCTCTAGTTAATAACAGAGCTCCATGAATCTATGGCATTATAAAATATAAACACACTGCAAATTAGTATAATGAGAAGTTATCATGGCTGTATGGAGAGCTCCCTGTGGAGTTTGGAAAGTGATGTTTGTAGTTTAACGAGAGCCAGACTTGGATGGAGCAGGCTGGGTATCCAGGGCTGCTTCAGCCACACACTTGTACAGCATAGATTTGGAAGTCACACTAGAAGTTATAAGCAAGAGTTACAGAATTAGAATAGGATTCAAATCCTAGATCTGACACCTACTGGCTGATGACGAGTGCACAATTTTTTTTCATGAGCCTCGTTTTGTACTTTATCCCTTTCGTTCAAAATTGTAAAAGGAACCGAACATTATTAGAGGTTCATAGAATTGGAACAAGACTAGATTAAGGTTGATTTATCGAGCTAAAATCTGATCAACAAGGGCATTGAAAACCAGATAAAAGAAAGTACAGTAAATATTAACCACAATCCTTCAAAATACTGTCTCCATCCCTAAGTGGCAGATGACTACCACGTTTGCTAGTTAGTATTTCAGAAATATTCAGAGTGGAAACTTTAAGGAAACCTAAGAAAAAAGACCTGAAAAAATATCTGCTATTTCTAAGACAGAGTTAAAAATCTAGATTCCAGTTGTCAACCCATCACATAACTTTGGTTTTTTTTTCTGAATGCTCTATTTATTTTGCCAATAATGTTTTGATTACTTCTCAGAATGGAAAATAAACATCGCTTATTACTACTAAAAGTATTTCAATGAATAGTTTCAATACAAAATCATGTTTTAAACCTCTGTCTAGTTGCTCCTGCCTATCAAAATTCTGAATCTGAGATCATGTGTTTTTCATTTTTTAAAATAAGGATATTAGCAAACATTACTGAAAAGTGTAAAATAGATACTAATACCAAACTGAATTTTTTCTTTATGGAATATAATTTTATAAATGAAGAGAGAATGATTCAATGTCACTTCATTACTCAGTTAATAGTCATTTAAGTTAGTGTACCATATTAAATAATTTGAAGGTCAGCTAAAGTCAATTTGAACTGCCTGTGGTATTTTGCCTTGCTTTGTGCAAATATGCCCTAGAAACTCTCTGCATTATCTGGAGAGTTTTCATAATCTACTATTTCTCAGGCCTCCCTAACAGAGATTTATATTGGTCTGATTGAGGCCTGGCTCTTGTATTTTCAAAACTCAGAGGTGATTCTAATGTACAATCAAGTTTGAGAACAACAGACTTGATAGAGGAAATGATTTAGAAAATGATTTAGGATTACTTAGGAAATTAATTATTTAACACTAAGAGCTATCCAACTTCCTTTTATCTTCTGATAAAATCTGTAGATTCATAATCAACATAAAACCATAGATAGGCTAAATGCTGATTTCAGCAGGGCATTGAACGAATCTTGCTTATATTGCAGAATGATTAAAAAATCCTGAACGCTACATGGTAACACATATACTTTGGATTTTCATTCTGAAGGGAATTTTTGGTGGGTTTTTGTGCTTATGTGGGAACTAAACTAGAAAAAATAAAATGTTACTCTGAGTCTAAACCCAAATCAAATCTCATATTGTTCATGTGCAATGGATCCTTAAAGTAAGGAGTAGTTTAAATAAAGAACTAGAGTGACTTATTTTGAGTAACAGTACAGGTGAGGAGATGGCAATGTGGTGAACATTTGAACATGTAAAGTTCAGATTTGTTTAAGATCATGAAAGTACTTCATCTCAGAAATGAAATTACATGTAGACATTTCTATACCTATTATGGGAAGCTGGGTCTTTTGGAGAAACCACTTATATATGCCAGTTTACATATGTATTACCCTTCTCCTTGTGCATTCTACTTCAAATGGCCACAGAAATTACAAAGATAATAAAAGTTTGTTTTTGGCTTACTATAAGAATTTAACATATAGCATCAATTTTCAAGTCCTAAGGGATTCAATCTTAACTACTGAACTCCAATTAGAAGTTGTATATTCATGCACATAAGAGTACATCCTGTGACAGTTTATATTTGAGCTGTGGAAATATTTTGATTTATTGGGATATATTATTCTGTCACAAAACTAGCTTTAGAAATTATGGCCTTAGGCAATTTCTTCTTTCTTTGCATGAATGAAATATAAGATTGTTGGAAATAACTTCTTAATGACTTCCATTTATTTTTGATGTCTGTAGACATGCTGTGAAAAAGAAATAAACCTTTGCATTTCCCGTTAAAAATTCTTCAAATTGTAGATAACTATGTATAAATATTGCCCTAGTAAACCAAGCAGGAAATACATGTTCTTTCCATGTCTCAGGACCTCCTGACCATAATCAAATTGAATGAGTGAAAGATCTATATCCCACATCAGAGTTTAAGTCATCTAGCTCTCATAAAATGCCTGAGATGTGATTATAAAATGAATTAACCATAATCTTTACTGAGGTGGCAGTTGCACATATTTAATTTTGCATGTTTTTAAAGGCTAATAAATCAGGTGAACAGAAATATATGCCAAAAGTCATAACAATTTTTATACTCAGTGAGATGAGGTGTGTTTTGTTACTTTAATAAATAATCATTTAGGCAAAGTTTATGTCAGTGAAGCACTATGGTTCTGCTAAAACGCTAAATGAAATAGTAGCATTTAAGTTTTTGAAATCTGTACCTCTTAGTAGATGGTTATTATAGGTTGGTCAAATAAGTGAATGAGAAAACACAAACAGTGAAATTACATATTTCTACATATTTGCAAAAATAAAGTCCTTCTGTGGCTTTCTGTCTTGCCCAATTAAGGCATGTGATTGAACATGCTATTTTTTGTTCATACTTATCATCTTTAAAATTAGAATATTATAAAAAAATTCTAATAAAAATTAGAATAATACATACTGCATTAGATATTTGTGATAACTAAATAGACTAATGAATGCAAAGTGCTTAAACCAAACTTAGCACGCAGAAAATATTCAATAAACCACTGTTTTCTGTTGTTGCTAGTGCCATGGTCATTGTTAATTCTATCCCTCTTTCTTTTGATGTCTCTTTATATTAAAAGCATGATTGGTTAAAAAAACAATAACTATCAAATGGAATCTTTCTTTGCTCTTTTAAGATATAGAATATTTAATATTCTCCTACACACTTAAACACACATAGTATCCAAAAGACTTAGCATGCCTACATGAAATCTTTTGTGAAAACAGCATCAGTTCACTTTAGGTTTTCCCTCCTACTGACAATACAGTCTGGTCACTCTAGCTGAGCTTCTAAGAAAATGCTTCTCACAGGCAATATCTCAACATTACTCATGACATGAATGTTCTACAAATAATACAAATAAAACCTACAGGTAACATTTTCAAATAAATTTAGGAAACAGCACATATAAAAATATTCTTGGGAATTCAATATTCCAGGAATTTCATTGTAGCTAAGGTTATCCAGAATTGCCATGTTTTGGAAAACAGCCTTGGTCTCTTTTACTGCAGGCCTTTCTCCTCTATTAGGTCCAGTCCTCGTGCAAGTATAAACAACAGAAGTCCTCATATATAAAACGGTTGAATGGTAACTCAAATTAGTTCATTGAACTCCGTCTCCTGGAATGTGAATTGTAACTCAAGGGCTAAAATAACCAACCAAAAATTGTTTGGAGCATAGGCATCTCATCCTGATCTCCTGGCAAGAATTGTGGTAAGCCCTTACACTCAGATACTGACTTCTTTATTTCCCAAGCTTATTCTTCATTGTTCTTGTCAATTCTGTGAACTAATAGATACGTCTCAATTTTAGTCTTTCTCTGTTGAGTTTAATTTCTTGGCATAGTCAAGGTAACCTATCTGATAACCACAGACCAAACAAACAGAAAGCAAAAACCAATATGTATATAATCTGCCAAATAATAAGGAAATGTTTATTGATAAATTTTATATCTGTCAAATTTGAGCTTAGTTGTCACTTTTTAAACTATGTTTTATCCAGTATTTCTCATCTTGATTTGAATATAAAAACTTTCCCCCCTCTGTTTTACCCCCTTGTCATACAAACAACCATAATCTCCTGTTTACATGCTTTAAGCGTGTTAAATCTGTAGATGTAAATCTGACATTCCATAGTATGGTTCTGCTCCAATTCCATTCATTTCATCCAACTGCCTATCATCTCCCCTGTATCTGAGTAGGCACCTGGAGTTTCTCAAATATTGCAAAATATTTCCTACCCAAGAAAACTTGTTTTAAATTGTATCAATTGGGCTTTTACAGAGGAATATAGAGGAGCTACATCTTTCATTGGGTTAAAAAATGAGATCAGAATCACACCTGGGTTATTAAATTTTTCCTGCTGCTTTCATCTGTATTGGCTGAAGGCAATTAATCAATAAGCAAGGACAAGGGGTGAAATCATATGGTCTTTGATATTTAATAAATGAATTAGTGGAGTCCCTTGCTTAAGCACATAAATTAATAAGCATTAGATCCTTTACTTAATGAGGAATTTCCCTTTTAAAACCTGAATGAATTATCGAAAAGACCATGGCATAAATTCAAAGGCATTTTCTGACCTTCTTGTATTCCAGCCAGCATGAATTTTTAACAAGATGTTGTATATCTGGAAGGTCTATTAGAGATTGTTCATATGAAAAGTATGCTTTAAAAAGACCAAACTATTGAAACAAAGAAAGCACCTAAGATAGCAAGAAAATATTTAGCTTGCAGGAGATTAAAGTTTTGGAAAAAAAAATTTATGATCTCATATTTTGTTCAAAAATATTAATTAGGCATGACAAAGACCTCTATTTCTATTAATAATTTTATCTCATTCTGTTTAAAAATTATCAACAGTATAGGAATTAATGGAAACATAACTGTTAGTGTGTCTCTTAAGGGTAAAAATCATATATTAAAATAATTTCCTATAATCATTGTATTTGCTTTATGAAAGGTATCCTGTGAAGTATCTTTTTCATGAGTTTTAATATCAAAAGAAATTTCCTATATTAAAATAGATTACAAAAAATATTTCTGTTAAAATATATTTTAATGAAAACATGTCCAAAGGCATTATTTGTTTCCATACTATTTAAACTCAATAGTTTACATCCCAGCAAAGGTTTGTATGTAACCCTGAGAGAAAAATGACCAACTGATGCAGTCCTTCCTGTACATTCTGGGAACTGAGTAAGAAGCAGACCTGAAACCTGTAAAGCAACTGTATGATTGTGTGAGGACTCTTTACTCCAATTGTTCCTCAAAATATTGTGATTAGAAAGGTGTACAACCCTTCACTGGTCTTCTCCAAAAGAGAATAATAAGAACAATAGAGTGAACCATTATTCAAGAAGCTAACTTAACACAAAAAAATGTGCTTTTTTTCCTTACCATTTGGGGGAAGGTGTTAAATAATGGTGATGATTGTTTTCCTAACATTCTTAGTTGACAATTATAAATCTCTCCAATACTTTAAAGCTAATTAGAAATGCAGAAATCTCAAAATTTGGATTTGAAATTTCTGTCCTATGGGTTTCTCTTTTTTTATGTTTAAAGTACAATTTAGAATCCAGAACATATGGTAACAATAAACACAGATCTGAATGGGTTAACAAAAATCAAAGAATAGCCTTAAGTCTCTTATACATTTAGCAAACAGTGTTAATCGTCAGAGATTGACTTAGTCAAAGCAAACAGATGTAAGACATGTCCCATGGGATTCTGAAGCTGTATAATTTTAGGATTTTAATTGAAAGTTTAACTGAATATAGATGATTTTTAAATTAAGAGAAAATTTAAATATTTAAAGTTAAATATTAAAGCATTTATTTCCAACTATGTATAAAAATGAAATTCAATGATTTAGGTAAATCTATTAATATGAAATATCTCTAATAAGCCAAATTCAGATGGCCTATTTTATTAATTTTCAACAAGGAGACATTATATTATTTCTCAATATTTGATTCCTTGGGTGTGTGTGTAGAGGGGGATACCGGGGATTGAACTCAGGGGCATTTGATCACTGACCCACATTCCCAACCCTTTTTTGTATTTTAATTAGAGACAGAGTCTCATTGAGTTGCTTAGCATCTCGCTTTTTCTGAGACTGGCTTTGAACTCTCCAGCCTCCAGCCTCAGCCTCCTGAGCCACTGGGTCAATATTTGATTCTTAATTTCTTGAACATTGTGGGAAACAATAAACTTTTCGATTTTTTCTTATTGATAAAGGAAAAAAAATATATCAAGAAAGGCCCTATTTAAAAGTCTATCTTTAAAGAATATACTGCTATACTTTAGTGTGTACTTGAAGTAATTCAAATGTAAAACTATTATTGAGCGGGCTGGCGTAGTGGGGCCCACCTGTAATCCACGCGGCTCAGGAATCCTGAAGCAGGTGGATCGTGAGTTGCAAGCCAGCCTCAGCAAGTTAGCTGGAGGTCCTAAGCAACTGAAAAGAGACCCAGTTACTAAATAAAATATAAAAAGGGGCTGGGAATGTTGCTCAGTGGGTAAGCGCCCCTGGGTACAATCCCTGGTACCAAAAAAAAAAAAAAAAATTATTGAATGGAAAGCCTTTAGGAGCCCCACATGATCTTCACAGATGCAGCTAGAATCATCTCTCCAGGTATTAGGTATTGCAAAATTCTGGTTGTTTCTCCAGCACAGGACTAGGACGGGAGATCAAAAGGCAAATAGGACAAAGTGGTTTTTGAGGAGATGTAAAGAAGTTCAACAGCCGCTTAAACAATGCATATCCTTTGGGAAAGAAGTTTCTAAGGACACCCACATTTAATTTAAATCATTTTATACTGACTGTACTTGAATATGTATAAGCCTAAAATGAATTATATGTTCATATTGACCAATTTAAAGAATTATTAAAACAAAATAAATGTAAAATACCTAATGCTCAAAATAAAATTAAAATTAATAATATTAATGTATTGTGATGGATGATGTTGTTTTGCTGAAACCAGAAAGCTGATTACACTGCAAATATGTTACCCACTAAGGTACAGGTTCTTTTAAAATTTCTGGGACTAACTAGAACTGAGTTATTAAAAGTTAATGTTCCATTCTACATCATTAATTGAACTAGTGAACAAATTATATTCACACACTGAATAGTAACTTCCTTTTCTCTTTCCTTGAAGACCTCTTTTCAGTAAGTCAGTATGAAAATAATCATGAAACTAAATTCAAGGTGTGACCAAAATAATGTACCAGAGCATGGCATTTTGTTTTCATAATTATGAAAAAAATCCATTTAAGTCTGAATATGTTTGATTAACACAAAAGTAAATGAAAATATTTTAATAAATCACTGTCCTAAGAAAAACATTTGTGCATCCATCTTGAAATGTATGACTAGTCCAGTTTTCATCTCTTATTTTGTATT
Organism: Ictidomys tridecemlineatus; assembly: GCF_052094955.1. Lineage (NCBI taxonomy): Eukaryota > Metazoa > Chordata > Mammalia > Rodentia > Sciuridae > Ictidomys > Ictidomys tridecemlineatus. The sequence continues at coordinate 120,379,734 of NC_135479.1, forward strand.
AGGAGTCCTGCTTTATATTCAAGTGTCTTTATACTGAAATTTCCTGGTAGAATTTTAAGAAAAGTGTAAAAATGTGTAAAGAAATGATTTCATAATTCAAAAAGTGAAAGCATTGGTAGAACCTTTGTGGTATCTCTTCATAAATATCATTGAAAACTGTAGAGAACAACAGAATGAATAAATTGTTTGAAAACTTGGTATCATATCTATATTTTCCTATGTACAACAATACCCAGACATGCATTTATACATGTTTACTTATATTTATATATAAAAATATTATTGAGCTGGTGCAGTGATGCACTGTAATCCCAGTGGGCTCATATAAATATATATGTATATATATTTATATATAAATATAAAAAACATGCATATATGATGCATATGTATATATTTATTTAAGCTCCATACTTGCTGGTCATGAATGACAGATAAGTGTAAAACAAAATATGACCTATAGACTTATTTTAAGGACTAGCAAACTGGAAACTAAACAGATATTTCACATTTGCAATCAGTTTTTGAGGAAAAATATATTATATGGAGACTTCTTCGAATATGAAAAGGAAACAACAAAAAATAAAAGCAAAACTCCCAAAATAACAACTGAAACTGTCAGAGGTACACACACACTCATGCACAAAGCATGTCCTAACTTTAATTAATTCATGGTCATGTATAATAGATTTAAAGCAAAAGTTTTATGTGATCCTTGGTAATAAATTTTGTCAGGAAAAAAGACACATAATAGTCCTCTCAAATGGAGGTTGTTTTCTTAGCTGTGATAACTGTCAGAAACATAAACAGAGTTGTAAAGAATAGAAAAGGAAGACCCCTTTGTTTTGTTCCTTCAAATTCCACTTACCCTAGTAAGTGCTACCTATATTTACTGGTGATGTCTTTATTAATTTGGGGATTTATTTACATATGAAATAATTTTTCACATTACATTTTTCAAAAATGTCTCAACTTTTGCCTATGCACTTTCTGTTCAGCTTTAGAAACACCTGAATTTAACGATTATTTATTAGCAGAATAGACAATTATATAACATTTTGTTTTAACATCCAAATAATTCTTTCAGACCTTAATAATTAAATTTTTTATTTTTTATGTTTTGATTATTGACTTTAGGTGCTATTTATGCATACCATATATAGTTTATAAAATACTGTGAATCTATTTCTGACCTTTTCATGTGCCACATATCATTCATAATAAAATATTAATTGCTTTATTGGTTAGCTGTCAAATTATCATTTTGTATTTTGGGTTTGATACCATTGCTAGAGTGCTGTGACTGTTCAACATATAGTCTATATTTTTCAATTGATAGTTTCTCTGTGTCTATAAGCAATTTCTCCTTTGTAATTTAGCATTTTATCACATAATGAATTGCAGTGCTGTCTCAGAGATTGCATAATTTTCTATAACATCAGATTGATGTTCTTGTTTGTTTTACATTAGCCTTGTTTTTTTAAGAATTACTACTTATAAAAAGTTTTAAAGGTAGTTATATAGAATAACATAAACTTCATCATTTTCTTTGTACAACATTCATCTCTTTCCAATTTACACTCAGTTTTACTTTTGTTAAATTTGAGAAAGAATACCTTTAAGTATTTTCCCAAAGAATGTGCAAAAAAAAAAAATGAGCAGTTTATGAACCTTCATATTGGAAGATAACATTTACTTGAACAATTAACTGACAGTTTTTCTGAGACTTAATGCTCCTGAAGCCTGTCATTTAGGAATTTCTTTAGTCAAGTTCTCTTGGTGTTGATCAGAGTTTCTCTTTGTTTGAGAATGTTATTTGTCCCTCATTCTTAAAAGAGAGCTTTATTGGAGACTGGCAATGTAGCTCAGTGGAAAAGCACTTTTCTAGAATGCTTGTGGACTTGGCTTTCATCCTCAGCACTGCCCCAAATAAATAAACAACAAATAAATAAACAAATAATATTTTTTTCTGTGTTTAGAATTTTAAATTCAAGAAATACAATTATCTTTAAAATGTGTGGTATCAGCCATGCAGAGTTGGTAAATCTCTAAATGCTAAAATAAGGAAGATTTTTGTGTGTGTGTGTGAGCATTAAGAATTTAAAGCAAGTCATTCAGAGATGAAACTTTATTTTCTTCTATCCTTCTTTTATTTCTTTCTTTTATCTTCCTTACTCTCATTATTTTTTTAACAACAAAATCCCTGTTTCTTCTCACCCTTTACTATTAAACATCTTTTGCAAGCCCCAGAATATGTGCAATCTTTTCCTAAGAAAATAAACCACTTAGTTTAAGAAAGAGATGTCCAAAGAGACTATATGGCATGTCATAAATATGCAACACAGGTTGCAGAGAATATTCTATAGGTTGTTTCCAGTATTTGTTGTTGTTATTTCAAACAGTACTTCTATGAATGTTCTTGTGGACATATCCAAAATTTCTCACCTCATGTTCCTTTAACCAGTGTTTTTAAACAGGAGCAATAGAGAGTCATCAACACCTTCAGTTGCCTCATATTAATTTACATGCTATTGCTTCCAGTGGAAGCTTAGTTTTATCTTTGCATTATCCCACAATTAGACTGTTCATTTATTTTTTACTCTTTATATTTTTAATGTTGTTCAGATATGTATTAACACTAAGATGTTCCTTCTGAAATTTCACATTCTTGAAATATATAGGAATTCCTTTAGTCAAGGTCTCTTAGTGCTAATCTCAGTTTCTCATGTCTGAAAAATATTTGTTGCCCTTGCACTTAAAAGATTAGCTCATTGAAACCAGGTACAGTGGTGCATTCCTGAAATCAAAGCTACTTCTCAGGCTGAGTCAGGAGGATTGCAATTTGGAGGTTAGCCTCAGCAAACCTGGGAGACCCTGTCTTAAAATAAAAACTAAAAAGAATTGAGACTGTACCTTAGTAGTACAGCATGCCTCAGTTCAATCCCAAATAGTGCAAAAATAAATAAATAAATAAATAAATAAATAAATAAATAAATAAATAAATAAATAAATAAAAAGGCTTTACTGAGAGTACTAATGCTTCAATACCAATACTTTTATGTATTTATTTTTTTTAAACCAAAAAAATATGATTTCCTTGTAAATAAACTCTCTTCTTTCAAGTGCTGTTTTGAGCTTAAGAATGTTATATTTCTTTCCTTATTGTTGCTATGAAAGTTGTCAAACTTTGTGATATAAAATGATATAAACTATTTTTCTTTTAATTTCTGGAGATAAGAAATACAAAATGGGTCTCTTTGGTTAAATCTCACTGTTGGTGTGGCTTCCTTCTTTTATTGAGGCTCTAGAGGGAGGGTCTGTTTTCTTGCTTTTTCTAGCATGGAATGACTGCCTGCACTTTTCCCCTCCTAGAACCCTTTCTTTAAAGCTGGCAAAGCTGATGAAGTCTTCTGCACAAGACATGGTTTGGACCCTGACATGTTTCTACCTTCCTCTTCCCATTTAAAGACCCTGTTGACTCTATTGTGCTGATTTGGAGAGTCCCAGGGTAATCTCCAATACTCAGGATCTTTTTACAATTCTTCATGTCATCTTCTACCTTCATTCTTCTTTCCCTTGTAAGTAGCATATTCACATTTTCTAGGATTTAAGGCATGGACATTTTCAGGATGCCATTCTTCCTCTGACAAGTGTGTAATTTTTTATTTCTCCTGCCTGTATATTTTTATGCTTCCCGTGGCCATCTTTTATTGAATGCTAGTTCATATTTTCCTGTAGTGTTGTCTTCTAGAATTCTGAAATGGATGCATGCTAAACTTACTCATATTATTTTCTGTCTCATTATCACTGCATCAACTGCTTTTTCAAAATGGCATTTTGTAATTTTTCAGATACATCTAGCAGTCTTAACTTTTTATTTCTTTCCAATATTCCACACAATATATCAATTTAGTTTTTATAATTTTGATGACAATATCTTTGAATTTTAGTTGAAAATTTGCTAGTTGTATCATATAGATTGTTTTCTATTCTCTTTGTGGCTGTTTACTTCCAATTCTGTTGATACCTAAACACTTCTTTTATTCAGTATCTGATTTTTTTTTGTCATGATTAAACACTCAATATTTAAGTACTTGCACTTTCTATTCTTTTCTTTCCTTGACCAGTAATACATTTTTTTAAAAAATAATGCATCTTTGATTTTTTTATGTTTTTCATTGCCTAAGGACTTATTGAGATCTTTTGTGTAATTTGTTGGGAACTTCTCTGGATACAGACACTTTCAAGTCCTCATGCTTCAGGGCACTGACCAATTATTCCCTTCCGTTCTGCAGGATAGTGCCAGGACTCCCTGTAACTTAGGTGTTATCCCCTCTGGGGTAGCAAGGCATGGCTCCACCGATAGGCATCACCTGTGGGAGTTGAGCTACACTCATCTGTTCCTTTGTAATCTTATCCCTTTCCTTATTTGAATAGCTTCTCCCCAATAAAAGGGTTCAGCATGGGCTCTTGGCTTTCTTTCTGGCCTGCTTGCCCACCTTGTGTGAGCTGCAGCTGAGGAGTTGTCACTGAACACAAAGAAAATGCACTTTCTGTGTCTGTCTTTATTTATTCCCCAAATTCACTTGGAGTGACCCTGACTGGTGTAGTCTTGAGCTGTGACAGTAATTAATTTATTTTTGCCAAGGGCTTGAGGTATTAGCAATACAGGAGTATCTTACAATGTATTCTTAGCTGCAGGGGTTCCATAAGACTTTAGTGGCATAAATTTGCATCATAAACTTGTGAGGGCAGACATGTCAAAAAATATATATAATAACACATTGAATATTGAATGCAAATATAAGAAATTCAGGAAAAATTATTTTCCTATTTCATTATTTTATTAAGAGTTTACTTCCTGAAACCTTTTTTTTTCTTTAGATATATCTACATAGATTTTCAGATTTGTGTGAAGCTCATGAAAACATTAAAACTTGAACTTAATGTCACTAGCTATTTCCAGATGAGCCAAAGGCTCAATCCTCCTACATCTCTCCAGATTTAGAGGCTCTTTTCCTGCATGACACTGCCTGCAAAGACCAAAGCATGAGTGCCATATGAGAATTATTACTTTCTATATGATATTCTAGCTTTAGAAACTTGTAAGTAGCCCAGTCCATAGATACTGTGAATCTTTAATGATTTTTCTTTAATCTTTTAGAAAAGCATCTCGGCTATTTTAAAAAATGTCAAACCATGTCCTTTCAGTAGAAAAATACATCTTTCCAGGAATAGCACAGGAGGCTAGGTGTGCAATCAATAACTTTTTCAATGCTAGTTACAAAATGGTCACAGTTATATCTTTCTTTGGGTTCTACTCTGAAAAAGGAAAATAAGAAATAGGAAGTAGAATAGTAGGAAACAGAATATTTGTGCCTTTAAATTATATAATGTCTGTGAAGTGTGATTATAATTTTTATAATCATATTTAGGGCACTTTCATGTATGCAATAAATGTAAGAAAAATGTGTCAGCAGCTTAACAAGTAAATTGAGATCAAAGGGTGTGGGGTGGGAGCTTCAGGGAACAGAGAACAAAATGAGGGAAGAGCTAATTTTTGATTTAGAGAAAGTTTAAGGAAATCAAAAGTTATGATTTTCAAATGTATTTCACGGAGTTCCTTGAAACTAGGAAGGCACATGAACTTTCTCTGCTTTGAACCTGCCTATATATATATATATATATTTGTGTGTGTGTGTGTGTGTAAATATCCATATGTATACATAGACATGTGTATAAAAATATAAATAAGTATATACAAAGATATATTTTTATATTGAAAAGAATAGGTCAAGGTTCATCTGGAGTGTATGGGAAGCCCAGGAAAGAAGGGAATACTGAAACATGGTTGGGAAAAAATGATTTTTTTAAAAAAAATTACATGCTTCTTGAATAAAAATTAATAAGGTTCATATTTAGGTAATGCCTTATTCCATAGTCTAGGGTAGTAAACAAGTAGTTAAGCCCTACAATATTCCATTTATCTATTACAATTTTACCATTTATCTATTTACAATTTCTCACTATCATCTTTATATAAAGTTGGACATCACCAAAGTAGCTTAAAATTCCTTTTACATCTTCATTTTTACTTAACTCTTCATCCTCATCTTTGGCCAATTCCCTGCAGAAATACTCAATTTTACTTGCAGCATGATATACTTTTCTTCTGTATGTGCACATGCAGATTTTCTTGTTGATTTATCACTTTTATCTTTTGTAAATATTTTTCATCTCTCTCCATCTCTCATTTCATCTCATCTCTTTTGATCTTCAAATTCACATGCATTAGTAAGCATTCACTAATTCCTTAAGAATAGGATATACCTTCTTCCAACTTAAGATCCTATGTTTCTCTTGGCTTTGTACTTCCTGATATTTTCTCTGATAACCACATTGAAGTTGAGGGTAGCCTAGTGCATATCACAGGCTGGAGTGGTTAGGAGGAAGGGATAATGGGAAGATGTTGGTTAAATGAGACATAATTACAATTGGTAGGAGGAATAAGTTCCAAGATCTATTGTACTGAAAGTTGACTACAATTACTGAGGATAAACTGTATTTTTGAAATAATGTAGAGAGTGGATGTTATGTTCTCTCACCGCAAAATAAAAAAGAAACAAACAAAAAGTTGATAGGGATGGGAAAAAAATGTGTCAATTAGTAACATGAAACTAATTTACAATGTATAAATAGTTCATAACATTGTGTTATGTGTAATAAATATATACAATGTTACCTGTCGATTTTTTAGGAAATAATTATTATTTTTTGTAAAATGCAATAAATTAATAAATAAATAGAAAAACAAATGATGCTTATGGAATACTCTCCCTATCTCCTTTATCATGTTAAAATTGTTGCAAGCTTGTACCACACTTTCAATAACAGAACAAAACATCTAGTATATAAATAAATACAAATGAAAGTAGAAATAAAATCATGTGTGGATATAGCCATTATTGATCAGAATACTTTAAAAAAATATTTTAAACCATGTACAATATGCTCACATATTTAGAGAACACAATTCGATAAGTTATGAAGAATGTTGGAACCCATGAATCACTATCATCAATTTAATGAATATATTTGTTATCCCAGATGTTTTTTTATGACTCCATAAAAAGACACAAGACTCCTTGTTTTACTCCTGACTTCTTTCACTCGGTATTTAGAATTTTGAAATTATTCTATGTTATAGTGCTGAGGTTAGCATTTAAATTTTTTAAAATTTGTGTATGGCTTTATTTAAAGTAGAAATGATCTTTAATGCCCTTTTCTATGTGTATGTAAAGTATATTTATGCCATGATTAAAATATTGCTTTGAATACTCAGAATGAAATTAGGCAATTTAGATATTAAGAAGGCTCCTATATTGATAAAGGTTAAAAATTTACTCTTGTAAATTGCTTTTATTCCAGTTCTGTTCTTTTTAACAAATTACTAGTATTTGTCATTACTAAGTGATTATCAAATTTTTCCAGTTGTTTAAAAAGCATGATTTTGTTCAGTAATGATGCTCAACAAGCCACAGCAAAACCAGGCTCTTTCCAATCAGCATAACTTCACAAGTCAACCCTAACTCATCATCTTTTCCTAAAAGCTTCCTAAAATCTTCTCCAGACAGAATCTCAGAGCCTTTTCCTTCACCAAATTAAGCTTTTAGGTAAATATCTTGAAATCTCTTGATTCAATGATTTTCCTGAAATTGTTACTAAAAATACTATCTTTTTTTCTTTTTCTGATTTATTCATTTTCTATTCTAATTTGTTATATATGACAGCAGAATTCATTAAAATTCATATTACACATATAGAGTACAATTTTTTATATCTCTGGCTGTATACAAAGAATATGCACACCATTTGTGTCTTCATACATGTACTTAGATTAATGAATCTCCATACTCTTTCCATATTGGCTGCTCCAATTTGCAGTCCCACCAGCAATGTATGTCTTTTTTTCCCACATCCTGGCCAACAATTATTGTTGTTAGTATTCTTAATAGCTGCCATTCTGACTGGAGTGAGATGAAATATTAGAGCAGTTTTGATTTGCATTTCTCTAATTGCTAGAGATGTTGAACATTTTTTCATGTTTGTTGATTGATTGTATGTAATCTTCTGAGGAGTGTCTGTTTAGTTCCTTGGCCCATTTATTGATTGGGTTATTTGGTTTTGTGGTTGTTGTTGTTTAGCTTTATGTGTTCCTTATATACCCTGGAGAATATTGCTCTATTAGATGTGCTTGTGGTAAAGACTTGCTCCCATTCTGTAGGCTCTCTATTCACCTCACTGATTGTTTCTTTTGCTGAAAAGGTTTTTAGTTTGAATCCATCACATTTATTGATTCTTGATTTTAATTCTTACACCAAAGGAGTCTTATTAAGAAGTTGGGGCCTAATCCCACATGATGGAGATTTGGGCTTTCCATTAGACTCAGGGTGTCAGGTTTAATTCCTAGGTCCTTGATGCACTTTGAGTTGAGTTTTGTGCATGGTGAGAGACATGAGTTTAATTTCATTTTGTTGCATATGGATTTCCAGTTTTGCCAGAACCATTTGTTGAAGAGGCTATCTTTTCTCAAATGTATGTTTTTGGCACCTTTGTCTAAGATAAGATAACTGTAATTATATGAGTTAGTCTCTGTGTCCTCTATTCTGTACCATTTGTCTACAAGTCTATTTTGGTGCCAATAAAATGCTGTTTTTGTTACTATTGCTCTGAAATATAGTTAAGGTCTAGTATAGTGATTCCACATGCTTCACTCTTCTTGCTAAGGATTCCTTTAGCTATTCCAGGTCTCTTATTTTTCCAGATGAATTTCATGACTACCTTTTTACATCTATGAGGAATGCCATTGGGATTTTGATCGGAATTGCATTAACTCTGTATAGTGCTTTTGGTAGTATGGTCATTTTGACAATATTAATTCAGCCTATCCAAGAGCAAAGTAGATATTTCCATTTTCTTAGGTCCTCTTTAATTTCTTTATTGTTCTGTAGTTTACATTGTAGAGGTCTTTCACCTCTTTTGTTAGATTGATTGCAAAGTTTTTTTTTTTTTTTGAGACTATTGTAAATCAGGTAGTTCCTCCTTACCCTTTCAGAGGATTTGTCACTGATATACAGAAATGCCTTTGATTTATGAGTGTTGATTTTATATCCTGCTACTTTGCTGAATTCATTTAATAGTTCTAGAAGTTTTATGGTGGAATATTTTGGGTCTTCTAGGTATGGAATTGGATCATCAGCAAAGATCATCAGCTCATTTGAGATCTTCTTTTCCTATCTAGATCTCTTTAATTTCATTTGTCTGTCAAATTTTTCTGGCCAGTGTTTCAAGAACTATGTTAAATAGAAGTGGTGAAAGAAGGCATCCCTGTCTTGCTCCATTTTTTAGAGGAAATGCTTTCAACTTTTCTCCACATACAATGATGTTGGCCTGAGGCTTAGCATAAATTGTTTCACAATGTTGAGATATGCTCCTGTAATCGCTAGTTTTTCTACTGGTTTGAACATGAACATGTGCTTCTTTTTGTCAAATACTTTTTCTGCAATCTATTGAGATGATAATATGATTCTTATCTTAAAGTCTGTTGATGTGATAAATCACATGTATTGATTTCCTTATATTGAACCAATCTTTCATCCCTGGGATGAATCCCACTTGATTGTGGTGCACTATCTTTTTGATATGTTTTTATATTCGATTTGCCAGATTTTATTGATAATTTTTGCATCTATGTTCATTAGAGATATTGGTCTGAATTTTTCTTTCTTTGATGTGTCTTTTGAATCGGGGTGATATTGTCCTCATAAAATGAGTTTGGAAGTGCTCAGTCTTTTTCTATTTCCTGAAATAAGTCAGAGTATTGGTATTAATTCTTCTTTAAAGGTCTTGTAGAACTTGAATGTGTATCCATATGGTCCTGGGCTTTTCTTGGTTGGTAGGCTTCTGATGGCAACTTCTATTTATTTCATTGCTTGAAATTGATCTGTTTAAATTGTGCATATAATCCTGATTCAATTTGGCAAATCATGTGGCTCTAGAAACTTGTTGATGCCTTTGATGTTATCTATTTTATTGAAGTACAAGTTTTCAAAATAATTTCTATTTTTCTTCTGTATTTCTCTAGTGTGTATTGTGATATTTCCTTTTTCATCATGTATGTTAGTAATATGAGTTGTCTCTCTCCTTCTCTTGTTATTCATGGCTTAGGTTTTGTCAATCGTATTTATTATTTATTGAAGAACCAACTAATTTGTTTTGTTAATTTTTTCAATTGTTTCTTTTATTTCAATTTTATTGATTTCAGCTCTGATTTTAATTATTTTCTATCTTCTATTGCTTTTGGGGTTGATTTCTTCTTTTTCTAGAGATATGAGATATAATGTTAGGTCATTTCTTTGTCAACTTTTCTTTTTTTAAGGAGTGAACTCCATGCAATGAACTGTCTCCTTCATAGTGTCCCAGAGATTTCTATATGTTGTATTACTGTTCTCATTTACCTCTAAGAATTTTTTAATTTACTCCTTGTTGTCTTCTGCAACTCATTTTTCATTCAGTAGCAAATTCTTTAGTCTCTAGGTGTTGAAGTAGTTTTTATTTTTTATTTCATCATTGATTTCTAATTTAATTCCATTATAATCTGACAGAATGCAGGGTAGTATCTCTACCTTTTTATATTTGCTAAGAGTTGCTTTGTGGCATAATATATGGTCTATTTTAGAGAAGGATTCATGTGCTGCTGAGAAGAAAGTGTATTCACTTGCTGAAGGATAAATATTATATATATATATATATATGTGTGTGTGTGTGTGTGTGTGTGTGTGTCAGTTAAGTCTAAGTTATTGATTATATTATTGAGTTCTATAGTTTCTTTTTTCAGCTTTTGTTAGGAAGATTTATCCATTGGTGTAAGAGGTGTGTTAATGTCACATAGTATTATGGTATTGCAGTCAATTTGACTCTTGAACTTGGGAAGAATTTTTTTATGAACAAAAATGCTCTATTGTTTGCGGCATATATATTTATAATTGTTATGTCTTGTTGGTGTGTGGTTCCCTTGAATAGTTTGAAGTGTCCTTCTTTATCCTTTTTGACTAACTTTAGCTTAAAGTCTACTTTATTTAATATGAGGATTGAAATCCCAGCTTGCTTCTGTAGTCCTTGTGAGTGGTATGATTTTTCCCAACCTTTCACCTTCAGTATCTGAATGTCTTTTCCTATGAGATGATTCTCCTGAATGCAAAATATTGTTAATTTTTTTTTGATCCAATCTGCTAGCCTATGACTTTTGATTAGTGAATTTAGGCCATTAACATTCAGGATTATTATTGAGACATGATTTGTATTTCCAGTCACTTTTTTATTATTATTTTTGTTATTTAACTTGACATGGTTTCTCCTTTGATTAGTTTTTTCTTTAGTGTAATACCTCTCTCCACTGATTTTCATTGTTGTTTTTTATTTCTTCTTTACGGAATATTTTTCCAAGGATGTTTTGTAGTTCAGGCTTTCAAACTGTAGATTCTTTAAACGTTTGTTTTTCATGGAGGGTTTTTATTTCATCATCAAATCTAAAGCTTAATTTTGCTGATTACAAGATTCTTGACTCCATTTTCTTTCAGAGCTTGATATATGTTGTTCCAGGATTTTCTAGCTTTGGGGGTCTGGTTTTAAAAATAGGCACATAAACTAATTGGTTTCCCCCTGCATGTAATTTGATTCCTTTCTCTCAGGGTTTTTAATAATATCCTTATTCTCTATGTTAGACATTTTTATTATTATGTGCCTTGGTGTTGATCTGTTGTGATTTTGTACATTTGGCATCCTTTAAGTTTCTTGTGTTTAGTTTTCTAATTCATTCTTCATGTTTGGAAAATTTTCTGATATTATTTCATTAAATAGACTGTTCATTCCTTTGGTTTGAAACTCTATGCCTTCCTCTATCCCAATAACTCTTAAATTTGGTCTTTGTTTTTTGCTATCCCATATTTCTTGAATATTCTGCTCATAGTTTCTTACCATCTCCACTGTGTGGTCTACATTCTTTTCAAAATTATATATTTTGTCTTCATTGTCTGAGTTTCTGTCTTCCAAGTTGTCTACTCTGTTGGTAACGCTTTCAATTTGACTTTTAATTTGGTTTATTGTTTCTTTCATCTCAAGGATTTCTGTTTGATTTTTCTTTAGAACCTCTATCTCCCTATTGAAGTAATCTTTTGCTTCCTGTATGTGTTTATATAGTTCTTTGTCAAAATGATCTTTTGCTGCCTATATTTACTTTCTTATATCATTCTTTAATTCACAGAATATTTTAATCATGTACATCCTGAACTCCTTCCCTTTTGTTTCTTCTGCAGTGCTGATCATGGATTCTAATAATGTGATATCTTGATTTGTTTGAGACACTTTCCTCTCTTGTCTTTTCATGTTGCTTCTAGCACTGTGGATCTGAGGTGTTACAGTTTTTACTCTAAAGGCATATATTGTCCCTGTAGGGCTCCAGTGATGCTCCTTTGAGGGTAAGGACAATGTTAACAGATCCCCATGTAAACAATATACAACCTTAAATACAATTAATGGTCATTTAGACATTTACAGTTTGGTCACAATGTACAGAAATGATGAATTCAATTATTATCTAGAATATAATCAGTAGGTTTTTAAAAGGGCTTACAGTTTCTGACGGTGGACAAAGAACAGGGGTGAGGCGTAGGATGATATGCTGAGTAGGTAGAAGGTGAGGATATATAGTTATTATATCTTAGGAAGTGTGGAAGAGAAATCTAAAGAAGATGGTTAGTAGCAAGAGAAGAGAGAGAAAGTAATTTGGGGTAGACTAGTAAGTGGGAAGACAGTGGAGTACATAAAACACACACATATGAATATTAATAAAAAATTTTAAAACGTTAAAATAGTAAAAATTGAGAAAAGAAAAGAATATACAACACAACTGTAATATACCATTCAGATGTCCCAGTCCTCAAAATCCTAATTCAGGCAAAGTATTTGGTTTCACACATGTTGAGGATGTGAGGGCAGGAGAATAGGGAAGGAGAAGAAAACAAAAAATCTCGAAAGAAAAACAAGGATTGTTTTGGTTGGAGATCAGTATATTTCCTGCTTCCCTTCTCATCCGATTGGTGGTTTTGTCTGTTATTAGATGTTGTCTCCTCCTTCAGGATGGTGAATCTAACCAGGATGTCACTGTGCCTGGTTTGCAGCTGCTGGGGAGAGGGGGGGAGTTGGAAACTGGGTACCTAGCCAGCCAGAGTTCCAAACTTGGAGTTGCCCATACTAAAGACGGTGATGAAGATGGCCCAAGATGCAGGCACCTTCTTTCAGCGATGGGGTGTCAGTTCAGGTGATGGGAGCTGGTGATGGCACTGGACATGGACGCTGTATTCAGAAAGCTCTATGGCATGCAGTGTGTGGTTTTGGTTATCTTTAGAGTCTGTGTGAAGTTTCCAGGTGCAGTCAGGCTACAGTGTATAGGGGTTTATCACCATTGCTGCAGAGACCCAAGATGGAGGCTATGGGGGAGTCTCACATTGGTATATGGGGATTCATACGGGAATGGCAGCTGGAGTTCCTGTGCATGTGTGGCTGCTGGGTGTTCCATAAGGGAACTGTGTCTGGGATTTCTGCTCAGGTGAGTGGCCGAAATTCTGTGTGGCTGCTGATGTGGATGGTTCTGCCTGGGCAACCAGTAGTCCTGTGTGGGCAGCTAGTTGAGAGACCTATTCTGATGCTGAGACTTTGCATGTCATGGTGGTCATGATTCCTGCATGGGAGCAGGAATATTGCTCTCAGAGAAACAGTATTCTCATTACTTGAGTCCCAAGTGAAGGAGGGACACAAAATGCTGCCTCCCCCTGGCCCGCCATTTTGGATCCAACTTGCATTGTTTTAATCAAGGAGCTATATGGGCAATCTATTTGGTTTGGTGGTACATATCAGATCTCTGTCATACAGTCTTTGTTTTTGTATCCCAATCCTTTTACATATAAACATATTCTTAGCTTAGAGACCACACAAAAATAGACCATGGCCCAGAGTAAGCCTAGGATCATAATAATTTGCTTATTCCTGTCAAAGTTCTTTTTTTTCACATCTGAGTAGGATTCTATTTTATATAAAAATCAGATTTGTTTATCTATTCATTTATTGTTGGATATTTGGTTGGGTTCCAGCTTTTGGTTATTAAAAATAAAACTGCTATAAACATTCATGGATAAGTCTCTGTACATGCATTTATTTCCCCTTTTCAACACTAAATACTGTGTAGTGAAATGTCTGGAAAATATATGTTTTAGAAACTGCCAAATGATTTTCCATATGTTTTGTATCATTTTCTCCTTGGAACCAACAACGTATGAAAGTTCAAATAATTTTACATTCTAGTCATCAAATGATAAAATCAGTCTTTTAGAATTGTTGACATATTTATGGATATATAAGTTATGTCTTTGGGATTTTAGTTGACATTTTCCTAATGGCTAATGATCCTGAGCTCTTTTCAAACGTTAATGTGCCATCCATATATATTCTTTGTTGCAGTGTGTACTCTAAACTTTTGTTCGTTTTTTTGAATGGGTTTGATCATTTTCTTATTGTTTGGATAACTTTTTATATATTTTAGATTAGGTATTTCATCAGATACGTGATTTATAAACATTTCATCCAGTTTACAATTTTCTTTGCACTGTCATAGCATTGTCTTTTGAATAGAAGTACTTAATTTTGGTGACCGCCTGATTATCATTTTCTGTATTATGCATTGTGGTTCTGGTGTCTTATCTAAGAAATACTTTTCCAATCAAGTCACAGAGATTTTCTTTTATGACTTCCCACTGAGGTTATATATTTAGGTTTTACATTGTCTGTCATTCAACTTAATGTTTTTGGTGCATAAGGTATAGATGCTTTTTTGTTTGTTTTGGTTTTGTTCTTGGTTTTTGGTAGCACAAACACATTAGTGGTGAACTATCTTAGCTTTTTCATGAGTACGCAAATCTGTACTTTGTTGTTATCCCAAAAAGAAGTCTTCATTACATGCAGAATTCTAAGAAAGGATATCTTTTTTCCAGTTTTAGAAAACTGGCAGTATCTGACTGCCTCTGGAATGCATAATTTCTAAAAGGCCAAGGAAACTAGGAAAATATGAGTCCATTAGAAAACACACAAATTTCACAAAAACTGGAATATTCAGACAATGTTTACTGAGTGACCAAAAAGAAAATATGTATCATGTGTAAAGTTTGTCACATTTTCAATATTTATCATAGTACAATTTGTGATTGTAGAGTTCTGATAATTAAGAAAAAAACAATATTATTTCCAAATGAAACATACCACTTTAAAAGCAAAATTTCCACTATAACTCATAAAACTTTAAAAACACTCATCAATATTCATAAATTTCTCTGAAGGAGAAAGAGAATATATTATAATACATTATATCATTACATGCCAAAGTATTCCATAAGTGTGGAAGAGACAAAACTGCAACATAGAAACATATGGGCAGAAGATAAAAGGAGATCAGTATATCAAAAAATGTTAAAGAGACAAAATTTGAGAAATTAAGAAAAAAACAGAATTAATAAAGATGATTAAATAAGCAAATATTTGTTCATCTTAGATCCCCATATTCTTTATTAATGACACAAATTTTCTTATATACTTACAACTCTCAAACAGAAAGAAAACAAAAGACTAATGAAGTTCCTACATATGGATCAAAACTATAACATAAGGATAGTATTGAATGTTACCTTGTAGCCTCAAAAAATGCTCTCTAACTGCAGAATACAGGAGTGGCAAAATTAGTGAGATTTTATAAGAAAAAATGTCTGCCACTGCTATTCATATTTCCAATGTGATAAATATAAATAAATAAATGGAAGAGCTTAATGTCAGGTACCGAGTACACACCTTGTAAATGTTTGCTGGAATGAATTTCACTAATCACAGCTCTTCTGCTAACATTTATTCAAGAGAAACTTTAGGCTGAGCAAGAGTGACAGTGGAATTCCTCATATCAGAGATTTCCAAGATAGTGAAAGAGTAATAGAGATAGAGAGAGATAGAGGGAGAAAGAGAGAGAGAGAAAGATAGTAACATGTCCTATTACCTAGGACTGTTTAAGAACAGTATGTATAGATGCAAATATCTGTACTCCTACATGAGAGATAACAAATTTTGTATTCAGTCTGAAAAGTCACAGCTTACTGACATGCTAGTAAATGCAAATTATTTGCATATATAAATAATAAAATAAAAGTAAAACAGCATACAGCATTCTTTTTTTTTTTTAATGACCAATACTAGTACTAATGGTACTAGGATTTTTTATGGGCATTACATGACTACTTGCATGGTACTTGAAAGGTACTCCTTGAATTTATTTCCATTATGCATATATTTCCCAGCTTACTTTTACATGAAGTATCTTGCTTACTCAAATACAGTGAATGATGAAAAAGGAGCTCATGGTTGGGTCAAAACCTGTCAAAATGCAAAAATCCAACTGAATTGCACAGCATTACAACCACCTAAAACAAAATTGCACATTTCAAACTAACAAACAAACAAAAGCCAGAGTCAGTTGACAAGGGGAGGTTAAATCCTTGCAACACATACCAAGGCAGGTCCTATGTTTGGTATCTGAACTTCTTAAAAACTTTCTGGAATTTCACCAAGTCTGTCTCATCAGAATTCATTTCCCCTGCCAAAGCATTCCATAAGTGTGGAAGAGATAAAACTGCAACACAGAAACATATGGGCAGAAGATAAAAGGAGATCAGTGAGCAGGAAAATATGTTTCTTAAAATCTGTGCTGCAGTCATTTTTCTTCTCAGTTTTGTTGTTTGTTTTGCCATTGGATGCCCATAGCCAACATTAAAAATGTTTCTACACAACAGCAAAGAATAAATCAATTCAGACCCCAAAGAGTCAATTCAGTTAATAAAATAACATTGACAAAAAAAACAAAACAAAACAAAAGAACATCAACAAAGGGAAAGCAAGTTGTGTATTCTATAA
The DNA here is from genome assembly GCF_052094955.1 of Ictidomys tridecemlineatus. NCBI lineage: Eukaryota > Metazoa > Chordata > Mammalia > Rodentia > Sciuridae > Ictidomys > Ictidomys tridecemlineatus. The sequence goes on from NC_135479.1 coordinate 120,396,792, forward strand.
TAAATTGTTTTGTTGGGGTGTTGTGGAGACACAACCAGAATGACTAGTGACCAAGGTAAGCTCTTCATTTAGAATTTTCTTTACCTGCAATGATGAGTTCAATATTCTCATTCCTTTGTGTTTTATGCAATGTTTACTGTCACGGATCCTTAACATTCTTCCAAGTATAATATGTAAGAATTGAGTAAATTTACACAGAGAGGAAAATGCTGTCTGAGAAATTGTTTACTGTTCTAGCTGCCCACAGGGCCGATCTCAATTTCTAATCCTCCAGGAACCAACTGATAACAAATGACTCAAAACACTATCTTGAATCATATCTTTGCTCTTTTTGGCATGACCAGTCCTCATCCTAAATCATATCCTTAAACTGTCTGGTAATCTCAAACCACTAGTAGAACAATGACACTTCTTTAAATCATAATCCGAGTTTAGAGACTATATCTCAGAGGTCGAAGACCAATGTCAGACCTCTTTGGAGGCAAAGTGAATTCTTGCTTACCTAGAAATAAAGAGAAATACCATTTTTAAATAAAATTGTTTGAAAGTGAGAACTTCGGCATACATCCAAGATGGAGTGATAGGTATCAGATAAAATCTCTTGCTTGAAACCACTAAAATGTTTGACAAATATACAAAAGAATGGCCTTTGAGATATTATACATTTAGGTAGAAAATGTCAGTGATCTCAGAGGAATGGAAAACAGAAGAGTTTAACGCTGTGGTTGGTACATTGTAGCACCTGGAGAATGTCCAGACTGTGACACAGTAAGAGGAGACAGGGATGATCTAACATTCTCCTTGGGGAGAAGAGACAGTGTTGAGATGCTGGGGAAGCTATGATAGAGTTTCTTGAACAGAGTATAGAAGAGACAATTGAATGAATCAAGAGCTCTGGTGATCTGTAGGTTAGATCTACTTGGGTCTTCATCTAAGAACCAATCAGTGTATATGTCCATGATCCCACCAGACAAACTGGAAAACCTTGTAATTCATGCATAAAATGCTCAAAAGGTCATTGCCTCGAAAGTAGGACAAAATAAGAGCCAGACTAAATGCTTGCTTTATCTCACAAAATCAATAAATAAAATAAAATTTAAAGGCAATACCTGAAAAACTCAAAAATATTTCCAAGTAATTTTATTGTGACCTAGAGCAAATATTGAGAATATTTATAACAATAAAAAATTCAGCACTCTCCAAGATAAACAATATACAATATTTAGCATGCAGTTGCAAATCACAATCTATGCAAAACAAACAAACAAACAAATAAACAACAAAAACCCCCCAAGAAATTAGGACCCATATAATTAAAAGAAAATTAGTTTAAAAGAAAACCAGAAATGACATAGATTGTGGAATTATCAGATACAAACACTCAAACAGTCCTTCCTTTTTTAAAATATCAAATGCAGATTCAACTAGAAACCTGCAAATTTGAATGAACTGTCTTATGCATTGCAAAGGGCACTTTCTGTAACAAATCCCATTTAATGAATAAATTGATAAATTTATGAATATGCTTAAAGTTAAATGTGTAGTAAATTTGGGGCTGAGGATGTGGCTCAAGCGGTAGCGCGCTCGCCTGGCATGCATGCGGCCCAGGTTCAATCCTCAGCACCACATACAAAGATGTTGTGTCCACTGAAAACTAAAAAATAAATATTTTTTAAAAAATCTCTCTCTCTCTCAAAAAAAAAATGTGTAGTAAATCAAATAAATACAACAACAAAGAAACTTTATCTGTCTTGTTCAATTCAGATTACTAAAACATTATCATAAAATAGGTAGCTGGTAAAACAAGAAACATTTGTTCACAGTTCATGAGGCTGGGAAGATCAAGCTCAAGGTGCTAAGAGATTCAGTACCTGGTGATGTCTCACTTTGGGGTTCATAAATGGCTTCTTGCTGTATACTCACATGGTAGAAGAGGCAAAGCATTTTTTCTGGTTTTCACCATAGTTCTGTCTCATAACTTCCTCCCCAAGGCAAGCCATAAAAATTAGAGTTTTCCTTCTCCAAGGTAGAACCTAGAAATTTTAATCTTCCCTTAACCCTTGTTCTGTTGGAGCTGCTTATAAAGACATTGTCTGAGCTACATATGGTGGTATACACCGGTAATTCCAGAAACTTGGGAAGCTGAGGCAGAAGGATCACCAGTTTGGACAACTTAGAGAGATGCTATCCCAAAATAAAAAGTAAAAAGGGCTGTAGGTCAGTGGCAGAGCAGCGCTAGGTTCAATTCCCATGGAGGAGAGAGAGAGAGAAAGGAATAGAAATTCTGACACCTCATAAGTCAGTCATAAGATCTTTCTCATTTTAGAGTGTCCTGCCCCAAACCTGGGAGGAAGGAAGACTGAAAATATGAACAGACAGGTCTTGTTGGATTTCTTCACTAACTGTAGTAGCAACCATGCCTATGCAATGAAGTATACATAGAAATCCAAAAGGACTAGGCTTAGAGAGCTTATTTGATAGCTGATTATGCAGAAGTTCTTGGACCATCGCCCATCCAGAGTGGTCATGGAAGCTCTGCATGCCTTCTCTCATGCCTCTCCTTATGCATCTATCTATATTCTTTTATAACAATCTGGTTAATAAAGGGTTCTTTGAGTTTTGTGAACTGCTCAAGCAAATTTGTCAAATCAATGAGGGGTTTTGAGAACCTCAATTTATAGTTTGTTAGTCAGATGCTGAGGTAAAAATATCAGGCTCATGACTGGCACCTAAAGTTGGAAGGGAGAGGTCTTGGGGACTGAGCCCTCAACGTATGGGATCTGATTCTCCGGATATACCAGAGGCACTGTATTTACAAATAAATTGACTAGTTCTGTCTGTGGTCTGTTGCAGAAAACTTTTGTTTGCTGGTAAGAAAAACTCTCCTAGCTTTTTGAGGTCACAGAATTGATCTGTGTGGTAGGTGTATAGGAGAACAAACTTAGTTGCTTTTTCTTTCTCTAATGTCAGAGGTGGTCCCTTAGACCATCTCTTAGACACTTTAGCTGGAACCTGAATAATAAGAAAATGGCCACATGACTATTTAGGAAAGGATGTGTGGGTACTCAACCTGTGCCATCTGTCACTCATTGATTGCATGACTTTATTCACATAATATGGTTGGCTAGGTATGTGTCCCCTTTATCCCTTACTGCTCAATTAGTGTCCCTCCCTGAAGCAGCACCCCGTATCCAAGAGGGCTATCTTCCCAAATAGAGTAGGACTGATTTTCTGTCAATGGTATAAAGGTGACTGCACTCCTGTGCTAGAAACTCCAAAAAGCTCTCAAAGATTTAGGAAATACCATTATAGGTAAAATAAGAAGTTAATGAGAAAGCCATTAGGTAGAACCTGTTTGAGATGTGTGTTTCCACTCTACAGAAAGTGGACAGTGTTTTGTTAGGTATGGCATAATTTATTAGAGATATGAGATCATTTAAGAGCTTTTTACAAAAAGAGATAGGTGGAGTGATTTGTTTCAAATAATGCAGTTCAAGAAGAACTTCATATATATATATATATATATATATATATTACAATATTATATATTGTTTATATTAAATTTTATATCATATATTTTATTCTCAAATCTAAAATTCTTATAGAATTCTAGGCTGGAAATAAAGACCACTGAATTGGAATACAGATTTAAAAAAATGTCTGTTCATCTTATGTGTTTTCACTGCTTTGACTAAAGGATCTGAGCAGAAAAATCACAGAGGAGGAAAAGTTTATTTGGAGGCTCCCAGTTTCAGAGGTCTCAGTCATGGACAGCTGGCTCCATTCCTCAGGGCTCAAGATGAGGCAGGACATCATGGTGGAAGAAAGTGGCAGAGGTAAGCAGCTGTATTACATGGTGATCAGGAAGCAGAGAGAGAGAGAGAGAGTTTCCACTCTTCAGATACAAAATATATACCCCATAGTCACGCGCCAATGAGCCACTTCCTCCAGCCATACCCTACCTGCCTCCAGTTACTGCTCAATTAATGATGTCAGAGATTAATTCCCTGATTAGGTTAAGGTTATAACCCAATTGTTTCTCCTCCAAACCTTCTTGCACTATCTTACACATGAATTTTGGGGGGACATCTCACATCCAAATCATAGCATTCTATGTTTACATATAAATATATAACCAGTGTAACTCCTCCATATCATGTACATAAGAATGGGAAGTTATACTCCATGTGTGTATAATATGTCAAAATATACTCTACTGTGATGTATATCTGAAAAGAACAAACAAAAATGTTTTGTTCACATGTTTATCCCCATTCATAATTATCTTTTGAAGCATACTTATTTATAAGGTACATTGTAATAATTAAGTACATGTATAAAATGCATAATGATCAAATCAGGGTAATTAACATTACCATTTCCTTAATTTTTTTGTGTTGGGTATCTACAAACTCCTCCCTTATAGTTCTCTAAATTATTACAAATTATAATAAATTATTGTCACCCTACTGTGCTATAGAGCACAAATACAAATTCCTTCTATCTAATTGCATTTTGGAACCCATTATCTGACCTCCCTCTCTCTACCTGTCTCTCCTACTTCCTGCCTATAATGACCACTACTATACTATTTCTATAAAATCAACTATTTATCTTCCACAAAAAGTTGAAACTTGTGATATTTGTTTTTATGTGTCTGGCTGATTTCACTCAATCTTGTCTATTTGATTAGTCCTTCAATTTTTTCAGTGTTTTCACAAGTGACAAGATATTCATGGATGAAACATTCAGTTGTAGTTATATACCTCATTATCCATTAATTTATGGATGGACACTTTGATGATTGCATATATTGGTTACTCCCAATTGTACTGTAATAAACAGAGAGTTCTGGTGTGACTTTCCTATACGTATTTCATTTGTTTTGATTATATACCCAGTGGTGGGATAATTGGATCATGTGGTAGTTCTGTTTTTAGTTTTTTGAGGACTCTCCATACTACTTTCCATAACAGCTTTACTAATTTTCATTCTCATCCAAAGCATATGAGTTACTTTCTCTGCAACTTCATCAGCATGCGTTAGCTATTTTTTTTTAATGATAGCCTTTCTTACTAAGATTTGTGTTTTCCTGATGACTAGTGATGCTGAGCATTTTCTCGTATACTTGTTGGTCACTCATTTATCTTCTTTTGATAAATATCTATTCACAAAATTTCCCCATACTTAATTGGATGAGTAGTAGTAGTAGTAGTTAGTAGTAGCAGTAGTAGTGCTCTGGAATTGTTTGAGTTTATTATATAGTCTAGATATTAATCCCTTTTTGGATGAATAGCCTTCAAATATTTTCTCTTCATTTTGTCAGTTATTTACTTCACTGTGTAGACGCTTCTTTATTTCACAAATCCTATTTATCTATCTTTCATTGCTTGTGCTTTTTGGTTTCTCATTCGAAATAAACCTCGCTCATAAAAATATATGGAAATATTTATTCTATGGTTTCTTCCAGTAGCTTCTTAGTTTCAAGATTTACATTTCTTTGATCCATTTTGAGTTGATTTTTGTATATGATAAGAGACAGGGGTATAGTTTCATTCTTTTTTATATGGATATCTAGCTTTTCTATCACTATTTTCTGAGGAGACTGTTTTTCTCCAATGTATGTTTTTGATACCTTTGTCAAAGATGAGTTGACTATAGATTTATTTCTGGGAAGTCGTATTTCATCGATTGTTGTATGTGTTTTTATGGCAGGAGCATAATGTTTTGGTTATTATAGCTCTGCAATATATTTTGAGGTCAGACATTGTGATGCTTTGAGATTTGCTCTTTCAGCCGAAGGTTATTTTTGTTCCTCAAACCTTTTGTGATTTCATATGAATTTTAGGGCATTTTTTCTATTTCTCTGGTGAATGCCTTAGTATTTTAGTGCGGATTTCATTGAGTGTATGAATCACTTTGTATAGTATAACAGTTTAACTATATTAATGCATGAACACAGGGAGATTTTCTATTTTATATGGGCGTGTTTGTGTGTGTATGTGTGTGCACATCCACCTCCATTACTTTCATCAGTGTTTTATAAGTTTAACGGGAGAGATCATTTATTTCTTTGGGTTAAATTTATGCCTACACATATTTTTTTGGTAGCTTTTGTGAATGGGATTGTTTTCTTGTTGAATCATAAGAATGCTAATTTTCCTGTGTGAAATTTTTTATTTGTCAATGTCATTAAATTTGTTTATCAGTACTAATCACATTTGCAGGGGAGAGTCTTCAGGTTTTTCTATTAATAAAATCACATTCTTTACAGAGATACATTGACTTCCTTCTTTCCATTTAATTATTACTCTTTATTTTTTTTCCTTACCTAATTGCTCTTAAGACATCCATTACTATGTTAACAAATATTCTTGCCTTGTTTCAGATCTTAGCAAAACCACTGCTTTTCCCTTTTCAGTATACAAGTTGTGGGTTTTTCATATACTACTTTTACTCTGATGAGGTTTATTCATTCTACACCCAATTTGTTGAGGAGTTTTGTGATAAAGGGAGGCTGAATTATCAAATGTTTTTTTTTTTTCTGATGATCAGGTGTTGTTCAACCTTCCTGTTGATGTGATGTGTTACATTTATTGATTTACATATGTAACCACAATTACATCCCTGGAATATATCTCACTTGATCATTTTTCATTTGCCCATTTTTGTTTTCCACTTAATAGTTTTTAAATAAGAAATAACACATATAAAATCAAACTGTTGAAGTCTTTTTTAACTTATATAGTGATTACTGACTTGCATTTGGCTGTGGTGTTTGGCACATTTTAGAGCTATTCAGAATCGTTATTATTTTTTTAAGTCCTTAACTAGAAACAAGGTCTTAAGAATCATAGAACACTTCAGGATATTTTCATGTCCATTTATTGTTGGATTGGTCCATTTATTTTGATGCAATTTTACGTAAGTAAAATAAATGTCAGTTATGTTTTCTAATTTAATGTTGAAGTTTTCTTAAATAATTAAAAAAATTGATTATTTGAGATCAAATAGAGGAAGACAAGACAGTTTTCTCAATTTTGTAGGATGATTAGTTGGAGAATATCTAGATATATGAAATATATTTGATATATGAAATATATTTGGTCTTGTAAAATTATTTTATACTTTTGACTTCAAAAAATCATATATGTTTAAATTTTCTGATTAGAAAAAAATAACAATTTTTATGGCAAATATTTTCTGACTCAAAAATCTTCCAAATTATTTGTGAGAGTAAACATAAAATGTGAGAAAATCACCAACTTAATGGTTCGACTTTAATATATTTTGGCTTTACAATGATGTGAATATAATATGCAGTCAACAGAAAACTTCACTTTATATTTCATTTTTTTTCCTAGACTAATAAAATATAGTAGAATAATCTCTGGTGACACTGGGCAGCACTGAATCTAAGCTCCCAGTCAGACAGTTAATCTTAAGGGTAAACAGGGGATGCTTTACATTGTACTGTGTCGCTAAGCTATGCTGTTTTGTAGGTTAAAGTTGTAACTGCATTTTCCACTTAAAATATTGCAACTTACCATGGTTTTACGTGGGTTCACTGGGATATAACACTGTTGTTATTTAAGGAGTATCTATATTTAAAAACACATTTTTATATTTATGTTTTTAACCTATGTAAAGTAATTAAATATGTAACCTTAAAAGTTTGCCAGCTAATTTAATTGACATAAAATTTGGTTTTAGAAAGCTAGAATTTGTTGAAACTTAACTATTTTTAAAGAACACTTTCTGCATTAGATTTTTGGCTCTTACATCTTGCAAATTTGGGATCATGCTGATTTTTTTTTAATGAGGAAACTGTACTTCCTGATTTATTGGCTATATCATTAAAGAATAGATGAGGCTGCATGTGGAACAAATTATTTTTTATCTTAATTTTTTATTTTCAAGAAGTGGGCCAGATTTTTAAGCTCCCTGTGGTTTATGCAATCATATGTCAATAGCCATAAAAGAAACAGCTCTTGCATCTATACATAAATGGATTTATCTACTTTTTTAGCATTCAGAGAATATGGGGCCATTGTGTGCCAAAAAAGCTATAACATTTCCAGAGAAAATTTAGTGTTCCTTCCTGCTGACTACTGTAATTGATGTGATAAAAATAGCAGGCCTGAACTTCAGCCTGTATACTCAGAGGGAATTCTTCCGTAGTTACATTGAATGAGGTTGGTGCCCAGCATATTTACAGTCATGGTAATATGATGATATGTTCATATTCTTGCAGATATTAGATTGCCAAAAGGGGCAGGGTATTTGCTGAATACCCATCTGTCAACCTGAAGTGGCTCAGGAAAGAAACAAACATATATGACCCAAATTTTCCAGCAGCTTCTTTCCTACCTATTTGGTAACTTTGAGGAAGACAGGAAGGAAGTAATGAATGAAGAATATAATATTGAAAATTGAGAGTATCACACTTTGTTACCTATACCATGACATCAATATTAATACTAGTAAGATGTATGAATAGAAATAGAAATGATGATGTGGAGCAAATTAGCTCAAGAAATACACCAGATATGGATAAATACATGGGATAAATATACTGGATATGGTCTCACATGTGATTTTCCTGAGGGCAAATTTAAGAATGTTTAAGTGAATAACATCTTAGGACAAATTCAAGAATTTTTAGAAAAGTTAGCAATACCTTAATGCATTTTCATGACTATATTTGAGGTAGATTTTAAAAAGAGTTTATTGATTTTTCCACAATATATTCACTATCTTATTTACCATAGTACATATATTTATCAGTGAGATTATTTTAAAATATATATTACATGCATGGGAAACTGAAAAAAAACAATGTTTTCTACACACAGTTTTGAAATTATGACTGAGTACTTCATAAGTTTGTACAAATAAGTTTTTTTAAAAATTTTAAATTGTGTTTCATAGTTCATCCAGCTACCAAATGAAATATGAGCAATACAGATCTATAAATATTTCAAAACAACAATTGCAAGTGCAATCAATTCTTTGGTTACCATATTCAGATCAAAGGCATCTTAAGGGAAGTGTTGCAGGTAGTGTGATGTGCTTCTGTTATTCCCATCATCGAAGTGGCCTCTCTATTTTGTCTAAAGTCCTTTCTATTTGTCTTAGTCATAGCTTAGAATCTCATATTCTCCCAGAATTCTTGGTCTGTTTAACATCTACCTATTTGCTCTGATAGTTGTATTTCACAACACTGATTTTACCTTCTATGTCAACTATATCCTAGGTATATGTATTGAGTTCTTTTGACTTACATCATATAAAGATCAGTGATCTCCCATAGAATGTCTATCAAATAGTTCCTGGTTGATTACCAGTAACTTTTGAAGCTTGTATGAAATAAAAATTAAGTAGATAGTTTTTTTGTGTGTGTGTCTGAGTCTTTCTAATTTCAGGCTTTTACAATCATGCAAATTTTACAGTGTATAACTCATCATAGGGTCCAAGTCATAAAGAATGATGAACATTAATAAAAGTCACTTTGCCAATCTCTGTAACAGTGTACCTAGGAGGAAGAGCTCAATTATTCTTCTAATATACATCTGAGGAAATCCAGCATAGGCAAGTTTTGAATTCCCATGGGTTTAAAGCAACGTGATGAGCCTGTGATTCAGTGCAGCTGTGAAACTAGAAGATGCATTCTCTTGTACTATGCAAGCTGCACTGAATGCCACTCAGTGCTATGCCACTGAAACCAGAATTTGAGGTGAAACTCAATTAGCTGCTTCTGCCCTCAGATGGGGTCTGCACAAGCTGCAGGTTTTTGCAGCTGATAAACATTACAGCACTTAATGGTGGGCCATGTCCTCCATTGTTGGAGCAGACCACAGCACTCACTGTCAATTTCTTCTTTCAGGGTTCCTGTCTCATGAATTTGAAGAATGAAATCCACAGAACAGAATCAGTAAGTGTAAGAATGAGGTTTATTCAATAATAGAAACAGGAATAGTACTGTTGCAATACAAGAGCGGACCAAATAACAGGTTTTCTCCAACTGACTGTGCTAATCTAGAGGTTTATATGGTATGAGGGTAGCTATTATGGGTCTAAACTTATGTTAATTAGGGATTGTAAAAATAATAATGCTATTGGATGCCTCTGAATCCCATTCAGTTTTGCCTTACTTTCATTTTCTCCCTTTTTTTTGAAAAGCAGAAGGTTGAAGTCATTGAATTGCGCATGGTCAGTAGAGTATCTGACATTGCAATGCTGGGAGGGGCGTCCTCTTCTGCAGCAGGCATCTCCAATGTGTTCAGGCAGGGCTGCAGCAGAGAGACCATCCCCTTTTCCACTGGCTAGCCATGCTTCAGGCCCTGCACCCATGCTAGGCCCTGCACCCATGCTAGGCCCTGCACCCATGCTAGGCTCTGCAAGGAGGCTGGTGCTTGCTACCAGTGCTTCAAGTCACCTGAAAGCTACTCCCTGCTGCTGCTTCTCAGCAGGGACAAGAGAGCTGGCTCCATGGTGGCTGGGGAGCCCTGTAAACATCATGGGACAATCCTGAAACCTGATTACCTCCTTTAACATAAATTCCCATTATCATCCATTTCTGTTTAAACAACTTATTTTAAAAAGAGAGAGAACAAATTAGTGTACTAGACTTGAGTATAATATTATGTAAATAATTTTAAATTTCATTTTTCTTTATATATATATATTTTTTTTTCTTTATTCATCTGTACACTGACACCTACCTAGCTCATTACATAGTTTGGTTATTATGAATTCAAATGTTGAAGTGACATTATCACTATAGTATGATGAATTTAGTTCTTTAGGGTAAATACTGAGGAGTGGTGTAGCTGGTTTTGTGTCTAGTCTTTCAAAGAACCTCGATACGTATTTCCATAGTGGTGGTACTAATTTATACTTTCACCAACAGTATAAGAATGTTCTGTTTTCTCCACATCTTCTCCAGTATTTCTCCACTCATACATTTCTGTTGGGATTGCAAAATGGCACAGTTAATATGAAAAGCAGTATGGAACTTCCTTGGAAAATTTGGAATGGAACCACCATTTGACCCAGCTGTCCCACTCCTTGTTTGTATTCTTATGACTGCCATTCTGCATATGAGTTAAAATCTCAGCTTAGGTCCCTACTTCCTTAATAAGACTCCTATAGCACAATAATTAAAATCAAGAATTAATAAATGGGATAGATTAAAACTAAAAACTTCTCAGCAAAAGAAACAATCAGTGAGGTGAATGGAGTGCCTACAGCTTGGAAGCAAATTTTTCCACTTGCTCATCAGATAGAGCACTAATCTTTAGAGTATATTAAAAACTCAAAAATCTAAACATCAAAATAACAAATGAACCAATCAATAAATTGGTCAAGGAACTAAACATTTCTCAGGAGATGATACACAATCAATCAACAAATATAAGAAAAAATGTTCAACATCTCTATCTATTAGAGAAATGCAACTCAAAACTACTGTGAGATTTCAACTCACTCTAGTCAGAATGACAATCATCAAGAACACAGGCAACAATAAAAGTTGGCTAGGATGTGGGGAAAAAGGCACACTCATACATTTCTGTTGGGATTGCAAAATGGTGCAGTCAATATGAAGAGCAGTATGGAGCTTCCTTGGAAAATTTGGAATGGAACCATCATTTGACCCAGCTGTCCCACTCCTTGGTCTATACCAAAAGGACTAAAAAATAGCATACTGCAGGGACACAGCCACATTAATGTTTATTGCACCACAATTCACAATAGGTAAGGTGTGGAACCAACCTAAATGCCCATCAGTAGATGAATGGATAATGAAAATGTGGTATTTATACACAATGGAACATTACACAGCAATAAAAGAGAATAAAATCATGACATTTGCAGGTAAATGGATGGAGTTGGAGAATATAATGCTAAGTGAAATTAATTAATCCCAAAAGACCAAATGCCAAATATTTTCTCTGATATAAGAAGGCTGATTCATAGTGGGGGTGGGAGGGGAAGCATGGGAGGAATAGATGAACTCTAGATAGGGCAAAGGGGAGTGGGGAAGAGAAGGAGCAAGGAATGTAAAAAATATGGTGGAATGAGATGGACATCATTTCCCTAAGAACATGTATGAAGATACAAATGGTGTGAACATACTTTATATAGAACCAGAGATATGAAAAAATTGTGTTCTATATGTGTAATATGAATTGTAATGCATTCAGCTGTCATATATAACAAATTAGAATTAAAAAAAAAACTATAAAAAATCTCATAGTTTTGATATGCATTTACCTGAATGATAATAATGTTGAAAATTTTTTTCATATATTTGTTAGTCTTTTGTATTTCTTCCTTATAGAAGTGACTGTTGAATGCATTTGTCCAATTATTAATTGCATTATTTATTATTTTGGTGGTTTTCAAGTTCTATCTACATTCTAGATAGTAATCCTCTGTCAAAGAATAGCTAGTGAAGATTTTCTCCCATTCTGTAGTTTCTCTGCACATTACTTCCTTTGTTGTACAGAAGCTTTTTAACTTGATGATATCCCATTTGTTAACTCTTGGTATTATTTTCTGAGCTTTCAGGGTCATATTGAGAAAGTCATAGCCTGTGCTTACATGTTGGAGTGTTGACCCTAAGTTTTCTTGTAGGGGTTACATATTTTCTGGTCTCCTTTCTAGGTCTTTGATCCATTTGAAGTTCATTTTTGTGCAGAGTGAGATAAAATGGTCTTGTCTAATTTTTTTAACATATGGATCATCAGTTTTCTCAGCACTATTTTTCAAAAAGTTTCTATTTTCTCCAATGTAAGTTTTTTGCCTTTATCAAGGATCAGATAACTGTGTGGGTTTTCCTGTGTTCTCTATTCTGAACCATTGGTCTAGGTGTTTGTTTTTATGACAGTACCATGCACTTTTTGTTACTATATCTCTGTAGTATATTTTGAAGTTGGGTATTATAATACCTCTAGCATAAATAAAATTTAGAGTACAGCTGTTTTCAGTAATTCTCAGTCAAAATACCAAAATCACATCTGTAGCTGAACAAACTGGATTTAGGTAAATTTTGATGGAAAGATTATAGATGCAATCATATATCTATAATCTTTTTATTTATATGTACATATACATAAAAAATACACAAACTCATTTCAGTTATATGGCTTCAATCAACTAATTAAATAATGGAATATATATGCATTACAGACTACATTACACATAATGAACTATGTCCTGGCTGTCTCTAGCCATTGTAGATTACAATGTGAACAAACTTCCTAATAGCTTTTATATGTAAACTTTGTCCTTGTGATTAAGAGAGACATAAAATATGTGTGCATCTTTCCACACCACTCTGTTTTATAGACATCTTGCAAGAATTTCCCCTTAATATTCTCTGATCTATGAAACAGGGAAATTACTGCATTGTAGCCTTGTTTTCTCATTTGATATTGTTCTCTCAGAGCTTTAGTGGGAGACACTGATTTAAAATGCTACTTAATTTAAGAGTGTCTATGAAGGCCAACTACCAAAAGACCAAACAACCTGCCAAACAAAGTAATAAAAACTACAGTAGCTATAAGGTACTAAGTATTTTACACTCTGATTAATTTGAACATTTTCCAACTGACCTCTGGGATTGTGATTAATTAAAGATAAACTGAAAGCAGATTTCATTGTCTTCTTACTGTAAATCATCTATGAGGCAGGTCTCATTATTTCTATTGTCTATACCTTCTTCTCCTCCTCCCTTATCCTTGCCAATATAATCTTTACAAAGTTTAACAAATCATATTTTAAGGTTGACAGATTAATTTTTATTATTTTGGAAATGGAGGGATTTTAAATTTTCAAATAATGATAAAAACAGCTCTTTGATTCTAAAACATGGACTCAATTAAGAGAATTTAAAAAAAAAAAAAAACTCATCTTCAAGAAGTGACATCTAGAGTTTCTGAAGTCCTGATTGAATGAGCAGGACTGAATGGGTTATAACTTTTATAAAAGTAGAAGAAAACATTTAAGGAAGAGTATTATTTATAAAATAGAGATGGTGATAATTTCTTTCATATATAGTGCAGATAGAACCAGAATTAAGAAAACAGAAGCATCAACTTACAACTGGCCTTCCTGAGGAGATGGAACCTTAATCACAGGATCTAAACAGACTGGCCAGGTGTTTTACATCTTGCATTTTCTTTTTAGCAGGAGATATTTGAATGTTGACACTAAATCCAGGCTAAAAGAAGCAATATATGCCACTCTACTTGAAAGAGCACAGTAGCACTTACAATCAGCTGGATTAGGTGTTACAAAAACCAACCTGAACACCTCTAATAAAAGCATTTACGGTGCAAAGAATTTGCATTACAGGTTTTGTACCAACCAAAGCTGAAAATAACCCCCTAATGTACTATTAGTATAGAAGAGGAACCAAAGAGAAAAACTATCTTAAATATATAATAAAAGCTCTATGTTGGCACAGTGACTTCCTTAGGCCTAGAGAAGAGATTGCATAGAAAATTTCACCCCTGAAACTTCAAGCCCAAACCACAGCCTTACTGTTGACTATCACCTGGTCCTGGCAATGGACTCTTATTGTCATGTCCTAACCACATGAAAGAAGGATGAAAGATCACAAATAGGAGGAATGGGTACTAATACAATAAGAAAGATCGACTTATTATATCCACAGTGGATTTTAATGTATATAAGTATATAATGGAAATTGTTTTATTATCTTTGGAACATGATCAGATTTTAATTACATTATTCTCACATATCCCAAAACTCAATGAATATGAATAATCAAACCTACAAGTTATATGTTTTGATCAAATGCAATTAAACTGAAAATTTAATAACATGAAGATAAGTTATGAAATACAGTGACTTATCCATTGAAAATGCATGTTCAAACTATGTGTGGTAGTGTGTTCCTATAGTTTCAGCAGCTTGGGAAGCTGAGGCAGGAGGATCACAATTTCAAAGCCAGCCTCAGCAACTTAGGGTTTAAACAACTAAGCAAGACCCTGTCTCAAAATATATAAATAAATAAGGCTGGAGTTGTGGCTCAGTGTTTGAGTGCCCCTAGGTTTAATTGCTGGTATCAATATAAACAAACAAGCCAGCCCAACCAGGCCTAGGCAACATAAGAAACCTTGCTTCAAAATACATAAATAAATAATTAACAATTAAAAATATTCACTTTTCAAAATTCTCATGTGATAATTTACTTAATGTACTTAAATTCCATAGCAATATTATAAATATCAATGTATGGGACATAGCTAAATCTATAATCAGACTTATCAACTCTAAACAGTTTACTTATTAAACATAAAAGGAATAGTATTCAAATGAAAAAATGTTTATAAGTGTAATAACCACAAGAAGTATTAGAAAGAAATTAGTAAGTTTAGCTGGATTATAAAGAATAGAATCAATAAATTTAGAATCTTCCTGGATTAGAGTAAATAGAATTAACAATATACCCAGGAACATTGATGGACTGGGATTGTGGCTCAGCAGTAGAGCGCTCGCCTAACACGTTCGAGGCCCTGGGTTCGATCTTCAGCACCACATAAAAATAAATAAAAATATTGTGTCAAACTACAACTAAAAAATAAATATTAAAAAACCAATATACCCAGGAACTTTGAAATGACTGATCTAACACATAAAAGAAACACCAAAATTTTCTATCAAAGTTAATAAAAAGGAAAAACACATAAAGAATGAGAAAGATACAATAAAAAGGATCTTCAAAACATATAATTTCTACTTCTGATACTATTAGAGGTCAGATACCTTCAAATGTCTTCTGTAAAATACCTCTAGATCCTGTATAAATTACAGTAAAGACACATTTTCACATTCTTCTAGACTTTCTAGAAAGTAATAAAAATCCACTCCTTTTGCAAGAAACATGAAGCTATAAATGAAACAAGAAATACTGACAAGTAAGGCAACTTGAAAGAAGGGTTTGTCTTTTGGGCAAATGCCTACATCAGAACTATAAGAAAATTCTATGCACTGTGCCCTTTGGAGGGGATTGTGGTTGGATCCTAGGCTCCTTTATATTTGGAACTTCCAAAGTGGCAAGCAGTCAGTAGTAGCCTATGGCTCAGGGGAAAAAAAGAAAAAAAATGTTTCTGGAATACAGTATGTAAAGCCTTGGGATCACCACAAAATGAAGCTCATAATTTCAAGAAATTCTCTACCCACGACAAAAACATTTGAAGTTACTATCACTAATTGGAATGCAAATATTACAACACCTGAGGAGATTTGTCAGAGTTCATAGAAATTGCATATACACATAACTTACTCTACTGCTAGCACTCTAAAATACACTTGCAGGGGCTGGAGACATAGTTGAGTTGGTAGAGTGCTTGCCTTGCATGTACAAGGCCCTAGGTTCAATCCCCAGCACCACAAATAAAAAGTTATACTTGCAAAAATAACATGAACAAAAATATTAACTGCAACACTGTAATTTCTAAAGAGGGAAAACAATTCAAATTTTATCAACTTTACTGGTAAACCACACTGGATGTATCTACAGTTGTATTATTATGAATATATGAAGAGATTAAGAAAGGTCTTCATCTATTGCCTTGGAATGATCTCTAGGACATTTTTTTAAATAGAAAAAAAGTAAATTGTCTAACAACGTTTATAATATGATTTGTGACAAATATATATTTGTTTGAAAGAGGAATGTTTGTATATGTTTGTATGTACATGTAGTTGGTACATGCATTATTTTGCTTATATTTCTTAAGAGAAATTATGATAGCATAAACAAAAATCCAATGAATGTATAGCTATATAAAGAGGGAGAAAGAGACTTATATGAACTTAATTTGTTTTATGATTTTGACTTTAGAACAGTGTTAATGTTTTACATAACACAAATAAATCAAAATGGAAAATAAGTCAATGCCTAAAAATTGAAACTGTATAAGGAGAAAAACTGAGTTGAAATGTATGAAAATTATTTTCATATGCAACTTGGACAAATATCAACTTACCTCATTCTTTCTCAATTGGATTCTCTGTCTTTTATCCAATAATGTACCATGAACTTTCTTTTATTTTTTTGTGGGATTAATTTGTGGTAAGTGTAGTCATTTTTTAAAACTTTCACATATATAGGACATTTCTGCCCATTGACTTTCTCAGGTCTTTTTGTAGTATCCAGACATTAGGTGCCTTAAGGAAAAAAAAAATCACTGACCAATAAATCTGACAAATCCAGTTATAAAGCTTTCCCTTCATGTTTTATGCTGAGAGTTTTATCTGTTAAATTTGGGTCTTTAGTTCATTTTGAGTTAATGTTGTGTACAAAGTGTAAGAAAAGATTCCACTTTCACTCATTTTGGGGTAGATATTGTTTTCTCAAAAAAAGGAACAAATTTTGAAGTAAACATTTTCATAAACAACTTGCTTCTCTAGTCAACACTCCATCTGGTAGAATTAACGTGATAAATTTCAGACTGCCGCAGTCCGACTGCAGCAAAATAACTGGGGGGTGACCAGCAACTTGTGTACGTTGATGCAGCAGGAGTGGAAGCCATTAATTGTAGGACAGGAGGGGTATATATACATTACACACAGCTTATCTTAATTAACATAAACTAGATACAGCTGTCAACCAATAAGGAATCTCCACACTTAATGGCTCCCTTGCATTACTTCACAAACCACTCCCTCTGCAAAATGCCAGGCGCCATCTTGACTTGTTTACAGACCCTAACATCAGACAAAAAAAAAAAAAATCCTTGTAATCCTAATTTTATAGGTAAAAAAAAAATTGAAAACAAAATATTTTTCCCAAAATTCTATCATTTGTTTATTTCTTCACTTAGTTAAAAAACTCTCACTGTGTCCATTTAAGCAGAAGAGAAGAAAATAATACATGGGCTCTGACTCTGTTCAGATAAATTCACAGTTTAATGCTCATTCCTCCGCTTTGCACTCTATTTCCTGTTACCATTTCATTTTGTCTGATTTACATTGTTGAAGAATATATATACATATTGATCTCTGGAATGGAACCAAGAACAGTGTTA
This sequence comes from Ictidomys tridecemlineatus, assembly GCF_052094955.1. Classification (NCBI taxonomy): domain Eukaryota; kingdom Metazoa; phylum Chordata; class Mammalia; order Rodentia; family Sciuridae; genus Ictidomys; species Ictidomys tridecemlineatus. Next base: position 120,414,857 of record NC_135479.1, read on the forward strand.
ATCTCATGAAATGACAATTGCTACACACAGGCAGGTTACCCTCTACATAAGGTTTAAAGTTCAATATGGTTAGACAGAAAGGTATTCTAAAGCTGTATATTGCTGATATTAAACTAGCCATTATTGGGGTATATAATTCTCTTCTCTATAGCTTTAAGATTTTAATTAATTTATTAATGCATATAAAGATTATGCTAATGATATATAATCCTTAAAATATTATATTTAGAGAATTTTGCTTTATTTTGATGTCTTTGAAATCATTAAGATATATCCTTTACTTTCTAAGTAATCATTTTCTACATTATGATTGTCTTCCCCAAAAAACACTCATTAAAAATAGATTTAGAAAATTATGGTACTTGGAATTCTATCATCACCTCATTCACTGGAGTTCTGTAACACAGTTGCCTGACAGAATTTGGCTGATTACTTAAATACCAGATCAAGTAAATGGAAAGTAAAGCAATAGAAACAGTTTGATTTCTTCTATATGAGCTCTCCAAATGTCTTGCCACTAGTGAGATTACTTTAAAAGCTGCATAGGAAATTATGTTTTAAAAAAAGTAAAACTGATCAAAGCCTAGAGGAATCATTATGGAAAAAATCTGTCCTGGAAGAAAAAATATTGGGTAGACTTAAGTAGATAAATATATGTGGACAAAGCCATGGCAGAAGACTAAGGAAAAAATACTCTCTAAAACCCACACATTTGCAGAGGCAGGTTATACCCACACACTTCAAGACCAGGGAATCTGAGAAAGAATACCCTTGTGAAGGGTAAAGAAATTTTTACCCTTTGGAAGAATTCTGTAGGACTGCAGATGTTCAAGGAGGGCCACCAATGAAGGGTAGATATTGTGTGTCTTTTCCATGCACCTGGGATTTCATGGGGAGAATGACAGAGGCAAACAAAGATGCTCTTCTCACTTACAATCCAAAAGAACCTAAGAGGTACAACTGGAATGCTTATATGCAAATTTTCTACAATAAAACGGTTAAAGGTAAAATATCTTCATTTCAAAAAATTTTAAGTCCATGTGAAAGGAATTCTTTATAAATAGTATTACCTTGACTTTTGAAAAATATTTTTCATAGATTATTATTCCTACACAAGTACTTTGCTGAATTAAAAGGGGAAAGTTGAACAGAGCTTAAAAGACAAACAATGAAGGTAAGAAGAAATGCTAGTGAAATGAAGTGGTCCCTCTGGGCATAGAAAGATACAGGCATATCAAAAGGATTGATTGGATCTGGGGAGAGATTGTCTGTTGTCCGAATTCTGAGTCCTCCAATTTTCTTGACAGTTTGGTATTGTAGGCATCAGATAGCAGAAGATTTTATTTTAATTTCTGGTCTTCCTTTATGTTCTGATTAAGTGTTAAAGGAAGATGGCCCACAGCACATCTCTGTGGTAATTAGACAACAATAAAAGACTGAAAGGGCTGGGTTACACTGATATTAGTAAAAATAATTGTAAGAAGAGTAGTTAGCAGTTACTGATCATTAAATGTTCATCAGGCGTTTTGCATATATTAAGATATTATCTCCTTTATTAGACCATGAAATGCAGGATGAGTGAGAGTGTGTATTTTATCTCTTTCCACATTTGCGAAACCCAAGAATGTTTGAACATAGTGGGTAGAATCCAGAGTTGAAGAGCTTGACTGTCTTATCTTCAAGTTCTGCACTATCAGGGATCCTTTGTATAGAGCCCTTCATTAATATACATTGGTCTTCATGAGTCTTCTCAACATAAACCGTTTGTTTACCAACAAAATTTTACTTAAAAACACAAGGTAAGTAGCAGGGTCCCTCACAAGTGCATACTTGAGAAATCAAAACCTATGTATATCACAAAGATAGGTGAGTGTGTTTGCAACAGCACTATTTTGCCAAAAGCTGGAAATTACCTAAATTCTTATCAATCACAAGTGATAAATGAATTCTTCATATATTTGCACAATGGGGTGCTACAATATATAATAGTGAGACTGAAAGAACTACAAATATGTACAAAGTTATGAGTGGATATCACAATCAAAATGCCAAAAAGAAAAGACTATATCCTGTGTGATTCCATTTTAGGTAGAATTTAAAAATAGGCAAAATGATCTGTAATGACAGAGGTTAGAGTTGTGATGACCTTTAGGGCAAGTAATACGTGGAAAAGATTAACAGGTGCTTCTGTGGTTCTGATAATAATCTCTGACTTGATCTGGTTACAAGGCATAACTGATTTTAGAAAATGCACCAAGTTATTCCGTCTTGCGGATACATGATACATATTGATAAAATGTGTTTTTACAAAAGTAACAGTACACTGACAAAGAAAAGAAATGTGTGTATGTATAATTCATGCACATTAGTTAACAAATCTTATTTTAAATTGGGTCTCTCCTTAAGTTCTTGGAAAGCCCTGCTTCCAAATGCAAAAATTGTGAACAGCCTAAATATTCATTATTATGGGAATGGGCAAGAAAGTACATTCATACTAATTAACCATTAAAAGCAGCCATTAATAAGAATGTGATACAAATACACACTCATGTGGAAAGATATCAACGATATGCTTTTTCCTATTGTAAACTGCAAAATCATATTATACAATGATTCATTTAGTTTGATGTAATCTCATTTGTTACTTTTTGCATTTGTTTACCCTGATTATAGACTTTTTTGTAAAGATAAAATGCACATGTAAATACACAAGTATTTACACAAGTGTGCTATCAAAGTACACAAAATAAATAAAATGAGTAGATAGCAAGACTGTTAGCAGTTTATGCAGGAGGGCTGGCTATATGTGGATTGAAATAGAACTGGGAAATTAACATTAAGAAAATTGAAGTTTGAAAGATAGGAACTTACTCTTCCTTATAACTTTTTAAAATGTTGACTCCTTTTATTTTTTGTTTCAGTAGTTTGCATAAATATTTTGCATATATCTGATTTTAATATTCTGTTACTTTTCCAAGAGATTTTCCATCTTAATATTCCCTATCCTGCTATCTATATATTTTCACTCTTCTTTCTTTCCTTGTTTCTTTATCTCAGCTTTAAAAATACATTCAGATACTCTCCTAAATGTAGAGGAGTAAAAAGGCACCAATTCTAAAATGTGCTTTTAACAAATCATCTCATTTTTTCCTTTTATTTTTTATTTTTTTATTTTTCTAAATTTATTTTTTATTATTACTTGTTTTAATTAGTTACACATGACAGTACAATGATCTTGACATATCATACATTTGAATCAAATGGAGTATAATTACTCCTTTTTCTCAGTGTACAAGTTGCTGAGTCACAATGGTCATACAGTCACGTATATACATACAGCAATAGTAGTGTCTATTTTATTCTGCTGTCCTTCCCTTCCCCTTCTCCCCTCCCCTCACTTCTCTCTACCCAATCTAATGTGACACACTTCTTTTTTTTCCCCCTCACATTTTCATACATGTAATCTGTATAACGATGAGGGTCTCTTTCCATCTTCCTTGCAATTCCCATTCTCCCTCCCTTTCCCTCCTACCTCTCTTCTTTATCTAGGGGTAATTTTCTTCTCATGCTTTTCCTCCCTACCCCATTTTGAGTCACCTCCCTTATATCAGAGAAGACATCTGACACTTGTTTTTTTGGGATTGGCTAACTTCACTTAGCATAATCTGCTCTAATGCCAAATCTATTTCCCTGCAAATGCCATGACCTTGTTATTTTTTTTAGTGCCGAGTAATATTCTATTGTGTATAAATGCCACTTTTTTTTATCCATTTATCCATTAAAGGACATCTAGGTTGGCTCCACAGTCTAGCTATTGTGAATTGTGCTGCTATAAACATTGATGTGTCTGTGTCCCTGTAATATGCCGTTTTTAGGTCTTTTGAGTATAGTCCGAGAAGAGGAATAGCTGGGTCAAATGGTGATTCCATTTCCAGCTTTCCAAGGAATCTCCATACTGCTTTCCAAATTGGCCACGCCAATTTGCAGTCCTACCAGCAATGTATGAGTGTACATTTTCCCCCGCATCCTCGCCAGCACTTGTTGTTTAACTTCATAATGGCTGCCATTCTTACTGGAGTGAGATGGTATCTTAGAGTAGTTTTAATTTGCATTTCTCTGATTGCTAGAGATGGTGAGCATTTTTTCGTGTATTTGTTGATTGAGACACTTCTGAGAAGTGTCTGTTCAGATCCTTGTTAAATAAGATCGAGAAACATCCCTGTTTTCCTATCTGTCTTCTTAGGCTTTGGCCCCTGAAACTGGGCTCCTACCTCTGACTATTAACTAGAGCATCTCTAACAGGTTCAATGTGTTACTACTTAATTAAATACTTCCATCTTCACTTTATTTAGATTTGATGACATTAAACCTTTCTCCTTCCTTTAAAACTCCTTCAGTTTTTGAATCAACAGTCTTTTTCTTCCCATTTTTCTAATTGATTCCTTTTAAGTCACATTTGTGAACTGACTTCTTTCAGTTCCTTATGTGTTGGTGGGTCAAAGGATCCAGTTCTTGCCATATTTTGCTTTTGCTTTGCAACATCTTAGATGAAGGAACACATTTGACTTCAATCACTACAAGCTATCGAGGCTCAAACTGATGAGTTCAGAAATGAAGTGCAGGGTCTCTCTCAGGCACTGGCCACTGGATGTTGCCATCTCGCTATCCCCTAAGTGAATCAGAAATATGATGTCTCCAATCAGCTTGCTGCCTAACTGGGTTATTCCCACAGGCTCACTATGTTTCTAAGCTAGAAGTCTGGGTTTCTGCCTTGAATTTACTCTCTTATTCCTTTAACATCCATATTTCATCCACTGACAGTTCTATCAATTCTCATGGTGACCAGTTTTGTGTAAGGAACTCCCCTCTGTTTTCACTCTTGGTGCTTTGGTGCCACTTTAATCTCCTTTCTTTGAGTATATTGTTCTGACCTCCAACTCACCTCATCCCCTTACTTCCATTCTCTATCTGTACACTGCTGCTGATCTTCCTAATAATGCAGATCTGCCCTCATGCTGCCATGATTGAATATTTACAATGGTTGTCATTGTCTACAGAACAACCAAACAATGATTCTTGCTTTAATTTTGCCATGCTTTTCCCCTTCACATGCCTACATCTGGCAGCAAGCCTCACTAATTTTATCTACTTTAATGTGCCATGTTGCTTTGTACCTCTGTGAATTTGTCCACTGGACCAAGCATGCCCATCCTTTCTACTTGTATAGTTCCCTGGCATCTTTTGAACATGTTTTCAAAGAACCTATTGGGAAAAATTATGCAATTGCTTTGTATATCTCTGATATTCTCAATTCCCAAACAAGCAAATATCATCGTCCAAGTACTCAGTTTGCATTTTAAACAATCTGCTTCCAAGGCAACTAAATGCTTAAGATGGCAAATCTCATCTCTGCGATGTGGTTGGCTATCTTTGTTCATTTATATGCTAATTCAAATGGAAAGCAATATGATGTAATGATGATGATGATTCCAGAACACTGTGTGCCTAATACCTTTCTAATATATAATTTAATATTGTAATTCAGGGACCAGCACTAAAATTTGATTCCTTCTTTAGTTTTGCAAATCTGTTAATTATTTCCTTAAGGAAATAGTGTCAAACATTAACTTCTCAGTTGAAGGGACAGCAAGCGTCTTAAAATCTGTTGTGGCTCATTGGTCCTCTTAGCTATATACACAAATGTTGGAGAAAGTTAAATGACTATGTAAAACAAGAAGAAAAAAAAAGAATGATAGAATATATTGTGGAACTCTGCCCACTAACCAAAGAATAAAGTATTCCCTTACTTTATTAAAAACCACTCTTTAATTATAAGATTCACTGAAAGAGTGACACTAAAAGAATGTTTTAATAAGAATTCATAATCAAAACACTTGGCTAGTGATTCTTACAGCACTAATGAACTAATGGTTTTATTAATTACTTAACGAACATTAAATTGACTTTAAATCCCTTCCTATGCAGACAGTGTATTTCATTATTTCCACTTACTAAATATAGACTATATACTAAATTTTTAAGTTCCTAGAAATTCCCATTAGTTACATGAAGATGGAGGTCATATGAGGACCTTTTTAATTAATCTTTTTCCTAGGTTATGATTAATATTAACAAATATGTCTATTTTCGCATTACCTTACTTTCATGCTTACAAAAAATTCAGGTAATTTAAATGCAAAAAAAACCCTCTAAATTTAAATGAGTCCCTGTTCTCTAGGACACACACATTATCAGCTTTGCTGGAGTGATGTCTTTGAAAGTGGCTGGAAAGTAATCCATATTAAACCATCATAACACCATGATAAGATCTCTTAGCCAAACCATTCATGAAGCATCTATCTTCTACTGTCTTAATCTATTGTTACCAACTGTGATTTGTCTCTGCAACTGGAGTTTAAACTTGTAAAGGACAAGTATCTCATATATCTTGATACTTCCAAGGCAACTGGAAAAACCCTGCACATAGCAGCCCAGTCTAAATACTTATTAATTTATTGTATTCAATACACAAATAATTAGAATAACATGTTCAGAAAGAGCTGAGATTACTATGATTATTAAGGGAGTGGAATAAGGTCTTTCAAATGGTGGGGATGGCAAGAGAAAAATTAAAAGTAAAACCTATAGTTTAGTGTGAAGGGAATGTAATCATATTTCTTTTAGAGAATGAAGCATGTGCAAATGTTTTAAAAGGAAAAACTCACAACATACAAGAGACTTAAATGAAAACCTTTGAAATTTTATACAGTATTTTTTTAAAGTTCCACAAAAGACAAATCAGCAGGAATACATGATTCTTTGGAAATAAAAGTAAAGGACTCAAAAATTGTATCCATATTTCTATCATAAACACAAAACTTTGGGCCTATGAAGTAATGGACACCAAGACTATCTAGGTCCACTCTTAAGTGTAGGCTTTATATCTGAGATATTGACTAGTAAAGGAAATATCAGAGAACTAGAGAGATCTAGACCTCTTCCATATTCAAGAATCCCGATGTATCAATTAGTTATCTAAGTATCAGAAAACAATCTTGGGATCATCCAAGAAGTATGTATTTCTAACTTACAAGTCTGGGGATCCACTAGTGTGGCTCTATTTCATATTTCAAGTCTTCAGGTTGTTCCATTAACTCCACTGTATCCTGTAGGTGTGTATGTTAGGGTACTTTGCTCCATGAGTCTCACTCTGGGTCTAAGGCTGAATTATCAGCTCCTACTCATGATATGTTCCAATTTTGACAATGTAGAAGAACAAGCACACAAACTCAACTGGAAAGACATATTTCAAACCTTTACTGAAAGCCAACAGCATTCTGTTGGCCAAGTCACATTGACACAGTCAATGTCTGGGTGTGGAAAACATATGCTATTCACTACTGAGGCTGTGTAGGAGAGTGTGACGGAGCAGTGAGGAACGAATGCCAATAACTTAAGCTCTCATACCTAGTGTATTGTAAATGCCCAAAATTCTGGAACAACTGATATAAAATTTTAATATATCTGAATTATATTAATAAATGAACACTCTTAGCAAACACACAAACACAATAATGGCTTGGATGAGCTTTTTTTGGAGATATTAAAATTCCAAATATTAGAGTAATCTTGAATGTACAGTATGAATCAAATAGGCTTCCATATCTAGCATTTTTTCCCAAATAGACTAACTTTGAAACTTCATAACCCTTAATTGCTAGCATTGTAAGGGAAAAATTTTAGTAGGCAAAATCTATTAAAATGAAGTTATTTCTTTATTTTCTAAAAAGTTATTACTTTTTTGCATCAAAATGCAAGCTCAAGTCTTAAAATATACTCATTCATGCTTGGGGGTGTGGGTATAGTCTATAGACTTTAGTGACTTATAGCAGGTGTGTTTTACCTACTATGTTTAATAATGATGCAATAAATACAGAAGTAATGAATATCCAAGAGAAAAGTTGTCCATAAAACAAAAAGACTCTTTAATGGCAAGAACAGATCTTTCATTTTTGTATACTTGATTCTGTAGATAAGGCATAATGTGAAAAAAATGTGAAAATAAAAGACAGTCTTGGGCTGGGGATGTGGCTCAAGCGGTAACGCACTTGCCTGGCATACGTGGGGTGCTGGGTTCGATCCTCACCACCACATACAAAGATGTTGTGTCCGCCGAAAACTAAAAATAAATAAATAAATATTAAAAAAAATTCTCTCTCTCTCTCTCTCTCTCTCTCTCTCTCTCTCTCTCTCTCTCTTTAAAGTAAATAAATAAATAAACAAATAAATAAATAATAAAGATGTTGTTGTGTCCACCGAGAACTGAAAGCTAAATATTAAAAAATTCTCTCTCTCTCTCTCTCTCTCTCACTCTCTCTCTCTCTCAAAAAAAAAATACAGTCTTATAAGGAATGAATAAATAAAAGCAGTTTTGCTTTTGAGAAAGCATGCTGGGCAAGGAGAGGATTAATAGTGCAATTTACCTATTGGCCTAGATGTCACTAAGCAAAGAGTGGACATCACTCAGGTCCTATTTGTCTATGATTAAAGTTCTATTAAAACGTGTTAGGATCATTAAGGGTAGGGTAATAAAAGTATTTTTAATAATGTAATCCAAATGGTTTAAGTCCTCAATAATTAACTTGTTTAATCAATAAATATTTGTAAGTATTTACTCTGTTCCAAGTATGGTTAAGGCACTTGACTACTACAGCCTCTGTTAGGGGCTCACATTTTTGAAGAGAAAGGCACAATATTTAAATTTAAAAAAAAACAATATTTAAAAGGATGAATGTTATAATGAAATGGAAAATAGTTTGATGTACTGAAGTGTAGCTAGGTAGTTACTTTGATTTCCTGATTGCACAGGCATCTTAAGAGGCTGGTATTTAAATTGGGAAGAGAGAAGAGAGGCATATAAAATTAAGGAACAGCATTTTTGGGAATAGGGGCACTTTGTGAGTAGGTCATAATATGAAAATGAGTTTTGTTTGTTTAAAGAATTAAAAGAAGGCTAGGTGGGGTGGCTGGAGTATACTGAGAGAGGAAGAGATAAGAGATAAGGGACTGCTTTGTTGTGTGAGCTTTATAAAGCAGAATAAGGAGTTTGTATTCACTAAAGGGTGATGAGAGATGTTTGAACAGAATGACTGCATTTGACTTTTATTTTTAAAAAGAAATTAAGACTGTTGCTTAAGAATTAAATTTTAAAAGAAGAGGAGCAATCTCAAAGGAAGGTCATCATGACTTCGACTTAAGTTGTTAAGGGTAGATGAGTAATGTGTCATTTCAGAATATGTTCTATGGAATGAATTCACAAGACTTGTTGTTAAGACCACATAAGCCAGCTATACCACTCCTCTGTGTAACCCAAAGAAATTAAAGTCATCAAACTTTAGAGATCTCTGCCTACCTTTGCTTACTGCACCAAGTTATAGCCAAGTTAATAGCCAAGTTATCTAATCAGCCTAGATAGGTGCCTGTCGGTGGATAAATGGATAAAGAAAACATGAATACACACACACACACACACACACACACACACAAAACACTTGAATATGATTCAGTCATAAAGCATGAAATATGAACCATGTCACTTGCAGGAAAATGAATGAAAGTGGAGGAAAATTCATGTTAAGCAAAATAAGTCAGATATAGAAAGATAAGTATTGCAAGTTTTCACTCAGATGTGGAATCTAGAGGGAGAAAAGATGACATGAAAGTAGAAAGGAAACTCTTAGAGAAGAGGAAGGAGATGGGGTGAAGAGGAATGTGAGAGATGGCAATGGGGAGTGTATGCATACTTAACATATAGATATTATTAAAAGACCATAAAATTGAAGGAGATCACCTAGGTGAATTGTTTTAAAATGGTTCAAGAATGAGCCATAGAATACTTTAATATTTGTAAATTTGATCAAAAACAAAGAACTAGTAAAGTATACATAGAAGAGATCCATGTATTATGATAAAAAAAAAGAGGTAACATACCATGTCACAACATCCAAGAGAAGAAAAAAATTTCAAGAAGGAGAAACACAAAGAGCTGTCAAAATGGCAAAGAGAAAAGAATTGAAAAATGGCTACCACTTAGAGTCTCAGCAAGAGAGAGAGGGCATATACAAACTAGCATGACTCAAGGAGTGTTCCTAGAACACTTTATATGGAGGTATCATCTAGGTATGAAGCAATCATAAAAACCAGAGGGCAAAGTGGTTAATCGAATGTGAAAAGTATCCTAAAGAGAAGACAGTTATTAAAAAAAAAATGCCATTGGTCTAGGAACACATCAGCTTATAGGTCACTGTGAAGAAGAAGATGAAGAATTAAATATCCCCATCTAACTCTTACCCTGGCCTCTCTTCTGCTAATGGTATCCACTGGCTGAAGCAAACTTCACAGATCTGCTTACCAGAGTACAAAGCAGTTGAAGAGGACATGAGAAAGTCCTAGAGGGTCAAATGGAGCTATATGGCCCATAACTACTCGATTTGCCAATATTCACATTTTGACTAGGTTTTACTAGAAAAATGTTATAGATTCATCAAAATATGAACTGAGTTGAAGTGAATTTGAAGTAAGGATTCTTCATTAATAATTCCTTCTTGGAACTGGGCTCCAAGGCACACATCTGTAATCCCAGCAACTAGGGAGGCTGAAGCAGGAGGATCATGAGTTCCAAGCTAGCCTTGGCAATTCGGCATGTCCCTAAGTAACCTAGTGAGCCCTGTTTCAAAATAAAAAAATACAAAAAGGTTGGAGATGTGGCTCAGTGGTTAAGCACCCCTCTGTTCAATCCCTGGTCCCCCCCCAAAAAAAAAAAATTCTAGATGTAAATGATATATAAGAGGATGTGAATTTACTAAGGTAAGACTTGGGGACAACTAAGGATTCTTCTTGTTGTTTTAGACAGGATACAGCAAATAATGTACGCTAAGGGAAAGAAATGATCTAACAGAAAAGAAGAAATAATTGAGAAACATAGAAGCCAGCAATAATTACAAAAGCAAAGCTCTTGAGATGATAAAATCAAATCATGAAAATAAGGGGACAATTTGGTTTATGAAAAGAACAAAAGCAACTTATATGTATTTGAAAAAAGGAAAGCCAAAATTGTGTGACTAGAGATGGGTAGTCTGGTTTGTTGCAGACTCAAAAAAAATAAGGAAGTTTTCTTACTATATCTGTTTCTTAGCCATTGAGTGTGAGTGAGGGATACAGTGGACAAGAGGAAAAGACAAAGAATGAGAAAACTTTTTTTTAAGACAAAGGGAAAATAGACATAACAGGGTCATGCCATCAGATTTCTTAGGAGTGGTAAGTGCCTATTTGAAGTCTGAATCTAAACCAAGGCAGTTAATAAATGCAGTGTGCCAATCATGTTTAATAAAGGGAGAAAAAAGGAAGTAAAGGTTTTTGCAGGGAGAATTAAACCATAGATTCTAAGTGTATGAGGCAGGATAAGGGGACATAAACTGTTACTGAGCCTGAGGAAGTGACAGGTCAACTTGTTAGTGGTCTCTAAGAGGAAAAAGAAACGCTGATGAAGGCATGTTACAGTACCTGAGCCAGAAGACAAGATTAGGAGGTGGCAAGAAGGGAGACTGGCACAAGGTTTTGTTCTTTATATCATTAAAGACGGTATCCAATGTGATGTGACTAAAGGGATGTGAAGGAGAAAAAATGGAGAAACCAAGAAACCAGGGCTCTGGGAGGATCATGAATCTTGCCATGAATGTTTTTATACATAATAGTAAAATGTATACAGCGAATGAGGCAAGGCAGTAAGTAAATAATACAGTTGAACGGAATAGCTGTGTCAAGTCCTGGGATTTGGATGAGAAAGGGCAGGAAGTTATTTGGAAGAAGCAAACAAAGAGCAAGGAGGATTTGTTTTCCAAAGCCAGGACTTAAGGTATGTTAAATGTGAGAGAGAGTGGAGAGGAAGGTGGATGGAAGAGAGAGGAGGGCAAGGCACTTTAGCTGAGTGGATTGATTTGGGGTAGGAAGGGAAGCTTCTGAGATCTGGTTAGAAATATAGAGATCTTTGCTTTTGACAGTGATAATCAGCCATCCGTAGAACTCAAGAAAGGAAAAAGGGATTGAAATTGGACCACGTAAAAATGTAGACAGTGGCTACGGTTTGGGTATTACAAGAAGAAAACAGGAGTATGATCCTCAAATGGATTAATCCTGACAAACTCTTACAGAAAACTGGGTCACTAATTTCAGTTGAAAGTATGGAATCACAATCTCTTGTATATAAAAGAACCAGTATCAACATTAAGGAGTTTGTTCAGATCAATTTTTAGGACTGTTGCATATAGAATACAGAGTCTACATAAATAAGTTTTTATAGTTAACACAAAGACTCCACAGAAGCAGTTTCATGTGGGTCTAGAGGATAAAACTAAAATACCTGGCAGAGAGTGATACTCCACACATATTTGTTTGAAGAACAACAGATACACATGTTCTTCTGCATCAGTCTTGTAGTTGAAATCTGCTGCTTCTAAACCATCTGAAAGAGACATTTTGCCCCAGGTCTGTTTCTCTGCCCTCTGCAATACTGTCTGGGTGCTCCCCTACAGGCAGACTGCCACCATCTGTGCTGTGGCTTCCCAGCCCAGCCTGAGTTCAAGGCACCGATGGAGAGTATGATGCTACCTTTGCCCCTCCTCTCTGATACACCCCTGCTTCTGGGATGCTTCTGAGGGTCTTTCTTCAAACTGCACACTGTAAAATCATTCTGTACTTGCACTGATCATAGGGAACCTAGACACTCTGCCCTCATCATCCCCTCTTCCCTTTCTCCTTGGGTATTTCTGTTGTGTGTGTGCTTGCTCACAGGTTCTGTTCTTGCCAGTACCATCTTTGTCCTGAACATCAAATAATGCAAATGTATTGTTTACAATCACTTACCCAACACATCTGTTTCTTGATTAGATTAAAAAATTTAATAAGAGGCATATTATTTGATCAGGATACCTAAAAGTTGTCATTTGTCTAATGTTTATGCCAACTTACTGTACATGATAGTGAAAAGGAATATATTTGTATCAATTATTTCCTGAGGCCACTGCATCGCAAAGATTTTTTTTATTAGAATTTGAAATCCATCCACCTGTTTTTTTCTAAATTACAATATTTTGCTATTCTTGTTGTAATGCCTAAACAAGGAATGGTTGAGAGGAAGACACATGTAAATGATCCTAATAAAAGTAATTTTTAAACTAATGATCAAATCTAAATGAACCTGATTTGATAAGAATTTTTAGCTCTTTAGTAATTTATCTCAACTCTTTGGCAATTCATAGAAGTGAGGCATTTATGCAATAACATGCAAATGAACATTTTTAAAAAATTAAATAAATAGACTGATGAAAACTAGCCCTCGAATATCAGCAAAGTATACTTTTATTATATAACACCTTCATACTTTTAAAGATAACATTTTTGACCTAAGTATGATATGATCTGAAAAGAAACTTTCGATCCTTAACTTTTCTAGAATTATAATCATTTTTAAATTCACGTAGAACACTAAACAATGAACTGAGAATATGGAAGAAGGTTAGCTGCATCATTTTAATCTAATGATCCAATAAGGCTGTGAGGAGTATGACATTTTATATATCTGGTGAAATCATTTAACTTACTAGGTCAATTTTTTTCCTATTTACATTTTGAGTTAATACTATTGACATATTCACAAGGTTGCTGAAAGGTATGAGGAATATAAAAATTGTAATGTGGTTTAGAAATATGAAGTGCTACATGAATGCTTGACGATGACTACCCTTCTGTAAAGAAAGCCAGATTTTCTATTTATTTCATCAATACAAAATGAAACACTCTCATTCTACTTGAGTGTTATGAAAGAGAAATCAAATCCAAATTCTCTATATAATGAAAAAATAGTTGACTTAAAATGAATGGTGACATGAAATTTACATATTTCAGCTTTTACCTGACCTTTTCATATTATCTGAAATCTTTGCCTACAATAAATGGCTACTTAGTCATCTAGAAAATCAAATTTAGTTGGGCCAAATACTTTGTAATAAAACTGTCCCATAAACTAAATAGTCCTCTGAAGAAACTATTCGTGAAAAGAAATAGAAGTATTAGTTGAAATATTACCCTTTGGGGAATAATTTAAACTTATCCAGAGAATTATTTTATTGATCTTTGCAAAAATCCCTTCAGTCACTTGACCCCTTGTGTGACCTTAGATGAGTCCTGTAACTTTGAGCATCAACTTTCATAACCATAAAAGCAAGGAAGGTGATAATAACTGCCTAAACCTCACAAGGAAATTGTAGTGTGATCAGATCTGTGGGTATTTATTGGATATATTTCTTGCAAGTTTGCATGTAAGGAATAAAGGTCTTGAAAAATTATTGTTCTTGCTCTCTTTATTGACTTTGACTATCTTAGAAAAAGCAAAATACCCAGTTGTGCATCTACTAATCTGCTTTCTTCTAGGGGCAAACATTTAGATTTATATAATAAAATAATATAACTAAATGACATTATCATGGTTTAACTAATGGTATTTTGCAAACTTTGAACATATTAGAAAGGATTTTAATTAGCTGTCTCTCTTGAAAGTTATTTACGTAATTTGGCACCCCTCAATCTTGTTTCTTTTCCACTGTAGCCATATACACAAGTGCCAAACATGTATCTTTATTAACTGACCAAGGTAAGAGGAACTTTTTGATATGTATTTTAGCAGTTGGCTTACTCGATGTGTATTTATTAAATAAGTCTTATTTAGAAATTTTAATTCAATGTATTCAAACAATATAGAAGGACAGAAAGCAAAGAGAAAGATAAATCTGACCCTGTGGATGCATAATACAAATGAGTATGCATGTGTGGATGGTATATAATAAATAAAATAGTGCATTTTATTTGAACAAAAATGAATTATAGATGATTATCTGTAAATTACTTTTTATTTTTTTATTAGTTGTTCAAAACATGACAAAGTTCTTGACATATCATATTTCATACATTTGATTCAAGTGGATTATGAACTCCCATTTTTACCCTATATACATATTGCAGATTCACATCGGTTACACATCCACTTTTTTATTGTAAATTACTTTTTAATTCACTTACTCATAACTTTATATTTATCTATCATCTAGTTTCTATTTGCATGACATTTTTTCACAATTACATTTCCCATCCAACCTTTACAATCGTGCTCAATACAAGCAGTAGAGGAGGTACTCAAGGAATGTTATTCCCAAAACCCACCATAAAAAGTGAGCATCAGGAAAGTTTGTCAGCAGATAAAATGATCTCCACCAACAACCCAGGGTCAGAAAATCATAACTTTCCATTGGAGAGAGTGTAGTAAACACAAAAGTGGCCAAGTCATAACGATCTGAAAGTTGTGTTTCCTAAACACAAGAAATTAGGTAGAAGTCCAAAGTTTTTAGCAAAGCTCCAGTCAGAGGTGGTATATGGGGCAGAGTGGGGAAAGAAAGATATTGGGATTCTAGAACCAGGAAGAAGTAACAAACATAATATGTATCCTTCTGTTCCCTCAAATGTGTCTAGCTCTTCCTCTCTCAAAACCTTCAAATATATATTTTTTTCTCTGTCAGAATATACTTCTGTCATCTTTCTGGTTGAGTCTCTCGTTCATCCTTCAGATACTTTCCTCAGAGAAGCCAGGACTCTATAAGCTATATCATTTACCCCTAATAGGCTCATTTAGCATTTGTTGCATAACAAAATATCCCACTCTAAGTGGCTTCAATAAGAACCACTCATTTATTTCACTCAAAATGCTGTGAGACAATAGTCTGGGTGAGGTTCAGCGGCTCTCCCTTGGGCTCACCCACATCTCTGTACTCGGACACTGGTTCTGCAATCAATTGAACCAGTATGTGCTTGGTCCTGAGTGATTCCTTTCACATATTTGAGAGTTGGCTGGCTGCACAAAGGGATATTTCTATGCTCTTCCACAGTGTCTCATTCTGGTGGGTACACTGGGATCTCTTAGTGGCTTTTCCTGAGTTTCAAATTTGAGCAAACTTCATTAAGCAAATATTACCCAAGTTCTTACTTGTATCATATTTTCTAAAGTAAAGTAAAAGTAAGGTCTAACCTGATTTAGACTCCATGTCCTGATAGAAGAATCTGCAATGTCTTAACATAAGAATATTAATAGAGTCAAAGGAAATTTTTTATGGCCATTTTTACAAATCTACCAAACACTTTCTCAAGTATCCTAGAATTTTTTTTATAGCATTAACATTTATATTATACATTTATTTGCCTAATTATTTTAAATCATCTGTATTCAATACTAGATTATAAGGCTTTAAATATCGTATAAATAGAAACTATCAATTTTTCTCAACACCCTATTGAATTGACAAGGCCAGAGTCTGTCTGATAGGAGGCCTTAAAGATAGTAACTAACTAAGTTACTAAACAGTGAATCAGAACTGGAACATGCAATTAGGGTTTGAAGTGTAGCGCCGGCAATCCAGTAATGTAGGGGTTTCACTACAGTTGCAGGAATAGTTCTTTCTCATGGCAGCTTAGTTTATATAAGAGAAAAATTAATTCATTGTTATTTAATCCACTTACATTTTGGTTATGGGGGAATATAAGCCAGAGGAAATATGTAACGATAATTACAAGTAGATCTGTAAATCTATAATGAGAAACGTCATTTTGATGATGTGACCAGGTTGTAAGTATTCATGCAGTTTTGACAGCAATAAAAATCAGTTCCTTTCTACGGAAATGATTATTTATCTTTGGTTTAATAATATATAATTAATCACTTTCTATTTGCTCATCATGATACTAACAAAATTTCTTCCGAATATGTAGCATTTATCCCATTTATTAACTTGATGAAATTTTTCTGATATAAAATTTCAAATTTTGAGTTTTCTGGTTCTTTTAAGAGTGACGTGTTTCTCACTTTGTCATATACTCCAGTAAGAAATTGACATATTGATATTGCTATGATGTTGGTTCAATTTATTTCTTTTAAAAGAACTATTTCCAAATAATAGGAGATTCTCTAATGACGTGCCCAGATTAAGCTTAGATGGGAGACTGGCTTGTACAGGCTAAAGGTCCTGTGGCACACATTTAACAAACATAAAAATGGAAATCATTTAAAATCTCCTTTGTCATCCTGTTATTTTATGTCAAATGTATTTTGAAAATTTAAGTATAAAAACTACAAATCAAGTTATCAATATTTTTTTATCAAGAACCTATTAGTTTTAACATATATTTAGTTTTGATAGCCCTAAAATAAACATGTATTTAAAAAGTTTTTTGAGTACTTGAATTCTGCTTTTCAGTTGTATTTTGAGAAACAATTCCGGTCTGGAGACCAAATTGCTCTATTTGCTGTTACAATTATTTTATTCTGACACTTCTGTTTGTATATAAAGATGATTAATACAATTTTGCAAGAATTTAAACATGTTTTTCAAAGGTCCAACAGAATTTTCAAGCTTTCCAAAGCAAAATAACACCAAAATACAAATTACTTTTTGTTTAACTAATGTGTTCATATATAGATAACACTATCTTTTAAGTTGCAGAATTATTGAAGACAATGGAAAGTAAATTTGATTTTGTGCATATATTTGGTTTTTTAATATATTTATTTTTTAGTTGTAGATGGACACAATACCTTTATTTAGTTTTTTTGTTTTTTTGTTTGTTTGTTTGTTTTGTTTTGTATGTGATGCTTAGGATCCAACCAAGTGCCTCACACTTTCGAGGCAAGTGCTCTACTGCTGAGCCACCACCCCAGCCTCTATTTGTTTTATACTATAATTTACACTGAATAGGAAATATACAAACAATCAATAATGAAGATAAAAGGTTGAAATATATATTACCCTGGCTTTTCAATTAACCAGAAAGCATGCTTATTCAGCATGGCATGGATAGATTCTCAACACACCAGGATTTTAACATAATGGAGTTTTTAGCCTATCACCCCACTCCCTATCTCTTTGGTCAGTATTTCATAAGACTTATTTGTAATTCTTCAGGCTTCCTGAATAAGGGGAGTAGAAAAAAGATCATGGTTAATAATATGGTTTAATCTCAGTTTGGAATAAAGGAGATTCCATGAGGAAAAAAAAAATGGATACAATAGGCCTAGAATTCCTGGAAAGGCCAGTAACATAAGATAAAAGAATTAAGATACCTCAATATTTTCACCAAGGCTAGGACAGAAAGTTAGTCAGGAAAGGGCTAGCTGTGATTCATACAGGAGGGAGGAGAGGGAGAGGGGAAAGAAAACCTAGCAGTAGCTCCTGGTGAGTGACACAAACTCATTAAGGCCAAGAGCAAGAGGGAGTGGGATCAGATTGACTTCAGAGAGGAAGACAGAGGTTTTGTCTGTCCTCTCAGCTAACAAGGAATTAGACTTCTCAGGGAGTGGGACGCCTTTGGATAGTGTTGCCCAGGGATAGGATGCATCTGCATCCTTAAAAGAAAATGTCTAGCTGCTGGTGTGAGAATTTGTTTAAAAGATAAAATTGTAGGAGCAAGACTCACAAGAGAGCAGAATTAGAATTATGAGTTAGGCTTCTGCCTCATTAATTTTTCTAATGTTTAAGATAAATTTTGATTAAGCATAGTTAACAAAGTCCTATTTATTATTAAAAACCAAGTAACTTTTACATAGATTTATATGTTTGCCAAATTTAAGATTCCAATATGAGAGAAATAGAAAAAGAAAATAGAAATTGTGAAATACTCTAACTTTTAATGCACTAGCTTTCATTGTTTGAAATATTTAAAGAAACAATCCATAGAAAAAATCTTATGATTGATAGTAGAAAGGCATTTTGAATTGATTGGTGAATAAATAAAGCTTCTTCAAAGAGCAAGAATACATGCAAAAGTATTAAAAATTTTATAGAAACTCTACATATTACTTGCATTCAGGTGATATTGTTATGAGAAATTACCTCTCTGAAAAAGAAAACAACAAATAGAAAACAGACTGAGATCATTTGTATCAACTGTGGAGAAGCATCAATGAGTTCAAATAATTATCTTGGAATAATGAAATATCTTTGTGTAGCTGCCATAGAAATAATAGTTCCTATCTTTTTCACTTCCAAATCAGAAGATGTTAGAAATATTCACATAAAATAAATCAAGCTTAATACTGTATGAGCACAGTGTAAAACTTCTTATATATGCTTTTCATTCTTTGCTAGTAAGAACAAAAAGAAAAATATGCTCTTAATATTTTAGTCATTATCTTTCTACTTTGGGAGATAGTTTTTTTAATTAAGTGTTTTGTAATTAAAAAAACATTTAGGTGCAAATCCAAATTATTAATCAGTTGTGTGGCTTTTATTAATTATCTAAGCCTACTAAACCTGAATTTCCATCTGCACAATGAAAATAAAAACAATATCTAGTTCACGGGATTATTATAGTGACTAAATAAGATAGTTGTTCTTAAAGTGTTAGCACAATGCATAAATAACAAAAACCATTCCTAGGTTTGTTTTATTATATATATTCAAAGAATATCAGAACAATATTGTGATTTAAAAAGTATACCAGATCTTTGCTTTTCTAAAGTTTTCTTCAGGTTTCTGTAAAAGTTTAAGTAATTTAAGTTATCTAAATTAAAAATATTTTTCATCAGAATTCATGAACATTTCAAAAATAATCCAAATACTGAAGCACCTATGAATCAAAATTGTCATAAAGATAAATAATATTTTATTTACTTAAATATTAAAACAAATGGCAGGAATTATGTTTCCTATATGTATTTCTTTATTAAAAATACCATGCTTCCTCTGTTTGTTTAACAATATCTGCAAAAATCTATAACAAATGAACTTATTAAAAATATGCTAGTTCTTCACATCTATCATCTTTAATATATTGGAGCAGAAAGCATGTTAGGATAGACAAAGGTCTCCATTCTTTGTCCTTCCCACATTTATACACTTTTCCTGTAGAATCATTTTTAGGCACTGTTAGTTAGGTGCTGTTCAAAGTTGTGCTTCAAGTTATTTATGTCTCTACTCTGTACTAATTTGTTTCTACACCAGTTGTGGCCTGTATACATCCATACAAGTCTATGAAATGGTTGCTACCAATTTATGAGAAGTTAAATACAAAAAAATGAGAGAAATATTTAGAAACATTCTGGCAATTTGACAATGTCAAGCACATCCACAGTAGACTCCTCTCCTGAATAGGAGGTGGGTTATTTTGTGCGTGGTTTCCATTTTCAGTGTTCACAGTGGATCATGTAACAATAAGTGGGTGATTTTAATACTTCTTTTTGCAACAAATTAAAAATTATAGAAATGCCATAAGATCTCTTGTAATTCCACCATTCCTTCTACATATATTTTACTGAAAATTAAAGAGCTATGCCTTATTCACTTTTTTATTTAAGTATTTGTGTATATCAGCACGGATTTATAATTACTTATTATATGGAATGAATTATAAACAGTTTTCTTTATTCATTTTGAAGCTAAAATTCTTCCAAATTTTGTCAGTATAAAGCCAATGCATGTTTTTGTGACATGCATTTTTTATTTTTGTTCATAGTGAGACTGTTCAGATTCATGCTTTCTCTCCTCCATCTTGATATATCTCCGAGAAACACTGATTCTTTTTAAGAAGAATGTACACAGGAACTAATATCTAGGAACTTAATGTGCTCATTGCTATAAGTATTTTACTGCTGCCATACCATTTCTTGGAAAAATAAGTACATGGGCTTTCCTTTCTCTCCCTCCCTCTTTCTGTCTCGTTCTATGCACAATCTCTTACACATACACATCCTTATCTGTGTATGTGCAAGATATTGTTTTTGTGTGTTTATTTCCTCCTATCTATGTATGTATTATAAGACAGGAATACAAACCAATACTTCTAGGTATAGTCAAATATCACAAATTTTATTCCAAATATCTCCCTTTCCATATTTGTACCTAACTTTTGCATCAGTAAGAAACTTAGATCCCATTATTCGTAGTATGTGTAGCTATTTGCTCAGTCTCCTATGTGTCACCAAACTTCACCTGCTTCTTTCACTCTGCTGTGAGGCCATTCTCAGCAGGCCACTTAGCTGTCTGCTACTACACGGCTTTGCCTATCACTCTGAGCCATCCTCATCTGGACTGATAATACTTGCTATCCCTTCAATGCCCCTGCAGCCCTGTTCCAAAGTGATTATGACTTGGATCAGGGCTCCTCAGTGACTTTTGGTTGAACTGGAGGAATAAGGAAAAGAAGGAAGTTTAAAAAAGAATGGCAAAAGAGAGGGATGAAGAAAAGGCAATATGTGATAGTGTAGATGTTTATGAATTACACAGAAAAAAAGCATAAGAATCTAATAAGATACAAGCATTATTTATTTTATAATGTGTTTATCATATAGTCAAGACTGTCTAAATTTCCTTTAAATTTATAGCTCAATATTATTGGCAAATTGAAAAATAAAATGTATTTTAACTCTAATTTACATATAGTCAAAAATATTCATCTGGCATTTGGTCAACAAAAATTATACCTTTTGTAGTAGTAGTATTGAAGTAAGAATAATGGAAGCGATCTATTTCTTTTTATTGGTGCATTATGATTATACATAATAGAGGTATTCATTGTGACACGTTCATACATGGGTGCCGCAGTCCAGCTGCAGCAAAATAACCGGGGGGTGACGAACAACTTGTGTACTTTGATACAGCGGGAGTGGGAGCCGTTTATTGTAGGACAGGAGGGGTATTTATACATTCCACACAGCTTATCTTAATTAACATAAACTAGATACAGCAGTCAACCAATAAGGAATCTCCCCACTTAATGGCTTGCTGGCATTACTTCACAAACCACTCCCTCTGGCAAAATGCCAGGCACCATCCAGACTTGTTTACAGACTCTAACACATGGGTATAATGTAACATTTGTCAGTTTAATTCCCTAGTGTATTCTCTTCTCCTCCACCACTACCTTCACTCGGTGTCCTCCTTCAAGTCCACTGGTTTCTCTTCTAGTATCATGAGATCCCTGTTTATATTTTTTAAAATTTATTTTCTCTCAATCTTTCACATATGAAAGAATATATATGACTCATGACTTTCAGAATCTGACTAATTTCACTCAACATGATGTTCTTCAGTCTCTTCTATTTTCCTGAAAATGACATAATGCTGTTCTTTTTTTGTGGCTGAACAAAGCTTCATTGTGTGTATATCACATATTCTTTACCCATTCATCTGTTGATGGATGCCTAGGCTGGCTGTCTAACTTGGGCATTGAGAATTGTGCTACTATAAACATGGATATGCATGTACTGGTACAGTATACTGGTTTTAATTCTGTTGGAAAAATATCAAGGAGTGGTATATCTGGGTCCTATGGAAGTTCCACTTCTAGTCGTTTGAGGAAACCTCATACTTGTTTCCATTGTGATTGTGTTAATTATGAAATGAGGAAACAAAATATTCATAATGGTTTTATTTCCAAGTATAATCCCTTGTGTATTGAGTTGGGTTGTATAGCCAAAGTTGATGGTGAATTGATAAAAACCACTGTGTTTTATCCCTACAGGTGTCTGGGGTAATGAAGGATTCATTTGCAACTACTTTAAGGATGGCTTGTCTTGATATAATATGCTTGGTTTGCAATTTCTAAGCTTTTTTTTTGAAAATGCTGCCAAACTGAGCTGGCTTTGAATGTTGATTTATATTTAGAATTAATGGTGCCTAATCTCACTTACTCTGAAACTTTCTTCAAAATTCAAGTGTTGTGGTCATTATCTTTTACCTGATCTCACCTGAGTAGTTTACCCTGTAGGGCTCCCAATATCTCTTGAGTTTATAAACTTATCTGCTCATGTAACATGATTGATATCTTATAGAGGCTTATGTAGGGGTAGGTTTCTGAAAGTAGTTCTCCTATTTTAATGATGAAAATAAAATCTAGGATGAAAGGTAACTGAAGTTTAACAATACTCTCTGCCTCCATGTCTTTTTTCAAGTCTCACCACCACATGAATTGTTTCCCATGGGGATTTTTCTATTTTTCCTTCTTCACATGGCAGATGGTAATTTTTGATCCCCATTTTAGTGAAAAATTGGGCAACATACATTTGGAAAAAGAGGAAAGAAGGGGAAGAGAGAATGAAGGGAGACAACTAGGAGAAGAAAATTTGAGAAGTTTAAATATTCATAAGTGTTTTGGTTTATTGTTTTGCTTTGTTTTTGATGCTGGGGATTGAACCTAGGGCTGAATGCATTCAAATCATTCCTTCTATTACTGAGAAACACTCCATCCCCTGAATTCTGCTATGTTTTGGTAAAACATTGGACCTTATTATGCTTATTGTCCAAAATATTTATCTGTTTAGTATACTAACTGTATTCTTATCAAGCTGTGACAGATGAGTGGACACCTTTGTTGTCTGTGTAGAAATCTGCTTAATATATCTAAGAACAATCAAATTCTTTCCAACTATTAATTGGCTTAAATACATTTCTAAATTGTACAAGTATGTATTTATATTTATTGCCACTTGCTTGAGTAAAATTTTGGAAGTCCAGGAGTTACAATCTTACAAACCATTCAATTAAATTTGTGGTTCTAGAAGAGTTCTTGATTTTTTTTGGGGGGAGGGGTATTAGACATTGAACCTAGGAGCATTTACTGAGCCATATCTCCAGCCCTTTTTATGTTTCAGTTTGAAACAGGGTCTCATTAAATTGTTTAGGGCTTTGATAATTTACTGAGGCTAGCCTCCAACTTTCAGTCCTCCTGCCTCAGCCTCTGGAATTGCTGGGATTACAGGCATGTGCCAACACATTGGCTGTTTATGTTACTACAGCTCTGAAGTATAGTTTAAGGTCTGGTATTGTGATGCTCCTGCTTTACTTTTCTTGCTAAGGATTGCTTTAGCTATTCTGCTTCTCTTATTTTTCCAAATAATGTATTGGCACCAAAAATAGACTTGTAGACCAATGGCACACAATAGAGGACACAGAGACAAACCCATATAAATACAGTTATCTCATACTAGACAAGGATGCCAAAAACATTAACTGGAGAAAAGATAGCCTATTCAACAAATGGTGCTTGCAAAACAGGAAATTCATATGAAACAAAATGAAATTAAACCTTTTTCTCTCACCCTGCACAAAAACCAACTCAAAATGGATCAAAACTTAGGCACTAGAACAGAGACTCTGTGCCTAATAGAAGAAAAAATAGGCCCAAATCTTCACCACATTGGCCTAGAATCTGACTTCCTTCACAAGACTCCTAAAGTACAAGAAGCAAAATCAAGAATCAATAAATGGGACAGATTCAAATTAAAAAGCTTCTTCTTAGCAAAGGTAACAATCACTAATGTGAAGAGAGAGCCTACAGAATGGGATAAAATCTTTACCACATGCACCTCTGATAAAGCATTAATCTCTAGAATATATAAAGAACTTAAAAAAAACTTAACAACAAAGAAACAAATAACTAAATCAATAAATGGGCTAGTGAACTGAACAGATACTTCACATAAGAAGAAATATAATCAACAAATATATGAAAATGTATTCAACATCTCTATCAATTAGAGAAATGCAAATCAAAACTACTCTAAGATTTCATTTCACTCCTGTCAGAATGGCAATCATCTGAATACAGGCAACAATAAATGTTTGAGAGGATGTGGGACAAAAGGCACACTCATACATTGCTGGTGGGACTGCAAACTGGTGCAACCACTACGGAAAGCAGTATGGAGATTCCTCAGAGAACTGGGAATGGAACCACCATTTGACCCAACTATCCCACTCCTTGGTTTATACCCAAAGGACTTAAAATTAGCATACTACAGTAATGCAGCCACATCAATGTTTATAGCAACTCAATTCACAATAGCTAAACTATGAAACCAACCTAGGTGTCCTTCAATAGATGAATGGATTAAAAAATGTGGCATATATACTCAATAGAATATTACTCAGCTTTAAAGAAGAGTGAAATTATGGCATTTGCCAGTAAATGAATGGAGTTGGAGAATATCATGCTAAGCGAAATAAGCCAATCCCACAAAACCAGAGGCTGAATGTTTTCTCTAATATGCAGATGCTAATTCACAATAAGGTGATAGGTTGGCACTAGGGAAGAATAGAGTTATCTTAGATTAGGGAGAAGGAAGCAATGGGAGGGTAGGGATGAGGATGTGGGGATAGGAAAGATAGTAGAAGGAAACAGACATTATTACTTTAAGTATATATGTGACTACATGACCAATATGATTCTGCAACATGTACACTCAAAAAAATGAGAAATTATGTCCCATGTATGTATGATATATCAAAGTGCATAACTGCAATCTACTGTCATGTATAACTAATTAAATCAAATTAAAAATTGTTAAAAAAAGCAATATTTCCATTGGTTATTGTATCATTTATCTATCTTGAAGAGATAAAATTTTTGCAGACTAAAACCTTTTAGTAACGGATAATGCCTTAGTTCTGTTGCTATTAAGGCAGAATCTCAAAAGGCTTACTCCTAAATATTTCTTTGAAAACCACAATCACAAATTCCATTTATTATAGGCACTTGGTGAGTACTCTCCTGCCACTACAAATTGTCTTTTCAAGCAGAACATTGATTGGTAATGGTAGGAGGAAAATCTTCTTGAGCTTAAGTTGATAGAAAATGAAAAAAAAAATGTGTTTGTGGTAATTATCAGAAGAAGTCAAGATAGAAAAAATATACTATCAGAATATAAAAATAGATGTTTCACTGAATTGAAATACCTAGGTATTTTAAGCTAAAATTGTGGGTGTGTTTCTCTTTGTTGTTTTGATTTTGCTTGGAATTATTCAGAATATTGCCTCAATATTGAACTCTACGTGGTTAGTAAAGGTATGCATTTACAAAATAAAGAGATAAGAAATTAAAAGTTTTGTTCTACATTTGATTTTGAAGGAACCTAAAATGACCAAACAGTGGACAGCAACATTTCTTGTGTAAAACCATTCATAAAGAAAAAAAATATTCTTAAAATAGTGTGTGTCCACTATGTCTCCCAGCAACACCATTGGATTATGCGGAGTGTTCCAAAGTTGGAAGAAGGAGACCTGGGTTCTTATTCTGAATCTGCTAAAGTTACATAATCAGTGCAAGTCATGAGACCTCTTTCATCCTCATTTTTCACAACTTGAAAATCAAAATTAAAAATAACTATTTCCCTATCTAGCTACCATGGTGGTGTGAAGGTTGAATAAAAGAATGTGTGTGAAAGAGGCTAACAAATATTAATGCTCCACATGCATTATTGCCGTTAGTATGAAAAGCTGGTGTATTTAGAATTGTGGTTTTCAAACCTATTCAGTAGAAACCTGTTGTTTTTTTTTTAATAGCATCTTTACTATCCCTAGTGAAATTTATGGAGAAAAATAGTTTACCTGCATACATAATTTTCAAAGCAAGTTTTAACTACAATTCATATTAAATATTATATTATGTATGTATTAAATAATACAATAACTATAATATAAAAATGAAAATAAATTAAATGTTATGAGCTAGCATTGCTAAAACATGTTAACAAATTAACCATTGAAGCCCGTGGATTACTGAAAAACCTTGGAGAACACCATCAGATTGTGTACTCAATTCTGAAAACACGTGGAATGGGGCTGGAGGTATAGCACAGACTTCCCATATCCAAAGCTTTGGGTTCAAGACCACAAACACAAAGAGAGAACTAGCCAAAGTCACAAGACAATGCTGTATGCATTGATGTAATTCATGAAACAGTGAAAATCGCTTTAAATTACCGAACCAAGAAAATATGTCCCTTTCTCTATTTGCTAGAAAGTTCTACGGATATCAAATGATACAAAAACAAGTTCAATTTATTTGTAATGTATAGGATGATTCTAAACTAAAATAGTTTTAAATGAGCCTTTTCATTACCTGAAAATCTGGTGAGACATTCAACAGTTGTGTAGAATTGTCAAATAATTCTAAATTATATAGGTCTGTTGTACATTTTGTAGATTGTCTAGTATCTCTGATCACCATACACTCATGGCCAATAATCTTCTCTGAATAATATCAAAAACCAAAACCATAAACATTTCAAAAATTCATTATTAAAAAAATAGCACTATAATGGCAAATCATGACTCTTCAGACAATAATATGGAAATAATTTTCCAAATAGCAAGACTTAATTTTAGAAGACAGTAATATTTTGATAATGATGATGGTTCATTTTATTTAATAATTTTTACTTCATATGTGATTGAAATGCCAGTCAAATATATTTGAAAACTTTATTATATCTCAATTTTATTTTCAAAGTTCAACTTTTATAAAGTCCCAATATTATGGAATAATCCAACTGTCTACTATCCTAGACTCTTAATATTCAATTTGTCTTACACACAATTTACTCTCTCTCATACATCCTTGTATGATTCTTGTTGCTCAATGTCAGTTAATGAGTTTTCTCTGCCTTCTCTTGATTTTCTGTTTCTGATAAATACCTGCTAATTCAACATTCTTTCTCTATTTACAATAGGCACTTCTATGTCCGGATACAGGACACATGTTCAGGTTCTTTATCCTCAAATGAACTTTTATAATGCAGTAATCCCCCTTGTCTGTAGAAAATACATTCCAAGACCCCTGTAGATGTTTAAAACTGTAAATAACATGAGACCCTATAGCTTGATTTCCTTTTTCATCTTAGCTAAAGACTTAGTATATGCTCTG
This sequence comes from Ictidomys tridecemlineatus, assembly GCF_052094955.1. Classification (NCBI taxonomy): domain Eukaryota; kingdom Metazoa; phylum Chordata; class Mammalia; order Rodentia; family Sciuridae; genus Ictidomys; species Ictidomys tridecemlineatus. The sequence goes on from NC_135479.1 coordinate 120,442,652, forward strand.
ACCATAACTTTTATAGCTATGAAACAAGAAATTTAATTTTCTCTCTCCACAAATTTCTTCTGCATGGACAGAGCTTTTTTTTATTATTTTAAATGTAGAGCTTATCTCATGCTCTTTTTGCCCTTCCTTATTTTTTAAATTAATTTTTAATTTACATATGACAACAGAATACATTACAATTCTCATTACGCATATAGAGCACAATTTATCATATTTCTGTATACAAAGTATATTCACACATATTCATGTCTTCATGCATGTACTTTGGATAATAAAGTCCATCACATTCCACCATCATTTCTAACTCCATGCCCCCTCCCTTCCCTTCTCACTCCTCTGCCCTATCTAGAGTTCATCTATTTCTCCCTTGCTCCCCCTCCCTACCCCACTATGAGTCAACCTCCTTATATCAGTTAAAACATTTGGCATTTGGTTTTGATTTGGTTTTGATGTTGGCTAATTTCATTTAGCATGATAGTCTCCAATTCCATCCATTTACCTGCAAATGCCATGATTTTTTTCTCTTTTATTGCTGAGTAATATTCCATTGTGTATATATGCCACATTTTTTATCCATTCATCTATGCCCTTCCTTAGTAAGTCAAGAACTTTTGATTTTATTTTTTTACTTCAAAGAAGCATTTTGTGGTTTCCCTGACATATCCCCAGTTGCCAACCTCATGACTAGTGCATTTCAGGACCATTCTTAAGCAAAATAAGAGATCCTGAACACAGGTTTTGTGATACTAGTGGCAGACACTTGAGCTGATAACCAAGAAACTATTCAGTGACAAAGGAGCGGGGAGTGCATACAGTTTGCATACTTTGGACAAAGGGATGATTCACATCTGGCACAGAGTGGGATAGCATGATAATTTATCATGCCACTCAGAACTGAACACGATTTAAAATTTATGAATTGATTTTTTCTTGAAATTTCCATGTAATATTATCAGATAATGGGTATCTGAACTCAACAAAAGCAAAACCCACAGATAATGGAAAGACACTGTACTTTCTTTCATAAATTGTATTGATTTAAGCATTTAAGAATGTATTCTTGTATCATTTTTAAGGTTTCAGAGTGAAATCACCTTCAGTGCTGTGCAGTTAAGTTTCTTTAAGATCAGATGTTTTGTCCACAGCATTAGTTTTATGTTTTATAGATTTTTTCAAAGTTCCTCTTGTACCTTTAATCTCTTTTTTTTTTTTTTACATTAAAACAACAATGATAACAGAACATTCAGCAGTTCTTGGCATTCTCTGGGCTGATTCATGTATGTCTAGCCTTTCTCACAATGCCTATTCTGTGTGTAAACACCTATCTCAATCTCATTTCTACAAATCCCAAATTTGCCTCCAATGAAAATCAAATTGCCTTTCAGAACATGGCTGTTTTAGTCCATTTAGGGTGCTATGACAGAATGCCACACATTGGGTGGCCTACAAACAGTGGAATTTTATTTCTCCTAGTCCAAAAATCAAGGGATAACCATTATGTGTCTGGTGAGGACCCACTTCGTGCTTCAGGTCATCTTTCCATCAAATCCTTATGTGGGTTCAGGGGTGGGAGACTTCTATGAAAACTCATAACAGGGTACTAATATCATGAAACCTCCACCTTGATAACCTAGCCCCCTCCAAAAACCCCACTTCCAAATTCCATCACATTGGGGATGGTATTTAGCATATGAATTTTGAGGGAATGCACAGATTTAGTAAAAACTATAGCTGGATAGTCACCTTCACTAATTTTCTCAAGTAGATTTATGTCTCTGCATCAGTCTCTAATAAGCCAATATCACAACACTTCTTTTAATTAATTGCAGCGTCTTTTTCATGAGTTTATTTTCCTTTCTGGTTTAAGCTGTTTAAGGCTGATCAACAATCATTTTTTTTTTCACTTTTCTGAATCAATTTTTTAAAATCTGTTTCAACCAAATATAAAGTCTGATAAAGCAGACAATTAATAAGACATTATACTATGTAAATGAATTTAAAGTAGTGTTAGGTAAGTTGATAGGACTTCAAGATTAGTGGTCTTGCAAAGGTATTTAGCACCTTTCATTTTTTTCTTTTCTAACAAAATCAAGTGAGTCTCACCAAAAGGCTAATCTGGTTTACAGAGTACATGCGACATCTCCAATCTCCAGGTTGCACAATTTGTTGGATGTTAGTTAAATCATCTAATATTTTTAAAGAATGATCAGGCAACATAAAATTTCTAAGGAGGAAAAGTTAGGTGAATTTTCAATAAAGATTGACATATATATATATTTAAGTAATTGTATTTTATATATTAATTAATTAATAACTTATTAAACTTGCTAAGTCATGTTTTGGTGGTTTAAACATAACTTTTTTCCTACTATTTTTGGCTTTTAAAACTATTTAAAGATTACTATGTGTAGATACGGTTGCAGGCAAGACATGCCAAATATTTCTGAGATAAAAATTACCTTCATATTATTACTATTAGGAGGAAAAATAGGCTATAAGGGTCTGCTAAGAGCACTGTAGAAGGATGATGAGCCCACCATGTTAAGACATTCTTAATTCTCAGTGAATTGAAATCAGCTCTGGTTTCTCTGATCAGTATTCATGACAGCATATTATGGTCACCAAAGAACTATCTTAGCTCCAATTGTAACTATGTCAAAAACATTACGTTGCCACTGAAAATAATTGCAAGTTTTATAAATATAAAATTAACTCATTATACTGTCATCATCTTACAATGAGTGTGTTTTGTGATGTGTCCTTCTTGACAAGCTTAAGAACTTGAATTCAGACTGTTTTTTAAATTTCCTAGTAGGAGACTAGCCCTTTAAAGTTGACAAGAACATGTCAATATCTTATTTACTTTGATGTATGTATTTCACTATATCCTAGTTTATTGATATATATATATATATTTGAATTTATATACTTACATATATTACGTAACATGGACTTAGATATAAATACACAGATATTGCATAAATTCACACTACATATGCAATATCTATCTGTAACTTTTGAGGATGCCCTAGAAATACCAAGTTTACTACTTCTGAAAATTACTTACTATGACCAAGATATTTTAACCTTTAGATATGTTTAAATCTAAACCTCAATTAGACAGGAGATGATCTCTACATTTTTCAGCTCTGACTTTTCAGTACCTTCAACATAATACAGTACAAGCTTAATGTCAGGGAGCCATGAATGAATTATGGGTTTGTTTGAGCTATCACAAGGCAGGGAGGTTGCTTTTCTCAGAACTGTCGGTAAAATTCCACGATTAGAGCCTGGAGACTGCTCAGATTATGCTGATATCCTGCCCATTGGCTTAGACAGCCCTAGTTTCAAATGCAGCAGCTCAGAAGTAGGGGAGGTAGGCGTAACCTGCTAACACTCAATGTAGAAGATGTCTTTGCCATATTCTTCCTGTGTTTTCCTCAGGAAGTCTTTCACTGGGAATATCATTGGTGTTCCTACCTATTTAAATAAAGTTCAAGGGATCCATTTTTGGTTAGATCTAGTCTCCCTCAGAGTTGGATCACCCTACTTTGCCCCTGCTTTTCACTTATTTCTGTATCTTGTCTTTATTTCTTCAATTTCTCATACCTTTCATATTTCCAATCTGACTCACCACCCTGGTTCAGGGAAACTGAGTAAAATGACGCAGTAGCATGACAGTTTAATAAATAACTGTTGAACAAAGGTTGAGAAAAGCAATGGCTATGTTGTGGTGTAAGCTAATCAATAAAATCAGTAAGAGTGTAAGTTATCCGTTATAGATTAGTAAAAAATATATATATAGATATAGATATGATAAGTGACATAAGACAATTATTTACAAGAACTGTCATAGAGAGGCCTAAGACTCCATTTTGCTGCCTTCTATAAAACAAACTGTTATAGGAGCTGTTTCTAAGAAACTGAAATGAAAGCTGATTTCTTATAATATATTGTTTTCTGTACTTTGTACCTCACAAAATGTACTTAAACCAGAATATGGTGGTCTTAGTGACCCAAGACTTTGAAGTAGATTCTCAACCCCGATAACACCTGTCAAATTCAGGATATGGTTGTCTAACACCTGCTTGGATCCAAGATGTGGTTAACTGAGTTGCAAAGCTGACGGCTTTTTTCAAGCTTCTGTGATTGGCTTGCTTGCATGATGCTAAGGAAAGCCCCTGAGTTGTGGTTTTCATCTTTAAGTTCCCAGGATACAGGCCAGGAAGTTGCTGTCCTCCCACAGAGCTTGAGTCTCTACAGGTGGGTGACAGTCCCTGGCCAGGTAAATAAAGCTCTCTTTGATTTGAATTCAGACTTGGAGTGTTTTTTAAAGTGACTGCCCATAACAGTTAGATACCTCTGCAAGGACATTGGAGGGAAGAATTATTAATTTTATTATTAATTTAGTTAGAAATACCATGTTTGAATTTTTAGACAGTGCATTTACTAATATGATATTGTGGCTCAGTGGCAGAGCGCTTGCCTCGCACTTGTGAGGCACTGGGTTCAATCCTTGGCACCACAATAAATAAATAAATAAAGATTTTTTTTTTCATTTTTTTAAGTTGTAGTTGGACACAATGCCTTTATTTTATTTATTTATTTTTATGTGGTTCTGAGAGTTGAACTCAGCAGCTTGCTTGTAGCAGGCAAGCGCTCCACTGCTGAGCCACAACCTCAGCCCCAAAATAAAGATATTTTTTAAAAATTTTAAAAAGATAAAGAAAAAGAGGGGAAGTATGGGAGGTGAATGAGTTGAAAGGAGAAAGTAAAGAAGAAAGAAGAGATGGGACAGAGAACGTGAAAGAGAGCAAAAAGGGAGAGACAGGAATGGAAGGGGCTTGAAAGAAATGAACAGAACAGGAAGAAATGAAAAACAGGGAAGCAGGGTCCTTCCCTCAATATTCACTACATCATTATTCATTGAAATATGCATGTGTATTGAACAAAAGAGAAAAAGAGCACAAAAGAGAAAGGAAAAGAGAAGGTAACTGGAAAAAATGCTCTAGTCAATAAATGGCATTATAATAATCATTTCTCCATACGGAAAAATAAAATTAGACTGCGATTTTTTACACCTTATACACAAAAGATAGATTCCAGATGGAGTAAACATCTAAATGACTAGAAAGAAACTTTCAAACTTAAAAGCACCTCTAGAAAAATAATTTACAGCCTTAGAGTAGGTAAAATTTCTTTGAAAAACAAATACACATATACATTCATAGGGAAAAAAACCTATTTCATCACAGTCAAACAAAAAAATCAAAATCTCCATGGAACAAAATATCATAAATATTTTTTAAACTCAAGTACCAGGCATAATTTTAACATCTATAAAAGACAACAAATTTAGATCATTGGTTAGTTTTGGTACTTATAAATCAATATGAAATAAATAATTTTTAATATACAGAGGGAAGCAGAAGACAAAATCAAATAAAGACAGAAAAATACTGCATTACCAGCACTCAGAAAAAATACAAAGAGAATGATGATATACAATTTCATATATCTCAAATGTGAAAAAAACAACAGCTGTCCAATCATATCAAAATAATAAGCATTTAAAATAACTAGAAATCTCGTCCACTTCTGTTGGAAATACTAACTAGAGAGTGATCTGTAAATATCCAGTAAAGCTCAAAATATATGCACCCTACAACATGATAATTCTAGCCCTAAGTATATGCTTCAATGAAATTATTTTATACATGTATGTGTAAGTGAGCAAGTACACACATACAAGACTTTTAGTAAAGCATTTCCAATAATAAAAATAAGTACCTATCAAGAGGAGAATGGATTACTGCAATGTAGTAGCATCCTTTTCCAAATCAAAATAAATGAGCTAGATTATTTATAACACATGGAGAAATCTCAGTATAATATTGATAGATAGTTGCAGAGGATGTATACCCAAGCGTGTTTATGTATGTGTGTGTGTGTGTGTGTGTGTGTGTGTATACATATACATACATATATATGTATATACGTATAAAAACACACGTTTATACAGAAGCATCACATAAAAGGACACTTGCAGAGGCCATGCGAAGTCCAAGGACCATGTCACACATGAGAACATCAAGCAAGATATTTATTGTCAATAACAGGAGATATACCAACAAGGCTGTCCCTCTGTGGGTCCTCACAGAGCAGCTTTATAGCCCATAAGCGGAATCTCATAACTGCTTAGGAGTTTAAGCTGGGGTGGGTTCCATCTTTCAGCAGTCACGTTTCTTATGGGAAGTTAAGCAGCATTGCCTCAGAATGGAAACTTTGGAACCTCTAGATAGAATGGTTCCTGACCTAAAATGGCAAATCTGATGCCATTATTGATCTGATACCAATATTGATTTGCTACCAATATTCCTCCCTTTTGTTTTTATAGATAACGGGAGTAGGGATGATGGTCTTTCTTCTGTAGACTCTTCCTGCTGGTTAGGGGCAAAGAACCTCATTCCTGTAAAGTGGGTCAGGGAGGGCTTTAGTTGGAGGCAAAGTCTCTGGAGTCAGAGGAGTTGACCGTGAGACGTAGGTTTGGGTCTTGGGCTTCAGGGACTGGGAGTCCTTGTTGTAGCCTCCTCTGACTGAGAAGAGTCGTCTTAGGACTCAGCTTTGGAGGGTTAAAAGTCGAGATTTTGGAGATGTGCAAAGACACAGATCCTGTGGGGATTGCCATATAGTGAGATGGCTCCTGCAGTTTGAAATGGGAGCTATGGATCCAGTTTGGAATGCCCTCAAATTTGGCCGTGAAGGGGGTAGTTAAGATTACCTTGAATACTCCCTTCTATTTTGAGGTTAGTGAGGGAGAGGAGGTGTAATGGGGAGAGAAGAGGTCTCCTGGAGTCATAGGAGAGCATGAGGCCTTAGGATTAGGCAGCAGCTGACTAGCATAGGCCCATAGTAAATTTCTGAGATAGTGTAAAAGAGGGTCATTAGATTAGGTTGGGGGTGGCTTGGGAGCTAGAGTAGGAGGGAGCATGGGGCCACCGTACATTAGCTCAAATAAGGAAATATTTAGGAGTTTTCTTGGTAGGGCCCTAACCCTAAGTAGAGCTAGAGGGAGGAGTTTAAGCCAGTCTAAATGTAATTCTATTGATAGTTTAGTCAAGGTTGATTGTAGTATTTGATTGGTTCCTTCAACCTTTCTAGATGACTGAGGATGGTAGGGAATGTGAACATGCCAAGGAATGTTTAGGGCCTTTTTGGAGAAGTCCAGAGATTAAAGGTTTGAAATCCCTGAGGCTCTGAGGGGAAAGTGGGTATTGGGGTCATTAAAAAAAAAATAGCAAGCTGGGTACCATGGCACACCCCTGTAATCCCAGCAGCTCAGGAGGCTGAGGCAGGAGGATTGCAAGTTCAAAGCCACCCTCAGCAAAAAGTGAGGTTCCAAGCAATTCACTGACACCCTGACTCTAAATAAAAGAAGGCTGAGGATGTGGCTCAGTGGTAGAGTGCCCCTGATTTAAATCCCTAGTACCCAAAACAAAAAGAATGGCAAGTATTCTACAAAGTGAGTACAAAATCCATTTCAATCTTACAGACTGTTTTCTTTTGTTCAAGGAGATTGCTAAGATAAAATTTAAATATGACAAGTGTTGTCACTGTTACTAGTTCTTATAGTTTAGGCTTACTTATTGTGTAGTTGTGTATACTTTTAAAATTTAAGCTGTCATTAAAACACACTCTTGCCCCAAGACTACAATGCTAGGATCAATAGCAGAGCTAGAATCCCAAATAAGACTTTTTTCTAATTCTAAAACCCATGGTCATAATATACCATTCTGTCTCAACTAGATTTATTGCAAAAAATTTGTTAAATAATCAATGAGATTTCTCCTACTCCTTTTTTTCCCTTTCAGTTTACTACAGCCTTTTTTTAAAAAACATGTGCCCCCCTTGATTTTTTTAAATTTATTTACTCATTCTAATTTGTTGTACATGATATCAGAATTCATTTAAATTCATAGTACACATATAGAGCACAATTGTTCTTGTCTCTGTACACAAAGTAGAGTCACAACATTCGTGTCTTCTTTTAAAAAATAAAAGTCCATCTTTTACTGATACAGGTTAAGATGTTTTAGGGGGACAGAATCCAGCACTTCAGCTGAATTCTCCAAACTTAGGCAGCAGTTGAAAAGTTCTACCTGGCCTGAGGATGACTGAAAGTCAAAGATGTGTCTGAAAACCTCAATGAGAAGCAAGTTGAAGTCTGAGAGGTACAGGACCATGGTTTTGAAAAGGCACACCTGTCTTCCATTCTCCACTACTAAATGTGACTTCAGAGTACAGCAAAGCACAGGGAGGGTCTCTGTCCATGAAGACAACTTTAGAAGAGAGGGGCTGGGGCAGGTGAGCTGGAGGTGAGCTCAGATCCTCCACATGAGAAGCACCTTTCAGGGCCACAGGGACTCAGGTGCCCAACCCTGCAGCAGCCTCCTCACTCACACTACCCACACTTTCATGCTTCCCAGGCTCCCACTTTGTCCCTGCCTCTGAGACCCAAACACTAATGGGGAAGCCAAGGACAACGACATTTCCTGGGGACAACATCAGGGCCCCAGGTGATAGTCCTTTGGGCCGCACAGCACAAAGCAAACGATGGTGACTTCTGGCTCTTATTTTTCAAACTAACTTAAAAACCAAAAGCCTGGTGTGAAGCAGAGAGAAGGTGATACGACCACCGAGAGGATCCAGCTGGGGGACTCCTAAAGCCACAGCTTGGGCTTGACCACCTCCGGGGAGGGAGGCTGCAGTGGGAGAGCCTGAGGGCAGCTTTTGAATTCCAGGTGTTATCCTAACCCCTTATCACCCAAGGTACAGGGATGTTGCTTGTGGGTCTGTGCTGTCTCTGTCCTTGCTCCCCTGCCCTGAGACAGGGTTGCCTGTCAGGTTTGGGGACTGATCATACATGAAGTTCTGTCAGGATGTCAGTTTGGATTCCAGTGCAGCTACTTTCTGAAGCAAGTCCCCGACAATGTTGAGAGCTGAAATCCAGGCTGCAGCCCTCAGGGGGTCCCACTGTTGGAGCTATTCAGACCATATTTGAATGTCCCTGGTGTATACCAGCCACAGCTGGGTCCTAGATGCAATAAGGGAGTAGATGGCACAGAGCCTGTGGCTTGCACAGCTGTGCCTGTCCTTTCAGGTTCTATGGAGTGGTCATGGGCGTCCTGGGCTTCTCCTGCTTCTGCTGCAATTCCCACTGCAAATCTCTAGCTTCCTCCTTTAGTTGCTGAATGGATTCTAGGAGTTTCTCCTTTTCATCAAGTTCACTTTCCAGAAAGGTATTTCTTTCAATGGCTCCATTCAAGCGCTGCTCAACGTCTTCCAGAGACAAGATCCTGGCTCATTTTGCTCTTTCCACATCATCTTTTGCTTGCTCCAGCTCCCCGATGTATTTCTGCAGCTGATCTTTAATGAATTCGGTCATTCTCTAAGGTGTGATGTGTCAGTAGCCTTCAGAATGCTGCTTCTCAAACTTCTCCTTAATGGTTTCCAGCTCAAAGCCAAGGTGGTTGTTTCTGACAAAAGTTCTCTGTTCCTGGTTTTGTTCTGTGAAGCTGCTTCTCCAATTGGGTTCTTATTTTTGGTTTCCCTCTTGGAATTCTCTAAGTTCCTCCTGTGTAGTCTCTACCTTCTGCTTGTAGGTCATTGCCAAATATTTTCTAGTACCTTGCTTCTTCCTCCTCAGAGCCGAACGAAAGTCTTTCCTGAATCTTCCATTGTGAAAACAGGGAAGAGATCACTCTTCCTGTAGCATGGTCTTGAACTCAGGTTCCAAAGACGAGGTGGAAGGGGTCATAGGCAGCACAGCCTGGGTCCTTGGCTCTGCCTACGACATATTTTTTAGTTGTGAAAACTTATACTTCCAAGTGCTTTCATTTGGACATCTGTTTCAGCAGATAGAAATAAACACATGACTGTATTTCTTTCCTTTTTCTCCTCCTCCTCCTCCTCCTCCTCCTTCTTCTTCTTTGAGAAATTTCGTGAAGAAACTGAGATCTTTTTCATTGACTCTGTCTATAAACGCTTCTACCTAGAGGAGGTATTAGTTAAATAATTACTTAACTAATAAAAATATCCAGACATTTAGTGACTCAGTGTGCCTTGTGTACTATCTGATATTGGACGTGACCTCTGGTACTTGTCTCAGGAACTGTATATTTTAATGTCAGAGTGTATGCATTCTTTCCCAATAAATTCTTTTCCCTACTTCTTCCTTTTAGAAAGAGATTCCTCTTCCTGGCTGAAGGCCCATCTCGTAGGCTCCTATGCAGCCAAGCTGGCCTTGCCACCAGGCCCCGGTCAATGGGGAGAACCCAGGGGTATTGGTAGCACATTCTGTGTGGCTTCCTCAACAGGGAAACAACTACTCTCATTTTCCCCTTTTTCTCTTCTATTATCTAAAAATGATGAAACTGGCTCTTTTCTCTGAGATAGAATTCATGTCTTGAGGATTATAAAGCCACCTTGTCAACTCGGGACAATTTATTTACATGTGAGAGAATCAACTTCTAGCTTATTTCAGTCATTGTGCTCTTGCAACTCTTTATGATAGCAGGCCTTATCAAGTTTAGCTTGTCCCCTAATTGAAATAATTAATATTGACACTTAGATGTGGCAGAAGAGTAACTGATACTCAGATTGAAGACTTTGCCTGTGATCAAATAGGAAGGGACAGAGTGGAGTGTATTGTAGTGTTTGACAACAAAGCCTGGACCTTTATGTTGTTGTCCCAGGAAGGGGAAAGTCTGACCCAAAGGGTCATAAATACACCAATGTAATTGCAAAATGTTAGCCTCAAAGTGACTGCTGATTTAAACCTAGTACCCATGGAAGCCCCAATTATGAAATATTTGTTTGTTTTATATTTGTTTTGAAAGGTCTCAGACACAGTTTTAGGAAGAACTCCAGCAGCAGGTTTGGTGATTAAATCTAGTTTGTAGGTGATGAGGAGAATAAATTCTCCTCTCAGTCGTTCCATCACATTCACCCTGACAAGAAGCATAATATATTTTGTTACTCTAATGGGAAGTTAGTTCAAGAAGTTGCAGTTGTATTTCCTCTTTCCCAGTCTATGGCACATAAAGTATCAGCAGTGTATTAGGAAAGAGACTGATAGAATCGTTTTAATTTTCTCCGTGTCCTAATGAGGTAAGTATCAGACAGTAGAAGAGTTCACTAGCTTATGACCCAAACAATACCGACTACAGAATGTTTCCACATGGAGGTAAAAATATAATAAATCTAGGCCAGAAGAGCTATTTGGTTACCAAGCAGTGAATTGGAACCAAGGCAGCAATTCTCAGGAAAAGTATTTTGTTCTCGCAGCTGATTCAATTAAAATAAAACACATGAAAACATTAAATTCTCCTTTCCTGGGTGCCAGAGTTGCAGGAAGACTAAAGAGATACTTAACATGGGCAATATTTCAGTCATAAAAACTAATCTGCTTTGTTAGCAATGTGTTCAGGGAAAAATTCAAATGCACCAAGTACATTAGAGTGGCCCAGATGCACAGAAGTTTCCAGAAGCACAATACACACAGAAAGTTTCATTAGAAGGAGATTTCCTTTCTGTCAAAACTGCTATCATCAAATAAAAACAACAAAATATTTGAGAGGAAACTGGACTGTTAAGAAGGAAAACAGACACTTCTCTTTGCCAAGAAATATTGTTTACAAAGATGCTAAGCAAAATTAAAATTACTGTTTAAATTCTAATTCCTATTTTGAAAATTATATCTGAATAGCTATGTGTGTGCGTGTGTGTGTGTGTGTGTGTGTGTGTGTGTGTGTGTGTGTGTCTGTATGAATACAACTATGAAAACTGGGGCTGTCTGGGCATATGGGAACTCTATATCAGAGAGCAATTTCACTACAAGTTTTATTAAATGTCCTTTGTTAGAATTCTGAATATTTCTGTAAGATATAATGTTGAGGTTAGGAAGAACTAACAGGAAATAGAGTGTGAACTCTTTTTTAACAGTAATTGAAATAAAACTAACTGCACATTTTCAAAATGTGCAATTAAATAATGCACGATGTATGTAAGGACCTGTGAAGCCATCAATGTGATTAATGTACTGAATACCTAGCCTTCTTGCACCTCTACAGTGTCTCATTTGTGCATCTCTGCTCTAACCTTCAGGCAGCCAGTAATCTGCTCTCTATCTATGTAAATTACTTCATATTTCCTATAATTTAATATTAACTGGAATTATTAGTTATGTTTTCTTTTTGGTACCAAGCTAAATATATAACATTGCATATTCTCAGCAGTTTATTGCTGAGGTTTGTGTTTTGCCAGTTTGTTGATCTACTAAGCCTTAATTAACATTTTTATTAATACTTAGCTTCTGGGTTATTAAACATAAAGTGAACATGAACAGACATGTCTAGATCTTTGTTTTAGACACACGTTTTCATTTCTTCTGTGTAACTGACATGGAAAGAAGCACTGAGACAGTTCAGGAGTAGGAGATCAGCCAACCTTTATTTAGTAATTTGAGAAGCGATTGAGAACTGACATAGGTGTTAAAATCCATAGACATTTATAACAGTTATATAAAAATTATTACATATGTTCAAATGAATTAAATCAATGGAAGGTGCAAAAAAGATTCAATTTGAGCTCCTAGAAATGTAAATGATGTGTAAAATGAAAGCACTGATGAGATTAATGATATATTAGACATTATAAATGAAAAGATGAATAAACTTGAAGACAAAGGAAAAGAAATATGGAAAATGTAACACATCTAGAAATAATAATTTAAAAAAAATGAAAGAGCATGAACTAATTATGGGAAAACTTCAACAGTGTGAGCCGTGAAAGAGACCCGAAAAAAAGTCTCTTCAGTAAAAGCTGTGGTCTGTAGTAAAGGAATATCTAGCCCTTCTTCCAGATAATACATAAAATACTCGAAGGTAGCTATAAAGTTGCAAAAATATTCACTTATTAAATTATGTTCCCAGTGTTATCAAATTTAAGGCATAAAACCTTTACAAGTAAAATACTCATCTGTTCTCCTTTTTTTTTTTCTTTTTCTTTTTTAGGTTAAAAAGCTTTGACAATGATTCGGTGGTTTGTTAGTATTGCTTGTTTAACATATGTCTAACAAATTAACACAATGCATGACATGGAAACAGTGATCTAAATAAAATCACCAAAGTTTAACAAATATATCAAATTTATTTATTTAGTTTTAAATTGCTATAAATTTCTTTAGAATATAGATATCAATTATTATTTAACCGATTTCCCCAAACATTGAAACTCATTACCGATTTTATCAATAATGGTATGCAAGGTTTTTTTTTTCCAATTATGCTCCTTAAAAATGAATAGTCCTTGATAGATCAAAGAAAAAAATTTCCTGTCTTTATTTTTCCAACTTGCAACATGTGTCAATTGCACACTATGTTTCTATAGAGCTTCTACAGAGCTTCTGTGAATTGTCAGAAGCAAGTCCATATCATGTGCCTTGTGTTAACATCTAGTAAGCCCTCTTCTCATCTAGGGGGGTGTCCAGTTGGTTTTAATCTTGCCAAGATGATTTAATGTGAGTCCAGTCTGTAGTTCTGGCAGAGAAAAGAGAAAATTCATACAGTAACAATTTGGGGTGCCTTAGCATGACTGTCATAACACTTATTCAGTAAAATAACCCCACAGACTCTGAGGGGATGGGCTCAAGGGAGCCTCTCAAGTAGTTGTGAGTGCAGCAGTGCAGGATGTCTCTCTTCCTAGGAAAAGGGAGAGAAAATAGCAGCAACCACAGAATAATATCCACCACAAAAACCTGATTGTGAGAGGTTGTGGATATTCTTCAAATTCTTTCAAAGTGTTTTATCTGGGGGGAAAAATTAGGGACTATTTAGAAAATATACAGCAAAGGTCAAATTTTAAAGGAATAAAAGATAGTATGAGAATTATAAAATATACATATATTATATACCAAATGCTTTTTTCAACTAATACTTTATAAGATTTGATGACAATGTTAAGAAGAGTAATTTCAATTGAAGGAAACAAATAAAAGGAATATAAATGCCTTTTTTCCCCCTTGACTGGCAAGTGGAACATGACATAATTCATCAGGAGAGCTACTTTTACAATTCTTATAAATGAGTTTTATGATGATAGCAAATCAGAGATATGTGAGAAATATTATAATCTGAATCAAAATAATTTTACCATTAAAGTCTGGTGTAGTTTACTGATAACTTAAATTTATTGTGCTGTAAGCTCATAGAGATGAGAAACATATGTCAGTCAATAAACATTATGAAGAGTAAAAGAAAAACTTAGAAGTCACTGGAGAATAGTTCTTTAACCGTTTTCTTGGAGTGGCTATAAAACTCAATGTAATGAATCATTTAAGGGCAGAGAAAGAATATAAACGGAAAGGCATTATATTCTACCCAACAGCACCTTGAGAAGATCTAGCATGAATTTTTTTTAATAATAAGATTATTATTACATTGAAAGTTTACAGAGTAGGGACAGGCCTGAAGATACTGAATTATAGGAAGAAAACTGATGAGAAATAGCTAAGGGAATCAGAAGAGTGACAACAGTAATTGGATTGCTCTCATTGGCTATAAAATTAGAAGACACTTTGAAAGGGTAATAAACATATGAATTATGGTTTGAGAGATTCAGACTGGAAGTTATAACACAAACAGAAAAAAAGGACCTTGAGGTGAATATTAATCAAAATTGATCAAAGTTTTCTGTCATGCTTTTCCTTTTCTCTTATCAAAAAAAAATTTCATTTATAACTTTATGCTAAAATTTATGCCAGAGATTTAATCTGGTCAAATTCCATCTATGCTTCCTTCTGGTGCTTCTATCAGTTTCCCAAATAGAAAGACAAAGAAAACAGAACATCAAAAACTTCCCTGTTTTTTCATAATAAATATTTAATATATTTAATATATAATAATAAATATTTAATAATTGCATTTTGAAAAACAGGTGTAACAATTAATATATGTTTGAGTGTGGGCTGCTACACTTTATCAATTTGTTAAAGCAATTCAGTAATCTTTGTTTCTTATATTTTCCATTTCTGAAAATGATTTTAAATTATTACTATATTCCCCCCTTCTTTTTGAGTGGGTAATTCTAAGCAAAACTTGCTCTTAACACCTACATTAGTTGCTTATCCACAGCTTCCTTTGTGTCATGGCTTCAAAAAGTTGTGTGAGTGCACTCATGTATGACTTTCTTGGGTTAGGATCATGAAAGAATGCAGTTATCTGATTACAGGCTGGTCTGAAAATCTCCACAAAATGGTTGTCACTGGGCAATATTACAATAAGTACTCAATTTTTATAACATGTTTAAACCTCAAATCTGAGGAGATCACCCTCAAAATCCCCAAATGCTTATTTGTGTTCTACATATTTCTCACCTGCATCATTGATGAGCAGGAAAATAAATGAAGAATTTCATGATGTTATTTTATTGTAGGGATAGACATCCTCTGTGAGTTATACAAGTTTTTGGTAGAATATAGTAAAAGTGTCACATGACAAATATTTATAAGATTTTTCTTTATTTGAGGCCCAGAGGTATAAGGGTTGGAAAACATAACCATAACATCATAAATATTGTAGTAGGACAACATCATAAATATTGTAGTAGGAAAACAACAATGATATAGTGTAGTAAAAAGACTACAAGTGACCCCAGAGATGTCTGAGTAAACCTGGACAATTGGTTCACTCAGTGAGAATGTTCTGTGGTTTACAGCTGACGGTTCTAACCTCAGATACCTGTGAATTCCTCAGTAATGCTTCATGCCCAACATCACCCAGTGACGTAAGAAGTTCTTCTCTCACCTTTGTGAGGACTCTGTTTAGAATATTGGTTTCCATCATGAATGATCATCTGAGAGTAACCAATATTGTGCTCATATAGTTCAACTAGGATCTAATTTAGTGTCTCATACTCTGTCATAATCAAATCTCTTTCATGGAGGAAAAAAAAAAAAGAACAGAAGGAGGGTCAGACAAACTGTAGGAGATCTGAACTATCAATATTTTATTAGCATATTGTGAACTCTTCCATTTAAACTATGAACAAGTGGTATTGCCCATGAGGGATAACAAATAACATTACCCAGAGATTTTGAAATCAATACAACTTGGTGAACTGTGGCTTTCTACAAACTTGAGCCATATACTTTTACA
This sequence comes from Ictidomys tridecemlineatus, assembly GCF_052094955.1. NCBI lineage: Eukaryota > Metazoa > Chordata > Mammalia > Rodentia > Sciuridae > Ictidomys > Ictidomys tridecemlineatus. Next base: position 120,458,866 of record NC_135479.1, read on the forward strand.
ATGAAGTGTGTCATGTTGATCTTCCATGTCATTCAATATGGTTCTTTAAAGGAAGGACATTTATTGTCCCCATTTAGGCAATAAAGCTAAATCATTTTCTTAAGTTTGTAAGCAAATATTTTAGAAAGAATAATTATCTCAAGAACTTTTCTAGGGGAAAAAGGATAAATACAAATTTTTAAAAAGTTTCCTTCTAGAGATACACATCACCATTTTTTGAGATAACCAATTAAACCACAGCCAAATACTTTATTAATTTGTTCAGTATTTACCATTGCACCATTACTTGATTTCTTCTAGGTAATAATAATAGAAGAATAAAAACATAATCGATGAAGTCATGGGGCTTACATTTTATATTTGGAAGCAGGTATTGAATAAAAGAAATGACAACAGTATGCAAGAATTTGGTTAACTTTAATTACTAAGGAGAAAAATTTGGATAGAAGCATAAAACTTATTAATGTAGGAATGAATGTCCAAATTTAGAGAAAGAGGGGAGGACATGGCCCACTGAAAATATGACATTTTGCATAAAGAAACAAAATCAATGAAGGCATAGGCCATACAGATATCAGGACGGGACATTTCAGACAGAAAATAGAAATCCAAGCAGGAAAAGAAGAAAGCCTGGGTTAAAACAACAACAACGAAAACAAAAGCAATGTAAAAGAGATTTGAGTTTTGTACATACTTTAAAATGCAGCCCAAACAGATCAAGCATGGAGTACATACAAAGTACAGTAGTCTGAAACAGCATCAAATTTATTCGGCCTCCATATCAAGAAAAAACTGAAGTGTTGTCAACCAATAGAAGAAATATTGAGAAAGAAGCAGGTTATAAGAGATATCAGATACTATCAACAAGAACAAATTTTCAGGATTAAAGAATGTTCAAGAAAGAATGTAGAGAAATTGGAACAGTAGAATGGACTATGTCTTTGGGGATTTTTACTATAAAAGAAAAGAAAAGGCTAGAACCCAAACTAGAAATTGGAAGGAGGTTCAGGTTATGCTTTGTTATCTTCTAGAATGGGAGATATAACTGAAAATGTGTTTGCAAACATAATGTCCTACAGATAGTTAAAAATGATAATGTAGATAACAAGTGGAAAAACTTCTGGACCACCATGCCTAATTCAGTTTTTAGAATAAAAAAACTGCCATGATATATATTCAAGATATTAATTATAGAGTTTATAGTACATACTTATAAAATTATTATAATTTATTATAGTATTTTATCTTTTAGTATTCATCATAATTACAGTTTAGTTTAACTTCCACAAAAATTTGAATAATAATATTAATGTTCAAAAAGTAGCTTTGTATTAAAATAAAATTAGCAGTAAATTCAAAGAAGCTAGAAAATTTTCAGAATCTATTCATTGCCCTATTATGTTTTATTTAGGAAGCAACTGCAGACTAAATAACTTTGAATGGCTAATTATCCACCTAAAATCTTTCCTATGTTCTGACTTAGAAAGCAAAATCAAAAATGAGAAATTTTATTGACTAAAAGATCTCCATATTTGGATTCATAGGACCTACTTAATGTCATAAATCAGGCAGATTAAGCCTATTATTATGTAGTAATAACATAAATTATGAGTGTCTTGTTACAAAATTAGTTTATCCTTTACTGTCATAATATATGATTTGTGAGTTGACAATGGCTATTTTACCTGTTGCAGTCACTTGGAGCAGGTTACCAAGGATGCATCCAGAACATGTTTCCACAATCACACTGAAGAAACTGAAACAATGTTTCATACTATCAATTCAGTGATCTCTTCCTGGAAGCAATACTCCAAAGAAAATCGAAATGTTCAAATGTTGAGCAAGTGTGTATTTCTCCATCTAATATGCCAGCTTGAGTTTTATAAAGCTCCTGTAATGAATAACAAACCCATTCTCTTATCAGATAGAAGAACTCATCTAATAAATGGATTGCAATAATCTATTTAACAAAAATTTGTATTTCTTGGTAAGTTTCTCTCAACTCTCTCTCTCCATTAGCACCTAGGTAGTGCTGGGATGCTAAGTATATAAAATTTGTTGGCAGAATCATGGGAATTTAATGATTTTTTTTGGAATAAGTTTTATGAAAATCTTTCTTTAAGTTTGGATCTGATTCTATTTATTATGTGACATCAGTAAATGGAGTGATGCACAGTGGCATTAGATAGGGCTACATGAAAACCTAATGCAACACTTAGCAATTTAAAAGATCATACACTTATTATCTCATAATTTATGTTTGTACAAGTCTGGAATGTCTTATCAGAGCCCTCTGCATCGAGGTCTCTGATAAACCTGCAGTGGAGTGATGACTGAAGCTGTGGTAAATGAAGACTCATCTGGGGGAAAGGCCCGATGATAAGCTCATACGTGTGAGTTTGGGTATAATTATATTCCTCAAAAGCTATTCTTTAACTGTTCTCCGGCAAGGGACCAAAGATGTCTCTCAGTTCCCTACCACTAAAATCTCATCAGATTGCTTTCTCAGGGCAAGTGCATGAGAAGAATAACAAAGGGAGGGTCAGACACACAGAAAGAGAGAGACAGATCAATTTAAAAATCTGTCTTCAGTAACCTCACCTTGAAAGTGATACCACCTTATTTTATCAACTTCTATTTGTTAAAAGCACTGCATTAAGTCCAGAACATACAAAAGGCTAAAGGATGATAAGGGCTTGGATACCTGGAGATGGACATTGAGAGTCATTTTAGAAGACTATGTGTGACTGCAGGTATGGCTCAGTGGGCACGATGTGTATGCTTATCATGCATGAGACCCCAAGTTCCATCTCCAGAACGAAAAAGAAGAAAAAAGAAAAGCCTATCTACCAGAGGGACCATTAAAGTCTTCACAGATTTTATTATTCAAAGAAGTTTATTCTTTTAGGTCACTTGAGCAAACCAAGACAATAAAGGAAAGTGGGAAGGTTGTCTTGTATAATTAAAATATTAAAAGCCAGAAACAATTTTAATTGATTTTTAAACATTACTAGGTATATTCATAGAAAAATCATTTTAGTTTTTAATCGGGTAGAAAGACAAAAATCAATATCATAGTCTTAAAAACTAACATTTTCTTCTGTGTAACCCAATTTTAGATTAATACTTAAAATTAACTGCTTATACTTAGTAAGACAATATGGTGATTCCAATCTAATGCAAACTTGTGGCTGGTCTAAGAAATATGAATACTTGGTGGGATTGTAAATTAGTATAACTACTATAGAAATTAGTATGAAGGTTTTTCAAAAGGCTAGGCATGGAACCATCATATGACCCAGTTATACCACTCCTTAATACTTACCCTAAAGAATTAATCATACAGTGGAGATACAAGCATACCCATGTTTGTAGCAGCATAATTCACAATAGCCCAACTATGGAACCAGCTTAGGTATCCATCAATGAACAAATTAATAAAGAAAATGTGGTATATACACACAATGGAATTTTATTCAGCCATAAAGAAAAGTAAAATTATGTTATTTGCAGGAAAATAAATGAAATTTGAGAACATTATGTTAAGTGAAATAAGCCAAACTCTGGTCATATATTTTCTCTCATATTTTGAAGCAAGGGAGGTAAAAGGAAAATAAAGTTGGGGAAGATTTCATGAAAAATGAAGGGAGATTAGTAGAATAGAGGGAGATGGGGAGGGAGGGTGTAAATGCTGGGAAATGATATTGGCTAAATTCTATTGCCATATTGCATGCATGTACAAATATGTAACAACAAGTCACACCATTATGTACAACTATAATGCACCAATAAAATAATGTGTAACTATAATTCACCAATAAAAAAGTATAAATACCAATTATGCTTCTACATTATCATTAATGACAGTGCAAGAATTTTGCATTTTTTTTTTAAGAAATTTCCAGTGAAAGTACAATGCAAAATGTTACCTGAGACAAGATTAGGTTGTCTCTGGGTGCAGTGGCTCTGGAGGCTGAGGCAGGAGCATTGCGAGTTCAAAGACAGTCTCAGCAATAGTGACACTAGGCAACTTATGAGACCCTGTCTGTAAATAAAAATGCAAAATAGGGCTGGGGATGTGGCTCAGTGATCAAGTGGCCCTGAGTTCAATACACAGTACCCTCCCAAAAAATAACTATATTTTCATAATTAGATCTATGGAAAAAATGGATTAATATACATTGATATAATCCTGTTTTGTAGCAACTCTCTTATCTACTAGTATATTTTCTCATCTAGAAAATATTTATTGAGCACTTAGTAAAGACAGTGATCTTGGTTTAGAATTATAGTAGTGACAAAGCTAAGCTTTGATTAGTAGTAGTGTGTTTATTAAGACAAGAAAATGAAAATAAATAAAGATAAATTTGTTGATAAATTTTGAAGAATGTTTTGGTATTGAAAATCCATATGCTATGGAAATGAATAGCAGAATCACTTCCAATTCTAACCTAATTATAATATCAATAAAGCTTCAAGGGCTGTGTCAGAGATAAAGGTCAAGGAGGACTATGGTAGAGAGTAAAGAAATAGATATTGCCCAACTCAGCAGTCTCCTTTGATCTGTATTGTCTTAATTGTATTTTTATGTCAAAATGAAATACTACCATTTTATTCACCACAAAGTTGTTTTCTTATACTCCAGAGACTGATAGCAAAAATATTACATTATTACTTTGATTCATTTCTACTCACACATTTGAAATTAAGCAACATTAAATGTAAAACATCTGGTAATTTTTAAGATATGTTATAATAAAGGTTAGACTTTAGTTCAAACTTCTGAATTTACTCTAATTCCAAACATTTTTGGAGTTGCCAATATACCAACATTTATGAGTTGTCAATACCTTTAAAGGTATTTTGTTCTTCTCAACTTCTGTCACTGCAGTGATCATTTATCTTTTCATGAAAAAATATCTAGAGAAACATAATTAGCTGTTGGCAATTGATCCTTTTCTGTTCTCAATGAGAACGTGGGTCAACAGTTCATTCCCTGTGAAGTATAATTTTTTTTTTCAAGCAGCAGTCCATAACCGTTTCTGCTGTTTCTTTGGCCTCAGCATATTGTTTAACCTTGAGGTTAGCTGTTGAGAGTCAGCATCAATGTGTAAATGCTCTGTTTTGCAATTCAGAGGTGATATAAAAATATCTTGCTCTGCAGATTGCATTAAATTTTAGTGAAAATGAAAATGTTGTTTTACATATCTATCCCTGGAGCTCTATGAAGGATCTCATTGGATTCTATTATTTATTGCTACAATCAGACAATCATGAAGGCAGATGGTGCAGCTTTTAACCAAAGAATCATAATACCATAAAAATCTGGTCAACATACAAGTTTTTATATCATGTGCAGGTTGGGGAGGAAAAATAGTATCTCTGAAACATCTAAGTAGATATCAATAAATATTGAGAGACTACATAACTAAGTGAGATGATTCATGCAATTAACATCGGAGGCACTGCTCTTAGGAAAGAAGGCATTTGCAATTCACTGCAGGTGAAACTCACTCTGACTTTCCAAAGGCCAAAGGAAAAACTATGATCTGCAAATTCCCTTTCTTTGTCTCAAGGGAAATTTTTTTAAATACTTTAATTGGAATTCCTTATTTCTTTTGGTGGGAACAACAGACAATTGCAAACATAGCCAGAAAAGTTTCAACTGTTACAGAACCAGTTTTTGATAAATGACCAAAAGACTCTGTGGACATAGCAAGGACATTCTTAGAGCTACAGGAGTTGCTCTGAAGAAGGCAACCTGGGTAACATCCAGAAGCTGCATTTATCAGAGGTGTTGAACTTGCTTCGGTGTCAGCATCTTTGTTAATCAGGGCACAGAGGGTAATGGGAGAAAGTGGCATTCCATGGTCAGGATTTTAGGGAGTAGGAAAAAGTTAATGAGGGCATCTCTGAAAAGAATACTCCTCTCTTCTAGGACTTATTTGGCATTCCTTGGCAGACTATCTAGTATTTTCTATCAGATTTCTTCTTATTTCACATTCTTCTCATTCCTTTTTCTTTCATCAATATATTTCTCATTTTTTTTCTCCTTAAAATAGATGTTGGTTTAAAATTGATATTTGTTTCGTATTAGTTGAATAAGTCATCACATTAATGGATCTGTTTTTTTTTTTTAAATTTTACTTTTTTGGTTCCAGGGATTAAACTCTGGAATACTTAACTACTGAGCCACATCCACAGCCCTTTTTTTATATATTTTATTCAGAGACAGAGTCTCATTAAGTTGCTTAGAGCCTCACTAAGATGCTGAGGCTGGCTTTTGACTAGCAATCCTCCTGCCTCAGCCTCCTGAGCTGCTGGGATTACAGATGTGCACCACCATGCTTGACAATGGCTCTTGATTTTAAGACAAACTAGTTGTATTTCTTTCATTCAGAACCTCTTCCCCAAACTTAATTACATTTTGTTTAGATTTGTGTTTGTAGTTTGTGATTTTTTTTTTCTGAGGGTCAGCAGTCTTAGATACACATACAGAGTCTTTTGCACTAGAAGCTACAAGTAAGGCATAAAATTAAACATTTTATATAATCTTTTATTCTTAATTTTAGAAGGTTATAAAAAGATTATCTCAAAACACTTAACTTCCCTTCTTCCTTTTTGAAAAAATAAATATATAATGCAAGGGGGAAAAAAAAGAAAATGAATTTAAAAGCCTTTAGAATAAATACTAGCAGGTCCATTAATTTAAAACAGTATTTTCTATCCGATTTGTGTTTTCTCCATACATATCATGCAGTGCTTTTGATTGGAAAGGTGTCTCTTACGGACACAAAAAGATATGCCAAAATATGTGTAGTGATTTGAACCATGTCCCCTCAAATTTCCCATCTCCAAAGAAACTCAGAATGTGACCTTGATTGAAATAGGGTCCTTGCAGATGTAATCAAATTTGGATGAGATCAGTGGTTTAGACAAGACCTTGTATCCAATGTCTGGAATTTTCATAGAATTATAAAAGGACACACAGAGAAGAAAGCCATGTCAAAATGGAGGCAGAGATCAGAATGATGTAGCTACAAGGTACAGAAAGGTCAGGACTCTAGGAGTCACCAGCATCTAGGAGAAGCAAGAGGGGATTCTTCTTTGGAGGATTCTTAGAGAGAACAGGCCTGCTGACAACTTGACTTAAGATTTCTAGCTTCCAGAACCATGAGAAAATAAATTTCTGTTGTTTCAAGCCACCAAGTTTTGTGATATTTTGGCATGAAAGACCTAGAAAACCATGAAATGTGTTCTGCAGGCTGTCTTGTTAATTCTTTGGAATCTATAGAAACTGCTCATTATCACCCTCCTATCTTCTACACAATACAAGTTTATGGATTTTTCGGACCGCTCCAGTCTTCTTAAACTGCACTTTTTTTTTGCATCAATAACATTTGCAACTTAGTCCATTGATTTATAAATATTGCTTTATAAATTGTTTCCACCAACTAAACTATGAAATTGCCATGATATGAATTATATTATTTGGCATATATGGAGACTTAATCAATAAGTGTTTCAAGAAAAATAAAAGAACATATCGAGAGCAATGGAGGAAGTAAACAGGAGGGAGATTAGACAGTAAAGGAGAGAAGAAAAGATGAAAGAAGACACAGACATTTTATGATGAGAACTTTAGTTAAGGTATTATTTGACTTGGGAAATGTAAGAACAGCTTGCAGAGAGAAGACTTCCCGCAAGGAATGAACGAGAAAAAAGTACAGTGGTGAGTAGAGAGATGGAATTTTGTTAACAACAGCAAATGTTATTGATGGCTGTTCATGTGCAAGGTGTCGTGTTATGTACTAGTCATAAATCGTCGTCCTTAAACCTAGCAACACACTTTCAAGGCACCAGTAGGTGTTATTACTGCACTCAAAGGGAGTCAAAATGTGTTCAAAATCCTAAATGTGGGAAATGGCAGGATGGTTTATTCAAATGGAGGAACCTTGGGAATTCATAGCCATTTTCTCAGGCCTTCAGAAACATTTTCCTAACCTTAAGAAACACTTAGTTTCTATGGTCTTCTCCTTGATCCCTCTTAGGCATCTTGACCTTCTCTTGTCTGTTTCTGGGCAACCTTTCTCTTCATCCAGCTTTCCTCCCAGATTCTCAATTGCTTTCCGATTTTCACTGCCAGCAGGATACAGCCTTCCTCATGGACATCAAATGCGAGCAGGAATTTAACTGCATCCCAAGTCAGTCCCGTCTGTAATCATAGCATCTCATTTCCCTTCCAAATCTGATGTTTGTAAATGGCAGGACACTAATATTAAAACAGTAGCACCAGCAACAGCCACATAATAATATAAAACAAAAAATTAACATTAAAAACAGGCCAAAATTTTTCACACCATCAGGAGTTTTCTGTACTCTTTTTACAAATGTAAATACTGTTAATTTTTGTTTTCACATTTGACTTCCTGAAGACTTACAGAGAATTTATCCACCTCAGAAAGTGCTAAATGACAAGCCCAAATTAATTTTAACCATATGTTAACACAATACTGTTATTTTATAATGATAACCTAAACTGTACATGAATCATATCTGGAAGTGAAAACTATATTTAGACTGAAAGAGTATTTAAATAACACAGATTCATTGAAGGTAAAACACTACAGTCCATGAGCCAGAAACAGGAAGGCAAAAATAGGCAGCCTTTTTTTGTTACTTTAAAGTCTGTATTCAACCTCATTTACTTAGGCAAATTGTTTTTAATCTGTTACACAGTGTCTTAAATCCAAAGGGTATGATGAGATTCTGGCTAACTCACAGTAGATACTACCATCTCTGAATGTATTTTTCAGGAATAACTTCAACTTTTCCAAGCATAAGTGTAAATCTAATTTACATTTTGAAAGTGATTGAACTCTCTGGAAACTGAGATGTTATTTTTCATTATGGTTGGACCCATGTCAAGCACTTTCCAGGAAGTTTATGATGATAGCCCTTCCTTTGTAAGCAGCTCTTATGGTTAATCAGTAGTACATTGAGGGAGATTTCATTTCTACTTAAAGTTCAGTTATGGAAATAAGCATAGTGGTCAGAGAGCAGACAATCAACTCTCATATAAAAATTTAAAACAGAAGTAAGCTAAAAGAAAATGTTTATTGCTTATTTGCATTTTTCGAAGGCACATACTACAGTTTTGCTGTGTCACTTATTATGAAACTTAATAATTAGATGCAGTGTGATTAACATCTAAGTCAATAAAATGCAACCAGCTTTGCTGAAGAGAGGTTTAAATAGTGTTGTAATTTTAAGTATGAAGCACGTTATTTCCTTAGAGTATCTTGATAATCTATTTTTCTTTATTCATGGTTTCAGAAATCCCTAATTTTTTTTAAAAAAGATGGTATTCTTCAATTAATTAAAGATCTTGAAGGTATTGAGTATGAATAACAATACATTTATTAAATCATATTTTATTGTCAAAAGCTTTTTATATATGAACCTTCTATTGATCAATTTTTAAGATTAGGTATTTTGCAAAGGCCCTTTTTATTTCTGTATTTATTGGTGAAATGAAAATGAAGAACACAGATTTTGCCTTCTAGACACAAAACTGTACTCAAAACACAAATTAGAGGGGCTGGGGCGGGGGCTCAGTTGTAGCACACTTGCCTGACATTTATGAGGCACTGAGCTTGATTCTCAGTACCACATATAAATAAATAAAATAAAGGTCTATCAACAACTAAAAAAAAATTAAAAAAAAATTACACATCATTAAAATTAATGATATCCATTTATCAAAACATCATTAATATGTGAAAGTGAAGCCACAGAGTAGGAGAAAATGCACATAATAGGAAAACACTTGTATTTAAGCACTTTGAGATGTCAAGATAAAAGATAAAACAATAAAAATAATAGACATACTATTTGAAGAGGAGCTTCATAAAAAAGATATAAATGTTCAATAAACATAAAGATACTCATTACTTAACAGAAAATTAAAGTTAAAAGCACAATAATATACAAAAACTAATTCATGTGTTGGTGATTGTTTTATAAATTAAACACATACAGTCCCATTGTGAAAATGAATTGGTATAATACTTTGGAAACATGATTATTATATTCTACTAAAGCACACCAAATTGCTCAACAATTCCACTCCTAGGTACATATGCCTAGGATAAATAGATTTGTATGTGAAAAAAATGATATTCAAGAATGTATATAGCAGTACCATGAATGATAGCACAAAGTTTTGGGCAACTGAAATGCCCAGCAAGAATATAAAGGATAAGTTGTGATTTATGCCTACAAATGAGATATTGTGTAGTTATAAGAATGAGCAACACTATTGCAACATAGGAATATAGTAAATATTATGAATATAACATTGAGTAAAAGAAAACAAGAAGAAAGGAAAACATATTGTATGTGAATGGCAATGCTCTGTTTCTTGGTCTGGATGCTGTTTACATGAGTGTGTTCACATTGTAACAATTCATTGTGGTTATGATTTACATACTTCTGTGTAATTTATGCTTCAATTAAAATTTAATGTTGAGAGTAAATTTAAAGAAGGATATATCTGCAACAAAAATTAAGTAGCAACGATATCTCAGGAAGAATAATAAGCATAGTAGAAAAATTAATTTAAGATAAATGTTAAGAAACAATTGGGATAATTTATGATATGATAATGAGATCAAAACCTCTTTGAGGAAAAAGACCCCCTCCTTTTTTTTTTTTTTTTTTTTGGTAAATGACCTGTTCAGTAAAGAAGCAGAAATACCTCATGGTAGGTCACACATGGGAGTTAAGCATATCCAAAAAGAATTCTAATGCCAAACTTTAAGCTATATGAGTTTAAGCAAAGAACCATTTATGTCTTAATGAAATGGAGAAAATAATATTTGTCAAAAGATTGTGGTAGAGCTGGGCAAGGTGGCACACATGCCTGTGATCCAGGCTGAGACAGGAGGATAATGAGTTAAAGTCCAGCCTCAGCAACAGTGAGGTGCTAAGCAACTAAGCAACTCAGTGAGATCCTGTCTCTAATTAAAATACAAAATAGGGCTGGGGATGGGCTCCATGGTTGAGTGCCCCTGAGTTCAATCCCCAGTATATATATAAAGACTGTGGTAAAGATTAGAGATGACCTACTACAGCACAAACAGGAGGGTTTTGTTGTTGTTGTTGTTATAGATTCCAGACTATGATCATAGTTATATAACTAAAGAAATTATAAAAATATTACTGAATCAGTTTCATTGCCTCTTGCAAAGTTCATCATTTTAAGTAAGTAGATTTTGGAAAACAAGCACTAAAAAGCTAGTCATTTTACTTACGGTTATGGTGAAATAAGTAGGAGTGAATGATAGGCACTTGCACTATAATGTAAATGAATTCCTGAAAATCCGTGTGTGAAGTCTATGTAAGCAAAGCAAGGCTTATTAATAAGAAAATAAATAAGTATGATAGAAGATGCCACTCACAATGGTAAGGAGAATTTATAATATTCTCATTGTCTAAATTGATTTAAACAATTACAGATTCCCAAAAACTTTTTAAATAAATAACTAGAATATATATATATATATATATATAATATAGATAAATAAATATATATAATATAAATAAATAAATGTAGAATATATATATTATATATGTGTGTGTGTGTGTGTTATCTTAAGAAATTAAAGACAAAATCTTTATCCTGTACTATTTATATCAATAATGATGGTTCTGCTATTTTATTGTAAAAGCAGCCATAGACCATATGTAAATAAGCAGATGTCCCTGTTTTCCAGTAAAACTTCATTTGCAAAAAAAAAAAAAACAGGAAATAAAATGTATTTGGCTCCCATTGTACTGACCCCTGCCCTAGAGTATTATGGTTACATAGCTGAAGCTGGATGGCTGCCATTTTGGGGTGTAGGCCATTTGATAGACAGGATGGAATATGAAAAAGATAATGTCTGCTGTCTTAAGGACCATTACAAGAAGTAGCACCTATCGCTTTGGCTCATTTTGTACTGGAAACTATAGCTGCAATAAAAGCTAGGAAATATAATTTTCTTGGTCAGATTCATGCCTGCTGCAATTCTATTGATGTTGAAAAAGAGCAGAATGAATTTTGGTGGAAATAAAATACTCTTCCATTAGGAAAAAACTGATGTTTTTAGCATGATGGAATTCCAGTATTCAGTTTTCTACCTTACTAAATGAAATATTTTATATATCTTAACCTCTTGTGTCTTTGACATCCTCATCCATAAATTGAGGATAATAATAGAATCTACCTTATAAATTTATGGCAAACATTATATGTTAGCACACTTAAAGTGCACTGAGTATTTCTAGGCAATGCCTCAGAATTACCTTCATATCTTTAGAGGCAATGTGAAATTTCTATTTACAGGTTCAGCATCCATTACCTGAACTGCTTGGGAACAAAAAGTTTCAGATTTAATTTTTTAAAAAAATTTTGGCATATTTTTCTATACATAATAAGATATCTTGGGAATGAAATGCAAGTATGAGCATGAAATTTACTTATATTTCATATGCACCTTATACAGAATCTGATAGTAATTTTATGCCATATTTTTAGTGTGCCAGAACTTTGAATGTCTCCCGCCACAAGAGGCCAAATGTGAAATTTTCTATGTGTTGATCATGTTGGAAGTCCAAAAGCTTTGAATTTTGGACCATCTGAATTTTGGAGTTTTACACTATGTGGCTGCTCAACCTGTAATAGGTCAAGAAACATGTTCAAAGGCATAAATGTTTTGTTTAATATAACATAGCTAGTAGGTATAAGATTAAAAATTAAACCAGTTTTCTTTTTTCTGATCCCTTCGTTTAACCACACCATACATTGAGAACCGAGAAATGATATCAGAGCAACAAGAATAGGTATGCAGATGCTAAATGCAGTTTTTTATATTATGGGAAGGGAAATGATACTGGGGATTTAATCCAGGTGTGCTTTACCACTGAACTGAATCCTGAGCCTGCCTGTCTTTCTTTCTTTATTTTATTTTATTTTTAAAATTTTGAGACAGGGTTTTACTAAACTGGTAGGGCCTTGCTAAGTTGTTCAGGCTGGCCTTAACTTGAGATCCTCCTGTCTCAGCCTCCCATGTCATTAGGATTACAGGCATGTGCCACTATGCCAAGTTCAAATGCACATTTTTAAAAGATAGAACATGTTACAGCATATTTGCATATTGATTGAATTAATGCAATAGGAAGCCAATTTTTAATAATAAAGAAATAGAGGGTAAGTGCAGGGTAAGTTTGAATAGGTATGAAGAGTTAAAAGGTAGTCCTTAAGTAGAGGGTTTGACAGTACTTAGAAGCAAAAATGTTCATAACAGCAAGTACACAACAGATTTAGGTGCAGGCAGTTTATATAGTGTATGTGGTGGTGGTAGCATGAGAAAGTTTTTTTTTTCTTAATGTTTTTTATTACTAAATTAGAAAGTGGGGTTATCATGGAGAAGAAAGGAGGAATATTGGAGGCATGAGAAAAAGGGATGACATGGTTTTCTATGAGAGTAGGAAGATTTTTTAGACAAACAAAATATATAAGGATTTCTAGGCAATATTAAATTCTAGGTTATTGATCACATTTTTAAGCACATGCAACCAGAATAGTTTATGATTTTTTTCATACTCAAGTGAGCTACAACACTGCAGATGAAGGATAGGCAGATAATTGGATTTAATCAGGTTTGTGGTCTAACCAAGTGGATATACCAGGAGAGAGAGGCAAGGAGAAGTGAGACTACATGCAAATGGATGAGTTCAAGAATGGATTGTGGAAACTAAATTATGGAAGGAGTTAAAGGATGTAGAGGAGTTAGGAACCGGCATGAACTTGAAGAACCAAAGTTTACTTTAGGTCCTGGATCAAAGAATTGTAGTTGAGGAGAAAAGGGACCAACCTGGGTCATTTCAGAGGGAGGCATATTGAGATGGAGAGGATAAAAGAAATACACTGTTAATAGTGACAACTATTTTCTCAGTCCCCCACTACTAAGTGTCCTTAGTAGTGGGGGACTGAGAAAACATGGTATTCAAGAGGGGTCAAGAAACCCGACATTTATCTATACAGATATCAAAATAACCAAGAATTATAACAATGGTAGTATTGAAAAGAATCACAGAAAATAAGGTAATAAAATATTGCATAACAGCCAATAAGGAACTAAAAGCTATAACCAGATGATTTGTAGATGACCACAGGAGGGATTGCACCTGCAGACTGATGGCAAGAGCTACTTTGCAGTTCTCATTGCATCCCTTGGACTTTCTCCTTTTGTCATTTCTGAACTATTCAGTTAATACAATAATTTTGTGTGATAACTATGATTTTCATAATTGAAAACAATAGTAAAGAAGCTCTTTGGATTTCAAGATCCCCTACAATTTAACAGAAGTGACTATAAAAATAATTAAATCTATATAATGAAAGAAGATACATTTTTAAAAAAGTTAATCAACTAAACATTAAGAAATGTTTTGGGGCTGGGGCTGTAGCTCAGTGTCAGAGCGCTTGCCTAGTATGCGTGAGGCATTGGGTTCAATCCTCAGCACCATATAAAAATAAACAAATAAAATAAAGGCATTCTGTCCATCTACAACTACAAGAAAAAAAAACTTTAAAAAAGGAAACATTTTACTAATTACAATTAAATTTCTTAAAATTTATATGGTCTTAATTAAATTTCATTGACTTTAAAATGAGTGTACACTAATTCCAGATGCATAAAAATAACAGCAAAAGATTATTTGCAAGGAAATGAGATAATATGCAAATATATTGCCAATTGGACCTTGCCTCTGCAAACACTTTGTACACATAGCTAAGAAATCTGTACATCACATTTAATGATTGTAGAACTCAATGCAAATCCAACTGTCACAACTACTACATAAACATTAAACTACATTTGAAAAACAAGTTTGGTGGTTGGCACAATCATAGAGGAGTTAGAAAACCTTAAGCTATCATTTGAGAAAATAGATTCTGATTTATAATGACTATATTTGGTATTTCAATACACTTAGGCTCTGTTTACCACTAAAACATTAGGTCATTTTAATTGACCAACAGCTGGTTTGACTACACATTGAACTGAATTGACTGAGTTTCTAAATTTACTTAGTCACAGACTTACAAAAACCATAAAATGGAAAAAGGATTATTATTCCCATCTCTATGTACTTAAGCAGCAGAAAGGCTTAGGAAATCATGTTAATATAATAAAGCAAGCAGAAGAGGCAAATCTGAGGTTCCCTGACATTTTTAATGCCATGCAAAGCCTGAAAAATAAGGAGTAGGACCTGGAGGCTTCAGCTCAGGAGCATAGCAGAGTCTAACTGGCATAACTAAGCCAGGGTGGGATTTATTATACCAGCCATGTAAACTAGTTCACAGCCATGGCCAACAATGGATCCGGTAGAGTCTGAGAATATCAATGGTCTGGCTTTGCTGCTTTGTTACAAACCATGAAGCTGGTGTGGACTGTATTATTAAAAATAAACACTGGATGGGAGGAGGATCAGAGACTGGCAGCCCAGCTTTGCAAAGGTTCTCTAAGGCCACAGCACTCAGGAATCTAACAGGTATCCTCCCCACTGCCAGGATGCCCAAGAAGAGGGTAGCTTTGCCCCAGGGGTGAGCAAAGAAGAGTCCAACAGATCTTCAGGAGTGTCAGCTAAATCTGTTCCTGAGAAAGAGGAAACAAAACCAAAATAGGTAGAAAAAGTATACATCTTCAGACGGAGACGTGAAAACAAGAGGGAAAAGAGGACCAAAGGAAAACAGGCCAAAGTGGCTAACCAAGACCTTAAAAAGATTTATCTGCAGAACGTGGAGAAAATGAGCAGAGTCCAGGTGAAGAAGCAGAAACAAGGAAGAAAATTTGGATTAATATCATACACTTTGTTTTGTCTTCCTTCTTGTACAATCATGAGGAATATTTTTATCAGTTTTTGAAATGTTATACTGATACTGAGACTCTCAAATAAGACCACACATGGCCATTCCAGTTAAGCCTTTATTGCTGGCCGGTGGCAGACACTCTACTCTCTAAAAGCGAGATAGTCAGAGTGGCATGCCCCCAGTTTGGCCTCATATTTAAGCCAAAAAAAAAAAAACAAACCACACACACACACACACAAAAGGGATGTTTGGGAGGTCTAGCCAATGCAAGCAAGCCAAGTTACAGAAGCCTGCCATTGCCATCAGGTAGCAGGAGGCTTTACCAATCAGAATAAGCCCAGTTACCCCAGTTACAGAACCAGAACCCAGTTAGATAGTTCTGATTTCTTCAAGGTTTCCACAACAAAAGGAAAACCAACTTGCCCCAGTCATGACCTTTCTAGTTGGCATGGCTGTTTCACAAAATGGAGTTACTAAACAAAATGGAGTCACAGTAGTCAAGACTTCTGTCTCATCACAGTAAATGCCAGCTTTAAAGGAACAGAAAACAAACAAACAAACAAACAAACAAAAACACTTTTAAGAAGGAGGTAATTTCAACTTATCCCATTTTTCTTATAAAAATTTTTATAAGAGGCAAAATCATTTACTGTTCATTTATTTATTTATTTATTTATTTTTGGTAAAACCAGAATATAGTGAGATATAGAATTACGGGAGGCTTTGATTATCAGGTGTGTCCTTGCCAAAGAAAGATAGTGTCTATTTCCTACAATACAAAGCATAATAAATGGCAACTTAGAGTCACAGTTGCACATTTAATATATGTTAAATTCCATTTCAATGGTTTTTAATTTTTTTTTTTTTTTTTGCTACCCAGAGATTGAGCCCAGAGGTGTTTAACCACCGAGCCACAGCCACAGCCTTTTTAATTTTGAGACAGGGTCTAAGTTGCTTGGGGCCTCGCTAAGTTGTTGAGGCTGGATTTAAATTTGAGATCCTCCAGCCTCCGCTTACTGAGCTGCTGTCTTTTTTTTTTTTTAAATATTAGACTTTTTTCTTGCAGAAACTCATTCTTTGATTGTTGCTTTCTTGGAATTGTGGCTACACTGTGACATCTTTGGTCATCATAGTCTGGTTTTCCCAATAATTTTGTTAATGTGCTGTGAAAGATTGAAACTTTGAGTATGCAGCATATGTGATATTAAATTGTGAATTCATGGGACTTATGTAATAGCTTTTCAACATTTGAAGATACTGGTATTGTTATGGGCCAGGCTATATGGGCAAACAGACTCCATTTTACCCTGTGACTCCATATCATATAAAAATGCTTCACCTGTGGGAAAGCATGCCTCTGTACCCATTAATAGTTACCTAGCATAACATATTTGGCAACACAAAATAGCAATTCTTATACAATGTAAAAATGTTGTCTTTGGTTTCCATTTTTCTTAGGCAGGGTACCTTGTCAGAGATTGATTGTCAAGATGTTAGTAACCATTCTCTAACTTGTACTGAACTAGGGTCATTTTGACCCACTTCCCTTCTGCTTGTTTGCTGTTATGCCAACCTGGAAAGTTCTGTAGGTAATTCCAATGTACCCATTGCATTGTTTTGCTAACTGCCTAATTCAGCTTCTGAACCTGCTTGCTTGTATCTATGTCAACCTGGATGTGGTTTTTGCAGTTTTTGCCTTTTAATATCCTAAAATGCTCAAGCTCTGGGCTGTTTCTTGCAGACACAGTTATGGGTCCTGTGGGGAGAAGTTGCTGGGCGGCTGGCTAAATAAGGACTCTTCAATTTGGACAAAACTGGGACTTAGTGTGTTTTCCAAGCGACCTGACCCACAACAGCACCTGATATTCTCTCGAGAAAAATTTGTCTCCGAATTTGAAACTGCAAAATCATTCAAATTACTGCTTCGAAAATAATCACAATATACAGACTCAGATTTTTTTTAAAAATGTTAAAAATTGTATACAAATTGAAAAGTCTGTGTGCTGATTCTCAAATGATAAAATCTCAGTCATGAAAGAATGAATAATAAAAGGTAGGTCTTTTATCAAGCTGGACAATTTTGGGGTTTAAGTACTTCTACATCTGTTAAGGGCCCACTTTATGGCTCATGGATTAGCCTTCTCATTGTATTCCCACATAGAAGAAGGGACAAGGATCTCTTTGGGGCCTCTTTTATGGGGACAGTATTCTATTCATGAGAACTGGGACTTTTTGACTTAATCACACACCAAGGGCCCAACCTACTAATAATAGCATGATAATGATTAGAATTCAATATATGAATTTTGGGTACATAAAAATTCATAAAATAGCATATGGTAACTGTTTCATGTTCTGTAATTTTTTGTTTCTAATTCCTTGGTAATATTCTTTGAAGCATAATTTTTTTTTATAAAGTCTAATTTATTAATTTTTTTTTTCATTGCTTGTGCTTTTGCTGTCATAGTTCAACACATCAAAACTTTATTCCTATGTTTTCTTCTAGATTTTTGTAGTTTAGGCTACCACACTGAAATCTTTGATCCAGTCTGAGTTAATTTATATATGTGAGGTGACGTAGGGCTTTGACATTACTCTTTTGCATGAGGATGTCCAATCATTCTGTACCATTTGTTGAAAATATTATTTTTTCGCTTTTGAATTTTCTTGAATCTTTTATTGAAAATTAGCTCATCATTATCAGTTTATTTCTGGCCTCTGAATTCTATTTCATCAATATATTTACGTCCATCCTTATGCCAGTGCTACAATGTCTTAATTACTACATCTTTTTTATTATGTTTTGAAATAATAAAGTGTGAGTCCTTCAAAGTTGGTCTATTTTAAAATTATTTCGGCTAATCTTGATCATTTTCATGTGAACTGTAGGATTAGTTGGTCAATTTGTTCAAACCAACAAAATAGTGATATTTTGATGAGGATTACAATAAGTAATAACTATTGTTATCCTAATAAAATTAAACCTTTCAATATATGAACATGGGGCAACTCTGCTGTGACTTATTCAATCTCTTTCAATACTCATTTTAGTTCTTAATATATAAGCCTTATATTTTTATTAAATTTATCTCTAAGTATGTTATACTTTTTATGTGATTACACAATTATTTTAATTTCATTTTCAAGTCGACCATTTTCAGCATAGAGAAACAAATGCAATTGATTATTTGAAAATATGCCCTATGTATGTAACATACTTGATAATATGTCCTAAGTAATACATTTATTACTTCTATTTTTTAGCTATTTGCTTAGTATTTTCTATATACAACTTTGTTCTGTTTGCAAAAAAAGATACCCTTTTTTATTTCACTTTTTTTCTATGGGGATGGACTTATTAACTTTTCTTGCCTAGTTGATGACACTAAAAGCACTACCATGTTGAATAGAATGGCAACAGCAGAATTATGAGGCTTGTTCCTGACCTTACTTGAAAGCATTCAATTCTTCACTATAAAATGATGCAGATGTGAGTTTAGCTGTGAGTTTTTTGTTTGTAAACAGTCTTTATCAGATGCGTAAGTTCTCTCATGTTCCTACTTTATTGAATGTTTTCCTTTTTTTATTTATTCATAAAAGTTATTGGAATTTGTCTCATCACATACATTTTATGTATTTGTTGAAATGATCATGTTGGTTTTGTCCTTTACCTATTTATATGGTGTATTACATTGATTGATGTTTAAATGTTCAACTGACATCACATCCCCAGGAAGATTCTACTTGGCCCTTGAATATGATCCTTTTTATTGTGTTGATGGATTTGATTAAGTCAAAATTAACTTCTCCCACTCAGTTTTTCTTGTTGAGTACTTTGATCACAGCAATGAAAGCTGACTAAAATAGAAATTAGGACCAAGAAGTGAGGTTGTGCTGGGACTACTGTGTGGTTTAGATGCCTCTGCAGGTGGTTTGTGGGAGGAACTCAGAAAAGCTTTCAAGTGTGGGCTAAAGAAGCCTTAGAATTTTTTAAGCAGAACTGAACAGATAATTCTGGTGTGAGCTAAGAAAAACAGAAGGTTGATAGGAATGCTGACTGTGCTCATGAGTTTTCAGAACAGAACCAGGCCTCTATTGGAAATCAGATTAGAGGCCACTCATGTTATACTCTGGCAAAGACTCTTCTACATTTTGGCCATGACCTGAGAGTTTGTGTGATACTGAATTTAAAGGTGATAAACTAATTATTCTGGTGGAGAAAATTTCAATGATACAATACTCAAGCAGAGCCATAGATTTTGGCAGCTTTCAGCCTGGTATACCATGAGAATTAGGAACAGAAAGTTGATTTGAAGGATATCAAAACTTGCAGTTTGGCCAGAAAAATTCAAGGATACTGGGGTTGAAGAAGATATGATTGTTGAAGAGAGTGTAGCCACAAAAGAGATGCTTAGTAGTTTGCATAAGGACACTAGAAATGATGGCATGAGGGCATCTCAGGAATTTGCAAGACCACATCCATTGTAAGCTCAAGGGTCTTGAAGTGAAAATGCCTTAGAGAAGAGATCATGTGGATACCCTATTCTCACGGGATGGGAGAGGGGATATCATGTTCAGCTCTCCAGGCACTCAGAGGCTACTGCAGCTTTATTCCAGGGGGCTCAGCTACTGCTCAAGCTGGAAGCTGACTTTGGCATCATCTTTATGGTACTGCTTTTGCAGGAATGCAGAAAGCTGGAGTTAAGCGGGCCATGGAAACTTCTGAGATTTCAAAGGAAGATCTGAGAAGACAGGCAAAATGTAGCAGGATTGGAATGTCTTTGGGCTTCCCATTATAAGGTAGCATATGTAACTTTAAATGTTAAACCAAACCTGGAATCATGACCCCAAGAATTAAGAGATGCCAGTCATGTGGACTGTAGGTGGAGAATAACTGCTGGCTGAAAAGTCAAGTCAGTTAAAACTGCTGGCTGAAAAGTCAAGTCGGTTAAAAAAAAGAGGCCCTGAGTCCTGCAATTAGCAAGGCCAAAGTATTAGGGATGACTAAACACTTTTTTCTTTCCACCACATGCCTCAGATGCCAATTATGGAGCTACAAAAAATATCCTCCTGGACTTAGGTCTTGCTTTGAATGGATCCTCTCTTTTTATACTCCTATTTCTCCTTCTTAGAATGAGAACATTTACTCTGTGACACTGTTTATTGGATAGCTTAGTGTTGACTTTTATAAGTGCTCACAGCCAAGAGTTTGCATTGAGTCTCAGAGGAGACTTTGGACTTAGACTTTGAAGCAATACTGAAAATATTAAGAATATTGAACTCTTGGAGATGGACTAAATGCATTTGGCAGTGTGAGATGGATGTGAACTTTTGAGGGCCAGGGGCAGATTATTATGGTTTGGCCATGAGGTGCCCCTCAATATCACCTATGTTAATGCAGGAATATTCAGAAGTGAAATGATTGCATTGTGAGCACTATAATCAGTCCATCTTAGTTTGAATGGACTGGCTGATTGGTAACTGTAGCAGAGGGTGTAGCTGAAGGAGATAGATCACTGGGGATGTTCCTTGAAAGGGTATATCTTCCCTGTGACCCCTCTACCCTCTGATTCCTGGATAACACCAATGGAGCAGTGATCCTCCATGACACTTTTCCACCACAATGTTCTACCTCACTCTAGGTCCCCTGGTAATGGACTCAGTCAACCATGGACTAAACATCTAGAACCATAAAGCAAAAAAACATAAAAAAATTGTTTCTTCTCCATGTTGTTGTTGTCAGGTATTGTAGTCACAGTAATGGAAAGTCAACTAACACAGGAAGACAGATAGATGAAGGGAAAAGACTGAAATAAACTATTTGATGGGAGATCAGAGAGATAGTGTTAGTTCTATTAGACAAATCAATGAAAAGGCTGACATTTCACCTTTTTTTTGTCCTACAAAATCAATAAATTAATTTAGTTCAGTCAAAAATATGTAAAAAAGGGACAATTTGCTTTTTACAACTGATCAGTAGTTAAAGATAGAACAGCTAGGGCTGATCTTCAGAATGTTATAACATTTATATGTCACTGTCTTTCCATACTTTACCTCTGATAATAATAATCTCAGTTAAAGATAGAAAAATCTGATTTCAAATGGCATTTCCTCATTGTAATTTCCTTGGGTGAATTTTTTTTTTTAATCTTAAACTTTCCCAGTTGTGAAGATGTTTTGTTCAATTGCTCTTGCCAGAAGGACTCTCACTGTTAGTCCTCTTAGGACCCATACCACTCATTGTTCTCCTCACTGCCAGTGTCATCAATTGGTACACAGTAGTATTTTCACTTTTGCAAGGAGAGCATCAGATAGTATAAGAGCAAAACATAGTGCAAGATTATCCAGACGATGATTCCTAAGTTGCTGTCCACATTTTACAGTATGACTCAAGCCTCTCCTTTGCTGAAAAGTGCAGACTGTGCCAATTTTACAAGGTTACTGTTTGCAACTTTTAAAGATTCTTTAGTAAGAAGCTCAGTGATGGGAAATGTACCTTTCTATACTGTTTTTTACCTTCTGTCACATGTCTAAGCTAAGAATTTAGAATATGATTAAAACATATCATTTTTCTCTTTATCTGTCAATTGCCTTCTTATTGAATAAATAAATTGAATACTGAAGTCAGCATTTACTTAAAAATTCCATCAGATTCAGCCTCCTTTCACTGACTGTTCCAATTTCATTTGTTTAAAAAAAAGTGCATTTTTAGTGTGTGTGGACTGCAAAATACTGAATAAAATTACCATGAAAAATAAGTGCTGTCTGCATTAGATTGACGAAGTAATTGAATGATTACAGTGAGCTTAAAATACCTTCTGATGATCATATCCTTATGGTAATCATAAAACAAAATTTGAAAAATAACTTTGCATACTGAACTTAAAATTTAATTTGAAAAAATTAAAAATATAGTATACTTTCATTTCCTCCACTGAAATAAGAGGAACACCTTGACTTAATCTTTAGATAACTAAAAGGAGTGTTAAACTGGACTCAAGCCAGTCTCATTTCACACCATTTTTTTTAAGAGTTGAAAATATCTTTGATCCTTTTAAAATTCAGACATTTTCCAAAGTCATTGTGAATCTTCTCAGGTATTAAAACCGGAAATTTCTTTGAATGGAATGGAAAATTCTGGAATTGATTTTAGTATTTTTTCTTCACACAATATCCACATTATGGACATTCTGAATTTTATTATAATATGTATTCTTCACTAAATGGCCACATACCTAACAATGTTTAGAGAACTTTGGCTACATTCATAAAATAAAGTGCAAGAAATAAAAATCACAATAACATTTACAGTTTCCTTAGAAAATATCATTATAGAATAAGTGGGAATTGAAAATTACATATAGTATGATACAAAATGTGTTATGGATTATATGATTGGTAGTAAAAATGTAGGAGTTATTTTATATATCTAATTTTCTGTAATGTATACACTAAATATTTAAAATTATAAATCATTCAAATTGGTTACTTACCATTGACATATAATTTATAAAAGTGTTAACACATGATTATCTACAACTTTCTAAACAAAACTCCTTCATAATAAGATAGAGGAGCTTGAGTTATAGGTTAATGCTAGTGGGAAAGGCAGTAAACATGGCAGATACTGTCCATTTCTTCCAAAAATTTGCATCATGGTTTCCAAGAACATGTGATGTGGCCAGAACTGGGGATTCTGATAAGGGAAAAAGCCATCATAGAGTTGAAATTACCTGGGAAAAAAGTAAGTAATGGTATGATTGTTAATGTTTTTGTATTGCAGAGTAAAACTCTCCAGAATTTTAGGAAGCTAAAGAATTAAAGGAAAAAGTAATAAGGCACTTCTAAAGTATGAATAAGATCTTTTGAGTCTATCTTAATGTTCTTCAAGAAAGAAAGCCAATGATTTGAAAGATTTTAATATAACTATTTGAAAACTTTTTTTAAAAATAAACATAACCTTGTTCTGAATCTTCAACATATGTTTCAAAGTGCTATTGATACAATGGATGTAGACATATACACAAACGTCTCTCTATTCCACAAACATAATAAACACCTTTCAATTGTGTAGTTAGAGAAAGTAGCTTATCCTAGAGAGGTTTTTTCCCTAGTCTTAAAGGTCATTGTCTACTTCATTTCAAAGCTATGTGTGCCACTTCTAAAAACCACAGTCATTTCCAAATTCCCTATCACACATTCCAGTGATATTTTTGCTTCTAATGTATTGCCCACTCCACCTTCTGGTGGGAGCACAAAGAGTAGAGGATATCTCAGAGAAAGGATCTTACAAAAAGGGTGATAAAATTTTTTTTTAATTTTTTTTAGTTGCCAATAGACCTTTATTTTATTTATTTATATGAGGTGCTGGGAATTGAACCCAATGCCTTACACCTGCTAGGCAAGCATTCTACTAAAGAGTCATACCCCTATCCCCCAGGGATACATTTTTGTAGGTTAAAATATATACAAATATTTTCCAGTATATAATTCAAAAATTTTAAAAATAGTAACCACCATGGTCAATATTTGGCAACCCATATGGTTTTAATATGTGGCAAAATTATAACCTCAGGGAATGAACAATATAGAAGGAAACATATAATGGTTTTCAAGAACTATTTGTGTGAGCAAACATAATTTTATAAAAATAAGAGTGCAAGGCAACACATACTTTTCTGCTGAGTAAGAGACATGATATGGTAGTTACTGGACAATTGTGATGATCACCCAAATTTCTGAAGAAAAATGTAGATGATAAAGAACTAGCAAAGCACTTCAAACAAGGGATTATGGTATTTAAGTATATACTTTGGAAAGAAAAATTGTAGTGAACTATAGAATGATCTGGAAAAAAAGGAAATTTGGACAAGTCTCCTTATTCAATCTGAAGTATGGTCTCATATTTTTAAACATTTTACTATCTTTAACATGCATTAAGCACAGTTGGCTTAGTCAAAAAAAAAGTGAGGTTTTAATTTCCTTTTGCTAGCCTCACAAAGTTTTTTGTTCTTTGTAGGCTTTTGCAACATTATCTATAAAATAAGATGAGTGATCTCAGTAATCACTAAAATACCTTTTAGGCTTCAAGTTCTCGGAAACAACAAAACTTAATGGCTATGTGAATTACTAAAGGTAGGTTCACAATAGAACACCTGCCTCTTGACTTACAAAAAAAAATGCTAGTTCTACTTTACATATATACACTAAAATATATATTCAGAACTGTGGAAGACTTCTTTTGTTTTTTTATTTCTCACTTCTAATAACCAGGAATAAGATTGTATGTGTTGAATGGATATGGAAAGGAATGATAAGAATTTTAGACAACTCTTCCATAAGGAGATGCTCAATACCATAGTTGCTGTAAAAGTTAATGAGGATGTCAAGTTACTTTGAGGTTCAACCCCCGAAGGACATCCTCAATTCAGCCAAAAAGCAAAAGCTATGCATGATAATGAGCGTCTCTGAGGGAGATAAAACACTGATGATGGCACAAAGATGCATGACTCAATTATGTGCAGAATAATGATAAGCCTTGAATCCTGTATACTTTCCTAATTGGATAACAGTGCAACCCTGTGTACTACAAATGGTGTAGAGCACTCATTAGGGCAGAGAGGGAAAGAGAAATACCTTGTCTTAGTTTTAACTCTAGTGCCGTGAAGTTAGAAATAAGAAAAGTCATTCTAGTACAAATCACTTTACATATTTTTTTCATAATGGCTTCTCTCATCTGGGCAAGCTACTGAACCTGAGGTGAGTTTAATTAATTCAATGCATCATGCTCAATTCTAAAAAGAAGTAAAACTGAATTTAAGACAAGGAAACAAGTATGTTTCTTAATTTAGTGTCAGAAGCCTACATGGAAGGCACTGTATTGGTATTCAGGAACAACAGGGATCCTTAACTTTTCTCTAGAACACTAGAAGTTGACCTACATAAAAATTGTTGGTAAAGGATCATCTTAGTTGTCTTTCAAATATGTCTTCTCATTTTCTCTCAACTCTCCTGATAACAACTTTTCCAGTCAACAAAATGTTTATTGTGACCAATGTTTCATATATTTCATGACCATGAAAGAATAATGGGCACTGGAGAAATGGAATAATAGCCATCATTACTTATGCATCCTGGGAAATTCTCAGGTATTGACTAGAAAGGGAAACAGAACATAGGAAAGGAAAGAAGAGACAAAGAAAAGAAAGAATAGAGGAAAGGGAAGGGAAGCACAGGGAAGGGCTGAGAGAGAAGAGCACAGAAGAGACAAGGTAGATGGGGAAGAAATTATAGTATACTAAGAAGAAGCAATAACTGCCAAACCCAGGCACAGGACCAAAAGATAAATACTTTGAAGTTTTGAGGCAAGTGTATAGGTATTTACAAGTAGGTCTTTCCAAGAGATATATTAGAAGAAATTCTGCAATTAATTTTTAACTAAAATCTACCAATGAATTTTTTTTCTAGAAGAAATATACTCTTTTAGCATCTAGGGACTCCTACAGAATATAGCTTTTTCTCACTAAGAGATTTTTAATTATTTAAGATTGGTAAAATAGAGCTGAGAACCATATAATCTGTCCTCCATCTTTGGTAAATCTAACTCCCACACATACATAAACTATAAGTCATACCTAATTCTGGGCCAAGAGTCATAAGTTTCAGGTGTGCCCTGGTACCTATTTCCATTGTGATAGAGTTGGAAAGAAGAGAGAAAAATGTGCATTTATTCTTAATATTTTGACCTGAACTTTATCAGGCTCTAGTCACTAAAAATTATGAAAATTATTTAGAACTCAAAATTACATGGTATGATCAGAATCATACATATAAAGAAACTATGACTATCCCAGGTGAAGTATCCTTCACCACAGTGCATACACAGATTTCATGATTACCATTGATTTCTTTCAGAAATAGTTTTATATCAATGCCTCAGCCTCTAATCAGTTGTTTCATGGTTGGGTGAGTTTGCATACACTATCAAGCATCTGCAGTATTGTTTCTATTTTCTCAATACAACATAGCATAGACGGTGGATCCTAGCCTGAACCTCGACATTACAGCTTCTTTCTCACAAATAAGCAGTTTCTCCTCTTATTCACACACACCAACAGCATTTCATCCTAATTTGCTTTTCTGAATAATATGTATCTTCTCAAACCATTCAGTTTTTAGTATGAGAGTATCATGAAGAGGTTGGGTTTATCTAGACAAGTCATTTCCTTTGATCATTCTTTTGTTTCCATTTTGGTTTTTATCGGAGGCGACCAGTTCCTTGCCAGGGTAATTTTTCCTGTGTAGGAAGGGATAAGCCACCGGAGAAAACAGTCTGAAATAACTAGTGAAGAAGTAAAAGAAAGAGTCAAAGAATAGTTTTTAAAAGCAGAGCCAGCGCCTGTTAGGGCCAGCCCACACAGGAGCTGGAGCTGAACAATTAGAAAATTGGTCCAGTGGTTTTATTTAAGGGGGGTACATCAAAGGCAGGGATAAGGTTTCAGGGATGGAGTCTTGCTTCATGATGTCTTGCAGTCAACTGGTTGATTGGCATCTTGGCAGGCTGCATTAATCTCTGGGAAGCTGTGTGGCTACCTGACAGAGCTAAATAGAAATTACATGTATCTGGGTGGTCTTAACCAGTAGAATTCCCACTGGAATGTCCCAGATACCAGATTTTCCTATTCAATGGGCTTCAGTGCCAATTTGGTCCACACATAGTCCATGGATAGCTCTCGACTCAAAACTTTTGAACTTCTTCTAACAAAGTCTACAGAGATTTGCAGATATTTTTTGCCCCTATATTTAATTTATGTAAACTTCCATCATTTTCCTCATACTATTATTTTTCTTCCCCCTGATAAACCATTTATCCTAAATAATTTTATAACGCTATATATTTCATATATATATATATATATATATATATATATAAAACGATATATAATTATCATGGAATTCAAGAAGTAGAGAAGAACAAAAGGCACATATCAACTAATTATTTTTTTAAAATTATGAACTCTTAATGTCTACATTTCTCTTCTATAGTTGGTTTGCATGGTAACAAATGATTGCAAGGCATTCTAGGAATATGAATGTATTTTTCTGGGACAACATATAGATCAGAAAGAACTAAGTGTTTGGTTAGTTTAGAAAATTGAGTGAATGGATATTGGGTGGATAATTAGCAGTGTCTGCTATCATAGATACAGCAAAGCAAAATAACATTTACAAACTAACATATATATTTAATTGTTGAACTTCTTACTTTTCTTATTTTCCTGTCATGGGTTGCTTCATAGCTAACATCAAAAAAGAATTCCTTCCACAAAAAGGTGAACAACTTTTAAATATCAATATTTAGTACTCAGTTTGCATTTATGAGAGAATAAACCAAAATTAACTCAAGTCTGTTTACTTTTGATCAAACCAACATTTTCTTGGTATTTATTACATGTAGAACACTGCTAGAGATGATTGGGAATTATGAGATTAATTAGACAAATGTGTTGCCTTTAGGGGCTTATAATGTAGGGATAAGATCAGACTTAAAGTATTTGTTTAATTTGTAATCAGTATAGAATTCTAAGTTCTAAAGCAGTGATTTCTAAATTTAGTTTACCTAATAATATAAGGAATGCTAAAATACTCTTTCTCAAATGCATGTAGAATTCTGGAACCCTGAGAGAATTTTAAATGACTGTCCTGAAAATGATAAATATTTCACTTCTATGTATCTGAAATATAGATAATTATAAAATTTTCCTCCTACCTGTCCTTTTGCATGTATGTTCCCTGTTCTCTGAGAGAACTCAGTGACATGAAAGCACCATTCCTACCCACAGGTCAGCCAGCAACACTTAACTCTGTGGAATATGGGCATTCCCTAAAAGCACTAAGAGGGAATGGGTCATTAGTATTTCTGGCTTTTGTACTACATGTTATGTCTTAGTCCTACACCATTTTTAGTGAGAGATCTAGTCTTATTTTCCTTCTGCTGCGTTCCTTCAAATATTTTAAGTGATTTTATATTTTAATCATTAGCTGACCTAAATTTATCTTCTAATGAATCAAAAAGGAAAAAGAGAGAATGAACAAAAGAAATAAAGGGATGAAGTGGATTATATTTTGCTAGTTTGAACCTTTCTCATAGCCACTGAGAGAATTTTTCAAGATTACTGTTACTTTTAGGTGCAGAAACCTCGTTTTTTGGTATTAAGTTATAAGGCCCTTTCTACACCGATGTTATGGTTTGAATATGAAGTATCTTCCAAAAGAATATGTCAAGGCAGGATTATTCAGACTAGATTGTCAGAGCTGTAACCTAATCAGATCTTCCTATCTGAATGGACTGACAGGGTGGTAACTGCAGGCAGGTGGGGCCTGACTGGAGAAGGTGGATCACTGGGGGCGTGGCCTGTCCCAGAAGCATTGTTCCTCCCTCGGGCCCCTCCCCCTTGTGCCTCCTGCCCCCCACCCCCCTTCCTGAAAACCATCAGGAGCTGAACAGCTTTCCTTTGCTGGGCCCTTCCCCCTCACC
This sequence comes from Ictidomys tridecemlineatus, assembly GCF_052094955.1. Lineage (NCBI taxonomy): Eukaryota > Metazoa > Chordata > Mammalia > Rodentia > Sciuridae > Ictidomys > Ictidomys tridecemlineatus. The sequence goes on from NC_135479.1 coordinate 120,488,325, forward strand.
TGTAGTCCAGAGCAAAGGAGTTACTTATCTATGAACTAAGATCTCTGAAACCGAGAACAACAAATAAACTTTTCCTCCTTTAAGTTATTCCTGTCTGGTATTTTGGTCACAGCGATGCAAAATCTGACTAAAAAAACAATTGACATATTTGTTCTTTTAAGAGTCCACTGAATTTACAAATGGTCAGGGTAAACAAATTATTCAAGCATGAACATGAAATATTGCTCCCGCATAACCTAAAAATAGCTAACTCTGCTACCTGTAGTGTGAAGACACTGGAAATATTTGTATGCACAACAAAAGGATTAACATAGAAATATTACACAGTCTACATAATCATCATACTTTTCAAATGTAGTGTTAAAACACACTAATGTCTCTTTCTAGCTTTTGTTCCCTAATTATAATTATTATTTTAATTATACATATTTATGCAGTACAGTGTGCTAATTCAATATATGTATATATTATATAATGATCGTATCATAGTAATTAACATTTTCATCTCCTTGAACATTTTTTGAAGCTTTTTGACTAGTGGTTTTAATAAAGCCTGAGAAGGGTGAGGAGGGGAAGGATGCAAGAAAGTATATAGCAGGTGCCCAAACACAGTAGATGAAGTAGTGTTATTGTTCTGTAGTGCAGTGGGAGAATGATAGCTCACAATAATATATTATATATCTTAAGAAAAAAATAAAAGATGAACTTGAGTACTCCAAACATAAAGCCATAATAGGAAGATGGAAATGTTAACTACCCTGATTTGATAAGTGTACATAGCATGCATATTTTAAATATCATAGTGCATATTTTAAATATCAAACTCTATTCCCTAACGTGTGTGTGTGTGTGTGTGTGTGTGTGTGTGTGTGTGTGTGATGCTGGGGATTAAACCCTGGGCCTTGTTCATCCTCTTATTCTTTCTTAATAGAAAAATCTCTACATCTATCTCACATTATGTTTTAAGGAGGGGCTAATTATTTCAAATAATATATTACTTCCTTGATCTTTATCAAAAGTATGAAATTAATACAAATAAAAATAAATTCTGAACCTAAAACTACTCCATTAGAAAATGATCCATGAACCAGGTGTGGTAGCACATGCCTATAATCCCAGTGGCTCAGTAGGCTAAGGCAGGAGGATCACAAGTTCAAAGCCAGTCTCAGCAATTTAGCAAGACCCTGTCTCAAACTAAAAAGGGTGGGGATGTGGCTCAGAGGTTGAGTGCCCCTGGGTCTAAACCCTGGTACAAAATAAATAAATAAAGAAAGAAAGAAAGAAAGAAGAAAAAACAAAGACAAAGAAAAAATGTGATCATAAAATTTTAAACTTTGAGTCAACAATTGCAATACTTATCACATACTAAAATACTCAACTCAGTAGATATAATTGGTAATTACCTTTAAGAGGGAAAATGCATACAGTATTAAATATTATGTTCTTTGACTCCAAAGTTCTCTTTGAATATAAAGCTCAAAACAGTTAACTTGAACATGGCAAAAAAAAAATCTGCTTCATTGTTGTGGACTCACTATATTCAATTTTAATTCTTTGAAAATACAAAGGTGTGCTAACAAGATCTATCATTACCTGCCTGTTTTAATTCACTGTTTTGACTTCCATAATCACTTTGTTTCTACACTTAACAAGTGACTATACTGCTATAGCTGTAATATTAGCAATAACATTCAATTAACACTCACACTGTGAGCTAAAATTATGCTTCTCTAACACCTAACTTCTACCTTCTGCTCTCCTGCTAAATGGTCGCTAATGTAACAGCTAACCTCTTCTTCTTTACACTTTTTGATATTCCTAAATTGGAAGAAAATTCTCATCTGTAAAAAGAAATGTGGAATATTCTAGGAGAATCATGGTATGTAAAGCAAATCAGTTTATCAACAAGTATTTATTTATTTTTGGGACCAGGGATTGAGCCTAGGGGTGCTCAACCACTGAGCACTTTTTCAAACCTTTTATTTTATTTTTAAAATTTCGAGACAGGGTTTCACTAGATCACTGAGCCTGGCTTTGAACTTGTAATCCTCCTGCATCAACCTCCAGAGCTGCTAGGAGTACAGGCATGTGCCACTGCATCGCACAGGTCAGCAAATATTTATTGATCATTAGTATCAGTTATATGATAATACGGCAGGACAATGAAACAGAAAGAAGCATAGTTTTCCTATCCTCAAACAAGTAAAGTAGACTTGGAAAATAATGTGGAAACAGAAGAAAAGTATATGAATTTATGATTTCTAAAACTTTTTGTATTTGAAGTTTTATAATTTTATACTTTTAACTTTGACTATCCATTTCAAGTTAATTTTCATATAAGATATAACTGTTGTGTATGTATTTGTGTGTGTGTGTGTGTGTGTGTGTGTGTGTGTGTTTTAGTATCTTTTGTTTAAAAGACCATTTTCTTTTCTTTGGAATTATTTCAAAAGTCAGTCGACCATAATACTGTGGATTTTTCTGAACTCTATCCTATTGTATTCTTGTTCATATGTATCCCTTTTACTAACAACATAGTGTGCTGCTACTGTAGCTTTATGATTCATCATGGCATCAAGTAGTGAATTCACAACTTGATTCTTATTTTTCAAAGGTATTTTAATCCTCATCTTTTGTCTTTCTTTCCCCTAACATTTTAGAATCAGCTTGCTGATGTATTCAAAGAAATGTCTGCTTAGATTTATATTGTGTCTTATTTATATAGATCAAGTTTGGAAAAATTAACATTAATTCTTAGATACCATGAACATAGTTTATCTCCCAATTAACTTCTTTCTTTCACCATGTTTTGTAATTTTTATTAGTACGTTTTTTTTCTGTTCCATTGGAAACGTTACTTTTAAAATTTCCAATCCAAATGTATTATTGTATCATTATTATTGTATATAAACACAATTGAGGTTTTTTTTCCTTTTCTTTCTTTCTTTTTCTTTTTCTTTTTTTTTTTTTTTTTTTGTACTGGGAACTTGTACAACTAAGCTATATCCCCAGTCCATTTATTTATTTATTTATTTTGAGAAAGCATCTTGCTAAGTTTCTGAAGGTCTTGCTAAATTACTGAGGCTGGCTTCCAATGTGAGATCATATTATTTCAGCCTCCAGACTCTGGGATTACAAGGTTGTGCCACCTGAACTGATGAATATTTACTTTTCATTCTATGGTCTTATTAAATGGTTCTGGAAGAGTTTATGTAAAGTCTTTGGATTATCAACGTAAACAATCAAGTTTTATCTGATAAACAATAGATAGTTTTCCTCCCTTTTCCCCCATTTTCTTGTCTTACTACATGATTAGGATTTCAAATGACTTTGAATATGAGTGTTGAGAGAGGAAATCCTTGCCTTTCTCTTGATATTAGCTTAAAAAATTCAGTAGTTTACACTGAAATATGTTATTACTCATAGGGTTTCTGTGTATTAAATTGTTGGGTTAAACAGTTTTACTAGAAACTGTTTAACCCGACAATTTAACCTAGAAATTTTTCCTTCTTTCTTTTTCAGTCTGCTAGTATGGTGAATCACACTGATTGGTTTTCAGATGATGATTCAGCTTGGCATACATACCTGCTACAAACCATGGTCGATCACAATTTTATATGTATACATATACACATATATATATACACACATGTACATATATTCACATATATGTTATATAATATTACATATGTTATATAATGTTACATAATATTATTTGCCTAGTGTGGTAGCAAAGGCATATAATTATAGCTACTTGGAAGGCTAAGGAAAGAGCATTGTAAATTTGAAGCCAACATTGGCAAATGAGCAAGACCCTATCTCAAAATTTAAAAGGAAAAATTTAAAGAGGACTGGAGATGTAGCTGAGTGTTAGGTCACCCCTGGGTTCAATCCTGTGTGTGTGTGTGTGTGTGTGTGTGTGTGTGTGTAATGATATTCATGTTACCTATTTATTCATACATAAGCTGTTAGTATTTTGTTTTCAAAGTAGTGTTGCATTTCTTCTAAGCTGTTGAATTTGAAGGCAAAACATTTTTCATATAATAAATTTTAATGTTTGTGGAAACTTTAGGGACATTATTATTAATAAACTTTATTTTCTTTCTTCTTTTGTTGGTTAGCCTGATGAAAGGATTATCATTTTGATTAATCTTTTCTAAGAACCAGGTTTGGGTTGGGTTGATTTTCTTTGTCTTTCTAAACTCTCTCTTTTCCTTTTGCACTTTGAATTTTGATTTGTATTCTTATTGATGTTATCCTATAGTTTCTGCTTATTTGAGTTTATTTTTGTTTGTTTGTTTGTTTCTTAATATCAAAATTAGGTCTTATTGTGTGTGGAGGGCAGGTGATAAGAGGGGATTGAACATAGGGGTACTCTACCATTGATGTACACCCCAGCCTTTTCCATCTTATTTTGAGACAGGGTCTCACTAACTTCCCCAGGCTGACCTCAAACCTATAATCCTCCTGCATCAGCTTCCTGAGTAGCTGAGACCATAGGCATCACTGCACCTGGCTAGGTCCTACTTTAATTCTTTTTCATTTTCCAGTAGAGGATTTAAGGCTGTATATTTCCTCTTAAGCACTTCTTTAGCTGAATTTTATAAATACAAATGTGTTAATAATTTTGGTACAAACATTATTTAAATTTTCCTTGAGATTTCCTCTTTGACCAATTATTAATTTTGAAGTTTGTTGTATATTTCCAAAATTTCATAAAACTTATAAGTATCTTCCTGTCAACTCTTTCTAGTTTAAATCAGTTAGGATCCAAGTACAAGCTTAGCATGATTTTTACACTGTTATATTGGCTAAAGTTCATTCTTTAGCCTCAAATATCTATTTTGTTGAATGTTCTATGTGCACTGGAATACAATGTGGATTCTATTTTGTTAGATAAAGTGTTTTAAAATGCTGTTTTGGTTAACTTGGTTGATAGTACTTTAATATTCTATATTCATATCTGTTTTATTTTTCTGTCAGTTATTGGGATAGTTATGTTGAAGTCTCCAGTTATAATTGCAAATTTATCCCTCCATTTAGTCATGTTTTGTCTCATATATTTGTTTCACATTAGCAATGTAATTTTTTTAGACAATTGATTTTATTATTATTATAAAACGATCCTATTTGAAAAGTAATATTTTTTGCTTTGAATTCTACTTTCTCTGACTAACATAGTTTATCTAGCTACCTCTTGATCAGTTTTGATATGGCATATCTTCTTGGATTTAAGAATTTGGGAAATATTATCACTTTTTAATTTTTTTTAATTTGTTCTAATTAGTTTCTACATGACAGTAGAATGCATTTTGACACATTGTACACAAATGCGGTACAACTTCTCATTCCTCTGGCTGTACATGGTACAGAGTCACTCCAGTAGTGTAATCATACATCTGTATATAGGGTAATAATGTCTCATTCCATAATTCTTCCCATCGCTTTTGATGTTAATTTTCTTTGTTTTAAAACTTTAGAGAATCAAAAGGTGTGTGCTTAGAGGTTTTTTTTTTCTTGTTTGTTTTTTGTTTGTTTCTTTGTTTTTTTGCCTAGTCTCTCCATTTATCATATTCTCTTATTTTTTTTCTTTTAATAGCATTCTCTTGTCATTAGATCTTTCAAATCTATTCCCTCTTTCTTTAGGTTATTGAAGTACTTTAGGTATAATTTATAAAGTTAAATGCACTCATTTTATTGTTAGAATTTGTAAATTATTGACAAAAATATACCTCTGTGTAACCACAAGCATGCACAGAGATTCATATTTCTGTCACTCTAGAATTTCCCCTTATGCCAATTGTAGTTAATTTCACTTCCATTCCTCACCTAAGGCAAGCACTGGCCTGCTTTCTGTCACTATCAGTTAGATTTGCCTGCTCCAGAATTAGGCATGAATGAAATAATACCACATGCCTTTTTTTGTGTGTGAGTCTACCACTTTTTTACAGCATGACTGTTTTGAGAATCATTCATGTTGTAACTATCAGTAGCTGTTTTTTATATTGATTCATATTTAATTGCATCCATTTTTACAATTTCTTTACATATTAACTTTTTGATAAAATTTAGGTTTTTATTTTCAAATTATAGATGTGATAGATATTCATGTGAAAATATTTACATGAATCATGCTTATGTTGCTCTCCTTTAAATAAGTAGAAGAGAATTGGTGGCTCATTGTGTTTATATTTAAAAAAAAAAATCCAAAGTGTTTTTCAAAGCATTTTTACCATTTTACATCTCCTTCAGTAATATGTGAGAGTTCCAAATGCCACTACTTCATATTACTAGTCTTTGAATTTGAGTCATTCATATGGATGCATTGCTTTTTATTTTGTTTTACTTTATTTTGAAGTGTTACTTTACATTTATTTAATAAAACATTCTGCTAACTATATTTTGTATGCTTATTTGACACTTCTATCTCCTCTTTTCTGAAAGTTTGTTCACTTAAATCTTTTATTACACTGTTTGCTTATGTAAAAAAAATTGCATATGGGGGCAGGGGTTGTGGCTCATATGTGGAGCACTCTGTGGATACAGTTCTATTAGCACTCACCTAGCACGTGCAAGGTCCTGGGTTTGATCCTCAACACCATATAAAAATAAATAAATATAATAAGGTATTATGTTCAATTACAACTAAAAAATATTAAAAAATAATTGCATATATTCTTCAGATATTAGAGATACCTGTCTTTGTTTAATATACTTATAACAAATATTTCTCTGAGTCTGTGGCCTACATTTTTATTTTGTTAACGAAGTATTTTAGTTGAGCTGGGGATATAGCTCTATTAGACTAATAAGCTAGCATGCACAAGGCCCTGGGTTTGACATCTAACAGTGAAAAAAAAAATCTACTTTAAAGAATAGATATTTTTAATTTGGATAGTACTAAATTAAAATAATTTTATTATTTGGGTTTTCATATTTTATACAGGGAAATTTATAATCACTTTAATGATATCTTCTTTATTTTCTCTACAAATTTTATAGTTTTAACTTTTTTGTATGAAGTTTTGACTGGCTTTGAGTTAATTTTTGTGTTGTGAAGAAATGGATGAGGTTCACTATTATTCAAGTGGCTATTATTCCAGAGTATTTATTGAAAAACTGACTTCTTCCCAATTAAAATGCTTTAGCAACTATGTCAACATGAGCCAACTATTACATCCTTAGTTAGTTCCTCCTGTAAGACTGTAATGTAAAAACAGTTAATTTTCAGTTTGTATTCAGTTACTGAATTAAGTAGACCATGAACCAAGCGAAATTTTTCTTCTCTCTTCAGTTAGTTGGGTATGATATTCCTCTTGTGACCTGAAGTGTGAACTAAAGAAGATGTACAAACATAGATTTGTGGATGACATAAGGTTTAGACAATACTAGTGAAACAAATGTGTGCGCTCTGACATTTCATGTGTCTAATTTCATATGTATCTAATTACTTGGTGATACATAAAAAATTGTCAGAGAGCAGTTTATGAGTGAAAACTTTGATAGAATAATTTGATGCTTTATGGATAGAATCTTCACTTTCTCAGGGTTCATACCTTATCAGGTCATGCTTTTTTTTTTTTTTTTTTTTTTGCTGCCCAATGGTGTATATCTCTGCTGCAGAGAGTGTATTTTTTGCCCCGTATTTTATACATCTGTTTTGTGATTTCATTACATAGCTTACCCTAAGCCTACATGGTGTCCTTCCCCACCACAAAAGCCTGTAGTGCTATGGTTCTCAACCAGGGATGATTTTGCCCTCCCCCCAGACCACCTGTAGAGACATGATTGATTGTCATGACTCATGAGGGGATGATTTGCAACTAGCATCTAGTGGATAGAGATCAAGGATGCTGTTAAATGCCCTACAATGTAGGGGAAATTCCCCACAACAAAGAAAGAATCATCTGGTCTAAATGTTGACAGTGCTAAAGTCCAGAGACACTACCCTAATCTCATAGAACCATTTTGTCCAAATGAAAGCATCATTTTTTACTTTAGCCTGGACAAGCTGTAGAGTCCTTTCCTATTATCAGCTCAACTTCAACTTGGAAGTCCTTCACGTTACTTTGTTAATTAATTCTCAAGCAATTCTCAAGCAATCATGGAGTATGCTACCTAGGACCTCAAAAGGCCTTGTATTTGTTTCCCTACTTTCTTAGGCTAGAAGATTTAAGATGTGATAATTTTGTCCTTCATTTGAAAGAAGTATTCTTGGTATTCTAAAGACCACCACCAGACTCCTAAAATATTGAAGCTCCTGGAACTTTACAGTTTCATCTCTCACTTGTGGACTGCATGTGTCTTATCCTGGCCTCCAATATACTCACTACATCTTTCTCTCCTCATTTAATTAACTTAATGGCATATAAATGGTGGATCAATTTTATCTTCTGTGAAATGTCCATATGGTCCAGGACCTTTCAAAGTTTGCTAAGGCAGAAGGCGGAAGAATTAACGTAGCCTTGGAGCACAATGTGAAATGCATCCCTGTGTTTGTCCCAAACAAATGTGAACTGCTTTTCATCATTTCTCTTGAAATGCATGCTTTTTATCATTTCTCTTGCAAGCCTGAGACTAAGTTAATCTGCTCTCACAAAGATACCATATTTGGCATAGCAGCTGCAACTGGAGATACTACTTGGTTGTGTTTGTGATAATCACTGTCATGTGCCAGGATCCATCTTGTTTATAAGTGCCAGATTATGAATTAAAGGGAAATATGATGGGGATAGATCTCCTTCAACCTTTAGATAATCAAAAACAGAGCTAATCTCTGTATTTTCCCTGGAAGTTGACCTTGCTTCTGTATTACCTTGGCCAGGGGAGTAGCAGTTTTTTTTTAAGTCTATTTCTTGGCTCACCACAGCATGACAGCTCTTATAAGCTGAAGAACTATTTTTTTTTGGGGGGGGGCAGTTATCAACCACTATGTATATTCATTGAGTTATATATTTGATAACCATGAAGGTGTCAGCATGTGAGTTCACAGACATAGAATACTCACTGAGAGCTAGGTGTGCTCAGGACAGTTTTTAATCATCTGTACCTCACCAGTCCTCACTATAGTAAAAGGGATCACAACAATGCATTAAGATAAGTTTTAGATATATTGCACTGTATATCCTTTCTCCATGAAATGCTGTCTCTTCTCATTAGTTTCTGATTCACAGAACCACTTCAGGTCAAGAAATTGGGAAAGGTGTTATAATTTCTATAAGAGTGGCTGCTCTCAGAATTCTGATCAATATTCAGCAATACTCTTGTGGCTGCCCATCTGTCTTGCTTCCTAGAACACTGTGTTCTATTTCTGATCTCCATAGCTTTCTGGAAATCAACACTCCCCCAGTGTCCCTCCTTGCCACCCACACAGTAATTGTGACTTCATGGCTTCTGGTGATTAAGCACCACAACATGTTGTTCATTAGCTTCTACACACTATCACCCCACTGCTCATCAAGGAGCTCAGTTCTGTAAGAGTATCTCCTATAACCAACCCTATCCTACCAAGAAGAGTGGTTTATAAATGTCTCAACAATGCTTGTTCCCACCCCATCAGTGTAGTTCTTATCATCTTGGAAAATAAATTATTCTTTAGGGTCTTTCCAACATGAGGAGACTGATGGTGATGTCTCAGCATTAGTGGTAACTTCAGCTGACCACTTGCCTGAACTTTGATCTCTTCACTTCTGTCACAATACAGGCATTTCTACTTCACTTAATTTGGACCATTCCTTTTCTTAAGCTTCCAGAAATAGTCTTAATAACACATGAGCACTATCAACTAGTGTCCTCTGGAACTAAAGTCATTAACTACTGCATCATGAGAGAGCGCTCTCATTTTAACAAGCTCTCTTCCCTCTCTGATTTAGGCTGCATCCTCCTTAACTAAACCCTTCCAGAATCAGCCCCCTTCTGCTTTTCCTGGCTCTTGTCATACATGTTTGCTAGGACATTGAACGAATTTAGCATGCATTTCATTTCTTTCCTTGGCAGACGATTGCATTGCTATGCAAATCATACTGTAATTTCTCCCCATTAATTGGTCTTGTGACTCAGAAAGGAGAAGAAAAGCAGATGGGACCTTATACCATAGGAATAAAGAATAAAAAAAGAAAAAGGTATCTGCATTATCTTTAAACAAGAGAGCACTGTGTCATTTCTACTGACCAAGAGAGTTCAGAGATGACCAGGATCGCACAATTCTTGAATAAATCTATCCAGATGTCTCTGTTCCAAGAGGCAGGCTCTATTAGAGCCCTGGTCTTGACATAGAAGATATGATGCAGTTGAAAATTCAAATATCTGGATTTTTACTACTGTTACACTTTGAAACCTTGGGCTTAGTCTTGATATTTTTCTGTCTTCTCCACAAAATGAAAAGTTTTTAATATGCTGCTAAGAGAAAGCTCTCAAGTGCATATTTCACCTTAAAATGGTGAGATAGTCTCATCACCAACTCCTTGTCTTTCTCTCCCAAATTGCCAAATGATTCCATAGTCCTTATAATTTCTACTTTTTGAAGCCTCCCCAGAAGTGTGAGTGTTTTAGTATGTTTTGCATTGTTGCAACAAAATACCTGAGGCTGGGTACATATAAAGAAAATAAGTTTATTTAGCATCTGGAGGTTGAAGAATATGGTTCCTGTATCTTCTTAGGTTTTGGTTAAGCCTGCCTAGAAAATAGCATCAGGTGGTAGGACTTTGAGTAAGAATGGTGAGCAGACATGTATATAGAAGAGGTCAAAACACTAGGAATAATCTTGCTTTATAACAATACACTCTCAAGGTAACTTACCCAGTATCATGAAACCCAATTCTTTCCCTGGAGACCTAATACACTCTGGAGATACTTAACCCAGGATGTGGAGAAACACATCAATCTATTTTTGTGGGTGGAGCCCTCGTGACATAATTGTCTCTTAAAGGTCTCACCATATGTCAACACCGCTACACTGAGAATCAAATTTCAACATTAGTTTTAGTGGGGACACACCTTTTCCATAATAGTGATAAGATCACATTCACAATTGCATTGCTTTCTGTAGTATCAGATCCCACTACCCCACAGACGAAAGTTTAAGTAATTGTACCACAATAGCATGATAGGGACTAGTAATCATCTACCTTGACACAACAAGAATCTTACTGCTATTCAGACTGCTTATGACCCAACTTCAATTTCCCTTTTCAGAGTTTGCTGATTAAGATCACTCCTGTTATAAACTATCCTTAGTTAGCATTTGGGAAAGCAGTCTTGTGACAGAGTTCTACATGCACATGATATATTTCTGAGTGCTTCTGGGGAAAACACACATGAAGAAGTATGGAAATTGGGATTATATAGAGGGACAATCTGATCTGAGATGAAGTATCCTTGGCCAATGCAGAAGTTCAGGAGCAGGGATAATACCTCAGAGTGATCCACACTTGATGCAAGGTGAAATGCCTTTGTAGTTCTACATTGAATGATCAATGGATGTGGGCTGAACCCTGGATATGAGGCATAAAGTTGGGTGAGGCAACTCCCTTTAGTCAAAGAAAATTCCTGAGGACTCAGTTGCAAGCTATCTTTAGCTGACACTTGTACTAGCTAGGAAAACGAGTCCCTGACCACATTTATTGATATCCCACTGTGAAGAACACACTTTTGAGGAGATTAATTTTAACAGCACCAAAACCTACTCTAAATTCTTTGCTAACTTTAGTTTCAAGTCCTACATCATATTGCCATTATGAATCCTCTGAGGAAATGACACCTAGTTACTAATCCTCAGCACCTATCTTCTTCCTCAAAGAACTCTTGTGATCAAATTCAGTAAGTAGAAGTATTATTATTCAGATTTCAGAAAATGCTCTTCTTTACATTTATCCTTTTTAGTATAATGACTGAAATTTGGTCATGGACCATACATTTGGGTTATACGCTAGAGAATATAATGTTAAAAGTAGTTTGGGTCTGAGACCTTATAGCTGCCATCATTCCAAGACTGCATTTACCAACATATTTATTGGTAAAATAAATAAACAATGATATTACTCAAGCACCTACATTTTAAGTTTCTGTTACTCTCAGAAATTCCTCTTCCTAAGTACTATAGTTAATTATGGTGTTGTTCAGAAATTATGGGGGGGGGGTAGGGTATATGACTCTGCAAATCGTAGTATTCTATTGAATGCCTTGGGGGAGGTTAGAGAATAAATCTTAGAAGTGAACTAATTATAGAGAGTCAAATTTCAAAAGGGGAACAAATATTTATGCCTAACTGACTGGGAAAGGACTTTGTTTCTGATACAGAAGGGGGAAAATTCAAAACTCAGCTTTTCATATAAAGAGATCCTGTCTGAGGGTTGGGGTTGTGGCTCAGTTGTAGAGCACTTGCCTCACACATGTGAGGCAATAGGTTCAATCCTCAGAATACCATTAAAATAAATAAAGAAAATAAAGGTGTTGTGCCCACCTACAACTAAAAGTATTTTTTGAGAAAAGAGATCATGTTTGGATAGTTTATACATTCTTTTACTCTCTGGGAATGGATTATACCACCTTTATTTTATAGAGTAATTCACTTTATATATTCCAAATAATCCAACTTTGTTCTGGGGGATTAAAGGACAGAAAAAAAATGGACTTTCTATATGATATGTTTTGGATGTGTTTAAGTACCCCCACCCCAAGGTTTACATGTTAGGTGCTTGGTTCACAAGGTGGTGGTGTTGGGAGGAGGTGGAACCTTTTAGAGATAATATCTGGTGGGAGGTGCTTTGGTCACTGGGGACATGCCCAAGGAAGGCAGTTCTTATGAGATAGCTTTGTAGTTCCCAAGAAGATTATTTTTAAAGCATGAATCCCCTCCCTAATATACACACACCTGTCTGCTTCCTGGCTCAAGAGGTGATCGTTCACTCCAACATCTGCCAGTACTGAGTCAATGCTGGTACCATGCCCAGGAACCTATGGAACTGAGATCAAAACAAACCTTTTCACTGTATAAAGATTGATGCCTTAGGTATCTCACTGTAGTGATACAAAGCTAATATACTATATACCAACATTCTGTGGAGGGAAGCTTGGAAATTAGAAGTGGTAATTTTGAAGTTTAAGACAACAGCTCGCAACTAAATAAGCCGAGGCCCAGTGGATTAGGGTAGTGTGGAGAGCAGCTGTGATAAGGATAGACTTTGATAAAGACTGTCCAAACATATAAGCAGTGGTTCTCAATTCATGCTGCACATCAAAATTATCTGGGCCAGAGGAAAGCTCTTAAAATGCCAATGATTAGTCCTCATGGCAGACCAATTAAGTCAGAATCAATAGGGGCACACACAAGCCTAATTTTGTTTTGTTTTGTTTTGTTTGAACTCCCAAGTTAATTCTAATAGGCAGCAAGGGTTAAGGGCTACTACATTAAAGGAAGTTGACACTAATAGGATATTTCAGAGGTTTCAGTTGAGTAGTCATCTAGGAGTGCAGCAGGAACAATATAACCACACCTTTTGAAGACCTATACCTTACAAAATCTCAGCTGTTTTATTATCATAAATTCTTATGATAAAGATATAAATTTTATCATAAATTGATATAAATTTCATAATAATTTTATTCCCTTTTTTTAATCTAAGAAGTTAAAAAAATAGTCATTAAAACAACTTAGGCCATAGAAGAAGAAATTAAAGTTTTGGTCATTTAAAATTCTCTGTAAATTTTTTTTCAAGTCTTAACCTGGAGCCACCAGAGTTGGCCTTGGTATATTTTTTTATGATAAAGCATCTCATTCAAACTGAAAGAACCTACATGTTGGGTTTGTAATGGGTTGTGTTTGCACTTTTAATGTCAGTCTTGCTTTGGTTGCTCTCATTTTCAGCGTCTGAGGTTGAGGACAAAGTCTCGCATTGTTTGTTTTTCTTCCATCAGCTCGAATTTAAGACAATTACAACACAGCTGGGCAAATACGCTGGCATGCAAGTGCCTTTCCATTTCAAAGCTCCCATTGTGAAAAAGCAGCCCAGAGAATCAACAGAAAAATTAATTACAATTGAAGAGAGCAATCTACATCATATTCAAACAGTATTTACAAACCTTAACAAAAACTAAGACATTGATGGCCAATTATCCATTATTGTTAGGTTTGTTTTGAACAATTCTTTTATGAACAGATTCTTCCCCGTAGGTTCATTATTGTAAGCTAAATCTCCTCAGTCCTGGGGCAAGTTCAATGCTGGAGTAAGGAGAACTGAAGGTTAATACAATCACAGTAGAAATGTTCTGATTGTATGTGTGTGTTTAATCATATTGATTTACTCTGCACTTCTGGTCAGCTCTATAGATGACTGTTCCAGGTGAGAAATTTGGTAATGCCTTTGCCAATACATGTAAAGAAATAGTATTCACTGAACCAAGAAAGAGGCTTCTAATAGCAGTTACTTAGATTACTTAAGTTGCTTAGACTCAAACCACCTCTATTTGTGATGTAATGCTCTGAAATGATCATTGTTACTGTGTAGTGAATGGAAGACCTCAGTGAAGGTCGGGGGTACACAGACATCAATAATGCATGCTAATTGCATTATTGCAACTGTTGCAAGGACTTGACTTCTACTAAGTGGCTGACAAGGAGGGGTGCTCATCATTTCATCCCCCACTGCAGTGTGAGAGTGGCAGGTAGGTGTGTGGCACAGTAGTGGTAAGGAGTAAGATGAGAGTAAAGATGTTCTGTGGCTTCTTCACTGAGAATAATTCTTATGATTAAGTTGTTTTATTTGGTATATTGCTGAATAGGGTTGTTTTTCTAGAAAAAAAAAAACATGGGTTGGCTTTTAACTTTGATTTTAACCCTGTGCAATCTACATTAGACTGTCAGACTTTGGACCTTTTGTTGTTATCGCTGCTGCTGTTGCTGCTGCTGCTAGTGATCAAACCCAGTGCCTTTCACATGCTCAGCAAACACATTATCCTGCCTTTAAGTCAATAATTTTTGGCCATTTGCTTTCACAACAGTAGAAAATAGCTACAATTCTTAAATATAAACCCAGCAAAATGAATTCAAGTTTATAAGGCATTTATCTATTAGTATACTCGAAAGCATCAAAATAAAATATTTTCTCTCAGTATATTTTACATTATCCTAGAAATTCAAATATGGAATAAGGACTGAAAGTCTCTGATTCAAAATATTTCATAAATGAAAAGAATAGTGATGTTCTTGAAATTTAGTGTGTGAGGAAGAGGAGCATAACTTCAGAAAAGCTGTAAAGGAATATATTGTGTATGGGTTATAAACAATCCATGCTAAAGAATTGATATTTTTCTCTCATTGTGAATGGAAAAAGTCCATCCAGCAATGGATGGAAAACTACTACACACCAACAAAGGACTTGCTGGAAAATAAACTAAGAAAGCAATATTATTCACAATACCTACAAAACCCCCAGATATTTTTAGGAATAAACTTTACCAACAAAGTAAAAGATATCTATAACAATAACTATAAAACACTTGGGAAAAAATTATAGAGGACACACAAAAATGGAAATATATCTCATGTTCAAGAATCAGATTAATCAAAAGTTAAAATGACTATGTTACCTACAGTGATCGATAGATTAAATGCAATCCCAAACAAAATTTCAATAACTTTAATCACAGAAATAAGTAAAATTTCTAAAATTAGTATGGAACCATAAAAGACCCAGAATATTGAAAATAATCCTCAGAAAAAGAAACAAGACTGAGGATATCACCATACCTGACTTCAAAACATACAAAGATGTAGTTACCAAATTGGCATTGTACTAGTATAAAAACAGAGCAATGAACCAAAATAGAGAACACAAAAATTAACTCACCCTAATACAGCCAACTGTTTTTTGACAAAGATGCCAAGGATATACAGAGGAGAAAAGACAGATCAATGATGATGACAAAAACAGATAGGCCTATCCAGAAAAATGAAATGAGATCCCTATTTCTCACTACATTCAAAAGTCAGCCCAATATGGATCAAAGGTATAAATCTTAAATATGAAACTATAAAATCATTATAAGGAAACATAAAGGACACACTTTTTTTAAAAAAAAATACTTTTAATTATTGACAGACCTTTATTTTATTAATTAATTTGTATGTGGCGCTAAGAATCGAACCCAGTGTCTCACACATGGAAGGCAACTGCTCTACCGCTGAGCCACAACCCCAGCCCAAGGAAACACTTAAAGTCACAGCTGCAGGTAACAATTTTTTAGGTAAGCCTTCAAAAGCACAGACAACCAAAGTAAAAATGGACAAATGGGGTTACATCAAACTTAGAACATTTTGCACAACAAAGGAAACAATCAACAGGATTTAGAGACAGTCTATAAAGAAATGGGAAAATATTCACAAATGTTGTACAAAAAGGTTTGGCATCCAAAATATATGAGGACCTGATAAAGATGAACATACCCATCAACATTTAAATAGACTGAGTAGATTACAGTTTTCACAATCCAATCATTTTATCTCTGAATATTCCTTCATTAACACAGGAGCTTTGGTGTAGTGGGGCACCTCATAGCCATGCTATCCTCTGCTTGGCCTCCATGATGCCCTAACTCCAGCATCCTGCATTTCTGCAGAAGCAGAACCATGTGGATGACACCAGGATCTGCTGCCAGCTTAAGCAGTAATCAGGCCTCATGGAAACATGTGTGCAGAGGACTTTGAGTACCTGGGGGGCTAAACAGGGTAAAACAACTTCTAAGCATCCTCACCCCCACCAATATTGTGAGTACTACCACGTGTTCTTCTCAAATAATTTTTACTTTAATACTTTTGTTCCTGTGATAGGTGTGGTCTTTCCAAGTCCTGAGTTGCCCTTGAGAAATCTTTCCTATTGTCTCTTTGCACAGAACTTAGCATCGCTTTAGTGATTGTAATCTCTTCAACAACTGCACCTTCCCTGGCCCCATGCATTTGGCCACACTGCAAGTTTTATAAATCCTTCTGTTCTTTCTAATCCAGATTCTCCCAGTAAACCTGGATAAACGCTGATACACAGAGAATATACACAAATGCTGAGCTGTCTTGACACTTCCTCCACCTGAATAATTAGTCAATCACTCTCAAATTGAGATTCATAGAAAGTCCCAGCACATGGGCAAAATGTAGACAAGTTCTTTACCAAATTATAACATAGAGAACCTCTAATCCAATTCCCAGTAGAGCTTCATTCCCTTCTTAAACTTCAAGAGCACAGTCTTTACTGACCACATTCTGGTTTTCTAATCTCCCACCAGAATTGCCCATTAAATTCTGCTTATAATAAGATCCTAAGATTCTGTAGCCCATATCTCTCCAAATTTCCCAAACCTCTTCCACAAACAAATGAACCATATGGCCAGGTTACAGTTATGCCCCGACTACAGGAACCAATTTCTGTGTTAGTCAGCTGTTTACAATTGTGACCAAAATAGCAGAAAAGAACACTTTGGAGAAAGAAAAGTCTATTTTGGCTCACATTTTCAGAGGTTTAGTAAAAGGAAGGTACTATGAAATAAGATTGATTTAATTATGTTATGGCATGTGTAAATATGGCATAATGAGACACAGTATAATATATGATTTTAATACACCAATCACAAAATTAAAAAATAATAAAAAGTACTCAAGTAGGCTACTAATTTGTTGTTAAATTTTAAAATATGAATAAAAGACCACCATAACAACTAAAAATTAAAAATGGGATAAATAACTAAATAGTCACTTCTCAAAAAAAGACATATAAGTAGTCAAGAAATACATGAAAAAATTCCTCATTTTCACTATACACAATACCACAATGAGATATCATCTCACCCTATTTAGAATTGTAATCAGAAAATAACAAGAAATAGCAAACGCTAGGAAGGATGCAGGTTAAAGGGAATCATCATACACTGTTGGGATGTAAGTTAGTATACTTATTATAGAAATTAGTATGAAGATATCTCATAAAATGAAAATAAAAACAACCAAATGACTCAGGAATTCCACAACTAGATATATATCCAAAAAGTTGAAATCTTTTACCAAAAAGATACTTACATCTTCATGTTTATTGCAGTACTATTCACAATATCTAAAATAGTAATCAATTCAGATACCCTTCAGCAGATGAATGAATAAAGAAAATATGGTGTTGTTACTACTTAGCTATGAAAAGGAATGAAATTCTGTCATTTGCAACTCATAAATGCAACTGGAAAAATATTATATTGACTAAAACAAGCCAGACACTAAAAGATAAATATGTTTTCACTCACTTAAAGAAACCAATGAATCAGCCTTGTAGAAGTAAAAAACAGAATAGTGTTCTCTAGAAATGGGGAAAGACAAGGGAAGGCAGGACAGAAATAAACATGAGGAATTTGGGTGATTTGTAAAAGTGCTGGGGAGAAGGAAGAAGTAAGTGTATAATAACAAAAAAGGATGAATGAGTACAACAAATACATGATGTTTGGTGTGGAAATATGTAGCAGATCCTATCAATGTGTACGATTGTTGTGTGCTAATAATTATTGTTTTAAAACAGTGGAAAACTACAAAAAATGGTAAAACACTATAAAACTATTAAAAAGTGATGAAACTATAAAATAATGAGTATATCTCCCTGATATATTAAGTGAATGAAGGAGTATATACACAAAATGTTAATTTTGTATGTAGGAACACAGGAGAAATAATATCAATGTTTAGTTGAGTCTTTATAAAGGGAATAAAATCGTTTTCCACACTTTGAGGGGAAATAAAATAAATGGTATGTTACAAGCGTGGGACTGGATTTCTGTTTATTTTGTCTTGACTTCTAAAACTCATTAAACTATTACCCTTAAAAATATATAAAAGCTAAACTTATTTGAATATAAAAGCAGGATATTTAGGAAGACAGTAGAACTTTCCCCAATAAATATAAAACATTTTAATATATGAAGACACCATTCTTTATCATAGTTTTATTTTTTGCTTACCAGAGTAAACTTTACATTCTGGATTTTTTCATAGAGTGATACATGTTATTGTCTTACTTCACCAAATGAATGCATTTTATATCTGATATTTACCCCAATATATAATTTCTAGTGGTGATTATATAGGTTTTAATAATTGATGCAATTAGCTCATGGCAATACAACACTTTTTTTTCTTATTCATATACTTTCTACTTGATCTACAGATCATATTAGTTATACTACTTAGTGAGTTTATATTCTGAAGATATTTATAGTCAATTGATTAATGTTCTCATGTTTTGGAGAGAATAAAAGAAGATGTATTATTTCTATGTGTTGATTTTTTCTGAAAAGCTATATAGTAGTATTATATTAAAGCTATAAGAGATGAGTATAAAGTTTCAAACTATAAAATTACCATAGATGGGTTTTTATTCAGATTCATAACTAAAATAATATCAATTATTTGGTTAAAGAAAACATTTTTATAGTTTGGTGATGAATCTTTAATATCAACATTATTATCTAGGTATGCAATGAATTTTCTGATAAAAAATCAAAGTTTCTTTAAGGAATAAGATTATTTTTATGTAAATGTTCTTTACTTATGATTTTATGCTATTTTTGTCTTTGTTTCTTTTATATGAACAACCTCTTAAAGTTTAATCTGTGTGATATGCAAGAATAATTTTTATATGTTTTCATGTCTATTTTGTCCTGCTTTATACTTTCTATAAACTTCCATTTGAACACTATAATGAACACATTAAGATAGAGAAACTTAATAGTCACATAAAAGAAAAATTTAGGCAAGATTTTGGTGATGTCTTCAGAAACCAGCTGTGGTCAAACATTCCAGTCATGTGAATGATCTAATGAGTCAGTTAAAGGATATGCTAATATCCATGTATAATCTCTCCAACTATTTTGATTTATCTATTACTTGCCTTATGCCCTCACCATTACATTCTCTTGGAACACTTTCATTTTGTTCATTGTTCAAGAAAAAGTATTTCTGAATGTTTAAACTTCATAGTTTATAGACACTTTCCAACAGTGGAGAAAAGAGAGAGAAGACATTGTCTCCTTGTTCCTAGTATGTCTTTCAAAAATTGTTACCACTTGAACCTATGTTAAATTAGTCATTGAGGATAATTAATAATTTTATTATGAAAAGTTGAAAATATATCAGAAGCATATGAATCCCAAGTATCCTAACCATTTTCAGAAATTATCAACATTTTGCCATTGTTGTTATTTTCCTGTATTTTTCATTGGTGAATTATAGTTGTACATCTTGTTGAGATTTTTGGTTACAATTCATGCAGACCCACAATAAAATAATATAATTTGGCCAATATCATTCTTCAGTATTTTCCTTTGTCATTCTCTCTTTTCTCCCCTGATCCCTTTCCTCTGAGTAGGGATCTCTCTTCTGTTTTTAGGATTATCATTCTTGCTTTTCTCAATCTTCTGATTCTTATGCTTGACTGTCTTCTGAATTTTATAAACTAAATTACAGACAGACTGATTCAATTTAGTTTAGACTCACCAAAATCAATTGCTAAGCTGGAAAGTTTCTGGCAACCAATGCACCACTAATAAATTCTCATATTTCCCTTGTTTATTTAATTTACATAATTTTATTATGCAACATTTTCAACAATATTTCAGCATTATTTATGGCATATAAAAATTAGTTTGTGTCATACACACTCATACATGCAGTCTATTGGTGTTAGCAATACAATGAAATAAATAGCTAGCAATATCATAATTACTAATAACTCAACAATATAATAGTTATATTAAAATATTAAAATACAGATATGTATGTATGCAGTAAATGCTTGACATAAAGTCTATATTTCTGATTAGAGCCCTAATCAATGAAGATCATGGTTAAAATTTATGAAACCATTTTTATTATATGAAGTTTAACTGGACATAAATGATCCTTTTAGATAATTAAATATTATATCAATATAAGACTGAAAAACTTATGAATCTCACACAAACATTCTTGCTTTTTTCCCAATTTCAATAGATATTTTTTCACTTAACTGAAAAACTGATGTTTGAAATAAAATCTTACAAATGTTAGTCTCTCTCTAATTATTCCTCTTTTCAGAGGTATGAAGAATTTTCTAATATTTATCATTTTCATATCAGAGCAATAGCACATTCAATATACTAGTTTATATTTTCTTAAACATTTTTGTAATCTAAGTAATAACTATTCTCTTTTTTTAAGATTTCTTCACTTTTAAACATAGAAAAAAATGACTAGTTCTCTTTGGGCCCTTACTCCTATAAAACCACAAGATTTTATCACCACACATATTATTATACATAGAACAAGCAGAATCAAAACCATGCTGAGTTGCAAATGCTTATAGAGTCAACTAGATTGCTCATCACAAACTTATTTGCACAAACTATCCAACAATTGGTAAGATTAAATTTGTCCCATGACCATAACACATTATCATATATCTTGGAGGCTGAGCATGTATCTTAAGGACCCAAATAGTCCTGATCAAAGAATTTGTATCTATAATAATAAGGAACAGCACTTACAGGGATCATTGAGAAGCATATACTATATAAGCAAGTAACTTATTTTTTTAAAGCTTTTGAACCACAAAAAATTATCTCAGTTTTGGAAGCTGGAAGTCTGAGATCAGTGTGGCAGGTTCCTCCAAGGGCCCTCTTGAAGCTTGCAGACTACTAGCTTCTCATTGTGTCCTTGCAGAGCAAGGGGTTGCTTTTACAAGGGCAATCACCTTTAATTGTGTCACAAAGAACCCACCTCCTTTTAAAAATTTATTTATAACTAATACTTGAAAACACAAAAATATACTTATTAATAGAATGATTTGATAAATATATACACTGTATAATATTTAATCAGGTTAAATATTTTTCTCAATTATTTATTATTCCTTTAATAATAAATTTTAAATACTTTTTTCTAACTTTTTGAAATATACATTATGCTCACCATATACATACATTATGGTTATCTACTGTCCTCTTACAGTTCAATGGCATAGAAGCACTTCTTATTCCTATCTGTAACTTAGCACCCACCCATTGATCAACCTTTTCCCATTCCTAACCACCATTCCATTCTTAACTTTTATAAGATAAACTTCTTCTTTATCCCACATAGAGTGAGACCATAGAGTAGTTTTCTTTTTGTTACTGATTTATTTCACTTACCATAATGATCTCCAGTTCCATCCACATTGTCACAAATCACAGAATTTCATTCTTTTTATGGCTGAAAAGTATTCCATTGTGTGTATGTGCCACATTTTCTTTATCGATTTGCCAGTTGATAAATATTTAGGATCTTAGTGGTTATGCTTCCATTTCTCAGCGGTTGTGCTGTTGCTTACATTTCTTAGTGCTGTTATTTACAAGAGAGTGCACATGTCTCTTTGACATACTAATTTCATTTCCTTTGAATATTTAATAAGTAGGAGGGTTGATGAATTATATGGTGGTTTTACTTTTAATATTTTGAGGATATTCTAAACAGTTTCTATAATGGATATGCTGATTTACATTCCCAACAATGGTGTGAAAGTTTTCTTTTCTCCACATCCTTACCAGCACTTTTTACTTTTAGTCTTTTTGATAAAAGCCATTCTTACTAGGCTGACATATATGCTTACTTAAATTTTCCAAATTAAAATTAGTGATATTAAACTTATTATTATTTTTTTCATGAACTCATTGGTCATTTGTGTGTTTTCTCTTGAGAAATATCTTTTATAGTCTATGAGATTTTTCTAAATAAGATTATTTATTCAGTTATTTATTTATTTTTCTACTGAGTTTTTGGATATACAGGTCACTTTCACAATGATAGCAGCTATCTTTCCAGTCAAGGAGAAGCATAGAAGGTTTTGTGTAGCATATCAAATTTCTAACCATATTGACTCTTCTTTATTTTCAGGTTGCTTTCTAGCTTCACTGTTTATATGACTTAGTAAAATCATAAAATGGCAGATTCTATACATAGCTTTTCAGAGTGAGGTTCTCAACACATATAAAAGTTGAGAAAAAGTTAAACATATATAATTGCTGATAAAGAACCAAAGTTGTAATTCAGGAGATGTAGAGTAAACAACTCTTGATTAAAGTTCTTTTGTTTCCCTTAATAATGAAATATATTTCTTTGTCTCCTGACCCATTTCTAAATATAGCTTTTGAAAATTTTCTTTCTCAATATTATGCTAATGAACCCACTGAAAACTAATTCTAATAGACCTCCTGGAGTGCCTCTGATTATCAAGGTGAAACAAGGATCAGAATCCTTATCTTTAATTAACAGTAAAGTTGCCACCTTCTGAACAGGGGGGTTGGACGAGTGCCACAATCTAGATTACCAACCAGAATTTAAGAAAACAAGGAAGGTTGATGGGTCACTATTTGAATTTGGCAAACAAAGCAAAACTAAAAAGTGTTACTTTCCTCTCTAATTAAATGAATGAACAAACAAAAAGTGTTAGATTAAATCAAACCATTAAAGATCACTAGATATGAATTAGAGAAGGAAAACTAAAACATATAGATGCACATTGAAGGTGGAACACTGATGTGTCCATTGTATGTGTCCATTATAATAGTTTAGAGAAATGAACTTTTGAAGATGTATCTGATTAGAACTCATTTTGTAGAATTTTTGAAACAAAAGTCCTTCTGTTCCTTAAGGATCTAAAACATCCCCTAGGTCAACATAGTATTTATACAGTTTTGTTGTCTTAAGTTTGCTTACAAATCTTAAAATGCAGGCAATTAAACAACAAATGTTCTCCTCACTACCTTATGAGATTTAGTATGAGAATAATTTTCCTTTATACTATATTTGGAAGCATATGAGGAATTATACTTCCCAATTTAATTCCTAACATGAAATAAAGGTCCTTCTTTTCTAGTTATTTCTAAAACTTCGGGACAAAGTCATTATTACTTCCAAACCAGAGTTCAAGTTTCTAAGTGTCATTTTCCCATTAACTGAGAGTTTTTTTTTTTTCATGCAAAAAGAAATGCGAATAAAAAAGGGCTCAGAGGTAACTTGTGAGTAATTTCACTTCTTTCATCAACCATTTTTTTTTTTAGTCTCTGAAGAGAAAAGGATGTCCTGTTAATTACCTGCAGAGCTTTGCCTGCCCTCCTCTTGGCCTGTCTTGTTAGCATGGCCCTTCTTTTCTCTCCTCTCTGGTCTCATGGCCTCTCCATATAGTCATCACCTGATTTCAACCACATTTGATTTAGAAAAAGCTGAGGGGAAAAAAACGTTAAAATCTTCAGGCTTAATCCTGCACAGAAGACAATTTAACAAGGAAAAAGATGAAAGGAAACCAGAAAGAACTGGGGGAAAAATAAAAAAGCAAGCATAGCCAGGAGTAGGTCAAGATTCTGACACAGAAAAGAAACATGATTCACACAAATCTGAAAAAATCTCTCACACTTTCAAAAATAAATTTTCCTTTGAAAAAAATCTACAAAAACATTTGTCCATTTCTTTTATCTAGTAGTTCTTCAGTGACTCTGAAATATTCCTTCAAGAGACAGATGAAACAAGTGCACGTTTTATTTCATGTTAGGAGTTAAATTGGGATATGTAATTTTCATATACTCCAAAATATAGTATAAAAGAAAATTATTCTCATATTAAATCTCATGAGGTAGTGAGGAGCACATTTGTTGTTTAATTGGCCGTATTTTAAGATTTGTAAGCAAACTTAGACAAGAAAACTGTATAAATGCTACGTTGACCTAGGGGATGTTTAAGACCATTAAGACAATTTATTTAAATAAAAGGTAGTATGCTTTCACACAGGCAAAGCATTTAGGACCGGACATAAACACACTGAAGTCAGTTCCTCTAATTTTGAAATATTTTAATTGAAACATTTTAATAAAATTGTCTGAGGCCTTTCATTCATTATTTCTTATCCCACTCTTTTCCAACACAAACCCCTTTCTTCTGTTTATAAGTTTGACTTTTTTGCTTAATATGAATTTGGCAATTTGAGAGGATTCATTTTTATGTTTTTTTCCTTTATTCCTTTATTCCTGAGATTCTTTGTTAGCACATTTCCATTTTATATGCATTCCCTTCTTGCCAGTGGATTAAAAGGTGGCTAAACAGAAATAACTAAGACAGGATTTCTGCGCAAGTAAATAAAAACTTAATGAGAGTGATACATGAACAAAATTTACTATACAATAGAAATGAGAGTAAAATGCCCTCATATTGCAAGGGAAATGAACTCCCTCAAGGTGGCTGTTGGCTGGGAATAAAGGAGTGTTCAGAGAAGATAAGGTTTGAAGACCTTAATAAGACTGATGCATGAACTATATATGAGTAGAAGAACACAGAGTGCATCCTTCAGAGTCTTCATTTTGCAGAGTCTTTCTTAATGTCATCCTGGAAAACCAATGAACTTAGAAAGAGTGGCTTCCAAATGTGGAGGTTTGTAATTGGGCTGATTATCTACAGAGTTAAAAAGTCATTGTTCAATGGTAACTTTCACATAGCTTAAAAATCATGTTTCTTAGACAAAGAAACATGTCAAAATTGTATTAAAAAATTCATTAGTGAGGTTTCATTCATCTCATACATAAATGATATTTATTTATGATGATATATAATAATATATAATGATATATATGATGATATATAATGGTATTCCTGATTTAATTTAGCCTGGGAAGCTAGGATAGTTATATGAACATAGGGTGACTGGCTAGATTAGGAAATTGGTTAATAAAATACAATCTCTAGGGTATTATACTCCATACGACAGAAAATATTTCTTATCACTGTAAAACAAAAATCTATAAGATAACCTACAAGCATACTCCACCATGCCTGAGTGTTTAATCAACAGTAAATAATGAATCAAACCAAATTCCATTCTCCCAAATAAGTTTCACTAGTTTTTACTTTTTTATTACACTGAAAACATGTGTCATCAATATTTTATCTTATTTTCCCATTTTTAGATAATTTTTCAGAAACTGTACATATGATTCTCATTTCAGGCAGTATTGAAACCTGAACTAGAGAGTCTATGACTCCCAAAGGCAAATATAATCCATATTTCTCATTTTTATGTGATGGATGGTATTAGGAATGGCATGTAGAAGATAGCTAATGCTGGGATAGCGCTTTTGAAGGCACTAAAATCAAGAGCTTTGAGACTGTGGCATAAGTGAGAAATGCTTTTGTGGGAAGTACAGAAATGCTTAATTCCACTTCTGTGTATTATTTTTTATTAAAGTTGACAGTGTATTCGTTGTGGACGAATCCTATGATATTATTTTTAAGTTGACTCTAATAGTGAAATATCTAGAAAATTAAGTTTAAAAAAATCTCCTGTTCTGGCTTTATCAAACTATTGAAAAAAAATCATTGATTTACTGATTTGATGGAATAATATCAAAAATTTATATGTATCTACTCTGGTGTGTGAGGGAGGGATGGAAATAAATAGCATTTTTATATAAGGAAATCAACAAAATAATTGCAGAAACTTAACATGATGCAAAGGTCATGTACTCAGCAGTGTGAAGTATTTTAAATTGCTCCTGGCAAATTATCAGACTTTTATTTGGAGTCTCCAAGGTGACCTGGTCTCCTTTGCATCACTTTCTGAAAGTGAGATTGCCAATTTGCAAGAAGCAATATCTTTCTGTGGTATTAAATATATATAAAAAAATGGGATTTAGGAAACTACACATCTCCAAATCAAAACTGCTTCTTTATGTCAAAGGTCAGATTAAAGGGTAATATTAATTAAAATATGAACTAATAATCAGAATCTTGAAAATAACATGGTAGGCACCCAGTGTGAACTTTCAAATATGTAGTTAGAAAACTAGGCAACTAATGGCTATCTTTTGAAAGAATATAAATTACAGTGAAAATCATAGCAATGATTCATACCAACAAAAAAGTAATGATATATTAAGAAATATTGTAATACAATTTTATATTTTATGAACGGAAAATATAGCTGAATATAGTATATTATATATTTAGATGATTCCCTAATTATCTGTAACATGGTGCTACATGTTTAAGTCAGAAAAAGCTTTCTTTCCTCATACTTTACCAGTCTGATTGCCATAGGCTTCCAAGATCAGCAAGAGCAGCACCCTTTGATCGAATCTGAACAATTGGGTTGTCTTCAGTTTATTCAGCAGTAAAAAGGCACCACACAAAGCCTAATGAAGCAGGTCAGTCATTGTGGTGGTTTAAACGTATTGTCTAACCTGCTTTCCACTCTATACCCTCAACATGGTAACATGGAGCGTATTCGATATAATTTCCCTCATGATTTGGGTAATCCTGAGAAGAAAAATGACAACTTTTAAAGCAAGACATTAGTCAAACTGCCCTTTGTTACCTATGATAAGACTATGGTACTGATAGGTTAATAAAAGGATTGAGAGTAATTCCTGTTCCAGTCACTCATTAAGTATGTACAGGACATCCTAGCTGGATTCCCACGAGGGTTATTGGAGAAGGAACTTTTGGTTTCCCTGTATGGTTACTTAGCCAAGTCTGGTACCATACATATGGTGATATGGCCAGAAGGAGTATTGGCAATTAAGGAAATGAGTCTTTTCCTGCAGGTCCTTATGGATTGGTGAAGTGCAACTAGCTAGTGCCCAGGAAAACTTAATGTACAATGTCTATACAAATGGAAGTCAGCAGGTAAGTGGCCTAACCTAATGCCACCTAGTACCAGAGGTAGACAAGATGTTTATACCAATAGTGGCTGAGACCAGGGAGAAAAACAAAAACAAAAACAATGACCACCATTGTGTAAACTGAGCATCACCAAGGAAGCAGAGGCACTGAAAAGGTGTGGAGCTACAATAAAAAGGAAAAATGCCCAGTAAGGGAGAACACTTGAGATTGAGGTTATAAACTGGATAGTAACTGTGTTTTTCACTAAAAGATTATACTCTCAATTACTAGTCTGTGTTTACTGAAATAAGTGAGAATAATCCTTTTAGGAAAAGATAGCTTAAGTCATATTGTTGAAGGAGTATTTTAAAAGTTTTTTAAAAAAATCTTATACTTACAGGACTAAAACAAACCTTGTGGTGGCATAATTGTGCAGATATTAAATATGTCTGACTCACATTCATTAAGTATTACTATCTTTAAGACTAGTAAGTTTCATGATTTCCTTTACCCTGGATTCTCTCAGGTAATATATCAGGTAAATAGGAAAAAAACAAATGCAGAGAAAAAATATAGTCATTCTGTTACTTCCAATGACATTAGGGATAAATTTTCGTTGCCACTTAAAAGTCTAGGCTGATTGTCACATAATTAAAAATTAGCTTATAAAAATGTCCCACTAACATTGCACAGTTATGGGCTCCGTCTTAAAATGAAAATTAGAAAAAAAAATAGTGTAAATTATTGTGTTCATGTATCTCTATGGTAACTTGGCAGTCCATTTTATCATCATGGTTTATTCATTTTATGTAATTGAAAAATTTTCTTCAGGGTATCATGTATTTAATTTTTATTCAACCATAAACTGAAGCAGTCAGAAGTAGTGGCTGTTTTACTAAGTAGGCAGACATTTCATGTGCTACTTAAAGATAATTCTTCCTCCCCTTTTAACTTGAAAAGAACTTCTAATATTAGGTGTGTCCAAATCTTACCTTCTCTCATGAAGCTAATGAAAGCAGTCATAATAATAATTCAAAAATTTATAAATAGAATTAAGGATGTTTACTTTTGACTAGACTTTTCCACATAGCTCCCTGCACTATATTTCACAATGTTTATATACAGTGTGTTGTTAACAGTTTACTAATTAAGTAGAATAATAAGTACCAAATATGAAAGATGTAGACTTCATGCTGAAGCATATTTTTATATTATGAATCTTACCATGTATTCTAAATATTAATATAAAGTGACATTGGAAAACATAAGACAGATCCTCTATAGCCATTATCTATTCTCAGACTTTCAGAAGTCTTTTCTTGCTTCAAAACAATTGTGAAGGTGAATCTGTTATCACTCAGTTCCTTGTAGTTGCCTTTAGTTTTAATGAGTCGGGCACAGAGGTTTTGATGGTGTGCAGCCTTTTGATGAAGGTATGGTCAGCTATCAATGATAGAAGTTACTTATCTCTGACTCCTCCCTCCTGGATGCTGTCATTTGCTCTGTGACTTTTTGTTCAGACACTACAATGATTCTCATATCACTTCCTCCATTTTTTTTCTCTGTTCCACTACCTTGGGTAAAATATAATTCTCACCTCTCTTACCATAATAGAACTCCACTGACTTCCTTATCTCTAAAGTACCATAGAAAATTAAGACATTTTCTTCCACTGCTGGTGAAATAATCTTAGGAATACTTTTACGGTGGTTCTAAAAAAATATATATATATATATATGATTTCTTATACAAAACTCAAAAAATATTCATATTTCTTGACAATTCTTATATTTTATGATTTGATTACCAACCAACCTATGCATTTCTAGGGATTGCAATTCCACTTCAATTCCCTAGAAATCCCCAAAATAAAATAGAAGAAAAACTATTCTACTTAAACTCAACACCTTTCACAACTGAAAATCTTAATGACTGATGTCTATGCCAAGTGAGTAGAATACTTACCATATGCTAGTTGTTTTTGTGTACAAACCTGTTTAAGTTCTTTTTTCTTTATTATTGTAAGTAAAGCCTATGTGAGTGTGTGTGGCTGTGTGCAAGTACACACATGTGCTTTACCATTGAGGAAAACATGAGTTGAAAAGACTTATTCCTGAGAGCCAGTTCTTATGTGGATTTACAAGTCAAATTTATACCACCTGGGTGTTCTAGAAAACTACAAAGTGTTAATTTAGTTTAAAATGGCCTTTGGTTGTGTGTTCTCCAAAATATCTTGGTAAAGCAAAATGAATACTTTCTGGAAAAACTCACCATAATACTAGGCCAAAAAGTATTTCCTCAAATAATATTCCAATAAAATTGAATAGTTAATATTTTAACACCCACAGATTCCATTGACATGACTGGAAATAGCCCCTTCACTGACAATAGGTGGGAGAATCAAACCTGCAGAAATCACAAAGAATTTACAAAAAACTATGCTTGCTACTACTAAGGGAAATAAAAGACCTAAAAACAGAGTCAGAAAACATTAAGCCACAAAATGTTATTGAGCATATTTGAAATTCATCAAATGGAATTTTAAAATGCAATAACTTAAAAACCCAATGTAGAAATAAAGCCACAGACTACAATATGGCTATAGCATATTTAGTGAACTAAAGTTTCAGTTTTTCTACACATGACAGTTAAAAGAGAAAGAGAAAAAAAGGGCACACATCATTTAGTAACTTAAAAATCATTTTACTTATAAAACTATCATAAATTCCCCACACCGCGACACTGATAACTTAAAGTAAAATCTACTATCTGAAAGTTTGATGTTGAATAGAACGTGTGAGGGATTTCCAACCATGATAGATGGTAAAAACAAACTGATCCTCACATGTGAGCCAAGTCAATGATAAACAACTACTTACTGCACTACTCACATGCAAAGTTTTCTCCTTATCATTAAATAAGAAATATCTGCTTGAAAAGGGATTTTCCATCTATTAACAAAGGAAAAGTTCACAACCCCCTTTGCTGGCTTGATTAAGGTTGTGGTCCAAGCCTTCTGGTTGTATCTACAGGGCAT
This sequence comes from Ictidomys tridecemlineatus, assembly GCF_052094955.1. Taxonomy (NCBI): domain Eukaryota; kingdom Metazoa; phylum Chordata; class Mammalia; order Rodentia; family Sciuridae; genus Ictidomys; species Ictidomys tridecemlineatus. The sequence goes on from NC_135479.1 coordinate 120,519,047, forward strand.
GGCTCAAAGGTGGTTTCTAGCAATGTTCTTGTCCCTCAGTATTTACCAAGTTATTTGGCTTACATAGTCTGCTGCATAGATTCCATGGATTATTTTTAATACAGGCAAGATTCTTCACTATATGAGACTTTGTCTCTTTTGGAAGGCCAGCCCTTGAGGATTTAATAAGGCACATTTTAGTACTTACCCTCACTATTCATATAATTCTGAGAAAGTTGAGTTTGTACATAGAATGTCTCACTCACTGTTTCCAAGTCACCAAAATGCTACACAGTATAAATCTTCCCACTAAACTTTCTAAAACCTTCCTTCCCAACCAACTAGACACATAAAGCAGTGGTTTTTCAATGGTAAATTTCACTTGTTGGTATGAGGAATCATGAGTGAAAGAAAAAAGAGATGAAATACTTTGGACTTTTGTATGATGTATTCTGTTCAAATACAGTTACATTCATAAGGTAGAAGTGTATAAGACTATCTTCTTTTGATTGTCTAATAGAAAATGATGCAGTGTTTTCTATATACCATCCTATCATACTTCTGTTTGGACTATTTATTTTGGTATTTAATTTATGGCAGCTTGAGTTGAACACTTCGAATGTTTCCCTGTTTTTAACCATCCAAACTATATTATCAGAGGACATGGTGGACTATCTTTATTTCTTCCCCAAAACTCGCAAATTGCTAGGTTCTTAATACATTATTTTCAAGAAACTCAATGTGTGTCTCAAAAATCATAGTAAGTAATATATGTGATTTGAAAGATGGAGTGACGTAGATTGTTTCCAAATAACCCGTGATTGTAGTGAATTCCATTTAATATCAGTTACCATTATAATATATTGGCTGATTTTCAATCAAATTAATACCAAGTGAAGAACTGCTGCCTGTAATAGAAGAATAAGTGAATATTTGAGATTTCACTAATCCGTGGATGAACTAAAAATATGGTTATCACTCAACATTATCAAATAATCAACTGATTGGCACTATATAATTTAAATAACTTTCCTGGTCTCCACTCCTTCATTGAGAATTGTAAAGACAAAATTCAAGTAATTTTTAGGCTATAAAATTATTACATGAAAATGTCCCATTATTAGTGTAGTAGTACTAATTTTGTACTACAATTTCTATCACTATTCCATTGACACCAGGAGAAACATATTCATTATTAAAACTAGTTTTCAAATAATAGACGCAAATGTTTATTAAATAGGGACAGAAAGTAGTGAAGATAGACAGTTGTTTATGAGTCATATAGGATACCACAGTCTTTTGTTGTTCTTGTTTTTAAGGGATGAGTAAATAATTGAACTTAACATTCTTTGTGGTGATTTTTTTTTAAATAGGAACTAGAAATAAACTGACGGTTGTCTTCTATATCTCCTTTTCTTTGAAGAGTAAAATAAAAGCACAGAGGAATCCAAACCTTTGGTGTTATTTTGTTCTGTGTTTGATGTTAAACAAAGACATCCTGCCACACGCAAAATTGTCACTTCTAGGTCACTAGTTCAAATGGGCATCATACTCCTAGTGTCAAATTGAACAGTGTTTGGTGATTCTTTGTTGTTTCTGATCATTTGGTATTTTGCTTTCTACAAAACATCACAAGTTTAGGAGAGAGATAGACCTGGGAAGAAAGAAACATAAGACCTTGAGAATTTCACATTTTAACTTAGCTGCCAGTTACAGGAGCTTCAAAATTGACAGCAGTGTCATTCCGTTTAAATTTTCACAAGGAGTCACTCAGAAAAAAAAAAAATTAGAAAAATAAGAGCATTTTTCCAATACTCAGGTCAACAGTCCCAAAAGAGAAATACAGCAGAGATGGAAGGTACTGTGGCTCAGCCTTTAGGCTTCATGGAAAATGTGGGCACAGGGTCATCCTGAATACTGGAGATCAGGCCCTTTATATATATTCTTGGTTTTTTTTTTGGTAAACCCCAATACCAGTTCAGTTACCTTTAGTATATATGGAAGGCAGAAAGGAAAGATGTATCTGAAGTATCTAATAATTACTAGACTGTGTTAGGCTAATTTATTATTCAAAACAAGATATTAGTTGTCCACTAATAGCCATAGTACAAAAAGTGGTCATTATTGTTTTTCATGTAAGGGTGCTGACATTGAAAGAATTTTAAAACTTGTTTTGAACAATATCCTAGAATAATTACAGGGCTCAGATCAGAAGCACATGTCTAAGTTGAGGCTCAGAATAGGTAGGGGATCCCTTTACTCTTTCCAGGATTATTTTTTAATTTGATTAAACGTGTGTGTGTGTGTGTGTGTGTGTGTGTGTGTGTGTGTGTGTGTAACTGTGTCTGTGTTACAGGGGATCAAAACTCAGTGCCTACCATGCATTTGAGGAAGTTACTTTACACGAAACTACAACCCTACCCCACTGAGGGCCATCCTCAGCACTCCTTCCAGGATTGAAATAGAGACACAATCTTTCCTAGGAAAGTAGCAAGAGTTTTATAGTTTTCCACTGATGCAAAGGTTACATTTGTATATTGGAACTACTACACTTCCAAAAAATTCTGGGAAATTACACGACTTAAAACCTAGAGAACGAAGAGAACAATATTCAGAAAGGTTCTTACCTTACCTCACTTTGTTTGCTATAACTTATTTACAATATTTCAGTTAGGATTGGCCTAGCTACTCAAGCTGTACATTGATTATGTCATTCTTTTCTATCACTTTCCATGAAAGCCTTCTTAATCTTAGAGAGATCAACACCCACAGTTCAAATATATTACCCTTTATATGATTTTGAGTATTATATCCAGCATTTTAATTCACTTCTAGGATTACAGCTTCTTCTCTGGATTCTACTTTCACTTCTTTCAGTGAATTTATATTACACTATTATATTACCAAGTCATTCTGAGGGTTATATACCCTTAACCCCAAAGTTCTCTAGTAGCAAGTCTATTGTGGAATCCTGAGTTGTGTTACTAATTGGAAGTGAGCTTTTCATTTATTTGACTCTATGCATCATCTTCTTAAAAAAAACACAATTACATATATTCCTCTATCAGATTCTTAGTCAGCTCATTTTCTCCTGCATTCTAATTCTATGATTCTATGCATTTATTCAACTCTTCTCTAAGCATCATATAATTATGAAATGGAATTGTAGCCCTTAATGTCATCAGCAAAACCCATTAGGTAATTTCTTGTAGCCTGGATTGCCCCCATCTCATTATAGTAGCCTACCATTTGCAGTGATTCTTTGCCAATTTAAATAATGTTGTTAAAAATATAAGTAATTATATACAGGATACTCACTTAAAACTGATTGTGCCTATGATGTGCCAAACACTAAAACTCTCTGCCTGGAGAGATCAGTTCTGTTAAACAAACATTTATTGGATGCCAGATATATGTAGAAGCACTATTTCAGGTTCTAGGAATTTAAAGATAAATAGTATGCAGTACCAATTCTCAGAGAAGTCACAGTACAAGAAGAAAAATACACAAAAATTAACCCTGACATGATAGGATGAGCAGTATAAGAGAGATACAGGAAATGTTATGAGAACACACAAAAAAAGAGTCAATGGAGTTGACCTTGAGGGAGCATTGCAGTGTCTGTGCTTTTGTAGATAGAATAGAGGGAGTTATTGTAATTGACTTTTGAGGATAAATGGTTCTCACTATATGTAAAGAAAAAAAAAAGGAAGGTCATTCTAAGCAGAAAGAATAACATAAGGTCAGAAATGGAAGTGTAAATGTGCACAAGATTTTCTGTAGGTGATTTGGTCCGTTGATTGGCAGGAAAGGAAGGTAGAAAGCAATATTGGAATCAATTTTCCAGAGTTTTGGATGCCACATTAAAGTGATGGATTTTTTTTTTGAAAATTAGCTGATTAATTTTCTAGGTTGCATAACAATTTGCTACAAATTTAGTAGCTTAAAGCAGCATTTATGTATCACCTCACAGGTCAGGAATCTAGGAATGGCTTAGCTGGAGAGTCTATTTAGGTTCTCAAAACGATGGCAATCAACAGGTCAACAATGGATGGATTCTCATTGGGAGGCTAAACTAGGGAAACCTTGGCTTCCCCACTTGAGTGGATATTGACAGTATTTGGTCTCTTTCTGTTTCAATGCCAAAAAGAAAGTCGAAAGTAAGTCTACCAATAAGACAAAATTTTATATAACATACTATAATAGCAGGAGTGACAGCCCAGCACTTTTGCTGTAATCTATTAGAAGCAAGTCACATGCCTCCTGGAATTCAAAGGGTTGGGATCATATAAAGATGTAAACACCAGATTTGGGAGATGGTGAGATCATCTTAAAGTTTGTCCACTATAGGGAGAGGGATCATTATTAAGTGCTGTGATGACATATTGTTCTATATATAAGAATGAAAGCAGTGCGGCAGTATGAATGGTGGTCTGAAGTTAGAGACAGGTTGAAAGACATGAATTTATGTCTTTTAGGTATTTCTTATCTTGTAAGAAACTTTCCTTATAGAGAGTAGTTTGTTATATTTTTCTTCTGAAGAAGAAAAAAGGCCATAAAACTTCCTAACAGTCACTGCAAACATTTTGAACTTATAAAAGAAAATGATAGTACTTTGGAATGACTCAAGGTAGCTTTTCTTAGAAAGGGGAGGAGCAGGGCAAGGGACTCTTTGTCCTGAGGAATAGGACAAAATTAGATTCTTTTCTGTTTCAGGGGTTTAAAATAGATTCCCTGGAAGGAGGCAAAGACAGAGGATGATAAGAATTCTTTGAGGAAGCAGGCACCAAAACCATTTCTGACCTTTGTCACCCTGGCTTAGTCTATAGCCTTGGGAGACCACAGTGGGCATTAATTGAAGAGAGAGCTACTGTGAAAGGGCATTGTCCCTAGCTGAGGGAGAAGATGAGGACAGGACCTCCAGCAGAAAGCCTTGGTTTATCACTGTTGTTTAAGCATGGTCCAGTTTCTAACAGCCACCTGGTTCTCTCCTGTGCGGACTCCATAGGAGGTAAAATATATTCTCCCCTAGCAAAGGAAGATGATTTGCTCCAGCTTCACCACACTGCTTTTAAATCCCTTGCAGCTCCTCAGTCTTAGCTGCACACTTAAAATCACCTAGGGAATATGCATATGTTAAAAATAGGGAGGTCCAGTTTTCACTATCAAATGATCTGATTCAAACTGTCAGGGGTGGACCCAAGCATTGAAAAACATGTTTAGAATTCTTTAGGCGATTCCAATGTACAGCCATGGTTGAAAACCATTGCGCCAGAAAGTACTGAACACAAAGTAAGGATGTGGGTCATCCAGTAGGTTTATTCTAGACTTGTTGATGTTGCTAATTAGAGGGATCAGGAGCTTGAGTTTCTAATTTATGAGGCAAGGTTGGGATATTACTCATTGAGGCTGAGGAAAAATCATGACAATATGATTTGCACTGCTATTGTATGAATGACCAGGGTTGTGCTAGTAAATATTTAACAGCCAGATCTCCAGAAATAAATTTTTGACCTACAGATTTGTCAGTCTTTATGACATAAATATTCCCATTGTGGTCACACATAATAATAAAAAGCAGTAAAATAATGAATTTTGAGTATTATGTTTTACATGACATTTTATAATAAGTTTGCATTATGTAACTTTGTAAAGAGGTTGTGTTTGACAACTGACTGACTTATAAAATTCTTGAAAATTCACAATGGTCTCCTGTGACATTGCACAGGTACACTTCAGCATACTACTACATAGGCCAACTTACCTACAGGCAGGACTCATGTTCAAAATACTTAATAATTAGTTTTGTCTGTGCACTAACAAGTCAGAATGGATACTGGCCAATATGCCAATGCTGGGATTATAAGATTTAAAGTGTCTAGCAGACTCTATTGGGTCTTCACCTTTGTATCCTTCAAGGTTCTGAGCACATGGCCTTGACCAGAATAGATGGTCCCCAGCAGTTTAGAAATACTAAAGGACTGAATAAAAGAATAGAAGACTGAGTTGTATTGAGTTATATATTAGAGGGTTATGTATTAGAAGAAGTGACTTTATAATAAAAACAATGTGTTCGTCAGCTTTTCGTCCCTGTGACCAAAATTCCTGACAAGAACAATTTAGAAGAGGGAAAGTTTATGTGGGCTCAGTGTTTCAGAGGTTCAGTCCACGGTTGGCCAACTCCATTGATCTGGGCATGAGATGAGAGAGAATATCCTGTGGCAGAAGAAAGTCTGCAGTTCCTGGCAGCCTGAGAGTAGAGAAAGAGAGCATGAAGAATCTGGGACCATGTATATAATCCCCCAGGTACACCCTCATGATCCACTTCTTCCAGTCATACTCTACCTGCCTATAGTTACTGCCCAAGAATCCATTCAAATCATAAATCCATAATCCACTGACTAGATTATAGGTCTCATAATCAGATCATTTTATCTCCTGCATTAACTCGGGAGCTTTTGGTGAATATCTCCTATCCAAACTATAATGTATATTGTCTATGCACAAGTGTGTATGTGTTAACAGCCTCTCCCTTTGCAGAGTGAGTTTGTGTTTGAGGATTTTCACTGAGGATAAGTAAACAGCATACAATCTATTTCTTTTCCTTAGTTGTCTTTTTCATCAGGTTGAAGTTCTGTACTGATACTTATGCACCCTATCCTTTATGTTCCAGAAAATTGAAGCCCCTTCTGTCAGACATGCCAAGCCACTCCCTGATACACCAGACTTTTAAAAAAATGTCTTCTTAGTGCTCCCTTTAATTTTTTTTCCTTTTGTCTGATGTGCCCTTACTTTCTCACTCACTAGGGATTACCTACTTTCAAGCCTCAAGGTAAACTTTTCCTACTTATCTGAACACCTGCTATGAGATTGGTCACATGCTATCCCTGTCCCTCCATCATGATGGCTACAGGATGCCAACATAATACCTCACATTTTAGAGCTTAGTTATTTAGTTATTTATATATAAATAACTAAGTTCACATGGCCTCCCCTACGCTTGAAGAGAATGTGAGCCCCTTGAAGGCAACATTGTCTTTGACAGGCCCTTGCCATGCTCCTCCCCTGAATTCCTGGATACTCTTTCTTTTGCACATTTCATATGCAAAATCCTTTCCCTCTTTATACAACATCAACCCTTTGAAAGTAGAGCCAGAATATCATCCTTCACTATTTCTAAAACAAAACCTAAAGTGAACCTCATAACCAGACTGCCTGCTTTTGAACTAAAACAGTACTAATCACAATATGTATGATTTAAAATTTTTTACTTCTTTCTGACTCAGTTTCCCTATTTTTAAAAAAATGGCAAAAACTTTATCAATCTCATCGGTTAAGAGGACTGAATGAGTCAATGCTTGGAACAGTGCCCTCTACAGGAAGTATATAAGAGGTATTAGCTATTATTATTTTAACAGTAAACACTTGATAGATATTGCTTAATGAATAAAAATTAAAACATAACAACACACCAACAAGAGTGAGCTTCATTAATGTCATATCAGTTCAAATCTTCTATACTTCATTAGTTCCCAGAAAAGATTACAAAATTAAGATGTATTTACCACCTTAATGCTATGCAATAACAGAAATTACTATCCTATTTTCTGTTACTTCAGAAAGTGTTAATTTTAAGAACATCTTTTTGTCTCCTTCTGTCTGAAATCAAATTCAGAGCTCTTCAATCTTTTTATGCCATTAGCATAATCTAAACCAGAAAGCGCTTTAAAATTCATGCCAAAGGTGTCACTTTTTTTCTGTCATACCATTTGCCTTCTGAGATGGATCTCACCCCACCCCGAGGTGGGAAGTCGTTAGTTTTGATGTAGCCGGAGACCAAAAAGGATGTGTCATTTTCCTTTAAAGAGATAAATTGAAATGTGAAAGGTAATAAGAGGCAAAGTATCAGCCTTTTTGCTCTTAGCCTAAGCAGAATTTTGATTTCTGAGAGCACAGGAAACACATCATTTAGTCAGGGCCTGAGAGAACAGAGTTATGAAGTCCCAGAATATAGTATCTTTGTCTAGGAGAGCAGAATGTATGATTTATTTTTCCTCTGAAATTATGCTTAGGATAGTTGAACTAAAATTAACTAGGCCTTTAGTTAATTATTGTAGATAGGTATAATTCATCTTTTAAAAGTTTTTATTACTGCATTTATAATTGTACATACTATTGGGGTCCATTTTGACATAATCATATATGCATATATTATAATTTGCTCCATTTTATTTCCTTGTATACTCACTTTTCTCCCCCTTCCCTCCCACTGTTCCTCTTTGTCTACTGATTTTCTATTTATTTAATGTTTATTTTAATTCGTGTTTTATAGGTATGCCTAAAGGTGGGATTCACTGTGGGATATTCATATATGCACATAACATACATAATTTGGTCAATTTCATTCCTCAGTCCCTCCCTGTTTCCCTCCCTACTTCCTCTCCCGCTATCCCTTTCCTCTGTGCCGCTTATCTCCCTTCTATTTTCATGGGATCCTTCCCCTTTTAAAAATTTGCTCTAGCTATCCCAAATAGGAGAAAATATCCAGGGCTTGATTTTCGGAGTCTAGCTTATTTCACTGAGCATAATGTTTGCCAGTTTGAACCATTTAACAGAAAATGCCATATTTTTTTTCTTTTTGCAGGTTGTGGTGATGCATGCCTGTAATAACAGTGGCACAGGAGGCCTAGGCAGGAGGATTACAAATTCAAGACCAGCCTCAGCAGCTTTGAAAGGCCCTAAACAATTTAGTGAGACCCTGTTTCCAAACTAATTTTTTTTTTTTTAAAGTGTTGGGCAAATGCCTAGGTGGTTAATCCCTGTGTGCAATTCCTGGTACAAAAAAAAAAAAAAAAAAAGACAAAAAACCCCACAACACACATGGAAATTTCATCTCATTCTTCTTTATGGCTGAGTACAATTTCATTGTGTATATATACACCACATTTTCTATATCCATGCACCTATTGGTAGGCTTCTGAGCTGGTTTTATTGTTTATTGTGAATTGTGCTACTATAAACATTAGTGTGCCTGTATGCTAACTTTAGTTCTTTTGGAGAAATACCAAGGACTAGAATAGCTGAGTGATATGGTGGTTCCATTTCTAGACTTTTGAGGAATCTCCAAACTACTTTTCAAAGTGGTTGTATTAATTTGCAGTTTCACCGATTATATATGAATGTATCTTTTCCCCCACATCCTTGGCAGTATTTGTTATTATTTGTATTCTTGATGATTGCCATGGCAGCATTTATTATTATTTGTATTCTTGATGATTGCCATTCTAATTGGAGTGAGATGAAATTTCAATCTAGTTTTGATTTGCATTTCTTTGATTGTTAAGGATGATGAACTTTTTTCCCATTATTTCTTGGTCATTTGTATTTCTTCTTTTGAGAAATGTCTGTTTATTTCTGTTGCCCATTTATTGATTGGGTTATTTTGGTGTTGAGTTTTTCAAGTTCTTTATATATTCTGGTTATTAATCACCTCTCAGAGGAGTACCTGGCAAAGATTTCCCCCCATTATGTAGACTGCTTCTTCACACTTCTGCTTTGTTTGCTGTGCAGAACCTTTTTAATGTGATGCTATCCCACTTATTGATTCTTGGTTTTATTTCTTGTGCTTTAGTAGTCTTGTTAATAAAGACCATACCTAAAAACTATGTTGGAGTGTTGCACCTGTTTTCTACTATCAGTTGCATAGTTGCTGGTCTAATTGCTAGGTCCTTGATTCACTTTCAGTTGATTTTTGTGCAGGCTGAAAGACAGGGATCTAGCTTTATCTTTCTTCATATCCAGTTTTTCCAGCACCATTTGTTTAAGAAGCTGTCATTAATGTATGATTTGGTGACTTTGTTGAGTATAAGATGACTGTAAATGAATGAGTTTATCTCTGTGTCTTTTATTCCATCGGTCTTCATGTCTATTTTGATGCCAATACCATGCTGTCTGTATTGTCATTGTATCTCTGTAGTATAATTTGAGACCAGGTATTGTGATGCCTCCAACACCTGTTCTCTTGATCAGTATTACCTTTGCTGTTCTGGGACTTTTATTCTTCAAAAGAATTTTAGGAATGTTTTACCTAGTTCTGTAAGGAAGGTCTTTGGTATTTTAATAGGGATTGTGTCAAACCTGTATAATACTTTTCGTAGTACAGACATTATTATGGTTTAGATATCTGATGTTTAAGACAAGGCAAGAATTTTTAGAAGTGAAATGATCAGGTTTTAAGAACCTTAACCTAATGGGTGCATTAATCCACTAAAATGGATTAAATATATGGAACTATAGGTAGGAAATATATGGCTGGAGGGGGAATGTCACTGAAGGCATGTCTTTGGGTTATTTGTCCCTGGTGAGTAAGTCTTTTTCTCTCTCTCTCTCTCTCTCTCTCTCTCTCTCTCTCTCACACACACACACACACACACACACACACACACACACACACACACACACAATCTGCTGCCTGATTATGATGCCCTCAGTTGCTTTCCTCTCCTATGATGTTCTTCCTTACCTTGGGCCCATAGAGATGGAGTTGACCATCTGTAGACTGAGACCTCTGAAATCATGTGTGTCAAATAACCTTTTTCTTCACTAAAATTGTTCTTGTCAGGTCTTTTGGTCACAGCAATAAAAAACCTGAGTAAACCCAGCATTTTGACAATATTAATTCAAGAACATAGGAAGTCTTTCCATCTTCTAAGATCTTCAATATCTGTCATCTGTGTTTCATAGTTTTCATTATAGAGGTTTTTTTAAGGTTTATTCTCAAATAATTTATTTATTATTTTTAGGTTATAGTTTTTCTGATTTCTGTCTCAACAGATTAATATTTGGAGTAAACTAAGACTATTTATTTTTCTTTGTTAATCTTGCCTCCCGCAACTTTGCTGAACTATTTATCACTTCTAGAAGTCATCTGGTGAAGATTTTTGGGTCTCTTAGGAATAGAATTATGTTATCAGCAAGCAGAGATAATTTGTTTTTTTCTTTTCCTTTTTGTATTTATTTAAATTTCTTCTCTTTCCTGGTTGCTTTGGTTGGAGTTTCAAGGACGCCATTAAAAGGGAGTGTCAAGAGTGAACATCCCTTTCCTTATTCCCAATTAAAAAAAAAATTCTTTCAAGTTATCTCCATTCAGTATGATGTTGGCTTTGGGATTGTCATATATAGTCTTTTGAGGTAAGTTCCTTCTATCCCTTGTTTCTCCAGAATTTTTAACACAAAAGCATGATAGATTTTATAAAAGGCTTTATCTGCATCTATTGAAATGATCATATGATTCTTGTCCTTAATGCTACTTACGTAGTTAATATATTTATTGATTTGAGGCAACTTTGTATGCCTGAGATACAAACATATTTTGAGCCAACGTTTTATCTCTGAGATAAAACCAATTTGATCATATAATATTATCTTCTTAATGTGTTTTGGAATGTAGATTGCTAATATTTTATTAAGGAGTTTTACATTTATATTCATCAGGAATATTGCTCTATAGTTTTTTCCTCCTTGATGTTTCTTTGTCTAGTTTTGATAGAAAGGTGATACTGACTTCATGTAATAAATTTGGGAATGTTCCCTCCCTTTCTATTTTATGGTATAATTTGAGGAACATTGGCATAAGTTATTATTTAATTATCTGTTATAATTTGGCTGAGAACCAATCTGGTCATGGACTTTTCTTTGTCAAAAGTCTTAATTGATGCTTCAAATTTCTTGATATTGAACTCTTTAGATTCAAATTGGGTAGGACATATGAGTCTACAAATTTTTTAATGTATTCCAGATTTTCCATTTTATTGGAATATATGTTTTCTAAAATAATTTTGAATACTTTACTGGATTTCTGAAGTTTCTATGGTGATTTCTCCCTTTTTTCATCTCTGATTTTTCATTTGTCTTTTCTCTTTCTCTCTTTTGGTTAGTTTGGCTAAGTGTTACTAATCTTATATGTATCTTTTCAAAGAACCAATTCTTTGTCACATTGATACTTTGTATTATTTTTTATTCTCAATTTTATCTCTGATCTTAATTATTTTCTGTCCTCTGCTTTTTGAACTAGTTTGTGCTTCCTTTTCTAGGGCCATGAGATATGACATTATTCTTTTTTTATTTGTTATCTTTTATTGTTGTTGACTTAGGCACTCAATGCCATAAACTTTGTCTTAGATCTGCCTTCATACTGTCCCAGAGATTTTGATATGTTGTATTTCTGTTCTCATTTGTTTCTTAAGATATTTTAAATTCTCTTTTGATTTCTTCTCTGTCTCATTCATCATTCAAAAGTGTATTGACTAATCTCTAGATGTTAAAATGTTTTTTTATCTTGCTATTTATTTTCAATTTAATATCATTATGATCTGATAAGATGTAAAGAATTAGTTTTAACTTTTTTTTCTGTACTTGCTCTTACTTGCTTTGTGTCCTAAAATATATTCTAGTTTAGAGAAGATTCCATGTGAAGCTGAGAAGTGAATGTGATGATTGATGAATAAAATATTCTATAGATGTCTGATAAGTCCATTTGATTAACAGAAATTTTCACTTCTGAAGAGTCATTATTTATTTTATGTCAGGATGACTTATCTATTGATGAGAGAGGTGTATCAAATTTACCCATTGTTGTTGTATTGAGGTCTATTTGATTCTTGATATTCAGTAGGTTTATGTAGGAAAGTGCACCAATATTTGGGGAATAAATATTTACAATCATTATATGGTGTTTTTTAATGATTCCCTTAACAATGAGGAAGTATTCGTTTTTGGTCTCTTCTGGTTAATTTTGTCTTGAAGTCTACTTTGTCAGATATAAGAGTAACTATTCTTGATAGCTCTTGGTCTCAACTTGCATAGTGTATCTTTCTTCCATTTTTTTCACCTTCAGCTTATACATGTGTTCACTTGTGTGTCTCTTGTAAACAACATGTTGGTGGGTCTTATTTTATCATTCATTCTACCAATCTATGTTTTTTGATTTACATTCCATACTATCAGGAGATGGTTTGTGTCTTCTGCCATTTTGATTAATTTCTAATACCTAATTCAGGTTTAATTGACCATTTTTTCTAGGAAGATTCATATATACCCAGGTTCTGACATTAATTTTTCAATTCTTCTGCATGAAATAATTTATTGAATATGTTTTATAGTGCTGGTATAGTGGTTGTGAATTCTTTTAGTTTCTGCTTCTCATGAAAAATTTCTATTTTATCTTCAATTCTAAAAGATGGTTTTGCTATATATAGTAATCTTGTTTGGCATATATTATCTTTTAGGGCATGGTATATATTATTTCAAGCTCCCCCTCACCCTCATCTGGCTTTTGGCATCTGATCTGAAGAATCAGTAGAAATTCTATTTTGCTCACTTCTAAAACTTAATGTGACCTACAATTTTTTTCTTCTGCAAATTTAAAAATTCTATCTTGTTCTGTGTATTAGATATTTTAATTAAGTCTTGTAGAGGACTTTTTAAAATTATTTTTTCTTTTTAGATATACACAACAGTAGAGGTTTTGGCATATTATATACATTATTATAATTAAGATCCTTTTCTTGTGGTTGTACATGATATGGAGATAGTCTGGTCATAAATTCATATTCAAGGATAGGAAAGACAGTACAGTTAATTGTACTGTCTTTGCTAAGCCCTCCCCTCCTTTCCCTTCATTCCTCTTTGTTTAATCCAATGGATTTCTATTTTTCCCCTCCCTAACCTCCCTTATTGTGAGTTGCCATCCACATAGCTGAGAGAACATTCAGTCTTTGGCTTTTGGGGACTGGCTTATTTCACTTAGCATGATAGTCTCCAGTTCTATTCATTTACTGTCAAAAGCCATAGTTTCATTCTTCTTTAAAGCTGAGTAACATTCAATTTTGTATAAATACCACATTTTCTTTACCTATTCATCTGTTGAAGGGCACCTAGTTTTGTTTCATAGCTTGGCTATTGTGAATTGAGCTGATATAAACATTGATGTGGCTGCATCACTATAATATGCTGATTTTAAGTCCTTTGGGTATAAACTGAGGAGAGAGATAACTGGATAAATGATATTTCCATTCCAAGTTTTCTGAGGAATCTCCATACCGCTTTCCAGAGTGGTGCACCAACTTGCAGCCCCACCAATAATGTATGAATGTACCTTTTCCCCTACATCCTTTCCAATATTTATTGTTACTTGTATTCTTGGTAATTGCCATTCTGACTGGAGTGAGATGGAATCTCAATGTAGTTTTAATTAGCATATCTCTAATTGCTAGAGATGTTGAACATTTTTATCATATATTTGTTGACCATTCATATTCCTTATGTGAAATGTTTGTTCAGTTCCTTTGCCCATTTTTTGATTGGGTTATTCATTTTTTGGTGTTAGATTTTTCGAGTTCTTTATATATCTGACGTGCAGGTGGTAAAGATTTTTCCCATTCTGTAGGCTCTCTGTTACATTCTTGATTATTTCCTTTGCTGTGGAGAAGATTTTTAGTTTGATACCATCCCATTTATTGATTTTTGATTTTACTTCTTAAACTTGAAGAGTTTTATTGAGGAAGTCGGTTCCTAAGCTGACCTTATGTTTTATATAAAAACAAGATATTTTTTATTTTGTTTATTTGATTTTTTAATTCCTCTAATATTTAGATTTTCACCACATTTTTAATGTGTGGGAATTTTTCTGATTATTATGTCATTGAAAAAATTGTGCATTCTTTTATTCTATGTGTTTTTCTGCCTTCTATGCCAAAATTCTCAGATTTATTTTCTTAATGTTATGTCAGAATTCTTGGCTATTCTGGCCATAGTCCCTTAACATCTTTTATTTATTGTTGATTTTATTTTCAAGAGTATATACTTTGTCTTAGGGGGCTGTGAAGCTGTCTTTTATGTGACCTAGTTTATTGGTCATGCCTTCATCTGAATTTTTAATCACATTTATTAAGTCTTTCATTTCCATGATTACTGTTTCATTCTTCTTGAGAATCTCTCTTTATTGAAATGGTTTTCCACTTTCTGTATTTTTTTAGTTCATTCCTTTCACCTTCTTTAGTTCATTGAACATTTTAATTTTGAACTTACTATATTATTTCTCTGACATTTCCTCCACTGTGGTATCAATGGGATCAGTTGTTAAAGTGTTGTAGCTGTTTGGAGTGATATATTTCTTGCTTTTTCATACTGGTTGTATGTCTGGGATGATTTTTTTTCTTCTACTTTTATGCAAGAGATTATTTAGTGAGCTTCTTTCTCTTAAATTCCCTGGCCTGGTCAATATCTAAGTATTGATACTTCCACTTAATGTATATACTCTGCTATACTCAATATTAGCACCACTTTGAGAGAAATACAATTATTTCAGAGAAAAGCCACGAACTAATAAACCTTATGGAAAAATATTAAAAATGTTCTTCACAGTTCCTCTAATCCAAGTATAAAACTGTATTAATGTTCTTGAAGAAGTTAAGAAGTTAGTTATTAAAGATAGCAAAATTACTATTAATACTATATAGAGGTTTAAAAGTAGCAAAGAGAAAAAAATGGCCCAAAAGGATAAAAAATAAAAGATATTAAAAATTATAAAACTAAGATAAAGAATGCAAAACTGAATGGGGAAATTTGAGCCAGGCACAGGTAAGAAAAACTAAGAGAAGCAAGTGTAAACCTATAGTAGGAAGGCAAAGATCAAAAAAACAAGTCCAATTAATGATTTAAGACATTAGAAGAAATGCAATCAGATAGATTGAGGATTATAATATTAAATAATAAGGGAATATCTGTGGACTGAATATGAAAAGTAATGTCTGTAACTTCAAAATTGATATCAGAACTATTTGAGATATTCCGTGCAAGGTGGGGAGATTTCTTAGTGAGTCTTCTTGCTTAGGATTTCATCAGGATTTGACACCTTTAGAAGATATCCACCACCCCCCAGATTTACTTCTAAGTTTCCCTGGGTGTAGAGATAGTGATCAGACTAGCTCGCCTTTAATAAAATTCTAGGAAGTTTCCTCCAATCTTTGGTGTGTCTAGCTACCCTCTGGCTTTCTGGTGGGCCAAAAGAGATGGTCCCTAATTGTCTGTGACTTAGCAGTCAGGTTAATCCTTGTTAGGGGATATAGTTTTATATGTTCTTTTGAAGAAATCCTCTATGTAGCTATTGAGGTGAAATCCAACAGTGGCTCCCTCATGTCTATTTTGGAATGTGTAGCATGTAGCAGTCAAAGTTAGAGGTATTATAGTTTGGTAAATGTGGCACTGAGTTTCCCATGGGGAAGGGGTGCTGCCCCCTGTGGAGTGTAAAGTCACTGAACAGTGAGCTTGTATCTAGGCACACTGGGTGTTAGCTGGTGTTTATAGGATGTTCCTCTCTAAAATCCTCTGTGGGGTGTACTTCTGTTGTGTATGCACTGAGATTCTCCATTGGCTGCTTGGCGTTATTTTTAGGAAATATCTTCTCTGGTCCATGCATCTGAGTAAATATTGAGTCGACTAGACATTCTAGTACTCACAGCGGAGGAACCTCCTAGATATGCTGGGGCATAGTAGTTACATTGCTAGTTGCTATGGTTTTATACATATACATACATATATATATATATATATATATATATATATATATATAGAGAGAGAGAGAGAGAGAGAGAGAGAGAGAGAGAGAGAGAGATAGATCACTGAATACACACACACACACACACACACATATAGATGTATATATCAGTGTTTGATAGTCACTAGAGGCTTAAGTCTGCATTCTTGGAAGGTGCCGTATCTGCTGGATATTCCTGATGGGTGTGAGGGTGCAGGGTGAAAAGCTGAGGGCTACTACTTACGATTGTGGATGCTGAACACCTGATCCTCTCCTCAGGGGCTTCTTTATAGCAGCACAGAACTTGTGGTCATCAGCAACCATGGGGCTTGTGATTGCAGGCTCTCTGTGAGCAGTCTGTGGCACAGAACCCTCCATCCTGACTGATGTAGATTGCTGGGGTTTTATCTGTCCCCACAGTAGGAGTATGGTGTCAGTTGACCTGTCTTCACCTGAGTTCCTACAGAGTCTGTGGGCATATTGGGAAGAGGTTAGCACTCTCGGTCAGTGATCCACTCTCAGGTCAGCTCTACCCCATCTTCTTCGCTGAGGTGAATGTGAAGGTGTTTCTGCAACCTTTGGGTTTAGCAGTGATCCCTCTCCTCTACAAGTTCGTTCTAGTTGATTCAAGAGGCACTTCCTAAGGTTTATTCATGACTATTTGTATGTGGGAGAAGCTGTATTGATTTAATTTCTTCTAGCTATGGACTCCACAAAAAGGCTGCCCTGTCTAGTACAGCTTTACACTTACAATTTGAACTAAACAGTGTGGTCTCCTTCACTTTCTTTGCTCTCCTGTCCCATTTTAATTTGGTCTGTTTTTCTTTCTCACTGTTTTTAAGGAAGTACGTTTATAGGCTTTTCCTGTCCCCCTTTCTCTCTTTTTACTTCTCTTCCATTCCTCCATCCTGGTCAGGGTTCAAGGTGAAGGAATTCTACCCTTATTTTTCTGCTTTGGTAAGTCAATTTCAAGTCCCTCCAAGTCTCAGGCTTTCTAATATTGAGCTGTAGAGTATTTACTCTGCCACTCACCTCTCTGGTCAGCTGTTCTTTCACTGCTTCATTTCTGGGGCAGAGAGGAGTCAAGGATTGCCTATATCACCTCTGCTATCTTCCTAACTCTCCTGTAACTCATCTTTAAAAAAAAAAAAAAAAAAACTTCTTCTGGACATCTGTATTATTATTCTATTTTTATTAATTAGAAAACTGTTCTAAAAAACAACTGATTTAAAATTTTTTTAGTTGTAGTTGGACAAAATACCTTTTTTTTTTAAATTTATTTATACATGGTGCTGGGGAATCAAACCCAGCACCTTGTACTTGTTAGTCGAGCGCTCTACCATTGAGTCACATGACCAACCCAAAACAACTGATTTTTAATTGCATTTTTTTCTTTTTGGATATTATTCTTCCTCTGAAACTACACAGATGCTTGCATGGATATATTGGGAGGAAGGGATTGCCTCCAACGGAAATCAACTTGACTGTAACTCACCAGAAGAAACAACAAGTCACTCTAAGAAATCCCATTAGGCCTATGTGATCAATTTTTACTTTTATAATTAAGTTTTTCTAAAATCAAAATCACCACAGTAAAATATGTGAAAATGTGAAATGGAGCAAATTATTGAAGATGGAACTGAAATACATTCCCATATTAAAATAACATGCATATCAAAGTTGAGATTTCTGAAGCATTCTTCCTTTTTAAAATTGTTGCTCCTCTAACAAGAATAAAAGCTCAGTATTGAGATAAATTGGTGTTAAATCAGAACCAAAGACTTTCTGATCCAGCATGTGAAAATTCTATATGTTTTTTGATTGTTTCAAATTCCTTGAGAACTCTTATTACTGAAGAAAATATTACTCAAAGATATATTTTTTCCTTTGGCTCCCAATGGAATAAGCAGTGATATAATCAAAATTTCTGCATAATCAATGGAAAATATATTGGAGAAAGTGTACATATTAGAGGTGTGCATTCTGTCATTAAGCTATCTTGCAAGTATGGAATTTTTTGTATTTCTTTGCTTTTAGCCAAATGAGTACTCCTAACAATAATTTTAACAATTATCATAAGATAAAAGCAATCTTATGATGAACTTAGAAATTTTTTTTGACTATTTATGTGAAATTTCTTCTGATTTCTTTGTGTTTGCTATAACCTTTATTCAAGATGTGTAGAATATTTGCTTTTCCTTTCATCTTGAGAAAGGAGAAACAATGCAAATATTCTGATCTATTCGTAACTTGTAATATTATTTTCTTATTTTCTATCCTCTGCAATTTACTTTTGTCTCCCTACCAAAAAATTGAGTCAAAACAACTGGCTCTGCACATACAGCAATACTGAAGCTTTGTATAAAAGTGCAGTACCCCCAAGAAGCCTATCGATCTGGAACTTCTTCCTTCTAGGATCCTGAATTTACATTTACAACTTTTCCAGTATTCCCCTCCTCCCTTGACTTGTATCCTGATACGTCAATAATGGGGAAAGATTTTATTAACATTTAAAAGAAAAAAAAATGAGGCTGAAAAAATTATTTGAGATCATATAGTTAAGCCCTGAGAGACACTGGAGATTTGCAGCAAATACTCGATAGAAGACACTTGGATTCATAGCATCCCACATCATTAAGAAGTCAATGCACTGCCTTTGAGTGTGGGAAACCAAGGAGACTCGTTAGAAAACATGCAATTTCATAAATGAGCCAAGAACTCGCCTTTGCCCAAAGAGACACCTGGAATTAATTGCCTCTCTCTTAACAGATCAATGGGACACATGTCAGAGGGTTGGAATGTGTGGCAGAATTACCGACTTTCATGTTGGCAAAAGCAGTACCTCCCAGATAGATCTTTTAATTGCCTAAACATTAGGAGCAAGCTGTCACCTTGCTGATGAAAGCTGTTATTTGGTGTCTGGATACTTGGCATTCCTACCTCCAGTGGACTTAAAATAAATTAAAGGTTCAAAAACATGAGAAGGAAAACTTTGTTCTCAGCTAATTTCCTTCAATCAAAGTCAGCCTGTCTACCTAGGGCTCAGTCCTTCCTTTCTTCATTCCTTCTGGGCTTCATTGCTCTTTTTCTTCTACCACCAGATCATTTATGTACTTAACAACATAGAAATTATTGTGACGACTATTACCAAACTTTGAAACCCAAGTGGTGGGTTCTTTTATTCACTATCCATGGGAAACAGAAAAATAAAGCTCAGATGCTTCCCTTGAAAGTCTACAGATCTCTTGAGAGAACAACATGTGCATGGCTGATGGCACCATGTTACCAAATCTGTTAATTTATAGCCTAAAAAAATATGAACTCATTGCCATTGAAGTTCAGAGACCAAAGAGGCTGATTCTATTCAGGAATCGTGAAATGAGGCCAAGCGCAAAGAATTAATCTTGGAGAATGTACCATTTCCTTTATTCTCCCTGGTTTGATCAAATTCCACGTAACACTCAAAACTGGGAATTCCTGAAAATAATGTAGTGGCTACTGAAGAAAACGGCCAATTGAAAGTCATCTTGAGATACTAACCCAGTCTTCATTCTGCCTCATTCTGCCATGTGAAAGCCTCTCCCTCAAATATTGAAATGATTTAATATCAAAAACCTCTTAATTCTGGCACCTCGTCTATGATTCCATGGATGTCCAGATAGAGTTCTCTGTTCTGACCCTCCCTGCATGAAACAGACCATGAAGGCGAATGTGCCAGTAAACAACGATAACATTTGACAAGTGTGATTGCTGGGCAAGAATCTTGGAGGGCATAATTGGAAAAAAATCAAAACAAAACTCTTTAGAGGTTTTGTATCATTCATGAATCTACATAGCATCTCCTTATCTATCTATCCATTCATTGAACAAATATTCACAGACCACCAGTATGCCCCAGGCAGTGTTCTAGGGTACTGGCAACATGGCAGCAAATAAGACATAAAATAAGAATAAAATAAAAATAAGACACTTCCTGTTATATAGAGGATAGTATTTATTCTATATTCAAATAATATATTAAAGTGAACAAATGGTTGGCCCAATAGAATGAAATAAAACAAGATGCTCTTAGAAATGGCTTCAGGTAAGCTGCACATTTGATGGATTCCTAGAGAAAGGCCTCACTACAGAGATCCCTTGGAGGTAAGACCTGCAGTGTGAGAAGAAACCTGCTTTGTGAGAACTAGAGAGAGAGGCAGGAGGCTGTTCAAACTAAAGACAGCAGCAACTGTCAAATTAAGGAAGCAGAAATAAACTTGTTTCAAGAAACTTTCCCCAAAACTCTGTGGCTGGAATATAGTTAGGGGAAAAACCTAGCCAGAAAACAAGTCATGCAGGGGCTGATAGGGCAGAATGGTGGGAATTGGATTTGGATTTTTTTTTCTTGTAATTGAAAACTACCACAGTGAGATTGTGCCCTTTATATCTCGAAGAGTTTCTACCATGAGAAGGAAGACACTTAGCAGAACACAAATGATAATACAATTGGAGAAGTAGATAGATTCACATATGAATTTGGGCAATGAGCAAAAAGTTACTTGCTATTGGATTGAATGTGGGGGATCATGAGCAAAAGGAAGGTAGTGTGATAATTTCGGGGATTTGCTTAGGAGGATAGAAGCATAATTCACTAAGGTTGGCAAAGGCTATAGTGAGATTACTTTATAGACAGGAAAATGAGGAGTTCTTATCAGGTATGTTACTTTTTATATATCTGTCAAATATTTAAGTGGCAATTCCAAATAGGCAGTTGAATATATGGAGACCAGAACTCAGAAACACTAGCTAGAAGTATATTTAAAGCTCTTCTAAAAAGGTTGAAAATCAAATACCAAAGGTAAGATGGTGCTCTGAAAAAGAAGAAAACACCCAGGGACTTTGCTGTGGGAATCTTACTTCTAGGGTTGAGAGGGGGATTTAATGGGGGATAATGTTTGTGAAGCTACCTAGCTCATAATATATGCTTAATAATTTTAGTTCATCTTGACAATTTCTCAGCACTGTGAAAGATAACCGGGAAAAATAAAAATAAAATATATATACAAAATAAGAAATTAACTTGTATCAACGCTGTTAAATATGAAAATAAATGTTCATATTCACTAACATTCACAAATTCATCAGAATAATATTGTAATCCCATTCTTTGTATCAGTTAAATGAGTTTCAGAGTGATTTCCTCTGTGACGGTAACCAATGGAATTAAAATTCAAACTCTACACCTCAGAGTTAATTTTTTAAAAATAATTCTAGATTCCATATCATTGAGAATCTTATAGCCCACTTGAGAGACCAACATGTACAAGAAAGTTAAATGAGATTTTAAGAAAGTATACAATTAACTGCATTTGGAATGAGGAAGAATATTATATGAGAAGCCAGAAAGACATAAATTAGATAACACATTTATTTAATGGTTTTGTAAAATTAGGCAAACCATATACTCTTTCTTAAGCTCAAATGTTTTATTTCTATGTATCCAAAGTTGTCTTGAAGAAATGAAAAAGAATGTGTACAAATGACGAGCCTACAGGTATATCCATTTGCTTCCCTTAAAATCAACAGTATTAGTGTTAATTAAATCTTTTAGCCTTGTATATGCAGTGAGTAGGGGTAAAAATAGTAAAATGTTTACTATTATATTATTTTTTACTAAAGAAGTTTGGGACAGTCAATAGTCGGTTTTGTCTAAATTGAAAAATTGTCATTTCAGGTAAAGAATTGTCCTATTCTATTTTAATAAAGATTAAAAAGACCCAGTATCTTTCCCTTATTGTGTATTGAATTAAAATGAGGAAAATTACAATGTTAAATTACATAAAGACTTTTAAGCTTCATTCAAATTATCTTCTATCAGTCATTAAAATATTCATTAACCTCAAAAGTCCATTAAGAAGCATAATTTGAAATAATATTTGCTATTCAAATAATTAAATTGTTTATGATGATTAAAGTCACATATTGAAATTAAAAATTAATGAACTTAATATTAAATAAAATTAATAATTAATCTTAATATAAAACATTGAAATATTATATATATATATTTCACTGAACATATATATTCTGTGTCACATGAAGAATTGAAATTAACCCACATTAAGTCTGTGTTTGATTAAGGTCTTAGCAAATGAAATTATAAAATAGAAAAATATTGTTAAAGTTTAGTGTTTTCATTCATTAATTTGTTAATTAGCTCTTTTGTTTTTGTTTTTCATTTGCTAATAACTAGTTATCTCCTAGTATCAATTTGTACTGAAGTATAATTATAAAGGTTTAAATTGAATTTTATCTGTAGCAATCTTTTTCAAAACATCAGGACCTACGCTGCATTAGAAATACATTTTTAATAGCCTGGAAGAAGAGTCATTGGATAAGAACCAAAGTTTCAGTTACAATGTATGTTAAATAAGACACAAATATGAGTAAAATATGCCTTGCTCCCTATCCTCAGTAAGCTAAGTCTCAAGCTGGTAATAAATAAAAATTACTCAGACATTTTACTTTGACTATGTAGTAGACAATTCTATTAAGATATATCCAACATGTTAAAGAAGAAAAGCAGCTCTTTATGGGGAAGGGAGTACCATTCTCACCAGTGAAATTGCTCTCTCCCTCATGAAATAGTTGGTGAGTGGGAAAGGGGAGACTATTATAATAGTGTGTCAGGTGATAAATTATACAGGACAGAGAGTCACACAAATAGTTGGAAGAGGTGGTAACACACAATCTGCTAGGCAGATACATGGGGTATCTTTATCATTTGTATCTGAACAACTATAAAAAACAGTTTTGATACTGAAGAAGAAAATACACCATATTTCAAGTTTTATACAGTCTTTTCTCGTGTACCATAAAAATTTATGTTTTATCACATTTCTGAGAATTACAAATATATTTTGTTCTATATAGTTTCTCTTTCTTCTGAGACTCCTGAATGTACTGTGTATTTGTGGGTATGTGGGAGGAATTAGAACATGCTATAAATTAGAAATGGGGAATCAACATCAACTCCAAGTATCATCAAAGCCCATTAGTAAACACAAATGAATTAGCAGAATTAAGGAATAGAGGGCATTTGTAAGAGCATTTAATTTTTTCAGCTTTCAAAACGTCTTATTAAGTTTATACCCTAACTAGAGATGTCTACAGTGAGAAAAGAGAAAATAAGAGTAGAATTATTTTCTCTGTTTTCAAGAAATTTATATTCATCTTCTTGGATATGAACTAGAGAAGGAAGTTCAGAGAATCAGAAATTTGGGCCTTTTGAGCCTAAATATCATTTTTTACAGATCTATAAAACTATACTGCAGTCATTTTTATTACTTGACCATTTACGGAGATTCATAAACAAGCAAACAAACAACCAATATTTTTTATGGTAACTCCAAGAAAACAGCTTTGGATAATAAAACTCACTTGGCAAATTATTTACAACAGGTGTGTGCATTATCTTTTCATTTTGATTATTTAGCCTTTTCTGACATGGTAAACTATTCCTTTGGGAAAAATTAGCAATATTGCTTCATACCCACATAGGCATATTCCTCTGTCACTTGTTCACTTGTTCTTGAGGTAACACAAATTAAAAGTGTCTTTTATGAGGAAAAACTCAATTATGGAAATTCATGGTAGATTTACTATCAAGTAAATATGAAAGCAAATATATAATAACACTATTAGTGGTGTTGACATAAATGTATCTAAAAGTTTGGAGAAAACAGGATTTTTTTTAAGAAGAAAGGTTTATTTTGGCTCACAGCTTTTA
Source organism: Ictidomys tridecemlineatus (assembly GCF_052094955.1). Lineage (NCBI taxonomy): Eukaryota > Metazoa > Chordata > Mammalia > Rodentia > Sciuridae > Ictidomys > Ictidomys tridecemlineatus. Next base: position 120,543,388 of record NC_135479.1, read on the forward strand.
AGGTTTCAGTCCATGGTCAGTTACCTCTGTCTTCTGGCTTTGGGGTCTCGGGTAGCACATCATATATTTATGTGTTCATTATTTTTTGCAGTGCTATAAGTTAAACTAGGGCCTTGCACATGCTAGGTAAGACTTCTATCACTGACTTACTCTCCAGTCCCCAGAACATTTTCTTAAAATTTTTAAAACTAGGAATGTTTTGAAATTTTTCACTTTAATGGAATCAGTTACCAAATGATTTAAATTATATGTATGTGAGTGTGTGTGTGTGTGTGTGTGTGTGTGTGTGTGTGTGTGTATGTGTGTATTCCCAGATTGAATTTTTTTTGAGTAACTACTTATGAAATCTGTCTTGTCTATATGATTCACTTGGTCACTGAAACAATACATTTTAGCATAAATTATACTATTGCCCTGTGTTGTTTTTCTGTTCAGCCTTCTAATTTTAGTCTAAGAATTATCTGGATATTAAGAGAGAATTGTTTGCATTTTTTTCCTTAAACACTTTTACAGAATTCTCCAAAGTTTAGATAAAATTTTTCTTCTAGGTTTGGGGACATTCTAATTAGGAATGTCAGAAAATTCTTCTCAAATATGCAGACACTAGACTGCAGTTACTCCTTCCTTACCCATTACTTCCAAAGCTCCACAGAAGGACTCAATACATACATATTGAGAACCATTTAATGAAAATAAATAGTGAGTCACATACTAACCATCTTGGGCCTGTGGATGGCCCAAGCATAGAGAATCATGTGCATTGAGATATATCCAGAATTAGACTAAATAGAACCCAGAAGGATATGGACTTAAAAAAAATCAAACCGATGTTCAGGAAACTCACTTCTATCCAGTAAAATTCATGTAATTCCAATCTCACTTTCAGTTTAAAGCTTCAGGGAATTTAAAGCTCTTTTGAGTATGGGCTCTTAGGCTGGGGATTTAGCTCAGTTGGTAAAATGCTTGCCTTGCATGCCAAGGCTATAGGTTCAATCCCCAGCTATTTTATATCTTTGTCCCCCATATTCTTTATGTTTAAAATTGAGATGATAGTATTACTCTTCAACATTTTCAAACATCCAAATAGTAATGTATGTAAAAGAAAATATACATATTATTTTGCTGCTGCTCCTTTAATATCAGGTTTCATGATATAATACAAATCAAGATCTCCTTGAAAATGATAAAGACGCTAATATGATCTCAAATGAATATCGCATCCCTTCTTCATTCTTAGTGGCAGAAAGGATGTCTACTGCTTTCTCTCAAATACGACTTCCTGAACAATAATTATCTTTCCATGCCCAACTCTCTTCATTTGATTTGTAATTACTATTTTTTAACACTAAGTTCTGCATATGTGACCCAAGTTTTTCAACTGTCATCATTTAGGTAACAACAACCACAATAAGAATAAAAATACTTGTAATACTTTCAATTCATTTAGTTTTAGCATTTATACTGCTTTTCAATGTGTGTTGTCTTCTTCGATCCTCAGAAAACTCTTGTTATAAACTGAGACTATTAATACCTCTGTTAAGAACCAGATAGAGGGCTGGGGATGTGGCTCAAGTGGTAGCGTGCTCGCCTGGCATGCGTGTGGCCCAGGTTCGATCCTCAGCACCACATACAAAGATGTTGTGTCCGCCTATAACTAAAAAAAAAATATATATATATATATATATATATATATATATATATTAAAATTCTCTCTCTCTCTCTCTCTTTAAAAAAAAAAAAAGAACCAGATAGATAAGCAGACCTTGATATGTTTTCCCAAATGGCCAAGGAAGAACTAAATCTAGATCTTGCTAATTCCAGAAATAATCTGCTATCATATGGCCTTTCTATAACAGAATTGTCATGTTGATATCCATTCTTGATTTGATCTCACGGAGATTTAAATTTGCTGACTTTCTCATGTTTCCTCAACACTTTGTATGCCTTTATACAGTTCACATTTCTCTAGTTAGTATTTTTTAAAAAACATGTCATATTTCACTTGGCATTTACACTACAAAATCTTGGAGAGAGTTGGGAAGCTGGAAAAATTGCTTCAGAGATATTAATATCTTTCCTTAAGGGGGCAGGACCCTCTCTCTGTTGAGAGTCACAGTTTTACTTTATAGCATGAATCCTGACACCATTCTCTCTCCAAATTTCTCTACCAAGTAATTATCCACCTTTGATGTTTTTCTTTCTTTTATTTCTTCATTTTTTTTTCTTGAGCAGGGTCCCACTACCTTTGCTTTTAATTAAGGTTTCCATTGCTTTTGCTCTCCCTACACAAAACCCAAGATACAAACTTACCTTAATTGCCAGGCATGATGGTACATGCCTCTAATTTCAGTGACTCAGAAAGCTGGGGCAGGAGGATCCCAAGTTGGAGGCCAGATCCAGCAATATAGTGAGACCCTAGACCAAAATTAAAAAATAAAATAAAAAGGGCTGAGGATGTGGTTAAGTGCTCCTGGGTTCCCAGTATCCACACTTTAAATGACTGTTTCCTTCCTCATCCTCACCCTACAGATTTTCTTCTTTCACAGGTTCCTGGGTAGGTTCTTCTTTACGTTTGTCCATGCTGTATTACACATTCTGTTTTTATTGGAATTTCTGTGAGTCTTCAATCTACAATCTTCTGCTACTATCAAACTTCTCTTTGAAAATGAAATCTTTAAGGCTGATATTACTCAGAATGAAATTATGGCATTTGCAGGTAAATGGATGGAACTAGAGAATATCATGCCAAGTGAAAGAAGCGAATCCCCCAAAACAAAAGCCAAATGTTTTCTCTGATAATCGGATGTTGATTCATAGTGGGGTGGGAGGGTAGGGAAGAATGAAGGAACTTTGGTTTGTGTAGTGGGCAGTGAGGGGAGGGGGAGCTGGGTATAGGGATGGGAAGGACGGTAGAAAGAGACAGACACTATTACCCTATATACATGTATGATTACACTACTGGAGTGGCTCTGAACAATGCACTGACAGGAATGAGAAGTTGTGCTCCATTTGTATACAATATGCCAAAATGCATTCTACTGTAAAATTAATTAATTAATTAATTTTTAAAAATTAAATTAAAAAAATAAAGAAAATAAAATGTTTACAACCAAATAAGGACTGGGACTTACTCAAATCCTTTCTACTGAGTACTCTAATCACTCCCCCTTTAAAAAATTAACAACAAAACAAAAACAAAAAACTGCTTTTCTTTAATATTGCATTTCTGTTTTGTTTTTGTTTTGTCATTCTCAATTTCCTTCACTTTTAATTCATTTTTTTCCCATCCAGAGTTGATTTGACACCTGTGCCCAGCAATGTGGTCTGGCTAGCATGACAGAGTCCATGGGCTCTATTATTTCACCAGAGTTTGGGCCTGGCCTATGTTGGGCTTTTCTCACTTTATTCTTTTTCCTCCATTGAAACCTATGCACAGACTACTCTGTCTTGCTACAGGGAATGAACTGAACTACAGATTATCTTTATTTATTTGGCTCACTAACCAGAACTTTCCATATGTCCAAGCATCTTATTCAAACTTTAACTCCCTGATTTTTGGCCATATACACTGAATCTCTCTCCCACGATACAGTTTCCTTCAATAGTGGCATTACTCTTCTGGAATTGTAAATATGAAAAAAAAAAAGTTTGTTTTGATGCTTTCCTCCCTCTTATGCCCTTCGGTTACCAAGTTTTACCATTACACTAATGCCTCCCTACACTGCAGTTAAGGAGAGCGGCCTAGCTGTGAACTGATGGTTTTCAACAGCTGCAGATCACTAAGCCAGCCTGCTGCTGGGAAAAGCTCCACTTGAGCAAAACCGTGAAAAACATGGAAAGAAGCTGAAAGTTGTACAACAAGGAAAAGGAAAATATTTTCTTGGAATCAAGAATTTCTTTTGCCTTATCATTCTGGATTTCCCAAGCTCTCATCACATTATATCTAGATTTTTCAGGGGTTTTAGTTCAAAAAGAAAAATAACTAGTGCAGAGTGAATATTGTCCTTATCGAAGTATGTTAACATGTATTCTTTTATTTGACCACTCTACCATCAGAGGGTGTTATTGTCAGAGCTCACTAAAGAGAATGTTGAGATTTAGAGTGGTTAGTTCTCAGGATAACATGAGCCTCGATCATCAAATTAAAAAACCTTGCTTTGCTGGCTCCCAGCTTGTGGATCTGAATTTGTACATTCTACATTTCCTCTGGTGAATGAGACCCATGCTAAAAAATATTTTGATCAGGAGCTAGAAATCACAACACAATATGTGTCTTGTCAAATCAAAACTGAGCTTGAAAGCCTTCTAAATGTGAGCACTGTCTCACCTTTCCAGCTGTATTTCTTGTTTCTCCCACATCTGCTTGTTCTCTTTAGGCTCGTCTTTCTCATCTTCCATGATCACAGCAACCTTTTCCATACTCTATTTATTTATATAGTTTTCTTCCACAAAATCTCTATGCTCTTTCCTTTCTATTTTGATCCTCTAAATTTCTAAATTTCACCTTTCTGTGAACTCATTTATACATGAACATACATATCTAAATATGTGTCTTTCTCTTCATGTGTGTGAGAATAAACAGTTCTAAAATGGAGAAGTCAGTTATATGTTCAAATTTTTATCCTTGACTTTTTATGAAAAGCAATGCAAAGACTTAGACATTGAGCTTCACATTTGATATGCCACCTTTATGGAAATAATAAAATTCCATAAAATGGGGATTATCACAGAAAATCTGTATACTGTTGTGAACATGATATTGCTTTCTATGATAATTTATGTCTAGCAATTTAGCTTTTATAATTTTAATGTTTGAAATCTTATCTTTTCATCTTTCTTTAGAGATGTTTGAAGGGACTCTGCATCTTTGATACCCTTTAATGTCAAGATCACTGTTGAGCTGATGGTACAGCGATGGCTAAAAACAAGGAAGATGGGTTTAGAGAGCAGAGAATAAATTTCAAATGAAAATTTTCACTACATCCTGTACTTTATATGTCTTATAGTTCACCAGTTCTAGGAAACAGGCTTCAGAGAGGCTGAAGAATTAGTGAAAATATATGCACTTGTGGTAAGAAGACCATGGGGAAGTACTGGGGAATGATGACATCTATGAAATTATGCTATTTCTATGAACAGTATTCCACAATGTATCACATATATACATGTGTGTATTTATGACACTAATTAAATAATAATAATAGAGGGAAATCAATAGACTAGAACAAGGACTCAGTGTGGGAATGGGGAAGAGGGAAAGAAAAAGAAAGGTACTAGGGACTGAGATTGACCAAATTATATGCATGTATGAATAGGTTGTAAAAATCCACTATTTGATATAATTATAATGCACCAATAAAAATCATCAATCGATCAAAATAGTGAATAAATAATTCTAATATATTTCCTTCCCCAAAATATTTATAACCAGGTTCTCATCTGCCCATAGGTTTCTTGCATTAGAGAACTTTACTTGGATCTTCTTTGGTGGTTTTCAAAAGTTAATAGAAAAAAAAAAAAGTCTAAGCAGATTCTCTGGTTACTTAACAGACTGCAGACTAAACCCTCACTTTATCTGTGTACATTCAGCCTATGATTCTCCTGGAAAATGTTCTGGGAGCAGACAGTTGGAGCAGAGCCATCTGTCAACTTGGAAAAGATCCCACACCAGAGACAGACAGGGAGAGCTTTGCTCTGGTCACTGATTGAGCCATTTGCAGGAGATTTACACATGGTAAAGGAAGTACAATTGGACTTAGCATCTCAGGCTGTATATTTAGAGGATCATGATAAGAAGACTGTGGTACATGCACAGACGTATTGGAGGTTAAAAATATTTCACACCATAATATATCAAAGTTATCAGTTAGTAAAGGGATGGGATGCCTAATGAACTTTCAACAAGGAGAAAGACCTTCATAGAAAACTAAAGCAAAAGCAAACTGAATCTCTTTCCAGATTATTTAGGGGTGAAATATTTTTTTTAAAATCATTCTAAAAAGGTGAGGCACTATGAGTGACAAGTATTCATGCTAAAGAGAAAGCAAAAAGTATGAATTCTAAGGATGGATAACATTCTGAATTTCTGAAATTTTTCTCTCTTATTTATAAATTCGGCCACAAAACTGTACTATACAATAGTTGTACTATGTACAATAGTTGGGCAAACTAATGTATGCTAAATAGTTCAGGATTGAGACAGGAGATTGGAAAATTAGAGACCAACATAAGAAAAATTTAGTGAGACCCTGTCTCAAAAAAAAAAAAAATTGTGGTAAAGTGGACCTGTTTTCAATCCCCAGTGTCACCACCTCTCTCCCCCAAAACATAATGATGCAAGATTAAAGGGGTAGATAAGAATTATTTATAATTTCATATTTACTGTTAAAAGAAAATAAATAAAATTTTATCCTATTGTAAGATAGTCATGAAAATGGGAGTATTATTATCAGCAATTGTGAGGGAGAAATAAGAAAGAGATTAGTTCATGTGCTTATTTCCAGAGATTCAGGGAACAATAAGCAGGGCATAGATAAATTTTATCCTCACTCTAAAGCTTATATCTAAAAAAAAAATAGTAAGACTCCCCGATGACTTCATTTAATTTAACATTTCAGAAATTCTGTTAGCTTATAGCAAAATCCTCATTCACAGAATGTAAGAAATAGGAACAAGTTTAGAAATTATTAAATTGTACCTACCAATTTCAGAAGAGGTTAGACCCAGAAATTGTCCTGAACATAATAAGTTAAATATGAAGACCCAGAAATTTCAGTGTGTTTATTCAAGGACATTGAGATGGTAGAAGGAGGATGATGGTGATCCAGGTCTCCTGAACAGTGGTGCAGGACTCTTGCCCCCGACTACTCGCCCCTCCCTTGATGTGTATTACTATAGTGAGAAAGAAAAGCAGGGTCTAGGGCTGGCCAGGCACAAAAGCTAGGCCTTGACTTTCTTCTGTGGAACACAAACAATTCCAAAGCAAGAGTAATATCAGACAAAGCCACTCTGTGACACTGATGAGACTTAAGACAAATACAAGACAATTCTGTATCATGCCTCAACATAGATAACACAATCAGTTTATAGCCATAAAAAAGACCAAACATCCCAATCCTAACATGAGCTCCTGCTACATCCTTGTGAATTACACCTGTAGCTTCTATTTTCCCTCCTTCCTTATAAATAATACCAAGAATAGAATTGTTCCCACTTGTTGACAAGATCTGACCTATGGCAAAATTGTGCTTTCTGAGTCTTCCACGTAGTCACTTTATCCAAGATCGACTCCTATATGCACTTTTTAATGGTTTGCATGAGCACTTTCCCACTAAAGGTTTTCTCCCTTTTAAAGAAAAATAAAATCAATTTCTTTAACTATAGGTATGTGCCCAGGGTGTATTGATAGAGAATGAAGATAATAAAAACATTTTATTAAATAAACAAGAAAATTTTCTATGATGGACGATATCTTTAGCTGAGTCAATCATTATATTAAACTTGCACACATTTAAACAATTTGCTTCTATTACATCATCAATACTACTATCTGAGTGCACAGTTTACCTACACTTAATTAAACCTAGTAAAGATTTTTTCCATGCAAACACATCCTTGTCTCTCTGAATTATTAATTTTTTTTAATGACTCAAGTGACCCTTTTATTAGAGAAGAAAATTAATACTTGGACTTCTGCTTCCACACAAGATCACATTAAAATGAACTGGATCACCCACCTCAATAGAAATAAACTGATAAAAAACTGACAAAATAGGTAACTTAAACAATGGCTTTCAGAATATTGAACAGAATCAGTAAAAAAAAAAAAAAAAAAAAAAAAAGCAATTCCTGAGAGATGGGAAATAACAAGGTAGGTCCTACCGCTGCTCAGGCTTCCTACCTGGAGAAAGATTTCAGGTTGCAGAGCTGGGTAGGAAAATCCAGCAAGGACTTTTCGGTGGTGAAGTAGGCAGCCAGAGCCTCACCAGAATAATTTTTCCTGTTCAGGAGAGGACAAGATACCTGAGAAAATAGAGTCTAAAATAATTAGTGAAGAAATAAAAAACAGAGTTAAAGAATAGTTTTTAAAAGCAGATCTCCTGGCAGGTCCAGCCCACACAGGAGCTGGAGCTGAACAATTAGAAAATGGCTCTAGTGGTTTTATTTAAAGGGGTACATCAGAAACAGGAATAAGGTTTCAGGGGTGGAGTCTTGCTTCATGAAATCTGTAGTCATCAGGTTGATTGGCATCTTGGCAGGCTACAACCCATTTTTGAGAAGCTGGGTGGCTTCAGCAAGTAACTCCATCTCCAGAGCTGTGCAGGGCATTTTTTGAGCAGAGCTGAGCGGGAGTTCACATGGAATAGGTGATCTTAACAGATTACCACTGTAAGTTCCTAAATATCAGATCTACCCCCTCAATGGCTCCAATTCTGAAAAGGTTCTCACACATAGTCCACAGATGGCTCTGACATTGAAGAGACAGCTGGGAATCCAGAGAGGCAGAGGTGGCTAGAATTTACCTAGCAAAGTCTCATGTAGAGAGAGTTACAGAGGGCCCCCCTCATATATCCATTTCACCACTGATAATCACATAGATATGAGGCAACTACCTAAAGCGGGGGGGGGGGGTGGAGGACACACAAAGCCAGACAAGAACTGGCAAATTTTTGCTTAAAGGGCCAGGTTTTGTGGCTACATGGGCTTTTTTTACAACTATTTATTCGGCCAGTATACAACAAAAGCCAGGAAAGAAAATAGATAAATAAATGAACAGTTTTGTTTCAATAAACTTGAAGTATAGAAACATTTCAAGCTAAAGTTTCTGATCTCAGGTTAGAGCACTATAGTAACTTAGAACTAGACTTGAACTAGAAAAAGAGTCCTGCCTTAGAATTGGGAAAACATTGACCAAGTGCTGTTCCAGTTGTATTCACCAAGTTGGAAATCAAGGTCTAAGTTCTCATGACCTAAAATGAACAGTCAAAACTACTGGAAGTTAACTACATTCCACAACAAAGCTCAGGCATACTTTTATGACTATACTATCAATTATATAGTATATACTATACATATTTCTTAGTTCTAAAAGTGTCAGGTATGCAAAAATGCAGGAAAATTTGTCTCGTAATGAGGAAAAACTTATCAATTTTGTTTGTAAATTGAAACTTACCCAGTAAGGACACTACCAGGCATGGTGGCACACACCTGTAATCCCAGAGACTCCCAAGGCTGAGACAAGAAGATTGCAAGCTGCATGCCATCCTCAGCAATTTATCAAGGCCCTAAGAAATAGAGGAAGACCCTCTCTCAAAAATATAAAAATAAAAAGGGTAGGAGATGCAACTCAGTGAAACAGATCCCCTGTGTTGAATCTCCAATACCAAAAAGAAAAGAGAAATTTATCCAGTAAGGACACAAATTAAAGAATTAACAAAAGTTGATGTAAAAACACCTTGTATTATGTATATTCAGTATGCTGAAGAAAAGATTCAAATAATTTAGCAGAAACAAATAATTAAGAATCAAATTGAACTTCTGAAAATGAAAAGTATATTGTCTGAGATAAAAAAAAATATTCTGCTAGAAGTGATTAACTTCCAGAATTAGACAATGCACAGCTGGATGCAGTGGTACATTCCTATAATCCCAGTCACTTGAGAGGCCAACACAGGAGGATTACAAGTTGGAGGCCAGCCTCAGCAACTCATGGAGGCCCTAAACAGCTTAGGGAGACCCTGTACCAAAATAATAATAATAAAAAAAAGGGATAGAGATACAACTCAGTGGTTAAGTACCCCTGAGTTTAATTCTTGCTTAAAAAAAAATAAAAAGAAGTAGATGATTCACAATAATATTAATTAACATGAAAACATAAAGATAGACAACATCCAAAATAAAAAACAGAGGGGTTAGGGGTGCCACTTACTGGTAGAGAACTTGCTTGACATGCAAAAAGCCCTGAATTGTATCCCTAGCAATAAAATGATTAAAAGTAAAAGAAGCAAAGAAAAGATGGGGAGAAATGAACAGAATACTGGTGAACTATAGGACAACCCAAATATCAAAATATACAGTGTAATTAAAGTCCCTGAAGTGGAGGAGAAAGGAACCTAAACATATATAAGCATATGAATAAAAGTTTTCCAAATTTGTTAAAAACTATAAACCTGTCAATCTAAGAAGCTCAATGAAATTAAAATATAAATATGACAAAAAAATCATGATAGGAGAAAATTTTAAGGTGTGTGGACAATAAACAACACATAAAAAGAACAAAATAAGATGACATAAGATCTCATCTCAAAATACTTCAAGTTGGAAGTATTTTGGGGGTGTGTGCTAGGTATTGAAAACAGGGGTGCTTAACCACTGAGCCACATCTCCAGCTCATTTTATTTAGACACAGAGTCTTACTGAGTTGCTCAGGGACTCACTAAGTTGCTGAGGCAGGCTTTGAACTTGAGATCCTCCTACCTCAGCCTCTGGAGCTGAGAGAGCAACATTTCTAAGGACTGAAAGAATATGTAATAACACAAAATAAAATAAAACCAGAAGAGCAAAAACCAATTAATTTTTACTCAACAAAAAATACCTATTAAAAATAATGGCAAGAAAAAGGATTTACAAAAGATATTCAAAAGATGAATTTCATTACTACTAGGCAAATGCTATGAGAAATTATAAAGATAGTCCTTTAAACACTAGAAAAATAAAAACAGGTGGGAACCTGGATCTATTAAAGACATAGAAAGTGTCAAAACAAGATATACTATGAGTATATAAAAGGATATTACTATTTATATCCTTTTAAACAACTCCTGAAAACATTTTTGTTTGTTCTTTTTAGTTATATGTGACAGTAGGATGTACTTTGACATATCATACATAGAGTCTAACTGTCCATTCTTGTGGTCGTACATGACTTAAAATCATACTGGATGTGTATTAATATATGAATATAGGAAAGTTATGTCCAATTCACTCTACTGTCTTTCCCATTCCCATCTCCTCTAGCTTCACCCTATTCTTCTCTAACTCAACAGAGTGAACCTCCACTTCACCCTCCCCTGGCCACATATTGAGAGTCAGCATCCACGTATAAGAGAAAACCCTTGCCCTTTAGTTTCTTGGGATTGGCTTATTTCACTTAACATGATATCCTCCAGTTCCATCCATTTACTGACAAAAGCCAAAATTTCACTCTTCTTTATGTCTGAGTAATTGTCCATTTTGGATGCAGTGGTACATTCCTGTAAATATGTACCATATTTTCTTTATCCATTCATGTATTAAAGGGCACCTAGTTTTGTTCCATGGCTTAGTTATTATGACTTGAGATGCTATGAATATCAATGAGGCTGCATTATTATAGTATGCTAATGTTAAGCCCTTTTGGTATAGACTGATGAATGGGATAGCTGAATCAAATGATGATTCCATTCCAAGTTTTCTAAGAAATCTCCATACAGCTTTCCAGAGTGATTGAACCAATTTGCAGTCTCACCAGCATGTATGAGTGTACCCTTCCCCCCACATACTTGCCAACATTTATTGTTACTTGTATTCTTGCTAATTGACATTCTGACTGGCATGATATGAAATCTCAATGTAGTTTTAATTTGTATTTCTCTAATTGCTAGTGATGATGAACATTTTTTCATATATTTGTTGGCCATTCATATTTCTTCTTCAGTGAAGTGCTAGTTCAGTTCCTTTGCCCATTCATTGATTGGGTTATTTGTGGGGTATTTTTTTGCATTAAGTTTTTTGAGTGTATATATATATATATATATATATATATATATATATATATAAGATTAATGGTCTATTTGAAGTGCAGGTGGCAAAGATTTTCTCTCATTCTGTAGGCTTTCTCTTCATGTTCTTAATTGGTTCCTTTACTGAGAAGAATCTTTTTGTTTCATACCATCCCATTTATTGATTATTGATGTTACTTCTCGAACTTTGGGATTCTTGTTCAGAAAATCATTTCCTAACCTGACATGAGGGAGATTTGGGCTGACTTTTCCTTCTAGTAGGCACAGGTTCTCTGGTCTAACCCCTAGGTCCTTGATATTCACTTTGAATTAAATTTTGTGCAGGGTAAGTGAGAGAGGTCTAATTTTATTCTGTTACAAATGGATTTCCAGTTTTCCCAGCACCATTTGTTGAATGTATATTTATGGAACTTTTTATAGTATGAGATTGTATTTATGTTGTATTTATGTTGCTTTGTCTCAGTGTCTTCTATTCTTTACCTGTGGTGTTCCTCTTTGTTTTGGTGCTAATACCATGACAATTTTGTTACTAAGGCTCTTTAGTATGATTTAAGGTCTGATATTGTGATGCCTCCTGCTTTATTTATCTTGTTAAGGATTGCTTTGCCTATTCTGGGCCTCTTGTTTTTCCCATATGAATTTCATGACTGCTTTATGTATTTCTGTGAAGAATGTCATTGGACCCTTAATAGGAATTGCATAAGTCTGTACAGTGCTTTTGGTAGTCTGGCCATTTTGATATTATCAATTCTGCCTATCCAAGAACATGGGCGATCTTTCCATCTTTTAAGGTCTTCTTCAATTTCTTTCTTTAGTATTCTGTAGTTTTTCATTGTAAAGGGCTTTCACTTCTTTTGTTAGATTGATATCCAAATATTTACTTTGAGGCTTTTGTGAATGGGATAGTTTTCCTAATTTCTCTTTCAGTTGAATCATCACTGATATATGGGAATGCAATTGATTTATGGGTGTTAATTTTATATCCTGCTACTTTGCTAAATTCATTTGTGATTTCTACACATTTTCTGGTGGAGTTTTGGGGTCTTCTAAATACAAAATTGCATCATCAGCAAATAGGGATACTTTGAGTTCTTCTTTTCCTATTTGTTTTCCTTTAATTTCTTTCTTTCGCCTGATTGCTCTTGTTAAGAGTTTCAACGACTGACACCCTTGCAACTTCTTAGCAGGCAGCAAGGGCTGGCCTCACTCCGGGTGCTAAAGTGGGGAATTGTCATTGTCTGGTCCTGAAATTGGGAGAGGATGTGATGATCCAACATGGCGGCGGGCACGGAGAGATCAAGTCTCTGACCTCTTCAGCTGTGCAGGCATAGGGAGTCGTAAACAGCCTAATTCTGTTTGCTCAGGATCACTAGGCAATGCTGAGCTGACGTGGATCTGGGACAAGCAGTCTGGGCCTCTCAGAACACACACTGAACCCGGATCGGCTGAATTCAAGCTCCCGTTCGCCTGCTTCCCGCAGACAAACAGCTGTGACTCAGCACTAATCCATCCGGCTGAAACAACCGGTCAGCCCTTCTGATCCTACGGAGGTAAATGCCAACCGATCCTTCATAGGTAGTGGCCACAGGTTTGAAACGGGGCTTGGGAGAGACAGTAAGGACCCACCCGTTGCATTGGTCACCCGGCAAAGGGAAACGAACTGTCGCCATTTGCAAGAGATACCACCATGGCAGACAACTGAGGTCATCAGACTGCGGCGGAGGAGATAACTTCATTGAAACCTGCGGCTACAGGTGTGTAATTCGCTAGCCTTCCCTCTCCACACATCCGGGAAACCTTAAGGGCCAATCCCAGCTCTCCTGTAAGGGCCTCTCCCAGCTCTCCCGTGAGCACGGTAGCCAGACCGAGGGAATTAGAGGTGGCGCGGGACCCACGGCGCGGGACTACCGCTCCCACCAGTGCTGACAGCTGAGGTCTCTTGCACCAGCTACCGGGGGTGTGGATACCGGAGGGGCAGTAAAATTCGCTGAGGATTCTCAGCCCCAAGCTCTACAAACTTAGGGTCTGAGGGAATGGCAAACTGGAAGAGTGTGCCCAGTCATTCATGACAACAGGGCTCCCGGGAGCAGCAGACCTGGCGTGTAGCCAGTATTGTGGTGAGCGGCACCCGTGAGAGGGGCCTGGCTAGAGGAAAAGTGGGGAAGTGACTAGACACAAGAGGATGCCCTAGGCACCCAGGATTGGAGACTCGCCCAGTCTGGGAGGAGGAGCTGCTGCACAGTGATTGGTTTCCGCATATTGATAGCAGAAACTTGGCCTGGTGGTCACACCGCCACCTACTGGAAGAGAAGTTAATCAAACTCTAAGACTGCATTTATTAGGTTTTTTTTTTTTTTTTTTTTTTAATTTTGATTTCGGGTTTTCTTTCATTTTCATTTTTCTTTCTTGTTTTTTTAATTGTTTTTTCTACAATTTTTTTAAATTTTTTCCTTCCAATTTTAATTTTAATTTTTTTTATTATTTAAAAAAATTTTTTTTCTTTTTTTATTTCCTATTTTTTTCTTCTTTTGTCTTTTCATTTCTTTTCAATTATCTTATCCCCCCTTCCTTGAATTCTACCTGCTTAGTCTCATTCTCTTTAGTGACTTTTTCCCTTCCCTTCTAATACCTTTCCTCCCAAGCATCAAATAAATTTATAGGAGTAAACAGTAACTCAGCAGTCAAACAGAACAAGAAGTAACATGAGCAGCTTCAAAAAGCAAGGAAGAAAAGGAGTACAAACAATGCAGGACAGCCTAAATATTCAGGAGGACCTAGAGTCATCAGAAAAATGGTCATATAAAGAACTCAAGGAACACCTTAGACAGATAGAATGGAACCTTAAAGAGGATACGAGACAGCAAATTCAAGCAGCGAAAGAACACATTGAGAATGTATTACACAAACAGATAAAAGAAGAAGTTAAGCACCTTTATCAGGAGATAGAGATTATAAAAAAGAATAAACCATAATCTTAGAAATGAAGGAAACTATAAACCAAATTAAAAACTCAATTGAGAGTATCACTAACAGAGTGGAGCAAGTAGAAGCAAGAACGTCAGATAATGAAGACAAAATATTTCATCTTGAAAAGAGTCTAGCCAACTCAGAAAGGCTGGTAAAAAATCACGAGAAAAACATCCAAGAGTTATGGGATAACATAAAAAAAACAAACTTATGAGTCATCGGGATAGAAGAAGGTACAGAGATTCAAACCAAGAGAATGAGTAACCTGCTGAATGAAATAATTACAGAAAACTTTCCAGAAATAAAAAAGGAAACAGATATACAAATTGAAGATGCATACAGGACACTGAGCACACAAAATCACAGTAGACCAATGCCAAGACACATTGTTATGAAGATATCCAATATACAAAACAAAGAGAAAATATTAAAAGCTACAAGAGAAAGGTTTACATTCAGGGGTAAACCAATAAGGTGAACAACGGATTTTTCATCACAGACACTGAAAGCAAGAAGGTCATGGAACAATGTATTTCAAACACTGAAAGACAACGGATGCCAACCAAGAATTCTGTATCCAGCAAAATTAAGCTTTAGGTATGACAATGAAATAAAAATCTTTCATGATAAACAAAAGTTAAAAGAATTTGCAGCCAGAAAACCAGCATTGCAAAGCATTTTGAGCAAAACACTACATGAGGAAGAAATGAAAAACAATAACCAAAACCATCAGAGGGAAGTGCCTCGGTAAAGACAGAGGGCGAGGGAAAAAATAATCATGGAGAAACAAACTAAATTTTTTTTAAAAAAAAGATAAATAATCAAACATGGATGGAGGTACAAACCATATATCAATAGTAACTCTGAATGTTAATGGCTTAAACTCTCCAATAAAGCGACATAGGCTGATATCATGGATTAAAAAAACAAATCCAACAATATGCTGCATCCAGGAGACACATCTGATTGGAAAAGACATACACAGGCTGAAGGTGAAAGGATGGGAAAAAATATACCACGCACACGGTCCTCGTAAGCAAGCAGGGGTGGCCAACCTCATATCGAATAAAATCGACTTCAAGACTAAGTTAATCAAAAGGGATAAAGAAGGACATTATATACTGTTAAAACGAACCATTCACCAACAAGACATAACAATTATCAATATTTATGCACCAAATAATGGCGCTGCGACATTCTTAAAACAAATTCTCCTCAAGTTCAAGAATCAAATAGACCACAACACAATAATTATGGGTGACTTCAACACACCTCTCTCACCATTGGACAGATCCTCCAAACAAAAGTTGAATAAGGAAACTATAGAACTCAATACCACAATCAATAACCTAGACTTAACTGACATATATAGAATATATCAACCATCATCAAATGGATATACTTTTTTCTCAGCAGCACATGGATTCTTCTCAAAAATAGACCATATATTATGCCACAGGGCAACCCTCAGTAAATATAAAGGGGTGGAGATAATACCATGCATTGTATCTGATCATAATGGAATGAAACTGGAAATCAATGATAAAAGAAGGAAGGAAAAATCCTACATCACATGGAAAATGAACAATATGTTACTGAATGATCAATGGGTTACAGAAGACATAAAGGAGGAAATAAAAAAATTCTTAGAGATAAATGAAAATACAGACACAACATATCGGAATCTATGGGACACAATGAAAGCAGTTTTAAGAGGAAAATTCATCGCCTGGTGGTCATTCCTCAAAAAAAGAAAAAACCAACAAATAAATGAGCTCACACTTCATCTCAAAGCCCTAGAAAAGGAAGAGCAAAACAACAACAAATGCAGCAGAAGGCAAGAAATAATTAAAATCAGAGCGGAAATTAATGAAATTGAAACAAAAGAAACTATTGAAAAAATTAACAAAACTAAAAGTTGGTTCTTTGAAAAAATAAATAAGATCAACAGACCTTTAGCCATGCTAACAAAGAGAAGAAGAGAGAGAACTCAAATTACTAACACACGGGATGAAAAAGGCAATATCACAACAGATGCTACAGAAATACAGAAGACAATTAGAAATTATTTTGAAAACCTATATTCCAATAAAATAGAAGATAGTGAAGACATCGATAAATTTCTTAAGTCATATGATTTGCCCAGACTGAGTCAGGAGGATACACACAATTTGAACAGACCAATATCAATGGATGAAATTGAAGAAGCCATCAAAAGACTACCAACCAAGAAAAGCTCAGAACCAGATGGGTATACAGCGGAGTTTTACAAAACCTTTAAAGAAGAATTAATACCAATACTTTTCAAGTTATTTCAGGAAATAGAAAAAGAGGGAGTTCTTCCAAATTCATTCTATGAGGCCAACATCACCCTGATTCCGAAACCAGACAAAGACACCTCAAAGAAAGAAAACTACAGACCAATATCTCTAATGAACCTAGATGCAAAAATCCTCAATAAAATTCTGGCGAATCGAATACAAAAACACATCAAAAAAATTGTGCACCATGATCAAGTAGGATTCATCCCTGGGATGCAAGGCTGGTTCAATATACGGAAATCAATAAATGTTATTCACCACATCAATAGACTTAAAGATAAGAACCATATGATCATCTCAATAGATACAGAGAAAGCATTCGACAAAGTACAGCATCCCTTTATGTTCAAAACACTTGAAAAACTAGGGATAACAGGAACGTACCTTGACATTGTAAAAGCTATCTATGCTAAGCCTCAGGCTGCCAAAGGCCAATGTCTCGGCTTGGCACCAGAATCACGAGGCACTCACAGCTTTGTAGGTTCAAACAGCAATTCTTTATTCCCGCTCTCACACCGCCTCCACACAGGTCCAGGGGCAAACGCGTTCTCTCGTCTCCCGCAAAATTCACCTACTCCACGAGGCTATCTCCAAATCCCATTTTAATCTCACGAGAACTCAACGGGAACAAGCAGCAGGAACACCCTAATCCCAGCAATAATCTTCAACCGCCAACTTCCCTAAAACCCATTATCTTAAACTGGCAACGCCTTAAACTCAAGGAGCCGGTTACTTCCTCAAACCTGATCAGCTCTAAACCCGGATCTGCCTTGGTCCTTGAGCAAGGTCACCTCATTAAAGCATGCATGCAATGTCCCATCAAATGTCCTCTAAGCAGCATGGGGTACGCTTGGCAAGGAAATTTCGATGCGTCATTCCTACTTGGTAATGGCCCTCAGCATCAGGCTAGCATCATTCTGAATGGACAAAAGTTGAAGGCATTCCCTCTAAAATCTGGAACAAGACAGGGATGCCCTCTATCACCACTTCTATTCAATATAGTTCTCGAAACACTGGCCAGAGCAATTAGACAGACGAAAGAAATTAAAGGCATAAAAATAGGAAAAGAAGAACTTAAATTATCACTATTTGCAGATGACATGATTCTATACTTAGAAGACCCAAAAGGGTCTACAAAGAAACTGCTAGAACTAATAAATGAATTCAGCAAAGTGGCAGGATATAAAATCAACACGCATAAATCAAAGGCATTTCTGTATATCAGCGACAAAACTTCTGAAACGGAAATGAGGAAAAACACTCCATTCACAATATCCTCCAAAAAAATAAAATACTTGGGAATCAACCTAACAAAAGAGGTGAAAGATTTATACAATGAAAACTACAGAACCCTAAAAAGAGAAGTAGAAGAAGATCTTAGAAGTTGGAAAAATATACCCTGTTCATGGATAGGCAGAACTAACATTATCAAAATGGCGATATTACCAAAAGTTCTCTATAGGTTTAATGCAATGCCAATCAAAATCCCAATGTCATTTTTTGTAGAAATAGATAAAGCAATCATGAAATTCATATGGAAAAATAAAAGACCCAGAATAGCAAAAGCAATTTTAAGCAGGAAGTGTGAATCAGGCGGTATAGCGATACCAGATTTCAAACTATATTACAGAGCAATAGTGACAAAACAGCATGGTACTGGTACCAAAACAGGCGAGTGGACCAATGGTATAGAATAGAGGACACAGAGACTAATCCACAAAGTTACAACTATCTTATATTTGATAAAGGGGCTAAAAGCATGCAATGGAGGAAGGATAGTATCTTCAACAAATGGTGTTGGGAAAACTGGAAATCCATATGCAAAAAAATGAAACTGAATCCCTTCCTCTCGCCATGCACAAAAGTTAACTCTAAATGTATCAACTAGCTTGATATCAAATCAGAGACTCTGCATCTGATAGAAGAAAAAGTTGGCTCCAATCTACATATTGTGGGGTCGGCTCCAAATTCCTTAATAGGACACCCATAGCACAAGAGTTAATAACAAGAATCAACAAATGGGACTTACTTAAACTAAAAAGTTTTTTCTCAGCAAGAGAAACAATAAGAGAGGTAAATAGAGAGCCTACATCCTGGGAATAAATTTTTACTCCTCACACTTCAGATAGAGCCCTAATATCCAGAGTATACAAAGAACTCAAAAAATTAGACAATAAGATAACAAATAACCCAATCAACAAATGGGCCAAGGATCTGAACAGACACTTCTCAGAGGAGGACATACAATCAATCAACAAGTACATAAAAAAATGCTCACCATCTCTAGCAGTCAGAGAAATGCAAATCAAAACCACCCTAAGATACCATCTCACTCCAGTAAGATTGGCAGCCACTATGAAGTCAAACAACAACAAGTGCTGGCGAGGATGTGGAGAAAAGGGTACTCTTGTACATTGCTGGTGGGACTGCAAATTGGTGCGGCCAATTTGGAAAGCAGTATGGAGATTCCTGGGAAAGCTGGGAATGGAACCACCATTTGACCCTGCTATTGCCCTTCTCGGACTATTCCCTGAAGACCTTAAAAGAGCATGCTACAGGGATGCTGCCATATCGATGTTCATAGCAGCACAATTCACAATAGCTAGACTGTGGAACCAACCCAGATGCCCTTCAATAGATGAATGGATAAAAAAAATGTGGCATCTATACACAATGGAGTACTATGCAGCAATAAAAAATGACAAAATCATAGAATTTGCAGGGAAATGGATGGCACTAGAGCAGATTATGCTTACTGAAGCTAGTCAATCCCTAAAAAACATATACCAAATGTCTTCTTTGATATAATGAGAGCAACTATGAACAGAGCAAGGAGGAAGAGCAGGAAGAAAAGACTAACATTAAACAGAGTCATGAGATGGGAGGGAAAGGAAGAGTAAAGGGAAATTGCATGGAAATGAAGGGAGACCCTCATTGCTATACATAATTACATATAAGAGGTTGTGAGGGGAATGGGAAAATAAACAAGGAGAGTAATGAATTACAGTAGATGGGGTAGAGAGAGAAGATGGGAGGGGAGGGGAGGGGGGATAGTAGGGGATAGGAAAGGTAGCAGAATACAACAATTACTAATTGGGCATTATGTAAAATTGTGGATGTGTAACCGACGTGATTCTGCAATCTGCATTTGGGGTAAAATTGGGAGTTCATAACCCACTTCAATCTAATGTATGAAATATGATATGTCAAGAGCTTTGTAATGTTGTGAACAACCAATAAAAAAAATAAAAAATTAAAAAAAAAAAAGAAAAGAAAAAAAAAGAGTTTCAACGACTATGTAGAATAGAAGTCATGAAAGAGGGCAGCCTTGACTTTTTCAAGTTTTTAGAATGTATGCTTTCAGTTTTTCTCCATTTAGAATGATGTTGGTTTTGGGTTTAGTGTATAAAGCTTTTACAATGTTGAGTTATGTTCTTACTATTCCTGGTTTTTGTGGTGTTTTGAACATGAGTGGATGCCACTTTTTCTGCATCTACTATGATGCAACTTGTCTTTAAGTCTATTGATGGGATGAATTACATTTTTTGATTTCCGTATATTGAACCAACCTTGCACCCCTGATATGAACCCCAGTTGATCATGGTGCACACTCTTTTTAATAAGTTTTTGTATGTGATTTGCCAATATTTTATTGTGAATATTTGCATCCATGCTTATCGGGGATATTGGTATGAAATTTTCTATCCTTTGGATGGCCTTTGTCTGATTTTTGTGTCAGGGTGATACTAGCTTCATAGAAGGAGTTTAGAAGAGTTTCTTCATTTTCTATTTCATGGAATAATTTGATGATGATTGGTGTTAGTTCTTCTTTGAAGGTTTTGTAGAACTCACTTGAGAATCTATTGGTCCTGGGCTTTTCTTGATTCGTAGGCTTTCAATGGCATCTTCTATTCATCCTGAAATGATCTGTTTAATTTTTCTATGACCTCCTGGCTCATTTGTTGATGTCTTCAAGATTTTCTATTTTATTAAAGTATACATTGTCTAAATAGGTTCTGGTTATCTTCTGTATTTCAGGAGTATCTGTCGTTATGTTTCCCTTTTCATTGCAAATTTAAGCAATTTGAGTGTTCTCTTCCTTTTTCTTTGTTAGTTTAGATAAGAATTTGCCAATTTTATTGATTCTTTCAAAGAACCAACTTTTTGTTAAGTCAATTTTTTGGATTGTTTCTTTTGTTTCAATTTCATTTACTTCAGCTCTGATTTTAATTATTTACTGTCTTCTACTGCTTTGGTGACAATTTGTTCTTCTTTTTAGAGCTTTACAATGTAATGTTATGTTATTTATTTGGCTATTTTCTTTTAATGAATGAGCTCAATACAATGAACTTTCCTGTTAGTACCATCTTCATAGTGTCACAGAGATTTTGATACATTATATCACTACTCTCCTTTACCTCCAAGTATTTTTTCATTTCATCCCTGATTTCTTCTACTATCCATTCATTATTCAATAGCATACTATTTAGTCTCTGGGTGTTAAAAGTAGCTTCTATTTTTATTTTATTGTTGGTTTTTAATTTTATTCTGTATGATCTGATAGGATGCAAAGTATTATCTTTTTTCTTCTTTTTTGTATTTGTTAAGATTTGCTTTGTGGCCTAAAATATGGTCTATTTTAGAGAAGGAGCCATGTGTTGTTGAGAAGAAAGAATATTCCATCCTTGAAGGATGAAATATTCTATATATGTCTGTTAAGGCTAAATTATTAATTGTATATTTTGGTTCAATTGCTTCTTTATTTTGTTTTTGTTTGGAGGATATATCCAGTGTTGAGAGAAGTGTGCTAAAGTCAATCAGTATTACTGTACTGTCATCTATTTAATTCTTGAAATTGAGAAGGACTTATTTGATTCATGTAGAGATGCTCCATTGATTAAGACATAATTATTTATGATTGTTATACTTTTTAAATCTATACTTCCCTTAAGCACTATGAAATGTTCTTCTTTTCCCCTTCTGATTAACTTTGGCTTGAAGTCCACTTTATCTGATATGAGGATAGAAACTCCTGTTTGTTTCTGAGATCCATATGAATGATATATCTTTTCACATCTCCAGTCTGTGGATGTCTTTACCTATTAGTTGAATCTCTTGGAGACAGCATATTGTTGAGTCTTGTTCTTTAATCCAATCTGTCAGTCTATGTCTTTTGATTGAATGTAAATGGCCTAAATCTATCAATGTTATTTTGGGATACGATTTTTATTTCCTGTCATTTTTATTTATTTATGGTTTTTAATTTGAATTTGTTTCTTTATTGAGCCAGTTTTTTTTAGTATAAAATTCTGCATTTTGCTGGTTTTCACTTCTATTTTTAATTTTGTCTTCATAAAATATCTTACTGAGTATGTTTTGTAGTAAGGCTTCCTAGTTGTGAATTCTTTTAACTTTTTGTTTATCATGGAAAGTTTTTATTTTGCCATCAATTCTGAAGCTTTATTTTGCTGGGCATTGTATTCTTGGCTGGCATCCATTTCCTTTCAGTGTGGTATATATTATTTTAAGACCTCCTAGCTTTGAGGGTCTGAGTTGTGATCAGCAGAGATCTGGATTGATTTGTCTCTAATTGTTACCTGTCTCTTGCAGTCTTTCAAATCCTTATTCTATAGGTTAGGCATTTTCACAATAACAAGCATTGATGTCTGTTGTAAGTTTATATATTTGAGGTCCTTGTGAGCCTCCTGTATTTTGATTTTTAATTTCATTCTTTAGTTTTTGGAAATTTTATATTATTTCAAGGAAGATATTGTGCATTCCTTTGGTTTGTATGTCCAAGACTTCATCTATCCCAATCAATTTTTTAATTGGTCTTTTTAGGTTATCGCATATTTCTTGGAATTTCTGTTCATGGTCTCATAACATCTTTTCTCTGTGGTCAATTTTGTTTTTCAAGACTATTTATTTCCATATTCATTGCCTGAAACATTGTCCTCCAAGTGATCTAGTCTGTTGGTGATGCTTTCAATTGAATTTTTAATTAGGTTTGTTGATTCCTTTATTACAAGGATTTCTCCTTGTTTTTTTTTCTTGAATCTTTATCTCTTTACTGAAGAGTAAGCTTTCATTTCCTGTATTTTCTCTGATTTCACTCTTTATACTGTTTTTTACTTCACAGATCAATTTAACTATGTACATCCTAAACTCCTTCTCCCACATTTCTTCCACTTTGCTGTCAATAGATTCTGCTATTGGAGTATTTTGGTTTGTTTGAGGTAATTTTTTTCCTTTTTTTTTTAATGTTGTGTGCTACCCATCTAATAGTATAGATCTGAGGCAGTAGTGTTTTTACTCTGTGGACTTGCAGTGTACCCTGAAGGTTTTCAGTAGTGTTTTTATTCTGTGGACTTACAGTGTCCCTGAAGGATTTCAGTACCTCACTATTTAGGAGGAGACAATTAATAACAATAATCAATGCAAACAACATGCAGTATTATATCCAATAGTTCTTACTTTGACTTTTACAATGTTAATTATCACAATAAACAGAAATTATATGATCAGTTTTTGCCTACAATAAAAATTACATGTTTGCAAAAGGGATTACAATATCAAATGGTGTATAGAGAAAAAACTAAAGTTATATAGGGTGTGTGATGATTATGAGGGAGGAGGAGAGAAGATAGAAGTAAAAAAAAAAGGAGAATTAAAGAGAATAATACAGACTGGCTGTTAGTGGAAGAAAACAGAGAAAGAATCAAAGGAAATAGGTAGAATTAAAAAATATATAAAGAAAAAATTTTTAAAAATTTTTTTATAAAATAAAACTAAAAGGATATAAAACAAAGCTAAAATATACTAATCAGACATCTTAATCCTCAAAAAACTATCCTTAAAAAATAAGTGATTTAATAACTATTAGAAATGAAGAAAAAATATGAATATGTATAAATGTCCATGTACCATTAAGTTCCCAATTAATCAATGAAAACATTTTTTTTAAAGAAAAGGATAAAAAAAAAATCTTGATGAAAAGTTAAAGAATTTTTTCCATTGGAATTCAAAATATTCTCAGCTTCTCTTCTCAGCAGTTTTAGGTGGGGTTCTCTAGAGTGTGATGCTCCACCCTCTGGAGTGCTGGAGTGAGAGAGGTAATCCTGTTGTGAAATTCCTGAAGGCAGGGTGTAGGTTTAGGTGAGTTCCAGGCTCTTCACTGAATTCCAATTGTTCTGGAGATTTTGAATTATTGCACCTCCAGGTCCCAGTAATTGTCGGTCCACTATAGAAGACTTTACCCCTGGGATCTTCCATGTGTTGCAGTCCAGTGGTAGAGAACTTACTTCTTAGTCCTCTATGTCACCTGCAGACCCCACATTTCTTGGGTCTCAAGTTCAGTCCCCAAACAATCTCTCTTGCACCTGCCCTTTTGAATTCCCTGTTAGGTGTGTCCCTCTCTGTCCTGCAAACAGCTGGATTGGAGGGGAAGGAGTAGACTTGGATGGGTTTCCTGACCAGTTTTCCCCTGTGTAAACCTCTCTCTAGGTTTGATTTTCTCCTGGTCACTTAAGCACACTCAATTTTGCAGTGTGTGTTTACTGGCCCGGTATTTGGGGCCGAACGTGGACTTGCCAGGAATTGGCTCCCTCAGCTGCCAGCCCCCATACATTGGCTGCAAAATTGTCCCTTTCTTTGGCTTCCTGCACACAGCCTAGAGAGATGGTGGCTTCTTTCCTGCACGAGGATACTGCTCAGTGTGCCTTTCAGGTTTGTTAGACAATGTCCTTAATCTCTAATCACTGTACCTAGACATGCCATTGTCCTCCTAAAACTTTGGCTCCTTTAATTCTCTTATCCCTCCACTTTGCTTGTAGAGGTACTACTCTGGTGCTTCCCTCTCAGACATGGCAACAGATTTGCATCTTTGAATTCTTCCTTACTTTGTTATATCCAACCTCCTGAGTCCCCAATCTACTTGGAATGCCCAGTTTTAAATTTCAGTAAAGTCATCCCCCACCTTTTTGCTTTTGTTCACCCACCTTGTGCAGAAGCGGCCTCTGTGCTTACTTCATTTCACACCATGGAACAGTCAGGAAAGTGACCTACTCTATTCTGCCATCTTGAAAACCCCTCTCAACAACTCTTTAAAGATAAATAATAACAAAATCCCAGTGTGTTACAGTACTTTTCACATGTGCAGAAGTAAGCAAATGATAGTGGCAGCACAAAGACTCCCAGTGGATTAACAGAAGAGTGCCTTTGTATGGTTTTCATATTATAAATGCAACAATATGTCACTTGAAAGTTGATTAAGTGTGTTAAAGCTCTATACAATAAACCTTAGGTCAACCAATGGCTGAAAGGATATGGAGACTTTTAACAAATGATGTTGTGGAAAGGTAAATGATACAGACTTTCTGGAAAACAGTTTACCAATTTCTGAAATGTCTTGAAAAGCAAAGCAGGTGAGATCATATAATCAAGAAATAGCACTCTCGGATAAATGAAAATTTCTCTGTACTAACATGTACAAACATTTTGTCTCAAAAATTCACACATGAGTGCTTACAGCAATTGTACTCATAGCAATCTTAAACTGGAAACAACCCAGATGTCCTTCAACAGGTGAGTGATCAAACAAATTATAGCTCATTCATACCATGTAATATTAATAAAAAATACAAAGAAACTCTCAATACATACAACAACTTGGATGATCTCAGAGGAGGTTTGCCAAAAGCAAAAGGTTAAGCTCAAAATGTTATATACTACGTAATTTAATTCTTATAATATTTTTTAATTTATAAAAACATAAATATGGAGAAATAAATTATTTGTTGCCAAGCATTTAGAAGGGAAGAAGGAAGAGATATAGCTATGACCATAAAAGGTTAGATATGGAATACTTAAGATGGAACTATTCTACATAGTTACAGTGTCATGCAAATCCACAGTTAAAATTGCACAGAATTGAATGCACAAACATACACATAAGTACCTACAAAACTAGTGAAGTCTAAATAATTTAGTGCATTTCATTGCAGTATTTATCATGATTATGATATTTTTAGGTATACAAGTTGTCATCTTTGGGGAAGCTGGGTGTATGGTACATAATATTTTCTTGTGTTATTTCTTATAATTCTATGTAAATACAAAATTATATGGAATTCTCTGAAAACAAAAAAAATATTTAAAAAGTTTAAACACATTTCATTGCAAAGATGACATAGGGTCCATTCATCCACACAACTAAATTAAATTTTATGTACATAAATAGAACTTTAGTAAATGTATTTCTTTTATATTTCATGATAAATAGGGAAATGAATTACAAAATATGTGGGTTCAATGGTTTAAAAAATAGAATTTTAAACTTTATGAGGCAGAAACCAACAGACCTACAAAGAGAAGCAGACACATCCACTATTATAGCTGGAGATTCAACACCTTCCTCTCAATTGATGAAAAAAGTAGACAGAAAATCCGTGACTGTAAAAGAGACTTGAACAACCTTTTCCTAATTGACATTTATAAAACACTTCACTAGACAAAAAGCAGAACACACATTTTTTTTTTAAAGCAGTGGCTGGCAAACAGTTTTTCTTGAAAGGATCAAAAATAAAATCTTTTAGGCTCTGTAGACTATATGCCCCTGTAACATTAAAACTTTATGTGTGCTGCAGCTAAATTTGGCAGGTGGGATCTGAGAGACAATAAAGACAGTCTCTTGATACAAGATAGTGTTTATTTTAGTAATAATATGGAAGGAGGAGAAAAAGGAAAAGTGATGGGCAAGAGAGAAAGAGAAGAAAATACATCCCCAAGTCGCAAGAAACACCAACACCTGAGGTCATGTAGCTGGGAGTCCTGGGGCAGATTTTCAGGGTCCCAACTGGGGGATCCCAAGCAGAATGTCCTCCCCATGAGTGAGACATCAAAGTCTTATTCCCAGGGGAGGTCCTTAAATAAAAGTTAGAACAAAGGATGTTCTGTTCTAACAACCTGTGTGACTTAGTGGTCCCTTCAAGGAACACATCATCCCTCCAAAGGCTGGCCAGATCCTAGAGGAAGGAGTGATAGCCTTGAAATAAGTGAATGACTCTGAGTTCTTGTGAATGAGCCAAACCCACCATAGAGAAATTTGCATTCTTTACGTGTTCCATCAAGGATGTGTGAAGTTCATGGCAGGCATATGGACAGTGAAGATCTTTACTATTTTTCTTAGCCTATTAGCCTTCTATTACACCTCTATCACAACTACTCAATTCTGCATTTGTAGGACAGAAGCAGCCATAGATAATACACAAATTAGTTTATGTCCCAGTAAAACGCCCCTCGACTATAGTTTGCCCATAATTTTTAAAATTTGTTTCATAGTTAAATGGAACATTGCTGAGGGCCATTACCAAGTAGGAATGACACATCGAAATTTCCTTGCCAAGCGTACCCCATGCTGCTTAGAGGACATTCGATGGGACATTGCATGCATGCTTTAATAAGGTGACCTTGCTCAAGGACCAAGGCGGATCCGGGTTTAGAGCTGATCAGGTTTGAGGAAGTAACCGGCTCCTTGAGTTTAAGGCGTTGCCAGTTTAAGATAATGGGTTTTAGGGAAGTTGGAAGTTGAAGATTATTGCTGGGATTAGGGTGTTCCTGCTGCTTGTTCTGGCTGAGATTGAAATGGGATTTGGAGATAGCCTCGTGGAGTAGGTGAATTTTGCGGGAGACGAGAGAACGCGTTTGCCCCTGGACCTGTGTGGAGGCGGTGTGAGAGCTGGAATAAAGAATTGCTGTTTGAACCTACAAAGCTGTGAGTGCCTCGTGATTCTGGTGCCAAGCCGAGACATTGGCCTTGGCAGAACATTTAACAAGTTAGATTATAATGTGCCTCAAACCTAATTTACTTTAAAGGGACAAAATCTTGCAGAATATGTTGCCTCACCACTATGTAATTGAGCTAGAAATCAGTTAGGGGATTAATAAATAAATATCCAAATACTTGGAATTTAAACAATGTGTTTCTAAATAATCCATGAATCAAAGGAGAAATCCAAATAGAAATTCAAGAACATCTTCAACCCAGTGAAAACAAAAAACAGAATATATCAAAATTTTGAGGAGGAAAGTATAACAGTGATTAAACGGAAATGCAGAGCAAGAAGTTCTCCTCCTAGAAATGTAAAAAATCCCCAAATAATTATCTTGGTCAAATAATTATCTTGGTCAATAGTCAGAAAGTTTTTTCTCTAAAGACTTACCGAGCAATGTTTTAGACTTCTAGGCCATATGATTTCTGCCAGACTTTTCAGCCCTGATGTTGTAGTTAGAAAGCAGAGACAGCATTTAAATAAGTGAGTTCTGACTCATTCCAATAGAAATTTATTTACAATTACCTAACCTCTGGGCTACAGTTTGCAGACCTATGATCTGGGCTTTAATTTTAAAAATGAAACAAAACAAAATGAAATAACTAGAAGATGAGAGTATGAATCAAACCCGAAGAAAGAATAAGAAACCAATTAGTAAAAGATAATGAAAACGAACATTAAAACAGAAAGACAATAACAAAAGCTAATTAAAACCAAAGTTTGTTCCTTGAAAAGACTGACAAATTTCTAACAATATAGCTTAAAAAACAAAAGACAGTGCAAACAATTATCAACATGAGCAATTAAAGGGAGAATGTGACCAAGTCCATGAATAAGTGACTACTTTAACTTTGTACTGAAATATTTGGTAATTTATATGAAATGAATAAATATAGAAAGATTCAAATTACCAACAACAACAAAAATGTGTCTATTAAAAAGTAACCACAAAGAAAACTTTTAATTGTGAAAGCTCCACTGATGAATTGTACCAAATATTTAAGGAATAAATGTTAATCAATCGGATATACACCATTTTGCAAATATTCAAGATCAAGTCTTAATTCATTTTGAGACCCTATTGCTATCATATCAAAGACAAAAAAAACCCACAGGACAATATTTATTTTTCCTGTGTATAGAATATTTTTAACAAAATTAATTAAATCAACCAATATATTACAAGAAAAATACATCATAATCAAGTAGAGTTGATGCAAGCATATCTTTTATAGTTAAAAAATAAGGTTTATGAAAACTTTGTCCAAAAATCTTCTCTTACCTGATAAAGTTTATCTATAATGAAAACCTATAGCTATCATCATACCTTAATGATAAAAATATGCTTCTCCAAAGATCATAATTAAGGGAAAGTTTCATTCCATACAGTTTTGTAATGGGAATACTAGCCTGTGTAATAAGGCAAGAAAAAGAAAAAAAATTGTATACTATAGACATATAGTAGTAAAATTCTCTTTAATCACAGCTAGCATGATGATCTGTCTGAAGCCTAAATTTATGATTACTATCTAAAAACCTCTACTAAGTATAATAGATATGTTCAGAAAAATTACAGGCTACATTTGTTAATATGCAAAACTCAACAGCAATTATACATATCAATAATGAAAAATCAGAAAAGTATTTGGGAAAGCATGCAAAATATTTATAAATAAATTTAACAAAATTTTCAAAACTTGTGCAATGAAAATTACAAAATATTTCTGAAATTAACAAATACTCCAAGATATAAAGTTATGCTGTGCTGATGAATCAGAAGTTTCAACATTGTTAAAATATCAGTTCTATATGTAGATTCAGTTATATTCTAATTAAAATTTAAAAACACTGCAATGTTTTTATTTAAAAAAAATTTAAACCTGATTTTTAAATTTGTATGGAAATGTAAAAGATCTAGCTAAAACAATTTGGAAAAGGAGAAATATGGAAAGAATTACATTACCTAACTTTAACAGTGTCAAGTTGTATTAGGCATTAAAGTATGTTATTAATGTAAAAATAGACAAGCAGATTTGTAAAAATAAAAAATCTAGAAAAAGACATGCATTTATGTCCAATTGAATATCAAACATCTATTACAATATCTCCCACATGAGTGGAAGGTGTTATTCCTGTTTTAATTCTAATTGTAATTAGTAGCAAGATAATGTTACAGTTTGTGCTCTTGAGTAAAGGTGCCTGTTTTAATCCTGGATCCACTGCTCACCAGTTAAAAGCTAGCTACAATTTTCTTCATCTACTAAATGAAAGCAATAATAGTGGAAAATACTGCACACACTTGTGTAAGATGAAATGAGTTCACACATAAAATGTCACACATATAAAATGCTTACAAAAAAGAGCAATCATTCATAATGAATTACACAAAATACATGCACACAAGATGTTCAGTTTTCTAAGACTATATAACACTTTGATGAACTAATAATTTAAAAAGAAATATTTGCAAACTTTGACACAATTTCAATGTCTTAAAAATGAAATATAAATTGAAAATGAACAGAAAATATAGACTGCCTTAAAGTTCATCTAAAATTTTTAAAGCTAAGCTATTGAAAATTAATATATAACCTAGAATAATTGAAACAGAATATTTACATAAATGAAATTGTGCCTCTCATCTATATAAGTAACCATTTAATTAGTGTTGGAGGCAAGACTACCACTCTTGTTGATCCAAAGGACTGAACACTATTTATGCATCTTAAGAAATTATATTGTGAGAATTCACATCAGCTAAACTATGGAACCAACCTAGATGCCCTTCAATGGATAAATGGATTAAAAAATGTGGCATATATACACAATGGATTATTACTCAGCACTAAAAAATAACAAGATCATGGCATTTGCAGGGAAATGGATGGCATTAGAGCAGATTATGCTAAGTGAAGTTAGCCAATTCCTAAAAAAACAAATGCCAAGTGTCTTCTCTGATATAAGAGGGGTGATTCAAAGTGGGGTAGGGAGGAAGAGCATGAGAAGAAGATTATCACTAAATAGGGAAGAGAGGTGGAAGGGAAAAGGGGGGAGAAGGGGAATTGCATGGAAGATGGAAGGAGACCCTCATCGTTATACAGAATACATGAGGGCAGGGAAAAAAAGAAGTGTGTCACATTAGATTGGGTAGAGAGAGGTGATGGGAGGGGAGGGTAATGAGGGATAGGAAGGACAGCAGAATAAAACAGACATTATTATTGCTGTGTGTATATATGTGACTGCATGACCAATGTGATTCTGCAACCTGTACACCCAGAAAAATGAGAAATTATACCTTATCTGATTCAAATGTATGTCAAGATCATTGTACTGTCATATGTAACTAATTAAAACAAATAAAGAAATTATATTGTGACAAAGATGAAATAAACATATAGTAATATATTAACTATCAATTGTAACAAATATGAAAATTGAACATAATTTTTATAAATAACTTTTCAATTAAAACAAAGGTATTGGCTTTAGTTTGTGGCCAAATGTGTTATCAATGTTCTTAAGTCAGAAAACATACAATAATATCCTTTGAAGAAATATGCAAACTTGTGTATTATTTTTCTCCTTCTACATTGTAGACATTTGTACTGCTAATTAAATTGGTTTTCAGTATAACTATTGTTTCTTTCTTATTGGTAATTTATTGTTCCTAGTATCCATTTGGCAATGCATTTTTCCAACCTTTTTAATCCTTTCTTCTCAATGGATTATGTAACATGATTTATCATCTGACAAAGACAAATTCCTGCTTTGAACAATATTCAACAATTATCATCTCCTTTGTCCATAATGAAGATCTTGGAACAAATAAGTACTGAATAAAGCTATTCCAAATTCTTAACCACAGATTACTTACTCATTTGTTCATTCATTTAAAAAGTATCTGTTGAGCTTAGCACGGTAGCACATGCCTGTAATCCCAGCAGCTCAGGAGGATGAGGCAGGAGAATCAAAAGTTCAAGCCAACCTCAGCAACTTAAGAGTAACCTGTTTCAAAATTAAAAATAAACATGGCTGAGGATATGGCTCAGTTGTTAAGCAACCCTGGGTTAAATTCCTTGTAACAAAAGACAAAATATAAATAAATATGTTTAATATAAATATTTATTTATATGAATTCATATTTATATAAATATGTATTGATATTAATACCATTTATTTTATTTATATAAATATTTACTTATGTAGATATTTATATAAATAAATAGTAAAAATAGGAGAAAATAGTACATAATACAATCATAAATTTCTACCCTCATACAACATTTGTTTAACTAGATAGATATATGTTTTTATTTAAAGGAAGAGTTGAAAAATACTGTGCTATATTGGTTATAAATAGGAGCAGGACATGAACATTTAGAAAAGTATTATGTTATATTCTCCAGTGATACCTTATACTACTCATTTAATCTCACTGAATTTTAGTATTCCTAACCAAAAAAAAAATGGTGATCATATTGATAATTTTTAAAGATTAAAGAACATGTTAAAAACCATTCAATTAGCACTTTATACTTAATACACAAATAATTAGTTAAAGTTGATATTATTCTACAATGGTTAATTTGAGTTTGGATATAATTACTTTTACATTTATGAAATGTCTCTAAACTCTTTTATAATTTGATTCCAAGAGACTTAATTTCGGACATGGATCCAATATTCAGTATGAACCAGGTATCATCTGCCGAGATAATCTACATTTGGTAGGTTAATGTCTGCCCACTAATGACATTCAGAATCTCTTGGAAGTTGTAATGAGAAATAACGAGTAAACCCACGTAGATTTCACATTCCTGCTGGTGTGAATCAGAAATTGATGATTGCAGTAAATGCGACATTACTTGTTCCTAAATTACGTGAATAGCATAACACCACAATACCACAAAGATGCTCTCTACTCTGAGATTACTTTATCTTGGAAATCCCTTCCACCTGAGCTGCTCCTTATCACTGATATCCAGGGCTGTAAAGAACCTCTTCTCTAACTGATGCTACTATCACTCCTGCCCCTCTGGTGAACAGATATCCCTGAGAAAAGATTGATTATGTCTTTATTTTTCATCAGTCTTTATATTTTAGGTGTGTTCAACTGAAGAGCATATACTTGGATTTTTTTTTTTAAACTCAGAGTCTAAATATAGAGTGATACATTTGGATTTGTTTTCACCACCTGTCTCATGCCTTTTATTTCTTAAGCTGTCCCTATTTAATTTTTTCCTCTGCTTCATATTTTATTTTGTGCTTACATAAAATTATATCCTTCTAACTCAATTTTATCCACTTCTGCTTTAGTAAATTGTATTTGTGTGTGTATTAACCTTGAAATTTTGACATGACTAACTTAAAGATTAAATGTAATCAAGTTATTTTCTCTCCTTCTAAATCCTAAAGTGTTTTAACCTTTCTTAGCTTATATGCTGTTATTAGCCTACCTTTCAATTGTATCCTTTAAAAAATCTCTATAATTTAGAATTATTCATAGCATTACTTTTTCAAGGTAGACAATACTATTATTCGATTTACCTGTATCTAACTTCTTTCTTGACTATTTTTCCTTTCGTCTCATGGCTTCCTTTGGTGTTTGGAGATCCATTATGAGAGATTTTACATCATCCTTTTAGCCAGATTCAAAGAAAATACAGATGTGATTACCTTTAAAATTTTGTTGGTGCAGATTTTTAGATAATGTGGTGTGTGTGTGTGTGTGTGTGTGTGTGTGTGTGTGTGTGTGGTGTGTGTGTGTGGTATAACCCAGATGCAAAGACACAGAAACATTTTATTTATTGCATTTTAATCCTCAACATAGACAAGATTTACCCCTTAAATATTCTCCTATTATGGGCTGAGTGGGACCACATAAACTTTTCTCAATCACAGTTGTAGGCAAGGCGGTTTCTAACCAGACTCTGACCCCTGCACAGATCTAGGACAGTCTCCAGTTTCTGTCCCTCCATTAATTAATTACTGGACTCTTTCTGGAATATGTACAGTCTCTAAGGTGGTCCCACTTTTCTCTAGATCCTACAAAATTGTCTTTTTGCCAGAGCAGTCCTTCATTGACTTCTCTCTAGAAGTTTTATACATATTTTTACATATTCAATATTTCATACCTTCTCTCTAGAACTTTTTACATCTTATGGGCAAGAAAGTTTGAGGATCTTTAACTAGCACTTTTGAAAATCTTAAATATTTAACTGTTTCTCCCTTCCCAAGCTTCCTTAAATTTCTTCAATTGTTTCGCAAGTCCCTTCACTACAAAAACAACATTGGAGGAATCTCTTTACAAGCTAAAAATCAAAATAAAAAAAAGATAGATTTCCCCTCCCCTCCCCCGTGGGGAAGTTCTTTCACTTCCCTGTGACTGAGGAGTCTCTAGGCTTAGGAAGGAAATCTGAAGTAGAAAAAAAAAAAAACCTTTTAATTATAGGTGGTGGCACACACCTGTAATCCCAGCGCTCTGGAGTCTGAGGCAGGAGGATCATGAGTTCAAAGCCAGCATCAGCAAAATCGAGGCACTAAGCAACTCAGTGAGACCTTGTCTCTAAATAAAATACAAAATAGGGCTGGGGATGTGGCTCAGTGGTTGAGTGCCCCTGAGTTCAATCCCCGGTAGTCCCTCCTCGCAAATTGTTAAACATTGGTAGGTTATTTGATAAGATGTATATCCTGGCTTTAACTTCAGTGGGGAGAAAATGATTGATTGATAAGACCTCATAAAAATGTGTATGAATATAAAACTAAACAAGTTCCTTTTCGCATGGAAAGTCCCAAGAAAGAAAATTTGCAGGAATTTCCTTGACCTCACAATAGAGAATGTTAGAGGTGAAAAAAAAAATGTCCATGGGCCCAGAGCCTGAAACAGACATGAAGGACAACCTTGAAACCCACTCTAACATTAACTGTCCTTGACAAGGTCATAAAATACTGCTGAGAGGAAAAATATTCTGAAAGAGTTCTATGTCTTTGACAAGGGCACATGGCAGCAGAAGGCACTCCCCACCAGATGGTCAGAGACCAGGAGGAAGTTAGCCACCTCAGAGGATGCCATTGCCAAGAGATGACAATGCAACAGCCCAGATTTATATCCCTCAGTGGATGCCAACACCGAACAACTGTGGGCCATTGCTTTTATTTAACTCACCTGAAATCATAATGCCACATAATTCCCTCAGTCCACCCTGAAAACATGCACACAGTTCACCACTACCATTGTTTTGATAAGGCCTGTGGAGAAGCAAAGGATATCAGAGTGATTAGTGTGAAATCACAGGTTGTCCATGATTTACTTAGTAATTTATTGCCAGTGTTTGAAATGTCAGCACAAAATACAGTTGCTGCTGAATTAAAGAAAAATAATTACCTATGTACGTGAGTGTATGGTCAGAACAAACCAACTCTGCTTTCTGGTTTTCATGATACAGAGCCATGCTGTTCTCTCAGCCCCACTAATTATTGGTTGATTTGAGGATTCTTGAGTCATTCACAGCTCTGATCAAATGCCATCTTCTCAGACAGTCTCTGCTTTATCTCTCTATAAAGATAGCTTCTCTGTCATTGTCACTTCTCTGCTTATTTTTTTTTTCACTGTAGCCCCTACTAGTATGTGATGCTATAATTTATTCGTTCATGTGCTGTCAGCCTTCTCTGCAGAAATAAAGTCTAAGAATATATGGACTTTGTATTGTTCACTCTTGTATTCCCAGAGTTTAGAAAAAATCCCCGGTAGAGAAAAGGCCTCAAAAAAATAAAATGAATAAATATATAATGTGTGTGTGTGTGTGTGTACATATACATACATACACATATGTGAGTATATATGTCATTTATATTTTTATATAAATAAAAATATAATAAATATATATCACTTATATTTTTATATTGAATATATATTTATTGACTATATGTATAGAAGATGTTTACACATGAAACCTAAACATATGGTATGTATTTTAATAGTGTAGTATCTGTTTGGTATGTGATTTTTCTATTCTATTGCTTACCTTATAGAATTATTCCTGAAAAAGTTATAGGTTATATCCCAATGATCCTAAAGTGAGGAATTTATGACATATTGCAGGAGAGGTAGATTTATATTTTTGGATCTAATATCATGAAAGTGAAGGAAAGGATTGAGGTTACCTTAGACATGAGATTTTCCTACGTATAATTTTACCTAATCTTGACCTTGCCCACTAGACTGTTTGAATAAGACTTGAAGATTTTTCTTTACTGATTAATCCATCCTACTCTCCACGATTCCTGCCCAGAGAATGGAAAAAAGGGAGAACCTCAAATGCATTTGAATTTTAATTCACGCCAAATGATTTTTTTTTATCCCATAGAAATGTGTCCAAGTTAATTATACTTTTAGAATTGTGACACATAATCATCACTAGTCCACACAAGCTCCTTCATTTTTTCTATCTATCTATCTATCTATCTATCTATCTATCTATCTATCTATCTATCTATCATCTATCTCCTCCTTACTCTGCATTCCTATTCCACACTCCTAACTTAGATATAAGTATTTAATGTGCCTTGCCTTATCTCAATTTCCTAAACATGTACACTGATGTTTTTAATAAATGCTTTATAATCAACATGTATAATTTTTTGTTATACATATAAATCCCTCAAATTGTTTTTCATTCAGCTATATGTTAAGATCATATTGCTATCTCCACATGCCAAATACTCTATAATACATTCCATCTTAATTTAACTACAACATTTTGGCTATTTACTTTCTGCAAATAAGAATTTACATTATTAAAACAAGTCACAGAACCAGACTTAAAAACCTAGTATGTCTTCATTAACTACATCATTTAAGGAGGTCTCATTAAGTTCTTATTTTTAGTTCTATTTTTGGCTGAATTTGGTTTACAATACTTTCCAACCAACTGAAATACCTCATTTTCTAATAAATTAGAAGAGTGAGTAGTTATTTTTCATATTGGTGGAAATGCTTAAATTTATGTGTTTATATGTATATGCACTCCAGTCTCTTTTCAAAAGGACAAAATGACCCAGAGAGACTTTCCCCTGCTGTGAAGGACAAAAACTCAAGATAGTGTACTCTGACATAAAGTGCATTGCTTTGCCAATCTCTAAAATGTCACTTGTGGGCAGCCTGCTGGGCTCGGCTCAGAGCCATGGTGCCAAGACTGCTAATAAAAAAGAATAAAGGTTAATGAAGGCATTGGGTTATTTATTATCTTGAATAAAGTTGCCTAGGTTTTATCTGGATGGTTTGTTCAAGGCATAAGGTCTTGCCTTTGATTTTCAACATTGTTTTATTCTTTCCTGCAGGCTTTGAATTTTAATGATTTTGCTAGTATACAGTCTCCTCATATATATATATTAGATATGCAATTATATTGAAAAAATGGAGATATCATAGATGTTGAAATACGATGCCTGACTTCCATGAAAAATAAAATACTAAATCCTTCATGAAACTCACTTTGCAATTCAGTAGGAGAGAAATTTGTGCATTAAGCACTTCTTTTGTTGCTCATGAACAATTTAAAGAAAGTAAATCCCAACATTTAATTTTGGCATAATGACAGAGAAAAACTGACCTTTCACAAAATCAAATCCTGCTTTAGATGCACACATCAGATTTTGATTTAGACACTACAATTTTATTTAAAAGGAAGTCAACTCTGCACTAAAACAGGCCTTTCTGTCAAATGTCTGAATGCAAAATACCAAAAGAAATCTTACTACACAGTGAGGATCTCACCTTAAAGATTTCAAGTTCATTCAGAGTACACAGGGTACTCAGCCCTCCACTGTTGACTCCAAGATAATGAGATGTGTGATGTATACAGAATCATTTAGTTTCACACTCTAATCCAAAATTGGAATTGCCTAAATTTAAAATATACATCATTTGAAACACTATCTTTGAAGTGGTGAAGTCTGTAACTGTTTTATAATCATCTCCAACACCTCAGACTTACTCTCAAATAAGTACTAAATATAGGTCCATCTTTCAAACAACCAGTAGCTATTTCTGCTTTCCCCACCCCATATTGCCATATTAAAATGCAAGATGAACCCTCATGAAAAAAAAAACTATTTTCTATTTTCATTACTTTTCCATCTTTATTCTTTAGACTCTGGATGCTACTAGTTTCTGTATTTGGAGTTTATTCTGATTTCCTAGGTCAATTTTTATTTTGTAATGAGACTCATCATTTATGGTACCATTTAATCTTAATTATCTCCTAGAATCATTCTACTATTGAAATTTTTTAGACTACTCATTTAACAGATATTCCTGGTAGCAAATATATGTGCCAGTCTCTCTTCTAACATTAAGGATAAAATTTCTTTTTCTAGAGCTTTTGTTGTATCAGAAATACTAAAGATCACTTGGAAAATTGACTTGCCTAAACCTTCATAGACTACCTACAGAAAAGCATGTATTTATATGTTAGGGACAATTCTAATGTTCAAACACGTTTTTAGTTAAAATAAACTTAGTTTATGATTGTTGGTGGAGAAAAAATGTTTAGTAGTCCATGGAAACAGATCAGAAAATATGGTACTCATTAGAGATGTGCACAGGCATTCTGGTTCTCCTTCTGAGAAAAACTAAACTTTTCAATCTCCTGGAAAATTAAGAGTAAATACATCTGACTCATACATAACATCCTATGATTCTTGTGGGCCAGTGAAATGTGAATGAAAAAGATGGATTTTATCTGTAGATGAAACTTGTAAAGGTTTCATGATCCTCATTTTGTCCCTGTAATATGTGAGGTGGTGGCTTCCCATCCAGTCTCTCTCAGAATGAGGATTATATGGAGCAAATCTTCCAGCTGACTCATGATGGAGAGATAGCATGTGTGAGCTATAAAGCTTCATGTTATTAAGTCTGTTTTTGAGCTTTAACTAATATGTTAAGGCAAAACTCACCCTTTCTAGCTATACAATTTAATAAGTTTCAACAACTGTTATAGTGAGCTAAAGAACATTTCTATTACTCCAAAAACTGAAGTAATAAAAAATGCCATCCATAACAAATAAATTCTTTTTTTTCCCAATTGGAAAATTTTCCATTTTAATTGATAATACCTACTTTCTGCAAAAGTCAGAAACAAGTCTCTTAAATATTATTTGTGCAAGATATACTGGTACAAAATTCTGGAGCAGATTCTAGAACTATTTTAAAAAAAACTTTTATAACTTTTACCTAATTTTAAGTGACTGATATTTTAAAATATGAAATGACATAGTGTAATAGACCTAAATCTTAAGTAACCCTATTAACTGAATCATTCTCTTGCATTCTCATGTTTTGGTACAATACAGTGGCATATAGCCATCTAATCGCATGAAAAAAATGTTCTGATTTTTTTTAAGTGGAAAAAAAGTAGGTTACAAAACAGTAGATGCAGTATAACCTAATTATGCAAAACACATCTTAATATAAGATCTTACATAGCCATTATTATAGTGATTGACCTCTTTGAAAGTGCTTAGGAATACCGTTTATGGAGGGTGAAATATCACTACAATTCAAGTATGTGTCTACATATGATCTATTAGGGCTCAGAGAAAGAAGTTTTCTAATCCTCACATGGGTGGTACATTAAAACCATCATTTAGTCTTTTTCACATTTAGTTTTGTGACCTTGGCAAATATACTTAATTCCTATAAGCTTTAGCTGCTGCATTTAAAAAATGTTGTTTAACTAACAGAAGCAGATTGGTAATGAAAGTAACATCTCTCTCATAGTGACATTGTGAGCATGAAAAATTAAGTGAAATGGAATAGTGTTTTGCACATTGTGAATGCTCAATAAAACTATTTTTCCAAAAGGAGGTGAAATAAAGTGGTTTGCACAACATTGCTTTGTTGTATTGACAATTTTAATTGGCTGAGAGTCTCCCAAAAGAGTATTTTTTTTTTTCAGGAAGAAAATTAGATTACCTAATAGTTGTTTCACTATGGTGATGTTTTACTACTAATATGTAAGAAACAGAGAAAAGGGAAATGGGACTATATAAGATTGAGTCTTTACCATCCATCCTGAAAAATATAAAAACCTAGAGCTCTCAAATTAAATTGAAATTTAATTTTACTTTTTATTTTGTATTTTATTTTGTAAATAGTTTCCCATCCATTTTGAAAGGTGATGATCCTGCATAGTGTTCTCTGTCTCCAAAATGCATAATTAAAGTATCTAACACAGAGGCTGCTGCTGCTAGAAAATGCGTTGAGTGGCTGAATTTGGTATTAAATGTCATCCAGTGGTGCCTGAAAATCAGCATTGCATGCAGAGGAGCTCATCACAATACTGTTAAATTCATCTCATTATACATATCTAGATGAGTGATAATTTACCTATTTTGACAATAATATCTATGTTGTATTAGCTTCTTTTTAATATGAGGAAAGCACAACATATGGTACATATCAATGTGTTGAATTATTGAATAATAAACAAACAGAAATGAGAAACAAAATACTCTCATTTCTCTTTCAACAAAAAAAACAAAGGAAAACCATTTAAGAATTATGTGACAGCTGATAATCAACCATTGCAACATCTTATGAACAAACTTGTTCTAATTGCGGCAATCGTGTTTGGTTCACTCATTCATTCAAGAAATATTTTAAATAAATATTTTAAACAGTTGCATTACAGGTGGTATAGGCTCCAGAAATAAGTAAAGAATCCTGCAGATTGTTTTTTCTTTCCATAAAACAAACGGTTTGGGGGCTGGGGTTGGAATGTTGGCAAGGTATTCTTCTGCTAAGGCAATACATAAATAAGAACATTTCAAACACTGCAAGTACTCTAAAGATAATTAAAAAATGTTAAAATTGTATGCATTTCCACATGGCACTTGAGCAGAGACACTGGCTGTCTTTGTTTCAGACCACCTGTTCAAGGGGATGTTTGTATGGCAAGCAGCATTAGAAGATAATGTCTTTTTCCAATGAAAAAGGCAGCTATGTTTACCAAGTCTGAAGATAGAGATGATGTCTCTTCAAAGTAAAAGACTCATTTGTTGTTTGTTTTCCATTCTGTATAATACAGGCAATGCCACTCTATGGGACAAATGGTTTTCTATATGTTGTGAAGATTTGAGTTTGAGAAACTTGAAGTTATTTTGCTGCACTGTAAACAGCTACATGTGCAAGAATCACCCAGAATTCCTGTCCATGAACCCTGGGTACCAAGACTTGAGGAACTGACACAAATGTTGTAATAATGTTTAGGGGATAAACATGCCATTCTGAAGGCCTAGAAATTTAGATTGAGAGATAAGGGGAATATCACAAATATGTTCATTAGCATATTGGTTAAATTGCTATTGCTCAGCTACACTTTAGAAAGGATATTATATGTGAATGGAATATTTTTCCCTCACCTTTTGCAAAGAATAGATTTCTAAATTCAACTTTGACCCATATTTAATTATCCATGCAAAATGGAAACATTTGGGGATGTCCAAGACCTCTTTAGGTCTATATATTAAACTACACAGGAGAAAAATTGTAAGATCAATGCTCTGATTGAAGAAGTGGTTGATCCAAGGTTTTTTAAAAACAGAGTTAATGAGATGCAAATGAGACACAATAAACTATATGCATGCTTAAAGTGTACAAGTTGGTAAGTCTGATATATTTATATAAATGAAAAATGATCATTATTTACAATACAAGATAGTGAAAATAATCATTATTTACTGAAGTTTCCTCATCTGCAATTCATCCTCCCTATCTCCTTGGCCTTGTGTATGCAGTCAACTATTGACCTACTGCCTTTAAAGACTGGTTTGCATTTTCTATAATTTTATATAAGGGAAATCATATTATATACATTAATTTTGTGTCTGAATATTGTAACACACCTTAATTATTTTGAAATTCATCCACAGTATTGCAATCATAAAAGCCATTTTTTTATTATTCCTGAGTACTGTTTTATTATGTGGATATGCCATAATTTGTTCTTTTATTCCCCTTTCAGTGAAAAGTTTGGTTTTTTTTCTCTGAACATTCATACATTCTTTTTTTGTGTTTACATATTTTTACTTCTCTCAAGTACCTAGGTGTGGAGGACCGAGTTGTATAGTAGAATATGTAAAGTTTCTTTTTTAATTCCAAATTTATTTCTGCAGTTGTATAATTCTATATCCTCATCAGCAGAGTATGAGATTTCCACTTACTCTATGATGCAGTCTCAATCTTAAATGTTTCCCAAGGTACATATACTAAAGGCTGAATCCCTTGCTTGGTCCATTGGGAGGCAGACAAAATTTTAAATAGTGTGTCTGAGTGGGGGATCTTTCAGTTGTTGGGGGTATGTCCTTGAAGGGCACAGTGGGACCCTGTTCCCTTCCTCTTCCTGTCTTTTGCTTCTGAGCTATGAGTTGAGAGGCTTTGCTCTCCCATATACTCCCTACCAAGATGCGCAGCCTTGCCACAGATTCAAAAGCAATGTCCCAACCAAACATGGATTGAAACCTCTAACCTGTGAGCCAAAGAAAGTATTGTCTTTTAAAAAGTTGATTATCTCAGGTGTATGTTGCAGTAATTAAAAGATAACTAAGATGATTCATTTTGACCAACACTTGAAATAGCTGGTCATTTAATTTTAGCCCATATCATTGCATTTCTTTCCACATATAAT
Source organism: Ictidomys tridecemlineatus (assembly GCF_052094955.1). Taxonomy (NCBI): domain Eukaryota; kingdom Metazoa; phylum Chordata; class Mammalia; order Rodentia; family Sciuridae; genus Ictidomys; species Ictidomys tridecemlineatus. The sequence goes on from NC_135479.1 coordinate 120,585,972, forward strand.
TGTCATTCCCTAAAAGCTAGCAATATTGAGCATCTTTCCAGATACTTATTTGCAACAGTGTACCTTCTTTGGTGTAGAGTGTGTTCTAATAATTTTGCTCCCTGTTTAGTTTACTTTATTGCTATCGAGATTTAGATGTTTTGTGTTCATTTCATCACAACTTAGCAAGGATTTGTGTTGATAAAAATTAAGATCAAGTTAGGGCACTCAATCAATGCTTATGAGAGGAGGATGTACAGGAGGGTTATCAGCTGTCATTGCCCTGTGTAATTGATACATCCAACTCAACTTCAGTGCTCTGCAATTTGTGAAATTCCAGAGACTGCGTGAGCTGTAGTAGTTGGAATCATTCCTTATACTATGAGAAATAAGTTACTAATTCCCACAATCAAGACACTATCAGAAAAGTAAGTTCCTACAGGTAGGAATTTGGGGGGGTTGGTGAAATCATATTTCACCTCATCCAAATATCTTGTTGAGCTAGTTAACAAAGTCACCACAAACAAAAGTGAATCTTGAATGAGAGGATTTCTGGGAACAGACTTTAAAATATTCTTAAAGGTCATAGTGTTGTGGTATAAACTAATCAATAAAATCAATAAGAGTGTAAGTTATAGGTTATAGATTAGTAAAAATATAGATTAGAGATATAAGATTTTTATAAATGAAATAAGACAGTTATAAAACAGGAATTGTAATAGACAGACCTAAGACTCCATTTTGTTGCCTTCTATAAAAAAAGAAAATTGTTGCATGACCCATTTCTAAGAACAGAAATAAAAACTGTCTTTTTTTTTTAATTGTTTTTCTGTACTTTGTACCCCACAGAATGAACCCAACCCAGAATATGGTGGTGGTCATGGTGAGCTACATCCTGGATTTGAGTACATTTATGGGTCACATGACTTTGAAATAGATTATCAGCTCCCCCTCAGCTTAAAGTCAGGATATAGTTGTCTAACACTTGTTCAGACCAAAGATGCGGGTAAGCTAACTGGGTTATTAACTTCTGTAACTTGCTTGCTTGCATGATTGAGAAAAGCCCCTGAGTTGTGGTGTTTATCCTTAAATTCCCAAGACATAGGCCAGGAAATTGCTGTTCTCCCACAGAGCATCAGTCTCTATGGGTGGGTAATAGTCCCTGGCCAGGGAAATAAAGCTCTCTTTTGTTTGAATTCAGAGTTAAAATGTTTTCTGAGGTGGCTCCCCATGACAGTATCTCAGGTGGTTCTGCCTGGTCCTTTTTATCTTTTTGGTCAGTTGATACTAGACAGGTTGGAAAGTAAAATACATGTAGACTAGTCTTTGGTCGAAATTGAATGGCATTAAATATCTCTCAGGTGTCCATCTACCAATTTGCCTGATACAAATTCTTATTATAGCCTATTTAAAAGAAAATGACTAGTTTGTTGTGAGAGTACCCTTCCATGGAAGGCATCAGATGGTTCTGAGGCCAGAAATACAATCACACTAGAAAAAGATTGGGTCAGAATGAGAAGGAAAGCCCAGGAAAATTTGTTTATACCACAGAAGTGGTAAATTCAAAACCAGCCTATGGGCGTGGGAAAAATAGCATAAATGAGCAGGTTGTTTCACAGTTGTTGGACCACCACAGAGCCCTCCAGGGGCATCCATCTCCATCACTATGTGCTCTCAACCTTATGATTTTCTCCTGAAGCAAAGCATTTTGTCCATCTTGCTAAAATTTAAGACCAAACTCATAAGAAAAAAAAGTGCTTAACTATTAATAAGTAAAATGCTAATTTAACAAAGAGGGCAGCTGTAATATAAAACACTAGGTACAAGTAAGAATGTATAAAAAGCAATCTGTGTGCATGACTATCCTAGTGTAAATTTGTAAAAACACTTTGAGAAAAAAAAACCTGCTGCATCTAATAAATACAAATGTTGCAGCATTTAAAAATCTAGCGTTTTTACTCCTAGGTATGCTGCCTACAAAAACTCTCATGTATGTTCATCAGAAAATATGGATGAGAATGTTCATAATGACATTATTTGCAAACAAAACATCTATAAAACAATATTTAGGATAATGGTTATTTCTGCGAGAGAGAGAGAGAGAGAGAGAGAGAGAGAGAGAGAGAGAGAGAAAGAGAGAATGGAGCATGTGATTGTGAGAAATACACACCAGGTTTCAGGGCTGCCAGCAATTTTGTTTTCCTATAGTAGTATGTTGAACAAATAGAAAAACGTTTCATTTAAAATATTGCAGAACACACATATAGTCTGTGTGTCTTTTCAATATACTACAAAACTATGTTTAAGGTATTTCAAATGTTTTAAAAATGGAATGATATATGTAGCTGGTACAAACTGAATGCTTATTTCAGAGCGTGCTCATCTGTTGTAAAATCATAAATAATCTTTATATGTAGCACTTGCTTAGGTAAATGCTCCCAAATGTTGATATAAATCATTTGATGAAACTTTTATCTCACTTCAAGAGACTAAAATGAAACCTAGCCTAGTTACTGGAAGGCAGACATAGACCCCGGAAGAAGCCATTCAAGCTACTGCAAATTAGATCCATTCCTGCCTTGCTCTCCTAGGACTCTCGCCACTAATGGTTTGTCTGTGTAGCTATGATATTAGTAGCTACTTAAACACTAAAATTTAAATTACTTTTTAAAAATGGGTAAAATGAAAGTTTTAAAGATGAGAGACAAAGCCAGAATTTCTGCAATTTCTAGTTGTCTGTAATAAAAGAGATTAAACAAAAAAAGACTATGTCAAATATGAGCTGGACTCTTGTTTCCCCATCTTAGAAACCCATGGCATCACAGTGAGGATTTCTTTTCTTCAAACTAAACAAGACATTGCAAAACATGGGAAGTTGTTCATCCAAATTGTATGTTCCTATAGTTAATCCAAACAACAACAACAACAAAAACAAAGAAGAAGAAGAACTGAGACCAGCAGGACAGAAGGAAAAACAGGTGTCAGTGTAGCACTGGTAGAATCCAGAGAGGCTCCCACCCAGAATGGGGAAATGCTATCAGCAGAGGAAGAGTGAAGTGAGGAGTCATTGAGAAGTCCAAGAAAAGAATTCCTGGAAACTCCTGAAGAAGCACTTAGAATTGAAATCACGAGCACTACCAACATACTTAATTAGAAGTAGTTTATAAATAGGTACTAATATGAACTACAGTACTCAGACAAATGATTGGTAGCTAGAACTCTTGGAGGAAAAGGCATCAATGGATCTAATATAGGGTAGCCTAGTGGCCTCCTTCTACAGTCTATGGCAATCCAAAATTAACTTCTGTTAAGTACTAAAAAGATGGCTAAAATAAAGAATTTTGGTTGTGGGTGGTGGCATTTTTATAAATCTCCAAAAATCTTCTAAAATAATGGAGAGAGAACCCTACAGCATAGAGAAAGAGAAATCTGGAAATAATGTTTCTTTAAGATTAGACCAATGTGCATCTCTGAATCCTAGTATGTATGATTGGAGACAACCACCACAACAGTGGTTATGTGTAAGTGAACAGAGGGAAGGGAAGGGGGCTCCTAGTTGTTCTGAGCTGGAACCCAGCTAAAAAGTGTTTAGCAATCCTCACAAGGTCTCCCCACTTGGAGTGAAGGACTGGGTGTGAAATATTATCTGGAACTTTATCGCTATTAAAGTACTCAACAAAATGGCAGTTGAGAGAGAGAGAGAGAGAGAGAGAGAGAGAGAGAGACAGAGAGAGAGAGAGAGACTGTGAGTAAAACACAAATTGATTAAGGAATATAATTTAATTTGACTGAAAATGAAGAAAAGTTCCTGATACTATTTAAGGGCAAGATTGCAGAAAGCAGTGGCAGAAATACTTGGTTTTACTATTTTGGATTGAATTCAACTGGAAGTAGACCTTTGAAACAAGGTTTCAAAGGACATGACAACCAAGAACCTTTGAAACAAGGTTCATTCAGCATACTGGATATTTATTAAGGAGTGCCTTTGGGATCACCACCTGTGAAAGGGATAGAAATAAAAGGAAGTAAATAGGATTGGGCATAAAGGAGTCATCAAACTGCTATGAAATGACAGACACCCTCCTACCCAGCCAGGTAGCACTAGAGCCATAATAGAATTTTATGAGTCCTTTGGTTAACTTGGTTGTGGATCACTTCAAGAAGGGGAGCAAATTGGGGTGAAGGGGTTCTCTGTAGCTGAGCTAATATCTGATGAGATTGATAGTGCAAAGCTTCCCCATGACCCAACTCCAGCAACCATTCCCACAGTATTATCATCACACTCCAATGAGGTAGGTAGCCCTGGGTCAAAAAATGACAAATGTTTTTTGGTCCAATCATCTAAAAATATAATAAAATTCATCCATTCAGACTGAGGAATAAAAAAAGGATTACATTTAAACTCACTCCAAGATACTATAGGAATAAAACACAACAATGGGAATTCTATAGAAAATGAAGACACATTAGAAAATATGCCACAATTCGGGGAAACATGTAAACTACTATTTCTAATGGGAGTAAACAGAAATTACGAAAGGGTTTTTTTTTGTCTTGATATGTATGCATAGAAGAATATTAAATGATGATTACACTATTGATGTCTTTTTTGGAGAAATAATTCTCCAGAATAAACATTAACATATTAAGTTAATCATCTAATTGGGTTCTATATAAAAATATGAATAGTAATTTATGTTTTGTTTTTATTACTTCTTAGGAATTTCACAATGATGAAGAGGATTATAAATCAAATTTGGTTGTGGATATTTTACCCACCACAAATTCTGCTGTGAATTTACTCATTACTAGTATTTCTCTCAGGTTTTTTTTTTCCTCAGATCAGATTTTGCTGATCTAAATATTTTAAGAAAATTGAATTTTTCAATAAGCTTTCATTACATTCTGCATTTTAAGCTCCTGTGCTATTTTGGGTTTTGTTTGTTCTGTGAAATCTAACTTTACTAAGATCAATTTTTTTCAGGTTTCTGTTATGCCAATGAGATGTATTTCTTCACTTAGCTTTTCATCCATAATAAATTATACTCATGCCTGGTCATGAAGTCACCAGAGTTAAAATGGTTGTATCAAGATTTTCTGCTTTATAACTATTTCTACTTCAGTCTTTGTGGATAGTGAAACATGCTCACACCCTAACTGCTTTTGCAAAGATTTGAATCCAAGTGTGTTTGATGTCCAGGTTTATACTTTTTCTCCAGTATGCTAATGTCTCTGACATTAGTAAACTCAAATAGATAATTTTGCCTCGCAATGTATTGTCTAAATGAAATGAGGCTATGTATGTAAAATTTTTATAATCAGTAAATATATGTATTATGTATTTATGTAAATATTCCTCATTTTTATTAGTTTAATCTGAATATTTATATATCCCCCAAATTAACAGGTTGAAGTCTAATAATAAATGTGATGGTATTATCTGGTAGAGCCCTGGGGAAGTGATTAGTGCCCTTATAAAACAGGTCACTATTTTAATCAGATTTTTTTCCACTGTAACCAAAAGACCTGACCAGAGCTATTTTAGAGGAGGAAAAGTCTGTTTGGTACTGGCGGTTTCAGAGGTCTTGGTCCATAGATGGTCAACTCCATTGCCCTAGTCATGAGGTGAGGCACAACATCATGGCAAAAAAATGTAGCTGAGGAATGTGGTTCAGGGCATGACAACCAAGAAGCAGAAAGAGACTGCTCCTCTCATCAAAGATAAAATATAAACCCCCATATCATGGCCCCAGTAACCCACCTCCTAGCCACACCCTACCTGTCTACAGTTACCACCTAGTTAATCCCACTCCGGGTATTAATGCACTGATGAAGTTAAGGCTTTCACAACCCAATTACTTCACCTCTAAACATTCTTGCGTTGTCTCACACAAGAGTGTTTAGGGGACACCTCTTATTTAAACCTTAAGAGTTACGGGAAGATGCCTTGCTCCTTCCACCATGGGAGGACACAGTGAGATATTGCCATCAGTGAGCCAAAAGTGGGTCTTCACCAGGCAACTGGATCCAACAGAGCATTGATCTTGGACTTTGCAGACTTCAGAACTGTGAATAGACCTGGTCAAGAAGTCACCAGAGTTAAAATGGTTGTATCAAGATTTTCTGCTTTACAACTATTTCTATTTCAGTTTTTGTGGACAGTGAAACATGCTCACACCCTAACTGCTTTTGCAAAGATTTGAATCCAGGTGTGTTTGATGACCTGGTTTATACTTTTTCTATAGAACTATATAGACCATCTAGTTTATGTAGTAGCATAAAAGTCCACCAAAAAATATTTTTTTTCTATTTGAACTTGTTAGATACACTCATTTTTGGGGCTAGAACTATAGCTCAGTGGACAGCATTTTCCTAGCATGTGTTGAAGCTTGGAGTTCAGTCCCCAGCATCACAACACACACACACACACACACACACACACACACACACACACACACACACAAATATCCTTTTGTAGCTCAATGAGATTATTTGGCCTCTTTATGAGTTGGCTAAAATAAAATATATTCCATAAGGCTTGACTATGAGCACCCTCACAAAAACTTCTGTGTTAATGCAAGATTATGCAGAGGTGAACCGATTGATTAAATTACAGTTCTCATAATTCAATCCATCCTAGTTTGAATGAAATGACTGGGTGGTAAATGTAGGCAGGAGGGGCATGTCTGGAGGAAATGTGTTACTGGGGCTGTGCTCTGGAAGGGTTCATATTCCCTGCTAACATTCCATCTCTTTCTCTTTCCTGGATGCCATGAGAGGAACAGTGTTTTGTTGCCATGCCATTTCACCATGATGCTCTGTCTCACCTTGATCCCAGAGCAATGGAGTTGGCCCACCGTGGGCTAAAAATCTCTTAAAATGAACTTTTCCTCCTCTAAGTTGTTATTGTCGGGTATTTTTGTTACACCAATAAAATGCTGACAAACACACTATTTATATACTCATCTCATTTGCTTTTTAGTATTCATCTTGATTTGTGTTATGAATGAGTTCCTTTCTGCTTATTACATTTATTGACTTAGGAGTCATCTCATCCTCTTGAATAATGAATATTTTCTCATTTGAGATGTTCTTAATCAAAGCTTACATTTAGCCATTTGCATGTTACAAATACAAATGGACAGTACTATTGCTAAACAGTTTTTGTAATTACTTTTTTATTCTTTTCCTTCTACAAAGCATTTGATGTGCTGTAGAAAAGAAAAACAGAGTTGAATTCAAATTGTGTAAATAAGAGTAGATTGGTATTTCTGAAGTAGTAAACAGATTTAAATGACATACACAGCATGATGTCATTCATCCTGTGAAAACTAGAAAACTGAATAAAATATATGCAATAACTGTTTTCAGATACTGGAAAGAAGCCAGCAGAGGTCTCTGATAATAGAATTGGGTAAAAATATGGTGGAACCAATGATGTTCCAGGTTTTCTTCCCATCAAGATTTACATGGCTGGGAAAGGAATGCAAGAAAAGTAAGTTACCTTAGCAAGTTAAGAGCCAGAGAACTATCTTATATTTGATAAAGGGGCTAAAAGCATGCAATGGAGGAAGGATAGCATCTTCAACAAATGGTGCTGGGAAAACTGGAAATCCATATGCAACAAAATGAAACTGAATCCCCTTCTCTCACCATGCACAAAAGTTAACTCAAAATGGATCAAGAAGCTTGATATCAAATCAGAGACTCTGCGGCTGATAGAAGAAAAAGTTGACTCCGATCTACATATTGTGGGGCCGGTCTCCAAATTCCATAATAGGACACCCATAGCACAAGAGTTAATAACAAGAATCAACAAATGGGACTTACTTAAACTAAAAAGTTTTTTTCTCAGCAAGAGAAACAATAAGAGAGGTAAATAGGGAGCCTACATCCTGGGAACAAATTTTTACTCCTCACACTTCAGATAGAGACCTAATATCCAGAGTATACAAAGAACTCAAAAAATTAGACAATAAGATAACAAATAACCCAATCAACAAATGGGCCAAGGACCTGAACAGACACTTCTCAGAGGAGGACATTCAATCAATCAATAAGTACATGAAAAAATGCTCACCATCTCTAGCAGTCAGAGAAATGCAAATCAAAACCACCCTAAGATACCATCTCACTCCAGTAAGATTGGCAGCCATTATGAAGTCAAACAACAAGTGCTGGCGAGGATGTGGGGAAAAGGGTACTCTTATACATTGCTGGTGGGACTGCAAATTGGTGCGGCCAATTTGGAAAGCAGTATGGAGATTCCTGGGAAAGCTGGGAATGGAACAACAATTTGACCCAGCTATTGCCCTTCTCAGACTATTCCCTGAAGACCTTAAAAGAGCATACTATAGGGGTACTGCTACATCAATGTACATAGCAACACAATTCACAATACCTAGACTGTGGAATCAACCTAGATGCCCTCCAATAGATGAATGGATAAAAAATATGTGGCATCTATACACAATGGAATATTACTCTGCACTAAAAATGACAAAATCATGGAATTTGCAGGGAAATGGATGGCACTAGAGCAGATTATGCTAAGTGAAGCTAGCCAATCCCTAAAAAAAACAAATGTCAAATGTCATCTTTGATATAAGGAGAGCACCTAAGAACAGAATAGGGAGGAAGAGTATGAGAAGAAGATCACCATTAAACTGGGACGAGAGTGGGGAGGGAAAGAGAGAGAGAGAAGGGAAATTGCATGGTACAGGAAGGAGACCCTCATTGTTATACAAAATTACATATAAGAGGAAGTGAGGGGAAAGGGGGAAAAAACAAGAGAGAGAAATGAATTACAGTAGATGGGGTAGAGAGAGAAGATGGGAGGGAATGGGAGGGGAGGGGAGGGGAGGGGGGATAGTAGAGGATAGGAAGGGCAGCAGAATACAACAGACACGCGTATGGCAGTATGTAAAAAAGTGGATGTGTAACCGATGTGAATCTGCAATATGTATACAGGGTAAAAATGAGAGTTCATAATCTGCTTCAATCAAATGTATGAAATACGATATGTCAAGAGCTTTGTAATGTTTTGAACAACTAATAAAAAAAAAAAGAGCCAGAGAACAAAGTCCAGGAATGGTTAGGGAGGTGGTAGTACGGGGTTATAAAGGAAGTTATATTATAGTGGGGGAAGCTTCAAACATCTGTAGGATTCCCTTGAGTCTTTTCTGATTTCTAAGTTATGCACATGTAAGATAAAACATCAATGACCCGTGATCAACACATTGAACAACTACCAAGGGCTCACACGTGCCCTGGTGGCATTCAAACTTGGACAAACCTTTGGGGAGACTTGTTGAATACCCAAGGTATCATCTGAGAACTCAAAATGGACAGAATAGGAATCTTAACCATTTCAAGATGAATTACCAATCTTGGAATACATTTTAAAATAAACTGCAAAGCACAAGCTAATCTGTTGCTTGACAGAAACAAGAGGCAACACACGTAAAGGAAGAAAACAATATCCAACCACTCAAGGACAAAAACTTACGTTGTTCGTGCTTAGCCAGGAGGCAGGAAATTGGAATGCAAAACCAGGAATCAATAACAGAGTCATAATAACACTCTGAATAACAGAGGTGATAGAATTGGCAGACAGGAACTTCAAAACAACTAACATAAGTATGCCAAAATGTTTGAGGATGTAAAGGCAAACAAAAACATAAACAGGTGAGAACTGTAAGATATAAAATAACCATTTGGAACTTAAAGAAATGAAAAGTATAATAAAGAAAAGAACACTAGATGTAATTAATAATGGATAAGACATCAGAGCATACAAGAAAACATCTGTAAATTTGAAACTCTATTAAAATGAATGACCTAAAGACTAAGACAAAAGAACAATCTCAATAGGACATTAGTAAGTTGTCACTTATAGGAACATTTGGATTTCCAGAAAGTAGAAAAAAATATATATATTTGAAAAAATGTTGAAACTAATGAAAATCATGAACTAATTGATCCAAGAAAATTATTAAATTGCAAGTAGGATGAAATAGAAGAAAACCACAATAAGACAAATCATAATCAAACTATGCAAAAAGAATTATGAAAACACCATAAAAGAATCTAGACAAGAACATAAAATATGTATGCTGATAAGGTTGGACTCGATGATCGTCCTGAGAGACTATAAGGCTGGAGTCAGCGGAACATTAAATGTGTTAAAAGACAGAAAAAAACTTTAATAATGAAAATGAACAAACATGTTTTTATAAAAGATAAAAGGGGAGAGGAATTGTCACCAACACACTTGTATTACAAGAAATAGTAGACATCTCTTCAGATTGAAGGAAAATGAAATCAGATTGAATTTACAAAAGAATATAAAGAGCTCCATAAATGGGAATTATGTGAGCAAATACACAGCAGTCTTCTCTCTCTTTTAAAATGTTATTTGAAAGAAAATTAAGTGTTTAAAACAAAAATAATAGCAATTACTTTAGGGTTTACAAAATATGTAGAAGTAAAATGTAGGACATCAACCCACAGCATGTAAGCAGCACACTCCTGCAATCACATTTTGAAATGTTCAGTTATACATCAACACATATAAAATTATCTAAATATAGGATTTCGTAATTTAAATATGCAGTTTCCCATATCATAGACCAGCTTTTAAATGATAAAACAAGGAAGTACAGCAATTAAATCAATAATACAGATGAAATGGATAGTGAACAAATAAATAATTCAAAAAGAAAGGAGAAAACAGATAAAAGGAAAGAAATAATGGGAGAAATAGCAAGATGATAAATTTAAACTGAATCATACCAACAAGTATATTAAATTTGTATTTTTTATTTAGATATGACACTTCTCAGATGATGATATACAATCAACAAATACATGAAAAAACGTTCATCATCACTAGTAATTAGAGAAATGCAAATCAAAACCACTCTACGATTTCCTCTCACTTCAGTCAGAATGGCAGTTATTATGTAGACAAACAACAATAAGTGTTGGTAAGGATGTGGGGGAAAAGGCACACTCATACACAGCTGGTGGAACTGCAAACTGGTGCAGCCAGTATGGAAAGCAGTATGGAGATTTCTTGGAAAATTGGGAATGAAACCACCATTTGACCCAGGTATCCCTCTCCTTGGTCTATACCCAAAGGTCTTAAATACATCATACTACAGGGACACAGCCACATCACTGTTCATAGCAGCACAATTCACAATAACTAAATTGTGGAACCAACCTAGATGCCCTTCATAAATGAATGGATTTTAAAAAAAAATGTGGCATATATACACAATGGAATATTACTCAGCAATAAAAGAGAATAAAATCATGGCAATTGCAGGTAAATGGATGGAGTTAGAGAAGGTAATGCTAAGTGAAGTTAGGCAATCCCAAATAACTAAATGCTGAAATTTTTCTTTGATATAAGGAGGCTGATTCATAGTGGGATAGGGAGAGGGAGCATGGGAGAAATAGACGAACTCTAGATAGGGCAGAGGGGTTGGAGGGGAAGGGAGGGGGCATGGGGTTAGATATGATGGTGAAATGTTACGATCATTATTATTCAAAGTACAGGTATGAAGACATGAATTGGTGTAAATATACTTTGTATACAACCAGAGATATAAAAAATTGTGCTCTTTATGTGTAATAAGAATTGTAATGCATTCTGCTGTCATATTTAAATAAAAAAATAAATTTCAACATTTTTATCATGACTACTTGTTTTAATGATAACATTTGGATATATTTAGTTAAATAAAATGCACATCATTATCCTTTTTCCATATTTTCAAATGTGTTTCCTATGATCATTTCAACACAATTTTAAATCATCACTAATCTAATACTTTTGATAAAAAATCAGAATGTAAAGCCAAATAATAAAGGAATGATTGATTAAATGCTCACTATAAGAAATAGCCTTTAAAAACAAGGATGCAAAGTATCCAGATGATCTCAGGTGATAAGGAAAAGAAACAACAGTTTTTTAGAGATTAGAGTACCTGAAGTCAGCATTTACTAGCTTTGTTATTAAGGCTATTGTAGAACTGACAAAAGATAGATAAAAGAGAGGATAGTGTAAGAGAGTCTAAAGATACCCACATTACTATCAAATCTTTCAACGTAGTCTATGGGAGACAATAGGCTTTTCAAAATAAGGTGCTAGAACTCAATATTCATATGGGAAAAAATGAAATGACCTTATGCATTACAGAAAGCTAAATTTCACATAGGTAATTGATTTAAACATAGCAACGTAAACCTCCAAGAGAGAAACAGAATAATATATTCATAAATCAGGGTATTTCTTAGCTTAGACATAAAGCAATAGAGATAAAATTAGAAAGAAATACATTAAGCTTTATCAAAACTTAAAACTTCTACTTCAGCAGACATCATTAAGAAAATTAATAAGAAAATTGTAGACTAGAATAAGGAGACTTGGAGGGATGATAGTGACAGGGGTCAGACAGATGCAAGTGGTGGGAACAAGGTTTAGGGAATAATTCCATAAAATGGGCTCATTTGTGGGGTTGACCCCCACAAGCTTTCATTTCCAAGAAGCAATTTACTTGCAGACCTGCTTGGCTTAAGTGGACAGCAAAATACCTATTATGTACAGGAGACATGAAGGCTCCAAAATAATGATGATAAGGGGAACACAATCTACTCTGAAGTGGGGGGACATTTTTTAACCCTTTCCACAGACCAGATCCTGGAACTAGGGGAGAAAAGGATAATTCCTCCTAATCATAAAATCTGTAAGAATTTATGGTTAAGAATCCAGTTAGAACCAGTCAGCATGCACCAAAAAGGCTTAGAGTTTTCACTGCAGTGGTAACTTGAAAGTCTGATGTCATCCTGCTGTCAGTCAAAAGTTAGGAGTTGGACCTAGGCGGAACTTACTGAAAACTTCTCCAAGATCCCCAACAATGCTAGAATGCAGGAGAGGCATGCTGATCCTCTCCTGTCTGAAAGGACCCATTCTCTCTCTTGAGAGTGTTCTGTTTTCCTCTTTCCCATCCTAATAAACTCATTGCTTGTTATACTGAGCAACATGTCCAAAATCTTTCTGATTTGATCTCAGGAATCAGATTTGAATGGGGGGTCTTTGAGCTAACTCAGTTTTCCAAAACACCCAGTCCTCTAACAATAGGAACATTTCATAAGCATATACATGAGTGAAAACTCATCAAACTACAACAAATGTTTTCAAAGACATGAAACAATCAGATCTTTCTAACACACATCAATTCAGAAGAAATCTAGCTATTTCTTATACATCTAAACATATTCTTGTGACTTAGCAATTCAACTCCTAGGAATTTGCCTACATAAATCAAATCATTTATCAAAATACAAGTGCACAAGTGTTCATCATAAGTTTCTTCACAGTAGCCAAAAATCTGCAAAACTACTCAGTTGTCCTCGATATCAAACAAGGATAAAAAGAAAAGAGACAAAAGAAAACCTTAAAAAATAAAGCAAAATGACAAAGAAACCAGGAATATTGATATACATTCATTTATAGAGCAATACACATTAATAATGGAGGGAAAAAAATCAACTTGGATGCATCTCTGAAACATTCTGAGCAAAAGAAACCAAATGCAGAGAGAAGATTATTGTATGATTCTATTTATGTTCTAAAGTAAGTAAAACTAATTAATATATGCTGAGAAAAAAATTGTTGTCTCCAACACTCAAAAACTCACCATCATTTCTGTTTAGGTGTAAAGAATCGGTAAGAGGCTGGATGCATTGTCTCAATAATCGAAAAAAACAAAACAGAATAATATTAGATAGTTGAGAAAGACAATTTATGTCCTAGTTGAAAAGTCTTAAGAGAATGATGAAATGAATATTTTCAATTATATATAGAGAAAACCATACACACACACACACACACACACACACACACACACGGTGCAAAATTGATTTTTATATGGTCTTTTTATCTTCTAAAATGTCAAGTATATATCTTAAATTATAATGAACATTACATTACATTACTACCTCACATTTCTTTTTAGAATTATCCATTTTGATATAAACTCAAAGTGACCCTGCAAATTGAGTTCTCTAAACCCAGTAGGCTTATCTAAATCTGTTGGGATATTCATGTCTTATGCACATACCTCCTTCCTCCCACCAGGGCTGCTTTCCCTTCTCTCCTGATGAATTGCTCCTCTCTTCCTTCACTTAGTAATCACATCCTCTGTGGTTCTAAATTACAGGATCAACATCTCTGCCTGAAGTATACACATGGAAGTTTTTCCTCCTATGTCTCAGATTCCTTGAAAATTTTTGCTGCATTCTTTTCTTTTCTCCATCCTAATTGCCCAACAAACTGCCAACACTGATATTTGTTAGTGATTCTGTGAATGCATTTTTGAAGGCCTATTGGAAGTTTTTTGATAGATATATTTATATAGTAATGGTTGGGACCAAATTTAAACACCATACCCCATAATACAAAGAGCAAATTTGTGCAGTGAAATTTCTCCACAGATACTCTACTTTTTATATTTTGGCTTCCAAATATATGGCAAAACTTGATATTTTAGAAAGATGACAAGATATTTTAAAGGAAATATATGTTTTAATTTCAGTATATTTTCTTTAGAAAACAAATTATTTTGACCTCAATTTCCTAGAAAATAACCTGATTACACTTTAGTTTTCTATTTATATTTTAATGTAACAAAAGTGTATTAGAAGACTCAAGTTTAAGACATTAGAATTATTTAATAATGCTATCACAAATAATTTAGTTCACTAATGAAGAAACTGATTACAGTAACCAGTCATTTCAAGATTGCTTCTTCCTTTACTTAAAACCTAGAAAATCAGAGGTGAAGAACTCTTATGTTTCATCTAGAAAAATGTCCTCATTTCAAGGATCAAGAATGGGAGGTAGAGAAAAACCAACTGGCAACATAAATCTTATAGCTAATGAGAGGCCATTCCTGAAACCTAACTCCTCTACATCTGAAGTCTATTTGGTTATTTGAACAAAAGAAAAAATAACATTTCATCATGGAACTTCTCTCTATTCCATTCAATATGTTGGAGGAGTATGATGTGTTAAGAGGAAGTCTGTCCACCCTGGATATGCACCAGTCTCTTGTGGGGCATACAAAAGTATATTTGCTTGAGTGTTAATCCCCAGAGATTCTCCCTGGGTCTGCCTCTGAAGGTACTCACCTCTTTATGAGTACTCCAACTACTCCAACGTGCATTTCAGGTTGAGAACTAAAGTAATAGGTATTTTTTTCCATGTCATAATTATTTTCTCAACCTATTATCAATTTATGCTTCTGAATATCCATTTTGGTTGGAAATTGAACACCATTATGAACTTTTGATCAAAAACATATAGATTTTACTTTTTGGCTCTTATAGATTAAAAAGTATCACAATGCTTCAATTAATCAGTTATAATATTCCGGGACTTGGGTATATGACTAAAATCTACCTCAAAAACTTACTGTGTTCTGTATAATTATTTTTCGTGTGGATATTTACATTCTTGGAAGAGCAGAATAACCCATAATAGAGGCTCACATATATATCATACTACATATTATTATAATGGGGTAGTGGGAAGATTAAGTATGGCTAAAATCTATGTCAGAATATATTTCATTTAACTTGGCAGACCTTGAGAACATATTTCAAACTTTGGTTGAAATGCAGTTTAAGTTTTCATCATCAATATTTTGAACTAATTTACCCTATTATCAAAATGTTATTAAACACACCAAAAATGTGATATTTAATGCAATTTTTATAATCCTTAATAGTAAATTTATGCCTAAATCTAAACACAAAATGAGTACTGTTGTTTCTAATCAGTTTTAAAATATCACCCTTTACTTAATTCCTACCACTGAAGTACTTATATTTATTATTAACCTATACTGGGCCAATAAATACAATAAAAAATTTGATTCAATCTTTATAACTTGTATTTCTCCTTTCCTAAGAGAATATATAAATCAAACGAGAGTATCAAAAACAGTCTACCTCATTCACAAATATTAATCATCAATAGTATATTCTAACATCTTAAGAGTAAACTCAGGTTCCTTTTCATTCCAACCATAAAGAAGAGATGGAGAGATGGGTTCTTTAGGTCATAGGAATGGCTATTCTTAAAAAAAAAAAAAAAAAAAATTAGTCTTTTTTAGGATGAGGAAAGGCAAGATTCTAGAAAAAAAATGTTCCATAGGAAATAATCATTATGACTAGTTTCTTATAGGGTAACACTAGTGATTAGGTTATAAAAATTATTAAGGGGTTCAATATAGTTTCTGATTGCCATTACTTGTATATATAAAAATTATGGCAATGTTTGTGACAATGACTTCACAAAAATACAAGCAGGCCTTGGGAAAGAAAAAAAATGCACTTGGTTGACAATAAGTTCAATTTCTAAATATTATAGTTTCCAAAATGTTTGCCTTAGGAATGGTCAAGGGTGCTTCCTCATTGTCTTTACACAAGAGGAAATAGTAACAGTAACGTACAAAGAGAAATTCTGAAAAGCAGACAATATTTCCTCATGAAAAGATTTAATTTAATGTAGATTCATTTATAGTCATTAATGTAGCGCTCTGGTGTCAGGGTACTGATTATGGGGAATGTCATGTGTGTCTGGGTAGATAGTGTCTAGGAACTCTAGGTACTTTCCATTCAATATTTTGTAAACTTAAAACTCTTATAAGCACTAAAATTTATAAATTCTATTTTATTTATTTATTTTTTTAGTACCAGGAATTAAACCCAGCGTGCTTAATTACAGAGCCACAAGAGCCACAACCTCAGCTCTTTTATCTATCTATCTATCTATCTATCTATCTATCTAATCTATCTATCTATTTATTTATTTTTGTTTTGAGACAGGGCCTCACTAAGTTACTTAGGGCTTTGCTAAATTGCTGAGGCTGTCTTTGAACTTGCAACCTCCTGCCTCAGTCTCCCAAGCTGTTGGAATGACTGGAATGTGTCATCACACTCTGCCTAAAATTTATTAATTAGAAAAAGAGCTTCAATATACCTTAAAGTATTTATAAAAATTTTAAAAATTACCATTTTAGTGGAGACTGTCTTTTGTTTTCTTTATTCTCTGAAACTATCCAAAAATCGATGAGTTCAAACAATTTTTTTTAAAACTTAACTATGGGGCTGGGGTTGTAGCTCAATGGTAGAAAACTTGACTAGTATTCACAAAGCCCTGGGTTTGATCCCAACCCCTGGAAAAAAGGAAGGAAGGAAGGAGAAAAAGAAGAAAGAAAGATTAATATTTATTTGGAACTCAAAATTACATAATATAAAAGGAGAATGATTTGTTCCTAACTCTTCAGTATACTAAGTTCACTTACAAACAGTAGAAGAAAAACCACAGCAGACCCAGGTTTATAACCATCATTCTGTCCAGGAAGCAATGAAAAGGGAAGAAGATTATTTTGAGCAGTCCTTTATCTTATCACCTTAAGTATTTGATAAGAAAAATCTAGGAAACTTTTGAAAATACATATTCTGTGGGCCTAAACCAGTAATTCAGATGCAGTCATCTAGGATGTGATGCAGGCAATGGTACTTTTTAAAGTTCTCCAGGTTACTCAATATGAATTTTTTTTTAACATTCCAGTGAGATTAAGAGCTCACTGAATTGCAATTTTGTACCTAAGGAATACTAAAATATAATATTCATGATGTCTTACCCTGCCAATACTTTCTCCACACCAAATTTTTTTAAAAAGACAAGTCATCAGTGAGGATCTCACCTAAATAGAAATAATAAAATTTCTGTTGAGTCAACCTCAGATAGTACAAGAAAAAAAAAAAATAGAAAAGAAAAATAAATGTGAGAAGACCATTCAAAAGTAAATTAATGCCAAAAGATGAAATTTTAAGTTTCTACAATAAAGTGTACTTTAAAAAAAAACTTATTGGAGACATTATACAGACAGGAATTTTAAAAATACATGGTAAAGTCAGAGAAGAAAAAAGAAAGTAATAATATCCACCCTTACCTCTACTTAAATACTTCTGATTCCAGCTTCCTTTGTGTCTATTTTTTTTTCAATTTCAAGATAATTCCAATTTAGGTTAGTGTCCTGCTGACATTTTTACTACATTTCTAATAAGTTAATAGTGAGTTTCATGATTTAAGTTTGAGAGAGCTACTCTCAGATTTGCTATTCAACCATAGTTTTGAACACTTTGAATTTTCTCAAGTGAGAACAATTCCAAATTAATGATCCTTTCTTTCTCAAATTGAAAGCAACTTTAAATGATATTACAGTGCTCACACAATTGCAAAATATTCACTAATTGAACTCAAATCACATACCAACATTCATTTTTAACTGAAACAAAAGAGATTCTACTGTATCAAGCCAATACGAAATCATCTATTTGAGAAAGTTCTCAATTTTACATTTCTTAGAGGGCATATATTTTACTTGTCTTTTTTGCTGCTGCAACTAAAAGACTAGACAACTATAGAGGAGGAAAGGTTTATTTAGGGGCTCACAGTTTCAGTGGTCTCAGTTCATGGACAGTAGGCTCCATTCCTCCGAGCTCAAGGTGAGGCAGAACATCAAGGCAGAGGGAAGTGGTGCAAGTCGTTATCAGAAAGCAAAGAGAGACTTCATGCTCTAGATACAAAATATATACCACATAGCCACACCCCCAACTAATCACTTCCTCCAGCTACAACCCACCTGCTTCCTGTTACCACTCAGTTAATCCCATCAGGGAGTAATTCCTCATTAGGTTAATATTCTCACAGCCCAATCATTTCTCCTCCACATTGTGAACTTTTGGGGAACACCTCATATCCATAATCATAACAACATGCTAGTGGCATTCTTAGGAGAAAAGAATATCTGAAAGATTTATGTTGTCTGTTAACCAAAAAATAGACAAACCTAGAAAATAGAGGCAGAGATAATCAAACATTCTCTCATCATGACCCACTCACAGTCTTCAAACCAAGCCAGATGCATCCTTTCTAGAAGCAATGAAGACAGTTCTCCAATTTCCACAGCTGTCTCAATATGTGCAAGGTAAAGTCTTCCAGTTGAAGATACTGACTGGCCTGCATTGTTTGCTCTTTCCTAGTTCTTCCATTCTTAGATAGTCATTCCTCCTCCCTCTTTTTTCATTCAATCTCTCTCTCTCTATCTCTCAATCTCTCTCTCTCTCTCTCTCTCTCTCTTTTATTAATTTAATTTTCCATCATAGGGTCGCTTAACCACTGAACCACATCCCCAGCACTTTTTATTTTTTATTTTGAGATAGAATTTCATTAAGTTGCTTAGGGTCTTACTAAGTTGTTGAGGTTGGCATTGAACTTGTGATCCTCCTTCCTCAGCCTCCCAAATTGCTGGGATTATAGATGTGCACCACTGTGCCTGGCTTGTATTCAGTTTTTTCTTTGTAAAATACAAACATAAATGAATTCAAGTCCAATATGTACACACCACGATTTTGAACATAAAATATTAATATCTCTAATATAATACAATAATAAATTACCAATTCTTGATTCAATGTTAATTCTACCAGCTATTTTCATAGTTATTTAAATATGCTTAATGCTCTCATTTACTTTTATTAAAGAAATCCCTTTCCGTTGTGTAAAACATATATGATTCAAGTAAAATGAATCATTTGACTTTGCTCAAAATTGTGGATAGTCGTTTCAGTAAAGCCTGACAATGACAGATTTCTTCTATGATGCAGCAGAGTGACATTTTGATAGGCTTCCTGACAAGCCCTAAACTTGATGTTATGTAGCAAGATAACATTAAGATGTGCTTTCTCATGCTTTTTTTAAATTTTTCATTTCAAATATTTTATATACTTAAATGGATAAAATTTGGTTTTATTTAAAATGGCCTCTTAAACATATGTTTAATTCAAACAACTATTATAAAATATTAATAATTTTATTACTTGATGATTGAAGGTCTTATTAATATTCAGTTGTTATGAAGACCATATATTTTGATGTTATCTCAAGATTAATGGCACCTGACATTTTTATTACACCTTATAATATTTAGGTGCTTCTATAAAATTCCAATTTCTATAAAGTTGCCTTCTCCTTTCTTCCTGGAGTCCTTTCATTTCTGTCTCTACTGCTACCACTGAGGTTTAGTCCCAGAGGTACATCATTATCCCTTTCTTACCAATTTAGCCACAGGGGGTAAAAAGCAGAAATAAAAAGTTCTTCCCTTGTAATATTAGCTGAACTCTGACAGGCTAAAAACTTGCAAAGATTTTACTTGAAAAATGGGGAAAAGTATTTTAAGAAAGTTATCCTATCGAAGCACATGAAATTCATTTCCAGGTGCTTGGTTTCATGCCTTTTTTTCCCAGAGACTTTATTAATAGTGACTCTAGACACAAAATGCAGTAATATCACTATAAGAGAGAGATGGTGGCTATTAATTATGTTTATTGAGTTTAACAAATCCTCTGCCTATATCTGTGCATAGAGTGGCTTGCAGACATCAATGCTCAAATCCTAACCAAAATAAATAAACAAAAACAGAAAATTAAAATTTCAAGTAAGAAATTCATAATTAACATTGATTAGTTAATTCTTACTCATGAAAGTAAATTGAACTCATTTTTGAAGAAAATTATTTCTTTTCCATAGAAAACCCTCATGATGGCCTTTTTTTTTCTTTTGTTATTTCAAAGGTAGAAATCTGAAGCAATCCAAAAGACACAATTTTGGAATGTGAATAAGTCTTTTTTTATTGTAATTTATAATGTATATTTTTAAAGAGCCAAGTATGAACAGTCTTGATACTTCTGGGGCAAGAAGTCTGGACCTCATACTCCCTGATGGGATTAACTGAGTGGGTAACAAGTTCATCACTCAAGAGTTCTCTAGGTGGCACTTTGGAGTTTCTCCCACATTCTACACCTCTTACACAACTTAATTTATGTCTGTGAATACATCCTGGTAGAACTCTTCCTGGGGAAAATATGGCAAAGGTTGGTCAATGGCAGTAACAAAACCTCTGTTCATTGGCTCTCTTCCCCTTTACTCAGTTGTAAATTCCAAGTAATATTACCTAGTGCCTCTGTTAATACCTAGAGGTGTCTCTAGCTATTCACAATGGCCTTCATGATGGAGATCAGAATGCTGTCAGCACTTGTCCTTTACCATCTAAACTGAGCAAAAGAGTCCGAAAGGTAAACAATAGGTTACCCTGATAACAAATATATTTGTTCTTGTCCCCTTTATACAGTGGAAATACTAGACCTTATTTATTTCCACAAGCTACCCAATATGGATACAGTCATATTAAACATAAAACAAAGGATGTTACCTAATCACATGCATTTAAATTAGACTATTATAAGTTAAATTCCATTCTTATTATTTGCTATATAGAACACTGGGAAAGTCACATACACTCTCCTTCCTTAGTACATTTCTATAGAGCATCTGTGATAATACATACCCTGCAGGTTTGTGAAAGAATTAAAGACAATAAAAAATTATTTGCAAAGTACCTTGACACATAGCAGTACAAGAAATATCAACTACTTTCGTGACAGTTAATTTTCTGTAGGGCTCACCTTTGAGTGCCTATTTGATAGATAAAATAGGAAGGGAGTGAATTGGAGAATTGAAAATTGCAATCTTGGGAGGAGTTTATATATAAAGAAACACTGCAGCTATCTAACAGTGTCATTTGAACACCATTTTAAGATCCCTTTGATTATTTCTGTTTACATATTTTTTTCTGCTTGTCAATTCCTGTTTACCTCCAGGAAAGATCTCTAAAGAATTACATTTACAGATTGGTATATAGAGCCATTTGATGAGTAGTTTATTAGGTGTGTTTCCATTTTGCATGTACCCTAAATATTAGTAAGTAGAAATAATGTCTATTATCCATGCATTTTTTGATGAAAAAATAATACAAGCAATTTTAATATATTAAATTTCTATATTTAAATTAACACTTAGTTGATAAGCTGATAAATATTTATATATGTGTATATACATATAGAATCATATGTAAACTGATAAATTAATAAAAGAAAAAGAGAGAAGTAGCCAAATGTGTGAAACATCAAATAAAAAAGTATTGTATTTACTGTAAAATGGAGATTTGGAGATTTGGAGATTGTAGTAGTAGGACAAAATGTTCAGAAAAGAGGGAACTTAATATTCTCTTCCTTATGCAATTGCTCCATCCTGCATGGCTTGGTTATTAATACAGCATACATATCAGGAGTTGAAGAGATTTATACACACCCCAAAGGAATTGTATAAGTTGTTCTCTGTTTCTCCAATACAGATGCAAACCCTGAAGCAGCTCATTGCACTGCATGTTAATGGATTTTCGGATATTCTTCAGGAAGTTATCAGAGAGGGGCTGGCAATGAGCTCCGATTACTGTAATCTGAGAGTCTCCAGTGGAAAACATAACAATATAAACTTTGGGAAGTTAACGAATCTCTCAAGACCGAGGGAAACTTGATAGTCTAACACAGGGAAAATCATAACAATATGTTTTGTGATTTACTTTCTTTGTATTATGCTTTTGGAGGTCAGATATTTCAGAGGGGACTTTTTAAAGCTGAAAATTGAAAATCAGGTGTTATTTTTTCTTAATAGAGGAGCTCTTAAATATTTTATGGAAATAGAAACTGTTAAATAGGTAACATAAATGTTATTTAATGTAAAACAAGTACACTGTTGCGGAATGTCAATATTAAATAAAAACATTGCAAATTTTAGGGTAAATGTTAGAAACTAAATTAGGTCTATCATTTGCATATAAATTACATTTATCTCAATTTCAATTTTTGCTTTTCTCACTCTTTTTAAGAATTTATTAAACAATAGTATTAAAGAGTTTTAGCTGATATCTGTCACTGTATCTGGTCTCCAGTGTCTGACGATTATTCCATTTGGAAAAACATCTTCTATATCATGAGTCTTGGTAGAAGCAAATTCCTGATTCCCACTAGCAAAACAACAGAATTCAGGGGTCTCTTCTTGCCCCATCTGAAGTAGTAAAAAGGCTTGAGAATTTAACTGCATGGAAATTTTGTTTCTCCCTGAAATTTCAAATCTAATAGGATTGATGGGAACCCAGAGATAGTTGAGAAATCATCCACAAATATGGCACCAAGAGTCCAACTATAGTGGCACCAGCAAAAATTCATCAACAGCAAAATTGCTATCAGTTCCCTTCCTACCAGATCTGATCTTATACTCTGGCTGTGTTTCTGCTCTTTGCTGATACTTGATTACTACCTCTTTTCTGCACTAGCTTCTTCTCTGCCTGCCCCCCCATATTTCCCCATAGTTTCTATGAGCTATCCAATATTGTTACCATTTTTAAGTATTTGTTCAAGGTGTCTTCTCACTGACATCTACTGTCTTTCAGTCCTCTTTTATATATTATTTTATAACAATTATTAACCTATAATATGAGATATAACTTATTTATTATGCTTTTTGACTATTTATTATGTTTGTTGTCCAAACTCCTTCTCTAGAAGGTTGGTGTCAGGAAGGCAGAGTTTTTTGTTTTTACTGATGAATCTTAAGGGCTACATAGGACCTAGAATGTAATAAGAGTCAATGATATTTGTAGAATGGATCCATGAATACTCTCTCCTCTGTAGAACATTTTCAATAACTGTTCCCTTTGTCTGGAATGTTCTTTCCTCCTTGTCACGGTTATGGATTGAATGTTTGTGTTCTCCTGTGATACCTGTGTTGAAATCCTAATCTCCAATGCAAAGACAATCCAGTGAATGCCTGTGGAGGACAGCAAGATCATGAGGGTGGAGTCCTCATGAATGGAATCAGTGCCCTTTCACAAGGGAGCTCCCTCACCCTTTCTTCACTTGTTGATGATACTAGAACTTGCATTCTGCACCCCAGAAGTGGGACCTTCGCAGAAACTGATCCTGCTGCTACCCTGATCCCTGACTTCCAGCCTTCAGAACTGTGAGGAATAAATTTCAGTTATCTATAAGCCATTTCCAGTCTTAGGTATTTTGTTTCAGCAATTTGAACTGATAGAGATGGTTAAACTATAGATCCTTCTGGTCATTCAATCTTCAAAACTTCAAAATGACTCTCGTAACAACACAGTCTGAAAGTACTTATCAGTCATTGTCATCTCTGCATCCTATTTCTATGTGTCTCTTGTGTGTGTGTGTGTGTGTGTGTGTGTGTTTGTATGTATGTATATATATATATACACACACCTTATCTGCCCCTCCCTCTCTCAATCTTATTGATGTCAGAATTTTTTTTTTTTTTTTGAAACCAAGGGTTGATTGAACTCAGGGGCACTCAATCCCTGAGCCACATCCTCAGCCCTATTTTGTATTATATTTAGAGACAGGGTTTCACTGAGTTGCTTAGCACTTCACCACTGCTGAGGCTGGCTTTGAAATCAGGATCCTCCTGCCTCAGCCTCCTGAGCGCTGAGATTACAGGCATGCACCACCACACTTGGCCTCAAGTCAGAAATTTTCAGATGTAGAATAGGGCCTGGCATATCCTAAGCACAAGCTTATTGCATGAGGAAATATCACAAAGATAAGGCACCAATTAAAAGGCATTATACCATTTATATAATAATAGGATCCATTACAGAACTCTAAGAGATCAGACCACCCACAATAGGTATTCTGCTAATCTAAAAACCAGAAGAATAATGCTAAATAAAAGGAAAAGACATTACTACTTTTAGTAGATGGTAACCATTATGATTGCTCTTA
This sequence comes from Ictidomys tridecemlineatus, assembly GCF_052094955.1. Classification (NCBI taxonomy): domain Eukaryota; kingdom Metazoa; phylum Chordata; class Mammalia; order Rodentia; family Sciuridae; genus Ictidomys; species Ictidomys tridecemlineatus. The sequence continues at coordinate 120,610,737 of NC_135479.1, forward strand.
GTTACAACCTGGCTTTCAGATATGTAGCTCAAACCCATGGAGCGTTACAAATCTTCAACTGCATCCTTATTTCACTTCATAGTTCCAATGTTGTGAGCAGAGAGAATACTTAATGCCAGTGCTCAGGAAGGAGCATGCCTGGCAAGCTGGAGGAACAGAGAAGACTTCAGGGCAAACAGAGGGGATTGAGTGAGTAGGAGGATAGAAATGGGTGAGACAGTTTTTTAATACCATACTCTTTTGGTGTCATATAATTGTCTCAGGCTCAGACATCTGACATAGAAAAAAGAATATTCCTGAGATTTTTCAAATAGGACCTCAATAGGAACAGTGGCCTTTCTCTAAACGTGACACTGTGAGAGGACAGACACAGGTCTATCTGATGGCAGCCATCTTGAGAAACATGAAGCAGCTACATGCTCCATCTCACAAACAGACATGTGAAGTACAAGAAATTGGAATGCTTCAATCCTTGGTTTAATCCCCTAAAGCTCAGCTGCAATTCTACCCTCCTTACAGCTTCTTAGACTGATAAATTATCCTTTATTTTCCTCTTAAGTTGAAGAAGGGTTTCTACCACTTTAAACCAAAGATCTCTACTTTCCTACCTTAAAATAAAATAGAAGAGGAGGAGGAGGAGGAGGGGAAGGAGGAAAATGTAGGTGTTCTAAGACCCAAAGGCAGTAGCTCTGAGCCCAGTCAGAAGTAGGAAAGTATCTCAAGGTTTTATTAGCAATTCATTATCAATTCCCACTAATCTTCCTTCTCCTACCCTCATCTTTTCTCCCTTTGATTTGTTTTCTTTTTCTTTCCCCACAGTACATTCTTCAGATGAATGCAACTCAGTTCCTATTTCATTATCTTCTCCATTAATCTCTGACCCAATCAACTAGAAAAAAAATCTCTATCTCTACTTTAAACTTTTTGGCACTTATCCACTGCTCTTTCTTTGCTCTTATCAATCCTAGCCAGTACTATTTTTATTTAAATGCTGTCTAGATTAATGTATGAATATTTTAAGTAAAGCAATGCAAAAATAAATTGAACCTAGTGACCACTGTATGTTGTACCTAATAGGTATTCTATAAACATTTTACTGATTGATGAAATATTTACAGAGGACTATCCAAAGGATATGAAATTAAGTCATTTAAGCTGTAGTTTAACAGAATTTATCTGTGTGTAAAGGCAGAATATATCAGAGAACTGAATACTTAAATTGAGACCCACAGAATTTCTTTTAAGGTAAAGCGTGGAAAAAATATCAAGTTGTTAAAATAATATAAAGTCACATTTAGAAAAGCATTCTACCACCATGCAGAATTGAAACAGTGATCTATGCAAAAGGGTGGGGATTCGTCCGTGGAGGAGGTTTAAGAAAGGAGAAAGAAGGAAATGTCCACTTTCTATATATTCTATATATTTCTGTTTGTTTTTATTATTATAATAAAGATTTATTAAATAGTAAGAAAACAGCTGTAAGAACTCATTATTCATTTACTGTGTTTGTATTCATATATGCTGTCCTTTTTATGACTTACAAATGAAAATTCTCTGCTATAACTACTCCTAAGTTTAAATATCATTTTTTGATTCTCCCAGGAAATGGATTTTTTTTCCCTCTTGGAAATTGAGTTATAGAGTGTCTGCAATATATTAGTGTCTTTGATTTCTTCACATAGACTACCAATCACTTTATATGATAATCTTCAAGTTCTGTTCTTCTTACACAAGAGTTTTAATTCCATATTGGGATTAAGCAAAGATCACAAGAAATTACGTAAAGTACTTTCTTAGTGCCTGGCTCAGAGTAGGAGTTTAAAAATTAGAAGCTTCCATAATTTGTTTTTCTAATTTCAATGATAACTTAAAACATTAAAATAGTTGGCATTGTGTTATGCTCTGATTGTTTTTTCTAATTTTTTGGAGGATGCATAGGATCTAGAAATTAAAAATCTACTTTAGTAAGTTTTTAATATTATAGAAATTTTAAGTGGATAAAATTTCTTTTCAAGCAGTACCAGAAAGTCAGAAAAGTGATAAATCACTCTCTCATATAAATTTGATTCTTAATTCTTAGGCAGCCATTGTTTGCAGCTTTTGTTTTTAGTTATTCTAATGATTCCCATTGCAACATCATGTTTATAATTTTTTAAATTATAAATTAATTAAACTTCAGTTTATTTCTTGTTTCCTTTTAGGTTTAGTAATGCTACATATCATAGTTTGTTAAATTGAATATTGTGCTAGATGGCCACATAAGATGAAGTGGTAGACTGAATGATGACATTAAATCCATGGGCAGGTTCAGTGAGCCAAGGGAATAATGAGACATAAGAGTATATGTGCAGAAGTATGCTCATCTTATATATGATATTATTTTGATAACTATTCATTGGCTTGCACCAGGTGTAAGGCTATGAGGACATTGCCTTATTCATTACTGCATCTTTCAATGAATATCTGATGAATTGATCAATGTTTTCCTTGTGGTATTGACTGACAAATTTGTTGCTAAATTGTTACCTTCTCTGGGTAAGTGTTCAGAATCTTGAGACTTTTCCATTTGTATATGCACCTGGCTCAGGAATTTCTCCACCTTAGCACTCCCATCTTTGAAACAACTTCATATCCATCATCTTGAACACATTTCCCTACTACTTTTTTCTATATTTTTCTAAGAAATAGTAAATAATTTTCTATTCACTAGGTAGGACTAAGCAAATCAATATGACTCATTTAATTATTGAAAGCACTACTATATTTATGGCTTTTATTAACTATGTTGTCTCCAATTTCCAACTTAGGGAAAATATAATAAATTCCAAAGCACACGATATACCTAATAAAAGTTAATTAATCAATATGGAATAGTATAATTTCGCAAGTAAATACAATGAATAAAAATGTTTAATAATAGTTGTGAAAATTTCACATTTTTGCCAGTCAATCCCCATGTAAAATCACTGATATAATTTACCATGTGGAGTCTGGAGATGAGTAGTGGTCATTGCATAACTAATTACTACCTAACCTGCACACATGTGTGTTTTATCTATGTGTACATAAGTACCTATACATGTATATACATAATTCTTGAGATGAGGCACATATATATAAAGTTTTCCCAAGACCAGCAGAAATTATTTGAAAATGAAAGGATAACTGTTATAGCATAGTAGCACTGTCACAGTGATTTTACAAATATGACATACTATTAGCTACATCTGAATGACTTGGAGTCATTAAGTTTTATTTGGGCATTGGGAATGTTTGCTGAGGGTCTATAAAAATTGGAGATTCTTGTATTCTACTAATAGATAGTTTGATTTGGTAGGTCTAGGGTTAGGTAAAATTCATCTTTCTTACAATTTAAAAATGTAAGAACCTCAATGATTTGTTCTATTCCAGATCTACTCTCTAATTTGAAGGCCCAAAGAATTCTTATTAGATGCAAGGTGGTCAAAACCTAAAAACTAGCTTTTCACATAAAATACATCAGAAGTCCACAAGTTAACTGTAGGAAAGAAGTACAAATATCATGCATATGAGTCTTTGTCATCCCAAGATATATGAAAAGACAACCAAAATATGAGAATCTGGGATAAATATGAAATAAGGAAATCAGAGAGCTAGTTAAATTGAATTTTAATGTCATAAAATTAACATTGTAAAATGCAAGCATCTCACATTTCTGATAAGTTTGATAATGGGACTGGAAATATGCAAAATGCATTTGTTAATGTCTCTCTTTCTCTCATTTTGGAGGGCCTATTGGTAGTATTGGCTTTATAGTTTTGTTTTATTCATTACATCTTTATGTTATGTGACAGTCTTTGAGTTGATATACACTTTCTTGAGATTGTTTAATGCATTCACGTAAGACACATTCAAGCCACAGAGCCTGGGAGTTAGTGTGTTCCTTTTAAGTGAATTCAATTATCTAAACTCTAGTCCATTAACTTGAGTCCATAATTTAATTTTCAGAGACAAATCTGGATTTTTTAAATTTCTAAGTCTTCTATAAGAACTTCAAAATAGCACCCAAGTGATGATATAAAGGCCTATAGACAAATAAGTTTGTTTTCTATATTCTGTCTAATACAAACAGATAGATGTGAATATAGCAGAGATTCAGGGAATTGTAAGGCCAGTGAAACTAAGAAGAGAAGGATCTACAGTAAGGTTAGAAGGATCTGATTAGTTCATGTGGTCACAGATAAATATATGAACATTGTAAAATGATAAATTGGCCCAAACAGATAAGCTTCTTGAAAAATTACTGTCCCATTTCTGGAAGATAAATACTAATTATACTGAGAAAGCAACTAGAAGAAATAAGGAAGGCTATGTGGAGAGCAAAGGAGTTCTAGTAAAGGATGCAGAGGTATAGAAGGGTGAAAAGCTAGGAGCTGTATTGTACAGAGCCCTTCTTTGTCACTGGCTTATTGAACACTTCCCAGACTACTCATTAAGGTCCCTCATGATGTGAAGTCACTAAAGTGAGAATGAAGTAAAAGTAGTTCCAGCTCTATGTCTCTCACTTGTTATGAATGACTAAATGCAAGATGATTGAGAAATTACCATTTTTGCCTAATTTAACTTAGTTCTAGTGCTTTGGTACTCTATGGTGCAAAAATTCTTAGACAAAAAAAGGAATATAATACAATACAAATTAAAACGTGTATTTCATTCATAAAATTTTTACAAACTCAGATATTGCAAAATATATTTTTGTTCTTTATTTTCAAGATTTCTAAATCCCCATATTCCATATACCAGAAGGTCATGTGAATAAGTCCATTTCCTTATGAATTTGCTGTGCCAGAAGATGGATTCCCTCCCAGTCCTATTTTTTCATTTGTCTACTTGTCTGAGTGATAAAGACTAAAAAGTTCCTTTTGCTGTCTACTTCCCCTTTGAGAAAAGAATGTACTAAATATTAGTTGAGAATATGGCCACTCAGCCACATTCTTTACCTTCCAAGCAGGCAGATATTGCTAACAAAAATAAGTAGATTGCTTCCTGGTCATCCTTGCCCTGGATTTTCTCTGCTTCTGTTAACTGCTGGCTTGGATAGGGTGATAACTGGAGCAACCAAGAGGAACCCTATGGGAATGGTGACAGAACTGCTCAGTCATCTCTCTTCTGCCTACCATGCTGCCTTCCACCATTACATGAGATAAATATCCATTTTACTTAAAAAAATAAACTACAAAATAACTATAAAATACAAAATACAGATGCCACATAATTGATCCATTCTCATATTCTGCTTATATTGACTGAAAATAGGATCATATTCAATACTTTTATTAATACATAAATTTTAATTACCTCCAAGATATAAATGCCAAAATTAGTAATAATTTAGTATCTCTATAAAGCCCCCCAAATCAACTTTTGAAATGTATCAGACTCTACATTATGGTTTACTCAGCCTAAAGAAGACATTTTTCTTTCATTTTGGTGTTCCATAATTTTTTGTTCCAAAAATTCTGACCCTATTCTTCTATTAAACAAATATAATCATCAAACTGCACTAAAACATACATATGTATGTATATGTGTGTGTATGTGTGTCTGTGCATATTCTTTACAGTGCTCTTTACAGTAAAAAGTAACTATAATCAAAACCAAACTGGAAATCACCCAAATCTCCATCATATTTAAAAATGATTATTTAAATAAATTATGGTAAATCCACATAATGGTGCTATATGTAGTTGTTAAAGTTAAATAGATCTTGCTCAATGGATCAATAATTCATAAATGTACATTGTCAGAATCATATTTTTAATACTTATTGATTTATAGTTTTGAGAATACTGCATGAGAACCTCAAGCATCACTCTAGAAAGCATAAGTAGAACTGCAGATGAGTAGAAGAAAAGAGTATTTTAACTCAACATGCTTCTAAAATAGATTTCTGAATGTCTTTTTTTTAAATGTTTATTAGTTGTCAATGAACATTTACTTTATTTTTATGTGTTGCTGAGGCTCAAACCCAGTGCCTCACACATGCTAGGCAAGCGCTGTACCACTGAGCCCTCGCCCCAGCCCCCTGAATGTCTTGTATATAAGCTTTTATCAAATAAAATTTTAAGGGTAAAGATATGACCTTTGGAAAAACATTTATTTGCAAAACAAGTGAGAACAAAGATTAGTATTCCTTTGAATCTAATGATTAATGCTAGCCTCACAGGAAAAGAAAAAAAGAATTTCAAATATAGTCTGACCTTTGGATCTCAAAGTCAAATTACAGGAAATTTGGGGGAAAGAGAAGTAAGAGATATAGAGGAGTAAGTTAATACACTGAGCAATGAGTCAAATCTATACTATGCTATTTGTACCATACAAGAGGACAGTATTTTCCAACAAAACTAATGGAATAAAAATCAAAATAAAAAGTGTTAAGGGACTGCAAAGCAAAAATGTTCTGGAAATAGAAGCATCAAAATTTAAAATAGACTTTGTTTAGATCTTCACCTGAACAAGGAACTATAATACTATGTTTACAAAAATAATTCAGTAAATAAAATGTTGAAAGGAAAAAAATTACAGGGAAATACACCCTTCTGTAATGATGAGGGGGATTATATGTGACTAAAAGAAACTAAAGAGACTTATAAGCTAAATTAATACAGAAGCCTTTATCAAACCTAGTTAAAATAAAAAATAAGCTAGACAACATTCCTGCATTCTTAGAACTACTGAGAAAGTTTGAAAATGGGCAGTACATTAGTTGTTGAGTAAAGATTGCTAATTTTCTCTGATGTGATCCTGGTATTATGACAGAGAAAGTTTTGTTGTTGTTGTTGTTGTTGTTGTTTTTCTGCAATGGTCCACAGTGTTTGTTACTTACTTTCTAATTGTTAAAGTATGTACCCAATAATTTTAAATAATGAAATTTAATTATGGACTAGTATATATGATATTAAACAATTATTGTCAGTTTCTTTAGATATGATAACACTTTAGACAATAAGCACCCCAAAATTCACATTAGGTCAGATGACTAATAAAATCTCAAAAGAGATTGATAAATTACCAGGGCTAATAAACTTTCAGTAGTCACTGACACTGTAACCTATAGATGCATGTATATGGTGTGTCCTCAATTTAGGTTGCAACATAGCAGTTCAAAAGGTGGGAAACTACATTAAGAGAAGAGGGGGATAAATTAAAGAAGGGAAAGTTCTAAAGATAAATTATTCTTGCATATCAAAAAAATAAACAAAAAGGTTCACTCTTGGGTCACTTTCTTTAATTTATCCTATTTTAAAAAATCTGCTCCTAATGTCAGAAAATGAGATGTATCTTTAATGAGAATGGTTGGTCTCCAGTTCTTTCCTTCCTAATGTAACATGTCAGTTTGGAAAGAAAATTGTCTTTTCTAGAACCATATACCTTATACAATATTCACAAATTTGAGGGAGTTTAGAACAGGTTCAAAGGTAAAAACTAATTTTGGAATGTCAAAATCTCAATTTAAACATTAGAGGATACTCAAACACAAGCATCTTAGAGAAAACTTCATTGATCCCACCAGGAAATGCATGCCTCTTCTCAGTCACTGCCACATTATTAAATACACTCTGTGGTTTTTTTCAAGCTGGTGGAATCAGCCTTTCATCCACTAGCTGAAAATGTAATTCTGGAGGACATCAATGACCTATATGTTGTCAAAATCCAAACCTTGTTTTTCTAGACACAATGAACTTGACTTCCTAGTGATTGTCAAATCTGTTGACCACATTCTATTCCTTTTGTTTAAGCACTTTTGGTCTCTTGGGACGATTCTGTTATTGGCTACTTCTCAGTTTCTTTAACTCCAGGTTTAAGAAACCTCAAAAATAATATGTCTTGCACAGTTTTCTCTTCTTAAATTTTCTCTCAGTGAGCTTATCCAGTCATTAAAATATACAATATACTTTTAGACTGTAATTCCTGTATCCACATCTCGAGATTTGACTTTGAACAGACAAATGTTTTCTAGAATATGTTTCCTTGTTTCCTTGAATTTATGACCATCATACCAACCATCATAATCAAAAATACTTATTTCCTTGCTCTCAAATTTTCCCTTCCTTCAAAACTGGTCTAATTAAAAAATAGGTTACCACTTCTTTAGGCCAAATATCAATGACATATATGATTCCTTTCTTTCTCTTAATGCCCTTATTCATTTGATACCTGTCTTTTCAGATTCTCCAAATTATCCCCCATTTGCCCCTATGTTTCTCCATCTGTTTCTACCATCAAATCCAAGTCACGTGAAATAATACAATGCTCCTGCTCCAAACTCAACTTGGGCATAAAATTTTTTGAATTTTTGTGCATCATTCCAAAAGCACACAAGAATAGAGTCTAGTGTAATAATTTTATGCCCATAAAAAAGAATTAACTAAATATATCTGTGCTTGTCTAATCTATTTTTCTTTTCTTTTTGAAGTTTTTTTGAAGTATTGAAACATAGTAAATCAGATGCTTTCTGTCATTTCACTCATTAATGCTTTAGTATGCATGCATAAAAAATGAATCATTTTGCACATAACAATTGTGTTGTTCTCACATTAATAATAACAATAATTGCTAAATATCACCTTTTAACTAGCTCATATGCAAATTTCTTAGTCTGAAATGCCTTTTTATGTTTGACTGCTTTGATCTTTTTGGTTTACAAATAAATTATACATGCAGCATCTGATTGTCTTTCTCCTTTTTGGTGTTTCACACATGCTAGGCAAGTACTCTACAACTTAGCTACCCACCCCCCTCCACCCCTATATATCTCTATGTCTCTTATTCTACAATTACTCCATATCTTCTCTAAATGTCGTTGCTTCGTTAGATAAATCAGAATAAGGATTGTCCAGAATTTCTAGTGCTTTGTATTGACTGATCGCCTCCTCAATATGTTCTAACTTCTTTCTGTAGTTGTTTTGCTTGCTGAAAGCTGTTAGTTAAGGGGCCAGATGAAATTCAAATACCATTTCATATGCAAAAAAATCTTGTGATTGTGTGATTGTGTGCTTTCCCACATCATGGAGTTCATTCCATCTACGTTTTCAAGTTTATTAGCTGAAAGTCCATCAAAGGAGGCACCATGACTTTTTTTTTTACACTTTTCTCTGTTTTGATGATTATATTTTACTTAATTTCCTGTTATGTATGTTGTCCTTTTCCCACAATACAGCCTTATGACAGTATTACTAAGGCTTTCCCCACTAGAGTGATCATCGAAAACGCTTCCATCTTTCCATCTGCTCTGTGCATTGTCACGCCCACTTGGCCTCTGTTCCCTTATAATAGGAGTTGACAAATACTGGAAGAGAAAATGTAGGAGAAATACTGGTTTATCTCAGTGCTTTTTCTTTTTTTCTGATTCATGTTCCATAAACTCCTGGTGGCTTTAGGTGTCTCTATACATTAAAGTAGTAGTGGTACTGGTAGTTGTTCCTGTTGGGTGTTTTATCAAGCTTCATTCCTCAATAAAGAGTATGACTCATCTCCAAAGAAGGATTTAATACAAACCACAACAATAGTCTTCTTACTGTTTGGCAATATATTATCTACCAGCAACCAGAACGACCTCTCAATGGAGATCTGGGTTATTAGTTTTATACCTTAACTTTCTAAGGGCTTCCCTTTGCACATAAAATGAAATTCAAACTATTACCATCTCTGAAAAACTTTCCCTCAACTGCGGACTCATTACCATCCCGATACTTTCTTATCTATTTTTCCACTCTCACTTATCCACTTGAGTTTCTCACAAGCTCATTTTTCATTTAGAGTTTCTGCACTTCCTATTCTTTCTCCTCCTCATCTTTCAGGTCTGGACTCCAGCCCTAAGGACTCTTACTAATGTAGCAATCCCCTCCAGTTACTCTCTTTGCATGTCAACAGGTTTTATGTTCTTTGTTGAAACTATAACTTGGAAATGACTTTTTGCCTGCTGATCATTTTATTATTTATCTCACGAGAATGAGGAACATAAATGCTCTATTTTCTAATGTGTTTTTAGTCCTTATAGACTACCTGGAATAATAATAGGAACTCAAAAACTATTTGAAAAATGAATGTATAATGTTATCAATATTTTAGTACAAATAAGAATTATATTTGTTAGATTCTGTGCTCTTTAATTATATTATAACAAAAGATATGCATAAAATTTAAGGAAACTTAAATGTAAGCCTAACATATAGGCTCAGATTAATATGCTATAATTTGTGTAAATTTGTTATATGTTTCGGAGTGTGATGTGCTCATTATTTTTAGATATCAAATGGAAAATGGATATCAGAACACCTAAACTTTTCTTTGTATTTTGAAAAATTAATAATTTATTTTCTTACTTATAACAATATGCTTTTGAATTTTATACACATTAATAGTATAATCTTGTTCATTTAAAATAATTACTGCATTTATTCCTTTAGGGATTTCATTGACTATATTAATTTATACAATGGAGTACATTCTCATTTCATCTCAATTATCTTTGTTCAATATATTTAATTCCTTTTAAATTATATATATGCATTCATTTGTATGATAAACAACGTCTTAGACAATTGTTGAGACAAAGATCACAAGTGAAATGTAAGCTCTAGTGTGCACATGACAGAGGAGATATGGGTTATATTAAACTGTGTTAGGTAGTTTCTTCTCTGTGTATTGCACTGACTGTGTTTTTACATGAATAATGGAATATACTAAAATTGATGGCACAATCCTTTTGTTAGAACAGTTATGAGATGAAAAGACAAAATCTACAAGGAAAAGTTATTAAAAAAACAACACATCTCTAACAATAAAAAGATGAAGTTTGTCTCTCCACTTAGTCTGTCTCTGGTGCCATGAATATTAGATCATATTTTAAATCCATTGATAGTTGTATAAGACAGCCCATTTTTGATAAGCTCTGGCAATACTGCTATAAATGTAAAAAGATTTATGAATTAATTTTCATATTTAAATTACAAAATCCTCTGGTACCTCTGAAGTTTCAGCCTCATAGTTAAACTGAATGTTTAACTCAAGACACCTACCATGTTTCAGAACATAGATTAATGTGAAATGTCTTCATCTGCAGGAAAGTACATAAAACTATCTTGGCAATTAGACTTCTGGGTATATTATATAAGAATAAAATAGTCTCCTTTTTAGCTATTACAAAAGTATAAAATTCAAGCTTTTTTCTTCAAATCTTGCCATTTACTTATATAATACAGAATCTTATGATAAGGTTTTAATAAACTGAAAATATTACTTATACAGTAAAATTAAAAAATTAAATGTCATTAAAGGGTCATATATTTCCAGAAAAATATTAACTAATGTGCATAGGTTTTGAGTGGCATGATAACAATTAGAAACTTATGCAAAGACTGATGAAATAATTTGTTGATAATTTAATAGAAATAATTTTACTGTGATTGTTTCAAACACATTAGGAACACATTTTGTCATATTTTATTTGAGTGATACATATTTTTAATGAAAATAAATTTATTGTTTTCTATGGTTACAGAAATTGTATTAAAATCAAATTATAAGGATGTCTGATATAAGTCAGAAAATAAACATCTTTTCCAGGGTATGGGGGGAAGAACTTCTTTTAATTTGGAATATATCCTTTCAAAACTATCTCTTTAGTGTTGAAGTTTAAAACCAGGCTCTCATACATACTATTCAAGTGCTCTAATATCCATCTACATCCCTAGCATTTTTTTTTTATTTTCTGAGATTGGATACTGATCAATTGCCCAGGCTGACCTTGAACTCATGTTCCTCTTGCCTCATTCTCCAACTCACTGGGCTTACAGGCTTATGCCACCATAATTATCTTTAATTTTTTTTCCTATTGAGAATTGAACCAAGGGTTTCATGCATACTATCAAGATCTCTCCCATTTAGCGGCATTACTAGCTTCCTGTTCTCCAAAACATTTTGAAATAGGGTTTTGGTAAATTTTCCTGTCTTACTTCAAACTCATTGTCATCCACTCTGGGCCTCTGAACTATTTGGGATTATAAATTATTATTTTTACAGATTGCAGATGTAACATTCTTCAGCAAATATGGGAGGAGTATCAGTTATTCCTATTTTAAAGTAAAATCATACACTGATGAAAATGAATTTATTGAAGACCCCCCAGGTTTCCTTTCACTACAGTGGAATGAAACTGTCTAGATCAATGTTTATTGGTAAGCAAGCAATAGTCTTATTGTGGCACAAGAAAATTCTGTTTTGCAAAAGTACAAGGTGTGACATGAGCCAATTTTTATACACGGAAATGAAAGTTATATGACATTTTTGCATTCTTACTAAATAAATAAGTGTCTAGAGAAATTGCATGAGTTCAGGATATATTTATGTATAGTACATATGTGACTTTATGTATGGATAATCATTTATAATCTCCAGAACAAAGCAAAAATTTATCTGAATGATTAATTTTATTTGGAGGTGAATTTTCACAATAGCCTGTTTGTGAGTTAGGAGTTCGACTGAGTATTTAGATAAATGTAAGCTCAGAACGAGGAAAAAAGAAGTTCCTCCTTTTCAGAAATTAATCTGCAAACACTCCCATCAATTAATGTGATTTTGGAAATGTTGGGGCTGGGAGTGTTATTATGAATTTCATCTCTGTGACTGAAATACCTGACAAGAACAACGTAGAGTAGGAAAGATTTATTTTGGTTCATGGTTTCAGAGGATTCAGTCCATGGTTGGTCAGCTCCATTGATCTGAGACCAAGATAATGCAGCACAGTATGACAAAAAAGAATGGCAGAGAAAGGCAGTTTAGCTCACAGTGACTGAGAAGCAGAGAAAGAGAGGGCGGGGGACGGGTACAAGAACAGAAAAAACCCTTGAGTGCACATCCTGAGTGTCCCACCTCCTTCAATTAGCTCCCAGCTCCCAGTAGTGCAGTCAGCTATCAATGGATCAATACATCAAATGATGGATGAGGCCAGAGTTCCAAGATCCAATCATTTCCTAAAATGATTCATTTTCCTCTGAACCTTGCTGCATTAGGAATTGGGCCTTCAACATGAGACTTTGGGGAAACTTCCTGATCCAAGGAGTAACAGGAAGGAAGACCTGGTACATATGAATTCAAATTGTTTTTCCTATCATGTGCCTAATCTGTGAATCCAAATGCATTCTCCCAATATTGCTCTTTAGAATGAAGAAAAAAATCGGGAATTAATAAAAATCATAACGCTGGGAATTTGTGAAAAACATAGATATAGAACTTTCAGTTTTATTTAGAATGCCTGGCTTACTATCTTTAATGACTAAACCTCTCTAGGAATCCATCAGATAAAGGGAAATACAATTCAGTTCTTTTAAAGCAACCTTAACAAAACTTCCTTCACTATTTCTTGTTTTTTTTCCCTCAATTCTTTCAAAACAAATTTCTGACTTTTTAAACTTATTACAATGAAGTTATATCACACATCTGCTCTCTTTATTCCCCTCTGCAAATGTGAAAATATGAATCAGGCAATATTCCACAATCAAATATTCTTATGTATTTGTTAGGAAATATTTCAAATACAAATGGTAATAAGACTATTCCTCCCCCACCCCCACGCCAAGAAATAGTACATTTTACTCTTACCACTAAGGAAAGAAATAACTTTACCAAAATATGAGATCACTGGAGTATCTTGCTGCTTCTCTCCAACATGCATAACTAGTGGAGAGGTATAAATAGTCAACAGGAATAAACAGTATTCCTATGTGCTCATTTATATATACTTCAGTAATAGATTAGGTTTTTTTCTCCTTTGAATTTTGTTTATTATAATATACATATGTTTCTGCAAGTTTTTTTTCTGAATGATATTTGTGAGATATATCCAGATGCTAGCTAATTTATTCAGTATCAATGTCCTATTACCAATGCTCTTCGACTGATGTTAAGATTATGTCCCAATGAACACATGAGTCAGAAACTGAAAATGCACTTAATTCCCATATCACAATGAATGTCAAAGCTTGGGAACACAGTGAGCTGTAGAGTACTAGTTGTTTGCCCCCATTTTTATGAGGCTGAGTGGGAGCTGCAGCCCTGGAGAAGAAAGATCATTCTGTACATTGCTAGCTCAGGATCAAAAGTGAAAGATTGAGCTGTGATTTCTTCTGAATGCTGTACCTTCCATATGATAATAAATTTGAAAAATAGTAGGTTTAATCATCCTAAATTGGGACTGTCTGTATCTATCTATTCCATGGTCCATTCGCTCTTCTGCTCCTACTTATCTGATGGCCAGGTCATTTTATTTTAGAGACAGAGTGGTCAAATTCTAAATTGTAGTGAAAATAATTCATATTCATCCTGGCTGTGGGTATGTGGGTGTCTTACTCTGCTTCACCTCAGTATATGAGTTGCTTCAAATGTGGGAAATATAAAACCTATCTGGAGATCTTGCTAAAAAGAATGGCAGATGATTATACCCCACTTTTAAAATATTGGAATAAGTTTCCCAGACTGTGTATGGCTCAGGAAATTGTATAAAAATAAAGTAAAATAAAGCCAGGCACAGTGGCACATGCCTGTAATCCCAGCAGCTCAGAAGACTGAGACAGGAAGATCTCAAGTTCAAAGCCAGCCTCAGCGACTTAGCAAGGCTCTAAGCAACTGATTGAGACCCTGTCTCATTATGAAAAATCAAACAGGTTGTGGATGTGACTCAATGGTTGAGTACCCCTGGATTCAACTCCCCATACTAAATAAAATAAAATAAAAAATGTAAATCTGATCTTTATATGAGACTATTTTAAACCACTGTATTAAAAATCATAGGTACATTTGTTTCAAACTTTAGATACAAAAAAGTGCAAGTACATTGGTATGCAGTTCAATAAACAAGGAAAAATTTCACATAATGTTGTATCCTTTCAAAAGCTGATTGAAAATTAATTTTTCCAGCTACTAATTTTAATAAAGTATTTTAAAAGAACAAAAAATTGCCTGAGATAGGAGAAAAAGAATTAAACTGACAAAGAGATAGTAAATAATTAACAACTTGTCCAGTTTTTGTGCATCTTACTTGCTGCTGTTAAATTCATAAAAATAAAAACATCTTCATCCTTCCAAAGGCATATTGTAGTATAATTATTAATAACTCCAGCTCAAAACATAACAACATAAAAGAACTGGTAACACTGTAAAAATTATAGTTTATAACAGGAATTGGTCACCTACAGAGCAGACAATAAATGGTAATTAAATGAATGATCATGTAAAATGAACTGAAAGCACTGAAGGTTTAAATTGTTATAGCATGTTAATCATAATTTGCATCAGTTTTCATTCTTTGATCTTGAGATGACTTCCTCCTGCATAAATAAACAGAATGTATTAATTGTGTTTGCATCATTTGGAGAAATGAATACAGTAGACTGAAAAAGGATTTAAGTCTAAATCTTTTTGTTCAACATAGTCAACTACCTTAAAATTATCTTCAATGCTCAACTCACAACTATCTCTATTGTCAGTGTAAATATAAAACATACAGAATTCTTAAAAAAATATTTTGTTTTTTAGTTGTGGTTGGACACAATGCCTTTATTTTATTTTTATATGGTGCTGAGGATTGAACCCAGCACCCCCCACGTGCTAGAAGAGAGTTTTACCGCTGAGCCACAACCCGGCCCCCAGAAAGTTATTTTAACAGTTTGATCATCCATAGAGAGACGTATTGTATGACATTTTTTGAGTATGTTTATGTAATTCTTTTAAATTTCACTTTCCTTTCTCATTTTACTTTACTGTAATTTCTGGAAAATATCTTTACCCTTGTGAAAGTTTGAACTTTTTAAAATTTAGTTGTAGGTGAACACACAGTATCTTTGTTTATTTTTATATGATGCTGAGGATTGAACCCTGTGCCTCACACATGGGAGGCAAGCAGTTTACTACTGTGCTACAGACTCAGCCCAAATTTGAACTTTTTTAATGCAGAAAAAAATCACATATGTAAGAGTATAGGTAATTTTGTGTTCTTCCAATAAAGAAGGCAAAGTGTTGTTAATTTTGAGAGAAACATAGTATCATCATTGCTTAATTTGATGTACAAAAAGAAGTTGCTTTATATCATCACAATTAAACAATGTTGCTTTAAGGCTTTAAATAAATGACTTTAGAAAGCAACTCATGAAATATAATAAATCATCATATCAACATGCATAACTATTATAAAAAATAAAACTTTCATGTCCAAACCTTTCATAACTCTGAAACTAAAATTCTCCCATCAAACATGTATGAGAAAATAATCAAATAATCTCTAGAGCCACACAAGTTGTTTCTCCAAAGGATCTGAAGTTTAGGGTGACTTTTAAAGTCATTTTTCCCTCAAATCACTAAAAACAAGATATATTTTCATTAGCTTTTGGCACACAAAAACACGATCCACAGCATGTTAAAATGGAAAAAATACAGGATAGAAGTTGGACCCAGAATGGAAATGAATTCACAAAGACAAAATGGTCTCTTCAAATCTCTCTTTTGTGTGCTGAAATTATCTGCTGGATCAATAGATAAATGTGGGATCAACTCGTCTTTTTAATTTTATTTTTAGAGTACTGTTTTTTTTTTGTTTTTACTGATTTGGGTCAATACTCAAAACAATTTTTCCCATACCTTTTACAGCTGTTTAGTAAAATTATTTGAACAGAAAAATTCCCTGAAGATTTTCTTAGTTTATTATGTAGTCTTGAACATGGTGGGGCAAGGAGCACAATTTTGGAGAGTATATAGCTATTACCAGTTCCTTTTCTTCCCCTCATGCAAGATAATTTGGGTGAAGGCATATAAATATATTGTAGCAAAGGTAAGATAATCACAGCCCACACTGTCTTTTGTAAGCTACATATTTCTTTGAATTTAATATTCCACATGAAAATTTCATACATCAACCTTCTATTTCTGGTCCACGCCATGTGTCACCAGAAGGGCTCTGTTCACTGTTGTCCTTTGGGCCTCCAGGGTGATAGAGGAGGAATCATCTTGTGATCCTGCCAACTCATTATAAGACTTTAGACTTTGCAAGGGCAGAGGAAGAGAAAAATGGAAAACTGAGCACCGCAAACTAATTGCATTGCCTGGGAAATGACATATAGAAATTCTGCCCACACTTTAAAGGCTCACACTGGTCTTCTGCCCATACCTATTCTCAAAGGAACAGAGGAAAGTAATGATCCAGATACCTAGAAATAGAGAAGAACCAGATATTGTGACCATTGGTAAATCCTATCCTAACTTTCGGGAAAAAAATTGTTTATCTTAGTAATAGTAAATATTTTATATCAGTTATGTTTTCATTCCTTCATGTTAGTGACATGTATATGTGTATGTGAAGAAGGGGAGCCACGGACATAGCATTTCATATTTACAAGTATAAAAGAGAAGTTTTGGCACATTTATATAGGAAAAGATTTTAAATAATTTTTATTGTACTGTATGTGTTAACAAATTTCAAGATGATTCAAAACACATTGTAAGGCATAATTACCCTACTCTTCTATATCATCACATTGAATAACAGTTACAGTTAGAACTTGAATGAACCAGAATGGTTTAGGGGATAAGTCATACACTTTGGATTATACAGATTTCTTTGTATGACCCCAATTTCTCTCTCACTGCTACTTGGCCATAAGTCAATTACTCAAGATTCTTGAAATTCAGTTTCTAAATTGCCAAAATAGGTTAAGACAGCCTCTTTCAAGAATTGTTCTAGGAATTAGTAGAAAACACAGAAAATACTACATAGCACAGGGTATAATTTTAGAATAAAATTATTCATATTTTCTATGATGTCAATAGGTAACATACATTTAGCTATTGATATTTTGGTGATTGGCTTTGTAATTCAGATTGAAAAATATTTCATTTTATAGAAATGTCTGGAGGACACCTTTATAATATGAAATATCCAATGACCAGTCCACCAATATCTGTAATAAGTCTATACTGAATAATGTGATCACTAAGTATAAGAGAATTGCTAATCAAATTGCTTATGTATTTGGGGTGTGTGGTTTAAAACTGCCAAAGGCACTGAATAATTTCTTATATAAGTGAAGTTTCAGGACATCTCAAATACACCTTATATTCCTTCCCTACCTCCTTCATCAGCTGAAATACCATACTTCCAGTATTCCATTTTAATGATTAAAGTCAGCTTCTAAATACCTTATATCACCTTCAAAAAGCTTGCATTTATCTCAGGATTGGTTACAGTACTGAAGAAACTGTTAACAGTAGAATTATATCTAAGTTCATAATAAAGACTAGAAAACTAACTGGTAGCCAGATTAGTAATACAAATAACCACTCATTGCCTTTCACATAAAAGTGACATGAAAAAGGGCTAGCTACTGGAGTGCTACTCCTGCCTAGAGTATAAATAAATTAATATTGCAATGTAAATATTAATAATCAGCATTATAATGTTCAGTAGGAAGTGTTAAAGAACATGAAAGGAAAATATGCCTGTCTAGGGCTCTTGAGTATAAATATACCACCTATCTGCTTTGATACTTTCCTAAGCTGTCTTTCAGTTATCAGCTTGAAGTCATTTGGGGTTTATTTTCCTTTGGAAGGGTGGAATTGCTCCTATAGGCTGTGTTTAATGTTATTAATTTTAAGAATAAAAGTTATAATGTATTCTTGTTTATGAGATATAATTGAACCATAAATTATATTTGCACAAAATACATATAAATAATAATTTTTCACAACCTGGTAGTTGAATTGTAATGTTAAGTGATTCTGAATTAGAATAAGCTAAATAGTTTCCTAGTCATAACTGTATAGCAAGGGAAAAATATTTTCTTCTAATATATGAATTCACTTGTACTAGTTACTTTGAGAAGCTTAATTTAAATCTTTATTTTATGAACTATAAAAAATTAAATTGTTTCCTGAATTGATTAACTGTCACAGTTTTGTAGTATGATGACTTTCTATTTTGTATACCATTCAAATATATCCTAATTTTCACTTGAAATATTATTGCCTTAATAATGCTTTCTTAAGATGTCCCAATTCTGATAACCTAAGGTTTTATTTGTGATACAATTAAAATACGTAAAAATAAAACTATGAGCAAAATAAAATGCTTGCTCACCATCACTAAAGAATAGAGATTCATATAGAGTGGTGTATAAATAATTGATAAACACTTGATAATTTTTACTCTTAATAAGAATTCATAGAGTTAAAAAACTGGGAGGAAAATTGGAAATCCAGTAATTCGGGTATTCTATTTGTAAACACGAGAATAATTTCCCAAACCATGAACTTCTGACTCAATGTCACAATGCACAATGGTGGAGCTTGAATTAAAACTAGTTATTTTGATTGCTAGTTTGGATATTATCCTGACTTTATAGTACCTCCTATTATAAATGTAAATAATATGGTTAAAAAAGTAGCAACACAGAAAAAATATTTTCAAGGAAATTAAGAGTGTTTACTAAAATGTCAGTTTTGACAATATTGATCCAGAAAACAATGATCAGGCAAATGTTTCATCTCTGGTCTGCTATTAACATATCTAGCAGAACAACTGGAGAATACGAATTGCTATATCTACAATGAAAGTGTGTATGAGAGAAAGATGAGTGGGTATGACGAAGAGGTCACGTCTATAGTCTCTGGTTCTTTCATTTCTCCAAGTTAGGTTGGATAATGAAAATAGTTAACTGTTTCATATAAAGCTCTGTTTGTGAAAAAGCAAATCTCATTTTGGGATAAAGTAGATGGGAATATGGAGGAAAAAGATGTCTTCATTGACCTCTAAAGATAATGGGGAAGTCCTGATAAAGTGAACATCATAAGTTTTTTGACACAGTCTCTGCCAAGACAATGGTGGTTATTTTTATACAGGAATTGGCTCTTTATCCAGAACTTCACAGTGCTCTTATAAATGGAGCAAAGTAAAAACTGAAAACAGAGATTTTTTATAAAAAAAAAATTTAATTAAAAGTTAGAGAAGAACCATTTTCCTAAAATGCCTCCTACCTAATAATACCCATTAGAAACAAATATCAAGAAACATTCAAATTGTAAGTAATACAATGTAAAAATAAATGCCAGTGATGTAATTTTCTGATAAAATCTGCATTACATATAGAGTTGAAATTAATGTATACTAACTCATTATCTTCTTATGGTAGGCAGATGTTGAGGTTACGGTATTAGTGAACTTTGGGTTCTTTTCATTCACAGATCAGAATCTGTTTTTTAATAAATGGATAAGCTGAGGTCTAACCCTCTGGCAGCAGATTGACTTTCTAATTATCTTAGTAATAGCTCTAAATTATTATTCAATGTAGGTCTGCCTCCCACTGTTATTGGGTCATGATATCCCCCAGGATCCATACTTTGCTTCTGTTTTAGTAAATGACTTGCCATCTGCAGATAATTCAAGTTCACTGTCTAGCTTTTTAAAATAATATTGACATGGTCAGGAAGATACTGTCATATTTTAAAAACACTGAAAGTGAACTGGGAGACACATCAGCTATTCCTTTTATATTCACTGTCCCTACTGTTCTCAAAAAAATAACCAATGTTGATAGTTGGACACTATAGTATGTTATGTCTTTCTTTATGATTTTTCTTTCACTCTGATATATGCAATGTTACCATTGGATGAATATTTATTTCTTTAATGATGAAATTGCATAAAGGGGCTCAGCAAAAAGGCACCATATGAGAAAGTCTAGCTCTTTCAGCTGTACTTTCTTTATCTTTTTATTGGTTCTTTTTAGTTATATGTACCAAAAGATTAATTTTGACATAATTATAAAGGCATAGGATATGATTTGCTCTAATTAATTCCTCAGTACTACAGTTTTCCCTCCCCTCTTCCTTCCCCTACTTCTCTTACGTTCCTTGATCTTTCTGGAATTAACTTTTATTTTTTGTTGTTGTTGGTGGTGGTGTCTTGTGGGTATACATGATGGTGAGATTCACTGTGGTATATTCATATATGTACAAAGGAAACAGTTCAGATTTATTCCTCTATTCTTCCCTTACATACCATCCCTTCTCCCTCCCCCTCAATCTTCTTCATCTAGTTCACTGATTCCCTTTCTCTCTCTCTCTCTCTCTCTCTCTCTCTCTCTCTCTCTCTCTCCCACACACACACACACACACAGACACACACACTCTAACATCTCCTCTGACAGAAACTAGATTTTCATTTTCAGTGCTACTCCCTAAGCCTCAGTTTATTCAGCATAAATGCAAAAATATCTTATCTTTGTGAAGTATAAAGAACCTTTAAGAAATTACCCATTTTGACCTGCTAATTTAAATTTTCTGAGACTACTTTAGGGAAATAATTCATGATTTCACAAGGATATATAAATATGGTAATTTTAGAAAAATTATACTAACAAAACCGAGAAAATCTAAATTTTCATAAATATGGAAATTGTTGTATAAATAATGATACTGCTACTAAATGGAACAATATAAAGCAATAAAAATCATATTTTAAAGTAGTTAATGAGATAGTAAATGCCATAATATAAAGAATAAATTTCAACATTAATATATTTTGTAGCTTTATATCCAATTCAATTTTACTTTTAAAATATATTAAATAAACATATACATTCATATGTCTGTAATTGTATAGTACAACCATTCTAACAATTAAAATGTAATTTATTTGCTTAGGGAAAAAGAGAAGTCCATCCCTCATCTGTGGTTTCACTTTTCATGGGTTTAGTCAACACAATCCAAAAAATATTAAATGAAGCTGCTGCGGCAGAAATGTCACAAGTTCAAAGATAGCCTCAACAACTTAGCAAGGCACTGTCTCAAAATTAAAATTAAAAAAAAAAAAAGCAGAAGAACTAGGGATGTGGCTCAGTGGTAAATTGCCCCTGGATTAAATCCCCAGTATTAGAAAACAAAAAAACAAGTCAAGATAATATTAAATGAAATTTTCAGAAATAAGCAATTATTTTCAAATTCTAATCTGCATGTCATCCTGAGCAGTGTGATATAATCTCCTGCCAACCCTAGAAATCCTACTCCATTCTGCCTGAGAAATAATGCATCTTTCCTTTGTCCAGTATAACAACTGCACCTACTGACCCTACCAGTCATCAGATCAACAAGCTATAGCAGTACTTATGTTTGGGTAACCCTTATTTTGCTAAATAATTGTCCTCAAAGCATAAGAGTAGTGCTGCTGGCAATTTGGATATGTCCAAAAGAAGCTACAAAATGCTTTATTAAGTGAAAGGGTGAAAGTTCTCAACTTAAGGAAAGAATAAAAAATGTAATGTGAGGTTTCTATGATCAATATCAGGAATATATCTTCTATCTGTAAAACTGTGAAGAAGGAAAAATAAATTAACTGCTGGTTTTGTATCCAGCCTCAGACTGCAAAATCTACATTGAATAATAAGTTCTTTGTAAAGGAAAAGACATTAAGTTACAGAGTATGTATTTTTGTAGTTTTAGGCACTGACTAGGGTTCTTGGAACATACTTCTTGGGAATGGATGGAGGATCAAATATTGTATAATCTAATATGGGAACAATGAATTTCTGCTTCAAAATGTGGAGTACTTATGGCAGAACAATAATTCCACAGAGACTACCTAGAAAAGCAGTACTAATGCAAAATAATTTTTAACATAGCACACACTTGGAAAGAAGGAATCATAGAATAGAGTCTTGGAATGTAACAACGTATTAAACAAAAAATAAGAATAAAATCATAAACATAGAATAAACAAACAAAACAACAAAAAAACAAATGGACAATTTGAAAAAAAAATCATTCGGAGTTAGTTTATACAAAATAATAGTAAAATTTGTAAAACACAACCAGACTTAGTAAGAAAAACAAGCATGTATACTTAATATCTAGAACAAAAACTGTGACTATAGTTTCTACAAATATTAAATAAATGATGTTTTATCATTTAAAAGCTTCATGTAATGCATTTTAACCTTTAGATATAATGAACAAGGACTTTGTAAAAAAAAAACATCTTATCACTAGGTTGAGAATCCATTTGGTCCTGGGCTGTTTTTAGTTGGAGGCTTTTGATGGTGTTTTCTATTTCATTACTTGAAAGTGACCTGTGTAAATCGTGTATGACCACTTATCATTCAGTTTGGGTATGTAACATGTTTCTAGAAATTTTTCAATGTCTTCAATATTTTCTATTTTATTGAAGTACAAATTTTCAAAACAGTTTATAATTATCTTCTATATTTCAGACATGTCCATTATGATATTTTTTTCTTCACCACATATTTTAGTAATTTGAGTTTACTCTCTTTTTTTCTTCATTAGCGTGGCTAGGAGTTTATCTATTTTATTTATTTTTTCAAAGAACCAACTTTTTGTTTTGTCATTTTTTTTTCAATTATTTCTTTTGTTGCAATTTCACTGATTTCAGCTCTGATTTTAGTTATTTTTTTGTCTTCTACTGATTTTGATGTTGATTTGTCCTTTTTCTAGGGCTTTGAGATATAGTGTTAGGTCATTTACTTGTTGACTTTTTATTCTTTTAATGAATGAACTAAATGCAGTAACCTTTCCTCTTAATACTGCCATCATAGTCTTTTTGATATGTTTTATTGATGTTCTCATTTACATCTAAGAATTTTTTTTATTTCATCCTTGATTTCTCCTACTGTCCATTGACTTATGACCAATGTAATTCTACAAAATGTACAATCAAAAAATGAGAAATTATATCCCATCTATGTATGATATATCAAAATGCATAAGTGCATTCTTCTGTCAAATATAACTAATTAATCCAAATTAAAAATTTAAAAGTCTAATCAAAAGTAGCACAAAAAGTAGCACAAAAAGTAATTTTACATCTATTAAATAAATTAAACCCCTATATTCTAAATAATGCTAACAAGGAAACCTTTCAAGAAAATATATACAAACTCAGGTAGCATCACACAAAAGTTAGAGTAAACATATAAGTCATAATACCAAATCTTAAATTCCTGAAGAGAAAGAGAATAATTAGTACCCCCCCCCATTCCAACTCACTTTATGAGACCAGCATTAAAAGTTGTCAGAATCGAATTTTAGTGAGAATAAAATTTCTGACAATTTTTTCTCATTAGCATAACATCAGCAAATTGAACACTATCACATAAAATACAGTGATATTTGGAAAAATAATAATTCATGATTAGTGATATTGTTTTAGCTATATACTTTAACATTTGACACTCAATTTACCATATTACATTAAATGTGGAGAAAAATGAAAAAAAATATTTCATATATACTGAAAAACCTAATAAACATTCAATCAGAAATAGAAAAATTTTCCCCAATTTTGTGAAAACAGTCTAGAAGAAATGCATGCTAAATATCACTGAAAGGCCAAATCCCGAGATTGAGAATGAGACAAATATGTTCAGTCATCACTGCCTTTCAACAGTGTGATGAAGGTAATAGTGAGATAATATGCCAGTAAACATAAAAGATAATGACTGTGATCTGTATCATTTTCAGACAATGTGTTTATACAGGTTAAAACCCAAAATAATGTGAAAGTGACCATCAAAATTAATGGTATGCATGTAAGTAACTGGATTTAAGATGAACAAACAAAAAACAATTCTACTTATATAACTCAAAAATAGAGAATAAAAACTTAAAAATTACCTTAAAATCACATCAAAATATAAGATTAATTCTAATAAATGATATGTAAGATATCCTTCCTGAAAATAATAGAAATTATTAAAAGAAATTAAAGAAAATTGAAATATATTGAGGGATACATCTTGTTCACATATTGGAAGTCTCGATAATAGAAGCTATCAATTTTTCCACAATTGATCCATAGTTTGAACATAAGTATAATCATAACCTCTGCAATTTCATGGAGAAAATTTAGCAAGCTAATTATAAAGTAGGTATGAAAATAGAAATATCCAAGTCAATGTCAAAGAAAATGAAATGGAGGTGGAAAACTTTCGCCATCAGATAATATGACTTATTACAAACCTAGACAAGGAAGGCAATATGGTACTGGAACAAAGAATAGCAGCTAGTGGTATCAAGAAGTAAGTCCATAAAATGATTTATGTGTTCCATTAGCTGAGATGTGGCAAAGGGGACATTGCTATGCAATGGAAAAGGAGAAACTTTCAACAAATGACACTGGGTCAGCTGGATAATCATATAAAATAAAAATGAATCATAATTCTGATTTCACAATGCACACAAAAAGCAATTCTAGTTTGAAAACTATTCATGTAAAACAAGACACTTAGGTTAGTATGAAATTTTGATTTCATTATTATCTTGGACAAAAGGCAAGTGTTTCTTAAGCAGAACACACACACACACACACACAAAAGACAGTCATTAATAGGAAGCAATATCTGAAACAGGATTACATTAGGATAAAGATTCCCATTTACTAAAAGACAACACTAAGAATGCAAGAATATGCCACACCCCACATGCACTTCTAACAAAAGACTTCTAAACATAGAATTCCTGAAATTCAACAAAAATGAAAGTTAATACAGTAAATAATAGTAATTATTTTCATAAGTAAGAGATTTCAATGTGCACTTCAAAGAAGACATCAAAATTGCTAATAAACCTCTAAGTAATTGCAAACCTCATTAGTAATCAGAGATAGTCAATTAAAAACAAAATGAGGCACCAAAATAAATCTACCTGAATGAATAAAATGAAAAGATTGACAAGTGTTGTGAGAATGTAGCAACTGAAACTCTAACATACTTCTATTTCTAGTACACATTGATACAATCACCCTGGAAACCTGAGTGAAACCTCAGGATCTATGACGTCTGAATACACACACACACACACACACACACACACACCACACACACACACACACACACACACACACAGGACTGGGCAATTCTAATCACAGCTAAAAACTTAATAGAAATGCATGTTTATGTTCACCACAATACACCAAGAAGTAGTTCCTTGAAGCACTATTTAAAGTAGATAAAACTAGAAACAATCTAAATGTCTATCAAAAGAAAAATACATTGAATATATTTATACAATCGAGTACTGCATATCAGTGAACTATGTCTATCTTAAGAATGTAGATGAATTTTGAGTGAAAAATTAAGACACAAAATAGTACACACATCATAATTCACTAACATATAAGTTAAACCTAGACAAAACTACTTTGTGGTGTCAAAGTCAAAGAGTAATTACATTTAGGGAAAGAAAGTGATTGGGGAGGATAGGATGGTGACTTCTATTGTGCTGTGAATGTTATTTTTCTCAATTTCTGAGTTAGTTCCCTGGGTGAGTTTATGTTGTGAAAATTCAAAGAGTTCTGCACTTCTAATACGTACTTTGTGCAAGTATATTATACATCAGTAGAACATTCATCTTTAAAATGATAAGATATATGCTTATCTTGCAGTTTTATTTGATGGATAAAATGAAGCCATGTAGGAGAAAACACTTGGTAGTCTGTAAAGCTGTGGTTACATGACTATTGCTGCACAGGAAATGTGATTCTTGGCCATGAGTGTAAGAGGTTATAATATGAATTCTGACCCAATAAAATATCACCTTGTACTTCCCTGACCTCTTTTCAAATTTTCTTTCTTGGCTGTATTTAAAGGACAGCTTGATCCCCACTAAAACTATGTTCTCTGCTTTGTGAATGCCAAGAAAGTCACTTCAATATGTTGTCCACAAGTTCACTTTCAAGAAGAAAGTAACTCTGCATTCTCAATGTAGTTTCAGGAAGAAAACGTGGGTGAAATATTTCACTGACTTTTAGGTCCCCTATCTGTCTTCTGTTCCCCCACTCTCAGGAAAAATTAAACTCTAAGTCAAGAAATAACAATAGAATCGCCTGCAAATATGCAGAAGAGCTCACAATCAGCAAGACTCAAAGATTTTCCCTTTAGATCCTTCCTTTGAAAGAACTGTAACAACTTCAAATGGTAGTTTAAAACTTTAGAATAAATAGATGCAAATTCAAGCTTTACCAGTTACCAGATGTATATAGTTAAAATAGCTTTATGTTATAATTTTTGAGATTCTTTTTTAATAAAATGATGATAATATTTTACATACATTAAATTATTAATACTCATTGAGTGCTTAGGAAAGTACTTGGAATATAGCAAGTGTGCAAGAATTCTTACCTAGCTAAGCAGTAACAGAAAAAAAAAATTCTGAAACAGTTCATTGACTTGAAATTTTGCTGCTGTTTACCAGGCATCTCTCCTCCTCAGGGACATGGTTAGTCTCCCTTTTTCTTGAGACAGCCATCCTTCACTTGTTGATTCTACAATTTCTATGTTTATATCGAACTTGTTAAAGGAAGACAGCATGAAGGAGTTGTATGTGGGGTATTGCAAAGTGTTATCACTTCTTTTCACATTCCTTTTACTTGAACCCAGTCTTGTGAACTCATATAACTGAAAGGAAAAGTAGGAAACGTAACTCAACCAAGTGTCCAGGAAGAAAAGAGAAATGGCAGTGGAGAATACCTACTTGGTTTCTGCCTTACTGTTTGCTCACTCAGCCAACCTTACCAATTAAACTAGGAAACCATTTAGAAGCCATCAGATTGACATGTCAGCTATTAGGAACTTGAAGACAGGTGGGTAATAAAGCTTGAATTCTTGTAACAATAAGAGAATAAGGAAATTAAGTCAATTAGAAGGCAATGGACAAAATCTTTAGGGTATGAATTGATCAAGAAAGATGGAAAAGTTTGTGGGGATGATACATGCATCTTTTTCATCTCTATGGAATGGTTACAAAGCTTGATGATTTTTAAGGATCAGCTTAACAGATTTAAGGAATACCTACATAGCTGGTATTAAAAGTGAAATATATTTGGTGTGAACCTGTCTCCATACTTAGGACATAAAGTTTGGCCCAAGGTAGCCTCCACACAAAATAAGTCATCCTCTACCTTGATGTATAGACAAACTATAATCTGGAAATTGTGGCTAAAAGACTGAATCTCAATCAATCACAGCAGTTCATCTCCAACCAGTCATAGGTTACCAACTGATAAGATTTTGAGATTATACCCAAAAAAGGCAAATGCCAATTATAGCCTGCAGTTGGTTTCTATATGTCATTTCCTTTTCTCTGGCTATAAATATAACCTGGACTTGTAGTGGATTGAGGCATTCTGAACCACCTTGTTCTGGACTGCTGCCCTTAATAGCACCATTTCTGGGTGTGTCGATAAGTGTATTTCTGAAGAAGATTGGCATGTGTTGGTGGACTGGAAGAGGAAGATTTCATTCAATGCAGAAAGGACCACCCATTTGGCTGGGAGCCCAGACATAACAAAAAGGCAAAGGAAGGCAAATTTGATCACCCACTCCTTATGTGAGGATGCCCTTCTCCTGTCCTTAGGCATCAGAACTTCAGATTATTCAGGCTTTGGATACTAGGTCTTGATCCAGGAGCCCTCCCGAAGGTTTTCAGACTAAGGCTGGAGGTTATGCCATGGTACATTTCAGCTTCTATGAGTGTATGAGCCATTTTCCTAACAAATCTCTTATATCTGTCTTCCTATCTATAACCTATTGGTTTCGACTCTCTGGAGAATCCTAATCCACCCAGAACAAAATAAAGTTTCAGAATTTGAGTAGTCTCATCTGTTCTGCCAATCGAATTTCTATACTATAATATTGTAGATCTTACTACTCTGTTGACATCTGTGAATTATTTTAGGTTGCAGCATTTGTAGTCGACACTTATCACACTTGGCTTCTTTTAGAACATTGCTCCTACCAATGGGAAAAAAATAGAGAAAGTCAATATTTTCTAAAATTGCTGCTTTTATCATTAGGGAGAAAACATCAATTACATGCACACTTCCTTGGAAGGGTTATAAATGTGTTTAATATAGCTGAATAGGAAAATATTAAAAATTATTTCAGAAAAGCAAAGTTGGTATTTAGAGAAGTCAAGTCATTTTCAAGGTCATACTTTCCAGACCAGTTGATGCCTGGAGTCATTTAATGAAGTCAGGCATTGCAGCAATTACCAAAGGTCATATAATTGAAAGACTCACAAGATGCCACAGAGCAAGCAAACATAAAGCTTTAATAAAAACAAGGGATACAATACAGCAAGAGAGAGAAAACCTCAGGCAAATCTGAGGCATCCAGGCATAGCTTGCAGGGTCCTCTCCCAGTTACAAGGGATAAGCTTCATCTTCAGCTCATACTACCAAAATAAGTATGCTGGCCTTGGTCTTAGGATCTGAGCATAAGTTTGCTAAGAAGTCACTGAAGCTGAAACCTCATTGACCAACCCAGGCTATGCAACCTGGGTTACACCATCAATCTACATATTTACATTAAGTAATTTAGACAAGGTGGTACAGAGGAGTTTTTTATTATTTATTTATTTAGAGAGTTTTTAATATTTATTTTTTTAGTTTTCGGTGGACACAACATCTTTATTTTATTTATTTTTTTGTGGTGCTGAGGATGGAACGCAGCGCCCCACGCATGCCAGGCAAGCGCTCTACAGCTTGAGCCACATCCTCAGCCCACTCCAGAGGAGTTTTGGCCTGAGCATATTATAAATCATTAGCTAGCACATTTCACCCCTATCTTGCACAAGAGTCAGTTTCAAGGTTCCAAACTTCTTCAGGTATGCGTATAGAGCTACAACAGATGATTAGTACACATGGAAATCTGAAACTTCTTTTCAAGTGTGTATGTGCATTTTGTTTTGTTTAATTTCTTCTATGAGCTTAGAATATTATAATACTAAATTAAGAGAGAGGAGCATTTGCAAAATATGAAGATATGCAGTAAGAAGGAAAGAAGTTCATTCACAATGAAAAAGAAAGCTTTCCTTTACCTTGAACACTACAATATCACGTATCAGTTTTAAAAATACTTTCCCATATTCGACATATGTAAAAATTTGTTCCCAAACACAGATGCTCAGAGCAAAAATCATTAGTCAATGCTCCAAGAGAAAAAAACAATGGCAGTTCTAAGGTGTGCCAGTGGAAGGAAGTTTGACGAAATAATTTTCAGATCATATTATCTCTGGCAGGAAAAAAAAAAAGAACAAGTCTTAGGAACTTGAGGAATAGAATAACTGCCTCGGCTTTCCACCTGTGGAAATTACATTTAGTGATTCATTAAGTATGTATGAGGTATGCAGAATTAAGCAGAATTTGTCATAGGTGCTGAAGACACATCAGGAAAAAAATGCATAAATGTGTATCCATAGAGCTTACAATCTAGTGGGAGAGATGAACAATGACAACATACATAAATAAACTATTTAACATGTTAATTTTGGAAGGGGTACAGGAAGTGTTATGGATCTGTGGATAAGAGGGCGGAAGAAAAAAGGGGAAGTTCATTGGTCTTCTAGTTGAAGGGCCAGGGAGCCCTTATTTCAAACAAGGGACATTCAAAAGGCCTCATTTTATCTTCATGTGAAGTAAAACATCATTTAATAATCAGAAAGATACAACAAAATCTTTCAAGTAGTTAAAACAACAAAATTGAATGCAGTCACATGAGACATCAACTGAAATCTGCCAGCTTCAAAGTCAATAGTTAGAGATGAATAGAGAATACTTGCTTTCCTAATTTTGAGAGAGAATAGACAGGATCATAGACATTTAAATGTTCATTGTTTTTTTTTTATTTCGATTTTTGTTTTAATTATGTAGTATTTTCCTGTGACAGCGACATCGTGGTTGTTGTTTAATGACAAAAGTTTTTAACAACTGAAAATTCTAATCTGATCATTCATTTAGAGAAGCACATTGTGCTATCTACTTCAGGGTTTATGATTTACGTTTAATCTTGATTTTTAATCCAATGACTCAGAAGACTAATCCAATCCCTGGAAAAATATAGCAGATATATTTCTTTTTAATAAAAAAAATATATAAATAATAGTTCTTCGATCAGGAAGATATTAGTGAATAAAATGAAGTGAACTTACTAAGTTTTAAAGTAACCATATCAGTTTTCTATTGGTGCTTGGTAACACACTACCAGAAATGGCTCAAAAGCACACATATTTATTATCTTACAGTTCTATAGGTCAGAGGTCTGACAGAGCCATAAGTCAGGTGAGGCAGGCCTGTGTTCTTTTTGGAGGCTTGAGAAAGCTATTGGTTTCCTTACTTTCTCCAATTGGTAGATTCTGCCTACATTTCTTGACCTATGGCCTCTTCCTCCACCTCAGTCAGCAGCAGTGGGTATAGTTCTTCTCAAATCGCTTTATTCTGACCTCTTCTTCTGCCTCCCTGTTCTTCTTCTAAGAATCTTTCTTAGGCCACCTGCAAATCCCAAATAATCTCTGTTACACAAGGTCAACTGATCCACAGCCTTAACCCCATCATCAACCTTAATTCCCTGTTTACCATGTAAACTTAAATACTCATAAATTCCAGGAATTTGGCCATGGGATTTTCAAGTGCAAATCTTTATGATTATTCTTTTCCGCAGTAACCAATATCATATCACTGCTCTGCCCCTAACGTGCAAAAATCTTCAGGCGTTTTTAAATGTTATTTTTGTTGTTCTTCTTATTATTTATTAATCTATACCCATTCTATTTTAACACAATACAACACAAAGACACATCTGCTGATAAAAGATTATATTTAGTGATTCATTAACTATGTGTCAGGTATGCAGAATTAAGCAGAATTTGTCATAGGTGCTGAAGACACATCAGGAAAAAAGTGCATAAATGTGTATTATGAAGCTTACAATCTAGTGGGAGAGATGAACAATAACAACATATATAAATGAACTACTTAATGTGTTAATTCTGGAATGGGTACAGGAAGTGTTGTGGGTATGTGGATAACAGGGCGGAAGAAAAAAGGGGAAGTCCATTGGTCTTCTAGATGAAGGGCCAGGGAGCCTTGACAGGGCATCTAGCCTGTAGACAGTAGTATAGATCACTTTGGTTAAAGTGACAACTGAGTACAATAATGCTGAATTGGGCACCTCATTAGTGCAGCAAAGGCAGATGGAAAGCTACAATTCTAAGACAGGTGATCCATGATAGAGCAGAAACCAATGTCAAGTAGGACAGCCGTTACACAATGCCTGATCAATAAGCCCGGTATTGCCAGCAATCAGTGGTGCTTGGAAATGTTGCTCTTTTAAATGAGACAGAGCTCTGCAGTTCATAAAGTCTCATCTCATGTCCGTTCCCCCAGATTCTGTCCTCCAGGATGCACTATTTTTCCTGCCAAGAAGTGGAAATTTTCCAATCAGCATTCAACTTAGGTCCCTAGGTATTTATTTACTCTTTGATAATCTAGAGGCTAGTGAAAAAGTGATGTTTTTAGTTTAAAAGTTAATCCTGAGAGAAAGGGAGGATGCAAAATGACCCCAAGGTAGTTGTTTTAAGCAACTAGAAGAAAAGATACTTCATTTATTGGTTTAGGAAAGATTTTGAGAAGAGAAGATTTGGACGGGATTTTAGAGGCTTCTGTCAGCTTTGACTATTGTGTTGGCTTGACACAATAAGGTATATGACTTCAGTCATCCAAACAAAAATTATTCAGGGAAGTGATATCCTTTTGTCAAAATGGCAAATTTCTTTGTCATATCCATGAAGACAGATTTTTTTTTTCCTAAACAAATGCCTACTCTCTCTAGAAATTTTTTCTGACTCTGTATAAAAGCAGGTCAAATGACTTGCTTCATTATTTTATAAGAAAAAAATTCAGGTATGCTTGGCTTTACTCTATTTACTTGGGTGAATGTGGGTGTAGCAGTTGGAAATGTTTTCTTTTTCCAAGTAAAGCCAAAGTCTGGGTTATTTTGTGAGAAATTTATCTGTTTTTAAACTAAACAACAAATTAAACTTTGAAAACACTGCTCCAGCAGAAAGTAGAGTGGCAGCATTCTGAATTAATCCCATTCGCTGTCCACCTTGACTTTCATCGTACACCTAATGTAGACAACACTATACAAGCTTTTACTTACAGTGCAGTAGTGGATTAAGCCAAATGAATTTACCTACCAAAAAGTGAGCAGTATTTTGTAGCTTCTGCTCATTAGGTGAAAGAAAACATTTGTAGCATTTAAAAATATATATTATTTATTTTGGCTCAATAATAGGGCAATTAAATCTGTGCAGTTGGTATTGCTATTAATCAAATATAAGTCGTAGGAGACCCATATTGAATCTCTAGAGACAAGAAATTGTATACTATTTATACACAATACTCAACTAATCCATCCAAATGAAATATAATAGCTGGAAGTATATTTATGAACTCTGAAATTTATTTTTCATATTTATGTTCATGTAATGTTTCATTATATCAAAACTAGGCAAAAACTTCAGTGGCAGTGTGTTTTTATGAAAATGTCTGCCTTGGTCCCTTTTAAATTATTTCTTTACTGTGCATTATTGTTTCATAAAATTGAATTAGTAAATTATAACTCTCACTGTAATCCCTGTATTCTAACAGCAATTTGTCAACTCTTGTTTCTAACATAAAATTAGCATGTAAATTATACCATATAAACTTGAAGAAAGAGTAAGTGGCAAATAATTATTAATTATGAATATGCTAATAAACATCCCATTATCATCCATTATTAGTAACAGATTCTACATATTAAGATACAGATTTCTTCATTATAATTAAGCTACTAAACATTGTGGTGTCCATAGTTCTGTAAATGTGCTGATATTGATGGCTGATGTAGTAAGCAGACCTAAGGAAATCTTAGCCAGGATGTGATGGCTTGAGCAGAGTTCCAAGGATTAGGTCATCTTGATTTGTGCTTCAAGTTACACCTGTATTTTTAATTTATTATTGCTCACTTAAACATGGTATGAGGTAACTTATTAATTTGCATAAATACAAACTCAACATAGAAAAACAAAACCAAATAAAAGATAAAAACCAGGCACATTATTGTGAATAATGCTAAAGGATAAAATACTCAATTTTTATTGTTCTTTAATAACAAGAAAAGTCCACATTGATTTGAAGAGTTCAGTTCTTTCCAAATGTTATATTATGTTCCCTGTCATCTGATTGATATTATAAGTGTCAAAGTACCACCTCTGAAGATGATTGTAGTCCTTACATATTAGGACTCCTGATAAAATGTCAAGAATATACAAATTGTATGTAGAACAAATAATGTACTATATATTTCAAAATGCTAGAAGAAAAAGTCTTAAATGCTTTCAAAATGATAAATGTTTGAGGATATAGGTATGTTTAACCTAATCCAACATTGCATAGTGTGTAATGTTCAGAATCATCACATGGTACCTTACAAATATGTATGATTTTATGATCTTATGTATCAGCAGAAATATAAACTTAAACTTTTAAAAATATGTGCAAACTGAAAATATAAAAATTGAGGCTCAGTTGCAGAATATGGAGCTTTTGTGAAGGTCAGTATAAATGGGCAGAGACTAAAGACAGTTCTCTCTCCTGGGTTTGTCTTGCCACATGTCTTATTGTTATAGGATGGTGTAATTCTGAGGATAGGATTAGAGTGGGGATAAGGGCTGAGGAATCTTCTTTCTTAACACTGAGTATATGTCATTGCTTCTCAAGTCTGGCTTAACCCTGAACCAATGACATAAGAATCTCTGAAGTGGTTTTTGAGCATCAATATCTTTTAAAAACTACCTGAGCACCACCTACCATAAAGTCAGGAGAAATCATCATTGATCTAGGCTAGATGGGGTCCAAATGATCGACTACAGCTCAAAAGTCAAATACTACAATATAACATCAAGATTTAAAGACCAAACACTAGCCAGTAACCTACAGTGACTGCCTTGGATGCTTGAGTCAAGGCCAAAGGGACAGAGGTTCCTGAGAGGCAAGTCTTTAATATAATTAACCAGCATAATATGTAATGATCTCAAAGAAAATTACACAAAGGCAAACCTTTAAAGCAAGAAACAGATGATGAGGTAAAATTAAGACTACAAGGCTAATTGAGACAGACAATGATAATGAGAGGGAGGTGAGATGAGACCTGATAGGGAAAGTTTCCAGACAATAATATAGATTTGATATCTTATGAAAAGAATGGAATGAGAAAATAGGATTGGGAAGGGAGAGATCT
This sequence comes from Ictidomys tridecemlineatus, assembly GCF_052094955.1. Classification (NCBI taxonomy): domain Eukaryota; kingdom Metazoa; phylum Chordata; class Mammalia; order Rodentia; family Sciuridae; genus Ictidomys; species Ictidomys tridecemlineatus. Next base: position 120,645,893 of record NC_135479.1, read on the forward strand.
GACTATGAGAAAAACATCTAAGGCCAGTCTAGTTGGATTAATAAGGATTGAAATCTGAGATATCCTGCACTCAGCTGAAAGAGCCTGGCCCTGCTACCACTACCATGCTCAGAGGTCTGACCAGAAAGATCTTGGCTGCCTCAGAAAAGCTAAGGCAAATCTTGAGGATTTACATTTTTGCAGGTAAATAATATGTTCTTTCTTGAAGGGAGATCCAAAGCTCCAGGACAGCTGCAGACTATATACAGCACATTGTCAACATTTTTACTTCTTCTTTCAAGTAGCATCTTCAAGTCATACATCCTTGGAGAGTGATTATCTCCTGGCAGACACTTAGCCACCCAGCCCAGAGGAAAAGGCAATAACTTGCAATCACCATATTTATCCATAGCTTAATGTTTGCCCACACCTCTGACCCTTGGTTACTCATGAGGTTTCATTGTGGAGAGGATTTCGATTTTTATACAGATGTTATGGATATTGATGGTACAACAACCTGGTAAGGGAGATCCCTGAACATAATGCTGGACAAAGCCTATCAGAAGCTCTGCCATTCAAGCGATCATAAAATCTTCTATGTCCTATTCCTCATGCACCCAATCTGTCTTAGAGAATGCTGTTGTGCAGAAAAATCAATATTTAGGATGAAGACATTATCTTTTCAACTGGTTTTTAAATGCTTTAACTTTTCATTACATATTTTCCTGACTAAATACAGTTTTAGAATTAATAGATTTCTTAAGAAACTTGGATTTTGATCGTATTCAATTACTATATTAGTCTATAATTATAGATGAATTAAAATCTTGCATTTAATTTGTTGGATCAATTTATATTGTGTTTCATATACACAAATAAAAAAGTGCTTTGTAGTCTTAGCTCTTTCATTGGTAAGTTATGTAATAGGCTGACTTCTTTAAATATACTAGAGATTGAGCTTAGAGATGCCTAGGGGTGCTAACCACTGAGAAACATCCCCAGTTGTTTGGTTTGCTGTTGTTGTTGTTTTGTTTTATATTTTTATTTTGAGTCATATTCTTGCTAAGTTGCTCACACTGGCCTTCAACATTCAATCTCCCTGCTTCATCTTCTCAAGGTACTGAGATAACAAGTGTGCATGACCACACCAAATTCTGATTCCTCTATTTTAGTCCTATGAATTTCATTAGAAAGCTTCACCTTTTAAGACATTCCAAGATTAATTGTTCCAACTCACAGAGCCTCAGACTTACTAATATATTGCCTTCTTCAACAATTAAATACAAGTTAGTATAAATCATATAGAAGGGAAAATAGGATAATGCCTGGCACCCAGTCACTTTATGGATTAAGTTCCCAATCTGAAAAGCTTCATTATGCACAATATGCAAGCAAATCAGTTTTAGAAAACAAAATGTTTTCCAAGCAGAACAAAGTAGAATAGCATTTTTGAAATTCCTTCCTCCACTTATTCATTCCACATATTTTGGAACTTAGGTTTCAATTAAAGACAATTATTAGTATAATGTTAAAATTATCAAATATATGGTTAGAATCAAAAGGACCTGTCTTTAAATACAAAAAAAGTAAAAATTTTACATTTTGTGTTTTAATAAAAATGTATTTTGATGACTTTTGAAACTAGGAAGAACCTTTACTAATATAGTTTGGTAAGATCTGACTGGATCTCAGATCTTATATACCAGTCACCACTAGGGCATCCCTGAAAAAGAAGAAGAGGAGAATTCAAAGTGAAAATTTCTAAATTTGAAATAATATTTTTTGTTCAATGACTATTGGCATTCTTCCATGAAAGTCATAATTCTTTGAGATCAAGAGTCTGCCTTGAACAAACCAAAGTTCCTGGACTCCTATAACCTACACTGTAGTAACTTTGGGGGAAGAGTCTGAATAAACACAACAAACAAATGAAAACATAGAATCAGTTCAGGCTGTGATAAGTATTGCAAAGTAATGTAAAACAATGTTAAAAGAGGAGAAAGAATGATGGGAAAAGGGTAACATTACCTTGCAATTGTTCTCTCTATTCCAGCCCACGCTACTAATTGGTGAAGGACAAAAAAAAAAAAAAATTAATATGATTTCTTTTCAAGTCCCAAAAGTGTCTTCTTGTTTCTTTCTTATTGTGTTAGAGAAAAATTTTTTTTATTATAATTTCTTAAATAATATAGTATTAGGATCAAAAAAGAAAAGGTAATTAAGGTGTGAAATTTTTACAAGTAATATTGGTCTATTGTATTTTAAAATAAAAAAATTAATATTTAAAGTAATTTATGTATTTGAATCTTTTAATAAAACATTAATACTATGCATTTGAATGTCAATAATCTCTTTGATTCAAATACTGAATCGCTATAAATTTAAATACATAAGATTAAAATGAATGGGGCCAAATACACAACAAAATGAATTTTTTAGGATCTTAATCTTTTTCCTTGCTAGACTTTTTACAGAAAGAAATATTTTAAGTTCTTTTTAATGTTTATTTTTTTTACTGCACAAAATCCAAATGCAAATAAATTCATATATTATAGTTATACCTTTGGCTGTGTTTTCACAGACAATACAGATGCACACACACACACACACACATACACACACACACAAACACACACCCCTACTTGTCAAGGTTAAGCATCATCCTGATTTCTAGCAGCTAAGATTAGTTTCCTTGATTTTGTTCTGGTGTAAATGCTTTTATTTATTTATTTTTGCTATGATGTACATCTTTACTCTGTCTGCCCTCTTTCATTTGCCTTTATATTGGAGAGATTTATGTGTGTTTTGTCTGTAATTGTAAATTGTTTATTCTCATTACTATGTGATACTCTGTTGAGTGATCAGAGCACATTCTGTTTTTCCATATTGAAATAATAGATGGAACTTCTGGTAGTTTTCATTTGAGATGTTTTGAATAATGCCGCTGTGAATGTTCTATTCATCATTGGGTGAACATATACTTGCATTTCCTGCTGGGCATTTACATGGGAAAGGAAATGATGGATCACAGAGTCTATATTTGTCAGCTCTAGTACATGCTGGCAATAGGTTTTCTAAAGGTACTTTAGCAATTTACATCACCAATAATGTACATGTGTTCAAATTGCTCTATATCTTTACTAATCCTAGTTAGGTTTTTTATTTGGCTTTTGTTTGCTTTATTTTGTTTTCAGTTCAGCCATTTTGCTAAGTGTGTAGTGGCAGCCCATTTTGGTTTTAATATATGCTTACTTGATGACTAGTAATGTAGGGCATCATTACAAATGTGTATTAACCATTTAACTGTAACCTTTTTCAGAAGTGTTTGTTCACATGTTTTATTTTTATTTTTTTTACTTTATTTTTATTTTTTTATTATTTTTTTTAATTTTTTTTATTGGTTGTTCACAACATTACAAAGCTCTTGACATATCATATTTCATACATTAGATTGAAGTGGATTATGAACTCCCAATTTTACCCCAAATGCAGATTGCAGAATCACGTCAGTTACACACCCACAATTTTACATAATGTCCTATTAGTAACTGTTATATTCTGCTACCTTTCCTATCCCCTACTATCCCCCCTCCCCTCCCCTCCCATCTTCTCTCTCTACCCCATCTATGTAATTCATTTCTCTCCTTGTTTATTTTCCCATTTCCCTCACAACCTCTTATATGTAATTTTGTATAGCAGAGAGAAAGACAAAGCACAGCTCACAAAATATATACCCCGAAGGCCCTCAATGCACCCCTTCCAGCCACACCCTACCATTTGTATTTACCACTTAATTAATCCCTGTCAGATTAATTCACTAACTGAGCTAAGGCTCTCATCACCCAATCATTTTACCTTTAAACCTTTTTGCATTGCTTCACACATGAGCTTTTGGGGACACCTAGTACTCTAAATCATAACAACATGTTCAAACATTTTCCTGCTGGGTTGTTTTTTTTCTTACTGATTTGTAGAAACCCTTAATCTAGTCTAAGTGTCACGAACTAGGGAGATATTATTAAAACATTTTCTCCATTTTGGTTTGTTTTTCCAGATGCCTAATGACATCTCTTTTTAGATAGCTCACAACAGCCAAAACAATAAAAATGGGTAAGGTGGAGTTAGTTAAAATTAGAAAGTATTGCATTTCAAAAATACTATTGAGATAATTTTAAAAATCAGCCTCAGTTGAGGATGGAGGCAAATATTTGCTGTACATATATCCAATAATGTAATAGTATCCAGAATATAAAACAAATGACAATGGCAACAGTGTTGCAATGACACTTCATAAATGACATCTTACAATAGCATGTAGCAGCATGACAAGGCACTCGACAGAGAGTTGTAAAATGTCTATTTTGCAGTAGCTGGACAATAAAGAGAAAAATGAGCATCATCATGGGCATTAATGTGCAAAGAAAACAAAATGTTCAATAAAAATTATTAATTATGCCTAGATTCTCATGTATCTTATTTATGTAGGTAATAGTTTTCAACTGATTTTCTGTTACCTTTAAAGAAGAAAATATTTTAAGAAGCATCATGAGGCAAAGCCAGAGTAAGTCTAGATGCTTCTGCTTGGTGGTTCACAGAAGGGAGATTAAAGTGACCCCAATTTTCTCAATTTTTTAAGGTTCTACAGGGCATATTCTTTAATGGTGTTAGTTGGAATAAGTAATCCCTCTGATTGAAGGAATTAAGAAAAATTATCAACCTCTATTTTGGATATAAAATTGAGACTATGTGTAAAAAATAAATCTCTACTTTTTGGCAGATATGACTCTTTACCTGATAGAATGATACATTTGTGCTCTTACAAAGTTTGTGGAGGCAGCGTAATACTAACTTGCATTGGAAGAATGAATAAACTGAGGTGCCAAAGGTGAACTGAGCTGCCAAAGCCGTAAAACCTGTTATCAGAATAAGGATTAGGAACCTTTTTTAAATAGGATTAGGACTCAAATCTTCTGTCAAACTTTCAATTATACATATAACAAATTATTTCCTTTTCATCCGATTAGAGTGAATGGAACTTTTTTGTCTATAAAAATATTCTCAAAAGTAACATAAACCAAAGGACGATTTTGATTTAATTTAAAATTTCCAAGTAGATTCTTTTTTTTTTTTCATTTCCTACTCAAAATTTCTATAGGATAGGAAGTTGACTATCTCTACCCATCAACTAAAAATTAGTTCTTTAAAATGTTTTATACAATATTTTCAATTTATGGAGCAGACTAATGATTTTTTAAATGTGGTTGTGTGGAAGTAAGTAGAACTAAGTAGACCCTGGCTGCCTTCATTTGCACAAATTCCTAATCTGACTAAGATTTTATGTGTATCTCTGGGACGTGGCTTAGACACTTAGCTTGGTATTGGTAGCTGCATGTTCTCTGCCACATGCCTGCTGCCCACACTGTTTCTCTGGGCGCCTATCAGTAGAGATTGTGCTTCCAGTCTTCTCTGGACCCATGAGCACCACTGAGTCCTCCCATGAGAGTATGCACCTGGACAAGTCAACATCTGGACACATCAGGTCTGCTGTCTCTTCAACCTTCAGTGTAACCAAGATGGAGATGGTTGCCTTGCTGTTGGCTATAGAAGGATACAATAATCCCACTTTTACCTTTTCTCCTCAACAAAAAGGAAGAGAAAAATTTGACAGTATCTGAGGCTGCCATCAATAGTAAGCATGTGATTCTATACACAGGGAAAGAATAGTTTATACAAGAGTCTCTTCTGCTGTTGTCACTAACAGAGATCCTTAATGTAGGTACTCCAATTATTCTGATTTTATGGTAAGCCGAACTAAGATATTTCTGAGAAAAAAAATACAAAGAAAATGCTTTAGGCCACCAGAATTCCTTTAGCAGTTTGTTTATTATTCAAATATGCCTACAAAAAATGCAAAATAGGAAAAAAAAAGTACAAAAATAGTGTGGTCCCAGGTATGTCTAAATTACAGTGATATTTTGTCATAGTTACTATCAATTTTTTCTTGGCCTCTGAAAAATTGTAATGGGCAACAATACTGGATATTTTTCCTAGGGGATGAGATTTGGGAGAAACAGCAGAAACTAAATGGGGTAGAAGCTACTTAGGTAGAACATATTTAAGCATCCGTGATAAACCTTGTCAATATGAATGGAGGTGTAATTGCCAGGTCAATTCATATAATTATATCCTTCATAGTCTGTACTGAGAAGTCTACATTTACACACAGCCTACAAGGAGCACTGGAGTTGGGATGAGAACAGATTTATCACAATTTCACCCCTAAGTCTTTGACTTATTCTTAACTCCCAAAGAGAAACACTGCCCTCATAACAACACATGGTTTTAACCACCACCCTATTATTATCCATATATGGATGATCACTGGAAAGACTTGAAATCAATTATTCCTCTGGATGTTCTCAACTCGGTCATTCATACAGTAAACAAACAAGCTCAGATCTGGGTGAATAGAGCATAAAATTCTCAGTTTCCCAGAGAAATGACTTCCAATTTTGACTTTGGTATCAGGATTTTGGCCATATCAAGAGACACTTTAAATAAAAACTTAGAATTTGCTTTTATATATTTTGTGAAAATAGGCATTTCTAAATATTCCTCTGGATCTTTTTCTAAAAACATTTAGCAGAAAATCTTTATTCATAGTGCCAAGTTTAGGGTATTTTAAAAAATAATTTAGCTTTCTAAAGATCTTCTTATTGACTTTGGGAACCTAAAACCTCATTGATGGCTAAGAATATCCATACCATAACCATGGTCATCCATCTATAACAGGTACATAATTATTTATGTATCTATTTATTTTTGCTAGTCTCATTCCTGACTTTATTTCATGTGCTGCATCTTGAATATTCTTTCTTATTTTTTCTACATGTTTTCATATGTCAGCCAAACAGTTACATTTTTGTAGTCTAGCAAATGGTCTAAAATACTATGTTTTAGTGAGTTTTTTGCTGATGTTAAAAGACCTCACCAGAACACTTATAAAGGAGAAAAATTTATTTGGTGGCTTATGGTTTCAGAGTTCTCAATTCATAGCAGCTGGCTCCATTCCTGATGGCCTAAGGTGAGACTGAATGTCATGGTGAAAGTATAGCGCAGGGAATCAGGTCACATGATGATCACTCAGCAGAAAAAGAGATCTCCACTTGCCAGATACAAATATACACCCCAAAGCCATGACCTGCAAAGCCCCACCTCTTCTAGCCACATCGCACCTGCCTTCAGTTAGTACTTCATTAATCCAATCAGGTGACTAAATCACCAATTGGGTTAAGACTCTCATAACCCAATGGCTTCTACTCTAAACCTTCTTGCATTGTTTCACACATTAGCTTTTGGGGGATACCTCATATCCAAACCATAAAATGCTATATGAATCAGGTTGAGGAATAAGTAAAAAAAATAAATACACAACTTCACAACTAACTACTATGCGTGATTATGAGCAATTTAATGCATCTACCTGAATATATTTTTTGTAGGTAAAATTGGAATAATACCTGATATGTTGTTTTAAGAGCCAAAATGACATAATATTTTGAATGTCAGATGTAGCCTGGCATCTATTAATTGCTTTTTAAGAAAGTTAATTATGTTTAAATTTATATTTAGTCTTAAGGATAAAATGTCAAGATACTAACTTAAAAATTAGAGTGTAACCAAAAGAGAGTAAAGACATGATATTTTGTGTAAAAATGGATATAGCAATATCATAACATGACCTCTTTTAATGAGATTATAACAAAACTTCAAAATTTGTGTGTGTGTGTGTGTGTGTGTGTGTGTGTTTGCACATATGTGCTTGAGTATGTTTGAAAAAGCAAAGACAACATAGAAAATCCAGCTTAAAATGTCAACCATGGTTACCTGTTAGGTGGATTCAAAAACAGTGGGAATTTTACACTTTAATTCAGACATTTTTTTAATTGGAAAAAATGTGGAGGGATCATTATAAATTTCATATGCTTCTTCCTGTTTTCTATTTTTCCCTATTGTCTTTGTTTTTACTTTTGATCAAAGACCTATGAGTTTCTAAACAAGGAAAATGTAGACAAGAAGGAAAGAGGTCTGGAATTCATTTTATAATACGAAAAGAACAGAGTATATTTAGAGAAAAGCTGAGATAAAGAAGGAATTATGACTGTCTTTAAGTAATATTTCACACTCACTCTATAATTCTTCAAAAAATGAAAAGCAGTCTTGGTGAAAGAAATGGCAATCGAACCAATATAGAATAAATCTCGAATGAACTGCCACTCAATGTTAACTTTAAGAAGGTATCAGATATTCTTCTTTCAGGCATGTCACAGGCAAGTGAAAATTGCTAAGGTACATCTAATTAGATTATAAAATAACATCTATACTACTGTTTTCTTTACAAAACAAGAGACATTCATCTTCTTTGATATATAAAAATTTGGTAAATGAACCAACAAACTATTCATTGTGTAACTAGTACATTCCAGGTAATATACTACACATTTGGAATAAACACATAATTAAAATTTATCCAGCTGCCCTTCAAGGACATCATGGTCCAATTAGAAAGGCATTTAAACAGGAAATTGTAATATCATAATTGTTAGAATAAAAGTGTATCCAAGACATTATGCAGGCATAGGAGAGAGAATGACAAAATCAGGGTCTGACAGGGATTTTTTCTAGTAACTATTGGTAAATTTGTCATAAAATGATTATTCAACTTTAAGTACAAATTAGTGCACAAGTAAAACTTGTGACAACTTTATTTTAACTTTGAGCATAATCTGTATATTGATATACTTCTAAACCATTATATAGACATAAGGAATATATTGCAATAGGATTCTAAGGCATTCCAATAATTCCATGAGGAGCTTAGGAATGCTTAAGAATCAAGAAAAATTAAAGACTTTTCAATCAGGTGAAAAGTTTGACTTTAGGGTGATTGAAAAGGAGGCTGTGATGAAATTCCACTTTTAAAAGATATATATTATGCAAGTGATTTCAATAGCAGGGGCGGGGGTTATTTGTCCTGATGTGAAGATGTTGCAAAGCTCATGAATTTCAAATCAATAAATTAAGAACAAAGGATTTATAGCTTAGAAGCAAATGAAAGACAAATTGTGCCAATAAAGGTCAATGCCATGGTTTACTCTTAACCAGGGATTGCTCAGTGCTACCCTCTTCTTACACTCCCCTCCAAAAAAAGGAGAAGTTCTTGGATGAATCCAAGGACATAGGTGATGAAGGTGGCAGGGGTCTGAGTATTTTGCAGACGTTATTGATAAATAGTATGAAGCACCTTCAACTGTCCATTTGTGATGTGTTTCAACATTGTGCATTGGATCCTTTCTGATTGTTTTCTATTTTGTTTGCTTTCCTCTTTTCTCCAAAGTGGCTAGTGATGGAAGAAGCATCTGCTCTAAGTGCAGCACAAGTAACTTACAATATTATATCATAACTCTGCAAAGAACCCAAATGTTTTCCATGATATTGACTATTGAGCTTACTTAATATTTTTTTCATTGAAAATGTGCCAGAAGTCATTTTAAGTCCATATTTTTAATAGAAATAAAAATAACAGACAAAGTAACCATGCTTGCTTTGTCCTGGTTTCTTGCAATTACTAAACTATCAATTCTACCAATTAGATCAGCTATCTTAGACTGTCAAAGAAAAGAAATGTTGATCAAAAGAAGGTCGATCTAGTATTCACGTACACATTATCTATATCAACACTACATCACCCTCTGTTTGCATTTTCCCTCCTTTTTCCTTCTGTAGAGTCAAATACACTGCATCCTGAGTAGGTAAAACACAAATGGTTCATCAAGGGGATTGCACTAGGACTCCTGAATTTTAGACATTCATGAAGTGGGCAAGGAACAAAGTCAGATTGCTGAGATGACTGGAATTTGATGCAAATGAATGCCAGATCAATAGGCTTTTAAACTACAGAAAAGTTAGGAGGCAGCAAGTGAAATTGAAGTAGTTCTTTGTTTGAATCACATTTCTCTGGCAATATTTTTCTCCAGTTGAAATCTTTTTGAAAACTGCTATAGAGCTCTTTTTAAGGATTAAAAAAATACAAAATATGCTTTTCAGTTCATCATATTCTTATGATGTTTGATTAATTTCTTTTCCTCAATGTAGGGTTCTGTATTCCTGTGTTGTTTTATTAGCCTGACTTTAATAGATGTCTTTGTAAAGTTTAGTATCACAAAATAAAATGTACTAATCCTGTGTATTATGATCATAATTATTGAATCAGGGACTTCAATTATTGTTATTGATAATTATGGAATCACACATTTCAGTTAACGTTTTTTCTCCTCAATGGAAGTTATTTCTTTGGCCATATTGTTTGTCTTATCACCACTACAATAATTTTTACTGTACATTGCATTAGGCCAATTTTACTTTGATTTTATTCCTTTTCTTACAAATCTTAAGTATAAAAAAATAATGATTCTGAAAAATCAAACACACTTAGCAATAATTTAGCTGTACTAGAGAAATCTGTGTCTCTCCATTTCAATATGATATCTTATAAGCACTAAAGTCAAACATTAATAGTAATGGCATACCCAAGTAGAAAGTGGAAAAGGATAAGCAAAGTTATTTTTTTTTAAAAAAATCACCCTCTAGTTAAAGCATTTACTTAGTTGGATTCTGATAAAATATAAATAACCCAAAACTTATCACCTTAGCCATTTTCAAATATACAGATAGTGGTATCCAACCCCTTTGTAATATTGTACAACCATCACCACCTCTATCTCCCTAACACTTTTCCTCTTGTAAAACTGAAATTTTATGCCCATTAAACAATGACTCCCATTCCTTCCTCTTTCTGATTTTGACTATACTAAGTGAGTGATATAAGTGAAATCAGAACAATATTTTTGTTTTTGTGCTTGGCATATTTCACTTAGCATGATGTCCTTAAGTTTCATCAATATAGTATGTCAGAATGTCCTTCCTTTTAAATACTGCATACTACTCCACTAAACATATAAATTATATTACTTATCCATACACACTTGAGTTGCTTTCATGCTTTAGCTACTGTGAATAATGCTGCTATGAATATGGCACTATACATATACACAGATCCCACTTTCAATTCTTCAGGTATACGACTGAAAGTGGAATTGTAGGATCTTATGGTAATTTAAAGTTTTTTAAAAAATATCCCCACCACCTTTGACTTAACAATTTGCATTTCTTTGCTTTATGCTGTGAAAAATTATCTTCTCTGATACATGTATTCTTAGTTTTTGGACACTTTGTTGTTTTTTCCCTCTTATCCATCTATTATTAGTTTGAAACTTATTCTTGCTTTGAAAAAAACACTTGTTAAAATCTGCTTAAATCTTTGACACATATAAAGGTTGACAATAACTGGCTTATATTTTAATTCCTAATAGGCTGATATCTTAGGAAGTATCATTTTAACCCACAAATAGCACTAGTATGGTTTATGATTTTGCCAAAATAGAGCCTTTTCCTTTTTGATTGTTAAACTTGATTGATTTTCATCAAATAATGAACCAGAGGTGTCAGGCTACCAAGAAACAAAGACCAGTTAAAAGATTCCCTTTACCCCATGAATTATAACATTAAGCAATGTAGATAGACACACAGTCAATGCTGATATTCTGTTTGTGCTACTAAAATCTATTTTTTTCTAGAATTTGGAACCCAGCAAATTGAAGAAACAGACAAAATATATTGTCCCACACCCAAAGTCAAACTCAATGGGCATGGCTGGGTGACTATTTCAAAGAAACGATGACTAATCTTAGAAGCTTTCTAGTGTTTGAAAGAGGACCAGTGATGATAATCACAAGCTTCATTTCATTATATTACAATTATGTAATAAAAACACATTTACAAAAGCAGTAACTCCTAACTTTCATATTACTTTTTCACTCTCAGCACTTCCATATATTTTATGAGAGAGCATGAACAAATGATATGCAACCTGAAGAGATTTTACTTTTGGACAAAAATTAATAACCTCAGGAAAGTTCTTCTAAAATCTGAATTTATCTAAAATATGAAACAATAAGAGAGGTAAATAGGGAGCCTACATCATGGGAACAAATTTTTACTCCTCACACCTCAGATAGAGCCCTAATATCCAGAGTATACAAAGAACTCAAAAAAATTAGACAATAAGATAACAAATAACCCAATCAATAAATGGGCCAAGGACCTGAACAGACACTTCTCAGAGGAGGACATACAATCAATCAACAAGTACAAGAAAAAATGCTCACCATCTCTAGCAGTCAGAGAAATGCAAATCAAAACCACCCTAAGATACCATCTCACTCCAGTAAGATTGGCAACCACTATGAAGTCAAACAACAACAAGCGCTGGCGAGGATGTGGGGAAAAGGGTACTCTTGTACATTGCTGGTGGGACTGCAAATTGGTGAGGCCAATTTGGAAAGCAGTATGGAGATTTCTGGGAAAGCTGGGAATGGAACCACAATTTGACCCAGCTATTGCCCTTCTTGGTCTATTCCCTGAAGACCTTAAAAGAGCGTACTACAGGGATACTGCCACATCTATGTTCATAGCAGCAGAATTCACAATAGCTAGACTGTGGAACCAACCCAGATGCCCTTCAATGGATGAATGGATTAAAAAAATGTGGCATCTATACACCATGGAGTATTACGAAGCACTAAAAAATGACAAAATCATGGAATTTGCAGGGAAATGGATGGCACTAGAGCAGATTATGCTTAGTGAAGCTAGTCAATCCCTAAAAAACAAATACCAAATGTCTTCTTTGATATAATGAGTGCAACTAAGAATAAAGCAGGGAGGAAGAGCAGGAAGAAAAGATTAACATTAAACAGAGACAGAGGTGGGAGGGAAAGGGATAGAAAAGGGGAATTGCATGGAAATGGAGGGAGACCCTCATTGTTATACAAAATTACGTATAAGAGGTTGTGAGGGGAATGGGGAAAATAAACAAGGAGAGAAATGAATTACAGTAGATGGGGTAGAGAGAGAAGATGGGAGGGGAGGGGAGGGAAGATAGTAGAGGATAAGAAAGGTAGCAGAATACAACGGTTACTAATATGGCATTATGTAAAAATGTGGATGTGTAACAGATGTGATTCTGCAATCTGTATTTGGGGTAAAAATGGGAGTTCATAACCCACTTGAATCTAATGTATGAAATATGATATGTCAAGAGCTTTGTAATGTTTTGAACAACCAATAAAAAAAAGAAATAAAATAAAATAAAATATGACTTATTAAAAATGTTTCCAGTACATAAATTCACTGAGAGTTCTTCATAGACATTATCGAAAGTTTCATCTTTTCTCCTCTATCAGACAAAGGTCACAGTGTCAGATCATGAAAACAACTTAGATCAAATCTTCCCCCACCCCCAAAAAGGAAAAAGAAAAACTATTTATTTAAAAATGTAAGCCATTATGTACATTAAACATCTGCCAAATGTTGTTGATTCATGATGAAAACTGTGTTAAGATTTGAGGACTTCAGATTATTTATTTATTTATTTTTAATTACTATGCCTGGTTCAATTCCTAGCCCAGGCAATCATTGGCAATGCAATAGTAGGTATATCAAATATTATCTCTGAGCCTTAGTGTCTACAACTGTGATAGAACTTCACATAGTTATTAAAAGTGCTTGAAGATACAGATTAAATTTAATTTGTATGTGATATATGTATTATATTTATAGGTATCCAGCTTCTAGGTGAGCTAGGTTCTTTTCCAAGAACTGAAGACGTGTGTCCCATTCAGAAAAGACAGCTATATGGGCATGAATACAATATGTTGATTCTGTCAATGAGAATACAATCTGAATACTGTGGGCCTCCTGTAAGAGACCAACTTTACCTTAGGATGGTAGAGATAATTTCATGTAGGACACATATAATTTGAGCTGAGTCTTAAAATTCGGTAAAGAACTTTCACAGTGGATTAAATATCACATGTATGTTTGGAGGCATGGGGTGGGGGAATATAGTAAGGGGTACTAAAAGCAAGTAGTGCTAAGGAAATGAGAGCCATGTATGGAAGGAGCCTAGAGTCTGTAGGAGAATGGTAGTTGATGAGACTTGGACATATTAACTAAGAACAGATTATAAAGTATCACAAAATATAAATACTTCTAGATTTGGTGTGAATACTGAGATATGGTTCTTGGTTAAAAAAAATTGTTTTCTTTTTAAAGGAACTATCTAGTTGTAGCATAACGAATAGTTTGCTGTTTTCTAGAGTGTTAGAGACAGAATGGTACACACTGTGGAAATTCACCTGTGTGGTGATAAGGTCAGGGATAGAGGACAGATATCAGTGTTTGGAACTAGATGATGGTTTAAGACCTGACTTCAATTATTATATTATATGTGTTGAGGGAAGAGCACTTAGAGAAATAGTTACCTGCTCCATTGAAACTTATTTCACATTAAAAATTTTAACATTAATATTCAACATTTAATTAACAATTCTTTCTGCCCTGTCAAACAAAATCAAAGCTCAGATACATGGTCCTGCACATCTTTATCTTTCCCCACCTCTACCTTCCTGTCATTCTCAGTTGATATCTAGGTTTCAATAATCTAGTAGCAATTCCCCCAAATGGTTGATACTATTTTTAGTCTCTGTGTCTTGCATATTCTGCTCCTATACCTAAATACCTTGATTTAACCTTCATGTGCTTATTATTGCAATTATTGTGATAATTGTAAACTTATTTAAATGCTTTATAGATGTTTTCCCTCCTCTGGCCCATGATAAGCCTATCAGAATATGTTAGTGAATAAATTAATGAATAAATGAGGTGTAAAATATTATGTTGGAGCAAATTTGAATGAAAAAGTTCTGTCTTGTGAAAGATATGTGTTTCAAGCATTCTCAAACTTGATGGGGTAATCTTCTAAATGGAGGCTCTACCCACTTATAATATCCACTTATAATCCTGCTATATAAGCCATATGATGGTGAGCTTTCATAATGCAAAATGAGTTTAAAATTTAAAAATCAGAATGCTTTATTAAAATACATCCTAATTTTTATACATTCTGTTACACACTATGTAAGTAACATTCTAAGATGCTTAACAAATTTAATTTTTTAAAAAAGCCCCAGTCTGTGTTTGGACAGTGTGAAATGTGAATATTTTAAATTAATCTTTTCTTGACATCCCTGCCCTCATCATCTTCACCCTTGTGCACAGAGGAATATTGTTTGAATACGATCAAGAAAATTAGGCCCAGAAATATCACAGTTAATGCCATTACTCTATATTAAAAAATTACCTCACCATCAAATGATTTTTTTGTTCTTTTCCTGACCACCTCAATGAATGCAGCAGGATAATGACATTCTCATTATTTTAGGAACACATTTGCATCTGTAATGAAAGAGTCCCTAAAGGGCACAGACACCATACAGGCAACGGTCTGAATTAATTAAAATTGTTTGCCTGATTAGATAGAAAATGCAAGTGTAAACTGCATATCAGGAAAAGTTTCTCTCTTTTCATCAAAACATAAGAATGTACTATTTTTAACAAAAATCATCACTGAACTTGAGAAAATGAGTTTCCATATATTGGTCTACTTAAAAAAAATCTGACTCTTAAACAGGCCAAGAAAAACGATAGTATCAACACACTATATTTTACATATTCTCCCAAATTCTTTATTTGTTTATTCATTGAGTCCAAGTGGAAAAATTCTTTGAATATTAAAGAATTAATTTTTACAGATTCTTTAAAAGAATGATCTTTTATCTTCCAGTGAAAAGAAATTATCTTCTAAAGAGTCTGTAAAAGGTAAACATATATATCTCAAAATGGAAAAAGAGGCATTTAGTATTCCTGATTAAAATTTTTAATAGAAGACTCCTCTAAAATATTAATTATTATTTTTTAAAATTAGTATGAGTTTACCAACATAAAGAACCATTGGCTTGGGGCTGGGGATGTGGCTCAAGCGGTAGCGCGCTCGCCTGGCGTGCGTGCGGCCCGGGTTCGATCCTCAGCACCACATACCAACAAAGATGTTGTGTCCGCCGAGAACTAAACAATAAATGTTAAAAATTCTCTCTCTCTCTCTCTCTCTCTCTCCACTCTCTCTAAAAAAAAAAAAAAAAAATAGAACCATTGGCTCCTTGCATAAAATATACTCCTAAATGTCAGAAAGCAATCAAACATTTCTTCTTCAATTTAAAAATACGATTTCATGTGTGCAAATCAATTCACATGAGCTATTAGTGTAGCATTTAATAGAGCCATTAAAATGTGAATTATCTTGAAATGATTGTATTTCTTTTCCAATGTTTCCTAATATAGTTTCAGTCACAAGGACAAGAAATGTTTATGAAAGATCTATTATCTTCACATACAAACTTTGATAGAGAAAAGTGTAAAATAAAAATACATGGTATATGTCCTTCTAAATGAATTCTACAAAACAAGCTCATCTTTTCTTTGATCTTCTGTTATTACAAGAAAATGGATAAAGGTGGTATGTACAATGCAGATTCAGACCCAATCTACCTTGATGTAGAGTAATACATTGCAAAGACATTGCTTAATAATTGTAGAAAAAGGTCTAGGAGGATATTGAGAAGTGCACAGATGCATTCCTCCACTGTGTGCTATGGAGCCTTCTATAAGACACACACTCCTCTCCTGCTCTCTGATTACTTTTAGTACTAATAGTCATAGAAAGGATCTGATCATATTCTAAATTGTATTTCATTACTTTAATTTTCTGCTCCATTGAAATGTTAAAATCAACAAGAACATGTGTGTGTGTGTGTATACAGATTTTTCTTTACCCTAATCTACAGATTTTTACACACACACACACACACACAATTTTTAAGTTATATCTATAATAAGTTATATCTTTCTAAATTATAAAATTCCCAGCAAAATAATTCAAACATATTGAAAAAACTTGTCAAAAATAAAAGTTTTGAGTATAGTTTTCTCTGGTATTGTAGCAGATAATTTACGAACTATTTTCCCAACTAAATTATTTTAATGCTATGTAAAGACACAGTTTATTTATTTTTTTATTGTTGGTTGTTCAAAACATTACATAGTTCTTGATATATCATATTTCACACTTTGATTCAAGTGGGTTATGAACTCCCATTTTTACCCCGTATACACCTTGCAGAATCACATCAGTTACACTTCCATTGATTTACATATTGACATACTAGTGTCTGTTGTATTCTGCTGCCTTTCCTATCCTCTACTATCCCCCCTCCCCTCTCCTCCCCTCCCCTCTTCTCTCTCTACCCCCTCTACTGTAATTCATTCCTCCCCATTGTATTATTTTTCCCTTTCCCCTCACTTCCTCTTGTATGTAATTTTGTATAACCCTGAGGGTCTCCTTCCATTTCCATGCAATTTCCCTTCTCTCTCCCTTTCGCTCCCACCTCTCATCCTTGTTTAATGTTGGTCTTCTTCTCGTGCTCTTCTTCCCTAGTCTGTTCTTAGTTACTCTCCTTATATCAAAGAAGACATTTGGCATTTGTTTTTTAGGGCTTGGCTAGCTTCACTTAGCATAATCTGCTCTAATGCCATCCATTTCCCTCCAAATTCTATGATTTTGTCATTTTTTAATGCAGAGTAATACTCCATTGTGTATAAATGCCACATTTTTTTTATCCATTCGTCTATTGAAGGGCATCTAGGTTGCTTCCACAGTCTTGCTATTGTGAATTGTGCTGCTATGAACATCAATGTAGCAGTGTCCCTGTAGCATGCTCTTTTTAGGTCTTTAGGGAATAGACCGAGAAGGGGAATAGCTGGGTCAAATGGTGGTTCCATTCCCAGCTTTCCAAGAAATCTCCATACTGCTTTCCAAATTGGCTGCACCAATTTGCAGTCCCACCAACAATGTACAAGTGTACCCTTTTCCCCACATCCTCGCCAACACTTGTTGTTGTTTGACTTCATAATGGCTGCCAATCTTACTGGAGTGAGATGGTATCTTAGGGTGGTTTTAATTTGCATTTCTCTGACAGTTTAAAAACGGTTGCATAGGGGTGGAGTTGTAGCTCAGTGGAAGAGTGCTTGCCCAGAATGTGTGAGGCACTGGGTTCAATCCTCATCA
Organism: Ictidomys tridecemlineatus; assembly: GCF_052094955.1. Lineage (NCBI taxonomy): Eukaryota > Metazoa > Chordata > Mammalia > Rodentia > Sciuridae > Ictidomys > Ictidomys tridecemlineatus. The sequence goes on from NC_135479.1 coordinate 120,664,014, forward strand.
CCACATTAAAAAAAAAAAATTGCATAACTAAATATCTAATGTTTTTCCCTCATTGCTGCACAGGGACTTCAGTGGCAGATACATGGGAGGGGTGGTGCTAATAACATTAAGATATATTGTGAAGGAGATAATTGTCTGGGACAGAGGGGACTTGAACAAATATAAATAAATATAGAATAAAAAAGTGCCATTTGATATTCAGGTAAAATGTTAGATGTGTTCATGAAGAGGAGAAGTTTAAGCCCAACAGGCATGCAAAGGTGTCTCACTGGCGTGATGTTGTTTGTAGTACAAAATATTAGACATGAATAGGTAACTTCAAGTGAAGAAGATCCATTTAACTGTTGTACAGACTTGGCAAGATTTGGAAGAGTATTTAGTCCAATAAGTTTCAGCATCAGATGCAGAAAAGAATAGAAAGATGAAGATTGTAGAGAAGGGCAATCAATGCCACTCCAAAATTCTGTATGTGGTCTGTGGGAAACTAAGGGTAGTTAAGTAGCATATTATTATCAATGGAATTATGCTTCAGAGACTATAATGTATCAGCAAATTACCATATCAGTTGGAAGGGGTGACATTAGGGAAGGACTGAGTTTAGCAGGTTGTTATAAAATTCTGTGTAAGCTATTATCGAAGACAGAGGAGAATAAGAAGCCAGACATCATGCAAAGTCAAAATATTGTGCTGACATTAATATTGACACAGTAACTAGCGCTTATTAAACTGTTATTATGCATCCAGTGCTGAGAAAAGCACTTCGCATGGATTATTTTACTTAATCATCACTAAACTATACTCATTCATAGTAATATGATATACATTTGCAGAAGAGGAAATAGAAGTTCTTAGAAGTTAAGTAACTTGCCCAAGATCTCACAACCCAGTATTAAGAGGAGCCATGATTTGAGTCCAAACTTCCACACCTGCATTCTTAACTGCAAATTTGATAATCTATTGTTCTGGGGCATAAGAAAAAACACTCAAGGATGACTGAAATCCGAGTCTGGGAGACTGAAAGGAGAGCTGTGACATCAAAAGATACTCTGATATTGATAAGAGAATTTCTTTTTTTTTTTAATTTTTTTTATTGTTGGTTGTTCAAAACATTACATCTTTTTTGATAAATCATATTTCACGGTTTGATTCAAAAGGGTTATGAACTCCCATTTTTACCCCGTATCCTCTACTATCCCCCCTCCCCCTCCCCTCCTTGGCTAGCTTCACTTAGCATAATCTGCTCTAATGCCACTGCTACATCGATGTTCATAGCAGCACAATTCACGATAGCAAGATTGTGGAAGCAACCTAGATGCCCTTCAATAGATGAATGGATTAAAAAAATGTGGCATTTATACACAATGGAGTATTACTCTGCATTAAGAAATGACAAAATCATAGAATTTGGAGGGAAATGGATGGCATAAGAGAATTTCTTTTTGATAGTCTTTGGGTGATGCAGGCCTAGTTTCTTAATGTAGGCCTAGTTTGTCTGATTTAACCTTGTGTCTGAGGAATGAACCCAAGCTTCAGGCCTAATAACCACCTGTATGTCAGCCCTCAAAAAATGTGACTATAGTTCATGTTCATCTACCAAGAGGGAAGTGGCGTGATTCCAACACAGAGGTGAAGGAAAACACTCTCTGGTGTTAGAAAACTTTAGCAAAGTTATTTGGCTAATAATTGATTTAAAAAAAAAAACTTTGTCAGATTCCAACTGCTTTTCAGAACAAATAATTTTACCAATCTGCTAATTGAATCTTCAATCACACCTTGTCTCCAAAAGAATATCTGAAGGGCACCCCTAAAAATAAAAATAAACATTATGGCTCTATTGTTAATAATTACATTTAGTGTTAATGGATGTCTGCATAGCTCTTTTGCACTCTGCATGTATTTTCAAACTCATGTTATTTCTAGACATGACTTTTTGCATCTCTGTTTTACAAATGATCTGGTAAAATCTGGTGTCCTACGCCATCTTCTCGCGGCTCTTTCTCGATGACTTTGTCTGTGGAGCACAGCCTCTTCCTTACCAAGCCTTCCTGGTTTCAGTAACACAGCACCCTCTTTCTCTTCCATCTCATTATTTCATTCTTAGTGCTCTCCATTTATACCTCCTTTAATAAATCCTTCCCATGAAGCCCATCCTTTTTTGTTACTCTTCTGTTTCATGTTGAAATGGCCCATTTAGGTCAATAAGTTCTCCTCCAACTAAGAAGTCCCCAATTTTTTTTTTCTGGAGACTGGATAAAATTTCTGGCCAAATTTCTATTTCAGATTCCAAGATGTGGCTTAGTGCACATTTTATTCTCAGCTGTTGCTGGGTTCCTATCTTCACTAGTAGTATTAATTTCCTCATAGTAATTGTAAAGCAATTGTAAAGCCACCTTCCCTGTGACCTTCTCCATGAGCTTCTCTATCTAGTAAGTTGCCTGCTGCTTTCAGTTGTATCTCCCCAAATATCCTTCATGTGATAAGAAAAAGATAATAATGATAAAGACACTATCAACTACACTCATCCAAACCATAATTATGGATTATTTATTTTATGTTAAAACTGTCCTGAGCATTTCTGCATACTGTGCCATTTAATCCTCACAAGGACTTTAAAGTAGTTGAAGTGAAGAAATTGGGGAATTTCTGAGAACACTTTCCCTTGATCACACAACGAGGAAAAACCAGATTTGTAACTCAAACTCAGATGTGACTAATTCCTGCCCTGAAACCTCTCTTCTGCTGCCTCATCTTTTCCATTCTGCTCTGATACATAATTTGCCTGCATCACCTCTTCTCTGAACTAGTGCAAAGCCCTCTCTACCTTTATCTTCGAGCCCATCCCCAACTGTTATTTGCAATGCATTTATCTTCATAAAAGCTAGTTGAATTACAGTAAGCCTTTGTCAGAAATAATTCCTAGGGCCCCAAAATTAAAAATAAGATAAAATAAGAGCTTGTTTGTAGTGTAGCCAAAGCCTCTTAGGTTGTATACCCAACCTGTACTCCTAGTAGCTCAATTTGCTAGGTATTCAACACACGTTTATGTAGCTTTTTCTATGTGCAAGACCTGAGTCCTTTACAGTTAGTAATACAATTAATCCTCAATCCATGATGGAGATACTGTTTTCTCCATGTTACAATTTTAAGCATTGAGCCCCCAAAAAATGTAAGGTCAAAGTCAGTAGTGGGGCCCCAAGGCATCAGATTCCTGCCAATCTTGTACCAGGGCTCAGAATCTTAGCCCTTGGGCCATGCTGTCTCTTCATCATTTGTATACAGAATTATAAGTTAGAAAGTGTGTCTTTCTTCTCAAATAGAGTTTAGATTCCTGAAGGTATTTATCTTCACATACTCCTTATGCACCTTGCAACACTACAGAATCTAGCACACATAGACTTTCCTATTTTACATAAGGTCATTCAGTTAACAATTGCTTATTGAATGTCAGCAACTAAGGTAGACGTTAGAGACCCTACTCTTGAATAATATAGAACACTTGTGCTTATGAAAACATATCCAGTTTTTAAGTGAGGTTATAATAGCAATGACTATATAAATTACCATAAAAAAGATATCATTATAGAGTTGGGGAAAGTGGTAGAATTTAAACAGGTGGAATAAAGTCATATTTATTCTGTAACTGAATACAACAGGGAGACACCTGTTGATCCTAAGATACGTCCTTTCTAGTCAAAGGGGAGTAAGTCTGACATTTTGATATGCTTAAAAATAGCAAAACTAAATGTGGCAAACGTTTGTGAATGAGGGAGAGCATTGTATAATAAGTCAAAAATCTCCAGCTAGGCAAGATGGGATTGTTTAAGGTCTTATAGGTCAGGGTAAAGAGGATTAAATCTATTCAAGGTTTGGTAAGAAGTTATTGGAAAATTTAAACGGAAGAAAAATAACCTCATGTACAATTTTTAAAAAATTGCTTTGTTGATCATATGGAAAAACGGATTATTGTGTTCAAAAGCCATCATGAATGGTCTAAATAAAGTATTAAAGACTTTTCTTGTGAAAGGTCAGAAGCTAACTATTTTAGGCTTCATGTCCATACAAATCTTGGTCGAGGCTATGCAATTCTGTCATTGTAGAAAAAAAAATCCACAAAAAATAAATGAATGCACTTGGCTGAATTCTAATAAAACTTTATTTATAGACAAGAAAAATTGAATTCCATATTATTATTACATGCCATTTAGTATTATTCTTTATTTTGCTAGACATTTAAAAATGTGAAAGCATTCTTACCTAGAGCCCATATGAAAGCAAGCAATATGTAGGATTTGGACCATAGATACAAATTTGTTAACCTTTCATCTAGATGAGCAACTGTGATAACTTTAATAGGTTCACAGAGAAAAGGGAATCAAGTCATTTGCCAATATGGAAAAGAGTCAGAGGCTGGGGCATAGCTCAGAGTACAGTACAGTACTTGCCTTGCATGCACAAGATCCTGGGCTTGATACCCAGCCATTGCAAAACAGTCTAAACAAAGAGCAATATGAGAAAGACATGAGAGCTTAGGGAAGGATGGGGAAAAGTGGGAAATTATATTTGGGATAGGCTGTAATATAACCCAACTTTTTAAAAAAAGTTACTAAAACATATTTAGTTCTCCTTTAAATAAAAAAAATTAAAATTTTACAGTATTCAGAATTTCAAATTCTTATAAAACAAATGTTTTTCATCAAAACTAGTACTTCCACTTATTAGAACAGTTATCTTTAATTGGAAATATTTCTTCCTAAAACTTTTGCCTTTTGTTTCCAGCTCTTCCTTTTGCGATTATGCAGACTATTATCTCTTCCTCTTGAGAGTGTTCAAAATGTAGAAGGATCTATTTTCTCTCTCTCCCAGTTTCCAGAATAAGCCCGTCTTCAAGCTTTCTTTATTATATATGCTTTGACCCAGTAGACCGTTCCTATATATATATATATATTTTTTTATTTCTAATGTCCTCACAATTAATGTAAAATGTCCCTCTGTCTTAAGTATAAGCATCACTTACATTTGATGACAAGGGTAATGAAAGCCTTCAAGCAAATTAATGTATGTCATTATGCATAAAATTTAGCCTAATCTGAATGAAGAATCAGAGGCATAGAGTATAGAGGGTTAATAATCATGTAGTCTGACAAAAGTCCTTCTTAACCTTTTCAAGTCACCTCCACAGCAGCCTTCCAGTCCAGCCGGAATTCCTTACAAATAAGGCCAAATCACTATAACCACAAGCTTTAAGTCAAAATACTACCAATGACATCCATGGAGCTGGTTCAATCCATAAATCTCATCTCTGCCTAGAGAAGAGTCAGAGATTATTTCTCCCCTTGGATAAAGCATTACTTCATCCAAATGAATCAAACACAAGAGGCATAAAACTCCTTTTATCTCCTTCACGCCTTGCTTTTTTTTTTTTATTGCATACTTTATGGCTGGGGCTCTGCTTTCCCTTTTTTGTTGTTTTGGATATAAAAATATGCTCTGAAGATGATCAAAAAATATAGGCAAACTTCTCTTTACAAGCTTGATTCTAGACACTGCATTTGAAAAGAAAAATCCCAAAAATAAACAAGTAGGACTGACTTTTTGAGTCCTACAGATAGAATCCTAATGAATGGTGTAGAATCTCCTTCCCTTGGAGGCAGGAGTCGTTAGGAAGACAACACACATTTGTTGATTTACCACTCATAAAAAAAATGATGATTATTATTTGATTTTCCCCAAGAATAGCTTCTTTTACATTTAACTTCTCAAACCCAGTACCTTCTTAGCCCAATTCCATACTATCGTCCACTTATGAAAGGTATGGTGATTATTGGCCAACATATAAATAGGTTTTCGTTAATCTTCAAGGGCTTCCATGAAAAAATACCACAGATCAGGGAACGTAAGCAACAAACTTTTCTTTCTCAAAATTGTAGGTTGACAATTGAAGAAGAAAGTGTTGGCATGTTTAGTTTCTCATGAGGCCTGTGCCCTTGGCTTACTGAAGGTCATCTTCTCACTGTCTTCATGTAACCTTTCCTGTATGTGTACATCCCTGGTGTCTCTCTTTCTCTTCTTATAAAGATGCCAGTTATATTGTATTGGGGCCCACTCTGATAACATCCCTTAACTTTAATTACCTCCTGAAAGCCTTATCTCCAAATATAACTTCATTGAAAGTTAGGGCTTCAACATAAAAATTTGTATGTGGTTGGGGGAACACAATCCAATCTGTAATGACATCAAATAACATGGAAAGCACATGTGCCAAAAAAAGAAGCTATTATTTTACTTTCATTTAAAAAAAAATAGAATAGAAGCTTTTCCCTGTGAGAGTTTTAAAGTAAGTACAGCTTAGTTAGGAAGACAGAAACCACTCTAGGTCTTTCAAATAATATAATACTCAGCTCTGTACCATACATTTTAGAAGAGCTGAAAAGTCAAGAGAAGACAGGGAGAAAATCTAGGCATTAGAAACAAAAGAAATTAGCCACAGTCTTTACAGAAGGAAGAATGCAGAAAAGAGGTAGTTACCATAAGTATATCCATACATCAGGAATCAGAATTATATTACTGGAGGGGCTAGGACAAACCCAGCTTCAGTAGGGCTTTCTCCTGGCTCAAGAAATGTAATCATGTCCTGCTTTGTCTTCTCAACCCTAAGCATTTCTCTGTTTTCTTCAACATGATTCTTGGTCCAGCTCTACTCCTTTGGATTAGAATTGGCAGCCAGAGCTTCTTCACTTTCTCTTGTTCTTATCCAATGGAAAACATGAGAACATTCTTCTCCCCGTCATTAAAAAGTAGCAAAAAGATTTCATTTAGAGAAAAACAGTTTAAATCAGGTACCCAATCTTGAACCGATCACTATAACAAAAAACTGAAGTGGTTTCAATGAGTGACTTGGGCCACTTTGGCCTATCTCTGAGACTTGAGGTGGGTCAACTCCACTCAAAGTGCATGCCTGCATTCAAGAAAAGAAATGACAAGGGACCGTGACAGTGTTTCCTTTTAATAAAGGAAAAAAAAAAACAAAACATCTGGACTGATATTATATCTGATGATGTAATGGCCAAACTTACTTCCCAATTTCAGTCAAGTATTTGAAAATAAAACCCTTTTTGCTTGGTTGAAAATGTTTCCTAGACTTGAATGCTTCTATAGTTTATCATCTTAAAGTTTTATATGAGAATCCAGTCTTTCTTTATACCCAGAATAAATTTCACAACTTTGGTATTTAAAATCTCCATAATCTGCTCCCAATCTACCTTTTCAAGTTTAACTCCTATCACTCTCAATTATACACCTATATTTATCTACACCTTCAATAAATGCACCCCTTTTATATACCTTTTAGCTAAATTACAATCCTCTTAGAACTTCCTTAATTCCGTGAGCAAAATATAATATGCTTTGTTCTGAAGTTCTGAAAACCTGTCCTAATAACTCTTACAGCACTTTCTATAGGATGTGTTTTACCATTACTGAATGCAGCTGCTCCCTACTGAAATGTAGATTCTCAGATGTCCAGAACATTCAAAGCTAACTCAACTGTACAGTACCTAGGCCTCCATTCCAGAGCTCAGAAAGAGAACTAATAGTTATGCTAATGGAATTAGGCAAATTAGAAATAAAAATGCTAAAACAGCTTTTTATCTAGTTATTTTATGTCTATCTCTCAAGTAAAGGAAGAAGTATAAAACCATATGAGAAATCTCATCATCAGAAGTACCTACTTTTGTAAAAGTAATTAATATATAATAGATAAAAGGGAACACGTAGTACATGATATATTAATAAGCACTCTGTGTTTTTCTATTTCCAAGATTCAGCTATTTTTATCAGCATTTTCAAATATTTGATTAATATTTTTATCTCTTTTCATTTCCCCATACAGAAAAACATGATGTTTTTAAGGATTTTTTATATGTTTGTTACCTACTCTTCAATTAATCTTTTCATAATAAATTATGCATTCTGGTTATTACTTTTATCATTTTGGGAAATATGATGCATGACATACTTTCACTTTTGTACATAAATACAGTAGAAAATTAACTTGTATTACAAGACAGTTTTTTATGTTACTTATAGGTAATTTTCTACAATAAAACTTAAACAAAATTACTATTAAATTCTATGTGCTAGGGTGGTTCCAAAGTTCTTTGGAAAGTTTTAAATTTATTATTTTCTGTAATTTTATAATTTAAAAAGCACAAATGTTGCATCAGATAATAGGTAAAGCAAAGAAGCAGCATATTTACACATAAACATTGAGGCCTGCTGAATTTTCTTTGGAGATAGAATAGAGAGAGTTCTGGCCCACTGTGTTTTACTATGAAATTTTTGTGATGATGGAAATGCCCATGTCAGTATTGTCCTATATGGAGAACAGTTGCTGAATGTGGCTACATTCACTTAAAATGTGAAAAATTATCTTTTTCACTTAAAATGATTTAATGCTAATTAATTTAAATTTTAATGACAATGTGTGGCATGTGAGTCCCCACTCCCCCTTGGACAATACAGGTCTAGGGAATGACATGCAGAAGAGGCAGGTGAGCACAGTACTTAGAGAACTCTGCAGCATATGGCAGCTCAGGCCACTGGGCAGCTGGAGTTCAGATGAGGAGCAGAGAATGGGAGGATCTCAAACACAAATTTTCACTGGTTCATGATTGTCTTGAAAATCCCCTTCTCATCTTCAGAGATATTTTAGTGTGGAGGAACCAACTAGAAGAGTTCTGGAGGTGGTTTAATCAGTTTCTCCCAAATTTGTTCATTCTGCACTTGGCAAAAACTTATTTAAGAACTACACAAAAACTAGAAAATTCGACTACTGATGTAAACACCTAAATGAATGTACTACTGCAAAAACATTATCCATAAAAGTGACAGTGAAGAAATTTCATTATTCACATATCAACCTAGTATGGCAATGAAAAGAGATACAACTAAATCTAAAGCATTCTTTAGATTTACAAATGGGTTATTATTTTTTTCAGTAAAAAACGAGTCTTTAAAGGAAGAGAACAACTGACATGAAAAAAAAGAACATTTTTTTTTTCTCTTTTCAGCAAGCAGGCATGCCCACATCTATGTGTACTACTCCGGAAAACTAAAGGAATATTTTTAGATATATATTTTCTATTTTGACTTGGGTTTTACAGTTATAAATGTAATTATTAATATAATAACAAACTATGTATATCTATGTATATAGCATATAAATAATATAATTATACTATATATTATTATACATATGATATACAACATATATTATCATATACAGTATTAATATTTGAGATTATATTATATATAAATTTTTGCTAGTTATCAAAATAATTGTTGACAAAATGATTTCAACATCAGTGATAAATGTTACTTTTACATATTCTATACCTCATCTATACAAAGTATTATCTGCTGGAAGTATAGTTCAGTGATAGAGCACTTTCCTATCATCCATGAGTCACTGTTTTGATCTCCAGCATGGCAAAAAAAAAAAGTGAGAATTTTAGGACAAGGTAAATGTCAATTACTCATTACTGTAGTATTCCCACTAGTTCAATGATATGATATGAATGTCACCAATTACCATTTGCTGATACCCATCATAATGAGAACCTGTTAAGTTAATGATAAGACAGGTGTTCATCATTTAAGGGACTCCTGAGGAGACTGCTCACTTAGCCATTAATAACATTTCTGAGACATTTTCCATTTAGGGATTCCATAAAGACTTGATTTCACTAGCATCTGGATCATAATGAGAAAAATAAACAAAAAGATAAGTTAAATTAATTCTGGTATTTTATAAAATAAAATTTAAAAGAAATCCAGTTAGGTCCGGATAATTAAAGTCTTTTGCAGTTAAGATTTCTAAAAAACTCCTAAGAACCAAATAACAGGCAAGAGTCCTTTAGACTTACAAATGGTTATTATTTTTTTCAGCAATTAAGCCGCTTAATTAAAGTTCAATTTTGCTGAATATATACCTACAGGACACTATTAAGGTGCAGCAGAGAGAAATAAAATGCACTTGTTTTCTAGAACTTTTGAAACAAAGTCACACAGTTTTAAAGATTTAAACAACAGAATTTTGTTATCTCTCACTTCTAGAAGCCAGAAATCCAAGATCAAGATGTCATGCATGGTTGGTTTTCTTTTAAATCTCTACACAACCATCTCCTGTATCTTCACATCATCTTCTCCTGTATATGTCTATGCTTTAATGCCCTCTTATTATAACAGCATAAATCATACTGAATTAGGGCCCAACCTAATGAACTTATTTTAATTTAGTTACTTTTGGAAAGACTTAATTTACAAATACTATCACATTCTTAAGAGTAAAGGGTTATTACTTCACTACAGGAATTTTAGGGAATATAATTCAGTCCATAACAATTAGTACAACTTCAAAGTATACACTTATTAAAGATAGTAAGTATAGATTTAAAATGTAAATAATTTTAAGTTTTTAAAAGATCTCAAAATAATATAAGATATAATAAATTTAACTGGAAGGATTATTTCAGCTGAAGTTTGGAGAAAAGCATCCATGGCTTTAGGGAAAACATTGAATTTACTTGAGTTAATGGAAAAGAGTTAGGAAATTAAACTAGTATAGTCAAATAACATTGATAATCATGGAGCTAGAAGAATGCATAATTATTAAAGGAAGAAGAATAAGTTCTCTGGGTCTGGGTCAGTTCCTAGAAGAAATTGGCAATACATTTCCAGTTGTAGATTCCATGGGGAGAATAAACCATGCCTATAGTGAAAAGTCCCACTCACTAGGAGTTCAGGGAAAATCATCTCTTTAGAGAAGTCCTGTTTTAGGAAATCAGAAAGATGAAAACAGAGAAGGAATCAAAAGGAAAAATATACAGACAGAAAGCAACGGTACAATAATAGCAAATGAATTTTAAAAACCATTGTGTAGATAAGAGGCCCTACAGGGTATTGGGGAACTTGGGGGATTTTCTTCAAAAGACTAGACCAGAAACCTCACCCCATATGCAGTTAGATGAGAACAGAATCACCAGGTAACGAAACAGGTACCCCTGTTCCTGACCTACAAGTTAGACCAGACAGCTGAAGAAAAGTATCATATCAGCCACACAGGAACTTAGTGTAATTTACTATTGAACTATAAGAGGAAAATATTCATGGCATCTTTATATATAATTTGAAGATAGAAATGCCTTCCTAAAGACAAAACTATAAACAGACATAGTGAAGAAATGACCAATAAACGTTGACAATTTCAAATCATAAAATGAAAAGAGACATAGTAAATGGATCAAGGACCAATTAAGATGTAAAGTGAAAATGAACCACATTAGAAGGATAGAGAAAAATCACAAATAAGCAATTAAGAAAAAAAATCAGTAGTCAATAACTACAAACAATAAAAAACAATGAAATAAATTCAGATTAACAAGAATAGTAACATTAAGAGTTTTGGGGCTTTCTTTTGGGTAAAAATATTGACTCAAAACAACTACATAGTTTGAAGTTAGGTAGAAATACATTTTTCAGAGGCAGGTACTAAAATATTACTAGGAGATTTACTGCATTTTCTTATTTAGCCCTCATCATAACCTTTTGACTCACATGGTGTAGCACCCCATTTTATAAATAAGGAAACTGAGTCCAGAGACCTTTTAAGTCATGAAACATAAAATACTTAGTAATAGCTGAACGTAAACTAGATCACATGTTTATTATTAGATCTCACAATCACTGTTCTTTTTCCAGTGCTACACAGTATTCCTGTAGTACAGGAGGATCATTAGAGATATTAAATTTAAGAATCAACATGGTAAAAACATTAAGAAAAATAATTGGGGTATTAAATAATAAGAATTTGTGTATACAAAGGTTATCTAGAGAAAAATATATATATTACAGGTTTTTGTATATTGGTTCTAAACTTTGTAATCTCTGCTAAACCTGCAGCATAAATGTTAAACTTTCTATCATGGTATCACTATTTATGCCTTGTGCCTGATGCCTGAATTGTTCAGTAGCTATCCCATCCCACAACAAACACCACCCCTTTCCATTTCAATTTGCATCATACCAACAAGAAACTTATAGCGACAGTATCTGAGAAACCAGCTTGAGGCCAATACAGGGTGGATTTAAATTGCCAACCCCCTGGGATCATTCCTCCCTTCTCACTGTGCCCTAAGCAAGGATTTGGGTTGCTCATCCATAGGCAAGACTAGAGTGAAACCTCAATAAGCAGGGAACTACTAAAATCTGCATTAAATCATCCCCAGGAAAACTGGAAGACAGCATAAGCAAGTATCTTGTCCCTTAAAATAGCTGAAGTCCCAAAAACATCTGGTTCCACATTGAAAAAGCACAACTAGTTTTCTTTATTTGTTTTTAAAGTGTTCCTTTCAATTACAGAAGTAATTCCAAATGGAGACAACAAAATAGTACTTGGATAGTTTTGGAAACACACCACTGTAATACACTGCTTTCCTAGCCCTGATATAACTTAGTATGCTTGAAAAAAATGTGTATTTTTTTCTTTATACTCAAAGTTGTATATTATTCTTTGAACATCCATAAATAGGGCATGGAATTTTAAAAGCTGAACAATATTAAAACAAATCAATATGCTGTTCGTACATGGTATAAAAGGGAATTTTTAGAAATTCCTAGTTTTCAGATCACTGAAAACATAGCGATCCTGAAAATTAAATGGAGTACATATTCCACAGTGACTCAACAGGCAATTCTTAGGGTACAAATACAGCTCTACTTTAGCATTGAGGGTTTTTGTAATAAACCAACATAAAAGTAAAGAACAAGAGATGAATACTTTTAGAAATGGAATTTCTTTTGGAGAAGTTCCAGATTATTTTTATTATTGTATTGGATTTCCAAGAAACAATAGATCACCATTTTTATGCTCATTCTCTAGGTAAAACAAGATTTGAATTTAGTTTTGTCATATTATCACAACTTTTGAGCTTCCCGTCAAAATATGTCCTTCTTGAATCAGGTAAAGTTGAACATTTCAGTACAACAACTATGGATTTCCCTGAAGGAGGTAAGCAACACATGGTAGTGGCCCCTTATTTTTCTGTTTTTTTTTCCCCCCATGGAAAGTGTGTAGGAAGATGTAGCTGTAAATGATGTATTCATTAGAACATACAAGTTTCCTATAATATTTTAAGAGTTACACCAAGCACACAAAGGTATGTCTACATAACCTTCTACTTTGATAAGCTCTGATCACTCTATTTCTCATATACGCAGACACACATGTCAAATTTGGGGGATTTTCTTTATACTTATCATATTATACTAAATAAGGATCTCTTCCCACTTTTGAAAAGATGGCAAATCATTTCACCTTGCTTGGTAATTTTCTTGTCAGAGTAAATTTCACTCAGTATATTGAATTCAACAGACTGCTATAGTTATTTTGTCTAAAACACAAAGCCCTAGTGTTTCGGGCTTTACTAGCCTTCCTGATTTCATCTTGAAAGAAATTCTGCAGGCACATGCTGCCTCCAAACTACATTGCCTCTTCAGTTAAAAGCATTCTAAGTCTTCACTGAAAATCTATGGAAACCTCAACATTAATTTCTCAATACATCTATTTCTTTTCTATTTTTGAATGATTCATTTCCTGACTCTTAAAAACATTGACATATTACAAGAAGTTTGGTTGGGAGATTGAAGTGCCAGTTACATGCAATTTATGACACTTACCACCAAAGCTAGGTGTGACCCATTTTCATTGAAAAACAACTCAGAGATGCTTATTGAGCACTTCTCCATGGGGAGAAATACAGGTTAGGTGTTAGATACAATGTAAAGAAATTTAAGTCAGACTCTTTGGCCTGAAGAATTTAAAACCTCCTGAAAATTAGATAAATTTTATTCCAAAGCTGATCAAAGATGCTAACACTAACACTCAACATGACCTTATTAGGATGCCAAAAGGTGGTTATATGCAAAGTACCTCTGATTGGCCAGCTTTAGCTGAAGAAGACTCAGCACAGGGACCTGTAACAGCAGAGAGATTAAACATGGCTAATCGACCTAAACCATTTCCTTAAGAGGGTACAATATTGAAGGGTTTCTCTTGACTAAAGTTTGTCTAGGACTTGAAGGAGGGAATATAATTGCTTCATGTCTTTGAAGTAAAACCAATTGTTTTTCTAATTTCATAGGTATTTGGGGGCAAACATAAGGAGATATTTGTTATTAAACTTAGTCTTTGAAGAACAATAGAAATCTTCAGGAATTTTTCCCTTTCAAGATATTTAACTGGACAGCAAAGTGGAGAAAGCTTATCCAATTCAAACATGGTCTTAACTGAATCCATATGTAAATTTGCAGAGCAATAATGCATGCTAAGGCAACCAGGGACATTTATAACCCAAAGAGAAAATGGTCCCACTCATCGACATTACAATCTTATAGAGAAGGTCACTTAATCACACGGTAATATCCATGACCTTCAGGAAACAAAAGGAATCAGTGTCGGCCTCATGGATATTAATGTGGTTTTAAAAACCAAAAATAAAAGATGAAGTTGCTTAGAATGTATTTATTATATCTACAAAAATAAAGACTGGTTTATATATATATTTATCACATTTGGAATAAGAATGATATTATTTAAATCCACATGTCTTGTTTAGTAACATCTATACTTTATCTTGGCTGTTTTTATTTCATATTCAACAAGGCATTTTATAACAGTAATATATATTATGTGCTTTCCAACTATAAAGCATTACAATAGCTGACACTGCACATTGCATCCAAATCCTCTAATAGCTTCAAATTTTTTCCATAAACTCACCTTCCCCTCAGTAGAAATGATCCCCAGTGTAGCTCTCTCCAGCAACAGGATTTACATCAGACAAATCAAATTCCCTGGAGAAAGGAATGAAGAACATTTGCTATAGTATAGCAATTTCAGATTTCTCTAGCTCCTTAAAGAAATCTATTTTATTCTTACCTCCACAAGTCTATCGATTATAAATTCTACATTTAATCCACCTTATATAACCAATATGTAGTTATATGAGATTACACACTGATTTGTGTTAATGCATGTATCACTGTTGTTATTATCATTATCATTGATCAGGAAAAAGATTGAGAGGCCAAGAGGAACAGGTGGGCAGAAAGAAAGTATTACTAGAATTTATTCTCAACATTTCTGTTAAATTCCTTTTTAAAAACTTAGGTTATCTCTTATATGCCATCTAATTTACAACTACACAAAAGACTATTAACTGGGACAGTTATTAACAACTTTGGCCCACATCAATTTTTTGACCTTCACAAAGACTGTGTCTGGGGAAATCTAATGATGGGTAGCCAATACAACACTTTATAGATTTATCCATTGAGAAATATAACACATGAAATGCACAGTCAATCCAGAAAATATGTAGACATCATCAAAATCCACACCTTGCCAGGCACAGCAGCACATGCCTGTAATCCCAGCAGCTTGGGAGGCTGAGACAGGAGAATTTTGAGTTCAAAGCCAGCCTCAGCAATTGTGGGGTGCTAAGCAACTCAGTGAGACCCTGTCTCTAAATAAAATATAAAATAGGGCTGGGGATGTGGCTCAGTGATGGAGTGCCCCTGAGTTCAATCTCTAGTACCCCCACGAAAGCCACCTCTACCAATTAATGACATGGACACTTATACAATCAATATTCCCTGGCCATCTTCACAATCAATCTCATGTTATTCTCTTGGAGTGACTTTGTAGTCAACAGATTTGTACATAAAGACAATTGAAATAACTGGACCACCTGTTCTAACATTTAACTATTTAAATCACAAATAGGAAATTGGCATTTTAAGCACTTTTCAGTCAAATTTATTTTCCAGAGCCTTGATATAAAATAAGAAAAATAAGCAAGACTTGTTAATATGCAAACTTATCATTTCAATAAGGTTTTCACAAATGAAAGCTATCCAGTGAGGAACTATAGTAATTCAGTAAGAGTCAAGGAGAACTGCAATCAGAAACATTTAAGTAAGAGAGTGTTTTAATTTTACTTCTAATTTCATTTCTGATATCCTTCAAAAATACTTGACGTCATCACAAGTGTTCTTTATAATAATGGTGTTACTACTATTTCTTTCTATTAATGGTGTGACTACTGTATTTCTGCCAATCTTAGATGTAGGAGTAGGAATCAAGTTACTTTTTTTAACCAGTATATAGAAACACATTATTATATAAAGAGCAAATATCTATAAGTAACAGTAAATAAGTAGTCCCTGGACATCTTATTTTAGACTCAGAATACCCATCTCTACCAATTGCTATCATGAACACATGGTATTTTTCAACAAGAACCTTCAGTTAATCACTGGACATCATTCCCTACTAGTAGACAAGGTGGGTCCTTCTTATATATTTTTAAGAAAATTCTGTCTTGAGTCTATTCTGAGGCCCTGGCTAAAAGCAGGTCAGTTCTCTTGAGCCACCAAGAAGATTGTGCCCCAATCTCTTCTGTTATAGTACTTTCATACTTCAGGATACTTTGCCTTTGTCTAAATCAACCCCAGGACAAAATGTCAATATATAGGGACACTTCCCATCCACCTGGAACCCACAAAATTATAAGTGTTATTCAATGAACAGGGATATGGGGAAACCTAGGAGATGACGCCATGTTATGCATATATAAGCTATGCTCAGGGAAGCTCTATCTTACTGTGTTTTGTCCTCAGCACAACTGCCTGTGTGGCCCTGCCTGACAGTCTTCTCTTGGTTCGAGCAGTACACAATAGAGTAAGCCTCTCATCTGTCCAAATGGTAAAGTGCTGTGTCCTATCATCATCAGAAAAAAAAAAAAATCTCCATCTCTGAGCGGGGCCACCTCCAGCCATGGCTGCAATGCAGCACAACTGTTGGTGGCCACCCCCATCTTAGGATACTGCTGCCATCATCACCATCTTGAGATACCACAGCCTCTGTCACAGGACACTGGCCAGGGCCTAGAGGCCCAGTGTCCTGGTGCCTGCAGGTTTGCCATCCCCACCATCTTGGGAAGTGTCCACCTCCTTCTGGGGACACTGACCAGAGTCTCGAGGTCCATTATCAAGGTATTTCCAGTTTGGTTACACCTGAGGTCTGCCTGCTGAGTGTGCTGGTAGCCACCATCTTGCTGCAGAGGTGGAAGAGAGAGCCGGGCTCTCTCAGCTTCATAATTCATGAAGTATGCATGGACAGATGGGACTAGAAAGAACAGGTCAGAAGGTGGGGTGAGGGTGGGAGGGCATCTTGCTCTCAGATTGCCCAGCTAGCCAATCTGATACCCGCTGGGTTTCCAGCCCACTAGGGTTGGCACTCTCTGGACCTTAGCACCATTCCAGTCCCCAACTGCCCCCCACATCTGACATCCACCCATCCTCTAGTCTCTCCAGGTCCAGAAGCAGCCTGGCACCCAACAGGACCTCCCCAACTCCCAATCCCCAGTCTCCAGACCCCTCCCTAGCCATCATTCCAGCCCAGTGCTCACAGCTACATGGCTGACCTGTAGTTCTCAGTGCTTGGTCCTGAGAACAATAGCTCTCTGCAACAGGTACAAGGTCCAGTGCTCAGTCCTCAGGACTGCCTGGAAGAGAAGTGCCTGATGTCTTGATAGGAGCTATTTGGGTTAAGGCTATATATTGTTTACATTGGGTGCTGTTAATATTGATCTTCCCTTAACCACTAGGGACTGGCGAACTTCAGAGACACTATCAGTCTACAGAGAAGAAACTGTGCTAATGCTGATCTACTCTGCTAGATGCAAAGATACATGATCAACATGAAAATACAAGGGTGCCCCAAACAATCCAATATGCTCCAATAATAGAGTCAATTGACAACACAGTAGAAGAAATGTCATAGAAGGAGTTCAAAGTTAAAATGATCTGCAAAATAAAGGATGATGTGAGAAGTGAAATCAGAGATAAATTTCAGGAGATGAAACATTACTTCAATAATGAGATAGAGATTATGAAAAGAAACCAAGCAGAAATCCTTGAAATGAAGGAATCAATAAATGAAATAAAAATTCAATGGAAAGTATCACTAACAGAGTAAACTACTTGGAAGACAGAAGCTTGGGCAACAAAGATGAAATTTGGAAAAACATTCACTGATATTTGTTCCTATCCATTTTTATGAAACATAATACCTGAAAGTTGAATTACTACAATGAGGCAATAAAGGACATAAAGACCTATACATCAGGAAAAAGTCACAAGTGTTTTCATTTGCAGATGACACAATTGTCTGAATAGAAACTTCTAAGGAATCTACAAAAAAAAGTTCTAAAATTCATGAGGTAAGCAAGGTGGTAAGGTACAAATCACATATTTTTTTTAAAAAAAATCAACTGTATTTCTATGTACCTCTAATGTATGTGTAAATATTGAAATTAAAAATTCAGAGCCGAGCCGTATGATGCACGCCTGTAATTCCAGTGGCTAGGAGGCTGAGACAAGGGGATTGAGGGTTCCAAGCCAGCCTCAGCAACAGGGAGGCTCTAAGCAACTCAATGAGACCCTGTCTCTAAATAAAATACAAAATAGGCTAGGGATGTGGCTCAGTGGTTGAGTGCTCCTGAATTCAATCCCTGGTACCCACCCCCCGCCAAAAAAAAAAAAAAAAATCAATACCATTTTCAATTGTTCAAAAAGAAATGAAATAGGTATATATCTATTAAAACATGTTCAAAAATGTGTATAGGTTTGATGTGCTGAAAAACACAAAGGGCTTTTGAAAAACATCAAAAGGAAACTAAATAATGAATTAATACATGATGTTCATGGCTAAGACATCTCAATACAGTTAAGATATCAATTCTCACAAAATTGCTATACAGGTTTCATCTTTAACTGTCAATATCACAGCAAAATTTTTATACATATAGAAAAGATTATTCAAAACTTTGCATGGGCCAAGCACAGTGTCACATGCCTGTAATCCCAGAAGCTCAGGAGGCTGAGGCAGGAAAATCATAAGTTCAAAGCCAGTCTCAACAACTTAGTGAGGCACTAAGCAACTCAGTGAGACACTGTCTCTAAATAAAATGCGAAAAAGGGCTGGGGATGTGGTTCAGTGGTTGAGTGTCCCTGAGTTCAATCCCTGGTTAAAAAAAAAAAAAAAAAAAATTTAAAAAAAAACTTTGCACAGAAGCATGGAAGGCAATTTTGGATATGAAGAAAAGTGGACAAAATCAGTCTATGCAGTATCAAGACCTGTTTTTAGTTACAATAAGACCATATGCTATTGGCAGAGATGGTCACATCAATTATCACAACAGAAGAGAGAACATAGAAATAGACCAGCTCATGTGACTTTGGGCAAATGAAACTCAATTGAGGAAAGAGCCTTTTTAACAAACATTGGAACAACTGGGCATCAATACCCAACATCCCTAAAAAAGAGAAATTCAACCAAAGCCCCAGCTCTGTACAAAATTAACCTTAAAAAAAATCATGAACTTAAATGTAAAACATATAATCTTGTTAGGAAAAAATAAGAAAAGAACTTGGGACTAGGGCTAAGCAAAAGGTTCTTTCACTTGACGCCAGACCCCCAACCTTAAAAAAAATTTTGAAAAATTATAACAAAAATTTAAAATTATATCCTGTGAAAACTTTGTTAAAAGGGAGAAAAAAACAATTACAGATATAGAAAGTATATTTACAAACCACATATCTGGCAAAAGAATTGAATAAAGACTATGTAATGAAATCTCAAAATTCAATAGTAAATATAGGAGCAATCCTTTTCCAATAATGGACATATTATCTGAATAAATACTTCACCAGAGGATCTACAGATGGTAATTAAGCATATGAAAAGATTTTTCATAGCATTATTCATTAGGGAAATGCTAATTAATACCCTAATGAGATATTGCTACATACCCATCAGAACGGTTAAAATAGAAAATACTGACAACGCCAAATGCTAACAAAAATACAGTGCAACTTGGCCACATTGTTAGGAATATCAAATGGTACATTACTCTAGAAAACAATTTGTCAATTATGTAAAAAACTAAACAGGGCATAACCATGCCATGAAATCACTGCATTCCTGGGCATTTGTCCAAATATGTTATCAGGATGTCACTTGTATTATTGTTTTTCTTCATAGGAAACTAGATTCAGGAACTTCATTTCACTTCATTTTTTTTCAAAATGATTATTTAAAATATGCTTATCAAATAATCACTTATTGGCAGATATTAATTACCGGAATTATTCTAGGAAAAAAGAACTGATGAGCAACAATGGTATGCCCTTAGAATATGACTACTATATAGAGATTCCAACTAGTATAAGGAGACTTGAATTTGCCAAATCCAAAGTTTTTGCATATGCTGCTATCATTTTTTAACTATGATTTTCTGATGGAATTTATTTCATCACTGATTTTGTTTTTATACATACACACAATTCTCCACTTAGAATCAAAGCTTAGCAAGACTTCATATGATTCCCCACTTGTTAAAAATTCTATTTGTACTAAAAACACAGTTCAAGCTGATAACTTGAACTGATTGCGAAAGATTTAAACTGAACTTCTATATAACGTAAAGTGAGTTGTAGATTACATTTTATTATGAAATCAATTTTATGGACTTCTGCATTGTAAACAAAGAAAACTCACTAAGTTACAGAATGGGATGTGTGTGCTACTTTTTATTTAGCACAGAGCAACACTTTCAGTCACTAAAAGGAGAACACTTCTGAGGAAAAATTATTATCATTTCCAGATTGGCAATATTAGAACCTTATTCATTCATTCTTCAGAAGGCTTTGGAATAAAAGGATAAAGATTTGCTTAAATAAATAAAACATACTATTTAGTTTCATAAGCCAGAATATCCCATAAAATCAAGAGGCAAATAGATAAACACAACACCTATTTCATGGATAACTAGGATTTATACAACTCTTATGTGATTCTTTTTTCTTGCTTCTGTTCCCTGGTCACACAATAATTTCTCCTAATAAATTACATCTCTTTCCTGTATTTACTTTCTATATTAGAGAATCTACCTTTAGAGTTAGGAAAGTGCAGCAATACTAGATATACGTGCCCAAGTTTTAGTTAGCAGTTCTTTTTCTTTTTCCTGAAGCCATGATACAAGATCCCATGCATGTCTTCTCAGGCTTACCATTATCTACTGTAAAAAAAATTATGTAAGAATTCAGTCAGAAGAAACAATTCCCTAGGATTTTTCTTTTTCAATCTGCCCTTCTTATAGCACCATACTTTTAATCAGAAGCTTATTTACTTGTGTTAGTCATCTTTTCATTGATTTGACCCAAACACCTGACAAGAACAACTTAGAGGAGGAAAAGTTTATTTTGACCTCATGGTTTCAGGGATTTAGTCCATGGTCTGTCAATTTCCCTACTCTGGGCCCAAGATGAGGCAGAACATCATAGCAGAAAATCGTGCTGGAAGGAAGCGGCTTTGCTTATGGCAGTCAGAAAGCAGTAAGGAACAGGGAGGGACCTCAAGAAAGATGAGGTCCAGGCCACCTCTCAGAGACCCACCTGCTCCAGCCATGCCCGCCTTCCTACAGTTACCACTCAGTTCATCCATTTAAACTGGAATGTACTGATTAGGTTACAGCTTTCATAATCCAACCGTTCCACCTCCTATATCAGCACAGGAACTATGCGGGCATATGACATCTCTAAACCATAATGCTGTCCAAGCAGCATACAGGTTCCTGATGCTCTGGCAGGGTCTGGATGCCAAAACTTTTGACTGTTAGTTACTTAGTCAAGAAAGGAGTATTGTCAATATTATACAAACACTTCCAGAGAAGAAGAAAAAAGGGAACGAATTTTTAACATATTTAGGAATCTGACAATGATATTATAGAAAGAAAAATTACAAAACAATAATTTATAAAGTTAATATCTTTTTAACTAGTAGGGTTATTTATAGATACAAAATGTTGTTTTACTTTTTAAAATCAATTAGTATATTTTATCACATTAAACATACACTACAAGAAAAATAGTGATATCTTCTTAAATAAGAAAGGTTGAAAAATTTTATACTTGTGCATGGTTTTTTAAATGGTTTTAGAAAACTAGGAGTACAGAAAAAAAATTGTAATCCCATAAGAATTATCTTCCAAGGAATAGGAGCAAAAGGGGATGCTATTATCACCATTCAAATCAAATCCATAGTAGAGAAACCAACCAATTCAGTGGGACTGAAAAGGAGCCAATAACAGTATGTATAAACGTGGAAGTATAACCAATGTGGTCCTGAAATTTGTACATGT
Source organism: Ictidomys tridecemlineatus (assembly GCF_052094955.1). NCBI lineage: Eukaryota > Metazoa > Chordata > Mammalia > Rodentia > Sciuridae > Ictidomys > Ictidomys tridecemlineatus. Next base: position 120,686,336 of record NC_135479.1, read on the forward strand.
GGCAAAAATAAGAATTCATACCCCATTTGAATCAAATGTATGATATATGATATGTCAAGATCATTGTAATGTTTTGAGCAACCAAATTAAAAAAAAACTAAAAAAAAGGAGCCAATAAAACTGTGTACAGAAATATGATTTTGAAATATCAAAACAATTTCCAGAAAAACTATTGAAATATGTAAATAAATTTAACAAGGTATAAGGATAAAAGGACAATATATAGAAATCAATTACAATTTTATATATTAGTAACAGAAAGAAATTATAAAGTTTTAAATGTTATTTATAATAATTTGTTTAAAAAACAAATACCTTGGAATGAGGCTATGAAAATAAATAACAAAATATTAAGATGAAAGAAAACTTAAAGAAATTAAAGGATATTTAATTTATCCTTTATGATTTATGATTTATAAAAATGAATAATTTATGATTTATGAAATTTAATAAAGATATCAATTTCTTCAAATAATCTGTGAATTCAGTGCCATCTCAATTTTATGAAATTTCATCAGATTTTTCTTTTTGCAGAAATTCACTAGACAATTAACAAATAGAAAAAGATTTCAGAAGAATAAAACTTGAGGACAGATAGTTCCAGCTATCTGATTTAAAGATCTATTGCAAAACTTAAGTAATAAGACTAATGTTTGTGAGCAAATAGAGAAATTGGTGAAAGAACAGAATAGAAAGCACAGAAATGCAATGAGAAAGTGAAGTGAAAGGGGGAAGCATGATCATTTCAATAATAGCACCAATTAAATTGGACAGGCACCTGGGAAACATCACCTCCATCCTCATAGTGCACCATCATCTTGACCATCAGGTAAAGTATTCACCCAAGAGCATTTTTAAGAACTTATATCCAACAAAATTATCTAAAACAGGATATGAAATATATTAACTATAAAGAGTAAATTAATGAGAAACAAAGCTATCTTAAAATTAAGAAACACTTTTACATTGAGACCATGATAGAAATGCGTAAGCAAGCCACAAAATGGGAAAAAAAAAATTTGTCTAGACAGACTTCTATGTGGAATATAGAAATATATGTAGAACAAATACACACACAAGGTACAAATGAGAAATGGCAAATTGTCATATGGACATGTCACCAAAGAAGATATTCAGATAGCCAGTAAACAAAGGTGTTCAACTTTAATAGTCATCAGGCAAATGAACATTTTCACTTTAGCAGCCACAAATATATGCTATAATGAAAAAGATAGAAAATTTCAAAATCTCTTGGACCAAACACAATTTTTATGTACCAAACACAATTTTTATGTAATACTCATAGTAGTGTACCTCAGCACAATGTCTTTTGGGAACATTTCTGGCAATATTTACTAAAACTAAACATATGAATAATCTATGACTCAAAAATTCTACTTGTAGATATATAAGCAAAAGAAATGCACACGTTTTCTAAGACAGATACTAGAATGTTTATGTTAGCAAGAATTCAAAAGCTCAGAACTCAAAACTACTTTAATATTCATCAATAATACAGTGAATAAAAGAAATTGTTGCATATTTGTGTACTGGAAAACTGAAAACAACATGAATGAATGAGCTACAGCTACATGCACCAAAAAAGAAAAATCTTATTACCACAATATGGAGATACAAAAGCCAGGCACACAAAAAAATACATATTGAATGATTTTGTATATATGACAAATAAGCAATACTAATATATGATATTAGAAGTCACAGTGATGATTATGAATATATAAGTCAGAAGTAAATAGCAGCAACTGAAGAGATATAGAGAATGGGAAATGTGGTTCTGGGGTGACAGGAATTTTTTTTTCTCTTTCAATTTGAACCCTGGTTACACAGGTGTATTCAGTTTGTTGAAATTCAGCTATCTCTAAAGAGCATGACTTGTAATATTATATATATATATATATTTTTTTTTTAAATTATATATATTTTTTAATTGTGATTCTTTTTTACTGCTTCTATTCCCTGGGCATGCAATAATTTCTCCTAATAAATTACATCTCTTTCCTGTATTTACTATATATATACATATATATATATATATATATATATATATATATATATATATATATATAAAATGTAGTTTAATAGAGAAATTCTAAAAATAATCTGAATGAAAAGCCACAAACTGAATGATGTTCAAAATTTCCAGATTCTGTAACAATTAAAAATTGCAAGTTTGAATTCTCAGATTGTGATTTAAAGAAATTTAGTTAACACATTTTAATTTAAAATATCATTCTCTTTTATGAGCCTAAGTTTATTTTTTACATTTTAACATAATGAGTGATTTAACTTTAAAAAAAAATTTAAACAGAGAGAGAGCAAGAACGAGAGAGAGAGAGAGAACTTTTTAATATTTATTTTTTAGTTTTTGGTGGACACAACATTTTTTTTTATTTTTATGTGGTGCTGAGGATCGAACCCAGTGCCCTGCACATGCCAGGCGAGCGCATTACCGCTTGAGCCACATCCCCAGCCCTACTTTTTAAAATTTTATTTTTTTTTAGTTGTAGATGGACACAATACTTTTATTTTATTTATTTTTATGTGGTACCAGGGATCAAACCCAGTGCCTCATGCATGCTAGGCAAGCACTCTACCAATGAGCCACAACCCTGGCCCCTAATGAGTGGTTTTATTAAAAATCACTTTAATTAAACTTTTGCACATTTTATGCAATCCCACCAATGAATTTGCAAACAGGTTGTAACAAATGTTTGCCACCTGGCATTAATTTGTAGGAATAGGAAGTTGCAACCAACAATTATAGGTGATATTTGCTACAAAAAAATAAATATTATTCTTGAATCCATATGTGGCTCCCTGGAAAATTTAAAACCTAAATGCCTCAAAACTACAGTGAATTTTTGGATCAATTCTGATTTCACTTTTCAACCCATACCTTACACAATATACTTGTATTAGTTTGAACCACTTTCCCACACCTACCCTCACTGCTGTGGTCCAAGTACTAGACTGAAGTAACTATCTAATTTTCTTTTGAAAATATTTAATGAAGCCCAGTTTCAATCCAAAGGTACTGCCCTCTTAAATAGTAAAGTGGGTCTTCAGTGTATTTGATGCTCCTATTTTCAACATGCCCTCTTGGTACCCTCCCCCCACCCCGAAAACGCACCCACATACACACATACATTTTTGTCCATTACCAAGTATCCTGTGCCCTGAAGGCCGATGTCTATGAAGGAATCACACTGGGCCAGTCCTCTAGGAGTCCAGCCTCATGTCAAGTTCCTTCTGCCTTTTCTGCCAGTACAACGTGCTCATTTTTTATTCCATTTTCTCAGGACCAAGTGTACTTTGCAAAGGGGAACTAAAATTAATATGATCTATAATCATGTATATAAATGTGCTATTGCCTTTGCATATCCCACAAGAGTTGTCTTGGGACTAGACTTTAATTTCAACTAAGATGCTAATGATGGCCCAGGAGACTTCTTGGGACATTCACAAGAGCTTCTCTTAGACAGAATGGGACTCTCAGTATCTCATCTATGACAGATCCGTGCAACCCACACACATATCACAAATACTTCAGTATTTATCATTCTCTCTAAAATAAAGTCTAAATAGATCTTGAAACTAGACAATGCTAAAATATTTGCTTTCTAAAAGTAAATGAGTAGATTTGAATAATAATTTTCCAGCATGAACTAGACAGTTAATGAAACTACCTTGGCTTAATTTCCTGTAGCACAAAAACTTACCTGGATCCTACTTTCACAGTATCTGTCATTTATGAAGCTTATTACTTGAAAATTTATTCCATTGGATTTTTCAAGTTTTATTTTTCTAGAAATGCCAAGCTTATTGGAATGCTCTGACCTTTGAAATTAATAACTCAGCTGTAAATAATTGATCAGAATGGTTTAATATCCAAAAGAAGGTCTGATATAAGTTTTATTCGGATTGTTGGGATAATAAAAAAATATTTTAGACTTATTTCTTTAAAATATGATCAAAACTAAAAAGAAAAAAAGACTATTAAGATTTCTTGGTAGAAAGGCAAAACTTTCAATTCAAAGTAGAAAAATATCTCTATTCATGTTGTGACATTTTTCTCAGCACCCAGGTGAATGTTACACATATGAAAACCAGTTTCTTTGAAGATCTCCTCTATTTTATAAAGTTACTTAAGAAGATTTCCTGGGAATTTTCAGCTCTATATAATCAAAGGGAGAAAACAGTATTGACACTGTGACTCAGCAGATACTTTGGTTCATGAATGCTCTAAAGGTCTCGACATTCATTTCCTTAGAAGAGCCTTCACTTTCTCATTAGTTATTTATAATGCCAAGGAATAAAGTATAACATACGCACTACAAAACATTTTGTATTTTTGTATTCAAAAATAGCATGAGATGTTTACTGGTCAGGTAATGTGGACAGGAAGTAAACCAGGATTACTAGGAGCTAAATTTGTGGCTACAGGTAAAGTTCAGATAGCAGTATCTGGAAATTTGCAGAAATTGCAGGAATTAGGTACTCAAAGGTAAGGGGTGGGAAAGCCAGATACGGCGGAGCTAACAATAAGGATGAGAACTGTCGTAATGCTGCTGAGTGAAAACGGCAAGGTGCATCATGATTTCTCTAGAATGCTTGAAAGATTAGCATTCTAGAGAAATCATGGCAGAAAAAAATACTTGCAGCTGCTAAGGAGGAGGTTATCTGTTCTTTGGGCCTGTGTATTCGCCCTTGTTTTACTCTCCCCCATCTATCCTAAACAAATATATCGAAACTCTATAAAAGGATTCCTATTAAACAAATAGTATGTCAATGTTACCTACAAACATTGGGAATCAAAATAAGACTTCTGAGGGTAGAGAGGAATATCAAGAGGCTATTTTCAATTTAGAGATCGATGATTATTATTGTTAATATGACTATACACTTTTTAAGGAATCTGTTCTTTTCAGTTATTCATGACAGTAGAATGCATTTTGACACTTTGTACACAGATGGAGCACAACTTCCCATACCTCTGGCTGTATGTGGTGTAGTCACAGCAGTAATGTAATCATACATGTATATAGGGTGATAATGTTGTCTCATTCTACTGTCCTTCTCATTTCCACAACCCACTCCCCTCTGCACAATCCAAAGTTCCTTTATTATTCCCTATCTCTCTCCCCCACAACTGTGAGTCAGCATCTGCTTATCAGAGAAAACATTCAGTCTTTTATTTGGGGGAACTGGCTTTTTTCACTTAACATGATAGTCTTCAAATCCCTACATTTATAGGCAAATGCCATAGTTTCATTATTTTTTATGGCTGAGTAATTTTCTACTGTGCATATATACTACATATTCTTTACCTACCCATTTGTTGAAGGGCATCTAGGTGATTCCATAGTTAAGCTATTGTGAATTGAGCTGCTATAAATATTGATGTGTCTGCATTACTGTAGTATTCGGATTTTAAGTCATTTGGGTATAAACTGAGGAGTGAGATAGCTGGGTCAATTGGTGGTTCCATTCCAAGTTTTCTGAGGAATCTCCATACTGCATTCCATAGTGATCATACCAGTTTGCAGTCCCACCAACAATATACAAGTGTAACTTTATCCCACATCCTCGAAAACACTTATTATTGCTTGTATTGTTGTTAATTGTCATTCTGAAAAGAGTGAGATGAAATTTTAGAGTAGTTTTGATTTGCATTTCTCTAATTGCTAGAGACATTGTATTGTTTTTTCATATGTTTGTTGATCGATTGTATTTCTTCCTCTGTGAATGTTCAGTTCCTTAGCCCATTTATTGATTGTTTTTTTTGTTGTTGTTGTTGTAGTCATTGTTTGTTTGTTTTGGTGTTAAGTTTTTGAGTTCTTCGTATATCTTGGAGTTTAATGCTTCATCTGAGGTGCATGTTGTAAAGATTTTCATATTCTGTTTCATATTCTCTCTGTTCATATTCTGGATAGCTTCCTTTACTTAGAAGAAGCATTTTAGTTTCATTCCATCCCATTTATTGATTCTTAACTTTACTTCTTGTACTTTAGGTATCTTGTTGAGAAATTTGGTTCTTAAGCCTACATGATAGAGACTTGAGCCTGCTTTTTCTTCTTGTATGCACAGGTGCCTTACTTCTTGTCCAGTGCCTTACTTCTTGATCCCCTTTGAGTTGATTTTTTTTGTGCAGGATGAGAAATAGGGGTTTAATTTCATTTTGTTACATATGGAATTCCAGTTCTCCCGGCACCACTTGTTAAAGAGGCTACTTTTTTCTCCAGTGTATATTTATGGTAGCTTTGTCTACTATGAGACAATTGCACTTACGTGGGTTTGCCTCTATCACTTCTCCACCATTGGTCTTCATGTCTGTTTCAGTACCAATACCATGCATTTTTGTTCATATAGCTCTGTAGTATAGTTTAAGTTTTGCAATTGTGATACCTTCTGCTTTACTTTTCTTACCGAGGAAAGGACTGCTTTGGCTCTTCTGGGCCTCTTATTTTTCCATATGAATTTCATGACTCCTTTTTCTATTTCTCTGAAGAATATCAACAGAATCTTCATAGGAATTGCATTAAATTTGATGAGTATGCTGTTTTTAAAGAGAGAAATATTTATGTATTAATCTTTAAACCAAAATTCTAAAATATCACTAATTCAACAATCAAAGTGAGAAGACGGAAACCTACCTAGGATAGGAATAAGTGGCAAGGGAAGAGTGGTGAATATACAAGACTTCAGACCAATAAATGCACCTCTTATGACCTTATCATCCTGCCCAGTCATTTGCTTAACAAATATTCATTAACTTATCTGCCATGTACCAGGGTTCTCACAGCTGTTGGGTTTCTGAGAACTCCTAATATTTACAGAAGACAAAATCATTATTGATCATGATAGGAGCTTCTTTGCTGATGGTACTTTGGAAGCTGGCATGTAATTATAAAATTTTATTTTGTCCTATGGTGTGAGGAAATTGTGCAATGAAAACAACTCTTGGATGTAAATTCAAAATAAATTACAGAGGGATTTAGAGAAGAAGCTACTTCAATTAGGATGTTAGAAAATGCTCTGAACCAGATCATCGTGTAAAATAGAATATAACCTCTAGAAAATCCTTGAAATGATTTTGTGTTCATTGAAATTGAACTTGGTCAAGCTGAAAGATGTCTCTGCTCAGCAAATATAGTTCCCTTCACATGGCACCTCTGGAAGGTCCAGAAGAGACCACAGATCCAGGAACATAAACAGATATACCCCACAGACTGTGTATCCACAAAAACTGTCACCCACTTTCAGTGCTTGATGACATGTCACCTATCAACACTGATAAACCTTTAAATCCCTTGGAGACAGTGAATTAACTGTGTTCCTTATAATTTCCCTGTTCTATGGATAGACTTCAAATTATGTACATATGAGATGAGAAATGTCTGTGTTTGCACAGAATTTATTTCTTACTATGGTTTAACATTATTTTAATTAAGTGTCTGTTTCCTAATTTCCCAGCTGGCTAGAAGGCAGGCAATGAAGCTTTCCCCTAAAGGTGAAGCCCATTCTGACTTACAGCCAATCCTTACCAAAGCAAAGAAAATATTTGGAAATTAATTTGGAAGAGAAGCTGAGATCAAGAATGTGTGTGTGCAGTGGGTTTGATGATGTACCCACTAAATTACAATATACAAAACTTGGCTTATGGTTTGGTTTCCAGTTTAATGTTTTGTCAGAACCTGCCAAAATTGGAAATGGTTTTTCCTCTCTTGGCCTTCTATAACTCGATTACTTTAATTGAGACCAGATGATGATTTCATGTATTTGAGACCAGATGATAATTTTAAATAAACAAGAGGTAGACTCTGGGTAAATAATTTTCCTATCAAATTTCCCCGGTCAAATGTAATGTCAAGATAGTGTCTGAGCTCTTCTGTTTTTCTGAAAGTTTGATTCTTTGACTGTCCGTATATGTCCAACTGTTTTAATACGGTGATCATATAAAAACAAATCTGATTTTAGGTAAGAAATGCCTTTTCAAAAAGACCGTTTCAATAGGAAGAATGGCTCAATTTTCCAAAACTGCCAGTTCCTTAAAATAAAACACAAAGGGCCAGTAAAACAGGAAAGATGAGTTTTCCTGATTATCTTCCAAACCGCAATGAAATATTAGATCTGGGATATCGACATTGATGCATAACGTTAAGGGACATTTCCATCCTTCAAGGATCCCTCATGTAGGCTTGTTCTTCGACAGCCATGTCCCCTCTTGTTCCACCTCCCTCACCTGCTGAAATCTGCAACCACTCGTACATAATTTTGTCATTTCATACATAATGGGATCATACAGTGTGTAATATTTGAGATACACTTTTCTCACTCAGTAAAATTCTCTGGAAGCTTTTTTTTCAGGATGATTTATGTATTAATAGTTATTTTTTTAATTATTGAATATTACTCTATTGATATACCACTGCTTTTCCACTCAGCAACTGAAAGACAATTGGGTTATTTCCAACTTGAAGCTATTACAAATAAAGCTCTTATAAACATTTGTTTACAGTTTTTTTGTGTGTGAATATGATTCTCCATTTCTCTGAAACAAATGCTTAAAAATGCATTTGTGGTTTTTGTCGAAGTTGAGAGTTTTTTTTTTTTTTAAGAAATTGAGAATATTTTCCCATAATGGCCAGATCATTTTATATCCCTGACAGTGATGTGCAAGTGATCAAGTCCTTCTACATCACAGGCAGCATTTTTCCCTGTCATTATTTTTTACTTTAGTCATTTTGGGAAGGGTGGGGCAATATCTCAATGAAGTTTTAACTAATATTTCCCTAATGAAAAATTGTACTTAACATCTTTTCATGTGTTCATTTGCAATCTGTATATCTTTTTTGTTGAAATATCTGCCCATATAATGTGCATGTTATATTTGAATTGTTTCTTATTAATCTTTGAGTTTTGAGAGGTGTATTGGTTGACTGTAGCTGCTATAACAAAGCGCTGCATTGAGTAGCTTAAACAACAGAAATTTTTTAACAGTTTTGGAGACCAGAAGAACAAGATGAGGATGTGAGCTAATTTGGTTGGTTCTGAGGTGTCTCTCCTTGGCTTGAACATTGTTGTCCTCTCTCTGTGTCTGCACAGGGTTCTCCCTCTGTATGTACCTCCATCTTCTCCCCTTTGTTGTCAGAGCAATGTCAGCTTCATAAAATGAATTAGGAAGAGTTTCCTCCTCCTGTTTCTCTAAGGACTGATAGAGCTGGTGTCAGTTTATTAAAACCCTGGCAGAGTTTCCAAGTAAAACCATGAGGATATTGAATATATTCGTTGTTTTAAGTTTTAAATTATAAATCTAATTTTCAAGATACCTAAATAAATGTTCAAATTACCTGCTTCATCTCAGGGGAATTGAGGTAGTTTGTGTTTTTGAAGAGGTGGTCCATTTTGATAAAACTATAAAATATATTGTGTAGAGTTTTTTTGTTTTCATTATTAACACTTTGATGACTTCAGAGTCTGTTATATGACATGTTTCCTTTTTTGCTATTTTTCCTTACAAAGGGCCAGCACTGTATTTCTTTGATCTATATTTTGTTTTTTATATTGTTACAGTTTAGAACTGTAATGTTCTCCAAAGGCTCATGTGTTGAAGAATGCAGAAATCTCCTATGCAGCCATGTTCAGAGGTGATTGGATCATACGGGATTCAGCCTTATACATGGATTAATCCACTGATGGATTCATAACTAAATGTACTACTGGGAGGTGATGGATCTGTAAAAGCTGAAACTTAGTTGAAGGCATTGTGACCTTGGGGGCATGCCCTGAAAGACTATATCTTGCCTTCCCCCTCTGTTTTCTGGCTGTTATGAGATTAGTAGTTCGGCTCTGCCAGCCCCTCCCCACCATGATGTTCTCCTTCACCACAGGCCCAGAAACAAAGAAAACAAGTGGCCATGAGCTGAAACTTCTGAAATTGTGAGTCAGAATTAATCTTTCCTCCTTTAATTTTTTTTCTGACATTTTGTCATAGCAACAAAAAGCTGATATAGTATAATATGTTCATTTTTATATTCATACTGTTTAAATTGCCTATATTGTTCTTATACTGCTATATTTGAAGTGAGTTTCATAAAGACTGCATGTAGTTGATTCAGGTCTATCACTACTAAATGTAGTCCTTTATTTTTTTCACAAATTTGGGAAGCTTTTAGTCATTAATTTTTTGATTACTTTTCAATTCTGTTTGCTTTTTCATCCTCTTCTAAACTTTCATGACATAAATGTTAACTCTGTTGATATGGTTTATTAATCCCTGAATCTATTTATTTATATTCCGTTAATCTCATCTTTGCTTCTACTTGTTCTTAGATTTTATTTTACTCCATTCTGTTGTTGTGATCTTTACTATACTTTTGAATTTGTTTATTATATTTTTCATATTTAAATCTTCCTTTGTGTTTTCTTTATATCTTCTATGTCTTTGCTCAGGCTTAGTGTTTTTAAATTTGTTTCAAGAATGTAATTGCTTGTCAATATCATCAATATAATTTTATCATGGTTGCTTTAAAAGTTTTGTTAATAATCTAACATCTCCCTTAATTACCTTTTCTCATTCAATTTGAGATGTACATATTCTTAGTATAATGAGTGCATTTTTCCTTTTAATTGACTTCTAGATAGTGTTGTATTAAGGTATAATATGCTGAAACTTATTAGAACTTTCTTTTTCAGCTAGATTTTCTTGTTACTACTCAGGCATGGAAAGAGATTTGTTGCTTCAATTCTATTGGAGGGAAGTAGAAGTCCAGACTACTTGATCTTGGTTGGAAGCAAGGTTGGGGAGGGGCTCCCTCATGTTGCTAGAATGGGTGGAAGTGGTGATTCCCTCTGTGGGCTCCACTGATGCAGCCAACAGGGTAATCCATTACTGCTTGGTTATTGTGAAAGTCTTGAAAGTCCCGTTTCTCAGCCTCTTTGACACCACAATAGCAAGGACAGAGGGGTGTTTCACAACCATTTGATAGAAGTGGAAGCCAAGTCTCCCCACTTGCTCTGTGCTGACAGAGCTTGTGCGTGAGGGGCATTCATTGGAAGTTGGCTCCCTACCTGTCCTTCTCTAACACAGAGACTGTAAAGTTTTTAGGGCATTTTCTAATACCCTCCCAAATATGGAAGCCAATGGGCCACTAGACTTAATAGAGATAGGAGGAGTGAGAAGACAGTTTATTTTTCACCTGTGGTGTTTAGCTGGAGTAGAGAGTTTACTGTTGAAAAGTATTCTGTTTCTTTAGACTGCCCCTTTCCTCATTCATTGCTGGATAGAGCAGACTTTCTGGAGATACTTTTCTTTTGTCCATAACTGCTAGAATCCAGATTGCCACATGTTTCATCTGCAAAGATATATGAGGCAAAAAGAAAAACAAGGAAACTCACTGTGGCATTATTTCCTAGGTCCTAATGTCCCTAACCACTTTGCTTTCCTCTATTCACTGTTCAGAATCTTCTAATGTTTATTTTCTATTTAAAATACAGTGTTAGTTACTATGCTTAGTGACAGAAATAGGAAAATATATGTATCTTTCCAAAAATCACAATTCTTTTATTAAGCTTTTAATTTTAATTTACATATTATGTTCTTTAGCTTTATTTTAATAAATCCTATAAATCAATTTTAAGTTTTATACTTCAGTAAACTCAATTTTAAAATATATTGTAAGTTACATTATAAATTTAATACATTCAGATTTTTGTCACTTTTATAAACTTTGAAACCTCTAGTAAACAAAATGTTTGCCAATATTTAAACTAATTAATCTTAATTTACCTTAATTTTCTTAATGATTATAAAAAGATTCAAATTATCCTTTATAATTTAAATTAATTCATAATAATAAAATCAGTCACTGAATTACAGGTTTTCATTGGATCATAAGATTACCCTGTTGTGTAGCATGACAAAGTGAGGTAGGACAGAAGAAATAAAAATAGGTGGAAAGGAGAATAAAAGGAAGGACTAGGAAATATAACATTAATTTAATGTTATGCATATTTTCCAGGGCTGTCATTCCCCAAGTTAATTCTTCTTCATCTTAAAGTTGCCATAAATTTACTCACTTATGAAAATTACCTTGTGCACTATTAGTTAGCCCAATAATAAAGAGGTTATTCAAAGATGCATGATATTTTGAGAAATTTATAATTTAGGGGATTTTCCAGCATCATTTATTCAACAGACAATGGAGAACACATCAGCCTGAGAATCTTGGGAATGAATAAATCACCAGATGATATTATCCTCCGCACCCACACACACACCTTCCAGTCCCCATCCCTCAGCAAGCTTTCTTGGAAAGAGCAGCCAGGAATGCGAGTGTCTCTCACTCTCCATATGGTCCACATCCTCCTTTGAATGTGTATCTGCTTTCCTAAATAAATCTCTGGCTGAGTCTCTGACTGGTGTGTACTAAATTTATTTCTATCACAAAATGACAAGGACTTCACTTGTTCTGAGTTGACTCCTGCACCTTGGGAACTGCTCAGACTTCTTTCAGTGACAAAAGTATCTTGGATATTTAAAATATTTTTAAAACAACTATAATAATATATTTTTTTCCAAATGTAACAAAAGATTAGTAGTAAAGCAGATATAATATACATTATTATTATCACTTAACACAAGACTGAATCTTTCCAGGATAAAAAGAGGGATTAAAAAGGAACCTACCTGAAAAATATTTCACACAGCCCTAGGTTCAAATACAACTCCCTGGAGGTGGAGAGAGATACCAGTGCCCCAACTAGCCTTGAGAGTTACTGTACAAGTGACAAGTCCCCAGTCAGGCCAACTTCCCCACAGCCTCTCCTTCTTGTTTACCTTTAAAGAACCTCACCACAAATTCCTTTGGTGTGTTTCACTATAAATAAAGCATTCGCGGCTTTCCCTCGCTTTCTATGTCTTTTGCTTTATTTCTTGATATTATTTATGCAGACTTTTATTTCCAGCAGGCCCACACCTCTGAGGGTTACTTAGTCCCTCCCCATGAAGGCCACAGGTAACACATATCAACATTAAATTTATATATTGACTAAATTCTTGGGCAAAGGTCTGAAACTCAAAGCTGTAAGCATTGAGAGAAATTTTTTTTTAATTATAAAAACTTCTATGTTTAATCCCTTAAAGATGACTGGTCTCCCCTGCATTCAGGAGATGCCATTTCTTCTGATTATAATATGGTTCGCTACCCAGGCAGGCAGCTTCCCTCATGGTTGAGTTTGATGTTCCAATATTCCTACATTTTAAGTCAATTTTATATTTTCATCATTTCTCATCTGATACTAAACTCATGTTAATCAGATTTAATTTTCCTGCTATAATCATGTTTTATTTTTCTTAATTTTTTAATTGTATTGCTTAATTTGAGCTGACAAATATCTTATAAAGTTTACATTTTTTTCTATCACTTTTTTATAACCTATGAAAGGACTATCCAGTATGCTGACCTATGACCCTGGCCACTTGTTAGACAACTGCCCTAAACAGACTATTCAACAGGGTGTCACAGCACATGCTTATAATCCCCTAGACTTGAGAGGCAGAGGCAAGAGGATCACAAGTTCAAGGCCAGCCTCAGCAATTGAGCAAGACCTTCAACAACTTAGCAAGATCCTATCTCAAAATAAAAATAAAAATGATAGGGATATAGCTCAGTGGTAAAGTGCCTCTGCGTTTAAATTCTAGTACAACAAACAAACAAATAAACAGACTATTCACCAAGCACTGTGAATCTACTCCCTGGGTTTTAAAGCTACTCGGCACCCCAAATTTAGTCTTGTCCACTGTTATATTATCTTCCTTCGGACCAAAATGTATTTAAATGCATTCACTGGAATACTTCCCTTTCCAGCAGGAAGTATTTCACTACCATATTAATCATTACATCTAATAGGGGCTTTGATAAGGACTTTGAATTAACCCACACCCTTGAGGTGAACACACGTCCCAAGCTGAGACAAACATCATGCCTTCAACCCACCCCTCTGTGCGAAATTCAAACTAAGGAAGGTGTGAGCCTGTGATATATGTTCTACCAAATGGAGTCTTTCTTTTTAGGGATTTTCTCAAAGTTCTGCTGAAGGTAAAATGTTACTTCTCCATTAATAAATCTGCCAGAAACTGAGGCTAGGGCTTCAAGTGTCCCTTCTGCCATCCTATGATGGAAAATAGTCAGCAGTAGAAGAGAAATAAAATAACAACACACAGGAAGAACCAAAATGGGACAAAAAGAAAAAAGCTTTACTAATGTGCTGGTTCTGCTTCTAGCCATTCCCTTTGTATTCCTGCAATTCCTAGTCACATAAGCCAACATATCCCTAAGTTCACCTATGAGGTTTCAGAATGGGTTTTGTCATGAGCACTAAAAACACACCTGACTTCTGTGTTCATATTTGCTGTCTCCCTCATTGGACCGACAGGTTAGATTTCTTCCCCTATTCTTTTCTATCTACCCTCATACTTATTCTAGTTATAAATATATGAACCTTATTTTGCTTGCTACATTCAGTTTTTAAACTTCATAATCAGAAAAAAATTCTGCATTGCTCAAAGTCAGCAACCTGTCTGGTATACCATTTGTAAACTGAAAACAGTTGGCTTATTTATGGAATTATTATGCTAGAAGGTTGTGGTTATTTTCTTGGTTTGTTGGGTTCCCAGTAGCATTATAATGATGTAAATTAATATGATTTTATTTCCCTAAAGGGTATCATCTATGCTATTCATTCATTCTAAACCGGAAAAAGTCAGAGAAAAAGAAGCATAATTTGTCTTTGTGACTTTCTAGAATTTGCTTAGCATCCTAAATTCTTGCATTAGCTTTTTCTCTTCAGTTCCATTTATAGTATTCCAAAAATGCTGAGAAATTATCCCCTCAAAGAAAATAAGTTCATATTCTTAATAGCTATGCTCAGATAAGGATACTCATCTATGCCTTACAGAACTATTCTAAAGATAAAATGAGCTGTCTTATCACTTCAATTACCCTGAAAACTCCTTGAGAATAAGAATCCTGTCTTCTGCTTCTTTTCCCTTTACACTGTACCAGAAGAATATTTTCTTCTCACAAAAGGTCTGAAATGTTGTTGTCAACCAATTAAAAGTATAATCTAGGTGTCCTCTGTTCCTGATAATTGCGATTCTAGAGTTTCTAGGTAGATAAAGCAAGAAAGGGGTGCACAGCAGGTAGGAAGAAGGGTTGCCTCTGTCAGGCCCCAACAAAGTCAGGATCTCTTCCTTACAGACAGAACAGTAATGCCTGGGGACTCAGAGTTCCAAAAGTGTGCAGTTGAAGTGAGATGAGGTAGGACCCCATTCAATTGGGAAGGAATCATCCAAGAAAAGAGAGTCAGATACTGAGCAGGAGGAAGGGAGCATCTGTGTTGAGGAGGAAGTAGAAGCAGAGATAGGAGCTCAGGTACAGGTAGTTCAACCAAACAAAGAGCTAGAGCTTCTTGGAAAAATGGATTATTCTAGATCTGATCAAAGAACATATGATCTGGAACATATTTTAGTTTCAGAAAATCAGAAAGTATACCAAGAGTAAGGGGGACTATGTCAAAAGTACAGAGCAGGCAGTTTGAATGAATGTAAACTGGCTCCATCTAGGGATAGGCAGCGTCAAAATAAAAGATGTTAGCAATAGATTTTAACCCAATAAGCAAAACACTAAAAAGGAAACCATGAGTGCAGAAGATAGGTATACTGTCATAAAATCAAAGTAACTCCCTAAACTTATTAATATCAAAGGATAAAAAGTAATTTTAAAACTGAGACATCTGACAGACATCACCTTGAACAATTGGTCCAAGTGAATATTATCAGCAATGGAACAAATTAAAACCATGCACCATTTGACAGGATATAAGAAAAACACAGAATTATGCAACTGCTGCTGAAGATGAATAGTCTTTAACTTTGAGGAAACACCAACAAAGCCATCTAAGAGGTATTCCACAATAACTAGCCTATGATCCTCAAAAAATTCAAGGCTCCAAAATTAAGGTTCAAATGAGGGATTGTTACAGATTGAAGAAGTTTCATAACTAACTGCAATGAATTTTGTGCTGTCTCCCTTTTTCATGAGTAAATTACCTTATTTGGAACATTTGGCAAAAATGAAATGGAAATTTGGATTAGATAGTCAAATGCATCAATGTTAACTTTCTGGTTTCCATAAATGTATTATGGTTTACTAGGAGAATATCCTAAATGCTATATACTACTAATAAATGCTACTAAGCACAATTAAATCCCATGTTGTTATAGGATTCAAGTATTGAGTGTGAAAGGCATTGAGTTGCCACTTAATCTCAAATGGATCAGGAAAAAAAGTGTTGTTTGTCCCATACATCCAAATTTTATGTAAATTGATAATTGTTTTTAAATTAATAGGAATAAACTATTTACTAATATTGTAGAATATTAAGATCCCCTGTATCATATGCATAATTAAAACTTTTACACATACATACAATAAAAAATAATATTACATATTTCATGTACTATGGAGCTATAGTGTTAAATACTATATTTCTAGACAAAAATCAAATGTTATCCCTTTAGAGAAAAAACAAACCGACCACTATAAAATAAAAATGCAGAATATAATTTATTTGTAAAGTGTTATTTTTTAGATTGGTTCTATAAGATTCTTACATGATTTGATTCAATTTTTCACTTATCTGCTTTGCTTTTCACTGGTAGAGAAAAGGTGTTTCAATTCCCTTCCCAAACCACATTGTAATTATGAATTTCCTTGTCTGTCAGTCACATTGTGTGTATCTCAAAAGTAGGAAACTTTTTTCATTTGGCCTTGTCTATCCTGTGCTTATATCTTCTTCCAAACAAGCTCTTTAAACTGTTGCTTGGAAAAAAGAAAAGCACTTTTTTTTTTTTAATGGACTTTTAGCAGCCCAATAATGACCACAGGTAGGATTGTTATCTCTTGAAATGTATGAGCTGTGCTAGGGGGAGGATGTCCTCAGGGTAATCAGTGTACCTGAAGCAGATATGAAGGCAACAGTGGATAAGACAATATATATATATATATTATCACAAGGTCAAATAGAAAACAGAGTACCATAACCATCAACTTTTAATCTCTGGAATGAATACACACACACACACACACACACACACTCACACACACATATGTATATTTCTCTTTGAGAACAGCAATTCCCTTAAAGGTACCACACTGTAGTCTTTCACGTTAAGGTTCTCCGTGCAGCTCACTGAGGAGGGCACCTAATCAAGAGGCTCAGTTTGTACAGCTTAAATATCTTCCAGGGGTTCAAAACTCAAAGAAGGGAAGTATAGACATCAGATGAGTGAAAACAGGGATAGGAGTGATGAAATTGGCTTGAGGAAAGAGACAAAAGGAGAGCAAGAAAGAAAGGAAGACCAGTCTCTTCTATGAAAAAACTAACTGTACGACCCTCATTTCTCAGGGGAAATGAGGGTGTTCTTATACCAGCTGTTCTTATCCCAGCCTCCCTTTCTTTTCAAGGCCTTTATGTGATATCTTTCCAATATAATATTTCTTTCTCGTTTAGTAGACTCTTGAATGAATCATGTTCCTTACGATCAAATATTGCTGTTGAAGAAATGAATGGAGGACCCACCGCCCACATCTACCAAATACAAAGTGATCACTGCATCCAACTATTTAGGCAAAATGGTGATAATGAGAAATCAAACTCCACTCATCAGATTTATCCAGTGTTGTACTCAACCAAGGCAAAAACTTTCAATACTAAGGGTAGTATTAACAACTTTGACCTGTTAGTAACATTAGCAAGAGTTACTTTAATGGAGTGTGGGGCCAGAAGAATAAAGTGAGTAGAGTGGCAAATAGGAAGTATCAAAAAGTTGGAAGTAACTAGAGACAAATTTAACATCATTTTTAGGTTCAGAAAACAAGTAGAGTGGTGGGACTAGTGAATAATAAGTATTATTGATTATTTTGCATTTCAAGACTGGTACAACATAATATTTAGGTGTATAAGAAAAGAAAAAGCTATAAGTGATAGATTCCAAGCCAATACTGATTATGTGCCTACTATATGCTGAGCTCTGTTTTAGAGTGAACTACAATGTTACTTTTTCTCATGAATGTCACAGTATGAAGGGGCCAAACAGCCAACAAAGAAAAATGTGTGAATTCAGGTCAGCATTATGAAGAAAAACAAGCATATTGAAGTCAAGAAGAAATAAAGCAGAAATGCATATTTGTAAAAGGATTCAAGGATTCTGCTTACTTTTACTTATTAGGATTTAAAAAGATTGATTTGCAGAAGAAGCTCTCGATATCTGCATACAGATTCTTTTTGATGTATATATTGCCATTATCTTGTCTCTTTATGTGGCTTGATTTTTCACTATGTCTTTTAATAAACAAAGCTTTTTACTTTAATTAAGTCCAAATTGTCTAGTTTTTTTTTCTTTTTCTTATAGTTAGAGGTTTTGTAAGCTGTTTAAGAAAGTATGTCTATTCTGGAGCTTCAAAAATAGTCTCCTATTTTTTTTACTAGAAGCTTTATTGTTTACATATTTACATATGCAATCCATTTTGATTGAATTTTGTATATTGATTTAGCAGAGGTTAATGTGCATCTACTTCCATATGAATATTCAATTAATCTAACATTGTATGTTCAAAAAGCATTCTTTCTCAAATGAACAGCAGCAGCATTTTGTTATATATCAAGCAAATATGTATGTAGAATTTCAGATCTGTTTTATTATCTGTTCACCCTTTTGCCAACATCACAGCATCTTACTCCTGATAAGGCTTGAAATTTTTCACTTATTCAAGATTTTCTTCTCCATACTGGATTGTTTGCATTTCCATAAAAAAATTAGAATCTGCTAGTAATTTTTTAAAAAATTATTTTCATATATTTGTGAAAATATATGAAAATAAACTTTTCATATAGTTCATATATTAGTGATAGTAATCAAACCCAATGCCTTGAGCATGTGAGGCAAGGATTCAATCACTCAACTACACACACAACCCAACTTATAAATTTTTGCACACACATGCATTAACAAAAATTCTTTTAAAAAAGAATTTTTAATGGAATTTTATTACCAAGTGAACTTGGGATTCACAGACATCTTAAACTATTAAGTCAACTAATCCATAATCGTAAATCTCTTCATTATTTAAAGAATCATTCATTTCTCTCAACAATATCTTGCAGTTTTTAGTGTTGAAGTCTTATGTAGCTGTTATAATATGGTTTTAATATTATTTAAATACTATATTTTAACTTCATTTTGTATTCTGTCATTTGAATACTGAATTATTATTGATTTTCATTCATTTATTTATTATATTATATTCTTTGTATATTGACCTTAGATATAAAAATATAGTACCTTGTATTATTTTATATTGACCTTGCTAATTTACTTCATAATTCTAATAGGTTTTTCTATTCATATAATCATAGTATCTGCAAATAATGGCAGTTTACTTCTTCCTCCCCAAACTATCCCTTCTCTATTTTCCTGCCTTATCATGCTGGTTACGACTTATGAAAAGTATAAGTAGAGTCATAGGATAAAATGTCCTTGATACTCTGACAAATAGGTACAAAGAACAAGATTAGAAAAAGTTCCCCAGTTCACTTCCTATTATAATAGTCCAGCCAGTGATGGTGGTGGCTTTGACTGAGTTTTTATGGAGGTAGTGAAAAGCCATTACATTCTAAGTATGCTTTCAGTGTAGAATCAACATAAGTGTCTGAAATAAAATATGATCATAGGGGAATCCCTGGAGGACTCCAAGTCTTCATGCTGCTGTTTGACTCAGCACCTGAGTAAGCTTTTGCAATTTAGTGAGACAAGAAAACAATGAGAAAATCATGTTGCAGCAAGAGGAAGACAAGGAAGACAAGTTGCATATTCAATTTCAAATATATTAATTTGGAGGTACTCATATTTCATAATAGATAGGTTATTTGGTAGTTGAATATAACAATCTAAAGTCTGGTAGGAAGGTTTTGAGTGCTTTGGCTATGTATTTGGAAGTAATTGGCATAGACATGATATTATAAACTATATAGTATTTGAAATAAAATAGTTAAAGAAAAATTATAAAGACTTTGCTATGGGGCACAAACAATTTGGGGATGCTCCTTTTCATAGAGCAATGCTTAATGAACAGAAACAGGTACTAAAGTCAGAGAAAACACATGAGCAGGTGTTAGTCCCAGTAGCCAAAAGAGGAAAGTGTTTAAAAGCCAAAAGGAATGATAAATCCCATGTGCTGCTAGTAGTTCTACTAAAGTGATAACTGAAAGTTGATTTAATTATTTGAAGGTTATTAAATAAGTAGAATTAAAATTTAGTTTAGTAAATCTCCCACCCACCAAAATATGGTTCTATTTAATGATAGAAAGCACCTGGCTCAAGAGGTGCATACACCTTAGTGTCAAGAATTCATTGTCGGACAGATCCGAGATGGTGGACTAGAGGGATGCTGCATTCTGTGTCACTCCAGGACCTGGGATTCAAGTAGTGAGAATACTGTTTCTCTTTGAGTGATTAGTGGAACCCCAACAGCTACTCCTATGCAGTCATCACAGCCATTGTGCCATGCAGGTCTCCAGGCCTCACCAGCACAGGACTCTGGGCCATTCATCCACACAGGACATCCGGGTGCCCAAGTAGGACCACCAGCATTAGCACCTGTGCAGGGCTCCTGGCCATCCACCTGTGCAGGAACTCCAGCCACCACTCCCGTGTGAAACTCCATCTACCAATGTGGGGCTCCCCCAGTTGCTTCTATCTTGGGGCACTGCAACCAATGCCATAGTCCCCTACATGCTGTAGCCTGCACCAGGGGACACCACACTGGGTCTGGAGACAGCCACCAGGCACAATACTGCATGCCCCAGAGCTGCATCTATGAACATGCTGCTCAGCACCATAACTCAGCTCCACCTGACCAACACCCCATCGCTGAAAGCAGCCATCTCCATCTTGGGATACCTATGTCACCATCTTTAGTTGGGGCAACTCCCAACTTGGAACACCTTCTGGGGTTTAGAAGCAATATTAAGGTACTGAAAGTTCCCAACTCTCCCCTTTCCCGGGCAGCTGCTAACCAGCACAGTGCCTGTGGCTATACAGCTGATTCATAGCTCAAAGAAACAGGACCCAAAACTGTGTCCTAAAGTGCTCAATATGAAACAGCTCTCTGCCACAGGTGCACAGCCCTCAGATTGCATCTCACAAGACCATCAGAGAGAAAGGTTCCTGACTGGGAAGTAGAAAGGGAAGGGGTGAATGAGATACAGCTTAGAGACTAAACTAGAGACCAGGAATTGTGAGGTCTATAGGCAATATAAGGAGATAAGGGCAGGCACCCACATCACACAAACAGGTCCCAAAGGAGATCCTTGGGGTATAGTCTCCCATCGGGGACCAGCAAGTGCTATACCCCACCTCCAGAAGCTCCGCTCCCAACACCAACCCTCCCACCCTAATAACCTTCACCATCATGAGGGGGAAGTCACTAGCAAACAATAGACAACCCCACCTATTTGATGGGAAGGGAAGCTGGAAACATACTATCTCCAACAAAAACAATTCTTGTATCTTCCTTTCAGATTTTTTTTTCTCTCTCTCTTCTCCCATCTTCACATTCCCAACATTTCTAAAACCAAGTACTTTTCATGAATTAGGCTACTGAGGATGGTGATGTCTGAATAGTATATTACAGTAGTGTTGTATATTTTTGTATCTCCTATTTTTATATTTTTAAATTTTTCTTAATATTTGTATTTGTTTGGTTTTTTTGTACTCTATTGTCTCCCCACCAACTAGTCTCCCCAAAATCACTTTCTTTCTCCTCCTGCTATTAACCAACTTTTTTAGATTCATTTTTCACACTTTTTAAGATATATAACTCTATATCCTTACCTCCTACCCCCTCAACATTTTAACCTATGCCTCAACCCCAGTTCTTTGTCCACCATCAAAAACTGTAGACCCTTTTACAAATCTACTGCTTATACTGTAGATAATAATTGAGCTTACCATCTCTGTATATTGTGACAAAATGACCTGACCGGCAGGACACATCAACGTGGGCAGCTTACCTAGGTGGGGAGGAATGAAGGGACAAGAGACATGAGGGATGACAGCAAGACAGGAGTTCTGATCAAACTGCAAATTTTTATTGTTCACACAGGGGTATTTATATGCTGGGGATGGGGAAGCTCTCTTATTGGCAATTGCTGGGGGTAGTTTGTGAAACTGCATGCCCTAATCCCAGCAGGATCCACACCCTAAACCTGGAACCGCCCTAAACCCGGATCCACCCTGGTCCTTGAGCAGGGTCACCTTTCTCAAACATTCCCTCTGGCAAAAATGCCATGCGTCCTACTTGGCTATGGTTCTCAGCAACAAAACAGTAAATATCTTAATAGCAGCTTTTTAGTTTAAGGTTGTATATTGTCTGTATTGGTATCTGTTCACATTGTTCTCTCCCTTAAAGGAGAGGTATTGCAAACCTGCAGGGATACTCTAAGCCTATAGGGTAAAACTTGTAATGCTTCTAATCCACAGTGCAAGAAGGGAAAACGTATGAACAACATGAAAAAACAAGGGAAGAAAGTGCCCCCAACAAACCAAGATAGTACATTATTAAAATCCATGGCCAACAGAACAGAAGAAAAGACAGGAAAGGAGTTCAGGATGTACATAATAAAATGTTCTGTGAATTAAAAGATAATATAAGAAAGCAAATACAGGCAGCAAAAAAAAGTAATTTTGATAAAGAACTACAAAAGCAATTACAGGAAGCAAAATATTACTTTACTAAGGAAAGAGAGGTTCTGAAAAAAACAGAAAGCCTTCAGTTGAAAGAAACAATAAACCAAATTAAAAGCTCAATAGAAAATATCATCAACAAATTAGATCACTTGGGTGATAGGATATCAGACAATGAAGACAAAATATATAGTCTTGAAAAGAATGTTGACCACACAGTGAAGATGGTAAGTAACCATAAGTAGAGCATTTAAGAATTATGGAATAACATAAAAAGACCAAATTTAAGAATTATTGGGATAGAGGAAGGTATAGACTTCCAAACCAAAGGAATGGACGATCTATTCAATAAAATAATATCAGAAAATTTTCCAAATATGAAGAATAAATTGGAAAATCAAACACAAGAGGCTTATGGGACACCAAATATACAAAATCACAACAGATACACCTCAAGTCACATTATAATGAAAATGCCTAGCATACAGAATAAGAAGAGAATTTTAAAAGCCACAAGAGGAAGGAATCAGATTACATATAGGGAGAAATCAATTAGGATATCTGCAGATTTTTCAACCCAGACCCTGAAAGCTAGAAGATCCTGGAACAACATATACCAAGCTCTGAAGGAAAATGGATGCCAACCAAGAATCTTATATCTAGAAAAATTAAGTTTTACCCTATAGGCTGGTGACAAAATAAAAGCCTTTCACAAAAAAAAAAAAGTTAAAAGAATTTACAACTAGAAAGCCTGCACTACAGAATATCCTCAGCAAAATATTCCATGAGAAGGAAATGAAAAACAACAATGAAAATCACCAAAGGGAGTTATTATACTAAAGGAAATACCAATTAAAGGAAAAACCAAGTCAAGTTAAACACCAAACAAATATGACTGAAAATACAAATCATGTCTCAATAATAACTCTGAATGTTAATGGCCTAAACTTACAAATCAAAAGACATAGACTCTCAGATTGAATTTTTTTAAAAAAGATCCCAAAATATGCTGCCTTAAAGAGATTCATCTCATAAGACATCCACAGACTGAAGGTAAAAGGTTGGGAAAAAAACATACAACTCACATGGACTGTGGAAACAAGTAAGGGTTTCTATCCTCATATCAAATAGACTTCAAGACAAAGTTAATCAAAAGGGATAAAGAAGGACATTTCATATTGCTTAAGGGAAATATACATCAACAATTATAAACATATATGCCTCAAACAATGGAGCATTTATGTTCAAAAATATAAAGCCTTCTCAAGTTTAACAGTCAAATAAACCAAAATACAATAATTCTGGGTGACTTTAATACACCTCTTTCAACACTGGATATCTTCCAAATCAAAGCTAAAAGAAGAAACTATAGAACTCAATAATACTATCAATAGCTTAGATTTAACTGACATATATAGAATATTTCATTCTTCAAAAGTGAATACACTTTCTTCTCATCAGCACATGGATCCTTGTCTAAAATAGATCACATATTGTGCCACAAAGCAACTTTTAGCAAAAAAAAAAAAAAAAAGAGAGAGATATTACCCTATATTCTATAAGATCATAATGGAATAAAATTAGAAATTAATGATACAATAAAAAATAAAAGCTGCTCCAACACCTGGAGACTAAATAATATGCTATTGAATGAACAGATTACAAAAGACTTCAAAGAGGAGATTAAAAAATTCTTAGAGGTAAATGAGAACACTGTTCCATATATCAAAATCTCTGGGACACTATGAAGGCAGTACCAAGAGGAAAGTTCATTGCAGGAAGTTCATTCCTTAGAAGAAGAAAAAAATCAACAACAATAACAAAAAAAATATGACCTAACATTACATCTTAAAGCCCTAGAAAAAGAACAAATCAACACCAGAACCAGTAGAAGACAGGAAATAATTAAAATTAGATATGAAATTGAAACAAAAGAAACAATTTTTAAAAATTGACAAAACAAAAAGTTGGTTCTTTGACAAAATAAATAAAATTGATAAACACCCAGTTAACAAAGAGAAGGAGAGAGAAAACTCAAATTACTAATATCCGTGATGAAAAAGTAAATATCATGACAGACACTACAGAAATACAGAAGATAACTAAAAATTATTTTGAAAAGTTGTACCTCAATAAAATAAAAAATATTGAAGGCATCAACAAATTTCCAGAGTCATATAATTTGTCCAAATTGAATCAGGATGATATACACAAGTTAAATAGATCAGTTTCAAGCAATGAAACAGAAGGCACCATCAGAAGCCTACCAACCAAGAAAAGCCCAGGACTGGATGGATACACAGCTGAGTTCTAAAAGACCTTCAAAGAAGAACTAATACCAATACTCCCCAAATTATCTCATAGATCAATAAAATAGAAAAATACTGAAACTTCCAAACTCATTCTTTAAGGCCAATATTTCTCTGATTCTAAACCAAAGATATTTCAAAGAAAAAAACTTCAGACCAATATTTATAATGAACATAGATGCAAAAATTCTCAATAAAATTCTAGCAAATTGAATACAAAAAATTATCACAAAAGTAGTGCATCACAATCAAGTGTGGTTCATCCCAGGGATGCAAGGTTGGTTCAACATACAAAAATCAATTAATGTAATTCATCACATCAGTAGACTTATCTTTAAGAATCATATGATCATCTCAATAGATGCCCCCCCAAAAAAAACCAGCATTTGACAAAATCCTGCACCCCTTAAAGTTCAAAAACACTAGAAAAATAAGGAATAACAGGAACATATCTTAACATTGAAAAGCCATATGTGCCCCAAGCCAACATCACTCTAACTGGAGAAAAATTGAAAGCATTCCCTCTAAAAACTGGAAAAAGACAGGAATGCCCTCTTTCACCACTTCTATTTAGTGAAACTCTAGCCACATCAAGTATACAGGTGAAAGAAATTAAAGGAATACAGATAGAAAAAGAACTCCAATTATCACCATTTGTTGATAATACAATTCTATACCTAGAACATCCAAAAAAATTGCATCAGAAAACTTCTAGAACTAGTAAATGGATTCAGCAAAGTAGTAGGGTATAACATCAAAACCCATAAGTCAAAAGTATTTCCGTATATCAATGACAAATCCTTGAAAGAGAATCTAGGAAAACAACCACAGTTATAATGGAAGGAAGAAAGAAAGAAAGAAAGAAAGAAAGAAAGAAAGAAAGAAAGAAAGAAAGAAAGAAAGAAAGAAAGAAAGAAAGAAAGAAAGAAAGAAAGAGGGAGGGAGGGAGGGAGGGAGGGAGGGAGGGAGGGAAGGAAGGAAGAAAGGAGGGAGGGAGGGAAGGAAGGAAGAAAGAGAGAGAGAGAATCAACTTAACAAAAGAGGTGAAAGACCTTTACAATGAAAATTACAGTACACTAAAGAAAGAAATTAAAGAAGACCTTAGAAGATAGAAAGATCTCCCTTGGTCTTGGATAAGCAGAATTAATATTGTCAAAATGACCATACTACCAAAAGCACTATACAGATTTAATGCAATTCTGATCAAAATCCCTATGACATTCCTCATAGAAATAAAAAAAGCAGGCATGAAATTCATCTGGAAAAAATAAGAGACCCAGAATAGCTAAAGCAATTCTTAGCAAGAGGAGTAAAGCAGACCTTAAACTATACCACAGAGCAACAGTAACAAAAATGATATGATATTGGCACCAAAACAAACTTGTAGACAAATGGTACAGAATAGAGAACACAGAGACAAACCCACATAAAAATAGTTACCTCATATTAGACAAAGTTACTCAAAACATACATTAGAGAAAGGATAGCCTCTTCAAGAATGGTGCTGGAGGGCTGGGGATGTGGCTCAAGTGGTAGCGCGCTCCCCTGGCATGCGTGCGGCCCGGGTTCGATCCTCAGCACCACATACAAACAAAGATGTTGTGTCCGCTGATACTAAAAAATAAATATTAAAAAAACTTTTCTCTCTCTCTCTCTCTCTCCCTTTAAAAAAAAAAAAAAGAATGGTGCTGGAAAAAGTTGAAATCCATATGCAACAAAATGAAATTAAACCCCTATGTCTCAAAACTCAACTCAAAGTGGATCAAGGACTTAAGAATTAAACCAGAGACCCTGCACCTAATAGAAGAAAAAGTATGCCCAAATCTTCGTTATGTCAGATTAGGCCCCGACTTCCTTAATAAGACTCCTATAGCACAAGAAATAAAATCAAGACTCAATAAATGGGATGGATTCAAACTATAAAGATTCTTCTCAGCAAAAGAAAAATCACTGAGGTGAATAGAGAGCCTACAGAATGGGAGTAAATTTTTACCACATGCACATAAGATAGAGAACTAATCGCTAGGATATATAAAGAACTAAAAAATCTTAACACACAAAAAAAACAAATAACCCAATCAATAAATGGGCCAAGGAATTGAACAGACACTTCTCAGAAGATGATATACAATCAATCAACAAATATATGGAAAAATGTTCAACATCTCTAGCAATTAGAGAAATGCAAATCAAAACTACTCTAAGATTTTCATATCACTCCAGTCAGAATGGCAGCAATTAAGAATACAAATAACAGTAAATGTTGGGGAGGACTCGGGGTCGCAAGTCACTCTCATTCATTGCAGGTGGGACTGCAAATTTGTGTAACCAATCTGAAAGCAGTACAGAGATTCTGTGGAAAATTTGGAATAAAACCACCATTTGAGCCAGCTATCCCACTTCTCTGTTTATACCCAAAGGACTTAAAAACAGCATACTATAGTGACACATCCACATCAATGTTTTTAGGAGCATAATTCACAATAGCTAAATTGTGGAACCAACCTAGATGCCCTTCAGTAGATGAATGGATAAAGAAACTGGTATATATACACAATTAAATACTACTCAGCATTAAAAGAGAATAAAATCATGGAATTTGCAGGTGAATGAATGGAGTTGGAGAATATTGTGCTAAGTGAAGTTAGCCAATCCCAAAAAACAAATGCCAAATGGTTTCTCTGAAAGGAGGATACTGATCCATAATGGGGATTTGGGGGAAAGATGGGAAGAATGGAGGAACTTTAGATAGGGCAAAAGGAAGGGAGGGGAAGGGAGGAGGTGGGGGAGTAGGAAAGATGGTGGAATGAGATGGACATCATTACCCTAAGTACATTATGAAGACACTAAGGGTGTGACTCTACTTTGTGTACAACCAGATTCAGGAAAAACTATGCTCTATATATGTACTATGAATTGAAATGCATTCTGCTGTCATATATATCAAATTAGAATAAATAAATTTTTTTAAAAAAGGAATTCATTGTCTTCCTCTTAAATATCAATAGATCATTTTCCTCACGTTGGGAAAAATTATGTGATTCAATCAATAAAGCTTTCTTTTTAAAAATATTTATTTTTTGTAGTTGTAGTTGGACACAATAACTTTATTTTATTTTTTATATGTGGTGCTGAGGATTGAATCCAGGGCTTTGCATGTACAAGTGAGCACTCTACCGCTAAGCCATAATCCTAGCCCCCAATAAAACTTTCAAAATGGTAACTTTATTTTTTTTTCATCATTAACTACAGGGTTTGATAATAGTTCCTCCTATTCCATAGTTTTTTTCTTTCTGTATTTTCCCTACCATTAAGTGTTTTTCTTCACCTAAATCAACAGAGACTCTGAAGATCAAATGAAAACCCCATGTGCTTTATTCACACCAAAATGTAAAGAGCATATTGTATCCATCCTTCCAAAAGTGTTTACATTTTGGAGGAAAATCACAGACAGAAAAGTTTTAATATGTAGGAGTATACCACTAAGCTTGAATTTTCAATCATTCCTTTGGTTGATTCTGGGTTAAAAAGGAAGAATTGCTAAAGAAGAAAAGAACATGCTCAGGTGAATTTTTCAAACTCCTCCTTTACATTTCAGGATGATGTGTAAATGTTATCTCAATCAATGACAAAAATTAGTGACAAGGTTCCTGATAAATTGTTGGGGGATCACAGTCACAAAATGGTCATTTAAAAACAATCTTCATTTACAGTAATAATTTGTATGAGAAAACCAAATAATAATCCCTATGTGCCACTTCCCAATCCATGGTTGTGAGGAAGACAAACATTTATGAGGAACTGAGCCAAAAAATGTCAGTATCCTAATATTATCGTGCCATGTAGAATTAATAAAGTTCTTCGGTAGAAAAGACATCAAGTTATTCCTAAGTCTAGAGCTAATTCCCACAGTAAAAAAAAATGAATCTTTTTGTTATCTATAACAGGATTCTGTGAGACTATTGTGAACTCATGATTTCTTTCATTCTTTCCCATAGATATTTCTAGTTACAAGAATACACACATTATGGGAGTATTACTTTGTTCTCTCATGCAATTATTACCTGTTTTTAAATGATCACATTCTTCTTGGTGACTATGACCCCCAAACACTTATTAGGAGCATTGCCAGTATTTTTTGTCATTGATTGAGATAGAATTTGGATAACACCCCCAAATGTGCTTTTATAAACTTTGCTAATGCAAAACTGAAGGTCGGCAAATTCAGCTCCATATATTCTTTTCTTCTTTGGCTATGTCTTCCCTTTTAACTCATTATCAAGGACTGAGACAGTTTATTTTAATACACATAAACTAATTCAGCCAAAGTAACTTTTAAAATTTAATCAAAGAGGGATTTTATGTTGTATAATAGGAAGCATTGACCTCAATCATTTGGAGATCAAATTTACCTGCTTGAAATAAAATAATAAATCTCATTCCACATCTCAGAATAGGTTAGTGATTAAATATAAGCAACAAATGTATTGTATAAAGCAATAGATTTACCACTGAAGCTTCTGGTCAGGATTTAGAAATAAGATAGAAGATCCTATAAGAATCATAATTTTCCTACACATTTTGTGAAGGCCCAATAGGTTATTAATTAATTAGGATGCTTGAATATTTATGTTTACTTTCAGGAATTATACAAATTCTATAAGAAATCAAGCAAAACCTACTATAGCTCAGCTAGAGCTGACTGATATAAAAATACTTTCACAGTTTTATAATGAAACACTTCTTAATCTTCATATAGATTCTTCTGTAAGTGTATTTCCATTAACTGAAACTAAGGTTACATTATAAAGAATGATGCTTTTAAAATGCAGATTTGTCTTGCTTTGCTAAAAATATATAAGAGTTTTTGAATCTCTTTTTCCTAAGGAAATGACATGATGCAAATAGAAGTTCTACTAAAGGCAGAGAAGGTATTCAATTTATTTGTCATCTAAAATAAGATTTTTTTAAAGTTGCCAGATTCCAGAATTACTTTAGTGAAATACTGTTTTAAAGTCTATTACAGATATATTTTCAACTAGAAACTAAAAGGATATTCAAACACTAAACTGTTTTCTCTGAATAACTTGAAGGACCTTCCACATAAGGGAAACAGCTATCCTTAAGAGTAAAGCCAATTTTAATCTAATTTTCCCAACTTCCTTTGGAATAGCAAGTTCTAAGAAATTGCTGTTATAAGCCAAATTCAGAAGATGATTCCTAATATTGTAATCACACTTTAAATGAAGAAAAAAAATAAAAGTACAAAGTTTTTATTTTTTCAATAGCTTAACAATTCTACGGAACTAAAACCCAAATCAATATAAATTGTAATGTAAAAGTATTATGATTCATACCAATTAAATCAATTTGTAAAGGAATTATAATCAATTCCTTAACTGGAAGAGGTAATAGTAGAGCTAGATTGTTAGTCCTAGAAGTGTGAGATTAGAGAGAGAGACAGAGAGAGAGAGAGAGAGAGAGAGAGAGAGAGAGAGAGAGAGAGAGAGAGAGAGAGAGAGAGATATTAGGACCTTTATGGGAAGGGAAGTAGATCAATTAAAAGTTTTATGCAAAAATAATCCATCATGCATTGGAAAAACACAAAAGCAGAGATGAAAGCAGAGAACTTGCTGCAGTATGAAATAATGGAAACTCTTGCCTGTTTTGGCCTTGACTGTGGAACGAAAAGAAAGAGAAAATATATCCCCCACAAATTCCTAACTACACTAATCCTTATCTTCAGCCTTTATTCCTACCATATAAGGAGTCTGTAAATCCGGAAGATAAATTTAAAGCAGTCCTTGATTGGCAGTAGTGCTGATCATGTTTGAAAGCAAAATTACAATCTCATTGGAAAAAACACATTTAAACACTTCTCAGGAATGCCCACAGAATAAAATTCCAAAGCCCACAAGCCAACAATTACAATAATAATAATAATAATAATAATAATAATAATAAAGAAACTATGGAAGATTACTGCAAAAATAACTAAATCAGACATGCAAAATCAGACTGGTGAAAGTTTTAGGAATTTTATGTATTAGTTCTATAACATAAGATCAATGTATTTAAACATATAAAAGTTGAATTTAAATATATGGCTATGGGACAGAAGCTGATAAAATTGGTCAAGTATGCTTGGGAAATGACTAAATATAAATTTTATTAATAAAAGTACATGAACTTGAAATTCAACAGATTTTTTTTAAAGAGCCAACTTAAAAAGCTAAAGAGAGAATTAATGAAATGAAACATACTAATATAATAAAATACCATATTAACATGAAGAAAATTGAAAACATGAAATAGATCTTCACAGATGTGGAGGAATAAGAAAGTTTAAGCTCATATAAGCAAGTATCCAAATGGGAAAAAAATAGATAATGAGATAAGGGAAAAGTTAAAAATTTCATAAGTACTACTGTCTACTTTCATCACACAGTAGAACTCAAAAGAGTTTCCAGCATAATGAATGAAAAGAAGTTATTGCCAATGAAACTGGAGTCTGAGATAAAATTATTCTCTTCTTCTGCTGCCAGGTGAGGTCTGCATAGGCTGCAGCTCTCACAACCCCAGAAGGGTGTCTGTTCTTAATTGCCGGATATGCCCTCCAGTTGTACAGCAGACCCCAGCAGCCCACTGCCAGATTCCTCTTCTGGTGTTCTCATCTCATGAATTCAAAGAATGAAATCCACAGATGAGGCTGAATGAGTAAAAGTAGGATATATTCAAATATGCATAGACGTAGAACTCCCAAAGGGCGACAGGGGACCCAAGAGGGGTGCCACCTGAGTGTGTAGTCTAGGGGTTTATATAGCACTTGGATCAACTATTTGTCTAAACCTATGCTGATCAAGGTTTGAAAAAGTATCCATGCTATTGGTCCCAATTTATGCTGAGTTTAGAAAAAAACTATTCGTTATCCCTGAAGTCCCATTCAGGTCCGCCCTACTTTAATTTTCCTGCTGTTTCTCAGTGCTACATGCTGTCGCACTGTTTGGAATGGGTGTGTGCTCCAGGCCAGGGGGGGCCAGTACGGAGGGACAAGTCAGTACTCCTTACCCCTTTGGGCGTGTTTCCACCGCACCTTAGGCCTGCTGACAGGGTGGTCTCTAGATAGCCAAATCCCATGCTTGCCACACCAGCTGCAGTTCACCTGGGCCACTGGGCTGCTGTTTTGTTGCTTCTTCTCAGCAGGGACCAGTGGGCCAACTGTGTGTCTTGGCAACCAGGGGTGGGGGCATGTCACAAAGATATGTATAATAAAGAAAATTCAGAATGGAAGAACAAAAAATTATCTTAATAACAACCAGAGGGATAAGGAAAGATGGAATATAATAGATCCCTTGGCAAATATACTTGCTTCATGAAGCAGACACCCTCCCTAATCTATTGATGCTGGGTGTTTTAGCTAACTTTTTTATTACTGTGACAAAAATACCCAAAAAGAACAACTTAAAGGAAAAGTTTATTTGGGGCTCACAGTTTCAGAGGTCTCAGTTCATCATGGCTTGACTCCATTGTTTTTTTGCCCAAGGTAAGGCAGCACAAGGCAAGAGAAAGGCCCACCAGAGGAAACCTGTTCATTCCATGCCAGCAGGGAAGCAGAGAGACAGGGGGGGGGGGGGCGGAAGGCATCAGAGGAAAAGGTGCACCTTTTGGGGAATACCCCCAGTGATTCTTGCCTTCCAGTTTCACCCGATCTGCCTACAGATTCCATTCAGTCCATTCAAACTAGGGTGAACTGATTAGGTTACCGCTCTCACAATTATTTTATATTCCAACATTAGTATGGAGGTTTTGGAAGACATTTCAAATCCAAATCATAAAAGTGGGATTCTCTGTGCATCTTCTTTGGTCTCACGATGGGCAGAAATTTAATGCATTGGCCTTTATTTTGGACTCAACCATACAACTTATTTTGACCAATAAATATTAGCAAAGGTAATAGATTAAAAATATAATTGAAAATAGGTTAAAAATATAATTGAAAAGTTGGACACGAATTCTCACACTTTTGCCTTCAAAAGATTTGCACTGGCTAGCTCACTGATGTCCAAATTGTACCTAACATACCTTGAACCAAGCAGACTGTCAGCAGACCTCACAGAACACACAAGAATATATGATGTCTTTTTAACAGGTAGGTTTGATAGTGGTTTGTTACCCAGTATTATTGAGGCAAAAGCTAACTAGCATAAATGTTCGCAAGAAGTGGGTTGCTTCTGCAACAAAAATGTAAGATGCGTGACAGTGGATCTGGGACCACATAGCCACTAACAAGGAAACCATTATAGAAGGTTGAAAAAATGATGAGAACTATGATGAGAAACTGTAAAAGTGATCATCTGTGTTATTTATTAGAAACACATTTAATAAAAATATGTGAGATTATGTGAAAGATGGAGTATGCATATGATAAATTTTTATACTTGGGGAATAGAACCTCAAATGACATGTAAAAGCCCAAACTGTCTTGAGTTTGTATGTGTGCATCCTCATTTGTTATTATTATTATTTTTATTCACTGCATTTGATTAGAAATTCTAAGAGTAAGGAAACAAACCAGTTTGTAAACAAAATTTAGTGGACATATGTAAGACCAATCAATTTCAGGGTTGAAAATGAAGGTATTTTCTTCAAAATCAAAGATGCAACCATTAATGATAGCCTCAGAGAAAGGATCAAATTCAGAGCTTTGCTAGTAAAATAAAGCTTCAGGATCAAAATTAAGGTTAAGATTGGAACACCTCTTGCTCTTCACAAAGAGCAAGCTTGGCACCATTCTTAGCTTGGTGATGTGGCTCAAAACTTTATGAAATCCGTGTTATTTGAGTCTGTGTTGGAATGCTCTAACTTGCCATTAACTTTCACAAAAGATGTGGGAATTGCATTAGTTTCCTGGAGCTACGATAATTAATTACCACAGGCTTGTAGATTAACACAACAAAAACTTATTGTTATAGTTCTGCATTCTAGAAGTTTAAGATCAAGGGGTCCTTTGGACCATGTTTCCTCTCACGTCTCTAGGACAGAACTGTCCCTAGCCCCTTTGAGTTTGTGGGGACTCCTGGCAGTCTTTGGCATTCCTGGGTTTATAGCACCATCTCTCCAAGGCACTGAGTTTAGGAATAGGGAGGTGTGCCATTTCTAGTTCATAAAGCAAATGGGGACGGATGAGAGACTGATGAGAGACACCAAGACAGTTGGGGAGTAGAGAAGGGAGGACCTTAAATGCAAAAGTATCTCCAGGTACCTTTTCTTCTTAAACTTGAAAACTTATAGAAAAATCTAAAGTGGGTTGTGATGTAAAGTGATATATTTGACAAAATATACCAGAAAACAAAACTTTAACTCCCACATCCTCCCCTTTTGGCTTATTTCCCTTCATTGTTATATAAAGCAAATATGCTTTTTAGAGATGCACAATCCAAACCATGCTCCCTATTTGATTAATGAGAATCTCAAATGTGACAATGTTGAAAGGTGCAGTACATTTACTCTACCCTGAATAGCCAGAAACGTACTATATAATGGTATAAATGGGGTTATATAATTTTATACATAATATTTCCCTCATATCGTTGCTTCTACTCCTTCTTTCTTGTAGGCAAGGTACACTCATTAGTTTTCCAAGTATTCAAGGTTAAACTTGCACATTAATGAGTTTGTGTTATCAACCTAGAGAAAAGTCTTTTGATTATGCCTTTTAAATTCAAAGAATCAATTCACTGAGTTACTGAAGAGTCAAATCGCTCGTATTTTGCAACAAAATTTACATTACAAATACAAGTAAAATAATCAAATCTATTGCGACACATTGCAATGTGACAATGTCACTCTTTTTCCTGCTGTGAAAAAAGATGAGTCACACACCAAAATAGAATTGTTAAACTATTCCTTCTCTGAATCTACATCAGGCTCAATGCAGGTGCAATTGGTCTCTTGTGTTCTCACAAAGAGAAAGAAGCAAGTGGCCAATTAAACTGGGAATGAGCCCATTGAATGGTCAATTTTTGGCAGGCCTCAAGTTGCAGATGTAAAAAATTGGCTCTAACCTACTCAGAAATCGTGACATGCACAGAGAAGTAAACAGAGAGGACACCTTGATATTGGTTTGGTCTGTGAAAACTACCAAGAGAGAAAATAAAAAAGCAGAATTCTCACTCAGTTATCTTTGGATCTTACCATGGTTTTCAAACAGTTTTACTTTTTTTTAATATTAATAAGTGTGACTAGCTCTTCTAGCTATGTGTGGACAACAAAATCACAACAGTGAGAAAAAAAATGCAAAACAAAGATCTAGACCCATGTTTATTCTTCTTAGCAGCAATGTATAATGTGTAACAAAAAATACATTTAACAAAGTATTTTGCATTTCAGTGTGTTAGAGGCATAGCTCAATATTCCTTTTCATATAATACAGTTTTAATCATTCTTCCCTTAATTAATGCCTTAGTGGCAATAACATTCAAGCATCTTTCTTCTTTGTGTGGGGAAGGGAAATGGGGATTGAATCAAGGGGCACTTATCCACTGAGCCATATCCCCAGCCCTTTTTATTTTATTTTGAGACAGGGTCTCACTAGGTTGCTTACAGCCTCGCTAAATTGATGAAGCTTCCTCAAGCCCAAGATATTTCTGTCTCAGCCTCCCAAGTTGCTGGGATTACAGGTGTGCACCATGACATTCAGCTTCAATCATCTTTCTCTCAGAGAGTTGTTGAATATTTGTCCTGGTAAAGAGGTATGTGTATGTGTATATGTATTTGGGAGTTTGGATGGGGCTGATAACTAGAGAGTCATTGTGACATCTATAGTATAACAGAACAATAACAAAATATCAACCAAGTCCTACTTCTTGCATATAGTAAACACTATCATTATTTTAAACAATACTTGAATCCAGAAAAGCTGTAAGAAGGTGATATTTAAGGCTATAGACTGAGGTCCTGTAAAAGCATACTTGGAACTTCCAAGAATTAAAGACTAGTCAAACACAAAGTAGAGGGAGATATCTAAGCATTAGTCACACAAATTATTAAAACAAAAAAAAAAAAACCTGGGGTTGAAATAGCTTACACACACACACATACACACACACACACACACACACACACACACACCATGAACCCTCTTTAGTGTGCCTAAGCACCTGTAGCTCTGGCATTTCAGCAAAGAGCACAGGTCCCTTTCAACTCTCATAGTAAAGATATCTAACTTTAATCAGAAATCCTGCTTTAGACCCCCCACCTAACCACTAATCCTGTGAATGTGCATCAGTCACAACACTTTTTAATTCCCTCATTTGTAAAATTAAGGAGTGGGATTAAATGATTTCAGAAGTTTCATCCACCAGTTACATTCAATGACTCTAAACTTACCATAAAAAAGCAGATGTGTCTGCTTTTATTACCACTCTATGCTGCTGTTTGATTTCTCTTGCAGCAAATAAAGTATCCATGAAAAAATCATGGATAGTTTTTATTTAAGAGAAACCCTACTTTAAATTTCAATCAAGTTTACTTTGCAAATATTAAATAAACCAATGTTTTATTGAATAAAAAATTCATTCATTTCAACTACTCATTCATTATTTGATGTGCTCATAGAGCATTCCTGCAAGTGAATGCAAATGGTATTTATATACTTCCCTTGATCTGGAATGCATATGCTCTAGAGGCAGCCTGCTCCTTCCTCAGACCGTTTGGACTCAGCATTTTTCTTGTACTAAGTTGAAACTTAGCTCCCTGTGGCTTCTATTTCTCCTGACTTTCATCTTCCAGAGGGCTACACATTGCGAGTTAAATCCCTCTTCCCCATGACAACTCTCAAAATATTTGGAGATAGCAATCATATCTTCTCTAATCTATCTCCTGTTCTCCCTACCACTCCTAGTAGGAGAGCCTCATATCCCCTTATCATTATTCTCTCTGTGTGTTTATATCTGCCTAAACATGCGAGGTAAGAACAAAAAGTGAGTTTTATTAAGTGCCAAGAAAACCATTTTCTGCCATTATCATGGACAAATTATAAGTGAACAATTACAATGAATGATGCTAAATCTTCTTATGGGTATTCTGGTTAAGGCAGATTTCTCCCTGTTTGAATTTATGTAACCGGTTAAAAAAAAAAAAAAAGGACGAGAAAAGATGCACAAACCAGAAAGGGGTTTTAACAAGGGAATCCATTTTCTCTCTAATTTGTGCTAAGTGACATGTGGAGGTATTTAAATATGAAAATGTCTTATTCTCATCTTGGATATGTAGTATTCTGTTTGAGTTTTGCTTTCATTTTTGATGCCCCACCCATTTTTTTAATTGAAAAATTAAGAATTCTTTGGTATACACTTTCAACAGATAACACTCTGTCCTTCCACTCTGTGCACAAGTATTATTAAAAAATAAGCAAAGAGAAACAAGAGTCTGGTTTTAGCTATGTGTCATGTGAGACCTGAAGCTTTCATGGAAGATAATGGCACGTTGCACAATAATGTATACAAAAAGGTTATGACACTTCAGTCACTGGGAACAAAACACAATAGCATTGTCTCTTTGAAATGCATAAAAACATTGATAGTGTTAGTAGTTAATGAAACATCAATACCTTTTTCCAGGAAAGAAATATTCTCCGAAAGCTTTAGTGCTGATTCTGAGATCTTTGACAGTGTTATATCTGGGCTTTTGATGTATTAGAATGGTTATATGTCCATGACATGGAAAAAAAAAAGTGTGTTACTTTGTCAACAATTTATCACAAGATAAAAAGTACTGTACAAATAACACCAAATTAAGTGCTGATCATTACAGGCTTTTGTAATGCCATGAACCTAAATAAATTTTTTATTTATTTCTTTGAGAATCTTAAATAATTATTTATCTTTAAAAAGTGACATAACTTTTGAATTTGATGTTTAGGACTGGCAAACCTAATGTTTTTAAAATTAAAAGAGAAGTGTATTTAGCATTCTACTTACATAATAATCACAAGGAAGCAGCCCAGACTGAATTTATTTAACATAATTTGCAAATTTAGTATCACAAACGCAAGACGCTTTTTCGAATATGTCAACTCAGGGCTTTAACTTACACAAATCACCGTAATTGAAATGATGATCCTGGGAATAACCGCTCTCCAAACACTGTCTTCCAGTCCTTAACTTGGCAAAACCTACCCTTGGCTCAGTTCAGTGACACCAAGAATTTTCTATAAACTTGGCCATGAAGACCAACTGTGGATCTCTGCCCACCAGAGACTGTGAAAACCCTTTCTAAAAAAGAACCATCTTCTGCTTCAGAACAAGAGGAAACTGTAGCACAGTGATAAACTTCTTCAACCACTTGAGTCTGACCATTTCTTGACTCTGAAGAACATTTGGTGACACCACCCACAGTGAATATTCTTGGAAGTGGTCCGTTTGAAAGATCAAGGTCAGGATTTTGTAACATCACTCAGTTTTCTTCTTTCAATTGTCTTCTGTCTCCAGTGAAGTAATGGACAACAAACTGTCTGAGGCTGTTCTCTATGCAGACAGCAACTACTACCCCAGTTCCATGGAGCCCTTAATCCTGCAGCTGCAGTGATCCAAATCATTCTCAAATCCTTCTAGGCACAGATCCCAATCACCTGAAGTTTATATGCAAACAACCCTAGGACATTTCATTTAGCTGCCAATGTCATGATAACCAACAATTAATCCCTTGTACAGTGGTTCTGATTGCTTGTTAGTTACCAAATTAAAAATTCAGGACACATTTCCATAAAAACTGTTAAAATCTACCAGGGCTAGCAGCCTTGTTCTGACATTTTGTATTGTCATTTCAAATGAGATTTTAATTGAAAATAATGCCTTAAATATTCAAAGATATACTATGCTACTATGCCACTAATTTTTTCCCATTAGTAGAACATAGCACCTCAAGTGCTATTAGAGATTCTATGCTGATTAATCAGATAATCATTTTCCTGGTGTTGAGCCCATGAAAAAAGTGCTGTGGCTCATGAGCACCACAGTAGAGGTGGCTGTACTCAAGGGGACTGCTCTCCACAGCTGATGTGTGGAGGAACAGGTTCTAAGCCATGTGAGTATTTGCACTGTAGTGATGCCTTTCCTATTTCATAGAGAATCTGGGAATTTCTTGCTGTTCATTGATAGGGGAAGAGTATAATTAATAAACATCTTGGCAAATAAAAATATAGAAATTGTTTATGGTCAGGAATGCAAATACTGGAGTCAAAATACTTACTTAAGTCTTACTTAATCCCAAATGGGCCTCCTGACTAGCTGGGTGACTTTGGACAAGTCATTTAAACTTGCTGTGCCATAACTTGATCATCTATAAAATGGAGATAGGACAAGTATAAAGTGTTTTAGCTACAGACATACAATTGTTAATCAAGAAAAAAAAAAGCCTTGTTAAAATGTTACAGAAGATGGCAGAGGAAATATTCAACACATTTATGAAGAAATCAACAGAAACTGAAGTAACTGGAAACAAGTATTGAAGTAAAATGTCAACTGGATGTAATATTTGCTAGGTTAACTTTCAACAGTGGCATAAAAACACATCACCATTAGAGTTAATGATATCTCCAGGCTATCAAATCATTGAAACTTATTAATTTCTGTAGGTCAACCTCTAACCTCAGAAGGCTGTAAACAAACTGCACATTAATCCATTTTTTATTATTAGCCAGTTATAACCTCAGTGTGTGTCAAATGAGGTTATTAGAAAAATCATCAAACATGAAATTTTAAAAATCAAAAAATAATCATTTTACCTAATATTCAAGTTTAAAAAGATAATTTCAAAAGCTCTTCCATAAGTTATAAATAAATTTATATTTTTTAAAGCACTTAAAAGTGCCTAACATGGTATGAAATAAAACACCCAGTACTTGGGCAGTAGTAGAAAGATATGGCTTATGGAACTGGAATCTGCCATACTCTAAAAGGCTTACTTCATTTTGCCTGCAATAATTTTGGGGGGATACCACAGAGATGGTTTGGCTGTGGACCTCACTTCATAAAGACATTTGATTCAGGAGATCTTATATCATAAGTATTTTATTTCTACAGTGGTTTAAGGATATACCTGTGTTTGACTTTTTAAAAAATTATTGTGTCTATGTACTTTTTAATTCTTCAAAGTTTTGTCAGACAGAATTTCATATTTTTCTAGAATTTAATTCTTTCTAAGTGGAGTTTCTCAGAAGGAAATATCAGGCAAAAGAAAAGAGGAGATAATTATTCCATGCTTAATATAACAGTCATTTATATTTGGCACAAATATAATATGATCATAACTTATATTTATTAACATATTAATATATACACAACATATAAAATTAATATAATATTAATTAATATAAATATATTTGTATTATATTTGTATATAATATACTTATATTCATAGATAAATTTATATTTACATGTATCTTGATAAATATAAATTTATATTTTTTCAAATGTATAACTGATTGTCAAAAGTATTAAGTATATATATATATATATATATATATATTTATTCTTAAAATATCTGGGATCTATTATATAAGCAGATCTTTCTTTCTTCCTTTCTTCCTTCCTTCCTTCCTTCCTTTCTTTTTTTTTTTTTTTTGCAGTGTTGAATATCAAACTCAAGAGTCTCATGCATGCACGGCAAATGCACGACCCCTGAGTTACATACCCTTACTCATATTTTTCAATTTTTTTCTACCCATTGTGTAAAATTGGAAAAATATACATATTTGAACAGTTATATTATATTCAAAACCCATTAAAATAACATATTTCTTATTAGAGAGACTTTCTGCTACCAGATTTAAAAACCCCTTTTTACCTCAAACAATTTTGAAGATGGTATTTGTTTAATATTGGAAAAGGATTCTGCCACAACCACTTAATCAAAGTCTTGTTTAGTGTCAGTATCTATTCAATTTTGCATGTACCCAGCTTGATGGAAACTAACTACCTCACAGCACTCCATAAATATTTATATTCTAATCCATTATTGATGCCCTACAAACATTTTACTATGGCTTGCTAATGGCTAAACATGACAGTTCTGGGTGGAGCTGAACCATTATTTTAATTCATCTCCATACAACATGCCTTGCACACACAGAAAGCAAAAGTGGCAGTGCTGGTGTCTAATTAGAGCAATCACTACCAACACAAAACACAAGCAAAGTATCTAAATGAAGGCCCAAAACTAAATAAAAGAATGGTTACAAGGATATTCTAACCTGGAAATTCAATTTCCATATTATGTTAAAATCTCTCACACTTATTGATAACTGTAACCTTTTATACTCAGATGAATTCATTTGAATCTCACAACATACATCACCACAATATAGTGAATATTTCTAAGTGTCCAGCTTACAAAGGAAACTTAGAAATGAGCAATTCAAAGAATCCATGAAGGAAATGAGCAATTCAAAGAGGTCAAATGACTTATGCAAAGGCACAAAGCCACTGGGGATTCAGAATCAGGGATTTTCCCTCTGCTGCCTATCATGTCCATAACTAAGTATCTTGCCACCTGCATAGGCCTTTCTCTTACACATATGCTAAAAGCTTCATCCATACTGCACATAAAAATGCATCCAGTCTATCACCAACAATAAAGACATCCTAGTATGGGCCTAATGTTGGCGTTTGTTTCAGCCTTTACTTCATCTGCTTTGGGCTTTAAACTTGTCGATTTACTGAACCTGGGTTAATACCTTTGAAAAGCTGGGTAAGTTGTTTTCAGTATCAAGACAGCAGCTAATAGATAAAGATGGGCCAGGTCAGGAAGCTACAGACTGCAGAATGTGAAAGCAATAACACAGGATCCAGACCATAGGTGTTTCAATCCTATACCTGCTGCTTACTTGTTGTGTGCATGTCCGTAAATTAACTTTTCTAAGAAGCAGTATTAAATAAAATAATGTCATAAAAGTGTTAGTATAAACATACATAGAGTAACTTTCTAGCAAATTAAATAATGATTAATCTTTGTGCCAAAAAAGAAAATCCCCTCATTGTATTTAGCATTTGTAACTAAGATGGCTATTTACTATCTGTTTCGGAAAAGAGTTTTTTATCATTATTAAAGATTGTTAAACAACTTCCTGTAAAAGGGCATAGTAGAAGCTGAGCAATAGTGGTTCAAAATATTAACATATATGTAGTACTATAGATAGCATATTTACCTCCATTTCTCATTTGACCTACATAAAAGCCCTATGAATTTAATTAACATTTTATCATAAATTGTTATATTGTAGATATGTATGAATATGTAACCACAAGTCCCATCATTATGTACAACTATAATGTACCAATAAAAAAATGTGGGGAAAATGTTTATCATCATCATCATCATCCTTTCCACACTTAAAATAAATGAACTGAGTTTTGAGTAGGTAAAAAATTATAGACTCAAATGTTTAAACCCAATAAAAGCAGACCCAGGAAACCAGATCATTTTATCACATTACATCAGCTCCCAAAATGTTCTTATCCTCCCAGGTTTGGAGGGCTCAGGGTGTGGAATCTGACACGAGTTGTATAGAAACAAATAAGCATAAGAAAACCATCAGCCACTCTTCTTCTCTTAGAACTTCCACAATCCCACAATGATAATTGACTTCAGGAGAATTCACTCTCAAAGAGAATGTTGTTATGGGGGGAAATTACAAACACATCTTTCAGCAGTCACTGACAAGGCAGTTTAATGTAGTAACTAAATGTATTAATGTTTTCCCCATCCACTTTGATACAACATTCTTTTTTTAAGATAGCAAAATGGAGTTGCAGACTCCTGTTAGAATAGGATTTGCTATTCACCATAGAATGATTAAAAAGCAATAGGATTGAAAAACAAAATCAGAACTATTCCCTTTAGCCAGTTGTTGAGATGTAATACAAAAATACCATTATGCAGAACCATAAACATGTTCTACTCCATTCATCCTCCCTTAGTTGATATCTGTTCAGTCAGACTTCCTCGCACCATTTAAAGTTGTAATGGAGTGTATGGTTATATGTGACTTCTTTATGGATTCTTAATCTGCAGCAAACATTTGCTAACAACTCCAAACCCTCATAAGCCTTTTATTTTTTAAATATCTCCTTAGTATATAGCCAGTGTTGCCTATTTTAAAAGGTCATAAAAACCAACTGCATTTGTTTCTTTTAGAGAAAGGCAACACATGAGATTCTCTGTCCTCTCCTTTGTCTCAATTCATGACATTTTAGAAAGCTAACTCCCTCAATTTGACAGAGGAGGAACTTAGGCCCAGAGCTATGATGGGAGTCCATATGCAATAGTCCATAATAGAGTAAGAACCTGACCCAGATTTGCAATTTCAAGAGCAGTGTACTTTCTTCAACCCTGGTTCTTCAACAATGAGAGGAATAAACTTACAAACTTTTAGGAGTAGTGCTATTGGATGCTGTATTAGCACTTGCAAAGTTTGGGTCTTGGACCTAACTGAGGGGTCTTGATTAATTATTTCTTTTTTGATAAGCACCATCTTTTTATTTACCACATCTAAACCAACACGTGATAAACACCTGAAGAGGAGTTGTAATCAAAGAGGAAGGAAAAGCAAGTATAAAAGAAAACATATATGTTTATATTTGCCCAATAATAGATGAAAGTCTTACCAGAGCAAGCAAAACAATAAAGTAACAAGAAAAGTATAGACATGTTTTGGAAAACACATTTTTCTGACTACATGGAAATGGTCAAAAGTATTAATCCAAGGGCACAGGCCTGAGTGTTTTCACTGGATGT
This sequence comes from Ictidomys tridecemlineatus, assembly GCF_052094955.1. Classification (NCBI taxonomy): domain Eukaryota; kingdom Metazoa; phylum Chordata; class Mammalia; order Rodentia; family Sciuridae; genus Ictidomys; species Ictidomys tridecemlineatus. The sequence continues at coordinate 120,730,271 of NC_135479.1, forward strand.
GTGTAGGGGTGGGGCGGAGGGGTCATGTGCATGTCAATAGATAGATTGATAAGTAGGTGGATAGGTGAGTGGGTGGGTAGAATGATTTATCAATCAATAGATTGATAAGGTAGGTGGATGGATAGATAGATGAATGAGAGATAGATAGATAGATAGATCCATCACCAGAACTGGAATGGCATAGGGCAAAGCAAAATGAGGAAATAATGAGTACAGATGAATTTATTGAATATTTAAATGTATATTTTTCCTATAAATTACACTAAATAAAATTAAACGTACTTCTTCATAAATATCTTTTAAATGTTTTTATAAGTAGATTTATTAGTGGTTCAATTAATTATGTAAAAACATTATTTTTATGTGCTTATAGCATCAAAATCTTGAGAAACAGTGAGAACAAAGCAAAAAAAAATTCAAATTGTCAAAATGTAATTTATAAGCACAGTGCGCTAACCGATTGCACCACTGGAGCTCCAAAAAATGTAATTTATAACAAAATAGCCTAGCTGCATATATTATTTTCAGGGGGAAAAATAAGTCTTGCTAGAAAATAAGAAAGATCACACAGTGACTGTTGCAAATTATGAACAAAAGGTACTTGAATCTTCAAATGCATAATTTAATCATAGAAGAAACAAATGAAAGTATGATCTGAGAAAACTTCAAATATTGATGAAATGCTCACCATTTTGAAATTTTGAATGATCTAAGCTGGAACAATATAGAAAAAAGTTTATTTCCTTTACATAGCAGGTAATAAAAAAAAGGGCCTACAATTATAAATCTTTTGGCAGATGCTTTAAAATCACTTCTTTCTAATTACAAAAAAAAAAAAAAAATCCTGGAAAAGAAAAAGAAAAATCTTGGCTCTCAATCTCTTGAGAAATATCTACATTTGGGAAGAATGGCTTACTGGAGACTCCTAGCTAAATTATCCTTTGATTGACAAGAAAGATTATCAAAGATAGAGGCCACATTATCATTCAACAGCTTTAAAAAGCATATACCACTCTTTTCCCACAGCAAACTCCACTTATTTGTATCTCTCCAAATGTTCTCCCTCCTCAAATTCAAGACTCAAGTTCTACCTCTTAAGTCAAACATATATGAATATATATATGTAATAGCATGCACTTGTGCAAGCCCTTCCTCACATTTATATAGATCTTTCCTCTGAATTTCTGTTGCCTTTTTATTAACTATTTTATTTTTGTCAATTTTAAGTAATAGGTTTAACCTGTACCATGCTGGAATCTTTTGACCAGATCTGAACAGTACCTCTTACATCTTTATATTTCTTCAGTTCCTTGTACAAAATAGAACGCTTTGTCCACAAGAGAAGAAAATAAAGATGGTAGAGTCCTGGGATTTGAACTAAAATCTAAATATTTGAACTTGAAAGAGGCATTTAAACTCTTTGGATCTCAAGACAAATTTTAATGCTAGTTTAGCTAGTCAAGCTAGCCCATGGTGTTGTGAGGATAGGTTGGATATCTATGAATTGATTGTCAAACTATAAATGATTATATCTTACATTAGAAGAAGATTCCTAATACTATAGAAAAAAGAACTCAAGCCAGAGAGACAAGCATACATACACTGAAGCCACAGAGACAAGCATACGTACACTGACTTTCTGAATTCTGCCATTTACTAACTGGGTCCTCTTGTAACCTCTTCTTTATCTATAAAATTGTAATAATAATTAATATCTAGCAAGATACTATGAAGATTAGCATGACATAGAGTCTGGAAAACCACAGATAAATAGTAGATTTAGTATTATTATTCAAATATAAGACATTACCATAATTTTTAGTATTATAGATGGAGATATTTCAAAAAGAGATATGATACAGAAAATTGCTAACATAATCTAAATCTAAAAGAGCGCTAGAAGTTTGTTGATAATGGGCCTTTATGCCATATTCTCTTTTATATCAAAATACAAGTATGTATATAGCCAATTTGATTAATGCACAAAAACTGACCAAAAGTTGTTGAAAGGAAATCAAGTTTGATCTTGTTACTTTTAATCTACTTAAAAGAACCCAAACAACCTTCTAGACATTTATGCTTGGATACCTTCTGTAATTATGTTCAATCCTTCTATACATCAAAAATAGACAAAGATAACAAGAGTAGATAGAAAACAATCTACAGAATTTTATAAAGTGCAGGCTCTTAAACTTCATACAGCATATATTGTATCAATTATCCACTCACAATTAATGAAGGTGGATGGAACTCAGAAAGTTCCTGCCATTTCTGAAGCTAATACTATGCAAAAAGGCTATCTGTAAAGACTTACTTATTCTAAATTTTATTGTAAGATAAAATGCATTTTTTAAAAAGAGGATCACATAAGAAAGTGTGTAACAAAATCTGGAAAGTATAGGGATAAAATGAGAGTTGTATTGGAATCATAAACCAATACACCTCTACTTTATTGTTATTATTAACATTATTTTTAACATTATTGCTATTGTCATATTTAGTATACAATGTGTGATTATGACATCTATTCAAAGGATTGAAAATGAATTTTTTTCTTTCTTTCCATTAACTATGTTATTGAGTTATTTCTTAATTGCTTTATCCTAAGTCACTCATGTAAGAGTTTAGAACCCAGAAGAACTGTTTATGAGAATTTAAAACCCAATTAATCCCAATTGTTTAATCTGAAAGAAATACAAAGTGTTCCACTTGTTTTATCTAAATTGTGGCACGGCCTGGGATGCTGATCTGGGTGCATCATTCCTGAAGCTTTTAAGAAAAGATGTCTGTCAAATATGTAAGATGAGTGGAGAGGAAGATGGCATGAAGGTAATGGATGGCAGCTTTAAATTGACTCCAAAACATTAAAGTGTTAAAATATTTATATTAGATTGGATGCAATGATAAATTCTATCCAACTGCACATGTACAACATGAAATAGATGGAACATTCAAGATATTTGAACAATCTTTACTGAAGTAAAATCATGACCAACTCAACAAACAAAAGAGAAATTGCTGCATGCATTAGTCAAATGCTAGCTCATTTGATGCATTTTATATTACAAAATTCAATAGAATAATTTAAGTACTTCTCCATACTTTAAAAATAGACTACTATAAAAAATGTATTAATTTTGATTTAAGGCATTGGAGCTCAAGTTATTGTCCTCATGCTTTCTGAGTGGGGCCATACATAATGGCAAGATAATTTGTTGATGTTGTAATAGCCTTTCATCTTCAAAAATATGAATATTGTTGACATAAAAAATTGACTACTAGAGTGTTTTATTTAGTTGAAGTTTCATTTACTTATTTTTTATGCATATACTATTGTTTTCTTAAATATTTGCAATTTTAGTAATTTGCTTTCTTCACCTTAACTCAGAATCTCATTAAAGTTATTGCAAAGAGATGAGCTCTTTCTGTAGGAAGAAACAATCATACCCAGCAACTCATTCATTCACTATATGACCATGAAAACACTGTGTGGTATAAAATTTGCCACCCACCTGTCTCAAAGGAACATTTTAAAAAACAACTAATAAATTACTATGAAGAGCTTTTACCATAATATGTTGCACATATACTCAATAAAAATGAACAAAACACTGCTGGAATTCTTTCAAATGTGAAATGATATTATACATAACCTACAGTACAGTCTGAGCATTTCTGTTTAATAAATGTAACAGAGCCAGGTATGGTGGCACACACTCATAATCCCAGCTACTCAGGGGGCTGTGGCAGGAGAATTGCAAGGTAGAGGCCAGTCTCAGCAACTTAGAGAGACTCTATCTTAAAATAGAAAATAAAAGGGTGGAGAATGTAGCTCAGTAGTCAAAGTACCTCTGGATTCAACCCCAGTACCAACAATAACAGGAAAGTTGTTGTTGTTCTTGTTGTTGAAAGCTGTAACAAAGTAAATCATTTTAATAACTTTTCCAACTTTCAATAGTATTGGTAAATAAAACTTTGTGAGAACTTCATGTTTTAATCTCAAAGACAGAGAGAGAAGTAGGGATAGGGGATACTTCTTTTACCACTAGTATATAATTGTCCCCAATTCTGTGTTCTGACCATGATTATTGCTAAAGGATCTCAATGGATAGAACATCTTTTATCCTTTCAAAAACAATTGTCAATGGCAGCTGCTTATCTCCATAGGTCAGATAACCAGGCATGTGGACTCTCTGCTTCACATTCTATCTCTGGAGCCTGCCCCTCTAATGCTGATATTTTCACCAATTCCTAAATTTCATGTCTACTAAATTCCACTACTGAAAACCAATGCTTTTGCTTGAATTCGAGCTAGAAATATTTGAAAAATGCTTTCAATAAAATATAATAAAAATTTTTTTCTAATAAAATAAAACTATTTTAAACACTAGGTTTTAAAGAATAAATTTTTAGCTCTAGAATGTGTGCAAGAAAAAACACTGGGAAAAAGTTGTTGAGTCCTTCTGTGTCATTATATCTCATCTTCATTCAGCCCTGAAATTCTGCAAATTCCACACCTAAAATTGCTCCCAAATTCTTCACTGCCATTTACTGTCTAATCATCTCTGAACTAAATGATTGCAAAAGTCTTTTAAACATCCAAAAATTTTCCCATCTCTATTTCCTCTCTCCTTCATATATTTACCACAGAGTTATAAGCCTTTTACTCCAGATTTATAAGCCTGGTGTCCTGATCAGTTAGCCAGGGAAGAAAGGCATGGCAAGTGGACCTCAATTCTATCCCTGACAGTCAATCAAATTTAGATTATCACTCTAAAATGGATAGGAAGGAAAAGAAAACAAACAAACAAGTAAAACAAACCAAAACAAACCAAAAAAAGAAACAGATGACCATTTTTGTAGTAACTCACCCTAATAAATGTTTTCTTAATATTTTGCATATTAAATCTGATTATTTCCCACTTATCCATCAAAAATACAAGGTATATATTCAGAATGAAATAATTGAATTAAAATAGATTGATTTAAATCAAGCCAAACAGAGAAGCAACAAGGTCTTCTTTTATAATATTACTTGGCTGAAGACATATTTATATTTTTAGCTCATAGCTGTTTTCTGAGTTCCAGACCTGCACATCTATCTGCTAATTGATGACTATACTTATACCTCTTATAGGCCATCCAAATTTAACAAGGACAAATATGAAATTTTGAAATTCTCCTTCAAACGTTCTGCAAAGATTGGCTTACCTCCCTTTTAGGATATGGTCTTTCAACCCTCCCACCTGAATTGTCTCTGAAAATCTCATCTATTTATCTGCCATTCATGCAAGTTCTTGTGGTTTCCCACAAAATATCTGGACTTAAACCACTTTTCTCTATCACTATTGCCACAATCCCAAGACCAGACACCTTTTCTAAACTGCACTCTTTCAACCATCTCATTACTGTAGCTCTGCTTCTATTTTTGTCCCTCTAATCCACTCTCCAAAGAGCAGCAGAATAGTTTTTAAAGAGTAAATTGAATCACATCTCTCACTTGTTCAAACTCATTCTCTTTGAACTGAGAATGAAATAAAAGTTCTTAAAGTAGTTTCCAAACTGTCCTTGCCTGACTGTTCTCTTCCTCTCCAGTGTCAAATCATGCCTAGGGTTTCAGATAAACAAAATGTCCATAATTTTTACTAAACAATTATCTGTGCTTTTCTGAAATTTGAATTGAACTAGGCAAACTATATTTTATCCGACAACTCTCATCATGGCACCCTGATTTACTCCTAATATAAAAGCCGCAGCAGGCATTTTAAATTTCCTTTTGAGCTATATCCTTGCCTTCTGCACAGCGTGCCATTCCCACGAGCCTGAATGCTTCTCCACCTGAGCATGACTCTTCTTTCCAGATTTACCTTAAATGCCACGTTTTAAGAAAGTCATCTACTATGCTGATCCAAGGTTGCATCATTAAATTCTCATTAAACTGTGCTTTTCTATTATTTTTTCCTCTATTTATATATATATATATATATATATATATATATATATATATATATAGTATTTGGCTTACTGTTATACCAATGCTCAAAGAACCTCAATATGTATTTACAAAAAGTGGAAGGAAAGAAGGAAGAGAGGGACTGAAGAAGAAGAAGAAAAGGAAGAATGGATAGAGGAAGTCTATTTAAAGCAATGCTTCATTCTAAGTCAGTGATACCTATGCAAACTTCTGCTCCATAGTTCAACTTCTTCAAAGCATTTGCTCTCTTTGGACCAATGAATCTGACCTTAATCCATAATAACATTATGCTGTTTATTCATTGTTATGGATTTACTCATAATCACAAATTAAGATACATGTGGATTTTGTTTTTAAAATTAAATTCCAGTCATCATTTTATTATAAGGTCTGGCCTGATTCCCAGTCACTTCCATTTCCTGGTCGTAACTGTGCCCACTTGATCATCAGAGGCAGGTTCTTCCTGGTCTCTAGTTCCCACTCTAATCCAACCCCAAAGAAAGAGAATTAGCTATAGCACCACACATGAAGATCAACTTCTGTTCATTATTCACTTTCATTGCTCATTTGATGTTAATTAGATAAATGATCTCAAGTTACAGTCCAGAGAAGTGTGCTAAGCAAGGTAGCATAGTAAAAAAACGCATGTATTTTATAATCAGAAACCCATATCTCTGGTCTAGTCAGGTTCAGAGAACTTTAAAATGATCTGTAAGCCTCTGAGTGTCAATATCAGTAGCTTATAAAAATTAGGGTATATCACCCTCTTCATGAAAATATATGTTCATTCCATATGATTGCTTTCTCCTGCTTATTACTATGATTCCAAAATCCCATCTTATCTTTCTATCCACAGACTTCACCCGTCTCATTAAATGCTAATCTCTATTTTCTCTATATCAAGGGACAAATACAATTGTTTGAATTGCAGTAGCCAAACAGACAGTGTAAAGAACAAATCTGAAGGCATTTGAGGAAAACAGGAAGTGGTGGGAATAATGGTCAACTAGATCAAGAAAGCCTTGGCTAAAGAACTCAGCTCTTAGCCTAAGCAATTATACCACATGAGAACATAAATTCAGTATTCTCTTATCATTGTTTTTTTTTCCCCCTAAAGAGAGGCCAGAACTCAGAATTTTTATATGAAAACTTTAATTTTAAAATATTGGGTGTTAATTGAAATGACTTTAGATCAAGGTACAGAATCACCAGTCAATGTGGCCGGACTTGATTTAACTTTTTCTCTTTTCATAAGAATGTGACAAAGACATAAATGATAATTAGAAAACACACACCATAGGATAAAGGAAACTAATTATTCAATGTAACTGAGAAACATAAGTGGTACACAAAAATTGAGACAGTAAATTAATTTTTTTCGACATATGAAGCCTGGCCTTAATTTCTTCTCTATAGATCATCCTATAGCTTCCAACATTAAAAAAAGAAACAAAACAAACAAACAAAAAAAAACATGACTAGAGAATCAGCTAAATTACATATACCAAACTCAGCTGCTACCGGTCCTGTCATCTCAGGATGTCCTTCCTGGGAAGCTGACACATCTGTACCTTCATACCTGAGAGCACAGACCTGCCTAGGTCTCTGCTGAGAGGAGATGCCTATGCAAGCTTCTATTCTATATTTCAACTTATTTAATGCATATGCCTCTTTGGACAAGTGGATCTGACCTTAATTCATAACATTATGTTGTTATGAATACCCCAGATTCCCCACTGCTCTTGAAAGGACAGAAGTTTGGGTTCTAATGTCAGCAGTTAGCAACAACAAACCCATCTTGCTAAGCAGAGTGAAAAATAAATTAGGATTCCCGGGAAACTTTATCATTGTTATTCCTTTGCTTTTTGTTCATTTTATATCTAGATTCAGAAAGAAGATTGACCTCCTAAACTTTGGGGATTTCTTCCCAAAAGAAGTATGAAGGTTGTTAGGAAACAAATCTTGTGCTGACTCCACTCGCGCTAGTACAGCGATTGCTGCAGCCAAAGAAAAATATGTCCAAATTTATGGGTTTTGGTTAATTCCCTCAGAATGGCTTTGTAGTAGATGTGTCTCTGGAGCCTTTCCTTGGTCATTTGTTTTAGCTTTATGCTTGTATATTTTAAACAAATAAAACAACCAGTAGATTGGAATAAGTGGGTTTTCAAAAAAATATAAAGAAAAATAGCTATGATGAATTGTTCACGGAGAAAATGGAAGAAAGCAAAAAGCTTTCAATTGGCTACCGGTGACATCTTTCAGAACCAGTATGTCAGAGAGCCTTCAATTCTTCAATAGCTTAAGGGACTTTTGGTCAATAAATTTAACAGACTGGAAACAGAGTCCAAGTTGCAGCACAGTATGTAAATGAAAGTTCAGCAGACTGACTTCTTCTCAACCCTAGGACGGAGTTAATAGAGGGGAAATGACAAAATGTATGGAAAGGCTTGTCACAGTAAGATTTTCCTCAGTTTTGTTTATTTCTTATTTAACTTAAGTGCACATAACTAGTGAATCTTAGCCTCTGGATGTGTACCAAGCTAGAAGCCTTTAAAAGGAAAAAATCTTTGCGTATGAAAATGGATGACAGGCCATGAATGAAGCATTTTGAATTGCATGTAGAGATTTTTACAAAAAGTACAGATACAGAAACACAAGGACCACTCGCCATATCATAATGATGTTTACAATATAGATCAATCATTTAATTTACAAATGACAAAATGATTTGTTTGATCATTTAGTCTTTTGTTACCAAAGGATCAACCACCAGATACTTCTGTTGCTGAGTTTATTGGACTTGCTACAGAAAGAGAGCCCATCACCTTGCCAGTCTTGGTACTTCTCCAGATGAAGAAAGCAGAGTGGCTATTCAACCAGACTGGGCCACAAGACTTGAAGACAGAGGTTGCAGGGTAGAAAAGGGGTAGAATTGGGGAAAATTCGGTTGAAGGGTGAAGCAAAGCTTGGGTCTTGAACAAACTGTGTGCTTTTTAAGTTGAGTCACAGGCTTGTCTGCTAGGGGTAGTGTTTTCCAGAGCAAGCACCTCCATTATTTTTTTCCTGGCCCCAGTATTATTTGGCACAGAAACTGGAAAGTATGTTTGGTCACAGAAATTTTAGCCCATAGACACAAAATTATGTTAGCTGCAGTTTTCAATCCCCAAAATATACATTCTCCATTTCTATAAAATGCATCTAGTGGAAATCTGAACTATTTTTTTCCTCAAATATCCCTGACTCTTTGACTACCTTCTTGAAATGACTTTGATACCCATAAAGAACAGCTTATTTCCTTATTAAATATTATTCTTGCTGGGCTACCTAAAATATCAAACAGATTTTAGTAAGTCACTAAAAATTAAACATAGCCCTTGATTCTACTATCATTTCTTTATGAAAATTCCAAATGATTGCATATCTTGTCTATGAAGTACAGTACCAGAAAAGAAAACTGGTTTACTAAAATAGAGAATTTTTCTCATTATAAATTACAGGAAGGTCAAATTCATGCTGTAGAGTCTGCCTTTACCCAGTTTGAAAGATTAATTTGGTTTCTTTCCTAGGAACTGAAATTTGGAACCGAGAGGAAAGGTGTGGAATGCCTAATTCCAGCTTCTTTGTTTTAAAAATGAGAAAGTAAATAAATAGGAGAAGCAGTATCATCTGACCAAAGTTATACAGATACCCAGCTTCTTTTAAATGTCATATTATAGGGACATTACTATGTGAAAGTCCATTATTCCAGAGGTTCTCCCTCTGTCTCACTTTTTTTCTTTCTCTCCCATAGAACTGGGGCTCTTGTCAAGGAATGTCCCTCCTTGCAGGCACTGCCTTGCTTTGGAGTTTTTCCTGCCACAACCCCTGATGACACCCATGCTTCTCTTCCTCTGACCATGTCCCACCCACTACTCCCAAAATCTCATGAATGGGCCCCTCTCCTGACACCCTTCCTAGGTAAGCATCCTCTCCAATCTTTATTGGGCACAGAAGTCCCTGTTTAATCTATTGGTTGTTCTGTGGCATTCAGATATAGCTTAGCGTAATTGAGGACGGGGCGGGGGCACAGTGCCAAGTGTCTATCTGTCTGAGAATCTGAAGATAATTCTGGAAGCAACATTTCTTTAGAAAAAAAAAAAGTGAAACAGCAGGTATGTACCAACCACAAATCTGCAGACATCTAAGAAAAAAATTATGATCACACTTAGATTTGCCCAGCCATGGATACATTGGACACCTACAAAGAAAAGCTGAAATAGTGGCTTAAAAGGAAAAAAAAAAAAAGACCTAATAATGCTCAGGCACCATGAGACAAAGACAGACATAAAACAGAAATATGAAAGACTTTGCTCATCAGTACTGCAACCTACAGTGGCACTGATAACAAGAATATACATTCCCAATAGCTGGGGAGGATTCAGCACACCACTGGCCTGAGCCCTCATATTATACATCCACAGTGACGGCAACGGGAAGCTCATTAGCAGGCATCACCAACAAGATCTATAAGAGCAGAGGATTACACTGCATAATAACCAAGAAAACCTGGCTTACAGACAAACGGGAAAAGCTTACTGGGTTAGATGTTAGAAGCCCTGGAGACTACAGAAGGGTAGGCCAGATTGACATCTAGAACAATGCTATTGATTAGTTTTCCCTGGGGCTCTAGGCCTGAGGAAATATAAGTTGCAGTCTGATTTCTTGCTCATTGTTCTAGCTTGAATCCTAATCAATGTATTCAACTTTACAATTCCTTTACTCAGGCAATTTCTTTGTTCCATTTGCTTTCCATTTTCATTTCATTTATTTCTGATCAATCACATAGTTAACATTTATAGAATCAATAATTTTGTTGAATATATTTAAGATGCTTCTTTACTGATACAAAGGAATTAAAGAAGATAGGCAGTTACAATAAATATTAATTATAGGGGATAGTCATTAAATGTGTTTATCAGTTACTAATGCCCTCTACTACTAAAACGCCTTTTCAAATTCGTAGATATTTGGTATATAACTGTTGTATACTCAAACTTCGGTTTGGACAGATAAGTCTGGAAGTGAGATTATTAGACAAGAAATAAATATCTTTACTCTTTGCTTTTAAAATTCCTGAAAATCAGTTTGTCTAGGCAAAAGTTGGCTCCTGAGTGAAAAGTCTTTTGTATTGGGTGAAAAGATTACTTATTGCAGGAAAGTGGTTAGCAAGTCTTGACTCAAGATGGTCATGTCATTCTGTCCATCAACACTAAGTTATGATGTCACAAACTGTGTCCAATCATCATTTCTTCTCCTTGAAAAAAATCTCATCACAAGCTCTCTAAGAATAGATGTGAAAGGCAACAAGTGTTATTTCTTAGTATTTCCCTTCTGAGAAGTTACCAAGAGTCTGTTAAAGTAATACCATCCCTTAATGGTATGTTCAATAAAATTAGCTTTTTGATTGGCATAGCTTAGCAATTATTTGGGGAGTCAGTAGCTAACAATTTTGGCTGAGACCCCACCACCACTTCCCCGTACCATCACCATCATCACTATTGCTCACAATCTGTGCCTCCAAGTACAGTACCAGAAAAGAAAACTGGTTTACTAAAATAGAGAGTTTCCTGATGAAGGGCTTGGTCTTGTAGCCCCCATATTTCCCCTTAAAATGATTCCTTGGTTTAGAAATATTTCATCTTTTTAAATTTTAAAATAGTTTTATTTGATTAAAATATACTCATTTTGGATAATGATATAGATTATCTGTATCTGTTTTCTTTATTTTTTGCAGTAAAACTATACCAAAAGTTTAGATGGAAGAGATCAGAAAGTAAGTCCATCTCTCAAGCAGATTCTACATGTTCACAAGGACTCAGCACACAGGGGTCCTTCCAGGCATATATTGCCTTGGGTAGCTTATCAATATCCTGTAGGAAGTTTGTCAATCTTGCCTTGTCTTATTCCTAAGTTTGTAGTTCTTAAAGAGATCTTTTTACAAAATAGACCATCTACCAAGATATGCCCTTTTGTCGCTCTCCAGCTGGTCACTCTAGTGGACCACTAAAGTTGGTGGTCCTGTATCTAATACGTAACAGCAACTTATTCTACCAACCATTCAGTTCATCATGAAGTGAATAGTCAGAGCTTCATCTCAGTATGTCAATTGATAACCTTTGGACTGGATTCCTACATTTCATATGATTTTTACCTTATAAATTAAATCCCAGTGCTTATCTTTCTAAGTGGCATAACTGTGCCTATTATAATTTTGAATTATAGTGGCTATTTAAGAGAACTTACAATATTAATAAATTTGTTTTTATGAGAGGCACCTTGGAAAAAAATTGACAAAATTCATCAAATGGATTTTACTTTGCATGAAGAAATCCCTGCAAATAAATGCAAATTCCAAAACTGTTTCCTAGAAGAGCTGTTGGTCAATACACATGAAAATGTAGGAGATTTTTTTCCTATTTTAAATCCCCTAAGTCACAACTAGAACTTAACAGATTTTATACTACTTATCCTCTCTTCTTCTCTTGTGCTTCTTCAATAGCACACTCCCCCTTTCTCTTTCTTTCTCTCTCTCTCTCTGCCCAATTCCCCTCTCCTTGGTACCAGGAATTGAATCCAGGGGTGCTTAACCACTGAGCAACATCTCCAGATATTTTTATTTTTCGTTTTGAAACAGGATCTTGCAAAGTTGCTTAGGACCTTGCTAAATTGCTGATACCCACTTTGAAATCCCCATCTTTCTATCTCAGGTGGTATTATAGGCATTATAGTTGCTAGCATTATAGGCATGCGCCTGTGGTTTGGGGTTTAGTCCATGGTGGACTTCATTTCTCTGGAACTAAAGTGAGGTGGAACATCAAAGAAGAAGGGTGGCATCACAGGAAAGCTGCTCATTTCATGGTGGACAGGAAGCAGAGAGAGAAAGGCAAGATGAACTCTTACAGGCAAGACTTGCCCGCTGCGACCTACCTCCTCCAGCCAGTTTCCACCTGCCTGCAGTTACTACCCAACTGATCCATTCAAACTAGGATAGACTGATTAGGTTATAGCTCTCACAATCCAATCATTTCATCTCTGAATATTCCTGTCACTATGCAGGAGCTTTGGGGGACACCTCATATCCAAACCATAACAGTTGATATCAAGGAATCCATACAATTTCTCATTTTTAATAAAATTGTACACAATATGAATCAGAACAGATCACTTGATATATTAATTTTCAAAGTAGAAATATATGCCGTTTTTAGAAGAAGAGTGTTGTACTTAGATCCCTAAAGACTTCTCTGAGATACAGAGAATTATTATTATGGAGAATCAGTATAGAAAAAATATCTAACAAAAAATAGTGAAACTGGGTAATTTATTATACTTTCTGTGATAGTTAATTGATGTGCCATTTCCCCTGAGCTACAGGGTTCACATATGTTTGTCAGTCAAAATTCTGGGAATTTCTGTGAGGATATTTTTGGATTAAAATTTAAACATGGTAGATTTAATAAAGCAGATTGTCCTTCCCAGTGTGGAAGAACCTCATTTCATCAGCTGAAGGTCTTAACAGAGCAAAAAGCTGCCCCTACCCTACTTAAAAAGGAATTCTTCCCTTAACTCCCTTTAAACTGAAAATATCAGCACTTCCTGGATCTTGAGTATACTGGCTTTTGAACTGGAAATACTTCATGACCTCTGCTGACTATCTGACCTCCTGAGTCTCCAGCCTGCTGACTCATCAGCCTCCCAAACCACTCAGGGCAATTGCTTATGATAAATCCTTTTCTGTAACATATCCAGTCTACTGGTTTTGTTGCTCTCGTGAACCTTGATGAACATACACACATAGCTATTTCTATATGTAAATTTTTCAAGTTGGATGGATTTTTTTTCTTTTGATTTAATTCAAATACTCTTAGCTTCCAGATTAGGAGAACAAACTCTCACCATAAACACCTGGTTTCTGTCTGTGCAGAGTCTGTAGCCATGATGTCTATAAGTTGCTGACTTACCAAATAATTCTAAAAATAATCAACCACCAAAATGAATGGGGAAATGTAATATTCGTTTTAGAGACTGCAGCCACCAAACCAAAAAACTTGGTACATAACCAAAATACCTTCACCAGAGTTGCAGATCTATTTTAATCACTCCCTCAACTCAGGTTAAAGGATCATTCTTAGAGAATGAGAAATGAGGCCACCTACATCTGTTCAAATTAACAATTAGAGCAGATAACTGAGATCACCTGTACCACCAACATAAAATATTTTCTAGGAAATTACTGCCCTGGAATATAAGCTATTGACTAATAAATACTATAACTTCTTCAGAAAATTCTGCAAGCCGCTGGTGTAGGAAAAACTGCTCATCTGGGCCAGGAGCTCACCTTTCAAGATTATATTGCTGACCTGATCAAAAACGTCCATATCAAACAATGGATTATTTATCAAGACCCACATTATCACTCTCACCTCACTGTGTCCACCAATTCAACTTTTTATGGTATAAAACTTGCTCCATCCTGATGAGTTTTCTGCCTCGAAAGACACTCACCACTTGAATCTGATCCCGAAGTTCTATTAGAATCTTTTCCTTCCATTCCTCTTCCTCTTTGATACTGGCACTGCGACTGTCAGGAATTGGAACTAAAAATCTTAAAAATTTACATTAGAACTAAAAATCTTAGCATTCTTAACCTGTTGGTCTGTCGCCAATCCTTTGATGGGTTGGCACCAATGGGATAAATAGGCACATTTGTTTCTAAACAACCTTGTTAAATTTACCTATACCATAAGATTAAAAGAAAAAAAAAGAACAATAATCAACCATTGGAGCTACAAACTTCTCTATGACAAAATAAAAGAGCTTCTCTATTATCCTAATTTTACTGTTATATGAAGATAAATAAATGGAATTTGGTCACACTAGCCCCTAATTTTATTACTCTTCTGCTCAAATATTTTAGTATTCAATATGTTAAACAAAGTAGGATGATACAACAATAATCACTAATCACAGGGGAAAATGTCCAAAATAAGCACGTGGGAAGTCCATATAGTTGAAATATAACTGACTTTTTAGATTTCATGCCAGAAAATCTGGAATTGATTTCTCTTTGTGTTTTGAATAGTCACAGATTATTTCTTTATTTCTTCCCTCCCCAAATTAGCCAAAAAATATCTATTAGTCAATTATAATTTTGACATTTTTGTATCAGGCAGTATTTCAGGAGATAGAAATACATTTAATACATTTTGAGGGTACACAAAATCATTATATTGAATAATGTGTGTAAGATAACTTTAGAAAATTAATAAAGTAATACAAATATGCAATGTGTTCTCATGTTTATCGTCATTAATAATATTATCTGGATTCTCTAATATGCAAAATCAACAGTGTTGAAATGAAATTATTAAGGATCTCAAGTCTTGGAACATTTTTGTAAAAAGAGTCCATCAATATACATTTTTGGTCAATATGAGTTTATCAGATTTCATTTGAACAGCATAA
Organism: Ictidomys tridecemlineatus; assembly: GCF_052094955.1. NCBI lineage: Eukaryota > Metazoa > Chordata > Mammalia > Rodentia > Sciuridae > Ictidomys > Ictidomys tridecemlineatus. Next base: position 120,745,749 of record NC_135479.1, read on the forward strand.
AATATTCTGATCTGAGTCTGTGAAAATAAGGTTGGAAGTACATTCTGACCTTTTCCAAGACCTCTTCTTTTTTGGGAGGTGGGAGTACCAGGGATTCAACTCAGGGACACTCAACCAATGAGCCACATTCCCAACCCTATTTTGTATTTTATTTGAAGACAGGGTCTCCCTGAGTTGCTTAGTACCTTACATTGCTAAGGTTGGCTTTGGATTCACAATCCTCCTGCCTCAACCTCCGTAGCCACTGAGATTACAGGCATGTGCCACTGTGCCCGGTGGCCAAGACCTCTTATGCAAAACTAAGTAGGCAATAGTTTGTTGTTGATATTGTTGTTTTTGAGAGAGAGAGAGAGAGAGAGAGAGAGAGAGAGAGAGAGAGAGAGAGAGAGAGAGAGAATTTTTTAATATTTATTTTTTAGTATTCAGTGGATACAACATCTTTGTTTGTATGTGGTGCTGAGGATCGAACCCAGGCTGCACGCATGCCAGCAGAGCGCGCTACCACTTGAGCCACATCTCCAGCCCCAATAGTTTGTTTTATAAATAAAATATTTTAGGTGAAATACATATTTTTAAATTGGAGTAAGTTTTCGAAATTTACCATTTTAACTCATTTTTTAAGTGTACAGTCTGTGGGATTAGGTCTGTTTACATTGTGGTATAGCAATTGCCACCATCCATCCAGAACTTTTTCATCTCCCCCAAATGAAACTCTGTACCTACTAAACACTAACCCCTACTTTCTCTTCCCCCAACACCAAGCAACCCTCATTTTCCTTTTTGTCTTTATAAATTTGGCTACTCTAGTTACCTCATATGAGTATAACATACAATGTTTGTCCTTCAGTGACTGGCTTATTTTATTATCTAGTCTGAAGTCTTCAAGGTTTATCCATGTTATTGCATCTGTCAGGATTTAACTCCTTTTTGGAGCTAATTAATATTCTATTATAGGTATACAGCTCATTTGTTAATCCATACATCTATGAATGAACATTCAGGTCGCTTCCACTTTGGACTATCATTAATAATACCTCTGTGCACATGGGTGTAAAAACATTTGTTTGAGCCCCTACTTTCACTTTTGTTTATATAACCCAAAATAGAGTTGCAGGATCATATGGCAATTCCATTTGATTTTTAAAGAAATTGCCATCCCACTTTCCATAGGTATTGTGCCATTTTACATTCCCACCAGCAAAGCATGGGAATTTTGATTTTCCCACATATTTATCAGCAGCTGTTTTTTTTTTTTTCCTGGTTTTGAAGAAATTGCCATTCTACCAGTTGTGAAGTGGTTTTGACTTGTGCCTTTTGATTCATTTTGTGGTTTTGATTATTGTTGCCCTAATCATTATAATATTGAGCATCTTTTCATTTGCTTAATGGCTATATGTATATATTTTGGGAAAAATGTAGATTCAAGAACTTTGAGCCCATTTTCATTAGTTGTTTGTTTGTTACTGAGTTATAGTTCTTTATGCATTCTGCATATGAATGCCTTATCAGAAAGACTACATGATTTGCAAATATTCTCTGCCATTTTGTTTCCTTTTTATCCTATTAAACATAACCTCTGATGAATGTTTCTAAATTTTAGGAAGTCCAGTACTGAAATTATCTTTCTTAACTCTTCCCTGTAAAACACACCAGAGTGAATCCAATTTCCCAAGATTTTACTCAGAAGAATTATGTTGGAGTTACACCTTTTATGAAAGTCAGCATTTATTCCAACAAAGAATCTGTCCATTGACCACTGTGAGGAGAAAATGGACTTGGATAACTCTGTTAAAATAAATACAAGGAAGAATGATCTATTGTGCTCTTCATTTGAGGATAAAGAAAAAAACTATTGAGGTATTTCATGTTTAGTGGGAAATAGAACTAAAAATAAAAAGCAGATACATCTTTCTGAGTTGGAGCTGTGACACATTCACAGGCAGAAACCAAGAAGTACCACAGAGCCAGGTCTTGTTTTGCCCACAAGCATCATGGCCCTCCTGCTGCACACTGCCAAGAGCCATTTTTTTTCTATGCAAACAAACAACATTTCCACAGTAAGATCAGTAGCCCTATTACTGGGAGTGAATAAAATAAAAGATTAGTAAAATATTTTGGGTCTATTCCATGGAGTACTTAGAAATATAGAAATCACAAATCTCTACTAGCATGGAAAGCTATTAAAAATTATAAAAAGTGAAAATTATTAACAAGATTGGGTATTTTTTAACAATAAAGTTTATGTAAATTACAAACTATAAGAGTAGTTATGATGTTTTTGATCAATGTTCTTATTCAGACCTTTAAAAGTTCCATCGTCATTCAGGCTAAGAGTTAAGCATGAATCTGGGAACATGTCTATTAATTCTTCCTCATATTCTAATTAACAGAGTAAGTGCCAAGGAAAATTGGGTATGATTTCATCTAAATTACATTTTCTTCTTTCCCAACAGCAAACAGTAGGTTTAAAGTAGTTCTGCCTAAACACCACAGGATGTAATCTCTTAGCTTCAGTCTTATTTTGTCTGTGTTGCCTAAACTCTGATATGAACTTGTACTTCACATGTAGAAAGGTAACAATTATTTGTTCCCTATGTATTTGAGCAGAGAAAGATGAATACTTCAAATAAATCAAAACTAGATCTTAAAATAGGAAATATATACACATGAAAATTACATATTTACAAAGATAAAAATTTAAAACTATCAAACCCAATAGATGTGGTTGCTTTTGGAAAGGAGAAAGATCAGAGAAATAGTGATAAAGCCAAATAAATGTATAATTAAATAAGAGGCTTTGCATAGGCCTAAGGTAACAGTGTGCTATGAAGTAAGGATTAGAAATAAGTGCACTCTCTACCAATATGGTCCCATATTTAAAAACAAAAAAAGAAAAGGAAAGAAAAGAAAAAAGAGTAGACATTATGGAGATGTAATGAAGGATATCAGTGACTAAAGTGACCAGGAGGTCAAGATGGGGACGACTTAATGAAGTCCATAGTTTGAAGTTTGTCATAGGAAAAAGGTGACCCTACAATGTGCAGTCTTTTTGGAGAAGCAAATGAAAGCAAGGTTAGAAGGGCAGACAATGAAAGTGAAATACATACAGCCAAGTGAAGTCTGAATGTAGTACAAAAACAGAGAATGAAGCCAAAGGGAATTTAGAGAAGCAGAAATAATATAAAAAGCAGAAGGAGAAAGTATATAAATTTGAAAAAGTGACCACGTGTTTAGATAAAAAGAAAAAAAGTAGGAGAAAGTTGAAATAGTAGAAAGATGATTCTCAGGTACCATGGACAAACTATAATTCCTATATGTTGATAAAGGAATTCCATGGCTTTGTAAGATTCCTCAAGATACAATATAATTAAAAAGATAATGGAAGAGTAGGGCAGTGTTTTGTTTTGTTTCATTCAGCTGTTTTAATTCCAAGCAAGACTTCAATGTGAATGGGTAAATTAATAGTGGTTGATTTTTAGTAGGCCTCACAATCACCTGAAATGCTTTTGAAAGCACAGAGTGCTGGACCCCATTCCCACAGTTCCTAATTCAGAAGATTTGTGTTCTGTTCTGAGAATGTGCCTTTCTAACAAGTTCACAGATGATGTTTATGCTACAGGTCTGGGGACCACTTGTGGGAATTAGTGGTCTCAACAATGTTAAGAATAATTGGGCTAAGTAATTATTTTGTAAAATACCTAGCTGATTGTGTTGTATTTTCCCTGAGAAAGCTTTCCCATACAAAAAGCCTTTGCTTAGACCAGAAATTCAAGTTCTTTTAGGTGAGGAATTATCAAGGTTGATTTATTTTGAGAGGGCAGGTTAAGCCCTAGTTTTTCTAAAGTCAATGAGAAAGGATTGAATTCAGGGAGACTTTAGCTTTAATTTCAAGATGAAAAAGTGATCCAAAGCTTGAGACCAGGATTTAATATATATTATAAAGAGTAATAAGGATACTGGGGTATACGCCAGAAAATCTTAGTAACCAGAAATGCTTTGGCACAGTGTGGTGATGAAGAGCATACGCTTAAGGATTGTGGACCTGAGTTCCACTTCTGACTCTCATTTACTAATTGTTCCATGGGAAAGTTATCCAACATTTTTCATCCTGGTTCCTGTATTTTAAGATGGGGATAAACACATGCAACCCTATTAATCAGGATAGGCAATCTGTTGAGAAAACACATCCCCAAAATTAAGTGGCTTGAAACATTAAGTTGATTTCTTGCTGTCATAAATTCCAAAAGTTCCTGATTAAGATGATCTTTAAGGCAGAGACTCAGAAACTCAAGAAGATTGCATCTTATGAGTCTAACCTATGTGGCTTCTAGGTTGCCTTGATGTCATCCCAATAATAGATGAGGAGGCAGAAGGAAAGAATTAAAAAAAAAAAAAAGCAGAGAGCTTTGCCCAATAGTATTTACCTCATTAACTTAGAGTAATACACACTACTCTCATTGAAAGTCCAATTGCAAAAACTAGTTATGTGACCACACCAAGATGCACAAGGGGCTAGAAAATAGTTTCTGAAGCTTTCCAAACATAAATCTACACTAGAAAAGAGAAGCGTGAGTAAAACTCAATTGGTCATCTCTGCTACTGTAGCTCCCAGGATTGTCTTAAGCTTTAAAATAAAGTAGAAAGTGTAAAGTGTGTAGGGCATTGTGACCATTTTCCTGATTCAGTGGTTCTACATGTCACAATTGGCTATGGCCAGTCCTGGGAGAGTTGGAAGGTGATTTTTTTTTCTTTCTTAAATTTCATTTAAAAATTATGATAACCATGGAAGACAGAAATTTTTAAGACTATAATTCCTGTCTAAAAACTAGTCATTAAATCATTTTGAAGAGAGTTGATTATCAAAGCAAAGCCCACTCTTTTTTAGCTATTTATTACTTTCCTAAGCCTATTAACAGTAGGGAGAAAAACATCATTATCCTAATCTATTTGCCACATAATTTCTACAGTTATCAACATTTTCATCTAAGCCCTTTATGTTTGTTTTAAAGAAAATCCTAATTACAGTATTATTTCACCTGTACATATTTAATATTACCAATGATAATGTTATATATCAAATTAAATTTGTAGTAATTTCTTATCAACATCTACCTCCAAGATCATGCATTTCCTTCTCTGAATATGTGAAAAATAGCCTTTTAGAGTTGTTTAATTTGAATCAAAATTCAAGAAAGTTCCCAGATTGCATTTTGTTGATAAGATTCTTAAGTCATTTTTAGTGGATAACTGTTTCTCTAAACACACAGCTTTTGTGTGTGTACATGCTATTTTGGGTTTTGTCATTTATATGCTGAAGAAAATGAAGTATTTGTCCAGTCTATCTTATTTGTCTCATAATTTGTCTCATAATTTATATTATTTGTCTTATTTGTCAATGATGACTTCCATCATTTAACACAAAACCATTTCCTATAAGCAAGCAGGTATATTCTGGAAGTTTGATTAGATTTGAGATGAATTCTTAGAGCAATACTACTACATGGGTTTCGTAGTTTCCTTCATAGTAGACCACTCCAGGAGGATCATACTGTCTAATTGATCCCATCGATGATGTTACAATTAATCAATGGGTTCACTTGATGTGAGTCTGATCTTTCTTTAACAAGTTTCTCACCACCTGTCATGTAATGATTTTAGTAGCTATTGGTAATCAATACCTGGGCTCTTGTCGTGATGGTGATTTTAAATGCTATTTGCATTCAATAGTTTAAATTATTCTATGAAGAACTTCTTATTAACTCCTTAGACATGCTGAGGTATCATTCAAACAGGAATCAGTTTTATGAATAATAAAATTGTGCCCCTAAAACCTACAACAGTTATGAGTTTCCTCTGCATATCATTATGAATTCCAAGCTTTTAAACGTGATTTATCTGTTTAATCCATTTTTAGTTTTATTTTTCTGATGGTAAAATTCTGATCTTGGCTAATATGAGTCCCATTGAACTGAACTCCTGCATCTATCTGGTCTGACTCCAATTGTCTCAATAGGTTCCTTGGTTTATATTATAACATAATTCCCTGGGGCTGATGTTGAATAATTTGTGTCCTAATAGTCATTTCTCTGAGGTAGTTTTGTACCTTTTGGTGACCAATTGCATTGGGGAGGTACTCTCAGCTGCACTTTGCTGTGGGATTTGTATTATTTCTAGTTTTCTTCTTTGTTCTAAGACATTTAACATATTGTATAAATTGGAGAATTCACTAGTACTTTTGAAACAAAGTATATCTGATTCTTTGTTGGTTAGAGAGTTCTACAAAGGTCAGTTGGATCAAGATGGTAGATAATGTTGTTCAAGTCTTGTACATCCTTGCTTGCTTTCTGCTTATTAATATTTGAGAATTAGGTACCTAAGATTACAACTATTATAATTCCAACTATTATTTAATTCTCTATTTCTTTTCTTTCTGTTAGTTTTTACTTTATATATTTAAAGTTTCTGTTGTTAGACATATATGTATGTGTGTACTGTGAAAAGGCTTTTTCTCTAGTAATATTTCTTGTCTTAAATTAAACTTGGACACTATTTGACACTAATGTGATCATTCCAGATCAATGATTGTTACTGTTTACAGGGTATGTTTTTTTCCCCCATTTTTCATCTTCACCAGTGGGGTCTTTGAATCTACCATGTCTATTATAGTCAGGCTATAGTTGGATCTGATTTTTTATTTTCAGTCAGACAGTGGATTTGGGTGCTTTGACCATTCACATTTTATTTAATTGCATTTAATTTTTATTACATTTAATCATATTTTACTTAATTTATGGTTGAATTTGCATATGCTATTTGGCTGTGTCTATCTATTTAGATAAAGTTATGGGTAAGAAAGCCTTACACTCCCATTCTCTAAATTTGGTCATTTTCCACTAACACACATTATTCTCAGTTTGCCTTAAATACTGGCCCATTCCTAAGGCTCTGAAATGGTTGCTTGGGTAATTTTCTGCAGTTCCACAGTTGCTTCGTGAGGGTAGATATGGTGACCTCCTTGCTTTTCCATGATGAATATCCCCAATACAAGAATTTTGCAATAGTTCAGTAAAAAAATAAAGCCATTTTTTAACCTGGGATGAATATTAATGAATGTTACAGAATATATTTAATAAACATTTAAAAGATAAAATACACAAAAGATAAAGAGTAAATAGTTTGGGGAAGTGATAAAAAAAGGAGACATAAGGATAAATTCCAGGTCAATAGAAAATGATGATTAAAATTGTAAGTTTCAATCCAAAATGTGTCACTTTGGCTGGCTTCCCGGTCAGCTTATTTATCTGAAAAACAAGGACAATAATCATTTTGGTGTGAGGATTTAATACTAGAATGCATTTAAAATTGTTTCCACCATGCATGATATCTTATAAATTCCTCACAATTGTGGGTATGACTTTTACCATTATTAGGTCATCCTCTGCTCCTTAGTTTTGTTAGTAGTACCACTGAAAATTGATCACAGCCACCTTGGGTATGCTCCATAAGAGTTATATAAAAAATGAAGGGCCTTCTAAATCTTTTTAACTACCAATGAGATAAACCTAAGTAGGAGTCTTAAAACAATTAAGAAGCATACTATTTTTATACAAAAAGCTCTAAATATGTTATGTCATAATTGTCAAAAATAATAAGGATTACAATATTTTTAAGAGAAGCTGTCAATTACTTTTAAAATAGCTGTCAAATTTTCCTCCCTGTGTAATTTATTCCAAAGGGGTTTTAAAAATAACGTTTATTTCCTCTCCAATTTTCTTCATTCCTTCAGCAAACACTGATTATTTTCCCTAGTGGCCTGAATAGAGATTGAAATCAATGTGAATTTGAGGTTTATTATTTGATTAGTGTACCTGAATCATTAATGATATGAGCTCAACACTTAAAATAGTTTGAATAAAGATCTGCTGTCACGGATCACACAAAGGGAGACCAACAATTCAAGCCTTCATTTCTACACATTAATATTAACTATGAACTCATGTCCTAGACCTTATTTCAATATAAAAGTCAAATGAATTCTATAATATATTATGATGGCTATGTTTTCATTTATTTTTATTCATTTATCATTTAATATATTTTTTCCCATTGTTTCAAAATATATTAGAAAATGCTTTTAATACACATGAGATAGTTAAAGATAAAGGCAGAAGCATATCAGGCAAAAAGATAGCAAAGGGATAGAGCTAATGTTAACCCAGAATCTTGGGTCAGAAGATGATTGAACTTTGCCTACTATGTCCTTCCTGAAAGATAAAAGAAAAAGTGAAATAATGAACCACATATTCTCAACATATATTAAAAGAAATGTGCAGATGAAACTTTCATTGCACTAAATTCTTGAAGGAATACCTTTCCATAGGACCTTATATAAGACATAGCTTGCAAAATATAAAACCAAATCTTCCTCAGAAATTTGCAACAGGCAAATTTTTTTTCACATAGTCATTTCTCCATGATTGCTAAATAAAACCCAAGAAAATACTATCAAATATCATCCCCATAGAATTATTTAAGGGTGATGTAGGCAAATGTCATTTGAATCTCCACATCTAATAGACACTATGGACCCAACTTTTATATAGCAGTGTTTGCTCCTGTAACTTTCCTCCCTGACTTCCTAGAGACCATTCCCTCTGTGTTACTTCCTTCTCTCATTACTTCTTCCTGCTATGCCACAAAGCTCTGTTGACTTTTTCTCACCTCATGTGCTTATCCTGAGCAACTTACCTGCCACCCAAGGTTTCACCTACCAACTTTATACCAGTAAGTCACACATCTATGTGACCATCCTAGGACACTTAAGTCTAGCTCCTCACATAGATTCCTGCATGTTGGATAGATGTCTAAACCTCATCAGGTTTCTAACAAAACCTGCCTTTTTCTTGTAGTTCCTATCTGGGATTTTACACCATTATCCAACATAACTGAAGCAAATCCATCAGCCCCTTCTCAAGTTTATCTCCTTACTTATTTTCCATATCTTCAGGATCATCCTTATTAGCACCTTACTTCCTTATTTTAAGTCCTTATTTCCATGTTTTTATGTGTGTGCAAGTCTACCTTGCTCAGCAGTGAGTTTTCAAAGATCAGCCTGCTTCATCTTGAACTCCAGCACTAGATACTGGCAGATCCTGTCATATTATTGGTTAAGGAAATATATATATATATATATATATATATATATATATATATATACACACACACACATATATATATACACACACATATATGTATATATATATAGATATATATACATATATTATTTGTATGTATAATTAGTGCGTGAAGAAATAATCATGAAAGAAAGGAGAGTAAAGTATTTAGTTGTGTTCTGCACATCCTATTTCATCATATCTAAGAGGCTCAATTTTAAGATGTGTCATTATTTTATAAAAATCCTTGTTTAATAACAAGGGGGGAAATAGCACTGATTATTGTAAGATGCCACCCATTATGCAACACATTCTAATTTCAGAGTGTAAAAATAAAAATGCAAATAAAAACAAATGTGTCTAGCAATTAATAAAATATGAAACGTGTTATCTAATTTAAATTATGTCACATCATGGTGATACCAAATGAAATGAATAAACTAAAACCTGAAAATAAATGAATAATAGCACAAACCCCCAAAGAGCTCTTTTTCCTCTGGTTACTTCCTACAGCCATATTTGTGGCTCAGGGAGGATCGCCGTCACATCATATATTTTGTGTTGTTCATGAAAGCAAGATCCACATGTTACAGAATCTGTTTCTTCTTCCACTTTCTCTGATTCTCTCATGACTATCACCAAGTCACACAAATTTCTGTTCAATTTCTGCTTCTCCCTGAGCTCCACTCCTTCTTAAACAAATCTTGACAAAAGAAATTAGAAAAAGGATTCTCCCTTCTTTGGGCCAGAGAAGTCAATCATTAACCTTTTGTTCTTACCACCCCGCCATAGGAATTGTGTTTCAAGCCACAGTTTTCATGGAAAAAGTCAGTGGAACACTGATCCTTCCAAAGTTGGGCTCGCTTATACCCAGATTCTCTAAGAGAGAAGCATAAAGGACAGTTTTTGTTGTTGCTGCTGCTGTTGTTTGTAGGAACACAAGGAAAAGCAACTCTACTGGGGTGATGGTGGGGGAGTTATCACCCAATCATTCCTTTATACATTTAAAGTCTGTTTCTGCTATTTGCCAGCCTTTACTATATCCTTTGTCCTGGTACCCAAGGAGTTGAGTGCTCATCATTATTCCAGAAGTTTATGAGTGTCTGAAATTCTCCTCTGAGCTTCAAAAACTTCTGTGAAACTTATGTTATTCATTATATTATTATTATGATAACTTAAACTGTCAGTCATACTTGTGATTTGGAGAAGGAACAAGATGGGAGGCTTTGCAGGTGGTTTATGCTAACAAAGCCCAGGAGATAAAATTCTTAGGAGTTTAATGAATCCTCCCACAAAACTCTCTCATCACCTGGATCAAGTATGTAAAAGGCCTTTTCTGGCTCCACATATACTCCCCTGGATATGTTCTTTTATAACTCTTTTAAAATAATAGCTCTGTAAGTTCTTTTTAATTTTTTTCTGACCCCCAACTACATAAAGATGCTATGGGGAAAATAATTAAGATAAAAAATAGCATTGCCCAAGACTTGTTCCAGCTATGGTTGGTCTTGCACCCTGTTCCTTTGTACAAATTCATTCTCTGCTCTTGGTACCTGGGAACTTTTCCACATCTTTTCTCTTTGTGCCTTTGTTCATTAACTCATCCATTGCCATTGATACAGATGATGAAGATGATAATGAAGATAATAATGAAGATGACCGAGAACTTTATACTGATAATTTAATATAGTAGTGTCTTGTAATTAAGAACTTTATTTATTCCAACACTAATCTCATAAAGTAAAACTATAATTAAATTCTTTTGAATAAAATGATTGAGGTTTACTAACTGGGAAATGGGAGAGCTAGGATATGAAGTAAGATCTGCTCAGTCAAGATCCCTAGTGTATAGATCCCAAATTGCAGTGGGTTTAGACAGCTTTGAAATTTGCTATCAGAAGATGGTAGGTTGGAACCTACCACCAACAATTTATGTCGGTGTGATTTTAGGAAACTTAACATAATTCCTAAGACTTAGTGACTTTATTCATACTTTTTAAAAATAGAAATTACAACATCATTTCTTTCAAGTATTTTTTGTGAGAATTTGTAAGTATAATGAAATAGCATGGCCTTAACATGATCATTATTAGTTTCTCTCCTTTGACAGTTGTTAGTATTACTTACATTAAGTTAACATTCTAATATTTTAAAGTAAGGTTTTTAATAATAATAAACTATTTTATGGAACATCTTTAAGTTCACAGAAAGTTAAGCAGAGAGTAGGGTTTCCATATACTTCCCCCAGGCACATGCAATTTCTCTTAGTATCAGCATCTTCCATTTGAAAGGTACTTTTATCAATTAAATCCATAATTCACATTGTTTCATACTTTACACTTCCATAGGCTTGACAAATGCATAATATCATGTCCATGACTATAGTCTACAGGATATTTTTACAGTGCTAAAAATCCCCTGTGTGCCAACTATCTATCCCTCCCATTCTCCCCAATCCCCTGCCAACCACAGATCTTTTCATTGTCTATAAAAGTTTATCTTTTGCAGAATGACAAAGAGTTGGGATCATATAGTATGTAGCCTTTCAGATTTGGCTTCCTTCTCTTGGAAAACATGCATTTACTTTTCCTTTATGTCTTTACATAGATTATTAACTCATTTCTTTATAGGACTGAATAATACTCTATTCTTACATGTATGACAGTGGAGCTTTTCAGTTGTCTGTTAAAAGATATACTGGTTGTTTTCAGTTTGAGTAATTATGAATGAAGTAACATGTACGTGAGGAATTCTGTGTGGACATAAGTTTTCAAATGAAATAAGTTAATATTCAGAAACACTATTGCTGTATTATATGGTAAGATTATGTTTATCTTTGTATGAAAGTTGCAAACTGTCTTCCAAAATGTCTATATGATTTTACATTCCCAACTAGAACAACTGGGAATGACTAAGGCCCCACATCCTCACCAGCATCTGGTGCTGAAAGTTGTATTTATCTTCTTAGCCATTCTAATAGACATGTATTGATACCTCATTGTTTTAATTTGTAATTCCCTTAGAAATATGATACATTTTCATATGTTTATTTCCCGCCTGCATATAGTGTATAGTGAGATTTTTTTTCATATTTTTGTCCATTTTTATTTGAATTGCTTTGAGTTCCTTCTGTATCTTGGATATAAGTCTTTTATTGGATATGGATATGAAAATATTTTTATTTCAGTATGTGAATTATATTTCATTCTCTTCAGTGTCTTTTGTAAACATTTTTTCTAATTATAATAAAGTTCACAATATCATTTTTTCTCTTGGATCATGCTTTAGTGCTATATCTACAAACATGTGACCAAAGCCAAAGTCACCTGGATTTTCTTCCACTATCCTCTAATCATATTACAGTTTCATGTTTCACATGTGAGGCTATGATCCATTTTGAGTTAATTTTTGTAAAAAGTGCATGGTTCATGTCTAGATTTATTTCTTTACATGTAGATATTCAGTAGCTTCTACAACATTTGTTTGAAAAGACTTCATTTACCTATGTCTTTTCAAAACTGTGTTTTGCTTCTAATTTTCTAGTTTTGTCCTAAGTTTTATTCATTTATTCATTTTATTCATATAATCTCACAAAGTAAAACTATAAGTAAATTCTTTTTGAGAATAAAATGATTGAGGTTTACTAACTGGGAAATGGGACATTTTTACATACTTCTATTTCCAAGAGGCATCATATTCTAATCCATAAAAAAGAGTAGGTTCTACTTTGTACATAAGCCATTGGTGAGGTTTTTCTTATTCTGTCACTTTTGGGATCTGCTTCAAAATGCTGCTTAAACATTGAACAAAAAGTTGAAATGAATTCCAAGAAAAATCCATGCCTAAGGTCTTTTAAGAAAATTGGGTGAGATGATTGCTTGTCAACCACTTGCCTGAAGAGTATCCTTTCCAGCTCAAAAGAATAGGCTAGCTTGATCTCACTCTCTCCTTTACTATTGGCACTTCTCTTGACAATATTCTGACTAAATAGTAAAATTCAGCCTTGCCCAGTGGATGTTTTAAGCCATTTATGACCTTTCTTTTCCAGTTTCTACCTCAACTATTTTCTCTTTTCTATTAATCATAAATTTATAAACAAGCCAAAAGCTTTTTATATCATCTTATTACAATCTACCAGTGAGAAAAGTTACAGGAATATTTTACCTACTGAAAAAAAAAGTTTGAATTTTCTGAAGAGCACTCTTCTGTATCAATTTCAGAGGATGCATTTACTGGATAAAATTTAGGAGATAACTTACATTATATCTCCTTCTGAATCAGCTTCTCTTGAGGTCACCTTTTGCGTAAGGTGTACGACTATAACAAGAAGTCAGAATGCATTCAGCTCTCTATAACAGAAACCTTAAAAGAATGGTTAACCCCAAAAGAAATTCATGTTCTCAACAACAGAACTAGGCTTAGCAATTGAGAGATGGCGCAAATGATTAATCAATCTGCCTCCCTACATCCTTCTTAGTTTTCCATTCTTATAGGGAGTTGTAGGGGGTGGGAGGGTGTTGGGTATTAAACTCAGGGGCCACATCCCAGCCCTATCTATTTTGTATTTTAAAGGCAAGAGTCTCACTGAGTAATTTAGGGCCTCACTTTTGCTGGCTTTGAACCCCTTCTGTCTCTGCCTCTCAAGCCACTGGTATTATAGCTATGCACCTGTATTTTCCATTCTTAATGTGTGTTCACAAAATGGGTACTGAATGACTGGTTACTGCATCTAGAGTACAGAAAGGAAAATGCCTGACAGATTTATCAAGATAATAGTCTTTCCAGAATTTCCAATATACTCTCCCTTATAGCTCATTAGACAGAATTATGCCAGATGGCTATCTGTAACTATAGGAAATACTTGGGAATGAAATGTTTTATTTTCAGCTATATGGATTGCTGCCCTATTATGACTCTTTTTATAATGAAGGAGGAACAAATACATAGGTTTGTCTGCTTACAGTGTCTATGACAGAAACTATGTCTGCTCAACAGCTTTAAAGCTTAACAGGACAGAAATTGAGCAAACAAGCTCCAAAAAATATGACTGCAACTACAATCAGATTTTAGTAATAATTTATGTTATAAAGTATGCAGAGCCATAATTATTTTAATAGGGAGAAAGTGACTAATTTTGATTTCCTCACAGTCTAATCTTTTAAATCAGACGATGTAGTAAAAATGCTTTCTAAATATTTTTTGAAATGTATTCCTTCTTCTCCATTTCTTCCATCATTTTCTTAAGGTAGGCCTTGATTATTATCACTAGTTTTTAACTGGTTGCCACCCTTTCAACTCCAAATCATTGCAAACTCATCCTGAAAATAATGTCAGAAGTTTGAAAATATAAATGACTAGGCATTACATGTACAAACTAGTTAAGTTAGCTAGTTCTTGCTTCATAACTACTATTCACCAAGCAGCTCACATTGTTCTTCCTCCATGGAAATTTTACTGGGATTCAATAAAGTGCTTAGCCCAGTGCTTGCCACCCATTTCAATAATGAGCCACTTTTCTCTTCTCACTTGATGCTTTATTCGATGTCCCTCTGTATTCTCTTTCGTCCATCAGGCTTTCTATTTTGTTGTTGTTGTTGTTGAATTGAAACAAACAAAACTCAGAGAAAAAAGAGGCAGCTCAGTTTAGGAATCACTTTCTCAAAGATATCCTTTCTGCTTCCTTCGATGCTGTCATGAGAATGAGTGACTAAATCTATCAGAACCCAGCTCTGCACTCGGAGGCTCTGTGTTAGATGTTTGTATGGTGTGCTAGCTACATTTTTATAGTTTTTTAAAATATTTTTTCTGATAGTATTAACCGAGTGACTGGCACACAGTAGGTGCCTCATAAGTGTTTGACAAAAATGGTTATGTTACTTATATACATGCTCTTTAGTTACAGAAAAGGTGACTTCGTTTCAGTAATGTCAAAACCATTTCTTCTGTTAATCATTTAAATTCACATAGAAATTAACTTCACCAATGATGCATATTTATCTCCTATAACACACTGAAGAAATTGCAAAGCAAGAAAAAACAATCATTTAAAACTACTTTAAAAATGCAACCTATAACTTTGGGGGAAATGACCCTAGAAGGTAAATTTTTTAAAAAAATCCAGATTAATATGAAATGGAATATTTATTTCCCATGTTAAGCTTGCCCTTGTGATTACAGATTACTGTGTTCTTATTTTGGTCTGGCAGGAACAAGTGAATTTTTGAGACTTGTGTCTAATTTTAAGTACACTCCTATAACTTTATTATGCCTTTAAAAACCCTATTTTAATGTATCATTTTAGCAGAAATGGGCTGAAGACGACATAATTCACTTTGAATCTTAAAATTGGGAGACTCTACTGTCTCCCTCTTCCTGCAAAGAAGGAAACTTAGTACAAAGGTTTAAGTCACTTAAGTCATACAATACTTGTGTCAGAGAAAGGGCTAGAACCGGGATGCCAGAGGCAAAGTACACTTTCTGAGAGGAACTTAGAAATGTGTCCCAAATCCCATTGTGGCAGTTTTATTCTGTGTCACTTTACCTGATTTCCTGTTATACTTTTCCCTATGTATTTTCTTTTTAGATTTGGCAGAAGAAGTGTCTGTCAGACTTGGAGGTCAGAAGCACAATAGCTGCCATCACTCTTTGAAAGCTACCATGACTGCACATGTGAAAGAGATGCACAGGGGCAGCATATTTCCATCAGCTCCGCTGGCCCCCTCACCGCCATGGGCAGCTCTCCGTCCCATCTGCTGAGCTTACTCAGCACACACAGAAAAACAACCTTCTACAGTCACTTCACCAGTTCTTTCTTGAAATCCTGCTCCAGGAACTGACTGCTGCTGGGTTTAAAAGGCCTGTTGGTGACTGTTCTCTTCCTCTCAACCTCTCACTATTCAGTGGCACCTACAATTGTGGAAACTTGTATTGGAACAATAAAAACCATATTCCACAAAGCTCCTGATGGTTCTGCTTCCCTGGCTGAACTCTGACTAATACACCCAATTAGCACTTTAATTGTCACATCTTACACATCATTTTATGGCGGGAAAGGGTTTGCTAAGCTGATAGTTAGAATACATTAAATACATTGAAAGAAGATGTTATAGTATAAATTGGCATATAGATTTACATAAACAGATCTAACCTTTGTCCTCAAACTATAACTTTGAACAATAAAAACCTAATATGATTTTGTTCCCCCAAAATAATGATAAATAAAACACAGAGATTAAACCGATTACCTAAACACATTGATATATCAAGTTATATCAATGCTACAAGGGAGCTTATAAAGTAACCTCTTTAACATGGTATTTTCAAACTTTATTTGAGCACAAAAACTACATTTTCCTTTTTTTAAATGTAAGGAGTGGCATGTATTAATAATGGACAACAATGCACAGTTGAGTGTTTTGGAGAAAATGTACTTATTAAGATTTTTAATTATAATTCAAGGATTCTTGCTCTGTTATTCAGCATGAAGATTATAAAGAAATTCCTTTGGATTTTAATTGTAAAAGTACCCATTATCAGAAAGCTCTCAAAGGCATCAGTTTATGCGCAAGTTAAGTGTGCCTTTTTTACTAATGCAGGGAATATTGACTTATTGGTTGGCTGAATAAGTAAAAGAATGAATGAAGGGCATCTCTATCTTGCAATTAGTATAAAGTGCATTCTTGCTATGGAAATGAATCTGGTTCTCCTACTTCTTTCTATTATGCACTGCCAATCCACACTCAGCCAAGCTGTTTCTGAAAAATGTTGGTGTGAATACACCCTTCAATATTTCTTCCACACTGACTGTAAATATAATCTAGGCATAAATCATCAAAAGTAAATACCAGTGAGCACTTTAATCCTTTATAATAAATCAGGGAAATGGGGAGTCTATGCCTGATGATGAAGTTTTAGTGTAGGTCAAACCAGCAGTTTGCTGAGGAGGGAGCACGTTAGAAAACAGAGAGCATTTTGTAAAGACTCAGGGTCCCACTATACAAAAGAATTTTTTTGCACATACTTCTATCTTGCCTAGTTACTCAGTCATGTTGTTTTTTTTCTCTTCAGCAAAACAAATCAAACAGAAATGAGTTTTTGTTTTGTTTTTTGTTTTTTCTGAATACCTACTGCCCCAAGGAGATGAGCTAGGTGGTAAAAAAAAAAAAAAAGATGAAAAATCAAATCAAATCATCAAACCCTGCTGTCTTCAAGTAATTTCCATTTAAGGGGGTAGGTGATATATTAAAATTATAATTGTAATTGTAATATATCACCTATCATCTATGATATATTGAAGTTATATATATATATATAAGTTATATAATTTTAATTATATGTATAACTTTAATATATCATCTATCATGTGTATGTGTGTATATGCATATACATGTATGTATATACATACATACATACATATATATGGTTGAATCTTTTCAGTGTCACAGGAGAAATTTAGATTAAGTTCTAGCAAAGTTAAGCAGAGGGAGAACTTATTCCCAGGTGGAGAGACCAAGGAAACCTTCCTGATTTAGGTAGCATTTGAGTCAAACCTTCAAGAAAAAGCCAGATGGAGAGTTCTGAAAGATGGTTTAACCAATACTAATGAAGACAAAGGCCTGGAAGTCTGGTTATAAAGCACAATCCTAGATATATTGAAATTTCAAATAACTACCACCACCAAATAAATAAACAAATCATTATAGGAATATACTATGAATTATTTAGGACATAACTACATTGAGAATTATTTGTCCCTTATCTGAAATTTTTAACTAGGGCAAATATATTTATATTTGTTAAATTTGACAGCTCTACTTGAAGGGCAAATCACATAGGAATATCCTGAGAAAGAGTAGTTTTTCTGGTTCCAGTGGAATGCTGCCCCTCGAAACATACATATGTTGGGATCTAGCTGCTTCTGTCTTATTTGGAAATAAGACATTTATAATTTAAATTAGGCTTTTAGAGTGTGCTCCCACCCAGTATAACAAAGGTATAGAAAGGGGGAATTTGGGCACAGAGTCATTAAAGGGAAGGTTACATGAAGATGGAGGTTCAGGATACAATGAAGCTGTCACATGTGAAGAAATGTCTGAGGGAGCCGGGGTAGTAGCTCAGTGGTAGAGAGCTTGCCTAGCACAGAGGCACTGGGTTCAATCTTCAGCACCACATGAAAATAAATAAATAAACAAACAAACAAACAAACAAATAAATAAGGTATTTTGTCCATTTACAACTAAATATATATTTTTTAAATTAATAAATAAAAAGAAATGTCTGAGGCTACCAGAAGTGGGAAGGGCACGGTAGGAGCCTAAAAGTTCTGGAGAGCACATCCCTGCCAACAACTTGATATTGGACTTTCAGTCTCCACAACAGTGAGACAATAAATTTTTGTTGCTCTAAACTACCTGGTTTGTGATACCTTGTTGTGGCAGCCTTAGGAAACTAATACAGTTAGCAATAAACGGAAAAAGTGTTTAATAATGTACTTAGATCATCTTGACCATAGAACAGAAGGCAGAATTGGTTGGGTTCAGGAAAGATAATGAGGAAGCCTGGTATCCTCAGCAAGAGTGTCTGAACTCTCCTGTTTCCTGTGTATCCTATTATGGATAAAGCAAATGCAATGCTGGTTTCCATGTCTCTGGCCGTGAAGAAAGCTATGCAATGGTTCAGCCACATCTCAAGTTCCTAGAACATGCTTTTCATTTTCACCAAAAAAGTATACAACACAAGAGAGTATATTACAAAGTACCAGAATTACACAAACTTTGAGGATAGAATAAGATGGCAAAAACCATAGAATTAAATGTCAAGTTCTACTTCCTGCTTTGGTTTAGTTAACAAATCCTTAGAAATGATCTTCCAAATTCCTTTTTCACCAGAAGTACCATGGTGAAAAAGTTTGAAAATCAGTATTTAAATTAATGAGTGACTACAGACATTTTTAGAACAGGTATCTTGAAAAGTTTTTAGGTATAAGAACAAAAAATAATATACTTCTGTACACTAGGAGTTTGTAATCCAATTGTGCAAGTAAACCACAAAAAGAAAATGCAGCATTAAATAATTTATTTATTGCAGATAATGAATTAGACAAATGACTTTTTCCCCCTTTGGTTATTCCAGAATGCTACAGTGATGAGGAAAGGCATCCAGCTGAGATGTCGTTCTCAGTTTCTCCTAGAAGGATGGAACAGATTCAGAAGCCATGTGTTAAATCTTTCCACTAACATTTTGATTAAACCATATAAAAGTTCACTCAATATTCTTAAAGTCTTTTTTGTGAATGAGTGCGACAAAAGAAAAAGTGTTTAAGAATGTGCTTATATCATCTTGACAATATTAAATATGCACTCTTAATAAGGAAAGGTGCTACCAGACTGAATCCTTCACTGCCATTCCCAAAACTGAAAAATTTCCAGAGAAAAAACTGGTTTGGGGGTCATCTTTTTTGTCACTATGGCCAAAATACTGGACAAGATCAACATAGAGGAGGAAAAGTTTATTTGAGGCTCACAGTTTCAGAGTTTTCAGGTCATACATGGCTGACTCTTTCTTTCTAGGCCTGAGGGAGAGAGAACACCATGGCAGAATAAGGTGGAGGGGAAAAGAAGCTCAATACATGGTAATCAAGAAGCAGAAAGAGTCCACTCACCAGAGACAAAATATAAACCCCAAAAGCACACGCTCAGTGACCTGCCTCCTCCAACCACACCCTACCTGCCTACAGTTTACCACCCTGTTAGTATACATCAGTGAGAGTTCAGACACTCTTGCTGGAGGATACCAGGCTTACTCATTATCTTTCCTGAACCCAAACAATTCATTTTACCTCTGAAAATTCTTCTGTTTCTAGCACCTGAGCTCTTGGGGAACACCACAGATCTAAACCATTACAGTATTAAACAATAAATAACTCTTTCGTTTCAAAATTTATATTCTTTTATCAAAAAGTTTGCAGGTAATTTCATAGAGTCACAAAAGGTGATAAAACTGATACAAATAGCAGGGAGAAAAAAAGATAATGAAAAAAGTTATAAAACTAGAAGTGAACAACTATATGTCTGAAAGTCCTGTACATTTTTTTGAGAGATGGCTGCAATTGTTTAATCTTCATGAAGAGGTGAAATCACAATTTTTCATAATGAATCTTAGTGAAGATATAGTATGCATGAGAATAATATAGGATCCTAATTCAGAAGTTCAGGGAGAGGCTTACAAGCCTGAATTTCTGACCAGATTCCAGAGGGTACCAGTGCTGCTGCTCTTGAGCAACACTTCCCATGGATATCAAGGAGCTACTTTTTTTCATATTTTATGTAATTTTTTATTTATATATGACAGCAGCATGCATTACAATCCTTATTACACATATACAGCACGATTTTTCATATCTCTGGTTGTACACATAGTATATTCACATCAATTCGTATCTTCATACATGTACTTTGGATAGTAAGATCATCACATTCCACCATCATTCACTACCCCATGCCCCCTCCCTTCCCTACCAACCCCACTCCCCTATTTAGAGTTCATCTATTCCTCCCATGTTCCCTCTCCCTATCCCACTATGATCAGCCTCCTTAGAGCAAAGAAAATATTCAGCATTTGGATTTTTAGGATTGGCTAACTTCACTTAGCATTGTCTTCTCTAACTCCATCCATTTACCTGAAAATGCCATGATTTTGTTCTCTTTTATTGCTGAATAATATTCCATTGTGTATATATGCCACATTTTCTTTATCCATTCATCTATTGAAGGGCATCTAGGTTGGTTCCACAGTTTAGCTATTGTGAATTGTGCTTCTATAAACATTGATGTGGCTGTGTCCCTGTAGTATGCTGTTTTTAAGTCCTTTGGATATAGACTGAAGATAGGGACAGCTGGGTCAAATGGTGGTTCCATTCCCAATTTTCCAAGAAATCTCCATATTTCTTTCTATACCGGCTGCACCAATTTGCAGTCCTACCAGCAGTATAGAGTTTGCCTTTTTCCCCACATCCTTGCCAACACTTATGGTGAGCTACTTTTAAACACTTACCAACTCTGGGCTGCTACTTTTCTATTCAATTGTTCCACTCTACTAGGAAATGTATGAGGTCCTTTAGCTCCAGAATAACATCTTACTGAACTAGTAATAAGAGATGCCAAAATAAATGAAAATAACATGTCCATTTCCCTTATTGTCTTTCCTTAACCAAAGAAGGGTATTGCTTTAACCAGTTGATGAAATTTGTAGTTTGGCCGAAATCATGTGGAAGGAATAAGACCATTGTCTAACTAATATATTTGCTGGCACATCAAGGAAGGATGAAGAATAATAAAGTATGAAGAATTGGGTCAAATATTTTAGAAAGAATAAAGCCTAGGAAAGGAAAAAATTCTGAACCTGAGATTAAGATTTTTGATCCATATGTACCAGTCAAGTAACACAAAGAAAGGCACTTAGCTTTCTGCCTTTGACCTTTCCATCTGCAATATAAGGATCTAAGCTTAAATATATACATTATTAGGTCAAGAGTGATCACTAGAAGAGTAGAATAAGGCTGCATAACTCCTAACCCACTCTAAGGAAGGAAAAAGAAGAAGAAAAAGAATGATAAATCCAATAAAAATAAATGAAAAAAATGGAACACCCACCACCAAGAAAGCGCAGTAAATTGAAATCATAAGAGAGACACAGAATTAAATCAAATACAACAGCAAAAAAAAAAAGAATTGATCAAATTATCCCCTTATAAAATCAGAGAGTAATACTGAATTAAAAACAAAATTCTACTCCCAAGCTGTCAATAACGTAAGCAAATTGACTTGGAATGATTAAAAAGATGCAAGTACTTTATACATATTTGTCAAAAAAAGTCTTCAAAAGTAAAACATGTAGCCATACAAATTGATGAATATTAATTATGAAAAATAAAATGTAATTTAAAATGGATGGTATTAAAATTATATTTCATGTAAAATATAGACAATCAAGAAAATTCTATAATCACAAAACATTGGATATCTACCAATCACTTTTGAACTTGTAACAAAGTGCAAGAAAAGGAACAATTTTTATAATCATAGAAATTTACACAAAACTCTATCCAAAGTTAACAACCAAAATTATTCAAACCAAGTTGGAATATAGATAAATAAAATACTTTAAATTCCATTATATTTGATATGTAAAGAACTTTATATCCAATGAAAAATATCTATCCTTTTAAACATGTATCATACATTTTAAAAATTTATGTACTAAATCACAAAGATAATTTCAATAAATTCCCAAACACAAACAATACAGTTGATAAGACACAGTAAAACCAACACATAGTTCAAGGGAAAAAAAAAACTTATACTCAGTTAAAGAGCAAATTGAAATTTAAAAAATTTTATAAATCTGTGTATCTGATGACAATGGGTGAGAATAGGCTTAACTATTATTAATAATTAATCAAGTCATTTTAAAATATAACTCTAGGATAGCATAAAATGCTAAAATAAATTCAAAAGAAGACCACAGATGGGTGAATTTAAACATACTTCAAAAGGACACTTAGTAAAAATTATGCAAAATATAAATTAATATTAAGACTTTGGTTTACGAGTAGTACATTGACTTAAAAACAGGTAGAAAAAGGAAATAAATAAATACATTTAGAAATTGAATTCTGAAGTTTATTAACATTTACTCTGCAGAAAAAGGGCCTCTGACCCAAATTGTTTTCTCTGGAAGTTCTATTCTTCCTTAATGTTTCAAATTACATTAATTTTTCTGTATCTTTGCAAAACACAGAAACTTCAGAAAACTCCTGAACTTGTATTTCGAGGTCAATTTTGTAGATTCTAAAACTAGGAAAAGATAGGAAATAGAGAAAGAGAAAAGTATGTAACTCAAAAGAAATATTCTTGAATTCTATCTAATAGTATTTAGCATGTGAGTTTTACTCCAAATAGAAAAGGAAGTATTTTTAGTTTTTTTAAAATTTTATTTAGTTATAGTTGAACACAATACCTTTATTTTATTTATTTATTTTTTTCTGGTGCTGAGGATCGAACCCAGGTCCCCGCTGGTGCTAGGTGAATATACCACCACTGAGCCACAACCCCAGCCCAAAAAGGAAGTATTTTTTAAAATTACTAGATGGAAATTACTCAACCTAAGAAAGACTCTCTTTCAGAAACATATTGAAAACCCATATTTTTATGGTAACTCAATAAAACCAGTCAGCTATATTCAGGGCGCAGTGAGAAGGCATACTACAATGTGCTTATGGAAAACTGTCCAATTAAGATGGAAATATGTAGAGGTACCAATGGTTCAAAATTTATTAAGGATTCAACTATCTACATAAAAAAGAACCAGCTGAAAAATTGTCACAATGAATTTAGTTGTTATATAAGTTGCCAGATAATTTAAATAAATAAACATGAATCAATAGCTTACTAGAAATAATAGAAAAATAAGATGAAATAAAGGATTACATATGCAAAAGCAAGAAAAGCCAACCAGTATTTAGGGATAAACTGACCAAAAGATGTGACAACTCTAAGAGGAAAAGGTAACAAAAGACACAAAACAAGATCTAAATAATGGGATTATTCCATGCTCTTGGATGAAGAGTTTTAATGATTTAAAATAACAATTAGTTTAGAAGCCCTCAAAATCAAAACAAGATGGCAATTCAAACGACTATATAGAAAAGAGAGTGTTTCCAAACAGTCAAAAATATGTAGGAAAAATAATGAAGGGGTGTTACTCTAGAAGAAACATGAAATTTTAAAAAATCCCTGGAATTCATGTAGGAATTAACAAATTAGTTGACAGAAGGAGAGTTCCTAACAGCCCATGTGTATATGTCAATGCAATTTATGATGAAGGTAATATTTCAAGTCTAAAGCTGTCCCATTTACTAAAGGATCACTGGAAAATGTGGTATCTATTAAGAGAAGCAAAATGAATCCAGATTTAGTGGAGGGGATGCCAGCTGTTTACTTAATCCACTTTTTTTTTTCTTCTGGGGAATGTAGTGCGCCTTTGTGGCTGACCTAGAAGGTGGCACATTAGAAGTAGTATATATCATAGGTGGCCTGGACCCACACAACTGTATCAAACTATGCTATGTCCTCCTCAGTCACCCTTGATCTAAAGTACCCAGGGACATTCCCTGAGTGAAACCATTCAAATTTGTTTGGTTCATAATTTTTAACCTAATTACTTAAACTGTTATGTCCCCAAACTACTACAACCTGTTTCACATAAAGAATGAAAATTAATAATGTAGATAAAAGAAATGACACACAAACAAACCCATAAATTAGGAAAGGAAAATGATAATAATTTTACCTTAGAAAATTAAAATCTTCCTTTACAAAGAAATAATAACACTGAAAGACAGGTGAAACTTGGGTGAAAATATTTTCATCCCTTTTAAATGGCTAATTTCAATGAAAAAGAACATCTATGAATCAACTTTATAAAAAGGACTACTACCCAATAGAAAAAATGAACAAAGAAATACAAACAGGATGTTCATAGAAGAAATGAAAAGGTACTCACTATATTAAGCAATTAGAAAAATAGAAATGAAAATAAAAATTGAGATTTTTTTTTGCCCCATCTTATTAGCAAAAACAAAAACAAAACAAATTTAAAGCTTGAAGAATGGCTGGGCACGGTGACACACGTCTGTAATCCCAGTGGCTCAGGAGGCTGAGGCAGGGGGATGGCGGTGAATTCAAAGGCAGCCTCAGCAAAATCGAGGCGCTAAGCAACTCAGTGAGATCCTATCTCAAAATAAAATACAAAATAGGGCTGAGGATGTGGCTCAGTGTTCATGTGCCCCTAAGTTCACTCCCCTGTACCGCCATCCCCCTCCAAAACAAGACTGAAGAATGGATGTGGTGAAGGTTCCAAAGAACTGGCCATGTCATGCACTTTAATATGATATAGCTCCTGGGATCTAGCTGGAAACAGCATAGCAGTTTTTATTAGATCCAAAGATGCAAAGATACTTTAAGTGGCAATTCTGCTTCTAAATATCTTGGTTTCTTTTAAATATAAAGTACTTCTACATTTATGAAAATATATAATTATAAGATAACTTCAGGAACATTGCTTGTAATACTGATATCCTCACTCATGTATTATTTAATGGAAGAAAGATTAAGTAATTATACTATATTATGGTGTCCTAAAAATTCAGATGACACTGATATGTAATAACATGAAAAGATTTTTGAAACTTATATAAACAAAAATACCAGAAGAGTTTAAATATTCATGTTTTAATGTTTATTTTATAACAATTAAATATTTTACATTTATATTTTATACACATATCTATTTACATGTGTATGTGCATATATTTATGTATGATACAGACTATATATTCACATATGCAAATATATGTATATACATATTTATATGTAAATAGAAAGGAAGCTTCAAGGAACCCATACCATGTCCACAGAGGAAAGGTGGGAAAAATAGAGTGGCTTAGTAGGTATTGGGAATTTTTATCTTGTCCTGCACATATCCCCATTATTTAAATCATATACTAAAATAACATATTTATGTGTTATTAATAAAAATTTCTGTTAGAATTCAAAAAATTTTAAATAATCAGGGTTTCTCCCAATATATTCCATAAAGCACTGGCCTTCTAAGATGCTTCATGAAAAAATGGGTTCTGAGATGAAATATATCTTTTCATTCACATTTTCAAGTTTCTCTAAAGAGGATGCATCAATCAATGTCAATAGGAATTTTTCATCCTCCAGATAGAGAAGTAGGTTGTGAAGTAGCAGTCATTGACTGTTTGGGCAAATGTAACCGAATATTTCTGAACTGATCATAGGCATTTCAAAGCTAGGAAGAATTGGTATGACTGATTTATGAATTCTGAAGGATATCCGTAAGGTTAGATATCAAAAGTTTCTAGCTGCCTTTGAAGAAAGCTATTTAACTTCTAGCAATATGTAATTAAATTAGGAAGGGAAATGAACTGGAGGTGTAGCTAAATTAACAAATGCAGAACAAAATCCAAAAATTCTTCAGTGTGAATCCAAATTATATCTCTAATTCTCTGAAGGGCATAAACACAAGCAAAAATAATAACAGCATGTCACCATGAGGATATACAATCAACTACTGGCCACAGTGATTCAGAAAACACTTTAGATGCTGTGTGTGAAAAAACCGCAGCCTCAAACTAACAAAAAGAGTGGCATGCAATGATAAATGTAAGCTATTATTAGTTTAAAAATGTGTGCACATTGAATATAGCAGAGTTGTTTTGTTTTTCTTTTAAATCTGTGCTCCCAAAGCCGTTTTTAAATGGATGATGTATCTTAACATATACAGCCTCCTGAATACTGGAAAATGTTCTCTGTTCCTCACCCCCATCCCAAGGACAAAGTATTTGCTGTACCCAGGGGTGAAACTGCAGTCAATTGGAAAGCATGTGACCAGCTTCTTTTGCTCAGCGGAGCCTTCATTGCCCACCCTGTTTAGATGTAAGACTTTCACCCTGACCCCAGCACTCCCTACCAGCTTCCCTGATTTACACTCTTTCATAATAAAGACAAAAACCAGTACAGAGGAGATTCCACCCAGGCCACATATGCTGCCCACAAAAGAGATGGGGGGATACTCTTGCTTCTTTCTTCTCCCTATCCTGTTAACTTCCACAAATGCCTCAAGAGGGGCCTTGAGCCTGCAGGATCTGATTTCCCTGTGATGTAGCACAGAACAGAAGAAAGAGCAGAGGCAGAGCCCCAGGACTGGCTCAACTACATATTTTATTTAATATAAGCAGCCACATAGACACTTTCCTTGGTTTTCTGTTATGACAGTAAGTCTAACCATAGGTTAAAAACAAAACATATTAAGCGCAACTCAATCCCCAAACTCATATTAATAACTTTAATACTCAATTATGAGTGTGTCAGCATATCCTTACAATCAAATAGATATAAATCATCAACTGCATTAGGTATATGTGGAAACAATTATTGATAAATCTATATTTTAATCACATATGACAGCACAACTAATACCCTACCACAAAAATTTGATTTTAGTATTCCACATTTGTTTTTTTAAAAATGTCAGCATCCAATACTGTCAGAGTAGATATCGCTTTAATAAATTTTGATTTATTTTCATAACATTTGACAGTGTTATTTTTAATCATTGTGGCAACATAATTTATTAAATGATGTTTTTTTCTTTACTCAAACTGGCTAAAAGTGCTTCACATAGAATGTTCAAGAACCATATGGAATCCATCCACAGTAGACTCTGCAATAAACAAGCTTGTGAAAGACTAAGAGAGCAATATATTCAGATACAGCACTTAGGAAAAAGGTGTTAAGAACAACAAACTGAAAATGCTTTTGTTTAAAAAAAAAAAAAGTTCTGAATTTGGAAATTTTATTTAAAATGCCCTAGCTGAGAAATAGCAACTGGAGCCAACTTATAGCAATAAAAGATTAAGATGCCTTTTATGTTGTGATTTTTGTTTTTGAGAAAATTATTATTCAATGTATGGGTAATGTCACAAGTCATCACAGGCAAAGAATGGCTTTAATTATTATCCAGAGGGGGTACACCTCTCCAT
This sequence comes from Ictidomys tridecemlineatus, assembly GCF_052094955.1. Classification (NCBI taxonomy): domain Eukaryota; kingdom Metazoa; phylum Chordata; class Mammalia; order Rodentia; family Sciuridae; genus Ictidomys; species Ictidomys tridecemlineatus. Next base: position 120,773,547 of record NC_135479.1, read on the forward strand.
GGCATTCACAGCCTTAAATCACAGAGCTCCACAACAGATTCTACATTTACAATGAAAGCGCTATATAATAAAGCAAAACAATTAACCCGGAATTAAAGATATGGTAATATTAAAATGATAAAAGATAAAAGGGCTAAAGAAAAAAAAATTAGGCTAGGAAACAAAGAGGAAAAATATTGGGTATTGCAGCTTTGAGACTCAAACCAGCGGAAATGTGCATAGCCTTCGTAGGAAGAACTGTAGAGTTTCCTTCACTTTTTAGCATTACTCAGGATGAGCAATGACAGCATCACACTGAACATGGAAAAAAGTAGACTTGGTCTCAATCAAAGAGCTAACGGCCTATGCAATAAATTAAAGGAATGCTGATCTGATTCCTTACTTAAGATACAGTGTTCCTTGTCTGAATAGTAATCATCATAATTTTTATAAGATTCCCATTTTATTTTATCACCCATGGCTTTTGTAAAATTTCCAATTGGACATGTAGATTTTTTTTTTTTTCAAATTCTGTTATTGCTTCCAAGAGAGCAAAATGATTATTTTTGGGTCTTGAAAAAGCTGTCATAACAACGCCTTTGGTAAAAATCAGGCTGTGAATGATTAGAAACAACTTAATAATTCAAGAATTTAAAATGGATAATTTTTCATTGGAAATCCCAATCATTTTGGCTCTTGGACTAATTTTGATGGAATGAGCTCTTTCATAAGGCTTAACATGGATGTAGATCACTATTGCCATCTCCTGGCAAGTAAACCACACGACCACAATTTAAACCTTTTTGAAGAGCCATATATTGTGGAGAAGCAAGATTACCCCATAAATAGGCAATAAAGTATTGAGTATTTATTGTAAGACCATCATTGGATTTTTATTCTTTATTCCTATAAGACCTTTACAAAAATCCATTAGAGTTGATAAATAGTAGCATTTGTTTTATGAGCTCTTTATGTTGAACAGAAATTCTGCTTGTTATGACTTTTTAAATTAAATGCATATGATGGATCTACCTGTGATTGAAACAAATATTAGAGCTGCTTCAAAAAGAAAAGTTACAAAATGTTTGCAGTGCAGAGGGGGAAAGAAGCCAGGATTGGACCACTGCATGCAGCCAAGAAAGTGACAGGTAGCTTTCTACCATATAATAAAGCTGATGAAATGGATAACAGCTCTGACAGCATTAATCCATCTTTCTGCTGTGGGGGCTTTCACAGGAGATGAATGATACACCCCCCTCCACCCTGCCTTGTCATCTTGTTGTGTTCCTCTTTAATTCTCTCCCTTTCTATTGTTCTCCTTTACAATCTGCTGTTGCTGATGCTTTGAGCCCTTTCCCTCCCTCCTCACATCTGGACATCAAATCATCAGCTGCATCTGAGCCTGGTTCATATACTCCCTGCCTGAGATGCCAGCTGAGCCATTTATGAACTAGATGTCACTCAAGTCTGCAAGCTATACCCCAGGGTGCCGTCCTGTCCTAGAGACTCCAAACTCTCCCTGCAGCTGAATGAAAAAGGAGAATGAGATATGGCTTCAAATCATTATCCTCCTGATCAAAAAGCTGCATTTCACATGAGTCTGAATCTCAACATGTCACCTTTTCAGGCTCATCATTTCATCAAAGATAAGGCATAATAACTAACTTCCCTAAGATGAGTTAAAAGCCCCAAGACAATTGACATATTTTTTTAAAATAAAACTCCTCTGAAGTGACTCCTTGGAGAAAGAAGGGAAATTCACTGTGGTTTTTGTTGTTGTTTCATTTTTATCACATTTTACCAAAAATTGTATCTAATCTAAATTCCATCCCCTACCGACTAGCTCAAGATCACATTTAGTTTACACTGAGGTCAAAGAAGAATGAACGTTTGAGAAATCAGGCTAGACTTGAGCTCTGAAGCATAAAATCACTCCAATTGAGTGTCTTGGGGTCCTCCAATGAAGTTTCACATTTCCGGCCTGTTGCATCCCTACTTAAGCCAATTTCCTGAGGAACCTTGTTGGAAGACACATGGAGAGGGAGTCATCTTCTATACCTAGAGATAAAACACCCTAGAAAACCAAAGTGCAAGAGGGCAGATCAGAGGGAATGACACTGAAAAAATGCCTACTTTCTGCATTCCACATGGCCACCAGCTTAAGGAAGCTTCCCCTTCAAAAAGAACATCAGAAAAGTCCATGAGAAGAAAACTCTGACAGAAATAAGAAAAAGGTCTTGGAAGGAAGAAGGGACATCAAATTAAGCAAGGGTTATAATCAAAATAAGAAGTCAAAAATCATTTAATGATGAAATTCAAACAGATCGGCATTTGAATCAACGTATTCAAAGCAATTATAGCATTATATGTTCACATATGCCTCTCTTACCATGTGCTAGACATGGCTTTGGTAATTTTGCCTGTACAAATTCATTCCATTCTCACAACAATTCTATTTCCTTCACGTAACAAATAAGAAAACAGCAGAGAGAGGCTTGGAAACATCCAACGTGGACTTAAGATCCCAATTCAGGTGATCTGGCTCTTCATCACTATGCTATTCTTTATGTCTTATGTGTGTTTCCTCCTCCTCTCTACTACTGCTGTTACTACTACCATCAATAGGAGATACACTAGTTTTTCCATTTTACAAAAGAGTTAATCTAATCTCTCTGGTATTAGGCAACTCCTAAGTGACAGACTTAGGTTGCAAATCCAGATCCCATATTCTTCCTTTCATACCCCACTGTCTTTCAGGATGCGATAGACATGAAAATGAACAGCAGAAACAGTTTCCCAGTTTTCTGAGCATCCCAACTCTCTCTTTTGTCTCTACCACCACACTCTTGCTCAGGTTGCACTCTCCTTAGGCTGTTCTCCACCAGTAACTGACCAGATCCAGGTAAGAATGTGGGTCTATTGTTGCTGCAGGGAAACTTCATCATGAGGCTTTGGCTCAAAAGCTCCCCATGATCCTGTGGAAAACTTTCTTAGAAAAATCTTACTCCTCTTCCTACACAATCCTCCTTCTCTCCTGCAAGTGTCAAATCTGCACCATGGTAAGAGGTTCTCTCTTCCCATTCCTATTCTACCTACCCCACCTTTTATCATTTTTAACTAAAGGCTAGCACATTTTATTTATTTTCAGGGGTATAACTTTGATTCTTCTTTCAAATAAAAATTGTATGTATTTATCATGTACACGCAACATAATGTTTTAGAACATGTATGCATTGTAAAATAGCTGAACGCAACCAATTAATGTATGTGTTATCTCACAGACTTATTTTTGTGGTGAGAATGCTTAAAGGCTACTCTATTTTTAGCAATTTTCAAGAACTTAATACACTGCTATTAGTCACCATATTGTATAATAGATCACTTGAACTTAACACCTATCCCCTTTATCTTTTATAAGCATCTTTTCCCTAATAAATCTCTTATATACCTAATCCCATCATAAACTCTGCTTCTCAGGAAAACTAAATTAACTCCCAGGTAAAGATAATACCTTCAGAAACTCAATTCACCAGATATTTGAAAATACTTAATTAGTTATTTTAGTTACATTGGAGTCAATAAATCACATACAGAAAATTAAACAATAAATGAAACAAATATAAAATTAAAGCAGTTAAATTAACTAGGCCCCAACCTACGGATGAACGTTAGATCTAAAGCATATACAGTAGACTTTATCTGAAATAAAAATTGATGAAAGATTATAATATGAGGGGTTATAACCAATAGCAACCAGACTGCCTTAAAATATTATTGATAAGGAGTCTTCAGGAGAAATTTGCACATTCCCTTCAACCTTTAAGTGATAATAACACATAATAGAATATAAATTCAAGTTTGGGGACGGGCAGGAGCAGAGAGTTCTTGGTGTACCATATGTTGGCTTAGATAATAACTAGCAGCAACACTTCCCATGACATTCTGTGATTTATGATGACCCTGAGGTTTTTAGGTTTACCCACGTTTTATTTTTTTTTCAATGATATATTCTCTTATTTACCAAAGAGCTTATCTTGATTTTATGTTTTTCAGCACTACTTCTTGACATTGTGAAGCTAGTGGTAGTATTAACTCTCAACACGCTAGTCATTGAGCACATAGGGAAATGTCAACACTAGAAATGTGCTTGGTGAAGCAGTAATATTGGGGATGAGTCACACTGTGAAATGTAGGATGTGAGAGGTTCTTATGAGATTTCAATAGTACTGATCATGCCCACTTAACAGTCAAAAACATTTATCAAATAAATAAAACATTTATTAAGTAAACAGAATCTTACTGAGATAGGATTCAACTTTGCCAAAATTGTCAAAAAGATCGGATACATCAGTAGAAAAATGGGACATATTCGGACCCGAGTTTGGAGGAGTAGAGGAGATGCTTTCCAAGCTATGCTGGGACATGGGACTAAAATAGCAGGTATACCGCTTCTCGGCAAGGTGGCTAAAAGAAGGATTTTACTGAAATTTAACATGGACACTCAAAGTGGATTAGGGACTCAGAGATTTGGGAAGAATAAACAAAAATAAAAGACTACATCAGAGCTGACCTGGCAGCTCCATTGTTTGGTCACAGAGGAAGGGAGAATATAGTCTTGGTAGAGAGAAATCTGAGATCAAAAATACTGCCTAAGCTTAGATGATCCAGAGGCTGCACTGCACTGGTGCTTGAAGAGCATGCTGTGTACCTCAACTGGTCACAGCTAGAGCTGAGGAAGGAGCCATATAGGGGCAAACTCACCACCTGGGTGACTACAGGACCAGGATAATTAGGGGGAAAAAATACACAGCTACAATATCCCAGCAGGTGCCAATCAAGGGACCCTAGCTGGGCCTGACAGAATGTAAGTGAAACAGTTGTGGAGTATAGTGTAGCCAGAGGGACTCCAGTGGGAAGAGAAAAAAGGGGATCCTGACTCTTCCCACAACAAAGCCCCGGAGGTCTGATTAAACCTCAGCATCACCTGCTGAACTTCCCCCATAGAATGTTGCAGAAGCTGTACCTTGGGAGTGTTGGGAATGCACTGATCTGGTGCGAATGGACAAAATGCCAACTGACAGTAGATCCCAAACCATCCCACCCACATCATACTGGTGAGAAAGGAAGATGAGTCTTACTTCAAACAGCTTCAATCTTAGTCCACTCCAACTGGCAGCTCAGGGAGCAACAGAAAGTGGTTAACAATCCCCACCCATTGCTCTATCAGTAATAACTCAACAAGAATTGGAAAGAAAGACTGTTGAACATAGACAGCGACCACTCAGTCTGGTCAACTATTGTGACCACCTCAGTGGAGACAGTTTCTTCATTCTTTATAAAGATTATTTTTAATTTTTAATTTTTTTAAATTTAATCTGATTATTTAAAAAATTATTTTCATGTATGTGTAAGTAAGTATGAGTGCATGTGCATGTATGAGAATTCTGGCTGTGCTGATTGCTTCAGCTTATATATATATATATATATATATATATATAGAGAGAGAGAGAGAGAGAGAGAGAGAGAGAGAGACATCTAGATATATAGAGATATAGATATATAGATATAGTATATATTATATATATTTGTTTCTTTTTTCTCATTTTGAACATTTTTAATGTAATTTATTATTTATTAGCATTGTCTTTTGAGGATTCAGGTTTTCTAGATTGTACTTTTGGTTGGGTGTTGTATGATTTTTTTTCTGCTTATTTCTCTTGTTTCCTTTTCTCTCTTATCTTCTCCTGCTAAAAGCCAAATTCTATTGTTCTCTCTCCATCTTTCCCACACTTGATTCTTATATTTTTCCCTTTCTTCTGTATGAACATCAACTGATACATCTCTTCTGCATTCTCTGTGTTCTCTTTTTGAAATTGTAAAGTAATTTATAACTTCCTAACACATTTCCTTTTTCCCTAGTAGTATTTTTACTGTCTTTCAGAACTAATTGTTTTGTGTAACTCCTGCTCCCACCATTAATGCTAATACAATCATCACTGTTGTGAAGGATACAGTTGGCCCCTGCCATCTGCTTTAAAGCCAGCTCTGGTTCATAGTTATTATTTTTACTGCTGACAATTGCTAAATCCACTATTCCTCTTTCCTGGTGACAATTAATGGTGAAGACATCATAGGAGGCAATGGGTATTTAACACTGTGTATTGTTTGTTGTTTACAACAGCTTCTACTATTGTTTATTCTGTAATGTGCTAGTAACCTACAGGGACACTAAAAGTTCACAGATTAGAGACTGCTGCTGAAGGAAACATTCTCTGATATTAATCCAATGCCAAGAACTGAGGGGATAAAAGCCCCAAACCATCAACAAGGACCCAAGGAGAAACAATCAGAGAGTGAACACAAGTGCCACCCTGTGGCATGTGTGCAAACATCAGAAACAGAGAGGAGACCCAGAATAAATAATATATTACACACAAAAGGACATACACAAAAAAAGAGATAAGGAATCCACCTCCATTAATGCACAAGTCTGAGACCTCTGAAAATATAAGAAAACAAATTTCCCCCCAAATCCACATTCCCCCAACAAAGAACCTGACTGATAACAAGGAAGACAAAAGCCAAAAGAAAGATTATAAAAAAAAAAACCTGATTATTAAAAGGTTCAGTGCTCTAAAAGGAAAGCTAAGGAAGCAATTAAGAGAGCAATTACATAAAAAGAAAGACCATTTTAATAAGGAAATAGAAATAGAGAAAAGAAATAAAAAAGAACTCCTAGAAATGAATGACACAATACATCAAATTAAAAACTGAATTGAAGGCATCACTAACAGATTAGATTGCCTAGAAAATAGAACCTCAGCCATTGAAGACAGAACTTCAGGCCTTGAAGATAAAATATAAAGATAAAAGAAAAAAGTATATAGAATATGTCCAGAATATATAAGAAATCTGGGACAACTGTAAAAGACCAAACCTGAAATAATTGGGATAGAAAAAAACATGGAGACACAGACTAAAGACATAAATAACATTATCAGTGAGAGATAGTTACAGAAAACTTTTCCCATATTTAAAACAACAAACATACAGAAGGCTTACAGGACCCCAAATAGACCTAGTCAAATAAAACTCTCACCAAGACATATCATAATTAAAATGCCTAACATGGACAATAAGAAAAGAATATTAAAAGCTACAAGAGAAAAAATATCTGGTCACATTTAGAGGCAAACCAATAAGGTTCCCTTCTGATTTCTTAGCTTAGACCCTAAAAATTAAGGATGGGAATGAGATATTCCAAAATCTAAAAGCAAAAAATTGCTACTTAATGTTGCTATACCCAGCAAAGCTCAGTTTCAAATTTGAGGAAGAAATAAAAACTTTCCACAAGAATAAACTGTAAGAATTCATGAGCACAAAGCTGCCACTACAAAGAATACTCAAATATAAACTACACACAGAGGAACTAAAACAATTTCCAAAGCTTCCAAACAAAAAGTTCAATAAAAGAATAATTCACTAAAAGAGAACCAAGACCCGATAAAATACAGCAAAAACCAAAATGGCAGGAAAGCACAAACACAAAAATCAAAACCCACAAATAATATCCATATTAATATTGAATGTTACAATCTCAATTCCCAGATTATCAGAATTGATCAAAAACAAAGTCCAACTATATGCTGTCTACATGAGACTCATAGGCAAAGGCATTCACAGGTTTAAGGTAAAAGCTAGCAAAAAATATTCCATGCATATGGTCAAAGTAAACAAACAGGGATCAAATTTCTCATATCTGACAAGGCAGATTTCAAGCAAAAATTAATCAGATGATACAAAGAAGGCTACCATATTCTAGTAACAATGGAACAAGAACAATTGAACAAGAAGATATACAGATAGTAAATATTAATGCCCCAAACGTCAACATAGCTAATTACATGAAAAAAATACTTCATGACATTAAATCATACTTGGGCCCCCAACACAATAAAACTGGGTGATTTCAATAGATTCTTATCACTAATAGACAGGTCATCAAACAAAATCAATGAAGATATCTTCAACCTCAATAACACTATAAATCAAATGAACCTAACAGATGTCATATTCTACCCCAAAACAACTGAATTTTCCTTCTTCTCAGCTGTGCATGGAACTTTATCCAAAACAGATAATATGCTAAGCAACAAAGCAAATCTTAGCAGACACAAAAAAATTAATATAACCAATTTTTATGTCCTATCAGACATGTGTGTTATCAGTTAATAATGGAAGCTAGAAATCAACACCAAGAAAATAAGAGAAATCACATAAACACATCAAAGTTGAACAATATTCTCTTAAAGAAAGGATGAATCAAAGAAAAATGAGAATAGAAATCAAGAAATTTTTAGAAATAAATAGGAACAACATATCAAAATTTCTGGCACAGTATGAGCGTGGTTCTAAGAGGAAAAGTTTCAGCACTTAGTCACTACATTAAAAATTAGAGAGATCAAAAATAAATAAGCTTGTGCTCAATCCCAGGCCTTAACAAAAAACAAATTAACACCAAAACCAGTACAAGACATGAAATAACTAAAATCAGGGGCAAAATCAATAAAAATTGAGAATAAGAAACAATACCAGAATCAATACAAAGAAAAGTTGATTTTTTTTTTGGAAAGATAAATAAGATTGACAAACGCTTAGCCAAACTAATCAAAAGAAAGAGTGAGAAAAACAAATCAACAAGATCAGAGATAAAAAAGGAAATATCACTACAGACCATTCTGAAATCCAGAGGATGATCAGAACCTATCTTGAAAATTTATGCTTCAATAAAGTGAAAAATCTGGAAGATAGTGACAAATTTACAGACACATATGTCTTTCCCACATTGAATCAGGAAGATATATAAAACCTAAAGAGAACAATATCAAGTAACAAACTTGAAACAGCAATTAAAAGCCTTCCAAAACAGAAAATCTGGATCTTATGGATTCACAGCTGAGTTCTATCAGACCTTTACAGAGGGACTAACAGGAGTTTTTCTTAAGTCATTCCATGACATTTAAAGGGATGAAACACTTTTAGATATATTTTATGAAGCCAGTATAACTCTAACACCCAAACCAGACAAAAATGAATCAAAAAAATAAAACTACAGACCAATAGCACTGATGAACATAAAGCTAAAAATTCTTAATAAAATATTTTAAAGTCACATTCAAAAACACATCAAAAAATAAAATATCATGATCAAGTGAGTTTTTTTTCCCAGGGATGCAAGATTGTTTCAACATATACAAATCAACAAATATAATTCACACTTAAAAAGAACTAAGGACAAATATCACATGATCATCTCAATAGATACAAAACAAGCCTTTGATAAAATCCAACACCCATTCATGTTCAAAACACTGGAAAGACAGGGATCTAAGGAATTTACTTTAACATTGTACAGGCCATTTATGACAAACCATAATCCAACATCATACTAAATCGACAAAACTAAAAGTGTTTTCTCTAAATTACAGAATAAGACAAGACTGTCCACTCTTGCTATTCCTGTTCAATATAGTTCTCAATATACTAGCCAGAGTGATCAGGCAAGAAAAGAAAATCAAAGGGATACAATAGGGAAATAAGAAATCAGCATCTTGAAATCAGAAAAATCATTCAGCATTTGTGTTTTGGGGGATTGGCTAATTTCACTTAGCATTATATTTTCCAACTCTGACCAGTTACCGACAAATGGCATAATTTTATTCTCTTTTATTGCTGAGTAATAATCCATTGTGTATATGTACCACATTTTCTTTATCCATTCATCTACTGAAGGGCATCTAGGTTGGTTCCACAGTTTAACTATTGTTAATTGTGCTGCTATAACATTGATGTGGCTGTGTCCCTATAGTATGGTGTTTTTAAGTCCTTTGGGTATAGACCAAGGAGTAGGATAGCTGGGTCAAACGGTGGTTGCATTCCAAGTTTTCCAAGGAATCTCCATCCTGCTTTCCAGATTGGCTGCACCAATTTGCAGTCCCACCAGCAATGTATGAGTGTGCCTTTTCCCCCACATCCTTGCCAACATTTGTTGTTTGTATTCTTAATAGCTACTGTTCTGACTGAAGTGAGATGAAATCTTAGAGTAGTTTTGATTTGCATTTATCTAATTGCTAGAGATGTTGAACATTTTTTCATATATTTGTTGATTGATTGTATATCCTCTTCTGAGAAGTGTCTGTTCAGTTCCTTGGACCATTTATTGATTTGTTTATTTGTTTCTTTGGTGTTAAGATTTTTGAGTTCTTTATATATTCTAGAGATTAGAGCTCTAACTGATGTGAGTGTGGTTAGAATTTGTTCCCAATTAGTAGGCTCTCTATTCAACTCAGCGATTGTTTCTTTTGCTGAGAAGAAGCTTTTTAGTTTGAATCCATGCCACTTATTGATACTTGATATTAATTCTTGTGCTATAGGAATCTTATTAAGGAAGTTGGGGCCTAATTCGACATGATGGAGATTTAGGTCTACTTTTTCTTCTAATAGATGCAGTGTCTCTGGTTTAATTCCTAGGTCCTTGATTCACTTTGAGTTGAGTTTTGTGCATGTTGAGAGATAGGAGTTTAGTTTTATTTTGTTGCATATGGATTTCCAGTTTGTCCAGACCATTTGTTGAAGAGGCTATCTTTCCTCTAATGTACATTTCTGGCACCTTTTACCACTATAAGATAACTGTAATTATGCGGATTTGTCTCTGGATCCTCTATTCTGTACCATTGGTCTACAAGTCTATGTTAGTGCCAATACTATGCTGTTTTGTTACTATTGCTTGGTAGTATTGTTTAAGGTCTGGTATAGTGACATCAAATGATTTCTCTCATTTAAGAATGATGCATAATATGCTGGGGGTAGGGAAGGATTAAATGAACTCTATATAGGGCAAAGTAGAAAAGGGGAGGGAGAGGAAGGGAGGAGGCATAGAAGTAGGAAAGACAGTGCAATGACATGGTCATCATTACCCTAAATACATGTATGAAGACACAAAGGATGTGACTCTAATTTGTGTACAACCAGAGATATGAAAAATTGTGCTGTATATGTGTAATATAAATTGTAATGCATTCTGTTGTCATATATAACAAATTAAAATTTTTAAAAAATAAGAAATCAAATTGCACGTTTGCCAATGATATGATTAGGTATCTAGAAAAAAAAAACTCCACCAGAAGACTCTTGGAGCTTACAAATGACTTTAACAAAGTAGCAGGATACAAGATCAACAACACCATAAATCAAGAGCTTTTCTGTACTCCAACAGTGATTCAGCCCAGTTAGAACTGAAGAAAACCATTCTATTCACAATAACTTCAAAAAAATTAAATACCTAGGAATTAATCTAACCAAGGAGGTAGAAGAGCTCTACCTTGAAAATCACAGAACTCTGAAAAATAAATTGAAAAAGATTTTGGAAGATGTTAAGATATCTCATGTTCTTGGTTAGGGTTATGTTGAATCAATATTGCCAAAATGGACATATACCATAAGCAATACACAGATTCAATGAGGTCCCCTTAAGATACTAATGACGTTTTTTATACTTTTATTTTATTTATTTATTTTTATCTGGTGCTAAGGATTGAACCCAGGGCCTCGTACATGCTAGGCAAGCACTCTACTGGTGAGCCACAACCCCAGCCACCCCCCATGACATTATTCACAGAATTTTTTTAAAAAAATTATAAATTCATTTAAAAGAATAAGAGTTCCAGAATAACCTAAAAACTTCTAAGCTAGAAAAGCAAAGCTAGGAACATCACATACCTGATCTGAAATTATACTACAGAGCTATAATAATAAAAACAGCATCGTATTGGCATCAATATAGGCATGAAGACCAATGAAACAGAATAGAAGACACAGAGAAAAATCCACATTTGTCTCATTTTAGTTGCCTGGTATTTGACAAGTTGCCAAAAATAAGTTGGAGAAAAAATAGCCTTTATAACAGATAGTGCTGAGAAAACTGGATAGCTCATATGTAAAAAAAGAAATTAGACACCTATTTTTCACCTTGCACAAAACTGAAATCAAAATGGATCAGAGACTTAGGAATTATACCAGAAACTTTACAATTGCTAGAAGAAACCTCAGATCAACAGTTCATCTTATAGATAATGGCACTGACTTTCTTAACAAGACCCCCAAAGCACAAGAAGTAAAATCAGTAATCAATAAGTGGGATTCCAACAAACTAAAAAGCTCTGAACAGCAAAGGAAATGATTAGGATCATGAGAGATGAACCCAGAAAAATGGGAGAAAATCTTGGACAACTATTCCTTCAGTAGGGGATCAATATCTAAAATATACAAAGAACTCAAAAAACACTTAACACCAAAAAAATCAATAAATAGGCAAAAGAACTAAACAATCTTCTCAAAAGAAGAAATACAAATGGCCAACAAATATATGGAGGGAAAATGTTGGACATCTCTAGCAATCAGAGAAATGCAAATAAAAATGACATTAAAATTTCACATCATTCTAAGCAGAATGGCGATGATCAAGAATATGAACAATAAATGCTGACGAGCTACAGGGGGAAAAGGTACAATTGTACATTGTTGGTGGGACTGCAGACTAGTACCACCACTCTGGAAAGCAATATGGGAATTCCTCAAAAAACTAGGGATGGAATAACCATATGATCAAGCTATTCCACTCCTTGGTATTTTCCCAAAAGATCTAAAATAGGCATACTACAGCAATGCAGCCACATCATTGTTTATAGGAGCACAATCCACAGTAGCTAAATTATGGAATCAACCCAACCCAGATACTGCTCAATATATGCATGGATTAAGCAATTCTAGTGTGTGTGTGTGTGTGTGTGTGTGTGTGTGTGTATGTAATGAAGTTCTACACATTTATAAAAAAAATGAAACTATGGCATTTGACAATACGTGGATAAAAATGAAGAATATCATGCTAAGTACAATAAGCCAAACTCAGAAACTCAAAGGTGGAATGTATACTCTCATATGCAGAAGCTAAAGTAAAATTAAAAAAGAGAAATGAAGGATAGAATAACCTAAAGAACCAATCAAATAAAAATTAATAAAAGAGCAAAAGAAAGTCTAGTAGAGGGTGGAGAATGGGAGAGGGGAGGGAAAACAGGAGGGAAATGGAACAAGAAAAAGGACAAACATGAGCTAAAATTGATCTCCATGCATTATGAGTTTCTTGGGATGAACCCAACTACTATGTACAACTATAAAGCGCTAAAAGAAATGAGACAAAGTTCTACTAGTTAAGAACTACATGTAACAGAAGGTATAATGCTCTATTTTATCTGCTTTAGTGAACTGGGAAGCAATGAATTTTTGGTTAAGTAATTTCATGTCCAAATAGATAAAAAGGGAGATATGAGTACATTACATAAATCTTGTTTTGTTGAAAAAAAAATAATGCTCTATTTAATTTAGATCACCAAAGAATCTATCTTATGTTTGTGTAATGATATTACAGATGATAGCACTATAACATAGGATAATAGGCTACAGGCGTGGCATAGTATGACATAATCCAAGAAGGTAATAAGAGATAAGGTAGAGTATGGCAGAGTAGTATTTATAAGTTGCTATCTATCTATCTATATAGATATCAGCCACATGTCCAGAGTTTCTCAGAAAGTGCTTTGGTATTTGTCAAGTCCTCAGTCACAAGATTCAAAAGTCTTTTTAAAAATGTATTTATTTATTTGAAGTTGTTATTATATGACAGCAGAATGTATTTCAATTTATAGTACACATATGGATCACAGTTTTTCATGTCCCTGATTGTACACAAAGTAGAATCACACCATTCATATCTTTATACATGTACTTGGAGTAATGATGTCCATCTCATTCCACTGTCTTTCCTACTCCCATGCTCCTTCCCATCCCTTCCCTCCCCTCATTCCTTCCACGCTCCCCACCAAATCCTCATTATGGATCAGCATTCACATATCAGAGAAAACACTTGGAATTTGGTCTTTTGAGATTGGCTTACTTCACTTGGCATAATATTCTCCAACTCCATCCATTTACCTGCAAATGACATGATTTGATTCTCTTTTAATGCTGAGTAATATTCCACTGTGTATATATACCAAAGCTTCTTTATCCATTCATCTACTGAAAGGCATCAAGGTTGGTTCCATAGTTTAGCTATTGTGAATTCTGATGCTATAAAACATTGATGTGGCTGCATTTCTATAGTATGCTATTTTTTTAGTCCTTTTTCGTATAAACAGAGGAGTGGAATAGCTGGGTCAAATTATTCTTAAAGACAAAATTTTTTTTGTGGGTTTTTGTTTTGTTTTGTTTTGTTTTTACAAAATCAGAGAACAATAACTGGTGTTCTGCTGCCTGGCCAATTTAAGGGCGTGGAAATCTTATTCGAAACCTACAAAGCAAAGCTGTTCTCTTTCTCCATATTGTTTTCATCTCCAGTTATCTCTTATCTTTTTCATGGGAGTCATCCTAGATGTAAGGTGATATTTATTCTTGTTTTAATTTGCATTTTCTTAATGATGAGTGATGTTGAACATTTTTCATTTACCTGTTAGCTATTTCTGTGTCATCTTTTGGGAAATCTCTTTTTAGATCATTTGCCCAATCTTTAGTTGGTTTGTTTTATTGCTATTGAGTTGTTTGAACTGCTTATATATTTTGATCTTTAATCTCTTCACTTGGCAGATTGTTTCCTTGCTGTCCATAAACTTTTCAAGTTGACACAATTCCATTTTTGCTATTGTGGCCTGTGTTTGGGGGGTACTATTCTCCCCAAAAAATCTTGTCAGCCAAATTTTCTCCTTTTTCTTCTAGTTCCATTTACATATGGATAACCAGTTTTCCCAGCACCATTTGTTTAAAAGGCTATCTTTTCTCCAATGGATATTTGACACCTTTGCAAGGATCAGATGACAGTGGATGTGTGGATTTGTCTGTGTGTTTTCTATTCTGTACCCCTGGTCTATGTGTCTGTTTTTATGTCAATACGATGCAGTCTTTGTTAGTATAGCTCTCTAGTTTTGAAGTTCAGGTATCATGATAGCTACAGAACTGTTTTGTTTTGTTGGCTTAAAATTGCATTGGCTATTCTGGTTCTTTTATTCTTGCAAGTGAATTTTAGGACTCTTTTTCTAGAATATGTAAAGAACTCAAAAAACTTTACACCAAAAAATGAAATACTCAATTAACAAATAGGCGAAAGAATTAAACAGACACTTCTCAATAGAATAAGTACAAAAGGCCAACAAACATATGAAAAAAATATTCAACATCATTAGCAATTAGGGAAATTCAAATCAAAATTTCTTTGAGATTTTATCTCCCATCAGTCAGAATGGCAGGCATCAGGCACACACAAAAATGGCCAGGCCTGGTGTCGCATACCTGTAACCCCAGAAGCTTAGGAGATGGAGGCAGAAAGATCACAAGTTCAAAGACAACCTTAGCAACTTAGTGAGGCCCTAAGTAACTTAGCAAGATCCTGTCTCAAAAAATAAAAAGGACTGGTGATGTGGCTAAGTAGTTAAACTCCCCTGGATTCAATCTCTAGTACAAATATATATATACACACAAAAAATATAATAATAAATTCAGAGAGGATGTGGAGAGAAAGGAACATTTTTATATATTTGGTGGGATTGTAAATTAGTACAACCACTATGGAAATAAAGTTTGGAGGCTCATCAAAAGACTAGGCATGGATCTATGATATGACTGTGATCTACCACTCTTCAGTATTTATCTTGGCGCATTAAAGTTACCATACTATAGTGGTACATACATACCCATGTTTATAGCAGCACAATTCACAATAGCCAAACTATACAATCAACCTAAGTTTCCATCAACGTATGACTGTATAAAGAAAATGTAGTATATATACACAATAAAGTTTTTTATCCTGTTTTAAAGAAAAATGAAATTATGCCACTTGCAGGAAAATGGATGGAATATGAACATTATATTAAGCAAAATAAGTCCAACTCAGAAGGTTAAGGGTTCTATGTTTTCTCTCATATGAGGAAGCTAGAGTATAAAAGAAAAACAAAGAGGGGGTGGATCTCATGACAATCAAAGGGAGATCAGTAGAAGAATGAGACCAAGGGGTGGGAGTTTGTGGAGGGAATGGCTAAATCATATTGTTACATTGTGTATTCTGCGCATGTACAAATATGTAACAACAAATCTCATCAGTATATATAAGTGCACCAATAAAAAAGTCAGTGAAACAAATCTAAAATTTAATTGAAGTATAACTTCTTAAAATTAGAAAATGTGGAATGTAAGTATGAAAGCTCTGTTTGCATGCAGTATTTTAAGTGAGGGGATTCTCAATTTGTATGTGCACAGGCATGTATGTATAATTGATATCGTAATCAGCTGCCCATTCACAGCACTTCAAGAGAAAAATATAGATGCCCACTGTATTCTTACTTCATCTAAATTAAGTCAAAAAGATAAAAATGAATTGTTTAAAAATTCAATGAAATGTTTTCTACACACCTAAAACTGCTCTAAAAATAAAACCTTTTAATTAAAAAGATATTGTGTGTATGATTAAAAAAAAACTAACAAAAAGGACAATAACAGAAGCTGTCTATCTGGATCATTACAAATGCAATTTCAATTGGCATAAAATCATAAAAAAATAAAGTTAAGCAATTAAAAGTTTTTAATTTTCTGAGAGGAACTGTGAAATACAATTTTCAGCACAAGTAGTTTTTTTTTCTAAAAAGGTTCCTATGTCAATATTATCCTTAGTATTTCCCTTGTACTGAGAACAATTGTTTTCCTCCAATTAAACTAATTGAAAACAATTAAGAAACCCTGGAACAACACTCCACAGAATTATCACCACTTGTGATAAAACCAATAATTTTGTTCATTTCAAATCATGACAAAGGCTGCTAAAAATTTCCTTAAATACTTTAATTTGCTTCTATAGACAATATTATTTTTGTTTATTCAACTGCTGTGGTTTAATTCAGATTCTAAATTTCAAACTTGCTTGTAGCTTTTTGTCCTTGCTTGGACTGCGCATTGTTGCATATATCCGGTGGTTACAGAGGTGACCCTGAGAAAAATGCCAGGTCATTACAAGCAGGCTCTTGCATAGAATAATGTGAGTCACTTTTTTATTTAATATAAGTTTTATATTCTGAAATTTTCATCTTGTAACATATTAAGTTCAGCATTAATATTAATAGATAACTTTTGCTTACTCTATGTCAGCTCTGGGCTGAATTTTGTTTGTTTGTTTTGGGGGGACAGTACCAGGCATTGAACTCAGGGGCACTCGACCACTGATCCACATCCCCATCCCTATTTTGTATTTTATTTAGAGACAGGGTCTCACTGAGTTGCTTAGCGCCTCTCAATTGCTGAAGCTGGCTTTGAACTCAAGATCCTCCTGCCTTAGCCTCTGAGCTGCTGGGATTACAGGTGTGCACCATTACAGGGCATGCATCACCATGCCCAGCCTTGTTTTTGTTTTTGTTTTGCTTGGACTCTCGTTTATCCTTACAACAAACCTATAAGAGCTTATGATCCACATTTTATAGATGTTCCCCTAAGGAACCCAGGGAACTGAGATTCAATTTCTGGTGTCTCTGAACCTATACTTTACTACTGTCCCACACATTAAATACTTAAAGCTCATAGCAATGCCTCATCACCTGCACAGAGTTAAATTGGGCTTGGAGAATTTACCCTTCTGAAAGGCAGCTTAGTGTTGCAATATGCCACAGAGAGCACTTGGAAAGGATGCAGATACACTCTGCATTTACAACTCAGTTGTTTGATTCTCAGGAGCTCTCCTCATCCCAGGTGATTCAAAATAGATAAGTGAAAATTATTTCGTATTAAAATGAAGCTGAAGACTATATAATTATTAAAGTCACCCTCCCCTCCACCTCCATTTCCCACCCCCCATTTGAAGAATCGTATCCTGTCTACTTTGTAATAATCTGAGCCTGTCTCTTTTTTTCTAACCGTTGTCTAAATTAATGCTCACAAATCTGTAAAACTACAACCTTTTAAATTTCCTTAAAAATTCTACAAGAATTATTCCTGCAAGCCAGCTTCTGAAGCTACATAGCAACCAGATTCTGAACCTCTCTGATTTGGCTTTTCACCTTCCTTTCATTGACTAAATCCCTATGTATGATTAGAGTGAGACATTTTCAAACAGTTGTATTTTACAAAACCATAAAGAGCTTCCATTGTCTCAGATGTTTTTTCCCTTTATGTTCCTTCTGCTGGTGACCTATGGTGTGCACATATATAATTTTTAATGTCTATCATTTTTTCCTATTTACTCCTAAGTGCTCTCATTTTCAGATTATCCACATGAAGTCTATTCTTTAATTTCTTTCTTGCACACAAATTGTTATGATTTGGCTGTGAGGTGTCCCCTAAAGCTCACATGTGAGATAATGCAAGAAGGTTCAGAGAAGAAATGATTGGGTTATGAGAGCCTTAACCCAATCAGTGAATTCATCACCTGATGGGATTAGTTGAGTAGTGACTGAAGGCAGGTGGGGTATGACTGGAGGAAGTGGGGCATTACGGGTATGGCTTTGGGGTATATATATTTTGTTTCTGACATGTGGAGCTACTCTCTGCTTCCTAATCATCATGTGAGCTGCTTCCCTCCCGACCCTCTTCTGCCATGATGTTCAGCCTCACTTCAAGCCCTGAGAAATACAACCAGCCTTCTATGGACTCAGAAATTGTGAGCCCTCAAACTTTTCCTCCTCTACAATTGGTCTGGTCAGATCTTTCAGTCACATCAGTGAAAAAGATAACTAACACAAATATTAAAGAAAGACCATCCACCCTATTCATATTTTTCTTCTCCATAGTTACAATAACATTTTTTAATATTTATTTTTTAGGTGTAGTTGGACACAGTGCCTTTTTTAAATTTATTTTTATGTGGTGCTAAGGATCAAACCCAGGGCCTCACACGTGCTAGGCGAACGTTCTACCGCTGAGCTACAACCCCAGCCTCACAATAACCTCTTCAGATCTGGCAAGTAGTATTGTCAGTCACCAGATCCAGGAAGTTGGAGAGGGAAGGGTTCCTATCAAAAAAGCCTTACAAAAGGAGTTTTGGGAGATGATGTCTAAATTTAAGAATATGCTGTACTTCCAGCTGTCCTATTTGTTTTTCAGAAAAACTGGGGTCTCACCATGTTAATGAGGCTTGTCCCAAACTCTTGAGTTCAAGCAACCCTCTTGCTTTAGGCTCCAACTAGTCAGTACTACAAATATGTACCATCATGCCTGCTACTCCACCAACTGTTATTAACAATGTTTTCTGAGCCTGTGACAGTGGTATTGTGTGATGAAAATGCTAAGACTGAAAAAAAAATCCCCCCCAAGGCTACATAGATTTATTGTATCTCTAATAATAACATTACCTAATCATCACTGTTTGCAATTTGCATGAGTGCTTTTTCAGATTACATGTACAATATTCAAATTTTGAGTTCTTATGTTTAGCTCCTATTAGGGTGGACTATCTGACAGAGCAGGAATTGTGTTTCCATTCATCTAGACATCCTCAGGGCAGTTCATTTATTTCTAAATGTCCGTTTCTGGCCCCAAACAGTGTTTGCATTGAGACTAATGCTTACTATACTTTGTTTAGGGGAAAGAACTTCAGGCTTAGAATGAATTTCAAAACTTTTAATGGCTCCCTGTTGACCCAAAAAAATAAAATCCAAACTTCTTACCATGATATGGAAAGCCTCTGGGGCTCCTGATGGTTTTTATTTTTAAAGTCTTGTTCACTCTCTGATTATGCTAGGGTTGTAGAACCACATGCAAACATTCCAACTATCAAAAATATTTGAGTTCCTTTGCTTCACTTCTTTTGTTTGTGCCTGATATATTCACTTTGCTTTTTTTGTTTAATATTTAATCCACTTTTTATTCCTAACTTAAATCATAAATTACCTCCCTCCTGAGGACTCCCCTGACACCTCCTCAGAGTAGTATTTACCCCTATTTTGTAACACTATATATTTTAATGTACCTTTTCATATTACATTTAGCTTTGGTCACATTTTATTATAATTGCATGTATATTTCTCTCTCCCCCTCAGGTGCACATACTCTCTTGCAAGCACACACATTTACATGTAGACTCCACCAAGGCAAATAGTCTGCCTTGTATTGTATTGTATTTTGTTCTGCAGTTTCTTTACTTTGCACAAAGCCGAAAAAAAATGGTCTAAGACCCACATTTTATTAAAATTACAGAGCAATCATTTTCAGGTTCAAAATACTCTGCCCATTACATCTGTTTGACTTTGAAAAAGTCAGTTAACCTCTCTGAATTTCAGTTTCCTTTCCTGCACAGAAGAAAAAGAAATGCCTTATTTCATAAAATTGTAAATAGCAAATTAAATGTTTCAAACAGAACCCTTTGGAGAGTTCTCCAAACTTTATCATGGGAACTATTCACGTTACTACAATATAGCTGCTGATGCTTATGAAAGGATGTTGCACAATTTGGTTCTTTTGAAGAACTGGAGTGAGAATAATAAACGAGTCAGCTTAGTCTTACTAACTTATATAGACCAATCAAGTTTGTTCCCAGTGGGCCTTTTCTCTTAGACTATGCAGCAGAAAGAAAATTTTTAAAAATTAAAAAGTGACTTATTTTAAGAAATAATTACATTTCTTTCTCAATTACTATAAGGAGAAACATATTAGACATTTCAATAACACTTGATCCAAGGATTTGTTTACACTGGTCAGGTTTACATGACACTACACCAATTTCATTCACATCTTATTATCATTTGGTTCACTTAAGGTTATTCAAACTGCATCTGAAACAAACCTCCCTTTTTCCCTTGAAGCCAAACTTACTTTAATGGTGACACGGAGGCTTGAAGTGGAAGGGCATCCCAGTCAGAAAGCCGTACACTTATCCAAGTCCATTTAATGATCAACTTGCTGATTATATATAAAGAGAGCAAGAGTTTAAATTTAGAAATACACTTTGGCTTGCTGAAGACTCCACAAACAGATTTAATTTTGGTGTCATCTGGGCTGGAAAGGGCTTGCTAATGTGCCCTGTACTCCTAACCACCAATCATAGGTGTGACTGAGACTGACTAGCTACAATGCTCCTAGTTAGCCCAACTTTGTATACACAAAAATATGGTCAACATGTCCTCAGGAGAGTAGATCTTAACCCAAGCTCACTTCATTCACAAGGTCGAAGAAAATTATTCATTTAATGAATTCCCAGTGTAGTTAACATTCTGAGGGATATTAGGTTCCATGAAAGGAACATGTTAGTACTTTGTTTCCCTGTGATAATTTAGAGTTCATTGGAAAAGTGGAAAAAACATCTTAGAAGAAGTGGTTTCACTTTCTTACAAGACAACTGCAAGGAGATGAAAGCCCGCGGCTTACACATATATTGATCCATGTGTGCTCCTCAGAGATACTGGTCATCTTAACATTGATCTTTGTTTCTTTTCACAACTGTGCTTTGCACTCTCCAAATCAGCATAAGCACTCTGCACCCTAGTGGCTGTCTTCTGAAATCAATGTATCTAGATGGCTTATAGAGCTAGCAATCCCCTCTCTTGCTACACAAAGAATATGTATTTATCCACCTCAATAGCTATAAAAGTAGTCTAAAACCCTCAATATGTTTGTGTTGCCTATGCCAGAGTTGGATAACATTAGTCCTTTTCTTCATGAATTTTATTCTTTTCTATTTGGAAAAAACATTGATTTTTCTTCTCTCTATGGTTTTAATATAGTACAAGCCAACATAGTTTTATTTATGCTGTGGCTTAGCCCAAATGCCATCAAATATGTCAACTGCCTATGGGAACACTGGACTTTAGGGCTGCCTCTGCTGGATAAGTTGTCAAAGAGTAGCAAACAATAAATAGCCCGAGTCCAACCCCCGATATGAGTCAAGTCTCTTTCTTCAATTCCACCCTCCACTGCTCAAATTACAGAAGGAAGTTAAATTTATGTGATCTGGATATAGATTTGGTTTATTTAGGATTTTTCTACCTGGGTCAAAACTTGCCTCTCCTGCTCCTCAGTCTCCACTAGCTCTTAAT
This sequence comes from Ictidomys tridecemlineatus, assembly GCF_052094955.1. Classification (NCBI taxonomy): domain Eukaryota; kingdom Metazoa; phylum Chordata; class Mammalia; order Rodentia; family Sciuridae; genus Ictidomys; species Ictidomys tridecemlineatus. The sequence continues at coordinate 120,795,641 of NC_135479.1, forward strand.
CAGAGAATAGATCTTAAACAGTTTGATGTCTTGGGATATGAGGCATGCAAGTTGAGAGAGAGAGTGATTTGTAGCTAAGCTATTTTTTTCACAGTGGCCAAAAATTATGATGGATGTTCGTTAAATAGCTTATCAATCCAGTACTCCAAACTGTTGAATGGACTGGGTGTTGGGTGATAGAGATAGCTATTCAGATCAGTTATGCTAAAGTCACTTTTGAAAAAGGGAAATAACATCTATGCAAATCAAGACACATGAGATTGCTTTTGAAAAAACTGAATAGTAAAAAAGACAAACACTGATAAAGTTAGATAGCTGAGTCATCAATATAATTTCAATAAGGGTATTTACTACTACTGGCATTTTTAATAAAAATGTCAGGTAGTAATACCGTTTGGAGTGGTTTTTTGATGAGATCACCATTACCTATAATACAGTTTCCTCAGTGCTCTGGACATAATGGCACTGTGTATAAAACAAGCCTTCATCCAGGCATTGGCATTCATAATTATCACCTGACGTATGTTGAATGATGTTTCATTGGGAATAAAAGTGTACAATTTTTTACTTCAAGTAATATGAAGACAGGAGCTGGAAAGGTCTTCATTTAGGGAAAGTGAGTATATAGTACAAGTATAATCAGCAGTGTTCACATTTCCACTGTTGTTAATGTTGCTTTGATATTTCTATTATAATCTGATAGAGCGATCAAGTGAAAATCCTTACTCAAATGCCACTGTGGGTTGAATCTCAGCAAGTAGTGTTGGCTAAAAATTAGATTTCTACAATTTAGTAGGAAATACTCAATTTCAAACAAAAAATACACTTATGCTTTTCACTTCTTCTAGAAAATGAAACATTTTAATAGCTTCTTTTCTGGTTTTGAAGCATCTTTAATTTTCTGATTATTTGATAATTTATATACTAAAAGAAAGAGGAAAACTTTCCAATTCATTAAAATTTTATAAACTAACTGGTTAGGCTTCCCACCCTTTTAAAATAAAAATGGAAAGACAAATGCAAATTATTCATAAAACAGGTTATATTCTGTAGTTTTCATAGGTTAATTTTAAAAAAGTTTTCCTCATAAGAATAAAGTACATGCTTATCTCCCAAACATGGAACACAAGGTGAAACTATTGCATCATATTCATCATTGATAACCTGTTATCTAACTCTCTGTTTAAGAATAATTTGCAAAAGTTTTGACCAATATTAGCTAAATGTGGATTAGTAAAAAGGAATCCAAATTTAGTTTTTTTCTTTACATAACAATACTACAGATATTAAGTACTAATAATTTTTTCTTACAATTACAACCCTTTAATAATAATGCCACTCTATCAGTAACCACAACAATTATTCAGAAATATGATGTCACTGGCACTGTTAAAAGTGTCTTGAATCCAACAGTTCATTTCATCTTTACACCAACCCTGTAGGGTAGGAAGTATTATCTCCAATTCCAGATGAGGAAATTTAGACACAGGGAATTTAAACCATTTGTCAAAGTCAATAGCATGACAGACCGAGACCTCAAAACATGTAGGTCTAACTCCACAGTTGCCATTCTTTATCATCATTTTGGCAAAACTGGTCCTTTTTTTATACTTTGTATGTCCTGGTTTTCTTTTAGGATTTAGATTTCTATTGTTCTTCTAAGGAAAAATAAATTACAAGCAAAATTTGGAAATGTTGAATAATTAGCAAAAACACAAGCAGAAATTCTTTGAAAAGGGAAAATACCAGTGTTCAAGAGTTAAGAAGCTGCCTAACATAGCAACTACCGTGCCAAGAGGCAACAGAAGTGCCATTAAACACTGGCAAAATTTTAAAGCAATCTGGACACTTCAGGATAACATGACAGCAGGTTGAAAAGCCAGGCCTTGTTGGGTTTTTCTAGTTTTCTAGCTATATTTTTACTGTACATAGCTAACAGTGACAACCCAATTAATGCTATTCAGTTCAAAAATAAAGGAATAGGAGATATCCTTCTAGGCAGACTAACATACACTATGGAGACAAAGCATGCACTTAGAGAATGGTACTACCAACACTAATCAGCACGAGTATGGAGCAAAATGAATGCCACCAGCCACAAGCAAAGCCTTCATGGAGAAGGAAAAAAACAAAAAACAGTGTGCTCAAGATGTCTCAAGCTACTCCTCTGGGACAAGCAACCATCTATTCCCAAGGGGTAGGGTGAAATCAAAGCAAAGTCATTAACATTCCAGTTGGGAGATGATAGATATATAGATGATAAATAGGTAGATAGATAGCTAGTAAGATATAGCATACGAATGACAAGGTGAGCTATTTTTATTTAGCAGTAAGGGCAAGAAAGGTCTATGTGAAGTTGTAACACTTAAGATAAGCCTTAAATATAGATGAGAACAAGTGAGTTCATTTATCACCTAAAATTTCCCAGCCAAAGGAACAGGGTCAACAAAGACAGGTTAAAAAAAAAAAAGTTAGAAATGAAGAGTTCTTTGTGTTTTATTCTAAAAAGAATAGGAAGCTATTGGAGGACTTGGAGCAAGAGATTGATATGAGTGAGATTTTAAAAGGCTCATAGTGATTTCCTGATGAAGAATGCACAGCAGGAACAAGAGTTGAAACAGGGGAAGTAAATGAGAGGGTCCTAAGAACATCCCAGGAGGGGAAATGGCAGCTTTTGGCCAGAGTGACAGCACTAGAAATAGTGGAAAAGTTGAAATATTCAAAATCAAATTTCGAGCCAGTAGGTTTTGCTGATAAACTGGAAAGTTGAGAAAAAAAAAAAAAAACAGATACAGCAATGACTTTAGAAAATCCATACTTGGTACAAAGCAACAGTGTTCATACTATGAGGAATGGCAAAGCAAAGCAGTCTGAGAGCACTCCTTACTATAGCCTGCCCATAGAAGGAGATGGTTGTGCAATTATATGGCCTTTGATAGACACCATGATACCAGGTGTCTTTTATCACAGAGGTGTTCTTGCCACACGCTAACCTGGATATAAAATTATAAATATATATGAAATAATTGTATATATTTAAGTACCAAATAATCCTATTTTTTAAAAAATGAATATTTTTAGTGGTAGATTAACACAGTAACTTTATCTTATTTTTTATGTGGCGTCAAGGATCGAACCCAGTGCCTCCCATGTGCGAGGCAAGAGCTCTACCACCAAGCCACCACCCCAGCCCCATCCTGCCTAATTTTTTAAAAGACTAAGTACCTTTTACTTAACTTTAATGAGTGAAAATAACACCATATATTCCCCACATTCTAGCAAAACCCCCCAAACATTAATAGAAATGAAACTTAAGGCATGAGCATCTCTTCTGATACACTGTCAATTGAGAGATGCCTTTTCATAACCATTCACTTTGAGTCTTGCTCTAAAAGCGAGTTACTTTGCATTGTCAAGGGAGGTTAAGAAACAGCCACATAGATGTATCAAGTCACAACATTTACATTCATTCATTTTACAAATGTTTGCTGGGGGCCTAATATGTATCAAGTATTATGTGAAGTGCTTGTATTACAACAATGAATAATCAAACCTAGGCCTGATCCTACATTTGAGGATCTCAGCTGGAAAGGAAGTACGACCTTGAGTATAATGTTATGAACGTTGAGCATCAGAGCCACTTTAAGGAAATGCAAGGTCCTCCACAGCACCTACCAACCAAAGCATCTGGGCCTTAGATGACACATTTTAACATGATTAAGAATTTTGTTTGCTCAGGTAGTTGATTGTTTATTCCTGAAAAGCAGCTTTCTGAGTGATTTAAAATCTGTATGTGAACATTAAACATTAAGTACTTGAATGTGTTTCTGGGCATGAGAAAGCAGTAAATAAATTAGGAAAGGTTTACTGCTTTTGATTTTTGGTTATTTTAATCCCTAGCACAAAACATGGGACATACTCATACACAAAAGTATTTACTGAAGAACAGAAAATGAACAATGAGTCTATTGGGAAAAGGAAATGAAAGAGGAGTAGAATCTTGAGAACAGAAAGAAAAACTAAACCTTCCAAAGTACAAAAACTCACCAGCATCGCTTTTTCCTTCCACCTCTTAGACACATCCATTATTTCTACCGGCTCCATAAATTACCCAGCAGTAAGTTTCTGTGAGAGAGTGATGGATTGAAAAACCAGACATTGTCTCTTGAGCTTTTCAACACTTGATAAGTGTGTCCAGGCTATATCCGACAATGGTGATTCTGGATCCCAGTTCAAATACTTCATTTCCTTGCCTTGCAAAGTGACCCTATTTTGTTCTTCATAAACTGTTTTCAGAGCCTAAAGGGAGGAAACATTAGAATTTTAACACTAGTAAGAGAAGGCTAAAATTTTTTAAAGGATCCTCCCATTACCATTTCCCTCTTAAATCCCAAATCTTCTGGTTTTCTTATAGGTAAAACATGTCCATGGAGCCTTTGCATTGATTGTTACCAGGAATTTGTTTTTTAAAGGTTTCATGAGCAGTGTGCTTTCAATGAGATTCACTGTCCAGGCCCTTGACAATGCAGATTATGTATTTCTCGGCTTTAAGAAAGATTTTTTTTTTCCTATTTTCTTTTTCTGTTAAACAGCTAAAATACAGAAAATTACAAAGTATAAAGGACTCCTAACTACTAATCAGCTAGAATAAACAAATTTTCATATTTTCCCAAGTTTTCTTCAAATATTGTTTCTTAATTAAAATATTAACACACGAAATTGAAATTTCTGGGGATTTTTCTCCTATGACCTTCATAAATCCGGCCCCATTTCCTTGTGCCATTTTTCAAAGGTGACAACTTGGTGTATTCCATTCATTTCATATTTCTGGACTTTTAAGACATGTCTATTTATTACCCATAAATAAAAATCTTTAAAATTACAATGTTGACCTCTTATTTAAAGTGTCAGTCAGAAATCTGTTTCTAACATAATATTACATGTTTTGAGGTATATTCAGGTCAATTCCTAGATATTTCCCCTGCCAAATCTATTGTACAATAAGTTATAATGTTCTTTTACCATTTTTTAAATTTCCTGTTCTTTTTCATGAATGATTTTCTTTTATGCACCAAAGCTTTGTTTTTTAATTGTGTTATAATAAATGTTTTTAAAAATAATTGTCTAGATTATTCTTAAATATTTTCTTCTATAGATGATTTTTGGAAACAGTCTCACAGTTTGGTGTTGTACTGAATTTGTAGATTTGAAGAAAACTGATATATTTTTGATATCATCCTACTTGATCTGATAAGGCATAATTTTCATTTATTCAGGCCCTATTTCATGTCCTTCAATAATGTTTTGTAACCATCTCCACATTTTTTGTTTGACTTCTTCCCTGATATTGAATTATCTTTGCTGTTCTTATAAAGTACCTGTTGCTGTTATATTTTTAAAGGATGATTATAGACATAGAGGAGCAATAATCAGTTTAATTTCGATGATTGATGTGGTTAGTGAAATAATATCCCCCACTACACGTCTACACCTTAATTTCTTAGAACCCTATGAAGATGTTAGATTCTTTGGAAAGGGAAAAGAAAGGTTGTATATATATCAAATTGATTTCCCAAAGAGCGGACCTTGAAAGGTTGAGATTATTCCAGTTTATCCCCACGACCTAATATGATACAGGTTCCTTTTTAGAAGAGTCAGAGAAGTTTTTGAAGATGGTTTAGAAAAATGGTAAAATAGTTCATGAACCAAGGAATGCAGGTGGTCTCTAGAAACTGGGAAAACTAAGGAAACAGATTTGTTCCCCCAGAGCATTCAGAAGGAAAGCAAATGTCCAGAGACCCATTTTAGACTTCCAAGCTCCAGAAATGTGAGATGATGATATATTTGCATTGTCCTAAACCACTAAATGTATGGTAAGGTGCTACAGCATTGAGAAAAAGTGTTATTAACTCTAGATGATTTTTCTGATATTTCCCTTGATTTTTTACATGTATAAGAACATTTTGTATACAAATAACTATAATTCATTTCCCTTTCTAATACTTGTACCTCATTTAAAAAAAAAAAAACTTTATGTGTTACTTCATTGGCTAGAACAGCCAGCACAAAACTAAGGATAAAGAGTGATACTAGGCACCTTCATTACTGCTACTTTGATAGAAACAGTGCTATTTTATCAGGCATATGATGTTTGCCAATTGGCAGGTACCAGATAAAAAGCAAAGGAAGTCCCTACCTAGTCCTAGTTTTCTAGGAATTCTCATATATTCTCTATTCAACATTTAAATCATCTCAAATCCAATGTGTCTAAAGCAGTTTTTTGTTTGTTTGTTTGTTCAAAATCTGCTTCTCTCCTAAACATCCCTAACTGATTAAATGGAACCATCAGTCACCGAGAGACTCAGTTCCAACCTCAGAGTTATTCAACCTCTACTCTACTGCATTTCTCATATTCAGTTTATTCAACGTATCCCTACTTTAAAACCATAATATGATCAGATACTTTGATTCCACTGACTTCAATAAGCCACTACCATTTCCCTCCCTGACTATGAGAGTCTTCTTCCTCTTTGCACTAGATCCATTTTGCCAACAGGCAGAGTGGCTTAACCAAATGTAAATTATTTAATGGCATCTTCTTTTTTTTTAATTTCTTCTATGGCTTTTCATCAGATGCAATGGTTTCCCCACACACACTCTTTTTGCTTATTTAAATTGCTCATCTTTATCGGTTACAGTGAGATATATTGATATTTTTATTTATTGTGTACTTATCAATTCAGGATACTTGAGTTATCCATCATCTCAAATATTTATCATTTGTTTGTAATGAGAGCATTCAAAATCTTCTAGCTATTTCCATTTATACCATCAATTCTGTTAATGACAATCACCCTCTGTGTAATAGATTCTGCTACTTGGATGACATACAAAATTGAAGTTTTTCTGATACCCTACACTATCATCTTTCTAGTTCTTTCAGAAATGGCTAATTAAAATCAAAGAAATGGATTCCCACATTTGCTTTCCTTGCTGTGACTATAGCCTCAGGGAAAAAAAATCTCTTAAAGCATTTTACTTTACCAATGTGAGCATTGATTAAGATCATCTATTTCTGTCACCTAGTAAATGGTCTCAGCTAGTGGACTCCCCACAGGTATGGTGGGCACTCCTCTTCCACAAATAGAATACAGTGTACTACATGAGTTGGTTGTAGAGTTCTCAAACTCACAACACTAGCAAACACACTCATTAAGACAATTTTGTTGCTTAAATAGTACCTTCATTGCTGAAATAGAAGTGCCAAAATTGATGTGTTTCTGTGAAAATTTACTTGAATATTTTCAAAAAACTTGGCTATCATAATTTTCTACATCAAAATGCTTTTGAAGAATGTGTGAGCCAATGTACAAGCAAGAAAAAAAAGCAAAATTTCCTTGTCCTTAAAATTGTGTTTTACTCTAATGCTAAACCTGTGAATCATAGATTTCTGTGGATGGTTTTGTGCTGCAAAAACAATAAACAGGAATCTAGTCAATAGATCAGTACTCCAACACAGGATCTTAACACCACTTAAAACATAGTAAATGACTAGATTCAGTGGCACAAACCTGTCATCCCAGTACATGAGGCTAAGGAAGGCTTGAGGCCAGCCTGGTCAACTTGGTGAGGCACTATTTAAAAAAAATTTTAAATAATAATTAAAAAGTAAGGCTACTGGGCTCGGGTTGTGGCTCAGTGGTAGAACACTTGCCTAGCATGTGTGAAGTACTGGGTTGATTCTCAACACATTATAAATAAATAAAGGTCCATCAACAACTAATAAAATATTTTTTAAAAAAGTAAGGTTACTTCTGGCTCTTGAGATAGTCTGCATTCTTCCTTGAATGTATAATCCTTGCTTTAGCCCAAAATGTTTCCACCTTTCAGACAGCTCACATTCTGCCTTGGATATGTCTCTGCTTTCCTAAATAAATTGCTGCCCATCCCTCTAAATCAATCAATCAACCAGTCAATCAATCAATCAGTCACTAAGATAAACTGGAAGTGTAGTTCAGTGGTAAAGTGGCCCTGTGTTCAATCCCCAGGATTGTCCCCCCACAACACACACACACACACACACACACACACACACACACACACACACACACAATGTAAATGCATGTATATTTTTGTTTCTTAGGCCAAAATAAAAAATTTAAAATGGGATTGTGCTATTTTTTATGATTCTCAGTTTTAGCCAGCTTTTTTGATTATCCAGCTAAATACCAGTCTCAATAGCTTTTATTGTATTTCGGCCACCATCAGAAAATAAATCAGAGAACCTGCCTCTTCATGAAGACAAAAATGAGATTAAAATAATCTAATTTAGTAATAAAATCATTTTTGACTCTGAATAAAATGTTTATATCAATTCTCTGCTCAAATATATCTATCAAGCGGCAACAGGCTGGCAGTAATAAGATTCTTATGCATCCAGTGTGTTTGGGGATTAGCTGTAGATTGGAATTATGTGACGTTAGTCCAGAAAACATGAAGTCAGGGAAGGACAAATCATTCCACCTGCTTGGAGAATGAGTACATGAGAGCAGGTGTCTTGGAGCCTTGTGGAAGAATTTGGCTTCTTGAATAGTTAAAGTGAGAATCCAAGCAGCTCTCCCACTAAACATTCACCATGCTGCAGACATGGGCTCATTACCATGGGGTACACTTTACAGGAAATTTCAAGAATGTCCTTAGAATTATATATACCTCAAAATTAATCTATGCAGAATTTGGTAAGAGATGTAGTCCCTTGGAGGTTTCACCAAATAGAAAAGTAAATTAGTTTGGGGTTTTGGTTTTTGGTTTTCTGGAGGGTTTTGGCATATTCAGTTTTTGCTTGCTTATTTTTAGGCAGGACTAATATCTATATAAGCAAAACAAGCTACTTGTAGATTCTTACTTTTGCTGATTTTGTTTAATAAACATCCCTGAGCCTATAAGATAAACATTGCAATTCATAATATTATGGGAGATGTTTTTGATTTGATTGTATGCACTCCCCAATCAATTCATTACAATATATAAGCCAAATGCATATGTATATATAATACATAGAAACATACATGTAAAGAAAGAAATATATATGTATGTGTATGCCTATTTGTACGTATGCAAAAATCTTACACCAAAATTTTAAAAAGCACCACATGCAGGAAGCAATTATTTCAACAGAAGGAAGAGGAAAAATAGAGTCAGGAGAAGGTACACAAAGAGTTAAACTATATTTGTACTATCATATGACTTTAAATTATAAAAGAAATACTAAGATCAATTGGCATACAGACAAGATTTAACAAAAAAATTATAATGGGTCCTGGTAGTTTCACTAAGTCATTTTGTTGCTTTTATATAGAGACAAATAGAATTTTCTACATAGGCTTCAAAATTACAAAATATAATCCATATTCTTTTTCTTAAACTGATGGTTTGGCAAACTTTTTAAGATGCTTAAAGAAACACAGAGAAGTTGTAAAGCCATTGTGTGAAGAAGCCACCGTTTCACACTTCACATGGGTTCTACTCCAGGAAGTAAGGGCCATCCTGGAATCCTTTCTTTGATGGTACATCTTTATTATTCATTTACTTACTCATTTTGGCAGTTTAATCAATGTAAGATGCTTACTACTAGGAAAGACTTTTTGCTGTATCTTTTCAAAATTGGAGGATATTCTAAAGTCAGGGCAAATAACTTTCATTTTTCAGTGTAGAACCAAAAATAGATGGATACCTTCTATTGACAGCTCCACTTTTACAAGGTAGATTATTCCAAGAAAACCAAAAAATAAAATTTCCATTTTAGAAGCCAGTAAAGGGGAAGGGTGTAAGCCAAGCTGTAACTCCATCCCTACAGCTTTTTTAAGGAGCACAGATAAGGCACCCATGTGACTGACCACATTATTTCAAAATCTGCTCTAACTATCTCTGGCTGTTTGGGTCATTTAGATTTATGACTTGAAGAAAATTAAACTCAACTCAGACATGAATCTGCTATAGAGGATCATGAAAAGTAAATGATATTTCTCAGGCAACAGTTGTTTTTTCTCATCATTTTCTTTACTGCTACTTCTTTTTTTTTATTTGGGAAAATTTTAATATCAACATTTCAATTAAACTTTAATACTCCCTGTGCTAAACTAAATTGAGAGGATCTTGACTGTGCTGCTGAACGTTTTATCTCCCTACTTGGTAAAGAAGAGGCTTATTTACATTTTTCTATTCATGCCCAAAATTTAACTATAATCAACAAAGGGAGAGCTATAAGTGCTTCCATAAGACTTTATTTCTCAGACACGATTTTAACTCTTTTCAAGTGCTCTATTTACATAATTCCTGAGATTATTTTCTCAAGAACAAAACCATTTTTTAAAGCCCTGAAGATTCTGCTGTAATAGCTCATGGGGAAGCATGTTTTCCTAAGCATAAATGCAGAGAAGTTAATGATAAGGTACACGCAGGGAAGAAAACTGATTTAGAGTCAAAATGAGTAGGAAGCTTGCACCTCCCAGAGGTAACACCTATCTACCACATAGGCTGATAGCAGGTACTGTGTCTATTTAGATGATAGGCTAGACCTTACAGGTCTCTGGAACTCTCCATCCAGTCCCAGTCTTTCTGAGATTGTCATGTCTCCTTGGCTGGATCAAAAGAAGTTGAACTTAGCTATGTGAGAACAGCTCTCCTGAGCATTTCTTCTTTTTAACATAAAGTGGTTTGATTCAAGAAGAGAAAATGATACTGTGCAGAGGCTTAAGTTAGTTTTTGAACTCTAGTTCTGTTTCTCAGAAGGCTAAATTCTTTGCTAACTCTGAGGCAAAAAAAAAAAAAAAATAGAGACTACTTTTCCACTGGGTTGCACTTTCAGGTTGATGCCCAACTCCCTGGAGTACACCCGTGAAACTGAAGCAGCATTGGAAAGTTCCGGTAAGTAGCAGGCTCCTTGTCATTTGTGTCACTGCTATCACTAAATCTATAAAGTTGGAACTTTGTAAGAGTACCCAAGATTGTTCTTCTTCTTGTTCTATGTGGAAAAATTCAAGCTGCGCTGATCACTTCAGCAAAAATGTGACTAAGCTAAATGGGAGTTAGAGAAATCAACTGTATTTTTGAAAGCATAGTATATGTATTGTGTCACTTAATTTTAACTTAATCATTACAAAATAGCATCAGCTTTTCTGTATAAAGTCATATTGAATAATCTGGCCAAGTTTCACAGTGTATAATGTAAACTATGTCAAGTATCCAACTATTTCCTTTTGTAGGCAGTTGTATGGAAACTTGGTAGCTCTATCTTGGTAGCTACAACCTCAGTCTTTTAAAGCTTTTATTCTGAGACGGGGTCTTGCAAAGTTATCCAGATTGCCATTGAACTTTAGATCCTCTCCCTCTTCAGCTTCCAAAGTTGCTGGCATTCCAGGTGTGTGCCACCTGACTAAGCAAGCAACCAACTATTTCTAACTACAAAGTATTAATATTCTTCCATTCTGCTATCTTACCTGCAATGTGGAATTCTGGTACTTGAAAGGAAATGCAAAATAAAATTTATATTGCCTTCTATTTAGAGATTAAATGTATAATATTCTAATCAGTGTTCTAGACTTGTGGAGATTTTTAAAAATAGGTTTCTATCAGTCCTCAAAGGCCTTGTGATTGAGTTGAAATAAACAAGATACAGTGACTATGAAACAGTACTGGTATCAGACTTACCCTTTCATTGAAAACAACTCAAAAAGTTGGGTTGATCAAAAAACAGATGTGAACAGACTGTAATCAAGGCACTGAGGATTTGGAGAACTGAGATCCCAACTTTCGGAGAAAAACAGAGCCTCAGAGAAGAGAGCACAACATTTTGCCTGCAATTTCCCCTCAAGATGTTCACCAGTTTCCAGCTGTGCATGTGCAGTAGGAAATGGCAGGACCAAGCTGAAAGCAGCTGCCAAGAGGCTCTAAAAACAAGCAGAGATTTCTGTAACTTCTTAGAAGACAAATTCTGCAGTTCAATATTCACCAAGGAAAATGGAAATTGACTATAACTCTAGTTGTCTGCTAAGACTGCTGAAAAACTCTGCCATAGAAGTTAGGATAAATTAAAAATATGGACCTTCACAAAAACTGACAGGTTAGTTTTACATAAAATATAAAATGCACAATCCTGGTTGAAAGTTAAATGTTTCAATAGTTAGCCCTCCATAATTGATAGAATAGCAGAAAAACATGTGTGTGGTATGTGTATCTATGTGTGTTGGATGTATGTACATGAGTATGTGTATGTGTATATTATAATAAAGGAAATATAAAGTATGAAAGTAATCAAATTTATATAATTATGATATACAAACTAACACATCCATATATTGTAGAATGCACATTATTTCCAAGTGCATGTAAAAAAATTTACTAAGGTTAATCATATGCTGGGCCCCCAAGCAAGACTCAGGATATCTAAAAAGATTGAAATCCTACAAATTACGTTTTCTGACCACAATGGAATTAATCAAGAAATAAATGTCAAAATGGTAACTAGACAATTTAAAATGAATAAAAGATAAACATCACTTGTGTCTGAGAAGAAATTTAAATTTTAAATTAGAAAATATTTTGAAACTTTGACATACTTGAGCTCATAGAATGCAGTGCTTAGAAATTTCAGTCCTCATCATGCAATTTTTTTTAAAAGATTAAGACTATAAAGCAATAAACTAATCTTCCATCTGAAGAAGCAAAACATTTTTGAGAGCAGAAATCAATTAATCAAAGAAATAGGCAAAACTTACTATGTATTCTCTATGAAATACATTATTTTGTAGTATTTTATATTGATTAGAGTAACAATAAATCCTTGGCAAACTAATGAATAAAAAGGAGAGAATGCAAACTACTAATGTCAAGAGGAAAGAGGGCATCGAGTAGCGGAAGGAGGCACGTCCAATTTGCTCTGCTGTTTGGAATTTGAAGGACAGGAATACAGCTTCCTAACACTGTGGGTGTCTAAAGAAAACCATTATAAATCACTATCTATCAGAGACTCAGAGAATCTCAGAGATCCTGATGGAGTGAACACAGTACATAAGCAAATTCACCAGATCCCAAAGGAAATACACGGATCCAGGCAGGACCAATGTGCTATATCACCTCAAAGAAAGGGGCAACACAAAGGGAAAGAACCACAGTATACAAATTTGGGACACAAATGTGCTCTGTTTGTCTCAACTTCAAAGTTAATTACTGAGGTAGAGAAATCCAGCTCAGGGAGTTTATGCCCAATCTTGTTCGTTGCAAAAGCAAAGAGTCCTTAACAAATATTTCCACCCTGTCTCAGACAGTGCTTACTGTGTGACCTAAAACACACAAGCAAACCATGATCCTAAAGTAGTTATAGAGAACAGTGAATCCAGTGGGATTCAGGACAGAGGTACAAAGAGTACATTCTGCTGTCCCTTTAAGCCTGGAAATACATATACCCAGGAAGAAAAGGAGGTGGGAAATTGTATAGAGGCCTGATATGACTGGAGACAGGATAGTGCAACCTGATTTCCTGTGGAGCTCTGTAGCTCGAATGACCAGCTGAAAATGATGGAGGGAAATTGAGCAGATGGGCATGATTGTATTCAGGGATAGGAACTTAGAAATTCATGTGTGGGTGGCAGGCAATCCAGGGAAAATGTACTAAGCACCACCCATACAGAGAGGAATGTCAACTCCACTCTACAAGTAGAACTCCAGGGATACTCTAGATACTCAGATGCAGTCAAGGTTCAAATTTACTCAGCCCTAGGGGTGCAAGAATTGAAGCAGTCCAGAGTACGTACCTGGACTACATACCGAAAAGGTCCAAAGTTCTGTTTAGAACTTGTTCCCAGAAGCAGGAACTTCCCAAATAGATCTGTGCACCACTTTGAACCAGGAAGAGCAGTAATTGATACAAAAGCTCAATAGAAGGTACTTCCAGTTCCATCCTCCTTATTCTGTGCAGCAAAAATACTGAGAGTCATTTCAACTGGCTGCACTTGCAACCTACTCCAGCAGGTGGAATTTCGAAAATCACAATAGGAACTTTGATTTAACCCAGTCCTAACCTAGCTCCCTCTTAGAGGTACATAGCCCAAGAAGCACAGGACAGAAGGACAATCTGGAACAGCATGTAAATATTCAACAGCATGTAAATATTCATCTACCTCAGTAGGAAAATTTAAGCATTTTTTTAATTAAGAATTTTTCTTTTTCCTTTTTATTATTAATTTTTTTAGTTGCTGTTCTGACTATACTTGCTGATTGATTTATGCTTTATGCATATTGTTTTAGTCAGCTTTTTCACTGCTGAAAATTTTGTGGGCTCACAGTTTCCAAGGTCTCAATCCATAGACCACAGGCTACATTCCTTGGAGCTCCAGGTGAGACAGGACATTATATCAGAAGAGTGTGGCAGCTCACTTGATAATCAGAAGCAGAAGGAGCTGCTGCTCTCTAGATACCCCATAGCCACGGCCCCAAAATATATACCCCATAGCCACGGCCCCAATGAACTACTTCCTCCAGTTACACCCCACCTGCCTCCAGTTACCACTCAGTTCTCTCATCAGGGATTAATTCGCTGATTAGGTTGATATAACCAAAACATTTCTCCTTCAAACCTTCTTGCATTGTCTCACAGGTAAGTTTTTTGGGGACACATTATCTAAACCATAATGCCGCAGTCCAGCTGCAGCAAAATAACTGGGGGTGGGGTGATGAGCAACTTGTGTAGATTGATACAGCAGGAGAGGGAGCCGTTTATTGTAGGACAGTGGGGGTATGTATACATAACTAATTACACACAGCTTATCTTAATTAACATAAACTAGGTACAGCAGTCAACCAATAAGGAATCATCACCATAACACGTGTTTCTTGATTTTTTTTTCTATTGAATCACTTAGTTTCCTTTTATCAATCATTTGTTTTTCTTTCTGTTTTTCTAAGAGGCAGTGACTTTTTGTCTTGGAGGGGTTTGTTTCTTTGTGAGTTTTAAATTTTTTCTTATTTTTTATTTTTGTTGTTTGGTATTTGGGGGTTGATGGTATTATACTCTTCCTCTCTACCTGTTTTCTTACTATTGCCCTACTCATCTCTCCCTCTAATAGCAAAAAAAAAAAAAAAAAAAAAAACTTGTTCTCACTCTTCTACTTTATCTTCTCCCTCTTTATAGCCTTCATGCATAACCTTACTTCATGTTCTCTCCTCTCACCCTTTTGAATATTCCAACCTCCCTTTTGCCTTCATACCCCAACTTCTTTGCTCCTAATGCACTATATTTTAACATCCTTTTAATCCAGGTAGTCCATTCCTTTGGAGAATAGAAAAAGGAAATTCAGAGGAAATCACACTATCACAGCTCCCCAAGAGTGAATCAGAATGCAATTTATCATCAGTAAATTGATTCTACACAACTGAAAAGAGTGAATAACTCTTTCATTGAAACAGACAATCTGAACTCTAGGACTGGGAGCTGGCTAACACTGGAGAGGTGGGTAACTGAGTCCAATTAAATTTCAGAATAAATCTGGTGATCCCTGAGTCATCCTTGCCAAACTTATAAAGAACTGGAGTATAAACTGATGGATTACACTCTTCTTCTTCATCACATGGTCTGAGACTCTCAGAAAGAGGGGGCATTGGAGTTTTTCATCCAGGAAAGGACTAAAACCCTGCAATGAAACTCTGCATACAGACTTCCCTAACAAGTCTGAGCACTTTGGGTCACACTTGAGATAAACAACTGCATGATATCTGAAATCTCAGAAAGAAAACACCCTATTTCAATAGCCTAGTGGGCTGCAGAAGAACATTGTTAATAAGTTTTCTTTTTAAATATTTATTAGTATAAGGCATTGTTCTAAAGTGGATGTAATTACTAGTAATTTTATCTCCTCTTAGTGTGGTGTTAGAAACTGGATATAGTTGCATGTTCAAATTGAGTGAAAATATTGTCACCAAGATATTTGCCCAATGCAGGACACATAGTAAAGTAAAAGCACTTCACTAGAGTAATACTCATATAAAAGTAGAAGAGATAATTATCCCAAAAGATGAGTAGAAATATCAACAATATGAAAAATCAAGAAATAGCTCACAATGTATCTGGCTTCCATTGACACCATAGTAGAGGAAATGCCAGAGAAAGAATTTAGAAAGTTGACTATTAAATTTTTCAATTAACTAAAAGAAGGTCTGAGGAATGAAGAGAGAATACAAAGAAAGTGAAAGAACATTTCAATAAACAGATAAGACATTCTGAGAAAGAATAAAACAGAAACCCTGAAAATGAAAGACTCAATAAAAAATAAAAATTTGGTTGAAAGTATCACCAATAGATTAAATCTGGGTTAACATTAAGAGAACAAATCTAAGAATCATTGGCATACATGCTGTGCCAAAATTTAAACTAAAGGAATGTACAACATTTTCAATGAAATAATGTCAGAAAATTTTCCAAAACTTAGGAATGAGATGGTAATCCAAATAAAAGATGCATTTAAAAGCCTAAATAGACAAGATTAAAAGAAAAGATTTTCTTCAAGAGACATTATAATTAAAATGCCCAATATAAAGAAAAAGGATAGAATTATAAATGGTAAGTCACATTCAGAAGTAAGTGTTATGGTTTAGATCTGAGGTGTCCCCCAAAAGCTCATGTGTGAGAAAATGCAGTAAGGTTCAGTGGAGAAATGACTGGATTGTAAGACTCAACCCAATTGGTGAATTAATCCCCTGATATGGATTAACTGAGTGGTAACTGAAGTAGTAGGGTGTGGCTGGAGGAGGTGCAAATTGGGGCATGGCTTGGGGTATATGTTTGTTTTGGGCAATGAAGACCTCTCTCTCTGCTTCCTGATTGCCATTTGAAATGCTTCCATCTGCCACGCTCCACTGCTATGTTATTCCTGCCTCCTCTGGAGCCCAGAATAGAGTTTATTTTCTATGGATTGAGATCCCTGAAACCATAAACCCCCTAATAAACTTTTGCTCCCCTATAGTTGTTCTGGTCAGGTCATTTAGTCATAGCAGTGAAAAAGATGACTAAAACAGTAAGCAAATTAAAATTTGTTCTGATTTCTTAGCCAAGTACATAAAAGCCAAGAGAGCTTGGAACAATATATAATAAGCCCTGAAAGATAATAGATTCCAACCAAGAATGCTATGTCAAGCAAAACTATCCTTCAGAATTGAAGATAAAATAAAGACTTTCCATAATAAGCAGACTGAAAGAATTTATAACCACTACACCAACACTATAAAACATACTCAATGAAATAGTTCATAGGGAGGATGAAAAATAAATATTAGAGACAGTGCATGTATGAATTTCACTAGAAGTTATTGAAAACAGAATCAAGTCTGAATTAGGCATCAAAAATAAATCAAGATGGCAGGAAATAAAATTCATTTCTCTATAATAATACTGAATGTAAACAGTCCAATCAAAAGATGTAGATTAGAAGATGAATAAAAAATATTTAATCATATGTTGTTTTCAAGAGATTCAACTTATAGGCAAAGATATCACAGGCTAAAGGCAAAAGGAAGAAAAATAAAATACATGCAAATAAAGACCAAAAGCAAGAAGTAGTTCCTCTCAGATCTGATTAAGTAGATTTCAAGTAAAAATTAATCAGAATAGAGAAAGAAGATCACCTCACAGTGGTTAAGGGAATGATTTCACAACATAATTACTGAAAAATTTTAATCCCATAATATTGGTGAACCTATATATATTTAAAAAAACTACTCAATATACAGAATCAAATAGACCCTGATTTGATAATACCTCTATCATCAAGAGGTCACCCAAATATATGCCAGTAAAGACCCTTCAGAACAACGACAACAAAAAAATAATAATATTAATCAAATAAATCTAACAGACATCTTAGAATATTTCATCAAGCAACAATTAAATTCACTTTCTTTTCGGCTGCACATGCAATATTCTTTAAAATAGACTATTTTAGGACACAAAGAAAGTCTTAGTAAATTTAAAAAGAGAGAAAGAGAGATAGTTCCCTGAATCCTATCAGAGCATATTGAAATGAAATTAGAAATTAATAACATGATAAAAAACAGAAATTATTTTGACACCTAGAGATTAAATAGTACATTTTAAAATAAGAAACGCCATAGGAGAAATCAGGGGAGACATTTTAAAATTCTTACAAATATTAAGAGAGAAGCAAAAAACTATCTTTGCCAATGACATAATCCTATATTTAGAAGACCACAAAACTCTGCCAGAAAACTTCTAGAACTCAGCAAAATAGCAAGATACAAAATTAACACCCATACATCAATTGCATCCCTATACTCCAATGATGAACCAGCTGAAAGAGAAATTAGGAAAACTATCCCATTGAAAATAGTCTTAAAAATATCTGGGAATCAACCTAAGAAATGAGGTAAAACTACAGAACTGTCTTCAATGGAAGAAATTGAAGAAGAACTTAGAAGATGGAAAGACCGCCCATACATGTTCTTGGATAGGCAGAATTAATATTGTCAAAATGGCCATACTACCAAAAGTACTATACAGATTCAATGTAATTTCCATTAAAATATTAATACTATTATTCATAGAAATAGGAAAAGCAGTCATGAAATTCATTTGGTAATAAGAGGCTCAGAATAGCCAAAGCAATCCTTAGCAAACAATGAGAAACAAGAGGCATCACAACCATAGACTTTAATTATACTACAGGTCTATAGTAACAAAAATGGCATGATATTGGCACCAAAAGAGACATAAAGACCAATGGAACAAAATAAAAGACACAGAGACTAACCCACATAAATATAGTTATCTCAAACTGGACAAAGACGCCATAAACATACATTGGAGAATAGATATACTGTTCAACAAATGGTTCTGGAAAAACCGGTAACCCATATGGAGTATAATGAAACTTAATACATATCTCTTACCCTGCACCAATCTCAAATCAAAGTGGATCAAAAACCCAGGAATTAGACTAGAAACTCTGCACCTACTAGAAGAAAAGATGCCCAACACCAACATATCAGCTCAGAAAATGACTTCTTTAGCAAGACTCCTAAAGCACAAGAAGTAAAATTAAGAATCAATGAAAATGAGACAGCATCAAACTAAAAAGTTTCTTCATAGCAAAGGAAACAATCCTACAGAGAGAGCCTGCAGAATCTTTGCCACCTATATCTCAGATAGGATGTTAATTTCTAGAATATAAAAAAAACTTAAAAACTAATCAGAAGAGACAAAGTATGTTTTATAGTGCTTTGGCTATTCTGGACCTCTTATTACCAAATGAATTTCATGACTGCTTTTTCTATTTCTATGAATAACAGTATTAGTATCTTAATGGAAATTACATTGAATCTGTATAGCACTTTTGGTAGTATGGCAATTTTGACAATATTAATTCAAACACACATACACACACACACACACACACACACACACACACACACAAATAAATCAAAATAACCCAATCAATAAATGGACAGAAGAACTAAGCAGAAAATTTCCAAAAGAAAAAATACAGTCAACAAACATATGAAAAAAATTGTTAACATCTCTAGCAATTGGGGAAAGGCAGATAAAACTACACTGAGATTTTATCTCACTCCAGTCAGAATGACAATTATCAAGAATACAAGTAACAATAAATGTTAGCAAGGATGTGGAGAAAAGGGCACACTCATACATTGTTGGTGGGATTGCAAGTTAGTGCAACTACTCTGGAAAGCAGTATAGAGATTGCCAAAAAACAAACAAACAAAAAAATAGAAATGGAACCACCGTTTGGCCCAGGAATCTCTCCTCAGTATATACTCAGTCTAAAAATCAGCATTCTTAAAATCAGCATACTATAGTGACGTAGCCACATCAATGTTTATAGGAGCACAATTCACAATAGCTAAGCTATCAAGTCAAACTTGGGACACTTCAACAGATGAATGGATAAAAAAAGTGAAGTATATAGACACAATTGTGTATTACTTAGCTATAAAGAAGACAACTTTATTACATTTGCTGGTAAATGAATGGATCTGGAGACTACCATGCTATGTAAAATAAGCCAATTCCCAAAAAACAAACTTTGAATGTTTTCTCTGATATGTGGAAGAAAACCCACAATAAGGTGTTGGGAGGGGAAGGATAGAAAATAAAAATTCAGTATATTAGAAAAAGGGGGGATAGGAAAAGAATAGACAGTGGAGTGAATCTGACATAACTTTCCTCTCTATATATATGAATACACCACAGTGAATCTCGCCATCATTTACATCCACAATAAATTAATTATAAAAAGTAATAATAATAACTATGGATAAATAGCAGAATGACCAATAGAGGAAAGGGTGCAGGGAGTGAGGAAAGGGAAGGAGAAGGAGATATACTGGGGTTTGAATTACAATAAGATATATTCTATGCTTTTGTAATTATGTCAAAGTAGATTCTACTGTTATGTATAATTTAAATGAACCAATTTAAAAAAAGAATTGAGATGCGACATATGAAAATCTTTGGAACAGTATGAAAGCAGTTCTAAGAGGAAAGTTTATGTCATTGAATGCCTGCATTAAAAAAGAGAGGGAGAGCCAGGCTCAGTGACACACACCCATAATCCCAGAGATTTGGGAGGCTGAGGCAGGAGGATGGCGAGTTCAAAGGCAGCCTCAGCAATGGTGAGGTGCTGAGCAACTCAGTGAAACGCTGTCTCTAAATAAAATACAAAATAGGGCTGGGAATGTGGCTCAGTGGTTAAGTAGCCCTGAGTTCAATACCCAGTGCTGAGAGAGAGAGAGAGAGAGAGAGAGAGAGAGAGAGAGAGAGAGAGAGAGATCTCAAATACATAATCTAATGTTACAACTGGAGGCCCTAGAAAAGGAAGAACAAATCAATTCCAAAATCATAGAAGACAGGACATAATTAAGATCAGCGCCACAATTAATGAAATTGTGAATTAAAAAAGAACACAAAGGATCAACACATTGAAGAAGCAGTCCTTTGAAAACATACACAAGATTAATAAACCCTTAGCCAAACTAACCAAAAGAAATAGAAGATCCAAAATCAACACAAATAGAGTTGGAAAAACAGATATTACCACAGACACTTCCAAAATCCCGAGGATCATTAGAATCTTTTTAAAATATTATAATCTAATAAAATGGAAAACATGGAAGATATCCAAATTTGTAGGCACATCTAATCTACCCAAATTGAACCACCAGGATATGGAAAACCTAAACAGATCAATATCAAGCAATGAGACTGAAGCAGTAATTAAAGGCTTTCAACAAAGAAAAGCCCACAATCAGATGGATTCTCAGCTGAGTTCCACGACACTTTTGAAAAACTAACTCCAATCTTCTTAAAACTATTCCATGAAATAGAAAAGGAAGAAAAACTATAAATTCATTCTATGAAACCAGTATCACTCTGATACCAAAACCAGACAAAGAGACATCAAGGAAACAAAACTGAAGACTAATATCTCAATGAACACAGACACAAAAATCCTTGATAAAATATTAGCAAACCAACCACATTCAAAACATATGAAGAAGATATTACACCATGATCAAGTGGGTTTTATCCCAGGAATGGAAGGTTAAGTTCAATATACACAAATCAACAAATATAATTCACCACATAAATAGAATTACAGACAAAAATCACATGATCATCTTAATAGAAGCAGAAAAAGCCTTTGACTAATTAGTACTCATTCATGTTTTTAAAAAAAAATGGGAGAAATAAGAGATAGAAGAAACTTACCTCAACATTATAAACACTATCTCTGACAAACCCAAATCCAACATCACAATGAATGAAAAAAAAAATCTGAATGCATTTCCTCTAAAATCATAAACAAGACAAGAGGACGTCCACTCTCATCACTCTTATTTGACATAGTCTTGAAACTATAGCCAGAGAAATCAGGCAAGAGAAGAAAATTAAAAGGTTACAATACACCTAGGAACAAAAAAGACAAATTATTTCTGCTTACTAATGACATGATCGTATATATCTAGAAGACCCCAAAATTCCACCAGAAGACTTCCAGAGCCGATAAGCAAATTCAGCAAAGTCGCAGGTACAATATCAACATACAAAAATCAATAGCTTTTCTATATTCCAATAATGAGCCTGCTAAGAATTCAGGAAAACTATTCCATTCAAAATAACCTCAAAACCAAACAAAAACAAAAACACCTCAGGAATAAGTATCATCAATGACGTGAAAGACCTCTACAATAAAAACTATAGAGCATTCAGGAGAGAAATTGAAGATCTTATAAGATGGAAAGATCTCCTATGTTCTTGGATAGGCAGAATTAACATTGTCAGAATGGCCACAGGACCAAAAACATTATACAGATTCAATATAGTCTCCATCAAAATACAATGACATTCTTCACAGACCTAGAAAGAAACAGTCCTAAAATTCATTTGGAAGAATAAGAATCCCAGAATAGCCAAAGCACTGCTAAGCAAGAAAAATGAAGCAGAAGGCATCACAATACCTGATCTCAAATTATCATGCAGAGCTATAGTAACAAAAACAGCATGATATTGGCATCAAAACAGACATGAAGATGAATGGGATAGAACAGAAGACAGAGACAAACCCGCAAGATAAAGGCATTTTAAGCTAGATAAAGGGGCCAAAAAAAAATTAGAGAAGAGAAAGCCATTTTAGCAAATAGTGCTTGGAAATCTGGATATCTATATGTAAAATAATGAAAACTAGTTCCCAGTCTTTCACCCTGAAAATATTTCAATTCAAAGTGGATCAAAGTACTAGGAATTAAACAAGAAACTTTGAAACAACTAGAAGAAAAAATATTAGCCCAGGCACTGACTTCCTTAACAAGACTCCTGAATCTCAAGAAATAAAACCGAGAACCAATAAGTAGGATGGCATTAAACTAAAAAGCTTCTATACACCAAAACAACAACAACAATAAGAGCCTAAAGAGAGAGCCTACAGAAATTCAAAAATCTTAACAACAGCAAACCCAAATAAACCAAACAATAAATAGGCAAAAGAACTAAAACAGACATTCTACATAAGAAGAAAATACATAGCCAACAAATATATGAAAAATTGTTCAACATCACTAGCAATCAGGGAAATGCAAATAAAAACTACATTGACATTTCATCACTCCAGTTAGGATAGTAATAAAGAATACAAATAATAATAAATGCTGACAAGGATGTGGGGGGGGAGTTACATTCATACATTTTTGGTGAAAATACAAACAAGTACTTTCACTTTGGAAAGCAGGATGGAAATTCTTCAAAAAACTAGTAGTGGAACCACCATATGACCCAGCTATGCCACTCCTTGGTATTTATCCAAAAGAAATAAGTTCAGCATATTGCAGTGGTACAAACACATCAATATTTGTAGCAGAGCAGCACAATTCATGGTAGCCAAGGTATAGAACCAGCCCAGATGCCTATCAGCAAATGAATAGATTAAGAAAATGTGGTACATATGTACAATGGAGTTTTACTCAGCTATAAAGAAGAATGAAATTATGGTGTTTGCCAGCAAATCAACAGAACTGAATAATGGCATACTAAATGAAATAATCCAGATTTAGATAGTCAAGAGTCAATTTTTTTCTCTCTCATATACAAAATATAGAGAAAAAAAAGGATACCATGAAAATGGAAGAGAGTCAGTGGGATAAAGGAGGGATTTTACTGGGAAGAAGGAAGAATGGGAAAGGGGAGGAACTGTGGAATGAGGTTGACCAAATTATGTTGTGTGCACGTGTGAACATCCCACAGTGAATTCTATTTCTATGTATACTTTTTTATTCATTCTAAATAGTTATACATGACAGAAAATATATTTTGACACATCATACATAAATGGTGTATGATTTCTCATTCTTCTGATTGTACATGATGTAGAATTACACTGGTCGTGTAGTCACACACGCACATGGGTCATAATGTCCAATTAATTCTATTATTCCTACTTCCGTAACCCTTCCCCTCTCTTCTCTCCCCTCTGTCTAATCCAAAGTACCTCTATTATTTCCTAGCTTGCCCCCCTTATTGTGAATTAGCATCCACATATCAGATAAAACATTCAGGCTTCAGTTGTTTGGGATTGGGTTATTTCATTTAGCATGATATTCTCAAGCTCCATCCATTTACTGGCAAATACCATAATTTTATTCTTCTTTAGAGCTGAGTAATATTCCATTGTGTAGCCTTTTAAAGCACTAATTTATAAAAACAAACAAGTAGCTGGGGGAAATGATAGTGGAATATAGGAGAGGGAATGGTAGGGATGGATTAGAAGTGGAGGTATTAAAAAATGAAATGAAGCAAATTATATTCCATGCATGTGTGATCATATCAGAATAAACCCCATTGTTACTTATAGCTATACACTAGTAAAAACATTTTTTAAAAATATGAAACAGGAAGGATTACTACAGATTTTATGGGCATCAAAATATAAGAAAAATAAATTATGAATAATTTTATGCCAAAAAGTATGCTACTTGAAATAAAATAAATAAATTTCCTTAAAAGAACATCTTACCAAACACTATTAATAAAAGATGAAATTGAAAATATGACTGGTAATATTTTTATAATGAAATTGAATCTGTATTTTAGAAACTTTTCACAAACATAACTACAGATCTACATATTAGTGATAAATTTCTCCAAGTGTCTTAAAGAAAAATCAGACCATTTATACAAAATATTCCAGATATCAAAAACAGAACATTTCTAACTATTTCAGGAGGCTATCTTAGTCTTAGTACCTAATAATATCAAGCTTATAAAATAAAATTATTGGCCAAGGACACATAAATACAGATGAAAATTTACTAAACAAAATATAGTAAATTTCCGGGTTTCAGTTCTCGTGACTAAAAGGCTCAGGGGTCATTCCAGTTAAACTGGGCTAACTGGGCTGCACAAATACCTTTTTCTTTGGGGTCTCTGTGAAGGCTCCTCTGACCTTAAGGGTCCACAGAAAGAGAGAGAACAAGAGCGTGTGCTGGCCCCTTTTATTGAGGAGAAGCTATGCAAATGAGGCAAGGGGTCAGGTTTCAGGGAGCTGAGTCTATCTTCATGATGTCCACTGTCAGCAGGCTGACTGACACCTGGGTAGGCCACACCCAAGGGCACAGTAAGAGGAGGGGACACACACAAGGCACTTCCATGGAAGATTCTATCCTAAACAGGGCAAGGGGTTATATTACAAAGGAACAGGTGAATGTAGCTCCACCCATGGGGCTGTAGCAAGACACACCCAGGCACTAGACAGGACCCTCGTACTCAATAAAGGTGAGGAAAGCTCTGCCACATTCCTGTGACTGAGCACCTCAGCATCCAGTCAGGGAATGTGACTCAGTCATGTGTAAGGTTGGTCTCCCACAGTAAATTAAATAGAAATGTATATAAAAAATATAAGACAAACTAAATTTATCCTAGATCCAAGTGTGGTGGCACATGCCTGTAATCCCAGAGTCTCAAGAGGCAGAGGCAGGAGGATTGTATGTTCAAAACCAGCCTTAGCAACTTAGTGAGACCCTGTCCCAAAATTTTAAAATAGAAGGGGGAAGAAGCTGGGGATGTGACTCAGTGGTTAAGCACCTCTGGATTCAATCCCTGGTTAATAATAATAATAATAATTCTAAGAATGTGAACTTTATTTAAAATTTGAAACTTAATCTATGTTTTCATGTAAACAGAATGAAGGATAAAATATAAGACCACTTCAACAATCGCAAAATGCTTATTAATAGTTATTTGAGGTTAAAATATTTACAATACAATATTTAGAAAACAGAGAATAACTTCAAATCAAAAAGAAAAATGGGAAAATGATTTGAAAAAGATACTTCACATAAAATATATAATGAAATAACCAGTCCTCATGTTCCTATGCATAATACCATTAATCATCAGGAAAATACAGACTAAAAACTACCATGAGATACCACTATACTCCAAATAGAATACATAAAATATCTGAGAATTCCAAGAGATAACAAAACTGCAGAGTTACTGGAACTCTCATAGATTAGAATAGAAAATGTTAAATCATTTTGGAAAATTCTTAGGCATTGTCTTCTAAAACTGACATGTATAGAAATGTTCAGAAGAATTATTTGTGAGCTGCAAATTAGAAACTAAGATTTTGTTTGTCAATTGTATTAAATGAATTTGTTAGTTTCCTAAAACAGATGAACTCAATTGAGTGGCTTAAAACAAAAGTTATTATGTGGAGGCTGCATGGTGCATTGAGGCAATGGGTCCTCTGCAACTTACAGAGGAGAATCTTTCCTTGACTCTTCCAGCTTCTTGTATTTTCCAGAAATCCTTTTTCCTTTACTTGTAAATCACATCACCCAAGCTCTGCCTCCATCATTACAGAGCTACTGTCTCCTGCGTATGCAACTGCGGCATGTCACTCTTCTTATAAGTGCACCAAGCTATTTGATTAGGGCCCATCCTAAGTCCTTCTCTTAATTAATAACATCTGCAATGATCCTACTTCCAAATAAGGTCACCAAGGTACTGGAAAGTAAGATTTCAACATATACCCTTGAGGAACACCATTTAACCTATAGCAATGAATAAATACATCTTAAATGCAATGTTGTACATAAATCAAAAAACTTTTGATACATTGTTGAATTTCACCAATACTATGTGGAATAGAAAGAAGTTAGATTTAAAATACTTCTAAAGACTTATAAACCCTACTCCATAATCATATTTACATAAGATTCAGAAAATACAAAATTAATCTACCAGTAGAAGTTATAATTGTGGTATTAGTGAGGTGACAACAGGGAAAAAAATTATGTAAGAGCTGTCATGTTCATAATAATCTGCATCTTTATGTGGGTGTTGATTGCATGGGTGTGCTCACTTTGTAAAAAGTTGATTGAACTGTATAATTAAGTTTCATGCTTTTTATACCAGATTTCATTAAATAAAATGTAACAGAAACATTATATGATATAGTTACTAAGCTTACTTTCAATTGGTTATTAAGGTCTTTAAAACTAAGTATCAGTGATAACTAAATGGTGTTCCCTTTTCTTTTGCAGCATACCCCATCTATTAACTTACTGTAGTACCTTTTCATTCCTGAATTACATATTTTTAATGCTGCCCATCCTTGTACTGTACAAAGATAGAATTTATAAAGCTACACTTGTAAGCTTGAGCAAAATTACAGATGACTGTACTGGTAGGTTACTATCAGAAATCAATTTAAGATTCATATATGCTACCACATATATTATAGAATATAAACTCTATGTCATAGTCTTCAAAAGACATCTTTACCTGGGTATCATTCCTGACTTACGATGAGTCAATTTGCAAATTTTTTTCTCACATTACTATGGTGCAAAAGCAATATGCATTCAGTAAAAAACATGACTGAAGTTTGAATTTTGATTTTTTTCTAGGGTTAATGATCATACAACAGAGGCAGAGCCTCAACTCCAGGACATCCATGTGATCATTGGGTGAAACAAAGAGCTCTACTCCACAAAGTATTGTGTTGCTAAGCCATGATGTTCCACAGGCAAGGTGTATTAAATGCACTTCAATTTACATGTTCAATTTACTACAGGTTTATTGAGAAGTAGTAGTGATAAGCAGAGGAGCATCTGTAATTGACATACAGTTAACATGCATATATATAAAGAAAGAAAATCAATGAATTTTGATGTAAATATACACCCAAAACCCATCACTATGACCAAAATAGCTAATATATACATCACTCCCCCAACTTTCCCAATTTGTAATTTGTTTCCAATTTCTTTCCCATCACCAAAAACCTCTGACCTGTTTTCTATATATGAGCTTGTGTTTTCTAAGATTTTATACAAATGGAATGGTAAGATATGTGCATTTTTCACACTATTCCTAGCATAATTATTTTAAGATTCAAATGTGTTGATTCATATCAATAGTTCCTTATGTAGTGCTAATATTTCATTTCATTTATATATCACCATATGTTTAATGTACATTACATTGTTTCCAGTTTGGGGATACATAAACAATTCAAAGTTAAAAAGCTATTAATTCTGATGAAGTTCAACTTTAAAATTTTTATTTTATATATCATGCTTTCACTGTTATAGTTAAGGAATCTATGATTCATAAAAGGTCACAGAGGTTTTATCCTATATTTTTTTCTGTAACTTTATTTTATGGTTTAAAGTTAGGCTTATATGGTGCAAGGATTTTGTCAAAGTATTTTTTTTGCATATCAGTAGACAAATTTTTCATTATCATTCACTGAAGATATTTTTTCCTCTATTAAATTGATTATGCATCTTTGTCCAAGCCAATGACTTATAAGTGTGGAGTTATTTCTGGATTCTATTCTACTGATTGCCGCAGTCCGGCTGCAGCAAAATAACCGGGAGGTGAGGAGCAACTTGTGTACATTGATACAGCACAAGTGGGAGCCGTTTATTGTAGGACAACAGAGGTATTTATACATTCCACACAGCTTATCTTAATTAACATAAACTAGATACAGCAGTCAACCAATAATGAATCTCCACACTTAATGGCTCGCTGGCATTACTTCACAAACCACTCCCCCTGGCAAAATGCCAGGCGCCATCTTGACTTGTTTACAGACCCTAACAATTGATCTATTGTGTATCGTGACATTAGTATATTATAGTCTTGAGTGCAAAGCTTTATAAGTCTTAAAGTCAGTTGGTGACTTTCCAAATTTGTTGTTCTAATTCTTGTTGTAGCTTCTTTGCCTTTCAACCAATTCTGTCTTTTGAGTTTACATATAAATTTTAGAACCAGTTATTGAAAATATACAAAAACTATCATAATTTTGACTGGGATTACCTTGAATCTCTATATAAATGCTGATGCCACTGAAATTTTTTAAAAGTTGTGAACCCTAAGTCATGAATATACAAAATCTCTTCATTTATTTAAGTCTTCTTTAATTGTCATTATACATTTTGGTAGCTGGCCTTATGAATCTCTTCTTAACTCAGTCATCACTAAAATGTTGATTTAAAAAAAAATCAGTTTCCAAATATCCCTTCCTAGTATAAAGAAATTCATTTAACTTTTATTTAGTGATCTCATATCATGCAACCTTGCTTGAATCACTTATTACTTCTAGTGATTTTCTTACACATCAGAAGATATTTTATGCAAATAATTGTGTCATCCTTGAATAAATTTTACTCTTTCTTTTAAATTTAAAAATACTTCATTTCTTTGTCTTCCCTCATTGCACTGGTTAGATTTCCTAGCACTATAGAAGGTGAGTAATGAAATCAGACATCGTGGCTCTGTTCTGGATTTTAGGGAGAATACAGTCAGTTTCTCCCTATGTACTATGTTATTAATTACAGGTTCATCTTAGATGGCCTTTAAAATGTTGAGAAAGTTTTCTACATAACTATCTTATTTTCCATGGGTATCTCTATATATCTCCGTGGTCCCTCTCTGCAGATCTCTCCTTTCTTGTATCCTGCCCCATAATCTCTGGCGTTCTTACCTTCCCCTAGACTCCTAACTCTGCCTCTCTCTCCAATTTAAGAAGATCATATGTTCTTCTCTGTGCAGAAATCTGGACACTCCCCAGGCAGAAAGCTGTGACAAGCATAGCTTTCTTCCTTCTCACTTGATTTCTGCCTCGTGGAGATCACTTTTTAATTTTTCAAATTGCAGTATTTTTAAAGCCATTGTGTCCTCCGTTGTTTCAGGTGGGAAGGTCAATGCAATTCTTGTCACCCAGTACTGGAAAGATTAGACTTTCTATATAAATGCTGTTTAAATTTATGCTCTAGAAACCCTTCTATGTTGCCTCTCAGGAAAAGGCATCACCATTTTTACAGTTGCTCACACTAGAAACAGGGTTATCCCTGATATTTCCCATTTCCTCATTCACACAATCCAATTGATTACAACCTTCTTCTCTGAAATATATCAACAAGATATTCACTTTTTGACACAAACATTGTCATCATCTTGCTTAAGCCACATCTAGATATAAAAATTTGGAGAATATAATCCCTGAAAATTTGAGTTTTTCATAAAGGGACTGTGATAGATAGTTTCAGAAAAGTTTCTGGAATACAAGAAGAACATAGAAGATTTCACATTTATAGTGCTCTATATATCAGTGAAAACAAACTTCATAATATGAGGAAAAACAAAAGAACTCTAAGTTTGGACAGAAAGAAGCAAGGGGAAAAATCACACATACTTTCTTCTCAATGTATCTATACGAATTTATTTGCAAGCATAATATTCTATCTAGAGAGAATATTTGCTCAAAGATATACCCTCTTCTCCATCCCCTAACCCAATCAATGAGAGAAAAATAACTTGAAAATGAGTACAAGGTTATTCTTAATATTTCCTTCCTAGGTATGAAAAAAAATATTTCTATCATTCATGGAGTCAATGTGCATAGCTCTAAAAGCAGATGCACCAGCTTATTATACTGATTATACATGATTATACTATTCAGAAAAACTACTGAATGAATGGATATTTACATATCTCAAGTCTGAGTTATAATTATTAATTAATTATCACTCATTTTATAACAATAAATCTACACTTATGAACATAAAACTAAACATAATCATAAAACTAAAAAGTTTCTAAGAAAAGCTAATTTTAAGAGAGAAGAATTTCTTTTGAATATGTACAAAATCTCAACTTCATGATTGAAATCTCCAAACATGACCAAGCATTTTCACAAAGATCATCTTCTACCACAAACTAACTCTATCTAAGAACACCAGTTTGGCTACTTATGCAATCAAAATGATTAAAGTACTTATTATTAATTTTGATGAAGAAAATCAATAGAATACCTAAAATTCTCTACTTAACACTTAGGAGAAAAGTAGTATAACTTACAGATAAGAGCTGTGAACATTTATATACTTGTTAAACTTCATATATAAATATATCAATGCACATGTAGATTAATCTCTGTGCATATAACACAAGTACAGAAACTGTATAAATTATATAAATTATATTAAAGAGCATCATATTATACAAGTAGGAAAAGAATTTAATGTAATAAGAGACATTGAGTTGCATAGTGATTCCAATTAAATAGAAATCAAATCCTTACCAGCAGTTATTAAAGGTTTTAGGGTCTCCAAAAGAAAGACATAGATATTTTATTGAAATATGTAGGTAGACACTTTAGTTTGAGTGATATAATTATATAATAAATTAAGTGTAAGTATACAGGAAAAGCAGAGCCTCACCTGACCTCTCATTGCCAACTGTCTTTCTGCCTCTTGAATAGTTCTGTTAAACAGAGAATTAAAACATTTACTTTTGTTAAATTAATATAAAACATTCTACAATTTGTGTATTTTGCATCAATATTGTAATACCAGAAATGTGGACATTTTTCACTGTTATTAGACAATTGAAAAAACTAAAAATATATATGGATAACTCAATTTTGAACTGTATTGAGCTAATTAAGAGTACCACTAATTAAGAGTACCAAAAGGGAGACCTAGTAACTCAAATGAGTTCTGTCGCTCATCAGGTCTCAGTTTTCTTATCTATTAGATATAATGAGCTCATTAAACAATGCACTCTTGTAAGGATTGACTGAGATAAATCCTATGAAATGTTAGACATGACAGACTCTCCTATGAACCTAGATCTGACAACCACATATCTCCTCACGAGCAACTCCAGGTCACACTTCTCTACTGTGTTAATATAAGGTCCTTGCAGATCCTCAGAGTTGGATTACTTACAGACACCTGGCAGGGCCTGGTGCCCAGTCCTTTAGGACAGAGCTGGCAGCAGGTGCACAGCTAGCTCAGAGCCCTGCTATGTTTTGGCAAATAAACATGACAGCTGTTTCCTTCCAAGAGTCTTAGAATAGCAGAAGGCTTATGCAGCTCTTGGACAGAAACCTGGAGAAACCTGGGCAAGACAGACTCAATTCCAAGGTGAAGGAAATGTGCAGATAATTGAGGAGAGGATTTACTGGTAGTACCGAACCCTTCCCCTGCTCCCAGTAGCTTCTTTACAAGTGATTTCAGCTTTGAGCATCCATTCTAAATTTTCTATTTTGGTCCATATCTTAATAGGCAATTCATATTTGCAAAGGACTAATTCCAGCCAGCTAGTCTGGCAGAATTCATGCTCTGCATTTAAGTCTATCCACTTTGTGGTCAAATACATGAATACCAATGCTTTCATATTTGGCTGTGATCTTGGTTGGAATCTTCAAAGTCAGGTTTTCTAACATTTACTTTTTATCAATTTATTAAAAACATGATTTTGTAAACCATAAAAACATTACCAAATACTTGTAAAGTACGATTTGCTCTTAGTAAGTAAACAGTAATTATTGTAATAATTATCAGCAAATTGAAACAAGTGGTTTCTTTCTTTTTCTTTCCTTTTTTTTTTTTTTTTTTGTAGTACTGCGGATCGAACTCAGAGGCCCTCTAAAACTGAGCCACACCTCCTAGCCCTTTTTATTTTTATTTTGAGACAGGATCTTGCTAAATTAACTGGGATGGCCTTGAAGGAGCAATCCTCCTGTCTCAGCCTCCTAAGTCGCTGGGATTACAGCCTGTACCACCAAAACTGATTAGGAAATTTGTTGAGAAGAGAATTTCAAGAGGATGAAACCTCCAGTGAAGGATCAGCAGGAGAAGTTTGAGAAGAATGAAGCTGATGGTCAGAGTGAATGATGGAAGTTGAGAGGACAAAGTGGTAGGAGACAAGTTTGGAAAGATAAAGACAATAGCCAAAGCATCAAATGGCATACAACTTGGGGGTCATCTTTTCAAATGTCAGGAGTTCTATGATAGATATTACAACTCTACCTGAATGCATATATCATATTAAGTATGAAATTAAATTTACCACTTGATTTTCTTTCTTTCTTTTTTTACTTTTGTTCATTAATTTTGCAACATTCTTATCTCAAATGGCTTTCTAGCATGGTGAAAATTTTCTAAAATCAGGACACACATTCTTGCTAGCCAGTTATAGCTGAGTGACACCTAGGAGCTCAGAGACTTGCCAGTGGCAAGTCACTTGACAATTCTGGGATTATTTCCCTCATTGTTGCAGCTAGAGGTAATCACCCTCCTTGCAGTGATTTTATTAGGATTAAATGACAAAATAAATGTGAACCTCCCAGCATGATTCCATGATAGCTACTCAGCCAATGATAGCTATCATTTTAATTCTATCTTTATAAAATTGCAAGGATCCAATATATGAAGGCAAATGCAAAGCAACATAATAAATTTCCATGATCCTAGTGATGTTAACTCAAAACCGAGAAAAAGTCAGTGTTTGGTCAGGTTAGAGCTGGCAGCTTGGCCCCTGGGCCATTCTTTAAGTTCCACCCACCAGTTTGTGTCACTCCTAATCAAGTCTGTATATAAAGAAGCATTAAAAAAAATCCTTTCTTGAATATTTCAGCCACATTTTGACACCAACAAAATTTTGTTGATTTTCACTTGCCTCTATTACAAATGATATTTCTCACAGAAAATGTACCTGACAGACTTTCTTTCCAGGTCACCATACTTATACAAACTCTGCTGCTTTGCATTATGTTTTTAAGGAATACAAGGTAAATGAACAGAAGTTATATCCTGAAGCTGAAATTTCCCGTAAAGAACAAAAGCTAACCTCTAAATTCAGAGGACCTTCATGCTACAGAAATAAAACCATTACTAATGAAACTTGAAGGTGCTTTCCATGATCTATGAAAGGGAGACTGAGCTTGTGGCTAATTGTTATATCTTATTTGATTCTACAGATTATCTTCTTTATATAATAAATGTCTAAAAAATTACCACCATGTATATTATTGTTTGGATATAAAGTATCCCCCAAAGGCTCATGTGTTGAAGGCTTGGTCCCCAAAGCAACAATGTTCAGAAATGGAGCTTTTGAATCATGACCTCACCAGTAGATTAATCCACTGATTGATGAATGAACTACATGGAGGTGTGGAGGGTATAGGAAGTGAGATCTAGTTGGAGGAATTATGTCATGGAGGGAGTACCCTGGAAAGGTATTTCTTATCCTATGTCACTTGCCCTTTCTCTCTCTGTTTTTTGGCTGGTATGAGCTGAGCAGCTTTCCTCCGCCTTACTCTTCCAGCATGATGCTCTGGCTCACCACAGAACCAAAGCAAAGGACCAGCCCACCATGGAATGAAACTGAAATGGCAAGCAAGACAAATATTTCTGTAAGTTGCTTTTCTCTGGTATTTGTTACAGTGATGAGAAGCTAACTAATACAATGTAGTGAAAGTATTTAACACTTAATTTTAACCACTTCTAAAAACACATGTCAATGTTTTGATATATCTCTAGTAACATGGTAAAAGGTATTCAGTTAGAAATACTGGTTCTTGCCATTTTCACATTTTCTATCATACCCCACAAAAACCCCCTGTAAAGAAGTTATCATTGCCATCACCCATGTTTTGTTAATGAGAAATCAGACCCAAAGAAGAAACATGACTTAAGTCTCATAGATAATAGGTGACACATACAAGTCTCCAACACAAATCTTCTTTTCTATCCTATTTCCTCAGTATAACCATTAGAGTACTTAAGATTTTGCATGGCTTAAACACTGAATCTCAATGAAAGTATGAAAAAGGGAAATATATGTTGAAATAGCAAAAGAAAACTGAATATAGAATCTTTCTTTCCCATAACAAAATAGTAAACAAATAAGCGGTGGGAAGTATATTTAAAAAAAAAAAGAAATATAATTACCTGGCAGCAATCAAAGAAAGGGAAATTGTGTATACCCAAAACTTCAGATCTCATAATCAAAGAAGGATTAAGAATTTAAGCATAGGGAAGGAACACAATACAATATGGCAA
The DNA here is from genome assembly GCF_052094955.1 of Ictidomys tridecemlineatus. NCBI lineage: Eukaryota > Metazoa > Chordata > Mammalia > Rodentia > Sciuridae > Ictidomys > Ictidomys tridecemlineatus. The sequence goes on from NC_135479.1 coordinate 120,830,585, forward strand.
AATCTCTAAGAAATTTCAATATCATCTTATATTCAAAGAAAAGCAAAGTGAGCTATTAGCAGCAACTTTATTATAATTCTGACTGAGGACTATTAGAAATTTAGGTTGATAAAAAAAGAAGAGAGATAATCAGAAATGTGACAAAGGGCTACTGAGAGAAATAAAACCCCAGAACATACTACAAACTGAATTGGAACAATGGGCAGAAATCTAAGAGTGATCCCCCATGACAATATAAATTTCAACTTTCCAGTCCAATGGAGTGGTTAACATGAATTTCATAGTTTTAAAAACAGGATAACCCTGGTAAACACTGTGGACCTCCCAGTCAAGTTCCAATCCTCCCTAACCAGCAGGAAAATAGCATACAGAAGTTTCAATCTTCAAACTATTGTTGAAGAAAAAGAAAAAAAAAGAAGAAGAAGAAAGAAACCTATTTCCAAGGACAGTGAGAGACAGCACCATATTCAATAAAAGACCTGATCAGAATCACTCAGGACAGAATTCATATGCCAAGTAAACAATAGTATTGCAATGAAAAGTAAAGGAATATGTTTCATTTGTTGTTTTAAGAATCTATCCTGGAAGAAAACATAACCTATGCCACCCTCACCCCCAAAAGGAAGAAAGGTCACCATGCTGTAAAAGATCTTTTTCTGAATATGAATTGAACAGACAGGAAACCCAAAGTGAAATGATAAAACAACAGAATGAAATTTTTAAAAGAGGAATGGGGATTGTAACCTATGGCTACATACTGAGGATCATACTTATTAAAGAATTAATAAATATATTGGAAAATGTATAGAACAAAATCACCATAGCTAGAAATTAACTAATATTATGAATGAAGGCCTCGAAAATTTTAGGAAAAGCAGATAAATTCATAAAGACATTAAATTAACAGAAAGTAACTAATAGATGCAAAAGACAGATAAGGGTAATCCAACCTAATAATCACTGGTATCCATGAAATTAAGAATTTAACAAATGGAATGGAAAAGTTAAAACATATAAGTAAAATTAATTAAAATTGTTTTCCTATGATAAAAAACAATAATAAAATCTCAATCTGGAAAACAAAAAAGTAGAAGAGGGCTCAGTGGAAATTGATACACTATGCTCCACATCAAGATACTTCCTGATTAAGAATTTTAAAGATACATAAAAATTGACCATGTATTCAGAGAGGTAAAAGCAAGTCACATTCCTGTGTCAAAATTAAAAGGTTAGTCTCAGACATGTCTACTATAATACATGTCCAAGAAAAGAAAGTAATATCCAATGATATCAAAATGACAAAGCTCCTATGCAAATATAAAGCAAATAAGTACATATATCCATAAATCATTCTTTGAAAACCTACTTGAAATAAAGAACAAGAAATGTTGGTGGACACCAAATAAAATTAAACAGCTAAATACTAGGAAAATACTCTGTGGAGTATAGCTACAGGTAATAACATTACCTTTGTGTACCTGGGTCATGCAAAAACATTTTTTTTAAATAAAATAATACTTGAAGCATGCTGAAAAAAAAGAAGAATCGTAAGAGTTTGTCATAACAGGGAACCAATTGACACAGAGCAAACTTGAAATATAGTTTTCAAAAATATAGATTGAAGTCAGGTGTGGTATCATAGGTTTATAGTCCAAGCTAGTTAGGAGGCTGAGGTGGAAGGATCACTTGAGCCTAGCTCATGACCAGCCTGGACAATACAATCAGACTATGTCTCAAAAAAAGTTGTATTTGTTTTTCATTGCAACCTCTGAATAACTTACATGATAATACTTTGTTTTCATATCAGAAGAATATTTTAGGAAGAAATACCTTTGGAAGGAAAAAAGTACATAAATTTCTGAAATGACTTCAATTACATTAGGGCTTTTCTTCTGAAACAACATTTTATTAAGTGTTATCAATTTTATAATTTAGAATATCATGGTCACATATAGTAAAGGTATATCTTTATATTAGTCCTTCTCATGGTACATACATGTTTGGTTCTAGAACAATTTAGAATAAATCATAATGAAGATTTTTGTCTGGGCCAGAGGGACTTTTACTTTATTTCCCTCTTTTCTTCATTCTCATAATAACTACTACAGTGTTTAGAAAAAAAAATGTAGGTGATTTTTGGTAATTTTTAAAAATGAAACAAAATGCAGCCACCTTGCAAGTAAGATATTTTAAATCAAGTTCTTATGTGGCAATATCTAAGGTAATTTGAAGAGGTGACATGATGTGAAAAAAAGTCACCTAAGTGAATGAATTTACACTGGCAGAGAAATACTAACAGCTTTTGAAGGAATGAATCAGGCAAGATTGATAGACAAATGAAAAGTTTTTGTGAAAAGATGAGGGAAAGTGTAAAATATGTACAACAAAGAAATGAAGAGATTTATCTGGAGCAATGGTTCACTGTTTTGAATGAGAAAAAGGAAGAAGAGAAAGAGGAGAAGGGAGGAAAGAAATAGAAAGAGGAGGGGGTTGAGATGGAAAAGAAGGAGAAAGAGAGAACAAAAGAAGGAGCAGGAAGAGAAGGACAAGATGGAGTAAATATTCTATTAAGCCCTTTGTGTTTTCTCATATATCAATTACAAAAACACTGTGAAATATTTTGTGAAAAAGGAAATTATAAAAATAAAGGAAACTGATGTTTATAAAGATGAAGCAACTTTTCTAAATGTGTGAAGGAAGTAAATGTCCCAACAAGGATTGCCCCTAAATAATATTAGAATATTTATGGAACTGCTTCCAAACTACTGCAAGAGCTTAAAGACATTAATCTACATATTCCATAACCCTTCCTCATAGGTAATTCAAACTAGCCACTTGATTCCAAGAACTTTAGAAAGCAAGTAAGTCCACTCAGTGGACTTACTTGCTTTCTAAAGTTACAAAACCCACAAAACTGACTGGGTTTTGAGGACAAATAAAAAATAAGAAAAAATTGATACAAATTCTAATTGGTTTTCTTTCCCAGAAAACACAACAAGATATTTTAACCATTAAGGAATTTGCTTTCAAATTTGACTTTGAATGTATCTGGCCAAAAAAAAAAAACAAAAAAAGGATATCATATTGACCCTCATGAACAATGACCTGACAGCTGCTGGACCTCAGTTTTGGGCTACTTGACTTGATTTTACAGAGAAAAAAAAGGATACAATGAATATCATTGGCTGATCTCTGCCTATATCCTACATAGAGTTGCAGGGTTATACTGTATATATTATTAACTTAGCTATGTTAAGTAGAAATTAAAATACAGTGAAGAATGGCTAAGTTATATAAAGTTATCTTTAATTTACCATCAATTTAAAACCAATGCATATATTAGACTATGCATAGTTAGAATAATTTTATGTCTTTAAAAACAGGAGAAAATTGCAATAACTTGGTGAATCTCCATATATAAGCTAACACTTGTTTTCTCCCAGATATCATCATAAATATATTTATTCATTATTCTAATTTGTTATGTATGACAGCAGAATGCATTGAAATTCATATTAAACATTTAAAACACAATTTTTCATAACTCTGGTTGTACACAAAGTAGAGTTACACCATTCATGTTTCCATACATGTACTTAGGGAAATCATATCCCTCTCATTCCATCATCTTTCCTACCCCCATGTCCCCTCCCTTCCCCTACCTCCCCTTTGCTCTATCTAGAGTTCATCTAATCCACCCATGCTCCCACCCGCAGCCCATTATGAATCATCATCCTTATATCAGAGAAAATATTCAACATTTTGTTTTGGGGGATTGGCTAATTTCACTTAGCATTATATTCTCTAACTCCATCCATTTACCTGTAAATGCCATGATTTTATTCTCTTTTAATGCCAAATAGTATTTTATTGTGTATATATACCACATTTTTTGTTATCCATTTACCAATGGAAGGGCTTCTATGTTGGTTCCATAGTCTAGCTATTGTCCTACTATAAACATTGATATGGATGTGTTTCTGTAGCATGCTGTTTTAAAGTGGGATAGCTGGGTCAAATGGTAGTTCCATTCCCAGTTTTCTAAGGAAACTTCATACTGCTTTCTACATCGGTTGTACCAATCTGCAGTCCCACCAGCAATGTATGAGTGTGCCTTCTCCCCCACATCCTCACCAACACTTATTGTTGTTTGTATTCTTAATAGCTGCCATTCTGATTGGAGTGAAATGAGATCTTAGAGTAGTTTTGATTTGCATTTCTCTAATTGCTAGAAACATTTTTCCATATATTTGTTGATTGATTTTATATCATCTTCTGAGAAGTGTCTGTTCAGTTCCTTGGCCCATTTATTGACTGGGTTATTTGTTTTCTTTTGGGGGGTGGGTGTTAAAATTTTGAGGTTCTTTATATTCCATAGAGAATAGTGCTATATCTTATGTGCATGTGGTAAAAATTTGCTCCCAATATGTAGGCTCTCTTTTCCCCTCACTGATTGTTTCTTGTAGGGGTTCTGTGTTTGGGATTGGGGTCTCTGATAAACTTTGTGATTGTGACATGCTTGGTGACTAGGTAGTTTCTGTGCAAAGACACAGAAATTCCTGTCTTCTAGGAAGTTTCTGTGCAAAGACACAGGATGCCTGGCTGCTGTAGCAATGTCCTTCACAAGGAAACTCTGTGATGGAGTCTTATCAATTTTTACCTTCATCTCAAGCACACAGTTCCTGAGAATATAGGGACTTGTAGGTATTCTGACTGTGGAAATGTACAGGGAAGCATTCCTCTGGGGAGCAAACTCCTGGAGCATAATAGGTGCTCTGTCTTCTGCCCTTGGAATGCCCAGGAGTTTCTCCTTGAAGCTAGTAAGATAACTGTACAGGTGTAGTATCTAGTTTCTGTGGTAATTTCCTTAGAGAAAAGAGCTCTGTGTCTTAATCAGCCTTGACTTTGCTCTCATTTATCTAGCTCCTGGGATTAAAGAAATACTAAATAATAATGTAGTCATAGTACTAAGGACCTAATGTAACTTTTGACATAGATAATCGTGACTGCTTGGAGGGGCAATCACACTTTCTTTCCTTTTCTAGCCTCTGCATCTTGTCTCTGTGTCTCCTTTTACCTTCCTTACAGATTCTTTTGCTGAGGAGAAGCTTTTTAATTTGAATCCATACCATTTATTGATTCTTGATTTTAATTATTTGTCATGTCACACAAATAAAGCAATCAGGGTCACTCCAAGTGAATTTGGGCACTAAATAAAGAAACAGACACAGAAACTATCTTTTCTTTGGGTTCAGTGATCACTCTTCAGCCACAGCTCCCACAAGAGGGGCAAGGCAGTTAAGAAAGAGATGGAGGAGCAGGTGCTGAACCCTTTTATTGGGGAGAAGCCATTCAAATGAGTCAAGGGGTCAGGTTTCAAGGGGTTGAGTCTAGCTTCCTGATGTCTTGCTGTCAGCAGGTTGACTGACATCTAGGAAGGCCATGCCCATTTCATGTGCTATGTGGGGTTCATAGGCAGAGTGAGCAAAAGGACGCTTACGTTTCCTGCCTAAACAGAGGGGCAATGTCAGTTCAGCCCACCCTGTGCACTCAATGCTCATAGTTCACACACCCACAGCCCATAGATGGCTTGCCACATCTCCACATTCTCATCACTCAAGTCTAAGGGACACTTGGTTCCTATGTGGCAGCTCCCAACAATGCTTGCACTATAGCAGTCTTATTAAGGAACTTGGGGTCTAACCTGGCATGATGGAGATTTGGGCCTACTTTTTCTTCTATTAGGCACAGTGTCTCTGGTTTAATTCCTAAGTCCTTGATCCACTTTGAGTTGAGTTTTGTGCATGGTGAGAGATAGGGGTTTAATTTTATTTTGTTGTATTTGTATATAGATTTCTAGTTTTCCCAGCACCATTTGTTGAAGAGGCTATCTTTTCTCCCATGTATGTTTTTGGCGCCTTTGTCTAATATAACTGTAGTTAAGTGGATTTGTCTCTGTGTCCTCTATTCTGTACCACATTGGTTTACAAGTCTATTTTGGTACTAGTACCATACTGTTTTTGTTACTATTGCTGTGTAGTATAGTTTAAGGTCTGGTATAATGATGTTGCTACTTCACTCTTTTTGCTTAAGGATTGTTTTGGTTCTACTGGGTCTCTTATATTTCCAGGTGAATTTCATGACTTCCTTTTCTCTTCCTATGAGGAATGTCATTGGAATTTTGATGGGAATTGCATTAAATCTGTAGTGTTTTTGGTAGTATGGTCATTTTGACAATATATTCTTCCTATCAAAGAACAAGGTAGATCTTTCCATCTTCTAAGGTCTTCTTTAATTTCTTTCTTTGGCATTATGTAATTTTTGTTGCAGAGGTCTTTCATCTCTTTTGTTAATTTGATTCCCAAGTATTTTATTTTATTTTTTGAGTCTATTGCAGATGGGGTAGTTTTCCTCATTTCCCTTTCAGGGGATTAGTCACTGATACACAAAAATGCCTTTGATTTGCGGGTGTTAATTTTATATCCTGCAAACTTTGCTGAATTCTAGAAGTTTTCTAGTGGAATTTTTTGGAGACCAAAAAATTCCACCAGAAAACCTCTAGAATAGAGAATCTCCTAGGTATAGAATCGTATTGTATGCAAATAGTTCTTATTTGAGTTATTTGAGTTCTTCTTTTCCATCTGTATCTTTTTTTTTTTTTTTTGTCTAATTGCTCTGGCTGGAGTTTCAAGAACTATGTTAAGTAAAAGTGGTAAAAGAGGCCATCCCTGTCTTGTTTCAGTTTTTAGAGGAAGTGCTTTCAATTTTTCTCCGTTCATAATGATGTTGGCTTGGGGTTTAGCAGAAGTAGCTTTTACACTGTCAAGATATGTTACTGCTATCCCTAGTTTTTCTAGCATTTTGAACATGAAAGGGTGTTGTGTTTTGTCAAAGGCTTTTTCTGCATCTATTGAGATGATCATATGATTCTTATCTTTGATTCTATTGAAGTGATGAATTACATTTGTTGATATCTGTATAAACCAACCTTGTATCCCTGGGATGAACCTCACTTGAAGGTGGTATACTATCATTTTGATATGTTTTTGTATTTGATTTGCCAGAATTTTATTGATAATTTTTGCATCTATGTTCTTTTTTTTTATTGTTGGTTGTTCAAAACATTACATAGTTCTTGATATATCATATTTCACATTTTGCTTCAAGTGGGTTATGAACTCCCATTTTACCCCGTATACAGCTTGCAGAATCACATCAGTTACACTTCCATTGATTTACATATTGATATACTCATGTCTGTTGTATTCTGCTGCCTTTCCTATCCTCTACTATCCTCCCTCCCCTCCCCTCCCCTCCCCTCTTCTCTCTATACCCCCACTACTGTAATTCATTCCTCCCCCTTGTATTATTTTTCCCTTTCCCCTCACTTCCTCTTGTATGTAATTTTGTATAACCCTGAAGGTCTCCTTCCATTTCCATGCAATTTCCCTTCTCTCTCCCTTTCCCTCCCACCTCTCCTCCTTGTTTAATGTTGGTCTTCCTCTCGTGCTCTTCTTCCCTAGTCTGTTCTTAGTTACTCTCCTTATATCAAAGAAGACATTTGGCATTTGTTTTTTAGGGCTTGGCTAGCTTCGCTTAGCATAATCTGCTCTAATGCCATCCATTTCCCTCCAAATTCTATGATTTTGTCATTTTTTAATGCAGAGTAATATTCCATTGTGTATAAATGCCACATTTTTTTTTATCCATTCGCCTATTGAAGGGCATCTAGGTTGGTTCCACAGTCTTGCTATTGTGAATTGTGCTGCTATGAACATCGATGTAGCAGTGTCCCTTTAGCATGCTCTTTTTAGGTCTTTAGGGAATAGACCGAGAAGGGGGATAGCTGGGTCAAATGGTGGTTCCATTCCCAGCTTTCCAAGAAATCTCCATACTGCTTTCCAAATTGGCTGCACCAATTTGCAGTCCCACCAACAATGTACAAGTGTACCCTTTTCCCCACATCCTCGCCAGCACTTATTGTTGTTTGACTTCATAATGGCTGCCAATCTTACTGGAGTGAGATGGTATCTTAGGGTGGTTTTGATTTGCATTTCTCTGACTGCTAGAGATGGTGAGCATTTTTTCATGTACTTGTTGATTGATTGTATATCCTCCGCTGAGTAGTGTCTGTTCAAGTCCTTGGCCCATTTGTTGATGGGGTTATTTGTTATCTTATTGTCTAATTTTCTGAGTTCTTTATATACTCTGGATATTAGGGCTCTATCTGAAGTGTGAGGAGTAAAGATTTGTTCCCATGATGTAGGCTCCCTAGTTACCTCTCTTACTGTTTCTTTTGCTGAGAAAAACTTTTTAGTTTGAGTAAGTCCCATTTGTTGATTCTAGATGTTAACTCTTGTGCTATGGGTGTCCTATTGAGGAATTTGGAGCCAGACCCCACAGCATGTAGGTCGTAGCCAACTTTCTCTTCTATCAGATGCCGTGTCTCTGATTTGATATCAAGCTCCTTGATCCATTTTGAGTTAACTTTTGTGCATGGCGAGAGAAAGGGATTCAGTTTCATTTTGTTGCATATGGATTTCCAGTTTTCCCAGCACCATTTTTTGAAGATGCTATCCTTCCTCCATTGCATGCTTTTAGCCCCTTTATCAAATATAAGAAAGTTGTAGTTTTGTGGGTTGGTTTCTGTGTCCTCTATTCTGTACCATTGGTCCACCCGCCTGTTTTGGTACCAGTACCATGCTGTTTTTGTTACTATTGCTCTGTAGTATAGTTTGAAATCTGGAATCACTATACCACCTGATTCACACTTCCTGCTTAGTATTGTTTTTGCTATTCTGGGTCTTTTATTCTTCCATATGAATTTCATTGCTTTCTCTATTTCTACAAGAAATGCCGTTGGGATTTTGATTGGCATTGCATTAAACCTATAGAGAACTTTTGGTAATATCGCCATTTTGATGATGTTAGCTCTGCCTATCCATGAACAGGGTATATTTTTCCATCTTCTAAGGTCTTCTTCAATTTCTCTCTTTAGGGTTCTGTAGTTTTCATTGTATAAGTCTTTCACCTCTTTTGTTAGGTTGATTCCCAAGTATTTTATTCTTTTTGAGGATATTGTGAACGGAGTGGTTGTCCTCGTTTCCATTTCAGAGGATTTGTCGCTGATATACAGGAATGCCTTTAATTTATGCATGTTGATTTTATAACCTGCCACTTTGCTGAATTCATTTATTAACTCTAATAGTTTCTTTGTAGACCCTTTTGGGTCTGCTAGGTATAGAATCATGTCATCTGCAAATAGTGATAATTTAAGTTCTTCTTTTCCTATTTTTATGCCTTTAATTTCTTTCGTCTGTCTAATTGCTCTGGCCAGTGTTTCAAAAACTATGTTGAACAGAAGTGGTGAGAGAGGGCATCCCTGTCTTGTTCCAGATTTTAGAGGGAATGCCTTCAATTTTTCTCCATTCAGAATGATGCTAGCCTGAGGCTTAGCATAAATTGCTTTTACAATGTTGAGGTATGTTCCTGTTATCCCTAGTTTTTCGAGAGTTTTGAACATAAAGGGATGCTGTATTTTGTCGAATGCTTTTTCTGCATCTATCGAGATGATCATATGGTTCTTATTTTTAAGTCTATTGATGTGGTGAATAACATTTATTGATTTCCGTATATTGAACCAGCCTTGCATACCAGGGATGAATCCTACTTGATCATGGTGCACAATTTTTTTTTATATGTTTTTGTATCCAATTTGCCATAATTTTATTGAGGATTTTTGCATCTAGGTTCATTAGAGATATTGGTCTGTAGTTTTCTTTCTTTGAAGTGTCTTTGTCTGGTTTCGGAATCAGGGTGATGTTGGCCTCGTAGAATGAATTTGAAAGTTCTCCCTCTTTTTCTATTTCCTGAAATAATAGCTTGAAAAGTATTGGTATTAGTTCCTCTTTAAAGGCTTTGTAAACCTCTGCTGTATACCCATCCGGTCCTGGGCTTTTCTTAGATGGAAATCTTTTGATGGTTTCTTCTATTTCCTCAATTGATATTGGTCTGTTTAGGTTGTCTCTATCCTCCTGACTCAATCTGGGCAGATTATATGACTTAAGAAATTTATCGATGCCTTCACTATCTTCTATTTTATTGGAGTATAAGGATTCAAAATAATTTCTGATTATCTTCTGTATTTCTGAAGTGTCTGTTGTGATCTTGCCTTTTTCATCCCGTATGCTAGTAATTTGAGTTCTCTCTCTTCTTCTCTTCGCTAGCATGGCTAAGGGTCTGTCAATTTTATTTATTTTTTTCAAAGAACCAACTTTTCGTTTTGTTAATTTTTTCAATTGTTTCTTTTGTTTCGATTTCATTAATTTCAGCTCTGATTTTAATTATTTCTTGCCTTCTACTTCTTTTGCTGTTGTTTTGCTCTTCTTTTTCTAGGATTTTGAGATGAAGTATGAGATCATTTATTTGTTGGTTTTTTCTTTTTTTAAGGAATGAACTCCAAGCAATGAATTTTCCTCTTAGAACTGCTTTCAATGTGTCCCACAGATTCCGATATGTTGTGTCTGTGTTTTCATTTAACTCTAAGAATTTTTTAATTTCCTCCTTGATGTCTTGTAAAACCCATTGATCATTCAGTAACCTATTGTTCATTCTCCAAGTGATGCATGATTTTTCCTTCCTTCTTTTATCATTGATTTTCAGTTTCATTCCATTATGATCAGATAAGATGCATGGTATTATCTCTGCTCCTTTATATTGTGTAAGAGTTGCCCTGTGACATAATATATGATCTATTTTTGAGAAGGATCCATGTGCTGCTGAGAAAAAAGTGTAGCTGCTTGATGTTGGGTGGTATATTCTATATATGTCAATTAAGTCTAGGTTGTTAATTGTGTTATTGAGTTCTATAGTTTCCTTATTCAACTTTTGTTTGGAAGATCTGTCCAGTGGTGAGAGAGGTGTGTTGAAGTCTCCCATGATTATTGTATGATGGTCTATTAGACTCTTGAACTTGAGAAGAGTTTGCTTGATGAACATAGCAGCACCGTTGTTTGGGACATATATATTTATGATTGTTATGTCTTGTTGGTGTATGGTTCCCTTGAGCAGTATGTAGTGTCCCTCTTTATCCCTTTTGATTAACTTTGGTTTGAAATCTATTTTATTTGATATGAGTATGGACACTCCTGCTTGTTTCCGCAGTCCATATGAGTGATACGATTTTTCTCAACCTTTAACCTTCAGTCTATGTATATCTTTTCCTATCAAATGCGTCTCCTGTAGGCAGTATATTGTTGGGTCTTGTTTTGTGATCCATTCAACTAGCCTGTGTCTCTTAATTGGTGAGTTTAAGCCATTAACATTTAGGGTTATTTTTGAGATATGGTTTGTTCTTCCAGCCATATTTGTTTATTAATGCTACTAAACCTGATTTGTTTTCCTCTTTGATTATTTCCCCCCTTTACTGTCCTACCTTCCACTGTTGGTTTTCATTGTTGTTTTCCATTTCCTCTTCCTGTAGTGTTTTGCCAAGGATTTTTTGAAGAGATGGTTTTCTAGCTGCAAATTCTTTTAACTTTTGTTTATCATGGAATGATTTAATTTCATCTTCCATCCTGAAGCTTAATTTCGCCGGATACACGATTCTTGGTTGGAACCCATTTTCTTTTAGCATTTGAAATATGTTATTCCAGGATCTTCTAGCTTTTAGAGTCTGTGTTGAGAGATCAGCTGTTATCCTGATTGGTTTACCCCTAAATGTAATCTGCTTCCTTTCTCTTGTAACTTTTAAAATTCTCTCCTTATTCTATATGTTGGACATCTTCATTATAATGTGTCTAGGTGTGGATCTCTTATGATTTTGCACATTCGGCGTCCTGTAGGCTTCTAGGATTTGGGATTCTGTCTCATTCTTCAAGTCTGGGAAGTTTTCTCATATTATTTCACTGAATAGATTGTTTATTCCTTTGGTTTGGAGCTCTGTGCCTTCCTGTATCCCAATGACTCTTAAGTTTGGTCTTTTGATATTATCCCATATTTCTTGGATGTACCTGCTCATGGTTTTTTAGCAGACTTGCTGAGCTGTCTATGTTCTTTTCAAGTTGAAATACTCTGTCTTCATTGTCTGATGTTCTATCTTCTAAGTGATCCACTCTGCTGGTAGTATTCTCAATTGAGTTTTTAAGTTGGTTTATTGCTTCCTGCATTTCTAGGATTTCTATTTGTTTGTTTTTTATTTCCTCTATCTCCCTGTGAAATTGATCTTTTACTTCCTGGATTTGTTTATGTAGTTCCTTGTCAATGTGATCTTTCATTGTCTGATTTTGCTGTCTCATGTCTTCCTTGAGACTCCAGATCATCTGAAGCATGTATATCCTGACCTCTCTATCTGACATTCCATCTCTTGCAGCTATTACCTCTTCTAAAGTTGAGTTGACCTGCATTGCCTGTGGTCCTTTCTTTCCTTGTCTTTTCATACTGCTGGCGTTTCTTTCTGCTTGGTGAAACTGTTGTGTTTTTGAAATTTTCCCTCTATTTATTTATATTGCTCTTGTATAGTTGAAAAGTCTCCCTTGCAGGGCAGGTAGTGGCTGTGATCCTCCTCCAATTAGTGTGATCCGTCTACCACGCTGGTGGGCCCTAGGTCTGCTCTGCTGGCCGGTCGAAGGTCCGCCTACCCAGCAGGCACAAGGGGCACCTCTGTCACTCCGCAGGTTGCTGGGCCTAACCTCCCGATGGGTCGCAGGTCCGCCTACCTTGCAGGTGCGGGGGGAGGGGGCGGCTCCGCCCCTCAGCAGGCCGCTGGGCCTGATCTGCCAGTGGTCACAGTCCCACCTACCTTGCAGGCACTGGGGGAGGGGACGGGCCTGCCCCTCAGCAGGCCGCTGGACCTGTCCTGCTGGTGGGTCGCAGGTCCGCGTTCCCTGCAGGCACGTGTGGTAGCTCTGTCACTCGGCAGGTTGCTGGGCCTGACCTGCCCGTGGGTCGCCGGTTCGCCTACCTTGCAGGCACTGCATCTATGTTCTTTAGAGATATTGATCTGAAGTTTTCTTTCTTTGATGTGTCTTTGCCTCATTTTGGAATCAGAGTGATACTGGCCTCATACAATGAGTTTGGAATGCTCCCCCTTTTTCTATTTCACAAATACTTTGAGAAGTATTAGTATGAGTTCTTTTCTAAAGGTCCTGTAGAACTTAGCTGTGTATCCATTTTGTCCTGGGATTTTCTTAGTTGGTAGATGTCTGACATCATCTTCTATTTCATCACTGAAATTGATCTGTTTAAATTGTGTATGTCATCCTGATTCAATTTTGGCAAATTATATGACTCTAGAAATTTTTTTGATGTCTCTGATATTTTCTATTTTATTGGAGTACAACTTTTCAAAATAATTCCTAGATTTCTTCTGTATTTCTGTAGTGTCTGTTTTATTATTTCTTTTTTCATCATGTATATTAGTAATTTGAGTTTTCTCTCTCCTTCTATTCATTAGCATGGCTAAGGGTTTGTCAATTTTATTTATATTTTCAAAGAACCAACTTTTGTTTTGTCAATTTTTTAAATTGTTTCAACTTCACTGACTTCAGCTCTGATTTTAATAATTTCCTGTCCTTAATTTTGGTGTTGGTTTGTTCTTCTTTTTATAGGGCTTTGAGATGTAATGTTAAGTCATTCATTTGTTGACTTTTTCTTCTTTTAAGGAATCAACTTCATGCAATGAACATTTCTCTTAGTACTGCCTTCATAGTGTCCCAGATATTTTATTATGTTGTATCAGTGTTCTCATTTACCTTTAAGAATTTTTTAATCTCCTCCTTGATATCTTCTGCAACATTTGTTCATTCAGTAGCATATTATTTAGTTTCCAGGTGTTGGAGTAGCTTTTATTTTTTACTTTATCATTGTTTTCTTGTTTTATTCCATTATGATCTGAGAGAATGCAGGGTAGTATCTCTACTTTTTTGAATTTGTTAAGATTTCCTTTGTGGCATAATATATGGTCTATTTTAGAGAAGGATCCCTGTGCTGCTGAGAAGAAAGTATATTAGCTTGTTGAAGGATGAAATATTCTATATATGTCAATTGAGTCTAAGTTATCGATTGTGTTACTGCGTTCTATAATTTCTTTGTTCAGCTTTTGTTTGAAAGATCTATTCAGTGATGAAAGAGGTGTGTTAAAGTAACCCATAATTATTGTGTTATGATCTATTTGACTCTTGAACTTGAGAAGAGTTTGTTTGATGAACGTAGATGCTCCATTGTTTGGGGTGTAGATATATATTTATAATTGCTAAGTCTTGGTGTATGGTTCCCTTGAATAGTCTGTAGCATCCTTCTTTATCCCTTTTGATTAACTTTAGCTTAAAGTCTACTTTATTTGATATGAGGTTAGAAATTCCTGCTTGCTCATATGAGTGGTATGATTTTTCCCAATGTTTCACCTTCAGTCTGTGGATGTCTTTTCTTATGAGATGAGTCTCTTGGAGGCAGCATATTGTTGGGTTTTTTTGTTTGTTTGTTTTTGTTTTTGTTTTTTTATCCAATCTTCTAGTCTTTGTCTTTTGGTTCATGAGCTTAGGCCATTAACATTCAGGGTTATTATTGAGACATAATTTGTATTCCCAGCCATTTTTGTTTATTTTTTGGTTTTTAACATGACTTGGTTTCTCCTTTGATTAGTTTTCCCTTAGTGTAATACCTCCCTCTGCTGATTTTCATCATTGTATTTCATTTTCTCTTCATGAAATATTTTGCCAAGGGTGTTCTGTAGTGCATACTTTCTAGTTGTAAATTCTTTTAACTTTTATTTATCATGGGAGGGTTTTTATTTCATCATCAAATCTAAAGCTTAATTTTGTTGGATTCAAGATTCTTGGATGGCATCCATTTTCTTTCAGAGCTTGGTATATGTTATTCTGTGATCTCCTGGCTTTGAGGGTCTGGGTTGAAAAGTCTGCTGAGATATGAATTGGTCTCCCCCTATATGTGACCTGATTTCTCTTTCTTGAATCCTTTAAGATTCTATCCTTGTTCTGTATGCTAGGCATATTCGTTATAATGTGTCTTGGTGTAAATCTGTTGTAATTTTGTATATTTTGTGTCCTGTAAGCCTGTTGTATTTTATTTTCCAATTCATTTGTCATGATTGGGAAATTTTCTGATATTCTCTCATTGAAGAGAATGTGCATTCCTTTGGTTAGATACTCTGTGCCTTTCTCTATCCTAATAACTCTTATATTTGGTCTTTTGATGATATCCCATAATTCTTGGATGTTCTTTTAATGGTTTTTTACTATTTTCACTGTGTGTTCAACTTTATTTTCCAGTTTATATCCAATGTTCTGTCTTCCAAGTGATCTAGTATGTTGTTGATGCTTTCTATTGAGTTTTTTATTTGGTTTATTGTTTCCTTATTTCAAGTATTTGTTTTATTTTTCAAGTCTCTATCTCTTTCTTGAAATAATCTTTTGCTACCTGTATTTTCTCTCTTATCTCTTTGTTGGAGTGACCAATTTTTGCCTGTATTTGCTCGTTTAGGTCATTCTTTAATTCACAGATCATTTTAATTATGAACATTCTGAACTCCTTCTCTGATGTTCATCTACTTCTCTGTCCATTAGTTCTGTAATTGTAGTATCCTGGTTTGTTTGGGGGCACTTTCATCCCTAATTTTTTCATGTTGTCTTTGTGTCTTCCTTTCTTGCAGTGTGGATAAGAGATATTACAGTTTCTACCCTACAATCTTGTAATATCCATAGAGATTATCTGTACCTCACCTTGATGTTGGGTTTCCAGACCCTGCAGGTATCCCTCAGTGTATGCTACTGCAACTAAAGGTGGTGACAGCAATAGTGAATGTATCTCAAGATAGCAGTAGAGGTGTCCCAAGATTGACGCAATGTCTTTCAGAGATGGTGCTGAAAGGGTGGGCCTTAACTCTCTTTGGGATGCCTGCTCTGAGATTCAGCTGCTTCTAGGCCCTGTCTATTGTCAAAAGGTAGAAGTTGCTGCTTGGGGAAGGCTATGGCCGTGTCTGTAGTGTCCCAAGATGGAAGTGGGTTAGGTCTGGGCTCCCAGGTGGCCAGGGGGTGGGGGGTGGCAGACTAGAACCTACCCTGGGCCTGGGTTCTGCGCAGGTGGGAGGAGGCAGATCTAGGAGGGACCTGAGTTCCAGGTGTCTGCTGATCTATTTATTCATTTATTTATTCATTTATTATTTATGGTACCAGGATTAAATGCAGGGACACTGAACCACTGGGCCACATCCCGGCCCTTGTTTATTTATCTTATTGAGACAGGGTCACACAAACTTCCTTAGGGCCTTTCTAAGTTGCTGAGGCTGGCTTTGAACTTGCCATTTGCTTACCTCAACCTCCAAGCCATGGGATTACATGAGTCCCCACAGCACTGGTTTACAAATAGGATTTTTTTTTAAGATAGGAAAAGGAAAAAATATACTTATTCTGAGATTTGGCATATGAAAATAAATATATTATTAAATAAGTGAACTTTAAGAGAAGATAAATTTAAATTAAATCTTTTCAGTCATCCAGCATAAGCTATAAAATTTTTAAATAAGTTAAAAAGAGAAAAAAATTACTGGATTTACCCAAAAAAATGCAAAAATGTTAACACACATCAAATTAATTTCATTAGGAGATTTTTTTAAAAAGTACTTCATATCTAAATTTACACCAGCCAAACCCTAAATGTGCTGTCCACATGACATGATATTTCAATGCTTAGTATTTCTTTTTGGTGAAAGTGACTTTTAATATCTAATGGATTATGCTTTCATTTTTTTGTTTTGAAATTAAGAAAAAGCATAACTGTAACCCTCCTTTTGATTAAGTAGTCACTATAACAGATAAGAAGTGCCATTTACTCCTTAGCAACAGCCTCGAAAGTAACTCAGCAATTCCTTCACTTCCCTTTAGGTAGGGTCACCAGTCTCATTGATGTATGCATTTAAAAATCTCTCCACAGCCCAGGACTTTGGACACTTGATTTAAATAGTTAGGTGATTTCATATCCTAATTAAGAATGGAGGGAAACAATTCTTATCAAAAAATACAAGAAATTTTTGCTTACCACTCAAAGGATTTCATCAAGTGAATTTCATCAAGTCAGACTGGCCCTTAAGATTCTGCATGTGGAAAACCTTTGTGGCAAACACAATATTGCAGCAAACAGAGCAATAAGGAGAATTCAGAGTTCAACATTCTTTTTCTCTCTTTCTTCAATTTTTTTTAGTGTAGATAGGTACAACACCTTTATTTTATTTATTTACTTTTATACAGTGCTGAGAATCAAACCCAGTGCCTCACTGTACTAGACAAGTGCTCTACCACTGAGCTACAACCCCAGCCCTCAACATTCTTTTCCATGAAGCCTTTTTCTATACTCACAAACATGAAAATCATGTCGGTTCTATCATTGCAATACATACTTTTTCCCCCCCAGATATTCTCTAGAATGAAATTTTAGTTTAGAGATTTCATCAGTAGAATCTACTGAAATTAAATATTGTTGCATATTTTAAAAGTACCTAGCATCATTAGAAAATACAGAAATTGAAAAATATTAATTCATTTCGAGAGAAGTTGCTGTGGCTTGCAGCTTTGCTGATGTGCATCACTTATTGACTAGGAACCAAAACTAACATTCATCCAGTCATCTCACTACACTATCCTGATTGTGTTCCAGTCACAAAATGAAGTTAGCACTGACTCTCCCACACACAGTCAGCTGTTTGATTAGATTGGCTAGAAACACAGCAAGTAATGTCTAAATGATAGCAACAGATATAGCACTTTATAAATAACATAAACCCACCAGAAAATTGAACTGCTATAGTTAATAATGAGTATAATAATACAATAAAATTATAGCCTTTGCTAAAATGTCTCCAGGTAGACTATGATAAGGTTAAAATGGTCGAACAGGCAAGACAGAAAGAGTAGAACAGACAATGGTAAGAGACAGCAACGTGCTTCATGTCAGACTTTCCCTTAGGGTTTTGCTCTCTGTCACAGCGCTGCTGTTAGCCACACAGTGAGAGGTTCCTGCGATAGGGTTGTGATGACAGAAAAATGAAAAATGCCTGCTGGGTTTTTGAAAACAATATTCTTTCACAGTAATAGGGCTCTCAGGGTCCTGGACCAAGTGTGAAGGGACAATATCCAGGATTGACCAGGAAGAGGTCGCTTATAAGGTGCTTTATCCATGACAGCTGTTACAATGGATAATTGGATGTAACACCTTGATTGGCTACAGATATTTGGTCAAACATTATTTCTGGGTGTATATGTGAGGGCATTTGGGGATGATATTAACATGTGAATCTGTAGACGGAGTAAAGCAGATTGCTCTCCCTTATTTGGGTGGTCAGTGTCCAATCAGCTGCAGGCCTGAATAGAACAAAAAGGCCAGACCATCCTCCCAAAAGGAGGATTTCTTATTTGACTAGATGAGCTAAGATATCAGTCTTCTCTGCCTTTATACTTAGAACTGAAACTCCAGCACTTCCTAGATCTTGAATCTGCCACCTTTAAAACAGAACCTATATCTTCAGTTCTCCTTGTTTCAAGCCTTTGGACTAGTGCTGGACTCTCACGATTGGTTCTCCTGGGTCTACCTCTTTCTCACTGCAGATTTTGGCCCTTTTCAACCTCCATAATTTTATGATCCAATTGCTTAAAATAAATCTCTTTCTATCTATGTGCATCCTGGTGGTTTTGTTTCCCCAGAGAACATGAATACCATTGCCAACTGCTTTCTAATCAGCTACTGTTTCTAGTGTTTGCACAATGTAACACAGCAGGACAAGGCTCATGCACTGGTTTTACTAGTGCTTTTAAATGTTGTTGTGCATACACACTATGGGCATCTCCTTTAAGTACAATTCTGATTTAGCAGATGGGAGGCGAGTTCTGGAACTCTGCATTTCCGACAGATGATACCAGTGCCATTAGCATCCATCTACGTATCACAAGATGTATAAAAGAAATTTAGAGATTCCATCTTAATTCAAAGTGAAGTGACTGGAGATTTCTCTGAACCAGGCAGTCTCTGCTTCATCATATTCAGTCCTAGGCCTTTCCATCCATTAAGGCAAAGCTATAGTTGAAGTATAAATCAGGGGGTCATCTGTGAGGGAAATGAATGTCACTCACAGTAGTTGGTCTCTGCTTCTGCTATCAGCAAGTCTCAAATTGGTGCCTGTCTGTGCATGAAGAAGAAAAATAGAAATGAATAAAAAAACAAAAGCATTTCCCCTTGGGCAGAGACAATTCACTGTTCCAAGTATTATTTTCCAGCTTCATAGCTGTGGCAGGCAGAACTCTCTCCACTAAGTGGAACTAAGTCTGTGCTGCAAACTTCTGCTTTCTCAGAACATTCCCATATCAATGCATTCTCCTGACACATCCCTGAGCTTGCTTGCCTATCTTGCCAGAACAGAGCAATGTGCATTTCCAAGTTACTTTTCATGGTATCAAGCCTATCAATAGGACAAATTATGCCATATAATAAAATGTAATTTAGCCAATTTTGGAAAGAAAAACCCTCATATGTGAGAACATAAATATGTTCTTCAAAACCCATCTTGAAGTTTAGAGAGAAAGAAATGCCAACTTTGGTTTTTCCATTTAGTTTCAGGTTAAATCTTTCAATAACTTGTCTTGACTTGACAAAAGCACCTACTTATGCAGCAAATGCTACCACACATTTACCCAGTAAACACCAGGTTAATGAAACATGAAAATACCTTGCCATTAATGACAAGAGGCAAACTTTTTTAAGAGGAAAAAAAAATGTTCTGTTTTATCCAGACTTCTAACCAGTCAGCCACAAGATTGGAAGTAGCAGTCCAGTTTAGGAGACCTGGTGTGTTTTATCAGATTAATTACCTATTCTCTGGACCAAATAGTATTTTAAACTGTTTTGTGACTGAAAATATCATGTGGTTACAAAACAAGGGAGTTGAAAGTTACCTTAACCCACTTTACATTATGAATTCCATACAGTGGAATCTCTCACTTCTACTCTTTCCTTTTCACATCATCCTGATGTTCTCATTTCCCCGGCTGCTTTGGGAGGTGTTTTGACACTTAAAAGGAACAAAAAAAAAGTAGGAGGTTTTTCTAGATTAGACATCTCTTTGTTTTCGAATACTGCATAAAAGAGAGAACTATTCTGGAAAATCAAATGTCCTAATTAGAGAATCATTACATATATGACCGTAATACATTTAAGCAGATCTACCAGACTGAGTAAAATGTAACATTTCTTTGACAATGCAAAAAGACTCTTAATGTTGTATGACAGATGTGTGGAAATACCGGTTAATAGTGCAGTCTCTCTGATTAAATGCAACACGACATTTTTACTGAGTGCCAAGGCCATAATGGTACCCAGTTGCTAGATTGCTAAAATAAAGTGAGTTACTGGCTCACATAGGCATTATCCAACATCTGGATCATGCTGTTTCTCAGACATAGAAAAATCATTAGCCTAATGAGTTAGGGTTGCTTGACATCTTATATATGGGCTCATGCATTTAGGTAAATTACCTCGAGGATCTGAGGTTTTCAGGGTGTTAGTTTTCCATGTCTTAGAATAGAACCAGAAAATGGATTTGCATCCCACATATTGAAGAAGTTCTAGTGTTGTGATGTGAGTAGTTCAAAGCATTTTAACCCCACAGGTACATTCCTCGCTCTGCCCTATATTCTCACTTGAGTGTCTCAGTCTCTTACACAGTCCCCTCCCTTGCAGCCCCACTCTGCTCTGCAGTAAGGCATTTTGGCCACAGTATAATTAATTTTAAAAATCAGGTTTTTGTGGCTATTTAATGGAAACAGCACTTTATAGCAGTTTTCATTAATAAAAATTTATGAACTCATAAAAAGGAAGTGAACTAACATTTACTGAATAGCCACTACGTGTCCCCACTCAGGTAGATAGTTTATATGCATTATATGCTTGATCTCACTTAATTGCCACCAAAAATCTGTAAGGTAGTTATTAATTCTACTTTTCAGATACAAAAACAGAGCCTCCAAGGGTGTAAATCTATTCATGGTTGCACCACTAGTGACCGATAGATTAAGATATTGATTCATATGGATGTTCTGAGACATTTTGGTTGCAACATACTCTAGCATACATATGATAAATTAAAATACAGTATAATTTAACCCACTCTAGCCATTTGCTTGCTTAATGTACGCTTATTCATTTATCTAACTATAAAAGTAATATAACTTGTTAGAAAGCTTGGGAAATAGAGAATGCTGCAAAAAGCATAAATGTTATTTATAATCCTACCATTCAGGAGTAATAATCAATAATATTGGATGAGTTTATATACATTTAGCTTTTGCAAATTAAGGTTTATAACATGGACATTTTTTATGACTACCATTTGCACTTAAGATACCGTGTCCATTTTCCATGTTATTAAATATGCTTATTTATTAAACATGATTTTTCCATGTTTCTTTATATTGTTCCATATTATGAACATGCCGTAACTCAATCTGCTTTGTTGTTGAACATTCCCATTGTTTCAAATTACAATTGATCTTTAAAATAAAAGTAAGAAGGCAGTGTGATACAATGAAGAAAACATGGCATTAAAAATATAGAAAATTGAATTCTATGCTTGTCGCTTGCTGGTTCTGAAACATTAAGAAAGTCATTTGATCTTGATCTGGTATTGATTTCTTCCTGAAAATAAAGAATGAGAATAGATAACACATTTCACATGTCTTAGGTTCTAAGATTCTAGGATTGCTACACAGATTATTCTAAAACTCTGATGCTCAACCTGGGTTATTTGTACATCCAAAGATATAGGCAGTGGGGTTGCAAGGGATAGTGCCACAAACCCACAGATGTGGGCAGTGTGACAGGCTTTATTTTCTGGCTTGATAAATAAACTCAAATTTACTTGAAATGCTATTTTGACACATACTAATATATTATGAAACAACATACAGTATTTTCATAGATTTTACTCCCCAAAACAGAAAATTTCAAAACATTAAACCTGAGTTCCCTAACATACATAATGATCTTCAATGCCATTGGGTATCTTTTGGTGAAATCTTTTTTATTTGGACAACACTGCCTAAAATCATTGAATCTGCTCCCAAAACAACACAGATATTTTAGTAACTCATCATGTATTTCCATTTAAAGGCTGCAGCTTGTTGATACAAATATCCTTTGCAAATGTCTTCTCTCAGATCCTGTGGTCATCTTAACATTTCTTTATATTAAAATAAATAAATAATAATCCCTTTCCTTTTGTTTCATCCTAGATATATTCTTCCAAAAGAACGATATTCAAGAAAAATCTACCTTCTGAACCCCTATTAGAAAGACTAGTTTTAGCACCATTAGCAAAAAGTGACTTGGAAAATTATCTTAGCCTTTGTGGCTCCAAAGCATTTTCTTCTTCTTGCCCTATTCCTGTCATTTGTTCATCCATGTTTGATTTACTTGCCACCATCCTACGAGTTATCTCCTTTCCTTATGTTGCTGTGTTACAATTTTTTGTTTATTATTCCTTTCAATCAGTTGCTTACAAAACATACACAATATATCTCCTTTAAGCTATCACTTCCTAATAAGGATTTAAAATGTGCATGAGTGCAAGTCCCATGCTCACACCAATACGGTCACACATGAAAATCTCGGAGATTTCTCTCACGTTCAAATGACTTGCAAAGCATCTGTGGTGGGTATTGTTGAAATGAAAGTCACTATCTGCACAAATAAAAATGTCATGCCTCAGTTAGGAGTTATTCATTAGGGCAGTCACTCCATGGAAACCTGCAATTTCTGAAAGTCTGAAGGATAAGAATTGGTCTAATGGTAGTCAAGCAGCAGACCCAGTGAAAATTCAGTGAGGTCTTGAAGAAATCCATTTAGTATGCTCTGCCATCCTTCAAGTCTTAGCTTATTTTTGTGGGAATCTATGGTAATGGGAAAATTTCCACACATATATTTGTGTGGCTTCTTACCTGAATACCTTTTGAGATTGAGTTACTCCATTCAGTAATGAGAATATAAATATGAATGACACAAGGCTTTTCCCCTCAAGGAGTTCAAAATCTATTGTCTAAAAATGAAAAAGTCCTAAAGATAGGAAGATAATGCTTCTGTGGGAATTTTTCTTATTCTGCCTTGTATTATTTTTTAGAACTAGCCCAACTCATAAGACTGTTTTGTCGTTTTCCAGAACCATACAGATACTGAGGCTAATATTTCATATTGATGATGTTATGTTTGTGTAGAGATTTACAGTTCCTTTCCACACACAGTGCCTCTTGATCTCACAGCAGGCTTAGACTAGTCGGTAAAGCAGCAGTCATTGACATTGGAGAGAAGTCAGAGAAATGAAGTAACTTCTTCAAGGTCACAACAATTAAAATCTCACCTGATCTGTTTCAAATTAGTTAACATTAGTCAATTAGGCTGTTAGTTAATATGAGGTTGGTTTTTACTCTTCAATGATGCACTCTATTCCCAATTCCTAGAATCAAGAATTAGATTAATGTAGAAAGCAAGCATGGATGGACAATGTCATTTCCTATGCCTCATCCTCTACTAATCACTTCTCCTAATCACTGTGAGAACAGTAGAAAGATGGGAAGATGAGGCCCTTTTGGAGAGAGAGGCAATGACAAATTGGAAGAATCAATTAATTTGCTGAATTAACGCAGGAAAATGTTTTACTTTTGGTAAGAAGTCCCATTTAGAAGAAGAGGATCATCATCTAGGCATAAATACTTTCAGTGCTTAGGGTTGTGCTGACGTGAACCCGGTCAGGGTAACAAAAGGGAGGAGGTTATGACATGCTGAGAAGAGTGAAGTAAACTGAAAAAACAGGTCAACTCTTACCTTCAGACTTCCAGACATTGATGGTGTTCATGGATTGATTACCCCAATGAATAATTCCAGACTGATTCACCCATCTTTAGTGATGCAGCTGGTGACCCTCATTTTAACAATAGCCACCATTAATGCTTTGCAAACCACTCAAACGTGAGAGAAATCTCAAACATTCTGGTGTATAGCTATGTGTGCGGGTATGGGTACACACGTGTGTGTGCATCCAAATAAGATAAAAGTTCACCTGACTAGAAACCTGGAATACAAGGCTGCTCTCAGGGTCACCTTGATTAAAGACACCACCACATCATGTTAACTACATCACCATAATACTGTAGTACTGACATGTAGGGTGAATAGTAAGTAGAGCAGCACTTGGTCCTGCTAGCTATACTATGGGAAAAGATTATGGAGAAATTTGCAAAAAGGACAAAAGATGGCAATTGCCAAAGAGGTAAACAAAAAGAGTCTTTTTATTTTTGTCAGTACATTTGTTAAATTCCTAAATACCACAGGTCAGCTGAATTGGTGGAACCAACTGTTAGTTCTACCAGTTAATGTAAATAAAGCTCAATGGTTTGGACATCCATATTGGCCTTGCTACCTCTTCCAAATGATCCTTGTAGGAGTATCCTTGGGGCAGCAAAAAGTTTGAATACCTTGCTGAGTTTTCCCTGCGTTGAAAACAGTTGTGTCATCACCTCCAAATGCATTTCTTTGGATCTGAGACCTCAAAGGACAAAGTTGAGGGAGTTGGAAAGGGGACAGATAATGTGGACATCTCTAGAAGAATATCATTGCTATACTCTATAAACACACATACCTACTACCTTTCCAGACCCCTTCTATTTTATCCACGGTGCATTCTTTGTAGGGGAACCTACAAAGAATAGTATACATAAACTCCTGTGATATTGATTTCGCTCTTTCTCTGAGTCAGAGTTCAGCAACAAAAACCTTTGCATGAAGGATTCAAAAAACACGCCAGAACTGGAAATGTCTCCTGGTCAATGTCCTATTTCCTTAAGCACAAAGGGACCAGCTTTGCCTTTGTCTATTCCCAGATCCGACCTTCAAATGGAAGCCATCTGCTCCATTTACTTCTAAGAATTGGGCCAAGGGGACTTTAAACCAAGAAACCATTTCACCAAATGTCAGTCTAAGTGTCTGAAATCTGGTTGAAACCTAAAAGCTCAGAATGTGATATGTTTCAGAAGGCTGCTGCTTTTTCTGAAATTTTACCAAGTGTAATGCAACATTTGAATTAAATTTTAAAGTAAATACTTAAAATGTATGTTTACTTTTTGTTTCTGATTAGAAAATTATTTTATACTCATTGTAAAAATTTAAAATATAAAAAACAAAGATAAAATAAAAATCATTCATGATCAAGCAAACAAATAAAACCACCATTATCATATAGAGGTCCATCTTCTTTTAAATATTGTTTCCTGTAGAATCATAGCATAATATTACATATATTGTTGTGTATATATTGCTCTTTCTTATATATTTTCTATGCTATTTAATAATGTGTTAAGATATTAGCCTACCATAAAGGACTGCTTTAATAAATTAATAAAAATATACATGTTTCCAATTTTAAATAGAATATTTTAGAGGATAATTTCTTCATATGGCTCTGTGCACAAATTTGCTTGCCATATTAATTTTTTTCTGGGATCATTATCATTATGACAAAGATCAAAGAAAACTTAAAATCCTTACACATTTTGCTATATTGGTTTCTAGAAAGTTGGCTGTCTCTCATAGCAGTGGATGAGAAGCACTATCTTACCGTACCCTATTAGTAGAAGAAATATCCCAGGAGGATGTCTGGAAAATATTCAAGTATTTGTCATTTTTACAATTTTCACTAATGATCTTTATATCTTTAGCTTCTTTCACCATCTCCACCATCTCTTCCTCCTCCTCCTCCTCCTCCTCCTCTCCTCCTCCTCCTCCTCCCCTCCTCCTCCTCTCCTCCCCTCGTCCTCTTCCTCCTCCTCCTCCTCCTCCTCCCCCTCCTCCTCCTTGTCTTTCACCTCCTTTCCTCAAAGGAAAAGTCCTGTGACACACCGCCCCAGCCTGGACTGCCTCACTGAAGGGGCTCTGTCCAGATCTACCCTCCTCTACTCCTTGCCTGGCATTTCAGTGCTTTCCAGAAGGGAACAGCACATGTCGATGCCTGGTGATACTGTCAATCTGATTATATCTAAGCCATATACAGAAGAAGTCCTCAACATTGTGCCTTTTTAGTTTTTAGTTATTGCAGGTTTTCTAATGTTTTTCTTAACTTTTTTATTTTTACCTAACACACAGTAACTGTACTTATTTACAGGGGACAGGGTAATATTTCAACACATGTATACAAAAGTATTGACCAAGTCAGGGTAATTAGTATTTCCATTTCCTTATGATCTCTTTATGTTTGGAGCCTTGGAGCCCTGCTCTCCCAGTTCTTCATGAGCTGTACAACAAATTACTGTGAGTTACCTGGAGTGCCAGAACGTATTCCTTCCATCTAACTGTATTTTGGTACCTCTCACTGTACCTCCCTGTGTCTCTCTTCCTCCTCACCCTTCCTAACCTCTCGAATCACTAATCTACACTCATATTTACTTGTTTTTGGCACCACATATAAGTAAGAATATGCAGCATTTGTATTTCTGTTCCTGGCCTATTTCACTTGACATAATTGTGCTCCTTCTTCATCCTTCTTTTAGAAATGACAGCATTTCCTTCTATTTTAATAATCATCTCGTGTGTGTGTGTGTGTGTGTGTGTGTGTGTGTGCACCAAGTTCTCCTTATCCACTTGAGTGCCTACATTCCTGCTGGATCTTGATATTATAAACAGTGCAACAACCATCATGAGAGGGCAGATGTCTCTTCAACATCCTGATCCCCTTTCCTCTGGGTCCATGCCCAGTAGTGGGATTCCTGGCTCACAGGGTAGTTCTATCTGTAGTTCTGTGAGGAACCTCCACCCTGTTTCCATTATGGTCAGACTCATTTACAGTCCCAACAACAGTGTGTAAGGAGTCCTTTCTCCTCCATGTCCTCACTGATATTTGTTAGTTTTTGTTTTTTTGTTTGTTTGTTTTCTGTTTCATAATAGCCGTTCTAACTCCTTCTAAGTTTAAAAATTATTCATTTATGACTCTCAGTATTTTTATGATTTTGGTTATATTTTCTTCCACTTTTAAGCCTTTAATGTTCTGTGTTTTGTTTTGAGTGATCAATAGTTTTCCTTTTCAGATTCAAATACAGCTTTTCCTGAAGCCTCTCACTCAGCCCCTTTTCCTTTCTCCCAGAACCCTCCTTCTCACAGATCCCATCTCCTCCAACAAATATTATAACCCAGTTTTATTCCCATTTGTCCACAATGGGTAAAGCCTCACAATGTGGAAAGTGATGTTGGATGCATAAGCTGACAACTACTTACAATGTGCTTTCTTTTATATAAAGATTTTAAAAGAAATTAAAGGAAAATAATAGTCTTCCAAGATCCAAAACAAGTTGAATGATAGAAAAACAGTTTAGATCTGAGAACCTTGTTTAAACTCTCCAAATTTAAGAACCTTAATCATGTTCCTTTAGACATTTAACTCAATTTGATGCCTTTCAAAGGATCAATACTTTGCCACGAAATGTAAAAGAATCCAAAATAGATTTCCAATTTTATTGGGCTCTCAATTCCACATTTATTTCACTCATTTTTTTAAACCTAATGTGAAATCTTATGCTGCAAAGTAGTTGGCATTTAAGGCCTCTTTTCCTCCAGTTGTTTGCAAGTTGTTAGGTCATTGACTTTTTTTTTTTTTTTTGGTACTGAAGATTGAACTCAGTGGCACTCAACCAGTGAGCCACATCCCTGGCCCTATATTTTGTATTTTATTTAGAGACAGGTTCTCACTGAATTGCTCAGTGCCTCACTGTTGCTGACACTGTCTTTGAACTCCGGAAACTCCTGCCTCAGCCTCTGGAGCCTCTGGGATTACAGGCGCATACCACAGTGCCTGGTGGTCATAGATTACTGAAAAGGACCTCCTCATAGGAACTTAGTCATAAGCTCATAGCATTGCAAAGCATGAGGAGACCTTAATGCTATCTGATGAATCTCGGAAAGTGGAAGCCATGAGAAAGTAGGCAATTTGCAAGATGACTCAGATGACTAAGGTCTTCCAACACTCAAGCCGATTCTATTGCAATGTGTAATTTACTGTTGTTATTATTGAAAATTTCATATGAGATACATCCTAAAGGATAACGAGTGCATTTTATTTCACTTATATTATCATAACCTCACCTTAACTTTTTCCTTTGTAAACAATCCTTCCTTTAAAAAAAGAAACCAGTCATGTTCCTACAAAAAGTAATTGTTTCTAGTTAAGCTACAAGACACAGGTGCAATCTTGATGAGTCAAAAAGCCAGTGTGCTGTGGCCACAATTCTGCTCCTCACAACTACATTTTCTCTTAATCATGTGGTGTGCACCTGCTTCTTAAGGATAAGCTTCCAGGACTTCAAACATTTCTTTGTCTGAACCCACATTTTATTTAGCTTAATGAGCTTTATGCATATGCTAATCTTTCAAACATCATACCTCAAAGAGTTATGATAATATATCTATATCTATATTTAGATATAGATCCCAATGAAAAGGAAAAAAAATCAGAAAACACAGCAAAAGTTCTAATAGTTCAGAAGTGTAGCTTAAAATACAACAGCACAATTGG
This sequence comes from Ictidomys tridecemlineatus, assembly GCF_052094955.1. Lineage (NCBI taxonomy): Eukaryota > Metazoa > Chordata > Mammalia > Rodentia > Sciuridae > Ictidomys > Ictidomys tridecemlineatus. Next base: position 120,859,191 of record NC_135479.1, read on the forward strand.
TTCTCCCGTGAGCAGGGAGAATAGAGACATTCAAAACCAAGAATAGCTTTCCTCTTGGGTTAAGAATTTTTCTTCATATAATGCACAGCTTTTCAGCCTTGGCAGGTTTTCCTGGGACACAAAATGAAACACAATCATTGTATTTCATAATAAAGAATCCCTGTCCCATTTGACTAACCAAGGAAGTGACATCTTAAGCACCAATGGAGAAAAGTTAAGCTGCTGAAGAGGAAGGATTTTGCAAAGACAAACCAAAGCTTGTGATCCGATGCCCATGCCCTCTCATAAAGGAGAATGGGCTATCTAGGTCTTCAGAAAGTTTTCAGGATGAGAGGGGCTTCAGATCCAAGAGGGACTAAAAATAAAATTGACTTTCACTCCTCAAAACAGGGGAGGTACCTGGTTTTGACTGCTCATGGTTTCGGCCATCCAGGAGCATAAGTAGCTCAGTCATGGTCTATGTCACCTCATCTTCCATGAAAAAAAAAACCTGTGGTGAATCTTCTTTAGAGGTTAGAGTCAATTTGTATAATTTGATGAATTAGCTTGGTAGAGTTAAAAATATTTGATGAGTCATTTATTTATCCTCACTTAGAATAAAGCTGTTTGATATAGTATAGGAGACTCTTGAACTAGGGTTAATTTTTTTTTCTTGGACCTTTATTTAGCACTTTGGAACAGATTATTCAGAAGACAAGTTTTGAACCCAAACAAACTGAACCTCCTCTTACTAAATTACATCTTTTATATCATTAAGGAATATTTTAAGAAATTCTATATGTAAGTTAAAACTAGGGCATTCAGGAAGATAAAGGCATTTTCAATTTACCAAGAAGAGACTCATTTCAAGAGGAGCAGAATAGGTTCTGAGTTTCCCTATGGTTAGGAATCTAGCCTCTCCCCGCCCCCCGCCCCCCTGGGATTGAACTCATGGGGGCTTAACCACTGAGCAACATCCCCACCCTTTTATATATTTTATCTTTGAGACAGGGTCTTGCTAAGTTGCTGAGGCTGGCTTTGAACTTGCAATCCTCCTGTCTTAACTTCAGGAGCCACTGGGACTACAGGTGTGTACAGCCATGCCTGGCTGGAGTTTACCCCTTTATAACCCAAATATCACTTACCTCTCTAGTCCTCAGGAGTTTATAAACTGACTAATGTATTTGTTCTTTCAAATATCCTATAAGTTATTTGCAAAAGCATTTTAATTTCAATTTTAAAACATGAAACGAAGGCCAGGAGGTTCTGTGCCTTCTGGAATTAAGGTAAATTGATGGATAGTGACTTTAATTTACAATTGAAACTTAGTGCTTCTACAAGCATTTCAAGTAAAATGAACATAGTTTATCCCATTTATAGTTACTTCTCCAGAGATGTTAATGTGACATCATACTTAGGTATCTCCTTTATTTGATATAAAATTCTTATTGATCAAGGTATGAACATATGTATACCACTCGACATGGCAACTTGCAAACATTAGAGGCTCATGAGACTTGGTAAGTTGGACTGCACCTTTAACAGATATTCGTGTAATTATTTGCTAAATATATATTTTATGTTCCTGTCACTATTTGCAAATGATATTTCTTTCTCCATGCAAATGATTTTAAAAGGTAACACAAAGATTATCCAGCTCTCCTTTTTTAGTGCATCTCATAGGATTAACTGTCTTTTGACATTTTAGTACCAAATCCTCATTTTCTCCCACATGAAAATTGTGCTTCCTATTATGTAACTTTCTGCCCTTGGTCAAGAATGGAATAACTTAACCCACGGTATTTAGTAATAGTTTAAATTTTGATTTTTATCTGCTATAGTCTTATCTTTGTTCATTTGGGGTACTATAGAATATACCATAGACTGAGTATCTTAAATAATAGAAATTTATTTCTTGGAGTTCTAGAGGTAGAGAAGTCAAGATGAAGATGTTAGCAGATACCATATCTGGTGAAGCCTCTCCTTCTGCTATGCAGAAGACTGCCTTATTTTTGTATCCTCACTTGGCAGAGAGGAAAGAGAGAAGGAGGGAGGGAGGGAGAGAACTCATTTTTTTTAAAATGGTCCTATCTCATTCATAAAGATGCTACCCTCATGGTCTAATCTATTCCCAAAGGCCTAACTTCTAATGTCATCTCACATTGGTTTGCACAGAATTTAAATATAATGACTTTGGGAGGACCCAAACATACAATCCATAACAAATTTATTAATAGTGTATTTTTGACATTTAAAATTCTTCATCAAATAATAAGATACATATAATTCAGGGGTTTTGATATACAGTCGTGTATGGCTTAACAAGGGAACATGTGCTGAGAATGTATCACCAGGTAATTTTGTGATTGAGTGACACCAGACAGGAGACTTAAACAGTACTAGATTATCAAGCCTTCTGCTCACCTAGCACAAGTAATTGCATGTACTATTATATGGCTGGTAGTGCAATAGATTTGTTTTCACCAGCATCAACACAAATGTGAGGAATGTGTTGTGCTACATTAGGATAGTAGGTATTGCTGTTCTTAACACTTATTGCCTACAAAAGGTAGGTATTGCTGCTCTTAACACTGATTGGCCTTAGAAAATTTTTGACTCCATTTTAATCTACTGTTGATCTAAATGTTGTTGTGGCACATGGTTGTACTTGTCATTCAAAATTAAAATTCATAGAATTTTCACCAAAATTCTGTTTTTATAAAAACCCTCTAGCCAGGAAGTCCTGTTCTAGAAAATGTAAGAATGCATATGTTGGCCCCAAATGTGGCAAATGTTAACATTTTTTCCCATGTGTAAAGTAGGAAAAAAAACTGTTAAATAATATTTCTGATTTTATAAGCCACTTCCTCTCTCCCACTCCCAGGATTGATAGATGAAAATTAGCCCAGCTGGCCAAAGTGGTCATCATGCATGACTACCAGGTTAGGTGACCTTTGCTATCAGAAATTAGCCACCACAAATCCCGGGCTTCCTGCCATTATGACTGCTTCCAAAACATATTCTCTAATCTCTCTTATACATAGTTTGGTGACAGGGATTATGAAAAATAGGATGGGTATAATAATCAAATGAGTAGTCATAAGTGTTCATAAATGAAGGCCCCAATTTCTGGCATGCATCTGGAACTAGCTTATCTTTAGTGGTCCCTTCAACTTATCCCTTGTTTCATAGCCCATTTTCAAAATGTAATCAGTACAGCCAAATTTGGTGATTCTAAATTGAAATGTGAAAGAGCATTTTGATAAAAGTTACAGGGTTGGCAAAAAATCAAATGAAACCATGGTGATACAAAAATAGCAATATGAAAACATAAAGCTTTGGGCTATTTTCAGTTTCAGAGAGCTCAATTTAGTTCAACCAAAGCAGAATAGAATGTTAAATAATGATAAAGACAGAGAAACCACAAATAACATTTGGAAAAATTCTATTGTACCACTCAAAGGTATTTTTTCCATCCTTCTCAAGAATATTAAAATCTTAGCTTAAGAAGGTTAAAAGAAAAATAAATTATTCCATGGTCTGTGTTAAAACATGGTAAGGAAGAATTTTTCCAGGGCCTTCAAGATAGACCTAAGGACTATTGTAATTGGGTCTTGCAGTGGAGGAGAGAGACTCGGGCTCAACTTCTGATGCCACATGAGCAAGTAGGAATTTATAGTCAAGAAGCAGGATGGGCTAGGAGGATGGAAAACTGGCTGGGAAAAAATGCCAGGGAAAAGAAGGGGATTCTGGCTGAATCGGCTAACAGGATTCTTGCTGAAGACAGAGCAGGGAGATCAGATATCACCTAAAGGCTGAGAGAATGAGGGACCTGTTATATCAAAGATGATCAGACATGAAGGATAGGGAATCTGGCTAAACTGATTTAGAAGGGACCACTAAAACTGAACTCTACAAGGCAATAAGATGGTTCTGAGAGGTTTAGAAACCAAAGGAAAAATTTTGCCAAGAAAAGAATATCTGTAGGTAGTAGCATCTGTCACCTTCAGTGCTATGGACATTTGGCCTACATAAATTTTTGCTGTGGTGCTATCATGCTCATGGTCAGATGTTTAGGAGTATCCCTGCTTTCTAGCAACTAGATGTTACAGCATTCCCCACTGTTATAGTTGTAAAAGACAAAAAATGTCTCCAGGCACTGCCAAATATCTCCTGAAAGAGAAAAATCTCCTCCTGTTGAAAGCCCTTAGCCAAAGATAAAGATGGAATTATGAACAAAAATAAAAACAGAGTTAAAAAATTGAAATTTTGAATAATAGAAACATGATATATGAAAAGTTTATTAATTTTTTCAAGTTTTAATTGATTGCATACCATATACCATGTATTCAGCAATTCTTGCTCACTCTGACATTAAATGGTTTTAGGAAAGACGATTGGACCTTCTTATGGAGTCCTTGAATAAACCCCTGCCAAAAGCAAAAATAGAAACAAAGCACTGCTTTAGGCAGAATGTGGTTTTGAAAGATTATTGAAGGTTTTCCTTGCTCTAGGAGAAGGACCTTGGGAAAGCAATAGGTTCAGTTCCAGCTGTGTTACCACAACTACCAGCAGTTACAGCCTTTGGTGAGTCACTTGACAATCAAGTCTCATTTTCCTCTATGATTTATAAAAAATTGTCACACAAGGTATTGGAAATTAGATGATATTTGCATAATACCTAGCAAAAGGTAGGTATTGCTGCTCTTATCACTATTATTCTTCTTTTCTCCACAACTATGACTTTTGTGAATTGGGATCAGAGGATCTGTGAATTACTTTGTATATTCAGTTTGAACTTACGAAGAATGTTGGCAAATTCTATTTATTGCAGTGTGTAATTTGTTAAGTTTCAGTTCTATAAACAATACTCAATTATGTTCCTTTACAATTAAGAGTTAAAGATTGTCTCAATGTGAAAATTTGAAAACACTATTATTTTTTGCCCATTGAGAGCTAAGAATTTTTCAGTATTCTAATATAAGCTTACTCTCTTTTAATTATTCAGTTTCTGTTCTTAATCAAGAGCCCACCTATAATTCCATTTTGTCATCTCTTGATAGAATCTCTTCTTAGTTGCTTTGCCATGGAGGGAACGGTCCTCTCTTATCATCAATTTGTCCTAGCATCTTTATACTAGATTAATTTGTGCTTACAAATTAAAAAGCAAGCCGGGTGTGATGGCACCTGCCTATAATCCTAGCCACTCAGGACACTGAGGCAGGAGGATTACAAGTTCGAAGCCACCCCCTGCAACCTAGGGAGATCCTGTCTGAAAATTTTTAAAATGGCTGGAAATGTGGCTCAGGAGTTAAGAGCCACTGGGTTCAGAGAAGAAGAAGAAGAAGAAGGAGAAGGAGAAGGAGAAGGAGAGGGAGGGGGAGGGGGAGGGGGAGGGGGAGGGCACATTATAATGGGCACCCCAAGGCACATTATTATGAAAAGGAGGGAAGGAAGGAAGGAAGGAAGGAAGGAAGGAAGGAAGGAAGGAAGGAAGGAAGGAAGGAAGGAAGGAAGGAAGGAAGGAAAGAAGGAAGGAAGGAAGAAACGAACGAACGAGGCAGGCATGTTCAGAGGGATAATTAAAAGTAAGATAAATGGGGAAGGTGGAGGAAGATGGCAGAATAGAAAGGTCACTCCCCTGGCAGCTCTGTGGTATGAAACCAAGAAAAGCAGACAGACGCTTTTCAGCAAGGTGGGTAAATGAACCAAAATTAGAGGGGACTTTACTAGAATTTAATACTGGACACTCAAACCAGATAAGGAACTCAGGAGATTGAATCTAATAATATAAGGAAGAAATCCCCAGTGTCACAGCCACAGTAGCAGCTGGAGGCACAACTAGAATAGTCCCCCCATAAATGCAGTAAATCAATAAGGGAATTAAAGGAACCTCCATTCTTGGGAATACTGAGGCATGTGGAGGTACAGAGATTTGAGAGATTCGAGTCACTGCCGGACCAAAACAGTAAGGGGCCCTTCACAACATCCTTGTATGGGAAAGAAGCCTCTATCTCTTTTGATGGCATTTGGTGGACAGTGGAAGAACCATTCTGTAGCTGCAATGTGGGGGTGGACAGCTGGGGGAGCCAATTTCTGGCAGACCCAAACCTGGCTTGAAAAACAAGCCTAGCAAACAGAGAGTGTGCCGAAGTGACCAGAAGAAAATCAAGCATGGAGAGAGGTTTATCCAGGGGAACACTAGTCATTGAAATCCAGCTGGCTTCCCCCTCCTCCACCAATCCAGCGGCTTTCAGGAATGACCAGGAGAGAAGTCCCTGACAAGTAATTCAAAAGGGCAGGGCAGGAGAGATTGAGCTTGCAGACTGAATAAGAGACCAAGAATTGTGGGGTCTGCAGGTGACCTATTGGGCTAAGAACTGGCTCTTACACCACATGAATGAAACCTAAAGGAGATTCTTAGGGCACAGTCTTTCACCATGGAGTGGCAAATGCTGGCCTTTGAGGTACACTGATTTAAAATCTCCAGACCAAACTGGCATTCAGTAGAGAGACTGGAGCATATCTAAGCCTAAACCCCACCTCCAGGAGTTTTCTCTCCAGTAGTAACCCTCTCACACTAGCAACCCCACCCCAAGACTGGAACAAGCATCATACTCCAGACAAGCCCACCTAACTGCTGAGAAGGGAAACTAAGAATCTCTTAAACTGCGACAGAATCATTTGTTCAATTTTTCATCAAGATTTTTTTCTTTTTCTTTTTGCTCTCACATGTCTACCATTTTTGAAACCATTTACTTTTCAAGTATCAATTTATTGAGGACTAGGACATCTGATTAGTATATTTCAGTTTTGTTTTGGATTCTTTTTTACTTTTTTTCTTTCTATTTTTAATTTTTTTAAATTTTTACTTTATATATAATTTTCTCTCACTTATCTGTTTCCCTTGATTCTCTTTTTTCCTGCTAATACTCAACCTTTATTATTTCTTCTTTCACTCTTCCTTTAATTTTTTACTTCTGTCTTCTCTCTTCCTTCCTCTTAAACACCATCTCCAACACAATTTCTGTTCTCTTTTTGTCCACCATTTGAAACTGAAAACACTTTCACAAACGTATTGTATTTATTGTAGACATTAACTGAACATATAATTTCTGTTTATTATGAAAAAACTATACAGATCTTAGTAGGAGCCATTTGGTCTAAGGCTGTAATTGGTTTGCCTTGGTTGCTGTAATTAATTATTGGTCTACCCCTTAACAGTGAGGTTCAGGAAACTTTCAGGGACACTATAAGTCTACAGGGTAGAAAATGTAATGCCTCAGAAACACACTGCTAGGTTGGTAGACATAGAAACAACATGAAAAAACAAGGTAACAAATAGCCCCAAACAAAACAAGATGCTCCAATAATGGAATCCATTGGCACCACAGTAGAAGAAATGTCAGAGAAGGAGTTTAGAATGGACCTAGTTAAACTGATCTGAGATATAAAGGATTAAGTAAGGAGTGAAATCAGAGACAAAATTCAGGAGATGAAAGATCAGTTCAATAAAAAGATGGAGATTCCGGAAAAAAAAAAATAACAGAAGTCCTTTAAATGAAGGAATCAATAAACCAAATTAAAAGTTCAATGGAAAGTATGCCAACAGATCATACCACTCTGCAATAAGTTTCAGGCAATAAAGAAAAAACATAAATCTTGAAAACAATATTGATCATGGAGAAATATTAAGAGACTATGACGAGAACCTCCAAGACATGTAGGGTAACATGAAAAGACCAAATTTAAGATTCACAAGGATAGATGAAGGCTTGGAGATACCAACCAAAGGAATGCACAATCTTTTCAATAACATAATATCAGAAAATTTCCCAAGCCTAAAAAAAAGAACATCAAATACAGGAGGCTTATAGGAGCCCAAATATACAAAATTACAACACACTCACACCAAGGCACATTATTATGAAAATGCCAAACATACAAAATAAGGATAGAATTTTAAAGGCTGCCAGAGGAAACCAGAGCAGGCAAAATTTAGAGGAAAACCAATTTGGATCTCAGCTGATTTCTCAACCCAGACCCTCAAGGCCAGGAAGTCTTGGAATAATACATACCAAGCTATAAAACAAAATGAATGCCTGTCAAGAAAAATATACCCAGAAAATTTTTTTTCATTATAATTGATTTTATTATATTTTGGTATCTTTATACTGTAATTATTTCTTTTTTTTATTAGTTGTTCAAAACATTACAAAGCTCTTGACATATCATATTTCATACATTTGATTCAAATGGATTATGAACTCCCATTTTTTACCCCATATACATATTGCAGATTCACATCGGTTACACATCCACTTTTTTACATACTGCCATACTAGTGTATGTTGTATTCTGCTGCCCTTCCTATCCTCTACTATCCCCCCTCCCCTCCCCTCCCCTCCCATCTTCTCTCTCTACCCCATCTACTGTAATTAACTTCTCTCTCTTTTTTTCCCCTTTCCCCTCACTTCCTCTTATATGTAATTTTTGTATAACAATGAGGGTCTCCTTCCTTTACCATGCAATTTCTCTTCTCTATCTCTTTACCTCCCCCCCTCTCGTCCCTGTTTTATGGTGATCTTCTTCTCATGCTTTTCCTCCCTATTCTGTTCTTAGTTGCTCTCCTTATATCAAAGATGACATTTGGTATTTGTTTTTTAGGGATTGGCTAGCTTCACTATGCATAATCTGCTCTAATGCCATCCATTTCCCTGCAAATTCCATGATTTTGTCAATTTTTATCACGGAGTAATACTCCATTGTGTATAAATGCCACATTTATTTTATCCATTCATCTATTGAAGGGCATCTAGGTTGGTTCCACAGTCTAGCTATTGTGAATTGTGCTACTATGAACATCGATGTGGCAGTATCCCTGTAGTATGCTCTTTTAAGGTCTTCAGGGAATAGTCCGAGAAGGGCAATAGCTGGGTCAAATGATGGTTCCATTTTCAGCTTTCCCAGGAATCTCCATACTGCTTTCCAAATTGGCCGCACCAATTTGCAGTCCCACCAGCAATGTACAAGAGTACCCTTTTCCCCACATCCTCGCCAGCACTTGTTGTTGTTTGACTTCATAATGGCTGCCAATCTTACTGGAGTGAGATGGTAACTTAGGGTGGTTTTGATTTGCATTTCTCTGACTGCTAGAGATGGTGAGCATTTTTTCATGTACTTGTTGATTGACTGTATGCCCTCCTCTGAGAAGTGTCTTTATCTATTTCTACAAGAAATGTCCTTGGGATTTTGATTGGCATTGCATTAAACCTATAGAGTACTTTTGGTAATATCGCCATTTTGATGATGTCAGTTCTGCCTATCTATGAACAGGGTATATTTTTCCATCTTCTAAGATCTTCTTCTATTTCTCTCTTTAGGGTTCTGTAGTTTTTATTGTATAAATCTTTCACCTCTTTTGTTAGGTTGATTCCCAAGTATTTTTTTTTGAGGATATTGTGAATGGAGTGTTTTTCCTCATTTCTATTTCAGAAGTTTAGTAGCTGATATACAGGAATGCCTTTGATTTATGCGTGTTGATTTCATATCCTGCCACTTTGCTGAATTCATTTATTAGTTCTAGTAGTTTCTTTGTAGACCCTTTTGGGTCTTCTAGGTATAGGATCATATCATCTGCAAATAGTGATAATTTAAGTTCTTCTTTTTCCTATTTTTATGCCTTTAATTTCTTTCGTCTATCTAATTGCTCTGGCCAGTATTTTGAGAACTACATTGAATAGAAGTGGTGATAGAGGGCATCCCTGTCTTGTTCCAGATGTTAGAGGGAATGCCTTCAATTTTTCTCCATTCAGAATGATGCTAGCCTGAGGCTTAGCATAGATAACTTTTACAATGTTAAGGTAAGTTCCTGTTATCCCTAGTTTTTCTAGTGTTTTGAACATAAAAGGATGCTTTACTTTATCGAATGTTTTTCTGTGTCTATCGAGATGATCATATGGTTCTTATCTTTAAGTCTATTGATGTGGTGAATAACATTTATTGATTTCTGTATATTCAACCAAACTTGCATCCCAGGAATGAATCCTACTTGATCATGGTGCATAATTTTTTTGATGTGTTTTTGTATGCAATTCGCCAGAGTTTTATTGAGGACTTTTGCATCTAGGTTCATTAGAGATATTGGTCTGTAATTTTCTTTCTTTGAGGTGTCTTTGGTTTCGGAATCAGGGTGATGTTGGCCTCATAGAATGAATTTGGAAGAGCTCCCTCTTTTTCTATTTCCTGAAATAACTTGAAAAGTATTGGTATTAATTCTTCTTTAAAGGTTTTGTAAAACTCTGCTGAATACCCATCCGGTCCTGGGCTTTTCTTAGTTGGTAATCTTTTGATTGCTTCTTCTATTTCATCCATTGATATTGGTCTGTTCAAATTGTGCGTATCCTCCTGACTCAGTCTGGGCAAATCATATGACTTAAGAAATTTATCGATGTCTTCACTATCTTCTATTTTATTGGAATATAGGGTTTCAAAATAATTTCTAATTGTCTTCTGTATTTCTTTAGCATCTGTTGTGATATTACCTTTTTAATCCTGTATGTTAGTAATTTGAGTTCTCTCTCTTCTTCTCTTTGTTAGTATGGCTAAGGGTCTGTCGATCTTATTTATTTTTTCGAAGAACCAACGTTTAGTTTTGTCAATTTTTTCAATAGTTTCTTTTGTTTCAATTTCGTTGATTTCCACTCTGATTTTAATTATTTCTTGCCTTCTGCTACACTTGCTGTTGTTTTGCTCTTGGGATTTGAGATGAAGTGTGAGCTCGTTTATTTGTTTGTTTGTTTTCTTTTTTTGAGGAATGTCCTCCAGGCGATGAATTTCCCTCTTAAAACTGCTCTCATTGTGTTCCATAGATTCCAATATGTTGTGTCTGTATTTTCATTTATCTCTAAGAATTTTTTGATTTCCTCCTTTATGTCTTCTGTAACCCATTGATCATTCAGTAACATATTATTCATTTTCCATGTGATGTAGGATTTTTACTTCCTTCTTTTACCATTGATTTCCAGTTTCATTCCATTATCATCAGATAAAATGCATGGTATTATCTCCACCCCTTTATATTCACTGAGGGTTGCCCTATGGCATAATATATGGTCTATTTTTGAGAAGGATCCATGTGCTGCTGAGAAAAAAGTATATCCACTTGATGATGGTTAATATATTCTATATATGTCAGATAAGTCTAGGTTATTGATTGTGTTATTGAGTTCTATAGTTTCTTTATTCAACTTTTGTTTGGAGGATCTGTCCAATGGTGAGAGAGGTGTGTTGAAGTCACCCATAATTATTGTGTTGTGGTCTATTTGATTCTTGAACTTGAGGAGAGTTTGTTTTATGAACGTCGCAGCACCATTATTTGGTGTATAAATATTGATAATTGTTATGTCTTGTTGTTGAATGGTTCCTTTTAACAGTATATAATGTCCTTCCTTATCCCTTTTGATTAACTTAGTCTTGAAGTCAATTTTATTTGACATGAGGATGGCCACCCCTGCTTGCTTGCGAGGACCCTGTGCATGGTATGTTTTTTCCCAACCTTTCACCTTCAGCCTGTACATGTCTTTTCCAATCAGATGTGTCTCCTGGAGGCAGCATATTGTTGGATTTGATTTTTTAATCCATGTTACCAGCCTATGTCGCTCTATTGGTGAGTTTATGCCATTAACGTTTAGAGTTACTATTGATATATGGTTTGTACTTCCAGCCATGTTTGATTATTTATAGTTTTTTAAATTTTAATTTGGTTTGTTTCTCCATAATTAGCTTCCCCCCCTGCCCTCTCGCTTTACTGAGGTACTTCCCACTGTTGGTTTTGGTTATTGTTTTTCATTTCTTCCTCGTGTAGTGTTTTGCTCAAGATTCTTTGCAATGCTGGTTTTCTGGCTGCAAATTCTTTTAACTTTTGTTTATCATGAAAGATTTTTATTTCATTGTCGTACCTGAAGCTTAATTTTGCTGGATACAAAATTCATGGTTGGCATCCATTGTCTTTCAGTGTTTGAAATACATTGTTCCAGGATCTTCTCGCTTTCAGTGTCTGTGATGAAAAATCCGTTGTTAACCTTATTGGTTTATCCCTGAATGTAATCTGCCTCCTTTCTCTTGTAGCTTTTAATATTTTCTCTTTGTTCTGTATATTGGATATCTTCAAAACAATGTTTCTTGGTGTTGGTCTACTATGATTTTGTATGCTTGGTGTCCTGTATGCATCTACAATTTGTACATCCATTTCCTTTTTTATATCTGGAAAGTTTTCTATAATTATTTCATTCAACAGGTTGCTAATTCCCTTGGTTTGAACCTCTATACCTTCCTCTATCCTGATGACTCTTAAGTTTGGTTTTTTTATGTTATCCCATATCTCTTGGATGTTTTTCCTTGTGATTTTTTACGAGCCTTTCTGAGTTGACTAGACTCTTTTCAAGATGATATATTTTGTCTTCATTATCTGACGTTCTGGCTTCTACTTGCCACTCTGTTAGTGATACTCTCATTTGAGTTTTTAATTTGGTTTATATTTTCCTTCATTTCTAGAATTATTGATTGATTTTTTAAATAATATCTATCTCCTGATAAAGATGCTAATTTGCTTCTTTTATCTATTTATGTAATTCATTCAATGTGTCTTTCATTTTTTGAATTTGCTGTCTCATGTCCTCTTTAACATTCCATTCCATCTGTCTAAGTTATTCCTTGAGTTCTTTATTTGACCATTTTTCTGATGCCTCTAGGTCCTCCTGTATATTTAGGCTGTTCTGCATTGTTTGTACTCCTTTTCTTCCTTGATTTTCATGATGCTCATGTTACTTCTTGTTCTGTTTGACCGCTGAGTTACTGTTTACTCTTACAAATTTATTTGGTTTTGTGTGTCTCTGGAGTCTCTCTTTTGTGATGGGAGACTATGACTAGAGATGATGAGTTTTATTGCACTTTAATGCAGATTCACTTGTTTCCTAAACTGTGTACGGATTCTGATGGCATATAGTGGTCTGCGATTTGGTCTTGGGACTTACAGTTAGGTCGAATGATGTGATGGTATTGAGGTTGGTATCTCTTGGCATCCTTGGAAGGGATATTAACAAGAGAATGGTCTGGAGTATTTGGGGGTAGCTAGGGACTTGGTAGCACTATATAACGCCTTGGAACACTTACCTATACATATTTAGTAAATTACACATAAACAGCATCATGATGCTTGGGAGGAAAGGTATTAGAAGGGAAGGGAAGAAGAAACTAAATAGAACGAGAGTAAACAGGTAGAATTTAAGGAAATGGGAATAAGGAAATTGAAAAGACAAAAGAAAAAAATAGAAAAGAAAAAAAAGAAAAAATTTTAAAAATAATCAAAAAACATAAAATTAAAAAATAATAAAAAAATAAAAAATAAAAATAAAAGTAAAAAACAATTTTAAAAAAATCTAATAATAAAAAAAAATTTTAAATGCAGTCTTAGAGTTCAATTAACTTCTCTTCCAGTAGGTGGAGCTGTGCCCACCGGGCCAAGCTTCTCCTCTCAATAGGCGGGAACCAATCACTGTGCAGCAGCTCCTCCTCCCCGACTGGGCGGGTCTTCAATCCTGAGTGCCTAGGGCCTTCTCTTGTGTCTAGACACTTCCCCACTTTTCTTCCAGCCAGGCCCCGCTCATCAGTGATGCTCACCACAATACTGGCTACACACCAGGTCTGCTGCTCCTGGGAGCCCTGTTTTCATGAATGACTGGGCACACTCTCCCTGTTTGCCAGTCCCTCAGACCCTAAGGTTGTGCAGCTTGGGGCTGAGAACCTTCAGCATATTTTGCTTCCCCTCCGGTAGCCACGCGCCCAGGAGCTGGTGCAAGAAACCTCAGTTGTCAGCACTGGTGGGAGCAGTAGCCGGGGGCCCCACGCTGCTGGTCCCACGCCGCTGTTCCCTCAGTCTGACTCTCTCGCTCACGGGAGAGCTTGGAGTGGCCCTTGAAGTTTCCTGGCTGTGTGGAGGGGGGTGTTAGGAGGTTACACACCTGCCGCCGCTGGTTTCAATGAAGTTATCTCCTCCTCCACATTCTGGTGACATCAGTTCTCTGCCATGGTGATATCCCATGCAAATGGCGACAGTTCGTTCCCTTTGCCAGGTGACCGATGCATAACTAGAAAGCTTGGACGATAGAACATTCTCTCAAAATATTCTATGAAGAGGAAATGAAAATAAGCAATGAGAGGAACTACACTAAAGAAATAACCAACCAAAGGAGAAACTAATTAAAATTAAAAACCAGAAATAAGTCAAAGTGAACTGGGAGTACAAATCAAATCTCAATAATAACTTTGAACATAACTGACCTAAACTCGTCAATCAAAAAACATAGACTGGTAAATTGAATAAAAAAATAAGACCCAACAATATGCTGTCTCCAAGAGACACATGTCATAGGCACTAATACATCTATAGATTAAAGGACAAAGGATGGGAAAAAATATATCACTCACATGGATCATGTAAAGAAACAGGGGTTTCTACTCTCATATCAGATAACGTGGACTTGAAGCCAAAGTTAATCGGAAGGGACAAAGAAGGACATTTCATACTGATTTAAAAAATTATACATCAAAATGACATAACAATCATAAATATTTATGTCCCAAACAATGGAGCATCTAAATACATCAAATAAACCCTTCTCAATTTCAAGAATAAAATGGACCACAACACAATAATAATGGGTGACTTTAACACACCTCTCTTACCACTGAGTAGATCCAAATGAAAACTAAACAAAGAAACTATATAACTAACTGATACAATCAATAGTTTAGACTTAAGGGAAATATATAGAGTATTTCATCCATCAATGATCAAATAAACTTTCTTCACAGCAGTACACAGATCCTTCTCTAAAATAACCCATATATTATGCCACAAAGCAACTCTTAGCAAATACAAAAAAATAGAGAAAATACCTTGAATTTTATCAGATCATAATGGAATGAAATTAGAAATCAATGATAAAATAAAAAATAGAAGCTATTCTATCACCTGGAGACTAAATAATATGCTATTGAATGACAAATGGATAGCAGAAGAAAACAGGGATGAAATAAAAAAATACTTAGAAATAAATGAGAATAGCAACACATATATCAAAATCTCTGGAACACTATGAAGGCAGATCTAAGGGGAAAATTCATTGCATTGAGATCATTCATCAAAAAAAAAATAGAAAATCACCAAATAAATAACCTAACATTACATCTCAAAGCCCTATAAAAAGAGGAACACCAAAAAGCAGTAGAAGGCAGTAAATAATTAAAATCAGAGCTGAAATCAATGAAATAGAAACAATTCAAAAAATTGACAAAACAAAAAGTTGGTTCTTTAAAAAATAAATAAAACTGATAAACCCTTAGCCACACTAACAAAGAGAAAATTCATATTACTAAAATTTGTGATGAAAAAGCAAATATCACAACAGACACTGTTGAAGTACAGACACTATTGAAATATGGAGACCCTATTCTGAAAATTTACAGTTCAATAAAATAGAAAATCTTGAAGACATCAAAAAATTTTAGAGACATGACTTACACAAACTGAATCAGGAGGACATACACAATTTAAACACATCAATTTCAAGCAATGAAATAGTAGATGCCATAAAAAGCCTACCAATCAAGAAAAACCAAGGACTATATGGATTTTCAACCAAATTCTATAAGACCTTCAAAAAAATTAACACCAATATTCCTCAAATTATTTCATAAAATAGAAAATGGTGGAATCCTTCCACACTCATTCTATGAAGCTAGTATCACCCTGATATCAAACCAGACAAAGATATGTTAAGGAAAGAAAACTTCAAATCAATATCCCTGATGAACATAGATGCAAAAATTCTCAATAAAATTTTGAAAAATGGCATACAAAAACATATTAAAAAGATACTGCACCATGATCAAGTGGGGTTCATCCCAGGGATGCAAGGTTGAGTCAACATATGGAAATCAATAAATGTAATTCATCACTTCAATAGACTTACAGTAGAGAATCATATGATCATCTCAATAGATGCAGAAAAAACATTTGACAAAAAATAGCACCTCTTCATGTTCAAAACATTAGAAAAACTAAGGGTAATAGGAACATACCTCAACATTATAAAACCTATATATGCTAGACCCCAGGCCAGCATCATCTAAATGGAGAAAAATTGAAAGTGTTCCCTATAAAAACTGGAACAAGACAAAGATGTCCTCTTTCACCACTTTTATTCAACATTGTTCTTGAAACTCTAGCCAGAGCAATTATGCAGACAAAAGAAATTAAAGGGATACAAATAGGAAAAAGAAGAACTCAAACTATTCCTTTTGCCAACAACATGACTGTATATTTAAAATACCCACAACATTCCACCAGGAAACTTCTAGAACTCATAAATAAATTCAGCATAGTACCAGGGTATAAAATTAACACCCTTAAATCAAATGTGTTCCTATACATGAATGAATCTACTGAAAGAGAAATTAAGAAAATCATCTTATTTGCATAGCCTCAAAAAATATTTGGGAATTAATCTAACAAAAGAGGAGAAAGATTTCTGCAATAAAAACTATAGAACATTAAAGAAAGAAATGGAAGAAGCCCTTAGAAGATGCAAAGATCTCCCATGCTCTTGGATAAAAAGAATTAACATTATCAAAATGGCCATACTACCAAAGCATTATACAGATTTACTGCAATTTCTATCAAATTTCTGATGACATTCTTCATAGAAACAGAAAAGGTAGTCATGAAATTCATTTGGAAAAATAAGAGACAAGAACAACCAAAGTAATACTCATCAAGAAAAGAGAAGCAGGAGGTATCACAAAACCAGACTTTAAATTATACTACAGAGTTATAGAAACAAAAATGGCATGGTATTGGCACCAAAACAGACATGAAGACCAATGGAACAGAACAGAAGACACAGAGACAATCTCAAATAAATACAATTATCTCATACTAGAAAAAGGTGCCGCAAACATCACTAGAGAAAAGCTAGTAGCCTCTTCAACAAATGGTGCTGGGCAAACTGGAAATTCACAGTTAGCAAAATGAAATTAACTCCCATCTCTCACCCTACACAAAACTCATCTCAAAGTGGATCAAGGACCTATGCATTACACCAGTGACCCTGCACCTAATAAAAGAAATAGTAGGCCCACATCTACATCATTTTGGCTTAGAAACTGACTTGCCTAACAAGACTCCTAAAGTGCCAGAAGTAAAATCAAGAATCAATGAATGGGATGGAATCAAACTAAAAAGCTTCTTCACAGCAAAGGAAACAATCAAGAGTGTAAAGAAAGAGCCTACAGAATGGAAGAAAATCTTTGCCACCTGCACCTCTGTTTGGAACATTAATCACCAGGATATATAAAAAATTAAAAAGAAAAAAAAATACTCCCCAAACCACAAATAAACCAATCAATAAATGGGCAAAGAAATTAAACAGACACTTCCCCAGAAGACATACAATCAGTCAACAAATATATGAAAAAGTGTTCAACATCTCTAGTAAATTGAGAAATGCAAATTGAAAGTACACTGAGATTTCATCTCACTTCAGCCAGAATGGCACTTATCAAGAATACAATCAACAATATTGTCAAGGATGTGGGGGAAAAGGTAATCTCATATTGCTGGTGAGACTAAAATTTGGTGCAATCACTATGGAAAGCAGAATGGAGATTCCTCAGAAAACTTTGAATGGAACCACCGTTTGACCCAGTTATCCCACTCCTTGGTTTATACACAAACGACTTAAAATCAGCATACTACCGTGTGCAGCTACATCAATATTTATAGTTGCTCAATTCACTATACCTAAACTATGGAACCAGCCTAGGTACCCTTCAACAGAATAATGGATAAAGAAAATGTGGCATCTATATAATTAAATATTACTCAGCCTTTAAGAAGAATGAAATTATGGCATTTGCTGGTAAATGAATGGAACTAGAGACTATTATGCTAAGTGAAATAAGCCAATCCCAAAAACCTAAATGCTAAATGTTTTCTCTGATATGTGGATGCTAACACACAGTAAGGATAGGTGTAAGGAAGAACAGAAGTACTTTGGATTAGACAAAGGGGAATGAATGGAGGGGAGGGGCAATGGGAATGGGAAAGATAGTTGAATGAATCAGACATTGCTATCCTGTGTGCATATATTACATGACCAATGTAATTTTATATCATGTACAACCAGAAGAATGAGAAGTTACACTCCTTTTATGTATAATATGTCAAAATACATTCTACTATCATGTTTAACTAATAAGAACAAATTTTAAAAATTTCAAAAATAAAATAAGCAAAAGGATTAAATTTAAACTATAATATTCTATCCTAGAGATATCTCACTACTGATACACCAATAGATACATGGAGGAAATGTATTCATACTGAAAAATTGGGCAGGATTTGTAACTCATAATTTCTATTTATAGAGGATTGCTATGGGACCACACAAAAGTTCTCTCATCCTCATATGATTGACCATGAAGTCTTACTGGAAGAGGTGAGTCCTGAGGATGAGAAAGAGCCAGGTAGTCAAAAGAACAGGGATACTGGGATGAGATGGCTAAGCAAAGAAAGGTAATAGCAAGTGGGAAAAGCTAGAATGCAAAGGCAGGTCTTGGAAGTTTGGTACCCAGGAATAGGTAGTAAGGGACTTTACTACATGGTGGTGTTGAGGATCATAAGTGGCAAAGCTGGTGATAAATAAAGGAGAAAGTGTACACAAGATATATGCACCATGCTGCAAGATTTCACCTTTTTCCGAGAGAATTAGGAGATCCATAGTGTAAGTCTAAATAGGAGATTTTTGTGTTATAAAAATATTTATTGTGCAGCATATGCAAGGAATAGATTGGAGAAGAGTTATACTGAATGAGCACAGTGTCAAGAGGCTGCTTTTATAATTTGGGAGGGAGTTGATGAGAGCTGCACTCAGATAATGACAATGAAATTAGAGAACAGATGTAAGAGGTATTTAAGAAGTAAAATTAAGGTTGTTTGTTTGTTTGTTTGTTTTTAAATGGGAATTGCTTTGATATGGATGGCAAGAAATAGGTGAGTCAGATCATGCCAGAAAAATTCTGGTTATAATTCTTAAATCAAATTACTTCACAGAATCACCATTTGCAAATACCTAACAAAATGCCAAACCAGATTAGCAAATACTCACATTTTTTTCTCTCTCTCTTTAAACGTACATAAAGTATCTTATATTTGTGAAAAAGTGTGTGTGCATATATATCATATACACTCACATACATGTATTTACATGTATAATACTGCTACAAGGTCACTCTTTCCTTGGCACTGTGGCCCACCATCATTATTCTAGATTAACACGTTCACATATATTTGTGCATCTGTGGTTTGTATACAATCACACATACTTAAAACTAATAGCAACCAAAGGAGGGAAGTGGAACACCTCAATGCCATAAAATTCAAACGGAAATTGGCAAAAGACAGAAACCAAAATTTCTGAGGCAGAACAGGTGCAAATAAAGAAAAGCTACTCTCCTGTCTCTAATCTGTGATACGATTTAATCAGAAAAATAAAGCAAATACATGTAATTATTACTATTCTGCCCAAATGTGGAGAGGTGGCAAACCATTTGAGTATTCTGAAGCATGAAAGAAACAAAGTCTAGAAGAAAAAAATTAAAGATGGCTATTTTGTAGAAGTGAAGTTTCCTGAATTGAAGTGCTGATGTAAGCCGACAGGTGTGGAACATTCCACTCAGTGAATTCTCTGTTTCCTGAAAGAGTACATTTGACAAAATCTCAAACAGAGGTTATTTTAACTAAGCACAATTCCACAATTCCCTATTGTCCTGTCTCAAGGTAAGAACAGGATATAAAGTTCCCAGTCTTCAAAGGCAGCTTTTTGGGTAGGTGGTACTGGGCATATGTTGCATATACAGCCAGAGGTTAGTCCAGAATTTCCCTACACTACAATGTAGCAAAAAAAAAAAAAAAAAAAAAAAAAAAAAGTCCTGATAAGAGCTGCCACTGTTTGAAAGTGAAATGACACACTTGCAAATGTTCTGAAACAAAAGTATACCAATCAAAAAAACATTGAAAGCCTAGAAATTATAACCCTCAGAAGAGATTCCCTGAAAGGACACAGAACTACAGAATAACTGAATAAGAAAATTTCCGTAAGAACGCCACTCCATACAAAGACATAACAACAGAATGGCATGCACAGGGAGACCTTCCTCCTTAGGAGGCAAAACTACCTTCTTACAGGGAAAAAATAAGCCAGAGTGAGCAGAATGGAAAAGTCAGTATCCGACTTTGAAAAGGGATTCACTGTAAACAGTACAAATGCAGAGGTGAAAGAAACACGCCAACGAATGCTGAAGGAACAAACCTGTGTACAAAGATTCTCCAGCATGGATATTTTAGTTAGCTATGAATAGTATATTCCACAAATGGTACAGAAATGATATCTTAAAATATAATGCAAGACTTTCACAGAAAACAGAATAAAAAACGGACAAAAAATTACATACATCTATGTTAGGCATTTTTCCAAGAAACTTAAATATACTAACTCAGTGTGAAAGAGATCACCCTGTCATCTCCATTTTCATTGGGGACACCCAGGCATAAACACACAAACTACTTTGCCCTCGGATCACAAAGAAATTTTTTTTAAAAAAAGTATTTAAACATACATAGTCTGACATCAGAAACTGAAAGAATGCATCTTCAATGGAATTTTGAAATAAAAAGAAGTGAAAATTATTTTAATATTTGAAGCAAAAAAATTTAGTTATCACTGTTGACTGGATTATACCAATGATTCTTAATTAGGAAAATATCTTTCCTATAATCTATTATTTCAAACTACTCAAGGTAGCATGATACCAGTTTTCTCCCATGGTCTCTCTGCTTTTTAGAAATTTAAAGCAGGTTCCAGCGACAGCAGATGAACCATCACCCACCAATGAAACTCAAAGTCCATAAATCTCACCTCCATGCTTAAAGCTTCTGAACAGGTTTTTAACCTTTAATTTTAAACATGAGCAGACAACCCAGGATTAACAGAAGCTGGAAAGGCTTCTTTTGTGAAAGAAACATAAGAGGCAAATTAACAAACAAAAGACCTTCAGGAGAGGGAGTAAAGAAAGAGGAAAATGTTCAAAACCTATCGTTAGTGTCATAAGAAAAGTTTGACTCATTAAACAAGAAGCACATTCTCATTTCAAAATTGTTAAGGAGCTTCGGAAATCAACACAGTGTGGTAGTGACATAATAATAGACCTATAAATCAGTGTATGGAATTGAAAGTCCAGAACTAAACCCTCATTATTGTGGTCAATTTACCTTCAATGGGTTAGCAAAGCATTTCAATGAGAAAGGACAGTTTTGTTTTGTTTTGTTTTTCCCCACAGATGGTTTTAAGACTACTGGATATCCACCTGCAAAAAGGCTAAACTGAAGTCCTCATCTCACACCACAACAATATTTGACTCACTGTGGGTCAAAGATCTTAAGGTAAGAGCTGAATATTTAAAATTTTGAGAAATAAATACAGGAGAAAAATTTTATAAACTTGGCTTTAGAAAGATTTCTTAGTCATAATACCAACACTGCAATTCACTAAAAGACATGAATTATAGTCAAATTATTTAACAGTCTTAAAAACTTACATACTTTTGAAGAATTATTATGAAAAGAAAATCCAGACTGAAAGCAAATATTTGAAATACATCCATGTGAGATAGACACACACACACACACACACACACACACACAGAGAGAGAGAGAATATGTATACAATAACATAAATAACCCAATAAAAAATAAACCAAATTATTTAAGTACGTATTTTACTAAAATATATAAATGATTAAAGAGCATACTGAAAGATATTCAACATTATTAATTATTAGGTGAGTGCATATTAAAATTATAACAAAATATCAATTCATATTAATTTTAATGGCTATAAACAGAAGATAGAAAAATAATAAAAGTTTGCAAAAATGTGAAGAAACCTCCTAGGTTGCTAAAGAGAACATAAAATGCAACAGCCACTTTGGAATATTGTTCTCCAGCTTCTTAAAGCCTTAAACATAAACTAACTACATGATTCAGTATCCTCCTACCTATACAAGAGAAATCAAAGACATGTCCACGGAAAGACTCCCATATTAATGTTCAAAGCAGCATTATTCATAATAGCCCTAAAGCAAAGTTAACTCAAACATTCACTAATTTGCAAACAGATAAACAAAATAATGTATATTCATTAAATGAAATCCTATGCAATATAAAGGAACAAACTATAAATATATAACATGAATAAAATTCAAAAGCATAATGCTAGGCAAAGGAAGTCAGACACACAAAAAAAGCATAGAATTCCATTTATATCACATTTTCAGAAATCCACAGAAACAGAAAATAGATACATGGTTGATGGGATCTTGTGTTGAGAATGAGGTGCTATTGATGGTGATTTGGTTCTGAGGATGAGATTTGCAGTTCTATTTAACATGAATTATTTTTATAAAAAGTAAAACAATATGCAGGTATCATTTCAATAAAATTAAAAGTATTTAAAAATGGAAATCTGTTTCAAAAAGCAGAGTATGACAATTGATAATTACTTTATATAGTAAATAATCCTGGAAAGCCCAACCATGATAAAGGTGATAAAGGTTAGCACCATCAATGATAAACCCTGTTGGTATTATGTACCTTGATCTAGTGTAAAGATAATGGCACTTTAACTCTCTAGTCTTTCTTTACAAAACCCATGAGCCCAATTTAACCTGGAGAAAAAGTCAGTCAATTCCAACTAAGGAATATCTAACAACATATCTGGTCAGGAATCCTCAAAACTGTTAAGTTGCACAAACAAACAAGTCCGAAAAACTGACACAGAGCTGAGGAGGCTAAGAACACACCAGGACTAAATGCATTGAGATATTCAGGTATGACCCTGGAACAACAACAACAACAAAAGGACATTAGTGAAAAATAGAAAATTTTGAATAAGTTGTAAAATTTACTAATTAGTGATGTACCCACGTGAGTTCCTTGGTTTTGACAAATGTTCCGTGATGACATATGAAATTAACTATAGAGAAAATTCTGTATGTATACAGCAACCTTCTGCACTATCTTTATAAATTTGTTTGTTTTACTTGTTTTGTTTTGTTTTGTTTGTTTTGGTAAATTAAAACCATTATAAAATCTAAGTTTATGGAAAAGATGATGTATGCCTGCAATTGATATTCACCTAATGTGAAGAAGGTTATTTCTTAAGGGATTGGAAATAGGCATCTTATGCTTCTCTTTTTTGAATGTTCTTCTCATTGTTTCTATAAATTCTTTATAATAATCATGTATTTTTAAAATCAATAACATATTTTCCCTAAAATTAAAAGTTTAACACTTATGATGCCCAAGTTTCTGCCTTGGATTCCTGAATGGGTTGTGCCTGTATTAGCTAGCTACTACAGTAATACCATGTAACAAATCACCCCAAACTCAATAGCCTTCATGAGCATTTATCTTTATGTGGTTTTATGAGTTAGTTTTGATATATTTGGGCCTGACTGGGTGAGCTGAATTCCAGGCAGTGGGTTAGATTCAGGTGAAGCCCATGTTTCTTTAACTCTCTTTAGACCAGTGTCTACTTACTAGTTTTTCCCATAGCACAGATGATGAGAAGAAACACAAGATGCCACTCAAACTGGGCCAATAACAGGCCACTTTTACATAGCCAATTTTCCCATGGACTCATCTAGTCTCATGGCCAAGCTCAACATGGATCACACGGGAAAACATATTCCACTTTTTCAGAGGCTAGCACTGTGAAGTTACGTGGCAAAGGACATGGTGTATGATATAAAACAAAAAGTCTATTGCAAATGAAATGAAGTGGTTCAATCTACTAGAGCAGTAGAATCTACAGAGTGGGAAACAAAATTATCCCCTATTTATGTTTTCATCCAAAACAGGCAAAGTACTTGATTCCATCCCTTGTGGAATTCAGAGTAGGAAACTGAATGGTCCACAACCTGGGAGGAGCTAGCCTGCTCCTGGAGTAGGCAAACCTCATCTCTTCATCTGGGAGTCATGATGGGCCATCAGATCATCCCATCGTTTCCTCTCACTTAATAGATAGCAGAAATAATAGTGATGCTGCTCCTGCACAAGTCCTCCCTCCAATGGGCATCTTTAAATGCTTACATAACTGTGGGTCTTGTATTCCCTGATTATTCTTTTCCATTCCTTTCCCAGACATAACTCTTTGTTTTCACTTTTCCAAAAGTATTTGGCTAGAATTTTCATCTCCACACAGTAATTAAATTGTGTAATAACTATTAGACTAAACAAAATCCACATCCATCATTCCAAACCATGTCACTGTAAGAAAAATCAGTGAACATCTCTGAGCCATTCGGTCAAATGGAATGATTGGCACATGCCTTTCCTTCTTCAGATGAGTATTTTAAGAACTAATAGGTATTTTACCTGTACAACACTTTGGAATCTCTAAGTTGCTCAACTAAAATATAGTCATATTTAATTAAAAATTAATTTGGGTCAGTCTAATAATTTGGAAATAATCACAAAAAAATTATGATCTTACCACAGTGTTAAAGGGGTAGCTTTCCTTTTCTTCTCTTGTCAAATATATTGAACTGCAAAGTCTGTGTCATCAATTTCTTTTGCCTTTTTCTGACAGCTAATGCCATTGGCAGGCATCCAAAAGAACAAATTTTCAGGCTTTGCCCAAAGGAAGTCTGTGATGTTATTCCTAGGGTAAATTATTCAGCTTATGGTTAGTTGCTGTAGAAATTAATATACGGCAGCATATTGCTAATAACTTAATTTAATGTATTATTGCTTCACTCCTAATTTTATGTTTTTATTTATTAATAGGCTTTTTGCATTTTAAATAAAGAAACGTCTTTCACTTTCATTATTCATTATTCATTTAATGTTAGTTAAACCAAAGGTTAGATGTGACAGGAATAAAACTTTCTAAATAATAATAATGTAGGGAAAACATTCCATTACATAGCATTAATATTACTGCAATAAACCTTCTAGAAACTCCACAATAGGATGTTGGCTAAAATCTAGTTATGTGGCTGGACTATGGATTATTTTTGCATACAAAACTATAGCTTTAATTAAATGATAGAAGTTGCTACTCATGCTTTATTTATAGATTTTCCTGCCAGAATAAAACAAAAAAATTAGCTCCCATACTAATCAAAATATTAAAGTTTCTTTCATCTATAATTTTCATACTGATAAATGTAATAACAAAGTATTAGTATTTTTCCATGGCAAGATAATGATGAATGGATACTTAATTTAAAAACAAAACTCTGGAACAAAAAGGTAAATAAAAATATCATCGGGACACAGAATATCATATGAGATCCACAATGTATATTTTGCTAAATAGAGTTTGTGCCATTTACATGAGTGATGCAGATGAGGTTAGGAATTGTTTGGTACTTTTATGATGAATAAAAGAAAGATTTTTCCAAAAGATACCAAGTTATTGAAGGGTTGAAAATTACAACCTCTACAGCCAGGCTATTAACAGAAATGTAAACCAAGATAGGACAAAAGATGTGAGAGTCTGAAGCATTACCCAGGGGTCATGTGAAGGCTGAAGTTAAGACAGACTTATCACAACTCTTGCCAACTGTCACTGCGGGCCACTGGCATGAAACTACACAATGTAACCACTAAGCCTTCATTGGAGTCCATATCCATGTTTACACTTCTGTCCCAGGTGTTCAGAAAGATTTGTCTATCTGAAAATCAAAATAAAATGCAGAGAAGATTTATCTGCAACATAGGGAAGGGAGGTTGAGCACTAAGGCTCAAAAGTCAAACTACCTGCATAAATACCAGCTCTCCCAACCTCTTAGCCCTGTAACGTGTGCAAGTTATATAATGTCTTTGTGCTTCAACCTCAACCAATAAACATACTCCTTGATAGCAGCACCCAATGGCTTTTGCAGAGATTAAAATACAGAATACACCAAAGCACTTAGTAAAGGACAAAATATGATACTAAATATTTTAGTTTTAATATGTGATTTATTTGAGCACCATTATCTCCAGATAATTCAAATCTCTGTTTCTTTCTTGTGTTTGTTTATTTGGTTTATAATTTATTTTTTGTAAGTGTGGTACTGGGGACCTAACCAGGGCCTCACATATGCTAGGCAAGCACTCTTACCACTAAGCCACAGCCTAGGCCTCAAATCTCAAAATCTCTTATACACACACACACATTACTAGTCAAATGTACGTTTTGACAATGTCTGTATGTTTTTAGGTTAGTATAGGCAGGGTTTATAAGTCAAGAAGTTTATTTTGAGATAGGAATAACTCAGTTTCTGAATTGTTTATATTCAATATGTATTTGCCAAATCGTTTAATTTTGATTCATTCAGGACAATCTCTTTGACATAATAATTTGTTATTCACTCTAGGCATTTATAAGATGGCATAATGATCTGTCATCTATAGGAACCATAAAGACTGGAACTAAAGCAAAAAATCTTACATGTACACAAAACCTTGTTTAGGCCAAAATAATTATGAGTAGTTAATCCATTGGGGAGAGGAAATGATATTAGCTCACAAGGAAAGATATTGTTGGTACTTCTGCTTTTTTAGGTTTGGACAATACAGATCTCAGTGAATTCCTCTTTTGGCAAATAGAGCTGAAACCATTAAGTACTGAAATATCCTTGAATATTCCACATATATTATATATTGATACGTCTCTGTGGGCATTTCCTCAGAAGTCATTGGGATTATTGCTTGGATTCCAAAATTGCAATTTGATTTATACTATCCAGTTCATTTAATCCCTACTTTGTATGTGTGCATTGTAATTCCCACCTGGGTATACACAAACCACCAGCCTGGAGTTTGTAGCAGACAAGTAATTCCATTTAACAGCTGTTAAATAGGAGAATCCACAGGTAGCTTTCACTCAAATGTTAATTGCTCTCAGTGCTTTGCTCATAAACTCATCCCGAAGTCAGGTACTTTAAGCTCTATCACAGAGAAATGCAAAAATAAGATAAATTACAGGCATCCTGGCAAAAAGAAAGATGAACTCAGTCCTGGAACTGAATGTGTTTAGACCCCTGAAACCAATACCAACAGGGAAATTAAATAGTGATGGATGCTTGTAAGGCAGTTGTTTCCCAGATGATAAGAACTTGCAAAAAGACTCTTAAGGACTATGATGAGATAGTCAGAAAACATTTGTAAATTTAGATTGTAAAAAGAGACTTAGAGAAGTCAGTTGGAAAATTACCAATGTTTAAAACAGTGCTGAGCCAGGACAGAGGTAGTCTGTTGTCAGTTGTTTTAGAATATACCAAGTAAATGAAGAGAGGATTTGGAACTAAAGCAAATGAACATGGTGACTTTATTGGAGCCAGCTGTTTTGAATATTGCATAGACAATCACTTTGTGCATGGTGGTTCAACTAAATGCCTGGAAGGGATACTGAATTATCTTTTTTCTTCCCCAGCAACTGTTCAAAGGAAATAAGCTTAAGCAGAAGAGGGGGAAATCAACACCATGATTTCGGGTTAGTTTACACTCTGAGCTTCAGTTTTTCCTCTGTAAAATGAGATGATTGAACTACAGACAGTCCTCTAATTAAAATGGTTTAGTTTTGCAAAAGTGATCCTCATTCAGTCAAAACCAGACTTCCAATTTTGAATATTTATTTTTTTCCTAGAATAGTGATAAGTGGTACCATGCTTTCTTGACATGCTGGGCAGCAACCATGAACCACAGATCCCTATCAACAATGCAGTCACAACAATCAATACACTGCAGTGTTCTGTGTTACTAAGCTATGATGTGAAATAGGCTAGGTGTATTAAATGCTTTTCTGATTTAAAATATTTTCAAACTTACAATGGCATTATAGACATAACTCCATTGTAAGTCAAGGAGCATTATAAATGGGTCTCTGAAGTCCTATCATGATTTCCAGTATTTGACTCTCTGGCATTGCTGAAATGGCAAAAATCAACAGTATCTTATTCAAATAAACCTAAAATGTTAAGTTCTAAGTGAATGGACTAGGAAGCAAACATGGGCATCTGCAGAGGATTAGGTCTCAGCAAATAGAGGTACAATTGGGGTGAAACTGGATGATCCTGGGAGAGGCAGTTAGATCTTTCTGAGGCTAACATGCCAGGTCTCAGAATTCTTCATGCCTTCTTGTATACCTAACTCTACTATATAAATGTATGTTTCTATGGTTTGGATATGAGATGTTCTCCAAAAGTGCCTGTGTTAATACACAGATATTCTGAGGTGAAATGATGGGTTTATAAGAGGTGTGAGCTAATCAGTCAGACCTAATTTAAATGGACTAACTGGGTAGTAACAGTAGGCAGGTAGGGCGTGGCTGGAGGAGATGGGTCACTGGAGTTGTGCCCTAAAAGGGTTCATCTCTCCTGTAGGCCCTTTCCTTCTCTCTGCTTCAAAGCCACCCGTGATCCAAGTAGCTTTTCTCCATCATGCCTTACATCATGATGTTCTACTCACCTGTGGCTGAAACTCTAAAACTGTGATCCAAAATAAACTGTCTTCCTCTAAATTGTCTTTGTAAGGTATATTGGTGACAGTGATGAACATCGGACTAATACATGTGTGTTTGTTTATTTGATTACATTTTTAAGTATTAAACACTTACTATGCGTCTATAGACGCAAAGGTGCACACAAAATCTAATGCTTAGTAATTATATATTTAATTTAGCTTTTATTTTTTCATGTAGGTGTGCAAGGGTTCACTTGCATTTTGACTTTTATGCTAGATTGTAAGTACTTATCAGGAGAAGTTGCACGTAAATAATTAGTTTTATAGTTTTAATGAACATCTTGGTTGATGATTGAAGGTGATACTGATAAAGAAGAATTCATACTAAGAATTTTCCTGTCTTATTGGTATGTGAATACAGATGTCATTGGCCACAATTGGAGATATGAGAAGTTTAATTATTCTTTTTGTAGTTGTCTTAAGCCTAGAAAAAGAAGATAATATTCATCAATTTCAAAAGAGAATGTTCTTATAATAGCAATTGACTTTTTTACACTATGCAGGTTTGTGCGACTCTTACCATTCATAAACATAAATTATTACTTTTTACCGGACTATGCTTTAAAATGGTTGTATGCACGTGAAAATAATAAACTCACATACATACAGAAAATGTATTTGCTTCATTCAAAAAGATGCAGTCTTCAGAAAATATATAGACAATTTACAATTCTTCAACATTTTTTGTTTCTCATTTTACTTTCAATCCATTCATTTTCTGTATTAGTTATTCTCATTTACAACAACTGTCTTTACCATATTTCCTACCCTCATCCTGATATAAAAAAAATTCTCTTCATTTCTACAAGTAAATCTTCAGGGCCATTATAAGATGACATACCCAAATTCAAAAGTAAAGGTCAATAATCAGAGCTCTGCCATCACTGATTTTTTGCAAGAAGCCTCAGTACCAACACACATTCTACTGATTCTTACTTGGATCTCCTCTTGTAGACCTTTATATTACTACAGATTACTCCTCAAATATATTGGAGAAGCTATAGGAGATATTTCACACATACCCACAGACCAGGCCAAACTCAACGCCTCTGTCGTTCCACTGGGTACCACACTTCTCACTGAGAACTGCTGGGCTTGTTCCTTCAATGTAAATCTTCTGGTTAGTACATCTACTAGAGCTATCATCTTCTGGTATCGGCTTTGGAATCCACAAGATGTCAAAGCAACATGATTTTCTTTTGCAGTGTTTCTCAAAATAGCCAGTCCACATTCTTTGTTCAGAGATAAGAGGACCTGCCATAATGTAAATGGATACTCTTCTCCCTTCATCAAAAATGTCTTGATACCATCAAAATAAAAATTTCAGCTGAACCAAACAGTCTGTTCATTGACATAGTTGGTTGATGAACATTCTGACTCAAGCTCCTTAAGCCGGGGACCAGTTCACGGGCTTCAGCTCCGTGGACCACACTTTGCTGTGACTCTGCTCTATTGTGCAGTTTGGAAGAACACGGCTTTCCAGCTGATCATCAACCCATTAGGGCATCTGAGCATTAATGCTGAAGCCCCAGTACTTAGAGCATTTTCAGAGAAACAACCCTTCATGCTCATTCAAGCTGGAGGATCACACTTGATTCTGTCCCAACAAAACTCCAGATATGTTTTAATTCCACTTGGACACAAGCTTGTATGTAAGCTGGAACACCAGATCATTCTCAATATCCTTATTAATGAGCTCACTGTTTATTTAGCAGTATATGCTAGGTAACACATGAAGTACAGAGATGGGTATGGCATTCACCCTGAGGAAACTGAAGATTCATTTGAGATAAAAATATGTATACAAAAGCATAGAATATTGCATTTGCTCTAATAAGTATAAGACAAATATAAAAGATAACAGAAGACAGATGTGACACATGATTTAAAGAAGAGAAAAAATACTTGAGTAAGAAGTTACACTTGAGCTAAGCTTGAAGAATGCATAAGATTTACGATAAGGCAAAAGGGTTAATGGAGCTGTACCATTAAGGAAATTAAAAAACTCTCGGATGTATTTGTTTATTGTACCCATTCTGCACCATGTGAAACCTGAATTCTCTGTGGATTATTGCTCATACTCTGCTATTTGCCGGGTACATAAAATTAAGATAGAAAGTGGCTCAAGAATAATGCTACATCCACTACTTCTTCCCATCATAATCTCAGTTTTATACCATTTAAACATTAAAAGAGAAAAGGACATGATTTATATGTATATTTTGTCAGATTAGTGCTTTAAAGATGTGAATAAAAGGACAATGAGGAAACTAAATGTTTGAAAGTTAATTTTTACAGTAGCTCTGTTTGTGCACGATGATGATTATCATCTTCGTAGCCTTCCTATTATTTACAAGCATTTCTCCTATGTCAGAGAAAACTTTTATACTATCTGTAATTTCCTTGCATACTTTCCCTAGTAAACTTTAATTGCTTCCTGTGCTCCAGTAGGATTGATTTGAATCTCATTAATGCACTGTCTGAAAGCTTTAGTTTATAAAAATGAATAATTTGATGAAGAATGGCAATTAGGAGTTGTTACTTTAATAGCAATTTTAGTCAGTTTAATGCAAACCACCATGGTAAATTTGGTTCCATTTTGAGACTACTGCTTCCTATTATATTCAACTTGAACTAAATTTCCTGTTGATCCTTGAAAAATAAACATTGGAAATAACTCACAAAGAACTACCTCCCATGTCCTTTAGCACTGTAACAACTCACAAGGTTCACATGTATGGACACGTTGAAAAAGCAACTCCCTTCACATCACATAATAAAAGATAAGGGTTTCCCAAGAGGCAGCTGAGAGATTCTTTGGGCTGAACACCAGAGAATATTTTGTTCTAGTCTTCTCTCTTCAGAGAATTCTATTCTCTCTCATAAAAGCAAAACAAAATACAAACAGATCCTCTGTGGGCAGTAGAAGGAGGTAAAATTAGTGGAGAAGGCTCTGGGGCTACATGGCTCAAATCTGTCCTCAAGACTACTTTTTCCTTTGGGAATTCATTAGTTTCCACTCTGTCGTGTTCAGGCAGATGATGCTTCCTCTTCCCTGTGCCCTCCTCTTGCACTGCTGAGGCAGTCTGGAACCCTCAAATAACACTGATGGAAGACTGGAGAGTGATAAAAGGTAACTCAATGAAGAATACATTGAAACTAGATGGAATGAATTGTGAAGCATAGCTAACTTCCTGTGGGTTTCCTTGCATCATCTGGAGTGAAGAACTGAGGTCTTATCTCAAAATCTCTCTTTTCAATGGAATGGTAAAAACATAAGAAGGTGCTATCTTTCACTGATCATTTCACTTAAATTCTGAAACAATGTGTCCATGGTTTGAATGTGTCCCCCAAAACGTTCATGTGTTAGAAACTTAACCCCTTAATTCATATGTTGATAGTACTTAGAGTTGTGGCTTTTCAGAGGTAATTGGGATGAGTGAGGTCATGACTGTATGTCCGTCCACAATGATAGCAAATAAGAAGAGGAGAACATACCCAAGTTAGCTCACTTGTTCTGCCTCCCCATGTGATGCCTTCTGCTACATTATGATGCAGCAAGAAGACCCTCACCAGAAGCCAAGAAAATGCTGGCACCATGATCTTAGGCTTCCCAGTCTCCAGACCATGATTCAAATAAACTTTTATTCTTTATAAACCACTCAACCTCGAGTATTTTGTTAGAGAAACAGAAAATATACTAACACTGTGAGTCTAATCCCCTTCTCCCACCTACCAGCACAGTGGTCTCCAAACTTCAGTGCCCACAAAAATCAATAGCAAGATGTATAAAAATGAAACAATAAAGACTTCCAGAAATTTTGACTCAATAAGCTTGAGGTCATAGCCAAAAATCTATATTTTCACAGACACCCAGGAGATTTTAATTCAAGTTCTTTGAACATTGCAATAACAAATTCACTACTAGAGACTTTGTGGTATGACTTTTCCAGATAGTTTTGTGTTATTATCCCTGGGAATGACCTTGAAGGAAAGTCAAGTCCTACCCACAGTCTAAACACAATCATAAAATTTCAAAAAACTGAAGGGAGCATAACAATTTCTTCAAATATAACTCCATTACATTTATATGAGACAAACATGGAATAATGTAGGTCCTTCCATATAGTACTTGCCACTAACCTTGGAATGGTTCTTAAAATGAAAAGGTTTGGCTAGGTCTCTGGTACAGTCATTTATGCATCATTCAACATATATTAACTGAGTGTCTATCATATTCTAGGCATTGAAGTTTCTGCTGTTTTTAAAATGTGGACCTTTCCAATTTCAAATGTCCACAGGCTACCTTGTCTACATGGTTGTCATTAGATTTTGAATTGTACTTTTTAGAAAATATTGTCAAAATATTGTTATGACTTCTATTCACTTTTCAAAACACTCTTTGATATTATTTAAAACACCATCTAAACTAGTGCAAAAAAAAGTGTATATCTATAAGACTTTTGCCTTCAGCTAAATAAAACAACCAGTGTTTTATAGAATTACAGACTTGATATCACAACTCAGATTCCCGGAGGTCCACAGCCCACTGTATGGTAATCATGGGACCTGATGCTCCCCAAGGTTCCCTTCAGGGATCCTTCAATTCCATCTTACTGAGACTCTAAGACTTGAATTATTAATAGGAAATGCATTGTTAAATTAAAAGAAAACATTGAAGTATTTAGCTTGATTTCTTTCGTATTTCATCTTTCAAAATGTGAAAAGCTGGTTGAGAATGAAATGAAACTTTTAAAATATTAACTCCTTTCAGTTATAAGAGGCCTTGATGACAGGAATAAATACCACCTTGAAATTACCTTAATCTAGTTTATTTAAATCCATTTTGGGCCACACAGGTTGATTGTTTCCTTTGGCTTATGCCTATAGCCGGAGCCTAATTGTATTACAAGTATTGGAGCCTCATTCTAAGTGCCTTTCTGTTTTTCATGAGTATTTATGGGAGCTGCAAGGAGTCAAGTGACCCAATATCATCTTCATTACAATTTTGTTAGTCTCAGCTTTAAGGAGGCATGTTTGTATATAAGTGCTTTATCAGCATGAAGACTAAAAACCTGCACAAGTTATTCAGTTTAGCAGGGCCCGTTAAATATGCTTGAATTTTTTTTTTAATCAAAACACAAACAAAAAATCTGGATAGAATCTTGAGCTCTGTGTGAGGGTCTTGAGTCTGACGCCCACATCACGGGCTCCTCAAAGCACTGAAGGCGGATACTCCTGCTGCTCACCAGAACATCTGCACCCAGGAGAAGTTTCATGACTTTGCCTTGAATGAAAGAATGAATGAACAAAGCATTTTAAATAAATACCCTTTTCTCTTAGCTCAGTATCATTTAACAATTAAATATGTACTCTCTTCTTTTTAAGCCTTTAATCCTTTCTGTGCTTTCAACCTGACAAGTATTATTTAGTGATTAGAAAATTTTAAGAGTCCTTGAAGTATCTATTCCCTTGCAATGACTCTCATTCCTGCCGAAAGAATTCAGTTCAATGCTTCTCTCCACACAAATGCAGGTATCTTGAATTTTACTCCCACTAAACTGAAAGTCTATTTATTTGGCAACAATTCATTGAACACTAACAATTAAAGTTGCAATGAAGGATAAAAAGAGCATTCAGACCCAAGCACTATGAGGAAGATCTTAAAATGCAGTGAGAGAGGAAAAGCTGATACATAAATACCAAAAAAAAAAAACTGTTAATAAATGCTACAGAAAAAGTGCAGATAGTATGAGAAGAAATTAAATTATCTATGACTACCCTTAATCAGATTTGCATTAAGACTCAGAGAAATGCCAAAAAATTCAAGCCAATTCAGTAGTACTACTACTTTATCTGTCTTTTGTTGACAAAAGTTTTCATTGAATTTAATATTAGTTGATTTACATTTTAGTCACAACTCTTTAATATTTAACTCCAATATATAAGTAATTCATTAAATATTTCTTTCCTGATTCCAAAATACAATGAGCTTCTGTTCCTAATAATTCCAGTCTTATATGACTTAATTTTGTACACGTCTGTCTAACTACCGAATATGATTCATGATATAAAATTTGGATTTAAGCAATAACTAATATTCAAATATTAGATGCAATCTTGGTAATCCCAATGCCAAAATATTTATAATTTTTGTATAGTACATTCCTGAAACCCTCATTGTTCCCATTAGTTGTCATCTAATCCCTTAATATCATATGATACCGTTTGAAGACCTTGTTTCCCAAATTTATAACTTAGTTTGTAGCATTTAAAGACAGATGAATTCCTTGGTTCCATCATAATGTTAAAGCTTCAATCTTCATGTTATGTTTGCAGGACAAATTGCACTGAACAATTTATTTTCCAAGCATCTAGAGCATTTTATTGAATTAAATAGATTTTTAAAGGAAGGAATTATTTGAGGGGAAGGTCTGACCTAGAATCCAGTAAAATATAACTGTTGCCTCTGGAGTTGTAAAATTAAAGGATTTAGATAAATTTGAAGAGATAAGAAAAATATTACTGTATAGTACCAGTGTTATTTGGGTATAAAAATTAATAATAGGAATTTATATATCATATTGTATAAGCAAAGTGTTGTCAATTCTGCTCAATATTAGAACTGATGATATCTTTCCAGTTTAACAACATGGAATTCAATTACTTTACCTGCTATGGTCAAGGGGAAACCACAAAATATTTAATAATTACTAAAGGAAATTGTGACATATTTATTTACTTGACTGAATTTTGCCAAATTACTAAAATAATTCCAAAGTGCATAATAATCACCTGAATTTAAAAAAAGTGCATTTGTATAACAAGAGGTGGACCCAGGTTCTAATGGTCTGCAATTTGGATCACCAACAAATTACAAAACCACTCCTTGAACTGCTTCATTTGTAAGATGAGGAAGACAAGTTACACCTGTGTTATAGAATTGTTGGGGGATGGTTTGTCTAAAGCACGAGAATCACTTGACAAAGTCTTTAATATCTACCAAGCAGGTATTAACACTCACTAAAACAAGAATATTCATGGACTTTGAGTGCAAGGTGACAAGCTGATTGTTCCAGTGCATTACACATGGTAATTTGGAAAGACTTCCTTTCCAGACACTGGTGATAGTGTACTGTGATAGATATCCCATGTGGAGTTGATCCTGTTTGGTATATTCCATTCTTAAACTTCAGAAGAAAGGATGCATCCGAATTTTAAACAATTTTTATCCTTTCATTCTACATGAAAAACATTTATGAATTTGCACAGAGAACTATACATGTCTGAAAAGGCTTAGAGTTTTATTATCACTGATATTAACTTCATAAATATAAAATTCAAGCTTTTGATCTCTAGATACTTTGATTTATGAAAGTAAAGAAAAAAGCATAATTATTCCTGCATTTGGCTTTACTTAAATTCTAGCTGACCCGAATATTCAAAACACTTTTTATATAAGTGAGACTAAATTTCCTAAGTGGATTGATTTCTTCAAAGAAATTAAAGCAATATAGGATAGAAGAAAGTGATGGAATGAATTGCCTTGGCTTTTGATCAGAGATAGATAACTGTTTTTCCAATTTCAGTTCTAGGGAATAAGTAAGAAAGTCTTGCACTAAAAGACTTTCTTGACTTTTAATATTAAAATAGAAGTAATTGAACAATTTCCTTTCATTTAAGATTTTCTTCTGAAATTTTCTTCGGGAAGCATAAAGTTTTGATAGATTTTCTTCCACTTTGTTAGTGCAACTAAATTTTAAGCCCTTTTTCTTTCACAAATTAAGCTCTATGTTCATCTATATTTTATTTAATTCGAGTCTACTCACTGAGAAACTGATGAAGAGTAAGCATGTGTAAAAGTCACCACTCTGAGTGTGTGTGTGTGTGTATGTGTGTGTATGTACATATGCAGAGAGAGAAAGCAACATGAAACGCTATTGACTACAAGCAATAAAATTGAATCAGATTTTTTTTGACATAAGAAGAAGTTTAGATGTGGCAACTTACTAATATTGATTTAAATTGATTGATAATGCCACAAAACATCTAATATCTGTTATGCTGCCCTCCACACTTTGGATTATTATAACCCCAACTGCTCACTGAATTTGTTATATTTTTAAAGGAAACCCCACCCCCACCCTGCTGCCCAAATCCCTAGCAGAGGCCTGCGTAAACTCAATGGGCAAAAGTGTGTTATTTTTCTCCGTAGCTCAGAGCCTGAGGAGGTGAGGACCTCCTAAAATCAGAAATGGAAGCACACAAGAACAAAGGGAATGTAAATGGTTTTATATTTGTCAGGAAAGTAAGCACAGCCTTAAGAATAATACTGTACAGTTATTGTGGAACAAGTGTGTTCTAAAACATCTTCATACCTTCCATATTAATTAACTGAAGCAAGAGTCTTTGCTGGATGGTAATTTAGATTCTTCTACATTGAGGTTAGTTATTTAAAACTTAAGCCTGCGTTCATTCTTTCCTCAGGTTTTGATGATAACTGATATCCAGGCACTACACTACTAAGCTCAATAGATACGTGGATAACCTGTTCATAGCTTCCTCCCTTGGGAATGAACAAACCCATAAAAATCAACTATACTGTGCGGTAAGCAGAAAAATGGCCCCTCCCCCCGCTGCAAGGAGGCCCACATTCTAATCCTATAAATACATCATGTGTGTAGCAAAAGGGAATTAAGGTGGCAGATGGAGGTACGCCTGATAATCAGCTGATGTAGATGGGTAGATTATTGTAGATTATTCAAAGTGAGTCCAATCTTATGAGTTCTTAAACATGGAGAAACAGGAGTAAGGCATCAGCAAAATGAGACATGGAAAGGACTTGATTTCCATTGCTAGCTTCAACAATAGAGGAAAGAGGACATGGTAGTCTCTAGAAGATGGGAGCTGTCCTAAATTTACAGCTAACAAGAAAACGGCAAAGTTGATCCTACAAGAGCCAGAAACTGAACTGTGACAATAACTTGTAAAAGTCTGGAAGATTCTTCCCCAGAGAGATGTGGTCTGGTAACATCTTGATTTTAGCCCAATGAGACTTTTACCTACATGATAAGATAATAAACTTGTGTTGTTTTTAAGCCATTAAGTTTGTAGTAATTTGGTGTGGAAGCAATAGAAGATCAATATCTAGAGATGTGTTAATAGCTACATTAAACAAACCTATTTACTATACCCATCTGGTATAGGGCATTTTCAGGAAGATAGACAAATTATTTTTGTGACTTTGTTTTCATGATTATTAGCATGTTAATCCATATTTATATGAAAAGAACTTGTGTAATCATTGAATTAAAGACAAAATATTTTGTATTTGATTTTTTTCCAGTTATAAGAAAAAATGGACTTTAGCAACCTGTTTTCATGTTCTTTTACTACTATGAAAATCTTCATTTACCAATAACAAGTATGCCACAGGCACTAGCTCTTATTAAGGCTTATATACCAAAGCAACTTTGAAATTTTAAAGGAGACTTCTTTGCAGTGACCTAAATAGAAAGAATATATTTGTCTTTAGTTTAATTAGTGAGTAGATTATTCTTCCTGTCATACACCACTAAAATTTTTAAGGGAAAAAATGTTAACATCAAGTCTTCAAATTGAGGCCAAAATAAGCAAAAGGGAACTGGGGATAAATTAAGTTTAATTTAAGCAATAGAATTAAAGTTTTTTAATATAGCAACATCAGTGTCATCAGAACAAATCTGAAAAAAAAAGTGCCTGCTACATCCTTCAGGGGGATTTTCAAATGTTATATGCTAACTTGTTATGAAGACAGTTGGAAATAAAGTTTATTACCAAGTCTACATGACATGACTAAATTCACTGGCTAAGCGGATTTGCAATTTTCTGTTGTCTTAGTAATTGGCTGAGAGGCAAACAATCAGACTGGCTGTGTGGTAAGCCAATTTGTTCATCAAGGAGATATAAAATCCTGGTTCAAATGTGCCTCAGCACAGTTTCTGCATTTGCCTGGCTGCTAGAAATTCATGTCCAGTTTGTGACTAGAGGGGAGGATTTGGGTTTTACATTGCCATTACCATCCAGAGTTAGGAAGCTTCCATTGTTTACAGCAGGACGGTCCAGAAGGCGACAGCAGATCCATCTAACCAAGAAGGACAAATATTTCAGAGGACAAGGACATCAAAAGTTCAGTTTGGGAAATAGCTATTTCCTTCTAAGATCTTGCCGTCATTGGTTAAATTTGAGGCAAAGTAATTAATGGTTAAAATATTTAATTCTATCTTAACAGCTTCCCAAATGCCCCCCTTGAATCTACTTTAAGCCCTCTCTGTTCATTCCTTCAGGCTGCCTGAGAGACCTCCACGATGTAAATCTCAGTCTTAGGCTGCAGCTTCCTTCCTTCAAGACACTTTAATGGCTCCTATCCTCTTGGGATAAGCATAACTCTCAGCAAGACCTGCGAAGTTCGGCAATGCTGCCTATCCACCCCACCCTGTGCCATCCTGCCCCTGGATCCATGCTCCCCAGCTACACAGGCCTTGGTATTCTTTGCAGTTGTGCTATATTGTCTCCTGCCAGGGAGTCCTTTCCCTCCTCTGTTGCCTCATTAACTCCTCTGTAGCATCATTTCTCCAGTGAAGTTTCTTCCATGATTTTCCCTAAGTCCTTTCTTATAAGTCTACACCCCCTTGCACCAACTTGTGCCACTTACCACACTTGCAGACAGACTGATTTATGAGATTACTTGATATTCTTTATTGCTAATAAGAAGCTCCAGCTATGTATTTTTGTTCCGTGTTGTGTGTCTCAGGCACCTAAAAATGTGCCTGAGACATTAGCACTGAAGAAGTATTTTTAAATACACAGATGAAGCAAGAATATTTTGGGGAATTCTTATATTTCCCACCCCAACCCTGCATTGGGCATTGAACCCAGTAGTGGGCATTGAAGCCAAAGACACTTTACCATTGAGCATATTCCCAACCCTTTTTTTTTCTAATTTTCCCAGACTGGCCTTGAACTTGAGATCCTCCTTCCACAGCCTCCTGAACTGCTGTGTTTATAGGTGTGTACCCAAAAAAACAGCTAATGGTTCTTGAATACATAACTGGTATTGTACTCTTATGTCACTATCCTCCATGAAGAAAATAAAAGACCCTATATCATGTAGCATAACGTTTTCAACAATCAGATGCTTAGTGGCAAGTTTAAGAAACAGAATTAAAGTCAGGTCAACAGAATTATTTTTGTATGTCACACAGGGAAAGGTTAATGATTTTAGTCTGTGTGAATAGACCAAAAGTAGAAACAAAGAATATCAGTTCTCCTACCTGCAATATCTCATCTAGGGAACAGGATACATAACGTCTCTGCAAAATCCCAGGGTAGTAGCAGATACTCTGGGTTGAACTGACATAAGATCAGAATAATACTAAAAACTTAACTTAGTCCTGAGTGAGTAGACAAACTAAGGATCCACAAACCCATGAGTTAGGATGTACCTCATAGATGATGTACAATTCCACCTTCCTAATTTGGTAGAAGAAGAAATTAAGCACAATAAACTTAAGATTTATATCCATGGTCACATCCCTGGTGAGGGTCAACACCAGGGCTGGAAGGGAAAATAACATAGTTAACAATTTCTGAATGGCTTCTATATTATGTTTAGCACTGCACTGGCTCTGTAGGGAAATGAATTAAAAGATGCCCTCATCCATTGTTGCACATACAAAAAAAAGATTATCAATAGATATTTCACAAATCTCTCAGAGCATCTTAAAAATAGAAATAGATTTTCTGAATCTAAAAAAGAAAGAAAATATTCAAGGCAAATTTTAGTTCCAAAACTAAAAGTTTTTAAAGAACCAGACAAAAAGGAAATATGATCACAGCACATAAAGTTGATGAATGGTGAGAAATATCTGTATAGTCATAATAATATGAGTGATCATTTTTAATTTAACAAAAAATGATATTACTTACTACCATCTTTGGGATGATCAGAAAAATGATAGTTAATATCTAACACTGATAAACCAAAAAAAATGACAGTACAAATATCTTATGTAGAAATGTAGAGATAAGTCTCTAAGTGTTTTAAAGGACTTGGGGGGTTGGGGCAGGAATAAGTGATGAAAAGTGTGTGGGGTGGAGACTGCTGTTCTTAAGCATTTTAGCACTTGTCACCGTCAGAGTCCAATTAGGAGAAAGAAACCACACAGTGATGTAAACAGGGAGACTTCAATATAACTAAAAACAGGATTGAATTAATGTGGATTGGCTCTAAAAGAGTAAGGAGGGCTCTCAAAAATGTAAGAACAGCAGCTATAGAGTCATCATTACCCTAGGGATGAGGTAGATGATCCAGGGAAGGAAGAAATCTGGAGGATGCATCTAGCTCAAAGTGGCACTCCAGCCCCTGCTTCAGAGAGCACCTTTCTGGTCCATTTTGTGGCGTAAAAGTTCATTGACGGGCTGCATTGGTGGGGCTCACCAGGAAGACATGGTCCGAGGGGCTGAGATAAGCCACCTTCAGAGCAGTGTCACAGGGCGGCATCCATCAGAAAACTGCTCTGGGGTTATACCCATGAGAAGGCACCTCAGAATGTACCTAGAACTGACATGAGGATGGTGCTGGAAAAAGCCATCCACAGGGAGGTGGCCTGCCTCAGGACTGAATATGAAGGCACCTGACGTTGTGCCAAGGGGAACTGTCAATTGTGGCTTGGGTCTGGAATGTCCCCCAAATGCTCATGTCTTGAAGGTTTGGTCCCTAATGCAGCATTTCAGAGGTGAGAATGTGGGGAAGTGATTGGATCATGGGGGTTGTGACCTCATCAGCCGATGATTCTATTGAAGGATTCATATTTGATGACTTAATTGGGAGGTGGTGGAAACAGTAGTGATGGGGTATAGCTGGAGGAAGGGAGTAGTCATTGGAGGTTTGGTCTGGAATGGTATATCTTAGCCCCAGCCCCTTTATTACTCTCTCTCTCTCTCTCTCTCTCTCTCTCTCTCTCTCTCTCTCTCTCTCTCTCTCTCTCTCTCTCTCTCTCTCTCTCTCTTCTCCTTCATGGCTACCATGAGGTGAGCAGCTTTTGTCTGCCATGCCTTTTTCCTATAATGGGGTGTCTAGCACCCCAACAGAGCAGGTTCCTGCCCAAGAGGTGTGAACTGCCTGGGAAAATAAAAGGTCTAAAATAATCAGTAAGAAATAAAGATAGTTCCAGAAATTAGATCTAAAAAGAGGAGCACCTGACGGGTGTTCCAGTCCTGAGAGAAGCTGGAACTGAACAACTAAAAAAGCCCTCTAATTCTTTATTTAAGGGGGAATATATCAAAGGCAGGAAAAAGTTTTCAGCAGGAGAAGTCTTGGTTTGGTGCTTGCTTCTCAATGTGTGTGTCTGTGGCGCGGTTCATGCAGTAAACAGATTGATTGGCATTTTGGCAAGCCACACCCATCTCCAGGAGGCTGTGTGGCTCCAGAAGGTCATTCCCATCTCTGGGGCTATGCTAGAACTTGAGTGATGAGAGCTAGGTAGGATGTCATATGAATCAGGCATTGTCAAACCAGTAGATTCCTATTTGGAGTTCCTGATATCAGGCTTTCCTAATGGCTCCAATATTGCTCAGTTTACCCTTGGCTCATAGATGGGTCCTGGCATTCTCCCTTATATTTCTGCTTTGGGGCAGGCTGAGCGTAGACTGAAACCATAAGCCAAAATAAATATTTCCTCTTACATTGCTTTTCTCAGACATTTTGTCCCAGTGACAGAAAGCTAACCAACACAGTGTCCATAAGGAGGTATGCTCCTGGGAACTCACTGTCAAGCTGCCCAAAGAACTACCTGGGAGGACCATCTAGGAAAAGAGACATACCATGGGCACCCGTTGAAAATCTGACTTCTGAAATTTTTTGAAAAGCTGCCCATAAAAAGACACGGCACATTCTAGAAGTCTTCTGAAAGGAGCAAGGTAGAACAAGAGGAAAACTCCTTTGTCCTCCAACGTGTCTCCTGCTCAGTCCACCAACAAAAGTAACACCATGTTTGGTGACAAAGGAGAAATATTTAGAGTCCAGCTTTGTTTTTTAGCAGGCAATAAAGAGTAGACATGGAGCTGAGAGATAATAAACTGATAACTGGCACAGTCCTTTTTAAAACTTATTAAATAATGTAAGTATTTATATAAGTAAGAACTAATCTTTTGAAATTGCTAAGAAAAGTGTATCGTTTGTCTGAGGACATAGTATATATCTTCCTCTTTGATGGTGAGAAACACATGGCATTATTCTTGTTCAATATGGCATCTATATCAAATCATGCTGTTCTACTCAAAATGTGCACATTTGTGTTACCCTATCCTCATTTACATTTTTCCCTGATCTTGACTCTTTGTTCCTAAAGGTATTTTATCTTTGTTTTATAATATGCATTTCTGAAGGTAATCTCAATGGCTTCTAATAAATAAGAGAGTCCTAGCTTTCTGGAAATTATTGTCTGGCTGAAGTCATAAGATAAACTTGGTTAAAATAATTAGGAGAAAACACTGTGCAGAATCTTATTAAGCAATAAATTTTGTATGACAAAAATGGATGTTCTAGAAGTTCCTCGAAGGAAGAATATCTAAATTGTAACACTCAGTGAAAGCATCCTGAAAATTTAAGCTGACCTTTAAAACAAGAAAATCATTCGTTTCAAATGAGGAGAAGCAGAAGCTAAGCAGAAAGGACAGTGCTTATCCCCTGGGGTATTCCCAGGCATCGTGAAGGTCAGAGACTGATAAACTGGTTTCCCTGGTTTGGCACAATCTGACCCCAGCTGCCTCTCTAAATCATCTTTGACCCCCATTTGACACCAGCTCTTGGCTGCTTTCACTTTGGCTAATGAATTGCCTGAAGACGTGCTGCTCATATTTCCTTCAGACGGTTCTTCTCATATCTTCCCCTCTGATTGCACTCTTCCCCTCTTCTTCATAGCTGTGAGTCTTTCCCATCACCCCAGACCAAGTGTGCTGGCCTACAGGGATTTCCCACTTTTCTGAACTTCTGCAGTACTGAATTCAGTACCTTTCACCTTACTGTGTGATGCAGCAGAACCCTGGA
Organism: Ictidomys tridecemlineatus; assembly: GCF_052094955.1. Taxonomy (NCBI): domain Eukaryota; kingdom Metazoa; phylum Chordata; class Mammalia; order Rodentia; family Sciuridae; genus Ictidomys; species Ictidomys tridecemlineatus. The sequence goes on from NC_135479.1 coordinate 120,902,951, forward strand.
AAGAGCACACACGGTGGTAAACTCAGAAGACTCGGGGTCAAGTCGGCATCCTGGCTGTGCTCCCTTACTGTGCTCTTTCTTGGGTCTTATTTCTCCTATTGCATCTTAGAGTTGGTGAGAGCTACTTCATAGGGCTCTTCTGAGGATTGGATGGAATTATATATTTACCTGAAATCTTTGATGATTTTTCTGAAGCAAACACATATGAGCTATCAAGCTGTGACTCTGTGTGTGTGTGTGTGTGTGTGTGTGTGTGTGTGTGCATGTGTGTTTTGACACCATCTACCATACCAACTTACCGAGGGCACGATATTTACTACTTGTTTGTATTTTCCTTAGCACCTAGCATTCTGCTCCACACATAGTGGGTACTGAATAAACACCACTGGATGATTAAAACAAACCAGTTTTGGTAAAAATAAAATAAAATTTTAAAAAAGAATGATCTGTCTCAACAACTACCCAAGGCCCCATAACTCATTAGTGTCTTGCCTGGGACTCCGTTCATAGTTCACAGGGGCCCAGGCCTGTCATTCCAGACCCCCTTTCCTATGGCTGCATTCACTTCATCCATTTTCAATTATACTCACTAAATGCATCCGAGTTACAATGGTAGTCACTGAAGAAATTACTGATGAGAAACAATTTGAAGGAGTAACATCTATCTTTGCTACATCAAACCCTTGGATTATAAAAGCAGTTTAGAACTCATGAGCTGTTAGAGCAATAACATTAAGTCAATACATTATACAGATAGCAATGGCTGATAAGCGTTTTTGCAATGAAGTACTCAAATAACTAGTATGACTAGAAATGTCAGTCACAGATCAGTCAAGTGGGAAATCTTAGGAAATCAATTTGACCAGCAGCTGTGGAATTCCTGAATTTTTATCTTTCACAATATAATTTGTGTCCAGGAGATTCCAAACAAACTGTTATTGACAGAACAGTTATGGGGATGGAGTGGAAAGGGTCAGAGCTAAAAGGACGTGGGGGTTGTGCTGTTCTTAGCAAAGAGAACAGACTTGCAAGCCAATAACACTAAGGGCAAATGTCAACTTGGTCACTCACTAGCATCCTGGCAGAGGCCTCAGTGTTCTGGACAAAATGACAATAATGCAATGATAGTGAGAATTAAAAATAAGCATCCAAAACACCTAGAGTGGGAGCCTATGTGGAACCAGGGTGATGAGCACTTTCTATGTATGTAAGGCAGCTCCGTGAAATGAGGGGTTGTTTGAAGGTGTGCCTGCAAGGTCTCGTCTATTCCATAACATTTTTAGCATTCAGGGCTAAAATGTAAAGCACCTGATCAGGGAGGGACTCAAACACTACACATAGCCCCAAAACTCATTAGTATTTTGCCTGGGACTCAGTTCGTAGTTTACACAGGCCCAGGCCTGTCATTCCAGACCCCCTTTGGTATGGCCATATGTATCAATCTCCTTCTCCCACCCTTTCCCCATGGATAAGTTATTAAATATCTCCTGGATTTCACAGAGTAAGCAGCACTGTATTTGACATTATCTAATGGATTGGGTTTTGATAGCCAAGGTCCCTGCTTTAAGGGCAATTATGAACCCCTCATCATCCTCACTGGTGTACAAAGGTAAAAGCTGGAACTGATTTTGATGAGACCTGACAATGTATCTCCAGAAGAACTTAATGTCTATGAAATTCTTGACACACAGTTGTGTGGGTTAAGTGAAATTAAGTCCAGGAAGCATTTAGCATAGTGTCAAGTACACAGTGATCAACAACAATGATGGCGATGTTAAACACCTCGCTTCTGTAAAGACCTCTCCGAGGATCTCCAGAAATAGCAACGCTAGCAGCGGTTATAAAGAGTCATTCATTACTTTAAAAACAGAGAGTTTTTCAAAGTTAAATTGATAGCAGGGATCCAACAGGGAACAGTCAGCTACAATAAAGTAAATCTGTGACCTTCTATTGTTAGTGGCTGAACTTAGTGAAATGAGTTCTATCTCAGGCAAATCAACCAATGTCATGGAGACTCAGTTTCCTTTTGTAGAATGAGACTGTTGGAATAGAAATGTTCACGTTACTCCAGCTTCCCTGTGGTTCTTGAATATAAAATCTATTTTGGCAGCGGTAGAAGAGAGATCTGTACTAAGAAAGAACAGGAGCAGAAATAGGGACAGAAGATCTTAGAGTTGAGATTAAAAATGAAAATGCTTTAGGGAAGTAACCAAGCAATATATGTGCTTAGAGGCATGGCTTTTTAAATGTCTGCCATGCACAGTATGACACACTTTCATGAACAGAATTCCTATGGCAAGTTGACAATAATTTGATTTTCTCTATTGCCTGACACTCCAAATTCCTATTTCCTAGGTTACCACAGAACTCTCTGTAGCCAATGTCATTCAGTGAGTTGTGACTATACAGGCTTAATACGATGCCAATTTTGTGTGATGCCATTTACTATCTATACCTTCAGATTAGATGTTCTTCTAACCCTGAAAATAAAACATCAACAACACTCCCAGACAAGTCTCCCACTTAGTAACTTCTCAAAAATATATCCCCTCTATTTCTATCTGGTGAGAACACAAGATTTTTTTTTTCTTATTGTGGAACAATGCATGCAAGCTGGGGGAGGGAGAAAAGTGCTAGATGTAATGGGTTAGAATCTCAAGCTAGAGTGAGGCAGGTTTCCTCAAGAGACCCTAAAAAGAGAAATGCAATGCATGAATGTCAGAGTAGGTAAAGAATCTAGATACTGAAGTTTCTATATAAAAACCACAAGAAGAAAACCCAGTCATTTCTGACCTTTTCCTCCACCAAAACAAATATCTTCCTCCAAAATCTACTCAAGATCTTCATTTCCATTGCAAGTCACCAAAATAACTTATTAGATGGAATGTAATCACTGGAAGCGAATTGAGTTTCCCCTCAATGATCCTGGCCTCTTGTGCTATCTTTACTCACCTCCCAAGGAGAACGAAGCAGCTTACTTATTCAGTGAAGTGGACAGAACTGTCCATGCACAATTCAATGTCTTCCACCTCCTGTCCTCTTGGGAGCAGCCTTCCTACAGAGAAAGGACATCTGCTTCTGCTGAATGGACTCGGTCCTGAGGGAAGGCTGTGTTTTGGCATTGGGAAGCCTGTTTATGGGTAGATGGATGTCATATTCTCATCGATTAAATGTACAATTACTACACGTGTCCTTGATTTCTCACCTTCCCTACTCTTTGACCTGACTTCACATTTTGTCAGAACACAAATGGGAAGGGGGAAGCTATTGTTGCTTATGCTGAATCATCAATACATATCAATGCATGATCAAGGGGGAAACCTGCTTCAACTTTCTCAGAAATTTCCTAGGGTGAGAGTGGATTCACTTTTGTCTCTTCCTGTTCTTTCCATTTTCTCATATTCCAGAAAACTTATGTGCTAATCCATGGAACTGAAGTAGGTCATCTGTATAACCCAGTGATTAATGAAACAAAATAGTCTAGGCCCAAAAAAGATTAGCTCCTTCTTTAATGCATTTCAGCTATCAATTTACCCAGAAAAAATAACTTCTTGGAATTGAACCCTGTTGTAGTGGAAATGTGAGCTGAAAATAGCCCTGTATCTATTGAAACTGGCTGAATAAATCACAGAATTTAACTAAAAACGAAATTATATATAGTTTGAAAGTACTCTTTCTCCCTCTTTTATGTCTCTGTAGTACAATGATGGCATCATATAGGGTTAAAAGGAGCATGATTTGTCATCTTGGTTTTTGTCTCTCTATGTGTTTTTTTGACACACAGTTGTGTAGGTTAAGTGAAATTAAGTCACCAATTCGCATGTGTCACCAATTTCTGACTATCCTTACAAGTCTCAGATTATTTTCTGTATAAAACAGTATCAGTAATAACTACCTTAAAATGGTTTGATTAAATTAGGCAATTCATGAGAATGATATTTATATTCTGTAAAATGTATACACAAAGCTGGACAGAAAATATCACAGATGGAGAAACTGAAAAGAAACAAAATGTTACACACCTAAGACCGCAGAGCAATTCTTCACCTTATCAAGACAAGATGCTGTCTCTTGTCTTCTAACATTTAATAGAGTTTCTCAATGTAAGGGACAGAGATTACTTTCCAATAAATGTAGTTTTGAGCCCCACTCTGGCTCTAAAGCAGAATTTCTCAGGCAAGCTCTCAAATCTGCATTTTAACAATGAAAACTAAGTTTGAGAAACACTATTTCTGGACAAAAGTTTTTAATTCCTATATAATTCTGGGTTGTCATTGATGATACTAATTACTCCTCCCCTTTACTCGAAAGCATCTTAAAAGTATTAGCTCAGCCAAAGCATTCCCCTCTATTTTAAGTTACTCCTATCAATCTAAGTTAAACAGACATTTTTCTACAATTAAAAAAAATTTAAATTCCTATAGGCAAAAGGTCCTTCTCGAATTTTCCATTCTCAAAATGACCATTTCAAAATTTATTTCATATTTCTTAAAAGTTAGTTTGCAGAATACAACAGACAATAGTATGGCAGTATGTAAAAACATGGATGTGTAACCAATGTGATTCTGCAATTTGTATACGGGGGAAAAATGGGAGTTCATAACCCACTTGAATCAAATGTATGAAATATGATATATCAAGAGCTATGTAATGTTTTGAACAACTAATAAAAAAATCAAAATAAAAGTCAGTTTGCATCTATTAACCCTGAAGTAGCAACAGATCTGGGTTAAAAAAATCATTAAACATAGTGCAAACCATAATAAATATTAGAGGAGAAAACCAATTATGACAAACTCCAATCAAAACCCTGAACTGGTTGTATTGTGATAGAATTGGGGCATAGTGAATGCAGTGCCAGAAATGGGGACTAGGGATGTGGAACTTGGAAAGAAAAATGGTGACTTGCAGTCTCTGGGAAGTAAATTCAGCAGCAAAAAAAGAAGTGCTTTGACTATCATATAGGTACAATGGCTTTATCATGGATGCCAGAATCTTGCATTCCTGGATTTTTCTGCAGGTTGCTATTTCTGTGGTTGCTTGTCAAGCAGTGAATAGGGCTTTGAGTGAGATGGAGCATGAGAAGAGGAGGAGCCTGGGATAATATTACAGTATATAACTAAAAGAAATTAATAAATATAATCTGTCCACCTATACAACAAAATATATAATTGACACCAGTTCTAAATGCAAGCATATTATATGCCAGGTGGGAACAATTTCACAATTATTTAACTAAATGCTATTTTGTTTTGTTTATTCTAAAGCATGGTTTCTGCAAATACTCCATATTCTTTTTGCACAGTTATTAACAAATGAATATATTATATTGCTATATTCCCCTCTTTGGTCTATGAAATTAGAAATAATATATATCCAGTTAAGCCAGCTATTTTCCCACAATGTAGCAGTTTCCTTCCTATTTTTCTTACGTATGCTCAGCTTATTATCTTGCCCTTCTATTGTCCTCCAAGTTCTTAGTTTTTGAAAGGGATCTTCTACTCACACACATTTCCTCTGGGAAACTTCCGTTCCACCTCTCACATTGCTGACTAGTTTTCTTCATCTACCGCCTTTGCTTCTTTGAGCTAGCCTCCTATTGGTGGACCAATCAGAGTCAACCACTTCCCTTCACCCAGGAGGCTTATAAAACCATCTCTGCAAACTAACTAGAGGTTCTGTGATTGAAGCCAAGATATCAGTTGAAACTATAAATAAAATGTAGCACTCTGAGCTGAAGCAGTCTTTTTTTTTTTTCTCTAAGTTATTCAGCAGGACACCATCATTTCATCTCCTCTACACATCTTTTTATTACATTGCATTTTAATGTTCAATATGACACCCCAAATGAAATGCTTAAACCCCCTGTGGACACTTTATTGTGTATTCCATCTCTTTTCTGCATGGAATCAAGATATTAGTTTATAAAATGGTTTTCTCAGATGAAATTAAGGAGTAAAGCAGTGTGATTCAGGCATTCACAATTGCATATCAGCCTCCTGTTGTGGAAGGATTAAACGTGATTTCAAACAATAGAAGGCAATCTCGGAAAGAAATTATACAGGTGAATATGTTGATTATGAGGTCACAGCTGGGTTTAGGGTTAACATCCCTCTGCAAAGATATACTAATAATACCAAGGGATCAGCTGTGATCTCTTCTCCATCTAAATTTTGCTCTACCACTAAGGTTCCCCCTTGGAAACTTTCACATATGATCTACTTTCTTGTTTTAGTGGAATAAACTTGCTTTATGGCTGTCAGCATATTACAGTATTCTTGGTTATTATCATTTTGTATTAATTGCAGAAGTCTTGAATGCTCAGTCAATACTGTTTCATAATTACACTTGTCATGAAAGTACAGTCTAATTATTATCCCTGCAATTTAAAAAATTCTCAGGGAATTAATCAATTCATATATAAACAACCTTTTGCTAGTGCTGTCTGTGACTGTGTAGATTTTTTTTCACTTTTCCACCACCTGGACAGAAAACAAAATCTCTGTTAAATGTGTAGGGAGTGAGAAAATTGCTCAGAATGAATGTTTCTATTTCTATCCCATTCTTATATTTATTGGCCTTTAGGAAAAAGGCTTCTCTTATTATCCTCTATTCATGCTTCTTCCTCTTAAGTATGAATCAAAATTAATAATAACAATTATAATCAAAATTATATTAGGAATAATAAACACTTATTTCATGTTACTGTGAATCTAGTACTGATCTAAGTGCACGACATATATTAACCTATAGTATCTTCACGTAAAAACTAGGAAGTAAGTATTGTTATTATTTCCATTTTATAGATGAGACAACTTGAACCAGTCATAACACTAGTAGTTGGTAGAGCTGTGAACTGTACCCAGAGATGCACCATCTGCTATTCTTCACTCTGTGTAACAGCCCCACAGCTTTCTGCCATTCTACCTATGACTCCAGTTTGAGAAGCAGTGATTTGGCCATGTGTTTAGGGAAAAAATAAAATTATAGAAGAGAGAAACACTACATGGGTATGTGCATTCATCTCTCCAAAGTGGATACTTTGGGTTAAGATCAGAATTCCTGAGTCCTTAGCCAGGCATGGTGCACACACCTATAGTCAGTAACTTAGAAGAGCACTTGAAGTCAACCTGGGTGATACAGCAAGACCTTTTATCAGAAACTAAAAAGTTTTCTGTGTCCCTGCCTTATAATATTGCATGTTAGAATGCCAGCACAACAACAACCCCTAACAGTATTCACAATGACTACAAAAAATAGAAAATTCAAACAATTATACAGATAATGTAACCCACACACATGTCAAAGTAGGGAAAAGCAAAAATATTCAGAAGTCAAGTCAAGATGGCTTAGTACCTGTTATAATGTACATATGATGTATCCCCCAAGACAAGGCAAGAATGTTCAGGGCTGAAAGAATCAGATGATGAGAGTTGTGACCTAATCAGCGGATTCACCAACACAGGGATTAACTGGATGGTAACTGTAGGTAAAGTGTGAATGGGGGAGATAGAGATATGACTTTGGGCTTTATATTTTGTCTCTGGTGAGTAAAGCTCTCTCTGCTTCGTGATTGCCACTTGCTGAGATGCTTTCCTCTTCTGCAAGCTTCTGTCTTGATATTCTGCCATCGCCTCAGGCCCAGAGCAACGGAGGTAGCCATCTGTGGGGCAAGACCTCTGAAATCATGAACTCCAAATAAACTTTCTCTCCTCGGTGTTGTTTTTGTCAGGTCTTTTGGTCACCGTGATGAAAAACATGACTGAAAAAGCACTGAATTCCACCGAAAAGTTCTAAAACCAACTTGATACTGCTTGTGTTAAGTTCTTGTGAGCAGAGAGCTACAATGTACATTTTTAAGATATGGAACCAAAACACCGCAGAAAGAAAAATCATTCTTTTTTTTTCACAATAAATATTAGATGAAACTCATTAGGAACTAATTATATGCCCTGAGCCATAGGAGACCCTGAAGGACTGAAGTGGAGTGTACCAGGTTTGAAAAAATAAATAAATAAATAAATACACCTCCAACTGCAGGGAGTACAGACAGGCTAAATATTTAACACAAGGTTTTTATATTTAAAATTTATATTGGGGATTTTACATCACTGAAAAATTCAACAAACACAACAGTACACTTTCTTAGCTTTCTGAGCATTTTTATCAGTCCCTCACCACCACCCCAACAGCTCAGAGGCCACAGAGACACAATTAGAAGACAACACAACCTCTCTTCTCCTGTTAGACATCTGGAGATTTTCGAAAGGTCCTTTCTGTTGATAGGCACATCTTCTCATTCACCTGCCTTCCGTGCATCCTCTGATTGACCTAATTCTAACTAATCTCCTCGTAATTCGTGTAGGTCATCTATGTGCCTATTCCCATCAATCTCAGCTTGATCCAAGACTGCTCCCAGGCTGCAGGCTGGATTTGCCCAGCACCTGTGCTCCTCTGAACCCCATCTGACCCATTTTGAGCTCCCAGGCTCTGCTCCTGGGCATCCTTCCTGCTGGGCAGGCACCTGGCTCACCATTTGCTTGGCTTCTCTTGCAGCCTGGCTGCTCTTCTCACACCCACCTCACCTCCCACCTCCCTGGGCTATGGAGTATGCACATAAATCAGTATTTATTTGTTGACACCCATGGACATTTCACACAAAAACATTCCATGCCAGAAAACAAAATGGAATCATAGATATGCTTAAAGAGTAATACATTTTTACAGTCTCTACTAGTTGAAATTGAGAGATTTAATGAGCGGTAAGTTTTCTACCTTAACTGGAGATATTAAAACAAAGTTTTAGAAAAAATAAATAAATAGCATGCTATTCCCATCGCCACAGGCAATCGAAAGGACACTTTGTAAAACCCAGTTTGTAAATCTCCAAACAGTCAATTAGCATACCAATATGAGCAATGAGTAGACCTTACAGCCTTTCCCAGGCAAACACAGTAATTAAAAACAAATTACAGTGCAGCCTGGATGTGGTGCTTTACAATGTATCCCACCTGCCAACCAGCAGCTAAATTCATTCCAAGACTGTCTGGCCAATTAGCTGCTCCCCTATTGGGTGACTTGGGCTTCCTCTGTGAACACCATTTGCAAGGATCCACATCAGATTGAGTCTTTTGTTCTCAGAAGGCAGCTGATCTTGCAGGAGACTGGAGAGTGGCTCTCTTTCTGGATACATTCTGTCTCAGCCGGGAAATGTATTCTTTGTACTTTTCTTCACAGAAGGCTGGAGATGCTCCAATTTCAACACTAGAATAAAATCCCCAGGTTCTAACAAGAAAAGAATACTATTATACATTTTTGCTACAGGTGATTGTAATTAGGAAAAGAAAAAAAGAATCAAACATTGGGTTTGATATTTTCATCAAAGTCTCTGGGCCAAAAATTCAAGTGAAATGTCTAAATTTTTCTCCCTTCCTAGATAAAAATAAATTCATGAAATCAGGTCAAACAAAATTCATTGGTTCAATTTATAATTGACTTTGTACGTGTGTATAGAAATATAGAAGACTAGAATTAAAAGTCTAGAGCTTAAATTTTATAGCTGAGAAAATTGAGACTGGAGGTCATTTAGAAGGGGAAGCTGAACAGAAACCTACCAGTTATTTCCTTTACTCTTACACTACTCTGAGTGAACTTATATCTATGTATGCATCCTATATGCATACAGATCAAGTGATAAACAGTGATCTCAGAGTAGGTCTTCACATGAGTTTTTTAGTGAGCAATTCTCACCTCCTGTGATTACAAAAGTCCAATGGCAAAGGACTTCATTGATGAAAGCACTCTTCTTTTATGCCAAAGGGAAAATAAGCCCCCAGCTATGTAGGCGTACTTTTATTTTTTCCTTTATACATTTGGAACATTTGATCACCCACTCTTGAGCACATGTTTAAAGCTATCTATGTGTCAGGCATATAGATAGTGATTCTTATAGCATGAATGATAAATAGACTTCAATTTTTTAGACAAAATCAATGATAAGCAACTCATTTCTTGAGCTTAATAAGAATTCTGAGTTCAAAAATAAAAGAGTGATTGTGCATGATTTTTCACTGACCATAATGGGTATAGAAATGGTAACAAACCTGTTATTTAGATAGGATTCATATATATATATATATATATATATATATATATATATATATATACACGTACACACACGTACACACACACACACACACACACACACATATATATATATATAGAGAGAGAGAGAGAGAGAGAGAGAGAAAGCAATATACCACTCCTTTATATACATATAGAGTGGTTGTTTATGAATAATTCCTCTCTTTGTTCCAACGTGAAAAAAAGAAATGGAAGAAGCATTCATGGTGTTAGGGTGAGAGTGATACAAATTCGAGCAATCTTAGAAAATAATCTGTTCACAAGGGAGGCATTTCCTCAGCCAGGGCTTCCTTGGCTGTAGCTACAGACCATATTAAAAGTGATTGCTTTGCTCTAGCTACTGGGACAAAATATGGGGTGCATTTCGAAAGGTTCTTTATTATAAAACTTTGTTTTTTCCTTTATGACTTATAATAGTGATTTATTGAGAAAACCCACTCTTTCCTCAATGATAAATGCTGTCCAATCTTCCAGTTTATAACATTTTCTGAGTAGCTTTATCAAATCAAGGAGTCTTTCTTCATCAAAATGAAATCACAGATATACATTAGATACGTGTTTAAGCTGGAAAGGAAAGAAAATCAAAATGGTTCTATTATTTCCCTGTTGAAAAGGCTTTTGTAATCAGCACAAGCCTTTCGATGGTGGTTCCTTTAATCATTTGGTTGGTATAAAACCATAAGTGACATGCCTTTGAAATCATGAAGAGAAGCCAGGAAGTCAATATTAAGTTCACTGTAAGAATATGATGAATTTGCACTATTGTCTGGTCTCATTATATTCTTTGTCACAAAAATGAGTTATCACAGAATTATAATGTCTAGTATGTTCTTCTTTATAATACATTCTTATTCACATGACAAGAATTACGACAAGAGGAGAAAATGGACAAAATTAATCCACCCTCATGACAGAAAATACTACATCAAATTAACTTGTGACAGGCAAGTATTTTTGTGAAGGCATTTATTGATGACATCTGTCTTATCAGTCTACCTACATCAGTTCTTTATGTGCCTCATCAAGGATCTATCATGAGTAGAACTCTGGAACAAACATCCTCTGAAGATAGTTCAGTCGAAAAGGAGAGAAACAAGGGTCATATTGTACATGATCTTTGGAGAAAATCCCTAACTGAATCAATAACTTGGATTTTACAGCACTGCTCTTGAACAAATTCCAGCCAACTTTGTCCTTTTATGAGAAATCTTACCTCTGGATTTGGCAGCAGAAATTCATTTGCAGATTTTATTTTAGTGTTAAAAAAAGGGATAGAAACATTTCAACAATAAATGAGTTTATGCCTTAAGGTATCTTTGCTTTCCACTTTGGATCTAAGTTTTAACCAATATAGAACATTCCTACAAAATCAAATTAGCTGAATGTGAAAATGCAAGGTAGTCATTCTACATAAGAGGTAAATGATGTTTCATATAATAATAGATTCATATAATATGTATTTGTTCACAGCTGAATAATTCTGACAAAGGTAAGCTGAAACAAATTATGTAGATTTTTTTTTAAATGTTGCAATGACATGTGATGCTGCAGAGAATGGGCACCAGAATGAACCACATGCTCATCTTCAAAGAATTAGTTCCTAAAAATCATTTACTCAGGGAATTCACCCAAGTCCGGGGTCTGGCCCACAGCACTATAAATTTGGAAACCCAGTGCATACTTATTGTCCATGAGAGTTCTCTGAGACTTTTGTGCCACACCAAATAATCATTTTTTTTGTTGTTGTTGTTTGGCTGAAAATGACCACTATATTTCACCAATTCATCTTCAATGACTCATAAAAGAAGATAATATGTAAAATTTGTTTTTAAAAAGGAATCCAGAAAACTAAATGGAGAAAATGTACCTCCTATCATAAAGAATCTATCACTTCATTTCTGTGGGTGGCAGGAAGGCAACATCTCTAAGAGAGAAAGACAACATCCACATCATGCCCCTATTAATGCTCATTTGTATATGGATCTCTAAGTTCTGTGATAAATGAGAAAGGATGCACACGGCTAATCAGATACCCAGTGGTTACACAACTCCTGACCCAGCAGAACACAAATTCCTCAAGCAGGGTGCTCTCTGACGGATGCTGAAACTATCTTTGCTGTCTGTATTCCTTAATCAGAAATGTGATTAAGTATGGTGTTATACTTTCATGCCATATCACATACCAGGTGAATGCAAGTTGCATTTAGCTCAGGTGCTATTTCAGTAGGAAGGTAGAAAACAGGTATAAAAATATTTTACAAGTAGAAAATGCCAGATTTTGAAAGTATACAAGTTATAGTTAAAAATCTTGGTTTCAAGAATTACTCCAATGTGTAATTAGACAGTAAGATAACAAATAACCCAATCAACAAATGGGCCAAGGACCTGAACAGACACTTCTCAGAGGAGGATATACAATCAATCAACAAGTACATGAAAAAATGCTCACCATCTCTAGCAGTCAGAGAAATGCAAATCAAAACCACCCTAAGATACCATCTCACTCCAGTAAGATTGGCAGCCACTATGAAGTCAAACAACAACAAGTGCTGGCGAGGATGTGGGGAAAAGGGTACTCTTGTACATTGCTGGTGGGACTGCAAATTGGTGCGGCCAATTTGGAAAGCAGTTTGGAGATTCCTGGGAAAGCTGGGAATGGAACCACCATTTGACCCTGCTATTGCCCTTCTCGGACTATTCCCTGAAGACCTTAAAAGAGCATGCTACAGGGATGCTGCCATATCTATGTTCATAGCAGCACAATTCACAATAGCTAGACTGTGGAACCAACCCAGATGCCCTTCAATAGATGAATGGATAAAAAAAAAAATGTGGCATCTATACACAATGGAGTACTATGCAGCAATAAAAAATGCCAAAATCATAGAATTTGCAGGGAAATGGATGGCACTAGAGCAGATTATGCTTAGTGAAGCTAGTCAATCCCTAAAAAACAAATACCAAATGTCTTCTTTGATATAATGAGAGCAACTATGAACAGAGCAGGGAGGAAGAACAGGAAGAAAAGACTAACATTAAACAGAGACATGAGATGGGAGGGAAAGGGAGAGAAAAGGGAAATTGCATGGAAATGAAGGAAGACCCTCATTGCTATACAAAATTACATATAAGAGGTTGTGAGGGGAATGGGAAAATAAACAAGGAGAGTAATGAATTACAGTAGATGGGGTAGAGAGAGAAGATGGGAGGGGAGGGGGGATAGTAGGGGATAGGAAAGGTAGCAGAATACAATAATTACTAATTGGGCATTATGTAAAATTGTGGATGTGTAACCGACGTGATTCTGCAATCTGCATTTGGGGTAAAATTGGGAGTTCATAACCCACTTCAATCTAATGTATGAAATATGATATGTCAAGAGCTTTGTAATGTTGTGAACAACCAATAAAAAAAAAAAAGAATTACTCCAATGTGGTTGAAACACACAAATAAGACATCTATGATTTCAGGTAGATTCAACCAATGGGCACTTATCATTATAATTACCTCTTTCTTGTGGGGTACACACACTAATTACCTGGCCTAAATTTAGAAAGAAAGTTTGGGGGTTAATATCATTGTTCTGAAGACTCGCGTATCAGTGCTTAAATGAAAAACTATAATGAAGTAGTCAAACTGAATTGGATTTAAATGCTCTCGAAATTGCTTAATATTTTTAACCAGTAGAACAATATATCTTCTAAAGGCCTGGCATATTCATTATAAACAATTAAATTTCGGAGACTGACTTATTACAGAGGCATATGTTCTGTTAAAATAATTTAAGATTACCTTTCACAGTAAAACAAAAGAACGACATCTTGTAAATGTATGCCTCACTTGCCCAAATCATTGTTTTGGTGCATTATGACAAATTTAACAGTATTTCATCACCAAAAATAATGAAGCATACAATAGTACTTATTACAAATACTGTGAATGCAAGAAAGCCCATTTGAACAATTCTACACTGAGAACAATTAATTTCAAGTTAGAAAATCAGGCGCATTCAATTTTTTTCAAACCACAACCTCACAAGCTACCAAAATGAAACACTATTTCTAAAGGGGGAAAAAGAAGAAATGATTTCATTAAATTCTTGAATTTTAAATCTTTTACAATTGTACCAATGTTAACCTCTATCAGGACTTTCCCTCTGTACATCTGTGTTGCTCAGCTAAGGAAATAATGAGGGATATCACTATTAATTATTACACCCGTACATTTTTCTATTTTGATAATCTCAAAACATTCTGGCCTACTCTGCCATTGGTGATGACTTTTTAATGGAGTATAAGCAAATCATTTTCACATTGCTATTGTCTCTAAAATTATTCACTGTCCCATACCTTTGCTGAGGTAAGTCATCATAACATCTTCATGGGATAATGCCTATCATCTATTGATGGTTCGCTCTTCTACACACACTTGCAACCCACAGACATCACTTTAAGCCTATCCTGAGCCCAGTTCCACGGTACGAACAATGAGTGCTTGACGGCGTCCCTCCCTATGAATCTGCACGACTCACAGTCCACCATGTAGAACTCTGATTGTCCTGAAATACTCTGAAGGAATAACCAAGATGCTTTACCACTTTCCATAAGAAACTGACTCACATTGAATATTAAGAACTTCTAGATCTGATTCGGGTTTTGATAGTTCATGGTCTTCTCACGTCTTTTGGTTCTACATGTGGGTCTTTTCCCCTCTTGCTTAAGGGCAATAAGTAAAATCCTCCCTCTTACCCAATGTAGCTCCGTCCAAATCTGGAACCTTCTCAGGTCTCAGTTTATACTTTGAGTAATAATAAAATTGTCACCAAACATATATATAATCTCTGAAGTTTATCCCTCTTAGAAGGAATTCTAAGGAATCTTTATCAATCACAATTCCATGCATACAGATAATTTTTTTTAAAAAAATGTTTACTGATCAAAATTTTCATTTAATACTTAGGAGCTGCCACAAAACTACAGTTTGGACTAAAATAGTCCTGATATCAATTTCCTTTTGTACTTGCTGTGTAATCTAGGCAAACAGCAAAGCTCTACAGTTCTCTGTTTCTTCCTCTGGAAATGGGAACAGTAGTTGGATTAAATCAGAAGTCAGCCATGACAAAGTGAGGGAATGAGAGAGAAATCACAATTCCTAGTAATGCCATGATTCTGATCACTATCTTACCTTTTGAAATTTTTCCCACAGACAATGTTATAAAATAGTAACAGGCTGAACCCATAGATGCTTGTCTGTTACATAGATGAAAAGGATAGGTAAATCATTTTTAAAGGCTTCCTGGTCTTTGGCTAGTGGAACACTGTTTGCATGGCCCTAAAAGCCATTGTGATAACGATGTTAATATCCTCAAGGAAAATACTGAAGAATTTAATAGAGAAAATTTGACAAAAGGAGAATTGGAAGAAAGAATTTTCTAAAATCCTCTCTAGATGATCATGACGACAACCAGGGAAAGTCTGATCTACTGGGTGATTTTATTTTTTAATTTACTACAGCATCCTCAGCAGGGAAACACCAAGAGATTTAATTCCGGAATATGATCTCGATGGAACTATATATAAAAACATTATTATGTACATTAAACATACATTATTTGCATTACTGACAGATTCATCATAGAATTCATTTAACTATATTGGGTCTATTTACATAAAATTTTACTTATACACAAGTCTCCAGGAATACATATAAAGAGTCATACATCTAGAAAAATACATGAGATCATTTAGTCTCATTCCTTCATTTCCCAGCTAAGGAAATTGAGATGGAGGATAGATACATGCACTACCCAAAGCGTGAGTGATAGCTCAGGATTCCAGATTGTTGGATGATAACACTCATAATTGTTTTTCATCATTTCCTCAGTGATTTTCAACACAAGCTGCACATTAAGATCAACAGAGGAGTATTTTTAAAATAGCCATATGCACTTATCACCCTATGGATTCTAGTTCAATTAACCTGTGGTGGCCTTTGTGATCTATATTCGTTCTCACCAGAGGTGAGAACCTACAATCTCATTCTGTATATAGTGGTAGACTATTGACTCTTAACTCCATGGAACTCTGCATGGGAGGCAGGGAACAAGGACGAAGTTCACATCATTGCCCCTTGGAGAACATACTTGAAGTCTGACCACTAGTTGACTGGTTTTCAGACCATGCTTTGACTGAGCTCCACCAAAATAATATCACTGAAATCAATTTGTCCTTTCTTCTCTCCACTCAGAGAACACTATTGGCCAACTAAATAGTATATTCTCATTTAAAATTTTCTCTCCTATAATTATCTTCAAAATCTTTGACAAGTGTTAAGAGATTACATGAGCTAAAACCTAGCACTGGATGATATCTTATTAAGGAAAAATTTCCACATTTGTTTCCTGTAAATTTAGTATATCAATATATTTCTTTTCTCATTTCCCAATGAGGACTATGAATTTCATATGATTGACCACCCCCAAAAAAGGGTACTGCCCTAATTCCTTAATCTGAATCCCTGAAACAGATTTCAGTTTCCAAACCCAAAAAATATTGTAGTCTTTTTGACTAAAGTAGCCTTTAAATTGGTAGACACTAAAAATTTTCATTGAATCCAATCTGTATCTCCTGTTCCAGTTTTCCAGTAATCTGTTAAAAAGATATTTCTATTTTTCCTATCCCCAATTTTCTCAATTTTATTTAATTCACTATCTTCTCTCTAAAATCTCTATGTGAGATTTGAAAAATAATTTAAGATAACTAGTAAAAAGAAAAGCAAGTACAAAGCTCTAGAGTTTAGAGTGGGAAATGGCCGCTGCTTGGTTAACAGAAAGCAGATATTAAGCACAGAACACAAAGGTAGAAGAACAATGTGAGACCTAAAATATGGGGCAAAAATGCCGCCGTCTTACCACCAGCCCACTGTCTACTGATGACTTCCTGCACACTCTGGGGCTTCCTTCTCCCTATCCAATTAGATCTTCCCAGGCTGATCATTGTTCTGAGGGTGTCCTCAACTGCTGTTTATGATTTGGATCTAGAAATGTCCCCCCAAAAGCTCATGTTTTGAAAGCATGGTCCTCAATGCAAAAAGGTTCAGAGGTGAGGCTTTTAGGCAATAATGAGAATTATAAACACATCAGTGGATTAATCCATATGATGGTTTAAAAATCTGAGTGGACTACTGGATGGTAACTGTACACAAGTAGGGCATAGCGAGGAAAGCAGTCACTGGGTGGGGGGTGGGAGCGGTACCCTTGTCTCTGGCATCTTTACACTTCCCTCCCCCAGCCCTCCTCCCTGTTTCATGCCATGATCTTTGAAGTCTTCCTCTACCACGCCCTCCTGGCTTGACATTCTGCCTCAAGCACAAGAATGAGGAAGTCAGCTGATCACGGACTCTGAGTCCAAAATAAACTTTTCCTTCTCTAAGTTGTTCTGGTCAGCTATTTCGGTCACAGTGATGAAAAGCTACCTAACAAAACCACCAATTTTTCTGCTTGTGCCTCGTCTACACAAGCTTCCATTTTACAATTCTAAATTGCTACATTTGATTTCTTGTTCTTAAAGTCATATGAAATTCTCCTTTACTAGAAAAAAAATCTAGTGAAATCAAGTTCTAAAATCAAGTCCCAATTTACCTTTTATCTCTTCAAAGTCAGCGGGAGAAAGATGAAGTCAAAGTCATAGAGCAGTGAGGAGCAAGCCATAAATTGATACTGGGAGGGGCTAACCTAAGTTGGACCAATCAGAGCCTTTCCCAGGATATTTGGATGTGTGCATCAGAAAGCAAAATTGGGTGGTTTGGAGCCTTATTTTTTCACAATGAAGAATGTACCTTCAAATAGAATGAGAATGATACCAACAAACAGAGAAAAGAGAATTCTGAAGTTAGTTAATTCTAGAAACTTATGTTTTTATGCAACCTAACTGCTTTGGGATGCTCCTCACAGTACTGTTGTTCTGTGTTCAGTGTATTTTGAATAAATATCCTCTTTTTCTTAAGCCAGTTCCTTTAAGATGTTGCCACCGGAAATACAAACAATCCTAACTCATACATACACTCTCAGGCATGAGATGTTGCAAGTGACAGATTGGATATCGTCTTGGGAAAATAGAATAGTGAGAATCCCAAGATCCTGAACAGAGCAGATGGCAGTCCTTGCTACATAGCCACAAAGCAGTTGCTTAAATTATCCCTGATTGTCTTTTGGATGCAGACTATGTACTCACAAAATCTAGAGCAACTAAGGACAAGAGTCCCAAACTTAAGGAAACTGAAGAATGTTGGCTAATTCATGAGATTAAGTATGTTACTTCAGTAAGAAAGGAAGTGCCATTTCAACTGGTCCATGAAAGCAATCAAGATTAGACCATCACTGGTTGTCTTTTGGATGAAGGAATAATATCCATTAAGGAAATAGGTTTGTTAAAGGAAATGCTTTATAACTAGTTATTTGACATCAGTGCCAATCAGGTAATCATATATGAAAACATGAGTAACAGAAGAAAACATTTAATCATGCTCTGAAGGTTGGAAGCATATTGAGATGTTGTTAATACTGGAAAAGAAGTGCAGAGAGACAAGAGCTGGGAGCTTACGGGAAGCTTGATATTTCTTGTCCTTCCAAAGACCTTCCCCTGCATACTTCATGCCTGTCCAAGAAAATGATGCTGTTAATTGGAAATCAAGTTTGGGGCTGAGATGAACTTTCTAATACTATTTATTTATTGGTACAGGGGGATTGAACCCAGGGTGCTTAACCACTGAGCCACATCTCCAGCCCTTTTTCATTCTTTTTATTTTGAGACAGAGCCTTGCTAAGTTCTTTAGGACCTCGATAAGTTGCTGAGGCTGACCTTAAACTTGCACTCCTCCTCCCTCAACCTCCCAAGCTGTTAGGATTATAGGCATGAACCAATGTGCATGGCTCTAGTACATCTTAAACCTGTCCAATCATGTTTCATTATGTTTTAGCTACAGGAAAAGAATCAAAGGTAACAATGTTGAAGAGCTCCAGGTTGGCCAAAGGGCATGGGCTTGGCCTTCAGGGTGGATGGGATTTCAGCAGGAAGAAAGAGTCTGAAGAACAATCTAGTTCTTCACAACACAGAATGGAAAATTCTGTGATATTAAAAAAAAGTGAATCCAGTTGACTCCCTAAGGTACACATTATACAAGGGAGTAAGAAGAGTATGGCAGTCTTTGACATCTGGGTCATCCTGCCATTCTCAGAGGCCACTCAGAGGTCTCTTTCATTTAATCCTCATTTCTTAGTTTCCCTTCCTATAAGCAAAGTTAACAGGATACTGACCACCAGATATGTCACCGTGGTTCCTTTTTTTTCTGAAATAGCACAACCCCTGGTCTCATTTATAATAAATCTCCACAATCCTAATGGTAAAACACAATCCCCACAAAAGAGCTTGTCATATAATTTTTCTTAATTATAATAGATATAAACAGAAATACAGTTGTCACTATCCCTTCTACTACTCATTTCTCCTGGCAATAAAAAATACAAATCCATAAAATGAATATATTTAGATTAACTTTTAATAAAATAAGCCATGGAATTGAATTTAGAAATACTTTTTAAAGATTGTTGTTATTACTTTTACTATTATTATTTTTTTTCAGTGGTAGGGATAGAACCCAGGATCCTATTCTGATGTAGGACAGATGAGGCTGGACACCTGAGGAATTTTCAGGAAGCAGGTTTATTTAATCTGCAGAGGTCCATAGGTGCCAATGCCTAAAAATCCCTGGACCCTAGGTTCGGAAATTTTTTTAGATTTATACTCAATGGAGTGGTTACCTCATAGTAGGAGTGGGCAAAAACATAACAGTTACTCTTTGTCCCATATTCTTAGGCTAGAGAGAGGTTTCACACATTTTGTCTGCAAACCTGGCATTTACAAGAAAGAGGAAGCTTCAAGTACATTGAGCTCTCTGCAGAATTCCTGTGAAATCTTATTGACACTCTTTGTAAATATCTTTCTGACAAGAGGAAAAGTTTAATTATGGTGAGGTCTTTGGGGTGAGGGTACCTGGTCTGCTTCAATTCATCTAGGAAAGAACTCTGCCACTGAGTTACACCCACAGTCCTTTGCTCCAACACCTGATACTAACAGTACTCAGAATATAGGTATGTATCTATGCTCTTCGATATATTCAGCCACTAGTTACATATGGCTATTTAAATTTAAATAAAATTTTAATTTCTATGTCAAGATAACTACATTTTAAATGACCAGTTTCCACATGTGGCTAATTGTGGCTGTATCACATAGTACAGGTATAGAATATTTTCATCATGGAAAATGTTAGTACAGGTATAGAATATTTCCATCATGAAAAATGTTCTATTGAAAAAAAAAATGTTCTATTGAATAATATTGCCTTGCATATCCACTACTTAGAGCGATCTAGCAGCTGTAAGGCTTAGTAAAGTGGTATTAAATCTTGCTCATTAAACAATTAGTCTCCCCCAGGCTATGAGGGGTAGAGGGAGAAAGATTTTTGAAAGATAATAGCTTTGGGAAAAAAATTATAAAAGAACAATGAGATTGACACTAGAAGTAACTAATCAAGATCAAGACAAGCAGGATGCTGTTTGATAGTATTTCAGTCATGTTTTTACCCTCCCTGTTCATCTTTTCTCAGCTTGGGATTTTTCAAATTTGGCTTTTGTTTTGAAAACAACAAAAGGGGTACTAAGGTATCCTTTTTTATGTTTTTATATCACAGAAAGAAATAATAACATCCGGATACAGTGTGTCCAACAGTTGTAAAGAGGATTGAATGGAAAGTCAAACCTAACAATGAATGATTTCCTCTTTCCAAAGCCTAAGCAAAACACAATGCACACAGAAGAACCTAGAAGCCTCCATACATGGGGTGTTAGAAGGTGACCACTTGCAACCAAGCAGGTAGAACATAAAGGGTACTCAGGGTGCCTCTGAGCACACAGCAGGCATTTATCTTTGCTCTTAAACAGTTGTTTTTCTTTAAACAGGAAATCTCCTTTGTTGTTGTTGTTGTTGTTGTTGTTGTTGTTTGGTTGGTTTGGTTTGGTTTGTGAGACTTAAAGCACCTACCAAAGAGAAAACACTGGAGTAGCCATGATTTGATTTGTATTCTTCTTCTTCTCCCAACCGCCCAGATGAGCACCACTGATGATTCTCTGCCTGGGATCTAAACAGTACCTTTAGAATATTTAATGGTTTCAAATAAAAGGCAAAGTAAGACAATGTCTTTGAGGAATAGCATCCACATCCACATACCCAATCGCTGCTCCCGGAAGCTGTGCCGCAAGCTTTGCTTAACCTCAACTTTTTAATATGACAGGATGACCGAGATTGCAACATCATCATGTATTTGATTAAAGCTGCAGCCCCTTTATAGAACATTTCCAGTAAGATAAAATATTCAGTGGCATGATTTCTAGACAATAAATTTTCCACAGTATGACTTATAGCTGGCTCATCAGCCACAAAAACTGAATAATAATCAAAGTTAACCTCCATATTTCTAAAATGAAGACATTGTTGTTTCCGATCTTAATTCTTATTCTGACATTGGTTAAAGAGGTGCTAATACCCCACATTTTACAGTGCCATCAATATTGCAAATAAATGCATAACACAATGAAAATATTTATGTGTGGTACTATCCAGAAAGATATAGTTAGGAAAAATATGGTAAAGTATAAGTAACCTTGACAAATTAGGCTTCATTGAAATACTTCCCAGGCCTTGCCCAGAAACATAAATAATTCACGGAGCCCAGCACCAAATACAAATGAAGAGCAGTTGTTATTAATCCATCCCTCTTTTGTTAGCTAGCGTGTTATTCCCTCATAATGAAACTATTGTAAACTACTTTCTGTTCTCCCCTGTGCCATTACCTGCAAATTATGAAGTGTCTAATTTATCTTTATGCAACTTATCATATTTGAAGATGGGATGTTTGTTCATAAGCAGTCACGGGGGTTTGGAAACACTCACCATCAGATCAAATGTGACCAATGTTCAAAGAGTTAATGACACCTGGGAACTCGTAATACAGACTGACCAATCCATTAGCAAAACGTGTATGTTTGACAAATGTCCTTTACCTAAGGGTAGAAATTATTAACAAGAGTGAAAAATTAAATTCCACTTTCAAAGTTAAAGAGACACAGTTTGTTCTTTAAGAAACTAAGTGAGAAAATGGATGGATACAACACGAATCAATGAACTTGGACCTTGTCCTAAAGCCCTCTCATTAAAAACCAGAACACTGTTCAGCTGAGTCAACTTAAAAAAGGAGGAAATGAATAGTTTGACCTGGCTGACATCTGAAAAGGCAGTTGATTTGTTCTATTTTAAAATAATAGCTGATGTTCTCATCTCTTTAATTTGTAACTATTAGTACAACAATTTTTCTTATCCTTCAATCTGCTATTTAAAAATATTAAGAGGGATTTTGAATATCATCAACAAAATGAGGGGAAAAAAGCAAAAGGTATAAAGAATACGGGGTAGGGGAAGGATGAAAAACATAATATGTAAAATAAGAAAAAAAAGAAGATGACAGGGAGACAGAGTTGGAAAGTCATGTGATATAAGACTCAACTGCACAACAGCGTAAGGGCAAGAGTAATGATTATCATTTTCAGTTATCTGGGATATTACAAAGAAGAGGGAAAAAAAGACTCCTGAGTTTGAATCTCAGCTTGGCCCATTATTAGCTGAGTGTCCTTGAACAGACTACATAGCCTCACTGAGAATCATCTCTCTCAGTTATTAAACTGATAAAAATAATAATCATGTAAAAATGCTTTCTTGTAATCTTGTGAATATGAGGCCACCTCTGTAGAGTCTCTGGCACATGGTAGGAACTTAAATTTCCACTTAATTGGGGAAACTTGTCTTCTGATAAGTGCTATGTAAAACTTCTCTGAGGTCTAGTCCAAGAAGCAGAATCGCTAGGTTATTCCCACCTGAGTTTCTCAATAGTTCACCTGATAAAATACTACCAATTTATTTTCCAAGTTTGCTTGTATCAGACTCAACATCCACAAACAATGCACAAGAGTTCCTGCTCCCTAGATCCTAAGTGCTTTACTTACCTTACTTAGTCTGCTCAATAATTCTAAGGAAAAAACATACTATTCCAACTATTTATGAAAGAGAAAATTAAGACACAAAGAACTAAGTAATTTTCCCAATTTCATGTGACTGGTAATTGTGGAGACAGGGTCAAATCCAGATGTTCTGTTTCCAAAGCTTCTTTTTATTATTATATTGCATATAAAACCTTGGATGGCCCTGACAAGACTGGAACAAGTTTTTCAACCCACAGTCTTTACCTCAAACACTTCCACTCCATATTCTCTTAACAGAAACTAGGCAAACAAAGGTTGATTGTCCAAGAAATTTGGAGAAGGAATTTCATGAACCTTAACTAGGCAAAAAATTTGAACAAAGAGGATGAATATTTAAGACAATACTACAAACACCTATTATCACACATGTTATGATTTAGATATAGTGTCCCCCAAAAGCTCACCTGTGAGACAATGCAAGAAAATTTGGAGGAGAAATGATTGAACTATAGCCTTAACCTAATCAGTGAGTTGATTCATGGTGGGATTAACTGGGTGGTAACTGGAGGCAGGTGGGGTATGGTTGGAGGAAATGGTTCATTGTGGCATAGCTTTGTGGTATATATTTGTATCTAACCAGTGGAATCTCTCTCTCTGCTTCCTGATCAACACGTGAGCTGCTTCCCTCCGCTACACTCTTCTG
Organism: Ictidomys tridecemlineatus; assembly: GCF_052094955.1. Taxonomy (NCBI): domain Eukaryota; kingdom Metazoa; phylum Chordata; class Mammalia; order Rodentia; family Sciuridae; genus Ictidomys; species Ictidomys tridecemlineatus. The sequence continues at coordinate 120,926,887 of NC_135479.1, forward strand.
CCATGAGCCCTGAGGAATGGAGTCTGCTGTCTATGGATTGAGACCTCTAAATCTGTGAGCCCCTAAATAAAACTTTACTTCTCTACAGTTGTGCTTGTTGGGTCTTTAAGTCCCAGCAACGAAAAAAAGCTGACTAAAACACATTGGTCAGATGTTCTCTAGATGTATAAGAATTTATATTTTGAAGACACAAAACAGATATTTGTAGGAACCAGGAAAGTATATAAACAATTTATTTGTTTGTTTTCTTTTATCCCAAAGGTGTTGATAGTATTCTGTCCCCTCTTTCTTCAGGTGGAATCCACCTCTTAAAGTTATTAAATCAGGAAGAGTTTTTGTTTTGGGAAATTCCAAGCAGTGGCATTGGAAAAGAGAAGAAATGGGAACAATCTCCCTCACCACACCCTTCTTCTGCATATGCAGGTAGTAAGAGGGACATGTATTATCCGTTGAGAATTTTAAAATAATAAAACCAATTTTAAAGAAAGCCCTCTCTTTTTTTTTTTTAATTGTCACTATGCACTGGGAAATTCTAAAGAATGCCCATGATAAAATATTCATCCTCACTCTTTGGAACATACCTCTACCTAATCTAAGCAGCTGCTATATTCAAAGGTGAGAGCTAAAATTTGACCTTAAAGAGATTGGTCTATAACCTTTATTCACCAATTTAGTGAAAATTTTAGTCATTAACAATGCAAGTTTTTGTCCATTGTTCTTTGCAATCCTTCAATTGAGGAAGAAATTCTCAGGCCTTCCATTTTATAGTGTAAATGCTAACATCTTTGGGAAAAGTGTGAGATCCTATGGAGATAATTCTGTCAACTTTTTCTACTACCTGTGTTAGGAATGGGCTCTAGGGAGGAAATAGAGAAAGAAGATTCCACAGTAGAAGAAGGATAAGCTGTCGGCAGGTCTGGAACTCTGGAGATAAATTGCTAATAAGGGATATAAACGATGCGTTCCAAGAATTGCAGTGTCAGAAATCTGGTTTCAAAATCTCCCACTGCATTCTTTAGTCATATTTTATGCAGCCTAATGTTAGCTGTGCTTTGAAGAATTACAGGAGGAATCCATGTCCACCCGGAGGATCACAGAGATGGGTAAATACCTATAGGAGAATGGAGAAGCAAAAATGAGGTGACAAAGGTCACCAGCAAAAGGTGTGCAAGAAAAACAATACCAAACGTGAGGAATGTTGAAGACTATGAATCACAACTAAAGGCCCACAGGGACTCAGGCAGAAAACACAAGCCCCTAGGTGAACAGAACCTGGAGCACTAGTGCCTCTCTAGAGGTTCAGCCAGTACTCATCACTAGTCAGTTGCGGTCCTGTGGAAAAAGGGATCAGATCTACAACTTTCCCAGGAGAGTTCTCAAGTTTGAGATTAAATGGGAAATCATTCGTTTCTTAAAAACTGCAAAACAAAAGAAAAATAATGTCTTCCTTTATTGCAACTGCTCAGTTTTCATGGCTTGGGGATTTTCATGATTTTCCAAGATGCACAGAACAGAAACCTGAAGTACATGGGATGGAATTGTGAATTGTTATGTTGATGATAAAGAAAAGAGTGATCCATTAAAAGCAGAACTTAAAAATATTCATATTATAACTATGAAATAAGGCAGACTATGCAAAGTGCTTTGAGAAAATTACAAAAGGGAAGCTTCCAAGGGGGAATGTTTCTAGAACTGGCCCTTTGTAGGTTGGTAAATTATCAACAGGAGGAGAGGATGGGGAAGAAACATTAAGGGAAATATAGGCAAAAGAATCTACCTTAGAAAATGCAGTTCAAGATTTTTTTAAATCTAATGTTATTGAAGACTTATAATTGTACATATTCATTAGAGAGGCAAATATGAGAAAGGAGGGAATATAAGGCTAGGAAGATAGGGATGGTCTCACTACAGAAAGCCTTGGAGGACAAGTTGAGTGATTTGTACAATGCCCACTGTGTGGGAAGAACCCTTAAAATAATTTTAAAGCTCAGCAACTGTGAATTTGTCCATTTATTAGGCATCTAAAATTTTCAAAAACATTATTGATGATGGCAAATTCACAAAAATAATTTTCCAAAGTATGCTGTGGGTACTGGTATTTTCCATCAGACTTGAGGCAACCAAAGAAGGGGGGGTGATTAACGAAAATAACTTTACCTGCTGCAATGAATGATGATGAGAGTTTCAGCTGTACTCAAGAAAATGTGAAAATTCTTTTACTGAGCAAAGGAGAAAACTCTGCCCTTAAATCTAATGGGGAAAAATATTGCCCTATGGCTACTGAGCATATTTATCACAAACACTAAGTGTTTATGGACCCAAAACGCCTAGCATTGTTTTTCAGAGTCCCAAACGTCCAATGTTTTTTCCTGCAGTGCAACATATGTAAGCTGCTTAAATCAGCTTCTGACATCACTTCAACTTCAAACTGCAGGCTATGTGAGGCTTAGCAGATGGCAAAAACCATCCAGTTCTCTAAGTGTATATTCAGCATAAGGTGCTCGTATGTTCTCTTGGACCCGGCTGGGTTGAAATCTTGCCTGGGAGAGAAAATACAGGGTGTTCAGTTTTATGGTGATGAGTCAGAGCTCACGCTACTTGAGCTACGCTTGCTTTTTTCTTCCACAAAGGTTAAGCGCACAGTCACAGTGGCTTACCTGCCTCTTAACCAGGCTTAGGGAAATTGAAAATCAATTAATTGCCTTTCAACTGTGATTAAATTTAAGTCCGGATAATTCAGGATCCTTTAATCATTCTAGAATTTAAATTTTGCCTCCATTAAGGTTCAGTTTTTCATCTTTGGATACCTCTTTATAGAAGTTTGAACTCAGCAGTAAAAACACACTTTCAATAATAGTCGGAAAAAGTGAATGCCTAAATCCAGGAGAGAAAAAGTTGAACAAAGCATGAGAGAGCCAAGCACTGCAGTTTACAACTTAACAGTGAGAGTTCATAGTTATTGCAGAACAATGATAAGTTCCCCCAATCTGACATCTAGGCCTTCACATTCTGGCTCCATCTTTAATACAGATCATTTCTGTGTGCACATTGCAATCATTCAAAACTGGACAGTTCATGGTTTTCTCACACCCCATGCTATCTCACCTTGATCCTTTTGCGCAGATTGGGGTCCTTTTAGGTCTCTTTACTAAGAAAGACTCCTCCAGTCCACTTTGTGATTCTAGCAAGCCTAGAGCAGAGAGTCCGTGATGGAGGTTGAAGAGGTAGAAAATCCAAAGGAATGGTGAGGCCGCGCATGGAAACTGGAGCTTGAAGGCAGCTAGAACCTCTGCTAAAGAACTTGAATTTCGCCCCCTAGCCCTCATTTCATAAAGAAACCATAGACCACCTGTAGACTTTTTTTTTTTTTTAGTTGTAGTTGGACACAATACCTTTATTTTATTTATTTACTTTTATGTGATGCTGAGGATTGTACCCAAGCACCTCACATGTGCTAGGCACGCTCTACCACTGAGCCACCACCCCAGCCCCATCTGGAGATTTTTTGAAAGCATATTCTTGGGTACAGACATCCTAAATTTGCCCGTCTTCTACTCAAAAAATGTCTCCCAATCCATTCCTCTCCATCTTAATATTCATATTATGGTTCAGACCCCAGTTCCTTACCAAAGCCCTAGAACATATCCCTTCACCAGCCAAGGAAAAGGACAGATACCACAAATGACAGAGAAACATAGGGACAATCCCCTCACCAAAGGTAATAATGGCAATTATCCTTCTCAAAGAAAATAACCTTTAATTTAAAGATTTATGTTTTCAGTATTTATTTGTTTTCCATAGCAGATTTCTGATTTCGCCATGCTAGAACCGTAGCCCTGGTAGAGTGGCCTTGGGTTGTCACCTTCAGGGCATGATATGGTCATAATAGCCACTGCGATGATGTCATGGGAAACACAACACTAAAGGAAACTGGGACTGATGCTTTGAGGCCAGCACCTTCTCCCTTCCCCAACATCACAAAGTTATAGTGTGGTTTTCCAGGAAAAAGGGGAAAAAAATGCATGTGTGTGCCTGTGCACATCAACACACACATAGAACTAAAATGATCAGGGCCTCTTACCCCTGCCTGTCAAGACCAGAGTGAGTCATGGTGCTAGCTTTAATGTAGGTTAGGGTTGCAGGACTCAGCAGAGCGGTCCCAGAGCTGAAAGATTCACTGAAGGCTCCTGGGACTATGTGAGTTCCTCTCATTCACTTTTCTGGAGACAACTAGAAAGGACTGAATTTGGAAGAGATATGTACAACCAAAGCCCCTATGATACAGGAATCTTGAAAACAGCCTGTCTCTAACTCCCCAAGTGAAGGACATTAAGACCATTTGTTTCCATGGGGGAAATTTCAGCTATTCCTACCAGTCCTCTAAATAACTGCTCTGTCTTCAGTTAACTACCTCCTCATACTCTGTCTTCCTCAAAGCCACATAAAGTAGATATTGTTATCTCTAATTCAAATGCAAGGAAATGAGTTCAGAGAGGTTAACAAATTTTCTGAAAGTCACAAAGCTGGTAAGCATCAGGTCTGAAACACAAATGTAAATTCAAAGCCCTCTCTTTCCATGAGCCACACTACTTTTGCTATATTTTATGTCCTGTTAATTGTTCTCCTCTGATAACTTTGTGATAAAAATGCTAACAAGTTTCAATAGAGCTTGTCCCATATTTCAAACGCTTTGGGAGGACAGGGTGGGTAGAGGGTAGAAATGTCATCAAAAGCAATATTCCTTGAAGTTAATTTCCTCCTGTATGATTCACAGAAGGATACACTGACACAAGAGTTATGCCTGAAATGGTTTTGCGTCAGATAATTATCAGTAATTAAAAACCTACTAGGAATTGGTTTATTAGATCACTTTTTAAGATGGCAATAAGCTGAGATCTAAGATGGAATGAGGTTATAAATTGTTGTCATTGAGGGAACAATGCCGTTTTAGTCCAAGTATTTTTAAAAAGGTGGAAGTTATAAATTCTGGTCAAGCCTGGATTTTACAGGTACTTTCTCTAAAATAATTGTCATTATATCATAGTTTTGTATTCAATTTGTTCCATTTGCTAAGATTTTATTTTATAGAAAACTATATATACAGTCTATATTTTATTTGCTTTTTTAAATTCTTATTTAATAACTGTAAGAGAGAGAGAGAGAAAGAAAAACATTGGCTATATTTTCTTTCCACTCAACACATGCTGTTATAGAAAGAGTTGCCCTGAGAGTATGAATTTGCTAGAGATTCATCAAAAATGCCATTTGTATTTCTTAGCATTCCTTCAGGCAAAGATCCACAAAAGAGTGCATACTCAGTGTCTTCCATAAACAAAATATGCACATACTGTTACTTTTCTCAGATTTCCTAAATAAGCTCTTTACTTCCTCTGTACCTCTTCTCTAACCCCTTTCTGCTGCTCTTTCCCCTATTTTTAACTTCTTGGTAATTAGAAAACAAGTTAGGGAATGATAGAGCGAGGACCTCCAAGAAAATCCTGTCCCTCATCAAAACAACTAGAGCACTCATCAAAAACAAAAACAAAAACAAAAGTTGATAACCATTTTTTTTTTAGAACTTTGAGAATTAACCAAAACCTTACACAATTCAGGGAACTATTATTCAAAAAAAAAAAAAAAAAAGCTGCTGGGACCTTGGAAAGAACTGTGAGGTGAACTGTGATCCACTCTCTATCTGCCCTAGTCCCTTCCCCCTCTGCTAACTCTGTGACCTCCTTGAAAACCAACAGCTCCAAATTCCAGGGCAACCCAGCAGCCTAACAGCGCTGGATGAGTCCGATGGGGTTGGAGCTCTTTCAAAGCTTCACCCTGAGAGGACAGTTATTATTTCACCTGTCTGAAAGTTCCCTGGGAGTCCTGCCTCTCAGTATTACCTTCATTGACCTCAGAAGCTCACCTGGTGAAAATAGCCTTTTTCATGGGGGCATTTGTCAAAAACAATCAGTGGCATTTTTGACATGAGCTTCGCTGAGGTGTTGAGAGCCGTTGACACAAACAAGTGAATCAAGAAATTTAAAAGAAAAAGCTGGGAAAGAGTGTGGCGAGAACGTGGAGAAATTGGAACCCTCACACCTTGCTGGCAGAAGTGTAAAATGTAAAGCTACTCTGAAAAACAACTGGATAGTTGACTCAAATGGTCAACCTCAGAATTATCATACAGGTAGGAATTCTACTCCTGTGCATATACCAAAAAAAGGAGTTAAAAACACATGTCCGTACAAAACTGGGCATGAATGCTCATAATAATCAAAAAGTGAAAACAAAACAAAACAAAATTTGGTTACCATATAAAAAATTGTGATATATCTATATAATGGAATATTATTCAGCCCTTTGAAACAATAAGGTACGGATTTATACTACAACATGGGTGGCCCTTGAAAATATTATGTTAAGTAGCAGAAGCTAGATTCAAAATGCTGCATATTGCACGATTCTGTTAACACAAAAAGATCAAAACCAAAGACATGGAGACTGAAAGTAGCTTAACGGTAGTCAGGGGTTGGCAACTGAAGAGAGTTGAGTGTGATTGCTGATAGATATGGGATTTATTTATTATGGGATTTATTTATTTTGGGATGGTGAAATGTTCTAAATAGTAAAGATGGTTGTACAATAATTTGACTATACTAAAAAATTATGGAACCATAGGTCAAAGGTTAGGATGTTCTGTGATTGACCTTTTAAATCTAACCCCTGCCATTGACTTTTCCTCTGGATAACAATATCAAAAAAATTCATCAAAAAAAGATGAATTTTATGGTAAGTGAATATCTACATAAAAATAAACAAATAAAAACAAATCAGTATATGTGCCTAAATTCTGTCACGTGAAGAGTGGGAACAGGCACTGGAGGGGTAGGTAGTTGTCTCTGAGTTTGGGTGCCAGTTCTATAATTGACTTATCTATACCAAGCTACTGAACACTCTCGGCTTCCATTTTCCTAAAATCATATTGAAATTATGACTGCATGATCCTTTCATGTAGAATACAATGATGATATGTCCTATATGGTCCTGAAAATCTGTGACTTCGTGTTTTAAATCATCACTATTGTATCAAAATCCTCTTATGTGAATCAAGAAAAAAAAATGTCATACTGTCCCTGATTCAAAAACAAAAGAAATAACAAATAATAATCTGTGATGTACCTGGCATTATCATGGGGAGCAGGATTACACCCTGAATAAAACACACAAAGCCACCAGTCTGACGTGCTCATTAAATGTATTCTGTCTTCCTTTCTGCTCCCATACAAAATGACTTATCTGTGTATGGCTATAAACTTTCGATACCAGATCAATTAATTATCATTATTGTCTCTTTGAACATGATACACCATGGAAATACAGGATATTGTCACCTAAAGGAAAAGTCAATGGCAGGGGTTCGATTTAAGAGGCTAATTACAGATAATATCCTAACCTTTGACCTACAGCAACAAAAATATTCTGTGACCTTGGAGAGATGAGAATTCCATCAACCTATATAATAACTTCCAGCCCATTACCTATTATGCTATATTTAGTAACACATGTTAAGTATCAGATATTTATCTAATAACAAATAAATATTTGTTAATACATGTTAAATGTTAGAATTTAGGTCTAAATCAGTTGTTCCACAACTGTCAAGGTCCATATTTTCCATCTTTTTCATCTGTTTTAATTAGAATTACTTCTCTCATCATTGTCTAAAAATAAAATCTTCACTACCCATATCTTTATTATTTTATCCACAAGAGAGAATCAATCTTTGTTTTTGCCTCTACATTTATAAGAAATAGGTCACAACTCAGGAGGCAGAAGCAAGAGGATTGCAAGATCAAGACCAGTCTCAGCAAGTTAGCAATGCCCTTAGAAACCTAGTGAGACCCTGCCTCAATATAAACATAAAGGGGCTAGAGATGTAGTTCAGTGGGTTCAATCCCCACTATACCCTGCCTGTAAAGAAAGCATGGGCCATTTTGAACTTTGTCCTTTAAAATGCATATGTCTTTCTATGCATGTGTCAATATGTATAAGTCTACTTGTTTGTGTATCCATTAGGTAAGGACTATTAAGAGTTAATGTCCATAAAAAATAATTAATGTCCATAAATGAAAACAGCTCTCTGTAATTTAATTATGTAGACTGACCTTCCTTTCTTCCTTTCTCTTTCTAGCTTTCTTATTTCTAACTTTCTTCCTTCCTTCTTTCTTCTTCCTTCTTCCTTCTTTCCTTCTTTCCTTTCTTTATTTTAAACCTGTTCAATCCATCAAATGGCAGTGAGTGGATTATATAATCTTTGAAAGTTATTTTTGATGTCTAATATTTTTTTAGTTCCAAAACTCCATCAAGGACATAGAAACGTTCATTTTGCATTCTTTACCATGTTTCTACCATTTTCCTTCTGATCCTACTGCTCTGAGAAGCTTTCTTGAGGAAAAAGGATAATAAATAACAGAATTATCAAATGAACAATATAAAATAAGCACATTTAAAGTAATACATGATTAAATCATTAAGATTAGAATGAAATAAGGCCATACCAAAAAAATACCCAGGAAGTCTTAAGAGGAAAATGAAAATCTATAAATACAAAGTGATATTATCATGAACAGTATATGAGTTAAAAGATTTAAAATAAAAAGAGGAAGTTAGAGAAGTAGAAAATACATCAGTTCCATGAACTTCTAATATGTGCTCAGAAGAATATAATCTTTAACTGTTAAAACAGGGTTCAACACACATTTTTTAGATTAATTTTTTAATGTTAAAACATATACATGCATGTTAGTGTTCTGTTTAATTTCTCAATTACTGTAAAATTACATTATTATGGAAGTTAAAACTTCACTTATATACATTTAGAAAATGTATTTTAAAGTATATATATATATATATACACACTAAAATTATGTAGCTAATATAAATCTAATAAATATTTCTATGACTCTTACTAAAGCTAGAAAATCTAGTTGCAACACGTTTTTCATTATCTAACTGGTGATGTGTACCTTATTCATAGATACAAAGGTATCATTAGACCATTAAAATATCATTTTTTTAGACATGTGAATTGGATTTTATTTGGAAACTGCCGTAATCAGTTCTTCATCTGATTTCATTTATTTTTTATTTTTTATTTTTTTTATTAACTACACATGACATTACAATGACCTTGGCAATCCATACATTTGAATCAATTGGGGTATAATTTCTCATTTTTCTGATTGTACAGATTGCAGAATTACATTGATCATACAGTCACCTACCAAAGTGAATAGGTCAATACAATTACAATCAAAATCTTAATAAGGTTATCCACTGAACTTGATAGATGGATTCAAAAATGTATGTGTTTGAGTAAAGGGTCAGCACTGATTAAGCCTCTACTAAAAAAACAGGGTGAATGGCTTCAATCTGCCAGATCTTAAATTAGTTACCAAACCACATTAGTTGTGACTACATCCTGTAAAAAGAGAATAAAGAACCTGAGAGAAAACATACATACTTGGAAATTTTAAATAAGATAGATCAGTGGAGAAGGGATGGAATACATCAAATCTCTAGCTCACAAATATAGCAAAAGCAAAACTTTGAAACTAAAATACTGAAATCTAAAATGAAAAATTAACTATTAAGCAAGATGAAAAACATACTCTAGAAGGAAAACTACTAATACATTTATCTTTGTTGCTTTTAAAACATCTTCTAAAAAGCAGCAACAACAAGAACTGCCCACAAAGCGAAAGTAAAGGCAAGGCTTAAACCGGAAGATGTTTGCAGCTTCTGAGATAAAAGATTAGCATCCACAACATTTAAAGAACTTACACAAATCAAAAAGCACATCTATCAAATTGAGCATATTTGTAAAGCATCCGAGTTCCAAATTATGCATAGATGTTGAGCCATGGAGACTTTCAAATAAATTCAAATTGTTCCAACTATGCTGGAGACTATTTTTATGCCTTCTGGTAAAGTTGAAATTAAGTATTTCCGTAACCCAGTAACTTCACCAGTATGAAAACAATATAGAGGATGTTTGTGTGTGCTTATGAGAGATGTAGAAGAAATTTTTAAAAAGTGATATTTATAATAGCAAAACAATTGGAAATATTCTAATTCCCTATCAAAAGAGATTAAATATGCATATAGAATTAACATCATAGTAGTTGGGGTGAATAATCTATCCAATATGGTAGCTACTAGCCACATATGGTTATTGAACATTTGAAATGTGTATAGTATGAATTAAGATGCACTGTAAATGAAAAATATATTCAAATGCAAGACTTGGAGTTGATATCATTGTCCTCAACTTTTATTTGTTTTTTTTTTTCCCATCTATACATTTTTTTTTTCTGGTTTCTCCACTTCATTTCTACTGTAAGTTTTCCTAGATCACAAAGGTACCAGTGTCAGGTATTCAAACCTCATATTTAAATCAGTATGTACTTTTCTCAGTTCTCAAGAGCATTTTTAAAATATTTCTGCTTTTAACAAAAAAAAAGTGCACAGAATAACTTTAAGGGTCTTGAAATATGTAATCTTCATTTCAAAATACCACACTGAATATATGAGATCTAGAGTTTGGGTAGTTAAACTTGCTTCCAGATTTCAAACACTGCTTTTTGTTGAGTGCATACTATATGGAATCTTAAATTTAATTACAGGTTAGTTATCCATTAATTAATAAATATTAGTCATAGGAAGACACATTCTAGTTAACAACATTGCTGTTATATGGATGTCCTACATATCTAAATGCTCTCTGGAAAATTTAACACCTACAAAGCCAGTATATTGGCTACACTAAAAATTTGTTGAAAAAAAAGAAAGTAAATATTCAAATGCACCACAAATACTCAAACACTAATGTGAATAACCTTGGAAAACAACTGTTCCAACAGTGTCCACTGAGTCCTAGTGGCATAGAATACCGCAGAATGAATAATGGGCCTGTTTCAAAACCTGCAGTAACATTCTCAATAACTTTCCATATTTCTAAGATGCTTTTCATACAGCCTTGTTTTAGTCAGCTTTTTCACTGTTGTGACTAAAAGACCTCACAAGAAGAATTTTAGAAGAGGAGAAGTTTGTTTAGGAGCTCATGGTTTTAAAGGTCTCAGTCCATAGAAGGCCAGCTCCGTTCCTAGGGGATCCAGTTGAGGCAGAATATTATGGGGGACTAGTGTAGCAGAGGGAAGCATCTCACATAATGATCAGGCAGCAGAGAGAAAGATTCCAGCTCCCCACTTACAAAATATATACCCCCCAAAGCATACACCCAATGACCCACCTCCTCCAGCCACACCTCACCCACCTTCAGTTACCACTCAGTTAATCCCATCAAGAGATTGATTCACTAATTGGGTTAAGGCTCTCATAATCCAATTATTTCTCTTCTGAACCTTCTTTTTTTATAAATTTTAATTAATGTATTTGTTCTAATCAGTTATACATAATAGCAGAATGCTCTTCAATCCATTACACACAAATAGAGCACAATTTTTTGCTTCTCTGGTTATACCTAAAGTAGGTTCACACCATTCATGCAATCATACATGTACCTAAGTTAATGATGTCTGTCTCATTTCACCATCTTTTCTAACCCATGCCTCCTCTTCCTCCCCTTCACCCCATCCAAAGTTCCTCCACTCAGCCCATGCCTTCCCCCCATTATGGATTAGCACCCACCTATCAGAGAAAACATTGGCCTTTGGTTTGGGGTGATTGGCTTACTTTGCTTAGCATGATATTCTCTAACTCCATCCATTGACCCGAAAATGCCATAATTTTATTCTTTTTTATTGTGGATATTCCATTGTGTATATATACACACCACAGTTTCTTTATCCATTCATTATTGAAGGGTATTTAGGATGGTTCCACAATTTGGCTATTGTGAATTGTGCTACTGTGAATGTTGATGTGGTTGCATTACTGTAGTATGCTGTTTTTAAGTCCTTTGGATATAGACCAATGAGTGGGATAGCTAGGTCAAATGGAGGTTCAATTCTAAGTTTTCTGAGGAATCTCCACACTGCTTTCCAGATTGGCTGCACTGATTTGCAGTCCCACAGGAATGTTTGTGTGTACCTTTTACCCCCACATCCTCACAAACACTCACTGTTGTTTGTATTCTTGACAACTGCCATTCTGACTGGAGTGAGATGAAATCTTACAGTAGTTTTGATTTTCATTTCTCTAATTACTACAGATGTTGAATATTTTTTCAGATATTTGTTCATCAATTGTATATCTATGAATTGTCTGCTTAGCTCCTTAGCACATTTATGGATTGAGTTGTTTGTTAGTTAGTTTGTTTGTTTTGGTGTTAAGTTTTTTGAGTTCTTTATATATCCTGAATATTAGTGCTGTATCTGACATGCATGTGGCAAAAATTTGCTCCCAAAATGTAGGCTCTCTTTCACCTTATTGATTGTTTCTTTTGCTGAGAAGAAACTTTTTAGTTTGGATCCATCCCATTTATTTGAGTCTTGATTTTATTTCTTGCACTTTAGGAATATTGTTAAGAAAATCAAGGCCTAATTTGACATGATGAAGGTTTGGGCCTACTTTTTCTTCTATTAGTCATAAGGTGTCTGGTCTAATTCCTAGGTCCTTAATCCACTTTGAGTTGAGTTTTGTACATGGTGAGAGATAGTTTAGTTTCATTTTGTTTTCCCAGCACTTTTTCTTCTATTAGTCATAAGGTGTCTGGTCTAATTCCTAGGTCCTTAATCCACTTTGAGTTGAGTTTTGTACATGGTGAGAGATAGTTTAGTTTTATTTTGTTTTCCCAGCACTTTGTTAAAAGGCTACCTTTTCTCCAATGTGTGTTTTGATGCCTTTGTCTAGTATGAGGTAACTGTATTTATGAGGGTTTGTCTCTATGTTTTCTATTCTGTACCATTGGTCTACATGTCTATTCTGGTACCAATACCATGCCGTTTTTGTTACTCTTGCTTGGTAGTAAATACTTTAAGGACTGGTATTGTGATGCTTCCTGCTTCATTCTTCTTGCTAAGGATTGCTTTTGCTACTTTGGGTCTCTTATTTTTCCAAATTAATTCATGATGGCTTTTTCTATATTTATAAGTAATGATGTTGGGATTTTAATTGGAGTTGCATTGAATCTGTATAGTGCTTTGGGTATTATGGCCATTGTGACAATATTAATTCTTCTTATCCAGGAGCATGGGAGATCTTTTCATCTTCAAAGGTCTTCTTCAATTTCTTTCTTCAGTGTTCTGTAGTTTTCATTGTAGATGTCTATGACTTTTTGTTAAATTGATTCCCGAGTGTGTTTTTTGTTTTTGTTTTTGAGACTATTGTGAATGGGGTAGTTTTTCTAATTTCTCTTTCAGAGGATTCATCAGTGATGTATGGAAATTCATTTGATTTATGGGTATTGATTTTATATCCTGCTACTTTGCTGAATTTGTTTATTAATTCTAGGAGTTTTCTGGTGGAAATATTTGGATCCTCTAAATATAGAATCATGTTGTTGGCAAATAAGAATAGTTTGATTTCTTTTCCTATTCATATACCTTTAATTTCTTTCATCTAATTGCTATGGTTAGAGTTTAAGGACTATGTTGAATAGAAGTGGTCAAAGAGGACATTTTTGACTTGTACCAGTCTTTAGTGGTACAAGTCAAAATTTTTCTCCATTTTTCTCCATTCGGAATCATGTTGGCCTTGGATTTAGCAATAGATAATTTTTACAATGTTAAAGTTTGTTCCTACTATCCCTACTTTTTATAGTGTTTTGAACATAAAAGAGTGCTATATTTTGTCAATGCTTTCTCTGCATTAATTGATGTAATTATTTGATTCTTATCCTTAAGTCTATTGATGTCATGAGTTAACATTTATTGATTTCTGTATGTTGAACCCACCTTGCATCCCTAGGATGAACCCCACTTGATCATAGTGCACACTTTTTTTTGAGAATTTTAATATTTATTTATTTATAGTTTTCATCAGACACAACATCTTTGTTTTGTATGTGGTGCTGAGGATCGAACCCAGGCTGCACGCATGCCAGGCGAGCGCGTTACCACTTGAGCCACATCCCCAGCCCACATGGTGCACATTTTTAAAAATATGTTTTTATATATAATTTGCCAGAATTTTATTGAGAATTTTTGCATCTATGTTCATCAGGGATATTGGTCTAAATTTTTCTTTTCTTCATATGTGTCTGTCTGGTTTTGGTATCAGGATAATACTAGCCTCATAGAATGAGTTTGGAAGGCTTCTCACCTTTAGTATTTGATGGAATAATTTATGAAGTATTGGTATCAATTCTTCCTTGTAGGTCTTGTACAACTCAGCTGTGAATCCATCTGGTCCTGGGCTTTTCTAGGTTGGTAGGCTTTTGATGGCATCTTCTATTTCCTTGCTTGAAATTGATCTGTTTAAATTGAAAAACAGATTAGTCAATGTATATATCCTCTTGACTCAGTTTGGGTTGATCGTATGCCTCTAGAAATGTGTCAGTGTCTTTGAGTATTTTACTATTTTACTGGAGTATAAATTTTCAAAATAGTTTCTAATTATCTTCTGGATTTAAATAGTGTCTATCATGATATTTCCTTTGTCATCACAAATTTTGGTAATTGAGTTTTTTCTCTCTTCTTTTCATCAGAGTGGCTAAGAGTTTGTTGATTCTATTTATTTTTTAAAAGAACCATCTTTCTGGTTTATCAATTTTTTGCATTGTTTCTTTTACTTCAATTTCATTAATTTCAGCCCTAATTTTAATTATTTCCTGTCTTCTTCTACTTTTGGTGTTGGTTTGTTCTTTTTCTAGAGCTTTGAGATGTAATGTCAAATCATTTATTGGTTGACTTTTTCTTCTTTTAATTAATGAGCTTTTCCTCTTAGCATTACCTTCATGGTATCCAGAGATTTTTACTTATTCTGTTCAATAAAGACAGCCTGTCCCATGTTGTTGAGACTATGTAATTCTCTATTTTTGATCAAAAGAATATAAAATAGGCATCTTTACAGCTGGAAATGGCTATGATGTCATTTCTAATTAGGAAATAAATTAACAGCTCAAGAAAAGATGATGGTTAAAAGAATTATAAGTAGAATAAACTGATGGCAATGAAATTGCAATTTAAAAAAAAAACTCACTGTTCTAATGGAGAGATTAGCAAACTTTTCCTGTAAATTTCCAGATGATAAATACATTAGACTTTGTGTGCCATACATCCTGTATTGCAGCTACTCAACTTAGCCAATCTATATGATAACAACCATAGAAAATATATAACTGAATGTGTATGGCTTTTTTCTAACTGAACATTTTTTTCAAAATAAGCATTGGACTAGGTTTGGCTCATTGGCTATTATTTGAAACTCCTATCTTTAACATTCAATGATTTAGAAATTGCAATTGTGTAGAAGACAATCATTTTGAATAACAGTTTTCAACAATCCTTGTTCTAGTTAGCAGATAATTAATTTTTCCCTTTTAGCAAATAATTTTCTTGTGGGCAAAGACAAAGGAAGAAAAGAATCCAGTTGTATTTGCTCATTATGATAGTGCAAATGTCATACTAGATTTTTCTCTATATTTTAAAACAATTTTCAAGTCAATATTAGTACCTACAAAGCATTATGATAAAATTGGCCAGAAATTGAAGTGAGTACAATTTACCGAATACATTGTAGGAGCCCTATCATTTATGCAGTGGGGCATACTGATTATTGAGACAACTCAGCAAGCTATACTGATCAGGCTTCTCATACCAGAGTGTGTTTGTTTCGTCATAAAGAAGCCATCATTTCTACAAGTCCCTTGCTGTATTTCAAAGACAAATATATTTTTTTCTGTATTCAAAGAAGTAGTACACTCTTGAATGAACTGCTGCTGATCACTTTAGGAGCTTTTAAGCTGAAAATCAAAGTAGATGAATATTTCAGCTCAATCAAAACACAAAACAAAATTATCTCTTCATTGTGAATTCTCTACACTTCTCTTTCGAAAACTGAAACTCCTCAGTGAAACTGAAAAATAAAGAAACATAATATATCCGGATGCTTTCCATCATGTTCCTATTTTATGACTCACAGATGTATTAAATAAATTGTGTTGCCAGAGTCAAAGGAAAGAGCTATAAACTGATAAGAGAGCTGGGTTCAAGTTCTTCCTTTGCTAATAGATAGTTGTGAGTCTCTGAGTAGTCTGGTATAGAGCAAAAATATTCTAAAGAATTGAAAGCAGGTGGAAACCTAGGGGTTGTATAAACTTCTATGGACACAGCCTCAACAGAAGCAGAAGAAATAAAAGCATTTTTCAATATACACCCAGGTGATTTGACTTTTTTTGCCCAGTGATCCAGGATAATAAATCAGTGCACCTTGTAAGGCTCTAAGGAAGATATAATGCTTCTTTGAAGAATCTTCTCTTGAGAATCAAGATGTTGACTAGATTAGGAGTGATGTCTAAAGTTCCTGATGAGAATTGGCATCTCACTGTATAAGGGGCCAAGTTGCTATTGGGTGCCCTCTGTGTAACTAGGGGCAACTAAGTTTCTAGAACAATTCTCTGTCCCTGATATGCAATTCAGAGTTTCTATAGAAAAAAACAACTGTGGGTGAGATTAAGATTGGTTCTAAGGCTTTTCCTGAAGAGGCAAGGGCAGAGAAGACAAACTCTTAGAAATGGAAGATCAAAGGAAATGAAGGCAGGTAGATACAGTCCATAAAACAGAACTCCCTATGGTTCTCATCTGGAAGATCTTAAAGAGATTGCCATTTTAAGGCAGGCGCTTTATCAATCACTGAGTTATTGAGAACTATGGCATCAAGTCTGGTTCTAGGGCAGATTCGTGATGATTATTGATGATTATTGATTTCATCCTCTTAATAGATTACAGGCAGTATAACTATTTCTCATAGACACACACGAAGAAGAAGGCATACATACAAACTGACCATGTGGATATTAAAGAGTTAAAAAGTCCACTACATACCTGCTTAAGCCACCCTCCTAAGAATCATACCATCTTTCTTTGTTGGTGAAGCAATGATGAAAGATAAGCAAGAAGCATTTGAAGAAAAAGTTAATCATTTGAGCAATGAAAGAAAGCCTTCTAGAGAGCGTGTGGCCAGAAGATACTCACACTGCCTCCTCCAGCCATGGCCAACTGTAGAATGCATCTCCAGCTCTCAGAGGCACCCCCTGCTGTTACTACACAGCAACAACTATGACTCCTGTTTAATTCTTCCAATATCAAAAGGAGGGGAACTTCAAATGTGAATGGTTTAATGGAAGCATCAAATCTTTATGGACTAAACAAAGCATTTCCAGTGTAAGAAATATTAAGTTCCTAGCAGCTGACACAGAGTGAGTACAATCAAGAAGTTTTCTGTCTGGTTTGGACCTTAAAGTATTTACATTGCAGATGATAGGAGACAGATCAACATAAAATCCAGAATGCAGGGAAAAAAAAAACTCTTGGCTTTATCATTTGTGCCTAAAACCTTGAACTTTCATTTTGGGAATAAGTATTTTTAATTTTAAACAAAACAATTCTATATGCTAACATCCAAGTCAGTTCAACAAACTCATAGTTATGAGAAAAACTATGCTAAGATGCCATTGTCTTTCCAAATCACTGGTTTCTAAAGTTGTTCTTTCATTAGACACTTGAATCAAGTGTCCTATGATAGATAGGACCACAAGGCAGTTTCTCCTTAGGGATACAGAATATGCAAAGACAATTATAGTACTAATGCTAGGATATATATTTTTCCAACAAATAATTATCGAAAAACTTTTTCCCCACAAGTAAGTGCTGACAATATAGTCTTCATATAGATCCGAGTATGGTACTACCAGGAGCCCTGTTTCCGTCAGCCTTTTCACCACTGTGACTAAAATATGCAACCAGCACAAATTGTAGAGAAGGAAAAGTTTATTTAGGGGCTCACGGTTTCAGAGGTTTGGTCCATAGGCAGCTGGCTTCATTCCCGCAGCTGGATATGAAGCAAAACATCGTGGCAGAAGAGTTTATTGGAGGGAAACAGCTCACATGATGATCAGAAAGCAGAAAGAGACTCTATTAGCCAAATACAAAATATATACCCCCCAGCCACGTTGGCAATGCCCCACCTCCTCCAACCACACCCTACCAGCCTTCAGTTACTACTCAATTAGTTCCATCAGGGGATTAATTCTCTAATTGGGTTAAGACTCTCATAATCCAATCATTCTTCCTCTGAACCCTCTTGCATTGTTTCACAAATGAGCTTTTGGGGGACACCTCACATCTAAATCATAACAAGCCCCACTTACCCGAGAGAGAAACTGGACAATTTTCAGTTCCTTAGCAAGAACAGCAGAGTTTATATTAGGAATAAGCTACTTATAATTTGCATTGAGAGTGTCCCCTGTTAGGTCTGCTGGTTTCCTCTATGCATTTACCTACAGAATTTTCCACAAGGTGGGTCTCACCTAGAGAGTCAAGATTTTGATACCCAGAATATAAAAACTATGAACTCCTTATGGAATTTGGTTTTACCAAGACTTATCTATGACCAAACATCCTACATTGATGATTACACTACAACGGTGGAAATTAGTCTTTCCGGACAACTGAATGGAGAGCATGTCTTTTAGACCCAGGTTCCTCAAATAACGCCCATATCAGGAGGCCTTCACAGCATCAAGATAGCGATTGTTA
Organism: Ictidomys tridecemlineatus; assembly: GCF_052094955.1. Lineage (NCBI taxonomy): Eukaryota > Metazoa > Chordata > Mammalia > Rodentia > Sciuridae > Ictidomys > Ictidomys tridecemlineatus. Next base: position 120,945,600 of record NC_135479.1, read on the forward strand.
CACACTTAAGCCCTTTTGTGAAGCAAAGACATGCTTTCTTTCTGAGGAAAGTAAAAAAATCCAGAGGTTTTGGCCATCTACTATATAAGGGGCAAGGTGGGAAGTTCTATATTAGCAGGTAAAAATCCTAGCTGGTATATTCACCCAGAAGGGAAGTTATCTTAGCACTTCAAAGAGATAAGCTACAAGGGAGCCTTCAGGCAGACCAATATTTTCCTCAAATTGGATTTCTCTAATCCCTGAACTGTGACCAGCAAAGACTTCAGCCTGGAAAATTGATTTTTCAACTACACTTCCTGAGGACTCACCAGAGCCACAAAGTAAAAGAAACAATAATTCTTCTTTGTCCACTGCATTGATGAAGAGAAATCACATGGTATTTTTATACCCACTAGTATAACTGAGAAATAGTCTTGAAATTGGTCACCTCTTCATAGTTAAAATATTGTGTTCACTAAGGGAAGAAGATTGTTTATGTACTGAGTGGGATGAAGCCATATACAACTATTTTGCTCATTTTGATTTCTTTTGGTTTTATTCAATAAATATTGAACTTCTTGGCCAGAGATTCTTCAAATGCTCAAGGAAAGAAGGACAGCGAAGATAAAGTGTGGCCTCAGTAAGAACCTGAAGACAAATGGATCATAGGTTCAGCCCTTAAGGAGTTGGGAACCAGAGATTTTTGTATTCTACAGTGATGACACAAGTAATAAAAATAAAGAATTGTTTTGGTAGAAATGTCCAGGTGTGTTTCTGTTTTAATAGCTTTGAGTTCATATTATTGTACACCACCATATGTGAGCAGACAGGCCAGGCATAGCTCAGTCCATGATAAATGATAAGGTTGATGAAGCAATGAGAGTTCCACGTGTGCGCCTCCAACCAGGAGGAGGAGAGCAGCCTTTTAAACACCTTAAAAGGAGGAACACCTCCACCAGGGGAAGTAAGTGGATTTTGAGTCATCTTCCCTGAGCACTTCCAGAAGCAAAAAAAGAGTTTTATTTTGTGCTATTTTCTCCAATCTCCTTTGAAATCTTTTCTGGTTCTTCCTAGTTTTTCACCTGTAAATAATTCAACAGGTAAATTCCTTATTGTAATAGCACAGGCACATGTCATCTAGAGACGCTAATTAAAATACATTTTTTTACAATGTTCTTACCTACTCTTTAATAATAGAAACTTTTATTAGGTATTTTTAATTTTTAGCATTAGATTTTCTTTCTTGTCAAAAAAAATAATAACATCAAGTTAGGCATTTTAGCACTGTTATTAGCTTGCAAGCTATCAAGAATTTTAGAGATCATTTTCTCTATCATTTTTCATATTGGGCCAGGTTTACATAACACTGAATATTAGGTAATTATTTAAGTTTTATCTCTCTAAGAAGTTTGCAAGTTTCTTACGGACAAGATCTATTAAGAATGGATTTATTTTTAAAATACTACAGCAATAGCACCTGGCAGGAATGAATTTTACTTCCATAAATATATTATGGGGCTGGGGTTGTGGCTTGGTGGTAGAGTGCTCCCCTAGCATATGTGAGGCACTGGTTGATTCTTAGCACTGCATATTAATTAATCAATTAATTAACTAAAGGTCTATCAACAACTAAAATAAATTATAAAATGATATCATGTATGTTTCTTCAACATCTAAAATCTATGTCAGTTTCCAACATTTATAAATTATTCCATTACTCTTAGATATCTAACTTTCAACATCTATTCAATCCTTCTTTAATCTCTAGTTATTATTTTAAATGTATATTGTTATTTTAATTTGATATATAGTAATTGAACATATTTGTGGGGTGTAACATTTATATATATATGTAACATTTATATATATATATATTATATATATATAGAGAGATAGATATAAAACATTTATCTATATACACACAAACACAAAAAAAAGTGCCATGATAAGATCTGAGTGATTGGCTTATCGATCATCTCAGGTACATTTCATTTCTTTCTGTTGGAAACATTCAAAATTCTATTAGCTGCTTTGAAGTGTTCAATTAATTGCTGTCAACCCTAACCATCTTTCTGTATTAGAGATTAGAAATTATTCCTTCTAACAAACTGCATCTTATACCCATTAACCACAATGGGTATGCAAATGACCAAATGTCATAACTTTTATATCTGAATAATTCTCCATTGTTCACATATGCCACATTTTCTTTATCTATTCATCTGTTGAGGAACACGTGGGATGATTCCATTTCTTGACTACTGTGAATGGTGCTGCAATAAATGTCTCTTCAACATACTGATTTCATTTGATTTGATACGGTATTTAGGAGTGGGACCGCTGGATAATATGGTAGTTCTATTTCCAGTTTATTTTTGGGAAAACTCCGTACCATTTTCCATGATGACTATACTGATTTACATTTTTGCCAACAGTGTCTGAGAGCTCCCTTTCTCCACATCCTCATTTGTTTTTGTTTTTGTCTTTTTAGTAAAACTATTCCAACGGGGATGGTAATCTCTACTTATTCATAAGTGGTCTTTTCAACTAAGGCATAAAGTATAAGAAGATCATAATTTCAGGTAGAAAAGGCATTCATCTTTAAGAAAAACTACTTCTATCAAACTTCTGTGTCCCTCTAAGGAAAATATTTTAATGGGTTAGGTGGTAATGTATAAATTTCTTTCTAGCATTAAAATCTTGGGCTCTATAATAAAATTTCCTGAAATCAGATTCAGTCTCCATGTCTTGCCTAACTGGTTCAAAATGTTCAAATTTAATACTACATGAAAATTCAAACTTTCATATGTTTTCATTTAATATAGAATTTAAACATATACACCTCTTTAGATTACACTCTAAGGACATATGCTTTTGTTGAGATGATAAAGTATTTTTACAAGAGGGATATTCTGCAAAATTGACATTCCAAAGGTAGAACTTGGATCAATGGTCAGAGTTTGCAAAGAGATAGGTCCAAGATCAATATATCAAGACCTTTTAAACAGAGTTTTACAATAAATGGATTGGATGTCCATGGGGTATTGGGTTAGGCACTCCAGGGAATTAAGGTAGAATCTAACTAACCACTTGGCATTAATGACAAATTGAACTGAAAGAACTTTAAAGTTTTTTGCATCATGAAGTGTGAAGTGTTAACACCCAGTCAAGATTTCTGAACTTATTTTTCCTAATCAGTGTCTTTCAGATGTGTTAACTGAAAGAAACCGCTTTAAAAATAATTCTATAATATTAAGGCATTTAGACACTTTGAAGATCAAAGACAGTAGAGGGTTTGAGATGTACTTCTTTTTTTATTAAAAGGAATAGGTATCTCTCAGAACCCATATAGTAAGCTGTATTTATGATGTTTTTCCCTAGTTAAAAAAAAAATCAGTTGTAATAGGTAGAAACCATAGCCAACTGTCTGGTATATTAGATGGTTAGTTAACAGTCTTATGAATCTTAATAGTTATTGTCATCCATCTATGAAGTTCATTCTGAGATAAATGCACTAAAGGCATGGAAAAGGCATAGCTTTGGAATATAAGTTACATCTGAGAAGCAGTTACTTTCTGGGTCACAGACCACTTTGAAAATCCAATCAAAGCAATGGACAAGGGATGATGAATACGGGACAACATGACAGGGACTCCTTTCTCATCCTTTCCCACCACTACATCATTCACACAAGATGTATTTTTAAAGTCTTAGAGCACATGGAGCAATTACTTTATGTTCCATAAATAATGATGCTCTATTTATTGGTCCCTTAGAAGTTCCAAATCATGCTGGGTTTCTGGCCTGCTGAGACTTATGGTAGCTTTGTTTCAGTAAGATTTGAACTCTGTTGTGGTCATCCTAGAAAGAATTGGTGAGAAATTTCATTCCCTATGTCTGTACAAGTGCCTGAAAAATAGCTTCAGAGGTTAGAACCAAGGACAAAGTGTTGTGGCCTGTGAAGAGACTTGTTTCTCATAGATCAGATGTTTCCAAACAATGAGCCAGGTTTCTTACTCCAGAAAGCTGAGAGATGAATAGGATAACCCAAGAAGTTAGAAGAGAGCAGAGAGAGCAGAAACCAGGGAATATCTGCCAGCAACTCAACAGGGCTCAATAACCTACACAACTATGTACAATCTTAAATATCTTTAATACACAATTCCTATTTAACACGATGAAATTGACAGACCTGAGCCTGGCAAATCTAAGAAAAGCATTCATTCTGTGAAAAGGGCTGGAATGCTAGAGTTGATGATCAAGAAAGACAATCAAGTATCTAGTGATAAGAATTGCTAGAGGAGATAAATTAAGAGCTGAATAAAAATACATGCACTTGAAAAAATATTTTTGAGTGAAGCATAAAGATTTCTGGGCTAACAGATATAATTTTCCAACTTGAAAATTCCACACATGAGTTAGAGAATAATGCACTACTGATGCCCAAATTAGTGACTTAGAAGATCAAGTGTGAAAAATCTCACATTATTTTAAAAAAACAGAGCAAGCTACAGAGATAAAAAATCAGCAGGGGAAAATAAGTTAAGAAAATTAAAGGACAAGTTCAGAAAACATAAATGAGAATACCATTAGAGGAGAAGTAAGAACAGGTAGAAGAAAATCAAATAAACAAATATTAGAAGGGAAATTTCCTAATAATGGTAATAGACCTGACTCTGCAAATTCCAAGGGCTCACTAAGGACTGGCTTAATGAAAAAGATAACTAACCATACCCTGGAAATTTCTGGAACTCTGAAGGGATCTTAAAAATGTTTTAGACTTTACAACTGAAAGACTAACTAAGCTAAAGTGAAAATTAAAGTCAGACTAGTATCAGACATTCCATCATCAGAGTGGAGTAACTAGTAGCCAGGGGAGCAGCATCTACAAAAATCACAGCTAGGAAACGATTATAATCCAAGAATCATACACCCAAATGTTACCTCAATTTCTGATTGAGGTGAAAAAATATTTTAGGATATATAAGACTTCAGAGAACATATTACCTTTGTACTATCTCTAGGAACACTTGAGAACATTTCTTAATCAAGGAAAAAATAAAGATGAATTATCAGTAGCATTGTTGCTAAAGTGTACCACCAAAAACAAAGAAATTAGGTAGGAGAGGGAGAAGTAAACCCAATCCAATATAATAAAAGATAAGATGGAAAAGTGCTTCTAAATTAACAAGAGAGAAGATGGGCAGATTGAATAGAAGCAGGAGCACAGCAGAAACAATAAAGAAAACGGAAATATGGAAATAAAATTCAAGTCTAAATCATGAAGATAAAGTGAGACAAAATAAATTTTAAGAGTCTCTAGCAGTGAAGGGAGGTGGAGGGGAAAAGCCAGCTACAGACTTTTGTAAAATAAGCAATTGTTTAAATGGAAAATGAATGGGCAGGGAAAAGGATATCATATAAATACAAAATAGAAACAGGAACACAAAATAGAAAGTGAGGTGGAAGGAAAGACAGTAATCTCAATCAAAAAGGATTTACCATTAAATATATTATTCAGATAAAATGGACGTCATATAATTATGAAGTATAAGTAGTTACTACATGAGAGTGGAAAAGTCAGTCTGAGGTTGTAACTACCTTAAAGGGGTGTAGAAGAACCAACATCAGTGCTAACTCACAAAGCCAAAACATTTTCTGAAGTGCCAAGATAACATAAAGAGAATAAAAATGCAATATTGTGAAACTTGTCCAAATGCTTTTGTCAGCTGGACCGATCTAGGGGACATAATTTGGGTTGTATAAGAATTGAACAATACATTAAATATAAGTTTAAAAAAAACCCATACACTTCAATAGAATCAAAAGTTTCAGTAAATGTATTATCCATGGAATATTTACAAAAATTACTCATATTGGTCAAAAAGACAACCTTAACAAGTTTTTTTTAAATAAAATGTATAGGTGACACTCTCTGAACATAATACAAGACAATTAGAAATTAATAGGTTTATAAAAAATTTAATACAGACAATAGACAAAAGACCAATATCCATACCATACAATGATTCTTATAAAGTCAACTGAAAGGCAAACATTCTAACAGGAAAAAAAATGGCAAGGATTCTGAATGAAAATACACAGAAAAAAAATCCAAAAGCCTAAAAACAAGGAAAGCATGCTCATATTCACTAATTAGTATCAAAAGGGAAAGAACCGAATAATTCATGACATACCTGCATCATGAAAGAATGTGCAGAATTTCAAAACAATGTGTTAAAGGCTTACCACTTGATCTGGAGGGATTTCTGTTGCACATTATTAAGAAATGAAAGATATGAAAATCTACAGACACAGAAAGTAGAACACCGGTATTTCAGGTTGAGTGTGGGAATAGGAATTAACTGTGAATCACGGAAAGAGCATACTGAGATGATGAAAATGTTTAAAACAGACGATAGCGATGGCACAACCCAATAAAGTTATTAAAAGTCATTGAAATGTGCACTTAAAATGTGTGAATTTGTGGTACTTACATGAAATTTTAGTTGCTTAGATTTTTTAAATAAATTTTTAAAGGAAGATTATAGATAAATAGGCATAGCATGATTATTGTTTATTAGATGCTAAAGAAACAAAAATTAAATTAAAAATGAAATATATGATACATCTGCATTTATACAAAATTTATGTGTATTATGTGCACAAATATCAATTATTTTTAAATGTTTCAGCATTGATGATATAATATGATCTATGTACAATGCAATTTATGATTCCACTCTAGGGATGGTATCCCTAATGACATATCTATACTACGTGGAGGTTATATACATTTATCTGAAATCCACAAATCAGAAATTATCATAACATGTGCTTCTGCTCTCCATAGCTTGATTATCATCTGAACATAGAAACTATCAGAAAAGGGATTTTATTTGTGAAATTACTAGTCATTAATTAGCATGGTAAATGGTACAAGTGGGCTGTCATTGGTAAAGCTAAAGATACTCAACATGTATTCACCAGCTGCAGTACTGTGAGTTCCACCCTTCCTCCCACACCACACAGGAATAAGACATAAGAACCCAGTGGTGTGTAGCCTGAGTTCTCAGGAGAGGTTGCAAAGCTTAATAGGCAAGCATTCCTGTGTGCAGCCAAGGTCAACCAACACAACTAGGAAAGTACCAAAACTCAGCCTCCAGAAATGCTGTAAGTTTTCCTCAGTGAACTTTTTATCTAATGTAGAGGTTGAAATGATAAAAGGACAGCAAACAGGGACTTCTTCAAGCTGACAGATCCTATTACATAATCTATTTTCTGCATGCTTGTTAATGTTTGATTGTTTAGTAAAGATTGATAAGTGAGTAAGAGTTTGATCTAAGATTTCTTTCCTTTCAACCTGATAGTGAGATTGTAGGAGACTCACCATATTGAACCTCATTAGCTACTGGCATTCCTAGACAAAAGAGCCTCTATAACCAAATCAGCTTATTTACCTTTACGACAATAAAGAAATCAAAATACGGGCTGGGGATGTGGCTCAAGCGGTAGTGCGCTCGCCTGGCATGCGTGCGGCCTGGGTTCGATCCTCAGCACCACATACAAAGATGTGTCCGTCGAAAACTAAAAAATAAATATTAAAATTATCTCTCTCTCTCTCAAAAAATAATAAAAAATAATAAAAATAAAAATACCTTAAAAAAAAGAAAACTATAGAATATCTCTTTATGGAAAAACATGTGCCATAAGTAAACATAAACAAATTTTTCACATTTAAGTTTTAGGATATTACAGATTTGTCCAAGTCCATTCAGAATCTACTCCCAATATGTCAGGTCTTGAACCCCATCTGGGCATGTATATTCAAATATAGGCATATATATTGAACCTTACCTCAGTAGGTAAGATGTGAAAGTCGAAGACAAATCCTCAATTCTATTTAGTTATTCTAAAACATGTGGGAGAAGACTTATAAAAAAGGTACTTCAAGACAGAGTATTCTGTGGTCACAGAGATTTGCAGTTCTTGCTTTGCCAGTGTGGATGAGTGGGCATGCCTCCATTTGGCTGATTGCTAATCCTGGCCTGCTAGTGCACCGCTGAGGCTTCACCATGGGAAGGACACTGCAGAAGATGCCTAAGTTGCTTGTCAATATGGAAAGCAGAAACATGCTGAAGGGAATGGCCCCCAACTTCATCTCATTTTGGAACACATAGTAAGAGAGATGCCCTAAGATATTAAATTGGGAAAGGGACAGGAGAACCTTGAATTCATAATTGGAGATTTCAATTGAAATGAGACCATTGATAAAGTCTTTTGAGTAGGTCAACGAATGACCTTTATCAGCAAAAGTTCCTGAGATGAAAAAAATAATTTAGGAATTTTAAAATGAATTGAAATTTGGGGGCCCAAAAGCAAATAAAGAGAAAAAACAAAATGATAGTGGAATAAGAAAATTGAATAAGAAAAAATAGGGAAAAAAATGGAAGTATATGTAAGACATTATTTAAGAAGGAAAGCACAAGATATATTGATAATGAAGATATAAAAGACAAAAGACAATTTTCCTGTGGATGTGGATGACATAAATATACAGTCTACCCACTCACCAATACCTAGGGAACCTTCTAAAAACGCTTCTTCCCATATATTACCTGTCTGTTCCCAAGGGAGAGGATCTTATTCTGAAATTCTAGAATTCTAAAATCCAAAGATAGTTCCTTGTCTTGGAATTTAAAGCTTTCCATAGTATGGTCCTAAGCTATCTTTCTCAAACGTACCTTCAGAAAAAATTCTAATTGCAGAAGTTTTGTGAATTTCTGTTCTCTACATTTCAGAAGCAGATTTATTGCCAGTTTTCTATGATCCAACCCTGGTCAAAAGCCAAACTTTCCCATCCCACCTCTCTAGGTGCTCTGCCCTCCATTCCAGGGTGGAGAGTTAGGGATGTGAATGAAAAAAAAAAAAAACAAGAGAGAGAAATGAATTACAGTAGGTGGGGTAGAGAGAGAAGATGGGAGGGGAGGGGAGGGGTGGGGAGGGGAGGGGGGGATAGTAGAGGATAGAAAGGGCAGCAGAATACAACAGACACTAGTATGGCAGTATGTAAAAAAGTGGATGTGGAATCGATGTGATTCTGCAATATGTATACGGGGTAAAAATGGGAGTTCATAATCTGCTTGAATCAAATGTATGGAATATGATATGTCAAGAGCTTTGTAATGTTTTGAACAACTAATAATAAAAAAATAAAAAAAAAGAATGAACATACTTTGCATCCAAGAAGAGCACTCTCCAGGAAGGATGGATCTGCAGAGAGGAGGGACCTGATTATAACCATAGACAGAGGAGAGCTAAGCAGCTGTGTGGGGACCGACCATGGCCCTGTGTTTGCCCCATCAGAGTCCATGTTCCTGTTCAAGTACTTCCATTTCTTCATTTTACTGTCTCCTGTCATTGAGAGCCCAGCCTCTCTTCCCTCAGCTTCAAGTTACTTTTTAAGTCATCTTCTTATTAAGAAAACTATTCACATGTAAGGTTTTGAATCACACTTAATATGCTTAATAATTATGGAAGTTTCCCAATGTATCCATGGGTTCCACATTCTTGGATTCAACCAAGATTGAAAATATTCAGGAGAAAAAAAAATGCCTCCCTCATTATTCCCTAAACAATGCAGCATAGCAACTAATTGCATTGTGTTTACACTGTATTATGTATTGTAAGTAATCTAGAGATGATTTAAAGTAGGAGGGAGGATGTACCTAGGTTATATGCAAATACAATACCATTTTATACAAGAAACTTGAGTATCCTCAGTCTTTGGTATCCTCAGGTCACCTGAAAGCAAACCCCCATGTGTACCAAGGGAAAACTATATTTGTAGCCATGATAACTCCAGATTCCCATCTATCCCTGAATAGTTCAAGCTAAGGGAAAGAAAAGGCCCCCTTGAGGTACAAGTAAAAGGAGGAACCATGAAACAGCCCCCTACCTTGTGGCGATGTTCCTTCATATGTCCTAGATTCTGCCCATGGCTGATTCATTCTCCAGCAAAAAGTACTTTCCTGTATCCTTGGCACTTAATCTGCCTTTGGTGTCTAAGACACAGTTCTTTGGCTCTTAGTTTCTCAATGTCTCCTTTCCATTACCCCTTTTTAAATCATTCCACTGCAGACTTCAAGCCCTGTAGCCACACTCTAAGCACTCTTATCATCACAACTATCCTCTATCCAAAATATTAAGTGTAATAACCCTGACCATAATGCTATCTGATAAAATTTCAACCCTCATTCACCCAAAGTCTGCCTTCTACATATTTATACTTGAACTGTTGATCCAACACTGCTAGGGAAAAAAAAAATCAGATCTACTTAGGTTGCTACCATTAAAAATTCATGACCTTGAACTGTCCAGCAATTCTAAAGTGTTTCCTCAGGCAAAGCTCTCTCCTGTTCTCCACAATGACTAATTTTAACTTTTCCACCTTCCTCAATTCTCTGAACCGGATACTATTCGCCTGCCTCTTGGCAAATGTCCTGACCTACTCTTCAGGAAGCTAGAAACCTTCATTGTGGAATTAACAGCTTCTGAGCACACACCCATGTTTTTTCCTTTTTTCCTCTTGCCATAATTGTGAAAATGCAACAAGTATTCTTCCACTCCATTGTGTCCTCATTCAGAAAGATGAATGAGAGTTTCTCCTTGATCTTGGTGGCTCCCTCCCCATTGCCGGACAAGACAGTACCTGAGAATAGTATCTCCTCGTTTTCTATGGGAGATGGTTCTACTGTTTTCAACTTTCCACAAGGTGTCAAGTCCTATCAGACCAGGAATTTGATACCAAGGACAGTTGATAGAAAGCTGCAAAATATCTATCTATGACTCCCCTAAGTATTTTGACATTCAAATTTTAACTGTGTATCAGTTGCTTACCCAGGTTAGTAAAAACAAGGAACAACAGGAGTTAGAACCCCTTCTTGAAGGTTGGCCCCACTGGGGGGATGATGGTCCCCAGCTGATGATAGCCCTCTGCAGACAGTTGAAGGACACGGTGCCTGTAACTAGTTAGCCCACTCTCTGTGAGTCATCCTTGTCCTGTAATTTCTAACCTACCCCTACCCCCATACTAGCTTTTTCTCAATAAAGCTGAACATTCTTCAATCAGGAAAATAAAATCCTATTATCCGACCTTAAAACACCTCTTAAATCAATCTCTTCTCCATCTGCACTGCCAAGGCTTCTGGTATTACTGCAAAAGGCCTTCATCTTATTATATATAATATCTCTGCTTCCCTCGATTTATTCTTAAGCTGCAGTTCGAGTCATCCCAAAGACATAGATACGATTATATCCTGCTACTTCTTAAACACTTTCAGTGCTTCTCCAGAGCTCTCAACATAAAACACAACATCCCTGGAGAGGCTGTTACTTTCCGTAATTACAGCATCTAGTTATTTACTGAGCACGTGCTGTACGCTAAGCCGAAAGCCAGGTGCTTCACATATCTTAGCTTTCCAATGTTTACAAAATGGGGCAACACTGGTATGCAACATCCCACAAACAACAACATTAAAACCATAGGAAGTAACTTCAAAAGGCCTTGCAGCTACCAAGAAGTTGAGTCATTATTTAAGCCTAAATCCACTTGTTTTCCTGCCTGAGAGCTTTGCACTATTCCACCATTCCACTCATGGCTGGGGCTTCCCATCTCTCTACCTTGCTCCATAAAATGTAATAAGTAGTTGCTATCATGTGTCCCCCCACCCCAGGATACTTACATACTTGCCTAAATTGAAGTGTTAATTAATTGACTTAAAGTCACACATTCTGTGACAGAGGCCTAAAATCAGTTACTGAATGAGTTAATTTGATCTTGATCTGTGTAAAACAAGGATATCCTTGCTTCCCTAATTAAATATAAATTCCTGAGGGGCATGCATTTCTAGATGCTGCATAAAATCTCTGTGAAATGATGATGAAGACCTAACAAGAGTAGGTTAGGAGTCCATCGGGAGTCAAACAGAAAGATAGTCATGATTTCACTTGCTAACCACCATTCTCATCCTCACAGCCCTATTTCCTCTTCCCTAGGGAGGTGTATAACCTGTAGAGTTCATATGTAGAGCTCATCACATGGAAACCAGTTTAATAGTAATAAGCAAATTTTAGTGGAAAACCTCCTAACAACACCATGCACACCAGGCTAGTATTAGAAGCACAGGGTTAGACAGACACCAGGCTTGACCCACATCCCCAGGGCTGACTCACAGAGAAGCAGAAAGCAATCACATGACAAGGACCAGCTGAGAGCAATCAACTGACAAGGAGCCAAAGACACTACTTGGTTGGAGGCCGATCCAAAGCCCAGGGGCCATGTTAATTTGAAGGCCAGTGGAGTCAGTAATCACTCCTAGACCAGAGACAAGAGTAGATCCCAAGAAAGGTTGAGGGCCAGAAGGTAAAACAAACTGTGTTAGTCAGGAGTAAAATATATGGGGAGAAGGAACAGCAGGAAGACGATAGGATGTCCTGTTCTAATGCATTTCACTATACAGTCCCTTCTCTAATAATTGTGAAAGAATAAGTGAGTTTTGTTGTTGTTGTTGTTGTTGTTGTTGTTATTCCAGGGATAAGTGAGGTTACCTTGGCACTTTCAGCCCTTAGCACCATCCACATCCTGTTGGTCCTTCTGAGCACATGGTCATTATACATCTTAGCTGACAGTTTTGCCACCTTACCAGATTCAAAGAAGAGACAAGTAAGGGTAGTTGTTATTAATACTGAGACCCATTTCATGAGACGTGGTTTCCCTGCACAGCTAAGATAAATTGGGAAAATCGAGCCCATGTGACTTTTTAGAACCGTTGGAAACTATAATGACTATTTTGTATTCTGAGCTAAATTATACAATATCTCAGGTTATTTATCTATAAAATGGGGATATCACTTACTTCACATTTTTTTTTATTTTTTATTTTCCTGTTCTAGATGGACACAATATCTTTATTTTATGTTTACGTGGTGCTGATGATCAAACTCAGTGCCTTCTAAATGCGAGGCAAGCACTCTACCACTGAGCTACAACACCAGCCCCCATAGACTTCTTAAGAAGATAATAAGGGTTAGTCTGTATAAAACACTCAGACAGCAAGCACCTATACAAAGTGAGCACTCATGTTAAAAGAAAAAAAATGTAAAGCACACCATCCATAATGCTAAGTGTGTCCCAATACCTTAACATGTAACCATCTCTCCTAAAGAATAGTGCCATCATTCACAAGAGGCAGAAACTAACATCTATGATCAGCCCTTCCATTTTAAGATGTTTATCCAATGGTGTGCTGAGTGTAACTCTGGGCTGGACCTCATTGTGCATCCAACTAATCTTGTAACAGAATTCCATGTCATTTGCGATGAGAAAACCTCCCTGACAGGACTAGGTGCTCTGCTTATCCTGCCTTCAAGATCTCACCTCCTTTCAGCACACAGCTTTGATACATATCAGAGTGATATCACAAATCATCAAAATCACACTTCAAACCATATTATAATCATTAAAGCACCCCAAAATGAAAGAGACTACAATATATGAAGGGCAGTAAGAGCTCTGTGCAGGAGAATAACAGAAGGCAACCCAGGCCATATTGGACTGCACAAAGATTAAACAAGTTAAATACACTTTTGTTTAAAACTCCCACTGCTTAACCTTCTCCGGGGTAGGAGTTGAATGAGTGAATTTAGACTAATAACATGATTCCCTGACACTTGTCAGTGTTCATTCAATAAGGTAGACAGTTGGCACCCACTCTGACTCTGCTTGCAACTATGAAGTAGCACACGGTTCCCAGAGACTTTCTATGAAACTGCAGGCAGGAGCTAAGGGCTCAGAGGCTCAAGAGCCTAAGAAGTGGATTCCTGCTTGCACCTTTTAACACATCAATACACTTGATGATAAATGATTAGCATTCATCTTCTAGCAGTTTAGGACATGTCATTTTCTCAAGTTCCTATAGTATTTTGTTCTAACCACATTATCATATGGGTTTTAGTTTGTTTCTAGAACTGGATGCTTGATTTTACATTTTTCTCACATGTGCTGTGAACACACACAATGGACTTCAAATCAGAGCACTTGATCTCTCCTTGTGCTTAACTTTGCAGGTAGATGTCACAATTGCCCCTTTGCAGCAATCAAAGCACACTTCCATCTCTTTCTATGAAAAAAAAAAAAAATCGCAGCTCTCTGGTGGGAGGCAAAAGGAGATGGTACATCCTTCACATCCTTAGTTTAGTTTTGAGAGTGAGAAGAGATGAAAGAAGATGAAAACAGACTTCAAAACACACAAAAAAAACTCCTGTCTTTACAAAGGAAGAAAATGGTGATATTCAAAAACACCACAGAGGGATGTAAGCAGTGTCTCCAACTCCCAAACAAAGACTCTCACAAAAGAAATCTATGTGACCTGAGACAATAAACCTCTGTACAGTTCAGCAGTTGGTTTTATAGACAAAATAGTCAGGCTTTTTACACATCCACCAGTCTGGAACATAAAACTTTTCAACACCCATTGTGACCGAATTATCACCAGCCTGTAATTTCCTCAACACCATCCCATGGAAAATTGAAAGTGAAGGTAAACTATGTAAAGTAACCTAAATCCCCTCATAACAGCCATATAATCAAAATGAGTTAAAAGTTTATATAAATGACTTGGTACGAATATCCTAGAGTTCAGTGAGAGATTATTTTATCCTAGAAACTAACAATGCATTAATGATGAGTTCTATTTTTTTGTTGTTGTTTAGTTTTGCTTTTTTTTAAAATCTTAAAGAAAGAGTTGACAACTTTAAAAAAAAAAATTTAAAGTAGTGAAAATATACCTGCTGGAGAGTTGAGGTCATCATAGGACCCGGATTCTAGACATTAGCATCAACTTGAAGAAACATAAGGAAGAGTGAGGGGTGGAGAAGGACAGATGGGGCAGGTGGAGTCTGGTGTCTGTAGGTATGGTGTCTCGTGGCCCACCCTGTGATGACTGTCATCAGAAGGAACTAGCAAGAACAGTGCCTACAGGTAGGGGGTCCGGCACTCTGGTCACCAGCAGGCAAGACCAGCAAGAAGAAAATGACCTCAGATCCTAGACTGACATGTGATTCCATAATCGATGGTTTACACAAGATATGACAACTGTTATCAGCACCACCAGCAATGATTTGCCAAGAGAATGGAGAACTAGGCTTTGTGCTTAGCATGTTATGAGAATCACGTTATTCATGAAGCAAGAACCTCAATTTACAGGTGAGGAAACTGGTACTTGAAGTCCATGGGCTTCCCCAAATTCCTCAGCTAGCAAGTACCAGAACCAGATTTATCCAAAGCCAACTAGGATCCAGAATTTTTGTTGTTGTTTCTTATTTTTTTCTTTTAATTTGAGCTTTTTAGTTAGACATAGCAGTTAAGTTCATCCTGACAAATCCATACATGCATGGATATCAATTTCAGTTTATGAGCCCCCCTTTCCTCTCCTATCTTTCACTCATCTATTAATTTATATTCTATTGGTTCTTTATGTTATCCTATCCTCCCCTCCCCTTTCCTTTATTTTACTCTGGCTTCCACATGTGAGAGAAAATATTTGAACTTTGAGTTTCTGAGTTTGGCTTGTTTCACTTAGCATGATATTCTCCATTTCAGAAGTAACAAAGAAGGCCATTACATTCTAGTAAAGGGAACAATCCAAAAAGAAGATAATAATGATACTAGACTTTTATGCCCCAAATATCAATGTTATGGTTTTGATATTAAGTATTCCGCAAAGGATCATGTGTGAGACAATTCAAAAAAGTTTAGAGCAGAGATGATTGGCTTATGTGAGCCTTAATCAAATCAGTGAATCAATCCCCTGATAGAATTATCTGACTGGTAATTGAAGGCAGGTAAGGTATGGCGGAGGAGGTGGGTCATTGCAGGAGTATCTTTGGCATATATATTTTGTATCTGGCTAGTGGACCCTCTCTCTTCTTCCTAATCATGTGAGCCACTTCCCTCCACCACCACACTCTTCTGCCATGATGTTCTACCTCACCTTGAGTCCCAAGGAGTGGAGCCAGCCTCCTATGAAGTGAAACTTCTAAAACCACGGATCCCCAAATAACCTTTTTCTCCTCTAAAATTGTTCTTGTCAGGTCTTTTAGTCGCATCAAAAAAAAAAATGACTAAAACAGTCACTGTACTCATTTACATGGAAAAAAATACTTTATGACATTAAATCCCACAAAGACCCCTAACACATTACAACTGGGTGATTTCAACACACCCTTATCACCAATAGACAAGCCATCAAAACACAAAAACAAAAAAGATCTCTCCAATTCAAACAACACTATAAATAAAATGAACCAAATGAGCATCTACAGAATATTTGACTCCTAAAAAAGCTGAATTTACTTTCTTCTCAGCTGCACCTGTAACTTTTTCCAAAATAGATCATATTCTAGGCCACAAAACAAATCTTAGCAAATACAAAAAAAATTGATATAATCTCATGTATCCTATCATATCATAATGGAATAAATCTAGAAATCAATAGCAAGAAAACTAATAGAAACCATATAAAGATTGAACAATACTCCCTTAAATGAAGAATGGATCAAAGAATAAATTAGAATAGAAATCAAGAAATTTTTAGAAACAAAATGACACAGTGATACAACATACAAAAACCTGAGACAGTATGAATCTTGAAACAGTTTTAAAAGGAGAAATTATAGTCCTGAGTCTTTACATTAAAAAAAAATTAGGGATATCCCAAATAAATAAATTTATATGCTCCATCTCACAGCCTTAGAAAAATAATAAACTTACCCCAGAACTAGTAGAAGACAGAAAATAACTAAGATCAGAACTGAAGTCAATGAAATTGAGAATAAGTAAACAATGCACAGGATCAATGCAACAAAGAGTTGGTTCTTTGAAAAGATAAATAAGATTAACCAACCTTTACCCAAACTAACCAAAGGAAAGAGTGAGAAGAAACAAATAGGATCCAAGCTGAAAAAGAAATATCACCAGACACTTCTGATATCCAGTGGTTTATCATAACCTATTTTGAAAATTTATACTCCATAAATTGGAAAAATACAGAAGACATTGACAGATTTCTAGACACTATCAACTTCTCAAATAGAATCAGGAAGATACAGAAAACCTAAACATAACAATATCAAGTAATGAACTTGAAACAGCAATTAAAAGCCTTCCAAATCAGAAAAGTCCAGGACCTGATAGATTCTCAGCTGAGTTCTACCAGACCTCTATAGAAGAACTAACACCAGTCCTTCTCAAAATATTCCATGAAATTTAAAGATAGGATCCAGAATTCTTAAGCATGATGCTTTATTCTACCATGCTAGAGCAGAAGTACAGGGAGTTCCAGGAATGAGGAGCAAGGTTGTAATCACTATATATTTGTACTGAAGTGATTTACACAGAAGAAAATACTTTTTAAAGTCCATAGCACTCTAGTATTTATAAAACACTTTCATTTGGAGTGGTCTCAGAATTGAGATAAAATTGTTCAAGAACCTAACAGAATCAGCAAGGTTCCACTAGGATGACTTGAATATTAAGTCAACTAAAGAAAACATGTAGAAGAATACACAAGACAAAAATCCTGAGACCTTTAATTAGGAAAAGTGAGTTTTTAGATATGATACCAAAAATGTGAGCCATAACATTTTTAAAAGTAGATAAATTGGACTTTGTTAAAAAAAACTCTTAGTTGATGAAAGACACTGTTCAATGTTAAAATCTCAGAATTAAAAAAAAATGGGCAAGAAGATATAAAGATGTAAAATAAGCTCAATATCATTAGCCATTAGGAAAATGAACACCAAAAAACAAACAAACAAACAAACAAATAACCCAATCAATCATCTCACTTAAGTCAGAATGGCAACTATTATGCATACAAATAACAATAAGTGTATAAGTGTTGGCGAGGATGTGGGGGAAAAGGTACACTCATACACTGCTGGTGGGACTGCAAATTGGTACAGCCAATACGAAAAACAGTATGGAGATTTTTTGGAAAATTGGGAATGGAACCACCATTTGACCCAGCTATCCCTCTCCTTTGTCTATACCCAAAGGACTTAAAACCAGCATACTACAGGGACACAGCCACATCAATGTTCATAGCAACACAATTCTCAATAGCTCAACTGTGAAAGCAACCTAAATGCCCTTCAATAGATGAATGGATAAAAAAAAATGGGGCATATATACACAATGGAACATTACTCAGCAATAAAAGAGAATAAAAATCATGGCATTTGCAGGTAAATGGATGGAGTTAGAGAAGATAATGCTAAGTGAAGTTAGCCAATCCCCAAAAAATAAATGCTGCATGTTTTCTTTGATATAAGGAGACTAACTCATATTGGGATAGGGAGCAGGAGCATGATAGGAATAGACGAACTCTAGATAGGGCAGAGGGGTTGGAGGAGAAGGGAGGGGGTATGGGGTAATTAATGATGATTGAATGTGATGATAATTACTATCCAAAGTACATGTATGGGAAGACACAAACTGGTGTGAGTATACTATGTATACAACCAGAGATATGAAAAATTGTGTTCTATGTATGTAATAACAATTGTAATGCATTTCTGCTGTTATATATAAATTTTAAAAATTTTACATAAAAAACACAATGAGATGCCACTACACATTAATTTAACAGATGGACAAAATTAAGTCCAATGAGGACACAGTGCTGCTGGGACTCTCATATATTGATGGTGGGCATGCAGAGTGGCACAGCCTTTTGGAAAAGAGTTTGGCTGGCTGTTTCTTAAAAAGTTAAACATAAGAGGCTGGGGTTGTGGCTCAGTGGTAGAGCGCTTGCCTAGCATGTGCAAGGCACTGGGTTTGATTCTCAGCACCACATATAAATAAATGAATAAAATAAAGATTCATCAACATCTTAAAAAAATTTTTTAAAAAGTTAAACATAGCTTAGAATATGATCCAGCAATCCTACTCATAGCTATTTATATAAGAGAAAGGAACACTTATATTCACACTAACAGTGGTAAACTCATGTTTTAACGCACTTTATTCATAATCACTAAATATTGTATACCAAATATCTCTTCATTAGTGAAAAAAGTTGTATGTTCAATGTAATATTGCACAATTACAAAAAAGGAGCTTCCAATGGATGCAGTAATTGGAATGGACAGCAGATGCATTACTTCAAGTGAAACAGTCAGGTCCAAAGAATATACACTGTATGGTTTCATTGACAAGACATACTGGAAAAGGCAAGCACTATTGGGCAGAGATCAGATCAATGGTTGCTAAGGCCTGAAGTGGAGGAGAAGCTGGTTACATTGAGGCAGCATGAGCGAATTTGTGTGCATGTGAGTGTGTGTGTGTGTGTGTGTGTGTTTAATCTAACATTTTGTATCTTAGAATCTGTGTTTTAGCAAAATATGTATCACATATACCAAAAAAAGAAGTTTACTATAAGTTAACTTCAAAATAAAGAAAAATCTTTAAAATTTCTCTCTCCATACATATGTGTGTATGTGTGTGTATATATATATATATATATATATATATACACATGTATGAATATGTATGTATATGAATATACATATATACATTTTTGACACAATGAACTATGTGTGTAGAGAGATTTTGTCAAACTTTGTATCTTTTATGAATAACTAAAAGTAGAGCAAAGTGTGAGAGTTACTTCAAAGTCACTTCATTTATAAAATATAAATACCAAACAATTAGTACCATTCAAAATTGTCTCAGTAATAAGTTACATCAAAATCTTTGAACTGATACTGCTATATGCACAAAAACTCAGAAAATTACATAAAAGCAACAAATTTAACTCAACTAATTTATTAGCACATTTAAAATTTATGATGCCAATGATAATTTTAGTTGTCACTTTAACTTACAATGTAGCAATTTAAAAATCAAAATAGAGAAGACAAAGATTTATGCATGTTATGTATGGTTATGGCTCTCTAGACCTACTAAAATTCATCTATTATATATATATTTATCATTATTATAACTGATAAATATATAATATAAAAATTACTTTAGGGGGCTGGGGTTGGGGCTCAGCGGTAGAGTGCTCACCTAGCAAGTAGGAGACACTGGGTCCGATCCTCAGCACCACATAAAAATAAAATAAAATAAAGGTATTGTGTCCAACTACAACTAAAAAAAAAGGAATATTTTTTAAAAATTACTTTAGAACAATGTGGACACAATGATAGTATATCAAAGATATAATATTTCACATGCTAAGTGCATTTTATATTCTGCTTTTGATCCAAAATTTTTAGAATGATTCAGTACTACTCTAAAAATTAAATTGCCTGTAAAAAATACAAATTATGGTCATTATAATATTTCTTTTAAAAAATAGATTATAGCTTAAATAAGTTCCATGCAAAAGAAATTTAGCACAATGTAAAAAGCAAAAGAAAGTATTGAGAAAACAATCTAAGTTTGATATTAGTGGATATATTTCACTTATAAACATAGATAAATATCAAATGGAATTATCTTTTTAAAGTATAAACTTTTATAAGATCCTTTTAATTTAAAACATTAGCTACATCTGTTAGTACAAACGTCTAATAGTGTTTACTGACATGCACTGAATTGGAAAAAAGATATTAAAGTGAAATGAAAAGTGCACACATTTGATTGAATTTCAAGACAGTGTAGATTGCTCAAGGTTACACAGGTTTTGTAGGAAGAATCTGATTAATAATAAAGCCAGTCCACAATCTCAGAGAATGTAGCAGAAAATAAAATTTAAGACAAAAATTATCTTTCTTTGCAATTATCTACCCTAATTTTCTTTTTGATTTCCAACATGTAGCTTTGTTTCAAAGTTATCTAATGCAACCTTAGATGGTCATACTGCTATTGCTTTCAGTACAGCTTGACAGATGCTGCTAGTTCAACATATAGCAAGGAGAATATGGGACTTACCATTCAACAACTTTTTTCGGAGGGGAAGTGGTCCAGAATAATAGTTCAGAGATTGCCTGTGATCCAGTAATATATTTTATGATGATTACTATGATTTTCTTAGTAGTCCAATAGACATTTGCAGTATGAATGGATTTGACAAAATTTAGCACATTGCCTTATTTAAAATATGGGCCATAAATATTTGGAGAAAATATGAATTATGTCACACATTGAAGTTGATTATAGATTATTTGTAATGCATTTATTATGGTCAAGGCCACAATAGAAATAGAATTTTTCTTCAATAAAATTCATCTAACAAGATTTACCTATCTTCTCACCTTTTCATGCAAAAGCAGTTGATGGACGTATATCTAGATTTTGACAAATAAAGATGCTGGTTTATGAAAAAGGACAGATTATTCTTTGTATATTTGGGACCTACTACAGTGACTATCCCACATGAGATATTCAAAAAAATTTATTGAACCTTATGGGAAGTGTGGATGAATTCTATGTAAAAAAACATTAGATTTTCAGATATTGTACTACCGCTGGAAATATTCTTATCCACTTCATGTGTGAGTAAAAATTCATACAAATTTTCTGATGGAAATTTACAAAAGAGCTTATAGCGTCACAAATGCATGTACTTTAATCTAATATTCTTATTTCTAGAAATTAATCTCAAGAAAAATATTAGGATGTACACAAAGATTTGTGTATGTTCTTAAAAACAGGAAAAAAAGAGATGAAGAAAAGCAAAGAAACCCTCTTTTACATAAGTAACTAATTGGTTAAATAAAGTATAGCTAAATCACACAGTAAATGCCTTTGAGATCATTAAAAATGATGACTTCTTTTCTGGAAACTGTCATTTAATAAGTGAAAAATTTAGTTCCAGTTAGAATATATATTGTAACCTCATGTATGTGCATTTATATGCAGAAAAGTGATGCATGCTAAATTGTTAGCTATGGTTATCTCTGGATAGATGATATTAATTTCTTCTTTGTCCTCTATGAATTTTAGCATTTCTAATAGTGGACATGTATTGCTATTGAAATAAGAAAATGCAGGTAAAACGAACAAATGAAAAAAACAATTGCTGAAAACAAGACTATAACCAGGCCATTCACAATCAAAAAAAAAAAAAAAATCATTACCCTGCTCTCTTTGTGCTAACATAAGTGATTCCCACTTCTTTACCAAACAACGATAGCCCTGCTAATAAGCTTCTCACCAATGGATAAAATGGATGGAAACAAACAAACAAAAAAAAAGAGAATCATTAAGTTGCCCATTTCTTGATGGCATGCAATCCAGAATGGATTTCTGCTTTGTGATTCCTCCTCAGCATTCCCAGCATGAATCAAAACCTACAAGAAGTTCCTCACAAACCCTCTTCCTAGAATCTGCCACACCAAGCCAATAAACCCAACTTTGTGACCTCCATACTGTCTGTAATGACCCTTAGTTACTTCCTGTGTTGGAGACGGCTGGTGGTGATGTTGGTGGTAACAACATTAATGATGCTGCTAGTGGTGGTGGTTGTGGTGGCAGTGACACTGGCAATAGTGGCAATGGTGACAGTAGTGCCGGTGAGGTGGTGGTAATAGAATGGATGAGTTCTTAAAACTAGTAGTATCTGGACCCCAAGAAACCAAAGAAAAATGTTCTGTTATACATGGCACAAGATTACAATAAGTTCCGTGACTCCCAGCACAGTAGAGGTAAAATACATAAGCAGAAGGAACTGTATCAGGAGACAGAAATAACAGGTTCCAATCCTGGTTCTGCTATCAGTTTGTGATCTTGACCCAGGATCTCATAGAATTCACCGGCAAAATGAAGTTGACTCGGTTCACTCACAAAGTCTTTCCTTAAATTGTTTAACTATTTGTTCCTGCTCTTTTCAAGTTATTGAATCAAAGACCTAGGCAAGTTCATGTGTAATCTAGGATGACTGATCATTTTGTAAATAAAGTTTTAGTGGAACAGAGCCACGTTTACTTTTATGACCAACAAAACCCAAAATACTTATTATCTGGTCCTTTACAGAAAAATGTTGCTGTAAAGGGGTGTGTTAAGAGTTTGCAATGTTTATGACTTATCTTACTAGGAGTGAATACACTTCTCTAAGGTAGAGATTTTAATTTTAGTCTATTTTATTCATTGCTGTATCTTAGTGCCTACAACAGTGCACTAGTACCTAGTAGATGCTGAATAAATATTAAATGGATGAGTGCGTCACAATGAAGGAGTAAATTAATTGAAGCCTCTGCAAGCCTAAAACATCTACTCGTCAGTATTCTTCCTGCTGTGGTATGGTTTCTATTTGTTCTGAAATTTAAAATATACCCAGATGGAAGGAAGTCTATATTTATTCCCATCTATAGTAGAGTTGTCATATAGCATGCCCAATTGTACATGGATCCTACTGCATAACAAGCTTAGCCTGAAGTAAATTCCAGCATGAACTTCAAATTCAGTAACAATATACAATGTCTCATCCTATTCAGAAGATGACTATGTGTTAATAAAAGCAGACTCTCAGATTTCTAGAAAACACTCCTTTGAAAGATCAAAGAATCAAGTAAACATGAAAAGAAGTCATTAGCCACATACTCGTAGTACTAATATCCATGCTTTAGATTTCTAAAAGTAAAGTTCGGTGATCTTTTGTTTGTGTTGCCCAGGTTCTCAATATAGCCAAAGTCAAAGCTTAGGCTTATGTAATTTGTACTTTTTTTTATTTTTATACTGATAAATCCAGTAAATTTTCCTTTAAGAAAAACTTACTCTTTTTATTTGATAGACAAAAATGCATCCATCATTTTGTATATAGATTTTTTTTACTATTGTTGTATTATTTTATTTATTTTTATGACACCAAAATTGGTGATGAGCATAAATAGCTGTTGAATCAGAGTACAGTCTTTGGAAACACAGACTTGGTTCAAATTTTCAGACCTACAAACATACCAGCTCTATTTTTCTAGGCAAGTTACTTACCTTCACCACACCTCAGTCACTCATTTTTAAAATGTGGGTAGTAAAATTTTCTTTATATTCTTATTCAGGGCAATAAACAAAATTGTGTGTATTAAAACACCAACACAGTTCCTTACATGCACTCTGCATTCATAAACAATAGTGATTATTATATCTGCTTTAATTTTTTCACATATTTAAATGATATTTATTGTTGTCACATGTTATGTAATTATCTTGTGGCATTCATCGCATACTGCTGAGGACTTGGATTACATAAGGGAAAACCAAAATATTTTAAAGTGTTAACTGATTTTACTCCTTGTTATTCTAGAGTTTAATTTTAATCTTTTGTAGGGTCAGCAGCACCAAAAATGCTTTTCCAATTATGAGTCTATTTTGTTCTTTGAAAAGAAAGTCTCTGGCACTGTTTCACCAGTATTTTTCCCTAATAATAACACCAGAGAGATTTGCTGTTCCTGTCTCATGAGAAGGTCATAAAGGTTCAACGTTGCTTCAGGAACTTTACTAAACAAAACCACTCATTCCTAGCTGGCAGAGTAGATGCTACTAAAGTGTTAGGACCAGCAAATATGCATTGGTTGTTGATGTCATTAGAAAACACAGAAGTTATCTTTTATTTTATTAAAAAGTAGATTGTAAGATTCTATGTTTGTAGGACTTTTTAAGATTGTCCTAAGTGCACTGGAAGATATAAAGATGTACAAGAACTTTTGGAAGCCTACCTCTCTTTTCCTGAAAGTCCCACCCATTGTTTGAAGCTGAATTTAACTTGGTTAGCTGCAAAATGACACAGAGTTTTTCATATTGTTGTGTATTTGTGTGAATTTGGGGGTTGGTTAGTGGTTGTTTCGTTTGAGGCATGGTCTAGCTACTGCCTAGTAGCCTAGTAGTTGGCTCAAGTGATCTACAAGGAGGCCACTCAAGTAACTGGGACTACAGACAGCACCATCACACCCAACTGAGTTTGTGTTTTTAATGTCTACACACTCTCCAACTTTCTCAAAGATATTTGACGAGATTGGCTTATTGATTTGAGTCTTATAGAAGACCTGAGACAGTCTTTAAAAACATGCTTAGGCTCTTCAGTAAATTCAGGAAGTACATTCAGTGCTTTTTCCTAAACCTAAATTAATGACATTCTCTCTCAACCATTATTTATTGTCAGTGTTGTTAAGATGAATCAAAGGAAATGCACAAAAATTCTTGTAGATCAAAAGAAACCTTACTATTATGAAATCATGAAATTTGTAGGAAAGCAAAAAATATACATTGAATCTTTCAGCAGAATGTCCTCTTCTTCTAGGGACTTTTATCCTTTTTATCTCTTAAAATCTTCAACTTATTAGACAAGATTCGCCCATCACTCATGTTATGGATGGTAATCTGCTTTACTCAGCATCTACTGATTTAAATGTTAAACTCATCTAAAAAATACCTTCATGGTGACATCTAGACAATATTTGATGAAATTTATAAGTAATATGGCCAAGTCAAGCTGACATATAAAATGACTGTCATACTCTTCTATATATAGATATTAGCCTCACTAACCTAAGGATTTGAAATACACACTTTATAACCTTTCTAAACTGATGATATAGAGAAGTGCTTTATTTTCATATAAGCTAATAAAAACTGAGCACTCTTTTTAGGAGTCCTATCCAAAAGAAACATTTAATAACAATGAGAAACTCGTTGAAAACATTTATTAATAGCTCCAGAAGCAGAGGAAACTATATTCAAAACACACAGCCATGATTTTAAATATACTTTCCCCATCTTTTTTTCTCTTATCTCACACAATATCATAGCTATTCACAGTTTCTGGTTTCTAGCTTCTAAGCTCATGTATTTAACATTCTTAAAATCCCTAAAACTCAGTTTTCACTAGCTTTTCTTTTTTCCTCTTTTTCTTCTCATCCTTACACTTTTCCAGATGTAGCCTTTGGTTCCTCAATGAGGTCTCTACTATAATAATTTATTATTTTTTGCCTTCCAATTTCATTCTTCCATTACTTAAGCCAGCATATAAAAATTCTGGGAGCCCTGCTGGTATATACATGGATGGCAGGGAAGTGGTGGAAGGTCTTTATATTTATTTGTAGGTTAATGTTGTTTAAAAATCCTATCTCGCCCCCCTGTGGGTGATGGAATTTGGGGTGGTTCTGTGTGAAGCAGGCTGGCTGAGAGTGAAAAAAAAAAAAACATGACACAGAAAGTAATTTTAGAAAGCAAGGACAGGCAGGTTCTTTGAACTTAGGGAACTTCAAAGGCTTTCTGCAGAATGTTCTTCACCAAATAAAATAGGAAGTGGGTTGTTCAGTTCCCAATGGGTCACACCCAACTCTGGAGCTACAGGGTCAGTCTTTCTATCTGAGTAAAGACAGAGGTCAGGTGCATAGTTCAATTCTTTAAGTGGGAGGAGTCACAAAATAGTTTGCAATGGCAAACCAAAATCTCCTTGGCTCAAGGCCAAGTAAAGACTTCTCAAATAGCTCAGAAATGGCTCTCCAGAATTTTTATTTTTTTATATATTTTTTTTTCCAGAATTTTTTAATTCCATGGATTTTTTTTAAGTTCATGAATGGGTGGGTTTTTCTACAGGTACAATATTTTCTGAACACACCAAGATTTTCTGATCTCTATGATTTGGAAATAGCAATTAATTTGGTATAACCAATCTCTCTTGTCTCATCTTGTCTTGGTGACAACCCTCCCATAATTCAACACCCAGCTCAAATATCACTGTTTCAAGCCCTCATCAGTGCCTTTGAGTCAAGTTTCCTTCTTCTCTTTGATCCCATTTCACCACGCATACACCACAAATAATGCTTTTCATATTACGTTGGCAATATTGTTTTATAAGTCTTTCTAATCAGAAAAAATTATTCAAGGGCTAAAACTTTATTTTATACATTTCTGCATCCATAATTTTATTAATCAAGATACTTGGCTTCAAGAAATAGGAATGAAAGTCTAATTTAACAGACAGGAAAACTTACTGGTTCACTGGGTGATACATTTTGGTTACATGATCTCAGATTAGTAATGAAAAAGGAAAGAAAATCTTTCTTCCCACACATCCATAGACTAATCCTCCTATGAGTCATAGAGTAATATATGAAGTTTTAGATTTATCTATGAATTGAGCACTGTCAGGTACTATGATTACTTCAGCCACATCAAATGCTCACCTCCATGGGTTCAGAAGACATAAGAATCATAATCATTTCCCTATTGGGGCCTATGTAAGAGGTGAAGTTGTACAAAAAGAGAGGGTGCTCTTACCAAGAGAAGAGATGGAGATGACAACATGGTAGGCAGCTGAAAACCTGAGGTCTGCATTTGGTACTCTGGAACTTGGCACAATACTTTGTGATTGATCAGTGTTCGGTAAGAATTAATACATGAACACTAGTTTCCCCCTATATTTGAATAAAACTCTTAGAATCTCTCAACAGAATATCCAGCACATTTACTTACAAAGAAAATTGTCTACACTAATTAACCTCAAGTTTCATCACATTAGATTCTAATACTTCATGAACCACTTGTTCCCCAAATACTCCTAACGTATGACTTTGAAAATCTAATAATAACACTACTTAATAAATAATTTAGAAATCCTCCAAATAATCAAGATGACTTCTCAAGGAGCCATGTTAATGTATATATTTATGTTTACTCACACAAATATACATACACATGTAGGCACATGAATATAAAGGTCATTTTCACATCAAAGAAACGCATCTTAAATAGAGTAGTAAAGCTATAATTTCAATGAAATTTGCGCTGCATTATGCCCTAAAACTACATACTGAAAGGTTTTTTATCTTTATTTTATATACACAACAAGCATGTTTTATCAGGTAAAAATTGAGTTTAAATAACAGAATCCCTAATGTTTGGAATAATTTAGGCACTGTTTTGTCCAAAGAGAGAGAAAAAAGCTAAATGGAAACAAAAGAACAATACTAGATAACAAAAGAAAGTTAAGGACAAGAAGCCCTTTAACAAGATGTCATGTTTAGATCAGTCTTTCATTATTTAAGGATATTGTCTTGAGCCATCAAGTTACAAAAACATTTTTAAAGTTACCATTATTATGTTTTTAAAAAAATAAAATTAACATAAGTCCTTCTCTTTACTTGGTTTTCATAAAAGAAGCCATTAGCCTAAATATATCACCTCATTTTTAATACAAACCTAGGATTGACACATAATCAGAACAAATAAAAGCATAATCTCTCACAGTAACTTTTACCATCTTCCATTCTCCTCTCATAACCTCTTATCCTTGCGGTTATTTTCAGCAGCATCAGAAACCCAGAAATTGTGCAGAGCAGATATTTTGTCCAAACTTGTCAAAAATAAGCAACAGACATAGTTATATACAAATAAAGCCATTACTGAATCTGCGGGAGTCAAATGAACTGCACAAGCTGTTAATTAATTTTGCATTTCTAACATTTCAGTCATCATTTCCTCGGAAGTGGACATCTACATGAATAAAAGAAATGTAGCCATATGTAGCTATTAGGTACAAAAATATTCTTAATATATAAATACAAAACTTTTCTTGGATAACATTTCTGTTTTCCATTAGCATCTGGCTCTTTTTTTCAATAAAGTTCAATATTTGTGACAGCCTTTCTTTCAGAAATGTGAAGGCTTCCTTGCCGTGAGCATTTCAAATGTTCAGAAATACCGACTGTGATTCCAATGATTTATAAGGTCATCACCCAAGAAAAGCCATGTACACAGAATTTCCAAGCAGCCAAATGGAGAGAAAATGTAAGGAAGGGTAGGGTGTGTGTGTGTGTGTGTGTGTGTGTGTGTGTGTTCGGGTGGAGGGGGCAGCAGTTTCTGGAATGGACAGTGAGACAAAGCAATAATAAACAACACAAGTGAAAAGTAGAATTAAAACAAGAAAGCCTGGTTCCTAGATAATTCTTTAGACTTGCATAACAGGAAGCAAACTGCCTTGTACACAGCAGGTGCTCAATAATAAGTCATTCAAATCGATTTGCCAGGGAATAATTAAAGTACATTTGGGTCATCATGTAAACTGAGATATTAAAAAATAAAGACCCATTCAGGAAAGGATAACTTGATCTACTTCAGTCTTAATACTACTATTAATTAGACAGCAAGATAGAAGCTTTACATAGTTGATCTGATTCAAACTTTTAAAGCCATCTTATGAGGCAGTTACTACTGTTATCCTCATTTTCTGGTGTGGGAGGAAACAGAAGGTCCCCAGGAGTTCTCAGTTGGTGCACCTTCCTCCTGGAATGTTCTTCCTAGTTCTTCTAATGGCTGGCACCCTCTCATCCATCATATGCCAGCTTAAATGTCACCCCAGAAGGTCTCCACTGACCACTTTTGCCCCATATAATCATCCTCCATACTGTTTTTCTCACAGCACTTTCCCAACATGTTATACATGTTTGTTTACTTATTCATTATCTTCCCCCTTGGCATAGTCATTCTATGAATGCTATGCATAATATGAAGAAATGTGTCACATATATTTCAGTGAATTAAGAAATGTGTCTAATATCACAGAGCCAAAAAAGAGTGGAAAGGGGATCCAAAGCATACACCCTTGACACCCGACCTCCACTATCAAATTCTCAGGAATGCTGCTTATTAATCTATTCATTCTTTGCTTTCTGATTGGAATGCCAACCACGTTCCAATCATCTTTCTGAGAAATGACAAAGTAATGATGAGCAAAGTGAAAAACAAACCTAGACTTACAGTATATTGAGAAGAGATATATGAAAAATGAAAAGCTATGGAGCAATAAATGTCATAATCAGGGGAGTGCATGGGCGGCAGATGACCAAGGATAGGGACAGGAAGTGACCAAGAGGTGTTTCCCAGAGGAAACAATGTCTAAAGAAATAAAATTAAAAGTAAGTAGAAGTCAAACACCTGAAGACACAGGGAGAGGCTGCATGGAAGAGAGAATTTTCCAAGTAGTGAGAATAACATGGGCTGGATCTTGAAAAATACCAAGGAGAAGAATGGCAGCAAGCAAGGTCATCAGGGCAATGGCCAGGTCATGAAAAGTGCTGTAAATGAATTTTGTGATTAAGAGAAATGGAACACCATTGAAAGGGAGTTAAATAGTTATAACACAATACAGTATTGTAACAGCTTCTCTATTTGAAGTAGAGAAGCTTTGATATGATGTGATGGAAGTAGCAGCATGATCTATTGCTACAGCCTTGGATTGAAAGAATAGTCACTTATAAATGGGTAATAGCAGGGAACAGGAAAAAAAAATAAGCACATTTGAGAGAGACTGGAGATATTGAAGAGGGAAAATTGCCAGGACTGTATTGGTTTTATATAGAGGAAATGAAAGAGTACGAGGTAACTTCCAAGTTTATGGCTTAAGCACCCAGATGCCAATACTGAGATAGGAAAAACTAGGGGAGAACTCAACTCCTCCAGAGCAATGCAAATGGCGGATGGGGAGTCGGCAGTGTGAAAGTCAATGAGTGCAGGAGAACATGTTGAGTTTGAGATTTCTGTTAGGCTTCCAAATCGAGAGACCCAGTATGAAGTTTTATAGGCACCTGGAGTTCCAGGATGAGTTCTGAGCTACAGCTGTAGATTTTTTGTTTTCATCAAACACAGAGGCTTAATGATGCTGTGCAAGGGATGAGAGAGATCAAGGAAGGCACATAGAATGAAGCCTGAGAACTATTCAAGAAAAGCATGGAGATTTAGGAACTTTAAAACGAGAACCATGCATATAACAAGGTAGTAACTAAGAGATACTGCAGATGACAAGATGGGAGGATTCTAGACTGAGGGGAACCCTAAAAGTCCAATTGAATTATAAAGCTCATGTCAACCCAATGTGCATTGGACACTAGTTGAAATGAGGCAGAGGTCAAAATAATTGACATTCTAGAACTAAATAGCCATTCATTTGGAGCCAGGATGATGACAGGACAAGAAATGGAGATGACATCTGTGAGTCTAGTGCTTAAGACTTGGATGATGGCAACTGAGTGTTCATGGATGACAGTAATACAAAAACAGTTCAGTCGACGGCACAACCTTGCAGGGCACGAGTTTGCACTTGAGTGGAGGAGTAATGGTGTGCACAGCAACGTGCAGTGAGATTAGCAAACTTGCCTCTCAACCTGGGAAAACTCAGTTGGCTTTGAAAAAGTGTTTCTGACACATGGATCTACACACAAGGCCTTGTTTCATACTAAGGCATAATTTATTCAGCTTAGAACTGAGGATTGAAGTGAATGTAAGTAAGGCTCTGAAACTTTTTCTTTCTTTTTTTTTAAAGAAAATATATGTATTCTTACTACTTAAAATATTTCATGGAAAATTCTCACACATCTCAATGTCCCAATAAGAACATCTGTGACTGCATGTCCTCACTGTCAATCATCTAGATTTTGAAAAAGTGTATAATATTAGCTCCAAATATATAGAAGGATGTAGAAGGCAAACAAATCTCTCTTTAACTGATTACTCTGTTAGAATTCTGACTCTTGTCTGTTTTCCAAATACCCAAAACATTAACTACTTCCTGGTTTAAAAAAAAAAAAAGAAAGTAAGAAAAAGAAAAAAGAAAGGACATTTCCCCTCTGTTCTTTGCAGTTTTCCTTTAAAATGTTCTGATACTGAGTACCCAATTGATAATGGTATTTTAGTCCATGGAGTAGAAATGTATCTTGGAATTGATAAGAATTACAACTTCTGATTCTTCACACATGCTGCTTCAACTATCCATGGATCCGTACATTTTTCCAGTGGGATCTTTAAAAGAGATCATATATTCAACAGAATCTTTAAAAGAGATCATGCTTTAATTTTGGCTACCCCAATTTGTCCACTATGTATTTTAAACTATGTTTAGAAGTTTTTTGACAGTCATCCATCTTTACCTTATATTTCTATAAAAACAAATTTAAATCAAATTAACTTCTATTCTAAGTTCATACATATTTCCTCATCATCAAATAAAAATCAACTCAAAATATATTAAATTTTAAGGTTACAATTGATAACATATGAGTAAGTTATTATTTTCCACTATCTCCCCATCACAAGAAGCGACAGGTATTTGGGTTGGGCCATCCCAAACACAAAAAGAAATAAGCTCAATTTAACATCTCACATCAACTTTTGTTTTCATCAAACATAGAGGCTTAATGATGCTGTGCAAAGGATGAGAGAGATCAACTTTTCCATGGTTTCCAGGCAAAGGAGACTCACATAGCTCAACACAAAAGAGTTTAGTTGGATCTAAAAATTGGTTTCCATATATGCCCAAAGGTTCATTGTCAAATAATCTTAAATACTCATACAAACCAATGGAGACTCCATACTCCAATCTGAGCTTAATTTAGTGCAATACTTGTTTTAAAACTAGCAGTGAGGACAGAAGGTATTCCCAGAGTTCTGTGGATACATCAGATAGCAATCCTGCCATTCCTTCTGGTTGACTGCTTTTAATCCACCCACCCTCCACTCCAGCACTTAGCACTTACTATCAGACTCCTGTTTAAGGCAGCCATGTTTCTAGTCCCAGTTGAGACAATGACTGGTCCCTCATCTCCCAGTTTCTCTCATTTCTGAAGGAGCCCTTGGATTACAGCTGGAGCCAATGAGGCATATCTCACAATTCCCTTGAAGAAGTTCTGGGATAAGAGGGACTAGATAAGTGCATGGGGCAGCTTTTTCTCAACTGTAACCAAAATACCTGGCATGAACAACTTAAAGGATAAAAAGTTTATTTGGGTTCATGGTTTCAGAAGTTTCAGTCCATGACTGGCTGGCTCCATTGCTCTGGGCCTGAGGAGAGGCACAGCATTATGATGTAAGGGCGTGGAGGAGGGGAGTTGCTCAGGTCACGGTGGCCAGAAAGCAGGGAGAGCAAGCAAGGCAACTGGACAAAATATAGACCAAAGACATGCCTCCAGGGACCTGCTTTCTCCAGCCAGACCCCACTTCCTACAGTTACCACCCCGTTATTCAGTCAAGTTATTACTCCAACAACTGAATTAATCCACAGATTAGGTTAGAGCTCTAATAATCTAATAATTTCAACTCTGAATATTCATGCATTAACAGAGGAGTTTATGAGGGACAGTTTGATGCTCTTCTTCTTTCTTCTGTCAAGGTGACATCATATCTAGTACATCTTGTAAGAAAGATACAGCAAGTACTTTAAAAAAAAAAAAAGATCAACAGAGTAAGACAACAGAACAGGAAAAAAGTAAGTGTACTTATCTCTGATGGTTGAGGAAATGAACTAATTACAAAAAAAAAAAAAAATCCCACCTCAGGATTTTTCTTTTTTAATGAAAAGAATAAATGCCTACTTATTTGGATTTCTGGAATTTCTGCTATTTGAAGCTAAATACATTCACAATTGATGCACCTTTTATACTTCCCTCACTGATTTTAGCTCTCTGCTTCTTGGATCTTTTTTTCTATTTTTTCTTTTCAGCCATCTAAGCAGATTCAGACCTTCACCCACCTGAACACTAAGCATTAAAGACATTTCACCAGCCTGAAGAGCAATCCTAGCCCCTTTCCTTAGGGTATAAGTTCTTAAATGTGGTAAGGGGAATCATAACTCTCTACTTATCAGGTCTCACATCAAATTATCAACCAAAATCATTTAAAAACAAAGAATGCTTATAGATGGTGCGTATATCTGTAATCCCAGTGGCTTGGAAAACTGAGATAGGAGGATTCCAAGTTCAAATCCAGATTCAGCAACTTAGGCCTTAAGCAACTTAGTGATACCTTGTCTCAAAAATAAAACATAAAAAAGGCTGGAGGGCTGGGGTTGTGGCTCAACAATAGAGTGCTCACCTAGCATGTTTGAGGCCCTGGGTTTGATCCTCAGCACCACACAAAAATAAATAAATAAAGGTATTGTGTCCAAATACAACTTAAAAATAAATGTTTTTTTAAAGGGGGGGCTGGAAATGTGGCTCAGTGGTTAACCACCCCTGGATTCAATCCCTGGTGCCAAAATAATAATAATAATAATAATTATTATTATTATTATTGGTGTTTGAAAAGTATATATTTCAGTCTGCATACCAATGTAAAATGTAACTTTCTTTGTGTAGGCAAAGCCACACACAAATATTGGTATAGTATGTTAAAAACAATAGTTAACAATCATTTAAAA
The DNA here is from genome assembly GCF_052094955.1 of Ictidomys tridecemlineatus. Lineage (NCBI taxonomy): Eukaryota > Metazoa > Chordata > Mammalia > Rodentia > Sciuridae > Ictidomys > Ictidomys tridecemlineatus. Next base: position 120,979,775 of record NC_135479.1, read on the forward strand.
CTTTTATTTTTTTCCAAGAGAGGAGAAAAATCATTACCTATAGGTTCAGAATTCAAAGGAGCCTCAGGCCTTTGAAGGAAAATTTGGCTGAAGTAAAATCACCCTGCCCAGTGAGGAGTCCAAGGGGATAGGCATGTCTTGGGGAAAGTGATTCACTAAGACAGAGACACAGGGGGTTGGGGGGTAGTAAATGCTGAGCAAAGGGAGCCCACAGGGAAGAATTTCAGGAGAAGCAGCGTGGAGCAGGAGGTCTCTATGTAGGCAGGGGAACAAGGCAGCTGGGTCCAAGACTTGCAGCCCTTTGAGGTCTGGGGCTGTGAGAGCTGTATGTAGATAATGTACTCTTGTCATAGAAGTCTGGTGCTAAATCCTTTTGCAACTCTGCTGATGAAATGGAACATGATCTTTTCTCTTGTATCCTCCAGGGCCTAGTGAACAGGCAATAAGTGTGCTAAGAAAGGTAAGATTTTTCTCCCATCAAGTAGGTCCTTACATAACATGCCTACAATTGAGAATGGGAAGTGTCTTTACCCGGACAGATGTCTTGAATAGTTTCTTAGTTTAATTCGATTCAATTCATAGCAGATTATCCACTCATACACTTAACATTTACTAAGTTTTCAACTATATGAATACAAATAAGAAAATTTAAAATGAACATTATCCCACCATCTAGATGGCCACAAAGAGCATTCAAATAGACAAAGGTGTATGCAAATAAAAATTTCCCTATCTCTCCCACCCATCTCTCACCAATGGGAGCCATTTTTAATAGTTTATTGTGTTTGTATCCAGACTACCACCAAACTGGAAAAAAAAAGACCCAACTTATACATATAGCCATGCTCTTTATTTTTATCTATAGAAATTGCCAACTTTCTCATCATATATACTTCAGAAAACTCTAAGCACAACTTTTCTGAGGTCTATAACAATACCAAATTATTTGTCCTTGGAAACCTAGTTAAATAAAATATTTATTTGCCTGAGATAAAAATTTATTATCCACTCTGAAAAATCTTAATTTCAGTACTTACATGAAGCAAAACATGAGATAACTTCAGATTTCAAAACATTTATTGCCTTAGCCATTTACTAAATAACTTTTGATTGTTTTGTGGATTGAGAATGTGACAAACCAATGGCCACTTACATCACAAAAAAGGGAGACAATAAGGCATTGTGTTACCTCCTGTTAGAAGGACACATTACTGCCTAGTATGTAGTTTTTCCAGAACATCAAACTTGAATCTGATCAAGTTTGTCAGTATAATTACTGATTTATAAAAATACAAATAAGCCCCTAAAGTATATTAAATACAACACAGGAATGCAATCCACAAATGTTACACTGGGAAATTCTGTAAGCAATTGATTTGATTTCTTCAACAAATAAAGTGATGGAAATAAAAGGATAAGGGAGAAACTGCATGTTAAAAAGTCATGAAGTTTAGCAACCAACCCAATTTATGGACCTGATTTTGACTGAAGTAAGCAAACTATCAAAGAAATGAGACCATTAAATATATATATATATGGAACATTGGCTATCACTGGATAATTTTTCAGAAAAATTTAAGTTGTGGTCATTGTACTATATTTTTTTCCAAAGGGGCCTTTTTCCCTTTAATATAAACTGACAATTTTGTATAAAAAGATACGATATCTGGAATTTATATCCAAATACCCCAGAAGGAGGGAGCACAAATGTGGAATCAGAACAAAACTGATCCTCAGTTCAAAATAGTTAAGAGTGAGTGACAGCTACATACTGCTTTCACATACTTATACTCTTTTCCACAAGTGAAATTGAAAAATGAAAAGAACACACATAAAATTTTACATTAAAATGAACAAATCAAATACAAACTTAAAAGTAAACATTTAAAATAGCTATTTTGCTATTGTATGTTTTGCAATCATTTTTCACTCTAAGTTTTAGAACTTAGGCCAACAAAACTGACTGAAGACTATTATAAAAAAATTAAATAAATATGCAAATCTTTGTAGCATTTATTCCATCTTCTTATTCATTTTTTTAATGTTCAGTTCACATTAGTGGGGTTTTAGAAAGAGACAATCAAAAGAAGCTGGAAAGGCACTGTGATCTGAGAACTGACTCCTTGCTGTAAAGAATTAAATTTGGTGAAAGTAATATTAAGAAAGATTTTTTTTTCTCCTGCCAGGTCATTACGAGAGAGAAAAAAAAGAGAGAGATGTGAGACTAATCAGGGATAATGGCAAGAAACCAAGAACTCTGAAGAGTAGGTGTTAAAGGAGGTCTGAGCTGAGGCTGAAATAACTTCAGTAATTTATGTAGATGGTACAATGAAGCTAAGAATAGGGAATGCGTGTGCAATGAAGCCAGGTTAATGAGAAGGAGGGAAATGACTTCAGAAGAGCACACGGAGTTCAAAAGTGGAAGCAAAAGCAAAGGAAGTAGAAATGCAGACATTTTAGAAGTCTGAGAGAAAAAAAAAATCAAATGTTAAGAGTATTGGAAATTTTGAAAGATGAGAAGAAAAATGCCAGGCGTCCTGCAAATACACAGGTTTGAAGGATGACTTACAGGCAGACAGCGTCTGTTTCTGCACTCTTGTGCAGAAGATGGGTGAAAGTCTAAATGACCTCTCTGTGTCTAGACACATTTCCAAACCTTCTCAGTCCCTGTATGGCAGCACAAGTTCCACCGATGGAGGACAATAATTCTACAAACATAATCCAATCACCTTCTGAACCTTCAAATTGCCATGTTGCAGCTAATAGAAGTATTGATTCCATAGTCTGAGTCACTATGCAATTTTTCATTGTACAAAAGGCTGGATGGTGAGAAGTCTAAAGTGGAGCAAAAATGGATAATGCATTTTTTCTTGTTTGTGTCGTGAATATAGGGAACACTTGCCCTGCTGCTCTCATACACAGACACACAGACCACAGATGTACAGCACAGACTATCTTCGTCACATAAGCTCCAGATATTGAGGCAACACGGTTTAGTGACAAGGGTATGTAGGACCTTTGAATTCAGGCAGATCTCAAATCCTATCCTAACTCTGCAATTCACAAATTGTTTTATTGCAATCAGCGTCCTTAACCACACTCCATGATGTGATTATAAGGATTAAATGAGATAGCAACTATAAACCTAGCCTCAATTCTGGCACATACCAATTAGTGGAAGCGGCCCTGGCAGAGGAGTCTCTGATCCAACTCTGAAACACAGGAAAGGAGAGCTGGGAAAACCTGAGGAACAGCAGTTATTGAAGCCAATGGTGTGTACCTGAGCAACCTCCAATGCCCCTATCTTGGTGACACCAAGAATTCTACTTAGGGATATTTCATTAGAAAAAAATATTAAACACATACTCAAAAGCATAGACATTCGCCTGATTGGTGTGGTTAAGGAAACATCCAAAGATTCCAGTTTCATCTGCCACATTGTCTGAAATTCTTCCATTGAGAGAGATTCCTTTGGGAAAAAAAAAAAAGATATGATAAAAAACTATGAACTTTCTAAAATAAGCATCATACTATAACTCATATATTTATTTTTAATCCCCAGTTCCTGGCACAATGCCAGACAAAGAGTACGTAGTTAAATTTTGTTGTTAATTTTTCACTGGATAAATGTATATCATCTATATATTATATCTCAGATGCCATTCAAAGCTCTGGCAAGACAAAATGCAGAAAACATGGAGAACCTGCCATTACAGAGTTTACAATTTTGTGAATAAATGAATTAATTCATTAGTGAAATAACAATAGAAATGTTGAGAAGTTTGGACCATGTGACCTTAAACTTTTGCTGATTTTTCACAAAACTTGTCTACAATTGATTAACTTCCTGCTAACATTAAAGACGATTGTATTAGCTGCTCTGAAATATGTAGCATGTGAACAAATTAGGCAAAAACACTCAGATTTTATTTTTATTGAAATGCATTTTAAAATATCTAATACTCCCATTTCAGTGTTATTTGTTGAAGACAACAGCTTTACCAAATAAGTCAAATGTTCTGGTTTTTAATACTTTTCAAGATTGTTTTTCAATTTTTTAAAATGTATTTCTTAGTTAGACAAAATACTTTTATTTATTTATCTTTAGGAGGTGCTGAGGTTTGAACCCAGTGCCCCACATGTGCTAGGCAAGTGCTCTACCATGGAACTACAACCTCGTCCCCTCGTTTTTCAATCTTGAGATGTGTTCTTCTCTAGATATTAATAACTTGAGTTACCTAAGTGGAACTTGGGAGAAAAGGGAATCATGAGTTTAAGCAAAAGGTATAAGAGTCATTCTTAAACATAAATAGGATATACCTCCCCAAAACCATTAAAAGAGTTCAAGTCAAAAGAAGGCATTCTTGGAGAAAATTGTGAAGGCCCATTAACTACATAAAAGATTGCAGGGTGTTCAATAGAAAATACCCTGAAATTTTTCAGTGGAATAAATAAATATTTTCAATGGAAAATAATGCATTGCTCAGAACACATTCAGTATTATCAGATTCAATGGAATTGTGTCTTTCTTTGTTTTTAGCTATTTTATAATTCAGTAGAGATGGACATTAACTTGCACAATATGGACAGTAGTACAAATCTCTCTTGGGTAGACAGATGCAAATATAATTTTCTCAGTGGAGGTCCAATTGTCTTTCCTCTCCTACCCTCGAAGAAACCAGTTTTGCATCTGTCAAGCAAATTTAACTCAGCTTTTCTAATGAGCTTCTGTTTTGGTTGACTTTTTTAGGTTCTTCATTTTATCAACCAGTTTTAACAATTTCTTCAGTTCCTTCACTACCTAATGAGTTAAATAAAGTTTTTGGCCAGTTTTCATTTTACATTTGTAAGAGAGTCATGATTATATCCTCTTTTTAACATGTATGCTTTACCAAAAGTGTGCAAACCAAGCGAAAAACCTCCTACCATGGTCTTTATAACTTTTTCTTAAGGGAAGTGAAGACTCAGACAAGTTAATCCATAGAAAACGCTGTTTGATCTAATAAAGAAATGCATTACCTATGGACATGGATTTGATAAAGCCAGCATTTTGCCTTCCTGAGAGAAGTATAAAAGGGCATTTCAGAAATCCTGGAGGAACTATGCCTTCCTGTCATGGAAAAAAATAATTATACTAGCTTCCCACAATCACCACAGGCTCATTTCAAATAACTCTGAGAAACTACAGGCACATAAGCCAGTAGGTACTTACTGTTGTATAGATCTATTTAGGGATATTCTTCTAGAGAAATGAATCAAGTTTTATTAGTTTACTGACAGGAATCTCACCTTACCAAATTTTAGACCCATATCTAAATGTATTTTCCTTTCTTCTAGAAGTTACAGTTTCCACATTCTTCTCAGTTCCTTTCTCATTGCATAATAAAGTCATTCTAAAACTAGAACAGCATTTCCTTCTTTAATATGTTCATAACATATGACTTGCTAGATCCAAAATAATTTATGTTGCTGCTAAGTTCCAATTATCATGTCATTATTCATGGGTTGGTTATTGCAGAAATTGAACTTGGTTAATGACTTGAGACTGGCCATGTGACAGGTCTGAGAAAATGACTCTACCCACAGGAAACTAAGTGTGACAAGGCACGAAGACACATGCTTGGAGCCCCTGGACAAAAACAGTACACTAGAGTCAGATATCTTTCAGAAATAAACTTTCACAAATATAAAAATATATAACTCATATAAGAAGCTATCTTGTAGGTCTGAAGGTTAGAAAGATTATTAATGAAGAAACAGAAATGAAGTTACTTAGGGAGATATGAAATATGTAATTAGCAAACCATAATTTTCTCATTATAGTTAGAACAAAGTCCTCCAAGGGCTTGGAAATCGAGTTTGCTCCTATCTACATTGAACTCTTTCTCTGTGTAATAGTAATTTTGCCAGATGACTTCCAACTCTCTTTCCAACATTTAGAGGTATTTGAAGTACTTTGTACTTTTTCATAAAACTTCAAAGGAATTAAAGAGAGACTTCCAGACAGTAGATTTTGAAAAGAAAACAAACCCTATAAACCCACCCAGGAAGACGACAAATTAAAATGATTTTGTTCTTATCATTGAAGTCATTTTCGTAAATCAGACACCATCAAGAGAGATCATATGAAGCTTAGCAAAGCCCTCTGAGGGCTGAGAGCATGGGATAATGAACAACATCAGCAAGAGTATGTCAAAGGATGGAACAGGAAAGATGTGAGAGACGGGCCACATCAGAAGTGGGAATTCCAAGGAGTATGTGAAGATGAAAACCTGGACCTCAAGGGCGATGAAATATGAAATTAGGCTCTGAAACCACAATGGGTACATTCAAAATTGATGGCATATTGGAAAAGAAGGCACGTGGAAGTGAACTCTGAAGATAACAGAATAAATAAGCGAACAGAAGAGGACAAGCCATCCCAAAACATACCAAAGTCCTGAGAAGAGAAGCAGAAGGAAAATCACTGCACGTTTCTCTTGAGCAGAAAAGAGCTTCCCTGATTGGAGAGTTAAGGTGAAGTTCCACCAGAATCTGTCAAACAGGTGTCAAAAACTATGGGAGAAAGAGGCTTTTCCTTCATTAGCCAATAAAACCTGTTAACCTGTTACTCACTTCCTGAAAGTTAAAGATGATAATTCTGTATTTTCCATCAAAATAACATGTAATAAATTTTTCTAGTTTATGCAAATACATCTGAATATGTGCACTTTCCTCCCACACAAGTCCAACTTGGGAGCACCTGAAAATGTGTCTCATCTAGTCTCCTCTTGTCTCTTCTCTCTCTCTCTTTGTCTCTCTCTCTCTGCCCCTCCCCCATGATTTCAATCAGAAACAGGAAATTGAGATTCAAATTTAGAGTACTGCAAAGTCTAAGCAGCTAGGCAGCTAGGATGATTCATGTTGAAAAACAAAATCTTTACTTAGGAAACAAATGTAATGTGTTCATACACATTTTGCATAATGTATATAAATGTATCAGACTCCAGATTCATTTGCGCTAGTAAATAATGGGAGAAAACTAATCACATGAAAAACGTTTAAAAAAGAACCAGAGATCATAATAGAAAACACAGTGGTGGTGGTGTGGGGTTAGGGGAGTGTAGTTGGGGAGGGGTGAGGAGTAGACTTAAAAAAATAAAAAACGCAAATGCTGCTGTCCTACAGTTTGGTAGCATAGAGACGTGGTTAGCAGCCCTGAAGAAAATAAAATCCCTGCGTTTCGACAGGCTACCTGTAGACATTTACAGAGCATTATTTAAACAGACAGCAGGCTCTTGTGCTACTTAGCTGCTGTTTATCCCCAGAATCTTCTTCCTCTGGCCAGGTCACCACACGATCCAAACAGTGCTAGCACATAATTATTCTCAAGGCAACTACACAGCAGAGAGCTAGAATTGCGAGCCTCGGTTGAATAGCGTTCTCCTGCGTTGACAAACGCCCTTTTGCTTCTCTGCTCACCCTTCTGCAGCATTTGCAGACGCTGAATTGTGCCAAAGGACCTTGACAAAGCTTTAGGAGCAGACAGGTGCCTTTTCTTTTCTTTCCATTTAGATTGAGATAGGGGAGGGGATAAGAGGTGGGGAGCTGTGACAGGGTGCCACATGTACCACTGTGACACTTAGAAAGTGCTCCAAATAGAAAAGAAGTAAACATCACTAGAGAAAGGATTTCTAAACTGTTGTGCTTGTTTAAAAGACATATAAGAACCGTAGGGGGCGGGTGGATAACAAACCAAGGTTCAATTCATTTTCCAAATCCTTCCAATGGATTAAGCCTTTTAAATAAAGCCCCACTACATCTTGAAGCAACAATACCTTTCATATGTAGTGTTTATGACCTCGCACACAATTTTAATGCATGCTAAGAAGGCTGGTGATTTGTCTGCTTTCGGGAATTCAGGTCATTTAGGAGCCTGACTAGACTGCAGTCCTCAGAACCCAGGCTGTGGAAATCAACAAGGGAAAGCGAGATTTTTCACAAGTGCCTGCCCGTGAGAAAGACCTAGGCCAAGATCAGCTAGCAAGGGCACTGAGCAGAATTCTGTCTTACCTTGACACTCTTCTGTGTGATCCTTCACAACACCAGGATTCCATTTGTATGAGCACAGGGTGGCATGCCATTTTAGAATACGAACAAAATATTTGCATTTGAGACAATATGGTACCACAACATTGAGAGGAGAAAGCAAATCCATGTGATACCCACACTGAGTAAATGTGAAATATCCCCACAGTATAATTTAAAGGCAAATATTGCTCATGGCTTCACCAAAAGCCACTCATCTTACAATTTCATAATAACAGTCTTGAGGGTGGGTCTAAACTCTAAACCCATGGCAGGATCACTAAGAAATGTAGCCCCTGTTCTCCATCATTATTGCCCTAGACAATAGAGGAAAACCTACACCCACTCACCCACTCATACTTCCTCTCCTCCCAATCCTTGCTTAGACCACTTGACCACAGCATCTCTGACACAAGCCTCTCTCCTGTGCACCCATCGGCTCTCTCTCTCATTTGGAACACAAACTTTTGGATATAATTTCAAATCCCAGTTCTGCCAGTTAGAAGATCTTCTACTTATCTTCCCTGTCATCTGTTCTTTTAAAAATTCACAGTCCAAGGATTCTTCTGAGATAAGCAGGAGCCAGACTCCCAGGCAACTCAGACCTGCCTCCCCTCCGCCAGGATTTGGCCATCTGAACTTTATCCATACCTTTCATTTGGTTCTGGCTAAGGGACTCCTTACACTATTTTACAGAGACCCCTTGGAAGTCATATGTAATCAGAAATAAAAGCAAAGTAGCAAGTCTATAATCAAAGGAATGACTAGCTTCTGTGTTCTCAAGTAACAATGCCACTATTCATGAAAGGCACTTTACACACATTATCTCATTTCTTCCCTATAAGAATACTGTAGGATGGATACCTTTATTCTTGCCATGGTTTGGGTGAGGAAATTTAGGCACTGAGAGTTGACATAACTTGACCAGTGTTTAAAAGCTATCCAATGGTGTGATCAGGATTCAAATAATCTAATCTGAGTCCTGAGCCTGGTTTTTCACCACCACTCTTTACTAACACAAAATCATAGCCCTGAACTAAGAAGAAATTCCTTCTCACTGTGCACAGCAGGGAGCTGGAAGAATTGGACAAAATAAGAGCAAAACAAGAGAAATAATGTTGTATCAGGAAACCTTAATTTAGACCACAGATGGTGTACGAGTTAGTGTGGTAAATGCTGGAGGACAAGCACAAAGCATTGTAGGAGATAAATACAGCTAAATACCACAATTCAATCATTATATAATTATCAATACGTGATGGACTTCCTAGCTTGTACTGCAAAGCTTATCATGGTATATGATAACTATTTTCAGATACATTTTCCTGCAAACTGAGAACATGATCAGATTCCCCTTCTTCATTCTATCTGCAGAGCTTAGCACCACAACTGGCACATGCTAGATACTCCAACAGTGTTGAATGAATGAATGAACGAACAAACAAATGAATGCATGTTTGAGAATCAAGTCAATGTTTATGAGTCCCAAACATTTAGGCATTTTTTACAGAAAAGGAAACAAATAGCAGAGGGCTGAAGCAATACAGGATCTTAATTAAGAAGTAGGACTTTCGAAAAATCTTTTAGAACAATGGCAATTTTAACTTGGAATGAGGACTGATTTAAAGATATCAAACCATTTCTTGAATAGTGTGTCATCTTTTCTCACCTGAATTTGCCAATTCTGGGAGCAAATTCTTAGAAAGACACTATTGTTTTAGTGACTAGACTAAGCGATCCTGGGACTAAAAGGTGATGAATAGAAGATATATTTGGGCAAACTACAAAACAAAGGTGCTAAAGTTAACTAATTAGAGATCATATTCAAGATAAAGAAAATGTGAGTCTTATTCAGCCATAAAGAAAATAATAAAATTATGTCATTTTCAGGAAACTGGAAGGAACTTGAGAAGCTTATATTAAGTGAGAAAATCCAGACTCAGAAGGTCAGTGGTCATGTGATTTCTCTCATATGTGAAGCCAGAAAGGAAAAAGGAAGAGAAAGGTAGAACAGACATCATGAAAATCCAAGGGAGATCAGTAGAGTAGAAAAAAGGGGGAGAGAGTGGGAGGGAGAAGAGAAATACTGAGGAAATTATGTTGATCAGATTATATTGTTATATTGTATGCATGCACAAATATGTAACAACGAATGCTACATTATTTACAACTATAATGCACCAATAAAAAAATGAAGATAAAGAAAGTATATTCTAAGAAAAAAAAGTTTTTTAAAAAAACAGAGATTTCTTTTTCAAGAATTGTTGCTTCACATAACCACCTATGGACTTTAATTATCTAGTAGGGATATTGCAATATTCCTGCAGCCTTGTAATTTAGATTTCTACCACTCCCTAATTCTAATGGGTATTTAAAAGTTTCATGGTACCCTGATTATTGCTTTCAAAAATGCTTTCTCCTAAAGAATACACAGTGATACTGCTTTAGAGTCAACTTACTAAGGCATATTGAAACTATAACAGAATGTAATTTATTCCAACCTAAGAAACATGGTCAGAATAAACCATTACTCCACTGTATTTCTAATACATCATTTTCCTCATTAGATTTTGCTGGCATAATCTTACCACCCATATGCATTCTTCAATGATATAAGCTTATATTCCATCGATTGCTTATGGCAATCAATTCCTTAAAAGCTATTCTTAAGTTAGGTGCCTGAGTTTATACATAGTATAATATGTATAAACTTTCAGCATAATATCTGAAAAAAATTAAATTATCATAATCAGCCAGCGGCCTGGAGTTGGAAAATAAAGGAATCAAATTGGAAGGGATAAAGGAGACAGTATAATTGCTTTATGTCTTTATTAGCAGAGACAGAATCATCATTTTCAATGCCAAAATTTGGAATGTTTTAATAAACATCCATTATTTCATGTCATGATATTGGGATTGTGATGTTAAAGTTAAAGCAAGTTCTGTAGTTTTTGGTGTGTGCAGATAGTGACTGAACACAGTACGTGTTATTTTAATTCTGTAGGTCAGAAGTCCAATATGTGTCTCACCAGATTAAAATCAAGATGTGAGCAGGCAGTATCCATTTCTGGAGGTTTTCAGGAGACCATCTTTTTCCCCATTGTATGGATTGTTGACACATTTAATTTCTCGAAGTCACAGGACCAAGGGGTCGTCATCTTCTTGTCATCTGTGGCTGAAGGCCTTTTTCATTTCGTCTTTTGGCTCATGGTCTCCTTCCTCCATCTTCAATGACAACTAAAACAGACTTTGTTCTACTCAGGTCATATGCCTTAGACACAAAACTCTCTTTTTCTTGTTCACATTGTTTTGTTTGTTTGGTTGATTGATTTTTATAAGCAGGGATTAAATCCAGGGGTGCTTAACCACTGGGCCACATCCCCAGCTCTTTATTTTATTTTTGTTTTGTTTTTTTTAATTTTAAGATGGGGTTTTGTTAAGTTTCTTAGGGCCTTGCTAAATTTCCTGAGGCTGGCTTTGAACTTGTTATCTTCCTGCCTCGGGCCTCCCAAGCCCCTGGGATTACAGACGTGTGCCACCACACTGGGCCTCTCATTCACTTTTAAAAATCTGTATGTTTAAATTGGGCCCTCTGGATGACCTAGGATAACCTCCCCATCTCAAGGTCCTTAATTTAAATTGTGTGTATAAAATTCCTTTTAACAAATTCACAAGTACCAGGAGTCAGGTTGTGACATCTTCAGGGGTCATAATTCTTCCCACAACACCTCTTCAGAATAATTTTTGCATTATAAAATAAAAAAAAATGCATAGAAGGAAAAGGGAAATAATTATATCTTACTATAGTTAGGAACCGTTTCTTAAAACCAATTTATGATGTATTTAGATAGGTGCTTCTTCACTAGTACATTAATTAATGAGATCAAGTGTTGGGTCTATTAACTGACATATTTTTCAGTGTTGAATATAAATAATATGGTGAATTTCAGCAAAAGCTATAAAAGTGATATGAAAATATGTGTGAGTTCCTTTGGTAACAATGTCACTGGTACTGCCAATAACATTATGATTTGTTATTTATGTTTATAATTGGATAAAATGCTAAATTTCAGTTTAGGTAAAAAAAATAAAATTAAGATCTGGATCTTAAAGTTCTGACTTGATTTTTTTTTTCCAGTAGAGTTTAATTAAAACTTCTTGAACAGAGATTTCTAGTTTTAGCTGTATGAAATGAAAATCAATGGCTTTTCTTAGATCCATCAGAAAATTTAGCTTTGAAGTCAAACTGCCACCCAGAACCAAAGATCACAAGGAGGAAAAGTCACTGAAGCCCCTCGTAGCCACACTTGACTGATAGTTTTGATGAACTGGTTGTAATCTAAATCAAGGTAGAAGAAGAATGCCTTTGGTGTGGTTCATCTGTAGACTCCCTAAGAAAATTATTAATGAGCTTAAAGAAACAGAAGTAGAACTTCCCAAACTGAATGCAAAGATCATGTACAAAAGTCAGAACAGAACATCCAATAATTGTGGGATACTCTCCAAAGCTGTAACATGATAAAACACTAGAACAAAAAGAATGAGAAAAGGGAGCAGACAAAATTTGAAGCAATATGACCCAAATTCCCCAAATTCATGACAAACACTAAATCACAGATCAAAGAAGCTCAGAAATACCCCGAAGAATAAATAACTTCTCTTTTATTTCTCTACAAAAAAACCCATACCCAGCTATATCATATTCAAACTGCAGAAAACCAAACACAAAGAGAAAATCAGGAAAGGAGCCAAAGGAAAATGAAATACCTTATCCAGAGAGGAACAAGCGTCCCAACAATGGACATCTCATCAGAAACAATGCAAGCAATATTTTAAATATTTAAATTATTGAAGAGCCAACTATTTGAAGTGCTAAAAGAGAAAAAAAATCCTAGAATTCTATATCCAAAGAAACAGTTCTTTGAAAACAAAAGACATACACTTCCTCAGAGAAAAAAAAAAAAAAACAAGCAATTCATTGCCAACAGATCTATCATGCCAAAGAGTGTTTAAAGATTGTCTCCATGAAGAAGGAAAAATACACACCAGATATTATAACCACAGAGAGCAATTAAAGGAATACAAATGGGTTATTTTTCATAGTATTAGTAGAACCTATGGATGACAACTTGTTTCATGGTGACAAGGTACTGGGTGATGAGAGCAGGGCCAGGAGATGTGGGAGGAGCGAATCAGGAGTCCTCCACCACCAGGCCCTTCCACACTCAGAAATGTGATGGTGAACTTGGAAGAGTTAAAAATGGAGATGTCAATCCTAGGAGGGCCGTGAAAACTCCTTGTCACAGTATGATGATATGCTAAGTTAGAAAATAAAATGGGTCATGTAAAACTCTCCATTAAAACCAGAGAGAACAGAAATAGCAGCTTCTGACAGTAAAAAAAAAAAAAACAGTTACAAACATGGTTGATGTAAACCTATCAATAATCACTTTAATCATAAATGATCCATCTGTCAATTAAAAGATAGATATGGTCAGAGTGGATCAATGAATCAGATCTAATGTACACTGCATACAAGAAATCCACCTTGCAGACTCTGATAGGATAAATGTACGGGATAGAGAAAGATGTACCATGCTGACACTAATCAAAAGAGAACTAGAGTAGTTTTATTAATCTGACAAAGCAGCCTTCATAATAAGAAAAATTTTCAGTAAAGAAATTTTCAGAGTAAAGAAGAAAAAAAATTTCAGAGTAAAGAAGAGAATTACTTCATGATAAATGGTTGATTCTCTAAAAATACACAAAAATCATAAATATGTAGTGACTTAACAACAGAACATCAAAATATGTGAGGCAAAATTTGATAGAACTTCAAGGCAAGCAAGACAAACCCACTGTTACAGTTGACGACTTAACCACCTCTCCTTCGTTATAGTAATGTCAATCAATTTTATCTAGGTGACATTTTTTTAATACTCCATCTGATAAAAGCAGAATGCACATTCCTCCTAAGGTCAAATGAAACATTCCACATGATAAGACACATGAACAAATTTAAAAATACAGAAATCAAAGTATGTTCTCAGACCCCAACAGAATTGAAACTAGAAATAAATAACAAAAAGAAAAGTGTATGAAAATTGATCAAATATTTGGAAATTACATGCACTTTTAAATAGCACATGAAACAATAAAGTCTGAGAGAAATTAAACAATATTTGAATTCAAAGACAATGAAAATATAACTTATCATAATTTGTGGGGTTGAATAAAAGCAATGCTTACAAGAAAACTGTAGATTTAAGTAAAAATAGAAAAGATGCAAAAACCTACACTTCCAAATGAGAAAGCCAGAGAAGAGAGAATGATCTAAGCCTAAGGCAAACAGAAAAAAAGCAGAGCACATTGATAAAATTAAAAATAGGAAAATGATAATGAAAATAAAAGCTGATTTTTTTTGTTTGTTCTTTGTTTTTGTTTTGTTTTGTTTTGTTTTTGTTTGGTTGGTTTTTTGTTGTTGTTGTTGTTTTGTTTTGTTTTTTGTTTGTTTGTTTTTTGTTTCTTTTGTACCAGGGATTAAACTCAGGGGCACTTGACCACTAAGCCGTATTGTCAACCCTGTTTTGTATTTTATTTAGAGACAGGGTCTCACTGAGTTGCTTAGTGCCTCCCCATTGCTGAGGCTGGCTTTGAACTTGCGACCCTCCTGTCTCAGCCTCCCAAGTTGCTGGGATTACAAGTGTGGACCACCAAGTCTGGCCAAAACTGATGTTTTTAATCATTAATAAAATTTACAAATGTCTTGCCATTTAGTCAGAAAAAAAAAGGAAATTCAGAAGTGAATTAAGGATTTTCACTACTGTTTGTGTGGATATTAAAAGGATAATTAATAATATTATGAATAGCTATGGGCTTAAAACTGATAATTTAGATAAAATAGCTTATTTTCTTTTTTTTTTTTTTTTGGTATCAGCAATTGAACCCAAGAATTCTTAACCATTCCCAACCCCAGCAACCCCATCTTTTTTCCTTTTCTTTCTTTTTTCTTTTCTTTTTTTCTTTTTCTTTTTTTTTTTTTTTTCTTTTTTTGAGATTGGGTCTTGCTATGCTCTTAGAGCCTCACCATGTTGCTGAGGCTGGCTTTGAACTTGTGATCTTCCTGCCTCAGCCTCGCAAGTACTGGGATTAATGCACGCGCCACTGCACCAGACTCAAATAATGTCTTAAAAGATACATGTTATTAAAACTGATTTAAGAAGAAATAGATAATATTAGCCATACCTGTAAATAAAATTAAATCAATTATTGTTGGGTGAATGTTTGTGTTGTCCGCCTTACCCATCCCACCAAATTCAAATTTTGAGGCCCTACCCAATGCAATGGTATTTGAAATGGAGCCTTTGGGAGGAAACTGGGGTTAGGTGAGCTCATGGAAGTGATACCCTCTTATGAAGCTAGGTGCTCGCTCTCTTTCTCTCCTCCTCCCCATATGAGGATACAGCATAAAGGCATTTGTTTGCAAAATAGGAGTACAACCCTTACCACACTGGTACCTTGATCTCATACTTTCACTCTCCAGAACTGTGAGAATATAAATATCCTGTTATCAAACCAATCCGTCTGTGGCATTTTTTCAGGCAGTTTGAGCAGATAAAATTAAAAATCACTCTTTAAAAATGAAAGCAGCAGGCCCAGATTATTTCATTAGTGAATTCTACCAACATTCAAGGAAGAAATGGTGCCAATTTTCCAGAATCAATCCCAGAAAATAAAAGCAGAGGAGAGATAGGCTAATTCATTCCATGAGGACAGCATTGTACTGGCACCAAAACTAGACATTCAAAGAAACATTTAAAACAATATCATTAAGAAAATGAATGCAAATAGACTCAACAAAAGCTTAGCAAACTCAACCCAACCCTGTATAAAAATAAATAAATATACACCAAGATTAAGTGGGATATATTCCAGGTAGCAAAGACTGATTCTGAATTTTAAAATCTGTCAGCATAGTCCACCACTTCAACAAAGAAAGAAAAATCATAGAATCATCTCAATTGACACAGAACAAAGTCCAGCATCAATCCAGGATTTAAAAAATGTTTTTGAGCAAAATAGAAACAGAAGAGAAATGCCCTCAATTTTATAAATAGCATTTACAAAATAACCCACATACTTAATGGTAGGATTGTCTCTCTAAGCTCAGGAACAAGGCAAACACGTCCTTTCTTAACACTCCCATCCAGCATTGTACTGGAATTTGTAGCTAGTTCAATAGGAAAGAAACAAATATAATTTATACTACCATGGTCCAAATATTTATGTCTTCCCCCAAATCCTCAGTGTTGAAATCCTCACCTCCAAGTTAACGACATTGGGATATGGGATCTCTGGGAGATCTTTTGGTCACAGGAGTAAAGCCCTAATGACAGGATTATTGTCCTTGTAAGAGAACACTTTTCGCCCTTTCAGCTGGTGAATCTAGAAAGAGAAAACTGGCTGTGAGGAGGCAGGCCGTCACCAGACACCAAGCCTGCCAGGGTCTGGATCTCCGACTTCCCCGCCTCCAGACTGTATGAAATATCTTTCTCTTGTTGATGAACTACCAGGTTTGTGTTTTCTTGTTATGACATCGTAGACAGGCTAAGACATACACCAATTGGAATGGAAGAATAAAAACTACTTATTCACAGAAGATGAATGTCTTTATTGGAAATCCAAAGAATCAACAACAAAATCAAGAACATATATTCCCGAAACTAATAAGTGAGTGTAGCAATGACACAGAATAATATGGTTAATCTACAAAGAGCCAATGCTTTCCTGCTTACCAGTGTGCTCACTTCCTATTGCTCCTGTGACAAATTACCAAAAGCTTAGTGGTTTAAAACAACATGAATGTATTGTCTCACAGCTGTAGAGTTCAGAAGCATGAAATATCTTTAAGGAGATAAAGTCTCAGGGTGAGCAAGGCTGTGTTCTTTCTGGAGACTCTAATGGGGAATCTATTTTCTTTTCTGGCTTCAAAAGGCCATTTGCATTATTTGGCTTATTTGGCTCATGGTAACTTAACTCCTCTTCAGAACTAGCACCATAATATGATCAAACATTTCCCTGATTCTGCAGCATCTCCTTCCGTGGTCACATCTCCCTTTTGGACTGTGACTCATCTACCTCTATTTTATAAGGATCTTAAGACACTGGACCATATCATGCAAAATGATCTCTCCTTCTTGAGATCCTTAATCACATCTACATAGTACAAGTTTCAATGTAAGGTTTAGTAGTCACAGGTTCTAAACATTAGAATGCAGACATCTTTGGGGCCGTTATCCTGTCTAACACAGCAACAATGAAGAGTTGCAATTTAAATTTATAAACCAGTATCATTGTGTTAACACCCTCCAAAAGGGAACAAGTATAAACCTAATAATATAAAATATATAAGTACAGATTTTAAAATCTTTGATGAATAAATCCAAGACCTAAATAACTAGAAAGATAGCCATATTTAGGAACCAGAAGATCCAGTATGATAAAGATATCAATCCATCCCAACTGGATCTATGGATTTGACACGAACTCAATTATAATCCAAGTAAGCTATTTTTGTAGAAGTGAATTCTAAAGTTTATATGAAAAAAAATCAAAAGATCTTAAACTCTTTTTACTTTTATATACTTTCCAAAGAATCTTTTTAGGAATTGAATCTGTGTTCACTTCTGAGTGGCTTAGTACCACAGAAGAACATGTACTACAATTATAAAATATTTCAGATATAATACAAAAAATAGGAGATAATAAAAAATGACTTCTCATGTATTCACAGCCAAGCTTCAAGGAAATTAATCAAAACTTTTTGTCTCTCATCAACTTTTCATTTCTGCACAGGTGACTATTTTTCTCCATATAATGTTTATCATTTCTATATGTTTCTTAATGTCTTTTTTAAATACATGTGCTATTTCACTATCTTTCAATGTTTGAATAAACGACATTAGATTTTTTGAAAAATAAAATAAAAAAGGGCTGGGGATGTGGCTCAGTGGTAGAGTACCCCTGAGTCCAATTCCTTGTATAAAAAAAAAAAGAAAAAAGAAATAAAAAAGAACAGAATTAAAATGTTTATTGAGAATTCAAAGTAATGTGCATGGTTAGTAATATCAGAGGAAAAAAATATAAAAATAATACCTCCTCCAGTTTTTTTTTCAGATAAATGAAGGTGTTTATTTAAATATCTATACAAACATGGCCCTAATAGCAGTAGATATACTTTCCCAAAGGTGGTTGCTTCCCTAAAGATATTGCACAATAGAAAATACTTGTTAATTCTCACATTAGATTTCAGCTATACTTTAAAAGCTATGTCATTTGTTTGTCAACCGTGAATCTTTAATTAGAGTCACAGTGTCATCCAACTTACAGCCAGAGAAATCAAATTGGTAAGAATGTTCATTTAAAAAGTCAAATAGAATCCAGTTTTAATAGAGACACTAGGATTTATAGCTATGGGATATCATGTTCACACCATATTAGTAAATGCAACATGAAAAATGCTTTTTGCATTAATTTTCTGAGAGGCTATCTCTGTAAATAACTTCTCCAGATATTTTCTGAATGGACATGTAGCTAAATGTGTTGAATTGGGATCTGAGCAATGATTGAAGAACATGTTAGCCCTTTTTTGTTTTGAGACAGGATCTTGCTGTTGCTTAGGGCTTCACTAAGATGCTGAGGCTGGCCTCAAATTTGCGATCCTCCTGTCTCAGCCTCCTAAATTGCTGGGATGATAGGTTTATGCCATCGTGTTCAGCTAATTCTTTAAAACTTCAAATTAAAATTGATTATTCTGATTTTCTATCTGAAATATAGTCACATTTTACAAAACATTCTCAGATTGAAAACACTGGATAATGTTATACAATGTCCAACTTGTTAGGGTTAATAAAACAGTCAACCAATGGGAACAAGCTAACTAAAACCTTACAAGTATATTAGAGTCAATCTGAGTGAAAATCATGACTCAAATGTCTTAATAGTTTTAAATCTCTTCACTTTTTTTTTTCCTTTTCAAGAGGTTGAGAAAAGTCAAATTTGTCTTTCCCATTAAGCCAATCTCAGATAATATTCAGCAAAAAATACTGTCTACAAGAAGCCAGTGACATTGGGGCTACTCCATGTGAGGGGAACTTCCTGTTACATACTTTGTTGGATGTTTTGAATTTTGTACCAAATGCATTTATCACCTACTCTTAATAAGTTAAATAATTTCTTTAAAATAAAAACAGAATTCTTGCTTTGCAAAAAACAAAAAAAAAATAAGATCTAGTATAGTCAACATAATCCTGAAAAAGTAGATCAAACCTAGAGACTCAGACTCTCCATTTCAAGGCTTACATAAGGCCACAGTAATCAAGTCTGTGATACTGGCAAAAGAAAAGACACATGGTTCAATGGAGCAGAATAGAGAGCCCAGAACACCCACACAAATAGAGCCAGTGATTTTTTGCCAAAGGGAGCAAACAGGATTTAGTAGAGAAAGGGTAGTCTTTTTTAAAAAATGATTCTGGAACCGCTGAACATTCACATGCCAGAAACTAAATCTGGGCACAGACTAGCACCTTTCACAAAAAATCAAATCAAAATGGATCACAGACCAAACTGTAAAATTCAAACCTTTAAATTTCTTGAAATAAACATAACAGAAAAAGTCCACACGACCTTGGACTTGACAATGATATTTTAAAATACAATACTATTAGTACGATCCATGAAAAGAAAAATGGATAAATTGGACTCTGTTAAAAAATTAAACACGTCTCTCTGATATACACTATTAAGAGAATGAAAAGAGAAGCCACGAATTTAAAAAAAATATATATTTTTTTTTGCAAAATTCACACCTGATATAGGACTCATATTCAAAGAACTTGAAACAATGAGAAAACAATCCTATTTTTTTATTGATTGCTCAAAACATTATAATGATCTTTAAAATGGTCAGAAGATCTGAATTAGCAAATCTAACCAAAGAAGATATACAGAGAGCAAATAGACATAGAAAAAATAATTTGTGATCAGAGAAATGTCGATTAAAATAAAAATTGGATGCCACTCTTCTATTTATTAGAACAACTAAAATTTGAACTGATAAAACCAATGGCTGGGGAGGTTGCCAAGGAAGGAGCTCACAACCACTGCCATGTAAAATGTGAAACAGCACAGCTGCTCTGAAAAATAGCTTTAGAATTTCTTAGGACACCTCAGTCTTACCATGTGACACAGCAATTGCCTCCATATTTACTCAACTACTTTGAAATCTTATATCTACGTGTAAATTATTATAGAAGTTTTATTTCTAATCACCAAAAAAGGGGAAGGGACCAAGACGTCTTTAAAAGGTAAATGAATAAAGTATAGAACATTCACAAAATTTATTACTTTCAGCAATACAAACTAAAATATCAATTCCTAAAACAATGGGTAAAAATTAAATTATGATTGTTAAGGGAAATAATTTGAGCAACAAAATAAAATCATAGTAAAATATAACCTATAATATAAAATAATACCCATGAGTACATAAATGGATATGAATCAAAGTTTTGAATAAACACATAGGAATGTAATAAATCTGTTCAGAGGAATTCCAAATAATTTCTATAGACATTCCACCCTTAAGGAAATTGACCCTAACTTCTTACCCCTTAAGTATGTGCAGCCCATACTGACTTCTTTCAAAAGAGTATTGTGTCAAAATGAAGAAAAGAGAAACTTTACACTAGAGAAGATTGTAACCATTGTTATTAGTTAGGTGATCAAGGTCAACACCCACAGTGGTAAGTTATATTGATGTGACGGCATGAGAACAGTACTTCATATTTATGGCTTCCTCACAAAAACACATAACCCAAGACTACCTATGAACAAAGAATCAGATAAATTCCAGTAGTGGGATAGTCTACAGAGGACCTCATGAATATTTCTCCACCTTTCAAGAACAGTAAAACAAAGGGAATTCTGGGAAATTGTCAAAGCCATGAGTTAAGGATTCCTGATAATGAAATGAAACATGGTACCTGGGTGGGATCCCGGACCAGAACAAGGATTAGGGAAAATAGAAAATCTGAATAAAGAATGGACTTTAGTGAATACATTTCTGTTCTGTTTTCAAAATGATTCTGTAATTCTAAAACTGATCTAAAATAACATTTATTTTTTAAAATTCTAGAAGAGTCTAGTATCAATTTGACAAAAGATTGCATATTATGAATTGCTCTATGTCTTCACTAAGAATATCTTCATAATAAATTCTCTTACTTGCCTTAACAAAAGTGTCACTAATTATCAGCATAGGAGAATCTCCAGTCGATATTCTAACATAGTATCAGTTTCCAGTTTCTCAAGTTTTTGAGAGATCTCTGATTAATATCATAGAATAACTTTTGTATTGATAACACCTCATCCAGAAGACAATAAATCATCCAGGAATAATATCTTTAAACATATGTTAACAGAGAACTATAATTAGCAAAATTCATACTCTAGAATCATATTAGTGCTTTTATTAGTAACTAATAAAAAGTAAAAGTGGAATTAAGTTCTCACTTGAATATTTCTAATAACCTCTATCTGAAAGACATAATGGCCATAATTTTCTCCAAATGGTAAATCAATTAAATTAATATTAATCTGTTATCTTAATATTTTTATGTAGAATACATGTTGGTTTACCAATGAAAGAAGAAAAAACAACCTTCAGTTAGAGCTTTAACTCTTAATTTACATCAAATGAAATCATAGACATGCTAGAAAATAATAATTTCATTTTCAGAAACTGAAAACAAGGAAGTTAATTGCAATGCACATAATAGTGAAAACTTTGAATGCTTCAAAAAATTTACACTTCTATATGACAAAAAAAAATCATAAATTTAGGCAAAAATGAAAATAATATTTGGAAAAAACATCTTGAAATTTTTATGACATAGTTCCTTAACATATAGAAATGTATTTCAAATTGTTAAGAAAAAGACAAATATCACCTAAAAATGGAGAAAGGGTATAAACAGATCACTGGAAAACAACGCATAAGAAGTTTAATTACATGGAGAGATGTTTAACTTCAGTAGTAGAAAAAATATCAACTATACTATAATGAGATCTCAATTAAACCTATTGTGAACTTGTCGGGTTTTTAGAGGTAAATTTATAGCCAGGCGCTGTGGCATACACTTGTAATCTTAGCAACTCAGGAGGCTGAGGCCTCAGGAGGATCACCATTTGAGGCCAGCCTCAACTTAATGAGTCCCTAACAATTTAGTGAGACCCTGTCTCAAAATTAAAAACAAAAAGGGTTGGGGATGTGCCCCAGTGGTAAATTACCCCTGGGTTAAATCCCCACTACCAAAAAAAAAAAATTTCAAACTATATTTAATAATTTATTATGTTAGCAACTTTGACAGAAATAAATATTCTTATACAAGCTACTTCTTTTATGGCATGAAATTTAGTACCCATTTAAATTTTAAATGCACATATATTTGATTTGGAAATTCCACCTAAAAGAGCTTATCCAAATGATCTATTCTATTTTATATTAAAAAGCAAGTAAAGGAATATTTTGCAATAATGTTTGTATTAGCTGAGATTTAGATCAACTTCAAGGTTTGTGAATGTAAAACTGGTTGAGTAAGTAGTGGAGTTCGTATTGAAAAACATCAATGTAATGTTTTTAAGACAAAATATTAGGTGACATATGGGTATAGCAAACTACTACTGTGTAAAACAAAAGAAACACACACACACACACACACACACATTTATAGGGATGAATCAGAATGCACCTTAAAAGCAAGCACAAGATTTTCCTTTTTATGTGGATTGTGGATTAGAGGTGCAAATGTTGCTTGCCTTGATGTCAAAAAGATCTGATAAGATGATACTGTTCAAGCATGAATGAGTTATGGTGTCTAACATGTCAGTCAAGGAACACTGAATTATGCTATAGTAAACAAACATAATTTTTTCTTTATTTTTTATTTTTAGTTATACATGACAGTGGAATGTACTTTGGCAAAATATACATACATAAAGTATAACTCATTCTATTTAGGTTCCCACTCTTGTGGTTATACATGATGAGTAGTTACCCTGGTTGAGTATTAAAATACAAGGCTAGAAAGTTATGTCTGATTAACTCTACTGTCTCTCCTATTCCCCTCCCCCATTCCCTTCCCTTCCTTTGTCTAATCCAATGGATTTCTATTATTCCTTTCCCCATACTCCCTTGTTTGGGGTTAGTATCCATAAATGAGAGAGAACATTGGGTTTTGGTGTTTGGGGATTGGCTTATTTTACTTAGCATGACATTCTCTAGCTCCATCCAATTATGGGCAAATGCCATAATTGCATTCTTCTTTATAGCTAAGTAATAGTCCATTGGGTATACATACCACATTTTCTTTATCCATTAATCTGTTGAAGGGTACCTAGGTTGTTTCCATAGCTTGGCTACTGTGAATTGCACTGCTATAAATATGAATGTGGCTATATCACTGTAGTATGATGTTTTTAAGTCCTTTGGGTATAGACTAAGGAGTGTGGTAACTCGGTCAAATGGTGGTTCCATTCCAAGTTTTGTAAGGAATTTGCATACTGCTTTCCAGAGTGATTGCCCCAATTTGCAGTTCCACCAACAATGTATGAGTGTACCTTTCTCCCCATATCCTTGCCAACATTTATGGTTACTTGTATTCTTTTTAACTGCCATTCTGCCTGGAGTGAGATGAAATCTCAGTTTTAATTTGCATTTCTCTAATTGCTAGATATGTTGAACATCTTTTCATCTATTTTTTTCCTTTTTTTAACTTTATATATTTTCTTCTTGTGTGAGGTACCTGTTAAGTTCCTTTGCCCATCTATTGATTGGGTTATTTGTTTTTCTGTTGTTAAATTTTTTGAGTTCTTCATATGTCTTGGAAATCAATGACTTATCTGAGCTGGTGGTGAAGATTGTCTCCCAATCTGTAAGACTTCTATACAAGTTCTCGATTGTTTCCTGTTCAGTTTGATTTTCAGTTTGATTCCATCCCATTTGTTGATTCTTGATTTTACTTCTTGCACTTTGGGAGTCCTGTTGAGGAAGTTGATTCCTAAGCTGACATGATAGAGAGTTGAGCCTACTTTTTCTTCTAGTAAGTGAAGGATCCTTGATCCACTTAAGAGTTGAGTTTTGTACAGGGTGAGATATAGGGATTCAATTTCATTCTATTACATATGCATTTCCAGTTTTCCCAGCACCATTAGTTGAAGAGGCTATCTTTTCTCCAATGTATGTTTATAGCGTCTTTGTCTAGGTTGAGATAACGATATATATGTGGGTGTGTCTCTTCTGTTCCATGGGTCTTCATGTCTGTTTTGGTGTCAATATCATGCTGTTTTAAACAAAATAATTTTAAAACAACCAAGGTTTGTTTCTTGCTCATGCTTTATGTCATATAATGTTGCTCTTCACCTCTAATCATGATCCATCTCCAATTCTTTTCCAAATTCCTCATAAATGTCATGAAAACTATTGGCAGGGACATTTATGTCTGAAGACTCATGATGCCTCCTGCCATTTTCTCAGACATTGGATTTGGTTTATAGACCTTAGTGAATCAGCTCTGAGCTATGTTTTGTGACATTCTTGATTAGAAACTCAAGCTCCTGGGACTTCATCACCTGAGCCTTCATAAAGCATCCCAGCTGTGGGCAGAAAACACAGCAGATCATACACAGGTCATGATACATGTCACTTCCACTCACATTTTTTGACTAAAGCAAATCATGCAGCTATGCCTGCCTTCAAAAAGATGGATAAATGTCTTCTGCTGCTTTATGAGGAAATGGGAAATCAGAAATGGCCCCTGGCCAGGTATGGTGGTACACGCCTCTAATCCTAAAATCTAAGGAGGTTGAGGTGAAAAGATCCTAAGTTCAAAGCCAGCCTCAGCAACTCAGCGAAGCCCTAAGAAACTTAGTGAGACCCTGTCTCAGAATGAAAAACCAACAGGTATGGGATGTGGCTCAGTGATTAAACTTCCCTGGGTTTAATTCCTCGTATCAAAAAAAAAAAAAAAAAGAATATTGCCTCTGTATCCTTAAACCCAGTTGCAACTATTTCCTTTAGAACCTTGTTGTATGACTCACGAATTTTTCTTAAATGTCCTTCTTTCCTTTTGTACTTGTTCCAACTCTTTAATTTATAACACAAATTCTCTCACTTTTTAAAGTACAATTTAAAAATGCCCTTTTTCTCCAGTCATAACCAATGTGTTATTGCATTTCTTTCCTCCATTTTTTTTTAATCCAGACTTCTTAAAAATGCAGCCAACACTCTCTTTACTTTCTATGCTTCTATCCACTTCCTAACTATTGCAATCTGGCTTCCATCATCTCCACTCTATAAAAACACCAGTCTGAAGAACATCAGTGCCTTTCTAATTACAAAGTCCAATGCATTTATTTTAGAGATTTTCCTTATAGAATGTTGGAAAGATATCACTCTCTTTGGGAGCCTTCTGGCTAGGTCGGTCTAGATCTAAGATATATATTTGGAACATAGAAACATAACAAGTCATGGTAGATTTGGAACTTTTTTTCTTAGAAATTTGATTGAGTTTGATCCCCTTTTGATTAATTAATTGCTCAATTAAAATAAAATCACATCTGTATTGGCTTGCAATTTACAGAGTGCTTTCATCTAGAAGACTATCAGTGGGCCTTGGGAAGAATTCAAAACTTTCCCACCTTTTACTTGATCTGAATTTCTTCCTTGGATGCACATGTTTTCATTATCTGAATAGCAAAATACGATGTGATGAGATTGGGTGTGAGCCTCAAAAACTGAAAAAATAATACAAACAGAAATATCACCCTGTGTTCTGCCTGTTTGAAACAAAAGACTGCAAACAAAAGCTGACCTTTAAATTTTGGTTTTGAGGGAGAATTCTAGACCCACGTCTCTTGTCACCACAATTTCTCAGCACCTGGAAAATTTCACCCAAGGACACAATTTCAACTGAAATGTAAATGCTCCCAATTCTCCGATGTGTAATTTCTGCACAGATAACTCCCTTAAAGTATATAACCATGAAATTACTTCTCTTCTGGACTATTCTACTGGTTCATCTATAATGCAATTTGAATTCAGCATGTGCATACTTCAATCGACAATATGTTTAGACTGCCTTCCTATCCCATCATATACCTTTGACTTGACCTCCTAAATATGCACTGAAGCCATCACCAACCCTCAGTCCCTTCAACTGTAGCTCTATGGCAGTTTTTCAGGACCTACACTACTTGCATCAGCTTCTCAACCACATTACAACTGCCATCTTGTGTTGGTCATGGTGTCCAGAATCTTGGCAAGAATGCTACTCAGAAATGCAAAGGTGATCATGTTTCTACTCTGCTGAAAAACCTTCAGTAAGCTCCTGAAATGTATTAGAAAAATTATTATTTCATTAACATGAATTATAGGCTCTTAATTCATTTTCCTACCTCATCTTTCACTATACCCTCACCCTATACTTCATACTACAGAAACACTAGACTAATGACTTTTAAAGGAGTTTATTTTTGCTCACAGTTTTAGAGGTTTCCAATTCATAATCTGTCAGCCCCATTGCTTTGGGTCTATGGTGAATCAAACCACTGACCATGTGGCAGAGTAAACGCACCCACCCCCTGGCCAGGAAACGAA
Organism: Ictidomys tridecemlineatus; assembly: GCF_052094955.1. NCBI lineage: Eukaryota > Metazoa > Chordata > Mammalia > Rodentia > Sciuridae > Ictidomys > Ictidomys tridecemlineatus. The sequence continues at coordinate 121,006,557 of NC_135479.1, forward strand.
AAAGAGAGAGAGAAAAGAAGGGACTGGGGTTGCAGGATCTCTTTCAAGGGCACACCCCCAGTGACCTTGGGACTTCCCACCAGGCTGCACCTCTTAAAGACTTTACCATCTCCCCAAAAGGCCATCCTGAAGATAAGGCCTTTAACCTGTGGGATTTTAGGGAACATTCCAGATCCAAACTATAGTGACATCCCACCCCAGCGTCTTTGAAATTGTTACACTGCTTTGTAATCATATATCTATTTTATGGCAGTTTCTGAAGATAGTACTCAGTTCAAAGATTTGTCATTGTTCATCTTGATATTTTCATACCCTGGCACAGTGCATGACATACAATGAGCACTCAATTACTGTGTATTGAGGAATGGAGGGAATGATGAAAATATGGTAAGTAGGAAAGAGAAAGAAAGGACGGAAATCCTGAGGATCACCCACCCAAGAAAGAACCCATGAATCGTGATGAGTTGTTAGAACTGAATAGAAGGCTAAGCTTGGAATATCAGAACTTCACCAGATTCTCTCAGACAGCACACTGTGCACATCTGCATGCCTTCTTCGTACCTTCATTTGAAACAGTATTTGGAAAGATGTTGGTAAAATATGACTGGGTTAATGGCACCCCTCCTGAGAATTACACTGCTAATGGGCATCCTTTGTTTCAGAGCTGTTCTGAGAAAGTCTCTTAGAGAATTCTTGACTAACAACAGAGCTAAGTACAATTAACTCTCCATTTTTCAAAAAGTGATTACTTAGTGTGTGGATTTCCCAGACCTTTTGATTGTTCTGCTTCAGGCTATTTAATTGCTCATTAGAGAGTCGAAAGAAGGAGATGAGTCAACCACATCAGTCACTTGTTAGCGCCCATAGTAAAAATTTATTAGTAAAGAGGATGAAGCCATAGACTAAAGCACGAATTTCATTTTCATGATATACCAAATCCTCATTATCACAGATAATGGAAAATGAACTTTATTTAGTCCACATTTTTCTAAGAACTAATTTTGGAAATTCCCAAAGTACCATCAATCAGAATTTTTATTCCTACAGGCACACATATTTAATGTACATGAGGCGTGCTTATTGCCACTAATATAGAGGAAAATAAATAAGTTGCTTCATTAGTAACCAATGTCGAGACTGAATATGTACCTTTCAGTCTAGGTTCATATTGTTGAAACAGTAATAATTAATATAATAGTTCCAACAACTTAACTTGAATTAAAGAGAGTTTCTTTTAGAAAAACTAATATAATACTATGTTTAACTAACATAATACTTTGTGCAGAAGTCTGAATCCATAATTGAAATTTTTATTTCTCTTCTTACTAGCCACCATAATGAGAAGTATTTCTATCTAACATCCTTTGACAATATTTATCCAGTCCCTTATTATTGTTTTTCTGTCTGGTGTTGTCTATGCAGTACTTAGAAGCATTTATAGCCTCTGTCTATGAGGCCAATTTAAAGATGGACTAAATTCTTTTAGTTCTGAGGCCCAAAGTTCACCAAGCACTTGAACGATCCTTGTTGACTCTGCAATTTAAATGAAGCAATTAATTCTGCCTAAATGACCTTTCAAAATTAATACTATGCAATATGGTACCCCTCCAAGGCCAGCCTAAACAACAAATACTGTATCAACATTTTTTTCACATCATCCTTTTCATCAATTTCCCTGGCTTCCTTTTATTCCTTTGTCAAAAGTAGCTGTCTGAGTCTTCACATAGAGACCATCTAAGTGCCTGTGAGAACCTCGTATTCTAGATTGTTCCTAATTGTTCTGTGTTTTCTTCCCCTGCCTGGCAAATGGGCTAATGAAAGCACTTTTCTCTTAGACCTTGACAAGCAAGGAAATAACAAATTTGTTACATTTTTTGGTAGCTAATAAGTATGTACAAATGTTGGGAACTTCTGTAGGGACAGTCAATTGTTTAGAACTTTGGTATTTTCTAAGTTACTACATTTCCATAATGTATGAACACAGAGATTGAGTTGGGGGCAGGGAATAACATGTATTTGCTTTATTTAACCATTTTTGTTAAAAAAAAATGAAATAAAATTCCACAAGTAATATGCACATCCTCAAAAAAGTGCAAATCAATTAATAATGTGTATAAGGCTCAAGAGTTTTTCTTGTTAGAGCATCACCACTATTTGAGCCATTTTATGATCTTGGCCTGAGCAGATCCCTCCTGCAACACCTAGAAGACTTTCTGAAGAAATGTTGTGTCCAAAAGATCAAAAATTATTTCATAGTACTATAAGATACATGCCCGGCTCTTTTTTATTTAACATTTCTTGGTGGAAGGAAGCAAACAGTATCACTACTTATTTGTCAGTCAAAAGGATGGGATACCAAAAGCCCTAAAGATGCAGGAAATCTCATAATATTAACAGAGCCAAATTTTATATGTTCAGTATAAAAATAGTATTTTAAAATGCTTGTTCAAGACAAAATATCCATTTGAGGTGTCTATGATTATTAAATGATTTTAATTTTGTATCCTAATTTCATTTTTTAGTTTTTAATGAGATATGATAAACATACAGAAAAGTACACAGATTATAGTTGTATAATTCAAAATTTTTTCACAGATTGAATATACCTGAAAATCCACTTCTCAGACTGAGAAACAATATTGACAACCTTCAAAAAGTCCCTCATCTTATCACTATTCTCTCCTGCTCCCAAGGGTAGCTCCTCTCCTGACCTCTAACAGCACAGATTAGTTTTTTAATGTTTGAAATGTATATAGATGCAATTATACCGTATGCACCCACTCGGGTCTGGATTCTTTGTTTCAGTAGTATCGTTATGGCATGTGCGAGATTCATCCATGTTGTGGCAGACAGCAGCATTTCATTCATCATAATTACTGTTTAGGCATATAGCCATATTTACACACAAGAATTACCCACTATTGTTGAAGATGTTTGGTTTATTTCTAACTTGGAGCAATTTCAAATAGGACTGCTCTAAACATTCTTCTGTATTTTGATGAATGTATAGATTCATTTTTACATGTTTCAAATGTAAGAATGACACAGATGGATAACAGGGCATGCATAGATTCAGCTTTAGAGATACAAACAGGTCTCCAAAATACTTTTTATCCTATCAACAGTGCCTGAGCGTTCCCGTTGTTCCTCATCTTCAACAACACTTGGCATTTTCTTTTTCATTTTAGCTCATTCAATTGTTAAGCTGTTATCTAAAAATCTCAGTGGCAACAGTGAGGGAAAAAATAATAACTCTTACTATGACACAACTATTGGATAGCACAAAAAATAAAGTAGAAGTAGAAATTGACATTCAATGATTTTGCAACAATAAGAATAAACTTTTAAAGTATCTTTCCTGGGATCCTAAAACACACATTCATAATCCACTGAGAGAGTATAAGATTATTTCTTTCAGAAACACATATATATTCAAACATGTCACCTGGTACTTCATATGAGTTTATAGAATGTATGAAAACTAAAACCCAAACCCTTAGGACACTACAAATAGATTCCCTGCAAGTATTTTCCCCAATTACCTATGTGAAAGGACCTAAACTTTTTTATTCTTTCATTCAACTTTGCTATTTCCAGAACTGTGCTGGATGATACAGATACACAGCCAAATAAATTATAATCACCAATCTCAAACCAGTTCAATCTAGTGTCAAGTATGAACAAGTGACACTAACAACAGTGGAGAGTCATACACCAGCTGGGGTATCCAAGAGAGCACATGGCACAGAGACCTTACTGTTGGTGGGAAGAATGTCAATCTAAGAAACATCACATTGGGGATAGAATTCAAGCTGATCTGTGAGAGAAAAGCAGAATTTGCTCTAACAAATTTGTGAGAGGGTCTTCTAGAAACGGGAAAACAATGTTCAATGTCACCAATAAAATAATTTAATTCCCTTTATTTAAATATTTCCCCAATGGCTGGAAGTGCCAAGATAGTCAAGTCCAAAATAATTTTTTACAATGAACCAATGTTCCACTGAAGTTTCACCCATCTGACCTGCTTCTTCACTTTAAGGTACTAAGAAAAATCGAATTTTTTTTTTTTTGTAACTTCACATCTTTTCTCCATAAAAGAAAATATCCCCAATTTTCAAATGTACTGAAAAGAATAAATACATAATGAAGTTCAAACAATATAGTTCCAAATAAAGATAATGACAAAAACTCATGTGACAATGGTGCTCTAGACAATATATTCTGAGAAAATGGCATCTATGTTCTCCATTTTCTCTTTTCAGGACATTTCTGGCACTTAGGAGAGGAAGGGACAACTGAGGGGGAAAATCACAATTTAACAAAAGCATAATGTCCTCTCCAGGAAGAGGAAAATGGTTCCAAGTCATTAAAGACAAAATAGGCATTCCATAAAAGCATAAGAATTTGATTGAAAAAGATTACTTCATTCACATGTTCTTGCAATTATTAATATAATGTGTTTTTTCTTTAAATAAAGATGTCAAATTACCTTTGCAATAGTCTACAAAATGTAAACTAAAGCTATAGTTCTAGCCAAGAGAGCTGTATTGAATTTTTCCAGGTGTATTAACTTTCTACAAATGTGGCAAGGTCAGAGTTTTTGTTCTGAAAGGAAGAATAGACACAGGGGATTTTCATGTTTCATTCTATTTACTGACATTGAAATTATTTGATGGGAAGATGTTTATTGGAAGACACACAGACATAGCACAATTCATGTTTAGGGAGATGGATTTCTTACAATTGCCAAAGTCAATGGCATTTCACAAATGCTCTCAGCACTCTTTATTGACTTTCTGGATAAACGTTTCTACTAATGAAATGAGTCAGAGTTTCATGAAGCATTGATGACACAGATAAATGCCAACTTGTTTTAAAGACCCCCGGATGTTAGGATACTTTAAGAACTGGCCTCTATTGCACATTTTTAAAAATTATTTACTTAGTGTATTTATAACTTTTTCCTCAACAATGAATGCTTTCACAAGTTGAGCAATAGGTAGGAAATTACCATCATTAAGAGTTTGGAGAAATCAATAAGATGTGATTATACATTAAGTAAATATATATATATAAATATATATATATATATATATATGGAATTATAACTTTAACTTATGAGTTCAGAATGTAAAGAATTGCCCTTTACCTCACACAAAGTTATGAAGAAAAAAATCTGCATAATGTCATGAAACTATCACATACTCCATAATTTGAGTGAGAAAATACAAATTTTAATTAAGGAAAACAAGTAGAAAGATTATATCCTTGAGTTCTGGAACATTTCTCTTAAGAGAAAAAAAATTTACATTCCCACAAACAGTATTCAAGGGTCCTTATTTCTCCACAGCCTGACCAGTATTTGTTATAGTTAGTATTTTGGATAATAGTTATTCTTACTGGGATGAGATAATGTATGGTTGTGGGGTTTGGTGGTGGTGGTGGTGGTGGTGGTAGTACATATTAAATACTCACAATGACAGGTTTCACTGTGGCATAGTCACACATACATATAACATAAGTTGATTTGCCTCTCCCTGATGATTAGGACTCTGAGCATTTTTTTCATATATCACTTGGCAATTTGTCTTTCTTCTAAAGTGCTCATTTTTAAAATCAGGTTATTTGGTTTGGGGTTTTGTTTTATTGTTATTGTTGTTCTTTGTTTGTTTGCTACTGAGTTTTTGGAGTTCCTTATATGTTCTGGATGTCAATCCCTTGTCAAATTAATAATTTGCAGATATTTTATTCCATTCTGTATGTTGTCTCTGCACTCCAATGTTAATCTTCACAATCAATGAAGAGTATAAAATACTCAATCTTTCTTTCCATTACCATGATTTTGAAATACTCCTAGGATTAAAGTGTCTACTTAGTGCTTACCCTGTCCATTCATATCATAAACATGGTTCTAAACAAAGAAATATCAGTCAAAATCTAAATAGATATTAGAAGAATTTTTTTCATTTTAAAGATTGTTTTGCAGCAGGTCATTATACAATCATAATATCTATGCATCAACAATGAAAAATAACAGAAAGAAGTGTCCAACCATACACTGAAATTGAATTCTATTGAAGTAAACTTCCTATACGCTCTGGCAAAATAAATGTACACCTTATGATATTTATTCTATATGAATCTCTTCTTCGCTCTTTTTGTAGCCTTTCAATTTTCTGAAAGAATTTGAAGAGTCCTGGAATAAAAGCATATAGATGAACAAAATCATTAACTCACAATAAAAGATTTTAAAAGAACTGAAACAGGAGAGAGCTAAGAAGAAAAATTATACCAAGTCTCAACTGGGGAAAGATATAATAGTGATTTCAAATTTTAGCTCTGAGTTCCTAGCAATCCAGGTCAAAGGAAAATACAATTAATTACATATCTTTCATCATCCAGTAGACCATGAACTTATTGGGAGATTTTTCAGATCTTAGAGAAATTTGTCACAAGGAATTTTTACAAGGATTTTTAATAGGTAATGAATGAAGTTCTCAACAGCAGGCTTTTTTTAATGCAACAGAAAAGTTTCCTATCATATCAGACTAGGGGAAAGCTGGGGATACAATATTTAAAGATTTAGTAATGAAATTTCTAAAGTGAACCAGAAGAATAAACTTAAGCTATGTAACTTTGGGGGCCTTCAAGGTAATGTTAAGATAGATGATAAGATAAGAATGTTTTTTAAGTTGCAAGCATTTTTAAACTATCCATGAGAAACGATTTCATGCCACAGCATGCAAGAGTCATACTGCTTTGCCCTCTATATTAAAAAATTGATCATTCAAGAGGCATTTCAAATTCATCTTATGTCACTATGTAACTTCTGGAGAACTATAGCATGTTCCAAATTATGAAAAGATGGAAGTAGAGAGATTAATATCATAAAATGGGAATTAAACCTTCCCAAGATGAAGAAACATAAATGTATGCTACCCTTGCTAAGAGCCTACCTAAGCTAGAGTTTTGACAGAAGTTCCATGGAAAGGTGTTCACTAGAGATAGAGGACTGTTCCACATTATAAAGTCCATTTCAAGACTATTTCTGTTTCCAGACTGCAGGAGGACACCACTTCCTGCCTGGAAATTGACAGTCAGCAATTTAACATCTCTCTAGCAGTCTATTCCTCTTTAAGATAGGATTGATGGTGGGAGTAGTAGTGTTGGAATTACCAGGTAAGTTAACCACAGAAAGATCCACCATGTAAGTTGTTCAGTACAACACCAGATATCTTTCATCATCCAGTAGACTATGAACTTATTGGGAGAGTTTTCAGATCTTAGAGAAATTTGTCAAAAGGAATTTTTACAAGGGTTTTGAATAAAGTAATGAATGAAGATCTCAACAGCAGGCTTTTTTTTAATGCAACAGAAAAGTTTCCTATTATATCAGACTATGTGAAAGCTGGGGATAGGTCTTCTCTCAATATTAGAGACAATGTTCTGTACTGCTGGAAATTAATGTACCCTAGATGTCCAAGAAATAGTGTTTTATTTAAAAATCAAAGGGCTGCCTTCTTGGTTTTGCCTTCAACATAAGCAATCCAAATGCATTTTTCTTTATTGGAAGATTGTTCCACAAAATGCATTGAACCTAGAAAAAGGAATTTATGTCTTCACAGACTTTCAAGCACAATGTTCAGCCACAGATTATTTGGCTTGACCACAAATTTTATGGGATTAGGTTTATTTGTGATCATTAGTTAAAGCATTAGCTTCATAGTAAAAAACTAATTTACAAAGACTTGCATCATCTAAAATGCGATTACACCCAAATATCTGCTTTTGAGGTACTGCAACAATGTTTCTGAGTATTTTGTAAAGATCTATAAATTTGAGTACTCTTCTCTTTAAACAAACACATACAATAAACGAATAAGTAGACTATTAGCTTTTCTGTTGAGAATGAGTTTGAGGACCCACTTATTTTCTTGTCTGGTCATAATGCAAAACTAGAACAGGTTTCCATTCAGAAATGAAGAGTTCAGATCCAGCGTGGAGTCCATGAAAAATTCTCTTCAATAGGCAAAAGTCCATGATTCCACTTGACATGTCATAATAAAAGTTTTAAGTAGGCTAGCTTTCTTTGTCTCTGCTTCCTCTCTTTTTTATGAGTTAATCACAGACTTCTGAGACATTTCTCTTTATCTTGTACTTGATCCTAGAGAGGAAGGTTGAAGAAAATTTTGATATCAAAGTCACTGAAATACTTTCTTCAATAATTAATTCACTCTTCCAACACTCATTTCAATGAATACTGTCTTGGATAGTTACAGTGCAATTTTTATCTTCCTAAAAGGAGAAAAAATGGTAAGAGAAAAGCACATTTATCAGAGAAAACAATTTTCAAAGCCATCATCATTTACTGAATACTTCTTAACCAAAATAGTCAAGAGATGGAGAGTTGTTTTTACTACTTTGTAATTTAAAAACAAGGTTCGTAACAATCAAGTGACTTTTATTAGTCTTGGACTGAGGTGAGCACACTCAAGTACCTGTCAGGGCTAGAATCTCAACACCTGGGCTCTGAACAACCTCCCCTTGTGCTATCCATGATTCTATAAAAGAAGGAAAACCAGAGCACAAGCACTCAATAAAATGGAATATGCCTAGGAGTTTCCAACAGCTAAATTTAATATTCAGCAGCCAAAGGTAAGTTTTAGGGAAGAAAAATAAAGCTAGAATATAGTCTTTTCTTAAACTGGGTCATTTTCATTCAATCTGATGCTCTAGGAAAATTTTAAAATCAGATTTTAAAATTCTTCTCATAGTCCCAGATTTTGTTTTGAATCTCTCGTTCTTACCAGAAAGCATATCCTGGCTTCTTTGTCTGGATTAAATTTGCTAAGAAATTATGATTCTAAGCAATCATAATTATGCAAAGGATTTCAGGGTTAAAGGGAAAAATGGACCAGAACTAGATTATGATTCTTTTTCATAATATGTCTTCTGTCTCTGGTCATGAGGAAGGAAAAAAAAAAAAACACTACCTTCAGTCTAAATGACAAAATGCCAGGTTTCTGAAGCTAAGATTCTTTTTAGTTTACATTTTCCTGCTGAAAGTTTATAGTATGCCTTTATATACATTTAAAATTTTCATCTCAATTTAGAAGCAAGTGATTTAGCATATCTGCCTTATTGAGGGTTTATATTTTAATTAAGATTTTCTCATCTGGCTCTCTCTTGGCTGCTTTTGAAATTGCATTCACTGATTGAGAATAATAAAATGCTGCCTGAGTCAACCTCACTGCCTGACTCAGGGCCCAGAGAAAGCAAAATGCTCTCAGACGCCATAGAGAAGGCCAGTCTGTCCAGCTCTGCTCTCTTTGTATCTCTGGTTCTATGGTGGTTCAATGAATGGTGGAAATAAAATAAATAAATAAATTTTTTAAAAAACCTGTAAGATTCAGTGATGACAATTCTATCTTTAAGTAATATGAAGACAGATAAGACCTAAAATATAGTCTTATTAAAAGAAAAACAAGGCCACTTTAGAAGAAAGCACACAATTAAACAAAATATTCTCTAAAACCATGCACAGTTTTAAATGTAAATGTTGACACTTATAGATATTTATCTATTCCATAAGTACTCTCCATCTGAAATGTGTTTTCTGAGTAGCTTACCTTGAATTGGCATTAAGCTCCTGTTCACTGGTTATTAAGCAATGTTGCATCTGGGAAGCCTAGACTTCTTTCAAGTTTGTACTTGTTTATTTTTCAAGTCCAACATTGCCATCTACAGGATAGGATGTGACAAAATTCCACTACTCTAAAGACGTGTTTATGATCAAAAGTAGAAATCACTGAGGTTGAAAATAATGTGTTCAAAAATCAGTCCTATTTGATTATCCTGCCAGGCACTGTATTTTACAAATTATCTCATGATCTCTAGGTTAACCAAAGAAAAGAAGAAAAGAATGCATTAAGTCAGCTGCCTCATACCATAGTTTCTTTGATTTTGGAAACTCTACTAGCCGTTTACTTAGAGATTCAACCATGATAAATGTTAAGGGACTGGAAGAAAAGCTCACATCAGAAGGACGTGTCCAGGTTTTTAGTTGCTTACACTTGATACCAATTCTCTTGAAGACTGCTGAATGCAGCTTACCTCAACTTCCTCTTGGAGTTCAAGTAACAAATAGAGAAAACAGTCTTTCTTCTATTACAAGGAAGCCACTGACATCTGAGGTTACTTAGTCTAATAATCTAATCAGGCTTCCCAACATTCAGATGACATAAGAAAGGGGAGACTCTGCCTGTCTTACAAATGAAGAAACAAAGGCAGTTAGGTGCTGACCTTGAAAGGTTAGCTCATTCTCAGGCTGTCTCATTTTAGTGAAAATGAGAGAAGGAAAAGGAGAGACAATGTAACTCATTTTCTCCATTTTGACACACAGACTAAAATATGAGCTAGGAAAAAATATAGGATATATACAAATGGTATTAAGAAGCTATTTCTGACTGCTCGGTGTGACCTCAGTTCAGTTGAAATTTGAATTACAATATTTATTAGAAAAAGCTTCAATGTTTCAGGAAAAGCTATTACAATTTCCTAGTACATTTCTAATCGCCTTTCCTGGAGATATTTAATATTAGGATGTATAATTAACTTGCTCTAATTCCTTAATTGTGGCTCGTCTAGAGAGTCAGGATGGACGTGATGGCAGAGGTGTGACCCTGCTGTTCTGTGGTTTTTTTTAAATCAACTCCCAGAGTAAAGAATGGGAATTATGTAAATTAAAGCCATTTCAATAATGTAGGAGTGTATAAAATCAAGTTTCCTTTGTTACCACGATGCTAACTGGGAAGTACTCTATGAAGAAAGGGTGACTCGGTACCAAGGAAAAGGCCTCATTAAAATGAGAAAATAGTTAGAAAAAAAATTCAGTCTTGAGGTTTCATTTCCAGTGTTTACTTCATAGCTTTTCATCATGTACCCAGCATATCCTCTGGGTACGTGAATTAAATTTAAATCAAACGAATGAAGGGGAAAAAAATGTAACCACAAAAAAAAATCTGATTTTATCTATAGCCCATTTAAATGGAATCATCAAATCTGGAACAAAATGTTTATATGAACTAAATGGTGACTTTGATCCAAGGGCAACTAATGAAATAAGGAGCCAATCTGTGCCTGAAGTCAGTGTACTTATTTCCATTGAAAAGCAATCAATAAGATATTGTCCATCACAAGTAATATGCAGCCAAGGCAACCTTTTTATGGAAACTGCCTTTCTAGAGTTCTCCAAAGACTTTAACATTGTAAATCCTGCAGGCAGCTCTTATTTTTCATTATTCTTAACTTGACTCTGAAGTATTCCATGATGTTTACCTCATTGATGAAGCATTGCCTCCAACTGGTTTTCAGAATGAACCACACTCTTGGTTTTATCCTTCAAGACCTTGGCCACCTGTCTCTGCCTCTTTTTTCCCTATCCTTCTCCTATTCTCTAAATTCCAATGTGCCCTTGGGGATCAGTCTTTGAGTTCCTTTCCTTTCTTATTTACACTGCATAATAGATAATTTCACCCATTCCATGCTTCCAACATCACTTTTGTGCTGTTGACTCCCAAATGTCTATGTTCAGTGCAGAATTCTGCCACAACTTTAAACTCCAGCGTCCAACTGCCCATTCAGTGTCTCCATCTTGGTATGTTAATGGTGCATCTCTTCATATGTTTGAAATAGAATTTGTTTTTCATTCCCCCACTCCCTTATTCTTATTGCTCTTTTTTGGGTTTCCCATTCCAGAAAACAATATCCTTCAGGTGATAAGATCTATTTACCAAGGTACTTTGTAATCAATTAAGTAACAGAGTGATGTGATGGACTAGGACTCTATGGTTAAGAAAATGGCCCCATTTTAGTAGGAAATGTATTTAGAATTTCCTACTAAACATTAGGTCTCATGAAAGTACATGATGAAAGAGACTCCACTCTACATTTTAGCTCACTCAACAGCCCTTCCTACACTGAGACAATAATTTTAGAGTTCATTTTTGGGGAGTCTTCATGCCACAAAACCCTTTTATTCTATCCTCCTGATTACTAGCTCAGTAAGGAAGGTTCTGCTGTATCAATAACAAAGCCCAATATTGTGGGAGATTGGTTTCATCCCCACTATTGACTCTACCAAGAAATGAAGGCAGCAACACATTGCTGAAAGTTAGGTTTAGAAACTCAGTGAGGCTTAGGGAAGTGGGTCGTCATCCCCGTCAGTGAGGAGTATGTATGAGTGGTCACTTCTGATCTTTAAGACTTCAAATGAGACCAAAAATATCTCTTCCTTATTAGTTTACAAAACATAAAAACTAAAAATCAATGCAAATGTCATTCTTTCCATCTTAACATTTTGATCTATATAACTGTTCAAAAACATGTCTTATAATAATGGTAAGGCCACAAAATTGTCCCATGGAAAAAGGATTCTTTGAGGTCAAATAACTGAGAACAACTGTGAACTCTTGGAGCAACACAGAACACAGAAGTGTGTTAAAATTTCACAGACTTCCTTAAGCAAAGATGCCCAGTTAATTCTATTTAGCCTAAGCTTATTTAACCATAGGTATTTATTTATGGCTCTTTAGGACACTAATACTCTTTAAAATTTCTGTTTTTTGGAATACACCATGGGAAATCACAAACTATGTTCAATGCAGAATTATATGGTAAATTGATGGATATTACAGATTCTTCCCAGATTAGATTGGCAATTACTTTCAAAAATCTACTAAACAAAAATCACTGTTTTATATCCAGATATTTGAAAATGTGGAGATATAATCTGAATCTCCCTCAGTCCTACAAATTTTCAAAAAAAATGTAATCACTTGTAGTATATTTTGGGAGTACACTTCATAAACGTTTCTTTTTTTGTGAGCACTGAAAGAATTTTATCTATTAAATAAAGCATTCAACAGACAGAGAATTAGTTATGGCTTCCAAATATATCATCAAAATGCAATTATAATATTAATAGAAAGTCTATTTTAAAAGTTATTAGATTTGAGATATATTCAGAGAGAAGGAAATTAGAGAAATCAATATTTATGGAAAAATAGAGACGTCATTGGCTGATAATTCTACTGAAATAATCAGATCAAATATCTGACCTTTGAGCTAAGAAAAACAATGTGCTGCATTTAATTTTAAAAATATGGAGTAGAAATCTGTAGCAATAAATGGTCATTTCATAAAGCCAAAAAGCATTCTTAGTAAGATCATATCTACCTATATCTTAAGCTGTACACATTTTTTCATCGACAAATATATCTCAAAAGACAAATATGAGATAAATATATAGCAACAAGAAATGGTTCTCACAACATAGTTCATAAATGCATAAACTAAAACTTATAAACCTTGTAACCAACTTAAATACTCAGAGACCTGTTTCAATAAATCTTGTTGTAGACAAAAATCAAATAATATAAAGTTATGTCACTCACGATTCAATATAGGAAGTGAAAAGCTCTCTAGGTATCTCAATCCCCCAAAAAAGATATAACATGGATGTTATGGGCCTACAAAATTGTTGGAAAGAGCAGACGAGCCAAGGAGCCACCACTGTACCAAGCTTTGAGATTATACCACCTTGGCTGGAAACCAAGGAGGGGAAAACTGATGGAGTTTCTAGTACTTATAAAGCCACAAGCTGGTAATGTACCACTGGGTGTGGAGCTGAGCTACAGTAAACACATCCATCTGACTTGCTGGAGCCACCACAGCAGCAAGAAGATAGTCTCTGCCTTTCCTAAATCTCATATGAACGTATTTTATTGGTGGACTCTAAATCACATCCAGAGCCCTAATAGCAAGGGACTCTGGGTTATTCAGCATTTCACTTGCCAATCCCAGGAATTTAGGAGAAAACACAGGAGACTATGGGAGTATATGCTGAGGTCAATACATAATTTCCAAAGCTGAAGTTCTTCAAGGTCATTTTCAATAAATAAGTTCAGAAATCTCATCAATGACAATTTTTCTTTAAAACAATCCATATTGACTTACTAAAAACATGTCTCAAAAGCAAATATAATTGTATAGCCATTTATAATACTTTTTTTTTAGGGAAAACCCGAAAATACACTGTTTTTGACATTCTCAATAAACACCATATACTGATTTTGATTCCAATACAAATAGTAATTGTGTTAGTTAGCTTTCCATCACTGTGATCAAAATACCTGACATGACAACTTAAAGGAGGGAAAGTTTATCTTGACTCATGGTTTGGGAAGTTTGGATGTGGTTGGCTCTGAACCTAAGATGAGGTAGAAAATTATGGCACAGGGGCAGGGAGAGGAAAGCTGCTCAGCTTATGGCAGCTGTGAAGCAGAGAGAGAGGGAGATTAGGGACAAGATAAAGTCCCCAAGGATATGTCCCAGTGACCTTCTTCCTCCAATTAGGTACCACTTCCCAATAATCCACTCAAATTTTTAATCCACCAAATTGAGCACTCCACTGATGAGGTTAAAGCCCTCCTGATCCAACCACTTCCCCAAATTCCCACCATCAAATACAGCTGCAGTGGAGACCAAGCCTTCAACACATGAGCTTTGGGGGATGATTCCAGATCCAAACGGTAACAGTAGTCATAGCAAAAAGGTTGAAGAAAAAAATAAATCTTTGTGTTCAATTTTTCCCTTCCAAATTTCTGTTTTAAGAAAAGAGGAGAGTGGAGCCTACTGTTTTACCAGTTTTTGGAACAAAACAAAACACTGTAACTTGACTCATTCATTTATTTGTTCTTTCAACAAATAATTATTGTTAGCTTACCAATGAGGCTTCTTCAAAATGTTTGACAGTTGGGCTTCCACTAAACTGACTCCCCTTTTTACTAGAAGATAGCCAGCTCTTTGTATTTCATGGACATAATCTGTCAGTGAGGTGAAACAGTGCAACAGTTATTCCATATAGTTCATGTATACATTAATTTACATAGTTTTAGAGGTTTAGTCTCTACTTGTACATTATTCAAAGTAAAATAATTATTTTAAAATTCTACAAGTGATGTAATAAATAGAAATTTACAAGGGAAGAAAACCTTGGAACTCAGAAATATTGGTAAAAGAAGGATATAGCAAGAAATCATCTAAATGAGCACAATAGTGAAGACCTGTCATCCCGATGACACAGGAGGCCAAGGTAGGAGGATTGCAAGTTCAAGGGCAGTCTCAGCAACTTAGCAAAACCCTAAGTAAGTAAGTGATATGCTGTCTAAAAATAAAAAGGTCAGAGAATGTGACTTACTGGCAGAGCACCCCAGGTTCAATCCCCATACTGTAATAATAATAATAATAATAATAATAATAATAATAATTAATAAAATTTTAAAAAGAAAAAGAAAATAGATCACTTAAAAGTTCTTAAAATTTTAAAAGTTGGTGGTAATATGCATTTTACTCTAGGAGCTCCTGAAAGATCTGTGTGTTTTTATTCTTCATAAAGTGATATGCATCGTTCCTTATGAAGAAGGGAATGGGAGAAGAGAAGAGAAAGGGATAAGGCAATTTATTCATAGATAAAGTGACCATGGAATGAATCAGCCCATAACAGTTCAGTTTATACATGTAGTTCTTTTATTTTACAAAATTTTCTGGTTTGAGAGATAAATTATATGGCCATTCTAATTGCTGAGAGGAGTAAAGAACTGAGATTATAAATAACATTAAATTAATGGCATATTTAATGGAACATGAAGGGAGTGAAAAAATTAAAGAGGAGAAGAATCTCGGAAAGTGGGTTGGTTGCCAGAAGAAAGCACTAAATGCCTACAGAATGGAATGATATAATGCAAGAGGCAGAGGTCAATTTACGGTCCTTCAGCAAATAATGTTGGATTTTAGATCCCCTCATTTTGGTTATTTACCAAATACATTGAGATATGAATATCCCTTGTTTATCATAAATCATTAGTCTAAAAGGATATCAGTAAGACACACAACTTCTTACAAATAAACCTAGACCCGATTTTATAAGATGAAGACTATCTGCAGAAAGTCATTAGTATTTACAGAGTTAGCATTCTCAAAATCACTTCTCTTTCTGGTTTGCTGATACCAGATCTCCCTGCCTTCCTTCCTACCAAGATCCTGACCTCTCCATCCTCATGACTCCTGCTCAGACAGCTGTCAACCTGAGATATACAGAAGATGTTTACAATGTTGAGTAAATTTGAATGGAAATTAATAGCATATCGTGTTAGTGAATTATTATCAATTTTCTTAAATGTGATAAGATCTTTCAGTTATATAAAATAATGTTTTAATTTAGGAGGTACCTGATAAATGAGTTAGGGATAAAATTTCATAATACCTGAAACTTTGAAATAGTTTGGAGAAATATGTGTAAATAAAATCACTATCAATATATCACTATCAAAATCAATAATCATCAAAAAATCACTATCAATAATCACTATCAAAATTACTATAAATATAGACAGAGGTAGGTAGATGAAAAGCAAGGCAAAAATTTTAATTGTTGAGTCCAAATTCTAGGTATAGGACTGTTCCCTGTACCACATAACTATGCTCAAAATTTTGTTATGCTTAAATGTTTTATAATTAAAAGAAAGAAAATTAAAACAATGGGGCTTAGAACTTCCAAATATAACCCAATTTTTTAAAAAATGTTTTTATTTTCTTTCATTTCACAGTTTTCTGTCATGCCCTTTTTAGGTGATTTTATCCAAAAATCAATCTTAATTACCATCTAAGCATAGTTAATTTCCCAGACTTACTTCTGGCTTAGAGCTTACCTCCAAACTCTAGTACAGTTAAGATGATCAGTTAACTAGTCACCATTTTACTATAATGTTGGTTTTTTTGTGACACAAATTTCACAGGTCTAAAAGTGAAGTTTTAATCTCTACACACACACACACACACACACACACACACACACACACACACACACCCCAAATCTATTCCCCTTTCCAGTGTTCTTCAACTGAGTATCTGACACTTCTTTAAATAGCCAAGAGCTTAAGTCAGAAATCTGGGTGGTGTTCTTGATTCTGATATCTCTCTCTTCTTCCATCCAATCCATTGATAAATTCTATCACCTTCACCTCCAACATATGTGACTATGAATATTTCTCCAGATTGTCATCACTGCCCTGTTCTAGCTACATAATTATCCTTGCCAGGACCAGGGATACCCTCTTAATCAGTATCTATAGTTCCTGGTTTTCTCCTTTACATTCTCTACAGAATTTCCAAGTTAATATTTTTTAAACATCAGTCAAGTTCTTTAAAAACTTGAACTTGAATTTAAAATAAAAAGGATTACCACCTCATTTAGAACAAAACCCACACTTTCTTACCAGTACCTTCTAGATCTGACTTGGTTTAACCCCTGGCCACCTCTTCTACTCCATCCAAACATCTCTCCTCTCTGACTCCTTGTTCCCTTTGTATCCGATTCCTTTCTGTACTCATAAATGTTTAAGTCACTTTCTCCTCAGAATTTTTTTCCATGTTCTTTCATCTGTCTAGTGTGCATCTTGTTTATTTTAAAAATGTCCAAGCAGCATTTACAGTGTTCCTGGGCTCTATTTAAAGGAACTTTAGGATCATTGACTCATTGATCAATTTATCTTCCTATGAGGTAAATTCTATGATGATTCTTCTTTTATCAATGAAGAAAAATGAAGCATGATGAACTGGAATGAGTTGAACAACTTTCTATAGCTATTAACTGAATTGTATTCCCCTCAAAATTCATTTGGTTGAACCCTAATCTCTGGTGTGATGGTATATGGAGATGGGACCTTTGAAAGGTATATTAGTCAGAATTCTCCAGAAAAATAGAACCAATAGGAGAGAGATAATAGATAGATAGATAGATAGATAGATAGATAGATAGATAGATAGATAGATAGACAGATAGATTGATAGATGTTATAAAATTTGGCTCACATCATTATGGAGTTAAAGAAGGTATATTGTCTGCAGTCACAGCTTGGAGACCCAGGAAAAGATGGTAGTATAGCTGGTGATATAGAATCTGATGGCCTAATAACCAGGAGTACTAAAGATAAGAGAAGATCGATAATATTCCAGGTCTAACCTACAGAGACAAAGGGGCTGCTTTTTGTTCTATTCAAGCTTTCATGAAGTGGGTCATCTGTTTTATTCAAATGCTAATCTCTTCCTGTATCATCCTTACAGACACCCCTGAAATAACATTTAATCAGATATCAGAGCATCCTGTGCCCAGCTTTGGGCATAGGATGCTCTGATATCTGATCACAGAAGGTCATTGGATTACAAGATGCTATTTGTGACTTGATAAGAAGAAAAAGAAGTGATTTGCTTCTTGGTCAAGGTAGGACATGGCAAGAAGGCAATCATCTGCAAGTCAGAAGAAGGACCTCCCCAGTAGGCTACCACCTTGATCTTGGAATGCCCATTCTCCAGAACTATGAGAAGGACATGTCTATTGTTGAAGGTATAGCATTTGATTACTACAGCAACCCTAGCCAATTTCTGCAGATCATAATTGGTTGGATTAGGTTCTGAACCCAACGTGTGGCTTCTAAGTTTATACTTTAAGCAATAGAACCATACCACCATAAGTACTGTTATGGTTTAGATGTGAGGTGTCACCCAAAAGCTCACGTGTGAGACAATGCAAGAAGGTTCAGAGGAGAAATGATTGGGTATAGCTGTCACCTAATCAGTGAATTAATCTCTGATGGGACTAACTGAATGGTGATTAGAGGCAGGTGGGGCTGGCTAAGGGATATATATTTTGTATCTGGGGAGTGGAGTCTTTCTCTCTCTCTCTGCTTCCTGAACATCATGTAAGCTGCTCCCTTCTGCCACACGCTTTCAATAACTATATTCTGCCTCACCTTGAGCCCCGAGGAACAGAGCCAGTCTTCAATGGACTAAGACCTTTGAAACTATGAGCTATCAAATAAATTATTGCTCCTCTACAGTTGTTATGGTCAGGTCCTTTAGTCACAGCAGTGAAACAGTTGAGTAAAACAAGATAAAAAAAAAAAGGCCTAATAACTTTTTCCACCTATTTCAAAATTCATGGCTAACATCTCTATTACAAAAAAAAAGATTAATACAAAAAAAACAAATTTATTTAATCCATTTTTTATGTGACATAAGAACCATTAGAAATGAAAACCCAAACACCCAGGGAAAACTGCATTTTATGCGGAGGTCTGAAGAATGAACAGCTGTGTAGAAATGTTAATTGGACAAAATGCCAAGTTCCCATGATAATAAACTGAGAGAGGAACCCAACAAGATCTGTCTGCTCAAATTCTTCTCAGCCTCCGTGAGGCATTCCTTCCTCTGGGTGTAGGTCAGGTTACCTGTCACAGAAAGGTCTTCAGGGAAGATGAGAGAAGTCAGAGGGTGACATTGCTAAATTTTATGACTTGCTTTACGGGAAGGAGTTCTAGTTCCTCTGACCTTCCCAGAAAAGAGAAATCTAGTTTGTATGACCTGCTGCAGGGGGTGGGGTAGGGAGAAGGAGAAAGTAGGTCAGGAGAAGACAAAAGAGACCTTCTGTCCGCCGCCCTTTCATTCCCCTTCAGTTCAAAGTACTCAGCAAGCCAAGCCACCCGACTTTGGGGTAGCATGTCCCGAACCCCAGCACCACCTCAGATTCTATTCTTCTCCAAGCGATTTATATCTTTTTTCTATTTGTTCTTTTTAGTTATATATGAATGTATTTATATATGATATGTCATTTGATATATCATATATACATGGAGTATAACTTCCCTATCTCAGTTGTACATGATGTGGAGTTACACTGGTCGTGTATTCATGTGTGAACACAGGAGAGTTATGTCCGAATCATTCTACTGTCTTTCTCATTTCCATTCCCCCTCCATTCCCCCCACTCCCCCTGTCCAATCCGATGAACCTCCACTCCCCGTCCCCCATTGTGATTCAGCACCCACCTATCAAAGAGAACATTCAGCCTTTGGTTTAGGGGGGATTCAGGCCATTTTATCTTACCCTAAACATTACTTCTTTACACAAGATGACCTCAGAGTTCCCATCCTACCTTATCACAAGATTTCCATATTTTTTTTTCACTACACTTTTCTCAAAGTATATGTGTATACTTTTATTGTTCTTGTTGTGTACCATTTTGCTTGCCTGCTGCGTAACAGGCAACCCTAGGTAATGGGTATACAATAGAGGGTAATACATACCTTTTCCTTTCTCACTAAGAGTTTATAGCCCTAGAGCAATCTTCTCTTTTGCAATTTAATTCTAATATAAGCTCCAGTAGGAAATGAATACAAGATGAAGAGTTAAGACCAGACAGAGTTAGGATAAAGCAGGAGATAAACATGAAGATAAGGCAAGCATCTAGAATTCTTGGTCGAGTTCGGGTCATGGTAATCTGAAAAGACAGGAGTAGGAGAGCCATGGAACACTGCTAATAAAGTATATTTGACAAGAACTCCTCCCTCCCTTAAAAAGGGGCTCTCATTCCTGCAGGATCTCTACAAGTCAGGCAGGCCCTGAGGCCGACCTCAAATAGGAACAGCATGATCTGACTGCTAAAAAAGATGGATGCCCCCAGAAGCAGAAAGAACCATGGTGGAAATTGAAATCTTGCCTTCATCTTTCAAAGGCATGACAGCAGAGTTCCGCAATACATAGAGCCACCAGTTACTGCCCTGATTTAAGCATCCCAGACAGATGGAATTCCTCTCTGGATGTTTGCTAACGCACTGACTAGTAATCAAACATACCCAATTCATGATGGGGGTCTGTCATCTCTAAAAGGGCAAGAACTCAATTAAGCGCAGCTCTAACATACAGTCCCAAGATTGGCACCTCACTTCCCTGCATTGTAAGCCTCTTAGTAGATGAAAAGATGAGAAAGCACTTAGCTTTCAACTTGAGCAAGTGGCTTACTAAGACCCAGGACCTCAAACCCTGGTGAATATCTCCTATGTAGTCAAGCACTAAAGATGCAGAAATAAACAAAATAAGATGTGATTCTGCTCTAATAAATCTTAAATCCTAATGAGACATTTAGAAAGCATGTAAAATAAAATTGACTCATTAATTAATTAATAACTCATTATTTTCTACAGCTGGGGTGTAGCTCAGTGGTGTAGTGCTTGCCTAGCATGCATGGGACCCATTTGGATGTCAAGCACACACACAAAAAGAATCTAATAATGATAAGTTGCATGAAGAAAATAAAACCCTGTTATATGGTAGAGTGACTAAGTGTCAACAATGTGTTATGGAGACTGCTGATATTCCAAAAGAATCCACCTTTCTTTCTGCAGGAGCAGAGTTGTATTAGGCACATGTCCGAACAGCTAAGTTATATTTTCCAGTCTCTCTTGCATAAATAGTGGCCAAACGACTATATCCTCACAGATGAAATAGGAAAGAAAATGATGTGCACCACTTTTGATTCTGGGGCTTAATATAGTGAGCATGCAATAAGATAAAAATAAAGTAAAATAAGAGATACTGAGCGTTTCTCCTCTACTCTCTCCATTCCTTCCCCATTGCATAGAAACGATGTAGTATCAATTCAGTGTTAATTATTCAGATGATGACAATACTCTGGGGCAAAACAACCATAAAATAAGAGGGTCCTGAAACTACAAATGATTTCATGAAGAAGAATTTTCCAAAAAGCTGGACTAATTTCACTAATACTATCATGTGAAAAAAAAAATATCCTTTTTAAAGTACAGCCTTCTCCCAAGTAGGCAATGGGAGGTTGAGGCAGAAGTGTTAAGTAGGATGGGATTTAGGAGATGAGGTCTGAATGATGACATGGGGTTAGCTACGTGACTATGTAGGAGTGGAGCACAAAAATATTATAAGCATGTCAGAGAAATCCTGGCAAATTCCTATCCAGGACCTTGGTAAGACTCAGCTTCTACATTAAAACAGGCACTGGTAAGCGTTTAC
Source organism: Ictidomys tridecemlineatus (assembly GCF_052094955.1). Lineage (NCBI taxonomy): Eukaryota > Metazoa > Chordata > Mammalia > Rodentia > Sciuridae > Ictidomys > Ictidomys tridecemlineatus. Next base: position 121,028,496 of record NC_135479.1, read on the forward strand.
AGAGGTCTGCAACCTTGGTAGTGAAGATCTGAGAATGAGTGAAAATGAAGAGAACAAATCAAGGCCAAGCGCAGGATGTTGGTCTAAGACAAGAACCAAAATCTGGTGGTGATACAGTTTCCTAAGGGAAGCATCCAGCTCCCACAAGTCAAAGGGTCAAAAGAAAACGCAAAGCAGATATCTGGACAAACATAAGTAACAGGACACATGGCAGGCTGCTGATCAGACATTGAGTGATAATGTCAGCAGAAATTATGCAGAAAGTTTTAGAAATTTAGTCATTGAGCATAATTTTTTTTCCATTTTCTTTTTAATCAAGTCACTGTATCTGTGTGTATGTGACAGTGTCTGCCAGAATGATATACCTGGACCTTCTGTGCCACCGAATAATTGTTATTTCTGTATTTTTGCTTGTACACTGTTGAGAATTGTTTCTTTGTTTTGCCATGCCAGTGACGTCTATTGACCTACACAAAGTAGTCTGTATGCACCCAAGATTTCAAGCAGATACACAAACTCACATGCCGAAGTAGCATTTTACAACCAAGAGAAAATATTGGCTTCTGATGATTTTTTTTTTAAACTACCTTAAGATACACTGGAGAATAATTTCCTGAAAGATCCTAAAACTGTTAAGAATGGTGAGTGGAGGTAGGAATGCAATGAATTATGAGAAACACGAAGAGCCAAGAACTCCAGGGGAGTAGATAATGCAGAATAAATAGACAGGAAGCCGTATCAGGGACAGCAGAAGTTGCAAAAGTTTGTACTGAAGTCTAACGTTACATTTCTCATTAGAGACTCAGTCTAGGGTGATTAATACAGAGCCCTCAGGCAGAAAGCAGCAGAATATCTAGGCAGGAATGTAGAACAAGAGACCTTGCCAAAGAAGCCCATTTCTTCTTAGTCTATCTTCAATGAAATTGGAAGAGAAATATTCAATGACAGCCCCATTTTCTAAAAGCCAATGGTCTTAATGTTCCCCATTCTGTCAAGTAAGACTCCTAAGCATTCTTGTTCAGTTGCTTCTTCTCATCTATCAAAATGAAGGAAAGAAAAAAAATTTCCCCTAGGGAGTCCGAGTTTGACAAGTGCTGAGAGATCTAATTTGAGGCAGTGCTGCGGTGGGTGTTGATCTGTCTTCAGTGAGTCTCCAGGTCTAGGGAGCTTAATGGTCTGATCCTTCCCTTCAGCCCACCAGGAGGATGCAGAGGAGGAAGCAGGTTGGGCTGCTCTGCTCTCTCCATGGAGTAAAAGATGAAAAGTGTCTTCAGAGCTGGGGACAAGCACCATTCCTGGCTACTGAGTTAGCAGTCATCTCGCTCCTCTAATGAAAACCCTTGGAAGCCTCCCTTCCCCCTCAGGACTTAGCAGTTTACAAACCCTCCATTCCTACCTTTCTCTCCTGGTTACATCTTTCACGTTCTTACTTGTGTTGAATTCTGGTCCCACAGATTCTCAAAACACAGAGTTGTGTCTCTTTTGCTTGTATCCTGTGCGCCCTTCTCTTGTCCCAGTGAATTTTCCGACTTTTCCGGGTCTTCACTTTTCAGCCTAAACCCCACTTGCTCTGGGAAGCAGGCCTTGGCACAGCCCAATCTGAGGGGTGCCCCTGCATGCATCCAGGCAAGCCATTACCCTATATGACTCCCCGGCCTCCTCTCAGCCTCCATGGAGGCAGTTTGTCACTCTGCCATTGCACGATCAGCCTCCAGCTCCACGTGTGCTGTATCTCAGGCAGCCAATAGATGTCTATTCAGAAAATATGTTGAGTTTGGGGAGAAAAGGTCAATAAAGGTTTTTTTTTTCTAATGAGGAAGAAATAAACTAAATAATTTCAAATCAAATTTCTAAATTTCTTGATTTGTCCAGATAGTGTGACCCCTAAGTGGTTTCTCTTTCTTTCTTTCTTAGTTTGACAAAGCAACCCTTTAGTCCCTGAAAAACAAAAGTTAGAATTCGTTGCTTTTGTACCTTTGGTGAAAAAAGTCATTTGATGCAGCTGAAGGAGCAAATATTAAGACAAAAATTGTGTGCGAGATTGTTTCTGGAAAAATCATGAGAACTTTACAAAATATCTCTATATAATTCTGTCAAAGAAGAAGAAATACCAGGAATTTTGGGAAGGTCTTTTGATTCATAAAGTGTCAACTCTGTTTTTAATTTAATACCAGTGATTTGGCTGACAAAAAAAACTGCAAGATTAAGATGAACTATGTCCAGCTTATTTCCTTTCAAGTAAACTTTGCTCAATTCACCTATAAATAAAAATTTTATTCCATCCTTGGAAAAGCTGATAAAACGTCCTCCAGACAAGGAGCCACTAGGATTCCATCTCACATGCTTCCTCAGAAAATTTCTGCAGCATATTCAGATTCTTTCCCATATAGTAGAATGATTCACTTTTTAAAAGAAAGAAACAGGCAAAAATGAGAAAGCTGCTTATAAGTCTCAGCATCCTGGAGATATGCTGTTTTAGAGTCTCCTCCCTACGTTACACAGTAGGCTGGTTGTCACAGTTCTCCTACTTCCATTCAATAAGTCTGAGGCGCCTTCCCTGCACACTGAGGATCCCGACAACAAGGTATCTTCTTCTCCTCAAAATATTAAAAGAGAGCATCACACACTTTTTTAGAAACAATCACAGTAAATGGTGAGTGCCAGAAGAATATGTGGCTTTAACATTATCTGCATATGCAGAATTTGGCTTTGCAATATTTTGCCAACATTAATATATAAATATTTAGGGAGAGACACAGAGATCCAAGTGTCCTGACAACAAGGAAGTCATCTTGTACTGCTTTTAAATCATTGTTCTAATTTTACCATGATGCAGTAATAAACACATTATGCATTGTGACTCAATACAAAACAATACACACACATTACCAACTACATCAATGGATGCTGGTGTTTTCTATTTTGTAATATGCTATTCTAGTCCCTTTCATTAAAAAGAAAATGTTTATGACTCACTAAAAGAATCCCACCCCCTTGTTTGGAAAAAAAGCTGCTCCAAAACATCAAGTATTAACAAAACATGTGCAATTGTGATTAGTGAGCAATCACAGGGCTGAAAGTAATACCGCATAATGATTGGAATTAAGAGTCTAGAATAAGGCAGATCTGAACTTTGGATTCTACCAGTTATTAGTTATGTGACCTTGATGGAGTTATTCAATCTTTTTTAACCCTAAATGTCTTCATACCAAAAGTGGTGAAAAATAATTGTATGTATCTATTAAGAGAGTATAACAAATATGCATATTAGACTATTTAGTACAATTCAAAACATACACAAATTCTTATTAAATGCTAAAAAAATCTATTCAAAGAAATGAAAATAACACAAGACTAAAATTAAAAGCAATTTAATTTTAGAATGATCTGAAGGAAAGAGACTTCAAGTGGAGATAATGAAGATTTCACAAATTAAGTAAACACACACATTTTATTTCTATTTTATAATAGAATGGGTAACCAATATAGACCCTTCTATTCAGTAAAAGAGGAGAATATAATTCCATTCATTTATTGTAATTTAGATATGTTTCAAAATAAATAAATAAAGGAGGATGGGGAAATGGTATAGCTAATATTTTTGAGGTTTCATCAAGGCGTGTGTTCCTATGGATGAAGTCTCCCAAATGAATCAAGAATGGACACACAGGACAATATGCCTCCCAGTACTCTACCCAGAAAGCAGAACCAAGCCCCCAAAACTTTCAGGCTGCCTGCAGGACTAATTTTAATGGTGCAGGCACCACAGTGACATTGGATGAACTGGGCCCTTTTTCTGCTCTGCCATCTGTGACACTTTGGCTGTACAGATTTATCCAAAACCTGATCTTAAACTGCCCGATTGCAAAGCCCTTTAGCAAAGCAAACTCAAGAAGTTCAATCTCAAACTTTCCCAGATCGTTATCTTATTTAATCAATTCCTTCACCCAAAAGAGTTCTACTGACCCCAGAGTTAGCTGGTAGAGAGAGGATGTCTATAAGGGTGGCCAAAGCAATAAGACTTGACTTCTAGGTGTCATTTTTTTAAAAAATAGTCTTCAGGAAGTTATGGTAAATCAACTTAATAATCTTGCATTCTCAGAGCTCAGAGGAGGTAGCTCACATCTCCCAAATCCTAAGGCAGTTAAATGATAAGAGAAAAAACCCACTGTCTTAATATTTATAGCAACTTGATACTAGAGCTGGTTCCAGAATGAAATGTTGATGAGAATGATCCCAAAGAAGCGTGACTTACCCACAAGATTCTGATATGCAGGCATTGGCCTTATGGACCTGCCACCAATGTTGGAGAACAAATAAATGAACAAGAAGAATATAGTTCCACTGTCTCCACTGAATTAAACAGACAAATGGCAAGGATTCAAAATGAAGCTACATGATGCATAAGTAATCAGAGACAGAGACTACATGTCCATTCAGCTGGAAACAGATTCTGGCTCCTATTTAAAATATCAGCAGGAGTGTCAATCCACCGTGTCGCCAACATTTTTTTTTCAAAATGTTCAGGCAACCAGATAAATCACTCTGTGGCTTCCCTCTGCTACTTGTGGATTGACAGTATTTATAAACAGCTGGGTTAACATCTTCAGAATCCAAGAAAATGTTCTTATTGCACTGAAGAGTGTTTATAGTTCATACATCTAGAGGTGGACAAGCAGGTGCTTTTGCTTAGATGGCTGTGTTCCTAGACTCTAGGTCATGGTAAGATACAATAATTCCTTTTGTGTTGCCAATGGTAGCAAGTGGTGGTAACTCTAATCCTGCCATAATTCAAAGGATCTCTAATCAAGATTTAGCTTTGCATCTGGGTGTCCGTAATGGTAGAACAAAGAACATACATATTCAAAGGTCCTTTACGATCTGAGTCTGACTCCCTTCCCAGCAACTTACGTCCTCCCTCAGCATTCTATTCCATTCTTGCATTGAGTTACTGTGCTCTGGGTGGATCACGTTTGGCAGTGTCTCTGCACTTGTGCACCAGTTAATGAGGATTTTGCTAGAATGCCATACATTCTTCTCTTATTGTCCTGGAGATGGCTCGCTTATTTTCATCCCCTATCTCAAACATTACCTAGTATACCCAAACTCACCTTTCTCCCCAAGCAGAATTCACAGCCTTTTAGATACACATTCTAGACTACAGAGAGAAGAGCACATACCAGAAATTTGAACATCCATTGTACCTAGCAGTGTCTGGCATATGGTAGATTCCTATTAAAGAACAGTTAGAGGAATAATTTTAAGCAAATGCTTTTATCTCTTCTTACCAAAAAGAGGATAGAAAGACTGAGAAATTTGCAAGAAGGAAAACGAAGGCAGAGCATCATCCATTTGACTGAACACCAGTGGGAATGTCAGGAAAGATGAGGTTTCTTTTCCTTTATTTTGTTGCAATTAGATGATGTTTAAAAGTAGCTACCATCAGGCAACAAGAACACATTTTTTTGTCTAATGTAGGAGCAACTAATTATGACCCATGAATGAACTCTTTCTGCCCTCATCCTGGATTTGCATGTAAACTCACAATTTTCATCAGATTCTCACAAATGTGTAAAGCCCCCAAAAGATTACAGGACACTGTTTCTAACTCATAAAACATGCCAGGAATGCATGATATATTCCATTAGTTTGATGATATTAAAGAAAATCAAAGCAACGAGAAAATGTGTAAATAACTTTTATATACCACCTTACTCAATGTAAAGTTACATTCCTTATGAATTTCTATGCTTTTTTTTACTATAATAACAAAAATATAAATGATGTCAGTAAGCACCGGTTAAATGTTTGCTATGTGCCCAACATCACACCTGCTATTGGGTTTGCATGTGTTCTGAAAAGTCAATACGAACAATTACTTAAGAAAGAAAGATTCAAAATCCTTGCCAAATTTGGTGGTCCACATAATGAATGCTATAGGAGCTGGACATGGTCCCATGCTCCTACCCAGGTCAAAAAAGATTCCTCAGAATACTGGGAAGGGTGTATTCCACCCACAGGTGTCCTATAGCATAGTGATGCTTCAACAAATGGCAACAGGATACATGGATATTGAATTTAAATAAGAAAGCCTAAGTTTTAGGTCCAATGTTGCCTCTTTTTAGCCATGGACCATTCACATTCCTCAGTTTCCCCATCAGTCCCAGGAGTACAATATCTCCACATAGGCTCTGACACTGACACATTTTCAAGGCCCAAATAAGACAGAGTGGAGAAAAGCATTTTCTAAATCATAAACCACTATACCACCGAATGCAAAGACATTGTTAGACGTGGAGAAAAGCATTTTCCAAATTATAAACCACTATACCACTGAATGCAAAGTCATTGTTAGATGAGGTCAAATCAGGTGTATGCAATACTCTGTGGCAGAGAATACACAATTTTCCTCAGTCCGTTTTGTTTTGTTGTCTTGGCTCTCAGCAATTCAATCCAAGTTTCTTTGTGTTCACTTAATAACATTTCTTGTCAAATTCCTCATACATAAAATTTTATATACAACCAGCACAGGAACTGCAGGCTGGCTGCTTGGATTATTTGCAGGAAGGGGAAAGTGAAAGAACAGTCACTTCTTTCTAGCCAAAAGCAAGCAGGCTCTGGTTAAGGACTCTCCCAGAGGTGGAACATTTCAACATTCACATCATTTTTTTCCTTTCAAAGCCTCTCCCCTGAGTCCTCTGCAGCTTGTCCATGGTACACAATTCAGAATCACCCGTCCACTTAGGACACTGCAATCTGGAGGCAGTAGCAAATGTATTTCACATTTGAGAAGAGAAACATTAGCAAGCACAACATTTAATATGCTGCGTGTCGCAAGGAGCGGGGGCTTAGACTTTCCATTTCAGCTCCACTGGTTAGACTGCAATCTGAACAAGACTGTGCAGTGATGCAGTGCGTTTGGCCCTCGTCTGTGCCAAGCAGCAGTTTTATCATCAGCAAGGAAGCATTAAGTGAACCCCAGGGATAGCATATGTATTGTATTTAGAGGAAGGGGTGAAAATCCATCAGTGCCATGTATTTTAAAAGGTTTTCATGCTGTTTGCAGGAAGCTATAAGCTTAGATTCCTTTGTTCCAGTTAAAGAGAAAAGGGTCCTAGTAAAGAAAGATGGATTTAAAATAGTGGTTGCCCACAGAGTGAACTTAAGTGATAAAGGAAGACAGAGAGGATAATGGACATCACCCGGCATGTTAGAGAAGACACACATTATTTTGCATTTGCAGAAGAGCACACTTTGGGAATTCTGAGCCAGACACCCATTCAAATGAATCTTTTTATTGCCTTTGATTACACAACGTTTTAGACCCTCCTTGTCGGTTCCCCGTTGTGTCCTATTAGAGGAGAATTACAATCAGTCTTTATGCCAGGAAAGCCTAACATAAATGTGAGAGAAAGGACAAACAGAATGGGGTGGATGATAAGGAGAAGGAGATATATGAGTCAAGATTTCATTATTCAAGCTAGATTTGTACTCCTGTGCCGGGAATAAACAAGCATAAACAAAGATCACAGACTCTCCTCATATACAGACGACTGTAACTTCCTTCAGCCTACAGGCTAGTCATCTGGTCTACCCAGTATTTTCTGAATGTGTTCATCAATTCCCTGCACTGATCCTAACATCTGTAATATCTTTCTCCTCTGGTAGGACCTAGTGAAATCTTATACTTCCTTCAGGACCCAACTCAAATGTGATCTTCTCAAAGAGATTTCTCATTCTTGCTACTTGGAATCACTCTCTCAGCCAATTGCTTTTAACCATAGGTGAGCACTTAAAGCAATGTATGTGGCTTAGGACTTTTATGGGTGTTAGATTTCTCCCCGCCCCCAACTGCCATCACTAATTATGAGTCATGCATTCAAGGACCATGTCCTAGTCATCTCAAATCCCTGTAGTGCTTGGAACATGACTTGATCTTGTGAGCTTTCTCAATAACTTTTTAGAGGACTTGACAACCTAAAATCCATTCAAATATTATAAATATAAATGAGACTTATTCTAATTTGAATTTGTATATGTAGGGATATCCATAACCTTTCAGACTTGACAAAAGCTTTTGCTTACTTATATGTTTATAACTAAAGTCTATTTAGTGCACAATTTCTTCTAAGAAACTTGTGTATACTGATTTATTTAATCCTCATAACAATCCTATGTTATGAGGTCATATTGTTTTTCCTACTCTAAAAACAATGTAAACTGAAGCTCAGAGAGTTTAAGTAACTTGCCTAAGTTTTCCCCACTCATAAGCAGTAGAGTCAGGCTTTGAATCTTGGAATTCTGGCTTTAGAGTCTGAACCTTTAAACACCTCACAAAATGTAGACAACTAGGAGCCATGCTTCCTGAATACAAATACTGGAAAAAGTGTCATTTATTTGAAATTGTGTCTAATGTTGAAGCTGAGGACAGGATGTGGGAGTTAAAGACTAGAGATGGTAGATCCTACTCTTTGCAGACCAAGCTTAATAAATACAAGTGGATTCAGTTCCAATTTATCTCTAGCAATTTGTAAAATTGAGGTGCCAATTAATTGTGAGAATGATAAAGATTTGTTGACCTGGATATCAATATGTATTTGGGGGATGAAATTGAAACTCCAATTATACAAAAGAAGTACATAAATAATACATTCTCTTACACTCAAGAATTGGCTGAATAATGTTCAAGTTCTCCCTGGAATTCTTGGCATTTGATAAACATTAGTTTTTCCTGGAAAGATACTGAATTTTTCTCAAGAAGAATTTAACAGATCAACGCTAGATCAAAGATTTAGATTAAGATCTGTTTGCTATTATGAATTACTTTCCATTTTACCTCAAACAACATGGAACAGGTACATTATTCCTTCCTTGGGACCTGGTATCCGCAGGTTTCTTGAGTTGTCCCTTCTGTGGGCCTGCCTCTCTCCTACCATTGCTCTCCCCTTCCCAGGCTTTTTCCTCTTTAAATCCTCCTTGTTTTTCTAAGCTCATCTCAAGCACCTTCTCCATGACCATCACCAGGTTCCCAACTCACTCTCAGCAAGCATCATGTTCAATTAGTGCACCCCATTCATTTACAGTCTCTCATTTAAGATGAGCTTGTGGGAGCAATTATGGTTTCTTATTCAGTTCTCATTAATAGCAACTACTATAATATCTGCTGCAGAGTAGGCATCTCTTACTTCATCCAACACATATCTGTTCCATGTTTAGTGAGTCCTGGAACATGTGCTAGACATGCAAAGAATATGCATAACCCTTGCACCCTCAGAGTTTATCAACTAGTATGAAAAACACATATCGACCAAATAACATATTATTGAGACAATAATATATTAAAACAATACACACTATATTGAAATGATGTTAAAATAAAACTGGGATGATTATTAAGATGGAAGTACAAAAAATAAAAATAATAAAAAGATGGAAGTACTCAGGACAGATAATAGAAGACAATGAACTAGAATAAAGAGACATGCTTTAGGAAAAGAAGATTGAATTTCCCTAAAAAAGTGGCTGTTAAGCTAAACTTTGAAGGAACAGTGAGAATGAATGTTCCAGCAGAGGAATACTTTAGGCTCAGGCCCTTTTGCTGGAGGGAGGAAGACAAGTATTCTGAGAAGTTTCTTGCAAACAGAAGAGAGAGCAAGGAAGAAAACAGTAGAGCAGAGAACACAGAGATACCAGATCCAGGCCCCACAGGGGACCCTGTAGATCCAAAAAGAGTGTCCTTCATCTTAAGAAAACTGCAAACACATAATCAAATAATCAAATGTGTGCTTTAAGATGATTTCTCTGCTGCAGTATGCTCAGGGAAGGAACGAGGTACCAGGAGAAAGGGGTGTACTTGAATACACGGAGATTGATTAGGAAATTAAAACAAGATCCCATAGAAGGTGGCTTGGACTAGAGTGGCTACTTTGAAATAGAAAGCAGTAAACAGAGCTACAAGATTGTTAAAAGGTAAAAATCTCTGGGTATGGATGACATATTTGAATACATTTAGTAAATATTTGTGGAATACATATAAGGTTGAAATTGGAAGAGTAATTTGGGATGATTTTTTAAATCCTCACACATCTAAGAATGCAAAGACTGATAAGGAGCTAAGCTTGAAGGAAGGCAACCTTTCAGAGAAAGAGAAAAAATACAGAGACTCATAGAAATAGAGGGTGGGGCATAGAGACGGAGGTGAACTCTTCCTTTTGGCATTTGATGAAGGCCTCCTTAATCTAACACAATGTTTGCTCTGCCCATGGTGCTTGCCATCCATGGTTACATCCAGGGAGTATTACTGTGAAAGGCTGCCTAAAGCTTCTGACTTTCAACAGTGGAACTGTTCCGGACAGTCCCTGCCATTGCTCCAGCTGTTGTCTACAGAAGATTCCTAGTGCTCCCCCATTTCTTGGTGACAAGTTCAACACCACTCTCCCAGTCCCTCAGGGCATAGCTGTCATGGTCAAAACATTCTTTAAAAAAATAAAAATATTGATTTGTTTATTGGAAATCATCACCACCATTCATACACATTGTGCCTCCTATTATCATCACGATGTATATTAATTGATTTCGGAAATACAGAATAAGATAAAGAAGAAATAAAAAACATCAAAGCCTCCACACTAGAGGGGAAAAAAGAAAAAGCAACATTTTTACCTGGAAAAAGAGTGAACAGTCGTGGTTAAGATTTTAGGTTTGAGAGTTGGACAAGAATTTGGATCTGAACCCTAAACAGATTGGGAAACAGGGTAAAATAATCAGATTTTTCCTTCAAGATGATTTATTTGTTGCAGTATGTACAAAGAATGAACAGATGGGTATGGAGGTTGTATGCTTGGACATGGAAAGAGGAAGGGCAAATTCCAGCTCCATCTAAGTAGTTATTAATCTACGAAAATGTTAATTGTAAGGCTAAACCTTGACTTCCTTACAAGTACCAGTAAATGACAATAGAACCTACCCAAAAGGTTTTGAGGCTAGTGTGTATAAATCTTTTAACACAATAAAGACATAATATCCAAGACATAACAAGTTGAAAATAAATTTCTATACATTACCATTAACATTTAGTATGTTACTTTGAATTTTTGTAATAAAATTGGGATTTTTCAACATAATCACCATATTCCTATCTTATTAACAATTGCTTAAAAGCATGGTTTGCAATGTTTGCATATTTCATCCTATAGATATACCACACATTATATAATCATTTCCTTGGCTGTTGGACATTTAAATTCTTTTAAATTTATATTCATAATGATGTGATAATGAATATCATCAAATAAAAAAATTTTCTACATTTTTATTAAAATTGAAGTTTATTCTCAGAGGTACAATTGTAAGGACCAATGGTATAAAACTGAGTTTTTTATATATATTACCAAACTGCTATGCACAAAGGTGTTGTTGTGACATTTTCAGCCACAAAGTTCATGTTTACAGCAAAGTGAGGTATTTTATGTCTTACAATTTCAAGAAACAGCTCTTTGAAGAAATTTGCCTGGCCAATCATCTCAAAAAAAAATTAGGATTTTCAGACCACTTATGAAATGTCATAATTAACAATTCTAAGCAAAAATAGCAATGTTTGGAGGTATCACAATACCCAACTTCAAATCATACCATAGACCTCAAAAACTGCACAGACAGAAAAATGGAACAGGACAGAAGACAGAAACAAACCCATACTGAATCTTGACAAAGGCACCAAATACTTAAATTGGAGAAGACAGATTTTTTTTAACAAATGATGCAGGGCAAACTAGTTATCCATATGTAGAAAAATGAGAATAGATCCATCTCTCACCTTGCACAAAAGTACACTCAAAATGGATCAAAGACCCATCAACACTCCAAAATATGGCTCCAAAAGGTCAACACTCCAAAATATAGGTACAGAAAACAACTTCCTCAATAACACTCCTAAAACTCAGGAAATAATATCAAGAATTAATAAATGGGATGGAATAAAATTGAATAAATTGAATAAAACTGAAAAACTTCTGCACAGCAAAGGAAACAAGGGCAAGAAAGAAAGCCTATAGGATGGGAGAAAATCTTTGTTGATTAATCTTCCAACAGAGGATTAAGAACCAGAATATATAAAGAACTCAAAAAAATTAACACCAAAAAAATAAATAACCCAATAAATAAGAGGACAAATGAACTAAAAGACACTTTTTGAAATAAGAAATACAAATGGAGCCACCATATGACCCAGCTGCACCACATTCAGTATTTATTCTAAAGAATTAAAATCAGCATACTATAGCAACACATGCATACCCATGTTTATAGCAGCACAATTCAGAATTATCAAATTAGGCAATCAGTCTAGGTGCCCATCAGTGGATGAACAGATACACAAAATGGGGCTTATATACACATTGCAATTCCATTCAACCATAAAGGAGAACAAAATTGTATCATTCACAGGAAAATTAATGGAACTTGAAAGCATTATGTGAAGTGAAATAAGCCAAACTCAGAAAAATCAATGGCCATATATTTTCTCTCACATGGAAGCCACAGAGAGAAAAAAAAATGAATACAAAATATATGTTGGGGTGGGTGTCAAAAGAAAACAGAAGGAAACCCAGTAGAATAAAGGAGGGAGACCAGAGGGAGGGCAGAGGGGAGGGAAAGAGAACATAGTAGGGAAAGAAACTGACCAAATTCTACTGTGCCTGTACAAATATGTAACAACAAATTCCACTACTGTGTATAATTATAATGCACCAACTTAAAAAATTTTAAAAAAAGCCATGCTTAAAATATCTTATTACATTCCCATGGTAATCTTGTAGTTATCATTGGCCTTTTTCATGATAGTTGAATTAGGAAAGCAGGTGAAGTACCATACCACTCAACACCACATTGCTTTCTGCCTTCTGTCTTCTTTTTGCTGGGCCCTGATGACCTTGAAATATGTCCCCACACTTCTTAAGAATGACCTCCCAGTGTTCAGACTCTCCATGAGAAATATGACCACTAGTACAAATTTCACTTTGTCTCTCACCCTGGGGAAAACTTATACTCAGCCTGAACTTTCCTTTATCTAGAAAATTTAAAAGCTGCTCGGGGAGTTCAAAAGCAGTCTGTGTGCAAAAAGAATGAATAAGTAAGTAGACAAAGTGAGCAAGAGTAAGCTGGAAAGCAAGAAAATACCAGATTGTACTAGGCCTTGTAAATCATAGTACAGAGTCTGAATTTGACCATAGTTGAAAGAAAAAAAAAAAAAAAAAGGTGTTCACTTCAATATACCCATATCTAGAGAACAGTGGTGGTAGAGAATGGGATTCTTCAAGAAAATTCTCCCTAAGAATAACAAATTTTCCCTCATACTCACTCAACAGAGTGACTGTTGATCTTCAGAAGACAGAGGAACCTCACTCTTTGTACTGGTTTATCCTGTATCAATATCTTGCCAGTAGCAGTTTAAAACTAGTTTACCTATAAGTTCCCTAAAACCAAATATTCTCTACCCACTGCTTCAAGTGATGTCCCAAAGTAACCCAGCTTCCTGGGATTTTTTATTAACATCTGCAGTAATTTTTTAGCATGTTCCCTGCTAGTCAAACTCTTCTCCAAACACAGCCCGAGAAACAAACTATATCATTAGTCAGTCAACATTTCCAGAATGCCCACCGTGCACCAAGCGAGGAATGTGTCTCCCTGAGGTGGGTAAGTAAGACATATTATTCACAAATTGCTGGATCTCAGGGCCAGGTATGCAATGAAAGTAACAACAGAATTTGCTTGCCTTAGTTCACACCTATCTTGAGGAAAAAAAAGAGTGATTTGCCATAAAGGGTCTACTTTTCATTTAAAGGAACATGGAATGTGCCACAGAAAATATCTCATCACAAAATCAGGATTATTCAGCGTTTCTGATTATGTTAGTCCCCCCCTGAGGTGTGACAGGAATTCCATGTATTTTCCCTTGGGAAAACTTATTATGGCAGCCACTGGCTCTCATACTGACTCAAAGAGCATCTTTGCTGTTCTTTTTTATGGCTACAAAAACTTGTCATAACCTTCCTTCTTCAGCTCTACCCTAACATGTTGACAGATTCATTAGCTGGATAGACCAAATTATCATAATGCAAAAAGCATGAAATATATGCCTAAATGAAGGCAAGTCAGACCAAAAATAGCCTTCTAATCAGCTTTTAGGGGGGTACAGGTCAAAAGATCAGCAAACCTGCTAATGAGTCAACTTTCAACATCTTGCCAACAGACACTTTAATTGACTGCTCTCCAGTTGCTCTGCCCAGCAAACACTGCATGCACCTCTGAAGAGCAGACCTGAATGTCACCCAGTGCTGCATGCATAGAGTTAGGAGGAAGCTCTGTGTGCTCCCCTGCTTGTGCAAAACTATTTAGACCCCCTACAGGATCCCATATAGAGAAAGAACTGGAAATATATTTGTATTCACAGACTGACAAGTGGGTAGCAAAATATTGATTTTAGCTTCTTAAAACAAGTTAAACATGTAGAAGTAGGAGGGAATCAAGTTTCACAAAATGAAAAAAAGAAAGATAATTTTTTAAAAAAGCAGATTGAGGTGTGAAAGGTAGCATCTTTCTCACCGCAAGCTCGGAGACTGCCAAGTAAGGTTTAGGAGCTGGGGAGTTCCAGAGGAGGACCAGGCAGGAGTCTGACTGTGCTGAGCATCTCTGCTCCCTGCAAATTACACATAGGCACGAGGCACCATGACGCTACCCAGGTGTGTGGAATTCCAGGAGCCCAGTGCTCTAATTTGGTCTTTGTATTCTCCTTATCTCAGGGCTTAAAAGTAGGCATGAAACCTGACTATCTTGTGAAATGGGACCTTGCAAGCCCCTGATAGGAAAAACGGATCCTATAAAAGTCAGAACTGTCTGTAAAAGGCGTGACAGCCTTGGGGTGGGAGGAGCCTTGGGCTTGGAGGAGGAGACCTGGCGATGCCAGTCAATTATTTAGCTTCTCTGAGCCTCCAAGACCTCCTTCCTGAAATCGGGACAGTGATGCCTGCCTGGACGCCAGCTCTGGACTACTGTGATAAACAAGGCATAAAAGGGCTTCATAAATGTGATGTACCATAAAGGGAGGACATGATTAACGTGAGTCTGACATGTGTACTTGGTGGTGCTTCAAGGAAAACAAACGAACCACATAATAAGAGTCCAGTCTTGACGTACATTCACCGAGGTGGTACATTGATCTTAAATCTAACAGCCTTTCTAAATGTCCTCTAGCTGCTTAGAGAACAATCTGTGATGGGATGTACTGAATATTTACATGCACTCAAAATTTTTCCCAAAGTCCAAAGATTCTACAATACAGAACAGACCTCAGGATAAGTAAATCTCATTTCTATGAGTTCTTTTGATCCATTGATTGATGTTTGTTTGTTTGTTTGTTTGTTTAACCTAAAACAAGGTAATCACAGACTTTCCACAAAGCACCTTTTCAAACTACATTAGCAACATGAATCCCGCCCCCCCCCCAGGAAATTCAGTTAAATGTAGATTCCAATTGTGAAGATCATGCGTGAGACCTGACATTCTGTATTTCAGATTCGCTCTAGGGTGATGTCCATTCTGCTGAACCACAGATTACACTTAAAAGAGTTCTTCTGTGGGAAGTCATTGGAAAGAAAGAAGCCTGGAAGCAATTAAGATAATGTGTAGTTTTACAAGCAAAAGATCCTGAACTTAAAACCTCAGTCTGCAAATGAAGGCAGTGAGAAGTAGAAATTAAACACCTGTCCAGCATCACCAGAAAGAGGATCTTTCACTTACCACAAAGTTGGTCCTCTACCAGTTTCCCATCATGCATTTGGATGTTTGCCCTGTATTTCTTTTCCTGTCTTTCTTTCTGTTCCTTTTGGAGGGAAGGACAGATATCGTATGCCTGTGGTATATGAAATATGTCCTAGCAATGAATCATGGAATTGTCTTTGTAAAGGAGGCAATGAAGCTGAGTTTCCAGAATAAAAAAAAACAGCTAACCACACCCCAGTACGTATTTAATGTCTCACAGAGGCATTCAGCTTAAAATGATGAGTTTCTGGCTTCCAGGTTGGTCCCTGGTGCCTGTGCATACACCAGTAGACAAGGCTAAGCCCCATTTCAGCCTACATTACCTGCAGATACCTGCACCCTGCAGATAACTAACTCACTCATCTCATTAGGACCCTCAGAAGTAAAATCTCTAAATTCAAAAAGGGGAAAAGATTTTCAAACAAAAAAATTGAAACTGAAGATAATCCCCCAGCAGACTGTCTATTCTTGGGCTATCTTCCAAACGGGGAAAAGAAGAAAGATGTGATTTGCATGGAATGAACTTCAGCTCTGCTTCCAAACACACAAATTTATGAAAGGCACAGTTGAAAAACTGGAAGTTTCCATTTCTTTGGATGCCAACTATTCAACCACAGCATTAAAATGGGAATTGTTTCTTTATTCCATCTTTTTGTCTGACACAGTGGCACCTAAGGATATAAACTAAATGGAGAGAAAAAAAGTTGAACTTGATCTTGGAAAAACTACGAAACTCAGCAAATACTCCTAAAAACACACAAAAATCGCTCTTTTCTTAAATAGTCACGTTTCTACATACAAATTTAATCATAATGGAGAATCTGAAGAAAAATGTGGCTCAAAATGAGTATTGACACCCACAGAGGAAAGTTTGTGCACTCGTGTCTCTGTAGCCAGTAAGTACTGCAGAGCAACGGGTGCACTTCACACCAGGAGGATTTCCATGAGGACTTTTCTCTTCTGTCAGCTCTATTCTCAGTGCCTTTCCCAATTTCAGCATTAGAGTTTCAAAAGAAATTTTGCCTACAATGACTATTTTCCCAGAACTCCACAGGGCTCCTCTAGGTTATCTAAATTTTATTACCAGCATGCATTTTTAAATGGCCTTAAGATCAGTGCCCAGGTGAAATTAAGATTAAAGTACTCAAGACTTTTGAGTGTATAGCCCCCTTTCATTCAAGAATTCCTATATATGATAAATAATGAAACAGATTTAAGAGTCCAAAGATATTTTTCTGAAATTTAAAAATAGTTTCTTCTAGGGACCCATATGATAAGTAAGCACCTAGAATATTAAAGTCACCCTAAGGAGATACCCCTCCACACAAAAGCTGGGTTTCTAATTAAATTTTATAATAAGTAAGAAATTGCACTCATCACAACATTCAATCCATATAGGTTCCTTCATCTATTGACTGAATTGAATGAACCCAAAAGAAATGTGCATTCATATTACAAAATAGATAGGTAGTCATCAAGTCTTGGTCTCCCAAAGGGACACCAATCACCAAGGAGACTGAAGAGTTGTGAGGTTAGAGTGGGAAATGGGTTAAGGATAAGCCCTGAGAGTAGAAGATACCTGCAGCACGCACCCAAATAAACCTTCCTGACAGCTGTCACTGGCTTGCACCCATCAACTAAATTTTTGCTGCCTCTTCATCCATATGTCCAACTCTTCTCAACATAGCCCTCTCATCTCCTCTATCATCTCCATCCAGCTCTTCCTCTGTGCAGACCAGACAAACATACTTAAAGCCCCGATAATCAAGAGAGGTAAGAAGGGACCGTAGGTTTGGTAAACTCAATAAACAGAAAGTTGAAACGATCTCAGGATATTTTGAGGATGTACATGGCTGTAACAAATAGAAAAGCAAAAATGACAAGAATTTTCCAAGTACTGGTACCATATTACTAGATACAAACGGGGCAACATTTATTTCCAAGCTGAGAATGTAAAACACTAAAGTCACAAAAAAAAAATCCTCCCAAGATTGAATGGTAACTACAAAAAGAAAGCAAAACTAGCCATGTGCAATCCTAAATGAACAAACAGAAAGGTCACTAAATCTGTGTGTGTGTGTGTGTGTGTGTATATATGTATATATATATATATATATATATATATATATATATATATGATTAAAGATACTAACAGTTGAGGTACAGAAGACAAAATAAATATCTTGAAGACATCAGTTCTTCCCAGACTGATCGACAAATCCAGTGCAACTCCACACAAAGTATCAACGAGATGTCTAAATGAATGTTATAGACTATTCTCAAAAGTTTATAAAAGTACAGCAATGCACAAGGAACTATGAATTTCTTTTAAAAGGATGAAGAATTGTCCCAGATATAAAAACTTATTATAAAACTATAGTAATAAAAACAATGTGGTTCTACCACTATAGGAATAATAAATGGGTCAAGAAAATCTAATAAATAGTTCATAAACACAAAGCACACATGAAAAAGTACCTAATAATGATAGCAAATATTAAAGTGTAATTTACCTGATGGCATGATGGTTAAGAGCATGAATTTTAATGGGTACATTAAAAAACCTCAGCTCTGCCAGTCATTAGTTGTAGCTCATTTTATACACCTAAAAACTGGGACGATTGTGGTTCATATCTCATATATATACACATAGCTTCTGGTATTAATATCTTCTATAATATCCTCCCTTGTGGAGTTGTGACTGTTCTTTGTGATTGAGGAAGTTACAATGTGTGGTGTTCAAGGCTGGGCATGCTGACCACTCCAGCTTTGGTCGTGATTTCTTGTATCAATCTCTGGGGATGGCCAGATGCCATATGGTAAAGACATACAAGTGATTCCAGAGAGTTCTGATGAGGAGGAATACAGACCCTTATCCAACAGCCTGCAAAATTTGTCAGACATGAGAGTAACCACCTAGAAAGTGGAAACACTTATCCCCAATCCTGACTTCATATTATCCCAGAATTCATGTCAGCAAAAGTCTAATAGTTGCTAGTATTCTGCAGACACTACATTGTTTAGAAACTTTATTAATATTGTCATTGTAGATGCATCAGAAAATCATGATACAGAAAATCCTCATTCTGTGTCCACAAAGACAGTTTCTCTATTGTCTTCACATTCCTATTATCTGGTATGGGCTTGATAAAATGTGTTTATTGAGTGTCAATTATGTGGCAAGCACTGTTTTACACAGTGAATAAATGAATGAATGTCTAAAAGCCACTGCAGCTATTTAATTACAGCTATTCATAGCACAGTAAAAACAATCCTTGCAAGGAAAAAAGGCAAAAATCATGAACTTAATAAATAAATGATTTTATTTATTTAATGATTTTTTAAACCAATCCAAATTTGCCCTCTCCATCAGAAAGCCTAGTTTACCACTGTGGCTGAGAACCTTGTCCTTTTTATTTATACCCTTGAAAAACTCAAGGGTCAAATATCATGGAAGGAATATTAGAATGGCTCAAAACTCAAATCTTAGCATAGTCTTTATGTATTCTTTACAACT
Source organism: Ictidomys tridecemlineatus (assembly GCF_052094955.1). Taxonomy (NCBI): domain Eukaryota; kingdom Metazoa; phylum Chordata; class Mammalia; order Rodentia; family Sciuridae; genus Ictidomys; species Ictidomys tridecemlineatus. The sequence goes on from NC_135479.1 coordinate 121,047,829, forward strand.
TTTAAAACATATCTCAACAGGTCGATATAAGTTGCACTGAATTTTTTTAAAAACAGTTTATGAATCTCTCCTCCCCCACCTCTCTCTATATATACACACACATATTTTTAACCATGTTGGAATATGTATCTCTGATTTTCTTAATTTAATCAGTCCATCTGGAGGAAAAGAAAGTTGTTTCTTTAAACAAGTTAGAAGATATTTTTGGACACTATTTTGACAGTGGGTCGCTTTGAAATTATGCAAATATTTTTGTCTTGACATGAGGATAAACTTTTTCTAGTCATAGGTCGTCCTTGTATTACACATTTCCAATATGCACTAAATTCATTTATCCTGGTTTGGTTCAATAATACCAGTCTCCCAATAACATAGCTCAAACTTCAAACACTGTGCATTAACTGTGAGTACAGGAATTACATGAAGTCCAAACTTCATTGCTAAATCTTCAGGCCAAAAATCACTACGTGAAAACCAATGTGCATCATGAACAGTGACTAATCACATAACCTTCTTTCACAGTCTGTCAGTTGTTCATGGAGCCCCATCTGTTATTTAGTTCATACACAGACAGGAAATCATATCGTTGTGTTGCCTCCTTGTCTACAATGTGATAAACCCTATGACATTTTACAAAAGTGGATAATCAAAAGAACTAATTGACTTACAAAGATGCAGCAGAGAAACCAAAAGTGAAGTAAAATCTTACATGACAGGAAGATTTGAAAATGTTGGAGAAGACAGAACAAGTCCAAGGCCTTCAAAGATGGTGTTGTATGATCCATACTGAAAATTTCCAATGAATATGAAAACCAGGTCAAGTCACTGCAACATCTTTTAATTTTAGGTTGCACATGGAACACAAAGGCACTTATGATTCCAAAGGAGCATCTACATCTACTTGGATCAAAAACTAGTATCAAAAACAAATCCCAATCAATTTAACCAGGATTCAGGCCAAAGCAATGAAGTTAGTCACCACTTTGAAAGAAAACTATAAGTGAAAAGAGATTGAAGAAGAACCTTTAATTTCCAGTAAAAGACTGTTTTCATTGTTTGACAAATTGGCATGAATCAATTAATACTGTTAAGCTGTCTGGTGAAGCCAAAACTTGGGTAAAAATGCTACTGTGAAATTTACATCCAAATTCCAAAGAGAAATAGAAGAAACAGCTGACCATGGGAATATTGACACTGCCACCATTCAAGAGATTTGGATGTGCAACTGGGATGCACTTCTATTATCAAGATAAGTGAGGAAAGTGGTTGAGGTGAAAAGATGCCTCAAAGGAAGTAGTGACAAAAAAAAATTACATTAAAAGAACTATCAGAGCTCTTTTAATATTGAACATGTGAAGGATAAAATTTTGGAAGATGATCCAAACATAGAAAGAAATATGATGAATTTCCAAGGCATAGAGAAGGTGAAAATTCCCTATCTAAGTTAAATGGCAACTGGAAGACCAGCAAGCTCTATGCTTGACGAGTTATTTACAAAGAAATAAAACATTTTACTCCTCGATGCTTCTAGTGTTCTAAATTACAATTGCACAAATGAGTATTGGTTTATTTTCTCCATTTCCTTAAGCATTTATAATAGATATGAGACAGTCTTTAATGTTTGGCAAAAAAAGAAAAAGAAAAGAAAAATTAAGTCATGTAACTTCCCCATTGGTTATTAAGATCTCATTTTATATTTGCATCTTGAACAATCAATTTTACTGTCCTAAACTACCATGCAAAGTGAGAACTGCTTGCATTTATCAAAGCAGACATGATGAAAGAGAAAAAAAAACAAATGTATCAGACACGACTGACAGATTGTATTTCGGTGGTTAACAGTATGGTTCAAAACAAATCTTAATCACCTTGGCTAGCTGGTGTTTTAGACTGGGATTTCAGAAAAAAACAGAAAAACTACTGCTGCCTTTTCCCAAGTATGAGAGCAAATTTGCTTTTTGATTTGTATACCCAAGAGTAGAAAAGCACAAGACTAAGATTTAAGGAGTCCAGGTTCAAAACTGGGCTCTACCACAAACTCCCTGCATGACTTAGAGAAAATCCCTCTATTCATTCTGCAAACATTTATTGCCAGACACCCTGCTATGTGTTGAGGATACAAAATTGAATATGATATGAAATCTGGTCTCCAAGAACTCACAGCCTATTAGGAGAGAAAAATCAAAAATGGTTACAGTACAGTTCTCATCTATAAATCAAAACTAATAATGCCTACCTCCCAGGGTTACTGGGAGAATAAAATGAAATGATATGGGAAGGCATTTTGCTATCAGCTCTTATACAAGTACTGGCTAGTGCTCATGTAATTGCAGCATCTGGCAAAAATTAAACTGGCTTTGTCCTGTCCAGTGGTTCTCACAGTGTGGTCTCCAAACCAGCAGCATCAGCTGCACCTGAAAATGTGCTCAAAATGAATATTCTCAGGTCCCACTCCACACCGGGTGCGTCAGAAATGACGGAGGTTGGTCAGAAATTTGTACTTGTTAACAAACTTTCCAGGTGATGCTGCTGCAACTGAAGTTTGAGAACTGCTTTTTAGTGGTGTTTCTATAAGATTAGCACAGACAACAGGAGTCTTTTATAGGTACAAGAACCTTGTCATTGTCTAAAACTTAAAACTCTTTTCCCACTCATTTCCCACTAATTGGGGAAATTAGACCCACATATAACTGAGTTTTCTAATTGACCGAGTATGTTAGTTTTCACCCCTGTGACCAAAATGTCTGAGAAGGACAACTTAAAGGGGGAAAATTTATTTTGGCTCACAGTTTCAGAGGTCCAGTTCATGGTCCGCAGACTCTATTGCACGGGGCCTAAGTTGAGTTAGAACACCATGGTGGAAGGGTTGCAGCAGAGAGGGGAAGAATTCTGCTCACCTCAGAGTGGCCAGAAAACAGAGAGCAGGGGAGGGGCTGAAGGGTATATGCACCCCTCAAGGACACACTCCTAGTGACCCTTCTCCTCTGGCCATGCCCTACCTGCCTACAGTTACCACCCAGTCACCGCATTTGAACTAAGATTGACTGATTAGGTTGCAGCCTTCACACTCCAATCATTTCACCTCTGAACATTTCTACATTAACTTGGGAGCTTTCTGGGGACACCACATATCCAAACCACAACACCTGGACAGTTAGCAAAAGTACTACCTGCTGTTCTACAAAAGTCATCCTGCTGTTCAAGTCCTTCCACTCAAGTAAAAATGAGAATAGAGCCCATGCCCTGGGTAATTCCAGTGATGGTGTGATGTTTAGCATCTGAGTTTTAAGTAAACAATATCAATTATAGAAATCCAAATGAACTTTTTGCTGAAAATAGCAAGTAGACATGATTCCAATAAGAGATTCACAATTGACCATTGAGAATTCTTCCTGGAGAATTCCTTAGAGTCTATGACACATCCAGGTCAACAGCCTCACTGTTGACAAAGGTTTATTCTTTGGGGAGAAACCTATTCCCTACCCTATTCAAGAGTTATTTGGGATTTTTCCAAGACAGTAATATTGTCATATTTTGAAAAATGTCACCAGTTCACTGGTTGAGGAAACAGTGTTTTCCTGGAGTAAATATGAAAAATCAAGCAAGTTGTCTTCATTTGCACTATAACCATTGATTATCCTCTGGGAATGACAGTAATACAGTATACATGTTTATGATAAAGCTACCCACAACCTGCCAAGAGCCTGGAATATGAGAAGGACTCAAAAACCATTTTTGAAAAAAATAAATGTTTTTGAGTGAACGAATCCCTAGGTTTGGAAAACATAAAAAATTATGGCTTTCATTTTTTTTTTAGTACTACTATATCAAAACCAATTCTCACGAAAGCTCTAATATTTCCATCATACAGATGAGGAAGCTGAGGCTTCACCAAGTTTAAAGAGGAGTTGGTATTCTTCATTTAGTGAATGGCAAATTTAAAATTTGAAAAGGGGTTCCTCTGAATCACAAGACCTCTCTCCGAGGCAAAACTGAAGGAAAGGCAACTGTCACCTTCTATATTGCATGTACCAGGGTAACTTCTTCAACAAGCCAAAAATAGCAAAATTCAAGTTGGTCTTAGAGAATGCCTGCTATTGATTCAACAGACTATGTAGGAATTTGGCAGCTTCCTTTGCTTTCTGAGGTATTTATCTTCACAATTTCAGTTGAGGTATTCATTTCTCTGTTAATAGAATTCACCTTTGTTATTGATTAGTTTATTTAGAATAGCAGGATTCCTGGAGCACATGAAGGCTTTTTTTGCCACTGAAAATTACCTCGCCTTGGACCATGTATTGGTTCCTTTATTTTATTTTTAACAGAACCACAGGTGCTAATTAGGTGCACTTTCAAGCTGCCAGAACAAGATTCTCAGATCTCCCAACTGCTGTCAGTCTCATCATCATTAGCCCTGAAGTGCTCCTCCATGAGGAACCTTCCACACTTGACATGTCCCTGCTTTTTGCAAATTATTTTAAATGACTTCTTAATTAGAAGTACGGTGTTGCCCATTGCTAATGAAGCAGGCAGGCTCTGTGGCAAACAGCGAGGTTCTGAGTCCCCTCTTTCTTCCCCGAAGACCGCTGTTTCCAACTGAAGTAATTGTGTCTGCTCTTTACCTGGTGCTGTCCCTCTTCACAATAAAATGGGAATTCTTTATCTCTGAGTTGCAGATTTTCGAAGGCATCATAAAACCCAGATCTAGTTAACCTTATTTTAATATATTTCCCCCTCCACCAGTGACTTCTGAAAGACATGGAAAGGAAATTATTTCTTTCAGGAATAATTATCTGCATGGCCTACATCTCTAATCCAGGTAGTGATTCCTGTACGTTTTGCAAAAGTATTGAGCAGTCGGCCATAGGAAGTGGTTTCTCATGAGGAATACCTGTTAGAGAGACTTGGTTGGTGTCTGCCTCCCACAACAAGCCTACAAGTCCCTTGAGGCCAAAAAACAAAAACAAAACAACAACAACAACAACAAAAAAAAACTTTACTTGTTTTTAGATTGACCTTTTATTATCTATATAACCAAACCCCCTAACAACATTGGAGTGTTTTATTCATACCAAACAAATACTTAACAGATGCTTGAAGAACAAGTTTGGAAAATTTAAGTTTGAATTGTACTAAAATTTGATTACCATAGCAAATGTGCCTCACCTGTTGCCTTTAACAATAATAGTAGCATTTATTCTGCATCATTGCCCTCTACCTACTCTACCCCTGCTTTGTATGCATTCTCTTACATGTCCATCATGAACTTGTCCATAATGAACCTAAGAAAAATATAGTATCCCACTCTCATTTTAGAGAGAAGAAACAGAGATCCACATGGAAAGATAATTCGGCTCGTATCACGTAATAAGGAATGATAGAGCTACACTTCTCATGAAAGAAATTGCCAGACGACTTGACCTGCACCAGAACTAGAAAATAAATATAGCCTCTCAGGCAAGACCCACATTCAGGGGCTAAACTTTATCCAGAAGCACACTCAGCAGAAATTTAGCCAATTAATGACTAAGCTCAAAATCTGCTGAACTTTAGGAAACTTGGGGTAAACATTGGTGCTTATCAGCTTATAGCTTGTGGATGCTTATCCTAAGCACTCACAGCTACGTAGCCTTTAAGGCAATGGTTCCCAAAAGCAGGTCCCAGGATCATCTGTATGAGATCCATTCTGGACATGTCCTGAAAATGAAACCTTGGGCAGATCTCATGAATCAAACTCTCAGCAGTGTGCCTTAGAAGGATGTGATTTTTAATAAGTTCTTCAGAAAATGGATTCTTCAGCACAATACGATTTCAAAGCTATTATTCTGGGGCCTCAAAGCTGAGGTTTTTCTTGGAATAGATTTGTTCTGCCCTTTTCTTTTACATGCAGGTGGTAAGACATGGATGGCATCTTCAATGTAGCTTTTACCCTCTATGATTTAAGAAGAGAATTTTGCTCACTGCATGTATATTGAAGACCATTATTCTGTAGATGAGGAAACAAAAATTCAGGAATATTAAGTGATTTCCCCAAAATGAGATTTGCAGTCTTGCTCCCTGATTCTCAGTCTTGTTTTTTTTTCTCAGACTTCCTCAGAATCATTAAAAATAAATCATACACTTCTGTTAGATCACACTTTGCAAAGCATCTGTAGAAATGTGTAATAGACTAGCTGATCAGATAGGACAGGAAATGAGAAATAAACGGGAAAAATCACTGAACACAATTTAAAGTGATGTGCAATCATTCTGTGAGATTTGCTATTCTCTACCCATAAATTTACTAAAACAATAAAAGGTAGAATTATGTTGCCTTTTATTGCAAAGCCCTATATTTATGATTTTATGATACAATATGGAGACAGCAAAAGTTATTTCAGGGTTTATCCTGTTTTAATAACAACACATAAAATTTCTTGCTGATATTTTGTTTTCATTTGTAAGGAAGAGTCCACTACAAATAGCCCTTACTGTGTACTGTTTGGGTCATTCTTCTTACTTCATATTTGGTGATGAAATGTCAGGCTTTACCTTTCCAACTTCCTTAAATCATTTAATTTACACTAAGAGGGGTAGTTCTCAAATACCAAGAAAATTTTCAATCGTAATCTCTCTCATTTCACAAAAGTATCAGCAAGTTACATTCATTGAAGTAGTAAGAGTTGGTCCTTCTGTGACAAATTTAGAACAAAGCCAACAAATTGAATCCTCAGGGGAAAAAATGCTTTAAAATATCCATATTTAGTTACTTAGATATACAGAGAGTAAGTAATATGACCTTAAAATATTATCCCCATTCCTAGTCTATGACTTAACCTTGTGGTCAGCATTATTTATTGAGTATCTTGGAGGGGATGGAAAAAGTTTCCAGTTGCTCTATTTCTTCTCTGCATATACAATGGAATTTGAAGTTTCCACTATAAAAGTGCCCAGGAAAGCACATGAGTGTTCACCGAAAACCCCGGGTGTTGTCTGGGAAGCCTGCTTATCAGATAAGGTCAGCTCTTAAGCTCCTTAGAAAAGCAGAGAATGGAACACTGATCATTATCTCAAAGGTGCATAAGTTAAGTCACCTGTCATGACCTTCATGACATTGACTCCGTTTCCCAGAGCTAAGACGAGGAGTCAGACTAGAAATACTAAAGGTATTAGAAATGTAAGAAATTAAGACAAGGAACGGAAATAAATAAAAAGCACGATCTGATGGGGACCACCTCTGATGGAGACTGGGTCTGACAAAGAACAAGAGGCCGTGTTTTTGTGGTTTTGGGGTTTTTGTTGTTTGCTTATTTGTTTTTTGGTATCAGGGATTGAACTCAAGGACACTTGGCCACTGAGCCACATCCCCAGCCCTATTTTGTATTTTATTTAGAGACAGGGTCTCACTGAGTTGCTTAGCGCCTCACTATTGCTGAAGCTGGCTTTGAACTTGAGATCCTCCTGCCTTAGCCTCCCAAGCCACTGGGATTCCAGGTGTGCGCCACCATGCCCAGCTCTGCATTTTATTTTTATAGGTAGGAACATCAAAGGGTATCAGTGTGACAGGCTTCTTGAGGAAAACAGGATGAAGATAGAAAAAACAAGTTGTTTGGGGCTTGGCAGGTTACACCCACCTCCTGTACCTCCAGGCTGCTGCGTTTGAACCTAGGACTGTATGAGCCAAGGAAAGTGTCAGCATAACCTGAGCAGTTGCCATCTCCATCAGGGGAATTTCACTGAGTTCCCAGAAAAGCAACACTTCTTGCCTTGTAATGGCTCAAACAAACAAACCCATAATTCACACACTGCCTTCCACAGTCACCAGCAAATTTGTGGGTAGTTTCAGGGCCCGACGTACATTTACTGGGGAAACAGCAAATGACCAGTTAGATCCTTTGAGTCTAAAGAGACTACAGATCCTCCTGAAGGCTGAACTCCAGCCAAAGGATAAACTCACACCTGGCTAAGAATTGAAAACATTCCTTACCATGGAAGTTCTTGGCCTACACAAATGAAAAAAAAAAAAAAAAAGATTTTATCCTCTAATTTTTTTTTTGAAAAGATATGAGCATGGAGAAAAGGATGGATAGACAGTACAGAAGGCTAGTAATTTGACTCAAAAATTAAACAGTAATTAGTCTGATAGTGTTGAACCATCATGCCAAAGAAGACTAAGGATAAAGCAAAAATGTTATAAGTGTCAGTACCAGTCACTGCAAAGCCAAAATATTAGCAAATTGATCCCCTGAGTGTTTGAAACAGAATTTGCTTAGTTCCATGGGTCTAGCTAAGTTTGACTTTTGGGAAGGCCAAAATAAATGTTCTCAAAGGTAAGGGCAAATTTCCCTCTTCACCATGTCACAAGGGGAAAATCTTATATTGACTACATGAACACATAGACTATGGCTTTCCATGAAAAGAGGTAGATGACCAAGCAGCCAACTTTGTGTGTCTAGCCTGTGTCTATGTCTCTGTCTATATTTCTATGGATAATCTACATCTCCTGATCATGGGCAGGCTTTCCAACAAGAGACTGGAAGTAGGCAAAGTGGGATTGTTAAACCAAGCAGAAAATGGAATAAGGATGAAGAGTACAGAGACATGGTCCCATAACAAGAAACTGTCGAGTGCAAGATTTGGGGTGCATAGTAAAAGATGATAATTGAAAGAGCAGAAATGCAAAACTTAGCAAGGATACTGTGGCCTCCCAGAATTAAAATTCTCAAATTAAAAAAATAATGTGGACTTCATATAGAGAATAAAAAGTGTAACTGTATGAAGCATGCAGCTGCTAGTGTGTATATGGTTTCAATTTTCTCAAGACAGAATCAAGGAATGACTCCAACATCAGTTCCTGCCCATCTATTCCAGGCACACACATTTGTGTACCTGTCCCAAAATTCAAATGCCAAATTTATAGTTGAATATAACACTTCCTATTGCCCCTTTTAATGTGATCAACATGTCTCATAATAATGTCTTATAACTCATTTTCTTATCTGTATAAATGAAAATTATTGCCTCTTCCTCCTTTATCAATGGATCATTCTTCAGATGAAATTTTGACATCTCAGACAGGAAAACACTTTATAAAGCATTAAGCATGGTATCTATATAGAAAGTATTGTTCTTAGTACTGGTGAATAGCTATACAAGATACCAGGCAAAACCCAACAAGAGATGCTTCAATGAATTGAAGCACCAAGTGGAAAGCTGGTAGTCATGGTAGAGACAGTGCATCTTCTGTCCCACTTTAGCTGGTTTCACTTAACTGCCTGCACAGTCCATTGTCTATCAACCACTGCTTCTGAGGTCAGCTTTTCATGGAGCTGATGATGTATCACAATAAATTATTTTTTTCCTTAATCAATGTGCTCACCAAGCATGGATATTTCAAGAATCTAAAGGAAATTGTGACTTGGCCCTTGAGCAGAGAACAAAAACATTTTCACTATCCAAGAATGATTTCAATTTTCTCTTACTTTCCCAAAATTGCATGACAGTATGAGGCTACAGATTATTAGGTTGTGATGCACCATATTTTTTAATTAAAATTAAACTCCAATGATCTGTCAGGCAATCCAAGTGAAATGCACACTGTAATAAATTCCATAATTAATTCTTGCTGTCTGTCCACAGGAAAATTGCACTTAATTCCCGCATGCTACATTTCTACAGCTATGGAGAAATGCATTTTAAAATCTCTTTTCATCATTCTAAGTATAAATATATATATAAATATTTATGGATTTTTTTCAAATTAACTCATGGAAGGAGAATACAAAACATATTTAGGATACTTTTGGAATGTTTTATATGTTAATGGACATAATTCAGAGTCAGCTGCCCAAAGAGGTCAGAATTTTTTTTTTCACCAGTAGTGATGAATGTGTACAGCCAAGTGGTAAGATAAAATACAGACCCAGAGGTCAGGAGAATGGTTGTTAGAACCTGTTATGCTACCAACTTGTATGCAACCTTGTTAATTCACAACATCTCTCTAGACGTTAGGATCCTCACTAAAATAAAGCCAGAAGACACCATTATATGAAAAGTCCCTGTGACAGTCCTTCATTTACTTCCAATAACTAATTTCTTTTTTTCCATAATAATGAAACCTGCTTGTTTCATCTAATCTGACAGATATGCAAAAGAAAACCTACATTTCCCATCTTTCTTTGCAACTAAGTAGGATCACATGGGTAAAGTCAAGTCATAGCTTACAAGTTAATATGATTGGGAAGGAACAGGCCCTCCTTCCTCCACTTCTCTGCTCACTTTCCACAGCCTGAAAGGCAAGAGTAGTGATAGCCTTCTTGACCCCTGTGACAGACAGCATAGCCTATGACAGCAGACCAATGGATGGAAAGAATCCGAGTCTCCAATACCATAGAGCTACCATATAAGCCTGGTATTAAAATCTAAACTAAAAATACAGAGGGCATTGAACGTGAGATGACTAATGGTTGGGGTATTCTGGAATAGCTAAACTTAATTGTAATGTTCCCTCTTAATTTGAATAACAGTGTGATGTGGCAAACACCATGAGATTTAAAAAAAAAAAAATAGACCTGGGTTCAATCCTGACCCTGTTGCATGACTTAGGCATATTCCTAAAAATCTCTGAGCCTCTATTTTCTCATTCTTAGATAATGCAAAGGATCTAAGCCTATTAGATTTCCCAGTAGTTAGCAAATGATCAATTATTGATAGTGGTTGGCAGGAGTATCCATCAAATCATACAGCATGGTAATTGAGAAGAACTTGGTCCATTCAGTTTTGTTATGGTGTTGGGATGATTTTAAATTTTAAGATTCTAAGCCATTACCACGTAATGAGCTAGATAGTTAGTATCCTAACATGCTGAGAGACCTGAGAATGCTTTAGATACAAACTCCTTTGCCCATATTCCAGGCTCTAACCCTAAAATCAGAGAGAAGTACGGCATCCAGTGCAAACTGGGAGATCAGAGTCTCTGAGACTTTATCCTCTGTCTGCTCATAACTTTAGAATAGCACATTGCTAGAAATTATGGAATGAGATGAGGTTTTTGCAAAATTGAACTTTTGAAATATAGAATAATTACTATACATATTTAATTTATAAATTAAATATAGAGTAATTATTCTGAATAACATTGTGACTACTGAATAAATACTATTTTGTGGAGAATTTTTAAAATATATGCATATTTAAAAATATGCAATCCTGATAAACTAGACTTGACAGTGAACAGCTGAAATATCTCACTTCTCCATACACCATTCACTGTTTTCACAAACTAGCCAAGTCAGTAAGAAAGTTAATCTAAAACTTTCCTGCTGGAATCAGGCAGGGAAGTACTTTTCATCTTCCCAGAGGCAAGTTTTAAAACTAATTTATGGAAGATCATGGAGAAATTCCCTCTGAAATTCCAGGCATGGCTTAGAATCAAATTACCAAACTGGTTGCTTTTTCCCAGGAAAGAAATTTTTACATTTGCTCTGAAATGCTTTCCTTCCACTGTTGGAACAGAGGTTTGTCACCACAACAAGCCTTCATCTAGAGAAAGTCTCTGACTATACATCACTTCCAGATTATGACTTGTGTGGCTGGAAATCTGTAATCCTTGTTCACTTTAAAATACATACCTGCTTTAACCTTCAGAGGATTGATGCAGAGTTTTGAATTATACTTCAAACAAAAAAAAATGGATAAATGTTGAAATCGTTAAACACTTTTTACTAAGAAATAAAAAGAAAATGACTCATCTCGAGCCATTGTTATATAATACATAATAATTTTTTTGGTGGTGTTTTTTCTTTAACTAGCACGCATATGTCTTTTCTGTCTACCTGCTTGTCATCTTTCTGTCAAAAGATTTCTCACAGCATATTCTTTTTACCTCTCAAAACACTTCACTTTAAAATTTTATCACAGGATTTTCTGGGCTTTTTTTTTTTTTTTTTTGGTTATATCACCCAGCACAAAATGTAAAAAGGCTCCTATTTTTACAAAGTCAGCCTTAATAAGAAAAAAAAAAAGATTTAACTATTCAGAGCATCTTTTCTGAATTCAGTCTATAATCATTCTCCTAAAAATTTCACATACAGTTCTAAAGCTTGATAGACATTTGCCCTCATTAAAGTTAGTGTGACTTAAATACAAAAACAGAGAATAAAATGGCATATGAGGGCTTCTTTTTCAGTCTTAAATTCTTTCCCTGAGGCTCTCTTGCTTTGTACCAGGAGGATTTCTGCTAGGAGAAATCAACTGACACTGGAGCTAAAAGCTTGTTCACCTGGACATACTTGCACCATTGTAGAAAAGAATCACACCTCTATAATAAGTCCCATCATTCTCTTTGAAGGCTCTTTATTGACCTCTTCTTGGTTGTCTTGCAGTTTAAATGGTGAAATACAACCAACAATTAGCTACAGACTTTCTGTCTTCATTCTGGTCCTACTACCACAGACCCTCTCTGAGATCTAGTAGCACTCTAGAATCAGAGGGGCAAGAGCAAGACACTCAGTTTACCTACCTGGAACTTCATGAGTATCTGGTGGACAAGGTCAGGGCAGTGATGGTATCCCCAGCCCCAGTTCAACTCTTTAAGGGAGGGAAGGAAAGAGGAGAAAATAAATCATCTCACATATTTCTTAGTTCTCATGATCTGCAGCAGCTAGAAATTACTTCTGCATTTCAGCCTACAAATTTGATAAGAATCCTTTTCTCTCCACTTGTGAGGACAATACTCCTTCCCTTTTCTTTCACTCTGGGCATGTTTATTCCCTCAAATAACACACATTTTACCATATTCTTGAAGGCTTTCTCTGGATCTCTCTGTTCAGCATAAACAGAAGAGGTAATAAAGTTTGCATATAAAGGTTACTTATAAAAGATGAAATTGGAAATTTTTTAATTTCAAAATAACTGAAGTGTGTGTCTATGTGTGTGTGCGCGCGTGCACGCAAATTTCTCTGAGAGATTTAGAAATGTAAATTACTATGCTACATTTACATGTTTCACAGTTTTACAGGGTCAAATGTGCAGTGACTTATATAACCAGCTCAGCTGGAATCATTGAGTACTTGAAAACTCATTTTTTAAAAAAACTATCATTATCCTCTTAAGCCTAAACAGACAAAAAAATATAAATATATATGGAAGACTTGACTGAGGAGATTACTAATAAGTTAGTCAAGTTAGTGGCTCTGAGTTTCATCTCCACCAACTGACTTTAATTCAACCCCAAGTCCTGGTACTCAGACCTAGGAGTATAATGAAGGTATTTAGATGGTCCATCTCAGCATGGTTATACCAAAAGATCTACACTAATTTTGAGCACAGTAAGTGGTGATCATTTTCCATGTCCTCCATCAAAACCTTGAAATAAACTTAGCTTTTCTGTAAGAACCACAGAATTTACTTTATGGCCATAACAAATAGGTTAAGGCATAAGGCACAGTTTCACTATAAAATAACCTCGTAGTGAGAAAAAGACAAACTGTAAAAATACCAACTGACACTATGATGTGGTGACTACTAGACAGGAATCAAAAATGCACTTACAAAGAACTAGATGAAGACCTAATGGACCAGCAACTCTTCTTCCTATTAACATTTAAAACAATAACTATACTGAAAGTTCATACTTGTCAGACCAGAATGTTTTAAGCAAGCAGTCAAACATTTGTAGGTAAGAAAGTATTATTAGGCAAGTTTCTTAACACCTTATCAAAAATGACTTTTTTCTTTTTTCCTAGGAGAAATCAGTTGACACTAGAGCTAAAAGCTTGTTGGTTTTTGTTTCGTTTTGTTTTGTTTTGTTTTGTTTTACGTTTGCTCTGAAATGCTTTCCTTCCATTGTTGGAATAGAGGTTTGTCACCATTACAAGCCTTCATCTAAAGAAAGTCTTGACTATACATGGCTTCCAGATTATGACTTGTGTGGTTGAAAATCTGTAATCCCTTTTCATTTTAAAAAACATACTTGGCTTAACCTTCAGAGGTTTAATCTTTGAAAGCGCTTTATTGACCTCTTCTCAATTGTCTTTCAGTTTAAATGGTGAAATACAATCAACAATTAATACAGATTTTCTGTCTTCATTCAGGCCCTACTACCACAGACCCTCTCTTAGATCTAGTAGCACCCCAGACTCTAGAAGTATTTATATTCTAAGTGTTTATTCAATGTTAGCCAAATAGAAATGGAAAGGAATTTACCTGAAGTGACAGATCCTTCCTGATAATTTCCCCTAAGCATACAGTAGCTGGGTTTCTATAGCACGTTCACAATGGACATGTCACTGATTGAATGCAGAAGGTGAGCGCTCAGGAAGGCTATGACCCAGAGGCAGCCTCTTGTCACATGGGATTATAGATTTGTGCTTTCCTATTTTCATCCATTCTTAAAACTGATTCATTTCCAGTGATCTCTCAACTTTCCAAGTTATGGAAATTTATATTTCAGCTTCTATCAAAAACCAATAAATTGTCCCTAAAACCTAACTTTCAACAATTTGGATGATTCCATCGCCTTATACCCCTAAAACCTGACTTTCAACAATTTAGAGGCCAGCAAATACATTAAACCACTTTTTTCTGTTTCTTTAAATGGGGTCTCTGTGCTCCTTAAAATGTATAAAAATAGTGTATGACTATTTGCATTAATATAATGAAATATCTGAGGCAAAGTAATTATATAAACAAAAGAGGTTTATTTAGCTCACCATTTTGGCTGCTGGAAATACAAGATCAGGCAGCCCCATCAATTTTCCCTCAGGGAAGGGACTAATGGCAGATGGCATCATGGTGGTAGTACTTGCCAATGTAAGAAGTTACATTATCAGAAAGCCTCTGAGACTTGAAACTTTGGAGGACAGACCTCACCCAAATCATAGTAAACAGAATAAAATACTTGCATTTTCTCTAACAATAATCTCATATATTGCAATGTAAGACATTGAATAAGATTTTAAAATAGCCATTTTAATAGGATGAAAATTAGTGGCTAGGATTTTTTTTAACAGATCAGGGTTAATAACACAAAGAAAGAGGGTACAGGGAGAAAATTATTTGTTTCATATGGTCATTTACTGATTAACAATGACATTTTCATTTCATTCCCAACTTGTTATCTCTTGCTTCATTTCTTGGACATCTGCTTTTCTTCATATTTTGATCATTTTTATTATGCATGTTAGCCTAAGGAAACATCAAGAAGATAAATGGGCTACAATCATTTTTAAAAATTACTATATATTTCAAACCGAATTTAAATACTTAGGAATAATTTCTAATTTGAATGTATAATATTTATTTATCTGGGCTTCCATTCAACAAACAAATAAACCTTCTGTATGCTAGATAGCCAGGAAAGAAAAAGAGTCTTATATAATCCTTGCTCTCAGAAAATTCACAGTCTAATGGCAGAAACAGAAGGGTCATCAATTATTTATTTTCATAAAATAGCCATCTGACATCTAGCCACAAAATTCAGTGACATAAAGCAGTAAGCATGTATTTATTAAAGCAATAAGCCTATAAGCCAGTGATGTATCTGGACTATTTATAAGTCAGTTATTTTGTACTTGGCTGGATTTACATGTCTGAAGGACAGTGGCTGTTGGCCGAAGTAGGCTAGCTTTTGCAGTATAATTGGCAAAGTGGCTGTGATCCACACGTCTTCCATCATCCAAGAGGCTAGCCCAGGCTTATTTTCAAAGTAGTGAAAGAAGTGGAAGACAACCAGAAATACTCAAGTACATTTTCCAGACTCTTTAATGTCCCATTGGGCAAATAAGTCGCACAGCCAGAGTCAGATTAAAGAACAAGGAAATTAACTCAGCCCCTTCATGGGGGAACCTTAATATCACATGGTACAGAGCACAGAAATAGGGAAAGAATCAAAGTCATTATTATAATCTCACTGAAGAATGAACAAATAAGAAGATACTCTATTTCTAAAACAAGGGGATTAATACTATAATGGAAGTAGAGAATATGATGGGGACTCAATGTAAGGTCTCAGTACCTCTTTCCAGAAAATCAACCATAAAGATTCTGGCCAGAGTTGATGATAAAGAACTAAAAAAATGAGAAATGGTGTTTGAGATTTAGGCTGAGCCATAAAAAGTCACCTTTTTTTCCCTAATTATTATTCCAATTTGCCCAGTTTATTAAATTATAACTCTTTTAGGGGAAAAAGGCTAAATTTTCAGTAAACTGCATTACTCATAGTGCTGGACACATGGAAAGTGTCTAATAAATGTTGACTGGAATGATCTCTACTCCACTAGTGGAAAAAAAAAATCACAAGTTGAGCACATCATGGAGATGATCCAGTGATGCACACAGTGCAAGTCCAGAAGGCATCTCTTTCCATATTAAGCTTCAAAGCTTTAAAATCTTACCTACTGATGTCCTTAAGCATATTTTCGGGCTCCAAAGAACTTGAACTTTATTTCAAGGCCAAGATAATATGATGTTCATACTTGTCTAGTTCCCTAGGAAATCAACAGTGAGAATATGGTTGTATTCAAATTGGAGGCATCTACATAAGGTTGACTTTGGTTATTTTGGTTTATTTTAGAAGTTTTAATGTTATACAATACAATAGAATGCAATTTAAGAGTGGCTATAAAATAGGAAGTACGTTTTAGCATAGGTTACAGTCTAACCCTTTTCAAAGACTATCTAAGAACAAAGCTACACACCTCCTCAACAGTCCCAGAAGATGTCCAAAATGAAATAACAGATGGTACTGGAAAGTGCATCCCAATGGATAGAGCAGGGTTTCTGTGATATTCTGATGATCTCTTCTTGGAGTGGGAAAAATACTCTTATTTTATCATCAACTCAAAGATTAAGCCCATAGGTTAGAAAAAGAAGTCAGACAATACGAGGTTTAGGTCTTAATTCTCTGACCTCAGAATTCCCACTCCACACTACTCCTTTCTCATTTTTTCCAGTGAAAAGTGAAATAAGTTATCTGATTTATAGGTGTTATGAATCTGATCTTCATCAATTATAAAAACTACCAGCTTGGGCTCAAAAGGCAAGACTGGTTTCTGTGTCTCCTCTGCCAACCCAAAATCTCCTTAGAGGGAGTGGTCCCAAGGTCTAGACTTATAGTACTATTAGAAAACCCATTTGTTCATGCTCTCCAATAAGTTTTATCCAATAAGCTTCTGTTTTGATTACTAGATGACCAGTGTTTTATTTTCAGTGGGTTACAAAGATAAAAAAGAGAACAAAGGAGCGATGGTTTTTTGCTCTTCTAAAAAAATAAAAAATAAAAATAAGAAAAAAAAAACAGATACTCAGGGTCTTATCTTTGTATTCCCCACAGTGCTAGGATGGTGTCAGACACACTGTGGATGCTCAACTTGTTCAATGGATGAGAGCAGGAATTGTTTCACATCAAAATCTAGTCTATCCTTTGATCTCTTGGATTCCTTTAGAGAAAAGTAGAGTTCCCCTTAGTGTCACTAGTCAACATTTTTCTTCTCTACACATTTGTTCAATTTCTCAAGTGCTAATGGTCCATGCAACTCTTTTATCTCCCCATTGCACTCTCTGCAGCCTGGTGACCACAAAGACTCTGTCAAGTGCTTTGTCACCCTTTGTAATGCAAGGTCTGTAAGATTTAAAGTACCACCATCTGTGCTCAGTTTGGGGATTTCATAGAGATAACTAGGGCCCATTTCAACAAAATACTGAACCTCTATCACTCTAACTGGTCCTCTCTGGTGGCTCAATGGAAACTTTCTGAATACTACTGTTTTGTCAGGGAAAAAAAAATGATACTGCCTGCCTGTACTTTCTCTAACTCTCCATAGTATCTCAGGCTGTTCTCAATTACTGAAATAATAAGCTCAAAGTAATCAAATAGTTATCAAGTCTGCCAGTGGTCTCCTATACTATGTGTAAGAGAATATGTGGGCTAGAGGACCCTGCAATCAAGACTGAGGCATGTTTGATAAAAAAACAGAGAACTGAACAAATCAGATGATACTTAGATTTAATACTTAAGGAAAGAAGAAAATATTAAAGGACTTAGGTCCAGAGAAAAGAAGGTACTTAGAAGTGTTAGATAGCTAGTCAGCCATGAAGGGGTGAGCAGGGAAAGGGCAGTGAAGGGGACTGAAAACCTCAGGGGGACTCTTGATATGTTAAAACCTCCCCAGCCATGATTACATCCCCTGAAGAAAAACTACTGTTTCAAATCATGGCACACCTGGGCAGATGGCCTGGACCCTCCCTTATCACCAAAACTATCAGACCCTCCAATCACCCTGGCAATTCAAACATCAAGACTTCACAAAGAAAGCTTGCTGAGAGCCATTCAAAGTGCAAAAACTCATTTAGAAGGCAGGAAATTGAGGCAAAAGCAGGAAAACTCAATTTTCTTCAAATCTCCAATGGGGTGAGCACCACACCATCTCTCTTGGAGGTGATCCATGAAGTTACTATGCTGTCAATCAAGGTCAAGAGGTGGACCCGGGCAGGACTCTCTGGAATCCCTGAGACCCCTAATCAAACTGTAGGATAGGAACTCACTGTCTTTCTCCCCTTCGAGAAGATGCATTCTCTCTCTCTTGAGAGTGCCCTCTTGCCCCCTTCCTATCCCTTCTAATAAACTCGTGCCTGTTACTCTGAGTGACATGTCTGAAATCTTTCTGGCATGATCTCAAGAATTGGGGTTTCAAGAGGGGGCCTCCACACTGCCTCAGTTTCACGCAGGTCTCTGCCCTGTAACAGAAAGGAATGTAGTCACATAAGCATGATAGCTTACCTGCCAAATTATAAATTCTAGTTAGCTCTTACTGAGAAATTCTGAATGAGGAGAATGTGTGTTCTGTATAGCCTATTTGCTGTTATGAATCCACTGCAATGATTAAGAAGTCAATCCAAGACCTAGAGATGAAAATTAGTTGGAGTATAAACATTTAGGGAAATGCCAAAAAAAAAAAATACTTGGCCTTTATTAGTTCAGCAATAGCTCTGAAAACTCTAGAGGTTAATGTTATGGTTTGGCTGTGAGGTGTCTCCCAAAAGCTTACAGATGAGACAATGCAAGAAGGTTCAGAGAAGAAATGATTGGTTACAAGAGCCTTAACCCAGTGAATTAATCACCTGATTGGATTGAGTGGTAACTGAAGGCAGGTGGGATGTGGCTCGAGGAGGTGGGGCATTGGGGGCTTGGCTATGGGGTATATTGTATCCAAGAGTGTGGAGTCTCTCTCTTTGCTTCTTGATCAACATGTGAGCTGTTTTCTTCTGCCACACTCTGCAATCTTGATGCCCTTCCCCACCTGGAGCCCCGAGGAATGGAGTCAGCCTTGTTTGGACTAAGACCCCTGAAACAGTGAGTCACAAATAAACTTTTCTGTCTCTACCATTGATCTGATTGGGTCCTTTAGTCACAGCAGAGAAATAGCTGCCTAAAACAGGTAAGTATTCCTTATCCAAAATGCTTGGGACCAGAAGCTTCCAGATTTGGGATGTTTTTAAAGATTTTGGAATATTTGCATATAAATAATAAGATATCTAGGAGTTAGCACCCAAACCTAAACATAAAGTTTGTTTCATGCTAACCTCATACACATAGCCTGAAAGTAATTTTATACAATTTTGCGTTTCGTCTTCAATCTATCACATTTAGGTCATATGCAAAATTTTTCATTTGTGGCCTGATGTTGATGCTCAAAAAGTTTCAGGTTTGCTAGTTATGGAGACCCATGCCTGTAATTCCAGCTACTTGGGAGGTTCAGTCAGAGGATGGTAAGATTGAGACTGGCTTCAACAACTTTATAAAACCCTGTCTCAGAATAAAAAATAAAAAGGATAGGAGATGTAGCTCAGTAGTAAAGCACCCCAGACTCAATCCCCAGCACCAAATTATCCCAAATAATAACCATATATATTTATATAAAGTTTCAGGTTTGGGAAAATTTTGAATTTTAGATTTTGGGAATACAAATACTCAACCTGTGCATATTAAATTTGAAAAAAATCAGTTATTACATATTCAGTGAATGATGGATGCTAAGAATTCTATTGTGTCATGACAAAGAGATAGATACCCGCTCTCAATTTGCAGTCAGTTGGGGAGACTGACACATGTCAAGAAAGCTCATGACAATATTCAACCTACTACAGTTTATATGTGTTCTGACCCTTAAGAGTTTGTGTGTCCCAGTTTGGCAGTGCTGAAAGGAAATGGAACTATTAAGAGATTGGGCCTAGTGGGAGTGGCTATGTCATTTCGGGCTCTACCCTTGGAAGGAATCAAGGTAGTTTTCAAGGACCCCAAGTTAGCTCAAGAATACAAGTTGTTATAAATACACAAGACTACCCCCTCTAATCTTTGGCTTCTGCCTTGCCATAGGATAATATCTTCTGTACATATTCCCACTATTGTGTTACCATCTGTCATAAAGTCCTTGCCAGAGCTGAACCAATGCTAATACTATCTCCTTGAACTTTCACATTTATGACCTAAATAGACTTATCTTCTTTATAAAGTATCCAGCCTTATTTATTTGTTATAGCAATGAAAAGAGTCTAATACACAACCTTATATGAAATACCTAGCTAATACAGTGTAGAATAGTAGCCTTTCTAAAATATGCAGATCATATATTGAAGGAGAGTATCCTTTCTTTGTTTGATCTGCAAAGGATCTTTATTTTTCACTAAAACATTATCAGAGCTAAAGAAAAGTGTTGTTGTTTTTTCCCCCAAAGTATCCCAAATAGTAATCACCAAAATCTTTGTGGTTACAGGGTTAAATTCAATAAATTATGGGCACATATGAAATGTTTGAACAGGAATGAACTTTGGAGAAAAATCTGATCCAAGTTCTTAACCTTTTCCAATTATGAAACAAAAACTCTGAGAAATGAGGTATGAGATCACAAACCATTACGTGGAACTAAAACTATGGTTTCCTCCCCACAGGACAAGGGTTATTGACTGCCTAGTGTATGTCAATTAGTGGACCAAAGAGTTTATTTTCTTAAGTTCTTAATAGCCTTTCTAGGAAGACATTGTAATCTTGATTTTACAGATGAGGAAATAGATTCATAGAGGTTAATTTAGATTTCCAAGGTCACACAGCATGTAGTAGCCAGAATAGGAATTCAGGCCTTTCCAACTTTCACACAACCAGGCAGCCCTGATCCTCACAATGCAGTAAGTTAACCTGGAGGTATGCTGTCTTACTGCCACGTGGGACTCCAATATACAATTACCCCCACTTATGAATAGGATTCATGTTCCAAGATACTGCAGATAGTACCAAACCCTACATATACTACAGGGTTTTATTTTCCTACACATAAAATACCTATGATAAAGTTTAATTTATGAATTTATTAAGTCTAATTTATTAAGCACAATAAGAGATTAACAACAATAATGAATAAAATAGAAAAATCATAACAATATACTGTAATAAAATTGCCAGTATCCCCTACTTATACCCTTTGGGACCATTATTAATTAAAATAAGGGTTGCTTAAACGTAAGCACTGCAATACAGCAAAGGACAGCAGTCCATCAGATAAACGAGCTGGCTACTAAGTGGCAAATGGGTGGGTAGCATGAACATACTGGACAAAGGGGTAACCCTCCAGAGTATATCACGCTACTCAGAATCCCACATAGTTTAAAAATTACAAATTGTGGGGCTGGGATTGTGGCTCAGCAGTAGAGCGCTCGCCTAGCATGGGCAGGACCTGCGTTCGATACTCAGCACCACGTAAAAATAAAGGCATTGTGTTGTGTCCATCTACAAAAAAAAAAAAAAAAAGAAGAAGAAGATTCTCTCTCTCTCTCTCTCTCTCTCTCTCTCTCTCTCTCTCTCTCTCTCTCTCTCCTTAAAAAAAAAGTTACAAATTGTTTATTTCTGGAAATTTCCACTTAACATTTTTGGACCACAGTTGACCAGGGGGAACTGAAACCCCAGAAAGTGAAACCATAGACAAGGAGGGGACTAATTGTAAATCCATTTCTTCTCTCAGGAGTCCGAAAAGGCAAACAATTCCCAAAATTTAAATTGAGACGTAAAAGCTACTTTTGCTACCCATGGGACTAAGAAGCCAGTTTTCTTTTCAGGTATCTCATCTGATCTTCTTAAAAGGTTTTTCCTCCAGGCCATTAAAACAAGTGCTGTCTGCAGGGCTGGAGCACTCACAGGCGACTGCAGCAAACTGATCAAGTGGAGTGTCTTTGTAAACACTGAACTTCGATTTATTTCACAGGAGCTATAAAAGGGTGGCTTTTATCACCAGGCCTCTGTGATAAAACAGAAGGGAAAACACAAGCATTAGCTGCAGTGACAAGGCAAAATGGCCAGAACGGGGTCCTCGGCTGGGCCAAGGCCTTGTGGCTGCACCACAGCATCTCTGCCTGGGCCACCATGATGACCATTCCCTCATGCTCTGTTCTTCCTGTGGGAGAACGGCACCATGAGCTGACAGTACCAGCAAGACCCCTACATTCTGAGAGGCAGGACAGTGGACTGCTCAGACACAGCAATGGAGGGGTCAGAATAACTTGTTTTCCAATCTGGTCTTTTTCTTCCATTTGGCCTCATGTTCAATCATATGCCCTGACTCTCAAATTCTGTATGTGCAAAATTTAAATAATGACACCTACTTCGTAAGGTTGTGTGAATTATATGCAGTTCACAAACCATCTTAGTACAAAGCCTTGAACATGGAAGGAAAGCTCAGTAGTAGAAGGTCCTTGCTTACCTGCCTTATATCTTTTCCATTCACCCTGATAAATGGTATCATGGGATTTCAGAGTAACCACCTATCAGAACTAAACCATGCAAAGTCCTTTGTATGCAATATAATGTATGTTCCTTCTGAGGACCTTGTAAGGTGGGCAGGGAAGCTATGGCATCATCCCCGTTTGTAAGATAAGGAGAGAGTTGTTCCCTAAATGGTGAACAACTTGCCCCCAAAATCACAAAAGAGTAAGTGACACAACCAGAATTTGACCTGGTATTTTCCTTCCTAGCTTAGTGCTCTGAAGTTTGCCACTGTGACACATTCAGATAGAGAACAAATCGATACTTCATTTTATTGTAAGTAAATTAAATCAAGAATTGGCCAGTTTAGCCTGCCAGGCTAAAGAGATCACGCTTGCTCTGCAGGATGTCTTAATATCATGGCTGCTATTAGCAAAGCGAATAGGTAGGTAGTTGTCTCTTTTCTAAATAATTGTGAGCTGCTGGAATCAAATATCTCCCTGGAAAAAGTGCTTTGCTTACTGAAGACAGACTTTCTTACAGACCCTCACCGTAGTTTTATTTATTGTTATTGCTGGTACCATCAAACAGCAAGCTTGATTTTGTAGTGTGTCTCCTGCTACTTCATCAGTGGTCAGAGACTTCAAGGTCACTTAGAGACGCTCTTGAATCAGGAGACAAGATGTGTGGGTTCCACCACTCATTTTGTCTGTAACCAGCTTTCTGACTTTAATCAAGTCACTTCCTTCACCTGGGCTTTACTTTCTTCCTCTCTCACATGAGAAACTTGAAGGTGATCTATCTCTACTATCATGTTCAAATCTAACATCTTGAAAACTCAGTGATCATTTGTAGACCTTAAATAGTGTCCCCTGAAGTTTGTTGACTACACATGGACAGGCTCTTGTAAAACACAGGGGTATACTAACTCTATTTGCTCCCACATATAAAAGCAATGCATTTTAATTTTCAGCACCACCCATGTCCCACCCCTACCCCTGGGGTGGAAGAAAGACCTGAAAAATATCCTTAGACATCCTGAATCCCAGGCAGTGATTAGTACTGATTAGCCATGTGATCCTTGAAAAGGTACCTGGCTTGAGTTTCCCTTTGCTCCAGCACAAAATAAGGATGAGTTACGCCCTCCTTGCTCTTTGTGAGGATTATCACAAAGAGCATTATCATGATTATCAAACATGTGAATGTTCTCAGTACAATGCTCGTGTGGCATATACTTGTTGTATTATGATTTCCATGAAACTGAGAGTAATAAATACTCAATTCCTTTAAGTTCCTTCTTCCCATTTACGTCTAATCTACAACCTGAAAATTTGAGAGGAAATTTGGTGATTTCCATCATTACTAGAGCTCTGCCATTTCCATACTGCTTCCAAAACTGCAAAGATATCAACAATCACACACTCAGGGACCTGCCAGCCCCTTCCCACCACCTTTGTTGGGAGGCAAGCTCTTACTTAGCACATGTGTTTTCTCCTGCAGAGTGGATTTTGTCTATAGAAATCCAACAAAGATCATCCCTGAGAATATATCTCCCCTTACCACCACCTCCCTACTGTAGCCTCTCTTATTTCAATGGCTTACCCATGAATGTCACCCAACAAATACCCTTTGACAAGCCTAGGTTTCATCAGCAATAGTCATGAGAGGGATGGAAAATTCTGCCACTCTCCATCAAGACTTCTGGTGCCCAGAAAAACAATAGATAAGATGAGGAGGAGAAATATCCAGAGCACCAGAACAAACCACAGATTTACTTTATAAATATACATATAAAACCACTCTCAACATCAATGATTTTGTAAATGCAAGGCAACTCCTAGACGAGTTTGCACCATTATTATTAGGGGTTTAGATACAACAAGTGCCCAGTAGTTTACTCTTAGAGTAACATCTTTCCATTCTAGGCATTGTACAATGAGTCTTTTTTTTTTTTAACCTTCCATGATAATTTGGCTTTTGGACTCTCCTCAGAGCCCAGCTTCCCCAATATTCAGAGGCATACTGGTTGGCCTGTCTCTCACATGACCACATGAGGACCATAATGAGGGACCAAGTATTGGCAATTATAGTGAAAGTTCAATCATTCATGTGGATTGTCCTGTAAATTGTTTTTAACTCCTTGCCTTTCAGCAAGTCCTAGGCAGCCTCCATAGGCTTTCCTTCGAGGATGCATGCTCTGGAGTCAACACTCATCAGAAGGCAATGAATTCTATAATGTGTGCAGAGAACCGTGATGCTGCAGGCCCACAGAGGTACCCACTTCACTTTGGTAAACAGGCATCGCAGGCCCAGGCTGATTAATATATGTAGCCAGCTTGTCAAAGAAAAACCTGAGAAATGAACTGTCAGACAGGCTGCACAAGAGTGAATTGACACTCCTGGGGCAGAGAATGGGATTTTTAAAATCAATAAATGTGTCCCCTGGCATATTTCAAAGACTTTAATTCCTTTAGATAAAGGCCCAAGATGTACTAAAAGACTCTTACGCTGCTTTCTCAGTACCAGCACAAACCTGACAGTTCTGCAGCGTACTGTGACATCATGTTGGGCAGAGATTCAATTTCATATGGTTGACATGCAGAAAGACGTACAACTGACCTGAGTTGACTCATGGGTAAACACTCTGAGATTCAGGCCACTGAGCAACTGTTCTCTTCAATCTCTGTCCCCGGATAAGAACACCCTTTATAGTAGTTCTAAAGTGAGAAACAGGAATTCTCTGTCAAAGTTAAGGGCGATATCCAAATGGGAATATGTGCTGGGGCATGTTTAAGGGTGCATGACTCTGGCTCCAGATGTGAGACAACAAGGGGAGCCACTAAGTCACATTTTCAGTGACATTCAAGAGGTAACATAAGTAAATGAAGCTTGTGGAACCATTCAATGATTATATCATCCCAGTTTCAAAGCTACAAAAAGTTAAAAGTTCCTAAATTTGAGACTATCAGTGTAGTATAAACTCTATACCACACACAGCAGAGTGGCCATAGGCTCATAGAGCCACACTGTGATGCCGGGTGGATCCCACTACTGACTTACAGGAAAATTTGTTCCCCTTTCTCTACCTGATGGCCCAAGCAATTAAAAATTATTTCATCAGAATTTCAAATTAATACAATTCATGCATATTCTGGGTATCCTGAAAAGAGTCAAATGTGCAATCATTAAATTCACATCACAAAGAAGATCTACAACATTATTATCTGGCACATTTAAAATCAAAACTGACAAATGTTAAGTAAGACATTGAATTTGGACTGTTTTGAAAAATCAGTCTAAAATCTTTTTGTACTTGAAGGAAAAAAAAAGCCATCAGTTCAATAACTGTGTATGATGTATCTTCTGGTTTGAAAGGCTTGATGGTATCTTTGGAAACCTCCACGTGTGTGATATCTTATATGTTTCCCTCGCCTTTTTATGAAACGTCAATGGCTCCCCATGTCTGAGAACAAAACCAATGAGTCCTTTGGCTTTTTTTTTTGACACCAATCATCCTTCTAGGTGTCTCTCTCACCATCCCTGTTACACTGCGAATAATAGTACCACTGATTAAAAAAAAATGCCTTTTCTCTTCCTATCTCCCTGTCATCCAGTCTCATACACACCTAGAGTTATGCCAAACTACTCCTCATTCCCAAAATGAGCCATAGCACCTCCTCCTTGTTTCAGCAATTTTTTAACCTTTATCAAGTTCAGGAAAATGTTTAAAAGGCAAGTGTTGGGTTCTACTCAGAGAGACTGTCATTCGGCAGATGTGGGGTGGAAAGGAATTTGTATTTATAAGCATGCCATCTGATTCTGACAGAGGTAGCCCAAGAATCACATTTTCAAAAACACTGCCTTAGACAATGTTCACATGATCTTTCCTCCCTCTGAAATGTCATTCCTTCCCTTGTCGCCCATAAAATTCTTATTTGTTCCCTAGGGCAGGTCACATACAATCTCCTTCCCTTTCTAGTCAAAATAAATTATTTCTTTCTCTGTGCTACCAGTAACCTCAGTACATACCACTTTTACAAAGTTTATCACACCTTATTGTATTTACTAAGTATCTATTCTACTCAGATAGATTAAAATTACTTGGGAACTGCAACTGTGTACCATAGGTGCTCAATAAATGTTTGCTTAATAAATGAGCAAATGACCTTTGATGATAGGTTTTTTCAGCATTGAATTGCCTCCACTTCCATTTCTAACTGTCCAAACCCTAAAGAGTCTCAAGGTCTCTTTCATAAATCTTGTCCTGATAAGGACAGGAATATAAAAGTCTAGTCTTCTGTGTGATAACAGCTCTTGTTTTGTCTTTCTCTCCAAACATTTATCACATTGCCTTGCATTATGCTTATTCATACCCATTCTTTGTTTGCTCCATGCTGTCCATCTTTATACCCCACAGAGAGTGCATCAGAGTATCTTACCCAAAAGAAGTTCCCCCTAAATATTTGAGAAATTGCATTGTACATGTTCAACTTGCCTGGTAAAAGTATAAACCTTTAGGACAATCAAAAAGCACCATGTCCTTCTCCTAGTTATAATTTTAAAAAATTAGAATATACAAATCATAGTGATACAAAAAGCAATACTTTTCACTTTAGATATAGCCTAAATAAAAAGATGAGTATGTAATAGCTTCAAATTTCTAAATATGGGAGTGCCCAGTTCTGAAAAATGAAATGTTCACTCATAGATCTTTCGCGTGTAAGACTGCCTCTGCCATTCGTTATTATTGTCATTACTAAGTTATTATCACTGCTTATTCTATGGATGGATATATGTAGAAGTTGCTGCTATCCTATATACAAGCCCATCCTACACTAACATATTGACATTTCTCCTCTCTCAATATTCAAGATGGAAATTACCAGACAGAACAAGATAAACACGTTATTCATTCATTTATTTATCCATCCACTCATTCCATGAAAAATGTGGTATGCTTAAAGGTAAGGACCATGTCTTCATCTTTGTAAGCTGAGAGGAACATAGCCCCTGCCTGGTGCATTACCACCTAAACCTCACTGATGGATGAATGAATAAAGTGAATGAATGAACAAATAACTAAACAAATGAAGAAAAAGAAGGTTTTATCTTTTCTATAACCAAAAGGATATACTGTTAGAGTCCTCCCAGGTTGTTAGGATAATTTTGAGTGAGTGAATTATTATCAGGGTAACTCATTTTTTTTTGTTAAGCTTCTAAATAGTTCATCCCTGCCTCTGTATGTAATTTGCAAAAGAAGAGATAGACTTTTGTCCATCAAGGAAGCCCTCTTGTATGCAAACAAGATATGTAATATCTTAAGTGTATATTTCTATGCATGATATGAAGTTGGGAAAACCATCCTTACATTTCCGATACCTTCAGTGACCACAATATTTTCAAATAAAGGTAAATAGATTTCTGGAACTGTATGTGAAATAAGCAGTTAATTTTGCAATCAGCAATAGTCAATTGGCAAATGAAATGTCATTTAATTTCTAGTAGGAAAATGGAATAAACGCTAAAAGAAACACTAAGAATTCGTTTGCTATCAAAATAATGTTGCAGGAACTATCCTAAATGGACAGCCAGCAGATGTCCATCAACATGGCAGCTGCTGGAGAGAACAGCAGAAGCAGCCTGGCCATTGTGCATTTTCGGGGATGACTGCAGGTTGCCTGGGGCAAAGGCTTCCTGTAGTTCTCTAAACACCTGAGCTCCAAAGAGTGAAACTGTATTCTCTATAGGTACCAGGACCACTGCAGCTAGCCAGAGGGCTGTGTCCCTGCAGGAAGACTGGGTTCTGTTTGAAAAGACTTCCTGTTCTGCTGTGGCCTGTTTACTAGTCTCACCTGCAGAAGAAGAAACTCCCCCAGGTCCATATTCATGCCCTATGACTAAGTATACTGCAGGAACCAGCTAAACCTGGATTAGTGAGCTATTTTCTCTTGAGTTTTTAGTCTAATGCTGTGACCACAGGCAATTAAGCATTCAGGTGAACATTTACAAGAAATGTCAAGAGTCCTTTTATAATCTATTTTTACAAAGTCTGCATTGTCATCCCCTTCTTGAAATCACAGAAAAACAGATAACAGCTAAATCAGGAATTGTTAAGCCCAAGCCATTGTCAGGAATTAAACAGTGGTGCCAGAATCGAGTCATAATTGAGATGCACAAAGGCCTCTAAACCAATGTTTAAAACTTGATGACATTGCAGAGTTTTCCTGGGTCCACTCTCTGGCAGCAGGACTGAAGAGATTGCACTAGTAAAAATGTCAACTGTAGAGTTTGTCTTGTACCTCATTACCTGGAAATACCGCTGGGGTTTTTACACTCTTCTGAATAACTATTTACAGCCTCACACTCTGACCTTGAATAGTACTGTCACATTAATACAATCCATCCAGGGGAACAAGAATAACAAAATGTGAAGTTAGAATAACCAAGCACTTCCTTGAGTACTGGGGACTCAGTGAAGAAATAAATGTGTAAAACTGCTGGTATATTTAAAACTGAAGTTGAGTTACTTATTCACATTAAACGAGAAATCTGCTCCCAGAGGCAGCAATAATGGTATTGCTTATCAGAGCATCCTTCTGGTTCTACCTACTCTTTCCTAAGATCTCTAAGACCTTAAAAAGACTTTCTATGCCTTATTAAGTTCTAGAAAGCAAGTCATGTTTTCAAACGTACTTTGAGATGCACCAAAGTACTAAAAATACAAAGTCACTATTGGATAAATATTGGAATTAAATTGAAAGCAAAACTCTGCCAAGCTAACTAAGGAAGAAATATGAGAAACCAAGACCAAGAAAGGAATATGCACAAGAACAAGGTCAAGGACTAAGTCCAGTATGTTCTTGAAATATCTGGGACTAGTGAGTGACAAGAAGGTCTTTCCTGGAACCAAGCCACTGATGGAGGAAACATGAGCCTTGGATTCCAACATATTTCTGTTCAAATCCTATTTTCAGCACTCACAACTTTCCAAAGTTTTTAGTTCATCCGAGCCTCACTGTCTTCATCCACATAAAGAGTTATAAAGAAAATATTTTAAAATATTTTTATATTTCTGCAGAGGTAGGATTATTGAGCAAATTTATTGAATTTGGAACCTAAGCTTAAATGAAAACAACATTGGAGGGTAATTTATGATTGATCAGCTAGAAAGACCCTAGAGAGATTTACCTATCAGGAGTTATGTGGTCGCATTTCGAGAGGCCAAAACCCAGAACATCCCTAATTGTAAAGATGGAAAAAATAATTATATTTTGCTTAAAGAGGTACGTGTGTGTATGTATGTATGTATGTATATCTATCTAGATAGGTAGATAGATAGATAGATAGATAAATAGATAGATAGATAGATGCCAAAGAGTTAGAGTGAGAACCCAGAGTCATTCTCAAGAATCAAAGGTTTTCCTGCCTCTTTTCAGAAGAGGATGGTGAAAGCATGTACATTAGTAGCACCCAGATAAATTTTTTCAGGTTTTTCACCTACAATACAGACCCTGTGCATGAGGATTTGTCCTTCCAGCTCTCAACATGTTCATCTAGTGGTAAGAACTGAGGCATCAGGAAAGGGCATGACTGTTATTTTCTGTCAAGTAAATAATAATCAATATTACATGCTCCAGAAATTTTGTGAGATAAACTTAGGATCCTTATTAAATAAAAATAAATATTTAAAAAATTCAATATTGTTATCACTATTGGAATAGTCAGCAATAGGTGATCAAGTGGACAGGCCAGAACAATCCATGTAGTGTTGGATTTGCATTGGACACATCAGTAAAAACTCATGATCAACAGGCCAGTTGCTCGCTGGTTAGAGCACTTGCCTAACATGCCTGAGGACCTGTGTTCAATCCCAGTACCACAAAAATAAAAATAATGATAACAATTCACAGTCAACTTGATATTTAGGTGGTAATATATAGAAATATATATATATATATCCATCCACTGGTTAGCATACACACAAATGTCTTTTGTTCTATCATCTGAGAGAGCTAAAAGAAAAACATGCCACTAGGGATGAGCACACATACCACCCAGATCTTGGTTTCTAATATGTTCTCCACTAAACAGGACCAGGGATCCTTGGAGAAATGGCTGATTCTAGGACTAGGGCAGGAGATGCACAAGATGAGCCTGAATCATGAGTGCAATCACATAAGTAAGGAAGCACTCAATACAGACAGACAGATACACACACACACACACACACACACACACACACACACACACACACACACCCTACACCCTACATACTCGGTTAGAATTTTGTTACAAGGGCACAGGGACCAACTGACAGAGCTCCCAATAACCAAACCTTGAACAATTTGGCCATCAATCAATCAATCCATAAGTAAATAAAATACTTACAATTGTGAAAATTCTGAGTGAAAAATCCATGAGTCCATACTGACATAAAGATAGAGAAGAGACAAATCTCTAATGAAGAATTCCAAACAAATTAAGAAATAAAATCAAAACTCTCCATCCTATCAATGTGGGATACACATACTGCCTTTCTTACAAGGGTTATGGCAACGTGAGGAAAACAAAGGTAACTTATAGTGGAAAAACTTAACCCTATCTCAGCCAGGGGAATCAAGGTCAACATCCATAGTGGTAGGTCAAATTAGTGATATGAATATACCTTTGATGTGCTATGATGAAATCACACTTTACCTTATGATTTTCCTCCCCAAAACATATGAACCTAGTCTGATTATGAGGAAAACAGTAAATTCTACTGGAGGGGCACACCCTATAATATATCTGGCAAGCACTGTCCCAAAGGTGAAATGTGTTAACTTTTAGAAAAATAAGAGAAGTCTTTATGAGATGATTGCAGGTATTTTTAAAATGTAGGTGAAAAGCAAATAGCACAAACAATAAAGGAAAACATTCAAACACTGATCTTTATGGAAATGAAAACTTATAGTCTTCCATGAATGATAAGCAAATTAAAAAGCAAAAGATTTGATGAAATTATGCATGATACAAAGATGATACAAACAAAGGGCATGCATTCAGAATATGCTAAGTTTTCTTATAATTCAATAAGCATGGGACAAACTGTTCATTTCTTTTTAAAGTGGCAAAGGAATCAAACACAAAATTGACAAATAATTGCTCATAAGGGAAAAGCAAATTAGGTCCAAAGTGAATAACCAATGTACATACACATACACACTAGAATAGCTAAAGTAACAACTGACAATATCTAGTGTTAGCAAGGACTAGGAGCAACTGGAACTCTCAAACTTTACTAGTAATATTGCAAAATATTATGGCAGTGTGAATATCTTATAAAGTTAAACATAAACTTTCCATTTAACCCATAAAACACTCCACTCTTGGGTATTATTAGTTCTTTAAAAAATGAAAATGACGTTTGTAAAAATACTAATAAATGTTCAAAGCAGCTTTATTTATAATAGTAAAAGAAAAAAACCTAGAAATAACCCAAAGTTGACTAAAGAAACAAACCATAGTACAGTCATTAAATGGACTACTGTTTAGCAATAAAAAGTAATATAACTTACCAAAACATGAAAAAAATACCCAAGAATTTCAAAAACATTATGCTGACCAAATAAAGAGACACAAAATAGTAACTATAATTCCAAATTATAGAAACCCAGAAAAGAAAATATCTTTTCAGAATAAAGTAGGAAAAGACAATTATAAATGACTTACAGAAAAAAATTAACCTTCTGATTGGATAATATTATAAGATTGGATAATACTTCCAGCACGGCACAGAGAGTGCCAAGTTGGTATGAAAACACAGAGAACACAGGGTGAATGAGAGACAAAATAAGATGATTGTAGAGGACACGGAAATACCTTGGAGGAAAAGAAAACCCTCCTACTTCTAATAGTGCCTAGGTAGGACTCTTCTCTATGCCAATTTGATAATTATTGCTGGAATGGTTCAGAATATGGAGAATGTCTATCACCCTCCTTTACCCAACTCTCATAAGTTTCAATTGGGTGTTTCTCTAAATATCTAAATACCAAAATATTTGTAATAACACTTAGTTCTATACAACATTTTCAATTAATATTTTCAATTTGTTCAAACATTTTTGGTTGACACATAATATCCATAGATATTTATGGGGCCCCAAAATTTTCAAATACAAACACCTATCTCTCTCATACACAAACACAAGCATGAGTGTATTGGGGATGACCAGAGTATTTACCTGACACCTGAAAACTTTGTGCCCTGTAAGTTCACTATCCACATTTGCACCTTCATTGACAATTGCTTCAATATGAATAATACAATGTTAATTTCCTAATTAAACAGGAAACATCAATGATCCAATTTGCTAAATGAGTCAAATTACAACATAATGTATCATATAAACAAAGGTTTCACTGTATTTAGAATGGAAATGTTGGAAGAACTGAATCATTGAAGAATACAAACATCTCCAAGTCAAAAAAAACATGTGATCAAATGATACCATAACAAAGTAGGAGGGAACATTTAGTTTCAGTCAAACATTATCTGTCACATTAGTTTATTGGTGATTTAAACTTTACCCATTTTACAATTTGTATTTATTTTGGAATCGTATTTTGATATTTTAGAGCTATAGGCATGAGAAGTTCACATCTAGTTTTAGGCTTGTGTATCTAAATAACATTTGAGATTTGAATCTCCATTTAAATGGAGTGGGGAACAAAATTAATTTTTTACATTATAGTAAGTGGTATTTTTAAATTTAGATACACTAAAATTGACTCGTTTTGTTCTGTAAGCTTCACATGTGCATGCATTGGCTCAATCACCACCACAATAAAGATGGAACTGTCATTAACACCCCTGTACTATCATTTTATACTCACATAGTCTTCCAAGCCATAACCCCTGAAACTGTAGATCTGTTCCTCATCACTATAGTTTTGTCTTTGGGGGAATGTCATACTATGAGTCATCGAGTGTATAACTTTTTGAGGCTGGGTTCTTTTCCTAAAAAAAAAAAAAAAAAAAAAATGTCAAATGGTTGCATGCCAATATGCATTTTTTTTAACAGCTAAATGGTTTTCCATGGTATATTTGAACCATAGCTTGTTTATTCATTCATTTTATTAGAGTGCCCATTATTTTGGTGATTATGAATAAAGAAGATATAAACACTAATAAGTTTTTGTGTGAAAATAAAATAGGAGCTAAGTAAACTGGAGTGGCGTGGTTGAGTCATTGGTGAATATATGTTTAAATTCATAAGAAACTGTCAAATTATTTTCCAAAGTGCATACACTATTTGCATTGCCAGCAGCAATGTGTGGGAGTTTCAGTTGCTCTGCATCCTCAGCGACATCTCGCATTTTTATTTTAGCCATTCTAACAGTAGTGTGATGCATCTCACTGTGGTTTTAGTTAGAATTTCCTGAATGGCCAATGATGGTGAACATCTCTTATGTGCTTATTTTTCACCTATATATTCTCTTTGGTTAAGCATTTGATCAAGTATTTTGCAGAGTTTTGATGAGGTTGTTTTCTTATTATTGAGTATTGACAACTATTTCATATTCTGAATATAAGTCTTTTGTCAGATATATAGTTTGAAAATATTCTTGCAGTCTGTGTTTGTCATTTTCTTAGCAGTCTCCTTCAGAGATTTCTACTTTTGATGAAGGCCAATTCATTCTTTTCATTTATGTTTTGTGCTTTTGATGCCATATTTAAGATCATTTTCTTAAATCCAAATAATGAAGACTTTCATACATCTTTCTCCCAAAACTTTGATTGTTTTATATTTTATGTTTACATCCATAATTTATTTTGAATTGTTTTAAAGGGGTGAGGCTTGAGTCAAGGTGCCACTTTTTGCATACAGAAGTCCTATCGTACCAACATCATTTATTGGAAACCTATCACAATGAAATGCCTTTGTATCACTGTCAAAAAATTCAATTTGATCAAATTATGTGAACACACATATATTCAATCCACAGACATATGATGGCGTGGACTCTTCTTTTCTCTTTATATGTATGTCCATCCTATTTTCAGTGTCACACTCTTTCAGTTACTCTTTATAATGTGTCTAAAATCAGGTAGATTTTTCTATTCTCTTTCTTTTTTTATTATTTCTCACATTTCTTCACTATTATCTTTTAATTTATCCCATTTTAACTACATCTCAGTATAATTTTAATAATTTCTCTAGTGATCACAAAAAGCAAACTTTTGGGAAAATTAATTTATTTTATTTTTTTAAATATATATATTTTTAAGTTATACATGGGCACAATATCTTTGTTTATTTATTTTTATGTGGTGCTGAAGATCAAACCCAAGGTCTCACACGCGCAAGGCAAGCGCTCTACCTCTGAGCCACTACCCCAGCCCCAATTAATTTATTTTAATTAGGTATATATGACAGCAGAATGCATTTTAATTCATTGTACACAATTGCATCCCAACTTTTCATTTCTCTGGTTGTACATGATGTAGCGTTGCACCATATGTGCAGGCATACATGTACCTAGGGTAATGATGTCCATCTCATTCCACCATGTTTCCTCTCCCCATATACCCTCCCACACCTATCTTCCCTTTGCATCACCAGAGTTCCTCCACTTTCTCCATATCCCCCACACCACCCATTATGGAATAGCATCCACTTATAAGAGAGAACATTCAGCCTTTGTTTTTTTGGAATTGGCTTACTTCGCTTAGCATGATATTCTCCAACTCTATCCATTTACCTACAAATGCCATAATTTTATTCTCTTTTAATGTTGAGTAATATTTCACTAGGTAATTATACCACAGTTTCTCTACCCATTCATCTATTGAAGGGCATCTAGGTTGCTTCCACAGTTTAGCTATTGTAACTTGAGCTGCTATAAACATTGATGTGGCTGTGTCTCTGTAGTATGCTGATTTTAATTCCTTTAGGTATAAACTAAGGAGTGGGATTAGCTGGGTTAAATGGTGGTTCCATTCCAAGTTTTCTAAGGAATCTCCATACTTCTTTCCAGTTTGGTTGCACCAATTTGCAGTCCCACCAGCAATGATTCCTAAAGCACAAGATATAAAATGAAGAATTAATAAATGGGATGAACTCAAATTAAAAAGCTTCTTCTCAGTAAAAGAAACAATCATTGAGGTGAACAGAGAGCCTACATTTGGGGAGCAAATTTTTGCCACATGCCCATCAGATAGAGCACTAATCACCAGAATACATAAAAAACTTAACACCCAAAAAAACCAACAACCCAATCTATAAATGGGCTAAGGAGCTGAATAGACACTTCTCAGAAGAAGATATACATTTGATCAACAAATGTATGAAAAAATGTTCAACATCTCTAGTAATTAGAGAAATGCAAATCAAAACTACTCTAAGATTTCATCTCACACCAGACAGAATGGCAGCTATCAAGAATACAGACAACAATAAATGTTGGCAAAGCAAACTTTTCACAATCCAGTTAAAATCAATATTTTACCACTTTGCAAGAAATTTTTTTTTTAAAAAACAAAAGCTATCACCCAAAAGGTCCCTTTTCCCTTCATACACATTTATGTAGTGGTTGTGTCATATATTACATCTATAAACATTAAAAGCCTTATCAAAAATAATGGATTTTTTTTCTTTAAACCAACCAATACATTGTAAAACCCCCTATAAGAAGATAGCTTATTCTATGTACATTGATAGTCACCATCTCTGGATTTCTGGAGCTCTTCTTTTATTCCAGATGTTCCAAGTTTCCTTTTCTCTCATTTCTCTTTTGCTTGAAGAATTCGTTAGTAATTCTACAGCAGCAAGTCTGATAGAATGAAGTCTATTAGTTGTCCTTCTGAAAATGTCATTTTTTTATCTTCATTCATGAAGGATAGTTTTGTTGGATGTAGAATTTTAGACTGACTGCTCTTTTCTTTCGGCATTTAAGAATGGCTGTGCCATTTCTGGCTTCCGTGGTTTTCTATGTGAAATCTATATTCATGTGAATTTTTGTGCTTCTATGAGTAATAAATCATTTTGTTTGATTACTTTCAATCATCTTTTTCACATTTTGCCTTTTTAAAGTTTTTTTCTTTGCATTTAGTTTTTTAAAGTTCAATTATGATTGTCTGAGCAGGATGTCACTGAGTGTACCCCACAGAAAGATTCTTCCAACTTTATGAACCTGTGGGGTTTTGCCATTTTCTACATGAAGGACAGGGACATTTTTCATCACTATTTCTTAAGTTTTTTTTTTTTGCATACTCCCATTCTTTTGGAATTCTGAGGTTATAAATGTTAGATTTTATTATTTTCAACCGTTTTTTATTAGATGATTTATATTTATGTTGCTCTATATTCAAGTTCACGAACTTTTTTGTCTGTCATTTACATTAAGTTGCTGAATGAATTATTGATTTTTCAGTCCCAAGATTTCCACTTGTATCTCTTTTGTATCTCCAATTTCTTTGCTGAGATTTTTCTGCTCTTATGTCCATGTTAAGAGTGCTACCCTGAACTTGTTAGAGTGCTTTTTAAACAGCTCCTTGAAAGTCTTTCGCAAATTATTACAACATCTGCGCTATCTTAAGGTTTGCATTCATTGATTGTTTTCCCTTGTAAGTTATAAATATATTCATTTTGTTCAAATGCTGAGTAAACTTTGAATTTTATTCCAAGTAATTTGAATATTTTGTGACTCTGGGCCTTGCTTAAATCCCACAGAGAATATTGACATTTTTATTTTAGCAGACTATTGAACTGTTTGGATTCAGGCTTCACATCATGTCAAGTTTTCCATGGGTTGTGTTTGCAGTATTAATCATGTTTTTAAAGCTTCTGTAATGCTATTCAGATCTATCATGAATGTGAAGCACATTCATGTGGATGTCAGTGTGGATCTTGGACATTAATATATCCCCTAGTTCAGATCACAAAGACTGTGATTGCTTCAGGGAATTATATTCACATCTTTGTAGCTTATGGATGAGCCCAAGAATTCATGTACTATTTTGAAGCGTTGCTTTCTCATTTTTTCACTTAATAAGACCTCCTCGGTACTGTCGAATTCCCTGAGGCTCTCTTTTTCTGTTCTCTGGATAGAAATGGGGCAATAATTGTCCTACTCCACCCTTTATACCCCCATAGCTATGCCCACATCTAGAGCAAGTTGTGAGGGAAAAGTCGAGAGAGTTCCTCTCTCCCTCTGATGACAATTACAGTTGCTAAGATCGGAAGGGGTTTCCTGCTCTTAGAGTCTTGGCTCCTGTAGGCCAATTTGACTGCCGGCATAATCATAGGATCACCTGAGGACTGAGGAGCATGGAATAGGGGATTCTGCAAATCTTTTTGCTGATCCTTAAGTAAAAACTAGAAAGATTCACCTGGAGCTCTCTCTGCTAATGCTAATGCCCACTTCCTGGTTTCTGGAATTGAGTTCAAGTCAGAAGGTACTGAAAGAAACTGTGGAAAATTCACCATCAGCTTGTCTGTTGGGTGGTATTATGAATTCTGGTATTCTCTCTAATCCTAATTTTCTCAATGCTGTTTAATTGTATAGCCTTCAGATAGCTGCTTCATAAAACCTGCTTGTGTTTTCTGGCTACATTTGAAGAGAAAGTATAATGTTCTTACTCCACCTTGCCTAGAACTAGAATACCCCAGGGGGAAAAAATTTTTTTTGTTCTTAAATTAAGGTCTTAGACATTCTTCAAATTTGAGAAATATAGTTGTTCTATATTCCTGAATAGAGTTAGACTTCTAAAAGCTTAGCATTTTTTTTCTACAAAGTTGACCCTCTTGAGAACTGTTTTTATGTCACATTACATTATTAATGTTCTCCTGGTTTCTATCAAAGGTCACTGCCAGAAATGTACATATATTTGTAACTGCAATCAGTACGAAAGTATTAGGTCATTATATATTACAGTACTCAATGACTCTTTAAAAAGGTCCATAGGTAACTTTCTCTTCTTTAAAATTAATACAGTGCCAAGGAAAATTTTTTCTTTACATAATTAATATACTTTGAAGTTTTCTAGTAATAAGAACTCTATTAGCACCAATACACCCCATCCTTTCCCATCTACCAGGGAACTAGGAGACAAATCACAAGCCTTATCATAGTTGCCATTAATATATTATTCTATTTCCCCTGTTGCTAATTTTCTGTCTCCTTCTACTTTTTTTATTTATCGTAAGTCTCTACAAATTCTTTGCAAAATGAAGTAGAGAGTGAATAAATAAACAAATTAATTACTGTAAAAAGTAACTAAATCCTTAATTATCATTTTCTAGGATTTTATATGCATCCAATAGAAACTGATCTTTCTCTTCTGAAATTATTTTACAAGTAACAAGATATCCAGGTTCTTGTCTGATTATTTCACATCCTGAAGTATTTTCGTCCTACATTTACACTGACATCTGCAAATGCTAATGAAGTTTCTCTCTGGGATGGGGATCATTAAGTCAAAGAACTAAAGCAAAATGGGCAATGAAAGATAGAATTTGTTCATGGCCATAACAATAGGCAGTGATGCTAATGAGCATGGCAATTTTTATTGAATTTATGCAGCACATCGCAGCATCTGGAAACGCTTTGCTTGATTTTGGGATGCAATCAGTTCAAAACCTTAAATACACTCCTCAGGGTTTATCCTCCGATTGATGAGAATTAAAAGCAGTTGCCCACATGAAAGCCTGGGGCACCGATAGGAAGTTAGGAACCCCAAAGTATTTTACTCAGTGATGAAAATAAAAAGCAATTACAATGAAACTCACTTCCCAGGAGAAGGTAAGAGCAAAGCCTCCCTCTTGCCCACTTGCAACCCAATTTCATGAAATTGGAAGATGTGACTTTTCTAGAAAATTAGGTTAATGTCAGCACCAGGTTGGAATTGATGGGATTCTATTTATTGCCACTACTGTGACCCTCACTCCAGATAGTGCTGGAGACCTCATGCAGTATCTCTGCAACCTTGTCAGCACCCTCTGCCTCTTCCCAGTCTCTCTCAGTAAATAAACCAGGCTTCCTGCATTGCATGCATTGCTGCCCTGCCTCCCAATCAATCCGGCTCCTGCCCTCCAATCAATTCACTCTGCCCTCCATTTTCTCTTCCAGACAGCCACCAGAAAGGAAATTGCCCTAAACTTCATTTATGTCCTCCCTTGTCCTCCCATCTCTTTATTTTTCTCTTCAAAGAACATTTTCATTCTCTTAGCTGCTATGGGTTCTCCATTTTCTTGTCTGGATACACAAAGTATTATCCAGCAAAGTCCTGACAGGCTCCCTGCATCTGTCTGTCTTTCAGAGACTCCATCCACCCTTCACGTTGCCAATCTGGACAGCTGTACTCATCATTATAGGTCACCCTGGATGTTACTGCCAAAATAAAGAAAAAAAAAAAGAATACCACACTGGTCAAAAAGCCTATGTCCAAAGAAAGAGTCTCAGAACATTGAATGATGATTTACTAGGAAACTGATTCTCGCAATAGTTACCCAAGCACCACGGTACTACGCCCTGTTTTCTGTAGTTGTTAGAAACAGCCATCAATTGCCAGTGCCTTGCACTCAATTTAGTAGTAATCTCTTCTCTTATAGAGTATCCTTCTAGGGCCTAAACAATAAAGCAGCTGAAAAGAATGGGTCTAGAGTCCACAGTGTTGAATTGAAAGAGACTTCAGAGCTCTTTTAGTCCAATTTTTCCTAAAATTATAGAAGTTAAACCTTTGGACCTAGCAAAGCCCACAGCAGGAACTCAGACCCAGCATGCCCATTTCACAGCCACCATTTTATTTGTGAGACCATTCTGCTTGTTTTCTATACCTAAATAAATAAATAAACAATCTCCCTTCCCTAAACATCCTCACTACTGGTTTCTCTGGTAGAGATAGTAGTAAGAGACCCCACGACATCTTGAATAATTATCTCTTCTTTCTCTTTTAAAATAATTTTCCATTCTGTCCATGAGGCATTTCACCTTTCTAGTTTCCTTATATTACTTTCTTCTCATGCCCTTAGGTCATGACTCCATTCAGCCTCCAAATTGCTGACACATTAATATTTATAAATTACACACCTGCTGTTGTCACTTCCCTGTGCAAAATTCTTTCACAACTCCCCATCACATTCAAGACTAGGTATAAACTCACTGTTCTCCCCAACAGGACTCCAGGCTCTCTCCGTGGTCTTCTCTATCACTACTTCCCCTCATATTCTCATATCATCAGGCAGAGAGTTGTTTTCTTGCATAACTAAAATAATCAACCCCATATCAAAGATGTAATACTTAATTGGCCATTAATCAAGAAACTCAGTGTCTTCAATTAGAATTCAGAGGGGAAAAAAATGGCCATAGGCAAAATTAATGCTTTTCTCTTGATGCAGCTTTGAATACATAAAATGTTGCCAGTTTCTCTGCAAGTGCTGAGGATAAAAGATTCCTAATATGTAATCCCTAAACTCAAGGAGCTCATCATCTTCTAGGGATATGGAAACATTTATAGCTAATTCTAACTCAATGAGATAGATGCCTTATCAGAGGTAAAATAAAGGGTTACCAGAGCTCTTGGTCATAGGGTTTCCCCTTTGCCATTTTGAATTTCCATTTCTCTGATATCTTCCATCTCTTTTCCAGTATCCCTTCATCCCTCTGTTGCATCTCTCTGTTGCATCTCCTATAAATCCCCACCCAAATCTTCCATGTGTCATTTTCTTTATTCTGAGAGAACTTCCCCCACTAACCCTCCCTGCCACCCTCTCAAGACACATTCTTTCTGTGTCCATTTCCTCAGTCCCCAACAAGATAGTTGCCTGGTTAATCTGGCAATGATTCTAGCTCAACTACTGAGACTTAATAATAGTTTCATGGAATACTAGTTACAGATGGCTTTGCATTTTAAACAGGACACAGAGCGAAAAGGAAAATTCAGTCAGGAAAGTATTTAGTTAGGAGAACGTTCTGATTCTCTGACACTGCAGCTGGAGCTAAGGTAGACTCCAGGAGGACAGAGTGCCAGGATGATAGATGTATTCAAGGGATGACCACATACTATGGGAGCTGAGGAGCAGCATTAAACAGAATAATTTTACAGTAAGGGTGATGAGTTTACCATAGTGCATTTGGAAACACAGACAAGTCTAGCAAATACCATGCAAAGCAGAATGAGTAGTTAAATTGCAGACTGTGACCACTTGCATCCTGATAATCTATAATATAGGCAGTGTGAGAGCTATTCAACAAGGATTGATATACTTTGGCTTTAATTGTGGGCTCAGGTTGAACAAAGAAAGAAAGATAACATTAAAAAAAAGATTATATATATATATATATATATATATATATATATAATCTTACTATGTTTCCTAGACTGGTCTCAATTCCAGGTTTATGTGATCC
The DNA here is from genome assembly GCF_052094955.1 of Ictidomys tridecemlineatus. Lineage (NCBI taxonomy): Eukaryota > Metazoa > Chordata > Mammalia > Rodentia > Sciuridae > Ictidomys > Ictidomys tridecemlineatus. Next base: position 121,089,947 of record NC_135479.1, read on the forward strand.
TAACCTCTTAGCTTTCTGAGTCACTGAAACTATGGGCATGTACCTAATTTTGATATCTTCATTATTAATCGTAGCAAAATCCTTGATTTTTTATTTATTAATTTATTTATTTATTCTAATTTGTTATGTATGACAGAAGCATGCATTCTAATTCATAGTACACATATAGAGCACAATTTCTCATGTCTCTGGTTGTACACAGAGTCACACCATTTGTGTCTTCATACATGTACATGGGGTCATGATGTCCATCTCATTCCACCATCTTTCCTACCCCCTGCCCCCTCCCTTCCCCTCCCTCCTCTTTGCCCTATCTGAAGTTCCTCCATTCCTCCCATGCTTCACACCCCCATCCTCATTATGGATCAGCATCCAAATTCTTGATTTCTTTTTCAAGATTTAAATTTCACACATTATTTTACATATGTTTGAAGTCCTGATAGCCCCATTAAGATGAGTAGAAAAGAATCATTCTTGGTTTGTAAATGACATACATGAGAGGTGCCCTATAAACATGCGTAGGATGGTTGATTTGTTGACTGACTGATGGATTGTTTGACTGATAAATCAGCAATCCTTAAGAAAAAGTAGCATAATTACCTTCCTAGTATGAAAGGGGATAGGGTAGCTATAACAATTTTATCAGAGAAAGCAAATTGGCTGATTCCCTAACACCAAACGTATAAGCTGACTCAGTTTTCCTTGGCCTAAATTAAGGATTAATTTCATTACAGTGTGTTTATTTACAGATGAGCCTCTCTGGAACACCTGGTGATACCATATGGACAACCTCCTAAATATCAAGCTCGCTCCACAACTATGAAGATGGACAGATTCCCAAAAATATATCCAACCAGGACCAAGAGCAACAAGTAAAGATATCCTCTGCATTTTATTTCATTCTGACCCTCCATATTTTGGCCATGATTTTTAAAAACAAAAACACGATATGCCTACCTAAATGTATGAAATAGAAATATTGATAAAATAATTCAGTTGGAAAAAACCTCTTAAACTCCTCTCCAGAAACATTAGGTAGAATTTCTAAATTCTTTCTTTTTAGTTTATGCTGAGGAGTTTAGCCATTTTCTTTTAATATCAAGCTTCCATAATCTAGATGCATAGTAGTAATTTATTTTCTCATTTATGTCTTTTCTTGTCAGTGAATGAGGCAACTGAGAGAAAACAATTCTGAGAATAGATGAAAGGAAAATGGGAGTCTTTTTACCCACACTAGTGCTTAGAAGTTAGATAAGCATTTTGTATGATAGGAGCATTGGACAGAATCCAGGAAAAAAAAAATCAATGTGGGGAGAAATCTCTGATTTGTAGATGGGTGTTGTCAGAATTTGGGAAGTAATGGAATATTTAATTCAGTGTAAACAGGCACCAATAGCTGAAATGAGCTGCTTGTTGAGACCCAATAAGGTCAGAAAAATTTAATGACAGTAGGGGTGGGTCTGTAGGTGATCCAAAAACTGTGAAAGGGTTAACTCATGCAAAAAAAGAAAGAAAAAGAAAGAAAAAAGCAAGGAGATTTAAATGAATCACATTTAAACACCTACTCTATGAGAAAAGTCTTAGAAACAGAATCTTAATGTCAGTTCAGTTAATGGCCCCATTTAAAATAATAACTCAAAATATTCTAAATCAATGGAACAGTTGAAATGTGAGACAAAATGCCGTCCATCATCACCTTCATAAAAGTGTTCCCAGAAGCTCCATACAGGCATAGGATCAGTACTTAGCAGTTATCAGACATTTCCTTCAAGCTTATCCTTTTTAAAAGAATTTTTATATGAAAAAAAAATCCTTTTTAAAAAGAAAAAGGAAATCTATGCTAGATTTACCTGATTACATGGTTTCTTACATATGTAAATGTAATTACTGAGATATCAGAAATATGGAACTAGTTTTCAAAACTTTTTCTAGTTAAACATGGACACGATATCTTTATTTTGTTTATTTATTTTTAAGTGGTGCTGAGAATTGAACCCAGTGCCTCACATGTGCGAGGCAAGCGCCCTGCCACTGCGCCACAATCCCAGTTCTGGAAAAAATTTTTTACTGAAATGATAGTAATAAAGAAAATATTGTCAGCTTGCTCAACTAGTCTCTCTTTTTTTTTCTTCCATATTTTTTATTGGTGAGATACAGTTGTACATAGTAATGGGATTTGTTATAGCCATACATGCACACAATGTAACGGTACAATCTGACCACTGTGACTCCCCAGCACTTCCCAACACTTACTCTCCCATCCTGTCCCTTTCCTCTGCTGATCTCTTATCACACATTTGCAAAAAAAGCTACAAAATATGTTTTATGACGGCTGAGTTTTCCCTTGAGCTAAACTAAGGGAACAGAATCTACCTTTCACTGTGGAAGAATAGAAAGGAGGAAAGAAGGCGGAATAAGCAATAGAAGAGGAAGAAGAGGGCATTTCGTGGGGAGGCACATAGTCAAGAAAGACTGAGAGAGGAATAAGAAAACAATGACAGGACAACCAATATCTGCTGGGAACTTACATATCATAAACTCATTTCATCAACGTAACAACCCTGATCTGAGATTATTATTAACTTCATTTTCTAGATGAGAAAACTAAGGTTCAAGAAGAACAGTTGCACCTGTTCATAACTAACAAATAGTGGACCCGAACATCAACCCCACACCAAGCTGCCCTCTTACCTCTAGGCTCAACCGTAGGCTCTCTGAACTGCTTCTGTTGCAATGCTGCAGGGTCACGGGGGTGTTCCTCCCTTCTGGAGACCCTGCTGCAGGTAGCATGGCTAGCTGACAGCCTCCATCTGCCACACCTTGGGATCTCCTACAGCTTTACATCATGCCTCCAGGCTGTTCCCAGCCAGTGAATGAGCACAGCAGCCTATGAACCTGGCAGTTCCTGCCAAGATGGTATTCCTTTAATGGGTATCTTTAGTGTAAAGAATCCCACAGTAGGCCTGGCTGAAACTCTCAGGGGTCTGGGACTCGCGTCCAGTCCTTCCTTCTTTCTCTATTTTCACAGGTGGTGGACTTACACTTCAACAAGGTGACTGCCTTGACTTCTCTTCCTTCTCACAGTTATCTTTCTCAGAGTTGTACCAATAACCCTCTTGTGGGTCCAATTCCATCCCCAAAGCATTTCCTCCCCAGAGGATCTGAATTGACACAGATGCACATGCACATGCAGAGCAATGCCCTAAGAAGATCCAGATTTAGGGGTCAGGTTGCAACCTAGATAAGACAAGGTACAGATTCATGTTCAGTGCTCAGCACCCTCACTATATCCTCCAGGAAAACCATGGTCGACCACAAAACTCTGCATCCACATGGGAAGACACCCCACTGCCCCCACCCCCATTGGGAAACCAAAATTTCAACCCTAAGTGAAGGCACACAGATCTGTCTTTGGAGTGAATTAGGACCTGAAAGATTCAGACAACGCAGCTCTTTCAAGTCAGTCTCCTTCAGAGTTTTAGGATGAAAATGAGCTTCTTGGGAGATTACAAAAGGCCAGTCCTCTTTCAAATGACACTGTCACTGCAAAGATTCTAGGTTTTTTTTCCCAACACTTTTGAGAAGGAAGAAGCACGGTTACACACACAAATCTACATCAGCCCACTTCAGAGCACAAAACCTACTCTCACACCTTCCCTCGGTTAGCATCAATGTCCCATTCACATGACCTCAGGTCTTAGAAGATCTAATGTATCATTAATTGGAAAAAGGAAAGGCCAGTCAGTCATCACACTCGAATGATTATCTCTAGGGAGTCCACCATTTTCACAACACCTTTCTAATAATTTGTATAAGATCGACTTAAGTAACAATCCATGTGTGAGAATAAGATAAACACATTACAATGAAATATCTGTATTAATAACTTAAATATTGGGTCCAATAAACACAGAAAGGCTACCGAGTAGAATCTTTTCCAGCCAAGATAAATAATGACCACATACATCATTACAAAGATTGGGTCAGATTATTACTAACTCTTCTTGTATGGTCTTCACCTCCATGCAGAGTTCCATCTACTTTCCCCCCAAAATGGGCTCCTCCCAGAAAATACTATTATGAGGTGCACATTATGATCTTCCTTATGCATCCCATTCTCCTTTGCACCCCCCAAGCAATGCTCCTAGAGCTCCCTATTGTGCCTGCTATCTGGAAAATCTTACCAGACATGACTGTCTTCTCCTTCAACCAGTTTCATTACAAGCAGCAGAAGTTTGGGGACAGATAAGAGTATGTAACAGAAATTGGGGTAGAAAGAGGGTCGGGTGGGGGGTCATCCATCTTCCCTCAAAATCAGTTTGACACTTTGAAGTCTGGTGAGATGTTTTACTTGTACCTAAAAGAAACTATGGAAACAACTTAGGTGAAGCCCAAGAGTTCTTCCTGAGATAGGCAGAGGACAGGCACTCTAGGAGTTTTTTTGCACTGACCGTCCAATGGCCCATTCTAAATCATACAGTAAGCAAGAAGAATTTGAAGGTCTCATGTTCCAAATTGCACTGTTTTTATTTAACTATGATGTTTTAAAATCCTACATGTCAAAAACAACACAAGTAGGTAGCATGAATCTTAACTACAAAAAGTTAACACTTCATGCTGAAAATAAAATCTTTAGAAGTAAAATGTAAATACTGTAGTATAGAAATATAATTCCGTCTCCCTCAAAAGATGGAAGTAATATAGGAAATACGGAATGAAGCAACTGTCCTCTTAAAATTTTAACAAATTAAACTTGGACCAAAATCATAAATATCAACAATTATTCTTCTGCAGATAGAAACTATGAATTATCACTTTTTTAAAAAAAATCACATTTTTTAAAAAAGATAAAGCTACAGAAATGAATTTTGTTTGGCTGAAATTACTTCACTCAGTTAAAGCTCTTGAAACAAATTCCCAAGGACTGATATAGAAGCAATTCTTACATTCAACTTGGCATTTTTCATTTTTTGCTTTGAGCTTTAAATGGCAAACCATTATTCTTATTATTAATGCACTGAGCTTACAGGAGCATTAATGTATGGATATTGGTTACAACAGCTTAAGAAAACCTAATATAGAAAAACATTATTTATAAAGTATAGAGAGTGTTTATTAGTGTCACCAAAGAATATGTGGCCTTCAAAAATGAACTATTGCAAAGCACTTTAGATTGCATTATATAACCAATTTAATAATAAGTAGTAAATGATCGATTGGTGATCTCTGGGCGGCTGTCACCTGGAGAATGTTTGATAGAGTTGGTTAGGTGTCACAGCACAAAGGCCATATTCCTTTTGAGGAGACCTCAGACAGAAAGGTTTTTGCCTACCAGACAGGCATTGATATCCTACAAATACCACATACAGAGTAGAGTGGTTTGACAAGGAGGAAAGAGTGGTATGCCACCATGTGGCCATTGGACAATCAGGTTGCAGAACATTAATGACACAGTAATCTTTTACTACTAGTGAGAGGGAAAAGTCAAAAAAGGATATTTGGAGCATAATCACAATTTTTGTCAAGATAATCAATCAAGTATATACATAAATCTATAAAATTCCAGAGGATAAATGCAAGATACTCAAATAAACACTGATATTTTTTTATTCTTACATAATTCTTTATTTTCTAAATGACTATCTCTTTCTTGTCACTGTCATATCAATAGCACATCATTATGCAATGGCAACAAACCTCCCAGCATCTCAGTGGCTATACCTAGAAAAGTTCCTTTCTCACTTACAAAGGTACACAGACAGGCTCTGCTCAGGGAGTCGATCAGGGATCTATACTGATAGAGGTTTCATCTCCCCACATCTTCCCACAAGTGCTGAGACCAAAAGAACTCTGGAGAATTGCACACAGCTCTGAAAACATCTGAAAGTGACATATGTCACTGTCGCTTAGATTTCATTGGAAAAGCAAATCACATGGTTAAAATTAACTTCAAAGAGGGTAAGGAAGCGAAATCCTACCATATACCTAGAAAAGAGGCCTAAAAATCCTACAAGGATACTATACCACAAGGATTACTCTTAATTTTAAAAAATAATTTTATATTTCCAAAATTTTCCAAAATATGTGTTTTCTTCATAACACCTCTGGAAAAAAATATCACAACAAATTATCGTTCTCAAAGATAAAATCTAAAAAAAAAAAAAAAAAAAAAAACATGTTTAAAGCTGTGAGTGTAAAATGGTGGGTGAGCTGTTGTCTAGAATATTCAAGGCCCTGGGTTTATTCACCAAAGCACAAAGACAGAGAGAGAAACTCATCATCACAACATTCAAGAAAAAAACAATTTATCTCCTGAATACAGAAGATAACATTACTAAAAGAGAATATTAATTTTAAAGCATAAAATAAGCTTAGAAAGAAAATGCTTTCTTTTTTTAATTAATTTTTTATTTATATATGACAATAGAATGCATTACAATTCTTATTACATATATAGAGCACAATTTTTCATATCTCTGGCTGTATACAAAGTATATTCACACCAATTCATGTCTTCATACATTTACTTTGAATAATAATGTCCATTAAATTCCACCATCATTTCTAACCCCATGACCCCTCCCTTCCTAACCACCCCTCTGCCCTAGTTCATCTATTCCTCCCATGCTCCCCTCCTTACCCAGTATGAATTAGCCTCTTTATATCAGAGAAAACATTCGACATTTGATTTGGGGGAATTGGCTGACTTCACTTAGCATTATCTTCTCTGACTCCCTCCATTTACCTGCAAGTGCCATGATTTTATTCTCTTTTATTGCTGAGTAACATTCCATTGTGTGTATATGCCACTTTCAATATCATGTCAATGATTCCAGAATTAGAAGTAAAGACTGCTTAGTACAGAAACATAAGTGAGAGCTAGGATTTGCAACATGGCCCTGAAGAAGCCTGAGTCCATCCACAAAAAGCCATTGATTAAAGGGTATCACATAGTATGAAGGAATAAAAATCATATGAGAACATACTCCATAGCCCAGTGGCTCAGTATTCATGGTGGATTCTAGCTTTTGGTGATTACAGAAGCTAGGTGTGTTCATATGAACATTATTAGTTAATCATTTCATTGTTTATTCGTCTGTCAATATTTATTCTGTACCTGAATCCAGACTAGCCATCATTGCAGGTCTTGTAACAGAGCAATGAAGAAAATGGATATCCTCCTGTTCTCATGGAGCTTAGGTATGAGGAAGGGAGGCAGACAATAAACAGAGAGAGTAGGTCCAGATGGTGGACAGTACATACCTTTATGCAGGATAAGGGGAGGCGCAGGGATGCTGCTTGAGAGGACCTGCTCTGTGACAATGTGACATTGAAGAAGAAACCTGAAGAAATGGAGAGATGAAAATGTGCAGGTATCTGGGAAAAGAACATTCCAGGCTGAAGGCAGCAGTTACAGGGCCCAGACACCAGAGCAGAATGTGTGTGCTCAAAGAGCAGCAAAGGGCTATGGGGCTGCCGCAGAGTGGGCAAGGAGAAGGCTGTGATGGGGTCTGGGAATTCTCCAAGGGTGAGATGATGATGCCTTTCAAGTCTCTGTAGGAAAAGTCTTTGAATTTTATTTCCTGTGCAAAGAAAGCTGTTGGCCAGTTTTGAGAAGAGAAGTGGCATGATCCTCGGATACTGTGTGGAAAGTAGGGGCAGAAGCAGGCTGACCTTTAAGGTGGCTATTGCAACAGTCAGAACAACACAGCATGAAGTACACTGGGAATGGTGAAGGTGGAGGAGATCACCATGCCATCAGCCTACACTGTTTGCTGATGGACTGCATCTGGGGTATGAGAGAGGAGTCAAAAAATATTCTGATTTCACTTACAAAGCACAGAGTCTAAGAACCCTCATTTATGCGTTATTATATAAGAATATCTACAATGATGGATCCTACATAGCAACTACACCCCTACCTCATGCAGAACTTTTTTTTTTAAAGAGAGAGTGAGAGAGGAGAGAGAGAGAGAGAGAGAGAGAGAGAGAGAGAGAGAGAATTTTTAATATTTATTTTTCAGTTCTCAAAGCAGACACAATATCTTTGTTGGTATGTGGTGCTGAGGATCGAACCCGGGCCGCACGCACGCCAGGCGAGCGCGCTACCATTTGAGCCATATCCCCAGCCCCCCATGCAGAACTTTTTAAACAAAGCAGATTTCTGTGAGGCTGGGCTATATGACATGATTTCACTGGATTCTAATTAAATTTAAAAAATTGCTTGATGTTGCATACAACTTTTCATAAATGCTAAATTTTTTTATAAAGATGAATTTATTTGGCTTTGATAAACATTGTAAATGCTAAATTTATGTGATATAACCCTGTGGAGAAAGTGTTACATGTAGTGGCAGAATAATTCTTTCCAACTCATCTGTGAATTGAAAGGGAAGGTCTTGGGGAAGCATGTCAATAAAACGAGAATGGAATTGGGTGTACCAGAGTAGTAGAGCCCTGTTCAACAGAAGCTCAGTTGTCATTATTTCCTCCCAACATTGTATTTAATACAAAAAACAGGCACAACCTTTTTCCTCAACAACTCATTATATCCTGAACAGAATTCCCCTGCAATATAATGTCAACAGTCCAACCAGTCCAACATCAAGGGACTAAGGGGAATAGTAGGGAAATATTAAAAATTTTTATATGTCATGAAGAGAGTAGTAAACAAAAAAGTTATAGATTTTGTAAAACACTGATTTGAATGAATTTGGGGAAGACTAAACATCAAAAACAAAGTATATGAGAGCTGCAAAAAAATTATAGCAATAAAGAGCAAGAGAAAAAAGCAATGATATCAATAGAATCATGAAAGAGAATGCAGAGATTATATAAAGTTGATAAATCATCACTAAAATAACTTTTTTTCAGCTAGAGAAGAGAGAACGTTGTTAAGAGTAGCTGCACAGCATCATTTGGATGGAAGTGGTCACTGGGCAGATGGTTACAGATTTTCTCACCTCCTTTTCATCACTCCTTTGCAATTGAGGAATCTTCTCAGTCCTTTCTCTCTTCTGTCATCCACTTGTTAAAATTAAAATCTTACTTCCTATATGAAGTCTTTTAAAGCTTATGAGTATGTTTTCAAGTCAAGTAGAAAAATAAAAACTTCCTTGATAAAAACATCTTTCGACAACATTTTGTGTGAGCATTTCATAGCACAGGACCAGTTCTCAGGTTTGGAAGGAAAAGATCTTCATGCCAAAGCACTAATAAAAACATTTTCAAAATAGCCAAGAACTGATTGGTATAAATCCTGCCTTGCTCTCTAATTTCTCTGGCATAATTATGTGCCCCTTCTGGGGCTGAAGCCAAAAATGATTTGTTCCTTCTGGATAAAAATAAGTCTAACAGAAGGTCAAGGAAAAGCTTGTGTTTTTTTTTTTCATTTATGTAATGATTAATTTAAGTAGGAAAGAAGGCAAATATTGGACAATATATTCAATATAGATCTTTGTCTTAATTATTTGCATATTTAAAGGTAAGTATTGACTCATTAATTAATAGATAATGGCCTCCATTCTAATTTATCCCTATTAGGTAGAATAAATATCTAGACCACTGATTCTCACTTCTGACTGGATCAGGAGGAGGAGGAAAGGGAGTGATTATTAGAATCTTCATGGGGTATAATTTGAAGCTCCCCTACAGGTTGGTCAAATGTCAGCCCTCCTCCCTCCTTATACTTCCACCATGTATTAGATTGTGCAAGAAGGGTTTTGACTAAAAAAAAAAAAAGAAAGAAAGAAAGTTATATCTTCTTTTTCTTAGCATTCCATAGCCAAAAGGAAAAATTATCCTTATGTTTAATCAAGAACAACCACATAAGACCTAACCTACTGGGTAACATCAAGATGGCGGAGCTAGATCTGAGCAAATACTCACCTGGTATTGCCTACTGACTCCCAAAGAACCAAAATAAAACCTGATCAAATAATATTAAGTTTACTAGACCTGACTTACTAAAATCACTTTGACAAGTCTTTCTATTCTCTTAGGAAGAGGTGGTCTAGGAAGGATATTTATTGATCTTGGGGACTGAGCTCCAGGAATTTCTGTCAGGTTTTCAAGGCACAAAACAGATAAATATTAAGCAAAAGCTGTGATGCAATAGTTTCAATTAGTGGCCACAATGAAGCAAGGGTCTGGAAGAGTTTTGACAAGATGCTGCTATCCAGGTATATAGTTTATTGTTCAGAAAGAAGGGTTATTTTCCCAGATGAGAAAATCATTTTGCTGAGCAAATTCATTTTCAGAAATTTCCTGAAGTAAATAAGATTTTTAAAAAATTAATCTATAACTTTGTCTTCCTGGATAAGAATTTCCTGAAACATAGTTATGTCTCAGTGACGTAAGTGGCCTCATTATTCATCCTGAGAGTTGTGTAGATACAGGTGGTCTCATTCTCACTCAAAAGGCCAGAGCTCTTCATAAATTCAATTTATAATAAGTAAGGGAGGTAAAAATTCAATAAGGTTAAAAGCAAACCAAATTTTAGTTATAGCCAGGAGCAGCAAAATGAGTCACAAGACCAGTTTCTGGGGAGACAAGGAAGAAGTAAAGAAGCGGTATGAGACATCATGTTTAAATTAGTCATCACAGAGACCAGGAAAGTTGCTAACTCAATGCAACAGGTATGGACCTGACTGGCTACCTACCAGTACAAGACAGGCTGGGAAGGTCAACTGCACCCTTGTTTCCCAATTCATTCCCTAGCCAACAAAAGGACCAGGATCAGAAGGAACCTCTGGTAACATGGTTAAAAGGATTGTACATCTCATTCTTGGACAGGGAGAGCAGCCAGGGAAGAGGAGTGAAGAAGACTTAAAGAGGAAATTTATTGTTTGCTTTTTAGCTTGTTCTGGCCCCTATTTTCCAGCACTGACATTTCCAATAATAGGACATGTGGACATCATGTACCTCCAGATATGTCTTAAGAACAGAAAAAAACTTGGTGTTCTTGCCAAAGAGGCCGATCCTCATCCTAATAGTGAGGAGATATTGACTGTTATGGTCAATTTTATCCATCAAATTGACTGGGTCACAGCATCCCCAAATATTTGGTCAAACATTATTCTGGGTATTTCTATGAGAATGTTTCTGGATGAAATTAACATTTAAATTTTTGGTTGGGCTGGGGATGTAGCTCAAGCAGTGGCGCGCTCGCTTGGCATGCGTGCAGCCCGGGTTCGATCCTTAGCACCACGTACAAACAAAGATGTTGTGTCTGCCAAGAACTAAAAAATAAATATTAAAAAATTCTTTAAAAAAATAAAAATAAATAAAGTTTTGGTAGACTGCGTAAAACAAATCGTGGGTGGCTGGCATTCAATCAGTTGAAGGTCTGAATAGAACAAATGCTGACGCTCCCGGAGAAAGAGAGAAATCATCTATTTTCAAACAGTATCATCTCTTTTTTCTTCTATTTGGAACATCAGCCCTTCCTTTTTCTACAATAGTGCCTGCCTTTGGACTCAAAATGAGAAATCAGCAATGCAAATTTTGGATTTGCCAGCTTCTATAATTGCAGATGCCCATTGCTTATAATAAACCAGTGTGTGTGTGTGTGTGTGTGTGTGTGTGTGTGTGTGTATACCCATGAGATACTGATTCTGTTTCTCTGGGAATCTTGACTAACACAGAAATAAACTCAAATTCACACTTCTCCAAAAATAACTGACCAGTACCCTGCAAAAGTATTAGGATCATGAAAGACAAGAAAAAGGAGGGGCACACTTGCTCGCTTGGGCACCTTGGGGGCGCTGGGCTTGGCCGCCTTCTTCACCTTCTTGCTCCCCGCCAACGCTACTGCTGCCCTTGTCCTTGGCAGCATGGCCTTCAGGGGGCATGCTTTTCGGCTGTGGCACCTTTGGCAGGTCAGGGGGCGGCACCTCTAGCTTCTTGGGCTTGTGTGCAGCTGGCTGGGGGCAGGGGCACGCTCTCCCCAGCTTCTTGAGGTTGAGCTTGAAGGAACCTTTGGCACCCATGCCATTGACCTGCAGCAGCCAGTCGTTCTGCACCAGCACATGCACCGAGTACTTGAGATGTTCCCATCCTCCAGAAGGCTTTCTCTGACCACCTTTTCTGCTGGCATAAGCACCCATCTGCAGATGACAACCTGTTTTTCCCCAAACAGACTTCAAATGGAACTGACTTCTAAAAGGGAACTCATGTCCCCAATGTCGTCCCCCATGTCATCAAGCCCCCTCATGTTTGACACCCCCTTTCAGCTCTGAAGCAGCCAGAATGAGCCGTTGCCCCTTCTCCTTACAGCAGTAAAGAGTTCCTAAAATTAGGGGGGAATGAAGCCAGAAATAGATAGACAGTGTAAATAGGTAAATTGAGTCAGGTTGGATCTAGGAGGCCAATTTTGAGTCTGGGAAGTTGAAGACTGTCCCCTGAGGATTACTGTTTACCAAGATGTAGAGCCTCCCAAATAGGCCCCCAACTGAGGGAACCATGATTGGTTCCCAAGTTTCCAGACAAAGGAGGGGAATGAAAAACCAGCCTCTACCTCACAGTAAAGCCTGTCCAAGAAAGGGACATGACCTTTGTCCTTGGAAAGACCCACAGAGCACTCCTAGGCACATTCCCACCCTGCTAAGTTGTTTATCTACAAATAACAGGAGAGATCTGCTGTGCCAGGTGTCCCTGACTCAGTCAGGCTAGGTGGGGACCCATAGCAACCCCCTAGCAGCCACCAATCAGCATGAGACAGGGAAATACCTGGGATGCCAGATGACCCTCCCAGTAGTTTATGGTGTTGGGAAACCATGTATTTCAGCACGAACACCCCTCTTGGCTTAAACCAATCAGTTCAAATGAATCCCTCTCTTGTAGTAACCAATCACCCCTACCCAACTTGTTCCCGCCAGTGAGTGTGCTAATCATGTTTTAGAGTTGTTTTATGATCTTCCCGTGGTGTGTGATGATTTGCTAAGAGATGCTATGATGTATGTGGGGGTCCCTGCCTTCTCCAAAGAGTGTATAAAACTGCTGCAAACTCTGGGCTCGGGGCCTCTCAGCATCACCAGTTGCTGTGTGCGCGCGGAGGACCAAGCTAGCTTGCAATAAACACCTCTTTGCTACTTAAAAAAGAAAAAAGAAAAGAAAAAGAAAAAAGAGGAATTTCCACAGATTAAATAAAATTAAGGAAACATAACTAAATGCATTATGGTAATCTTTGATCAGATTCTGAAAGTGAAAGAGCATATTAGGGAAAAACTTGATGAAATTCGAATAAGGCCTACATCCTTTAGCTAATACTATTGTGTGGATGTCAAGTTTTTGATTTCTAAACTATACTATGATTATGTAAAATGTTGTACATTAGGAAAAACTCAGTGAAGGCTATTCAAGAACTTGTTTTGCAAATTTTCTGTAAGTCTAGAAATATTTCAAAATAAATCATTTTGAAATCTATGTATAGATTTGTGTACTTCTCATTGCTTGGTAGTGGATGAGTCTAATTAGCAGCCATTTGTCCCACTTTTGTGGACACATTTTAACGGAGATGATTAATTGAGAAGGTGCGACTTGGAAGAACAATGCCTTCTTTTGGGTAGTCCTTGAGGAGCCATATGGCAAGCAACACCACTACACAGGAGACTGCAAGTGCTGTAGATAAGCATAGGCTACTGAATGAAGTGTATATGAGGGTAGCAAAGCCACAGAAGAAGGTGAGACAGCAGAGAAATCTTTCCAAAAGAGGAAAAAGCGGTTGTGCACAAACCTTAGAATGCAGAGATGGTTGCCCAGACAGCTCCAGTAGAGGCAGCATCCCCCAAATCAGATCCTGCAGGTGCCTGGTCAGGAAACTAAGTGCAGAGCTGATGAGAGCCAATAGGAAATGTGGAAGCAGATAAACCACACCCATTTAAAGATATCCAAATATTTACTTTTTTAAAATTGTGAACACTGAATTAGTCTATTAGTTTCCAGTTCACAGGAGGTTCTAGTATTTAAGGGAGAAGGTAAAAGGGGTTTCAAGGTATCTAGCCTCAGCATCTGATGGAAATGGACACACAGGTTTAAGATATTAACATGTTTTGGAAATAAGAGCGTAGGCCTAGAATATTTTGAAATATGACTTTTTTTTCCATTGAATTAAAAGTCTGTCTGCTGGAGGGAATATGAAGAATAACTATCACTCTTCTGGTAAATGTCTCACCTGAAACTTGAGCACATTATTTTTTGTGTGTTTTATTTATTCTTAAGCATATTCCCTCCAACCAAATTTCCACAATCTACTGTGAGGGAGCCTCTTATACCCCAAAATAAACAAATTTCTGAAAGAATATTCATTGCAGAAGTGATTCAAATTCCAGGCTGAAAATAGGAAGAGTAATAGTAAACGAGGTCAAATACACTTTTGACAAGAGATTCAAATATGCACATTGGAAATAAACATTGCTATAAATAATGTAAAATATGTATCTAAAAAAAGGTTTAGATAAATGTTTATAAGAAATAGAATCACAGTATTCTATCAGTAAAACATATTATTGAGTATCTGCAGAAGATTCAAGGTTTGTTTTTGAGAATAAATGATGAAAGTTTCTTTTATTAAATGATATTTTAACAAAAATGTGTGATTTGGGAGCTGATGCTTCTTCTTCATTCAGTCCCTGTAATCCTTCTCTCAGGAGTCTGACTCCTGTCACAATGACCAAAAGAGGAATCCCCAAACACTCATAATTTTTCATAATAAAAGTATTTTGCAGAGAGAAATGAAATTATTCTTTTTTATTAAAATACCACAAAAGGATTCATAAAATCAAATACCAAGGGGCATCAGTACTCAGAAATGGAACCATTACATCAATGTGAAGTTGAGTGGCTTTTTTCAATTGTTCAAGTCTAACAACATGGAAAAAATGGAAAAGATTTAAGTTTCTAAACAGTATAAATACATTGAAAATAATGACACAGCCTTTTACAAACGCCTTCCATTCTCTCCTTCTTGTAAGGATATACATGGTACTTTTCATCATCTCTAAAGTAGATCATGACAAGAGTGGATGTCTGTGGAAAGCCATTTCCTGACCACTTCATGCTGCTTTAACTATTCTTTGTTTGTGGTCCAGGAAATATCATTCTAACTGAATTAAACATTCCACAGTGAAGAAAGTTAGCTGACAGTCTATTACAAGGGACACTCTGTGCTATAAGTACTGGTAAAAAGATATGCTACTTCATAATGACTATTTCCAGGTATAGCAATTACAGGCATCTTTTTAAACCAGGCAGAATTCTGACCATCATCACGGCTGTATCTATTTTCCATCTCTCAAGCTTGATAGTTTATTCCTTTCATGAGGATAATGAGTGTCACGCTGGATTATATAACCCTGCTACATCTGTTCTCCCTTGTTTTCTAGATGTTACATTCATTGTATTTCACAGCATGAGCCTCCAATCAAGATCCTGAATATTGCTTCATGATAAATGTCACAAATGAAAAAAATGGTTCAGTGCCAAAGTCATTATCACGGCTCTGGCCCATCTCCTTGAACAATGCTTCTCATTGCTCACATTTTTCCTTGGACAAAGGCACCATTGAAACTGCCTTTTCAAACTTACAGACTTTCTGTCTAATATTTGTATAAATACATCAGTTGTGAATTGCCTGATATACTTTTCCTGGGTACCTAACTATCGACTCTGTTTTGTCATTCTGTTTTCTACCCTCCCAATACTCACTGCCCCATAGCACTTCTCTCTGTAGGCTAGGAGGGAACCAGAGAGAGGCTTATAATATGGGACTGCATGGCCCTGACCCAGAACTCTCAGACAAAGCTGTCAAGGAGGCTCACAACACCAGACACAAAAGAGATTAGCAAGGCCATCTAAAACTTCAGCTAACTAGATGCACAGTCTGTGGAGCATTCTAGAATCATAGACCTACAGAGCATCAGGAGACCTTAGAGTTCATCTAATCAAGCGCCCCCCCAACACACACACACACATTGCACATAAAATACTGAGGCCCAGAGAGCTTAAATATATGTAGCTGCACAGCTCCTTGGTCACAGCGTAAGGACTTGGAAACAGAACACTTTCTGGCATGCTGTCACTGATGCTTCACATGTCTCATTACTTACACGAAATAAAATTTCTATTAAGTCCAAGAATCAGATACTTTCCTGTTAGACTTTTATAAATTTAATTTCTAAAAATGATTCTTAAAATGTGAATCAAGTTTCTACCCTTGTACATTATGTGCGTTAGCCATGATTGAGCTTTTCTTGGATGATTGATCTCTCTAAAAGTTGGCATTTTACAGTTGAGTGATCAGAGGGAGGTCAAGAGAAATGTAAAAATGGTAGGTGACTAGATGAAATCCATACTGACCGGAACCAAAGTACCGCTTTTAAATACACACTGTTCATTTTCTTGTTGCTTGCTTCTTTCCCTCTAAGGTTAAGAACAAAAATAAACTGAATTAACTGATGGTTTCCCATAATTGAGACTTTTCTGCATTTACTTGGGGAATTTAAACAACAGGACAGATTATTACACAATACCAAACAGCTGAAATCTCCAACTCTAAACAGTTGTTTCATTTCAAGGGAACCCACATTCAATTTAACTTAGCAAGTGTTTTTCAGCTCTTATGATACATGTTTTGGGAAAGGGAACAGAGAGAAATCGAGATAACTCTAGGCACACAGGACTTCTGTATTATTTCCTTTTCCCTCTACTGATTACAGAGCCTCTAAGTTGTACCTTTGTATCTTAGTTATTACTATCAAATCTTTATCCGGGTGTGGTGGCACATGCCTGTAATCCCAGCAGCTTGGGAGGCTGAGACAGGAGGATGGCGAGTTTAAAACCAGCATCAATAACAGCGAAGAGCTAAGCAACTCAATGAGACCCTGTCTCTAAATAAAATAGAAAATAGGACTGTGGATGTGGCTCAGTGGCCAAGTGCCCCTGAGTTCAATTCCTGGTAACCACCCCCCCCCCCCAAAAAAAAACCTTTAAATACTGTCATCTTCTTGATTAAGATGCTGTGTTTCTGGACTCTGATCCTTTACCATCCTATTCTACAATATTGACCGCCTTCCTTTCAGATTAATTTCTTCATACTGAAATACCATCACAAAGAGTCTTTCAGTGATGGTCCATGTGTAGCAAATGCACTTCTCAGCCTTTGTAAATCTTTCTTTCTTCTCTCTTGAATGATGGTGTTCCTCAGTACTGAATCCCAGACTGATATTTATTTATGATATTGGACATGGAAAGGCAATACTCCATTGTCCTCTGCCCTCTTTGGTCATTGCAGCTTAGCAATCTGTTTTTCTCACTGGCAGCTGTTAAGGTTTTCCATTTTAGCAAAACTCTTCCTGCACCCTTATCCCCACCTCCTGTGTTTTCATGATGATGCATCCAGATGTATTCTCCACTTAGTTCTTGACATGCATTTTATGTGAGGATGTAAACCTGTTTTAAACAACTGGCAAATTCTCTGCTTTTTCTCACCCGAGTTTTTCTTGCCATTCTCTTTCTTAATCTAGAAAGCCCATGAAATATTTCCTTCATATTCCTAAATACTTTTCATATTTAAAAAAATCTTTCTATGTCACTATGCTATATACCCCTGAATACTACCTTTTAATTAGTCAATTATGTTTTCAACTGTACTCAATCTTGAGTTTACACTAAATGTTGGCTTTTTTATTTCAATGATTATTTTCATTTCTAGTATTTCAAAGTTTTTTTCATATCTGCACAATCTTCTTTCAGTTATGACCAATTGTGTTCATTATTTTTCTTCTTTTTATTAAATTTTATGCTTTATTTTATCTCTCTGGCTATAGTAAGCCAACTTCAAAGTTATTTCAGGAAACATCATTATTCTTATAAGTTGAATAAATTCATGATATAATGGATGATTTTCTTGGTTCTTTTAGCATTAGTTTTCTTCGAGTAATTTAAAATTTTTGTTTGGAGACTCATCTTGAATATGAGCTACTCTTCCTCATTCTGGATGCTTCATCTCTTACTCTGAGATGTTTTCCCCTTGCTTTTACCAGTTCTTCAAGGGACTCTGGAACATATCCTATATGCTGACATCTGAAGATGAGATCAATTTCACCTACGAGGTCTCTGAGCTACTAGGTGCTCATCTCAAATCCTGGTCATTGGCTACATCAGGGATAGTTTGATTCTATAAGCACATAAATTTTTATAGTTTTTGTGGTCATTTTGACCCCAAGAGAATTGAACACGTAGCTAACTCTCTCTGCTCTTGCCCCTGGAATCCATTCTCTTATCATCATTCTATATTTCTGCTTAATTGTGGGGCCAAGGTAATGTTGATCTCAACCTGCTCCTTATAATTATGACTACTTCCACCTACCAAATTTTCCATTTTTCCTTCCAGACACATTGAAGGTGTTAGTCATCTCTTCATCACTGTGAGCAAAAACCTGACAAGAACAAATTGGAGAAGGAAAAGCTTATTTCAGGCTCAGTTACAGAGATTCAATCCATGGTGGCTGACTCCATTCATTGCTCTGTGCCTGAGATAAGGCAGAGCATCACGAAGGAAAGGCATGGGCAGAGGAAATCTGCTCAGCCCATGAAGCTAGGAAATAAAGAGGAGGATCCAAGCAGGAAACG
This sequence comes from Ictidomys tridecemlineatus, assembly GCF_052094955.1. Taxonomy (NCBI): domain Eukaryota; kingdom Metazoa; phylum Chordata; class Mammalia; order Rodentia; family Sciuridae; genus Ictidomys; species Ictidomys tridecemlineatus. The sequence goes on from NC_135479.1 coordinate 121,108,577, forward strand.
AAATCCCAAGAACACAAACATGATGACCTATGTCCTCCACCCATACTCTACCTGCCCATAACTATGGTTATTCATTCACTCAGTAATTCATTCCAATTATTAATCTATCAAATGAATTAATCCACTGAAAAGGTTACAGCTTTCATAATCTCATCATTTCATCTCTGAGGATTTCTGCATTAATACAGGAGCATTTTGGTGGCTATCTCATATACACACCCTAATAGTAGGATTTTATTTCTTTACCCCAGATATAGCCTTATGATATTCTTTGGTGAATGAAATGAGCAGAATCATTTTCCCTTTCCTTCTGCCATAGCAATTACCAATGCCCTAAATGGTAGTCCTGCTATTATCAGAAAGTTTCCTTTTGTATTCAGTCCTTGTATCTTGGCAAGAGAAGATTTCGAGCAAGACGTGAGACATAGTAAAACTACAGCAAAGTTTATTAGAAGAGAAAGAAGAAGGGGGTCAGGGGAACACTCACGAGGGAGATAGTGGGTTGTCTTGAAGCTATTAACAACTCACTTTTTTGTGAGCTCAGTTTTTATTGGGGTTAAGGGAAAGTTTCCATAGGGTGCCACCTGAGTACCACCTCCTAGCTCCTGATTGACAGTTGGATTATGTCAGATTTCTAAGTCCCTACTTCATATATCTTATTAATTTGTGTCTAAGAAAAACCATGAAAGTGAAAATTTACAATTTTAATAATATTAAATAAGGGTCTGAGAATATGGCTCAAGTAGTAGCATGCTCACCTAGCATGCATGAGGCACTGGGCTTGATCCTCAGCACCACATAAAGATAAAATAAAGATGTTATGTCCACCTAAAACTAAAAAATAAATATTAAAAAAAGATTAAACAATGTGCCAGGGACCTAAAGTCAACTTTAGTGATATTAGTTTGTGTTTCCTGATTTTACCTAGAACTAGATTTTTTAATAGATTTTATGATGGCCTTAGCCAGGGAAATCTGTCCCCTTTTAATTAAAGGAGTTTGGAGTAGCCATCACCCCATATGCTGGTTGATATGGGCTATTATATTAAGTCAGAGCATGGCCAGGATGACTTTGTGTAAGTTGTTTCTTTAAAAACACATTGAGAGTTACCTCATAGGCCCAATCCATAGAATCAACCTCCTAGTCCCCATGCTCCCATCACTCACATTTACCTGTTCCCTATCACTGCCATCAACCTGGACGTCAAGATGAGGATGCTGTGGAGCATAGTCCTGTGTCAAGCCTCCATGGGGAGCAGGAGATTAAGTTTTCTGTTTTAAGCCACTGAGATTCTAGTGTTGATTTCTCCTATTGCCTCACTTAGACCATCCAAGCAGATTTACATCTTTTTTGGTTTTTTTCTTTGTAAAAAAGCATGTTTATAGCAGAAAGGAGCTTCAAAGCATGAACATATACTGTGATCTTGCTGATAGTCCACTCTGTATCTCCAAGGAACTTGAGTTTTGTGATTTAAACAACAAACAAAAAAAAATGTACAAAACACAAGTGAGTAATACAAGTTGAATGTTTATGCATACAATAAGAAATAAAATATGTGGCCATCCATGTGTCATGATCTCTGTGTCATTACCCAATTTGTGGCAAGTATATGTCTCCAGTAATATATGCTATAAACATCTAAAATCAATATACTCAAGTTCTTCCTCACTTGTTTCAATTGTCAATATTTTTCAAACATGGAGAAAGCCTTTCAATCCCTTTTCTTTTCTGTAAAAGTCCATTCTTTGTAAATTTTTCACTTTCATTATGACTCACTAAATTCTACCTGAATATCTTTAAAAAGCTGCTGGCTAGGAATTTCAGTAGAGCTGCAAATAGGCAAATTTCCTTCTCTTCCTTTCTTCATTCCTTTCTTTGTTTCTTTTTCTTTTATTTTTACTCTGTCTATAGCACACACTTCTTCCCTGCAGATTCTCTTTGCTTTGTGGCTTCCCACTTATTTTTCTCACTCACTTAGAAAGCTTTCTCTTGACTCAGACTCTACTGTCAATCATGTATGTCAGAATCTGAGTAAGTACAGTACATGTCAACTGCTCCATGTGCAGGGGGTAGTTGCATTTTAGTCATTCCTTTATTCACTCTTTCAACAAATATATATATTAAACATCTACTACAATAAGCATTTTTGCATGAGCAACCAAAGATAAAAACAATATCATTTTCTAATCTTGAGGAGTTAAAAATCTAGAAATACCAAGGATAAGTAATAACATAAATGATGATACAAATATTAAAAGTGGCATTTTCTACAAGTACAGAGAAGGTGAAAGTATTTATCTTGACTTTAATTATACAATGAAATGCTCTCCTAGGAATAAGCAAAAGGCATATTTTGGAGCCAGATAACTTTCCTAATGGCACAGAAATCATGGCACATCAATGGCCACATATTTTATTTCTTTGCAACCTGCAACCTACCTATGATCCTTCACCACAAATTTATTAGCATATAAAACTATTCTTCTACCCCAGTAGTGAAAAATGTCATGAATTTTTCAACATTCAGTTGTCAATTAAATGTTTCCCTAGATAAATTATTCTGAAGATAGTTTCAATTCCAAACAAGCAAACCAAAAGGAACTTTAATCTTATTGTTCTCTCATTACAACGTTTCTAAAAAGCACTAATCATATACCCCAAAATAGCCACATAAGAGATCTAAGAAGCTGTGTCCTACCACCTTGAACCTGAATTAATTAGAAAAACCTAACATCTATGGAGTACCTTATAATTTTCAGACCTACAAATTATCTTTTTCCTCAGATCTATTTTTTTCCTTGTGAGACAACCAAATCAGATTTGAATCTAGGGATATTTTATCTATATTTTGGGATATACCCAAGAGATCCATTCAACTTCAAGTCTTGATGGACAGCAGCATCTGGTCCACCAGAATTTCCTTCACACTTGTTTCAAACTTTAAGAAGTTTATAAGGCCTGAAAGAATGTGTACTACTCAAAATATCCTTTGGAAATAAAGTGATTATAAAAAAATATTCCCTTTTATTTTAGTGTTACACATATTTTTAAAAAATCTACATTCAAAGGTTTGGAACAGGCAAAGGTCATCAGATTGCAGTTGAAAGCAGAACAGAGGAAATAGAAAAATTCTTTCTTTGACTCCTGAGGGTAATCTTTGTATTCTTTTCTTCATCATAAGTTTGCATTATTTCCAGTGGTGGAAAGCAATAGATTTTACTGGGCTTTAGTTTTTCTTTGTGTTTTATAAACAATATTACATTAATAGCCAGAAGCCAGGGTCCTGATCAAAGTGCTACCTATAGTGCAATTCTGCTTACAATAAAATTGACAAAGGGGAGAAATTATACTAAAAACACCTTGAATTTTTTTTTTGGTTTTTTTTTTGTTGTTGTTTTTTTAGAAAGAAGCTCTAGTTTCCCAACTCAATTTACAAATTTGGTATTTCATTCTCTACCAACTCTCTCTATACCTTCTTCTAAATCACCATTCATCTAAATCCTTGTAGAATATGTACAAAAGTGTATTCCATACACAAGCCTAGCTACATGATGCGGCACACAGACCTGAGATGGGCAAAGACTTGGCTGACATAAAAACACACCCTAAAGAAGACTTTAAACTTTTGTCTCAACATCACATTAAGTTCCTTGAATTTAATGTTTCCTAGAGAAAAATATTATTCCCTGAGTGTTCATGCTTTCTTTGGTTTCCCTGGAAAACAAGATAGTATGTTGTTTCACCCTGGGATATCCCATTTCCATAGGAAAGGTTTAGGAGGATTTCTGAGGCAGGATGGCTCTTCCAAAATGTGCACCAAAAAAGATTTTTCTTAACTAAATTCATCATGGAGTTTTAGAGTAGGAAGAGACCCCTCCCCCCAAAAAAAATCATCTAGCCCAATGTTTCCAAAATATGCTGCTGTTGGTACAAAATGCAAGCTCCATAAAAGATGACAACAATACATTCATAGAAACATAGTTTCTGGTATGCTTTTCACTGGTGGGCCAAAGCTGTATATACATTTCCATTAATTTGATACTTATTTATCCATTTTAGGGTTAATTTTATTGCAAGAGTTACTGCTTTTATTTCCTGGTTATTTTACATTTCCTTTTCAAAAACAAGTTTTTTTGTGAATTAATTCAGACAATGAAATACGGTAGGTTAATCAGAAAATGTGGAATGGAACCACCATTTGACCCAGGTATTCTACTTCTCAGTTTATACCCAGAGGAATTAAAATCAGCATATTGCTGTGATGCAGCCACACCAGTGTTTACAGCAGTTCAATTCACAATAGCTAAACAATGGAACCAAAGAGGTGCCCTTTTACAGATGAATGGATTAAAAAAAATGTGGTGTATATATACAATGGAATATTAGCCTTAAAGAAAAATGAAATTATAGCATTTTGGTAAATGGATGGAGCTGGAGAATAGCATGCTTTGTGAAGTAAGCCAATCCCCAAAACACAAAAGGCAAATGTTTTCTCTGATATGCAGATGCTAATTCACAATGGAGGGTGTGGCTAGGGAAGAATTGAGTCACTTTAAAAAAGTAGAAGGGAGTGAAGTGAGGGGCAGGAGTATGAGGGTAGGAAGGAGAGTAGAGTGAATCAGACATTATTACCCTATGTGCATATTTAACTATACAACCGGTGTGATTCTACATCATGTACAACCAGAAGAAGGAGAAACTACACTCAATTATATATGATGTATCAAAGTGCATTCTACTGCCATGTATAACTAATTTTTAAAAAAAATTAAAATAAAAATAAAATATGGCAGGTTAAAAAATGGACAGTTTTTTTTAGAAATTTCAAAGGCCTTAAAGAAGGTATATATATATATATATATATATATATATATATATATATATATTAAAGTCATGAAATAATGATTCTAGGCTGACCTTCTCTTTGATATATGAGAACATGGGAGATGAGATGATTTGCACAGTCATTCAGTCTAAGAGCTGCTCCCAGCCCTTTTCTTTGTTCATATCTACACTACTGCCTCTTTAATGCTCTCTTGTAATAAGAATATTGATTTCCATGCTTAGAATAGGACATAGTTGAATCTTGGGAAAAAGAAATCTGGCAAAAGTTTAAAAACAGATTAAAAGTTCCTTCTTTTAAAAAAGTATCAGAGGTAAAGAAATTAAGTTGCTGTCCTTCACTCTCCCAAAGATGATTATTATGCCATTTCTTGTGGGTGCACTGAGCCAGAACTGCAAAGATAATAGGTTATTATAGGAAAATTTGGCTTTGACATTTGTATGATAAATCTGGAGTCAATTAGATGAAAAACACTCTATTAGATAAAGTGGGTGTACCAATTACTATGACGATGGCCTACTGCTAATAATATCATTGAAATTAAGAGAGGGGAAGGCTTAGCCCTCAGAATCTAAATCAGGGAAAGTAATACAATCTTGTAAACATTAGTGCTTTTAGCCATTTCAATTGCTTTCAGAATTTTTCTAGTCTAATATCACTGTCATTGTATATTAAAACCCCACCCTATGATTAGCCCAAAGATATTGCTGTTTTTGGCTATAAAATGCAAAGTGTAACAAAACAGTTACACATCTCTCCATTATAATGCAAAACAGGCAGACGTGTAGCGTTGGTAGCCCAAAGATGATATTTTTGAAATAAAACATCAAGCCTGTAGCTAGGTAAGTAATGATTGCTTTTTACTTCCTCCTGGAAGGAGGCTGTGTTAGACTCACCAGCAGGGGAAAAAGAAACGCATCCACATAGTGTGCTTTCCACAGCTGTGAAGTAGCTGTCAGTGGCCAGCTGCCAAGGTGCTTCAATCTCAATTGAACAAAACGAGAACAAGTGTGTTCTAAGAAACAATCCTGCAAAAGGATGGCCTCGTATTGAATTCTTTTTCATCTTCAATGATTTTTGTGGCCCATATGAATTTAAAATGGAAAATGAAATATTTATCAACAATCAAAAACAGACATGTCCGACTGCGTTATCTGAATTCAATGCCTCTTTCATCTTGGAGAATAGAAGGCTGCTTGAGGAGAGCATTCACCCTGCTTCAGGAAAGCTTCCTTTCAGGGGATACACCATGAAATTTTAACCCCGTCAGTTCAAAGGACATTCTCTAGTTTAATTCCCTCTTGAATTGCTTTCAATTCAAGAGGGAATTAAACACAAGGCACCCACCGTCTTATTCCAGGACATAAAGTTCTTTTTAATTAGTAAAATGTAATCACAATAGCTACCATTGTAAATCCTATTATATGCCATAAACAGTGATCAGTGATTTACATGCTCTCATTTGTTTTATCTTTTTTAAAAAAAATGCCTTGCAAAGTAGATGTTAATATTTTCCACTTCACGCATGAGGGAAGTGAGACTTAAATACAGTGAATGAGTTATCAGCTACCAAGGAGGGAAAGCTGTATTTGGACCAAGATTTGTCTGTCTCTTCAATGCTGATGTTGTCCCACTACTCTCTTCTGGTTTTTTTCCAAAATTTCTCCCTTCTCTTAAGTCCTGCCTGTGTGCTTTCCGGCCTCTCCTCATCATGCTCTGCACTGCACACAGGTCCCACTGCATCCTATTGGTCTTGCCACCACCCCATATTTATCACATTTTTATTGTGAAAACATTCAAAATTCTCTATTCTAGCTTGTGAAATGTGCAACACACAATCTCTATCCACTGTTACTCTACTGTGCAATTGTGCAGGGGATACACCATGAAACTAGAACTTCTTACTTCTGTCTAACCATAACTTACTTATTAGCCTTTAATCAAACTTTCCTCATGCAATGCGTCTCCCCATTCTCCCCAGTCTCTGGTAACAACCATTCCCCTTTCCATTTCTATGAGATCAGCTTTTTCAGATTTCACATGTGAGTGCAATCATGCAGTATTTGTCTTGTGCCTGGCCTGTTTCACTCTACGTAAGAATCTTCAAAACCATTCATGCTATTGTAAATGGTAGGATTTGATTGTTTTTATGGTTGAATAGTATTTCATCCTGTGTATATACCACATTTTCTTTTTTGTTTTAATTTTTTTTAGATATACATGACAGTAGAGTGTATTTTGACACATTATACTTATATGGAGTATAACTTATTCTAATTAGGATCCCATTATTGTGGTTGTACATAATGTGAATTTTCCCTGGTAGTGTATTCATATATGAACATAGGAAAGTTATCTCTGATTCATTCTACTGTCTTTCCTATTCCCATTCCACCTTCCTTATCTTCATTCTCCTTTGTCTAATCCAGTGAACTTCTATTCTTCCTCCATCCCTTATTGTGTGTTAGCATCCACATATCAAAAAGAACTTTTAACCTGTTTTTTTTTTTAAGGGGGTGGGGAATTGGCTTATTTCACTTAGCATGATAGTCTCCAGATCCATCCATTTACTGGCAAAAGTCATAATAATATTTTTATAGCTGATTTATATTCCATTGTGTATATATACCACATTTACTTTATTCATCTGTTGAAGAGCACCTTAGCTTGGTTCCATAGCTTAGCTATTGTGAATCGAGCTGCTAAAAACATCCATGTGTATGCATCACTGTAGTATGCTGTTTTTAAGTAATTTGGGTATATGTCGAGGAGTAGGATAATGGGTCAAATGGTGGTTCCATTCCAAGTTTTCTGAGGATTCTCCATACTCCTTTCCAGAGTGGTTGCACCAATCTGCAATCTCACCAGCAATGTATGAATGTTCCTTTTCCCCCATTTCCTCACCAACATTTAGTGTTACTTGTATTCTTGATAATTGCCATTCTGACTGGAGTGAGATGGAGTTTTAGTGTAGTTTCAATTTTCATTTTTCTAATACCTAGAGATGTTGAACATTTTTTCATATATTTTTTGACCATTGATGATATTTCTTCTTCTGTGAAATGCCTATTCATTTCCATTGCTCATTTATTAATAGAGTTATTTTGAGGGGTTTTTGGTGTTAAGTTTTTTAAGTTCTTTATATGTCATGGAGATTGACGCTCTATCTGCGGTACAGGTGGTAAAGATTTTCTCCCATTCTGTAGTCTCTCTGTTTATGTTCTTGATTATTTCCTTTGCTGTGAGGAAGCTTTTTAGTTTGATCCCATCCCATTGGGAGTTGGGCCCACATTTTCTTCTAGTAAGCACAGGGTCCTTGGTCTAATGCCTAGGTCTTTGGTCCACTTTGCGTTGAGTTTTGTGCATGGTGAGAAGAGATTAATTTTATTCCGCCACATATGGATTTCCAGTTTTTCCCTGCACCATTTGTTGAAGAGGCTATCTTTCCTCCAATGTATGTTTGTGGCACCTTTGTTCAGTATGAGATAACTGTATTTATGTGGGTTGGTCTATGTGTGTTCTAATCTGTACCATTTGTCTTCATGTCTGTTTTGGTGCCAATGCTATTTTTGTTACAATAGCTCTGTAGCATAATTTAAGGTCTGGTATGGTCCTGGCATCTGGCAATGGAGTAAAGATGGATGCAAGGGGGCAGTCCTAACATCTCAATGCCCTTCTTCTCTTTTTTTTTTTTTTCCCCTCCCATATTGCTTTTGGCCAGCTTCAGATTCCAATGCTTTGTATGATACTATATGACACACCATCTTCTACCTAGATTTTCTAGCCATAGCTGAGTAGTTTCTATAAGACAAAGGAGATCCCTTGTCCCCAGGTTAAGTTTCTACACACCCTAATGATCTCATCCCCCAACATTAAGTCTGGACCTATACACTTTTCTAGTCTGGCTAGTTCTTTTTATTCCTTATTAAATTGACCAGTAAGTGCAATCAAACTTTTCTGTTGTCATATATAATTTTTTTAAAAAATTTCAATCAAACTAATGAAATCAATTTAAACTAATATCTAGAAGTGAACTGAAAATTACAGCTGTTCTTAAAGCCATCTCACAAATTCATGCACATTTTTTGTTATTGCCAGGTTCAGCCTTATTCCTTTTCTTTCAAAACCTTCCATAAAATCTAGAGAAACAGAATATAGACGAAAAATATGGAGAAGTTTGCTAATTTCCTAACATTATTAGGTTAACCAAATCTATAATTTTCCAAATTCATCATGCCCCATTATCCCCAGTACAATTTTTCTGAATTGAGCTCTATTGGGTGCAGACATGTGCGCGAGCACGCACACACTCACACACATACACACACACACACACACACACGTATGGGTTAGGAATAGGCAGGGTAGAAAATACACAGATACACAGATGGTCATGGCTGTAGTTCTCATAGTTATTTTCCTCCCTAAAAATACAGATCCAGTAGAGAGGGTAGTGAGGGCAGTAGAAATATTTATTTATCGTACATAACCAAAGTTAGGCTATTATCAGCTTGAAAGAGACTGTTATAAGTGAAAGATATTCTATGCAATTCTCATATTAACAAAAATCAGAGAAAGTACACACATATGCACACAGACTAAGAACAAAACACTACAGAAAAAAGTCATCAAACTACAAATGAGGAAAGAAAAGGAGTAAGAAAAAAAGTATCTACAAAACAACCATAAAACAACAAAATGGCAATAGTAAGCCCTTATCTATCAATAATTACTTTGATTGTAAGTAGACTAAATGCTTCCATCAAAATACTCAGCATAAATGAAAGGAATAAAAAACAACTCAACTATATGTTGCCTATAAGATACTCACTTCACATTTAAGGACACACATAGACTGAAAGTGAAGGAATGAAAAAGACATTCTACGCAAATGGAAGATATATGTATATGTATATGTATATGTATTACATACCATGTATATTAAACCAAATAAACTTTAAGTCAAAACTGATAATGAAAAAAAAGGACATTCTATAATGACAAAGGGGTCAATCCATAAAGATACAACAGTTATAAATGCACTCAGCAGTACAGCACCTAAATTCATAATGCAAATATTAACAGATCTTTGATGCTGAAGGGAGAGGTAGATTAAAATGAATAATAGGAGATTTCAACACACTACTTTAAATATCAGACAGATTATCCAGACAGAAAACTAATATGAAAGCATTCAGATTGATCAAAACCTTAGACCAAGTGGACCTAATATAATACATTATATGAGGATATAAAAATCCTCAGAAAAATACTAGAAACTGAATTTAATAAATACTTTAAAAAAGATTGTTCAGCATGATCAAGTGGGATTTATCCATGGAATGCAAAGATGTTTCAATATTTACAGATCCATTTATATAATATACCATATTAACAGAATTAAAGAAAAATAAATCACATCTCATCAGATACAAAAAAGCAAGCATTTGACAAAGATAAATATATTTTCATAATAAACACTCAACAAACTAGGCATAGGAAGAATGTGCTTCAACATAATAAAGGCAACACATAATAAGACCATGGCAAATACTATACTCAATAGTGAAATACTGGAAACCTTTCCTCTAAGAACACGTCAAGAATGCCCACTCTTAACACTGTTATTCAATATGGTATTATATGTTTTTGTGAGAGCCACAGAGTAAGAGAATGAAATTAATAGTATCCAAAAGAAAAGAAAAATGTATAGCTGTCACTGTTTGCTGATCACATTACCATATATATAGTATATCCTAAAAAAAAAAACCATGAAAAAATCAGTGGAACTGAAGAACAAATTCAAGAAAGTTGCAGGATACAGATTTGACATATAAAAATCAGTACTTCTCTGAACTAACAATGAACTTTGCAAAAAAAAATTTAGAAAACAATCTCAATTACATTAGCCACAAAAATATAAAATAAAATGCATACAAATAAATTTAACCAAGGTAAAAGAGCTTAATACCAAAAACCATAAAGCCTTAATGAAAGAAATTGAAAAAGACACAAATAGAAAGGTAGCCCATGTTCATGGATTAGAAGAAGTAATGTTGTTTAAATGTTCATATTACTCAAAGAAATCCACAATGTCAGTGCAATCTATATCAAAATCCCAATGTCATTTTTCATAAAGGAAAAAAGTCTTAAAATTCACATGGAAATACACACACCACACACAAACACACACACACACACACACATACACACACACTCAATAACTAAGGCAATATTGAGCAAAAAGAATAAAGCTGGAGGCATCACACTACCTGACTTCAAACTGGACTACAAGACAATAGTAATTGAAACAGTATGGTAATGGCATAAAAACAGACACATTGACCAATAAAGTGGGTTGGAATGGAATAGAGAGCACAGAAATTAAGTCACATGTCTAAAGTCAGTTGATTTTTTAAATTTTTTTTTTAATTTGTAGTTGGACACAATACCTTTATTTGTTTATTTTTATGTGGTGCTGAGGATCAAACCCAGCGCCTCACACATGCTAGGCAAGTGCTCTACCACTGAGCCACAACCCCAGCCCCAAGTCAATTGATTTTTGACAAAGATATCAAGAACATCCATAGGGAAAAAGAAAATCCCTTCAATAAATGGTATTGGAAAAACTAGATATCTATATACAAAAGAATGAAATTAGACACATACATCACACCACAGACAAAAATAAACTCAAAATGAATTAAAAACATAAACTTAAAACCTGAAACTGAAGCACAACTAGAAGAAAACTTAGGAGGAAAACTACACATACTTGATCTAAGCAAAGGTATTTTTAGATTTAACTCCAAAAATATAAGCAACAAAAGCAAAAGATAGACAATTTGGATTATATCAAATTAAATATTTCCACACAACAAAGAGAGTGAAGAGACATCTATTGATTAGGAGAAAATATTTGCAAGCCATACATCTGACAAGGGATTAGTATACAAAGTACATAAGGAACTCACACAACTTTTCTTTCTATAAAGAAAACAAGTCATATAGTTAAGAAATGAGAAAAATATCCTGAATAGATATTTCTCCAAAGAATAAATGCAAATAGCTAGCTGATACACTTGTAAAATGCTCATCATTTAGTGTTGGAGAAGATAATGCTAAGTGAAGTTAGCCAATTCCAAAAAAACAAATGCCAAATGTTTTCTCTCATATAAGGAGGCTGAGTCATAGTTGGGTAGAGAGGGGGAACATGAGAGAAATAGAAAAACTCTAGATAGGGCAGAGGGTGGGAGGGAAAGGGAGGGGGCAGGGGATTAGCAAGGATGGTGGAATGTGATGGACATCCGAAGTACATGTATGAAGACTCGAATTGGGTGTCAACATACTTTATATACAAACAGAGATATGAAAATTGGCTTTATATGTGTAATAAGAATTATAATGCATTCCACTGTCATGTATTTGAAAAATAAAATTAATAAAAATAAATAAAAGGAAAAAAATAAAATGCTCATCATCAGCAATACTAAGGACCTGCAAGTTAAAACCACAATGAGATATCACCTTATACCTTTTAGAATGTGCATATCAAAAAGAAAAATGATAATAGTGTTAACAAAGCTATTCAGAAAAGGAGATTTTTACACTGTTGGTGGAAATATAAATTGACATAACCATTATGGAAAGCTGTATGAAATTTCCTCAAGAAAAAAAAACAGAATTAACATTGAATAAAGCTATTCTACTCCTAAAAGAAAATCAGGAGCTGGGGGTATGGCTCAGTGGTAGAGCACTTGCCTAGCATGTGTGAGGCACTGGGTTCAATTCTCCACACCACATATAAATAAATAAACAAAATAAAGGTCTATCAATGTTTTAAATATATATATATATTTTTAAAAAGATAGAAAATCAGCATATTGAAGAGATATCTACACACTCACGTTCATTCCAGCACTAACAATATCAAGTTATGGAATTACCCTGTGTATATAAATGAATATATGGATGAAGAAAATGGGGTATGGGTACAAAATGGAATACTACTCAGCATTAAAAAATGAAGACTTTCTGTCATTTACAAAAAAAATGTGTGGCATTAGAGAACATTATGTTAGGTGAAATAAAACAAACACAGAAAGATTAATACCCATACCACGCTCATGCTTAAATGTGGAATCATAGTGGTTACCAGAGATGGGAGGGCAGGGGAGGAAAGGAGACAATAGAATCAAAGAATACAAAGCCACAGTTAGATAAAAGATATATTTTTGATTTTCTTCAATCTATTGCACAGCATAGCCAATACAGCTAATAATTGAGTACTGACATTTTAATATCACAAAGAGTATATCCCTAATGTCATCATACATAAATGTCCAAATATTTGAGAAGGTTAATTAATTTGACATAATTATTCAACATTGTATTCAAAAATCGTAAGATCACTTCATACCCCATAAATATACACAACTATAGTTGGTCAATATATAATTTAAAAAAAATAAAGCCATCCAGGTGCATCTAGTTAATGATAATTAATGAACATACAAAGATGAATAAATCCAAACATTTGAATGAAGAAAGAAAGAAAGAGGAAAAAAGAATATAAAGATCCATTTTCATTATTTTCCCACCATTGTCTTAGGTTCAGCATTTGTATATGGGTACATTGGTCACACCAATTTCCATGAAAACAAAGCCACTTTTCTGAAGCATTTTATTATTCTTAACAGCTGCACTCTGTTCAAGAAAGTATCCTATTTCAACATACCCTTAATAAGTATTAAGAAATATGCCCTGTCTGTGCCTATTTTCTGAATAATCATTCTGATCTCCAGGAAAGAGTTGTATAGTTCCTATTGTAAAGTATGAAAACTGAATCAAAGAATGTTACTGCCCAGGTCTATTTCCCAATGCACTGCTTCCCCTCAGTCTCCTGCTTCCCAATCCATTGATCCCTTTTGTGACTTTGCTCTTTGGGCCAATGTATGTTTTGCGGTGGTGCTGGTAAGGAGGAGATTTTCTTTTATTCTTAATCACATTGCTAATGAGCTAAGATCACTTGCCTTACATGCCACAGGCAGTAGTTACGTAGAATTACAATTCTTCCAACCAGGTGGTGCTATATGTTTTTAAAATCCAAAGCAAACATCATAACATGCACAGCCAGTGGGCTTCTCTTTGTTGGCAACAAAAAAAGAAGTCCGTTTCTCTCCAAGGGTAGCAGCCTCTTTCCCTTTCTTCAGCACAGGACACACGCCAATCAAAAGTCAGCAGTACTATTTATGGAAATCATTTGTGATTGCACTTGGACCTCAGGCAGGCAGTGTTGCCTGGCTCCATTCACCACCTCCAGGATCCTGTCAGCCAGGAGCACTCACATCAGATGCAGTAAGACTCTGTTTTTTATTGTCCTAATGCTATCTTATCACTATTGCTGTAATAAAGAGTTTTATTTCAGAACCAAATAATTATTTGTTAGGAGATGTTGAAGCTAGAAAATTGCTTTGCACCTCAAGGAGCAGAGAGAAGGCAAAAAAAAAAAAAAAATCTGATCTCTTGCTGCACCATTGATTCCTGGAGGTAGAAAAGACCAGATAAGAATTAAAACGCCTTCCATCCAGAGAGTTGTTCAAATGGGTTTTGATTAAGCACAAAATCTTTTCAGACAGGTTGCTAAAATAATAGTCCCATTTTTTAGAAAGAAGTTAGATAAATTGAAACCTAAGACCAAATATTTAAATGAAGATGCCTATATTTGTAATACTTGTATCTGCTCTGAATTCAGAAAGAAAGAGAAGAAAAGTCACCATGACTACTCACATTTTTAATAGTTTGCTGGATTTTTCTACTTGAGTTCAATCATTCATCATTCAACCAGTAATTTTTTAGTTGCCGTCTATGTACCAGACTTCTCTGGTTGTATTAGGGAGTTCCTAGTCCTCTGAAGAAGACAGGTCATCCAAACACAGTGCAATGAATATTTTGATGGAGGTTTAATTAGGATTTTACTGGATCCCACAGAAGGGATACCTAACCCTGGCAAGGAAGTAGAAGCAGAAAAGGTTTTCTTAGGGCTCCTGAATTGAATCTTGAAAGACATGCAGAAACTTACTAGCAAAGATTGAAGGTAAGGTACAGAAAACAGCACAGAGAACAGAGAATACAGTACTGGAACGTTTTTCAAATATTTCAGGATAACCAACAAAGCAACATGCAGTACCCTAGCTATTCTGCAATTCTGTTGTTCACATTTTAAAATGGCTTTTCTGTCCCTCCTGAACCTAAGCCTTCCATTCTTTATGAATTTACACCTAGTCTCAAGCTTTGGGTTCCCCTTTAATTTTTCCTTTTGCCTCATCTTCCCATTCAGTCAGTGAATTCTACCTCTTCCAATAGTGGAGTTTGTTGTTTGGTTTTGGTTTCTTTTGTTGGTTTGTACATATCATGGATTGAACCCAGGGGAACATAACCATAAAGCCACATCCACAGCCCTTTTTTAAAACATTTTGAGACAAGGTCTTGCTAATTTACTTAGAGCCTCACTAAGTTGTTGAGCTGGCTTTGAACTTACAATCCTCTTGCCTTAGCCTCTCCAGCTGCTAGGATCACAGGCATGCACCACCACACCTGGCAACCATGTGTTTTTAATTTCTTCCCTTATCCAATTGCCAATACATTGACCCAAGCCCTTTTTACTTTATTTCTAAACTCTGGCAAAGTTAGCTGTCTGTTCTCTGTTCCACCAACTCCTTCTGCTATCTTTAGATTTTTGTTTTGTTTTGTTTTGTTCTGTTTTTTTGTTCGTTTGTTTGTTTTTTGGTGGGGGAGTAGAATTTTTTTCAGGCTTTTTTCTTTCTTTTTAATTTTGATTTTTAGTTATACATGACCGTAGAATATAATTTAATATATTTATTCATACATGGAATATATTTTATTCACTTAGGACCCTACTTTTGTGGATGTACATGATGGTGGGATTCACTGTGATGTTTTTATATGTATACATAGGAAGTTATGTCAGATTCATTCCACTGTGTTTCCTACTCCCATCCGCCCTCCCTTCCCTTTATTCCCCTTTGTCTAATCCAGTAAACTTCTATTCTTCCACCCCACCTTATTGTGTGTTAGCATCTGCATATCAGAGAGAACATCTGGCCTCAGGTTTCTTGAGATTGGCTTATTTCACCTAGCATAATAATCTACATATTTGTCCATTTACTGGCAAATGCCATAATTTCATTCTTCTCTATGGTTAATATTCCATTGTGCATATGTACCACATTTTCTTTATCCTTTCATCTGTTGAGGGCACCTACATTGGTTCCCCAGCTTAGCTATTATGAATTGAGCTGCTAGTAACATTGAGGTATGTGGCAGCATTACTATAGTATGCTGATTTTAAGTCCTTTGGATATATACCAAGGAGTAGGATAACTGGGTCAAACGGTGGTGAACTTGATGATGAGTTTCTTAAACTCCATCTGTTCATCTGCAGCATAAAACCCATCATCTGGCAAAGCAGGCAAATGAATATTAATCTGGCCCACTCAGTTTATATAATCATAGCTCCCGTTATGATCTACATGACCCCCTTAGTTGAGCATCCCAGCTCATTCGATCTGTTTGCCCACCCTGCTATCTTAGTAACTACCATAAACCATGTTTAAAGCTCAACAACTGAATCTTCCATATACATAAGCAGCCTCACTCATCCTCGTGTGTAGCCTAACCAAATCAAACTAGGTTACTTCTGCAGTCTAACAGTGGCTATGATTTGATGATTTAAAATAGTTTTAGTAGCTGGGCATGGTGGCACATGCCTGTAATTCCAGCATCTCTGAAGGCTGAGGCAGGAGGATCCCAAGTTCAAAGCCAGACTCAGCAACTTAAGGAGGCCCTAAGCAGCTTAGCAAGACACTGTCTCAAAATAAAAAGAATTTTAAAAGGATGGAGGATATGGCTCAGTGGTTAAACACCCCTGGGTTTAATCCCCAGTACCATAAATAAACAAACAAACAAATAGTTAGTTAGTGAAGACAGGAAAAGAAATGTTTATTTAGAACCTGCATTTATACCAAATCACTTAAAGATCAATGAGCTGAGTGTTTTTTGGCCAACAAGGAAATTGAGGTTAAAAGAGGCCAAGATCACACAGCTAATATATGTGAACCCAAGTCAAGATTACTCCAAAGCCTTTGATCTTTTACATACATCATGACCTGCCATTTCTAAATTAATCATCCTTATGGTCATCATGATCATTGTTACCAACAATCTATCATTTACTGTGTAGCAAACTGTGTACTAATATTTTAGATGATCTAAGAACTGTCCAATACAAGTTATAGAAGAGACCCCCAGAGAATTAAGAAATGGTAATATTCAAACAGATAATAATTCAGAATATTCTAGAATTATTGATACACATGAACCCTCAAATACAGGAAGTGTCAAGAGTCTAAGGAGACCTTAAAAATAAATTCACCTGCCAAATTAAAGTGAAAACATAAGACAAAAAATTTAATTTCTCTATATGTATCTTAGCCTCCATGTTTTCTCTTTTCAAATCCATGGACCCCTGAAAGTGACAGTATCAGTCATTTATGGATAGCTGGGAATTGATTAGCTGGTTCATTTCTGCCTAGAACATCTGGAAGAGAATATTCTAGAGTTTTACTGGAAGGAGAATCACGTTGGAGCATTGACTCAGAAAGACAGTTTCAGAGCATTTGGAAGTAAGGACTTCTGGATATAAAAGAACAGAGTGAGGGTTCCTGTCACCGAAAAAGGAGAAAAAGGAAAAGGGAAACTCAGAGGACAGAGATAAACACGGTAAGACATATGGTAACATATTATCTTGTCTCAAATTTGACTTCAAGCCAATCCTCCCTGGTGGTAAATAGAAATTTTTAGAAAATTATCCTATGTTCATTCCACTTACTTCTAAAGGTCCCTACAACAAATTGGGCTTATCCTGCCACAAGTAACAGCTGGAAAAAATCATAAAGCAATAATATTACATAATAGAGAAAGCACCAGAGAGCTGAGTTTCAACCCTACTTCCAAAATGCTCTGATTGTGTAATCTTGAAAATAGCTCCAGCCTCAGCAACACTTGTAAAAACATGTAAAGTATTGCGCTTATTCTGTTATATGATATAGAAGTGAAGTCTCGGCTAGGTCCTATGTAATTAAGTACAGTAATGAGCCTTCTAAGCAAAACCTTAGTCTTATGGGGCGACCCTTCCAAAGTATTTAACAGAAATTCCCATCCTCGAAAGCCAACAACTATCAAACTCATAACCTAGAACCCAAAGGAGCCTCCAGAGTTACCAAGCCACCCCTGAGATGGGTGACGGCACCATTCTCAGCTTGAATGATCCAACCCAAATGCATTACTATTCACAGGTGGACCACATTTGTGCTTCTCTCTCTTTCTCTGCTTCTTTCAAAAAGCACTAGAGCGTATAATTACTTGATTTTCACGCAAATGGCCAATTGTCTCAAATAACAGGGAGATGAGGCAAATTTAATTCTGAGAGCACAGTTTCTATGACTGTCATCAGAAATATATCCATTTGACTGACTTTGATTCTAATGAGCACTTTTTAAAAAGCTAAGGTCATCTGATTTGTTTATTTTAAAAAATTCTCCTTACCTACAAGCCTAGTACTGTATTGTGTCTTAGAGTTGTCCTGAGCCGCAGTGTTGGGACAGAATCAGGCCAGCCACGGTGAGAATGATTCAGGTTAATGGATGGTCTTGCATGTTTCCTTAGGACTGAAAGATGTCATTGCTTATTCTAAGTCACAAATGAAGTAGACAAGGGCAATATTTAGGAAAAGCTTTCACGGCAATCATGTTGAAGGTCTCCAGGCTGTGGATGGTTAATAAATCCGCTGAGCCGACATCTGCATAAGGTAAAATACTGAGAGATGAATCAGCTTCTCTACAGTTCAGATCCTCTAGCTACAGAAATATTCTAATGCCAACACTTAAGCTATTAGAAATAGTGAAATAAATCCTTACTCTAAAAGGAATCTTGGTGACACTGTATATAATTTGTTGACACCAAATAGCATTAGGCCTTCCCTAGGCATTTATTTTTTATTCTCCAGTGTCTCATATTACCCTGGAAGAAAATATTAACGACTGAAAAACTTCATCGGTTCCTGACCTTGAAAAATTCTAGTTATATGGTTTTGTCTTTAAAGATGGGGATTAAAAAGTACTAACTCTAGAGACAGGCACCCCTGGGTTCAAAGCACAGTTCTGCCTCTGCTATTAGCTACATAATATGACAAAAGTTCCTTGATTTCAGTAAATGATATCATGTGCATAAAATGGGCCTAATTATGCCATTTCACAGGGTTGTTGGGAGCATAACACTGTGGTTTAGGTCATGGTCTAAACCATGGAGCTGGTCTGTCTCAATTTCAGCCCTGTTTACCACATAGTGATGTGCGATGTCAGACAGATTACACAAATCTCATATGCTCCAATGCTGTCGTTTTTAAAATAAGCCTCTGAAGACTGACGTATTATTAAGATGAGGAATATAATTAAGTCTATCCAATTTGACAAATAAAATTATAAGACATTCAATTAAATTTGAATTCCAGGAGAGAAAAAGAAGCAACTTAGTCCCATACTAACACTAAAATTATTTGTTTTCATCAGAATTCCATATTTAACTTGGTATCCTATATTTTACTTATATACTTTGCACAGTCTAACTACAGTGCATATTATTGCATAAGACTTATTTCACTAATATTCACCATAAAATTAACTGGGCCACAAAGAAGATAGTCCTTGCTCAGTAAGATATAAAGTTGTATAGAAGAATTGACTTTCTCAAAGAAAAGAGATAAACAGAGACTAGATATATGGAAGATACACAAGATAGTTTAGTTTTACCTGCTAATATTGATGGAAATAATGTAAATAGTAATGAGAATGACAATTCCATCTTATACACTTAGGAAAATGTTAGTACATACTGAATAATCAATATATACGAGCTAGTATTTAGATCCACGACTTACCAGACACTAATTGCTCAATAAATAGGAAGCATTGATAGAATTTCACATTTGCTATAGCTCTCTTTTAGTCTTGCTGCCAGGAGACCCAGAGCTTGATCTAAATATAAGTTTCAAATAAAATTTGTCTCAATAACACTGTCTCTCCATTCGCCTTGGAACAATCAGGCTTCATTCCTACACTTACTTATTCAATGAATGCTAAGTATATTCATTAGACTTGCCACATGTTGATCACAGCAGCAGTGTCTGAAACCATGGAAAGGCTTCTAGTGTAGGGTTGGGAGCATTCCCATCAAAAGCAGGAAGTTACCATGGCCACCTCCATCCTCAAAACCATTAAGAGAAAATAAGAAGCTAAAGATAAATTACTCTGTACTCTGCCAGGTACCTGCTACCTATTTAGAAAATGGAACTGCCATTCTTATTACTATTTTCATTATTTTTTGTCAATCTTAGCAGATAAAACTAAACCACCTTGACCTGCTCTCATTTTACCTGTGTTTTTTTTAAGAATACCAATTTTTCCAGGCAGTTCTGTATCTTACTGAGCAAGAAATAACTTCTTTGTGACATACTTACATTTGTTTAACAAATGTTGGTTAAATAAATATTACACAAGGCTATGTGTTGTAGGGAGATTCAGACAGTAATAAAAACTCATTTTACATTGCTGAAAATGATTCTGAGTATCTAAAGAAGCACTGAAAATTATAGTATTTCACAAAACATTTTATTGATGTATGCCATCAGCATACTTTTAACTTCATTGGGTATCCAGAGACTAATTGCATGTTTATTAAGTAAAATGTTTACAAGTTTTGCAAGTTTCTCCTGCTATGAAATTACTAAAGTGGGCAGAACACAAGAATTTTATTCCACATAATCTGTGATCTTCATCTGTGCAGAAATTTCCAAACGAATGAGACAGATGAAATACTGTAGAGCAATATTGTCCACAAGTGAAGAGAGTGGGAAATTCTTGAGAAAACTTAAAATTCAGACACTTGTTTATATTTCCCGTAGTTACACAGCTGTCATCGCATAGTCACAGAGGTAACATTCATTGAAATGTCCATAGGCACACAGCTAATAAGCACCAGAGTCTGGCTTCTGAACTCCAAGAGCAAGCAGATGCCTTTGAGTTTCATGGCTTACAGAATCTGTTACCATGGAGTGACAGAGATGGGGAATTTCCCATATAGTAACACTCTCAGGCCTACTAACCATTTCCACGTTACCACCCTCCTGGAGAACAGAGCTGTTAAAATTGTCATTGGAGTAACTGGTTGAAAACTTTAAGCATTTCTTCCAATCTCAGGCAATAGCATCTGGATCTCAACACTGTTGGACTCGGGAGTTTTCAGAGTGAGAAAAATGGAGTGCTTTATACACTGGGGTGGACGTTGAAACACATTCCAGAAAGTCTGACAACATTGACGAGCTATTCCGGTCAACCAAGGAAAGGCAATCACCTATCTCAAATAAGTTTGAGGAAATGCTTAAACTAGTAGATTTAATACAGAAAAAGTTCAACTTTATTGTGGGCGCAGGACTTTGCTCAAGGGATGATCACCACATCACTCGAGTGTTTCTCCTGCTGGATAGGTTGGCAAGAAAAGCCACTTCTGATACAGGTGACTGGGAACATGGAAAGTGAGGGGGCAGGGTGCTGTTAGGCCATCCTAGGGGGGTCAAAAGGCCAACAAGGGCCCTCCCATAAGGATCACAGAAGATTGTGGTTCTCTGATCCACTTACGTTGTCCTCAGGTCTTTATTAAAGCATGTCTCAACAGAGTGCCCCTCTTGGAGAATAAAATGAATGAAGAGCTATCGCAGCAGTAGAGGGACCTGATGGATGGAGAGCCCCAGCTCAGGTACCTAGAGAGAGAGAGAGACAGCATCCAAGACAGGCCCGTGGAACATGTCAGTGCTTCCAGTAATTTTCAGAAGTATTCAGACAAGATCAGACCACTTGTGATCTTGCAGAACAGAGGGTCTTGGTATGTGAGAAGACAATGACCTTGTCCTCCCCTCTTCCACCCTTACCCCACAAGAACAGGAGACTCTGGGGAATGCCTGGGCCGTCTCTGATCTATCTCCCAAAACCATTTCACCAAGAAAAGCTTTACGTTAAAATAAGATCCTTATAGATTTCACCTTCTCTCTATTCTGCTCACAAACTTAATCACCCCTGCTGTTTCTAAATTGCCACTTTTGTTCAGTTACACGGTCAGAGAGAACTTCACTCTGCTATGCCTTCATTTATTCTGATCTGATTATTGGGATTGTTTCCAATCAATGTGCTCCATGTTTTGTTTTGTCTTTTTTTTTTTTCTTTTTCCAGTCGGGAGGGCAGTAGGAAAAGCAGGAAGGAGCAGGTGCTTGAGGAGAAGTCCCAAATGTATTCAAACTGAAACTAAAATCAAGTAAAATACGCACTCCCAGATTTTTGCATTTTTAATACTTCCATTCAAGAGAAGAGTGATGTTTTTGTTATGCCATTTGCTTGGGCTCCTTTCACTACTTGTCTTGCATAACAAGTTGTCTCCCTTCCTTCTTCTTCTCCTCCCACAGAAGTCCTACAGTCTGTTTAGTGGTCCTCCAGGATCCTGTATCATACACCATGTTGCCTTCCCCGCCAGCCTCTGTGTAATCATCGCTAGATTAATTGCCCAGGCTACAGATGTTTCACTAATTATCTTTTCATCATAGCGATATGCAATCCCACTTGTGTCCCTCCAAACCCTCACTCATTATAATAATAAACGTCCCATTCCTTTTCTACAGTATCTCCATTCTGCAGGACTCCAGAGTGCTCAAGACAAACAGGAATTGTTTCCTACCTATCTCCCCTGGAAGTAGTTAGACATTCCCGATGCTAACCAATGCTTTGCAATTTTAAAGAGTTGAAGAGCCAGAAGTGAGAAGAACTTAATTTGCTCAAAACCTCAAGAGACTACTATGTTAGCAAGAGTAACCAATTGCCCAGAGATTGGCTTTACTTAACTAAGGGACACTGACAGTAAGCACCATTTCAATGTTGTTTCAAGGGCCTCCAAGGCACAAGTTGCTTTGTGTAAAACATCCTACAAGACATATAACTTTTAAATAAACTCCTCCCCCACCCCCTCCACTTAGAGATGGATTGTACATGATTAATCTTGCATAGTAATAGATAACCGGACGTGACTAGGCTATCCACAGAAGGATGAAATGAGTCAGGGGGATCATATGACATTAAATGGATAGCTTCCTCGTTCCTTCTTACGTCTCCCATTTATAAGAGAGTTTTCTTACTTGTTCTTTCTGCATCACGAAGTATCGTGAGGTTTCCACATTAGAGCTCAACTCTGACTCACTTCCTCTCTGGGTCTCAGATACTCCGAGCTCTCTCCTCCTGCCTTTTCACATTCTGCTCCATTTGTCCTTACCGCCCCTAGAGGCCTGCACATCCTTCAGTGCTCATTATAAATCATCACTGGTCTTTTCCTCAGCTTCCACTGTGCAGGGATCCGGGAACATAAAAACTGGAACAGTCCCTGCCCTCGAGGAGCCTGTGATGTAGGTAGTTAGGGAAAGAAGACAGGTAAGAAGGTTAGCATTGTCAAATATGCAATCAGAATATAACCAAAGCACTGCAGTCCTCTAACAGACTAACAGTGTGACTCGGATTTTTATGCCATCCCTTGAGAAATTACCTAATCCCAAAGTGTTTGTAGGATGAGAAACTCCTTGAAGTGTACTTTCCAACATACTTTGTTATTTACTTATTTGTGTTTCTTCCTGCCTGTTTGCTCCCAAAAGCATGCAAATCCTGTGAAGACAGGGAATTTTGTCGTTCAGTGGGGAATGTCAGGAGTGGTACTGGTACCTCGTTCATGGTAGATAACTATTGGCTGAATGAATAAATGCCTTACCTTTTATGTTTAATATATTCTGTCTCAGTAAAACTGTACCTCAGAATTCACCACAGAAAATTCTCCCCAACCCCAGTCTTCAGAAGCCTCTCTGTACTGAATCACTGTGATAAATCTCTTTTATCCTCTCCTCTAGGTGATGGAGAGCTGCAGGGAAGACTTCTGCAGCTTTTCCAGAATTGCTGCTTCCAAACACTTGATTGATACCTGTGGAACAGAGCAGATGATATCATTATAATTTCTTGATGTTTACTTTTGTGTCAACTTCCCCGCTAGAATGTCAGAAGTCTCCGATGCCTTCTAATATCCAAACTTTGCTTTTTAAAAACTAAAATTTCTCAATAGCAATTTGTTGAACAAAATGAATGAACCAATCAGCTATATTCATAAGGGGACAAAATTTTAAGACCTGGGGTCTCTCACAGTCTTAAATCACTGCCTGTTGACCTAATTAGGCGGATTTCTTTGAAGAACTTTGACTATAAGCTTCATATACTTGAAATAGAAATTATATTGTTTTTAGTAATTCTTAGTCTTGATCTGCTTCACCACTAGGCATTTTTCTAGGTGGAATTAAATAGAAAGCTGATGAAACATTTGCTTTTTTAATATAATTTCTTTGAAAAATAGAATTTAGAAAACTCAATCTACATACAACTCAGCACACAGGACTCTTGGCATTTACCCGTACTGTAAAAGATGGATGTGTGAATGTACGCATCTATCTCTCTGTGTATATATAGATATATTTTTTAAATGTCATGTCAATTACAAATGAATAAAAGGCATCTCATAGTCCGTGAGGTCTCAGGGATTTATTGGATTGATATTAAGAGGCAATGTTCCATAACATGAGAATTCTTCCTGACTCTTTCAAGTCACAAATCAAACAAGAAAATCAAGCAGCATCTTCATTGAGCCTGACTGGCTATTTCAAGGGCTCAATGTCAGCAGTCCTTTCCTTAATCAAACAGAAAGGAGTCACAGAAGGTTTTAATTAAATATATATGTTTCTATAAAAGAAATGCAAAGCAAGTTAGCAATTGAGACCCAGCAAGAGAGGGTTATCTAAACAATACCAAACAATGAAACTCTAGATGACTAGGGGAGAATTTTTAAAACCCACATCCACTCTTTACCAAATATCAATTAATTAATACAACTTGATATTTGAGGCAATAAATCAGGACTTAACAATGCAAGTTAGAAATCAGTAGGGTGCAACACACAGAGCAGATGCTAAAATTGAGTATGAATTTTAATGAAAGCACTTTTTAAACACCTTTGCTTTGCACTTAATCTGATGAATTCCTCTCTGGTAGATTGCCTTTTATCTTTGAAATTCTTCACCTCTCCTTCTATCCTCATTTCTTTAACAATGATTTTGTACATCCTCCTGCTAAAGAGAGGATATTTCTCTGAACCACTAACATCGGGCATGGCCAGATGACTAGGTTTGCTCAGAAGAATGTGGACAGCAATGGCTCTGTCCCTGTCCTAAACCTAGGCTGGAAGAGGGCCTTCTGTGCTTCTAGTCAGTCACCCTTCCTCCACTTCTCCCATCACATGCCTTGACTTTCCTGCTGAACATTAGAGGATAAGAAATACACAGAGCTGATTCTGCCCTGATCAACTGTTTGGAGTCAAGCCCTGATCACAAAGCCCAGCTAATCTACAGTTGTGGAATAAGGAATAAAATGATGGGAACTGTGACTTTTATCCTTGATCCTAACTGCAAAGGTGTTTAATAACCTTATTTAAATTATTTTTGTTTTCTGCAACTGCATTCCTTGTCCGAACCGGTCAAGGAAGTGCAGCCATGCACAAGTGCACAGGGTTGAAAGAACCACAGTTCCTGTGGATGAAAGGGATGCCAGAATCTGGGATAAGTGAAAGCATGAATCCACCTTTGATTTTTGATAAATATGCTTTAAAAGAAAAAGTATGATTTTGTGGACCCAATTTGGTGTCTTAATGAATTTTGTCTATAATTTATAATCTGCCATGCCAAATAATTATTGAGAATTCTTAGTTCTTTCTGAAAAAAAAATGCATTCATTTATTTTCATAATTGTACTGCTAAGAAAAAAAATATATTAGACAAATTTAGTGGCAACAGGACAAAATTCCTATATAGTAATTGTCTTAGTCTGTTCAGTTTGCTCTTGAAAATACCATACACAGGTTGTTTGTAAACAAAAGAAAGTGATTTCTCAGACTTTGGGAAACTGGCAGGTCTAAGATCTAGGTGCTCACAGACACGCTGTCATAGATGGTGAATTTTAGCAGCATCTTCACATAATCAAAGAGGAAACTCTAGCCTCTTTAGCCTAATCCCATTTATAAGGCTCCACCCCCATGACTTAATCACCTCCCAAGGGCTGCACCACCTCATACCATGGCACCAGGGAGTAGGCTACAAAACATGAATTTTGATGGGACATAAACACTCAAACCGTAGTGTAACTGACATGGAAATGTTTGTCAGTCTCAACAACCAAGATGACTTGTTTTATAACCAGACAAAGCACAAAGTACAAAGTCTTCTTCCTCTCAACAGAGTAGCACTGCATAAGTATCTCCATCAAGTGTGCACCTTCACAGAGATGAGAAGAGGAAACTGAATAGACTGATAAAACCCAGAAGTAACTGGCATTAGCCTGAGTTTTATAAATGCAGTCTCTCCCATGAAGCCAAACATTCCTTAACACAGAAATTTAACTTCAGTAATAAGAAGATAAAGTATTTTCATACACGTGAGTAAGTGCTTATAAAGTCCTTACCCTTTATATAAACACTGAGTACCTTCTATATGCAAAGTACCATGCTGGGTACTCGAAGGATATAATACTGACAGAGGCACCACCCTTAATTGAATCTAGTTCAAACAAAGATACAAAGATGTGATCACTTAATCTGTCAAGACACTCTAATGTCCAACATAGCCTCGCTCTCTTTCTCTCTCTCTCCCTATCTAAGCTCTGTTTATACTTCAGAATACATGTCAGGTATTACTTCCTTCTGTGAATCCACTCCACCCCTCCTAAGTTCTTGGCACATGTATGGAGAGTGTGCTAAGGAACAGAACATGCTTTCCCCTCACCAAAAGTTCAAATATGGAGGAAGGAAAAAAATAAAAAAATAAACTTCTGCTATTGGCTAGAACATTTGGGGTAAAGCATTAGAGTGCAGTGAAAATTAAACAGAGAAAACATGGAACATGGAAATTCCAAATGGCCTAGTAAAGAAAAGAATAAAATAGATTGCATTTGACTGTCCCATTGCCCTAGTCTGGACCAGTTTGAATTTAAAAAAAAAAAAAAAGTCCTCCCATGATAAGGAAAAGGTAAATGGGAGGTCTTCAACATCCCTCATTGACACCATGAACACCTGAAATCTTTGCTTCTGGGAAATCCTGCAGCCTTCTTAGGCCCTGAAATTAGTTGGAACTGGCAAGGAGCATGCATTCAATGTTGTACTACCCCAGAGAGGAATGAAATTCACATAATACTCTCCTCCATGAGACAACTGTGGCATGGGCCTATTTACAGAACAAATTCAACCAGGCCCCACCCCTGTTACTGAGCATAGCATACTCTCCCAAGCCACTAGCTGCATCTCCACACCAGCCACAGAAACGTCTAATTGTACAACATGCCTTATGGATGCCTTGCCCCCTCTTTCATGCAAGCTATAGCATACCACTTGGATCACTAGAGTGACCATACCCCACACAGCCTTCACAGACTGACACGCACCTAAGATGTTGCATTTCATCCAATATCCATAGAACACACATTCTTCTCATCAGCACATGGAAGATTATCTGGGACAGACCATGTGTTATGCCATAAAACAAGCTCAAGCAAATTAAAAAATAAAATAAAAATCATATCATGTATCTTCTTTGAACACAATATAATAATAGAAATTAAATATAAGAAAGAACTGTGGAATTGTAAAGGCTATCGATGCTAAGTCCCAGGGCAACATCATTCTAAATGGAGAAAAATTGAAAGCATTCCCTCTAAAAACTGGAACAAGACAGTGATGCCCTCTATCACCACTTCTATTTAACATAGTTCTTGAAACTCAACCCAGAGCAGTCACACAGATGAAAGAAATTAAAGGGATATGGATAGTAAAAGAAGAACTTAAATTATCACTATTTGCAGAGGACATGATTTTATATCTAGAAGACCCAAAACATTCCACCAGAAATCTCCTAGAACTAATAAATGAATTCAGCAAAGTAGCTGAATATAAAATCAACACATAAATCAAAGGCATTTCTGTACACCTGTGACAAATCCTCTGAAAGAGAAACTAGGAAAACCACCCCACTTACCATAGCCTCAAAAAAATAAAATAAAATACTTAGGAAAAAAACTTAATAAAAGAAGTGAAAGACCTCTACAATAAAAACTACAACATGCTAAAGAAAGAAATTAAAGAAGACCTTATAAGATGCAAAGATCTACCTTGTTCTGGATAGACAGAATTAATATCATCAAAATGATCATATTACCAAAAGCATTATACAGATTTAATGCAATCCCAATCAAAATTCCAATGACATTCCTCATAGAAAGAAGAAAAGCAATCATAAAATTCACCTGGAAAAATAAGAGACTCAGAATAGCAAAAAAAAAAAAAAAAATCCTTAGCAAAAAGAGTGAAGCTGGTGGCATTACTATTCCAGAATTTAAACTATACTACAGAGTAATAGTAACAAAAAAAGCATGGTATTGGACCACAATAGACTGGTAGACCAATGGTACAGAATAGACGACACAGAAACTAACCCACATAACTATAGTTATATTAGATAAAGGCACCAAAATCATACATTGGAGAAAAGAGAGCATCTTCAACAAATGGTGCTGGGAAAACTGGAAATCCACATGTAACAAAATGAAATTAAACCTCTCTCACAATGCACAAAACTCAACTCAAAGTG
This sequence comes from Ictidomys tridecemlineatus, assembly GCF_052094955.1. Lineage (NCBI taxonomy): Eukaryota > Metazoa > Chordata > Mammalia > Rodentia > Sciuridae > Ictidomys > Ictidomys tridecemlineatus. The sequence continues at coordinate 121,137,313 of NC_135479.1, forward strand.
GATCAAGAACCTAGAAATTAAACCAGAGAACTTGCACCTAATGGAAGAAAAAGTAGGCCCAAATCTCCATCATGTCAGATTAGGCCCCAACTTCCTGAATAAGACTCCTATATCACAAGAATTAAAATCAAGAATAAATGAATGGGATGGATTCAAACTAAAAAGGTTCTTCTTGGCAAAAAAAAAAAAAAAAATCAGTGAGGTTAATAGAGAGCCTACAGAATGGGAAAAAAATCTTGACCACAAGCACATCAGATAGAGCATTAATCTCTAGGATATATAAAGCACTCAAAAAATTTAATACCAAAAAAAAAAAAAAAACAAGTAACCCAACCAATAAATGGGCCAAGGAACTGAACAGACACTTCTCAGAAGAGGATATACAATCAATCAACAAATATATGAAAAAATGTTCAATATCTCTAGCATTTAGAGAAATGCAAATCAAAACTACTCTAAGATTTCATCTCACTCCAGTCAGAATGGCAGCTATTAAGAATACAAACAACAATAAGTGTTGCCAAGAGTGTGGGGTAAAAGACGCACTCATACATTGCTGGTAGGACTGCAAATTGGTGCAGCCAATATGGAAAACAGAAAACAATGTGGAAAACAGGAGATTCCTTGGAAAACATTTTGAATGGAACCTCCATTTGATTCAGTTTTTCTACTCCTCAGTTTATACCCAAAAGACTTAAACATATTACAGGGACACAGTCATATCAATGTTTATAGCAACACAATTCACAATAGCTAAATTGTAGAACCAACCCAGGTGCTCTTCAGTAGATGAATGGATAGGAAAACTTTGGTATATATATATACACAATGGAACATTATTCAGCATTAAAAGAGAATAAAATTATGGCATTTGCAGGTAAATGGATGGGGTTGGAGTATATAATGCTAAGTGAAGTAAGCCAATCTCAAAAAACCAAAGGTCAAATATTTTCTTTGATATGAGGATGCTGACTCACAATGGCGATGGGGCATGGGGAGAGAAATGGAGGAACTTTAGATAGGGCAAAGGAGAGGGGGGTAAGTGGGTAGGAATGATGGTGGAATGAGTTAGACATCATTACCCTAAGTACATGTATGAAGATACGAATGATGTGAAAATACTTTGTGTACGATCAGTAAATTGAAAAATTGTGCTCTATTTGTGTAATATGAAATGAATTGCATTCTGTTATCATGTATAACAAATTAGAATAAATAATTTAATAAATATAAAGTACAAAAGAAAAAGAAAAAAAACTGTGGAAATTGTACAAATACGTGGAAACCCAGCAACATACTCTTGAGCCAAAAATGGGTCAATTAAAAAAAAAATCAAAAGGGATTTTTTAATGTATTTACTGTGAAGAAATAGAAAATGTTTGAGTAAATAGATATTTTTAACCTGAATGTATAACATATACAAGTATCAAAACATTATATGCTACCCCACCAGTATGCATAATTTATACAGTTTTTATACACCAGTTTAAAAGTTAATTGAATTTTTTAAAAGAAATCAAAAAATTTTAAAAATTTCTTGAAACAAATGAAAAGAAAAAACACAATATACCAAATCCTATGGTATATAGCAAAATAAGTATTCAAAATTGCATTCATAACAACATGCATTGATTTAAAAAAAGATGTCAAATGAACAACCTAATAATGCAATTCAAGGAGCTAGGGGAAAAAAACAAGACAAAAATCAAAAGAAAGAAATGATGATCAGAGGGAAAATAAATGAAATAGAGAATTAAAAAAAAAAGATCAATGAAACAAAGAGTTGGTTATTTGAAAAGAAAGAAAATCAAAACACCTTTAACTAAACCATCCAAGGATAAAGGAAGAAGACACAAATAAGTAAATTTGAATAAAAATGGAGACATTACAACTGAAATATAGAAATATAGCATCATTAGGAAATATTACAAACAACTATATGCCAACGACTTGGAAACCTAATTTTGGAACACATAAAACCTACCCAAGTTGAACCGTGAAGACACAGAAAGCTTAAGTAACCGATAAGGAGGTAAAGAGACTGAATTAGCAATAAAAGACGAGCAGGACCAGATGATTTCACTACCGAATTTTACTGAACTTTTAAAGAAGAACTGATACAAATTGTTCTTCTTCAAGTTTTCAAAAAATAAATAAGCAAAAATGAGAAATTTTTCAAAATCATTCTGAGACTAGCATTACCCTGATACCAAAACTAAACAAGGACACAAACACAATGCACAAAGAAAACTTAGATCAATATCCCCGATGAATATGAATATAAAAATTCTCAGCAAAATACCATCAGTTGGATCTAACATCATATCAAAAAGATCATACACCATGAGAAAAATGAACCTATCATAGGGGTGAAAGGAAGTTTCAACATACACAAATTAACAAATAAAATATATCATATCAACAGAATGAAAGACAAAAACATTATAATCATCTCAATAGATGTAGAGAAAAGGCAACTGAATAAAATTCAACAACTCTGCATGATAAAAAAAAAAGCTCTTTAACAATTAAGGCATGGAAAATATATACATCATGATAATAAACCCTATGTACATCAAAACCATGGCCAACACTGCACTGAACAGAGAAAACCGAAAGCATTTTCTCTAAGATCTGAAACAAGACAAGGTGTCCACTTTCACCACTGTTATTCAACAGAATACTGGAAGTCTTAGACATAGCTATTGGTAAAGAGGAAAAAATAAAAGACATAATTAGAAAGGGAGAAAGTCAAATTATCCCCATTTGCAGACATCATGACTCTACATATAGAGAGAAATCATAAAGATGCCACCAAAAGACTATAGAAATGATAAACAAATTCAGTGAAGTTTCAGGATACAAAATCAATACACAAAAAAATCAGTAACAGATTTATACACCAATGACAAAATTTCTGAAAAAAAAAGTTAAGTAATCCCATTCACAACAGTTATAAAAATATAAATCACATGGGACTAAATTTAACCAAGGAATAGAAATTGTAATGAAAACTGCAAGACACTGATTAAAGAAATTGAAAAAGTCAGAAAAACATGGAAAGACCTACCACACTCATGGATTGAAAGAATTATTGTTGTTAAAAATCCAAACTCCCCAAAGCCATTTATAGATTCAGTATAATCTTGATCAAAGTACCAATGACATTCTTCACTGAACTGAAAAAAAAGAAAAAGAAAAAAAAATTCTGAAATTTATATGGAAGTATAAAAGACCCCAAATAGCCAAAGCAATCTTGAGCAAAAAGCAAAGCTAGAGGCACGATGAAACCTGAACTCAAGATGTACTACAAGGTGGGCTAGGGTTGTGGCTCAGTGGTAACACACTTGCCTAGCATGCGTGAGGCAATGGGTTCGATTCTCAGAACCACATACAAATAAATAAAATAAAGATCCATCAACAACTAAAATATATATATATTTTTTAAAAAAGATGTACTACAAGGCTATAGTAATCAAGACAACATGACATTAGCATAAAAATTATAGATCAAAGGAACAGGATAGAATTCCCAGAATAAATCCACATCTATATGTAACTGCAACTCAACAATGACACCAAAAATGTACATTGGAGAAAAGACTCCCTTGTCAGTACTTGGTACTGGATGGAATACTGAATATTCACGTACCAAAGAACAAAACTTGGACCCTAACTCTCATCAAATTTAAAAATCAACTCAAAATGAATAAAAGACCTTAATATAAAAACAAAACTATAAAGTTACTAAGAAAAACAGAGGTAATACTTCATGCCATCAGTGTAGGCCATACTTTGGGTAAGAATGGAAAAATACAGCAACAAGAGCAAAAAGTTGTCACATGGGATTACATGAAACTCATAAGCTTCTGTACAACAAAGAAACAACCAACAGAGTGGAGACAACTACAGAACAGGAGGAAATATCTGCAAACCATTCGTCAGACAAATCAGTAATATCATGACTAGAAAAAAAGACTTTTAGCATTTTGTTGCTTTGACCAAAATGTCAGACAAGAACACTTGGAGGAGAAAAAGTTCGTTTTTGGCTCAGTGTTTCAGATGATTCTGTGGTCAGCTAGCTCCAAGGAAGAAACTTCATGGTGAAAGGGAATAGTGGAGGAAAGTTCTCAGCTAATGGCAGCTGAGAAGCTGATAGAGACAGACAGACAGACAGGAGTGGGAAAGATATAGTCACCAAGGCCACACCCCCAAAGACCTACTTCCTCAAACCATGCCCCACTTGCTCACAGATACCACCCAGTAGTATACTTAGATTATTAATCTATTATATGAAGCAATTCATCAAGGTAGTCAGAGCCCTCATAATCCAATCATCTCCTAAAAGCTCCACCTCTGAACCTGCTGCTCTGGGACCAAGCTTTCAACACATGAGTTTGATCCAAAAACACAAAGACAAAAAAAAAAAAAAAAAAAAAAAAAACAGTACAAAACCAAATAATCTAATATCAACACGGGAAAATTATCTGAATAGAGATTTCTCAAAAGAAGAAACACAAATCACCAACAAAGATATGAAAAATGTTCAACGTCACTAGCCATCAGAGAAATGCAAATTGAAACCACAAGGTGGTATCATTCTCCCTCAGTCAGAATGGTTATTCTCAAAAATTAAAAATTAAAATTAAAAGATCAAATTCTGGTGAGGATACTTGTGGATTGTAAATTAGTATAACCAGCATGGAAAACAATAAGGAGCTTCCCCCAAAAGCTGAAAAATAGCTCTATCTACACTGTCTAGTCAGCCAACTTCTGGGTCTAGATCCAAAAGAAATAAAATGAACTTATCAAAGAGATTCTTGCACTCTCAGATTTATTGAAGTGTTGTTCACAATAGCTAAGAAATGGCTACATGCCCATCAAAGGATGAATGGATAAAGAAAATGGGATGTGTATGCACCGTGGAATATTATTCAGCCATAAAAAAAAATCTTGACATTTGCAGCAAAATGGATATAAAAGGAGGATATTATGGTAAGTAACCTAAGCCAGACACAAAAAGACAAATATCATATGTTCTTTCACAGATGTGGAAGCTAAAAGTGTTTATTTCAAAGTAGAAGAGAGTAGAATGATGATTGCTAAGGGCTAGGGAAAAAAAGGGAGAGATTGGATAATGGATACCAAGAAGCAGTTAGAAAAGAGGAATAAATTCTAGTGTTCTACAACACAGCAGGGTAACTATAGTTTATAAAAACCCGTTATATATTTGAGAAAAACAGGAAGAGGGAGTTTGAGGACTACAAATATAAAGAAGTCATATGAAATAGAAATGAAATTACCTTGATTTGACATTGCACAATGAATATCACACTGTATCCCATAAATATGTACCATTAATATGCATTAATTAAAATGAAATAAAATAAAAGTGATTCTGTCAACCTCAGGGCTCTGAAATGGTTCAGGAAAAGGAAGAAACCATCTTGATGTAATGTTTTCGGGAAAGTTTTGTGAAAGAAGATTAGGTTTTCAGGGACAAAGACAAAATTTCAACATTCTGGATGCTCCTTTGAGCATTTGAATTTACAGAAATCAGATTTATACAAACGTGAAAGATAAGTAATGTGTTGATTTAATTCTGCTTTTCCTCAAGCACCGTCTCCCACCTGTTGCCTTGGCGCTGCTGTGAACACACTATTTTTGGCGTTTGTACCAGGAAGCATGAGCATCAGAAGCCACATTAAGAGTCGGAGGACTCTGAGGCTGAAAGTGGCAGCACCAACAAGCAAGTGAACATATAAACATAAAATTTCAGTGCTTTCGACTCAGCTTTTATTTGCTTTCTCTCAACTGTACCATCAGTAACCAGGAGATCATCACCATGGCCATTCTCAGCACAGGACTCTGTCCAGGGGCAGGCAGAGTTACTCAGCCAGTCCGCAGTGCAGGTCGGAGAGTGAGGTAGGAGCAAGCCAGGAAGAGGTCAGCATGCAGGCTCAGTAGATTGTCATGGCCTTAGTCCTAAGAACCAAAACAGGGAAGAAACTACACCATGCAATCCACTCAAATGTTCTCTGAATGTTATGTGATGTCTCATTGATTCTCTGGACCTGTTGACAACCAAGAGGAACAAGAAAGAGGTGTCAAAGGATAAAACTTTTTGGTTTTATTCTGAAACAAGCTAAAAGGAAGATCATGGACAAGTGGCTCTGGTTTTTTCTGAGTCTGTTTTCTTCCTGATCTGAGGGAAATTTACTGGATGATTTCTGAGATCCTTTTCAGCTATGAAAATTCAAAAGGATCTTAATACACAAATGAAAAGAGAAAAATAAAATCTTTAAGAAAACAAGGAGGAACAGAGGTCTCGTTTTATTCTCCAGAGTGCTACATTACTACACACGGATGTCTTTTCCATGAGAAAATTCCCAGATGCTCAGTGAAGACCATAGAATGCATTTTTGTATAAACTTAAAATGTTTATGCTGTCTGAACACAATGTTATTGAACCATGTGCAGACTACACCAGCATCCTTTTATTGTCCAATTGAGCAAGCACCGATATAGATTAAAAGAACCCTGGAGCCTAACTCTGTTGTGTTAGCCTCAGGCACGCTCCCCGCAAATAGGAGCTCATATTCACTGACAAATCAGATGATAAATCTCTAAATATGTGTGCTCAATTTGCCATGCAAATTTAAAATATATTTTGTACATAAGTATACTACATATTACATATAAATTTATATATTTTTTTACATAGACCCTCTATAAATGTGTTCTGATTATTATGCCAGAAACTATACATACTAAGTAAATTAAGACACAATGGCTATGGTCAGGGAACTTACAAACTAGCTAACAGACTAGTTTGGGTCACTTTTCTGGAATAAAGTATTAATGAAAATAATAGCTGGCTCTTCACTAGGTTCCGGTCACTATTACACAAACTTTTCATATATTGAGTTATTTGACACAAGAACCCTAGAAGGTAGGAGCTGGTATCAAGTCCATTTTATAAACAAGGTAAATGAAGTAGAGAGAGGTTAGGTAAACCACATAGCTCATAAGGGTCAGAGTCAGAATTCTAAGAAAGCATCCATTAGCCACATTACTGTTCTGCCTCAATACAACATGAGAAAATAGGAAAATGAGGGCACAAGGCCACCTTGTGATTACTTGGCAAATGAGTGGTGCAAATAATGCCTACTTAGGGAGAATCTAACATCTGACAAGAGCCTGCTGCACACCAACCTTTGTGCAATCTAGAAAGAAGAAGATACATATTTATGCCTTATGTTGTAGGTTTTGCACCAGTGGTTTAAAGTTTGATTATGCAGAGCTTCAGTGCCTTACTTCATAAAAATAAGTCCCATGTGTTTCAATTACCAGGGACCTAAAATTTAGGTCATTGCTCATTAAAACACTGGAGATTTTATTAAAAAAAAAAAAAAAAAAAAAAAAAAAAAAAAAAAAAACCTCTCCTAGCTTTCTGGATTGCAAAGGGGAAAAAGGATGTATTCAAAGCACAATCTGTTTTGCTCTACCCTAAACTATGTGTATAACAGTTCATTCTAGAACAGTAATCACAGAGTTGATGCCACATTTACCCATTGAGATCTACAATTGAAAGAGCAAACCCTCTTTATGTTATTTTCCTCTATCATTTTCAATGACTGTCTACCTTTTATTCAAAGCCAAGTATTTGACCTGACTGTGGTCTTACGAAATCAAATCTTTACATTATCCTTAGGAACAAAGCAAGGAGTGAAAACGTGTGCTGAGTGTTAGTGCTGACATACATCAAGACATTGAAATGGCATTTATTTAAATACCCTCATTTCTCCAATTTGAAACAGGGTGTATAGGGAAATGGGAATTTAATTCTCTGTGAAGAGCCAAATTAGCTTTGCAGATAAGGAATAAAGGTCTGCACGCTTTTCACCAGCCTGCCCTGATCCCCCGGCTCCTCAGGCAGATCATTAGATAAGTCAGTCAGCAATTAGCTTTGCCAACCCCACCAAAGTGGCCAACAGCCCTGCTCCAGCTAAACCAATAAATAATCAACTGTGAAATCGACACAATTCCTCCGAGCCACCATCTTCTCACATTTATAACAAGCTTTATTACCTAAGAGGGGTCCACACAGGGTCTCTAGGGTCTCAGCCCACTTTACTTCCACAGACAATTTCAGTCCTATCTCTTACAAGTGGTGTCTGTGACTGTTCCACCCAAGGGTGCCTGCTCTTCTGTGTGCCTCTAGGCTGTTCTCTTTCTGCACCTTTTACCTTGGTTCTGAACACAGGGTTCTGTCTTAAGTTTTATTTTCTAACTACAGATGGGGAGTGGCATAAGGCAGTGAAAGCACATCAAATGTTCAGAACAGGGGTTTTGAACTGAGAGCCAAGTTCACATTTCAGCACACATCTCTTAACCTCAATGAGCACAAGGTTCCTCTTCCATAAATATGTCAGCAAGGGTTGTTTTAAGAAATAAGCAGCAAGTGCCTTGTGCTGTGTCTCCCTTCAGCACAAACAAGTGTGCCTGCCTCTATACACACATCATCAGTGAAGGAATACACCCTTCCTGAGCACAATATGTTTTTGCATTTATTTCCTTTGCATCTTTAAGTTCATCTAGAATAGCGATTTGTACATAGCAGACATTCACGATTTCATCACTTTTTTTAATAAGCAGAATTTGTTAAGGGTCTGGTTTATTACATACTGAACAGTATATTTAAAGGACGTCGTTATAATGTGGCATCATGTTTCCCAGGTATGATTTCCAAGCCCCAGTGTACTTCAGACACTCAGGAAATTAACTGGGCTAAACTGGAATGCACTATAGTCCTCTACATCTATGATTGGTGGGGAAGTTCGCAGTCATCGACATAAAAGCATTTTTATGTCAAAAATTTCACAAGGTAGCTTGCTTATTTCTATTACATCTCTGCTTCATTTATTTCCTTAGCTACTTCTCAGGAACAGAGAAATTAAAAAGAAGTTTTTTAAAATTACACCTAAGCAATAACAGTAAGATCCACATGAGATTTTTCCCAAGGCAAAAATGCAGGTAGAGATAGTACCTTGAGTCTGGGCAGAGTTTTGAAATCACTGTCAAGAAAAAGAGTTAGGATGTCTGATTTCAAGAGAAAAAAACCAACTAGAATCAAATAAAAGGCAACAGGAAACTTTTTACTATAAAGATTCTTGGTATCCTCATGAGATCCAAGGCCCAGGGAGAAGCTCAATCAGTTATTTTAAATACCAACCATTTTCTCTCTCTCCAATTCTCTTAGCTCATTGCTGCTACTGCCTGTTTTCTTTCTTTCTTTCCTGCATATTCACTCATTCACCCTCGTTCTTCCTCAGTTGCCTTCTCTCTTCTCTTGTCCTATGGCAGTAAATAGCCACCAGCAGCTCTGAAGCCGTGTATGCAGTTTACAGCTTTTATTATCAGACTGTAATTGAATGAATTTTTCAATTTTAATCCAAAGTCTTAAGACAAGATAATAATTGGCCTAGTCGTGGCCAGGCACCCAAATCTGGACCTATCAACTGTGACCAGGGTTTAAAGTCACTGTCCCAAATGGGTGTCCCATTATAACCAAACTTGTGGGGAATAAATCAGACAAAGGAAGAGAGGATCATATTCAGTAGTTTTAGCCTTAGGCAGTTCTCGTACCTCCAGCAGGAATCCTGGTATCTCCTTACCTGTTACTTCATGCAAGGGAAAGAATGCCAAACCATCTTTACCCATTAATAAGACAGCTTTATTCACCACAACTGGGTAGTTATGGTGACTGGTTTATGCAATCATAGGTTTACGCAGATAGATTCAGATAAAGAACAATAAAGAAGTTCTGACTCTATTGAAAAACAAAGAATAAAAAATGGATTAAAAGGTAGTGATACTTACATAACTTCACAATACTTCAACAAAGCACTTTCCAACCACTCAAATCATGCTTTGGAAGAAATTAGATTGTTATGCAACAGAAAGTTTTCAGTAAAAGGGCAGAATGTACAATTTACATAGCATAATTCTAACTATGTGATATATTGAAAATACACCAGTACAACCATAGTTGTATCTGGATGCCAGGATTATGATGAGTTATTTTTTAAATTTATCATCTTCCTACATTTTCTAGATTGCTTTTTACCAAAACTCTATTATTTTTAATCATATAATTAAAGCCTTAAAGATTCAGTAAAAGGTTCTTTAAAAGAACAGACGCGGGTCACCAAAAGGTGGGTTGCACCATGTGTACCAAGGGAGCAATGTTCAGAAGTCCTGCTGTTCTTCTTTATAGTTCCCCTGGTTATCTTTTGTGACAATTGGCCTGTAGTTAACTTAGAGATTTGCTGGAAAATCTACTAAATCTTTGGAGGGAAAAAGAGAAGCCTAGAAGCAAGTCCACCAACCATCCCAAGTCCCAAACACAGGTTTTCTCACTTCCCAGGCACTCTGTGAACTTGGGTCTGCTGCAGAGACTTCTTGTCTCAACATTTATTTTGTGGATCATGCATTTTCTGTGCTTGCTGTTTCCCTATTGGAATCAGAAAAAAATATATATTTATATGGTTTTGAAAATGTCACTGCTTTTCTTTTTGACAGATGCCATCCCAGGCCTGCTCTGCCCAAGCACCTGATCATGGAACTAGATCAAGAGAATAGGTTTCAAACCTGCGGCAGCAAAGACAAAGAGACTGGTCAACCTCCAGCTGGGCTTAGTGGACATTTACAACTGGACTTTTAATTTGCCAACCTTAAGTACTAAAGATCAAACACTCCTCTGAGGTCGAATCTAGCACTCACATCATAGTATCAGCTTAACTTTTCACAAGAAAAACAATCAAAGTTAAGAGCTGACAAATTTTGTGAGTGTGCTAAGTTCAAGGGAACTCTCCAAATTTATAATCCAAGTCAGCTTTGATAATCATAGAGTCGTACACCCCGGACAGTGGAGTGAGCATTTAAATGGTCCGGACTCTATCTTCATGTTTACTGAGATGGACATTCTGGCGACCTTTGTCTTCCCCAATCTTTCAAACTTGAGAGCTTTGGAGTGCCAGGTCAATTACCCTCTTCCCTGAGTGGCTAAAGCAGCTTTCAAAAATATTGTTGTCACTGTGTCAGATCAAGTAGAGAGGAGCAGAAATATGACTGGGGAGTCTCAAAAGGTATTAGGCAGCAGGTTAGGTGGAAATTAAATTCCATTTGCTGGGATTCCATATAACGCCCTGAGAGAGCAAAAAATATTCAATTCTCTTTATTAGTGCTGGATTTATAGTTCAAAATGAAGATTAAATTAAGGGGGAAAAATATCAAAGTTGATGTTCTAAATAGCTCTTTAAATTCAAGATCCTCCGTAATGTGCTTCAGCATCTGATCTGCCATCCTGGCTCCGGAGACTCTCTTGAGCTCATCTGCAGAGCTCAATGCCACTGAACCAATATTTTTTAAAGCTATTTTCATTATGCCAACCCTGTGCTCAGAAAGCCATAATAGCTTTTGAATCCCCATGAAACAGTCTGGATTCTTACTGTCCAGCTCTCAGAAACCTGAAAATTCAGGCTGACCCTGTCCAGTTCACCTTCTCACCCAATGCTCCAACTAACCCTCCTCCCCCATCTACAGGGAGACTTATTGTCCTATAGCTGCACTCTGCCTTACCCCAGCATATGTCCTTCCTTCTTACCAGTCCCCTATGCTCCAAGCATTATGACCCACTTTCAATGTCCAGTCACATCTTTTTTTTAATATAACTTTATTTTATTTATTTTTATGTGGTGCTGAGGATCGAACCCAGTGTCTCACACATGCTAGGTGAGCCCTCTTCCACGGAGCCACAACCCCAGAACCCCCAGTCACATCTTATCCCACTATAAAATCTTCTTTATCCTCTCCAGTCCACATAAGTCTCACTCTTTCCTGAATTATTTGCAACACTGATGGGTCTGATGGCAAAGAACATTCACTAAAAATCCAGTATAGGCAGGGCTCCATACATGTTGTTTTTTTGCAGATATTAATTTTATTTCCTCTTCAGAAGAACCTTCTAAGATAATCATTATTAGTTGGTTCATCACCAATGAGGAAAGTGAGATGTTAACACAACTCGGTTCCTTAGAAAGCATGAGTTCTATGGACCACTAGTACGTCATTTTTCACTCCTTGCTCCCCAGTGACTAGTGCCCAATAAGTATTTTGTTATGCATCCACAAGGTTACAGACTTCATAACTCTGTGGGAGAGCTGAAGTTCAAACCTGAATCTTTTTCCAAACACATGAAGGCAGGCAGCATTATATTTTGTGGGCAAGAATTCATTAAATACCAGTCGATCATTTGCTATCATGGGGAGCAAAGGCTGTGACTTCATCGAACAGTGCCATAGCAGGTGAGTGGCATGAGGAGCTGGGCAAGTGCAGCTTCAGGGTGAGTCTCAGCTGCTACTACCCACTTCCAAACCCAAAGTCCCTCAGATTCCTCCCACATGGAAATGCATTCTTGCCACCATCAAATGGACAGGGTAGCCAAGTCAGCTGTAGAAGCCTCTTCTGTAGACTGGTATACTTGCCCCACAACACTCCCAAGTGAATTCATGCAGTGTATCATCCGCTCAGCCCCAAAGTCTCCATCAAATCACAGATGTGAATGAACTTGCCTCTGACATACAAAATCTGCAGAGGATTGATAGTAGGTGAGACCTACTTGTTTTGATTGGCATTACTCATCAGTAGTCACAAACTAAGCAAAGATTTAGCTATGATATTTCAGAGTTTGCATCCTTAGGTGTCCTGACGAAAAGCATGGGTACTCAGGGCTTTTGAATCATGACATCTTAATAGCCACAACGTGAAATTAAATTTAGAAGAAAAATTCATGCATTATATAATTCCTCTATCAAAAGGTAAATCAGGATCATGTGCTTTTTCTTTTCAACTCAACACTGAGGAGCATTGACTAAGTTTAGAGCCTAGATTTTAACCTAACATGTTCCTGACACCTGTGGGACCAAGAACATGTTCTGTGGCTCTTTGGCTCCTGGTGCTTGCCCCAACAAATAAAGGTGTTCTTTTTAAAAATAATGGTTTTTGCCAGGCCTGGTGACACACACTGAATCTTAGCAACTTGGGAGGCTGAGGCAGAAGAATCATCTGTTCAAGATCATCTTCTGCAACTAAGCAAGACCTTCAGCCACTTAAGAGAGTCCATGTCTAAAAATGAAAAAAGACTGGGGATGTACTCAGTGGTAGAGTGCCCCTGGATCCAATCCCCAGTACCCTCCCCGCCAAAAATTCTTCTTCTTCAAAGAAATTTTCATTGTTCAGTATTCATCAAAATTTTTTTAATTATCCATGTTTGATTTAAAAATAAAGAAGCACTGATGTGGGCACCATGGAAAAGGGAACAATGTGTTAGACTTTGTTGCTGCTTGTCACAATTTGGGATTTAGGAGGGCTATGACCATAACTCATACACTGGCAGTATTTTTTTTTTTTGAGAGAGAGAGAAAGAGAGAGAGAGAAATGAATCTTTTTTTGGTAGATGGACACACAACACAATGCCTTTTTATTTTTATATGGTGCTGAGAATCAAACCCAGGTCCTGCTCATCCTAGGTGAGCATTTTACCGCTGAGCCACAATTCCAGCCCCCTGGCAGTATTTTAAGAGAAGCAAAATCTATGATAGATGTTCAAACAGTGAGTCTGTTCTCTGCCCACCTAGTACACAGAAATAATACTCTCACCTAAAGCTTAAAATGTTTACACATTGACTCTAGTCATCTTAAATACAGAAAGTTCCCCTAACAGATAACTGTTACTTTATCTGAAGTCCTGTATTTCTCTTTCCCTTACTAGACCATGGGACGAGAGCAGAGATGAGGTTGTATCCACCTGTGTGTCCCTCTGGTTCCCAGCAGAGTGTCAGGACCCTGTCATATGCCTGTTGGTAAACAATTGGGAAACTGAACTTTTGAAATTAAAAATGTGACAAAAATTTTCTTTAGTTAAGTAATTAGGGCCTTTTGGGGAGCACTGAATCTATGCTGAGCACTGTACTAAATATTTTATATATATTAGCTTTAATCTCGGACAACCCCACAAGTTAGGATTTTTACAGATGGGAAAAGGGCTCGAAGAGGCTGAACAGCTGATCAAAGTCACACAGCTGTCCACAGGAAAACTGAGACTGGGCTCTGGGGAGGTCTGTCTATGCCAGGTTGTCTCCTTGGGGATACAAAGCAGAGGCCAGAGAGCTCTCTGTGCTGACCAGGAGACATCATCATGGGACCTTTGTCACATTCCCCATGGAGCCTATGAGCCCCAGTGCCACTTACAGCCCTTGCTCATCAAGAGCCTGTTATGCTGCCTGCCTCACAGGATCTCTCATATTTCCCCAGGGTAGCAGTTAGAGGTCAGCTGCTTCAACTTCAGCTGCCAAGGCTTCTTAATAGGAAATGAAATCAGAGTAGAAATTTGGAGATTCTTGTGCCAAGACATGGCCTCTAGAGTCCTCCATCCATCAGGACTCAGGAAAAAGTGGTGTGCAGACTTCAAAACTGCCATTCAGCCTGTAACCCCAGTGGCTCAGGAGGCTGAGGCAGGAGGACAGCAAGTTCAAATCAGTCTTATCAACTTAGCAAGGCCCTAGGCAACTTACCGAGATCCTGCCTCAAAATAAAATTTTTAAAGAGGGTCTGGGGATATTTCTCAGTGGTTAAGCACCTCTGGGTTCAATCCCTCATATGGATGGATGGATGGATGGATGGATGGATAGATAGGTAGGTAGGTAGATAGATAGATAGATAGATAGATAGATAGATAGATAGATAGATAGATAGATAGAATGAGCTATTCACTTGATAACAATATATTATTTCTCCTGGGAAAACCCACTCCCCTGATCAAGATGTTATCAGTTTCACCTTCTTATTGTTCTCAACTTCTCAGCAAGCAGACTATCATACTTCCTATGGAAGTATAATTAAAAATTTCATTCCTAGACCACATTTACTTACAAAAGTGCCCACCATACTTTCAAAATGATATGGTGTTTTCTGTTTTCATTTTCTTGTTTCCATTTGAGTTATGACATCCTATAACAGTCCCAAAGACATCTTGAGGTCTGAAAAGGAAACCACTTGTTCCAAATTTTTGCAAAGATATCAATGGGTCAGGGTTGACCTACTACTAATAATCACATAATTCCGTTCTTTCAAGTCCAGCAGAAATTTCATGAGCTTTTTAAACTTAATAATACAAACTACTGGGCTGGGGTCGTGGCTCAGTGGTAGAGTGCTTGCCTAGCATGGGTGAGGCACTGGGTTAAATCCCTGGCACCACATAAAAATAAACAAATAAAAGAAAGGCATTGTGTCCATTTAAAACTAAAAGAAATATTTTTAAAAAATACAAACCACCAAAATCTCTTGGAAATCTATATGTCTTCAATGGAAAATTTTAATTGTTACTAAGGCTCCAAGTCTACCCAGAATAAATTAAATAGTGAAAACAAACAGAAAGAAGGTATTACTTCCAATCATTTCTCACAACTTTAACAGGGTCCTAATCATTATCTATATCTATGTTTTATCCAGATAAAATGTGGTTTAGGGCACATGTGCCTTAGAATTATAGTTGGTTCCTTAGTTACTTAATGTCTCCAGAATTCTCCATGATACAAAATAAGAGGCTTTGAACATGTTTTTGGTACAATTATGTATTCTGCATTCATTATTTAATTTTGTAGCTATATTTACTAATTGGATCTAAGGATTACCTAGCGTTTTTCATTTTCTTTCCCTGATGCACATGCCTCAGAGCATAGATTTTTCAGTCTAACAAACCTGGAATTGAATTATTAAATCAACTCTTCCCTGCTGCATTAAACTCTGTAAAGTTACTAAATTCCTGGAATGTAAGTTTCTTCGTTCATATTATGAAGACAATCGATGGCTTAGCTCTGAGTGATGCAGTGATGATAATGAGATAATATAGGAATACTTTTGCAAAGCATCTGCTGTTATCCATCCTCAATAAGTAGAATCTTCCATGCCTAGCACCGTAGTTCCTTCATCTGCTTTGTTTGAACATGGCAAGTTTTTAAAATAAAACAAAACAGCCGGAGAAGTAGCTCAGTGATAGAGTATACACTTCGTATGTGTGAAGCTCTGGGTTCAATCTCCAGTACCAAAAAAGCAAATAAAGATATTAAATAAGACAATGTAAAGCCAAGTTGATCTTTTTTTTTCCTCTTTGCAGTATTCATTTTGTGAAAAATGATCCAGTGATACATGCCTGTCATGATCCCTTCTATGTAATAACTTAGTTTGTGTGATTTTTTTTCAGTAATTATATCAGAATAGAAATGAAAAACTGCCATGATTCTGTTTGTTAAAGAACTTAAGTAAAAGGTCACATAAAGCCACTTTTTCTTCTTGAAAATGATGCCACAATAAGGATAAAGTTTCATTCAAGTAGTACATTGAGAAAATGAACACAAAGTCATTTCCTTTAATTTCTTCCAACAAGAGAAAATCATTAAGAAAAATATTTTTAAAAGAAAAAGGGAACTCTGAGTCAATTGTTTAGTATCTATAATTGCTTAACAGCACAGGTATACTCTAAAGACAATCTTGTCTTTGGTTTTAGTAATAAAAAGGGATAACATGGTAAACGGGAATAAATTGAAATTTGTCCCCACTTCTGACATTAAGTCACATTATTATTTGGGGAAACCATTAATCTGTTGAATCTCAAGCTACAGCTTCTGTCAAGCCAACACACATCTCCCATGAGTCAAATTATGCATGCCACTTGTTTTTGTCAATAAAGTTTTATTGAAACATAGCCATGTCCACTCCTCTATATTGTCAAAGGTTTCCTATTACAGTAGAAGACTTGAGTCCTTGCAACAGAAACCATAAGGCCACAAAGCCTAAAAATATTTGCTTCTGACTCTCACAAAAAAAGTTTCTAGGTTTGACAGATTTCAATCCAGCAAATAGTTTCTGATTTCTATATTCTATTTAAGAAATAACTTCCACTAATTTCACAAAGATTTCTAAGTTTTCTGTTAAGAAAACATAGGTGTATTAGCTTTTACATTTAATTTTATAATTCATTTTATTTGTGCATAGTATGAGACAAGAATTGAGGGTTTGGGGGTTTGTTTTTTTAATTTAATTTTATTAATTGATTGTACTATAATATTCAGCTGTTGCAGAGTGACATTTATTGAAAATACTTTCCTTTCTTATTGGGTTGCATTGTCAACTTTTTTAAAAAATTAATTGACCACTATTTACGGTTTATTTCTCAGGTCTATTGTGTTTCACAAATTTATATGTTTCAGCCTATGCTAATATAATATGGTAGGCAATTATTGTAGAATTATATAAATCCTTGAAATCATGTGGGTAAGCTGTACAACTTTGTTCTTTTTCAGAAAATATTTTTGGGGATGGGGAGTGAAAGACCTAGGTTCATCGTCAGAGATTAAAATGCACACACACAGATAGCAGTGACAAAGATGAAGCACCTTATTGCAAGCTGGTGCTAGCTTATATAGAAAGTGAGAGTCAGTTATCTTAAACCAGGAAGCTCCCAGGGCCAATCATAGTAAAGGTCAGGTCATCACCTATGGTGCACCCACGTCCGCCCTGCATAAGATTCATAGGGGGCACGAACTGTCTAGGAGCACGGAAGATGGGAGGACCAATTAGAAAATTTTCAAAACAACTTGTTATCCACCCACTGGCAACTTGCCTGCCGCCATGTTGCATTAGGGGCTCTTTATATGAAAGGCCCGGGGAGTTCTAGCCGCCCACTGGCAATTTGCCCACCGCCTTGTTTGAAAGGCCCGGGGAGTTCTCAGGGAGACTCCCAACAGGGAGGGGCTGAAAAAAAATAAAATAAAAAAGGGCTGGGGATGGAGTTTAGAGGTAGAACACCTGCCTAGCATGTGTGAGGCTCTGAATTCAAGACCCAGTACCAGGAGTTGTCGGGGGTCCTCACATTACATATACAGTTATTATTACCTGTGCCCAAATTAAGGACAATGCCCAAAACAAGAAAAGTGATTACTGATTACAGAAGGAAAAAAAATGATTTTGCAGGTATAAACTCTTTGAATAGCTATATGAATTCTAGAATCAGTTTGTCAAGTTCTGAATGGATTTTTTTATTTTTCAAATTTATTTTTAACTGAAAATTAAAAATCATGTATTTATCCCATATAACCTGTTTTTAAATATGTATACTTTGTGAAATTCCTAATATGAGCTAAAAATAAACATACTAGAATACTAATATTTATTACATTGAATCCACAGATTCATTTGGAGAGAATTAATATCTTAATATTTTGAGTATGAATATGAGCTAAATATTTATAGCTTCTTTATATTTTAACAATGTCCTATGGTGTAAAGTATATAAGTTTTTACATATTGTGTTAAATTTTACCTAGTAATTTCATATTTTGGGTGCTTTTACAATTTTTTTTCATCTTCAAATAGGTAATGTCTATTTGTAATAGTCCCTCTTATCTGTAATTTTTTTTCCAAAGTTTTAGTTTCAATGATCAACCACAGTTCAAAATATTAAATAGAAAATTCCAGAAATAAATAATTCACAAGTTTTAAGTGACTTTTATTATGTCATATTATTATAGTTGTTCTGAATTGTTAATGATTATGGCTCTTAGTATATTACTCTGCCTAATTTATAAATTAATTTTGGGGGGAGAGTACCAGCGATTGAACCCAGGGGCACTCAACCACTGAGACACATCCCCAGCCCTATTTTGTATTTCATTTAGAGACAGGATCTCACTGAGTTGCTTAGCATCTCTCTGTTGCTAAGGCTGGCTTTGAACTCGAAATCCTCTTACCTCATCCTCCCAAGCCGCTGGGATTACGGGCGCCACCACACCCAGTTTATAAATTAAATTTTATTGTAAGTGTCCTGTGTGAATATAGATGGAAAAAAGTCAAAGTATATCTGGGATTCAGTAATATCTATAATTTCAGGCAAGTCACAGAAATCTGAGTCCCAATTTCTTTGCTGATTGAAGAAGCTGTAATAGATTTTCCATATTTAACATTACTTGTTTCCCTTGGGCCCTAATGACTTTGGGGTTGATGTGAGTCTGAACTAGCAAACTTAACAAGATAGATGCTTCGTCTCTACAATTTTTGAGGATGACCTTATCATAGCAGGAAACAAAAAAGATAATAATGTAATGGTCAAACAACCAGAGGTAGCAGAGACAGAAGTATAATTCATATCTTCAAATTCTGAGAGCAGAGCTCTTTTCTGGAAATATAGTAAGGCTTCTAGATTTAATTTAACTTCCTGTCCCTTTAAAGCCAAAATTCTATTCTACTTTCACTGTGCCTAGGTATTGTAGGACTCTGAAATGTCTCAAGATATTTTACAAAATAAGTGTAAAAATACACATAGTCTCATACAAATGGACATAAAGGCTCTAAGAATCCTATAAAGTTTTTCTTTGGATAGAAATATAAAGAGCTTATCCTATTTTTCACAGATAACCCTAGATACATTTTTGGATGTTCTACTTCTTGGCTCAGGAGCCCATTCTCTATTAAAATTCAAACCTCTTTTAATCTAGGCTAGCTTTTTTTTGCTATTACGGTTACTTTCTTTCTTTCTTCTTTTCTTTTTTGGACCCGTAGCAGATGGCATAAAATCTGACTCAGTATGCGTAGGTGATCTAGATTGTATGTCTGACATTCCTGCTAACATGCCGCGTAAGAATTCACCACTGGATTCTTCCATATCAGAGATGCATATGTAAAGTTCAAGTTAACCTTGAATGTTAGACTCCAAGGCAATAATTTGTCCTTAGTCCTTAGAAAGGTATCGGGTATTGTCTCATCCTCTAGGAATTGGGTATTGTCTCTGAGTCCTCTAAAGCAAGAATTAAGATGCTAACACTTTATCTGAAAGCATAAGCCCAAAATGGTGAGAGAAGAGGACAAAGGGAAGGAAGAAGGCAAGTGAGGACATGATGTCAAGGGACGCCATGTGTCAGCAGGCTGGCTTCATTTCACAGCTGTAATGAGAAGTGACATACAGGTATATCCACTCAGCATCTGGGATTTCTCTAAAAAGGTCACAAGGAGGATCTGAACAGGAATAAGTTTCACTTACTGAACACTTACTAAGAAAAGAAATTAACATCAGTGCTGCCCCAAAGGAAATGTAGTTCAGGAACTTCTGAAGTCCGTGACTCTTTCCAATATATTTCTCAACAGAATGTGATATTCAGTGGGTAAATGATGACACAACAGAAAGCAAACAGACCAATAAAAACTTCAAAGAAACCCTTTTTAATTTTACTAGAAGAAAATTAGAAGATTGATGTGACATTCAAAGATGATATCAAGGAAATGAGTTATTTTCTAAATTCCGACTCAGAAAACTTCAAACAGGAAATATGTAAGGGGAAAAAAAAATACCACCAAGGAATTTCTCATTGAAACCTTTCATATTGATCCAAATAAATTTTCTCTTGGTCACAGCAATAAAGATTCATGAGCATTGGAAAACCTAATATTTACTGGGTTCATTTTTTTTAACAAGTGGATATTTCTGGACAGGTCTTCTGGGCCCAGGCTTACCTTCTCTTGAGCTACTGACCCCTCACATGAAGAAATGGAGCTCTTAAACATGTTTCTAGAAACAGCCTCCTTACTACACATCACAAGTAACTAGATAAGATATAATATACTGAAGACACACGAGGAGTTAGGCTGGAGACAGGTCTGAGGCCATCGTGTTCTCCACCCTAGGGAATTAGAATTGGTACACTGAGAAAAAAAATCTGTCAATTAGATTCACACACTGAACTTTCTACATTCCATGCGTCTTTGGAGCTAGGCAGGCATGTCAGGGAATCCTAGCAAACTGAGAAAGGGAACATTTGTCTGCCAAGAGACAGAAGAAAGAGGCACGGAGAGAAGAGGTAATGATGTCGGCCTGCAAAGAATAAGATATGGAGACAATGCTGCCCCAGAGCCATGACTTTCAGGTTCTGGGTCTTGTCCTTCTTAAGAACACTCTTATGCACTCATGCAATTTATCCTCTGAGCTTAGTGTACTCATTTTCTAGGGCCATCATAACAAACAGTTGCCAAATTGGCAACTTGAAACTACAAATTCATTCTGTAGATCAGAATTCTGAAATCAGTATCACACTCCAAATTCAATGTGGTGCAATACTATGTCTGGAGGCCCCAGCAAAGACTCAGTTTCTTGCATCCTCCAACTTCTGCCAGCTGCCAGCAAACCTTATCTTGTGACCATGTCCCCAGTTTCTGTGTAACAAGGTTGGCTCTGCCTCTTTCTCATAAGAAGATTTATTATTGCCGTTAAGGCCTACTGAGATAATCTGGGGATAACCTCTCCCTATCAAGATGCTTAGCAATCAAATCTGCAAAGACCCTTTTTCCTTCTAAAGTAACATTTGAAGTTTCCAGGGATTAGGACCTGATGTCTTTGGCAAATTATTATTCTACCAACTTCACCAGCACACTTTGGGACTAGGAGCAGGAGCCAATTTGTAATATTTCAAGAAGGAAAGATAAAATCCCATTCTGTCTCAGGTAAACTGGATGATGTATCTATATACCTCTGAACTTATTATTCATATGCTCATTAAAATGAATATCTGAAATTTTACAAGCCATTCCAGTCAAGCTTTCCTATTAAGATTACTCTGCTTCTAACAGTTTGTTTCATTTTTAGGGTCATTGCATGTCAAGGTGATACCACTTCCCTGTTCCTACTAACAGACTTTGCATTTCTTTCATACAAAGCACCATCTCAGCTCATCTTTTTTATATATTTTTTTCTAATTCCTTCCTTTGCAATCTCAAAGGCTAGGATTATTGGATAATTCAAAATAGCTTCAAGATATTAAGTCAGTGCTACATTTCAGCTTAACTATCCAAAATGTTTCAGTCAAAAAACTTCACAGTAATCTCACAGAGTCAGGAAATCTTCAAGGAACCAAAAAGCAGGGGCTGTGGTTTGGAAGAAACTGCTTCTTTTCTTGATAATATAATGGTACATGTATATCTTGAACCCACTCAACATCAGGCACTAGTCTAGAATAGACAGAAAGTCTTTTCTCATGCAGCATTATCAATACTTAAAGGAAAGAGAGGATAATTGCAGATAAAAAAATATAATTTATTGGGTTGTCAATTCAAAACAAGAGATCATGTGCTTATTTACTATTAATGTATTATCAGTCCTTAAAACATCATAAGGACTCAAAAATTTCTAAATTAATGAAAATTAAATACAGATTGAGGATTCCCTCATCCAAAAAGCTGAAACCCAAAATACTACAAATTCTAAAACTTTTGAGCACCAACATTACCCCACAGTGGAAAATTTTATACCATGATATCATTTCATAAAATCACCTTTGGTCTATGTGTATAAGGTATATGAAACAAATGAATTTCATTTTAGACTTTGTTCCTATCTCTAAGGTATCTCACATTTTATATGTATTTCTTATAAGTATTATGTATATACAAATATTTCAAAATTGAAAAACAATCTGAAATCTGAAACATTTCAGGTCCCAAGCTTTTTATTTTATTTTTTTTCTGGGTCATATGATAGTTTTATTTTGAGGAATACACATTTTCCCCCATAGTAACTGTACTAATTTATGTTCCAACTAGTTGTGTATAAGGGATTATCTTTCTTTTTTATTTATTTTTTTTATTGGTTGTTCACAACATTACAAAGCTCTTGACATATCATATTTCATACATTAGATTGAAGTGGGTTATGAACTCCCAATTTTACCCCAAATGTAGATTGCAGAATCACGTCAGTTACACATCCACAATTTTACATAATGCCCTATTAGTAATTGTTGTGTTCTGCTGCCTTTCCTATCCCCTACTTTTTAGATAGGGATACTTACCTGGTAGGATATCATCAAGCAGATCATGCCATTAGAGTTGCCACTTGAATAACTTAGAAATGTCTATGAGAGTTCAGGGATAAGTGAAGTTACACTGAGTTGAGGAGTTTCCAAGTAGGTGATATCAGAATAAAGAAATAAAAACTGGATCCTAAAGGTTAGGTGGAACTTAAACGTGATACCTAAGAGAAATTTCCAGTTTCATTCAACAACTGAAGAGGCCATATTGGCAATAGCCAGGGACTGAGTATAAAATTAACAGATGCTAAGACTAGATACACTTGCTAGGGGAAGTTTTTTTTTTTCAAACTTATTTTTTAGTTTTAGGTGGACACAATATCTTTATTTTATTTTTATGTGGTGCTGAGGATCGAACCCAATGCCCCATGCATGCTAGGCGAGCACTCTACCACTGAGCCACAACCCCAGCCCAACAGGAAGTTTTAAGAGTATTTCCAAACACAAAAGAGCTAGGACTTTCTATTGTGATATAGCAGCATGACTATCAATCTTAGAGGAATCTAGCTTGTCATAACTATGGCCATCTTGGTCCATAACTGCCAGTTTGTACCCTAGGTGACTCTGGCACATATTCCAAACACTACTATACAAACAAAATTGTTAAAATAGTCAGACAATCTATACATGCCAACCACTGATGCCTGGGACATTTCTAAACAGAAGCTTGATAGGTTAATAGTTTTTGAGAAAGTTCGGGTATATTCTCTCGACTGCAGCCCACCTTTGTCTAGCTTGCCCTATTCCTGCCTCAATTCCTGCAAGAATCCTGTCTTGCTGCTGCCTAAGACTCACTTCATTCCCTAAGTCCCTAATAAGTTGTACTTGGTGCAATCCTGGATTCATCTATCTTTTGCTTTGGTCAAGCCGCTAAAGATACAGATAAGGATAAGTTCCTCTTGACCATTCCATTTACATGGAAATACATCTGGACTATATTTTAAAATAAAACCTTGAGTACGGTTCTGATTTATGGTAACACGTGTGTCACCCTTTTTCAGTCTTTCTGGTGTGAAAATCTTTTTGAACAACATGCTTCTCCATTCATTCGTGTACCACATTTGTTTCTACAGAGTACACAATAAAGGAATTATAGTGGAAACCATAATTCACCTGAATAATCAAGCTCATTTGGGAAGTCAGTTCTAATGTCTGCAGCTGGGCTGTAAAGGCGTTACTGGGCTCACAGCTACAGAGCGTAAATGTCAGCAGGGGACTCTTGGAAAGGGGTAACGTCTTCCTTTCACAGCAGTTCTCTTGGTTAAATGGAATGTTGTGCTCCCAACTAAATTACTTCAAGTCTATTTGTGAAACTCAGTTGGATACGTGTTTCTTCTATAAACAACGGCTGGAGATAAATCTGCCAAAACTGGCATGCTGATATGTATTTTTAGTTATGCAAAACTTTTAGACCCAGAAATGGAATCCAAGAAAAGCATGTTATTTTAACCCCCCAAATTTCCTGAATACTTACTTTAGTAAATACATTACAAGGCTTAATGCATATATTTGCTAATGGTCCCTTGGTAGTGCCGAAATTATACTATTATACTCATTTCTCTGAACCGTCCCCCAGTGACTGACTTAACTTCCAGGGCATTTCAACAGCTACAAAGTAAAATTCAGCAACTAGGGAATTTGAATAAGCTGCCCAAATTCTTCAATATTAAAAACAACAAATAAGGCACAGTAAGACCTTTTCTCAAGGGATCAAGATTCAACAATTGGAAAAAGAGGAAATTCCTTCTAGTGTTTTCACATATTTCAGGGAAGGACATAATTCAGGAGTTAGTGAGCTATTATAAATTGGAAAGAGCACCAGCAACAGCTTTGCCTAAGGGGAGGTAGAGATATCAGGATAAAAATCTCAGTAACTTATTCATTTCTATTTAAAGGGTAAAGAAAAGTATGCAAAATTATAGTATGGATAATTGAAGTTGTTAGAATTCCAAAAGCTTATGGTTCAGGAAAAGTCATTCTGTTCTCCAGTCATTTTTTTTAAACAGCACTCCATAGCCTCCTAGTGTATTTTTCTCAGCATCGCCACCTTCTATGTCCCCAACTTCTACCTCCAAAGCTACTGCAATAGTGATGACCCTAGAAACCTTTATTGTTCAGAGAGAACAGAATCTCACAACAGTGTAAGTGAAATTGAAAGTAGGAGCTGAATCGATTTTTTTCTTTGTTCAGGTCTTAAATGACAGAAAAGAAAGAGCATTTACTATGGGGTGCAAAGCTCTCTGAGGGGTGTATGCAATCCTTTCATCATAGCAAATGATTTGATAGCTGAGAAAACAGAAGGAGCACATTGCCTCACTTCACATATCTCCCTCCTTTGGCAGGGGGTAGGTTTGCTAGTTGAGCGCCTGTTCCAACCCTCTTCTAGCAAGCCAAAGCAGGTAAGCTGAGTATATTTCCCAAACTGTCTCACAGCTACATGGTGCTTAGTTTCCACCAATCAGGGATCCTGATGTAAGACCTTGATTCAAAACTGAGATTCTTTGAGAGAAGAGCATTTACTTCAGCCTTTGAACTAGAATGTATCTCTATGAGCCAAGAGATCAAGATGCTGCACACCTGTTTTCCAGGCACTGAGCCTGGCAGGGTTGGTAGGTTTCGTTCTTAGACTTACTCCTAAGCAGCAGCTCTGTAGACAGCCTGGTCCTCACTGTGGCAGCAGTGTGGCCTCCTGGAGTGTGCCTCCTTGGAACTATCAAGGAAACACTAAGCTCTCTATAAATATTATTCTGGTTAAACAAGCCACAGTAGATTCGGTTGTGTGTCTAACAGAACTTCACACATACTTACAAATCTATAAAATATTCTAGAGTTAAACAGAAAATAATCATTGAATAAAACAATTTATTAGCCACCTGAAAATTTAAGTGGATTAAAAATTTTTTAATCATTTTTTAACAAATGATTTGTACAGCAGTGTAAACATATCTAAAATTGGACAAAAGAGAAGGACTTTGTTTAGACACTGAGAAAACAAAAGCTATCTTAAAATTACCAGCAAATTCTTAAAGTTCATTTGCAGTAGAACAGTTGTGAATTCGACTGTGGTTTTATAGAACATTAGTGTTCTAAACGGAAACTGAGCTTCTAAGTCATATCAAAAACATTACATAAGCTTTACTGGAGCACAAATACCACAAAATTGCCATGAAAAAATTAAAAATAAGACATATCACATTATAAAGTTGGTGATTATGTGAAACAGAAACAAATTAAATAAGAGAAAATTTAATTTACTGTGAATGCTGGTTCTTGAGGGGGAAAAATTATTTTAATTAGATGAAGAAAACTTAGAAATCACTGTTGAGCTTCTCAACAGAATATTAGAAATCTTGGTACTGATTCATTTTTATGTCTGATTTTTCTTCAGAATATTATGACATCCCTTTTCCAGGAAATGTATGTAGCACTAATCTTGTACACGGCTTTTCAGTTCTAATTAGTGACATTTTGAAGATTCATAAGTACAATAAAGAAAGAAGATCTTTGGAAAAGAGGAATGGAAAAGAAACTTTCTGAAATAACTGCTAATTCAAAGAATCTTCATTCATATTTCCATAAATGTGCAGAATAAGGTCAATTCTTGTTAAGGTTTAGATATGGTGTTCCCTCAAAGCTCATATGTGAGATAATGCAAGGTTTAAAGGAGTAATGATTGGGTTATAGGCTTAACTTAATTGGTGAATTAATCCATGATGGGATTAACTGAGTAGTAGCTGGAGGCAGGTGGGGTGTGGCTGGAGGAAGTGTCATGGTGGGGGTGGCTATAGGGTATATATTTTATCTGGACAATGGAGTCCTCTCTGCCTTCTGATCACCATATGAGTTGCTTCCTTCTGCCACATTCTTCTGCCATGATGTTCTGCCTCATCTCAAGCCGCCAGGAATGTAGCTGGCCTTGTATAGATTAAGATCTCTGAAACTGTTAACCCTCAAGTAAACTTTTCCTCCTCTACAATTGTTCTTGTTGGGTCTTTTGGTTGTAGCAGCAAAACAGTTGACTAAAACAACTCTGCAGCCATGAAGTGCTCAAAAATTCCAAAGAAAGTCTGGCCCTGACTAGCTCCGGTGAGTACAGGAAAGTACTTGGAAACCATGCCTGATTACAGTTTCTTTGTACAAAGGAGACCTTGACCCCATCAGAGTCTCTTAGTATATATGACGTCTCAACCCATGCCAGTAGCTTATGGGAATATGGACATGTATGGTGAATGCCTTCTTGTTCTGGACACCCTGGACCAGACAGTATTAGTGTGACCTCTGAGGGGGAACAATGAGTAGGATAGAAACTGAATAAGTGTTTCATGCCTACTTCACTGACGCCCAATAAATATCCTGAGCATCAAGGCCCAAGTGAGCCTCCCTGATAATCAACACATTGCACATGTCTTCA
Organism: Ictidomys tridecemlineatus; assembly: GCF_052094955.1. Taxonomy (NCBI): domain Eukaryota; kingdom Metazoa; phylum Chordata; class Mammalia; order Rodentia; family Sciuridae; genus Ictidomys; species Ictidomys tridecemlineatus. The sequence goes on from NC_135479.1 coordinate 121,164,694, forward strand.
TTATGCAATAGTGAAATAAAGGGAAATAAATAGGGACATAAAGAGCCCTCCGTGACGCCAGTGGGGGAAAGAACTGGAAGCTTGAGTCTGGTTTCTCTTGGTGTCTGCCCTATGTACCTCTTCCATTTGCTCATTTTAATCTCTATTCTCTCCCAATAAACAGAAGTATAAAAGTTTTCTAAGTGTGGCAAGTCCTGGTGAACTATCAAAACTGAGTGTGGTCTTGCAGACTCCTAACATAGAACATTTGAGAAGGATATTCCCCAGGGTAAAGCTGGCACAAGGATATTACATGAGGTGAAGAGAAAATAGATCACACAAGAGAAGAGGATTTTCCCACAGATGGAAAAGAAAATTATTTAAATATTGACATAGCCTCAAAGTATCACCTATAGAATACTTATTTATTATAAAGGGGAAAATATGCATCTAAAATGGAATGCTCTGGTGATGGACCTTGACATCACAGTAGTGAGAATGCCCGATGTGAGACCCAACAACACCTATGCGGTATTCTTGCTGAAAATGCTTGACCTTTATTTATACAGAAACCAGATAAATAGAGGCCAAATAGAGGCCAAAAGATCTTGAAAAGATTTAACATCATAAAAAACAGAAAGAGATGGTGAGATTGTTCTGGTTCAGGAAAGAATAAAGATACAGTGGATTTGTAATAAAGTATCTCTGTATTATAGAGTTAAAACAATAATAATCATAATATAACATAATATGATAAAATACAATTACCTATTAAGGACACATGGGCATGATTAGGGAAGTCTGAATCTGAACAACATGGTGGGTATTATTATTAAATTAATGCTAATTTTCTTTGTTGTGGATAATATCTTTAAGGAAATGTATATCATGCAAATTATTTAGAGTTAAAATATTATGATTTCTGCAATCTATTTATAATAATTTGGTAAAAGAAAAGTGTATCTATGAATAACATTACCAATAAATGACAGATTTGAAGAGAGTTGTAGGGGCCTTATTTTTTCCACAGGTGAGGAAAGAATGGTATGTAGATAGTTACATAGGTAGGCTCAAAGTTTGGAATAAGAGACAGGGAGAGAGAGAGAAAGAGAGAAAGAGAATGGATGTGGCATCATATTAACAGGTAAGGGGTTTACATGTATAGTCATTTCAACTTTCCTATTGATTTAAAATGCTTCAAACATTTTCTAAAAAATATATTTAAAAATATTTTTAGTTATAGATGTACATAATACTTTCATTTTTTTGTATGTGGTGCTGAGGATCAAACTCAGTGCCTCACATATGCCAGGCAAGCACTCTACCACTAAACCACAACCCCAGCTCCTAAAAATATAATTTTTAATGAGAAAATAGAGAAGAAGATTATGGTCATAGTGGCCTTCCCATGCATCAGATAATGAACCAGTAATTTGCATGGCCTGGGTTGCTTCTTTATGTGTATAGGGAAGCTGGTATCTAAAATTGGGACACATGTGCATACACAAGTCATATTCACAGACACATACACACACAAGTCATATACATATAGAACATTTGCAGTTCAATTATTCATTATATCCAGTTGGATTTAAGTCTAAAAAATGTGGAAATTCTGTAAGGGTGATTGCATTTATAGTACTCTCACATATAATTATAATTTAATTTCTGAAATGCAATGACAGTGTAACATCATAAATTTTTTCCATTATATAGACCCATAGAATTATAAAACCTTGGAGCTAAAATTAAAATTTAAAGAATTGTATCACTAGAGAATTAACATCCAAAGATCTCTATCTTTTGGTAGAATATCATTCTAGTAAATATTTGGGGTATGGGAAAAAAAATTAGACTCAAAGAAACCAAATAGCATAAACCCCTACTCTAAAGAGACTTGAGTTTCTGTTGAAAAGTTTTGACATGATTTTGTAAAGGTTGGCACTTTCATTTCCACAAACATCTTTGAAATTCTCCTATTGGAAGATTATCAGAATCCTGGAGTAGCACAAACAAAAGAGTTACACAAAAGCTTCATTGAAAAATGAAAGCATTGAGCTGGGAATATAGCTCAGTTGGTAGACTATCTGCCTTGAATGCCCAAGGCCCTGGGTTCAGTCCCCAGCATCACCAAGAGAACCAAAAAGAAAAACTAAAGTATTGAGCTTTCCTTCTCAGTGCCCACCTGATTGATAAAATGCTACAAAGAAATACCACAAGAGGTTGAAGAGCTATTGCCTGTGGAGGGTCCCCACCCTAGAAACTCACAACTCGGGAAGAGAGGAGAGTCCTGGACTAGGAGTCTTCAGATTCTGACCAGTTCCCAATTGTGAGTCACATGGGAAAATCATGTCACACCCCTGAATCTCCACTTTCATTACCAAATGAGGTCTGCCATAATTCTGGAGTCTGTTGTAAAAATAAAACTATGTGAGAGCTTTTGTAATCAATTCAGCACTCCAGGTATATAGGTAAAGGAAACTGACGATTTTGAGAGTTAATGCCTCTTCACCCACAGGCCCCTCCAGTTTCTACTTCCTTTCACTCAAAGTAGAATTCACACAAGCAGCACTTCATTAAGGAAAATTCTAGAGGCCTCCGTAGGAGAGATAGACCTGAGTCTTCACATCGAATATGGCTTTGTGAAAACAAAACATAAACACATGCTAAATTAAGCTGAACAAGGCAATGCCTTCTTCTGATATGTTATAAGGATCATCTTATGCTAGATTCTTTCCCAAAAAGTCAAGATATTATTTGTTTTGAAGCATTTCTTCAATTGATAAAGCATGTTCTCATAAGTTTTCTAGAAAAAAAAAAAAAAACACTTTCCAAGTTGACATTTTATAGCAGGGCTTAAATATTAAAGAGAAATGTAGCTCTCTATTTAAATAAATCCTCTTAACTCTGAGAATGATAACTGGATAAAAGCTATAAAAAAGAAAACTTTCAAAGCAGCTAAAAATCAAAGCTACCGGCCTGAGATAAGAAAATCTTAGAAGTGTACTTTCATTCTTAAGGGGAAATCAGTGTTGTGATGACTGAAAAGAGTGTTGAACTGGGAGCCAGTTCTCTTGGTTCCTCCAAGCCTCAGTCATTGACTCACCTGGCTTTGGACACATCACTCAACTCTTCAAAGCTCCAGTTTTCTCTGGGAAATGAGGTGCAGGTACATTCTTTAACCACTGTGACATACCACGGACATCATTATTTTAAATTCCTATTCTAAACTAAATTTCATTTACAATTCTGTCTTTTCTAAAACTGGAAAAATAGTGAGTTGGTCCTATGATATAATTATTTGCAATCTACTTGACTGAAATGGATTTTAACTTCAGAATGAAATGCTTTTATTGCCTAACCCCTGACATGCAGTGCAGGAAAAAATTTCTCATCAGACTGCCAATGAGCCAGGCTCATACTGAGCATACTCCCCAAAGATGCATTTATCACCGAATACTAATTTCATCATTCAGTACAAAATACCTTGAATTGAAATTGTAAGTATGTGCATTTTGTTCCAGCTGCAGGGTAACCTTCCCGTGACTCCTATACCGATTTCCCTGACAGTTTTGCAGGTTGCAACATCACCCACTTAACCATGGATTCATTTATCTTCTCTAAAACCAGTACATCATCCAGGGCACTTATCCTCCTCACCAGGCCACCTGTCCTCCGCTGCAGCCGACCAGGCATTCACACCTCAGCCCCTCTCTTCTATCTGTGCAAAAGCAGATGACTCCATCTCAGTATCGAACCTCTCTAGCCTCTGTTTCTTCCTTTCTAGAAGGGAGATTATTAATACCTGCTGTTTATATTAAGTCCAATCCATGTCAACTGTACTTTTTCCTTTCAACATTTTAGCAACTCTTTACTCAACACCATCTAAAAACAATACCTTTTGACTTTTTCTTTATAATGACCTACTTGGGGAAGTGTCTGCCCATATTCTAAACAGCAGAATATTTATCCAATGCATGGTGCCATTGTCAAATCAAATTTAATTTTCAAGTCCTTACCCTGTGGTCAAGATTCAAGCATTGCAATAAACTCCAAGGATGCAAAGATGAATAAGGTGTTAAGACATTGCCCCTGATTTCACATTTCTATTTAATTAGAGAAAGACACATAAATAAAAATAACTAAAATTGTATATATGCAGACATATACAGATATATATTGTTATGTTAAATGCTAAAAGGCATATACAAAATACTGTGGCAGCCCCAAGGAGGGCACAGCCACCAATTCTTGCTACAGGGTTCCAGGGAACTTTCACAAGGAATGTGGTAGTTGAAGATTGAAGAAGCTACAAGGGCAGAGAAGAAAGAAGATGGCAACAGAATCAATGCAAGCAAAATCATAGAGGCCAGCAAGCACATGGGGAATGAGACAGATCAGCATGGCCAAAGGGAATGATTGATGGGTGAGATAAAAAGAGATGATAGGGATACGGATAGGGAATGTCATGCCAAGGATCTTAAATGCCACGCTACAGAAAATGTCAATGAACAAAATATTTAACCAGAGTTGGATATGATCAAATTTCTGTTTGATTGGAATGCCATTTCTGAGCAAATATTGTGGATGAATGATAGATAAGTAAGCTGGAGATGAGGCTTAAAGGAAGAAGACTACTAGCTCAATATCCTCTTTGGTAAGATAAAGAGAACAGATTCTAGAGATTTCTAAGAGGTGGTCCCCCACAGCACATGATCAGATGATTAGAGAGGGGAAAGTGGAGAAATTAGAAGAAAAAGTCAGAACTGATTCCAAAATATCTTGGGGAATGGGGATGAATGAATAGTGCTAATGAGAGAGGAATGTTGAGCTCAATACGGGGCATAGAGAATGGGAGGTAGCTTCAACACATCAAAGTGAAAAGTTTCATCATTTCTTAGAAAAACACACAACTGAAGCCCAAGTGAGATGCGGAGGATAGAGATGGATGGTACAAACCTGAGGCTCAAATATGGTACATATATACAATAGAATATTTCTCAGCCATAAAGAAGAACACAATTATGGCATTTGCCAGTAAGTGAATGGAACTAGAGACTCTCATGCTAAATGAACTAAGCCAACCACAAAACACTAAAGGCCTAATGTTCTCTCTGATATGTGGATGCTGACTCACAATGCGGGGGCAGGGGGAGGTGTTCACAGAATTGGACTGGACAGGGAGGGAGGGTGGGAATGGGAAAGACAGTAGAATGAATCAGACATAACTTTCCTATGTTCATATATGAACCAGTGGAACTCCACATCATGTACAACCACAAGAATGGAAAGTTATACTCCATGTATGTATGATTTGTCAAAATGCATTCTATTGTCATGTATAACTGAAAGGAATAAATAAATATATAAATTTTAAAAAATTAAAAAAGAATCTGAGGCTCACTGGTACCTAAGTAACACTAGTGGTCATGAAGGTAGATGTGATAGGGGAAGTATAACTGGGCAGGAAAGAACAGGTATAATGGCACAGTCCTAGGAAATACCTGGCTAGAAGGGACACAGGAGGCACAGTAGCCCACAGGAAGGAAGAGGACAATGCTAGGGAATGCCTCACGGGGGTGGAAGATGTTGTAATAAGCAGTGATTGAAAACCACTCCTTTACAATTATTTCTCGATTATCCATTTTACCAGGCAATTTCCAGAACACATATTAAAGGGAGAAAGAGAGTGCTAGAGTCATCCAGAGAAAGAGGCAGAGAGAGGGATTGGGAAAGGTTCCCTGGGGAAGCAGTGAGAGAGCTGAGATATGATAAAGAAATGGAAGCTATCTGGGTGAGCAGGAAATGAAACAACATTGGGAACACTGGCATTACCAGGTGCAAATTTCGTATGACAGGAGAGACAAGGGCCTGAGAGGTCAGAAGGGCTGTTCTATAAGCCTGAGGCAAAAGCAAGCAAGCTGGAGAGGTAGCAGGAACCAGATTGTGAAGGAGCAAGGAGATCACAGCAAGGAGAGGCCACGAAATGGTTTTAGGTAGGAACAGAAATGTGATCGGATTTTGCATTTTGAAATGATTCAACCAAGTGGTTTAGTAGGTAAGTGCAGGAGATTTTGAATTCAAGGAATATGTCTTTTGAAGATGACTAATCACTAAGAGTGATTCATTAAGATGGAGGTTTGAGGTTAAACGTGCTCAGGATTTACCTTGCTCAATGAAAGACAGTGGAAAGGATTATTCTCTGCCCTGCTGCTCACCCCCAGAATCTATCCATAGATCCTGGCTTAGCAAAGAGCAATCAACATCTTTTGAGATGTGGAGGTGAACAATGTTTTATATATGCTTATTAGCATTTATCATAACAATTGAATGAATAATATGCATATATATGTATATATACAATTTTAATTATTTTTATTTATGTGTTCTTCTGTAATTAAATAGAAATGTGAAATCAGGGTATTAGGTCTCTAAGATTTCTGAAGGACCAGGAAATTATCCCTTACCTTCTTTAAAAAAAATCAATACAAACTCCTTAAAATTTAAACTGCAACTGGAAACAGCCCTTCATAACCCAATCCTGTGGACTTCAACCTCACCACTTCCTCCTTCCCCTTTTTACCTTACGTTGCATTCATATTGAACCACTTGCAGTCCCCATTCATATCAGGCTCTCTTCTTATAGCATCTTTCTCTCTGCCCTTATTCTCTATGTGAGTAACCCTTATGCATTCATCCTTTGGGTCACACTTTGCCAAACACTTCTTGCAGAAATTCTTTTCTGCACACTCAACACTTGAGATAAGCTAATATATTACACTTATGTCCATGTACACATTACTCATGCCTATCTATAGGTATGCCACATCCACCTTTCAAATGTCATTCAACCTGCAGGAAAACAGAGGAAGTAGGAGAAGCTATAGGGCAGGTAGAGGTCCATATAGGAGAAGAGAAAAATTATCAGAAGCCAAGGAGATTAGGGACAAGTCAGGGAGTGAAATCCATTACTGTTTGTTCAGAGAAATGATAAAGGATTATTTTATGAACAAACCCTCTTCTAATTAAAAAAAATACTTAAAAGATAAGAGTAACACAGTAGGAGGCCAAGCCTCTTCCAATATCCAAGAAGAGAATTCACTAGAAATCTTTCCTGCTCATTTGCAACATAGCAGTCCAGATAGTCATGTCGCTGACATTCTTGGGAGATTGCAGGGAGGGTGAAATAATTTACAAAGAGTGGGGTTTTGTTTTTAGAAGTTTCAGTAAAGATTGTCTAGGGATAATAAAGACTACACAGGGAATGAAATATTGCCTCCCCTCTAACAGACATGTGGAATTTGGGGAATAGCCCTGTGGTTTATTCCAACTATTTACTGTGGATCTGGGCCCTGGCTTTTTCCATCACCTGTCACCTTAATGTTATTGTTTTAACATATTTGCAAGCCACATCACATGATCACACAATTGGGAACCAACACTAACATTAGCAATGTCATGATAATTTTCAGCAAATTTTTATAGTTTTTTTTTTTTTTGAGAAATTGAAACAGACAGTAGAAGCAGACTCCATAGCAATCCACAGTAATGTGACCAAGCAATTTAGCAAGAGAGACAGGGACTGCCAGCAATATTGAAAAATCAGTCCCAGGACCTGGAGGATTTTTTACTAAACTTACAGAGAAGTTCAAACTGCCAAACTCCCCAACAACTGAAATGTGAAGATCAACGGTCGGCCCAAACAGTATCGTTTTCGCCCTGCTCCGGAAATTAAACAGCTCTGAGCTGATAAAGCCCATAATTTAACATGTAGGGCAAATTGCTAAAGCACTTAACCAGTGAGGTACTAATCTTCCTTTCCGGGTGAACTTGAACTGACTCCTGACAGCAAAATCAATTGAAGAGATTTACCCTAGGGACAGCTTCTAAAAAGCAGTGTAATCGGGAGATAAGGGAATTGATGGGGAATGTTGTCACAGTCCTCCACCAACCAGCCACTATCTGCCAGAAACTTCCCACAGCCCTGAGCCTGGAATTCATTCCTCCCTGGCAGATCCCACCAAATTCAAGGAATTCAGAGATCAAGAAACCTTTTTCCAAATTGATTTAATCTCGACTTGAGGTTGAGCGAATTTACCATGTTGGTCCCTGGGGGCAACTATGGAATTATGAAGGAACAACTTTTGCTTTTTCATGTGTTACAAAAACACTTTGAGCTGCTGTTCGATCTGTGTGGTGGTTGACAAATTTGCATGTGCCTATGGCTCCTTAAAGTGAACAGTCTGCTTTGAACTCACAGGGGTTCCAGAAATCCAATATTTTAATCTTGCAAAACTTCCATTAAAAGCAAATAACCATTTGTCGCTTAAAATGATGTAAAGATCACTACGGTTTCATTGCCCACTGCTACATGTTACAGCTTGAGACATTTATCCACACAACAGAGGCATGCAGTCAAAAAGGCGAACATTTGCAAATGTGAAGCGCTGCTCCTCAGTGCAGTAGCTGTGTCAACCTGAGCAAGTATTAAACCTCCCCAAACTGACTCTTATACCACCTGTCTCTGCGGGTTGTTCCGGAAATCGAATGAGACAACATAAAGTACCTAGTGCAAACAACACAAACACTATTTTCCTTTATGCTTTTTTTTTCTTTAAATATTTTATTTTTTAGTTGTAGATGGATACAATATCTTTATTTTTTTTTTTTTATGTGGTGCTGAGGTGGAACCCAGGGCCTTGCACATGCTAGATGAGCGCTCTACCGCTGAGCCACAGCCACAGCCCATTCTTTATGCTTTTCTTAATGTTTGGTCTGAATATTGAATAATTAATTCTACTTCCTAGTATCAGAGCCCATTTAGATAATATCAGGAAAGGACATCCACCCCAGTGATAGGATTATTCTCTTTGTACACATACTATAAACAATCCATCCATTACCTAATTCCCCCAAATCTGTGTCTTCACATTCCTGCTTCTCCACCTGAGTTTTCCAACCTATTACCTCAAAGCCTCCCACAAAGGGATTTCAAAATAAATTCATTTGTGAGAGAAGGACTTTCTCTGTAGAGATTATGATGTTCAAAGTTAAGTTTTGACTATAAGATTAGAAATATATGAAGATAATGAATTTTCATAGAAAATTCTGTAGCTGGTCAGATGTAAAAATTCAAGAGGAAGAATTGAAATATTCATTGAGGCTTATGAGAGTCTGTCACCAAACTCCTGCCAATGCAATGTCCAGGAGTCTGTCCATCAACCAGAACTAAAATTTAAAAGGCCACAGGTTAGAGCTGGGGTGGGGGCTCAGAGGCAGAGTGCTTGCTGAGTATGTGTGAGGTGCTGGGTTTGATTCTCAGAACTGCATATAAATAAATAAAAGTTCATTAACAACTAAAAAAATATTTAAAAAATAAAAAAGTCCATAGGTTATCTGGATGCCTGTGCCAAGACATTTTTCGAGTTTGAAAGAGGAAGGGACTTTTTAGGAAGATGGAATAGCAGTCAGAAACAACCTGAATGTGAATCAGGCAGAAAGCTAGGGAGAAAAGACGCTCAGCAAGATTGCTATTAAGTTGTACCAGCCCTTTGGGGTTAAAACATAATTATCTTTGGATTGGATTACTGGAAAATTGGCCCCTTTGAAGTCGAGGAAGCTGAAAACAGCTTCATAGAATGCTAAAATATTCAGGCATGAAAGAAAAAAAAAAAGACTTTTAAGTGTTACCTAATCATCCAAAGCTTGGATGCCTGCTACAACTTCCCAGGAAATCAAGCCTCAGTTCTGAAACACCCCCAATGACTTAAAAAATAAAATAAAATCATATACATTCCACTTTAGATATGCAGACCATCAGAAAATTCTTCCGTATCTTGAGCCAAAATCAGTTTCTCTGGAAGTCCCATTACTGTTTAAAGTGCTCACACTCCAATCTTCATGAAAAGTCTAATTATTCTTTCACCTACAAAGCTTTGAATGTCAGTAGATGGTTACCACATCACCTAAGTTTTCTCATTTTGAAACTATTTATTCCCAGTTCTTTCAACAGATTGTTGAAATGATGTGACCTCACCACATCAGTTCCTCTCTTATGTCTCTTGGCTACTCAATGTGTCTAAATCCTGTTAAAGTTGCCCATTGGGGCAGAGAAGGAACAGGGCCATACACACTGTCTTTCGAGACACCTATACTTATACAACCTTGAATCACACTCATTTTTCTTTGAATGCCTCATCACAACATCGGTCAATTGTGTGCTTACTTCCAACTGGAATTTCCTATCTCTTAGGGAAGAATTTTTGGAAACTAACAAAGGACAATTTATGTAGGTACTATTAAATTTCAGCACATTGGGTGCAGTTTATCCTTCAATTAGTAACATTTTTTAGTTAATGATAATGTTATCCATAACTCAAATGAGATCTTCTGTATCTTACTACAAATCTTACCAAAAGAAATCAACAATTACAAGGTTAAGCATAGAAACTTCCTTTCAATTAAACAGCAATCCATTATTTTAATGAAACACTGGTAATGTCTAACTTGTATGTGTATATCTTGTCCACAGATTAGGGAGAGCTTGTGGAATTATTTGAGGTTCAGATATTCAGTATCATTTGGCTGTTTCCTTGATAGTAAGATAAGATCTCCCATCAAAGAAACAAATGAGAGGTGCGTGGGAATGGGAGAGAGAAGGGGAATTCCAGGGAAGATGGTAGGAGACCCTCATGTGCAAAATTACATATAAGATGGTGTGAGGGGGAAGAAAAAAGAGAGAGAAACGTGTCACAGTAGATGGGGTAGAAAGAGGTGATGGGAGGGGAGGGGAGATAGGAAGGGCAGCACAATACAATAGACACTAGAATGGCCCTATGTATAAACGTGGCTGTATAACCAATGTGATCCTGCGACCTGTACACATGGAAAAATAAGATTGCATACCCCATTTGAATCAAATGTATGATATGTCAAGATCATTGTAATGTTTTAAGCAAATAATAAAAAAAATTTAAAAAAAGAAACAAATGAAGCAAGTAAATGAAAACAGAAAGATAGAAAAGATGCAATTCAACAGGGACCTTGTGCCAACACATTCGATGTCCCAATGATCGCTGTCCACTTTTGGTAGAACATTAATCTCTCTTTATTAAGCCAATTATGCTGGTATTGTGGTCACATATAAAACATTCTAATTAATTTTAAGTGAATACTGAAATACTAAAAGTTGAAATCATAATTCGGATTATGTTAAAATTACCAGCAAAAAAAAAAGGTGGGGGAAACTGCAATAGATGAACAATAAGTATGACTAAATATTGACAGAAGTCTGTATCATGTTTGCAGAGATCACTCTTTTTTCCCAAAATTCTTGGATAATTGCCTAATTTTTATCCCTAACATCCCCTACATCTCGCCCAGTCTACATAATTTCTCTGCAACAAATAGCAGTTTGATGAGTTCTTTGGAATTTTCTAAGTACCCTAAGATGTCATCATTTACTTCCTATGACTGGAACTCAGAACTGCTAATGCCCCCTCATCTCTGTAATGGTTTTGTGTTTGCCTTCCCTTTTCAATATTTGTGCCACTCTTTTTAGTATGAAGATCAGTTTTAATAAAGATGATCCAAGAAAATCTACTGGCTAATTTGCAGGAGTGTATCTTCTTCCCCAAATGTTATTCTACCCCTTCCTTCTTCTTTAACTTGCTCTGAGTATACTGAAAAAATTCTCTCTTACTGTCCATGACACTTCCTACCGAACTGAGAATAGCTGAGCCGAAGGGCGTGGTTCCTGCCCGTGTGTGCCATTCTTGAATATTTTTTTCATTGACTTCTACTTTTTCTGCACTTACATCTCTTAAAAAATCTGAGTCCCTAGAGATCCCTGTATGTTACAGTCTCCACTTCCATCAGAATGCCCCCTAATTTTGGTTTGCAACACATGGACTGTATTTCTAAAGCCAGGACTGTATTCTAAAACCTCAGACCTGTTGTCACCCTCCCTTTAACAATAGAGAGTGCCAGGAAGTCGTGCCTTTTTTCCTTGCTTTGTTCTGAAATCTAACTTTTTGAAGTCTATAGCACAGGGCTAACCATTCCAGGCTTCCCATAATGGTTTTCATGAACTCTAAGAAGTCAAAGTGGCTTCTCCAAAAACTTCTGTTCCTTTCACTTCACCATGAACTCCTCCCATAGATCAGAGTCAGAGCAAAAGGAACTGTTCCCCCAAAGGCCTCTCCGGAGATTGCTGGCAACTTATCAAAGGACGTCATGAGTTTGCAAGTCCTCAGCTCTTTTATCAAGTTGAGATTCAAGCGGATGCCTCAATAACTAAGATTCCTCAATCATCGCTTTGGTTTGGGGACAGGATAATATTTTGGACTCTGTCAAAAGTATATTATCTCTTTCTTCTTTTTGCAGGGGGATACCAAAGATTGAACTCAGGAGCACTAGACCACTGAGCCACATCCCCAGCTCTATTTTGTATTTTATTTGGAGACAGGGTCTCACTGAGTTGCTTAGTGCCTCACATTTGCTGAGGCTGACTTTGAACTCAAAATCATCCTGCCTCGGCCTCCCAAGCCGCTGGGATTGCAGGTGTGCGCCAACGTGCCCAGCCTGTTATCTCTTTCTTCTATCTGTCCAGGAAGCTTGAGGAACATTCTCCCAATAATAAAATTTCTGATTTCCTTTTCTATTTTCAACAGCCATCATCTGGCATCATGAATTTTAATGCTGGTCTACATCTCCTTGATAAGTAACTGCTCTCCACCCTCTTTTTACAAAGTGTCTGTTCCTTTTAAGGATATACTATTGCCATCTTCCAGGTTTGAATCACATCTCAATATCAATGATCATTAGGAATTATATGAGCTCTTGCCATGTATTAAAATCTTTCCACATCTCATTCATTTCTCACATGCTATAAGTACTGAAGGCCATAATTTTGCCTTTTAGTGCCATTATTATTTTCTGTGTTTAATCAGTTAAGCATTCCTACATTTCCTGCTACTACCTACATTTACCAAAATTACATATGCCAAATTATCTGATTATTTGTCTTCTGCTCCATATTTGGTAGAAATCCCATTCATATAAACTCAAACTGTGTCTCCAGCTATCATTCTAAAAGATCTCACTTTATGAGTCACAAATCTAAATTCTGTTTCAGCAACGCCATCTACCTCACCATCCATTCAACATCAATGTTTTCCTCTTTCATGTGTTTATTGAACAGGCTTCTATTGAGAAGACACTTTGTAGAATATATTGCACTCTGGTACATACACTAGGGTTATATTAGTGGGAAAATAAACCATATCTCCACTATCTAATGGTTTGGTTCCAATAACTTAGCAAGTAATTCTAGTACTTTTTTTGAGACTGCCTTCTTAGACAAAATTTACTTACATAATTCCATTTCTTGTAGGATTTCTACATTATTGCTCTGTTCCACATGCCTTCTTGGATAAACTCAATCCCTTATGCATCAACAGAAAGACATAAAGTTTGGGGGAATTTGATATCTTCTACCTGCTCCAGAAGAACAGAACACTGTTCAGTTTATCACATCAAGTCTACAGACAACTACCTCTCACAGCCGGCTCTATGACCTGAACAAGATACAACCACCTTTAGGGAAATTGCATGGAAATGGAGGGAGACCCTCATTGCTATACAAAATTACATATAAGAGGTTGTGAGGGGAATGGGAAAATAAACAAGGAGAGAAATGAATTACAGTAGATGGGGTAGAGAGAGAAGATGGGAGGAGAGGGGAAGGGGGATAGTAGAGGATAGGAAAGGTAGCAGAATACAACAGTTACTAATAGGGCATTATGTAAAATTGTGGATGTGTAACCGATGTGATTCTGCAATCTGTATTTGGGGTAAAAATGGGAGTTCATAACCCACTTGAATCTAATGTATGAAATATGATATGTCAAGAGCTTTGTAATGTTGTGAACAACCAATAAAAAAAAGGAATCTCTCCCTCCTTGGCCTCATAAAACCTCCATAAACTGGGACTTGGCAATTTTACCAATAATTCTGTGGAGCATGGGATGCTATCATTTCCTCATAAGATTCAAATCCCCCTTCCTGGGAAGGGTTCCACACACATAGTATATCTCAAGCGAAAGTATGTATTTCTCACTTGCTTCTTCTTGTGTCAAAATCTTCCACTTGCCAATAATATTTATCTTTCACTCTTCATGAAAACTTGAAACTTTCCTCCCTCCTCTTCTTCCTTTGTTCATTGGTTATTTCTTCCATTCTAACTAAAAATCTCTCATTGTCTTTAACCAGTTAGCATTTAGAGAAACTTGTACTCACATGCTTTCTCTTTTACAAAGCATTATTTTTTAGGGAAGAAAAATCCTTATTCATCTTAATATAGTCCTTTATCCAGACTTATCCTTGGTACAGCAGCTCACAGGCGGCAAGTAAACACTTACTGAGGGGACTTGCAATGAGAATCGATAGTTCCCATCATTTGTCAGGGCTTTCTGCAGGAACACAGGTCTTTAACGGACCAGAAAGATACATGTGCCCTAATGCACACCTTGTAGATTGTTACAGGAAATAAAGAACTTTGTAGTTTCCTTTAGGAAATATTGCACAGAGGTTTCTTCAAATATTGTCTCTAAAGATGCCAATAGCATGACTCCTTTCCTCTATCTCTGCTCAGAATTTGGTACGTAAGACTAGTCCTCTTCAGCTCAAAGGTATGCTCATTTCCTTCAGCATTGCAAATCACAAAGGAGGCAAACCTACAAAACACTATCACAATCACTCCCTCCTGCCTCTTTTTCCTTTTGGTCTGAACTTGTCAAAGTCAAATGGAAGACTATTTTCCTTTGACTTTAAAAATATTTTTTAAAACATAATCTATTGCATATTAATTCTTTAAAAATAAAATCAAGAGTAGGGAGTGGTTAGCTGTTTATTTATGAATGGATTTTTCTGTGAACTCTGAATGAAGGTGTCTTACTTAATTTTGCACTTACCTGGGTCCAGAAAATGGAACTGGAGACCTATCAGGGGAAGATGTTGCATGGTACACTTTTATTGCAAAACTGATTGAAGAATTAGAGCACATCTCAAGTAAACATTTCTAAGAATGCTTTCAGATAGCTCAAATATTGTGCAAATTAGCAAGCAGAGAAAGAGTGTGATAAAAAAAATTCAATATTTAAAGTCCCCCATGCCCTGTAAACATAACAGCAAAGTGACTCCCTCTGCTACATTTGGAGAAAAAGTCATAAACATTTTCCAAACTGAAGCATTAAGTGAGATAGTTGAAAATCCTAGAAATTCACCCTAGGGAACTCCTGCATTTAAAATGATAGTAGCATTTCTATTTGCCTATTTAGTAATCAGGGGAGAGTCTATTGAGAATGCTACAAAGCTTGCAACTTATAAAGTTCTAGAAAAAAAAAAAAGACAAGCTCATTAAGCCAAGTAAAACTGTTGGGAATCTCCATGAACAGTTACACAGCAAAGCAAACAATTATTAGACTTCAGATACATATTGTGTATCCCTTTTCCCCATTTTTATCATGTTTCCAAAATGTGTTTTGGGTAATTTTCTCCATTCATCATAGGTACAAAGTCCAACTGCCTACAGCTTGTAACAAAAAGGTACAAGAGAGAAAAAGCCAAGGAATTCTTGAGGTAGATAAATGGTCTACGAACTAAATGGGTAAGGAATTGCAGGTTTCAAAAACTCACAAACCAGTGAGGCTGAATCTCTCATGGATTCCATGAGGGAACAAAAAGTTAAGGGAGACAACATCCCCTTTCCCAACTGACTCGTTTCCTGTGACTGTCCTAGGGAATACCACAGAATAGGTGACTTTCACAGCAGAAATCTGTTTTCTCAAAATTCTGGAGGTTGAAAGTCCAACATCAGGGTTGTCAACAGAGATGGTTTCTTTTGAGGCCACACTCCTTGGGCTTATAGAAGGCTGTCTTTACAGTGACTTCACATGGTCTTCCTTCTGTCTGTGTTGAAATCTCCTCCTCTTATAAGAACTTCAGTCAAATCAAGTTAGGACCAACCCTAATGACTTCATTTGAAGTTAATTCCTTTGTGAAAGAGTCTTAATTCTAAATATGGTCTCATTCTGAGGCACTGGGGATTGGGACTCCAAAATGTCAATTGGGGTTGGGAGGATAATGCTACTTATCCTATAATACCATCCTCCAAGGGCAGAAGGAAGATTATTCTTGAGAAGTACCTTGTAATTTTCTCAGTTATTTGCTGTGGATTGAACTAACACAGATCTGATTTCAATCAGACTAGCCTAAATCAATATTTGTGTTCCAGGTCTTCCTTTCTGGGATTAGGCATGTGCTATCCAGCCCAGAGTCATAGGTTACAGTTAGGCATGTGGGACCATCTTTACACAGCTGGGAATACGTGGGGTGCAAAACACTTCTATTTTGTGCTATGTTTTACACCTAACTTATAGGATATTTTTTCTGGGAGCCAAGTTGCATAAATTCATGTATCCTAAATTTGGTCACCATAAGCAATCTTAAACCAGAAACATAAATAAGGATTCTCCTCCTAGAAAACATCTTATCTTATTTACCAGAAAGTTTAGCTATCACCATGTGTATAATATTAGACCAGGTCACCTGACTGGTTCCCTTCCCCAGGAGCATCTCCCCGGTAATCAGAAGAGAAATAGATCTGGGCCAGATGCTTTAACTTCTTGCTCCCCAGGGATGCAGTGCAATGTAAACTCATCCTTCTATTTCCCTACACCATCTTCAGTATATTTCACATTGCTCTCTCATGTCAAAAAAATAATAAATTGTATGGAACATTTTATTGGGAAACTCAGCGTAGTTATCTATATGTGGAATAAATACATATTCAACCAGAAATAAAGCTTGCTAAATGGCAGTCTATAAGGAATATTTTCACTGGCCTTCTAAAAGACACCTGCACAGAAATACCACTGCAATTATATTTAGGGTTCACCCCATAGAAGAATTTTTCTTATAGTGACATCAATTAAGTTTTACATCCTAACTCCTCCTTTTCTGGTCATTTCTTTTCTCTCTCCTAGCCCTCCCTACCCATGATAAACCCAGTGGCACATTTCCCCACCACTACACACTCCTCACCCCAACGGAATCCCTTCAGTAGAGTACAGCTCCTGGCCAAACTTATTCAACTAGAGACAGACGCCCCACACACTCCCCTCCTGAGAAAGGAACAACAGGGAGAACCTTGGTTCTTCTTAGAGCCTTTTCGGCTTTCCTATTCCATAATTGTGATTTTCACTAAACCACTTTTCCATCCCAGGCTGTTAAAAATCTCTAACTTATCTGTTTTAAACCAGCACATTACAATTATTAAAGCTTACAGAATTCTCAGACTTTGATTTTTAAATGGCCTCTGGACTGTAGACCTTGGTGCAACTTCTCCTAACATCCACATGAATGGAAAAGTTACTACAGCAGTCTAGAAGATCTAGTCACTAGTCACTAACATGCAATATTATTAATAGTAAAATAATATTGAAAATTATGATTAGTTATAGTAGTAGCCATATTTAGAATTATTCCTCTATAATTTTTAGATTTTTCCAATTTTTTCATAATTAGTATATATCACTCGTATAATCAAGGTAAATTCACAAATATAATGACTTTCTTTAAAAATAGTTTCTTCACCAACTATATTTTATCACTCATATGATGGGTCTATGTTACTCTGTAATTTAATTTGATTTGATTTGCCTTTTGCCTATACATACAGACATTTTGCTTTTACATACTGAAGAATGACTTTTAGAAAACTTTTAAAGCTGGACACAGTGGTGCATGCCTGAATGTAATTCCAGTGGCTTGGGAGGCTGAGGCAGGAGGATCGCAAGTTCAAAAGCCAGCCTCAGCAACTTAGCAAAACCCTGTCTCTAAATAAAATATAAATAAGGGCTGGGGTGTGGCTCAGTTGTTGAGCAACTCTGGGTTCAATTCCCAGTACCAAAAAAAAAAAAAAAGAAAAGAAAAGAAAAGAAAACTTTTGAGTCTTTATGAAGCCAAAGAGGGATGGGTGGATTTTGAAAAGAAAACTTTGTGAGTCTTTATGAAGCCAAAGAGGGATGGGTGGATTTTAGCAACAGTGTAGATTGAGTTAGGAGGACTCCCAGGTTGATCAAAACCTGAAAGATCCTCCCTTATTCATAATTACTCACAAGTTTTATTGGCTTAGAATGGCCATTTATTTGCATTCATTCCTTTTTTACATTAAATATTTTTTATTTTATAATATTTAAAGTACCTATTTAAGTGAAATTAAATGTCTTTTTTTCTTTTCAAAACAGTACAGAGTTCTATTGACCTTTCTTTCCCTAAAGTTAACATCTACTACAGTATAACAGTTAATTTGGGCTTCCACTTTATTGGATCAAGGGGTAACTGTGGCTGGTAAAGCACTATTTGTGGTATGTCCATGAAGGTGAAAGAGATGTAGAGGGGCATAGGCAGCCAGGGCAAGGTGGCAAGTGAGGAACTCAGGGGCAGGTCCAAACAAAATGAGCATGGAGACACTCTACCAGTGAGGTCAATTTCCCCATTGACGAAAGTGCTGTGGACACAGGCAGAGGACCCAGTCAGACAGACACTCCATACTCAAGTTCCTAAGCGGGAAATCCAATAGAAAAACTAAAATAGACGTGCACACAGGGGGGATCAATGAATAATAGTGAGGAGAACATGGTCAGGGAAGGAGATAAGGAAAGAAAATTCCAGGGACCACCTAAAGAACAAGCCAAAACTTCCCCAGCGGACATCCATCTCCAGGGCCCCTTCTCTCTAGAGAAATCTGTTACTATTTTTTTCCCAGTAAATCTACTGCTGGCTTGCTATCTCTGTGTCTGCTCTTCAATTCTTTGCTGAACTAAGACAACAAACCCAAGACCCCTAGAGGATAATAAAGGTATTTCTGCCGTTGAGATTTTTGAGTTCTTTATATATTCTAGAGATTAGTGCTCTATCTGACGTGTGTGTGGTAAAGATTTGTTCCCAATCAATTTGTAAGTTCTCTATTCACCTCACTGATTGTTTCTTTTGCTGAGAAGAAGCCTTTTAGTTTTGAATCTATCTCATTTATTGATTCTTGGTATTAATTCTTACACTATAGGAGACTTATTAAGGAAGTTGGGGCCTAATCCAACATGATGGAGATTTGTGCCTACTTTTTTTTTTTCTAATAGATGCTCTGTTAATTCCACTTTGAGTTAAGTTTTGTTCATGGTGAGAGATAGGGTTTAATTTCATTTTGTTGCATATGGATTTCCAGATTTCCCAGCACCATTTGTTGAAGAAGCTATCTTTTCTCCAATGTACATTTTTGGTGCCCTTGTCCAGTATAAGATAACTTTATTTAGGTGGATTTGTCTCTGTGTCCTCTATTCTGAACCATTGGTATACTAGTCTATTGTGGTGCCAATACCATGCTGTTTTGTTACTATTGCTCTGTAGTATAGTTTAAGGTCTGGTATAGTGGTGCCACTTGCTTCACTCTTCTTGCTAAAGATTGCTTTAGCTATTCTGGGTCTCATATTTTTCCAGATGAATTTCATGACTTCTTTTTCTCTTTCTATGAGGAATGTCATTGGGATTTTGATTGGAATTGCATTGAATCTGTATAGTACTTTTGGTAGTATGATCATTTTGACAATATTAATTCTGCCTATCCAAGAAAAAATAATAACCCAATCATTAAATGGGCCAAGGACCTTAACAGACACTTCCTAGAAGATATGAGATCAATCAACAAATATATGAAAAAATGGTCAACATCTCTAGCAATTAGAGAAATGTAAGTTAAAAGTACCCTAAGATTTCATCTCACTTCAGTCAGAATGGCAGCTATTAAGAATACAAACAACAATAAGTATTGGCAAGGATGTGGGGATAAAGGCACACTCATACACTGCTGGTAGGACTGCAAATTGGTGCAATCAATATGGAAAGCAGTATGGAGATTCCTTGGGAAACTGAGACTGGAACCACCTTTTGACTCAGCTATCCCACTCCTCGGTCTATACCCAAAAGACTTAAAAACAGCATACTTTAGGGACACAACCACATCAATGTTTATAGCAGCACAATTCACAATAGCTAAACAGTGGAACCAACCTAGATGCTCTTCAGTAGATGAATGGATAAAGAAAATATGGTATATATACACAATAGAATATTAGTTAGCATTAAACAATAAAATCATGGTATTTGCAGATAAATGGATGGATCTGGAGAATATAATGCTAAGTGAAATTAGTCAATCCCAAAAAAACAAATGACAAATTATTTCTCTAATTTAAGAATGCTGATTTATAATATGCTGCAGCAGGGGGCAGGGATGGGAGGATTAAATGAACTCTAGATAGAGCAAAGGGGAAAAGGGGAGGTAGGGGAAGGGAGGGAGTATAGGGGTAGGAAAGATGATGGAATGTGATTATCATCATTACCCTAAGTATATGTATAAAGACACGAAGGATGTGACTACTTTGTGTACATCCAGAGATATGAAAAATTGTGCCTATATGTGTAATATGAATTGTAATGTATTCTGTTGTCATATATAACAAAAAATTTTTAAAAATAATTTTTTAGAAAAAAGCATTTCTGGAAGAGGTTGGCCTCTAAATTAGCAGGCTGAGTAAAGAAGTTGTTCATTCACCTGTGTGGGCAGGTACCATCCAATCAGCTGAACCCAGGTAGAACAAAAAGGCAGAGGAAAGGTAGGTTCTCTCTTCTAGGAGTACCTTCCTCCTTTAAACATTGTAACTCCATGTTCTCCAGCCTTCAACTCTAGGATTTATACCAGCAGCCAACCTCCAGGATCTCAAACCTTCAGCCTTGAGCTAGGAGTTATACCATTGCATCCCCTGGCTCCAGGGCCGTTAGACACAACTATGTCATGCTCCCACCTTTCCTAGTTCTCAAGTGTTCATATGTCCTATCATGGACCATCTGGTATTTGCCCACATTCTTGTGTCTACCATGTCAGCAGGGATCAGTAGGAGTGGCCCAACCCTGCTCTACCTAGTGTGGGCTGGGCTGACTGGTATTTTTGTAATCAAGTGGCTGACTGGCTGGGGCTGGATTGTTCTGGAAGGCATCCTTGCTGTGTATGGCCACCGTTAGTGATGATTTTAACTTAGCACCTGGTTCTTTTCCACTGAACTAGCACTAATGGCTTCCTCAATAGAGAATGTGTTCCAAGATAATAAAAATAGAAGCCACATGGCAGCTTAACATCTAGCCTCAGACATCACACAGTGTCACTTCCGCCACACTCTGTTGGTCCAAATAAACCACAGGTGCTGAGAGGATAGACTCCCTCTCTTAATGCCGAGACACATTATAAAGCAGTATAAAGAGTAGCTGCAAGCATCCTTGCAAACAATCTCCCTAGTGGAAGTCATTCATCATCACATCAGAGAAAGTTCCCGAGTACCTCTCAAGTGCTGAATACTATTTTAATCACTGGGGAGCAGCAGTGAACAAGATAGGCATAGTCCTCACCCTTGCAGAGGCGACTAGCACTGAACCATCAGAGTGTGCTGTGAGTGAGATAAATCAGTACCATATTGAATGGGAGAGGAATATAGGCTGATCCAGCCAAGAGGTTGAGGTAGAGGGCTAGACCTGGCGTTGAAGAACAGCAGTCAGGACAGTGTTGTTTTGCGTGTGTAACTATCAGAGCTTTCTACCTCTTGTATCTATCTGCTTGGTTCCTAATGCCATATTTTACTATGTCTAGGCTAAATGTGGCTCTCTCTCCTACCATATAATTATATGGTTTCAGAATGAACCTAGAAGAAAACTTGGGGGAAAATAGTCCTTTCCAAAAAAATCTAGCACAGTCCCACGAAAGGAGGATTAACTTCTGTGAAAAAGTAATACTTTTTCAGCATGTCGAAATCTTTTCTTAATTTGGAGAAATTTATTATTAATTAAGAAAGCTGAGTTTTTCAAATACATAGTTCTCCCTTTGATCTATAGGCCTCCAGGCTAAGTTCCCAGATGCCTGAAGCTGGTTTTAACTCAAATATTTCCCTAGCAAAGACATATTCTGTGGCACCAAATGAAACCACGGTTGTGATGTGTTTTGTTAGAAGATCCCAATCAATAAACTGAGATGCCAGGTTTTTGAAAACCTGGTGTGGTGGAGGTGGATGACTTATTAATCTATATATAGCACACTGAGAAGAAGATTTAGGGGTTTGTGTTTTTTTGATAGTTGTTCAAAGCATGCTTGAGATGAAGACTCCTGTGGGAGAAGAGATGGAACAGAAGAACACATCGGAGAGTTGTCACACCGTGGCGAGAAAGCTCTCCACCAAAGTGTCATTCTCTTCCCAGCAGGTCTGCGGGAAATGTGCTTCTTGGGTTAAGTTCAAAGAGTCCCAGGATGGGTGTGGAGGTAGACGCTCCTGGGGGGTGTCAAAGAAAACAGCAAATAGCAGCAGGCTCCCCACAAGCAGTGCGGGTTAGATTTCAGAGTGCCCTGAGAGCTACTCAGAAGCATCACACCAGTGAGTCAGCCGATATTGTTGGGTCCTTATTATGTACTAGACACCGCATGGGATTCCAGGGACATCGTGTTGAATAATGCATTGCTCCTGCCCATACAGAGAGTATAGTCTGCTGAGGAAAATGAACAGGAACCAGGCAATCATGCCACCGTGCAAAAAAAAATGGTGGTAGGGAAATACAGAAAACTATGGGAACCCAGTAACCAAGCAGGTAATTCAAATTTGAAAGCTTCCTGAGGGAAGGGACATCTAAGATGAGGTCAGAAGGATGCCCAGTGGTTAACCAACTCAAGAAGAGGACTTCCAGCTAAAGATGTCAAGAACCTGCTGGAATAAAAGGAAAGTAATTTTTTTTTAAGTTAAGGACATAAACACATGAACTGGGATCGTGGCTCAGTGGGAGAGCACTTGCCTAGCACAGGCGGGACCCAGGTTCGATCCTCAGCACCACATAAAATAAAATGCATTGTGTTGTGTCCATCTACACCAAAAAAAATGAATTAAAAAAAAAGACATAAACACATAAGCCTACAAGAGCAAAGAGAATGGAAAAGAAAACCCAACAAATCTGGGAGTTTGCAAAGCAGACTGACAAGTGGAAAATGCCTTAGCTGAGTTGAGAAAACCAACACAACCAGCAGGGGTGGGGAAGCAGCATCGTTTATGTACTGACCCTCTCTGGGCTCTTGTGTTTGTGACATTTGGTAGCTCAAGAGGCAGGGGTGACAATGGCTTTTAAATAATTCTAGAAGCAGATTCTATTCCTTCTTCCACTCTGCCCAACCTGGCACCTGCCCATCACCTACCCTGGCAAGATGCTGAGGGTTTTCCTTTGGAGACTGTAAAACAGGTCCCTGGAAAAAAAGCACAAGGTAGAGAGAGACCCAGGCAAGGCATCTTCCTGGAAACCAGTTCCACACTGCTGAGAGCCCAGCTTTCCCGAACCACTGACCATCCTGCAAATAGACTGGCCTTCTCACTGAGTGGAAGATTCTTGTTTGAGGAACCTCAATAAGTGAAAAGAACAAAATAGTCTGCCATCGGGGGTGACCTAACCAAATGGCATGGCAATGTTGCATACTGAAGACCACAATCAGCAAGCATTCCCTGCCTCCTCAGGCAGGTAAAGCTTTCAGATGGGAATGTTGGTGCCCCACTCCTGAATTACTATACACTGTAGGAAATTATCTAAAATGTAAGGCAGATATTTACTATAAAAAGATTTTTTTAAGTTCCAAAAAGTCAAACTGAGGTTGCAATCAGAGAAATCCATGTCTCCAATCAAAGTTTTAAAATATCATCAACAAAATAAGATAAGAAATAAAAGAAAACTCCATTTTTTTCATTTACTTGAGCTACAAACCCTAGAGTCATCTACGATGCCTCTTTCTCACACACTCCCATTGCAAAGTGTGGGCAAAGCCAGTTTTGCCTTCAAAATGTGGACAGATTTTGACCACTGCCAGACTCACTCATTGCCAGTGCCCAGATCCTGACACCCATTCCCACCTAGATTCCTACAACAGGCTCATCATGGTTTCACTTTCTCTGTCCTCTACACAGCCGTCAGAGTGATCCTGTCAAAACATAAATTAGATGGTCTCATTCCCTCTATCATAATCCACATACTCAGAGTAAAAGCCAAAGTGTCCTCAGGGAGGATGAGGAGCTCCACACACCTGGCCCTGTCCACAGGACACCCCACCCCAGAGGCCCCCACCCTGACTTCCCCTTACTGACGCACTCTCCTGAAGCCAGGCTAACTTCTTTGCTACTCCTCTGACACACCGGGCACCCTACCTAGGGACTTGACTTCAGCTGTTACCTTTGCCAAACACTATTCCCCCAGATAACTCCTTCATCATCTCAAAGTCTTTGTTCATATGCTATTTTCTCAATGAGATCCATGTCTACAGTCCCACCCCCACATTTCCAACCCCCACCCCTTACTCTATTGCACTTTCTTCTCATAGGATACACTGTATTCTAACATATACTTACTGCGCATGGTGTGTCATCCTCTGCCGCAGTCTGGCTGGGCACCAAATCACGAGCCACTCACAGCCTTGTAGATTCAAACAGCAATTCTTTATTCCCGAACTCACATCGGCACTCTACAATCACATTCTGGGGAAATTCACATTCTGGGCAAAAATCCACGTATTCCACCAGGCTCTTATCAACAGGATACGCCCTATTCCCAGCAGGGTACACCTTAAACCTGGAACCACCCTAAACCCAAGGAGGGGGATACTCCCTAAAACCTGATCCGCCCTAAACCCGGATCTGCCCTGGTCCTTGAGCAAGGTCACCCTACTCAAGCATACATGCAATGTCACTGCGAATGTCCAAGGCAAGTCCATTTCCACAAGTCTTTCTTTTAAGCAACATGGAGTATGCTGGCAAGGAAATTGTCATACCTACTTGGCTAATGGCTCTCAGCATCTCCCCCCTTCCGATTAATTAAACAACAAGCAATGTGGCTTAAGGACTGTGCCTGGTAGGTTGTCCAATTCTACATATGGTTCTTACCCGTCATGGGAAAAACTGACCTTTAGTCGTCAGCCTACTGTCTTAGGTTGATACCACTGCAATTGGATCCTACCCGTCACTGACTACCAGTCCAGCATTCAGCCATACTTGTGGATAGGCCTATGCACCAGTGGGGGGGTGAGGTTCTTGCCTCACCTCTATTGGCCCCCAAATTTAGCCTTGGTGCCAGTGAGGGGGTGAGGTTCTTTGCCTCACCTCTGTTGGCCCCCAAATTTTAGACCATCACTAGCAGAAGGGAGGAGGATACAGAAATGCCACGACACCAAGCCAATTGACGGCTCCTTTGGAAAAATTGCGTCACTGGTGACACCATCAGCAAAGATATGCCAGCACTTACACAATTAACATGGGGTGCGCTGGCAAGGAAATTGCATCACTGGTGACACCATCAGCAAAGATATGCCAGCACTACCACAATTCGCTGCACCAAATGATAGTTCACAATGCATACAACTGATATATAGTCCAGGCAAGTTCTGCAGGCAGTTCAAAGCGGAGGAGTCTATCAATATGTCCATTTCCTCCCAAATTAAATGGAGTCCTTGATTGAGCATTAGTTGTTGAGTTATATTCATTGATGCATCAGTTTATACAGTTTACTGTAATAGCTATCATAGAAGCTGTAGTTTGGTTTTATCTTAGTCTTCACCGGCACTGGGATGGAGATGGGAATTCTGGCAAAGATGCTAAAGAGAGATTATCCTGAACAGAATTATTAAATATAATGAAAAGGAAAGGTGAAAGTAAACAAACAGATCTGTTAACCTCCTTAAAAAACAGTCCTTAACAGCTGTTTTCCTAATTTAAGTTAAACCATTTAAATCACGTGAATAAAAAAAATAATAATTCGGATCCATTTTTTCATGAGCACTCCTCAAATATATGATCTATGGACATACGCACACACAGACATACACACAAAACACAAGAGTGCACACAAGACAATAGTAAAGGCCTTGTAGCTTTACCTACGTGAAATCTCCATTACAATGTTTAAAAACTCCACAGTCAAAAAATAAAACTGATCAGAAAAACATTAACCTAGGTTTTTATGAGCTCAAAAATAAAATAGAACTTTATGATGTGGGAAAATGCAATAATAAAATAGATATTGAAAAAAGCACCCTGGTTAATCACTGTTGAAGATGTAAGAATAGCCAAGCTGGAGCTCTGGATATTAGCTGTTATGGATTTGAGTCAAATCATCTTCTTTTTGGTCTGTAGAAATTGCTTTAGTTAGTCTCTCTGGAATCCAAATAGGCTGCTGTTCTCCCTGTGGAAAAACACAAACAGAACCCTGACTCCAGACAATCACTGGGTCAGTACCTTTCCATTGTCCTGTTAGAATATCTTTCCAAAGTACCTTAGGCTTATGTACATTTTTTGGATACATATGTCTTTCCGCAGCACTATGTCCTGATGAATCCAAATTTAAAAAGTTTAGAGTAAAAAGGGTTATTTTAAGTTTATCTTTGGGGGATATATACCCCTTAAAGATCCTTTTAAATTTAAGTCTTTCAAAAGCATTCTGCCTTAGTTTTTAGAATTACTCTAGTCCTTTTAAATTTTTTGATATGGTCTTAAACCAATTTCCTTCTAGTTTAATGTTTTCTAAATTGGCTCTTGTCTATAAATTTTAACACCCTCATCTGAGACTTGTAATTTCTGCACCACCAGAAATTAAAGTTGATGGGCTTTTTGAAAAAAATTACTAATAATCTCCTTGTTCTATTTTGTCCAATTTTTGACTTTAAAATTCTCTCTTCTACCTTTTTCTATCTTGAATGTCTGTATCTAATAGTTGTCTTAGCTTTTTGTATTTTTTATCTGAAATACCTTTATTTGACATTTTCAACCATTTTATATCTTATTTTTATCTTCTAGTTTTTCTTTTTCTCCCTAAGGTTTGTACATTCACCCTTAGTTGCTTTTTTTTTCCTCCTAGTTTTCTTTTGTTTCCTATTTTGTGGGTTTAAAATTCTTGTCTTTCTACATCTTTTTTATCTTTCTACATCTTCTCTATCTTTTTTTTACCTTTCTGTACTTCTGTCTTAAAGTTTTCCACTTCAAATTTTTAATCTTCTTTATCTAAATATCTTTTATCCTATTATCCTCCCATTTTCATGGTGTTTTTTTTTTTAAGTAATGTTTTTAAGATTAACTAGGCTCCGAATGATGCAATCTTTCCTCCGTCATGAAGGCATATCGACCACCTTCAATTTAACCTTTTAAAGCCTTTTGTAACTTATTTAGACATTTTACAACTTTTTACTTTAACACACAAAGATTATCTCATCTCCCTCTTTTTGGTTTAATAAGTACATTTTAATAGTTTGATGAGTAAAGCAATCATTTTTCCGCCATGAAGGTATCTCAACCACCTTCAATTTAACCTTTTAAAGCCTTTCAATTATCATCTATAGTGTACTTTTAAATGTACTTTTTCACCACCTACAACTTCACTCTTTTAAACGAGGCTTAGATTCTGTTTAAATCGCTTTAATGTTAGTTTACATGGCTGCCCTTCAACCAAAGGCCTTTTTTGTTTTTACTCCATTAAGCTTTGTCTCAATCTGCCATGTACAGATACCTTTTTCTTCTTTTTTCCTTTCTCAAGCTTTTAAAATAAGTCTAGTTTCCTCAAAATCTTTTTAAATGACATTTTACAACTTTTTTACTTTACCACACAGAGATTATCTCATCTAGAAACATTTCTTTTTTTAATAACCTTTATATTAAAATATATTTCCACATCTTAAATCTTTTTATATCTCTTTTTTAACCGTTAACCCTTTTTATAAATTCACATTCTGAAACATCCCTTATAAATTTTTGAATTTAGACAAATTACTCCACTTTAATAAGATGAAATATTTTCATGTTTTTTATGGTACTATTATACTGTAATTGAAACCCAGCTGAAACTTCTTATACTCTTTGTATATAAATTACACATGATAGAATCTTAACTCTTAGTAACCTTGTTTTAGCAAAGACACAGACACAAGCAATATTAAACTTTTTTTCCATTTACCAATTTATGAAAACACACATAATGTTTAAATATATTACCTTATGTAACTTAATAAGTAAAGGGTTACTTGATTTTATATTTAGTAGTTGATATTTTAACACTTTAGCTTTGTAAATTAATCAGATGTCTGTAAAAACTAAGATCTTAGACAAGTGTAGTAAACAGAACTAGCCATCTTTTTCTTGTTGAAGAAAAATCCTTCTACAGGATACCATGATGGTCCCATTGATATACTTAATAACTCGTCTTTATGAAGCCATGGGCTACATTTTTCTATTTTATCAACATATGTCCTAACTGTTCTTGGTCTTACTGGGGTGCCTCCTTTCTCTAACAATTTCTCTTCCTCGGAGGCGAACAACTTCAAACCTCGAGTCAACCATTTTCCCCAGTTTGCCTGAGAAAGTTCTAGGAACAGGCAACTTGAAAAAAAACAAAATAAATCAAAACAAAAACACATTTTTTTTTTGAAATGGTCACCCATTCTTTCGCTTTCCTTCAGGGGCGAGCAATTTCACTTACCTCCAAGTTTCAGACGTTCCACGTACGGACCACCAAATGCCACAGTCTGGCTGGGCACCAAATCACGAGCCACTCATAGCCTTGTAGATTCAAATAGCAATTCTTTATTCCCAAACTCACACCGGCACTCTACAATCACATTCTGGGGAAATTCACGTTCTGGGCAAAAATCCACGTATTCCACCAGGCTCTTATCAACAGGATACGCCCTATTCCCAGCAGGGTACACCTTAAACCTGGAACCACCCTAAACCTAAGGAGGGGGATACTCCCTAAAACCTGATCCGCCCTAAACCCGGATCTGCTCTGGTCCTTGAGCAAGGTCACCTTACTCAAGCATACATGCAATGTCACTGCGAATGTCCAAGGCAAGTCCATTTCCACGAGTCTTTCCTCTAGGCAACATGGGGTATGCTGGCAAGGAAACTGTCATACCTACTTGGCTAATGGCTCTCAGCCAACCTCCACCAGAACCTAAGTTGTTAGAGGATAAGGATCTTCACTGTGCTAAATGACGTATTCCAAATATGTGGACATTGCCCAGCAAATAGCAGGCTAATTTGTTTCCTAAGGCTGCTGTAACAAAGGACCACAGAAAGCCTCAAACACCAAGTTTATTGCTTCATGGTTCCCGTGGCTGAGTCTGAACTCAACTTACTGGAAAAGTTGACTTCTTCCAAGGCCCATGCAAGAGGATTGTTTTCCATGCCTCTTTCTAGATTCTCGGGGTTTTCTGGCAATCTCTGGAGTTGCCTGGCTTGTGGATACGTCACTCCGGTCTCTGCTTTCAGTCAGATAATGTTCTCTGTGTGCTCATTTCATCTTCTCACTATGTCTTCTCTGTGTCTAAACGTCTCCTTTTCATGGGGACACTACTATATTATAAATCCTCCCTACTAATCTCATTTTAATTTGGTTACCTCTGTAAAGACCCTATTTCTAAATAAAGTCACATCTGAGGTACAAAGGGTTAGGACTTGAACATATATCTCTGGAGGGATGAACATGATTCAACTCACAACATAGACACTTAGTAAAAACTTGTCAAAACACTGAATGAAAATTCTGTCCATAAAATAATTTACAGAAATATTTACAGAGCAATATTTTAAAAGAGTCTTTGAAATTTAAAATATGTTAATACAAATTTTTAATATAGAAAAATACACCTGAAGATGTCCTTAGAATGTATAACAAAGTTGAAAGACAGGAGAGAATAGATAAAAAATTTTAAAGAATCAGTTCAGAAGTACAAAACCGAATTAATAAATGTTCTAGAAAAAGTCAAAGTTGGAAACATTGATGAAATAATTCAAAGAAATTTTTTAGAAATGAAAAACATGATCTCCATAGGACTTTGAGAAGGATAAAAAAAAAAAACCTATACTTTTGAATGTGGCAAAAAGGGCTTCACACTTCCCAAAGGGAGTTTGGGAATAAATTAGTTATATGAAGAAAAGGGATTATGCAAGAAAACAAACAAGATAACTATTAACCAAGGGAGGGAATCTATTTATCACAGGTAAAACTGTTGCAGCCTAACACAATTCAGTTGTGAATAAGCCCAAAATTATTACCATAGTAGACGTGTGTACTAAATAAACATCTTTCCTTAACTCTCCTCCTGACCAAGCAGGGTCCCTATTCACCAGACCTAGCCTGGCTCTTGATAACTACCAGCACAGCTGGTTTGATCTCCAGGCTAAAATGTAAGGAGCCAAAGGGAATCCAAGTCTCAGCATGTCAGCGTGAGGCTGGAGTCATGAATCCAAGCCATGGGTCTAGAAAGGCTAAAGGAAAAGGCCAAAACCAAGTATAAATCAAAGGGAGGGTAGCCAGGGGGCAAGCAGGGCCAACAGAGTAGACAAGAAATGGTCTAAAGAGATGCTATATATCACTCAAATGCAGAAAAAGGACCTTTGACAGGGAATGATACTAGTTGCTTATTGCCATGTAATAAGTCACCCCAAATGTTAATGCTTAAAACTACAATGACTTTATTTGCTCATGATTCTGTGCAATAGCCTGTTCTCACCTGGGAAGCTCTTCTATTGGTTTTTCCTGGACCATTGCTGCCTCTGCAGGTATCTGGCAGCCAAATGGTGCTGGGTGGTCTGAGATGGCCTCTCTTACATGTTTGGTGGTTGATGTGGCTAGTGGCCAGTAGATCTGAGTGGATCTGCATCTGCTGTGTCTGGCCTCTAGTGTTCTTGTAGGTGAGGCCACATTTCACCCTATGGCAATTGCAGGAATGCATTCAGAGGGAAGCATCAAGGTCTGTGTTTGGAATTCTCACAGCTACACTTTCACCATTTTCTATTGGTCATACTGCATAAGATAAATACCTTTTAACCTATATATTCTATAAATAGTTACACAAGTTGATCTGACAGGGATAGAGAAAAAGGGAAAAAAGAAATCTCTCTGTTAGATAACCCTAGTTTGAGTACCATTAGAGCCAGAAAGAACTCAGTCTTGTCTTAATGTTAGGCAGGAGCCCAGCCCCTTGCAGCCTCTGGCCAATTGATACCTTACATCCAAAGCTTTTAGAGTAATTCATTTCTAGATACCAATAGTCTGAGCCACCTGGAAACACTCATTATGGAAAAAACATGGAGTAGACCACATTTGTTTACCACCCGCAATCAGAAGGTCTTGTTTCCACTGCTTCCCTTCCTCTCAGCCTTGGGTCTGTGGTGTACCATTTTTGCTTACACTGAGAAAGGACAGGATGTCAGCAGGATGGTTGACAAGAGGGACTGGAGCACTTCCCTCCAAGGTCCCTTAGGACCAAAACAAGAAAAAAACAATAGCTATTTCACTGGATTGTTTGATGCACAGCACCAGAGATCCTGTGGGGAAGTAGCAGAGATTTTGCTCACCACGGAAATGGTGGCCTTATGCAGAGGGGATCTAAGAACAGAGCCTCCACTGCTCTCTCTAAGATCAACCTTGAACCAAGAAGAACTTATCTCAGTAGGAAAGGAATAGGCAGAAAATGTCCAGCAGCTCCACTCAGGCCACAGACCCCTGACACATCTATAGCTGGAGAGCACTGAGGCCCTCACAGGCCCTGAGCCCAGTCAGGGGAGCTCCAGACTACCACATGGCTGCATTGCCCCAGAGAAGGAGCACAAGCTAAATTGTGCCACCCTCCACCCAGGCTCTTGCTGCATGGACCCAACTTGAGATGCCACCCACCCAGGGTCCTGTGAAGCAACCCAGCAGCCACCCAAGGGAGCTCCATTAGTCCAGCCCTGTGAACCAGCCAAAAGGCCCTGCCCTTTCTCCCATGCTCTATAGGAAATATCTAGAAGGCCCATCCTGAATGACTCCAGACACAGAGGTGCCCATAAAACAGGAGGGTAGTCCTGTTCAACTTCCCAGATGCAGCCAGGAAGACCTGAACAAACTCCTACTGTCCCAGAAGCAGCTGGGTGGCCCCAACCACACCTACTCTGCCCCAGGAAGGATCCAGATAACCATCCCAGTGTATGTGGACCAACCATCCCAGTGTGTGTGGCACCCAGGAAGAACCTAGGCAGCCCCACTCACCTGCCATTGGCCCTAGAACATAGTCAGGTAACTTGCCCTGAGCCACTTGGCCCAAAGAAACAGACACGTGACTGCTACCCATCCCTCATGATCCCAGGAAGGAATCAAGTAGCCCTTCCTGAATGACTCATTCCACCAAGTCCCTCAGGAAGTGGCTGAGCAGTCCCACTCATCTTCTTATGGTCAAGAAGCACTTAGCAGCCCTCTCTCAGAAGCTCCACCCACTGAGGCCCTAGAGAAGCAGACAATTGGTCTATTAACCAAGCCTTGGCCCCAGAAAGCAGCTGAACAGATCTTCTTCAGCAGGTCAGTCTTTGGAGGCCACACAATACTTGGACACTGACAGGTGGCCCATCTGGGCACACCAGTACAGCCTAGCACCTGTCCAGCCTTCAGACACTTACAGGAACCCCACTCTACTACCAGGCATGATAGCCACACCCACCTCAGCCTACCCAGTTGACTTCACCTAACACAAATTGCAGAAAATGACAGGTGAGGTTCTTCACATCCACACCTGTGCACATAGTTACCAGAGCTGACAGTGAGCTTGCCCCATCTCATGGAGCTGTATACCAGCAGGAACTTCAATCTCACACCTGAAGATGCAGCATATTCAACCAACACCTTAAGAAATATCACCATCAGGGGGTCTTTTACTATGAAAACCACTCAATAAAATTGGTTCAGGCATCTGACCCACCAGATGCACAAATGCAAATACAGGAACACAAGAAGCATGAAAAATAAATAAATAAATAGGTAACCTGATGCCTCCAAAGAAACATAACACCTCTCTAATAAAGGCCTCAAAGAAAAGGAAATTAATGAATTGCCTGACCAAAAACATAAATCAAAAGAATGATTTTTAAGAAAATTTAATGAGCTACAAATGGAATACACACAGAAATTTCAATTAAAGTGAAAATGCAACTCATGAGAAAAAGAGAAACACAGCAGAGATAGAAATTATAAAAAGTCAAGTGTTTTTTAGCTAAATATTTCAATAAGTAAAATTAAAAATACAAATGAGAACATAAATAGCAGAATTAATCAAGCAAAAGAAAGAATTTGAGCTTGAAGATGAGTCTTTTGAAATTGTCCTTTGTGATAAAAGGACATTTTTTAAGAAGGAAAGAAAAACTGACATTTGGAACATCATTACGCAAACCAATTTCCCCCTTTTGGGTATTGCAGAAGGAGAAAGAAGGGGGAAAGCATAGAAAACCTCCAATGAATAATTCCTGGGCTTTTAAATCTTGGAAAAGATACAGATATCAAATCCAAGAAGATCAAATGGCACCCTAATAGACCTGAATAGAAAAGGTCTTCTCCAAGGCATATTATTCTCAAACTAAAAAATAAAGAATTCTAGAAAACAAGCAAAATTGTTAAGTCACTCATAATTGGATCCCAAATAGACTAACAGCTGACTTCTCAGGAGAAACCTATCAGACCAAGAGAGAATCAGATGGTATATTCAAAGTGCCGAAAGAAAATAAAAATTCCAATCAAGAATGCTGTACCCAAAAAAGCTATCCTTCAAAATGAAGTAGAAAAATACTCTCCAAGACAAGTAAAAACTGAAGGAATTCATCACCAACAGACCAGTCCTACCAGAAATGCTTAAAAAGACCTTACACTAGAGGTGAAAGAATGATAACTGCCAACATGAAAACACAAACAGAACAAAACTCAATAATAGAGCAAAAGAGCTGAGACATAAACCTTACCAACACATAGTCTTTTCAACAAATGGTGCTGTAAATCCATAAAAAAAATAAATAAAATACAAAATACGACTAGGGATGTGGCTCAGTGGTCGAGTGCCCTGAGTTCAATCCCAGGTATACAACCCCCCCCCACCGCCAAAAAAAAAAAAAAAAGAAAATTGAAGTTAGACTATACTATTAACCAGACAATAGGTATATACAAGCATTTTATGCAATAACCACAGAATATATATTCTTCTTATCATCACATGAAACTTAGTCAAGAACATATCATATGTTATACCACAAAACAAGTTTAATGAGTTAAAAAAAATCAGATGTATACTATGCACAGTGGAATAAATCTAGATGTCTATAAGCAAATCCAGAAATTTTAAAAATAGAAATTAAACAGCATTCCCTTGAGTGACCTATGGGTCAATGAAGAAATCAAAATGGAAATTTAAAAATTAACTGAAGCAAACAGAAATTCAAACACAACATTAAAAAAAAACACTATGGATATAGCAAAAGCAGTAGCAACAGGGGAGTTCATAGCTACAAGAACCTACATCCAAATATAAGCATATATGTATTTGACATTAAAAAAAACTAATGATGAAACTCAAAAGAACTAAAAAAAGCAAATAAAAAAAATTAGTCAAAGGAACAAAATAACAGATTAGAGCAGAAACAAGTAAATAGAGACTTTAAAATATACAAAAAGACCAACAAAAGGAATAGTTGGTTTTTAAAAAGATAAACAAAATATATAAATCCTTATGTAGACTAACCAAGAAACAGAGATTAAGACCAAATGAATGCAATGAGAGATGGAAAGGAAAATATAACAACTGACAACATAAAAATAAAAAGGATGATTAGGAACTGTCACAAACAGTTATGCATAACAAACTGAAAAACCTGAAGAAATGGGTAAATTTCTGGAAACATAACCTCCCAAAATTAAACCATGGGGACATAGGAAATCAGAAAAAAAAACATTAATAAAAGAGATTGAATTAGTAATAAAAAATCTCCAAGCAGAGAAAAGTCCATGACTAGATGAAGCCACTTCTAATTCTATCAAATATTTAACAAAGAACAAATATCACTTTTTTTTTTTTTTTTTTTGGTACCAAGGATTGCACTCAGCGGCACTCGACCACCAAGCCACATCCCCATCCCTATTGGATTTTTTTTTTTCTTAATTTAGAGACGGGGTCTCACTGAGTTACTTAGCACCTTGCTTTTGCTAAGGCTGACTTTGACCTCCTGAGACACTGGGATTACAGGTGTGTGCACCTCACAGGACATAAATTATTTTCAAACTATTTCAAAGGGAGAGAACTCTTCCAAACTCATTCTACAAGGCCAATATTTCCCTGATACCAAAACCAGAAAAGGACACAAAAAAGAACTTCAGACCAATATTCCTGATGTACATAGATGCAAAACTTCTCAGAAAAAAAAATGTTTGCAAATCAAATGTAATAGTACATAAAAAGGATTAGACACCATAGTCAAGTGGAATTTATCTCAGCAGTATAAGGATAGTTGAAAATATAGAAATCAATAAACATAATACATCACATCAACAGAACGAAAATAAAAATCATAGGCTCATCTCATTAGATTTATAAAAATTATTTGAAAAAACAATGACATCTTTCATGATAAAAATCTCAAAAATATCAATATATAAGGAATGTACCTCTATAAAATAAGGGCTATACATGACAAAATCACTGCCTACATTATACTGAAAGGAAAAAGCTGAAATCATTTCTTCCAAGATTAGTAACATGATAAAGATGTCCACTTTCACTACACTTATCGACTTATTTCTGGAAGTCAGAGCAATAAGACAAGAGAATCAAATAATGGGCATTCAAATAGGAAAGGATAAGTTTAAAGTATACCTGCTTGCAGATGACATGATTTATATACAGAAAATTCAGAAGATTTTTACCCAAAAGTTGTGAGTACTGATAAATGAACTCAATAAGTTTGCAGGATACAAAACCAACATACAAAAAAAAAATTACCAATAATGCAATTCTTGAGAAACCAAAAGAAAGCAAACCTATTCACAATGCTACAAAAAGTAAGAACAAATGCCTAGAAATAAATTTAACCAATAAAATGAATTGTCTTTACAAATTAAAGAAAGAGAGAAAAATCCAAGAGGACACCAAAATAATGGAGACATCCTATGTTCATGGAATGGAAAAAATAATATTGTTAAAATGTCTGTACTACTCAAAGCAATCTATGGATTCAATTCAATCTGCATCAAAATATCAATGGCATTATTCACAGAAATAGAATAAACATTCCTAAAATTCCATATGGAACCTCAAAAGACCCCAAATAGTCAAAGCAATTGAGAGCAAAAGGAACAACACTGGCATTACAATCCCAGACTTCAAAATGTACTGTGAAATTATTCTAACCGAAACACCATGATACCAGCATTAATACAGACACATAGACCAAAGGACCAGAATAAAGGAAAAAATCCACGAATTCACAGCCAACTGATATTTCACAAAGGCAGCAAGAACATACATCAGAGAAAAGGAAGACTTTTTAATAAGTGATGGTAGGAAAATGAATACCTACATGTAGAAAAAAGAAACTGGATCCCTTATTCTCACCACATACAAAAATAATTAACTCAAAATGAATCAAAGATTTAAATGTAAAACATGAAACTACGAGAAGAAAATACAAGGGAAACACTTCAGGACATTGGTTTGGGCAGAGTTTCTGGATAAAATCCCAAAAGCACAGTCCACAAAAACAAAAACATCCAAAAAAAAAAAAGAAAAGTTCTGTAGAACTAAAGACACAATCAACAATGTAAAGAGACAAGCTACATAATAGGAGAAAACATCCACAAACTATTTATCCAACAAGGGATACATCCTCAGAATATAAAAGGAATTCAAACACGTCCACAAAAAATTTTAAATAATCCATGAAAGAATGGGCAAATGACCTCTTTCATAAAAGAGGATGCACATCTGGAAAACAGGTATAAGAAAAAAATGCCCAACATTGCAGGTCATCAGGAAAACACAAATCAAAACCACAAGAAATACCATCTCACTCTGGCTTTTTGTCCAAAAAGACAAAAATTAACAAGTGCCAATGAGGAAGAAAAACAACAAAAAAGAGAGACTGCCATTCACTATTGTGGGGAATGTCTAGGGAAAACAGTATGAAGTTTCTTCACAAATCTAGAAATATGGGGCTGGGGTGGTAGCTCAGCAGTAGAGCACTTGCCTTGCACATGTGAAGCACGCGGGTTTAATCCTCAGCACCACATAAAAATAAACAAGCAAAACAAAAGTATTTTTTTTAATATACTTTGAAAAAATCTAGAAATAGAACTACTTTGTGATCCAGCAATCCCACTCCTAGGTTCCTATCAAAAAGAATTGAAAACAGCATGCTGAAGAAACACCCCTATTCGAAAGTTTATTGCAACACTCTTATAATAAACAAGACATGGAATCAACCTAAGTGTCCATTGAGAGGTGGATAGATAAAGAAAATGTGGAAGGTAATACATATACATAATGAAATATTTTTCAGCCATAAAAATGAAATTCTGTCATTTGCAGCAGCATAAAAGGAAATGGAGGAAGGACATTATGTTACATAAAATAAGTCAGGCACAGAAGACAAACACCACATATCCTCACTTAAATTTATAAGTTAAAAAGTTGGTCTCAAAGAAAGAGAATTAAATAGTGGTTACCAAAGCCTGGGAATGGTGCAGGGGGAGGGATAGAAAAGAGGATGGTTAATGGGTGTGGGGGTGCAGTTGTGTAGGGAGAATAGCTTCTAATGCGCAGAACAGGAGGATGGCTTTAGTTGGTAATACTTCACTGAGTACTTCTTAAGAACTAATAAGTGGTGCTAGGAAAATGAATACCCACATTAAAATGTGGGAGAATTTAAAATGTTCCCGTACAAAGAAATGACAAGTGTTTGAGGTGGTAGATATGCCAGTTACCTTAATCTGATCATTGCAAATTGTACCTAGGTATTGAAGTGTCACATGAAATCACATAAATATGTACAATGACTGAGTCAATTAAAAGTAATTTTTTTAAAAAAATTGAAGATAAAGAAAATTAATCATAATGAAAAAAAAAAAACCTTAGGAAAAAATATGCAAAGAACTGAGGATAGATAGACAATATATAAAATTCAGAGACAATGAGTTAAAAAGAATTTTTTAAAAATAAAAACTAAAATTGTAGTCAAGTTCCCTCACTTGCTCAAGCTCGTACTATCCACTATGTATGGTTGTCAATCACTTATTCTGCAATGAATGATTATTGCTCAAATGTATTCCAGATAAAGCACTGGGCTGCAGGGATAAATATGAACTTCTCTAACCTCAGAGATTTCACAATCAACACAAAGAGAACTCAGAATCCAGAGTGTGGAAAGAATTCCCAAATAACTGAAAAGTGCCTTCTTTGACTGGTTTTGATCTCCTCCCATGAAAAACTCAAGAATAAAGAGTCAAATAAATTTATAGGCTTCTATCTATATAACCACAAAATGCCTGGCTTTAGCTGATTTTTTAAATGATTAGGTGGAACTAGTTTTATGTCATCATGGCCCTAGTGACCACAAGTCAAGAAGTTCTGTTTTGTGGATCCATTGTTTTCAAATGGATTCAACACCCAGATGAGGAGCCTTTGTTGGGTGCAGGAAAGGAGCTCAGGGAGAGAAAAATATCTCCCAATCCCCAGGGCTTTCAATCTTGGAGCAAGTCAGACTATGTTGAAACTGTGCATGATTTTCACTCGTGTCAAAATCAATGAACCAACAGTCTGTGTTTCTATAAGGGTTATATAATCTGAGTTAAAGAAATGAAAGAAAGTTTTACATAAAGTTAAAGAAAGAAAAATTGACACGGCTTCATCCTCTAGGAAAGAAAATGTTATGAGAATATGACAAATTCAATACCTATAATTGTTTAACGGCACAGAAAAATTTTCTTATCAATGGAAAATAATGAAGACTTTGGGAAATGTGATTTTGAAACAAGATTTTGTAAAGTTTAAGCTAAAATAAATAAAGTCTGAGTTAAATACATCCTAGATAAATTCAGACAGTTCATGCCTTTAGTAAACTGTTTACAATATTATTAAAATAATAAAAACTAGACAAATACCAAAAAGTCTATACAAAATGTCAATTTTTTAAAAAACTGGGGATTAAACCCAGGGATGCTTAATCACTAAGCCACATCCCCAGCCTGTTTTTTGTTTTTTGTTTTTTGGGTTTTTTTAGATAGGTTCTCACTAATTGCATAGGACCTCACTACTAACTTGCTGAGGGCTCTGAACTTGCAAGTCCTCCTGCCTCATCCTCCCGTGCTGCAGTCTGGCTGGGCACAAATCACCAAACCGCCACAAGCAATCGTATGTTCAAACAGGAAGCTTTATTGCCCGAACTCCACCAGCACTCCACGCACACTCCCCGACAACTCTCCCAGCTCTCCACCGGGCTCCGCACCTACTCTCTCGGTCGGGAGAACTCAATGGGAACTCCAAAGTAGCGGATGCCCAAGGCAGCAAGAGCCGCCCTATTGCGGGACAGTAAAGGTCTGTATACAATTGAATACACAGCTTAACATAACCATCAATGGCTTGCTGGCGTTACCTCTCAACCACTCCCTTCTGGCAAAATGCCATGCATCATCCCGACTTGGCTGTGGCCCTCCACACTCCCGAGCTGCAGGGATTTCAGGTGTGCACCACCACGACCAGCTCAAGACATTTTTACAAGCCACAAAACTCTGTAATGTACTCATCTTTGTTTTCTCACTAAAAACTATAAGACAGGGCACGAGAGGAATTAAAGAAATCTCTTTAAAACAGAATAGAATGGCATCGTGAGTAATATGATGCAGGCATTAATGAAGGAAAGAAAATCCTGTTAGACAAACCTAGGAGAGGTTTTTGAGAGAATGCCAGAATGAATGAACGGAACACAGTAGGTGCTGATTTTGTCATTATAAGCTAAGCCTGTTATTTTGCAGTCAAAGAGTGAAAAACAAATAGCAAAGCAGCCTGACCTGCTCTCCTGATTTAATAGCTTCATTTCCAGAAATGCCAGTGGGAAAAAAAAAAAAGCACAAATGTTGGCTTAGGCCCATTCTTCTTTATTATGGTTCATCCATTTTCCCTTTTCCACAAGAACACAGCACCTACCAGAGCTTAATTAAGTTTATATTTTATAGCACGAAACACATTGCCTGAGGAGAGAAAGCTTGTTAAAGGCAAGAGAAACAGAGGTGTCCTAGAACCCAGTCCACAAAGCAGCACCCCAAGTCCATCCCCACAGTGTCCTGTGGACCCTTGTGCCTGGTGGCCAAGGTAACAGCGAGGACTCAACTGTTCACACCTGTGAAGGACGTGTCACCCTGAGCCAGTCTGCACAGGAAATAACCCATGAGCATGTCAAGAATGGAAAACCCTCCCTAGCAGATTCATCTTTAACCCTCATGCTGCTTTTCCTTCATTATATGAGTTTATAGCTTCTTCATTCTTCCTTTTCTTGACACGGAGAAAGGATGTCAGGATTCTTACTGATCCCCCTTGAAGGTGTTGAAGGCACCAGGCCTCATGAAATTCCGTTGGGGAAATAAGGTGCTTAAATGTGTAACAGTTTATCCCAGCAGAGGAACTAATGTGTCAGAGCCTCAGGAATCAAGCGGCTGTAACAACTTGCTTGCTAATGTTTTTTTTTTTTTTTTTTTTTTTTGAGGAGATTGGCTTGACCCCAGCAAAGTGACTAGGGCCCTGTCAGAGCTAAGTGAAATATAAATGTTTAAAAGAGGATCTACATCAGGTATATAATCCAAATGCAAGTAAAAGCAGATGGTATTGTTGTGACTCTTCTGAGAAAGCAAAAATAGAAGTATGAATGTTTCTGTTAGGATAGAGTCAACTGCATACAAAAATAACAGCAAAATGAGAGTTCCTTCAGCAAATTAGAAATTTATGACACTCTCACATAAAGGAAGTCCAGATGGAAATAATACCAGTTCAGTATGGATGCTTCACAGTGACATCAATACTGCAGGCTTATCTCTCTACTCAACCAACTCAGTAAATGGCCTCAATTTTTAAGGTCACCTCATTGTCCAAAAAGGCTGGCAGAGCTCCAGCCATTACAAACACATGCTATACAACAGGAAGAGAAATCAAAGAAGAGGCAAAAAGGCCCTTTCCCCAGCCATGTGGGCCCCTGTAAGCATCTCCCCAGAAGTTTCCTACAACACTCCTCCTTATCTCATGGGCAAGGAACTTGGTCACATGGTAATATTTAGCTGCAAGAAAGACTGGGGGGAAGTCTTTCAGAGTTTCCATTGCCCTCTGGGATATAAATTAGGATTCACTTCAAAGGAGAAGGATGGAATCTGTGCATTTGAACTGCTGTGCCTTAACTGGGGGGCTTATAAACCACAAATCTTTATTTCTCACAGTCTAAAGGCTGGGAAGTCTCAGATCAAGGCACCAACAGAGAAACCGTTTCCTGATTCACAGAGTATTCCTCTGTTGGGTAGGAATTGAGGAACATCAAGATGCCAGAGGCTGGGCTGGGGATATAGCTCAATTGGTAGAGTGCTCACCTTGCATACACAAGGCCCTGGGTTCAATCCCCAGCACCACACACACTCAAAAAAAAAAAAAAAGAAAAAGAACCATAACAATTACCATGACAACTCCTGCTCCCCTGAGGGCTTATTGCCCAGCATGGCTTCCACCCTCAAGAGCTGATCAGGCATGACCACCCCCACCACAGGGTTGGTATCTAATTAGGCGGAATGAAGTAACCAGTGGGGACAAGTGGGGCGACCTATCTATGCTCTGCGTACTTCTGCGCGTCTCGCTCAGTTCTGTGTTGGGGACCCCATGGGTGTCACCTTCTCACCCTGTCCTTACAGGGTGGACAGGTCTCTCTCGGGTCTCTCCTAAAGACCTGATCCCATGCACAAAGGTTCTGTCCTCATCACCTAATCGCCTCCCAGGGGCCCCCTCCACATACCACCCTGTGGGAATTGAAGTGTTGACTTAGGAAGGGTGGGGACATAAATATTCAGACTCGGTAGGTCAGAGTGGGTAACTGTTTCTGAGTCTGGATTTTTTTCCCCCTGTTTATAAATCTTAAAAACAACGTGCAGCTATGTAGTGACAGAAGGCAGATTGGGAGTTGCTCAGGACAGTGGGAACAGGAGCTGGAGGAACAATGTCAAACGGACCCGAGGAACCTTCTAGAAAAGCTGGCTGTATCCACTGTTGATTGTGGTGACGGTTGCACAGTTGTATTCACATGTCAGATTGTGCAGATAAATATGTGCAGTGTGCTTTGTGTCAAGTGTACCTCAAAGCTGTTGGAAATGTAAAGTGAAAAAAAAAAACTGAGACTAACAAACGAGACAACACACACACATTTGTCAGAAAACCTGTCCTACTGCTATTAAAAGAAAGGCTATTCCTTCATCGCTGTGGAATTGCTTTTTAAAATACCTCTCCTGCAAGCTTAAGAGATTCTTCTT
Source organism: Ictidomys tridecemlineatus (assembly GCF_052094955.1). Taxonomy (NCBI): domain Eukaryota; kingdom Metazoa; phylum Chordata; class Mammalia; order Rodentia; family Sciuridae; genus Ictidomys; species Ictidomys tridecemlineatus. The sequence goes on from NC_135479.1 coordinate 121,207,177, forward strand.
GTAAAACCCCCGAGCAGAGGGGAGATAACAAGGGTATCAGATGATCTACCTCAACGTGCTCACAAGTAAAGGCTGCCAAATATGATATCAGGCAGGGGGAACTGAAGGCTCCTTTCACTTACAAATTTTAAAAGAGCCAAACTCCTCACTTGGAATAGAAACTCATTAAATTTATTATCTTTGATTCTCCTTTTTGATAGCTGTGGAGGCAGAGGTAAGAACAATTACTTCTTTTATACAGTAAGTAGCAATGAGGAGACAAAATTCAAAGATTCTGGTATCTCCCATGGAGGAGTCTGGGCAGGGGTATTCCGTTTTTTTCACCTATAATTTCAGTCACAATTATATTATAATTATAATTCCGCCCAACCTTTCACACGCTGCTTGATCAGGTGAGGCTGTGACTCTGAAAACCATGGACTCCTGAGTTCCAGAAACTAGAACAGAATTTCAGATCCTACAGGAGACTCAACAATACCTTCACTTTCCCCTCATGCCTCTCAGTCCTGTACCCTTTTTAATAGGGATTTTTGAAACCAAGAAAGACTTCACCGTTTTTAAAATAGAATGAAAAAATAATAATAAAAAAAAATTAAAATAGCATGTCACAAAATTAACCAAGGGCCATGGTAGAGCCAGGAAGGCAGAAGGTTGGAGAAGAGAATTCTGTCTGGTCCCCTCCGGTCATTTCACAGTCACCCACTTCCTCTCCTGCAACCCATTCTCTGGTTGTCCCTGCTGCAATCCTTCCTGCCCTCATCCACCTGTCATGCTCTTTGTGCCCAGCTAATTCTTACTCATTCTTTGTGGCAGTGGACAAGAATCACCTCCTCTGTGGGGCTGCTCTGATGCTCCAAAAAGAAATTAGCTGACTTCCTCCTTCCTGTTTCCATAGAACACCATATTCACCCTTCCACTCGCCTCCCCCTCATCAGGATCCATTTCTGGGTCCACTACCCTGCAGAGGAAGAGAGCAGAATCTCCCCTATGCATGATGCTGGAGGGATTCTGCTTCCAAAGATGGCCCAGCACTTATCTCCAAAGATACAGGGTAGGAAGAAAAGAGTTATAACTGATGAGCATTTTTAAATGAGAGCATTTCCAATCTGGAAGCCATTAGTTGAGTTTGGAATAATAAAGATACTCTTATTCAATACATTTCAAAGCGTCGAGTTGCAAGTGATATCCTTATCCCTGGATGATGTGGAGGGAATTCCTGGCTCTTCTCTCTGTATTGGAATTTAATTTTCCCCTTAAATAAGTCTCACTCTCAATGGGGGTTTTGACAGCACCTGAGCCATTAATGAGAAAGAAAACCCTGGAAATCTAATTATCAGCTCAAAAGACATCCAGGGACAGCTATGTGAGGGAAGGTGTGAAATCTGACTGCTGGATGGATCATTCTGGGCTTGTGCTGTGTCTAGGTGTTTGTAGCTAATGCAATTATTTTTCTCTAAGAGACATTTCAAAGAATGGCATTTAAAGTGACCATACAGTAGATTAAAGAAAGTGACAAATTTTATACAGACATTATCAAAAAGAGCGCGCGGTGTGCTGACATAGGTGATTGCTCCTTCCAGCGAAGTCGTTGCTGACCTGCAGCCTTGAAATGCGAAGGTACAGATGACCTACCTTTGGAGGAGAGGACAGCAGAGCACTGTGACGGGACGGCTCAGAGATTGCATTACATTTTATTTGTCACTCAAAACAAAGGTTTGGACTGGCAAAAGCAAGCTTTTCACCAGACAATGGTGGCTCTGCTGGGTATGTGCCAGATGCTATGCTAAGTTTTTATTTCATTCTGTCCTTCAAGGGGCCTAAATTCAGCATCCCTCAAGGTGCATATAATCTTTGTCAGTCTACACCATCATCTGCTGATCCCATTGCCTCAGAAATATTCAGAGAATTTCAGAAACAGTCACCCACATAAATAGACTTGATAGTCCATCTTAATTGATAATTTGGTCATACAAAAAAAAAGGCCTTGAAAACATACCAGCTTTCTCTCTCAGTATTATCTTGAAGAATGAAAGTCATCATAATGCAGTGATAAAGACACACCCCTGTTTATAGTAGCACAATTCACAATACTCAAAATAAGGAACCAGCCTAGGTGTCCATCAATGGGTAAATAGATAAAGAAATGTGGCCTATACACATGTTTTTATTCAACCAAAATAAAATGTCATTTGCAGGAAAATGGATGGAACTAGAGACCAGTATGTTAAGCAAAATAAGTCAAATTCAGAAGGTATAGAGCCATATATTTTTCTCTCAATGCAGAAGCTATAGAGGAAAAGGAAAAGAAAGAGAGGGGAAGGTTTCATAAAAATCAAAAGGGGATCAGTAGAGGAAAGAGTCCAAGGGGTGAGAGATTGGGAGGGAGGAAGTAAGTGCTAGGGAATGAAATGGGCCAAATTATGTTGTTACATTGTGTGTTATGTGCATGTACAAATATGTAACAAATCATGCCAGATGGTAAAACTATAATGCACTACTAAAAAAAATGTGGGGGAGAAATACCTGACTTTGACTTCCTAGGAAATTTTCCTCCTAAGAGTTTGCCCTAAGAAAGTTATTAAAGATATCTGCAAGAGATTTCAAGATGGCAGAATAGAGGAGGTAGCTTTCCTGGCTGCCCCATGGCTTGAAACTAAGAAAGAAGACAGGCAGCTTCTCAGCAAGGGGGGGTGAATTTAAAAAAAAAAAAAAAGAGGAGGGGGACTTTATTGGTTTTTAAATCTGGACATTCAAAGCAGACTGGGAACTCAAGAGGTTGGATATAATAAAATAAGAAATCCCCAGCAACATAGCTGGAAGCACCAGGCAGAGTGGTCTCTCCATAAGCAAAGTGGAGGGATAGGGAATTAAAAGAGATAGCATTTGGGGAGCCCAGAGACATGTGGGGGTATGGAGCATTTAGAGTTCAAGGACTTTCCCCGACAAACCTGAAAGTTGTGCTGCACAATAAATATCCTCCTGTGGGAAAGAAGCTGCCAACTCTCCAGGTGGCATGCAGATGAAAAAGGAAGGAACCATTTGGCAATGGTGGCAGGGGGGCCAGCAGCCGAGCTGATTCCTGGCAAACCTGAGAGTGGCCCAAAATACAGGCCCAGTAAATACACACTGCACAACAGAGTGTGCTTAAGTGACCAGGAGAAAAGCAAACATGGGAAGAGTTTTATATGGGGGACAACTGGTCACGGAAATCCACCCAGCTCTACACCTTCCAGTCCAATCCGACTGCTTACAGGACCTGCTAGGAGAGACACATCTGACCAAGACTTGGAAGGGCAGGGCCTGGAGAGATTGAGTTTGGAGACTCAGGGCTCGTGGTTGGAGAAAATGCCCGTTTATTGAGGATCAGCTCTGCATATTTACAGAGCAAGGGGTGGTTTGACAGTTATGACAGTTTAACCATTTAACGGTTTGACAGTTAGCATGGGGTGCTTTCTGATTGGTGGGTAAGGATCATGTGAGCCATCAGGGCTAGTCTAATTGGTGGGTAAGGATCATGTGAGCCAGCCAGGCTCACCATTGGTCGGCTCTTCTCAGGAGATAGGGAAGTTAGTCTTTGGAGCCTGGTGGACTCTCAACAAGTACAACACAGGGGAGATCACTGGAGTACAGACTCCCAGCACAGACCAGCAGTTGCTGGGCCCTGGAAGTACACTGATTTGAAATCCCCAGGCCAATTGGCATTCATTGAAGAGCCTGGAGCCCAACTAAGCCTAAACCTGCCTCCATCTACAGTATTACCTCTCACACTTCTGCAGTCCAGAGGGTGGAGCATCGTGCTCTACAGGACCTCATCTAAAACTGTTGGGAAGAGAAGCTGAGAATCCTTTGAACTCCAAATTCTTGGGCTTTTCATTAAGATTTTTATTCTCTTCTATTTTTTTTCTTGGTTTTTTGTTTGTTTGTTTTTGTTGTTGTTGTTGTTGTTGTTGTTTTTCCCCCTTATCTCTGTTTAATTGTGACCTTAATGGTTCAGGGACATTTTTATATTCTCATATATTTTTTCTCATTCCTAGTATTTTTGAAGCCAGTTATTTTTTGTGGATTTTTTTTTTGGAAGATTTGGATGTATAATTAGAATATTTTAGTTTTGTTTTATATTCTTTTATTTTTATTTTTACTTTATATACATTTTTCTCTCACCTATTTTATTTGTTTCTCTTCCTTTTCTTTCACTAACAGCCAACCTCTATTATTCTTTCACTCTTCCTTTATTTTTTTACTCTATGTTCTCTCCTCCTTCCTCATCATCACATCATCATCACATCATATATCATTTCTGTTCTCTCCCTGACCACCATTTAAAATTGTAAACTCCTTTGCAAACTTTAAACTTTTTCCTATAATAAAAACTTTCTATTTTTATTATAGGCAATAACAGATCATATCATTTCTGCTTATTGTAATAAATAACATTGTAAAAGTCATAGTAATAACTATTTGATCTAATGGTGCATATTGTTTGCATTGGATTTTTCTTATTTTATTTGTGTTCCCCTAAAATGTAATGTACTGGAAACCTTCAGGAACACTATAACTCTACAGAGTAGAAAATCTACTACCTCAAATCCATACTGTTAGATGGTAGATACACAAATAAGATGGAAAATTTGCCCGAAACAAACCAAGATACTTCAATAACAGGATCTATTGACACCACAGTGGAAGAAATGTCAGAGAAAGAGTTTAGAATGTACATAGATAAACTGATTTGAGAAGTAAAGGATGGTACAAGGAATGAATTAGAAAATATAGGAAGTAAAAGATCACTTCAATAAATAAAGATTCTGAAAATGAAACAAGCAGAAATCCTCAAAATGAAGGAAGCAATAAACCAATTAAAAATTCAATTGAAAGCATCACCAACAGACTAGAACACTGGGAAGACAGAGTTTCAGGCAATGAAGACAAAAATATATAATCTTGAAAACAAAGTTGAAAAAAACAAAGTTGAGAAAAGATGTTAAGAGACCATGAATTGAACTTCCAAGAAATATGGAATAACCTGAAAAGACCAAATGTAAGATTTATTGGGATAGATGAAGGCTCAGAAATATAAACAAAATGAATACACAATCTTTTCAATGAAATAATATCACAAAATTTCCCAAACCTAAAGAATGAAATGAAAAATCAAATATAGGAGCCAAATATACAAAATTTCAACATACCCACATGAAGGTACATTATTATGAAAATGCCTAAACTACAGAACAAGAAGAGAATTTTAGAGCCTGTCAGAGAAAAAAATGTCAGGTAATATTTAGAAGAAAACCATTCCTTAAGTGTCAGCTGATCACTCAATAAAGATCATCAAAGCTTGAAATAATATATACTAACCTTTGAAAAAATGGATGCCAACCAAGAATACTATACCAGCAAAATTAACCTTCAGAATTGATGATAAAATAAAAACTTTTCATGATATACAAAAGTTAAAATAATTCATGCCTAGAAATCCTACACTACAAAAAAAAATACTCAATAAGATATTTCATGATGAAGAAATAAAAGTGAAAATCAGCAAAGGAAGGACCTACTCTAAAAGAACATTGAATCGATGGAGAAACTAATTCAAATTAAAAATCAGAAATAAATTAAAAAGACAGAGAATAAAAATTGTATCTTAATAAGAACAATGAATATAAATGATCTAAACTCATCAATCAAAAGACTCATTATTGGCAGGTTTGATTGAAAAAACAAGACCCCTTGCACATGTGAGGCACTAGGTTTGAGCCTCAGCACCACATAAAAATAAATAAATAAAATTTAAAAAAAAAACAAGACCCAACAATATGCTGTGTCCAAGAGATTCACCTTATATGCAAAGAAATTCACAGACTAAAGGGAAAATGATGGGAAAAAACATTATTCAGATGGATTTTGTAAACAAGCAGGGGTTTCTATTTTCAGATGAAGTGGACTTTAAATCAAAGTTAATCAAGAGAAGCAAAGATATTTTATACTGCTTAAGGGAATTATACATCAACAAGACATAACAGTTGTAAATATTTATGCTCCCCAAAACAGAGCATCTATGTACATCAAAGAAACTCTTCTAAATTTCAAGCAAATAGACCACAACACAATAATACTGGATGACTTTAACATACCTCTCTCACCACTGGATATATCCACCAAACAAAAACTAAATAAAGAAGCTATGAAACTAAAAAATATAATTAATAATTTAGATTTAACAGACATATATAGACTATTTCATCCATCAAGAACTGAATACACTTTCTTATTTTTAATTTTTTTTCATTATAGAGGGACACATATCGTTATTTTGTTTATTTATTTTTATGTGGTGCTGATGATCAAACCTAGTACCTCACATGTGCAAGGCAAGTCCTCCACCACTGAACTACAACCCAACTCTGAATACTCTTTCTTATCAGCAGCACATGGACCCTTCTCTAAAATAGACCATATCTTAGGCCACAAAGCAAGTCTTCACAAATATAACAAAATAGAGATAATATTTGAATCCTATCAGATTATAAAAGAATGAAATTAGAAAACAATGATAAAATAAACAATAGAAGTTTCTGTAACACTTGGAGACTAAACAGTATGCTACTGAATGACAAATAGACAGCAGAAGAAATCAGGGATAAAATTTTAGAAATACTTAGAGGTAAATGAGAATAGCAGTAAAGCATATCAAAATCTCTGGGACACTATGAAGGCAATGCTAAGAGGAAAATTCACCACATTGAGCTATTTGCTTAAAAGAACAGAAAGTCAACAAATAAATAACCTAACATTACATCTCAAAGCCTTAGAAAAAGAAAAACAAATCAACACCAAAAGCAGTAGGAGACAGGAAATAACTAGAATCAGAACTGAAATCAATGAAATTGAAACAAAATAAACAATCAAAAAAATTGACAAAACAAAAAGTTGCTCCTTTGAAAAAATAAATAAATAAAATTGATAAACCCTTAGCCAAGCTGAGAAAGAGACAGAAAACTCAAATTACTTAAATTGGCAATGGAAAAGGAAATATTACAATGGACACTACTGAAATACAGACAATAATCAGACAATAAACTATTTTGAAAATTCATACTCTAATAAAAAATCTTGACAAATTTCTAGAGACATATGACCTACCCAAACTGAATCTGGAGGACATACACCATTTAAACAGATCAATTTCAAGCAATGAAATTGAAGACACGATCAAAAGCCTACCAACTAAGAAAAGGCCAAGACTAGATGGATTATCAGCTGAGTTTTACCAGACCATCAAAGAAGAACTAACATCAATCCTTCTAAAATTATTTCATGAAATAAAGGAACTCTTCCAAACTCATTCTATGAGACTAGTATTGCCCTGATACCAAAACCAGACAAAGACACATCAAGGAAAGAAAACTTCAGACCAATATCTGTGATGAACACTGATGCAAAAGTTCTTATACTGGTAAGTCACATACAAAAACATATTAAAAAGATAGTGCACCATAAACACGTGGGGTTCATCCCAGGGATGCAAGGTTCAACATACAGAAATCAATAAACGTACTTCATCACATCAATAGACTTAAAGACAAGAATCACATGGTCATCTCAATCAATGAAGAAAAAGCATTTGACAAAATAGAACATCCATTCATGTTCAAAATACTAGAAAACTAGGAATATTAGAAACATACCTCAACATTGTAAAAGCTAAATATGCTAAACCCAAGGCCAACATCATTTTAAATGGAGAAAAACTGAAAACATTCCCTCTGAAAACTGAAACAAAACAGTAATTTCCTCTTTTACCACTTGTATTCAATATAGTTCTGGAAGCTCAAGCCATAGCAATTAGACAGAAGAAAGAAATTAAAGGGATACAAATAGGAAAAAAAGAACCCAAACTATCCTTATTTGCTGATGACATAATTCTATATTTAGAAGACCCAAAGAACTCCACCAGAAAACTTGTAGAACTCATAAGTGAATTCAGCAAAGTAGCAGGATATAAAATTAACACACATAAATCAATTGCATTCCTAGACATCAGTAAGGAATCAACTGAAAAAGAAATTTTTAAGATTATCCTGTACACAATAGCCTAAAATAATAAAATAAAATACTTAGGCTTCACTCTAATAAAAGAGGTGAAAGACCTCTACAAGGAAAACTATAGAACACTAAAGAAAGAAATTAAAGAAGACCTGCAAAATGGAAAGATCTCCCATGTTCTTGGATAGGTGGAAATAATATTGTGAAAATGGACATACTACCAATAGCGCAAAACAGATTTGATGCAATTCCTATTAAGGTTCCAATGACATTCTTCACCAAAATAGAAAAAGTAGTCATGAAATTCATTTGGAAAAATAGGAGGCCCAGATGGCCAAAGCAACCCTCAGCAAGAAAAGTAAAGCAGAAGGCATCATAATACCAGACCTTAAATTATACTACAAAATATAGTAACAAAAACAGCATGGTATTTGCACCAAAATAGACATGAAGACCAATGATACAGAATAGAAGTCACAGAGACAAACCCACATAAATACAGTTATCTCATACTAGACAAAGGTGTCATAAACATACATTGGGAAAAAAGATAGCCTCTTTAACAAACGTTGCTAGGAAAACTGGAAACCCATATCTAGCAAAATGAAATTAAATGCTTATCTCTCATGCTGCACAAAACTCAACTCAAAGTGGATCAAGGACCTAGGTATTAAACCAGAGATCCTGCACATACTAAAAAAAAAAAAAAAAAAAAAAAAAAAAAAAAAAAAAAGTAGGCCTAAATCTCCATTATGTCAACTTAGGAACTGATATCCTCAACAAGATTCCTAAAGCACAAGAAGAAAAATAAAGAATCTATAAATGGGATTGAAAGAAACTTAAAAGCAGAGGAAACAATCAAGAATGTGAAGACAATCTGCAGTATGGGAGAAAATCTTGGCCATCTGCCCTCAGATCAAGCATTAGTCTCAAGGATATATAAAGAACTCAAAGAACTTAATACACACAAAAAAATAACAATAATCCAATCAATAAATGGGCAAAGGAACTGAACATACAAAGAAATGTGAATGGTCAATAAATATATGAAAAAATATTCAACATCACTAGAAATTAGAAAAATGCAAATTAAAACTATACTGAGATATACCTAGAATGGCAATTATCAAGAATACAAGTAACATAAATGTTGGTGAGGATGTAGGGGAAAAGGCACACTCATACATTGCTGGTGGGACTGCAAATTGGAGCAGCCACTCTGGAAAGCAGTATGAAATCCTTCAAAAACTTGGTATGGAACCACATTTGATCCACTTATCCCACTCCTTGGCATCCACCCAAAGGACTTAAAATCAGCATACTATAGTGACGCAGGACATCAATGCTCATAGTAGTTCAATTCACAATATCTAAGCTTTGGAACAAATCCAAGTACCCTTCAACAGATGAATAGATAATGAAAATGTGGTACATATACACAATGGAATATTACTTACCCATACAGAAGAATGAAATTATGGCATTTGCCATTAAATGCATAGAACTTGAGACAATCTTGCTAAGTGAAATAAGTCAATTCCAAAAAAACAAAGGACGAATTTTCTCCCTGATATGTGGATGCTAACTCACAATAGGCAGGGGCTAGGGAGGAGTAGAATCATGTTAGACAGGGAAGAGTCGGGGAAGAGAGGGGAAATAGGAATTGGAAGAACACTAGAATGAGTTGGACATAACTTTCCCATGTTCATATATGAATACAGGACCAGTGTAACTCAACATCATGTACAACCACAAGAATGGGAAGCTATGTTCCATGTATATATGACATATCAAAATACCTTCTACTGTCTTGGTTAACTAAAAAGAATTTTTAAAATTAAAAAAAATGATGTGTGCAATTGTGTGTTTATGAGGAAAATCATTGTAAAGACAGGTACAAACCTCATAAACATCTATGATATATAGATTTTTAAAAATTATGGTCCAGTCACATAATGAAATATTATAGCATCTATAACTGTAATATAGAAATATATTTACTGGCACAGAGATGTTTTCATAGTAAAATAGGAAGACTCTTTGTAAAAACAATGAAAATACAATCTTATTTTTATGAGAAAAATAATGCAGAAATCTTCTTTATTTGACCTAATTGAGTCAGAGGGTTGGTTAGTTAAAGAAAAATGTGACACTGGTAAAACATAAAATGTATACATCAATATATTCAAACATTTTCTTATAGCCTAAAATATGAGTCTACTGATCATTTATAAGGGCAAGGCTAATTTGTGGGAGGCCCCCCTTTTTTAGATAGTTCTGCATCATCTGTCTTTATGTGTTGCCCTGTCAAATATTCCAGTTTAAATCTTTAATTGATGAGAAAACAAAGACACTGTGAAGCAATCTATGTTCAAAATCCTTCCACTTAATAATATTTAGCAAGTTGCTTTTCAAAAACTTTTTTCCATAGCATTGAAGTTAATTTTCATAGAACGGATCTCTTTTGCAAAATCATGTTTCCTTAGTTTGCATAATTGATATAACACAACTAGTTATCAGCAGATTTGGGATGAAACTATTGATGCTGAATCACTAGATTAAACTATTAGGAAGGTAGATGTAGACTTGCGACTAGCCTACAAACCACCTCAGATGAAATGTTTTACTGAGCAAATAGGAAGCTTCCTTAGGCTGAGTAGAGATCAGAGAGGTGGGAGGACTCTTCTCTCGGTTCTCTGTAGAACTGTCAGCCAGCAACCATCTGGCCTCAACCATGTCACTTCTCCAGGAAGCCTTCCAAGACTCTTATCCTTCAGCACATCATTCCATTTTTTCTTAAATATCACCATTTTTTGTTCTTCTCTTTTATATCTTTTGATTGCTTGTCTATTGTCTGTATCCACCACTAAAATTTAAATGTGTCCATCTGACTGTCCACTGTCACTTAGCACAATGCTTAATGTAGTTGTCATTAGATATTTACCAGCATTTGTGTATTTGTCTGAGTGGCTCTATTTTAAGTGACCTAGTGTTTGGGGCAGGAAAAAAAAAAAAAAACATCTCTTTTGTCTCACCAGAGGAATACCTCTATCACCCACAATATTTCAATGACACTGTATGTCTATGTTTAGGATGCAGCATTGATTTGTTCTTTTTTTTTTTAGCCAAAATGTTTGTATTCACTTATTTGTTAATATCCATCCTCATAAATAAATGTCAAATAGCAAAGTGAATATCATTCATCACTGAGTAACTCACGTGGTTGTAACCTCCAGTAAGGTGAAGTGGGGTCTGAGAAATAGTCCCTGAATGTTGTTCCTATAAAACCAGCTGAACCATCCGTTGAGAGGTGTCTCCCACACGACCCGCATGAGCAAGAGAAAGGGTTCCCCCTCTGGAGAGATGGGCTGGCTGAGAAATAAAAGCTAAGAAAATAGTACTAATAATCACAGGACACAGAAATATAGTTTTAGAGGTGTGGCAGCAATGAGCCAAGCTGACCAGACAGGTGCAGCTACTCACAAAAAGGGAGCCCATGCTTGCTTTATTTATAGCCTACAGATCCAAGCAGATTGGTAGATTTCAGTATGGGAGGAGTCTGGCCTCCGTGCTTACGTCTTCAGTGGAGGCAGGCTGTTTGGCTCTTAACAGGTTACACCCATCTCTGTGTTTGGCGGAAGCTTTTGGCAGAGCTGGGTGGGAGTGTACGTGTATTGGGCCATCTCACCAGCAAGAGTGTCGCTGTGATTTCCCAGGGACCAGATCTTCTCACTCTATGGCTTCAGTGCCCATCTGGTCCATGCACATTTTTTTTTAATGGCCCAAACAGCAGCTTGTCCAAGGGGAGACCTAGCCTATCCATGGTCTGCTGAGTGCCCAGTTCTTCAAGGCTCATATCAAGTAATCAGGGTCAACTCCCAGACTTCTTCAGATCACAGGAGAAAGGGAGAGCTGCAAATGACATTTCCCAGTGGGGACCTGGGAAGGAGCACCTCAGAGATGCTGACTCAGACAGGATGAAGAAAAACCAGAAAAATTAGTTTGCAAAATTATGATCATCTCTTGTAGGGAAATGGAAAGATTGAAAGCTCAGTAAAGATTGATAATTTGGGGTGGTAATAGGATCAAGTTCAATTTATTGGTCAGTACCTAAACAGGATTTTCAAGGGAATTGGAGGTGGGGACTCAGTTAAGCCTTTACCATACAAGGCCAAGTCTGCATATCCATCAGCTACCCACATTTACAAAGCAATATAAGATAGCTCAAAGATGAGGAAAATATCTAGAATTTGGTAAATTATAAGGTTATGCTATGAACAATACAACTTTCCATGGAAACAAGATTTCTCTCCAGGGTCATTCTCTTTGGTCAAAAATAACCTGAAAGAAAGATTACTCATCAGTTTGGGCTTGGTTGTTTAGATAGGTGCAGCAAGAAGGATAATTGACCACATCCGCCTTTTTAAGTTTGCAGAAAGTTTACCTAAGGAATCTCAGATTATACATTTAAAATCCCCTGAGTTAGGAAGCCAAGCCAAGAACTCACCATCAGAGTTCACCTTTAATACATATAAGAGTGGTTTAATTTGTTCATTTCCAATGGCCTCAAAATATACCACATTTTTGAGTCCTGCCAGGAAGTGACCTTCCCTGCTCAGTTAGAAGGCGGGCCACCCTGCTGCCCAGCTATCAGGCCAGTCTTCCCAAGAGGGCTCTGTAAGCCTTGACTCCAGAAAATCACCCTTAATTCCTTAAAAATGTCTGACCATATCTGACCAAATGAGTGTTGTTCTTAAATTTGACATCCCACAGAATGGCATCATTGTAAAAGCAACATTTCTGGTTATGCTCTGTTAATGAGAAGGAAAAAGTCTTATTGGATCTGTGCCAATGACTATATTACTATGAAAATAAGTATATTCAATATGTGTTTCCAAATTCTGCTGGGGTCAAGCGGGGAGAATAAGCTATCGTTTTCAATGTTTCATTTCTGCTTATGAAAGCACAGTCTATTAAAATTGTTAAGAGTTACAGAGAGCTTAAGAGGAAAGAAATGAGTATTCTTCATAGACCCCCAAATATGGAATATTGAAATATCAACGGTAGGCAAACAAAACCCACAGCCATACCTTGTGACATCATTGAGGCCTATGTAAGAAATTCTCGTTCCACTGGACTTGGGTTGAGTCTCATAAGCCTACCTGCTTCTCATCTCGAGCACTGGCATACCTGATTCAATCCACTGGAGCAGTCTCGTGTTTATTTAAATAATATCAGAAGACTACACAAAAGTACCTGGCAGAGGGCTGGGTTGCAGCTCAGTGGTAGAGATAGGTCCTAAACACCTGTATTATGAAAACACTATGAGGCAACCCTCAGCACCTCATAAAAACAGCTAAATAACAAAGGTGTCATATTTATTTACAACTAAAAAAAAAAAAAAAAAGTACCTGGCAGAGGGTTTTCCCATGGGCTTTCTTTATCAAAGATGAAGCCCACTGCCTATAGCTGATAGCATGTGCTTTCGGGGAAGCAGCAGAGCAAAATCAAAACCATCCATCAGAGGCAAAAGCCTTGACATGGCTGTGGCTAACATATTACTGATAGTGTTTAAAAGTGTAAGGTCTGATGAGAGTTATTTACAGAATAATGCACCCAGCAAAGAAATTTGGTAACATGCAAAAATGATAATAAAGTCAGCCCAAAGACAAAATCATCTATTATCCAATTTTCAAAAAAGAGTGGATATTATATCTAATTTATAAAAATAGATGAACACATCTTGGTAGATAAAAACAGATACATAATACTTCTGAGATGTGATGCACCATGAACATAATCATAAAGTGAGACTACGCTAAGGATATATTAAGAATATAAAGTAGAAGTGATCTAGCAAGATTTGAGTAGGTCCTAAATACCTGTATTATGAAAACTGCACAGGTAAATGATGTGAATTCCAAATTGCAACCCACTGGCCTAGAAAATACTAGATTTTCATTAAAGAGGCAAAGTTGCAACCAAGTTGACATTTTAAAAATAACTAAAATTATGATTGATAACCCTATACTGTTGTCTATTATCAAACAAAGGAGCACCAGGACTCTGTAAATAGAAATATCATGGACAAAAAGAACACTAAAAAATTCTCAAGGAACTTCTCTAATAGCATATGATTTCTGAAATATTTGTGTTAATTCAATTTTAACCCACAAAAATTTAACCTAGAGAAAGCCAAGCGTCTCTTCCGATTTGGCAACTCTTTCCAAGGGCTCACCAATAGCAACATATCTAATACACCTAATGACTTCTAACACCTCTCCTTTTACAAGGTGAAAGAATAAATTGTGGTTTTTCAAGAGCCCTCTGGAAATCTCAAAGACTGTTTTCATGTCAAAGAGCCTTTATGATGCAATTTGGGGAAGGCAGAATCTCACTCACCAGTGAGTCTTCCAATCCCCAGCCAAAAATGGAATACAGAAGGATCTAGGGACCTCATTGCCTATGAAAAGAGGGTTTCAAAACTGAGGGAGGCCCAGTACCAAAATGGTCAAACACAAATGGCACCAGCAATGAAGGAGATGAGTTTGAAAATGAAAGGAGCCTGGAGCTCTCAGAGGTAGACAAACAAGATCATTGTCTGCCTATCACAGAAGTCATTAACTCAAAGATGGAATCCTTCTTTATAGTGATGAGGACTCTTGCTACTCGACTAAACTTCAGTCAGGATCCTCTGAACCCTCTTCTCAACTAGGCCTCATGCTCAGCCTGTTAAGCTCAGTTCAGCAAATATTCTGCCAAACCAGTTCAGCAAGAATTCCCCCACCCTGAAAAAAGTACCCTCATCCATTGCTGGTCAGACTGCAAATCAGTGCCACTACTCTAGAAAGCAGTATGGAGATTCCCTAAAAAACTTGGAAGAACACCACTATTTGACCCAGATATCCCACTCCTCAATATATACCCAAAGCACTTAAAATCAGCATACTATAGCGACACAGCCACATGAATGTTTATAGCAGTTTAATTCACAATAACTAAGCTATGGAACCAACCTAGATACCCTTCCACAGATAAATAGATACAGAAAATGTGAGATTATATATATATATATATATATATATATAGAGAGAGAGAGAGAGAGAGAGATATCACATATATATATGGAGAGAGAGAGAGAGAGTGAGAGAGAGAGAATGTAATATTAATCAGATATAAAGAAGAATGAGATTGTCATTTGCCGGTAAATGCATGGAACTGGAGACTGTCATGCTAAGTGAAATAAGCCAATCCCCCCAAAAAATCAAAGGTCAAATGTTCTCTCTGATATTCAGATGCTGACTCACAATAAGGGAGGTGGAGGGAATAGATGTTTGTTGAAACAGACAAAAGGTGGTGAAGGGAAGGGAAGGGTGGGGGGATGGGAATAGGAAAGACACTAGAATGTATCGGACATAACTTTCCTATGTTCATATATGAATACACATCATGTACAACCACAAGAATGGGATCCTAATTAGAATAAGTTACACTCCATGTATGTATAATATGTCAAAATATACTCTACTGTCATATATATATATATATATATATATATATAGAGAGAGAGAGAGAGAGAGAGAGAGAGAGAGAGAGAAGAGAGAGAGAGAGAGAGAGAGAGAGAGAGAGAGAGAGAACAAATGAAAAAAAAAGACTTCCCCATCCTGCTACCAACCAAACTTCTCTTAGTAATTTTCCACCCATGGCTTTCTCACCCTGCCTATAGACTAGAAATTCCCAGCTTCCCCTGTTATGTTCAGAATTAAGTTCCCTGCCTCTCCTCTATTGCAACTGTCTTTAACCTAATATTGCTTACATAAAGTCTTCCTCACCTGTTTAACTCTACCCAGTGTGATTTTTCTTCAACAATCGTTTGTTTCTTCTAGGACACAAACATGTGGTGGGATTACTTAAATGTCAATACTTTCTGGAAGCACAAGGCTCAGATGAAGTTCAGCATTGTCAGAGGATACAAAAAAAAAAATTCATCTCCCACAGCAGCTTGCAAACAATAATTAAGTGCTTTCAAAATTTAAAATCTCACTTCTTTTTGTCTATGAGAGAAACATTATTTGCTGAAATGTGTTGAGTATCTATTCCAGGCAAGACGACATGACAGAGAGCACCAGGATTCTTAAGGTGGGATCTGAGAGGAAATCAGCCCCTCCACCATCTGGAGGATTCTTTGCCTTGCTCAAAGGGCCCACTCACCAAAAATATCTTTGAGATTGTACTCCCTTATACAATCTTGACCCCTTTATAGAATTTCAATATCATAATCTTTGTTCTCCAGAACACTGTGCCTCCCTTTTTTTTTTCAAAAGTATATTTGACCTCTTTTCAAGTGTATATTTGATATCCTTTTCAAATGTATATTATCACTAGCCTTTTAATTATATACCTCTCTCAAATAGACTTTTGGAAGTCTGACATCTTATAAGTTCACCTTCCATCCCCTGTTAAATGTCCCCTCATCCCCTTTTTCTGACTTGAGTGTTAGCAGCCCCTTCTCCCCAGCTGACCACAAGGCAGAGTTTGAAGGGCAGACTGAGTATAAAAGAAAGCCTGTCATTTTGATGTGTTACAAACTGGGAGGAGACAGTTCCCAGTCTCTGGCTAGCACACCCCTTCCTTCCTTTCTGCAGTGTTCTTATTATAAGCAGCAACATCTTGCTTTAGAATTCTGAGTCTGTGGTCTTTACCTTTCCCCTCT
This sequence comes from Ictidomys tridecemlineatus, assembly GCF_052094955.1. Classification (NCBI taxonomy): domain Eukaryota; kingdom Metazoa; phylum Chordata; class Mammalia; order Rodentia; family Sciuridae; genus Ictidomys; species Ictidomys tridecemlineatus. Next base: position 121,223,936 of record NC_135479.1, read on the forward strand.
CTCTCTCCTCCAGCAGATCCCTGTATTGTAAATTTGGCCAAGGTGCATTTTCTAGAATATGGTAACATCAAAATCAGAGTTGATAGCAAATCCACATCCAAAGAGCAGTTTAGGAATCCTATAGGTTAAGCTTCTTCTGAGACTCCAACCTGACAAGATATGAAGAAGTCACTTTGCTTTTTATATGAAAGTTTTTTATAAACACCAGTTGAAACAAATCTCAACCTAACTCCATCCATCTCTCTCCCTATATCATTATCAACATCATCATCATCATCATCATCATCATTATCATCCTAAATCTTCCAATACATTACACATCAAATTGATCCATCCCGACTGCTATGCAAAAATTTCCCTCTTCTCCCAAAAGGCTGCAGGGAATGTCTCTTTGCGGGAGAAAATGTAGAGACCAGTGAACCTTGGAGAGTTCATTTCAAATGAAAGTTTCAATTCTCCTCCTGCTTTTTCTTTCTGACATATCTTCCTTGAACTTTTGCTCACTCATAAGATACCCAGAAAACTGCAAGCCAGCACTCTCCCTCACCAGGCTCTGTGCAGGGAGTCAGTCCTGTAGGTGGCAAGGAAACATCTTTCACTTGAGGAAACTTTCCCTTTTAAGCACATGATAACAGCACCACCTATTAAATAACACTCCCTTTCTGCAACTTTTATTCTGCCTATAGATCATATTTTTGGATGAAAGTTTTGCTATTGAAGTAGCTGCCAGGATATTATGGGCCAGAGTGATTGTAATTTACAGTATTTCATAAATCATGGCAAGATTGAAAATGCTTGTGACAGATGAGGCTTTAAATTGACATCCTGTCTTTTTATGGGCATTAAAAAGGTTGATCTCATGAGGTACTCCACAGATGCAGGGGTTTTTTTTTTTTGCTCAGCCAGAAACCCCCTACCTAGCACAGTACTGGGTGGGGTAGAGAGAGATCATGGGTAGCAAACTACAGCTCTCCTCTGTGTGCATTGTAAGAGGAAAAATTCCAAACAGCAGGAGTGTGACGCTCAGCATTTATAAATGTTTAAGACAAGATACTAATCCATCTCTTGCTGACAACACAGTCTTTGAATTCCTTAGCCCCAATGAATCCCCAAACACCAGGAAATGTAAAGGAAGAGAAAGATTAGATCAATTTTCCTTGGAAGAACCAAGAAATTGCAATTTCCTTAATGGAAATCAACAAGGTCCAACAACAACTTCATTGGGATCTTCATGAGAAAATAATTTCCCATCTCCCTGGGCCAGAGTTTCTCAATTGTGGTCACATATTAAAATCTTCTGAGATGCTGTTAAGACTACTCTACTTCAAATCCATAAATAATATTTTTTTTCTTTATGAGAAGATAGCATCTGTGGACTACATTTGGGTGGTGGGAATTAGCTGAAGGCTGTTCTCTGGGAGTGCATCTGGGACCTAAAATTTCTTTAGATGGTTGTGATTTGCAGCCATTTTGAGATCCGTTGGTCCAAAAACACAAAGGTAAACAATGGAAATGAACAAAGAAGGCAGGAGGCCACTCATCAGGGTGCAGCATGGATTCTGACTTGCTGGAAGCCACGTATGTGGGTATAAGTACTCTTGCTGCTTAGTTCCAGCCAGCTCTTGCCAGGAGAATACGACCCCATTGTGAGATTTTCTGATTTATTAAGATAATCCAGAAATCTGGATGTTTTTAATGTGAAATTTCCCGAGTTTTAAGTGAAGAATAATTCCCCCCAAAGTAATAAGATACAAAATATATCCAATCTAAACAAAATATGTCTTGAAACTGAGTCTGCATATCTGTCCTAGATTTACTGACCTACATGTCAGAATTTTCCATAAATAAAAATACTTCACTACCACCATCATGAGTTTCCAAGGTGATTCTCTCAAGGCTTAGATTAGTGATTCTCTTAGAGATCTCTCAGGTAGCTTAGTGGAGAAGTAGTCTCATGGAACCCACAAGTAGCAGTTACTCTGATCCAAGTTCCATAAATGCCAGCAACAAACACGGGAGCTGCGATTGTCAGGTTGACCCTCCTGTTTTTGTATTTTGAGTAACATTTTCTCAAGGGAAGAAAGAGACGTGGCAGCTGTGCTTCTGCAGGTGAGGGAGCCTGGCTTCCGAAGAACCCTCTGTGCACCGTACCCAGTCAGTGTCGGGAGGGGACAGGGAAACTCAGCCACCATTAACCCCAGACCTTGCTTGGCTGCATCCCTCAGAACCGCTGAAACGACTCTTTTATTTGCTTCTCAGTGTTTGCTGACACAAGAGTCTGGGAAGCAGGGGAGGGAAGGGAAGGAGGACAGCCATCAGTCACAGCTCCTTCAGTAAAGAGAGCAGTGACTAACACTAATTACGCCTCTCAGACCTGTGTTTGAGCAGACCTATTTTCTCTATGAATTAATGCCAAGTGACCTACTTTTCTGCATATTACTTATTATATGTGCTGCTGTTTTATCGATTTTGAGACCGTTATGCTACACAGGAATGGAAAAAATCTAATACAATAAAACTTCCCCCATTGAAGATAATATAGCTGCATCACAAAATATAAATTTATTTTTTTCTTTATGAGCAGATAGCATCTGTGGACTACATTTGGGTGGTGGGAATTAGCTGAAGGCTGTTTCAGTGGATTAATAAAAACAAAAAGAAATATAAATACATTAATGCTGAGACATAAAACCTAAGATAACATAATAGAGTGCATTTTTAAACTTTAAAACTTGTTTGCTCATAATATTCTGGAGATATTTATTTTGTAAAGGAGCACAATGTTAAGTTTTGCAAGACTATATATATTTTCTATTTATTTTCCTCTTGTCCCATTTTTTCATGTGCATTATATCATCTGATTTTATTATGCATCATATTTTATTTGTTCATTTAGCAGGCTGTGGAATTTTATTTCTTGAGATTTTAGTGAAATGTTTAGTAAAAAGCAGATAATTAAAAATAAAACCACATAGCTCACATGTATATTTTGTTTTATATACAATTATAAATGTATTTTCAAGGCAATTCTAAATGCCCAATTTCTAACACAGCATCTTATTCTCCCTGTGTAGCCTGAACTCTAAGATTTTTTTTTAAGCTGTTTGCATAGCTTTGATAATTGAAGCCTCAGAGATTCCACCCACCAAGGAATGCAAAGGAGTGACTTGGATTCGGGGGATAGAAATAATCATATTTAGTGTGCAAGTAGGTTTTCAAGAGAAAATATAATTGCCAAGGGATGTTGGAAGAGAGTGGTTTAGGGAAAAGGCAGAAATACTGGAATAGAGGATATGTCCAGGAGATATCTTTATTGTCCAGTATGGCTGCCATCTTGTTCTTTCCAGTGCTCTCCTACTGGCCTGCAGGAACATGCTGCACATAGATGATTAATGCCAGATAATTTTGTGATGATGCACCCACCACACACACACACACACACACACACACACACACACACACACATACACACATAAAGCAGTTAGTATCACCATTGCTGAGCAGCCCTGTCCTCTAACTTTCACCCTCTGCCTGCCTCCCTGATGAGGCCATGTGGCATGAAGAGCTTGGGAGTCACAGCCCTATAAGGGTGTACTCTGCAATCTTCCCCCTTTCTCAGACCTCCCCATGCTGATAAAAGGGGAAAGCAAGGAGAATTCAGGAACCCCCGTGAAAAGGAAGAAGAGGTTAAAATCCATAAAACTTCCATTCTGAACTAGGAAATTGGATGAGAATTCAGGTCTCAATAGCCTTTCTCTCTTCCTTTCTCACTCCCTTGTTAAATTAAAATGACTCACACTTATCCTTCCATAGTCAGCTCAAGGGTCATTCCCCCAAATAGGCCTCCTTCCTCCCCTGTGCCTATCTGCATGGTCCCTAATGCATGACGCTTTGACCTTTGGTGTGGGACTTGACTTCTCTTACAGACTGTGACTTCCTTGAGGTCTATGCCTGAGACTGATCTTCAGCTCCAGAGCTTAGCTCAGAGCATGACACCATGAAAGACAATTGGTAAAGGTCACATATTTTTCATTAAGCTCATCACTTAAGTAGCACCTCAGCTCGGTTGAGGTAGTCCTTACTCATTCACCAAAACTTCACTGATCACTTGCCTGTGGCAAGAGTGGGCTAAATACCAATCATACATTATTTAATGTAAAGCAAAATCATCCTTCAAGATGTGCATTTTTACTCCCATTTTGTAGGTAAATAAACTGACTCAAGATCAGTTTATCAAACCAAGGTCACAGAGCTAATAAACGAACAGAATTTGGATTTAATCTCAGGTATATTTAATCTCAGGTGTATTTGACTTGAAAACCTGTCTCCCTCCCTTTTTTTAAAATCTCAATGCTACTGATAGAGGGAAAAACAAACCTCTATGGTGTATCATCATTAGGAGAAAATAAACTTAAAAGCAAAAATCTGTGAGCACAACCTCCCCTTCCCCCAGCCATTATGCTTGCCATGATGACTTCTGTCCCCTCCTCCAAAGTTTAAATCTTTGTATATTTGGAAAATGATTAACTTCAAAATCAAAAATCAGCATCAGCATCATCACCTGAACTTGAATATTGAGTATCCTACTGTTTTGTGGTCATATTTTTTCAAGGTATTTATCAGAAAGATAGTACAAGGGTTGCTATATGTTTACATTTTAAAAAAATATGATGCTAGCTACAAACAAGATCACAAACTCTACTAAGTTGTGTTGCCATCTGTCTTACCATTTGGCAAACCCCCCAAAAGTGAGACACACTGATCTTAAGAACATGCTACAAGTATATCAAGTTGAAAGTCCACTACTTAAATATACCTCTAGAAAATTCTCTCATACTGAAAAAAAAAGCAAATATTTCAAACATCAGAAAAATAGGATGGAACAAGTTCCTATGGGGGGAAGATATCGTCCTTATTCGATGAGCATCCAGCCCAAACCCATGTCTGATTGTGTGTAAACTGTACCCTTGAGTGCCACAGCAAGCAGCTATCAGTCTGGTTTATTAAAGTCAAAGAACTGCTTCCTGCCTGTAAGCTAAGTGCAAGAGGATGTAAAAATCCATTTGTAAGGCTAGTGAGAGTTTCCAAAAGTTACCCTAGGACATTTGTCACATTTACAATGCTATCACCACTACCATCAACTAATGTGACCCGACTTCGGGGAGTTTACAGCTTTCAGAAGAGATGTCCCTTCCCTCTCATGGCAAGATGGGCTGCCACGATTCCAGTGACCCGAAATGGCAAAAACAGAGTAATAATACAGCATCATCTACAGAAGGCAAGCACTCAGCTAAATGGTCCTTTTTTTTATAGCTGAAGGAAAGCAACAGTCCCAAGAAGAAAAAGCCATGTCCCCAGAACCCAGGTAACTACGCAAAAGCATCCTCCCAGAGGCGCCAAAAAAGAGGATGGAGGGTTTGGGTTTAGGACCCCTCCTGCACAAGAGGACCAGTGCAGACAAGTGACACATGTCAGCTGCAGCTATTGCTGTTGCCAACCCCTTCCCCACAACTCAGCTTTCTATTCCTCTCATGGAACCTTTGTTCTTTCAGTGCTTAGCAACGTGCAGGATTTTAGACTTAGGGATTTTGATCTTCTGGATTTCAACAGTTAGGATGATGGCATTCCAAATTGTGCTTTTTGGGGTTGTGAATGGCACTGGAAAATCAAAAAGTAAAAAAAGAACATCTTCTCCCTACCCAAAGCCAAAGTTTAGGAGTGATGGCAAGAACTTTTCCCATCATGCAACTTGTCTTCCCTAGACTGTCAGCATCCAGAAGGTAGGGACTATGTGTTCGTGGTGTCCCCAGCTAAACCAGTGATCCTAAAATAAATGAGGAAACAAATCCTTCTCTCTTGCATGTTTGCCTTCTTTTTTAATGCTTCTCTTTTCTGTGGGCTGACCTGTGTCTCCTTTTGAAATCAGTCATGTTCCTGAGTGGGATGAGGGACCATGCAGACAACTGCCTGAAGCGCTGACCTGTCACTCATCTTCTTCACCAATTCCCAGAGCAATTAGGGAAGTGTAATTATAAATGTCCAAAAATCTCTTAAATATTTCAAGCCTCAGACATTCACTAATATTAGTAACACATTTATTTAATCTCAAGCGTCTTTCTGTCTTTGATGGATTGTAAAGAGGAATTTATATGGAATGAGACAGGGTGCTTCTTCCCCTATGACACTGAACATAAACAGCTCATGAAGGATGGTTCACTGTAACAATTTGCATAACAAATGCACTTCACGAGAAACTGTATAACAGCACCCAGTGTTCCAAACTCATGAATATTTTGAGTAGTTAAGTAGAGCACAGAATGTAAATAGAAGGAGGGAAAAAAAATACTTTTGCTAAAGCTTATCTGTAAACAGAAGACTTAAGAGTTTGCATCTGGGTTTTCCTGCTATTTAATTCTTTAGCATGTTGCATCTTTAAGCATATATATATTTACATATATATAAAGTTTTAAAGCAATTTGTAAAATCAACAGATAGCCAACTGAGCTAAACAGGTTATTTAGTATTCTGGTCCTAATGGGTTAAGGGCTTCAAGTGGAATACTCGGATCATACGCATTAATTTTATCCCTGACATGAGATCTGGCAATACTCAGCTCACATATTCTTGCAAATTACTGGAAATACCACATTCCCATGAGACAACGTGGCAGCTATGAAATTAAGTAGTGTAAGCTAGAGATTCCAACAGCTACATTAAACAAACACACCTCCAGCAAATTCCTCTGCCCCTATTCATGCAAATGGAATAGTCTTGACTACTAAGCAGTAAGGTAGTTCTCCACATTCAAAATGGCAAAATAACCCAAAACTCACAAGCTTTGTTTTACTATAGTTTCAGGGTCTTCTCTCCTCTCTTTAAGGGAGGTCGGGAACAGAGACACATAGTCAGGGAAAGTCCTTTCCAAGTGAGGCACTAGTCAGAAGAGGCAGATTCAGGTAAATTTGATATGACTGTTAATAACTATGGAATTTACTTATAATGTAGAAGCTGAAAAAGATTTCTTTAAAAGAAAATTTTCATGTGTGCAATTGCTAGATTTTTCACTGAATTGATCTTTCTAATAGAGTCCTCCAGTTAAGTAAAACAAGAGTGATTTTAGCTTTTATCATTTTTTTCAGACAGAAAGATAAACCTTTTTAAATAGCAATATCTAGGCCAGAATTTCTATTTTGCTTTTAGTTGCTTTCTGAACATTCTGGTTTTCAGGGATCTCATCAGAACTTACTCCCTCTTTGGACTTTTGCAGCCCCAGTTGGAAATCCCAGTTCTCACCCTTTCTTTCCTGGATCATTGTTTCCATTGTCTGCAGTTTTTCTGTACTATTCTCAACTGAGGCTACTTTTCTGCTCTTCTGTATTTGGAGGATTTAGTTCCCACCCAACCACACTCATTTGCTCACCCTCTTCACCTTCCCCGTGAAGTCCACAGCCACCCAAAGGCAAAACACCAGTCCTCTCAAGACACCCAGTAGAAGAGCCTCCAGAATTTTTTAGGAAAAGGGTGAATTAAATGTGATCGTGTGCTTTGAACTTGAAGCTATCATTGCAGCAAATATCAAATATCAAAAACAAAAGGGAAGCTGGCAGATATTATGGAGGTTACCCTACAATCCCACATTCTCCCTGCTGAAATCTCCCAAGAACCTAATTCAATCCACCAGCAGATTGCACACCAGCCACCTGCCACTTGGAAGGCTGAAACCATCCTTCCTGTCTCTATTATCCCCCGTCTCTTTGTGATGTTAATTAACTTCAGGGAGTCTGGAGCTCTGGAGAAAGAAGATTGGTCAGCACCCAGGAGACAGGAGATTCTAAATTGAAAGAATCCCTACTGTAAGGAAGGGAAAGGTTTAAGATTAAGAATGATCTTCAACACTGGCAAAATTTGAGAATGGCTTTTAATTCATTTGCATCCGCTCCATGTAGACAGAAACTTTCAGAGAAAGTGCCTCTGTTTAGTCATCTGCATAAGGGAATAGCATACATACCGACTGTGTGGAGCTTCCAAAGGATCAAATGAGATAGTACCTAAGAACTTCTAGTAGCATAAACACTAAAAATTCAATTTTACTGTATTAAAATTGAATCCAGTCATTTTCCTTCCCTTGCATTCATAAAATTTATTCCCTAATAAGATGTTTATTGAGGGAGTCTTGCTTGAGCGGGTCTCCTTATGGGCTTGCAAAGGTGCTTTCTCTTGCTAGTGTGTTGGCAGTAGCACCTGCTGGACTAGCCCAACCCTGGGCAGGGCTCAAAGATACTGAAATCTGTCTGGCTCCAAATTCTTTGTAAGCCAGAGGATGAGTAACCAGCGGGCATGAGAGGCTGAATATTCTGCTTTGCTACAAACCTGGGTAGAGATCATGTCCCTTTCTGTAGGTTGGAGCCAAGGAGCATAATGAGTACAAGAAAGCATTGTGGTGGAAAGTAAGTTCTAGACACATCCAGAAGAGAACCCAAGAAGCAGCCTCCACCTCTGAGATTTCCTTGGAAGCAGAACCTATAGAACTCGTGGAAACTGCTGGAGATGAAATCGTGGACCTCACCTGTGAGTCTTTAGAGCCTGTGGTGGTGAACCTGACTCCCAATGACTCTGTTGTGATTGTTGACGAAGGAGAAGGCCCAAGAGGAATGCAGGAGGCTGTGCCAAGACCATGCCAACAATTGCGTGGTGGGCAGTGATGACGAGGAGTTGTCCAGGGACAGAGATGTGTATGGGACCACCCACACTCCCAGAAATGCCAGGGAGGAAAGGGCCACAGGGCTCAGACCCTCTGGTACTATCAGTTGTTCCCATCTGCATGCAGATACTCAGAGACTGGGCACGATGGACTTCTCCTTGTCTCTACAGAGTGTGGCCATGTCTTCTGTAGCCAGTGTCTCCGTACCACCCCATTTATACATGAAGTTTCAGAGCTGCTCAGGAAAGACAATGGACAGACACCCCGGCTGGGTTCTTCACGTGGTATCTGCCTCCAATTTCCTGAGCTCAAAAAGACTGTTTCAAGGGCTGGGGTGGTGGCTCAGAGGTAGAGTACTCACCTAGCATGCATGAGGCACTGGGTTCAATCCTCAGCACCACATAAGTGTAAAATAAAAAAATATTGTGTCCATCTAAAACTAAAAAAATAATTTTTTTTTTTTTTAAAAAAAAGATTGTTTCAAAACCAACATCAGGTATATAAACTTCTCTTTTGTTTCCAATCCCCACTTAGATCCTTTTGTAACCTGGTTTGATGCTCTGGAGCTGGACCAGGGGCCCTCCCCATCTGGCTCCATCTCTCTGCTCCTCTGGGGTAGTTTCATCCCAGAGTAGGAGAAAGGGTTAGGACATTGAAGTTAAAAATTGTGGTTCCACTTTTCTGGGTCTACGTTCGCCAAGAAGTTTCCCTGTCTGGAAAGCTTGCCCCATCTCTCCCAAGTGCACAACCTTCCCAGGCACCTGTCAGTTGACCCGTCTATCTACCACACAGTAACCGAGCCAGACACAGTCCACTCGGCCAAGGGGTTCCAGGTGCAGCAGTGACTCCCTGGAAATCCCAGCCACTGGATCTCCCCCCAACCCCTAGGATTCTGCCTGTACTTTGTAATTGATCTGAAGTTTTTTGTTTTTCGGGTTTTTTTTTTTTTTTGGGCAAATCAAGAACCTCTGCAGGGCAATGCCCTGTTTCCAAAAACAAAAGTGCAACAAAGCCCATTCTTTACTACTTTATAGAAGCCCAGGAGATGCAGCACTGTTAGTGTCCTCCTCAGAGCCCGAATGTCACCTGTGGAGCAGTGCCCATCCCATCCTGTCTCCGCTCACCAACTGTTCTCAGGAACCTCACCTGTGCCCCAAAGCTCTCCACCTGGCACAGGACATTCCAGGTTCAATAGAGCAGGCACATATTTGGTGTCTTCTCTTTTCTGATAAAATCTGTCCTGAGTTGGCCGTGTGCCCTCTAGTCCTCAGTTCCTCAGTTCCCACTGCCTAGGTCTGCCCAAGCGTAGATACCAGGAGGTGGTGGCAGTAACTGTGGTCTTATCAGCCACTCACTTCCATAATTTTGCCCACGTCGCTGGCGCCCCTGTTTCAAAGACATTGGCCCACCACTCCTGGTCCTGACTTGGCTTCTCTCCCTCTCCCACTGTCCATATTTACAGTTTCAGAAGCTGCTCTTCTGGCCAGCTGGTCTGTGATCCTCTGGGCTTTTGACTGTTCTGTAGGTTGGGTTGTCAGAGCATGGTGGTGGCTCTTTCTCTGCCAGGGCCTGATGACAACCCTAGAGAGACTTTGGGTTCTCTGGGAGGCAACAAGGTGATCCAGACTGTCCCTGAGACACTGGGGGTGACTAGCAGGGGCAGGGCCTCATGGGCAGGACAGGCCATCCTCTGCTGCCACACCCTCCTTCAGAGGCTTCAAGCCAAACCCACAGCCTTCCTGGTGGGAAAGGGACCTTTCTGGCTTTGCTAGCCCTAACTGACCTTCAGTGCACTCTCCTGAATGACCAGGGACTCCGCCCAGTGTTCACTTTAGATGGAGCTGAAGGAGCGTCCTTCTTCTATGTGAAGGAAAGGGTTCATCCCTCACTCTCACTTCACAGCCTGGCTCACGTCCAGTTAGTTTGAATGAGAATCATGATTTTCCTCATGGAGTTTAAGAGGGTGGAAGCTTCTGTGCTGACCCTAGTGCTGCATGCCTGCCTCCCACTGGACATCATGGCCATGAAGTCCCCTCTGGGCTCATGGAAGTGCTCTTTGTTAGGTTGAAGTGACATCAGACTTCAAGGGTCAAGGCAACCACGAAGCTGTCAACCCATTGATGTGGTGACACCCATTTAAAATTTTCTTTGTATTTTTTTCCTTAAAACACAACTTATGTGATAGTTTATATGTGATAGTTTACTTCTTCCTAAATTAAATTGGGGAAAAAAGTGTGTTTATTTTCTACTAATGAGAAACTGCTAATTAGGAAAAGACTGGTATGGGAGTCAAAGTCCTTTTCCTCATTGTACATAGTTCAGCTCTTTCTTTGTTACATTTAAACTGTATCCATGGACATCAATCTGTTTTGGACTCCTCAGCTAGTGTTAAAGATGTAAATAAAACCATTAATTTGGACAAAAGAAAATAAAGATGTTTATTAAAGTTAAATGTATGCAAAGCAGATTAGAATTCTTTTTTATGTCTTACTACAATTTGTTTATTTTTTATTTTTTTATTTATATATGACAGCGGAATGCATTACAATTCTTATTACACATACAGAACACAATTTTTCATATCTCTGGTTGTATACAAAGTATATCAGACCAATTTGTGTCTTCATACATGTACTTTGGATAATAACATCCACCACATTCCACCATCATTAATAACCCCATACCCCCTTCCTAGTCCCTCTGCCCTGTCTAGAGTTCATCTGTCCCTCTCACACTCCCTCTCCCCATCCCACTATGAATAAGTCTCCTTATATCAAAAAAAACACTTTGGCATTTGGTTTTTTGAAATTGGCTAACTTCACTTAGCATTATCTTCTCTAACTGCATTTACCTGCAAATGCCATGATTTTATTCTATTTTATTGCTGAGTAATATTCCATTGTGTATATATGCCACATTTTTTAATCCATTCATCTACTTAAGGGCATGTAGGTTGATTCCACAGTTTAGCTATTGTGAATTATGCTACTATAAACATTGATGTGGCTATGTCCTTGTAGTATGCTGTTTTTAAGTCCTTTGGGTATAGACCAAGGAGAGGGATACCTGGGTCAAATGGTGGTTACATTCCCAATTTTCCAAGAAATCTCCATCCTGCTTTCCATATTGGCTGCACCAATTTGCAATCCCACCAGCAATGCATGAGTGTACATTTTCCCCCCACATCCTTGCCAACACTTATTTTTGTTGTTTGTCTTCATAATAGCTGCCATTCTGACTGGATTGAGATGAAATCTTAAGAGTAGTCATGATTTGTATTTCTCTAATTGCTAGAGATGTTGAACATTTTTTTTATATATTTGTTGATTGATTGTATATCCTCTTCTGAGAAGCAGACGCTTCAGGTCCTTGGCCCATTTATTGATTGGGTTTTTTTTTATTTTAATGTTTAGCTTTTTGAGTTCTTTATATATCCTACAGATTAGTGCTCTATCTGATGTGTGAGGGGTAGAAATTTGCCCGCAAGATGTAGGCTCTTTATTCACGTCACAGATTATTGAGAATTCTTTCTTGAGAAATAGGCAACATTGTGGTAAGCATTTTAACCCTTCCTCTGTCATTTGCTGTTTTGAGAGCAATAACTCACTTTTATTGAGTTATTATTTTATTGAAAATAATGGTAATTCTTGGGTAAAACATGTACCTATGGAGAGCTCCTTCATAACCAAAAGCATCTATTTCTTGAAAGAGGCTGCTCTCAAATCTCAGTCATGGCTGGGTGCAGTGTTGCATTCTGTAATCCTAGGCACTGAGGAGGCTGAGGCAAGAGGATTGTAAGTTCAATGACAGACTCAGCAATTTAGCAAGAACCTGTCTCAAAATAAAAAATAAAAAGGACTGGGGATGTGGCTCAGTGGTAGAGTGCCTTTCAGTTCATTTCCTAGTATCCCCACCATCACCAAAAAAAAAAAAGAAAAAAAGAAAAGAAAAAGTGCAGTCATGCTGTAAACTTAGGAAAAAGATACCAGATGATGCTGAAAGAAATATCTCAACAGTAACTTGTTTTCGAATGGTTTCATAGCAAAATAAAAAACATAGTTTCCTTATTCTCCTTGCTTTCCAGCATGTGAGAAGCTGAAATAGCATTGGTTTTCACATCTCTCTTTCTCTGATCACTATGTATTGTCATCAAATATTAAAAAAAAAAAACTTTAAGTACTGTTTATAGTCACATCCCTCCAGGGGTTTCAGAATTTTAAATATATAAAAGCAGCTGCCTGGGATCTAGCAGACAGGCATTAAAGGTGACATTTGCAAACATCATTGTTTCACTCTCAGTTCACAGGCATTTTGACAAGAAGAAAATACAAACCTTCACTCATTCCAGGGCAAACATTCTGAAACTAAATGATTTACATGGTAATAGGCAAAGGTTAAATTCCCATATTTCACAGCCTTTTTACCAACTTTGGTTGAACTTCTGAAATTTAACTACAGAAATCCTTGGTCTTTAATAGTATATAAGAAACAAATGCTTCAATGATCACCTTTGAGGTCATAAGTTGTGTTTTTGTACACAAAAATGTGTAGATAGGAGGGATTGTTTGAAATGTAGAAATTAGTAAAAATGAACTATCAAGAAAGCAATATCTTGAATATTTTATTTGGCATTTCAATATATGCCAAATAAAACAATGATTCTTTCATTTTCACCAAATTGGGGTAGGGCATTTCAATTAACCAAAAAAAGGGAGAAATGAACAATTTTACCATTCAAATCTCAGAATGACCAAAGGGAGAGCTTACTCCAATAGCAAGTTAGGGTGAGCAGATGGAATTGTGAAAATGAGAGATATATCTCTAAGAAAAATTTGAGTTAACTTTGGGGAGAATTAAAAAAGAAGTTAAGTTGAAGCTGATTTTTTTAAGCCAAATGGGAAAATCAGGGGTGGAGTGTTTTCTCTCATTTGTTGGAAACTAGAGCGGAAAAAGAGGGGATCTCATGAAAATAGAAGGGAGATATGTAGAGGAGAGGTAGGGGGTCAAGGGGGCAGGGGAGAAGGGAAATGGGAAGAACAAGGAAATATCATTAACCAAATTATGCTATATGCATGTATAAATATGCCACAATGAATCCCACTACTATGTAGAGTTATAATGCACCAATATAAAAAACATATATAAATAAATAGAATGAAAACCAGAAGAGGAAGGGGAACAGGGTATGGAAGAGGAAAGGGAAGGGGGAAGTACTGGGGAAATAGTTGGAGCAAACTGTCATTTACATGTATGAGTATGTCACAATGAACCCATTATTATGTAGAACTACAATGCATTAATAAAGACATTTAAAAGATTTAAGCTAATTATAACTTGGTCAGATCAGAATATTTACCCTTGCTAAGGGAAGCTGCTTATTGTTCAAGTTCCAGCTCCAGTTTTATGCCTATGGAAATGTCACCTTTAGCTCAAAAGTCTCAACATCAATACTGTCATGCTGCAATATGAACATTGTATGTATGTCTCTTCTACAGACAGAGATGGATTGAATGTTAAGCTTACTTTTTAGACATGACACCTTTAGGAAATGACCTTAGATGAGACCCATTGCTTCAAGTAAGAATTTCTTCCCCAGTATTGGGGATGGACCCCAGGCCTTACACGTGGTGGGTGAGCACTCTACCACTGAGCTACATGCCAGCCCAAATGAGGAATTCTTGATCAATCAATCCCAAGATCCATGGCATTTGAGAAACAATTGTTTCAATTGATACAAGCATACAAATTATGTTGTAATGGCCTTACAACTGCTGTGGACTGTGTCTCTGGGAATTTTTATTTTGGGGGTACAAGTCTAAGCATGATAAGAGAGTTGCAGTACAATTGTTTATATCCTATTTCTTTCTTCTTTCTTTTTCTAATAGATTCAGGGGCTTTAACAAGAAAAGTTCTTACCCCATGGTGCTTCAGTTGGAATACATTTACAAAATTAACTTTGAAAAAAATTGGAGTTGATTAGTTACATTAGATATTCTGTCAACAAACCCAGCTCATCCTAATCAGTTATAATTAACACTGATGTTTGATGAGAGGTACACGTAAGAGCAGCAAGTTGACGTGCTGAACTGCCCCTCTAGGGATCTGGGTAAAGTCTGCTCTGTTTTCTTCAACTTGGAAAAAAAGTGTGTTTGCTCACTTTGGCCAAGTTGGCAAAAGAAATGTATGCCCAGCCACTAGTGGATAGAAGGCTGCCTAGTGCAAGTTGAGCAAACTTGGCAAACAGGTCTCAGTTTTCTCCGGGAAAGGGATCTAAATGCTGGAATTCTGGCACTTACTTTAATGAAGTCAAATGCCAACCTAACCCATGCTTTTCATTACAATTCTTCAGCCCAAGAACATGAGAGAACATTTCTCAACAAGGGCAACAATAATTAAATTAGCATGCCCACGCGGCCTAAAATAATCCACTGGATGATAGAAATGAAGCAGAGCTCGTTGTTGGATCACCCCGACTGGCAGGGAAGAAGATTCATTCTCGTGGATGGTGATGTCTCACTTCTCCTTGGCAGGCAACATCACCATCCACGAGACCAGGGGCCCCCAACTCGTTTCCCAGCAAAAATGAACATTGCCTCTTCTTCAACTCAGATTTGGAGAAAATGTACAAACCAGAGTGTTTTTACCACTGAATTTCTTGCCGTTCTCCAGAGAATGAGGGAGAGGAACAGGATCTAGTATCATAATTAGCATCTATGGTTCATCATTTTTCCTCCAACCAGTCCTATAACCTCCAAAAGGGGCTCTCCTCTCTCACACTTGGACTTTCCACCTTTCCTTTTAAACTCCGTCATTCTCATCAGCCTGCAAACATGTAAGGCCTTCCATGCAAGCTCACCTTCCTCTGTGTCTTAATGACACTCTTACTTCTTAATCCTTAGGCTCCTATTTCCACTTCATGGGCTCTATTAGAATTTCTGTCCCCACAACCCCACCCCTGCAAGTTAGACCCTCCATTCATGTTCTCTGGATCACATCTATGCTTTATCCTCTTCCTCCCTTTGCATCCTATACCTGCTAATCCTCTGAGTTCTCCCATCAACCTTTTGGGTTTATCTTCCTCATCCTCTTAAATGTAGACTTACCCCCTGGGAGCAGGGGCGCAAGCCTGTAATCCCAGAGGCTTGGGAGGCTGAGGAAGGAGGATCTCAAGTTCAAAGCCAGGCTTAGGTAAAGTGAGGTACTAAGCAACTCATTGAGACCCTGTTTCTAAATAAAATACAAAATAGGGCTGGGGATGTGGCTCAGTGGTTGAGTGCCCCTGAGTTCCATCCCCAGTACCCCCTCCCTCCCCCCACAAAAAAATATATAAATATATATATTTACCCTAGTGGCACTCAAGCCTTTATCCTTCTTTTTCAGTTTTCTCCTTTGACAGTCCTTCTATTTCTACATGTGACCTCTGAAACAAATATTCATTTGCATACTCCCAAGGATCTATGGTAGAATTCAGACAGCAATATACAGAAGTGCTGATGTTCCTTGACTATAACTAATTTTTTTTTTTTTTTTTTTTAGAGAATGAAAATTTTATTTGGTACTCAAAGTTTCCAATGTTTCAGCCCATAAAAGGCCAACTCCATCGTTGTGGAGGAGGAAAGCCACTCAGAATGTGGCAAACAGGAAGCAGATACAGAGCTATGCTCATCAGCAACAAATACACCTCAAAAGAATGCCCCCAGTGAACCACCTCCTCCAGGCACACACTACCTTACTACAGTTTCCACCCACTTAAACCCTCAGTGGATTAATGGACTGATTGGGTTAAGGCTCTCATAACCCAATCATTTCATGTCTAAACTTTCTTGCATTTTCTTACACATGACATTTTGAGTGAAATCTCATATCTAAACCAAAATATTCTGCTCCCAGCTCTCAAAAGTTCATGCTCATCTCACAATGCAAAATACATTGAGTCCATTGCCAAGAGTCTAGATGTTCTTCAGTTTCAGAATTCCACAAAAGTCCAATTCCAAAGTCTCTTCTGAGATTCAAAACAAAATCACAGTGTGAAAACCCCTGTAAAAATCAATACACACACACACACACACACACACACACACACACACACACACACACATACATTCAATATATAATGGCACAGAGTAAACATTTTCATTCTACAATGGAGAAATAGGGGCATAGAGAGAAGGAACAGGACAAAAGCAAAACCAAAATCCAGCTGGGCAAACAAACCTGTATTTTCACATCTAGCATCTGAGGCATATGGCATTGTGATATTCAATCCTAAGTGCCTTGGTAGCTCCACTCCTATGGTTTTGTTAGTAGCAGTCTATGTGGCCTCTCAGAAATCTGCAAGACCATCCCCATCTTGTTTGCACAAGGGGGCCTAGGAAGTTGTTTCACCATGCTTAGAGGCTCAGGTACATCCAGGCTGCTAAAACCATGGTCTCAGGAGGCTTGACTACTGCTTGAGATGGTGGGAACTTGGCATCAACCATGTGGTGCTGGTTCTGTAGAATTGAAAGATGCTGGACTAAGGGGGTCATGGAGGCATCCATGGAGATGTCAAAGGAAAATCTGAGAGACCAGGCAAAGTGTAACAGGGTTGGAGTCTCTGCAGGTAGCCCCTGAGAGGTTGATGAATGAATTAATGAGAAGGAAGCTGAAACTGCATTGGAGATCTCTGAGATTGAGAGGTACCAGTATCATGGAACATCTGCCAAGGAAACTCAAGGAATTGAGCAGAGACAGGCCGAGAAGAGACTATAACTAATATTAAATCATATTCTCATATTAAACCAAACAAGTATTACCACTCTCTATACACTTAGCTGTTCCTGAGGGTGGCACACTCCATTCCTTCTTTATGACAGTTCCCATGTTCTGAAGAGCACCATGCTCAGTGTGAGTCACTCTGCTCAGCCACCATTTGTCCCAAGCCTCTGGGATTACAGCACTCACATGTTCCTTCACAAAGAAAAATCAAAGCAACAGGTATATCCCAGCACTTGCTGCCTAGCTCCACAGCTAGGGGAGGGGGAGCCTCCCTTCTGCAGGGATATGGTGAAAGAGAAAGTCCCGTAGCAAATTCTATCAGCCCAGAAATTGCAACCCTAGCTACTAGAAAGTTTCAAAAACACTGCTAGGCTTGTAGCCCCACCTGATAAGTAACCTGAAATTAATACTACAGAGTTGCCCTGGAAAAAAGATTTCATATCATCTTCTAGCAAATCCCTGGGATGCTTTAGCCAGGAGCCATCTTGAGAAGGGACCTATTGTCTGAATTGGCATTGCTCCTGGGGTCAGAAAGCCCTGCACTGTCCCACCCTTGAGACCTCACATATATTTCCCTGCCCTGGCACAGCAGGTAGGTGCCTTGTAAATGAATTGTGGCTGAGCAGAGTGACTGACCCAAACACACTGCACATGCTGCACTTCAGAACATGAGAATTGCCATCAAGAAAGAATGGAATGTGCCATCCACAGGAAGCAGGGCATTGTGGAGCCTGCCCTCTGAGACCAGGGCCATTGCCAGTCATATGCAGATTCATGCTGGGGCCAGGACTGAGGGCAGTTGCCCACACAATTCTGACCACTCTTTCTCCCAATGCCATGTATGGTGCTTGTCACCAACAGGAAAGGGAAAGAATTGCTGACCCACTGCTGCTTAGCCCCAAAAGGGCATGCCTAGGCAGTCTTAAGCAATGTCACAACTCCAGCTGTCATCTGCTCCTAGAGTATATGGCTTACGAAGGTCCAGAGAGAAACCTTTTCCAGCTCTGTGTAAGTTCATCCTCGCTTGCTCCTGTGGGCTTCAACTGAGAGGAGTTTTTTCCAGTTCCAGTTGAGTCCCACTCCTGTCAGATCCCTGGAAGTTACTACACCTGGAAGTCAGAGGGAGAAAAGTCTTGGCTCTTACCCTGTGCTGGCTGTGTACAGTCAGGGAAGACCCTTGGAAGTAATTTTTTCAACCCTGACCCAACCCAGCTCAATCCCTGATGGGCACTTACAGCTAAAAGAATGGAAAGGGGTGAGAATCCCTAGCCATCAGCCATCTCTAGGTACACACAGCAGGGGGAGACCTGAGGTTGTCCCCAACCCCTGAGTAGGAGCACCCACAGTAACATTAGAGAGGAATACTAATGCTACTGCTGCCAAAATGCTACTAATTTCCACCACTGGCCTTCCCATGCTTTTCCTGATCAGATACTACTAACAAGACCTTGTGATTCCTATCCCCATCCTTCCCTGTGAAACACCACAGCTTGCACCACTATCTGGTTGGAGGACAAGTGCTTCAGGGCCCCCACCACTATTGGTGTAGCCAGTGCCAAAGACTCTTACAAGTAACAGAGACAATAGCAACAGTGACTGATGAAACCTCCATTACCTGGTAGGGGTCACCTCCCATTGTAGGAGTAGCCATACATTCTGCTGTCTACACCTAACCTGCCTCAGCTGGTACAGTGTCCCACTCTTGTGTCACCCACAGATGCAATGAGTCTCTTAGACTCCAATACAGTTGCATTAGCCAGCTTTTTATCACTGTGACCAAAATACATGATAAGAATTACTTAGAGAACAAAAAGCTTATTTGGGGTCATGATTTCAGAAGTTCAGTACCTGCTGGACCAACTCCATTGCTCTGGGCCTATGGTGATGCAGAGCATTATGAAGGAAGGGTTTGTCATACCCTAAGTTGCTCAGCTTATAGCAGCTGGGAAGCAGAGGGTGGGGGGAGTCAGGGACAATATATACTCCCCAAGAGGATAGCCCCATAACCTACTTCTACTAGTCATATTCCATCTGCCTATAGTTACCACCAATGCTCCATTCAAATTATTAATCTATCAAACGGATTGATCCAATGGTGAGGTCACAACTTCCATAATCCACTAATGAAGTCAGCTCTCAGGATCCACTGACACCGTTACAGCTCATACAATCTAATCTTTTTACCTCTATTGAAAAGAGGGTGAAGTTGGAAAAAATTGCCTCACGTTTGAATTCTCTTTTTGTTCTCTAAGTAATTCTTATCATGTATTTTAAAGCCAAACAATAATGACAAAATACGCCTGTACCCAAACTCAGTAATCACTAAACAAAGAAGCTACAGGGAGATCACACTAAGGTGCTAAACTGGAAATAAACTCAACATTGAATAACAAATTCATACCCTAAGAAAGATGCCTACTAAAAAGGCAACTCCATAAGAGTGGTAAAATAATCAACCCACCAGATGCACAAATCTTAACACAGAATGTTTTAGTTAACTTTCTGCCACTGTGATCAAAAGACCTGACAAGAACAATTTTAACAGAGAAAAATTTATTTGGGGCTCACGGTTTCAGAGGTCTTTGTCCCCAGATGGCTGAGTCCATCGCTCTGGGCCCAAGGTGAGGCAGAACATCATGGCAGAGTGGCGTAGCAGAGGAAAGCAGCTCAGAACATTAGGATCAAAAAGGGGAGAGAACCTAAATTTGGCTCCTCAGGGAAAACATCTAAACCCCAAAGACATACCCCAATGGCCCACCTCGTCCAGCCATACCCTATCTACCTACATTTACCACCGAGTTAATTCCTATCAGCAAATTAATGCACTGATTAGATTAAGGCTGTCATACCCAATCATTTCACTTCTCAACTTTCTTTCATTGTCTCACACATGAGCTTTTGGGAGAGACCTAAAATATAAAACATAACACAGGAACACAAGAAATGTGAAAAAAAAATAAGGTAATGTGATATCACCAAAAAGTCATAACTCTCTAGATACAGATCCCAAAGAAAATTAAAATAGATAAAATTCCTGATAAAGAATTCAAAAGAATGGTTTCTAAAAAGCTCAGAAGATCAGAAAGAATACAGATGAACAATTAAGTGAAACTAGGAAGACAATACAGGATATGAATGGGAAATTCAACAGAGATAGAGATTTTTAAAAAGAATCAATATTTTTTGAGAGAGAGAGAATTTTTTAATATTTATTTTTTTTTAGTTTTTGGTGGACACACATTTTTATTTTATTTTTATGTGGTGCTGAGGATCGAACCCAGCGCCCCACACATTACAGGCGAGCACACTACCACTTGAGCCACATCCCAGCCCCAAACAGAAATCTTATAAATGAAGAGCTTAATAAGTCAAATTTTAAGATTCAGCCAAAAGCCTCAACAATATACTAGATCAAGTGGAAGAAAAAATATTGGAACTTCAAGACAGGTCTTTTAAAATATTACTTTATGACAGGAAAAGAAATTTTAAAAAAAAGGAGAAGAAGAAGAAGAAAGAAGACATTCAAGATCATTGTGACACCATTAAATAATCAAACATCTGCATAATTGGCATGTCCAAAGGCAAAAAAAAAAAAAAAAAAAAAGTTAAGGACATAGAAAATCTATTACATGAAATAATAGCAGAAAAATTCCCTAATCTTGGGAAAGACATGGTATCTAGTCAGAGGAGGCTCATAGAACCTCAGATAGAGCTTCTCAGAATAAAAAAAAATCTTCTGTCAAAAATACAGAAGAAAGAAAGAATTTTTAAATCTGAAAGAGTAAAGCTCCATGACACATTTAAGGGCAATCCCATTAGACTAACAGCAGATTTTTCAGAAGAAAACCTATAGTCAAGGAGAGAATGGAATGGCATATTCCAAATTGCTGAAAGAAAAAAAAACTGTCAACCAAGATTATTATATCCAGCAAGTCTATCCTTCATGAATGAAGAGGAAATAAGGACCTTCCAAGATAAGCAAAAAACTGAAAAATTCAGGGTCACCTACATTCTTATAAAAGATAAAAGTAGCCTTATAAAAATGCTTAAGGGAGTATGATATCCAGAGGTGAAAGAAACATAACCACCATCATGATAGCATGTGGAAGTACAGATCTCAATAAAAGAGTGGATATGCAAAAGAAAAGTAAAAAACAATCAACACAAATTAAAACAACACTAAGAGTTCATCTCACTCCAGTCAAAATGGCACTTATCAAGAATATAAGTAACAATAAATGTTAGAGAGGATATGGGGCCAAGGCACACTCATACATTGTGGGTGGGACTGCAAATTGGAGCAGCCACTCTGGAAAGCAATATGGAGATTCCTCAAAAAACTAGGAATGGAGATACCATTTGACCCAACTATCTCACGCCTCAGTATATACCCAAAAGACTTAAAATCAGCATTTTATTTTATTTTATTTTTTTTTTATAATTTTTAATATTTTTTTTTTTTTTTTTAGTTCTCGGCAGACACAACATCTTTGTTGGTATGTGGTGCTGAGGATCAAACCTGGGCTGCAAGCATGCCAGGCGAGCGCGCTACCACTTGAGCCACATCCCCAGCCCTAAAATCAGCATTTTACAGTGACTCAGCCACATCAATATTTATAGTAGACCAATTCACAATAGCTAAGCTATTGTGGCACCAACCTAGATTCCCTTCAACAGACAAATGAATAAAGAAAATGTAGTATATCTACACAGTGGATTATTACTCAGCCATAAAGAAAAATGCCTTTGATATTTGCAAGAAAATGGATGGATCTGGAAACTATCCTCCTAAGTGAAATAAGCCAGTCCCAAAAAAAGCCAAAAGTTGAATGTTTTCACTGATATGTGGAAGCTAATTCACAATAAAAGGGAAAGGGGGAAGAATATATATTCAGTAGATTAGCAAAAGGGGAATGAAGGGAAGAAAGGGGGCATAGGAAAAGGAAGGACAAAGCAGTGAATCTGAAGTAATTTTCCTACGTACTTACATGAATATACCATAGTGAATTCCACCAATATGCATATCCATAAGAATGGGGTACTAATTAGAATAAGTTATATTCGATGCTTGTACAAGTATGTCAAAATGAATTCCACTGTCATTTATCATTAAAAAGAACAAGTAAAATAAAAAAGTATCAAAATTGTCAATAAAATAAACTGCCAACCCATAAATATGAATAAGAGGAAGAAAAGAACAAAAAATATACAAACAACTAGAAGAAAATCAATAAAATGACAGACACAGCTCTGTACCTTTCAATAATAACTCTGAATATAAATGAACTAAATTCTCCAACTAAAGTATGAAGAATAGCTTAATGGATTTTTTTAAACAAAGACCCAAAAATATGCTGCCTACAGGAAGCTCACTTTACCACTAAAGACACATACTGACTATAAATGAATGGATGCAAAATGTGATTCCAAGCAAATAGAATCCTAAAGTGGGCAGTAATACATATATGCCAAAATACTTTAAGATAAAAATTAAGCAAAGAGGCAAAGAAGGTCACTACATAATGATCAAGGAATAAATTCATCAAGATGATGTAATTATTATAAATTTATTTGCACCTAATGTCAATGCATCAAATTTTATACAATAAATGCTATTAGACTTAAAAGGGAGAGATAAGCTCCTTACAGAACATTCTGCCCCATACTTGAGAACACACATTCTTTTCATCAGTGCACACAACTTTATCTAGATCACAAATTAGGCCATGAAGCAAGTTTTAACAAATTCAGTAATAATAAACCCTATCCTACACTTTTCCTGATTTCAATGGAATAAAACTAAAAGTCAATAACAAGAGAATCTTTAGATATGTTACAAATATATGGAGAATAAACCATACAATTTTCAACAAATGGGGTAATTGAGCAGGTCAGAAGGGTAAAAGAAAAAATTTCTTGAAACAAATGAAAACAAAACTCAACATATCAAAATTTGGAGGATATAAAAAAGGAAGTACTAAAGGGAAGTTTATAGCAATGAATATCTACATTAAAAAAAAATAGAAACCAGGCACAGTGGCACACACCGGGAATCCCAGCAGCTCAGTAGGTGAGGCAGGAGGCTTACAATGCCAGTCACAGCAACTTAGCAAATCCCTAAGCAACTTAGTGAGACCTTGTTTCAACATTAAAAAAACAAACACAAAAAAGGACTGGGGGAAGTGGCTCAATGGTAAAGCACCCCTGAGTTTAATTCCTAGTACCAAAATATTAAAATTAAAAATAAAATAGAAAGATTTCAAATAAACAGCCTAAGTCTGAAGGACTTGGAAAATCAAAACTGAACCAAATTCAAAACTGATATAAGGAAATAAATAATAAAGATTAGAGCAGAAATAAATAAAATAGAGTCTAATAACAATACAGGCGATCAATGAAACAAAAAGTTGGTTCTTTGAAAAGATAAACAAAAGTGACAAACTTTTAGTTAGACTAACCAGAGAGAGAAACCCAAACAAATAAAATTAGAAATGGGAAAAAAAGGCATTATATTTGATATCACAGAAATACAAAGGATTATGAAAGATTACTATATGTTAATAAATTGGATAATCAAGAAGAAATACACAAATTCTAGACACATAGAATCTACCAAAATTCAACCATGAGAATATAAAAACCTAAATAGACTAATCAGAAACAATGAAATAAATCAATAATAAAAAGCCTACCAACAAAATAAAGCCTAAAACTGGATGGATTCACTATTGAATTTTACCATATTTTTATTTTTATTTATTTATTTTATTTTGAGAGAGAGAAAGAGAGAGAATCTTTTTTTCTAGATGGACACAACACAATGCCTTTATTTTTATGTGGTGCTGAGAATCGAACCCTGGTCACGCCCGTGCTAGGCAAGCGCTCTACCGCTGAGCCACAATCCCAGCCCCCATATTTTTAAAGAACAAACACCAATGCTTCTCAAACTATTCCATAGAACCGAAAAGGGGAAAACCCTGCCAAACTAATTCTACAAGGCCAGCACTCTACCTTAATACCAAAACCCAATACAAGCACAACAATAACAATAAAAACTATAGGATATAGGTGCAAAAACCCTCAACAAAATAATAGCAAATTAAATCAAAAAGATCATATTCCATGATCAAGTTGTTTCATTTCAGGGATGCAAAGATGTTTCAACATACGAAAACCAATAAATGTAATATGTCACAGGAACAGAATAAGGATAAAAATCATATGATCAGATGCAGAAAAATCACTTGATAAGTTTTCACATCTATTCATGATAAAACCCTGAACAAATTAGGTATGGAAGGATCATACCCCAATATAATAAAGACTATGTATGACAAACCTATAGGCAACATCATACTGAACAGAGAAAAACTTAAAACATTTCCTTTAAGATCAAGAACAAAACAAAAGTATCACCACTCTTACTCAATATACAACTAGAAATTTTAGCCAGAGCAGTTAGGCAAGAGGGAGAAATAAAAGGAACATAAAGAGGAAAGCAGAAAAGTCAAATCCTTCCTGTGCACAGATGATAGGATTCTATACATAGAAAAAACTAATGACTCCATCAAATTACTATGAGAAATGATAAATTTAATAAAGTAGCAGGATACACAATCAATATAAAAAATCAGTAGTTTTTCTGTATACCAATAACTCTGTTGAAAAAGAAATTATAAAAGCAACCCCATTCTCAGCCACAAAAGTACGTATGTACATGCATACATACCTAGAAACAAACTGAAGTAAAAGGCCTCCACAACAAAAATTATAAAACACTAATGAAAATAATTGAATAGGACACTAAAAGGAAAAAAGACCTCCCATGTTCATGAATTGGAAGAATAGTGTACATGTCCATGGTACCAAAGCAATTACAGATTCAATGCAATCCCCATCAAAATACCAATGACATCCTTCACAGAATTGGGGCGGGGGGGGGGTTCCCAAAATTCACATGGAAACACAAAAGACCATGAATAGCCAAAGCAATCTTGAGCAAAAAGCAAAGCTGACACCTTCACAATACCTGATTTCAAGACATACTACAGAGCCTTAGTAAACACAGATACATAGATGGAATAGGGTAGAGAAAACATAAATAAACCCACACACCTACACCCCACTGATTCTCAACAAGGTTCCAAAGACATATTTTAGGGAAAGAGCTGTCTCTTTAACAAATGGTCCTAGGGAAACTGGGTATCCATTCAGAAGACTGAAATTTGACCACATCTTTCACCCTGGACAAAAAAAACAACCAAAATGGATCAAAGACCTTAATATAAGACATGAAACTCTGAAACTAATAGGTGAAAACATAGAGGAAACGCTTTGACAATGATGTAGGCAATGATCTTATGGATAGGATCCCCAAAGCTTAGGAGACAGAACCATTCACAAATGAGATCTCATCAAACCACAAAACTTCTACGTCGCAAAAGAAACCATCAACAGAGTGAAGAGACTGTCTACAGAAAGGAAGA
Organism: Ictidomys tridecemlineatus; assembly: GCF_052094955.1. Classification (NCBI taxonomy): domain Eukaryota; kingdom Metazoa; phylum Chordata; class Mammalia; order Rodentia; family Sciuridae; genus Ictidomys; species Ictidomys tridecemlineatus. Next base: position 121,249,880 of record NC_135479.1, read on the forward strand.
AAATATTGTCAACTATTCTTCTAAAAGAGGGTTCATATCCAGAAAATATTAAGAACTCAAAAAACATTGCAATAAAAAAAGTAATCCAATTTAATAAACAGGAAAGTTGTCTGAGCAGAGACTTCTCAAAAGACAAAATACATATGGCCAGCAAATATATGAAAAAATGCTCAGTATCACTAGCCATTAGGGAAATGCAAATCAAAACTATAATTAAATGCCATTTCACCCCCATTAGAGTGGCTATTATTATTATTACTAGAAGAAGGAGGAGGAGAGGAAAAGGAAGAGGAAGATAACAATGATGACGGAGAAATGTTGGCAAAGAATTGAGAAAAAGGAGCCATTATTCACTGTTGGAGGGAAAGTAAATTAGTAGAGCTGTCATGGAAAGTATGGAGGTTCCTCCCAAAACTACATATACAATTTCCATATGATGCAGGCATCCCACTCCTGGGAAATGAAATCAGCATACATAAGAGATACCTGCATGCCCATGTTTATTGCAGCACTCTTCACAATAGCTAAGGTTTGGGATCTGCCTAGGTGTCCAGCAACAAATGAAAAGCTACTCAAAAATAATGTATATACACAGCGGAATATTATTTGGCTATAAAGAAAATAAAACTTGTAATTCTCAACAAAATAAATGGAACTGGAGAATATCGTGTTAATCCAAATAAGACAGATGCCGAAAGATAAATATTCTGTGTTCTCTTTCATAGATGGAAACCAAAAGAGAAAGTCAACCTGAAAGTAGAATAGTGATTAGCAGGGACTGGGAATAGTGCCTGCTGGGGGTGGGATGGAAGAGGGGGGTCAGGTAGCATTAGTGCACACTATAGGCATGTATGAAAATATGGTGTGCACAGTTCATGCATTTCAAAAAATATGTATTTCAAAAAATAAATAAATTTCAATGTGTTCTTTCTCCCCCAAAGATGATTTCTTTTCGTTTTAACTGAATACTTGTCAAGCTCAGTTGTAAAAGAGAGTCGGGAAACAAACATGTATATATTGAAAAATAAAATGGAAAACGAAAATGAATGTTCAGATGAAGAGTAAGACTTCCAATAAAATTTGCTTTTATACCCCATCTCTCCCCTTCCCAATCAACTCTTTCACATCTTCGATATCATGTCCCCACAGGACTCTCATTCTATATTGAAAAATGAATTCTCATTTTCTCTCAAACTTGTTTCTACCTCTAGGGATCCTATTTCTGTTAGTAGCACCACTAGTCTAATAGTGACCCAGTATCGAAATCTAGTATTATGATTTCTTTCTGTCTTTGGTTGCTAGGTCCAAGCAGTTGCAAATCGTGCTCACCCTTTCATCAATTTTCTTATCTCATTTCTACCTTGGTTACTCTTCTTCTAAGTTCCTACTTCTCTTTGACTGAAGTATTGCAAGTGTCCTATATTTTTTGCTATCCATGTGTATAATATATACTTTGTTCATAATTTTTATTTTCTCTCTCAGAAACTTCCTGCTTCCCAATAGCTGCTGCATTGGGGTGGAACTTCTTAGCCTGGCATACAAAATCATATCTTTTTTTGCTTCTATGCGCCAAAGTTCTCATGTTCTCACAAAAAAACAAAAAAAAAAACATTTCATCGGAGTCTAATGTTAACCTAAGTATTTTTCACATGCATAAGGAAGGGGGAGTAAGAGTTTAAATAGCTGTCTATATAAACACCTCCATAGGCAAAATTTAGATTTTTTTAAATGCATTGTGGCCTTTTTCTGCAAGAGGGTGTCCTCCAACCCAGTGGTGGCATGTGTTAAGCAGGGTACATCATATTCCACAAAAGCAAAGAGGGGTTCCATTTCGCTCCGTCCGTCTCTCCATGAACAGCATTGTTGGTGACTCCCTTGGGCCAGGTGGATTTCCGTGTATGTGTATGTTTTTGCATCTGTGTGATCTCAGCAGGGATAAATGAACCTAAGATATTAAAATGTAATTTGTTCAGATCTTTGCCTTTGGGGTGAGCACTAAGATGCTGCCATCAGCCAGAAAATTTGTGATCTAATTTAGAAGCAGTGAGGCATGCTGTCTTTTCTCAGACACTTCACAAACCTGCGCTGGGTCCCCACATTTCTACAGTTTTATGAAAGGTTTTCTTTCAAACTATAAACAGTGTTGATTTTTTTTCCTCTACCACCCCCTTCCCTCGCCCCCGCAAAAAAATTCACTAAGTAAAGGCAGAGAGTAAGAACCATACTCTTTAGCTGTCACTCTGCTGAAATGCCATTGTGCACAAGTGACTTACCTTTAATCTCTCAGAGTCTGTGCTATCAAGACTCCCTGACCCTGACTGGTTTTTTACCTAGACTTTTTTTGGAGGAGATCTCTCCCTGACACTTTACAGACCAAGTTCCATGGTCAGCAAATTGAACTGGCTTTAAGCAAAGAATTCTAAATTGTGCATCCTCATCCTCTGAAAGATTTCTCACCCAAGCATCTTGGGTTAAAATAGTCAGCTCTATCATTAAACCAAAATCAAGGAAGAGTTTTAGTTTTTCGATAGATGATTTTTACCAATATTAGTTCCTCTCTCATCTGAGCTTACAGACAGGTTGCTAATGCTAGTTTATTGGCTTATTCGCTTTTTCCTTTGATTTCTTAGAAAAAGAAAACCAAATGCTGGGTTTTAAAGAAGAGTACTAGAAAAACAAAAAAGCATCAGGGGAAATTTCTGGACTTCTCTCCTAACCCAAAGCATAGTTAGGATAGAAGTAGAAGGTATTAGACTCGATTTTGTTTAAAAGACTTCAGCCTAGTGAGCATTTGGATTAAATCCAATTTAGGGAAGAACCAGGAGCTACAGACGGATGAGTTGCTAAACATCCTAGAAGGATCTGAAAGATTTAGAATCCCTTTGGGGACTGAAAATGTCCTAATACTCTTCTGCTACCCTCCAGGAAAATGGGGAAAGGAGCTGTTTTAATTTCATGAGTGAAATTGCATTGGGGATGACACCGTTTCATTTTTATACAACATATTAGGCACACATCCAAAAAGAAAGTGAAAAACAAAATCTATATCCTCATTAACTTCAGAGTCATGTAACAGCACAGTGCTAGACTGGCAGTTGAAACTCACTGAAGTTCATCATTTCCTTCACTTTTTCTTTCTGGCAACTTCTTGAAATACAGCTTTTCCCAAATTAGATGTCAGAGAACAGAAAGCACTGGAATCCTTAGGTCTCTGGCTTAAAAGCCACTGAGTCACATTGGTGTCTGCTGTAGACACCAGCAGGATGGCTTTTGCAAATACTAATTGACAGCTTCTCGCTGCAACTAAGATGGATTTGAGGTTTTTAAAATAAGAGTGATGTTGTCCTGTGATTCAGAAGGTACGTCATATAGGAAGCAATTAGCAGTCAATGCAGTGAGGCAATGCACCAGCAAGGGTCTTACCAAGCAGGAAGGAAGTGTTTGAGGGCCCATGGCTACACCTTTAAACAAGCTTAAAAGCAGCAGGAAATAGACACACTTTTAAAATTCTGTTCACCCCTAGTTCTCAGTTTCCTCCAACCTAGAGTCTCAATCACTTCCTGCAAAAAACAGGAATCTGGTTCCTGCAACTTAAAAGGTCAGAATGATGACCCTGGGTTACAAATATACATGTTTTAATGTTAATTTAACTCTTCAGCGAGAGGAATAGCAGTAGGAGTATTACTCCAAAGTCTTTAATCAGAGCTCCAAATATACATGTCATTCCTTTCTCAATCCAGGATATTGAGGTGTTCTTCTTCTTTTGAAATAACAAAGATTCCATGCAGATTATCAGAACAACTTTGTGAGCTTGATTAAAAGGCGTATCAATTTCTAGGAATGGGTTTTGTTTTTCAATCACATTTTCCTCTCTGAAAACCCTTATTAGATTTTCAACTCTGTGTTCTGACCATATAATTTAGCAGAATGCTGCACTTCCATGAGCCTATTTTCATCATGCAGCCGATTGTTCGTCATGAATATAAATATAATCCATAGGTTTCATCAAAATGTGGTATACTTTTAGGACAACCTTAAAATAAAAGTTGAATAAATTGTCACTGAAAATTACACAGCCACATTACCTGTATTTCAAATTGTACTGATTAAGTCTTTCATATAGCCAACCCACTCAACAGAGATAATTAGATAGCATAGGAAGCGCTAGCATTATAAAATCAAAGAACTTAAGTCTCATTGTAAGCTCCCAAGTGCCAATCAGGTCTGTGTCTCCAAAGTTTATAAGGCACGACTGCCACCTACTGGCAAGTATTGAAGACTGCACCGTCTGACCGAGAGGTCTTTGAAATCTCACCGTGACAGGGGTTTTCCCCCAGGGCCAAACTCATCACTTCCATTAGTTGTATAGCTTGTGGGTGTTGATTTTTTGAGAAAGAGACCACACTAAAAGAGTTTTGGCTTTTGTCATTATGTCTTAGGTTGTGAATGTACTATATGTAACAAGTATTTGTATTTGTTCACTTGCTTTTTTTTTTTTTTTTTAAACTATCACCCAAGATAGAATGTAATCTCAACAAGGGTAGCAACTTTGCTCTGTTCACTAATGTATTCTGTTGGTCCTGGAACAGGGCCTGGCACCTTACTAACACTCACTGTATAAATAAGTGAAAGAATAAGTGTGCACAGTGACGTGGACTTAAGGCAAAATAATGTATAAATGCATAGCCTAAGTTTTAAAGACAAACATGAGTTGAAACTGTGGCTCCTCTTCTTTCCTCCACACATGGAATTTGGTCACATTTCTTAATGTCTTTAAGTGTCAATTTGCTCATCTAAAAAGAACGGATAATGCCACCACAGTAGGTGAAACAATTAATTAAAAGGACAAATATTTATAAAGCATGCGACACAGAATAAATGCATGATAACTAATACTATGAACATTATTACTAATCTTAACAGGTCTGTGAGAAACTTAATGATAACATGAAGGAGTTTAATTTTCAGAGTCCTTTCCTGTCTATCATCCTCGTCTTCAAATCTACATGGTTCCAAACTGGTGTCCATTAAGCATCAGCATTCAGATAATTATAGATCCTGGAGGCTGTTAGGAGTTAGGGCATAATATTTAAGCCACCATTCTAAAAACTCCAGCTGTATTCTGAACTGCTTGAATAGTTCAGAACTGTCTCTGGAGGCTTTTTGCAAAGAATTTTAATTTATATTGCAGCTGATATTACATTTTGTTGCCTGCCAGAGAACCATTTGGTACTTGCAGGGAACCCTCTACCCCTGAGTGCCTCCACAAGCACATTAGGCAAGTGGCAGATCACCCACTCATTAAAGAGCACCCCTATCTCCTGGGACTTGGAGTCCAGGCACCATGCTGTTGCTGCTCTAGCCACACAACATCATGAAGAGCCCATGTTGTTTTCGTGGTGTGCTCTGCGATCCGCGGTGTTGTTTTATCCCGAGGCTGGTTCTTCTTGTGCTCTTAGGATGTTTTCAGTAGAAATTTGCACCACATGGTGTTCTCATTCACACTGGGAGGAGACAGCCCGAATGATTCCCAAAGGATTTTAGAAAAAGGAGGATCTTTCCTATAAAGCCCTGATAAACCATTTGTTCTGGCACTTTGATCAAAGTACTATTCTCAAACTGGCTGACTCTAAACCAAGAGATCAATCAGTATCCATTCCTGGAGATAAGTGGGGTCACCTTCCTCTGTGTCTCATGGGCTGCATGAAGGAGGGGAGGAAATGGGCTATGGTTTGGATATGAGTGGTATCTCCACAGGTCCATATGTTAGAGGCCTGGTCACCTGGGTGGTGGTATTGGGAAGTCCAGTAGACCATTAGGAAGCGGGGCCTAGTAGGAGGTCCCTAGGTCATCGGGGGAAGGCCTTCAAAAGGAATGTGGGACCCCTTTATCCTCTTCTTCCTGCTTTCTGCGTGATATGTGCCCCCTTATTCCGACACAGGCGTCTCCATGATGTGCCCCCACACACACACACCAGATGCCAAAATCCAAGGAGCCACCTCACCTTGGACATGAACATCTAGAATCATGAGCCAAATTAAACCTTTTACTTTAAAAGAAGTTCACGGTCGGCATTTCATTGTAGTAACGGTAAGCTAACTAATTCAAATCCTGAACAAAATCTGGGTTTGTTTAAAAAGGAAAAGGAGAAAATGGAAGCAGGCAGGCAGCTCAACGAGTGCACACAGAGATGGTGTTTGGAAAAACAATGTCAATGCATTGAATTATTCTTGACTTAAAAAAAAAAAAAAAAACAGTCCCTGAAAGCCAGCCACAGTGGCACACACCTGTAGTCCCAGCTAATTTAGGGGGCTGATGCAAGAGAATCACTTGAGTCCAGGAGTTCAAGACCAATGAGCAAAACGTGGTGAGATGCTCTCTCTCAAAAAAAAAAAAAAAAACTCCTGAAATCATTTTTAAGGGAAAGTTTTCTCATAGTCCACATACAAAGAAGCTGATGTGCTTCATCAGAAATAGCATACATTTTGTAAAATATCTGTAACCTTTCACTCAACATGAAATAGATTTGACAACAAGAACACACTTTTGTTGAAACACATTTTTGTCGAGTACAAGTGTCTATTGTTTCTCTGGGTCTCAGTTTCCCCACCTCTGGGTACAAGATGAACTAGGTGGGTTCACAGCTCTGTCCAGCCCTTACCTCTCTGTGAATCCACCTCCATCTACATCATCAAATTTATGCAGATGATGACTCCCACATGTTATTATTCATCGTTCAAGGAAGTACTAACCTCCTGTTTTGTGAACTCTACCTTGTGAGAAACTACACACACTCACACACACACACACACACACACACACACACACACACACACACACACAGGGTGAGACAGGTTCCTGCCTTCCAGAGCCTTTGTTGGGAAGGAAAAAAAAAAAAACAGATATAAGAAAAAGTTAGAAAATAGGGCAGCCCATGGTTGCTAAGCAACCACAAAGTGGAACAGAGGAAGAGGGCTCTGGGCAGTGAGAATGAGGTGAGGGGGAAGGTTAGGTTCAAGCTGTACCCAGAAGAGCAGGCGTGGTACAGAAGACAGAACAAAAGGAGGGTGGAGGTACAGGCAGACACCTCGGATCGGGCTGGAGTGGTTTAACACGGAACAGACAAGAAGATTGTGACGAAGGATGGCGATGATGAGGCTTGATGGGTGACAGCGGCAAGTTCCTATGACTTACCAAGTGCCAGCACTTTGATTACAGTATTTTATATAATCCTCTCAATGACTCCAGGAAGAATGTCATCATCTGTATTTTACCCTCAATTTGCCTTACCCAAAATATTAAAACAAAAAAAAATTGTAGCAAATTCAGTGATTAGAACACAGTTCTCTGAAACTTCACAGACCACTGAGTCTTTGCCATAATCTGTCTCTTTGAAATGCAGTGGTTTTCCAAATACCCCCCATGGGCCTGAAAAGTAGGCTGCATGTCTGTTACCCCTGAGGTCCAACTTGGAAAAACAAAAAACTCTTTATTCATACAAATGAAAATAGCGTTACTGCTCCCACAGAGAAGGGCACCCTTGTTCAGGGAGGGATGCACAGATGATCTTAGATTACCAACTCATTAAATAGAATTACAACAGTAAAAGCCTCTCCAGGGCATGTTAGCCACTAAAATGTTAATATCTGGGTTTATTTGAAAAATAATAACACAGAGGCAGCTTTTGCCTTTTTTTATCTTGAAATTGGATTGAGGGGCTTTACTGGAAAATGACACAGCCCCTGGGTCGCTTGCAATTCTCCATGTGATCCTACTGGGAAGAGAGAAGGCCGGTGGGTTCAAAAGGAGGCAGAAAGAGACAGACACAGCTCACACCTCGACAAGCCCCCACCCTGCTCAGAAACTGCTCATCCCCCTCTTTCACCTACAAAACAACACTTCTATGGGATGCTCCATCCAGCCCAGTATGAATCTGGTGCTCTCTCGGGATGGCTTCGGGGGCCCAAGCATACGTCCTTCCGTCCTTCCCTGCCACCCCAGAGCATGACTGTAATGTGAAGCTTGCAGAAGACACTAACTCATATCGTGTAGTCGGCATTGTTCAAATGGAAATGAAGTTCCTGTCACTCTGCTATGATTGCCACACACGGTCCCCAGGAAGCCATGTACCACGGCTGCCCAACTTTCTTCTCCAGCCACCATTTCCTCCCCTACAATTGTAAAAAATGCCTTTTGATCTGTGACCTGCATTTAAAAACTGACATCTGGTGGTTAGGGTGGTAATTAGACATCATTTTAAAGTTATTTCTGCCTTGTTAACTGAGTTACTCTGTGATCAAATTATGGGATAATTTAGAGGAACTCAGGCATATTGATTGTATAATCCATAATGTGTGTAATTAATAACTACCCCCTAAAAGCTCTGTGTGAGGAATTGTAAGGATTCACATTAAACAAAAAGTCAAGGCCTGAATGGTGCTTTTTCCTCAATGCCTTTTTTTAACCACATACAAAAGGGAAAGCTTTCAAGGAAGAAGAGATCAAGATTCCAAGCCAGAATTTATCGACAGTGTTACACAACTTACATCCTTTAATGGCCGCAGCCTGGTGTCAAGTGGGAATGCTCTTTCCCTGGGTGCCTAACAATGTCATCTTTCTGGGATGGCACATCCATAAGGAAACTCTCTGCTGGTGTCTTATGAATAGTTCCACCCATAATTTTTAGTTACAAATGGGGCCTGTCCTAGCCGTGGGGGTACAAGCTGGTTTATCTTGCAATGAACTGAAGCCACAGTTTAGTCAGTATAGGAGATCTCTATTCACTCCAAGAATGTTCACAATAATTGTGGTAAAAGTGATGACTGTCATATCTCCATATTCTTGAATCCTATCTTGCTATTTGCCATCACACCCGGTCCCCCAAAAGATGAACACCTACTCACACAAATATTATTCATTATTAACTAAGATATCTGCCCCAAACTCCTCTCTGTTCTCCTACCCTGTGTGCTGGGCTAGATCTTGAGACACCAGGTCATCCTGAGTTCGTATTATAGGAAATGTAAGATACTTGTCCAGTGGCTACTGTCTTGGCCCATTTAGGTGCCAAGGGCACCTGAAGGCACCTGAACAGAAGGAGCCTCAAGAGGTAAAGACAACAAAACTTATTTTTAAAAAAAGAGAGAAATGGGGCTGCAGTTGTAGCTCACTTGCCTAGCATATAGGAGGCGTGGTTCAGAAAACAGAACAAAAGGAGGGTGGAGGTACAGGTGGAGGTACAGGGTTCAATCCTCAGCACCAAATAAAAATAAATATGTCCATCTTCAACCAAATTTTTTTTCTTTTTTTAAAATTATGTATTTTAATTAGGTATATTTGACAGCAGAATGCATTTTGATTCATTGTACACAATTGTAGCACAACTTTTCATTTCTCTGATTGTACACCAGGTAGCATTGCACCATACGTGCAGTCATATGGGTAATGATGTCCATCTCATTCCCCCATCTTTCCTGCCCCCATTCCCCATTGCTTCCCTCCCCTTTGCCCAATCAAAGTTCTTCTATTTTTCCCATGCCCGCCCCCTCCCCAAATATGGATCAGCATCCACTTACCAGAGAGAACATTCAGCCTTTGGTTTTGGGGGATTGGCTAACTTCACTTAGCATGATATTCTCCAACTCCATCCATTTACCTGAAAATGCCATAATTTTAGTCTCTTTTAATGCTGAATAATATTCCATTCTGTATATATACCACAGTTTCTTTATCCATTCATCTATTGAAGGGCATCTAGGTTGCTTCCACAGTTTAGCTATTGTGAATTGAGATGCTATAAACATTGATGTGACTGCGTTACCATAGTATGCTGATTTTAAGTCCTTTGGGTATAGACAGAGGAATGAGATAGTGTCAAATGGTGGTTCCATTCCAAGTTTTCTGAGGCATCTCCATACTGCTTTCAGAGTGGTAAAAAGGGAGAGAGAGACAGACAGATAGATAGGAAGTCAAAAAGAAGCGTCTGCCCTGCCCATTTTCATATCAAAGGAAATGTAATCTTGTTTTGTGTTGATCTTCTTGTTGTGTAGGCTGTTTGGAAACTTGCATCAATTTATCATCCTTTTTCTCTACCTGCTAATGTACCATGTAATGGGTCAGTGACAGAATCACAGCAGCTTTTGGGCTGAGGGTATGACTCAGAGTAGAACAATTGCCTAATGTGCTAGATCCCAAGTTCAATCTTCAGCACCACAAAAAAATATATCATGATAACAACAACAATAGCAGCTTTTGTTTGCTGAGCTCAGCGCTCCACTAAGTGCCTTACAGGCCCCGTTTTACTTCGTCATCAAAGTAACTTTGGTAAGGCACGTGCCAACACCAGCACCCATTTACAGGTAAGTCCTGACGAATGCAGAGGTTCAGCCACCCACCCCCACTCCTACTGCTGGAAACTGGAGGAACCGGAATACAACTGCAGGCCTGTCTGACCCCCAGGCAGGTTCTGAATGCCTCTGCTGCACCTGCCCTGTGTGCCCTTCCCAAAGAACATCACTTCTCCCCTGGAGTTCAGAGTTCCTCCTCCTTGGAGGTAGATGGAAGAGAGGTCAGGGAGGCTCCGCAGGAAAACAAGGCACTGATAGCCTGAAAAAAAACAAATCAGATCTTAAGAAAATGGATAGGCATGAGAAATTTTTCGTGACAGGGGAAGCCAAGAAATCTTTGAAGTGAAGATGGCCACCACCCAATTTTTAATTGTTTCCCAGGCAGGGCTCTTTTCTAATCTAGCCCACCTATCTTAGTACGTTAGAGCTGCCATAACAGATTACAGACTGGGTAAAAGAACAACAGAAAGTTATCTTTTGGAAGTCAGATAAAGTTTTCAGCAGAGTTGATTTCTTCTGAGGCCTCTTTCCTTGACTTGTAGATGGACATCTTCCCCCTTTGTCCTTTTGGGGTCTTTTTTCCTAATCTCGTGTGTGTGTGTGTGTGTGTGTGTGTGTGTGTGTGTGTGTGTGTGTGTGTTTTGCTGGGGATCTAACCCAGGGTCTTGTGAATGCAAGGCAAGCACTCTGCCAACTGAGTTCCATCCCCAGCCCCTCATCTCCTCTTCTTATAAGGACATGAGTCATATTGGATTAGGGCCCACTCCAATGACCTCATTTTACTTGAATTATTGTTATCAAGACCCCACCTCTAAATACAGTCACAGTCAGAGATGCCAAAGGGTAAGACCTCAACATATGGATTTGGAGTGAGGTAAGACACAATCCAGCCTCTAGACACACACACACACACACACACACACACACACACACACACACACAACTTTCTTTGTCTCCAGACTTTCAGTAAAATCTACTAGACACACTGTCTGGAATAAGAGAAAAAATATTGGAAAATGAATTAAAAGCAAAGTTGTATTCAGTAAGAATTTATCAGAAGTAGGATCAGGAAACCTAAGAAAGATAGGCCAGGAAGAGTTTAACTCTTCCCAAGATGAAGACAGGATTCCCAACTGTATGTGGGATGGCCCTTGAGAGTATTTTGTACTGTTGCTTGCGAGTATTAAAGAAAGGCTAACTCCTAAGGGCTGGATAACATTGGGTGACATATGATGAATGGCACAGCATTTTTTTTTTCAAATCCCAGCCTACTGCTCAAATCAAAGGCCACTCGACCCTTGTGGTAGAAATTTGATCCAAATAGTCACTTCTCGATTCCCAGCCCAGTTTACCATCCCTCAACAATAAAACGGAACTAGAAAGAGTGCCAAGTGGTAGAGGTAAGAGGAACAGTGGCATCTCCGTGGATCCAAAGCAGCACAGTAATTCAAAATCTAATGTGCAGCTGGCCAGGAGGGAGATCAAAGTGACTCACAAAAGCTCTTTGGCTCGATCTTGTGTAATGGAATTTCAAGACAGAAATAACATTATTAAATCTCCTAGCAATTCACAACCAATATTTTCAACTAAAGAAATCATTGGGTTCCCCTAACCTTAAATAAGCCTATTTAATCAGTTACGCTAATAAATGGATCCCTTTCACACTTAAAAAAATTCTCCTATACGATTTTGAAAAATCACTTCTGCTGACACTGCAAAGGGAAAAAGCTTTGCTTTGATTCTCTTGCTGGGTGAATGGCCTGCTTGTGGGGCTGACTGACTGGGCCCTTGTGCCAGCATGGTGCCATGTACCAGCTGGTCAGTACAGCTGGAGAGCAGGGATATACTGAGTCCTGTATCAGAAGTCTCAGCTGGTCACTGATAAGGAAACCATGCCAGAGGCATATTTGGCAATTTGGTCAGACAAAAATTTGATTATGTGTGTGCATGTGTGTATGTGTATGTGTATGTGTGTGTGTGTGTGTGTGTGTGTGTGTGTGTGTTTGATGGCATGAACCAATAGTTTATTGGCAATTGTTTCTCACACTAACCACAAGCAGCACCAATGCTCTGATAAATGAAATTTGTCATCTCTTTGGAATCATATGGAACAAATACATGCGCAAAAAAAAAAAAAAAAAAGCCAGAAAAGAGGAAAGACAAATGAGTTATTTTACAGTATATTAAGTTCTGAGGCATAGCTCTGCACTTTTACTAACCACACACCCACACACACACACACACACACATACACACACACTGAAACTGTCGAAAGTGAAGATAGGTTTTAAGCTCCAGCTACCCAATGCAATTTTCAGACATTCCATCTTTATTATTTATCCCCAGGAATTCCCATCAGATCAATATGTTGGGTATACAAACTTAAGAATAACAAGTAAAAACAAGGAAATAGAAATAATACCCCAAAACCTTAAGCAAACTAAATATTTATATCTGAAAAGAAATATGCATGACCCTAAAAAGAAAATATTGCAGCTGGCACTGAGCATGATGAGCAGCAACCATGTCAGAGTTCCAGAAGCTGTCGAGGTAGAAGGGGGTTAAATCAGTAAAGGCAGCCCGACCCTCTACAGGGCCATGCAGCAGCTGCAGGGTGGAGTGGAGATGCTTAGCAAGAAGCAGAAGTTCCTGGAGAAGAAGATGGAGCAGGAGCTGAAGGCAGGAAAGAAGACTAGCACCAACAAGTACACCTGGCAATGAAGCAAAGAGGAGGTATGAGAAGCAGCTGGTGAAAATCAACAGGACACTGTCAGTCACCTTGCTCCAGCAGAAGGCCCTGAACAACATCAAGATCAAGAACATGGGCTCTGCCACCAAGGCCACAGAGGCTTCCCGTTCAGCACTAACATCAATCAAGCCAAGGGGTTCATGCAGCACATTGCTGATCAGCAAGAACTTGTGGAGATTTCAAGAACAATTTCAGAATCTGTAGGGTTTAGAGAATTTTGATGAGGATAAGCTCATGGCAGAATTAGAAGAACTCAAATAGGAGGAACTGGGTAAGAATTTGCTGGAAATCACTAGATCTGAAGCAGTCCCCCTATCAAACATTCCCTCTGTAGACCCACCATCAAAACTCACTCAAGGCCTGGGGTTATGGCTCAGTGGTAGAGTACTTGCCTAGCCCGTCTGAGGCACTGGGTTTGATCCTCAGCACCACATATAAATAAATAAATTAAATAAAGGTATGGTGTCCATCTAGAACTAAAAAATAAAAATAAAATTTAAAAAAACTCAGAAGAGGCAAAGCAAGACAACGACATTAAGGAAGTAGGGAATTGGGTTGAATCTATGCAACTAGTCCAGCTGGGCTGGGCAGGCAGAATGGGGGACAGAAGATTCCATGGCTCCTGACCTCATTTCAAGGAAGCAGGGCTACACCACACTCCCTCTGCATAGCATGGTCTTCACTCAGTGGGATGGGGGTTGGGGAGTGGTTCAGGCAGGCAGGCAGGCAGGCAGGCAGGCAGGCAATCCTTCTGTTTATAAGGTTTAATTTCTGTAAAACAAACAGAATTTGGAAAGCCAACATTGAGCTGTGGGACAATACTACTCCGCTGCTAAATCCTCAATGGGAAGGTCGACTGTTTGCAGTTGGAATGATCTGAAAATGTCATTTCTATCCTTTTAAGTTGGTTGGCTTGTGGCATTTCTCCTTGTAAGGTTTGTATGATAGTGGCAGAAAAGTCATCCTTTAAAAGCCATAGGCTTTTCCTTGTCCTTAGCTGTAATAATGCATCTGGTTTTGGTTTCCTCAAGGGTTATATTTCCATCCATCACCTGTGTAGTGACCCCTGTGTCATCCTCTCTGGCCCACTTCTCACTCCCACTCCCTTTGTCGTTTGGAGTTTGTGACACAGTTGAAATGGAGAGTGTTCCCTTGAGAGAAACTGTTAGAATTAAATTCCAGTTGTACAGTTTCCTGACATGCTCTAAGGTCCTCGTTGGTGTTTGTGATGACTGACAGAAAACTCCCTGGAAACCTGTGCAAATACCTGTATCTGGATGAATTTTTTTTTTGCACTATTAAATGTCTCCATTAATTTTCAAGGAAAAAAAATATTGGAAGGCACAAAATAGCAATTTTTTAAGACCCCAATGCATAATCACAAAATAGGGAGTCATGTGGCTATCTGATATCTCCATGAACAAAAAGAATTTCAAAGATGGTAATCCTGATACGGATATCATTTGTATTCATTAAGTCCCTTCTGGTGGTAAGGAACAGAGACGCTGGCTAGTTGCAGAGTCACATGAGGCAGGAGGGGAGAGAACAAATCTATTAGAAGGACACTGGAAGGATTTTTTGAAGCTCCTGGGGCTTCATTGGCAATTTCCTATAGAGCATTGATTTTCAACCTTGATTACATAATGGAATCACATGGGTAACCTTGAAAAACAAGCAATGCACCGGCTACACTCAGACAAATGATATCGGAATCTCTGGGGGCAAGGCCCATGAATAGGTATTTTTAAAGCGCTCCCCAGCTGATTTTAATGCATAGCCGAGGCTTGAAACTACTCCTCTGAAATGTTAGAACTAACCTCACTCAATCTTGATGACCTCTAGATCTGATAGTTTTTTTGCTTAAATTTCTAAAACTCCCAGAAAAGAGAATGTAAGTGGTCCTGTTTGTATTCATAGGTTACTACTAGAAGGAAAAAAAAATTAGCCACTATGAAGAATGCAGGGCTATGTTGGATCAGACATGGTGTTTTAGTCAGCTTTTTCGCTGCCAGGACTAAAAGACCCGATCAGAACAACTGTAGAGGAGGAACGGTTTATTTAGGGGCTCATGGTTTCAGAGGTCTCAATCCAAAGACAGCAGACTTCATTCCTCGGGGTTCGAGGTGAGGCGGGACATCATGGCAGAAGAGTGTGGCAGAGGGAATCAGCTCACATGATCATCAGGATGGGGAGAGAGAGGAGAGAGAAAAGAGAGAAGAGAGAGAAGAGAGAGCCCATAAGCACGGCCCCAGTGAACCACTACCTCCAGACACACCCCACTTGTCTCCAGTTACCACTCACTTAATCCCTATCAGGGGATTAATTCACTGATTAGGTTAAGGCTATAATCCAACCATTTCTCCTCCAAACCTTCTTGCATTGACTCACATGTGATTTTTTTGAGAACACCTCACATCCAAACCATAACACGTGGCATTTCAAAATCCATATCTGTGGATCAAATCAGGCTGGATCACACTGTGAACAGCCACCCTCAAATTGTCCGCTACACCATCTATGGGCATGGTAGGAAATGTCATGCTTAACCAATCCTCCCTTCTTCTCTGAGATCACGCACGGATGAAATGACCAGAGTCCAGGTTCCAGAAGGACACCAAAACATGTGCAGAAGAAAACAAGAAGCTGCAATGCAGTTGGGGAGAGAAGAGACAAAATAACAGAGACCTGAAGAGTCATATAAAGTACATAACGCCTGTCACACAACAACACAGACTTGTCTTAGTTTAGGTTCCTCCATAAGCAGAAATGTATTTGATGGGTGAGGGAAAACACCATCGGGGGTGGGGGGGGTGGGACCTGAGAGAGACAAGGAAGAGAAGTCAGATAGTGAAGGACATTTCATCAGCGAGTTACCCAAGTTACCTGTGAAGCTTCAATCTGCCAGGGAGGAAAATCAGGGTGGCATGAAGAACACACACTTTGCAATTATCCCACCCGAGAAGGGCAAGCTAGGATATTGATAAGCCAACTGCCATCAATCCTGGTTGAGGGTTGCTGGGGGAAACAGGAGGCGTTAGCACCTGGCAATTTAGGCCTACTGGGCATGGGCACGGGTCTGCTCCAGCAGCTCGTAAAACACCCACAGTGAATGAGATGTGATGTTGGCTTTGACTTCAGCTGGCCCACAAAGAAGTGGTAAGATGTGAGTGGATAGGGTGAGTCCCAGCAGCATCTGCTGTGGCAGGATAATGCCAAACAAGACTCAGTGAAAAGAGTGCTCAACTTCACAGAAGGATATCTCCACGTGAGGCCAAGACCAACAGTGGTATGAGAATCAGATTCAAACGATATTTGCTCTTTACAAGACATCAAGCATAATAATAGGCACACTACCTGAAATTATTAACTCACAATTTTTGAAACAGAAATTATACCTAGTGCTTAGGACTTGGTCTTTGGAGTCACAGTTGAGTTCATGCCTCAGTTCTACCACTCACTGTCGTGTCTTGGGCAGTAAGCTAATTCCTTCTTACCTATCAAATGGAGCCACTTAATGAGACCCAACTTCCAATGTTGCTGGGATTAAATGAGCAGATAAACCATGCAGGACAATATCTAGCAAATAGCAAAAATCCAAACATTACTGCCACCATCATCCTCTTCCTTATCATGGTTATATAGAAATGTTGGATGCCACACATACAGTGAACAGTCAATTCTGCAGCAGTTAATCTCCACTGTCATGTTAAAAGCTAGTGCACACAGTACCAATAAATGCAATGTAAACAGGAATGGAGGGTGGTGGGGAAGAGAGGAGGGAAGGAGGAAGGAAGGGAAAGAGACAGACTTTCATAAGGCAGTAAGTAGAGATTGTGGAGTGCTTAAAAGCTTCTGTCATTTTATGTCATTCTGTTTCTGGGTCACCCTAAAACAACTGTTCACCACTTTCTACTTTGTCCTAGCTACTGGCTAGGGAGGGCTTCAACCACACAGGGAAACAAATGTGTTTTAGTCATCTTTTCCTCCGCTGTGACTAAAGGACCCAACCAGAATAATTGTAGAGAAGGAAAAGTTTATGTGGAGACTCAGAGTTGCAAAGGTCTCAATCCACAGACAGTCAGGTCCAATCCTTGGGACTCAAGGTGAGGGCTGAACATCATAGTAGATGAGTATGGCAGAAGGAAGCAGCTCACATGGTGATCAGAAAGCACAGAGAGACTCTGCTCGCCATATTCGAATATATGCTCCATAGCCACACTCCCAATGAACCACTTTCCCTGGCCACACCCCACCTGCCTCCAGTGACCACTCACTTAATCCCTATTAGAGGATTAATTCACTGATTAGGCAAAAGCTATAACCCAATCATTTCTCCTCCAAACCTTCTTGGGCTATCTCCCATGTGAGCTTTTGAGGGACACCTCACATCCACACCATAACAAAATGAAACCAGCAATGTACAGTGCCCATGAAGAAATCCAGTTCCCATGGTGGCAAAGCTCCTTTATAGGTCCACTTGTTGCTTTAGTTGACAGGCAAGTGTCCCACCATCAGAGGTTGAGCCAACCTCTGATGGTGGGACACCTGCCTGTCCTGGTTCTGTGCTGAGCAGCAGCTCTGGCTCCCCCAGGTCAGTCCGTGCTCTGGTGGGACAGCAGCAGATGGGACAGAACCTTCAATGGCCTTGAGACATCCCCATAGCCTTTTTGTTCCCTTTATTCTTCAATAATAATAATAATAATAATAAAAGAAAACAAATAGTTGATATTAGATGCTTGTCGTGAATCCTCTTCATCTGATTGGGTTGGGGGGAATCCTATTTGTTTACTGCTCTCTGAATGAGATAGATCTGTGTCTTGACACACACTGAGTTGTGGGTGGTGGCGGGGATAGGAGGGACCCCTCCATTGCCTCCCTGAATGTTTAGGGACCTCTGCATGTAGGGCCTGGAGGTAAGCGTGCCCAGTGGAGGAGCCCACAGGCACTTCTCCAGGAAACCTTCTTCTACGTGTGTTCTGAGTCCTTCCGCACAGAGTTGTTCAGAAGGAGCCATGTCTGTCCTCCCCTCCTTCCTCCCCACCTCAGCTTGCTCTGCTCTGGCCTCTGTCCCATTTCCAGGCTCTTCTGGTCAGGACCTTTCCCGAAGCGAAGAGACATCCAGAAAACTCCTCAGCACCCATCTTCTACCAACTTCCTTAGACCAACCACACTGAATCCCGGAAGTAGTGGTCTGTATGTGGACCTCTCGGTGGATGTCAGCGGGAAGAGGCACAGGGGGAGGGGAGGATCCCTGGGGCAGGGGGAGGTTTGGGGACACTGAACAGATACTGCAGGTTCAAAAGATGAGTCTGCAAATGCAAGGCATTTACCTGCTGATTAAGCCTTTCTGTGCCATGATCCCAGACGTGGAGCACCTATGAAAACGTAAATTAAGCAACCTGCAGTATCTTTGAAATAATATTTGAATATTTATTACAATCACAGAATTGAAAGCTTAGAACTTAATGTGTTCACTGGGGAGGACCAGCATTAAGGGCAAACATTGACCTGGGTCAATCTTCTCCTCTCCCCATAATATTCAGATTCAGTGATGGAGAATGTGAAGCTATAGAATGCTTTTCAAAATCTAACCTGAAGCATGTTGGAGTAAAAATACAGTTCATCTAGACTCAATGACATTTGCTTCCTCCTCAGTGTGAAGCTTTGGTTATTTGTTGGTATCTTAACAGGAAACTTTAAGCAGTCTGCATTGCTTATCAGCTACCACAATCAACCCAGAAATTCCAAAATGAGCAGACTGGAATTCCAGTTTCAAAAATCATCACACACAGAAGTAATCTAACCATCTGTAGATATCAGGAATATAAAAATTAGTGCCAGGGCTGGGGATGTGGCTCAAGCGGTAACACGCTCGCCTGGCATGTTCGGGGCTCTGGGTTCGATCCTCAGCACCACATAAAAATAAAATAAAGATGTTGTGTCCACCGAAAACTAAAAAATAAATATTAAAATTTTCTCTCTCTCTCTCTCTATTCTCTCTCTCTTTAAAAAAAAATAGTGCCAGCTTCTGCACACAGAAATTCTTGCCCTTGGCCAGGTGCATTGGCCACACTTGCACCTAGAGTCCCAGCAATCAGGAGGGTGAGACAGGAGGATTCCATGGGCCCCTGGAGTTCCCTAGACTGGGCAACATAGTGAGACTCTGTCAAAACAAAAACAAACACAAACAAAAAAACTCTTGGCTCATGAGAAAGCTCTTAAAGCAGAAACTATTAGTCCTCTAATTCAACAACCAGGCTGCTCTTTCCTCAAGTGGTCCAATTTTTGAGTTGGGTATATGTTATAACCTTAAATAATTTTTCAGTCTTCCCTACTGCTGAGTGATCTTGTGACTGAATTCTGGCCACTAAATTCTAAAAATATTGTATGGGATTTCCAGAAAGTTCTACTGAAAACAAACAAGTGCACTTCTCTTCCATAACTCTATCCTTCTGCCTGCAATGCAGATGGGGTGGCTGGAGCTCCAGCAGCATCTTAAAATATGCGGATGACAGTTACATACTTGAGACAGTAGAGCAGAGAAGCTAGAAGGAACCTGGGTCACTAATAACTTTTTGAGTCCCTATTCCAACTTTATATTTCTGGTTAACAAGCCACCCCAAATGTTGTGGTATAAAACAACAGCAGTTAATTCCTCTAATTCTCTCTCATGCTTCTCAGACTGACTAGAGTCATCTAGACAGTTTTACTCAGGGTTTCTCACATGGGGCTGGAGTCATTTGAAGACTTCCTCACTCACATATGTGGAGGTTAATGCTTATTATTTGGCTGGGATCTCAACTGCAGCTGTAAGCCAGGCACATGGCTTCCCAAAGTGCACTGGGCTTCCTCAGAACATGGTAGCTTCCATCGTCAGAAACAAGACATTGTACAGCCTTCTATGACTTACCCTTAAAAGATACCTAACATCACATCTGCTATGCTCTATCAACTAAAGCAATAGTATTTTGTGCCCAGGTTCAAGGACTTACTTTTAGAGGGAGGGAGGAAAGCAAATGGCAAGATCCTATTTCAACAAGAGCAAAAGATATTGCTGCAATCATCTTTTTTTTTTCCTACGTTGATCTCTCTCTCTCTTTTTTTTTTTAAAGAGTGAGAGAGGAGAGAGAGAGAATTTCTTAATATTTATTTTTTAGTTCTCGGCGGACACAACATCTTTGTTGGTATGTGGTGCTGAGGATCGAACCCGGGCCGCACGCATGCCAGGCGAGCGCGCTACCGCTGGAGCCACATCCCCAGCCCCTGCAATCATCTTTGAAAAATAAAATCTGCCCCATGCTAGACCTGGACCTACTTCCACATGCATTTATGTGAGATTCAAACCTATTTTGCTTAAGCCAAAGTCGTTATGGATTTTTCTACCATGGGCAGTCAAACCAGATCTGGCTCCTAGGCCAGTGCTCATGGTTGATCCACATTTGCTTTACGCACAGTGCTCACCAGCTTGTTTCATCTGGAGTCTCCTTCCACCAAAGATCACTGACCATGAAATTGAAAGAGGGAAAGTACTGTTAGAACCAAGTCAAGCACAAACAAAGCAACACAAATTGAGAGAAATGAAAAAGTCATGGAAAGTCAACCCATACCTTAAGGATACCTAGACTTCTGTGGCCCCTTGATAAGAAGACTCACAGTGCTATATGAATCAAAGAATCCCAGAGATTACAACTAAATTTAGTAATATTCATGAATTAATGAGTGTCCTAAACTGTTAAAAGGGATAAGGATTTACCCATGGCTGTCTCAATAAAAATGACGTTTTTTTCGTGTTATTACTGACAACAATCCCTGAGAAAAGATTGTCTTGTAGGCTTTTGAGATATGATTTCATATTTTCATATTTTTTCCTTAAGAGAATCCCTGAGAGATAATTTCTTAGTTCTCCATTCCATTTTTTTAAATAAAAAAACAAGGAGAATAAAATCATGGCATTTCCTGGTAAATGGATAGAGTTGGAGAATATAATGGTAAGTGAAGTTAGCCAATCCCAAAAACCAAATGCCAAATGTCTTCTCTGATATAAGGATGCTGATTCATAATGGGGATGGGGGGGTGGAACATGGAAAGAATGAAAAAACTTTAGATAGGGCAAAGGGTAGGGAGGGGGTAAGGGGGGTAGGAGAGACAGTGGGATGAGATGGACATCATTACCCTAAGTACATGTATGAAGGCATGAATGGTGTGACTCTACTTTGTGTTCAACCAGAGACATTAAAAATTGTGCTCTATATGTATAATATTAATTTAAATGCATTCTGCTGTCATATATAACTAATTAGAATAAATAAAATTTAAAAATTAAAAAAAAAAAAACTCCATCTAGGTATTCATTTTGACCCTGGAGGACTCATCACGTCCCAGGCAGCACACTGTAATGTCATTTCTGGTGGAGAGCCTAAGTCTTAGAGGAATAATAGGACAGGAACTCTGGGTGGGAAAGCCCACTGTCTACAGAATTATGCCCAGCCTCCCCACTCCTTTAGAGAGCTGAGCATTAACATTGTTTTCCACAGTTGTTCAGCTTTAAGTCACAATATTTTTCTTGATTTTCTGGTTCTAAAATAACTTGGGGCGGGTTGGGTGGCTGGGTACAGCTCAGTGACAGAGAGCTTTCCTCGCATTCCTGGGTTTGATCCCCAGCTCCACAAGAACAAAAAGAAAAAATTGTGGAATATCTTGGCATTAACTAATACTGAATTCAGTTTGGAAACTCAAAAGGAGAAAGAGTACTTCAATTAATATTTTCTTCCTTCTTCGCAGAGCAGTTAAGATACAAATCTATTTTCTCACTAGAAGTGTTTTTTGTTTCTGTTTTTTTAAGAAAGGGCAAAAAAATAAAAAATAAAAAAGAAGAAGAAGAACCTAATTCCTAGGAACATTTAAGTTCTTCCCCACTTGATCTTATTTGGCCTTACTGAAATTAAATCTCTACAGACGTGCCACTTTCTCCACTAAGCTTCAGGATTGTCCACAGTTTATTGCATTCAATAATGGAGTCCACATTTATCAAGAAAATGACTCACTTTTCATTAGTACCCTACACACCCTGCACACACTCAAGCCTCAAGGAACTGGCAGTGCAAATCCACACTATTCCATCCAACATCGGCCATTCTAGTCCCACAGCTGGAAACGTCTAATCTGTTTCCAGTTGCCTGCTTTTCCTCCCCTTTAAGTTCTGTTCTAAATGCCTCCTCTAGTAAGTCTTTCCTCATTCTCTAAATTAAAATCAATGTCTCCCTCCAACAAGTACATGTTAGAATGCCCACTGAAGACTGGACCCTGTTTTAGGGGTGAATGCTACAGTACAGAACAAATAAGCCACATACCACCAATCCCCTGAAAGAAAGAAATATTAATCCAATAATTGATGAATAAATGTAAGGTTGATTGATGGAGGGTTTGACGAGTCATGCATTCAGTCAAAAACTGTGAAGTATCTGAAATGTTATCCAATTTGCAAGTTAGCAGTCTGTCAATTTTATAGACATGTCATATCAGAAGATATAGGCTCCTAGGTCAGAAACATGGGTAGTTTGTTACACCAAAAGCAGCAGTCAGGGCAGTTCTTGTATGGCTTTGCCCAACCCTGAGCCCCACAGGGAAATGACGAGGTGCCATGTTCCCTGCTCTACAGTAGAATGGGCCACAGGAAAGTAACCCTGAATTTTAGGAGATTGACTCATAAAGCTATCCATCTCTCACCCCTCTGGAGAAAGAGAGTAGTGTGAGCAAATATCCAGGGAAGAGGAAGAAACATCGTGATGACCCTGGAATGTTGAGTAGATGTCTCCAGAGACGTAGAGACGGGTAGCAGAGGGCTTTATCGCCCCAGATGTGTCCAAGAAGGTTTGTCTCCAAATCTCTCCAGGAAAATGCTACCTCTTCCTTCCAACGTTATTTGCTATTTAAACATGTCTTTTCTCAGGAAGACCAGACCAATGAGAAATGAAAGAAATCTTCTGATGTCATGAAGATCTGAGAAGTTTTCCCTGAAGAAAAAGGTTGTGCTGAAGATTGGATAGGAGTCGACGGGATGGGGACAGGGGATCCTGGCAGAGGAAATAGCACATGCAAAGCCCAGGGCAGGAGAAAGCATAGTGTCCTCAAGGAAGTGCTACATGGCTGTAGCATGTATCACTAAATGGATCTGGAGAGACAGACAGGGACCAGACCAGGCAGGGCCTTGCTGGCACCTCTTAAGGATTTGGTCCCTTACACCAAGCGCAGTAGCAAGTTAAAGATGTGGTTTAAGCAGAGAAATGATAGGATGAGACTTGCCTTTCAACAAAGCTACTCTGTGTTGTGGAGGATGGATTAGACTTTGTGTTCCGGCTTCCTGCGGAGACTTCAATTATGATCAATTCTTCGACCTATTTCCACCGCACCCCGGTCTTCCTTGCAACCTCAGTACGATGCAGCCCAGTACCTGGGGATTAGTGATTGTAGATGAGGTAAAATTCCACCCCTCACCTCGGAGGGTCTCAGCTAGGCCTGAGAATTAAACTGACATGAAGCAGGCCAACAGGAGAAAAGCTTGCAAACTTATTTCAGACACTTTCAACATGGCCCTGGGACTTTAATAAGGAAATGAAGGCTCAAAGAACCATTTACATTTACTTATCTACAGCACTGGACAAAGTGGTAGTACATTGTAAGAACGTGGTACAACAAAGGGGCGTGGGCTAGGGTGGTTCATTGGGTGGGGAAGTAGCCAGAGAAGTAAGGGTTAGTATAAAAAGGAATTGACTGTCCCTCCGTCTCAGCTTTTCATCCTGGGATTTTATAGGGAGGACCCCTTTCTCAGGGGAATTTCGTCTCCTGCTTTTAAGAAACAGTGAAGAGGTCAGAATGATCTTGCCCTTGCTATTTTGAGTGATTTTAATTCGAAATGTCAACATGCCAGAGTGGAACATTTTCAACTCTTTCATCATGCATCATTTATTCTTCACCTTCCATGTGCAGAACACCTCCCCGTACCAAAAAAGTGTGTTCATTGTCAAATCAGCAGTAGGAGAAGACCGCACTCTCCTGTAACTGCCATTGCAAACAAAAATGCTATTTGTCTCAATTTAGATCTTTTAATCTTTTGATTTCTATACTTAAGATACTTCAGTCTGTCCACCACACACAAGACCTAGATAAAAATTATTTAGATTTATCAAGTGTTCATCTGCTCTGAAAAAATAGCCCCTGAATTAGATTAAATCATGGTGATTTATGAGTACTGTGAGCTGGCTTGGGTGGCCTTGTATATAAGAAAAACAGGATTTAGGAATAAACCTCAGTGTCCGTCAACAGACCGGGGGAAGAAAATGTGGTTCATATATGCAATTGGAATACTATTCAGCCTTCAAAAGGAAGGAAATTCTGTCATTTGAGACAATATGCGTCAACTTGGAGGACTTTGTTTTAAATGAACTAAACCAGGCACAGAAAGACAAATGCCATATGTTCTCACTTACATGTGGAATCTAAAAAAAATGAATTCATAGACGCAGAGAATAGGATGGTGGTTGCCAGGAGGCTGGGGTGAAAGATGAAGATTGGGGAGTTGCTGTTCAAAGGAGATAAAATTTCAGATGGGCAGGAGGAATAAATTCAAGAGGTCTACTGTGCAACGTGGTTAATGTAGTTAATAACAGTATACTGTATGCCTGAAAATATGAGAGTAGATTTAAGTGCTCTGACCACAAAAAAGTGATAAATGTATGAAGTATACATAGTCAGCTCCACTTAGCCGTTCTACAACGTATGCGTATTTCACAACATCACATTGTGCACCACAAATATATATGATTTTGTTTATCCATTAAGAGAAGTTTTTTAATTAAAAGGTTTCCAAACATAAAATATAAGCTGTAGCTCTGAATCTAGAACTGAGTGAAAGATCTGAAATCTCACATAGCATCATAGGAGAAAGCTAAAACTTTAAGACAGATCTTGGAAGGGGTAAGAGGCAGAGGATTCAATGTTTTTAGTTTTTTGTAACATCTTCTTCAGAAATAGCTGATTGGTTTTGTATATAAGATACCGTTAAAAGTGTTACCTTTTGCATTTTCCCCTTCACCACAAATTTAATAACTTTATTTTCACTGCAGATCCATCAATTTGGGCTTGGATGTGCTGTGATTCACTTACTTCCCCAGAGCGTTTGCATAATATGTATCCCGCAGGTTTCATTTCTGTAAATCACGGCTTTGTGGGGGAGATGGGGGAGCAGATTCCAGGCGAGCTCCAGCATTTGACTAAGTTTCGAGACCAAAAGGAGATTGCATTTCCTGATTGCTAAGTTATCTCTGCTGTTCACTGAGAAATTATTTTCCCTATAACACTTCCGTTTGTATATTCGATAAAGTTAATATCTGTGA
Source organism: Ictidomys tridecemlineatus (assembly GCF_052094955.1). Classification (NCBI taxonomy): domain Eukaryota; kingdom Metazoa; phylum Chordata; class Mammalia; order Rodentia; family Sciuridae; genus Ictidomys; species Ictidomys tridecemlineatus. Next base: position 121,275,367 of record NC_135479.1, read on the forward strand.
AATCAGTTGATTCTCACTGCACTAAATTATACCGGAATAGACAGGAGATTGACTTTCTGGTATTGACAAGACAGAACTCTCAATGTCTTTTGACTTATTATCTCTGGCAGTTGAAAAGAATTACAATAACACACAAAATTACTTTACAGGGTATGTTTAGAGAGCAAAGAAAATTAATGGAGAGAAGGATTCTTATGATACATTTTTTGCCTTTTTGACGAAGATGTCTATTTTCTATCAAACCTGTCTTTTGAAATGAACTGGAGGCACACAATGTAAATTGATTTATCCACACCTTAAGAAACACCTGAAGTTTAATTGCATCTGAAATATTTATGCTTACATAAATAATTCAATGGCAAATTAATCCAGCTTTTATAATTGCATCCCATAGAGGCACATGGCTCGGTCCCAAAGACTTAATTGTGGTTTGATGAAGGTATTTAGGTCACTACAACCAATAAGCCATATAAAAACTCTTAAAGACATAAGGGAAAGAAATCTATAGCTTTCAAGCTTAGGAAGAAATACAATATTTACAGTTGATCCTTAACACTCTGGGCTGCAGGAATCGTTGCTCTATTAATGACAAACATGCTAAAAACACATTGTCTTCAACATCATCTGGGAGCTCTTGGCACGCCAACTCCTTAATTCACTTAAGTGACACCTTTCCCCTGAGTCAGCGTAGTCCCCACATTAACTGGTCCAAGTGGCCCTCTGTGTGCAGCATTTCTTCACCATCATCAGTCATCACACGTCGAACCCAGTAGTCTCCTACATTTTACTTACTCTCCTTTAATACTTCCCAGGGCTAAATTTGTGTTCCTGGACAGAGCTCTCAGGTAGAGGAAAGGCCAGTCTCCTCAGTGCCTATAACTTACTGGATTTTACTAGTCAGGTGATATCATTTTTCTCTTATTCTTAGAATTTATATCATGTAAATCAGGATCCTCCTACCTTCCCCCCTCCAAAAAAAAAAAAAAAAAGGAAAGAAAATGTATACATTCTGTTACTTGCTAGTTGGAATAGTGGTTAAAAATGGCACCAAATTTATTTTAAAATGTTTTTAAATTTTCTTTATATTTATTTATTTATTAGTGATCAGTTATACATGATAGTAGAAAGCTCTTCGATTCATTGTACATAAATGGAGCAGAACTTTTCACTTCTCTGATTGTTCATGAAGTAGAGTCACATTATTCATACAATCATACATGTACCTAGGGTAATGATGTCTATTTCATTCCACTGTCTTTCCTACCCCTTTGTACCCTCCCCGACTTTCCTTTGCTCCATCCAAAGTTCCTTCACTTATCCCATGCACTCCCCCCACCCATATGGATGAACATCCACTTATCAGAGAGAACATTCAGCCTTTGGTTTTTGGGGATTGGCTAACTTCACTCAGCATGATATTCTCCAACTCCATCCATTTACCTGCAAATGCCATAATTTTATTCTCTTTTAATGCTGAGAAATATTCCATCGTGTATATGTACCACAGTTTCTTTATCCATTCGTCTATTGAGGGGCATCTAGGTTGCTTCCACAGTTTGGTTATTGTGAATTGTGCTGCTATGAACATTAATGTGGCTATGTCCCTGTAGTATGCTGTGTCAGGGTTTTTAGCCCCCTGTCTCCTCCTGACCAGCAGGAGAGATGGGGAAAGCACGCCCCGACCAGGAAGAGCGATAAAAGGTAAAGGTCAACTGGTGGACCGCACCCAGCCCTCCTTCACTGGAGGACAATCAGACGCGCCAAAGAGAAGAGTGAAAGCAGGATCTCCTTTACTGAGGAAGTACACACAACTTATATACTGCACAGGAGCCAATCAGGATGAAGGTCAGAGGGGTGGAGTGAGTTCACGTGTACACCCATCCCATAGTCTATAAGGGAAGGTATGGGCTGTCCACGAGGGCGGAATAGTCCTGGTCCTATCCTGGAGGTGGTCCGCCTCTTCCGTCACCACCCACAGCACCACCTCCTGGCTGATCACCAGGCACCATCCCAGCCACATGTTCGGCCCCAAGACCAGGAATCGGGCAGCAAGTCATGCCCTACAATGCAGTGTTTAAGGTGTAGACCAAGGAGTGAGATAGCTAGGTCAAATGGTGGTTCCATTCCTAGTTTTCTCAGGAATCTCCATACTGCTTTCCAGATTGGTTGCACCAATTTGCAGTCCCACCAGCAATATCTGAGTGTGGCATCAAATTGTATAGCTTAAATTATTTAGCTACATAATCTGGTATATTCTACTCCTGATGGAACATGGAGGAATTATTGTAATTTGACTGTATAGACAAGAATCCAGGGCTCAAGAAGGTTGTGTCGTTTTCTCCATGTGAACTAGATAATAACTAACGTGTAAAGTCAGACTCAAAGGTGAGTCTTCTCCTAGCATGTGAGCAGGGACTTCATTTGACTCACTACAATGTGTCTTGATCCTAGAACAGCGCCTGGCACAGAGACTGTCAATAAATGTTTGTCAAATGAATGGAATGTAAGCCCCATGCTGTCCATTCTGCATCACACTGTCTTCCTAGGAAATATATAAACCTCTGCTTTGAATGATGCTCACTCTCCAGAACCCTCCTCCTCCTTCCCACAGCCCATCCAGCCTGTTCTGCAAGCCTAGGGGACTATCACCCAGCCTGTGTCGCTCATTTTTCTCCATTGTAAAGTCTTCTGGTGCAACTCTGTTCTTGATGTAAGATTCTTACATCAGCTGCCGTTGGGTGTTGGTCTTTTCTCTCAGTCCCTTGGCCTTCCTTATTTTGGCTAAACCAGGTGTGTCTGTGTTAATCTGCAGGTGGGATCCATTTGTACGGAAGATTAAATAGCTAAACAGCAAAATTTTGGCAAGGTGGCACACTGAATTCTTTTAACTCTTCTTACTATGACTGCAGAAAGAAAGAAAAAGTAGGTGGTAGAAGGAGGGGAAGGGGACATAAAGTCATGCAGAAGATTCTTCTAGGTGCCCATCCATTTTCTGCTAAAAATGACAATAGCTCATGAGACAGCACTAGCCACAGAAGGACAGAAGGGAATTCATTTTAGAGGAGGTGTCTTGCACAGTGGATTTATAGTAAAGAGAGCTGCACCTTCCAGAACTTGTACAGAAATAAGTCACACCACCTGGCTCATGGCTTCCGTGATACTCTAGTAAGGAGGAATTCAGAAGGAACACAGGTACCAGTCAGGACCTATAGCTATAAATTATTTTTAAATCCCACATTTTTGTATGCAGAAGATGTGGTTTAAGTAAACAACTTTTTTCATCATGTAAATTCACCTATTTCTCAGTTTTAATTTTCATTACAAAATAAAGTCCTTATTCAGGTGCACTTAAGGGGAAAAGCTTCTGACATTAACAGACACCACATAGGTGCCTAGATTGAGCTGATGAACAAGTCAGACAGCCTGAGGAGATCAGTGCTTCGGAACCTCAGACTATCCTGGCTTTGTAAGGACTTGTAAGAAGCCCTTAACTGAAGTCCTGTTTTTCTCCAAGTCTGTGCTTCCTATCTGCACACCTTTCCCATATCCTGACCCTGGAACACAGAGTTTCCCTGGACTCCTTAATACTATATACTGGCTCCTCATAGTTTCTGCAGATGACATTTTGGGGTAGCTCTTTGCATACATGAACCAACAATATATTTCTGCTTCACCATATCCTGTTAGATTCTTCCAATGTTCCCTCGGACTAGCTAAAATCCTGAAGCGATGTCTAATATTTCTCTTTTATCCCCTACAGGTATAAGCAAAGGGCAAATGTTCAATATGTACATACTGAATTAAAGCTCGCTCAAGTTTAAGTTTAGAAATGCATAAAGATTTTCAGATATGAGAAAATAACAGCTAACACGTGGTTTTTTAACCTGTGGTCTGAGAATGGATTTCACTAGGCTTCCTTTAAGCGGTATGACAATTTGCATGGTAGGTACAAATGTTCATTTTTCTGGGAGGAAGGGAATTAACTGCCTTCAGTTTCTCAATGGGGCACACTACCAAAACTACAGAGCCATGTGTCCAAAAAAAACCTGGAGTTTGCAGACAGGCAAGGAGATATGACCCTGTTGTCAGTGGGTCATGCTTCTTCAGAACCAACCATCTTTTTTGCTACACTTACGTATAATGTTTGTTCTCCTCCTTTCTGGAAGGACAGAAGACCTTCGATGGAGATGTCAATTTATTTGAAAGCAGTGTTTAGAGGATCTGTTTATGCCCAAGTCTACCCTAATGGCCCCACTTCGGTGGTCATGGGCCTACAAAATGCAACTACAGGGAAGAAATGGAACGTGTGTGGGAAAAGCATCTAACAAAATTAGCTCACATCCAAAAAGCAAGGGTGAAGAGTCTTGTTTTGCAGAAATATTTGAGCACTTCATCAATTCTCCCAAGAGCCTCACTTCGACCTCCGGTAACCAAATCATTCTCTTTTTAAAAGTACCTCTGATGCCACCTCACAGCTGTTTTTCTAGCCTTGGGCATCTGGCAGAGTTAGACCAGTTAACAATTGAAAAAAGTGGAAATCATCCCTCACCATGGAATCCTGCATCTTCTGTAAGGTTCACAGTTGCTTATTTTGATCAGCCAGGGTGAGCATTGGAAGGATGGAGCACTGGGTGGGCTGGATACAAGGATTAGGCAGGAAGGGAGAGTTAAGAGCAGGAATTTTATAATTGGTCAGTTAACTTGTGAATATTTGAATTCTGCTCTATTCTAACAAGTTGGCAACTGCTGTGACCCAGATAATAGACATTCAGATAATTAGGGCTCCCCTCCCTATATCTAAATGGTAATAGCAGCCATCTCTAAATAGTGGGACTAGGGGTAATAAAAAGGCTAACTGACATTAATTGAGTGTTTGCTATGCACGCAAAGCATTTTACAAGCATGACCTCATTTAATATTCACAGAAACCCCCTGAGAAAGCTATACTTATTTCCCCTGTTTTCAAATGAGGAACCTGAGGTTTAAAGAGGTTAAAACACTTATCCAATGCCATGTCAGTAAGCGGCTTGACTGGAACTCAGCTTGTCCAACTTTGAAGCCCAGAGCCCTAACTTCCCCAATTATTTGTATTTTCTTCTTTTGTACAAAGAAAACTTATTTCTAAGGTCATAAAAAGGGGAGGGTCACTTCTTAAAACCACTGAGCACAATTATCATTTTATATAGTTTTTCAAAGCCATATTCCCCAGTATGCCTGTGATTCATTTGATAAGTATCAACCACCCAACTTTATTTTTCTGAACTTTGGTGAAAACTGGTACTTAAATTTCTTTGTTAAAAGTGAACATGTTAGTCAAAGGCTTTTAGCAGCTCACCAATCTATGGTTAGAAGCATATGACCTTCATTGCTCACAAATTTCCTCTTTTGGCAGGAACACCCACCTACCTCTTTCTCCTAAGCACCTCTAAATAGAAAGGGCTAAACTAGAAAGAAAAGGCCAGAAATTCCACGTTATCCTGGAGGAGACAGGAAAGATTTGTTCAGAATTTGTTTTTCCTCACTTGTAAAATATCTGTTTATGTTCTTTGATCATTTGTTCAGTAGATATTAAATATTACCTATATAGATGTATTCATTTTACATGTTATTAATGTTAGTGCTTTATTTACAGTCTTCATGTAGTAATGCAACCAAAGATAATTCAAAAGAGTCGGACAATAGAAAAACCACACTGTCAGACGTATTCTCTAAGGAACCTTGAGTGGAAATAGGGGCCTCTAGAGGTTGGAGGTACAGAACACTTCAGACAGACTTTAGGAATGATTGGGAGGTAATGGGAAGAACATGGTTCCAGGAACAGACTGGGGAGGCAACTCTTCCAGAAGCCCCCCAGCTTTCCACAAATATACAACAGTGTTGGCAGCAGTACTCTAAGTTCTGGTGCCATCAACAATGGAGCATCTTGACAAACCAGACCCTGGATGGGCTGGACACCATGTGTCAAAAAGAGCAGTCAGAGAGCATCATGACCCAACCCAGCGGCAGCAACAGCAGTACTAATTGGAGACCCAGTGGGTTTTTCAGTTTTCTTTCCAACAAGTCAGTATATTAGAGATTGTCATCCCAGATTGAATAAACCCATTGATGAAGGGCCTTCAAAGGATGGAAGAGAAAATTTCTTAATAGCAAAAGATGGTTTTATTAGTATTCCAGGCTGGTGAAATTGAAACATGGTAAGATATATTCACAAAGTTTGTATGCTTCTTTACTTTATTTTTCCATTCTATCTTAATTTAATTGATTTTTATTGAGAAAAACTTGAGGGAGTCTTTTAGTATAATTAAACTCATCAACATTGTTTATAATATTATCTATTGCCCTAACAATAGTATTTCACATTTCTAAAGCATACCCTATGTGATAGATACTAAGCAAAACACAACTTAGGTGAATTTATTCAATCCAACAGCAGCTCCAACTCCTTTCCCCTTCACAACTGGCATAATTTTTTATCTCTAATTTTGTATTCTTTTGGTAATGTCACACTCTTTTTTTATTGTATGTAGAATGAGGGCTGGATATAAATGTATTTATCTCTATATCAGTGATTAGTGTGCCTAAGAGTGGGGCTCTACAAACTATGACTTGTGGGCCAAATCTGGCCCACAGCCTATTTTTATAAATAAAGTTTTATTGGAACACACCAACATTCGTTTTGTTTACATATTGTCTATGACTGCTTTCACACCATAAATGCTGAGTTGGGTAGTTGTACAGTTGAAAATATTTACTATCTGGCCCTTACTAGAAAAGTTTTTGACCCCTGCCTAAAAGTATTGATCATGTGATTACTTTTTTCTTGTTTTATCTCCATTTCATTTGTTGTTGCTACTTACTACTTTTTTTTTTTCTTCTCACAGTCCTGCAGATCAAACCCAAGGCTCATGCCTGCTAGTCAAGTGCTGTCGCAGGTCAGCCATGCACTGTGTGTGAACTATGAGCATTTTGAGTGCACGAGCAGACTGGACTAACGTTGCTGCTCTGTCTGGGCTGTGTCCTTTTTGCTCACTCTGCCTTTGATCCCACACAGCACCTGAGATGGGTGTGGCCTTCCAAGATGTCAGTCAATCTGCTGACTGCCAAACATCACAAGCTAGACTCAACACCCTGAAACCTGACTCCTGCCCTCATTGGGGTGGAAGTTTCTCCAGAGTCTTCCCCTCAATAAATAGGGTGGTTCCGAGCGTGCCCCTCTTTTTTGTCTGCCTCCCTTATGGGAGCTGCAGCAGAGGAGCCATCGCTGAAGAATCCCAAGCAAAAGGTATTTTCCCTGTCTTGGTGTGGTTATTCCGTGCCAGCCCAAATTCACCCAGAGTGACCCTGACTGATTTAATAGCGTGTCACGGCAAAGTGGGGTACCACTGAGCTACATCCCACGTCCTGTTCACTACATCTTTTTAGCTCTTCTTTTCAAGTCACAGACTGAAAAGTACCAGGCAATGAGAGAGGGAGAGGGAAAAGAAGGAGGGAAGCAAGAAAGGGAGGGAGGGAGGGAGGGAGAAGAGGCGGGGAAGTAAAAGATGCAAGGAGGAAAGAAAGAAAAAGTATATATACATATTTTTATATTCAAAATTTTTCTTCACTGGATTTTCTTATTTTATGTCAATTACATTAATTAAAATGTTAAAATTTGTTCAAGTGAAGACGTATATATAAATAAGTTAAGTAATTTACCATCACTAATAATGGTGCACAACAAGTAGCTACACTACTCATTGACATGCAACAATGCACGTTCATTTAGTTCCTGAATCTGCTGAAGGTTGGCTGGACCAAGTGGAATCAATTAGAACTGCTCTGCTCCCCGTGTCGATCAGCCTTCTCCTGAGACCAATGGGATAGCCAAGCAGATTTTTCTCACTGTAATGCTAGAAAGCTACAGTGTTTCTTAAGATCTAGGTTCAGAACTGGCACAGTGATACTTTCACCTCATTCTATTGGTCAAAGCGAATCACAGGGCCAGCCCTGATCCAAGGGGCAGGATATGATACTGCAAAGTAGCAGGAGAGGTGAGGCTGCAGGGAAGGATGAGAAATTGAGATCAATGAGGTAATCACATAAATAGATATATAGATACACACACAGACACATACACACATACATATACATATCTCCAAATCATATGCACATTTCTACATTATATGGATGTGAATATTTAATCCTAATAAAGATCCTAAGAATGAGGTATCACCATTGTGGTGTCTTAAAACAGAAAGTTGGGTCGAGGGATCTGAGTTGCTCAACGTCAAATAGTTTGGAATTGGGAGAAGCAAAATGTGAATCCAAATTTATTTCCAAATGCTTTCCTCTAGGTGATATGTGGATTATTAAATCCATCCACTGTGGTAGAGATGGCTAGCTGTCTGCTCAAATTCAATCCCCATTGTGTCTACTCTAGAAGTGTTGCTAACCAGCCCCCTTGAATAGAAGCACACAAGGCCTATTTCCATCCACAAAATGTGAGCAGACACGGTGTATGACATGTCCAAACCAAAGCTTTTGGTAAAAAGTCTGTGGAGGGCTGGCATTATGGCTCAGTGGTAGAGCACTTGCCTAGTATATGTGAGGCACTGGGTTCAATTCTCAGCACCACATACAAATAAATAAAATAAAGGTCCATCAACAACTAAAAAACAAAATTTTTTTTTTTTAAAGTCTATGGAATAATGCACTGTAAACATTTTACCCTCTGTTTGCCCTTTGGCCAGTTGAAAGAAGACAACTCTACAATGAACTTCCTGAGATAATGGATGTATCTTTCATCCGCCTCACATGAACACTCAAAATGAGCAAGTACAACTGAGGAATAGGATTTTAAATTTAATTTCAAGTGTAGTTATTAACTTAATGAGTCATGGGGCAACAGAATGGGAACCTCATTCCCAGAGTCATCAGGGACATGCAAATATCCTTTATAAGTTTTGGGGAGATGGAGGAGAACAGTTTGATTTGACATTTACCTACTGTAACTAGTATCTCTGATAAAGTAATTCTAATAGGATTAATCAAATAGAGTACTGAGGACTGAGATTGGAAATAAATGAGGGGGCAACAGAAATTGTTTGCTAAGTTGGCAGAACTATTTGGCAGAGGCCAAATAGTGGTCAATAACTTTGGAAAGCAAAAGAAGAAACCAATTCTTAATGTGGTAAAAGTTTGATATTTCCACAGTTTCCTTCTGACTCAGGCTATAAATTAAATTCCCTTTAACTACAGAAGTAATTTGCCTCTCTCCCTGATAAACAAATCGTCATTTTGAGGCAACCTGACATACAGTACACAAACACAAAGTCACCTTTTTGTTAAATCCACCAGTTCCCTGGAGTAGTGCTATCTTTTACCAGTATTTATTGTAACAACTCAATACTTCTAATGAGTTGTGAAACCCAGCCGCCCCGGACACTTCAAAACAAATAGCAGGGCTGAAGTAGCTCCTGCACACACCGCCATTCATCACTAGCAAGACAACCGCCATGGGAAGCCCCTGGCTTTATGGATGGGTTTATGTTAACAGTCTAGAAAATAAGCTTTTATTCTTCTAGTGGAGTGATGGGGTGGGGGTGGGGGGGACTTGGAGCATACACTCTTAATTGAGGATTAACATTTTAATTGTGAAGGCTGGAGAAAACATTGGCATTCTGCTCTCTTGCACACAATCAGATGTAGAAATCAGAAAATAAAAAGAGTATTTTGACATTAAAACACCAGAAAACTTCAATTTGCTTTTTAGCTTGTGTTTGTTACATAAATAGCTCTAAATACCACCAGGAAAGGTCACCATGCTGGGTATTAATGGCAAGGAGTCCACACTGGTGGAGGAGACTGCTGCTTTAATTAAGGCAAAGTCATGACACAGAAAATGATCCAGGCTCCGTTATCTACTCTTAGGTTTCTCTAGTACCTCCTTCCAGGAGGACCTCTTTGCTCTTGGCTACGGAGCCTATGATTAAGAGTCAGACAGAGCTAGTTTATACAATGGCTTCTTCTCTTACCAGCTGAGTGTGCACAGGTTACCCCTCTGAACCTCAAGTCTCTTCTTCCCTGAGAGGACTAAATGTGCAGGTACAACATATAGCACACAGTAACTGCATATTGTTAAAATTCAATACACGTAGCTGTTATCTCTGAATTCAGAGATTCTCCAGCCAACCTATCCAATGCTACCACATATATGTACAGCTCTAAGTGATAGGTAGCAACTCTGACCCCATTTCATCTTTAAAGCCTTGAAACTCATTCAACTGAAAATAGCTTCAAAACAAAACTAAGAATTATGGACACATTTTAGAAAGCAGATAAAAAGGAAGCTACTCCAACAGGTTCCAAGCACAGGTCACTTCAGTTACAGAACAGAGCTGGAAGATGAGCAGACACTCCAAACAGGTTTTAGCCAAATATCTTTCTTTAAATTACTTTGGATAAAGATTTTACTGCTTTCCTTATTAGGTTAGTACTTTTAGTAAAAACTGCAAACTCTTTAAGCTTTATGAAAAAACTATTGTGATCACAGAATAGATAAGAAACACAGGGCCCGCTCCCTGACTGCTATTTCTTTTCCTTGGATTTATGTGATTTGCATGCTTTTCTTATGTTTGATATGCAGATGTCAGACACAGCTGAGACCAGAGGGGACATGAAGCTTTTTCCAGGCAGCCCAAACCCAGGGCATTAATTCAGATGCTGAGTTTCAAATATTGAGTGGCAGGTGTTTACCAGGGATTTCCCAAGAGACTGGGTGAGATCATAAAGACAAATATCCTAAAATGTGCCCCTGTACAGTCTCACCTCTCTATTTCCTTGAAAGTCCCCTCCCCTTTACTTATTTTTGGCTATTATCTCTGTAAGGAAGATCTCTACAGGAAGGGGATCGCATAAGTTGTTACCATACAAACAGGAACTGACTGTGTATAAGCATCTTGTAAAATAGTCTTCCTATGAGCTGCTGTGTCTCAGCAACACATTATTTTTATCCATGACACACTGATCCCAGCCAGTTTTCTAAGATCCTTTGATTGAACTGTCATCACTCCTCTAAGCCAGGGATCCTAAAAAAGCCTAGTTTTTAAGGAATTGGTCCACAAAAATGACAAGCAAATGTGGTTAGCTATGAACCAAGCATTTGTGCTCCTTTCCCACAGCCTGGAGTTGCTAATAGAAGCAGCCACCCAGCTAGGGGACACCTTTCCCTACCTTTTGCAGCAAGCAGGGCCATGAGACCTGCTGCTACTAAGGGAATGTGAGCAGAAAGGATCCTGTGTTGCTTCCAGGTTGAGATATCTACAAAGACTGTGTGCCTTCTCCACAACTGGCTCCTCTGGACGTCAGTGCTCAGGATGATACTGGAAACCCATGTTAAAAATAGTAGAACATTAAAAGAAAAGAATCATGAAAACGTGAATCAGTTTTACAATGAAGCCACGTGCATTCCCATTTATGTGTTTTTGCTTCTGCCATCTCCTCAACCACAAAGCTGTCTGCCCTTGTCTTCATGCTATTCTGGCAAACCAGGATTACTTCTGCTTTTGATTTTCCATAGCCCTTACAGAACTAATAAATGAGTTCTTAAAAAAAAAAAAGATACTTGAATCACTTGAACCACTTCTCAGAGGCAAGGAGACCACCTTATTGGGAATGCACACACTGAATTACTGTAGAGTGAAAAATGAACTTTATCTACTGCAAAAGCTGATGTTACCTTAACTCATATATTCCTTACAACCCTATAACTGGCTTCTGACCATTATAGTGTATGAAGCTAAAAGAAATGATAATTTTAAAATGTAGTTTGTTCACACATATCTGGTAAGAATATAAGTTGGTAAAGTCACTGTAGAGAATTGCTTAGCAAAGTCTACTAAAATCAAAATTTTGTGCACTCTTAAGACCTAACTACATATATTGCCATCAGTAATGTCATCATGTTCACCAAGAACATGAACTAGAATGTGATATATACATATAATGGAATATCATTCAACCTTAAAAAGGAAGAAAATCCTGACACATGCTGTAATACGGATGAAACTTGAGCACATTAAGCTAAATGAAATAAGGCAATTACAAAGAAAGTAAGTGCCATATGGTTTCACTTTTGTAAGAGTAGTCAAATCCACAGACACAGAAAGTACACAGTGGTTGCCCGGATCTGTGGGTAGCAGGAAATGGGAAGGTTTTTTTTGTTTAGTTTTTTTAAATATATATTTTTAGTTGCAGATGGATACAATAACTACATTTTATTGATTTCTTTTTATGTGATGCTGAGGATCAGACCCAGTGCCTCACACATGCAAGGCAAGCGTTCTACCACTGAGCTACAACCCTGGATGAGAAGTTGTTTTTTAAAGCATACAAAGTTTGAGTTTTACAAGATAAAAAGAAATCTGGAAACTAGTTGTAGAACAATATGAATATACTATTTTAAAATAATAATTTTACACAAACTGAATCTACAGTTTATTTGGGAAATATACAATTCATGGATTAAGCAGCCCTCAAAACCAGGAGAGGTTTGAACTCCACCCAGCACCATGAGCACTGAGCTATTATAGACGAATGTGGAAGCAAAGTAGAACAATCATCTGATTGGCCAGGCGCCGTGGTGCACGCCTATAATCCCAGCAGCTTCGGAGGTTGGAGGAGGAGGATCTTGAGTTCAAAGCCAGCCTCAGCAACAGTGAGGTGCTAAATAACTCAGTGAGAACCTGTCTCTAAATAAAATACAAAATAGGACTGAGGATATGGCTCAGTGCCCCTGAGATCAATCCCCATTAACCCCTACACCAAAAAGAAAGAAAGAAAAATCATCTGATTGGCTATAGCCAGGCATTTGTCTTATTTGGGTATGTTCCAATCATTTGGCTGCCTGTGATTGGCTAAAGCTCAGTTGTTTATAATTGGCTGAAACCCAGGTATTTATTTAACATACATATATATTTATACATATTCATATATATATATTCATTCATATATATATATATGAATGAATATATATATTCATTCATATATATATATATATGAATGAATATATATATATATATATATATTCCTAAGTTAGGTTTCAATTTGTTTATGCACTAAGCTAGGTTGTAATTTGTTATAGAGGAACTTAAAGTGCTTGGGCCAATGGCTTCCTGCTTATTTATTTTACTAGAACTTTACTGAACTGTGTACTTAAAAATGGTTAAGATGGTAAATTTTAGTTTATGTGTATTTTATCACATTTAAAAATAAAACCATGTACTAAAGTAGCCTAATCCAAAATAGCCAAAACTGGAAACTAACCCTGTATCCTATGACAATAAAGTTCATTTTGGACTGTTACAGTTCAAATTTGGACAGTGGATTATTACAGAGAATAAGAAATGAGTGACCTATGACATATAACAGTATGAATAAATCTTACAATGTTATGCAGAACTAAAACTAGACAAAAGAAAGATACCATCTATTCTAAAAGATTCCATTTATTAAAAGCACAAAAACAGGCAAAGTGCTTCAATGTTGTTAGAGGTCAGGGGAGTGGGTCTCTTCAGAATGTGGCTACTATGTAAAAGGAAGGCAGGTGGGGAGTAAAGGGTAGTTCGGTATTGTTTTATTTCCATTTAAATGTTTTCGTAATATAAATCAATTGTCAAAATAACATATTTCTAAAATTTTCAAAAAAAAATTATCCTTTCCAAAAAAAAAAAAGCCATTTTCATTCCCAGAGAAAATTATCTTTTTAAAGGTAAAAGAAGTCAAAAGTGCACCCCTCTGCCTGAGGGCAGCATACCCTCTGAAGCAGCTGAAATGAATGTGTGTAGAATCTGTACATGAACGGTTAACTAGAATCAGGACACCTTAGAATTTCTTATTATTCAGCAAATGGCCCACTGTATACAGATTACCTACTTCCTTCAAATTATCATTCATCTGGGAGTACCAACAAGAAATATGTTTAACAATTAAAATTCTATGGTAATTTCACACTCAACAATGCCTTGTGTTCATAATTTCAATATTAGACCTGATTGAATATGATTAAATACAGCCTATGCTTTCCAAAACGAGTTGCATGATGGATCTCAATGAACTCATTAGTAGCTAATGCTGGAGAGATCTTTCTAAATGCTAATGTTTAGCTGCCTTTGGCTCATTAATTAATTTAAAGATTGTGTAATTATCAGAGCTTTTGATTCAAGTACATCTAGCACTTTTTATTATTGGATAATGCTTATTTGCATGTGAGCATAAAAGAATTACATCATCCTAAGATGTGCAGCATAATACAAAACCATACAGGTTATGTATTTATTTAGAAAAGAAGAAAGAAAATTAGGAGGTGGCTATTTTCTTAAGCACATAAGGAGCTGGAACCTCTACAAATAAATATTTGTCACCGAAATACACTTAATGAAAACAATTGCAGAAATGGGCAAGGAGTCAAATGCCAGGAAGACATGAGTAAAATACCAACTAAACACAGTTCACAGCCAGAAGGGAAAGTCTGGTCAGATCAAAACCAAGATAGTCCCACTCTAGAAATTTAAGCAAGGGAGTCCAAGTTGACAGGAATACCTTCTGTTGTCATTCTTTTGAAATCTGAACTTTGGAATCTTCTTTCAAAGACCTTATGATCATCGAGGGTTGTAACAGAATTAAAACCTTCAAATATTAATGGTTTTCTTCCATAATCAGGGGGATTTGAGGTCTGTCTGGTATCCTTCCTGCTCACTGTCAAGCAGTTTGGCAAAGTGGAGAAGAAGGAACATCATAGCTCACACACAGGATGGAAAGCAAGAACCAAGAGCTAGAGGTGATTGGAGGAAAAGGAGAAGTGAAACTAGGAAGTATTCTAATAGATCCCACCTACTTCCCTCTGAACTCCGTCATTAGGAAACCTCATTGCACTTAAAGGTAGTGTAGTGAGTACAGAATTGGAAATAAGGAAATATTTTTTAGGCTACAACTTGTTTTCTGTACTAGTGATCAAGTTTACAGATATCACCATCCCATGAGGGTGAGGTTCATGCAGCAAGACATTTATGAGAAGATTTTAACAAAAGAGAGCACAGCATAAACAGAATTTTAAGTGATGCTTTCTCACTAATTTTCAGTACATTTGGAGAGATTTGGGGGTTTATTGGGATCTCACATTGATTTTTCCATCATGCTTACAAAATACTCAGTTATGCCAGAGGAATTGCTAGGAAAGTTCAAAGATAAGTTCAAAGATCTCTGACAGAAGAAGTCAAGCTATGGATGTGGTAGGATTCACCCTGAGCCCTGTCGTTCCAGACATGAGAACCATGGTATTGAGGACATCAGATGTCCCAGCTCATCCACATGCTGTCTCCTCTCAACACTCCCAAAAATGGTCTTTAAGAGCCATCTCCAAGAATGGCCACTTGCTTTTCCTACGCTCATGTAACACCGTGAGCAGGTGGCCAAGTATAATCCAGAGCAGTTTTCATGTTCAGTCAATTGATATTTATATAAGAAGCAAAAAGAGATGATTCTCAATTTCTGAGGATTTAGTTTAGTATTTTTCAACTTTATGAGGATGCAAAAGCAATACATGTTTAAAAACTGTAGTTTGAATTTTGATTTTGAGCTTCTCCCAAGCTAGTGAAATGCAGTCTGATGCTCTCGTACAATGCCCAACTATAGGTTGATGTGAGTATTCTGATCATGCTCACCGCAGGCTGGGCTAAGCTATGATGCTTGGTAGGTTAGGTGTACAGGTTAGGCATATGAAATGCATTTTCACCTTACAACATCTTCAACCCAGAAAGTGTTTACTGGGATGCAACCCCATTATAAACTGGAGAGCATCTGTATGAGATTAAACAGATGTAACAAAGAGTTTCCCAAAATATAATGACTTATGTAAGAGAAAGTTATGTCTCATAGAATAATATGTCCAGTATGAGCTGGAAAGGTTTATACAAGTCAGGAACAGAGGTTTTTCTAATTGTTCTTCCATCACAAAAGTTGTCAAAAGTTGTTAAATGTCCACATCTAACTGGAAAGAAAGCTGAGAAATGAATAGAATTTTCCCAGAGTTCACCCTCTGAACACCCAAAGAGCACTGTAGAGATTTTTATTCTCTCACATAGAACACATTCTCCTCTTCCCTAAGAGACAGGCCAGGATTCCTTTTGGCTCCTGCAAAACTTAAAATCTGAGCCACCTGGGCAATGATCAGCCTCCTCCACCAGATCTGGATGTGTCTCCCAGTTGACAAATTACCAGTTCATCCTCTCCCCCTACCATTGCTCACCTCTGATGCTCCCCACACTCGCAGCATTCTCAATAAACAATAGTAATGTTAGACCAGGTATGCACAACAGAAATTCCTTCTCAGAAAAAAGAAAAAACAAGCCAGGTAGAGTATGCATGCACGCCTGTAATCCCAGCCACTCAGGGGGCTGAGGCAGGAGGATGCCAGGTTCAAAACCAGCTTCAGCAACTTAGTAAGGCCCTAGGTAATTTAACAAGACCCTGTTGCAAAATTAAAAAGGACTGGGGATTTGTATCAGTGGTTAAGCACCCCGGGGTTCAATCCTAATGCCAAAAAAAAGATAGAGAAACAAATATATAACTGCCATTGGTCCTTGGCAATGATGAAGTCTTGCCAGGCAGTAACTACAGAGAGCACTGGCCTGGTGGTAGTACTTCCCTTGGTAAGACTTTGGTTCTGCATTCTAAGAGGAATTCCCACATCCATTTCCCCTAAGCTTCTGGGGCCTTACCTCTAAGTGCTTGTTTTTTGGCTGTTATCCTCCATGGTCACATCTGGGTTTGGAATCATCCCTTCCCTGGCCTCTCTTTGGGAATTTCCATTTCTTTTTAGATTGCTTTCCACTCATGCAGTTTTATGAGCCTGAGGATTGTATTAGGATTAAACAATGACAGATCTGTGGTTTGTTTAGCAATATAATTTGCCCAAATACATGGTAGGTCTCTGGTTTATTGGATTCCGGTTGGATTTAATGTGTCAGTAACCACCCAGAGTTCTTACTTGTGAATACTTTAGCTTGCCTTGTTCTCTGGCTTCAGAATTTAGTCATCACTCTCTCCCCACTTTAAAGACAATTTCCTTGAGGCTGTCTGACATGATAGGCTTAATCTGATCTTTGTTGCTGGATCTAACTCACTTATTCAGTTGAGAATCTTTCAAGCAGAAGCCACTGAAGAACACTCTTACTGACATCCCATCTCCTGTCTTTGTGTAATTTAGAGTAGTTGATTTTTCCAACCACATGGGTTCTCTTCTCTCCCAGCTCTCCTTGCAAATTGGTTAGTTTTCCCTGGGCTCATATTTTCCCATAATATCCTATGAAAAGCAGCAAAGAGGAGCCAGCATATAAAGATCCTGGCTCTTCTCAACTGGCTAATGATATGACATGTGGTCTTCTTTCCAAGTAATTGCAGAGGACAATTTTACCAAATATTGCCTTGACATTTACAAGGTTCACCAGCTTTCCAGTATCTGCAATATTTATTTTTTTCATTGCTTACTATCCAACATCTAGGGCAAGGACACATATTTAAGGTTTTTGTAATGATAGCTATCAATATTTGTATTAGTTGGAATAGGAATTACATTGCCAAAACAAAGACATCAAAAATAAGTGACTTCAAAAGTAGATTGACTTCTTTTTCTCTCTTATTTAACAGCCTAGTGGCTGGAGGCTGGTGGGGGAGGTCTTCTCCAGGAGATCACTGAGGAACATGAGTTTTCTCAGTCTTATTTCTTTGCATTATTTTGGGGCATTGTCTTTCATGACAAAATTGGGTCAATGTTAAATGAATATACAAAACTATGGGAAGGGGGGCTGGGGATATAGCTCAGTTGGTTGAGTGCTTGCCTTGCATGCACAAGGCCCTGGGTTCAATCCCCAGCACCACCAAACAAAGTTCAAAAATAGAAGCTTTTCTCTTAGTTAGGAAGACAGAGATTGCATATATCCATGTTGCTCATGTCCAACTGGCTCAAGTTTCATTATATGGCCACTGAATGAGTGCTGTAATAGTAATCAGAGAGGAAGAGGAAATGTCAGAAGGTATCATTTTGCTACTGGTATCATAAGAAGGAATTAGAAAGCTGACTACACCTATGAGGTACTAGGCAGGAACTTACAGGGTTAAGCATCTGTCTTCGGAAGAAGCTGTGGGTTGCTAATAGCCCTTCAAGTTGTCTTTTCTTTCAGATAAAGGCTTCCAGAGTTAACCACAAGGAACCAATTCAAAACAGCTGAAATCACCCACTACCTCCTCTAGGTGACCTAGAGGAGTGAACTTCGTCCATTATAACCTCATTCTAAGGCTAAATTCTCTATCCCAGAGGTGTTCTCATCTGCCATTTTTAAACATACAACATGTGAAGAACCACGATCTTAAACTGTGCGTGTGCAGGCATACGTCTACCTCCACAGGCAAAGACACATCTCCCCTGTATGAATGTGCGTAAGTGTCCCCTTGCTTCCTTTGTTTGGGGAGAAACTTCTTCGAGAGTTGTCCCCTGCATTCTCCTCTCCTGCTGTAAGTCATAAACCTCTCTTCCCCTTCTATCTCCTGCTTGTGCTTACTGGCTTTGCACTCACCAAGAGGCAAGCCCTTTGTGTTAGGTTACAAATTTTAGCAAACCAGTGTGATGACCTCTGGAAGCTTTGTGGACCTATGCCAACCTGGCTCCCTACAGAAACAGTGGGCAGCAACAGCCTGACCTGAGCTGGCTCTTCCATGATGCCAAGAGCAGGTCCCAAGCAGACAGAGAAAGCACTTGGCACCTGACAGACCAGCCCTGTGCTGCCATCATCCTAGGTGAACTTTAGCAGCCACCCTGAACCTTTTGCTTAGAAGTTCCCTGGATCAATGAGTAGTGGCAGACCCTTGGGTAGGCTAACAGGATTCTGGTGATAATGTGAAGTACCTAGTGCAGAAAGTGGACATAAAGGTCAACTAGAGGTCCAGGAGACTGTGACATCTCTGTTGTCGCTAATATCAGCTAGAGGCTTGGCAAATTACAAGACATGTCCATTCTGGCTGCCACCAATTAACGGGATTTGGAGATGATAAAATATCTTCACTCAGCCTGAAGGGGAGACTGGTCGGGGATGTCTGGCCATGGTAAGACTCACTACAGAATTTGTGCAGATCTGCTCTAGGATAAAAAGAATCAAATCTCGGAGCTTCAGAAAAAAAGCATGGCTTTTTAATATTTCAGAACCTGCAGCTATGTAAGTTTACAGCTTCAATGTTCTGAAATCCTTTGGCAAAAGACCAAATTTGAAAATCATAGTTGGGTAAAATACGGCACTTGTGTTCCATCTAATCATTTTTGCCAGCCCTTCCTTATGTAGCTGGAAATAAATTTGTGACAGAAGGTTACTTGTATAGGCACAAAGTCTCCATACCAGAAGGAAGCCCATTAGGGTATCTCCTTCGTCACTGGCAAAAAATTTGGTTATTTGTCAATGACCAAGAAACACATGATCTTTTTCTCTACCACATCTGGGCCACAAATGGTCTGGGGGAGACCAGGAGCAATGGCTTGAGAATGGGTCCCTAAATCACAATACAGCTAGATTTAGTCTGTAGAAGGAGAGTGAATGGGATGACATTCCCCACACACATTGTTTTATGGCTTTAAACCAGAATGAAGGATTCTAAAAGAAGAGTAAATTAACCAAAATGAAGGTTAAACCTTTGACCAAGAAGGGAAACACTCTCCTAATGATTGAAACTCCTCTGAAAGGTGAAGAGTGCTTTACTTTCTCCCAGGTCTGGGAAGAGTTGAATCCCACCGCTCCACAACACCCAACTCATGAGCAGATGAATCAGTCTCCTCCACACCCTCTCTGCCCAGGCCCTCTTGTTTGAAGGCCTCCCTTAGGGCCTCTGCACCTAGACCATCCCCTGATCCTATATATCCTCCTCTTTCTTATGGTATCACCAGATATGAGAGTAATTACAAACCAGGAAGTGGGGTTTCCCCCCCAACAGTTTCCAGGTGGAGAGGGACATCTTGCTTATGTACATGTGCCTTTTATCGTGAGGGGCATGATTGTACAGATTGTACTCTGACTTGTACAACAAGAAGGCACATGGCCAGGGAGGGCTGCTCTCTCTTCTGAGGGGTATCTTTACAACTCACACTTCTCCATGGGTAGATATTCAAACCGTTGTGTCCACTCTCCTGCCTGGAGAAGGAAGATCAGCTGTGCTGACAGAGGCCCCCAAAGTAAGCTGATGAGGAGCCTGTTAATCACACTGACAACCAGGTTTGGCTGACTGCTGAACAGTGGGTCCCAGGAGTCCTTCCTGATGGGGACTCCAACACAGCTGCAGGGTGAGCTGTATCAGAGCATTATAGGAATATGCTCTTCAAAGGGATAAAAGAAGCTGACAAACCCTCAGTTAACTGATGCAAACAGAGAAATTCAGCAGAGGCCATAAGAAAATACTTTGGCCTTCAGGCACCATTGAAAGAACGAGGAGAGGGGGAGCCAGGTAGTCTTGGGAATCTAGTTCACATTTCAGAATGCCCCTGATATCCAGAGAAAACTCCAAATATTGGTTGTGGGCCCAAAAGCTAACCCTTTTCAACCGATAGAGATTGCCTGCTTTGAGTAACCCAGGAGTAAAAAACAAACTATCATGAGTAAGTGCACTTGGACCCCATCAAAGCTGGGACTGAACCAGTAGTATGCTTTCTGCAAGCAGGAGCGACACTGGAAGAGTTAATGCCTGAATTGTTCCCAGAGACGGAAGGTAGGGGACAAATACAACACCTATCAGCTTCCCCTTGCAGAAGATAAATATTGATGGGGCCAACAGAATCCCTGTTTGGCTTCCCTTAATATGATCCAGATTTTCTCCAAGGAACCCCAGGTTGCCTTTAATATAGCTAGAAAGGAAGTGGAGTTTATATTCAATACTGGGTCTACATATTCCATGTTGTCTATTGAAAAGATAACTGCCTGGGAGAGAATGTAACATAAAAGGGGCCCAAGAAGAGGGAGAAACCAAGTCTCTAACCTGTGGAGCAGGTTCAAATGTTTTAAAGCACTCATTTCCGTATATTCCTGAGTTCCCCGTTCCCCTTTCAGGAAGAGACCTGATAACTAAACTAAGGATAACCATCAATTTTCAATAGAATAAGATGGAAATACAGGTTCCTAAGAGTTGTGGAGTTGAGTTTGCAGAGCTCTCGATGAAATAACAACAGTTCCTAAAAATGTCACTGAAAACATACTGACTCAAGTAAAACCTGAGGTCTGGGCTCAGGGGCAAGTGGCATGAGCTATCAGAGCCAAACCAAAATAAAAATCATCTTAAAACAAATTAACACTTGGCCTCCAGTACAACAATACCCCGGGAAACCTCAGGCTAGGGGTGAAACCAAGCCTGCCTGACCAGTTTCTCACTCGGGTTTAATAAGACCTTGAAGGTCTCCCTGTCATACTCTCACCCTGCCAAACAAGAAATCAGGGGTGGGAGAATATAGGTTTGCGTGGGACTTATGGGCAATAAACAAAGCTGTGGGAGACAAGTCATTCTGTAGTTACTAATTCCTATACATAATTATTTAACTTGCCCAGGGGCAGTAATTACTATATGGCTCTAGATTTAAAGGATGCTTCTTTTGCATCCCACTGAACTCTGAGTACCAGCAGTTTTTTGGCTTAGAATGGGAGAACCCAAAGACACATCAAACACAGCCACATTGCTAAACTGTGCTTCCTCAGGGATTCAAAAAATTCCTCTATCATATTTGGAGAGATTCTGAAAAGAAACGATGAAAATAAGTCTGGAAAGTCAGACATAACGACAAAATGTAGTCAATATACTAATTATAAGTCTATCTAAGGAGGCTTCAGTAGAAGCTTTAAATATTTCTTGAGTGAAAAGGGCTACAAGGTCTCTAAGGAAAAGGTATAGATTTTCAAAAAACAGTAAAATATCTGGTTTATAATATCTGAAGGACAATGCAGCTACCCCAAGTGGGGGGAAAAAACTATCTGCTAGTTAGCCCCTCCAAAAACCCAGAAGCAATTGTGAGGAATTCTAGTGTGTCAGACTTCCGTCATATTGGATTCCAATTTTTGAGTTAATAATAATAATAATAAAACCTATATGACAAACTATAGAGAGACTTATTTCTTTGAATGGTACAGACAGTGCAATCAAGCTTTTGATAAGCTCCAGGAGAAGCTGATGAGTACCCCTGCTCTAGGTTTGCCACATTTATTTATTTATTTATTTATTTATTTATTTATTTATTTTAATATTTATTTTTTAGTTCTCGGCGGACACAACATCTTTGTTGGTATGTGGTGCTGAGGATCGAACCCGGGCCGCACGCATGCCAGGTGAGCGCGCTACTGCTTGAGCCACATCCCCAGCCCGGTTTGCCACATTTAAATAGGTAATTTGATTTATATGTGCATGACAGATAAGAGATCACAGCCAGTGCATTCATTCAGATTTGAGGTCCCCTAAGAAGAGTAACAGTCTATATCTTTAAACAATTCTATACTGTGTCTTGGGGATGGTCACCATGCTTAAAGGCAACCTGTTTATTAATCAAGGAGGCAGAAAAACCAAAACTGGGAAAGCCACTAACAGTATGAACCCCATCAGAGATGACAAATGGCTGGATGCTACAGTAGCCTAACTGGGTGGTAAATGTCCCCCATCTGACTACAACCTTGTTGGACACTTAACCCAGCCACTTTGCTACCTGTATCACAAAAACATAAGTATGTGTTAATCAGCTTTTCATCCCTGTAACCAAAACAGTGAGGAAAAGTTTATTTGGTTTCAGAAGGCTCAGTTCATGGTCAGTCAACTCCATTGCTGTGGATCTGAGGTGAGATATAATATCATGGTGGAAGGACATAGTAAATACAATGGAGGAAAAATGGTCAATTCATGGTGGGCAGAAAGGCAAGAGAGAGAGAACACACTAGAGAAATGATCTAGTGCTCAAAGTCACAGTCCTAGTGACTGACTTAATCTAGCCTTGCCCTGCCTGCCTATAGTTATCACTTAGTAATTCAATTATTAATCCATCAAATGGATTAATCCACTTATGAGGTTATAGCTCTTATAATCTTAATCATGTTACCTCTGAATATTGCTACATTGTCTAACACATGTGCTTTTCAGGGGACATTACAGATCCAAACCATAATAGTACATGACTGCTTGGAACTAATAGGCTAAGTGTATTCAACCAGAAAATACCTTCAGAATGAGACCCTGCCAAATGCTGAAGCATGGTTTGTGGATGGGAGCAGTTCTGTAGCTAACAGCCAACCTCAGGCTAGTTATACAGTGGTCTCTCCATAAGACCACTGAGATAAAATACCTCCCCCAGAACTTCACTCAGAAGGCTGAAATAAGACCCCTGCCCAGGCCCTGAATTTAGGAAAAGGGGAGTGCATTTAACTGTACATACTGATTCCAGATATACATTCCCAGTGATCCATGCTAATAGGGTAATCAGGAAAGAGAGAGGCCTCCCAGTGACAACAAAAGACATTTAATTCTGGAAAGCAGATCCTTAGACTGCTCCAGGCAGTAACAGACTCTAACTGTGGAGTGCACCAGAGTGAAGACTCAAATAACAAAGGATACCAACAACTGTCAACAAAACAACATTCCAACAAGGTTGCCTGTGCCCCTACTGGTGAGGGGAGTGCAAGCCAGAGGCATACTGCCTGGAAAGGACAGGCAAGTGGATATCACAGTCACACCAGCTTCCCCAGGAGGACTTAAGTATCTCTTAATTTCTGTGGATGTTTTTGCTAGGTGAATGGAGGCCTTCCCCTACAGAACAGAAAAAGCAAGAGAGGTTATAAAAGGTCTTCTAAAGGAAATTGTCTCAAGGATTGGATGTCCTCAGTCTACCCAAAGTGACAGTGGACCTGCTCTTGTTTCAAAGACAGCAACTGGAGTCTCCCAGATGCTTAGAATACAATGGAGATTATATTATACACTTAAGATTACCTTGGCCAAATTGCACCAAACAGCTCAAGAAAACCAGTTAAAACTCTTACCTGCTGCTCTGACCTACATCGGAGATACTCCCAAAGGGAGGCCAAGCTCAGCTCCTTTGAGATGCTGTATGGAAGCTCCTCTCTGAGGGAATATGCTCTGGAAGGTACCCTGCTCTAGAGATTGAATGGCAAGTAAACACATAATCAACCTAGGATGGGTAATGTCTGCCCTTAATAGATATACAATCCTCAATCTTCCTTCTCTTTCAGAAATAAAACTCTAGGGCAATGAACTAGGGAATTGGGTGCATTTAAAAGCCTGGGGGTTGGGGTCTCCTCAGGATCATCCTAACTCATTTTGGACAGGGACTTATTTAATTTTACTAAGTATTCACTCTTTTCTTAAAT
Organism: Ictidomys tridecemlineatus; assembly: GCF_052094955.1. NCBI lineage: Eukaryota > Metazoa > Chordata > Mammalia > Rodentia > Sciuridae > Ictidomys > Ictidomys tridecemlineatus. The sequence goes on from NC_135479.1 coordinate 121,299,786, forward strand.
TGCAAGGTGTAACTCCCTGGATTCATCCACCTGAGTGTGATGAGTGATTTTTGTTTTGTTTTGTTTTTTGGGCTCTGCCCTCCTGGTTGATCCATTTATCTCCATTATTTGACCATCTGTCTGCTTATGATGTGTTTGACCAGAAAGTTGTAACTGTTCAATGTAGTTACGCCATAACCAATGGACTTGCATACTACTGTAAGTAGGCATAAAACACGACAACACTACTTTTGCATCTCTGATGTTTACCTCAGGGTGCCTCCTTATTCTGTTATGGTTCACTGGCCAATACTCCTGCTATTCTTCAAAGTAAGGACAGTGTTCATCAGTGTCACTGCTACTACTGCTTTCTGGGTCCTACCTCTTCAACCTCTTAGCTAAGTTTGTTCGTTCTTGCCTGGAGTGGTTCAAGGTATAAACAATGGCCATGTGGCAATACTGGCCCATACAGAGTGCCCCTTGAAATCTCAAGACCTAATTTGTAAGAATCAAGAGGGTTTTATTTCTCTAACTCAGGGCTATATGAAGGCAGGAAGCAGTTCTGTAAGAGTGACCTCCATCCCTGGACTCCTTAAGATAGAGGAGTTAGGCATCTCAGCAGGTTCCCAGCTAAGCAGGAACTGACAGGGTTAAGCATCTGTGCTCTCTACTGGGGAAGGAAGCTGTTGACTGCTTGCATTCCTTCAAAGTTGTTGTCTTTCAGATAAGGCTTTCCACAGAAAACCACAAGGAACCAATCCAAAAGAGCCAAAATGGCCCATTCCCTTCTCTAGGTGACCTAGAGCAAGTAAACTTTGTCCATGAAATCTCATTAAAATGCTAAATTATCTGCCCTAGAGGTGTGCTTATCTGCCATTTTTATTTTTTTATTTATTTATTATTTTTTTTATTGTTGGTTGTTCAAAACATTACATAGTTCTTGATATATCATATTTCACACTTTGATTCAAGTGGGTTATGAACTCTCATTTTTACCCCGTATACAGATTGCAGAATCTCATCAGTTACACTTCCATTGATTTACATATTGCCATACTAGTCTGTTGTATTCTGCTGCCTTTCCTATACTCTACTATCCCCCCTCCCCTCCCCTCCCCTCTACTCTACCCCCTCTACTGTAATTCATTTCTCCCCCTTGTATTATTTTTCCCTTTTCCCTCACTTCCTCTTGTATGTAATTTTGTATAACCCTGAGGGTCTCCTTCCATTTCCATGCAATTTTTAAATATCCATGAAGAATCATATCTTGAATCATGCATGCAGAAATGCATCCACTACACATGCAAAGACACATGCCTCTCCTGTATGGATATGCAAAAGTCTCCCCCATAAAACTCCCTTGCTTCCTTTGTTTGGGGAGACTCCACTTCAGGAGTTATCTCCAGTATCCTCCTCACCTGCTGTAAGTCATAAACTTCTCTTTTCTATCTCCTGTGCTTATTGCCTTGGGCGTTCACCAAAGGGTAAACCCACCATGTTTGGTTCCAAATCCTACAGGAAAGCTGTATATACTGCCAAATGTGTCAGTCAAAGGATTCATCTTTACTGGTTTAGGGTAAACAAAAAAATAGTTATCAAGTATACCAACTTGAAGACACTGATTACTTAGATGAGAAGGAAGTTTGGACATGCCCATGGTCCGTTCTCCCATATCAAAAAGTCTCCATGACCGTTTCTTCACATCCCAAGTTATTCTTTCCATTACTAATAAAGCCAAAATCAAACATATTCTCTCAGGTCCGGAAGACTTCACAGATCCAGGCTAAATTAGAAGCTGCCCACTCTTTACCCTTTTGATAGTGTACTTGCAGCCAAACAGCATAGACTTGTCTGGTTTATTGTTCTCAATGTGCCTTCAGATGGCCAGGTGCTATTCTGTCCCATTCCTAACACCACTGCAGGTGTCTTCAGATGTGGCAATTTGAGTCCAATTCACTCCTGGTCCTAGGAGTAAAGAAGATCTTCTACATCAGTTTCCACCTCTTCCTATTCTGGGATTTACCTCTTCCCATGAAGACTATCAGTCATAACTGCCAACCCTTCCGGGGATTTCAATTCTCACCACAGGGTGACATCTAGGTTCCCATGGCACCAACCAGAAAAAAAAAAAAATGCCATTGGCACATTTTCCAAAGTCTGACTTATATATTATCTTATACATGGCCATTTTGTTATAAATCCATTTTATTAAGTAAGCTCAGTAAAAGACTCAGTTTGTATTAAAAACTTTAAAGCAAAGGAAATTTTACATTTAATCACTCAAATGTAGAACTTTATAATGTGCAATTATTTCTCAAATGTCAGTTCTTCTGCAGAAACAGATAATTTTTCAACTAAAAATTTTGTTTGCGGGGCTGGGGCTATGGCTCAAGAGGTAGAGCACTAGCCTACCATGTGTGGGGCACTGGGTTCGATCCTCAGCATCCACATAAAAATAAAATGAAGATATTGTGTCCACCTATAACTAAAAAATAAATATTTTTTTAAAAAATTTTGTTTGCTTTCTTTTTTTCTCCCTTTTAAGCTACAAGTTGGTTGGGACTGAGATATTTGGATCTTTGGGATCACACACACACACACAGTCCCTTTCTAGAAAGCTAAAATGGCAATCCTTAAACATTGGAAGTTTGAGTAATACAATGTCAACAAATTAAGTTTCTTATCCATAAGAATAATAGGGTTCCCACATGTACAGAATTTAGACAAGTATCTGCTAAGCAGTGCCATCATCAGTACTGGCTATTGTCAAAAGATGCAGAAAGGGCACCTAACCCCAAACTGAGAACTCAATGCAGGAGGTCGAAGAAAGTTTCCTACTGCTGCTGAAACAAACTATCCCAAACTTGATGCCTTCAGATGATAGAAATATGTCCTCTCACAGTTCAGGATGCCAGAAGTCCAAAATCAGTTTCACTGGGCCAAGATCAAGTATTGGCATAGCTGCACCGTTTCTAGAGGCTACAGGAGAGGATCTGTCCCCTGCCTCTGCTGGCTGTCAGCGATCCTTAGCTAGCAGCTGTATCACTCCTCCCTCTTCTTCTACAGTCATGTAGCCTTCTCTTCTGTTTCAGATTCCCCCTTGTTCCCTCTTGTGAGGACATAGGCCATGGCATTTTGTGTCCACCCAGATAATTCAGGATAATCTCCCTACCCCAAGAGTCATGATCACCTAAAACAACATTCCAGAGTTAGGGCACAGATATCTTTTGGTGAGTCATTATTAAGCCTAATACATAAGTCACATTTCACGTGGGACTTCAAAGAGAATAAAGAATAAGGAATGCACACGTGTTCTTGTTCTCTCTCTCTCTCTCTCTCTCTCTCTCTCCCTCTCTCTGTCTCTGTATAGACCTGGAGGTTTGGTTTGGGCTAAGAAGTCTGTATGTGAATAACACATAATTGACATTAGGTATAGATATGTGAAAATGAAATTGTATTTTTAACTGTAACTATAAAAAGAGAACCTATGGCCTTGAATTCCTGGTTTAGTCCTCTGATTAGGCAGAACTGGAACAGAAGCACAATGAAAAATGACAACCATGATCGCAGTGATTCCAGCCCATTAGCTGCTCCACCACATTGACTGGGCACTCACTCAGTCTCCTCCCCAGGGACCAGATGATTTAATATTCACCTCCACGCAAGCATGTCCTGAAAAATCTATTTTCTAGCCAAGCTTTTACAATAATGAGGCCTGATGCTGCCTCCTCCCTCACGTTTGAAGCTGTCCTCATCATTCTTGCCAGGCTCTGTACATTTGCATCTTGTCTGTCTAATGAGTTTACATACTTGTTTCCCTGGCACAATCTGAATTCAGATCCATCTTTCTGGCTTTTGATAAGAAACATGTTTGTCATCAATATATTTTGTTTCCACTAAATATGGGATTCACTGTGGCAATTATCCAGAGCCATAATCAGCTGAAGTGGCAGTGAAGTGTTCGAGTTAAAATAGGGAAGTTGTGGAGTTTCATTAATATGCACATAAACACGACAGAAGAGCTTCACACGGAAGAGCTTTGCCTCCAGCAGCTGCCAGAACAAGGCTGAGGGAACCAACAGACGAGGGAGGTACATTAAGTGATGATGATGTTTTCTAAAAAAACCCTAAAGAACTTCAATATGCTGCAATATTGAACTTGGTAATTAAAAACAACAAAATGTGTAATTTAAAAAGTAATGAAACTACTTTTAAGTGCATATGAGTATTTATTGCTGTTTACTTTTCTCCTTCCTAGAAAACAGAAAAAGAATAATACCCCCAAAAAAGAAGGCAGAAAAAAAGACCATTATCTCTTAATACAAGTTAATATTATTACATACCATGATTTCTAAGAGGATATTAGTTCATAGAAAAAAGGTAAGTCAACCTGTACATATTCTTTAAGTGGCAGAAAAAGGGAACCAAGTTCTGGTTTGCTTCCCATAGCTTCATTTTTTTTTTTTTATACTCAAATTTTGGTACATGCTTTGTCCAAATAGTTAAGTCTGGTGTGGGGACATTTAAAAGATCTTAGAGAAAGAAATAAGGAATATGAGAAGACCAAAAATAAATGCTGGAATAAAATTAACAAAATAGTTTTATTGTACGATAAAGTCTAGGGATTAGTAAAGAAAAGGGAATTTGAAATGTTTTTTAATTTAGGTCAATAGCCCTATACTTGGCTATTAAAGACAGACAATATTTGGGGATATTAAGAAGTCTTTTTAATCCTTTACTGTTTCTCTCCACTTACCTTTCAGATAGGCGGTGTTATGGTTTAGATATGAGGTGTCCCCCTAAAGCTGATGTGTGAAACAATGCAAGAAAGCTTAGAGGTGAAATGATTGGACTATGAGGCTATTAACCCAATCAGTAAATTAGTCCCCCTGATGGGATTAACTGAGTGGAGGCTGAGGGGCAGGTAGGGTGTGGCTGGAAGAGGTGGATCCCTGGGGAGGTGTCCTTGGGGTTTATACTTTGTGAGCTGAGTGTAGCTCTCTCTCTCTGCTCCCTGATCATCATGTGAGCTGCTTCCTTCCACCATGATGTTCTGTGTTACCTGGAGCCCTAAGGAATGGAGCTGGTGGTCTATGGACCTAGACCTCTGAAACTGTGAGCTCCCAAGCAAACTTTTCCTCTTAAAATTGTTCTTTTCGGGTCTTTAGGTCACAGCAGCAATGTATTCATTACCTCCGGAGGGAATTCTTACTTTCCCTAGTCTTAAGCTCTAGAATTTTAGAGTTTGCTAAGTGCTATGGTTTGAATATGCCCTCCCCGACAAAGCACATGCTGGATACTTAAACCTCAGTGCAACAGTGTGGGGAGGTGGAGCCTATTGGGAGGTGTTTAAGTCACAAGAGCTCCACCCATATGGATGGATTAATGCCAATTATGGAAGGGCTTGAGGAGGCAAGTTCTATTTGTCTGCTCTTTTACCCCTGCAGCAAGAAGTCCCCCTGATGCAGCTTGACCTGGACTTTGCAGACTCCAGAAGGGTGAGCCAACTGAGTTTATGTTCATTACACATTACCCAATCTGTGGTATTCTGTCACAGCAGCACAGAATGGACTAAGTCACTAAGGAAGCAAAAGGTGGCAATGAAAGTTCAGTTGTGAACAGCTTCTGTGGAGAGACAGCAAGGAACAGTGAAGAAGGATCATCACTTCTCTGGCAGATCAGTGGTAAGCTCTTTGGGCTTGCAGGGAAGGAGTTAGGAAGGAATTCTTTGGAAAGAGGAAATGGGTGAGCACCCACTACCAGGACCACTGCTCCATGACTACCTTAGTCTGCCTCATGCTTTGGGTCCTGGGACTGTACCTTGACTCCGAGGTGAGGATGAGATCGGGAGGAAAATCCTGAGACATTCTGAGGTTTTGCTTGGTGGGATTGGAGCTTCAGTCAGATAAAAGGTTAAGTATTAGAAAATAAAGCACTTTCATTGGGAGAATAATACTCACTACATAATGAGAGCCAAATAATTCTTAGATTAATGAATCAATAAAATACAATGAAAGCACATGGCTCACCCAAAAAGGAGTGTGGATTTCCTGAAAGAAAAAAAGAAAAAAAGACTCAAGCTGTGGCCTGAAAAATAGTCACCAGGCAAAAGATAGCATCCTAGGGAGAAATAAAAAGCCTTTTGCCAAAAATCTAGAAACCAGAAGACCATAGAATAAGCCTTGAGATTAAAGAACACAAATCCTTTTACTGTAGCTGAAGCACAATCTACATGAGGAAAGAGAGGATGACACTGGAGATGTGGACTCTGGCCAGAACCCCAAAGGCAATTAAAAGCCACTCATAAGGAAATTGGGTATCATCTGAGGCTAGCAGAAAGATTTTCTGTGCATTCAACCCCTGCTAGCCTGGGTTTCTGGAGACTTCCAGGATATGGGCCTCATTCTCACTTTGACTTTGACCTGTGGTTAATCTATGACTGTGGCCATCACCTTCCCTCTGAGCTGAGGGCACTTACTTGCTATGGTCTCTAACCTCACTATTCTTGGTAGACACTGGCACCCCAAAATGAGAGGGCCCAGAAACTCTTGCAGATGCTGTAGCACTGTCCACCCTTTCAGATGCACCCAGGGGAACGGCCTAGGATTGTGTGGATTGATCCCAGCCTGCTTTCCTAAAAATAGCCAGTAGGATTCCAGTCAGTTTGCTGTGGAAATATCGAGGAGGCCCAGTGGGAACTTCAACAGTGTCTCTACAAAAACAGAAACACTGAATCCTTGTCTTTTTCTAGAGTAGGTGAAATAACTTATTCTGTGAAATAACTTATCCATGTGGAGACTAACATTTATCAAGCTGCTCCTGTGTGCATTAAACACTTCATATATACTGATATATATGATGCCATTCAGTCCTTATAATAGCACTGAAAGGTCTGGATTATTATCCCAACTTTATATGTGGGTGAAAACAGAACACTAAGGAAATGTAATAGATCCACATTTCAAAACCAGATGTGTGTAACTGCAGAAATGGTTTGTGTATTGAAGCACACCAGCAAAGTGGAGCAGAACTCTGAAAACTCCTGGGCTTTTGATACTGGACTGCAAGAAGAATACTAAGAAAGATACAGCCACATGCACCTAGTCCACATTGTGGAGAGGCAATTCCTCTGTGTATAAGAGTTTCCAGCATGTCACAAGATGTTAGTACTGTCTGAACAAAAATGGTGGCATCTGGACATTTTGACAACACCTGACATTTCCCTAATGCCTGCAGGGGAACTGTGCAAGGAGCTCCCTCTCTTGAGCACCACTCTTGAGTCTATTGCTGCTAAAATAGCAAATCTTTTCTTAAGCAGATCTTTTCCATAGTTATTTAGCAGAGACTAATATTCTCCAGAATGATAGTCATGGAACTATTACTATCAATTTATCACTACTGGGCAAGTTTTTTGATGTGAGCCAGGGAGAAGGAAGGCAGCAGGGAACCAAAATGGGGAGAAGGACCTCAAGCAGCTGTCACCATATCACCCTCTACTCATCACATGGCCAAACATCACACAGTGTCAATTCACTTCACATCATGGTCAAAAGTCCCAACACCTGAGCCATCTGTACAAGTATGGTGTTGTTTCCAAGTCATCCTCCATATAGCTTGCGATCACCACAAAGTGTCATACTTTATTTCTACTCTTCAGATTTTTTAAAAAGCAAACAGAATTTTAAAGAAGATGTGCCTGAGTTTATATGAGTTGCTCATTTCAGAGTCAGATTTCCATGACAGCCCAATGCTTTCAATGAATAACTAGAGAAAATATTAACTAGGACCAAATATTAGTATGTGGATCTTTTATTTCATGAACTCAACCTATGAATTAACAAAACATAGTACATATACCAAAGACTTAGTCCTTGCTCTCTGGAGTTCATGACCCTTCTCCACCACTGACTTGATATTTAGTACCAGCTGTTAAATATTTACTTACTTTCGGTCTTTAAAAATGCTACGGTTGATTTTAAAGGTTATCTTTATATCTACTTCAAATCCTAAAATTCTTTTACCAAGATGGCTGAAAAATCATAAGAATATAACTTTTTCTCATTAAAAAACACTTCAAATTCTACAATTTTTCTAACATTAACTCTTATATTTTTAACTCACAATCTTGATGTTTCATTTAGGTTCATAATCTCAAATATTTATGCAAAATGTATTTTTAATTTCATTCTTAATGCATTGTCATTATTTTGTAATTTACTGTTCTCATCGTCTTAGTAAATGCAAGTTGCTAATGGAGAATGGCTTGAAGTCCCATAGCAATTAGATTAACCTATCTTGATGATAACTGATTCATTTTTCCCCCATTATCAAACTTTTTAAGATGTTGGCTAAGTGACTTTGAGTAAGAGAGCTGTGGGTACTAAGGGAGACTGACAGTAATGGAGTTTGGATTTATGAGAACACACAACTCTACTGAATTTGCAGAACAGTAACTCCTAAAAAAAATATAACTTAGTAAATCAATCAACTGGTACAAATTAATTAAACCTCCGCTTCAAGAACAAAAATATTAGGTACTTTTTTTCCCCCTGAAAATGTAAGCACTGTCTCAATCCCAGAACATTTTTCTTTTACTGACAAATAACAATATTTAACATCTGCAGAGTGTGAGGTGCCCTATGTATGAATGTGGTTAATTTCCAGAGCAACCCTGTGATGCCAGCATTGTGGTGGGGGAACAGTTTCTGGGAGCTTAGGTGAAACACAAAGCATCACCAACTCAAATCCAGATGCTCTTTCTGTTCTGATCCACTCCATCAGGGACCATGGTACAGCCAATGCTCTGGAGTTGGCCAAGCAAAGGCCCCCAGCTAGTGCAGGTGGGAACTGCTGTCTTGAGCATACAGCAAACACCCAGTCTTACTGACATGAGTTGCCATGACTAGTCTATTCATTGATTATTTTTTCTTCTTCCTCTTCCTCTTCCTCCTCCTCCTCCTCCTCCTCCTCTTCCTCCTCTTCCTCCTCCTCTTCCTCTTCCTCTTCTTCTTCTTCTTCTAAGTTCAATCTAAAAAGACTTTTTAAGTACCAACCATTTACCAGGTACTTTCTTAACTATTAGTGATACATGATAAATTAAAATCAGTTCAGTCATACAGAAGTCATCCATTCAAAGCAGTTTTCAAATGTATACAGCATGTGAAAAAGAAATGGTGTGTGTAAGGGAGGAATTTGTGGTCTCTTAACAGCTGTTTTTACACTAGTTTTACACAGTAATGAATACAGCATCTATACGTGTCTTAAAAGTACTTGCCCACCAAAGTACCTTCTCCAACTTCTGCTTTAGTACACAGTGATGATGCAGAAGAGATTCACGAATCATTCCATTCAGATTTACGAAGAAGCCTTCCATTTTCCCTCACTTCAATCTGATTATTCAAGACATAATCTTCACTCTAAAGAACCCTAATTTCATTTTTGGAAAACTGTATTGAAAATGAAGCAACACCATTTCAGACTATTTGTTTAAAATGCTGTCATTACCTGTCAAGAAGCAATTTCAGATCATTTCTTTTAAGGGAAGGTGAAGAGTTTGTAAAAGTGTTATCAAGTTATAATATTAGACTTTAGAGAAAAAAAATTTAAAGCGAGTTTAGATTAAATCCTCCCTGGATCTTCCTGACTACAACTGTTTACTCTACCTAAAATGTGTCAAAACCAACTGATTGCCAAAGGAGAACTTATATTTAGACTTATATTCTGCAGTTGAAGATATTTAAGTAAATTTCTTTCCTCACAGGATTGTTAAGTGAGATAAACAGATGACTCATCTTATTTTTACTCTTCACCAACATTGTTGAATACAGAAATTTATTTTGTCAATTTGGGCAGAATAAATTATTTTCAGGCAAGCCAACTACAAAGCACCAGGTGTGAATGATATTCACCAACATGTAAAAAAAAAAAAAATTCAAAGTAGTGGAATTTTCTTTTGTGATTGATTGTGAACCCAGGAGTCCTGTATCATTGAGCTACATCCTCAGTCCTTTTTATTTTTTTTTTTGTTTTGAAACAGGGTCTCACTGAGTTGCCCAGGCTGGCTCAACCTTGCCATCCTCTTGCCTCAGCCTTCCAAGTAGCTGAGATTTCAGCTGTGTGCCACTATACCCACTCTTTTTTCTTCTTCTTGAGCGAACTTCCAGCCTACTCTATTTCACTGGCTTAGATTAAAAAACAAAAACAAAACAAAACAAAAAAACATGCCTTAGTATTCATGAAGATCCCTACCAGCCTTTTCTCCTGGGCTGTGACACAACCCTCAGGCCTTCTGAAATTCCAAAGCACGGACAGGGACAGGAATGTTCCTTTTAGATAATCCTTTATTGGTGCAACAGATTAGCTCATCTGTCCTGTGTTTATGGCCTCCTTAGAACTGATGATTCTCTACCTCTTTTAGACCGTTCTGGAGACATGGGAGCCTTTGGTTTGGCTGCAGGGTCCCACCTGCCTGTACATCGTTTACTGTCCCTCTCAGGATTAGGCAGACTACACGGGGGTGTGGTCTGAAAGCGAGGTGGTCTTCCCTGATTCTGCAGTGCACAGCCTTTCACTTTTAGTTACTCTTTCCCCTTGGAAAAGTCCATGGAGACTTGGTCCCCAGTCCTTGCCACCATGGTTGAAGAAAATCTTTTTTACTTCATGTTTCTTGTGACACTCTTACTGTGTTGAAACCCCACTTTCTTCTCCAAAGGACTTGAGCTTATGGGTAGCAAAACTTAGAGACCTGAAGAACATTTCTGCTTTCTGCCCTGCCATATGCCTTCCTTGAGGCAATGTACAAAAAACTTGCTACCTGCTGGAATGTCAGGATGAAGGGGACAGAGCTTCCTGTTTATTACTCAGCATAAGTATAGCTACTTAGCAGCAACAAGAGTGATTCCTAATGCTAAACTCTTCAACATTTCATATTCTCTAAAACAACTTTTTTTAAAAAGAAATAAGGATGGCTACACGTAGTGATACAGGCCTGGAATCACTACTCGGAGACTAAGGCAGGAGGATCATTAAGTTCAAGGCTGATCTGGGTAACTCAGAGAGATCTCGTCTCAAAACCAAAATACGAGGGGCCATGGATGTAGCTCAGAAGTAGAGCACAAGCCCTGGGTTCAATCCATAGCACCACAATAATAAGATAAGTAAGTAAAATAAAAGAGAGGTATGATGGGATGAAATAGGCAGAATTATGACCCAACCCCTCCGCACCCAAAGATGTTCATATCCAAATCCTCTGAACAGGGTACGCTACCTGGCAAAGGCAAACCAAGGTTGCAGATGGAATGGAAGCTGCTCATCAGATGACTTAAAATAGAAACAAAATAGCTGGGTGTGGTGGTGCATGCCTCTAATCCCAGCAGCTCAGGAGACTGAGGCAGGAGGATCATGAGTTCAAAGCTAGCCTCAGCAAAAACAAGGCTACTAAGCAACTCAGGGAGATCCTGTCCCTAAATAAAATACAAAATAGGGCTGTGGATGTGGCTCAGTGGTCAAGTGCATCTGAGTTAAATTCCCGGTACCCGCCACCCCTACAAAAAAGAATATGTGAGATGGTAATAGGAGAGCATTTGCTTGACTTTAGCTAACTTTGAAGACAGAGGAAAAAGGCCAAGGCAATGTTGGTAACTTCTAAAAGTGACAAGGACTTTTAGAACATGCACTCTTCCCTAGAGACAAAAGAAAGAAATGCAGCCCTGTCCATGTTGTAGCTCAGCCTTAGATTTTTAACTGTAGAATATAATAAAGTCCAATTGTAAATTATACTTTGGGAGTTAGTTGGTTTTGACACATTTTAGCCGAGTAAATCTAAGTCTGGTCTTGATTTTAGCCCAATGGGATCCATTTGGGTTTCTGAACTACCAAACAGTTAGATAATAAATTTGAGTTGTTTTAAGCACTGTGTCTGTGGTAACTGGTTACAGCAGTCCTAGAAAATAACTACACGGGGTACTGTGGAGTCACTGCAAGAGCTACAGCGACACAAGGCAGATTTGAGCCTACACTGTCACATCTGGAACCTGCATGACTGTTGCCTGAGCAAGTACACATAGTTGAAAAAAGACTGGCTCAGTCATCTTCCAAGATGCCTCTCCCCGACCAGCTGTCTCTTTAGTAGAGTGCACAGGGAAAAAAAGAAAGTCCTAGAAAGAGCGATTGCAGGCTCCCTGCCCCAGCCGGGAAGCTGGGCAGAGGGAAAGGATGAGGCTACAGACAGTGACTACCTGGAAAGCCCTCCAAGGTCCACCAACGCTCCTTGGTGCTTTCTCTGTGACAATTATTATTCTAACCTATTTTATACTTATTCTCATAAGAATCCTGTAAACATTATCGTCCTAATTTTTTTTTTTTCAGATGAAGGAAATGAGAGAAGGTAAAAGATTTTACTGTAGCTACTAAGTGACAGAGAAGTGGTGGGTGGCCAGGGTTTCTAGATCAAAGCAAGCTTAATATTCTTTTGAATATACTATTGATTTATTGATCACAAGGTACAGATTTTGAGATGAGAAGAAAGAATATAAAGTTAAGAGGATTTTATTGCACAGAAACAATGGATACTAAATATGCATGTGCCTAAAAAGAGGACTCCCAAGATATATAAAACAAAAAATGATAGAACTCAAAAGTAGGCAAATCCAAACTTTCCTCAAACATTCAATACACTTTTCAGATTAATCAATAGACTAAGTAGACAGAAAAGCATCAATCATCCAGAGGAGCTAAACAAGATTTGGTCACTTGACCCAACTGTCACTTCATAACATTCTAACAAAAGAACAAAAATTCTTAAAAGTGCACGTGGCAGTCCCCAAAACATACTCTGTTCTAGGCTGCAAAACAAACCTTAGTAAAGCCCAAAGAACTAAGTTCATACTAAGGATGTTCTCTGAACATGATGAATTAAGCTAGAAAGAAAAACCTGAAGGGTATCTGGAAAACACTCAAATATTGGAAATTAAACAACACATTACCAACAGAAATCCCCAAAACAAACAAATGAAAAGTCCCTACCATGGGCCAAATAAGAAGTCACAAGGAAAATTATGAATTATGTTTAAACTGAATAAAAATGAAAGCATAATATATCTGTAAGATATAGCTACTGAAGTCCTTGGAAGGACATGCAGAGCCTTAAAAGGGAAAGTGTTCCTCCAACTGGGAATTGAAACTTCCACTTTTACTAGAAAATTAAATGCAAATTTACCTAAAACATGAAGAAGAAATAATAAAGAATAGAAAGGGAATCAAACTGAAAACAGAAAACAATAGAGAAAATAAATCAAAACTTAATTAGTTGGAAGGAGAAATAAAATAGATAAACCTCTAGCCACTTTGACAAAGAACAAGAGATGGCATAAATTACCAATATTAGGAATGAAAAAGCAAGCAACATATCTTAGAACTATTAAAAACCTATATTAGAGGACATTGTAAACAACCTTGACTCAGATGTTCAAAACTTAGTTTGTGTCTTTGAAAGATTTGTCCGTTGTGCATATCAAAGAAGAATAGGAAACATGGATAACTCACCTCTACTAAAGAAATACTCATAGTTAAAACATCCCAACAGAACAAGTGCTAGACTGAGATGACTTCATTGGTGATTTCTAGGAACAAATAACACCAATTATTCATAAAACTTTACAGCAAATGAAAGAAGAAGGATCAGCAGGGTGTGGGGGTGCACACCTTAAATCCCAGTGACTCAGGAGGCTGAGGCAGGAGGATTGAGAACTCAAAGTCAGCCTTAGCAATTTAGTGAGGCTCTAAACAATTCCGAGAGATTCTATCTCTAAATAAAATATAAAAAATGTCTGGGGATGTGGTTCAGTGGTAAAGTGCTCCTGGGTTCAATCCCTGGTACCAAAAAAAAAAAAAGAGGAAGGATCACTCTCTAAATCATTTGTGAAGCCAGCCTTATCCTAATACCAAGATACTGAAAACAAGATAAAGAACAACAAAGCTACAAACAATATACCTCATGAACAAGGAACCAAATATTAGTAAAATAGTCCAGAAATATATAAAAATGATAGTACTTTATGATCAAATGGAGCATATTCCAGGAAGGTAACACTGGCTCAATTTTGAAAAACCCATTGATGTACTCCACCGCATCCATAAGCACATGAAGGAAAATCAGGAGTATCCCAATGCATGGAGGAAGAGTATTTGTAATTTAACATTTATTCTTAACAAAACTTTCAAAAAATGACTGTATGCATTTATCATAATAAAATTTTCAACAAACAAGAAACAAAATGGAATCTCTCCAACCTCATGAAAAGGCATCTAGAAAACGCTTATAGCTAACACCATGCTTTATAGTGAAAGAATGAGTGTTTGTCTCCCTAGGATCAGGAAAAAAAAATTAAAGATGTCAGCTCTGACAGCTCCTATTCATCATCATACCAGAGGTCCTAGTGAGTGCAACCAGACAAAAAGAATGTATTTTAAATGGCATGCAGATTGTAGATAGAAATAAAAGCTATGTCCATCAGCAGGTGACGCATTATTATCTACACAGAAACTTGCAAAGAAACCCTTAAAAAGCTATTAGAACAAATACATTTAGTAAGTACATTTAGTAAGTTTGTAGAATAGAAAGTCAATATACAAAAACCAATTGCATTTCTATGTACTAGCAGTGAACAACTGGAAACTGGAATTTAAAAAACAACAGTATTGCCTATGCCAACAAATAAGAAAGATTTAAATTTGATGAAGAAGGACAAAGGCAATTCAGTGGAGAAAGGACAGTCTTTTCCACAAATGTTCCTCGAAGAATTGGATACCCATTAGAACTTCAATTCATATCTTGTATCATATGCAAACATTAATTCAAAATAAATACACACAAGTGTAAATTTGAATACTGTGAAACGTCCAAAAGAAACATAGATGTTTGTGAACATTGATTAGGCAAAGGGTCTTAGATATGACACCAAATGATGATTGCTTTAAAAATCATAAACTGAACTTCATCAAAATTAAGAATTTTTGCATTTTGAAAGATACTGTTAAAAGTGGAAAAAATATCTAATGAAGAACTCATATAATAAGAACCATCAAAACTCAAAAAAGGGAAACAAACATTTCGATTAGACAATAAACAAGTTTTGAACAGACGCTGCACCATGTCTCTGGCTGGTTACCAGGTGTGGTAGTATATGCCTATAACCCCAGTGGCCCAGGAGGCCGAGGCAGGAAGATTGCAAGTTTGAAGCCTCAGCAAATTAGTCTCTAAGCAACTTAGTGAGACTTAAAATTAAAAATAAAGAACTGGGGATGTAGCACAGTGGTAAAGCATCCCTGTATTCAATTCCCAGTACCAAGGAGAGGGGAAGATATCTGGTTGGCAAATAAATGCATGAAAAGATACTACATCGAGATACCACTGCACACCTGTTAAAATTGGTTAATGAAAAAAACAAAAACCCTGACAATTAGAAATGCTCATTAAGGATGTTGAGCAATAGGGACTCTCATTTGATTGTGGTGGGAATAAATAAATGGTTTAGCCACTTTGACGAAGTTTTGCTGTTTAAGAGTTAAATCTATATTTCACAGCATCTCTCAATCCTACTCCTGTACATTTACCCACATGAACTTTAAACTTCAGATCATACAAAAGCCTGTACATGAATATTTCTATCAGCTTTATGCATAACTGTCAAATGTTTGAAATGGGAACAATCAAAATGTTCTTCAACAGATGAATGGATAAACAAACTGGTATATCAATACAATGAAGTAGTAATTTGCAATAAAAAGAAATAAAGCACTGATAAACCCAACAAAGAAGATGAATCATAGATTCATTTTAACAACTGAAAGAAGCTAAACTTAAAGGCTATACAATTTATCTGATATTGTAGAAAAGGCAAAACTATGTGGAAAATAGATCACTGATTGAAGGGTGAAAAGAGGAGAGGAATTGACTGCAAAGTGATTGCACATGGGGATTTTCATAGTCCCGCAACTATTTCTCTACCGCATTTTGGTGGTTGGTGTAAAAATGACTCTGCATTTATCAAAACCCACAGAACTGCCCATTGCAAAGAATGAATTTATTACATGCAAATTTAGAAATAATTCACTAGAGTGTCAGGATGCAATCTAGACTGATAATGAAAAAGCCAATGTACATAAGCTCACTGAATGGATAGGGGGAAAAATACTGATCCAAGAAACACAACTTTGACTAGATTCTGGCAGAGTAAAGATGAAAGAGCTCTACAAAACACACTGTGCTCCAGTTGGTAAATTGGCTTTGCACACAGGTATAGTTTAGTAATTCTATAAGGAATTCACCTATGTACTAGGACTGAAAAAACAAATAAAGGAATTGTAGATAATGGAGCCAGGTTACAAGAAAGAAGTGAGAAAGGCTAAAATCCAGTGATGCTTAGAGTCACAGATATCAGTATGAGTGCATTTTTTTTGGTACCAGGGATTGAACTCAGGGATGCTTAACCACTGAGCCACATCCCCAGCCCTATTTTGTATTTTATTTAGAGACAGGGTCTCACTGAATTGCTTAGTGCCTCGCCATTGCTGAGGCTGGCTTTGAACTTGCAATCCTCCTGCCTCAGTCTCCCAAGCTACAGGGATTACATGCATGAGCCACCACACCCGGCTGAGTGTATTTTTAATATGTATAAATATAAGTATACATGTGTTAAATAGACCTGTTTACTGGCTATACCCACTGAGCAGACTAGAAACATTGACAGCTCAGTATTGGTTTCAAAATACTATTCTCCAGTTAAAGGAATCAGGATTCTTTGAAGAAATGACTTATTCTGTGGCTGCAGCAGAGGAGTAGAAAAGTGCTTTATTTTAAAAAGGATGGGGACATGTGAAAAGGACACAAGAGCCAAACTGAAAGAGCTCTCACTGGGAAAGGAGGTATAACATGAGCAACAAATTAATTTTGTTGAATTTTAATCCTAAATAAAAATGTAAGGTATTCAATAAATATTTGATTAGATGAAAACAAAGAATAAAATATCTATAAGTGCACTCTAATGGTGCAATAAAGGGTGAACTTTGCTGAAGTTGAGAGTCTGCCTTTGTCCCTGGCTTCTGTGAAGTAAGCTCCAAACCCTTGGAAGGTACTGCTTTATAAGGGTATTTTTGTTTACCTTGAACCATATCAATAAACCATGCTAATACTGAGATTTATGGTGGATAGCCTTGGGGCATTGAGTATTAGCTCCAACTCTGATCTCAGCCCTGTGGCTAGCCATCTACTTCTATATAACCCAGACCCTACCAAATCTGGACACCAAGGCTTGGGAGAGCTTTCCTAGCTGGCAAGCCATGTGTGTGTCCCAGGCAAAGGTGAGTGCTACATGCACAGCGCCATCGGGAAAGGATGACTAGAAACCATACTAGTTGTTTCCTGAACCTCACTCCACGTTCCTCTTACATTGGCTTTCATACATCATTTTTTTTTCCTGTAATAAATCACAACTGTGAGTATAATGGCTTTGCTGAGTTCCTTGCATCCTTCTAGGGAATTATTGAATCTGAGAGTAATCTTGAAGACACATTTGCAGTTGGCATTAGAGGTGCGATTCCCAGGCTGGGGTTGTAACTCAGAGGTAGAGCACTTGCCTGGCATGTGTGAGGCACTGGGTTTAATCCTCAGCACCACATAAAAATAAAATAAAGGTATCATGTCCACCTACAACTAAAAAATAAACATCTCTTTAAAAAAAGTGAGATTCCCAAACTTTGCACTAACATAAATAAGTGATTGAATGAACACATGAATATAAGATAAGGGATAAATCATCTTTACAGAAAAAATCCAAATAAAATGAAAAAGTGATGATGAAAATAGAAAATCACGCATGTATGGAAAGGTCACACTTAGTCCTATTAATATGTAAAATTAACATGTGTTAATAAATTTTCTTAAAAAAGAACATGATCAAAACACCTCAGTAATGATTGACACAGGCTAGATGCACTAATGAAAGGGAAAATTAGAGGACCAGACTTGAAGGAGAAACAAGCTATTTGCACAGCTTTAGAGTATTCCCCTAAAATATGCATCAACAGCCAGGTGGTTTCAACATACATCCACTGATGTCCTTCCCCTTTAGGAGGTGGAGCTTATTATTCCTTCTTGGAATATGGGCTGGTATCAATAACTCAGTTCTAATGAGTATGGAAAAAGAAAAATATGAATTTCATGGTAGAGAAAACTTAACTACCTTTGCAAAATGTTCATTTAACATTACCAATAATCATGTTGTTATTGTGTACCCAATTGTAATAAAAATTCTTCCTGGGATAGTCTTTTCCAAAATTCTGAACATGAAGAACACCAGGGAAACCCAGCTTCAGGATCATTCTATAAAATACTTAATAAATTACTCCCCAAATGACAAGAACATAACAAATAGGGGAGACTGATTGCAGACCTGAAAAGCACAATGACTCTATTGATGTGGTATCCTGGGTTGGATCCCAGAACAGAAAAAAGACATCAGTGGAACAACATAAATAAATTAGTTTTGTTAAAAGTATTGTACCAATGTCAATTTATGAGTTGTGATAAATATCCCAAATGTATTACTGCAAGGATAAACTGGGTATAAAGGATGTATGGGACCTTAGGGCCTATGGGAAATTATGGTATATTCATATAGTAGGACACTTAGCCAAAAGTACTTCATCCCAAAAGGGAATGACTGATAAAACATGAATGAAATTCAAAATAATTATGCTGAGTGAAAGAAGTTAGAAAGTCCCCTCCCAAAGGTAGTGAACAATGTATAATTCTATTTGCATACAACTCTGGAAAGCATAAACCAACTTATAGTGACAGAAAGCAAATCAGTAGTGGCCTGAGAATGGTGGGGCAGGATACAAAGAAGAGTTAAGATATAACGATGCTCAGGGACAAGAGGAAACTTTCAAAAGTGACAGATGTCTTAAATGGGATTATTTCACAACCATCTACATGTTAAAGCACATAAAATTACGTAAGTTAAATAAGTATTTATTTTGTTAATTAGAGCTCAATATAGCTGTTTAAACAGCTCAATACAGCTATATTGTTTAAACAATGAAATGTAAAATATTTTATTAACTTAAATAAAATCAAGTCACACAAAAACAAACATAGCACAATTTCCTTTATGTCAATACAAAATTTTTCAAAAGTAAGACTG
This sequence comes from Ictidomys tridecemlineatus, assembly GCF_052094955.1. Classification (NCBI taxonomy): domain Eukaryota; kingdom Metazoa; phylum Chordata; class Mammalia; order Rodentia; family Sciuridae; genus Ictidomys; species Ictidomys tridecemlineatus. The sequence goes on from NC_135479.1 coordinate 121,318,967, forward strand.
CATAGAACAAAAGGTCTGTGCTGAAAAGACAAGGGCGACCAAATATAAGTAGAGTGTTATTTTGACCTTGATTAATGTTTCAAAATTGAAGTCTGAAATAATTGAAATAGAAGCCCAAAGGGAAAAAACTGTGAAATATTATTCTTAATACTAATGCAGTTTCTGATATTTTCTAAAAATAACAGATTACAGGATGGACGTTTGGTGTGGTTCCTTTAAAAAATGTATTACTCAATTTTTTTTTTTTGGAACCCAGGGGCGCTTTTCCACTGAGCCACATCCCCAGCTCTTTTTATTTTTCCACTTTGAAACAGGATCTCATTAAGATGCTAAGTGCCTTGCTAAATTGCTGAGGCTGGTCTTGAACTTGCAAAACTCCTGCCTCAGCCTCCCCAGGAACAGGGATTCTAAGTGTGTGCCACCATTGCTAGCTCATTACCCAATTCTTGACAATGCAAAACAAACAAACAAAACATCAATGTAGTAGTCACTATATCAAGACACAATACAATAAAGTAAGAGAAGGGAACTGATTACACACACATCATTATCACCTAACCAGTTGCATGCAGAAAACCAATTATGTATTTTAAGATATTTCATCATAAAAAGATACAGTGTAAAGAACAATTTGTTTAACAATTTACTTCCACATTCCTGTCCATAGCTTGTAAATCTAATTACAACAAATTATTTTCAACAAATCATTCTGTGTTAAATGTTTTCTCCACAATGTTTTTAATAGTAAAAATAGCAACAATAATGCAATGTATGAAAGCCTAACATATGACAGTCACTGTGCTAAATTATTTAGATGACTGCTAATTTTTAAAATCACCTGATTCAAGCTCCCATCCATAGGAAAAAGCTGGTGTTTTTTGGTTTTTTTTCACTGCACTATGTTAGCATCTCATTTCTACAATGTTATCTCCAGGAATATCTAATTATATGTCATTTTCATCACCAATAACCTTGATGACAATCTTGCCCCGCTTATCAACACTCATATTAATAGATAACTATCTACTATACTGTGCTAGGCTCTGGAGATCCAGAGATAAGTATGATAGTCTTGGTCCTTTAGGAAACCAGTGATTATTAAGAGACACTTAAGAAACAATTCTATAGGAAAAAAAAAAAAGCTGAGAGAAATAGTGACACAACACAGAGCAGAGGCAGGAAACAGTAGACAGTGAGAGACGAGTAGGTGGATGGCAAGTTTGAAGTCCTCAGCTAAATAGAGTCTAACAGTTAAGAAACTGCTGGTGTGGCAACATGTGCCTGTGATCCCAGTGGCTCTGGAGACTGAGACAGGAGGATCACAAAGCCAGCCTCAGCAACTTAGTGAGATCCTTAGCGACTTAGTGAGACTCTATCCTAAAAATTGAAAAAAGGGGTTGGGAAGAGAGCTCAGTGGTAAAAAAATAAAATAAAATAGGGCCCCATGGGATGTCACAGGCCTGCCTATATAATCTCAGCAACCTAGGAGGCTGAGCCAATAGGACCGTAAGTACAAGGACAGCCTAGGCAACCAGTAAGACCCCTGTCTTAAAATGGAATTTTCTTAAAAAAGGGCTGGGAATGGGACTCAGTGATAAAGCACTTGTCTAGCATGTGTGAGCACCTAGGATCAATCCCCAGTACTGCATAAATCAAGGTAGGGTACCTGTGAATGTAGCTCAATGGTAGTGCAGTTCCTTAGCTCTAGATTTAATAATCAGCAAGTGCACACACACACACACACACACACACACCCGGCAAATGAAAGAAAGGGAAAATGAAGAAACCTGGGGGGATTTTCAAGATGGTGCAATAGAGGAGGTAGTTTTCCTGGCTGCTCCATGGCATGAAACCAAGAAAATAGACAGGCAACTTCTCAGCAAGGTGGGTAAACCAAAAAGGAAAAAAAAAAAAAAAAAAGGCAGGGGGAACTTTACTGGAATTTAAAATTGGACAGTTGAGCAGATTGAGGACTCCGGAGATTGGATATATAAGAAATCCCCAGCAGCATAGCCTCTGCCATGGCTGACCTAGAAGCACCAATATGGTCCCTCTTCGAGCAAAGTGGAGGGATAAGGGAATTAAAGGAACCCCCATTATTAGGAGGCTTGTCTAGATACTACGCATTTAGAGATCAAGGAGATTGCTGACTAAACTGAAAGGCTGGCAGCACATTATCTTTGGGCAAGAATGAAGCCACCATCTTTCCAAGCTGTAGCAGCTGAGGAATCCAATTCCTGGCAAACACAAGTTTGTCCCAAAATACAAGCCCAGTAAATATGTTATATGATATAGAGTATGCTTAAGTGACCAGGAGAAAATCAAACATGGAGAGAGGTTTACACAGGAGACAACTGGTCATGGGAACCTGCCTGGCTCTAACCATCCCCCTACAATGCTTGCAGCTGCTGGAAAAGATGTATCTGGCTGGGAAGGTAGAAGCACAGGGGTAGCAGAGATTGAGTTTGGAGACTGAACTCAAGACCAGGAAACATGGGGTCCACACGTGATATACTGGACTAAGAATTGGCTCCTTGAACCCAGGAGAGATCCCTGGAGTACATTCTTCCATCCTGGACAAGAAAGTAGTAGGCCCTAGAAGTGCACTGATTTAAAATCTCCAAATTGGCATTCAGCAAAGAGCCTGCAGCCCAACTAAGCTTACACCCTGCTTCCAGGAATTCTGCCTGCCGGATTACCTCTCTCACTCCAGCAATCTAAAGGCGAGGAGCATCCTCCTCCAGCCGACCCCACCTAAAACTGCTGAGAGAGAAGCTGAGAATCTTTTGAACTCTAACAGAAAAAATTCTTGAATATTTCATTGAGATTTTATTTCTCTCATTTTCTTTTCTTTGTGACCTTTATAGTACATGGAAATTTATACGTATGTATAAACCAAAGGAATACACAATCTTTTCAAAGAAATATAAGAAAAAAAATTTCTCAGACCTAAAGAATGAAATGGAAAATCAAATATAGGAGACTTACAGGACCCTAAATATACAAAATTATAACAGACCCACACCAAGGCACATTATTATGAAAATGCCTAAATTACAGAGTAAGTATAGAATTTTAGAAGCTACCAGAGAAAAATGAAGGTAACAGTTAGATGGAAACCATTCTGGATCTCAGGTGATCATTTAACAGAGACCATCAAAGCTCAGAAGTCATGGAATAATATAATATACACCAACCTCTGAAAAAAAAAAAAAGGATGCTAACCAAGAATACTATACCCAGCAAAATTAACTTTCAGAACTGATGATGAAATAAAAACCTTCTGTGATAAACACTTTAGCTAAAAGAATTCACACCTAGAAAGCTTATACTACAAAACATACTTGGTAAGATATTTCATGAGAAGGAAATGAAAAATAAAAGTGAAAACCAGCAAATGGAGAAACTACACTAAAGAAATATTGAATCAACAGACAGAGTAATTCAAATTAAAAACCAGACCAGAGATAAATCAAAATAACAGAGAATAAAAATCATATCTCTATAATAACACTGAATGTAAGTAGCCCAAACTCATCAATTAAAAGACAGAGTGGAGGTTGGATTAAAAAACAAGATCCAACAATATGCTCTCTTCAAGAGACTCACCTTATAGACAAAGACATCCACAGATTGATGGTTAAAGGATGAGAAAAAAAAAACCATATTATTCACATGGATTTTGTAAACAAGCAGGGTTTTTTATCCTCAGATAAAGTGGACTTCTAGTCAAAGTTAATCAAAGGGAAAAAGACATTTCATATTGCTTAAGGGAATTATACATCAATAAGATATAAGAGTTGTAAATATTTATGCCTCCCAAAATATAGCATCTATACACATTCAACAAATCCTTCTTAATTTCAAGCAAATAGACCATGGCACAAGAAGACTGGGTGACTTTAACATACCCCTCTCACCACTAGATTGTTCTTCCAAACAAAAACTAAATAAAGAAGCTACAAAACTAAAAAATACAATTAATAATTTAGGCTTAATAGACATATATAAAATGTTTCATCCATCAATGATTGAATATACTTTCTTTTCAGTAGCACATGGGCCATATCGTACGCCACAAAGCAACCCTTAGCAAAGACAACAAAATAGAGATAATACCTTGCATCCTATCAGATTATAATAAAATGAAATTAGAAATCAATGATAAAATAAAAACTAGTGAGGCTGCACTTGTGGTCAGTGGTAGAGCACTTCCCTAGCATGCGTGAGGCACTGGGTTCGATAACTCAGAAACACATTAAAATAAATAAAGTAAAGGTATTCTGTCCATCTACAACCCCCCCCCCCAAAAAAAACCAGAAGCTATTCTACACGTGGGGACTAAATAATACTCTATGAATGACAAATGGGTAGAAATCAGGAATGACATAAAAAAATACTTAGAGGTAAATGAGAATAGTGATACAACATATCAAAACCTCTGGGACATTATGAAGTCTGTACTAAGAGAAAAGTTCACTGCATTGAGCTATTTCATTAAAAGAATAGAAAGGCAACAAATAAACCCTAACATTACATCTTGAAGCCCTAGAAAAAGGAGAACAAATCAACACTAAAAGCAGTAGAAGACAGAAAATAACTAAATCAGAGCTGAAATCAATGAAATTGAAATAAAAGAAACAATCCCCAAAATTGACAAAACAAAAAGTTGCTACTTTGGAAAAAAAAATCAATAAAACTGATATACCGTTAGCTAACCTGAGAAAGAGAGAAAACTCAAATTCCTAAAATTCATAATGAAAAAGGAAATATCACAATGGACACTACTGAAATACAGACAATAATCAGAACCTATTTTGAAAATTTATACTCTAATAAAATAGAAAATCTTGAAGACATTGACAAATTTCTAGAGACATATGACCTACCTAAACTGAATCAGGAAGACATAAAAAATTTAAACAGATCAATTTCAACCAATGAAATTGAAGATGTCATCAAAAGCCTACAAACCAAGAAAAGCCCAGGAATAGATTGTCAGCTGAGTTCTATCTACCAGACCATCAAAGAACTAATACCAATCCTCCTTGAATTATTCCATGATATAGAAATGGAGGGAACCCTTCCAAACTCATTCTATGAGACTAGTATTGCATAGATACCAAACCAGACAAAGACATATCAAGGAGAGAAATCTTCAGACCAATATCCCTGATGAACACAGATGCAAAAATTCTCAGTAAAATTCTGGCAAATTGCATACAAAAACATATTTAAAAGATAGTGCACCATGATCAAGTGGAGTTCATCGTAGGGATGCAAGGTTGGTTCAACATACGAAAATCAATGAATGTAATTCATCAAATTAATAGACTTAAGAACAAGAAACACAGAAAAAGCATTTGACAAAATACAGCATCCATTCATGTTCAAAACACTAGAAAAATTAGGGTTAGTAGAAATATACCTCAACATTATAAAATTATTATATGCTAAACCCAAGGTCAATATCATTCTACATAGAGAAAAACTACATGGAAAAAGTATTTGCTCTAAAAACTGGAACAAGATAGGAATACCTTCTTTCACCACTTCTATTCAATATAGGTCTGGAAACTCAAGCCATAGTAATTAGAGGAACAAAATTAAAGGAATACAAATAGGAAAAGAAGAACTCAAACTATCTCTATTTGCTGATAACACAATAATTTAGAAGACCAAAAAACTCCACCAGAAAACTTCCAGAATTCTAAATATTAAATTCAGCAAAGTAGCAGGATATAAAATTAACATCTATAAATCAAGTGTGTTCCTATACATCAGTGATGAATCCACTAAAAGAGAAATTAGGAAAACTATCCCATGCACAATAGCCTCAAAAAATATTTGGGAATAAATCTCACAAAAGAGGTTAAAACACATCTACAATGAAAACTACAGAACACTAAAGAAAGAAACTGAAGATCTTAGAAGATGAAAAAATCACCCATGTTCTTGGATAGGCAGAATTATTATTGTCAAAATGGCCATACTATCAAAAGCACTATACAGATTCAAGAAATTCCTGTTAAGGTTCTGGTGACAATCTTCACAGAAATAGAAAAAGCAGTCAGGAAATTTGTTTGGAAAAATAAGAGACCCCAAGTAGCCAAAACCACCCTCAGTAAGAAAAGTGACGCAGGAGGCATCAGTATACCAGACCTTAAATTATACTACAGAGCTATAATAACAAAAATGGCATGGTATTGGTACCAAAGCAGACATGAAAACCAATGGTAGAGAACAGAAGACAGAGACAAACTCACATGAATACAATTATCTCACACTTGATAAATGTGCCATAAACATACATTAGAGAAAAGAATAAATGGTGCTGGGAAAACTGGAAATCTCTACGTAGTAGAATGAAATTTTATACCTCTCTCACCCTGTACAAAACTCAACTCTTAAGTGGACCAAGGACTTAGGCATTAGACCAGAGATCCTGCACTTTCTAGAAGAAAAACATACACTCAAATCTCCAACTTTTCAGCTTGGAACTAAATCCTTCAACAAAAATCCTAAAGTGCAAGAAGTAAAAGCAAGAATCAATAAATGATTCAATAAATGGATAAATGAATCAATAAATGATTCAAACTAAAAAGCTTCTTCACAGAAGAAGAAACAATCAAGAATATGAAGAGAGAAAAGGGAGAAGAAAACCTTTGCCACTTGCATCTCAGATAGAGCATTCATCTCAAAAAACTCAACACCCAAAATCAAATAATCAGATCAACAAATGGGCATAAGAACTGAACACACACTTCACAGAAGAAATACAAATGATCAACAAATATATGAAAAAATGTTCAACATCACTAGCAATTAGAGAAATGCAAATCAAAACTACATTGAGATTTCCATTTCATTCCAGTCAAAATGGCAATTATTAATAATACAAGTAATAAATGTTGGTGAGGATGTGGGAAAAAGGCACACTCATACATTGCTGGTAGGACTGCAAATTGGTGTGACCACTCTGGAGAGCAGTATGGAGATTTCTTAGAAAACTTGGAATGAAACCATCACTTGACCCAGTTATCCCACTCCTCAATATACACCCAAAGGATTTAAAATCAGCACAGTATAGCGACACAGCCACACCAATGTCCACAGCAGTTCAATTCACAATAGCTAAGATATGGAAACAACCTGCGTGCCCTTCAATATACAAATAAAGAAAATGTAGTACATATACACACAATGGAATATTATCCAGCCATAAAGAATAATGAAATTATGGCATTTACTAAAAAATAGATGGAACTGGAACTATTATGCTAAGTGAAATAAGCCAATTTCAAAAAACCCAAAGGTTGAATAGTCTCTGATATGTGGAAGCTGACTCACAATAGGCTGGGGTGGGGTGGGTAGAGTGGATGTTCAACAGATTGGACAGGGGAATGGAGGAAAGGCAGGAGGGATGTGAATGAAAAAGAGAGTAGAACGAAAAAGATATTACTTTCCTATGATCATGAAAAAATACATGACCAGTGTAACTCCTCATCATGTACAACCACAAGAATGGGAAATTATACTCCATGTACGTATGATATGTCAAAATGCATTCTACTGTCATGTATAACTTAAAAGAATTAAAAAAGAGAAGAAACCTTAGAGATGGTGCATGTATGTATTTCAGTATGGTATAGACTGTGATTGAATTTGGGGAGAAAATAATTTTCCCAGATGCTTGGTTCATAATGAACAACAGGTCACCCGCAGGCCCTGCCACTTAACTTCCACCCCAATCCATCTCCAGAAGATTCTCCACAACTGAGCATCCTTCACTTTACAAACAGATGGGCCCTTTTGTTGCAGTATGGCTTCCCACCTACTGACGTCTACACACTAGACACAGTTAAACTCAAATGTGAGACAGTTTGTTCTTGTCCTCAAGGTAGGCTGCAGTTTGTTCCCTTCAGAGAAATGAAGTCTTTCCAAACACGAAACTTTCCAACAATGTTACCTATACCTCTCCTAGGTATTATCCTATCCTCACTAACTAGAGGGCTCCCATGGACTGTTAAATGCTCTGCACCCAGTGTTCCTGCTTTTCTCTATCACTACCCAAGTCATCTACTTCCTAGATCTACCAAGCACTAGTGGAGAAAATAAAAATCATAATGGTGCTTTTATATATTTGGTGCTATTGTATCTTCATACTTACTTACTTCAACTGGGTTTGCAGCAAAGATCAACATCATGAAATGCCACACTCAATTACAAATAAGCTTTATTTCCTTTAAGAAAAGGAAAATATATATGTGTAGCTAGAAATAATTTCCTAAATACTAGGACCAAAGCAGACATGATCAATACATAGGCATAACCTGGGTAATTACCATATTTAAGGGTCAATGAATCCTTGGGTATAAAAAAACTTACCTGTAATGGGCTGGGGTTGGGGCTCAGTAGTAGAGCACTTGCCTCACATGTGGGAGGCACTGGGTTCAATTCTCAGCACTGTATATAAATAAATGAATAAAAAAAGGTCCATCAAAAAAAATTTACCTGTAAGAAGAAAAAGTCTACATTGGCCTTAGATAACTACACAGCAACTATGACTGACAAAAGTTGGTGGGTCCCACGCCAGCCATTCTCTGTAGAGTTCATGAAATATGCAGACTGTGGGTACTCACTCTGCATATGTTCTACTATAGTAGGTCTAGAATAGAATGTCACTGACTCTCATGTGAGAGTCCTTGACTGACTTCAGCATTGACCAATTGAGTTGTACACTGGTATTGAGTATTCATTTCTGGGTAAGGTAACACAGGTAGTCACAGATATGCAAGGATACAGGGAAGTTATGACTCACCAGCCCTCTCCTAAAATAAAATCCACAGGATGGTTCCAAAAGAATTTAAGCAGCCATAGTCATTTTCAAAGTGATTACTGAACATCAACAGCTGTGGTAACATAACCCAAGGTACATAATGTAAATTTGAACAGAGAAGAACGGGAACTTCTGCTCCTGAAATGTCGTCCTAACTCTTGTACCACCATCACAATCAGGGGAAGGGAATGTTCTATTTCTCATGCTTTACCATGTGGTAGATTTAGCACTTAAAAATGCATGTGTAATTTTTTAATCTTTACAACCTGTGGAAGTAATCATTCCCCAGTTTACAGATAGACATAAGTAGATAGGGTAGGTTGCCCAGATTATTCAAGTAATTTGTTCAATTGTTCAGAGCCTGAGATGATTATGACATTACTAATGTAGGCATGATTACTGCTTATTCTTACAGCACTGGAGACTGGACCCAGGACCTCACACATGCTGAGCAAGCACTCTGCTGTTGAATTATATTCCCAGCCTTTTTAATCTCACCATGTTATTAGGTTGGCCTAGAACAAGCAACTCTCTGCCCTCAGCCTCCCAAACAGCTGGGATTATACATATGCACCACCACTCCCAACTAATTAGGGTTCCCGTCTTTTATGAGGATCCTTTAAAGAAAGATGGATACTCTATATTGTTTTTTCACTCGATCTTCTTAATCATTAGAGTGTCAGGGTTTCTTTTGGAGACCTCTTCCTCTCTCCCTCTACTCCTACCAATAACTGTATTACAGTGGTCTCAAGATTTGCTGCTAGCCTCAAGAAAGTGGGATGGGCATGGAGAGGGAGGTTTACGACCCTCCATTTTGACTTGGCCATAACTAGGACTTTTCAAACTTTCAAGTGTATAACAATTCTCTTGGGAGATCCTACAATTGCAGCTTCTGATTTCATAGGGATCTGAGATGATTCCTAAGAAGTCTCCAGTTGGTTGATTGGCTTTGTTTTGTCTTTTTGGTACCAGGATTAAACCCAGGGGCACTCAACCACTAAGCCACATCTCCAATCCCTTTTTAAGACAGGGTCTTGCTAAGTTGCTTGATAGGCTACTCTTGAGCAGGAAAGTACTAAACCAAACCAGCCTCTGGTGATAAAATTAGCTCATATCACTTTTAATGTAATTCTTTAATATTCTATTACTTTTGCTTCTTTGGAAACCTGATAGGGCATGAAGGTTTGAGAAAAGGGATACAATGACTGATATAAGACTCCAATATCTCTGAGTTCCTGGCTATATTAGCAATAATAATTGATATATGCCTATTATTCCTAACAGGTAAAAATCATAAACTTCTTAATAAGAACTACTTAATTTCTTTGTCCTTCATGGTTAAGGCATCTATTGGACACTGTTTAAAAGATGTAAATATGCAAATATATAAAGTTATAATAGTGACTACTACCACAAGATAAGACAAAAATATATTACAGATGCAGTCATGCGAGCTAAAGACTAAAAACCTCTGACCTTCAGGTACTTCTCTCCTTTAAATTACATTGAATGGTTTGAATCTTCAACAGTTCTGTCTTAGAAAAATGGTAATTTTAGATATTTCAATCTAATTCTTTTTCTAACCTCCTTTGAAAGAACAGAGCCTATTTCTTTCTAGCTCACTAGTCATCCAGTGCCAGACACACTTCTTGGGACATGCTAAATACTCAACAAATATTTTAAGAAAAAAAAAAATCCAACAAGAACTCAGGAATGGGGGTGGGAAATAAGTGGCAAAAAAAAAAACCAAAAAAAAAAAAAAAAACCCACCACGTTCCAGGAAAAAAAAAAAAAACCCAAATGTTTCGTAAGCTCACATATGGACTAAGAATTTGGCTCTCAATAAAAGTATATGGTATTCAGTTTGATAGTTCCATGCACCTTAGTTAGATTTAACGTGTTTACTGTGCTCTGCAGCAGAAAAATCCACCCATGATTAACAAATCCTAGTTGTAGCTTAAGCATTTAGTGACTAAATGCTTAAAAAAGACTGTTTTTTTCCTAAACCCTGCCATGCCTCTCACTTGTTAGTCTAAATTACCTTCTCTCACTATTACTAAATCTATAAAACATGATTCCCAAGAACTCTCCCTACAACAAATTCCTAAATGACCCCTTTTGAAATTGCCATAAAATGACTGAGAGGTGAGTTTTATAGATTCTTTGAAATGGCTGTTAATCTGGGGTGTGAAACAGAGTGGACTGCTGAATTGTCCTACATATATGCAGATATTTGTTTACTGCACTATTGTGTTTATGTGTAAAGGTAGAAATAGAGGGGTAGTACTGGGGATTGAAACCAGGGACGCTCTACCTCTACCACTGAGCTATGCACCAAGCCCTTTTTTGAGACGGGTGCTCATCTAGGTTGCCAAGGCTGGCCTCAAACTTGCAATTCTCCTGCCTCAGCCCTCAGAAGAGCTGGGATTATAAAGGTGTGCAACTACTGTGCTCACTGTGTACTATTGATTTTAATGGGAATAAATGAAGAAAAGTAAATATACATCGAGGAGGCTAAATTTTGGTGTGTAATACAATGCAATCAAAAAAAATCAAAATGGTGAAATACAGTTTACATAACCAGACAATGTTCTCTAAGGGCTTTACAGATGTATTAAAAGTTTAATCCTGTAACCAGTCTATGATGTAACTAACACTAGCAACATTTTATAGATGGGGAAAACTTAGGTAAAAAAATAACAATGATGGAGGCTGGAGTTGTAGCCCAGCAGTAGAGTGCTTACCTCGCATGTGTGAGGCACTGGGTTCAATCCTCAGCACCACATAAATAAATAAAATAAATGTATTGTGTCCATCTACAAATAAAACAAACAAATATGGTGGAGTTCAGATTCCTGGGCCATTAGGCAGAATGCAAGCTCTGAAACCCTATAGTTCAAGCTACATCTACAGGGTAGTGACAACATTGCCTGATGAATTCAATGAAAAGGTGAGTTTCTAGAGTCCATGACTAAAGCCACTTAGCCAGACCTTGCCTCAAAATAAAAAATTAAAAGGGCTGCAGACATGGCTCCACAGTTAAGTGGCCTTAGGTTTAATACGTGGTATGTGCTCCCCCACCTCCAAAAAAGTCTGGAAGGATACAAATGCTACCAGCAGATATCACTGATGACTTGGTTAAGGGTTTTCAAAGGGAATCTATTATTTATATCTTGTATCCAAATTTCTTTGTAAGTATACACTCTTATAATAAAACATATGCCAGTGACAGTGCCCCCTCCCACACAGGTCATCTATACAAAGCAAAGCAGCAAATGAAAAGAAACTGCACTTACTTAGTGCTACCATATTGACCAATAGGTTAAAGGTAGGGCCAGGCATTTTGTTTTAAAAAGAATTCCAATGTACACTGGTGTTTAAATGACAGTTTTAAAAGTCAAATAAACTTACCTCTAATTTAATCCTGATTTCTTTATCGCAAGACTTTAACAGTATGTCCCACTTTAAATCTTGTTTCCAAACATTAAAATATCTCAACTTTAGCTGGAAATATGAAACTAATGCTACATAGTATATCTCCATGTCATTTTAAACTCAATTATTTCACTTTATGCCATCAAATGTGCAAGAGTTTCTGCTTTTAGCTATTCTTTGCCCTCCAATAGAGTATACTGTTCCTTAGGTAACCAAATTGGAAATCAGAAAATTAACCTAATGCAATACTGTGTATAAAATAAGCCAACAAAAACTTACACAGAAAAAGTCAACATGCAATGTGTAGATTTTTCAAAATTTCCTAAGCTAATGATTTTCAGACGTCTAATCTCAGGCTGAGTCAGTCTGACTATATTTTTAAGCAAGGGTTTGATTGCTTGAAGTTCTCCTGCAGTGCTTGAGTTCTCCACAGTGCTGCCCAGCAGTCCTCCAACCTATGCTTTTCCACTATCTTGTAGCACACTATTTCTTAACACAGCCCATTCTGATAATGGATTAGTATATTAGAAAGTTGTTTTTAAAAACAGAACAATGACTAAATAAGAGGACTGTGATCTTTTTCAGTGTAGATCTCACCCCATTGGTCTTAATTATTAAAATGTGAATTGTCTTCCCAACTAATCATGCAAACCCAACAACCAAGAAACATTAGTAATTGTCATCTGTACTTTACTAAACACTTTGTGTTTAATATATTTTAAATTATAAAGAAATTACAAGGAACTCCTAAAAAATTTAATACAAAAATATTACAAGTTAGGACAATTAAGCATTGAGATATAACATTTAAGAAGCATGCAGAAAAAGTAGCATAGGGTTAACATTTCATTGTTGACAGGGAGCTTTGGGACAGTAGAGAAAAGCACCCTCCACGGTGGCTTTTCCCTCTCTGTATTTTTCAAAGGACTATATTTGAAAAACAGTAAACTTTCATTGGCTATGTATTATAACAGGTAGGAAATCTAATCCATGGTAAAGTATAAGAACTATGAAATTAAAAGTAATCCCTTCAATGACTGCTTAAATTAATTTCAGCTTAACTTCAAGCTCACATGGATTCTAATCCTTAGTAGTCCAATACTTTCTGGAAAAGTATAAAATGCATATTAACAATCTATGCCATGCAATAAAAGTTAACCCCTTGAAAACCAAAGATTTAGTTAGCAGTGGCTTATAACTAATAAAACATGGTAAGAGTATACTTGTATTTTTTCTGTTTAAGGAAATGGAAAGAAAAGACAGAAGACCTGGAGAAAGAAGTTTTCTAAAGACAAAATACAAAAATTTGCTCAATGATTCTTCTGAAAAAGTCTGTATGTAACACTGAGGAACTGAGATTAATTAAACTCGGAAGGTGCCTAATATCATTTCTCATAGACTATTAAGGTTGTAATAACATAAACATCCTGGCTAAGGATGGAAATGAATGTCATAAATGTTCTATATGAAGGGGAAAATATCATTAAGGACATTGAGCCTCCTGCCCTAAAAATTGCCAATAACATGTAGACACTGTTTTGTTCTCAACTGCATGCTAAGCAAACAAATAAATCTGAGGTCTCTTTTAGGTTGGTTATGTGAGATAATATCCTTTAAATACAATATTGAGTTTTCAAAATAACTTAAAAGTAATTGCTATCCCTCAGCTGATTAGATGCTCTATTATTCTTTAATAAAAATAGAAAATAATTCCTTCATTTAAAAAAATCTTATCTTCTGCAAGAAGTAATAAAATAGCAAAATTTGTAATTTTAATCTATGGGCTTAATTTTTAAGTATTTATCTTGGAAAATAATGTTTATGAAAAACAGTGTTTGGGGGTTCTGATGAAAGTTGTTATAATTGGTAACAATAGTAAGGGAGAAAATAGACATGTTATGTTCTTATGAAGGCTAACTCAGAGCAAGAAGGTTTATTCTACACAACACTGGAGGAAATAAAGTAATTAAATGTAAACAGGAAATATCATCCCTCTCATTACTTGACTAGCAAATAGACTATACAAACTACGTAGATATCAAAGGTTTTATATATGTACACAGCCAACATAATATCAAAATATATTTTATTCTGGACCTCTTTCAGATCTGATTCAAATTACAGTTGTCAAAGCAATACAATGCAAAGGGAATCTGCAACAACAACAACAAAAAATGTGCCTAGAAAGGATAAAAGGGTCATTGGGGACAAATCATTGTGATGTGGAACCAAAATACATCATAAGTGTAATTAACATGGTCCAGGACAGCATAGAACATCTATATCAGTCTTCCTTACACAATAATCATGAAAACTGAACAATAAAGTTGTTTAACATGTACAAAAAACTGTCATGGGCTGGTTTACACTTTTACAACAGTTTTAAGGTTAACTGGATAACTAAAGAAATGATGCAGACATTTTAATCCAGTGCTATAGGTAGGCTCACAGAATTAGACCCAAAGGATTTGTAAAAATTAAAATGAAAACATTATAGCTACAATGTCAAAGTCAGGAAAGAGAAAATTACTTCTGTATTCAAGGATTACAGAGCTACAAAATGCAGTCTGCTTGGTTTTGTTTTAATGAGATGGGTAAATACATCAGACTAGATACAACATGCAGAATGTTTTCTTGAACTTATCCAGAAATTCCAAAGACAACATCATGAAACAGCTTACTAGAAAAAAAAATATGCCCTAGTTATTCACCCTGCTTCAACACTGGTAACGTAAAGGCAGAAATAAAGAATGCTATCAATACCTCAGAACTACTGATATAAGACATCAAATTTCTAAATCAGTGTATTAAAAAAAGTGAACTTCCTTTTTTTCTCTCTCCTACATTTAACTAGAATCATGTTAAAAAAACAAAACTGATATTAAATGTGACACTTCAGAGCTACTACTGGAAGGAGTAATTCATAACTGCCCTACCCACCTCCTTCCATCCCTGCTGATTCAGAGAAGGGGGGAAGGGACCAAAAACAAACCAACAAACAAATAAACAAACAAAAACACCAATCAGGGTCTCTTGTAGGTTTGCTGCTATTCCCCAAAATGTTGGCATTTGCTGCCATGCCACAATGTTGGTCCACTGAAACAGGATTTCTGCGGAAACTGTTAACAGTAATTTACCATGTGCAAGTACCTTCCTTACCATATGAGAATAAACACAGGTTCTGTAGAAATGTACAATGTATATAAGAAAATGAAAACTGACTTAAAAGAGTAAATAGCACTGCATTTAAGATTTAGTTTTCTACTTATCTAATAAAACTCGTCATTTTTGCTCGCACAAGTATGGTCATTTGTGATTCCTTTAATAGCAAAAATGCACAGTCCTCTTCAGGCCTCTACTCATTATTAGTTTACATTACTCTAAACAAAATCAGTCTACATAAACAGATAGCTCCTTAAAAATAGTACTCTCTCATTAAATCTAATTTGACAGAAAGAAGTTTAAGGAAAAAAGGAGTGCTTTTATAAGTTAAGTGAAAAAGTACAAATCTTTGGCCTTTCTCTTGACATTTTTGTATGTCAAAAAGCAAAAAACCTTCGTGTAATTCAATCTATTGATTACTTTTGCACCATAATTTGTTTTTTACACCACAAAAGGAGGCACTTTCAGTATCTGTAAAAGATGTTTTACCCTAAAACATACTTACCTAGAGAATAATTAATTAAAACAATTTGATACGTTCTAAGACCTATTAGGAAATCATCAGTTACCACTTCTAAAAGTCATTTGAAAGTCAATAATATTACCTGATTGATTGTGGGAAAGGGGACTGGAGCAAATGTAAGTACTTAAGGGATTTCCTACTTGGAGAAGAAAAAAAAATTCCTTTATGACATTTAAGAGTGGCAGCTGTTCTTTCTTCATTCTATTTTAATCAAATTTTCCCTTCCTATTTTTCCATATGATCATACATTTCTTACAGTAGCATATAAAACATAATGAATTCCATAGACCAACTACTGGATTCAGTTGATCTTCAGGAATAAATTCTCAGGAAAAAATGGGAGGAAAAATGAGTAAGAACCCCAAATATAGAACTTTACAGGCTGTGAAACTTGGTCTCTTGCAATCATGTTACTGCTCAAATTAGAGACGATCTTGTTTTTGTCTATTGGAGCAGCATCGTGGCACATCAGCAGGCAATGATGATGTGAGAACAGCAGCAAAAACAAACAATTGTATGCTCACCAAGAACCCAAGCCTACAAAATGGATACCTTTCAGAGAAATTTACACTTGAAAGACCCAAGACTTCAGGATAATAAAGCTCTGCATTTATAATCTTTATATGTCCTATTGTGGCTATTATGCGTAAGTAAAATAGCTAAAGAATTAAAAAAAAAACAGCAAAGATGACAATATCATAAAAATGTAGCTGTCCATTTTGACAGCTATATTGCAGAATTTCTTGACTATCTTTTAATCAGCTGGGAAAAAAGTCAATAACTGTATGCAAATGAATAAATTGTCCATATCAAAATACAAAAGTACTATCAATAATCACCTCTGACTTTCAGATTTAAATTCAGTGCAATTGACAAATGCATCACTAAAGGAAAATGCAGCTTAAACATACTCAAAACATTTGTGTCTATTCCTGGGAGCACATTTAAAAATTATTGCACAGATTTTTTTATTTTTATTTATTTTTTTTTAAACAACAACAGAGGTCAACCAGATGTGAACCTCTAGCAATAAAAGCAGGATTTCAAGTGCCAGATACTCAGCATATTAGGTTTCCTACATAAGTCACAGGGTAATAAGTTCTAAATTATCTCTAATGTGATCCAAAACCCTAAAAACAGCTGGCACAAAACCATCATGAATGACTGCCTCTCTGGATGTAAATCTTAAAAAATATTATTACAGTATCATAGTCCCCACTATCAACAACTGGGGTACATATAACAATGTATTGTGAAAATTAAGTGTATTTATTCTCTTTACCTATAGCAAATGCTACTCTACCTTAGTAAAACCAAGACTTGCTTCAATCAATGCTGTTTTGTAAAAATAGCAAAACAACAAATGCTGCAAATCAAAGCTGCATTAACTTGGGTTAAATCAGTTTCCACTTCAACACAGAACACAGGTTAAAATTTTAGCAGTAAAGGCCTCAAAATAATTATTGACAGAAATAGTGTTGTAAATTTGCTAAGCTTGATAATAAACAATTCCTTAATTAAAATCTGTAAGATATAAATTTGACAACTATTCTCTTCCAAATTGACACTCCTAGATTCTTATGTTAATGACAAACCCTGTTAATCATACACATAAACATGGCCTCATGCTAACATTTGTCTGTATATTTTACTTTTAGTTGCATGAGCACAAGAGATTTGATGCCTGTTATCTTTAAGAAAACACTTGACATAAACAGAGTAAAAGACATGATAGAGTAGTGATTACTGGAAAAAAAAATAGCAGCTTAAATCTATCTTATACTTGAAAAAAAAAATGTAGTCACAAGTACCACAAATGCAGAATCAGAGCAGCAAGGAGGTTAGTGCAATTATCTTTTTTTTTTTAATTCTGAATCACTGCTATTAAAAATACCTTGAAGCAAGTCTTTTGTTTTAAAGATTGTTTTTTAAACTAAGGTAGCAAGCATTTTGCCATGTAATGGCAGTGTTATATGCCGTTATCTTGCTTTGTATAAAAGAAAAACAACATGAGAGATTCTTAATACTGGAGTTTGGTTACATTACATAGTTAAGCTTCTATACAGAATGATGGACACTTTGAGAAGCTAATCCTTATCCAGAAACGTTTTAATCTCTTAGAAAACAAAGCAAAACAAATAAACAACAAAAAACCCAAAACTACTTTGCTCCTTTTCACAATAGTGCACATTTTAACCATAATTCAGTTATGGCTACAAAACATCAGAAGATTTTTTAAAAATGTATCTTCTCTATGGTATTTAAAAAAAAAAATTTTGTGCCCTTCTAGTCTTTAATTGGCAGAAATATGTCCCAAAAAAGAAACTATTGTATTTAAGCCACATCACAAAAAAAAGAACCAGAAAAAAAACAAACAAACAACAACAACAACAAAAAAAAAAAACAGAGCATAATACCCTTTTACTGATGTGTCTTACAGATTGCCATGACCCAAGTCATATGTTTTCATTTAATTTCAAATTCCCCCTTCCTTCCACAATATGCACCAATTGAATATATGCTCTGGGAGCCATAAAATGTACCAAACATTAACCTCTTCAAAAGAATGCATTAAAATATTTTTAAGATTTTTTTTTTGTTTAAAAGGTGAAAAAAATATAAACAAGAAACTGATTCACTCCCTTACTTCATGCATCCATAATCTAAACCAAAAACAAAATTTAAAAGCAAGAACAAACTACTGCTGCAAGTTTTTTTTTTTTAAGTCCATTTTCTCTGTACATACAAACTGCTCACTACTGAAAGGAAACAAAAGAATATAATCCATGGTGTCTGCTGATTCAAAGGGGGAGACAAGGCTGTCATTAGTATCCAAAAACTGGTACATGTATGTATGGTCTGCTTTTATAACGTATATCTCTTTCTTCTGTTTTTCATATCCAAACTTCTAAATGCTATTTTAGGGGCACAGCAGATTAGATTCCAGCACTTGGTGAACAGAATTCACAAGCTGTGACAAAACTCTGTCATCTTCAGGGTGCAATTTTGTTTATATACACTGTATGTATATATTTCTTTTAGATTTGGCTGTAGTGGACTGGCCATGGTTCAAGTGGGACTATAGCAGTACGTGGGTCAGGGACAGTCATTTTGGCTATGTACACATTCATAGTCGGTCCATGGCTTCCAACTAGTAGCGCTATTTCCGAAGGTCTAATACACAAACCTGAAAGAAATTAAAATAATCAACCAATGAGTTCAGAATTGTTTTTTTTACATTTCAAGTTTAGCTTTTCTGTAGTACAATTTCAAATCTGTTTCTCAGTTCTAAGTTCATGAACCTTCAGCAAAATGGGCACTTTATTAACAGAGAAGTTAAAAGATTATCTAAGCAAAGGAAACAACCATAAGCTAATAACATTGGGGAAGAAACATAGCTAGAATTATTAGGAATTGCATTGTTCATGAAAAAGAAGGGGGGAAACATACAAAATAGACCATTCACAAATAATATTTAGCTATAGCTTCAGTATACAGCTAATGGTTTTCCATCTTCCCTCTGCTTTTTTAGAGCTCCAGAAGCCATAGCTGGTATATTTTTTAAAAATGTACAAACTCATCTTGAGAGTCTTTCAATATCACACCTTACTCTGCAGAAATCAACAGCATCTAATCTTCCTACCCTGAACCACCAACAGTCTTCTACAGGAAAGAGAAAGTAGAAATAGGCACTAAAAATTCTAATTTCTCTCAGAGTGAAAGTCCACTATATTTAATCTCACTAAGATTTATGTAAAAACTGTTCCTTCCTTGATTATGAAGAAAATCTTCCAGCAAAGAGAAACTAAATTTTATTTACATTATTTGAATATAATGAACATAAAGAGTATATAGCCTTCAGGGGAGAAAAAAAAATCAATATCATTTCTTAAAATTTACTTTGCAAAGAACTTCAGTAATTAGTGACTACTGCGATAAGCCACATTCCAATGGGTAAACACAGGTAAATGCATGCGCACACAAACTCTCTGCCTCACACTCCTTTAGAAACTATTATACTTACTGAACCATCTGATGCACTGGCTCCAACTTTGTCTCCTGCTGCATTCCAGCAAACTTCAAAAATTCCACCTGTTCCCCTATAGCTGTGAACTAGAGCACCTGTCTAAAAAATGAAAAGCAGAATCTTAAAAATTAAAATTACAAATCCAACAGTGAGATAAAAATATTACATGGTTTTATGTCTAGCAATCAGAAGCTGGACTTAGCTTGAAGTCCAAAATAAGTGCAAGTTCTGAAATGCTAGAAATTTAATGAAGATATTTTTAAAAAATAAAAATACTATCAGTTTGCTCTCAAAAGATTACTCTAACACATATTCAGTTATACTAGATTTAATGACAACACTTGACTAAGATATCTTTGGCTTCTTTGACACAGATAATAACAGCCATAAATAAAGATTTAGTATGTGACAAGAAATACATATTTGTTATTATCACTTAAAAAAGCATGAGTTTGCTATCATGTTCAAAAAAAATTAATTCTGTTTGATAAAACATTTCAAAGAGGAAATATAACAAATAAAGATAATCCCAATATAAATCTATTGTTTATACCATATTTATTTATATTTATTCAGTAGTCCTAAACTACAGAAGGAAATAGGTCAAAGAGGAGGATAAAATAATAATTATTATTATTATTATTATTATTAGTGCTGGGGATTGAACCTAGGGCCTTATGCATGCGAGGCATGCACTCTACCAATAGAGCTATATCCCCAGCCCTATACATTATTCTTGAAAGATGTTATAAGTTAAAAAGAAATGAGCAGGAACACTAATAATTTCATTGATAATTTAGCCAAAAGTAGAACTAAATTATTTAATTCCTTCAGTAATGAAAACAAAGATCATTCCACTGCTCTAAATAATTACAATTCAGTCCAAAAATGTATATTCCTATGAAGTCAGTCATTAATAGGGCAGAGGGCAGAAGCCCTGTTTTGAGAATTGGAAAACATGAAAAATGTGCTTCTGGCACTCTGCTAGGACAAACCACAGAAGTGACCTTGCAGTTTTATGTTACCCTAAAAAGTCAAGCAAAAGAGCAGCTCTAATTAAAAACAACATGATAGCAAACCACATACCTTACAAATACTTCCCAATATAGTCTATACATGTTAACTACTGGCCTGGAATATTATTTTCCTTTCTTTCCTCTTCAAATTCAGTATGATAATAGTGGCACAAACCACAGATGCTTGCTATGGCTGATTTAAGAATGTGAAGGCCCAGCTGTTTCTTTTGCTTTCTACCTAAAATTTCTGATAATTTATGGGATTAATGAAAACTAAGTATACAGTAAGCCTGGAGTATAGTTAATGAGAAAAGAATGTCATCAACAAAATCTAAACTCCGCTGAGGTATAGAAAATAAAATATGTATAATCTACAGATGTCTTTGGAATTAAAAACGTACTTTTCAAAATACTTAATCTCTAAGTTTGAACTGGACTACAATTAACCAAAATGGTATGGTCAACCAATCAGGGTTACGCCACTAAAGGGCCAATGGGCCAGATATTGGGAAAAGCCTCAATCATTTACCTGTCAAACACTTTAATAAGGCATTATTTAACTGGAAATAAGGCATTTATTTAACTGGAAATTCCCCCCAAATATATGTAGATATGACAAAACAATCATCACTTTCTCCTTCAATGAAAATTCACTAGGTACCATTTTATTACTTTTGAACTTAAATTAAAATGAAGTATCGTATAAACAAAGTGACACAATAAAATATGGTTAGCTGATCAAATGCCCTTATAAGCACAGCAATGTGCTGTACTACTCCCTACTTCATTACCCAAATTTCATTAAAATTGACTTTGTCACAATGAACTAAATGAGAACTTAAAAATGAATCAAACATAAGCAAAGAGTAAATTAATGAATATATTTTAAGGAATGTATTTTGCATAGTAACATAAAGGTACCTCAGAATAAATTAAGAAAAAGAAAAGATGATCTTGGTAGAAAATTATAACATTTTACTGAATTTATGAATAAAAGACAAACAATAGAAATATATTTATGGGTGATAAAATTCAGTGACAATGATTTCCTCCAATTTCACCTATAAATTCAAAGCAGTCATAAGCAAAGTCCAGAAATGTATATGCTCTTTGTTGGAAATATTAAAGACCAAAGGCGAAGAACAGTAAAGTAACTTTATTTTGCACCATATATAAAAATCAATCCCAAAGGAGTTAAAAGCACATACAAAAAGCTCAAAGTACTTTATGAAAGGAAGCAATAAAAAAAATCTGAAAACTAAAATTAAAAACTTCTCCATGATAAATACCATAGTAAAAAAATGAAAAAAAAAATGAACTGCAAGATCATTGCAATCCATATGACCAAAGTGAATTAGTATACATAATGAACAGAACACCAACTATTCAATAGGGATGGGGGGATGAATACACTATAGAAATATAAGGGGAGATGTGTGCACTGAGTGCATCTACTCCAAAAAAAGAATATTCAAATGGAAAATAAGAATTTAAAAGGACATTAAACTCACCAACAATCAAGGAAGAACAAATTAAAACAGAGTATTATCCACCAAATTGGACACATATTTAGCAGTTTGATGATCTCAAGACAGAGAAAAATAGGAAATCCAAAATTTTGCTACTAAAAGTAAAAATTTGATATAAGGAGTCTGACAGCAGTTTTGTAGGCCCATAATCTCCATACACATTCACAGACAAGTATGTATGTGCATGCACATTATGTATGTGTGGTAAAAGTATTAGAAAAACCTTCATTCATTTGCAAAAGAAAACACATGCAAGAATGTTCACAGCAAATGTTTATAAGCCTACCAATTAGAAAATGAATAAACAGCTACATTCAGACAATGTTCTAGAGTAATCATCATTCTTGACCTACATGTATTCATATGATTATAATTAAAACATAAAATGGTAAAAAATACAAGCTTTAAATGATATATACAATTTCATACCATTTATGTACAATTTGACAACACAAAACAGTTAATACATGTGAGTTAATACATCATGGGAATAACAAATACACTATACAGGTTTGCTTAGAGCCTCTAAGAAGAAAGAGAAAAAAGAAAGGAGGTAAACACTTTAGCTCTATCTACTTTTGCCATGTAAATGCAGAAAGAAAAGGATCTAAAACAAGTGTGGCAAGAGGTTCCTATCAATTAAATCTGGTTGGTAGGCATATGGATGTTCATAATAATATTTTGTTTGAAATATAATTAAAAGTGAAAATGAAAAACAAGACTAATTTAAATGTGTGAAGATTTATATTACTGTTATTTATATTTTGATTCACTTTTACAAATATTCTACTGAAAAGTTTTAAAAGGTTGAGTTAGGTACACATTAGTGTCCTCTCAGACACAGTTAAAATTTAGAAACAAATTTCTAAAGCATGTACATTTAGTTACAGAAGATATCCAACACAGGCAAATATTCATAAAGAGAGAAAATGGAAGAGCAAAGACAAGAAAGTAACAGTGAAATAACAACATTAAATATTCACATGTCAAGGGCCTTGTTTTTCTAGTATACGTTTATAGAAATCAAAAAGATCAATAACTCAAGCAACACGTGTCCTACAACTGCAAAGACGAATGAAGAGACAAGTGACTGCAGAGCCTATACTATAAAAGAAATGTGGTACACGGAACACAAAAACTAAAACACGGGAAACAAAATTTTTTCAACTTTTTAAAAAATTTCTTTATTTTTATGTGGTGCTGAGGATCGAACCCAGCACCTCACATATGTGAGGCAAGAGCTCTACCACTGAGCTATAACCCCAGCCCCAGAAAAATTTTTTTAAGAAAAAGAAAGCAATAGGCAGTGCTACTTTTAGGAAAGGACCTGTACACAGCACAGTCTCTGAAAACATCATATGGATTACAAGTTTTTTTTTTTTTTCCTAATAATTCCCTGTGTTCAGCCAGGGATTAAACTCAGGGGCAACTGGCCACTGAGCCACATCCCCAGTCCTATTTTATATTTTATTGGGAGAGAGGGTCTCACTATATTTCTTAGTATTTTGACGTTGCTAAGGCTGACTTTGAACTCATAATCCTCCTGTCTCACCCTCCTGTGCTGCTGGGATTACAGGCGTGCACCATTATGCCTGGCTTCTTAATATATTTTTGATTATTCATATAGAGCTCCTTCAAAGAATTCTTTTAGAAAGTGTCATTTACTTAAATAAATGTGTCTTAAGCTTTCACACTCTATGTCTACTACACTATTATATTTGGTTTTTTACTTAAAAGTACAAAAACAAATAATAATAAATAAGAAATCTAAATCTATTTCTAAATTCTGGTGTACATATGAAAATATTTGTTTTCATCTTTATTTAACTGGAAATTCCCCCCAAATGTATTGCATTTTTAGAAGAACTGAAGTAATACTGCCTGAGGAATAACCAAAGGGGTGGAAGGTTGGGTAAGCAAAAGCAAATGTTTCCCATTAAATCCTTGAGTGTTTGATCATTTAAATAACTTAGACATACCTGTGTGTTCCAGATGTGCACACATTTGTCAAAAGAACCACTTGCCAGATACCTGCCATCAGGACTGAAAGCTACACTGTACACAGGCTCTTGGTGTTTTGTCAAAGTATGGATGCAAATTCCTCGGTCTACATCCCATAACCTAACAGTAGAATCGAAGGATGCACTGAAAAGGGAGGGAAAAAAATTTTTTATAAGTTACAGAATGCTTTCTCAGACTTGCTCCCAACCTCCCATATTCTGCTATTCCTAAATGGCTTGCTACAAATCCTTTATGAGAAGCAGACTGGACTGTTAAGATGAAAGTATTTTAGAAAGTAAAAGCTAATCAAAGAGAAAGGCAGCTTTAAACCATCTCCAAATCCCTGAATTGGAAAACATAAATGGGCTAATTTACTGCATTCTTCTCTTTAAATAATCCATTTTTACCGATCCACACAAAATTGCCCATATTTTATATTTTATCTTTTTTAAAAAATGCTGATGAAATTTTATCATACTATGCCTCAATTACTTGCATTTTAATCAACATTAGATATCACCAGTTGATATTTGATTATTTCCCAGAAATACTACTAAGAAAACCCCATGTTTAAAGCTTTCCATAAAATGTATTCTTGTAAAATAGATTCCTATTTCATGGAAACTTCCCTAATTTTCTGTCATAAGTTAGTAGAAGTTATTATTTATAGAAGAATCATAAAAGGAAGAATAAAACGGAAATATCACCTTGCTAACATAAGGTTGGCATTTGGATTATTTGTCCCTGGTCCTGTTGGACTCCATTTAATAGTATAAATTTCTTTATTATGTGCTTGCAAATCATGGACACAATTGTCTTGTTTCATACTCCATATCTAAATAAAAAAGAAAAACAAATATATTTTTTTCTATAAAATGGAAACATTTAAAATGCTATTTTGCCAGAAAATCAGAACAATTATAGGAATCAAGAGAATATTTATAGAGATTTATATACAATGGAATATATTTAACATTTCTCTCTCTATAAAAACGATAAATTAGCTTTTAAGCCCTCTATAAATATTCACTATTCTGAGGACTTGAAGGCTGAATTAACTGTAGTTGTTCTAAGATTACTTTGGATACCTTTAGATGATGCAAGTTCAATTTTTAAGAAGGTCCTTGACTAATGATCCTAAATTGTCGAATGCCTAGTTTTTAAGCTGTTCTCCCCAAAATTATAAATTGCTCTTAAAATTTAGAAGTGAAAAAAAGCAACCTACAACTAATATAATGATAACTCATAGAGAATAAACAGATACAATAATTAAAGTTAAAATGACTACATGGAGAATAACTTTTCCAAAGATCAAAATGGGCCTATAGTTGAAATTCACATTTCGGTAATGTAACTAATGGAAGGCAATGAAGCGTTATCATAGTGATTTTTTTTTTTATGGTTAAGTATTTATAACCCGAAATAAATAAATCTAAAACACGTTTCCAAAACTTATTTTATTAGACTGGTCAATAGCAAGTAATACTATTGGCCACCACCATTTCTTGAAAAACTCTTCTCTACATACTTGCTTCTCTTTCCACTTTTGTCATTACTTCTCAGTTTCCCTTTGGAAACTCATCCTTCTTGAGTTGGTAATTCTTAAAGAGTTTCTTAAGATTATTCTCTGTCACTTCTTTAAAATCCAAGATGAAGAAAGGCTGAAAATTTCTAGTTCCAACCTATTCCTCCAGCTTGTAACTCAATCCACGACACTAGCCTTCTTTCATTTCCTCATATGTGCCATACACTGTCCCAAAATAATTTTTACTAGCAAACCTTTCAAGATGGGGCCAGACTCAAGAATTGTCTGTCTGAAAACACAGCAAGTACTTATAGGGATGAATGGAGGGGTCCATAAGGTTTCCAGGATAAATTTAGTCTTTTTATGGTAGAAGAAAAACAGTTTTCACAATTGTCGTATCTGCAAGGGGCATTAGTATGCACATTGGTACTGCAAAGTCAAGAATAAAACTGTATTCAGCAGAGTTAGTTAATGTAGAAGAGGATTCCAGGTTTCATTCATTTGAAATTTGTATTAGGTTGTTCTTTACCTCAAAATTCTTTTTCCCTAACTGAGGTATGTCATATTCTTAGGTGAAAGACCCGTTTTTGTTGTTTGTTTGTTTGTTTTTCCACTCACACACAAAGAAGGAAAAAAATCCACACTGAAATGTATATGTGGCATGTTCATTAGACTCCCTTACTTACTACAAGGTTCTATGCTATGTATCAAATTTCCCAGTAAGGGTAAAATCAAGTTAATACAATTCATAGAATTTTAGTAAAATGCACATATGCTACCAAGATCTCAAGTATTTAGTGGTCAAATATTTACAGGTACAATTAAACTTTAACTGCACCAACAAATAACTTCCTAATAGTGAAGATAACTTATCACACTTATTATTATCTATGATGTTTAATTTTCTGTGACAACTTTATTGAGTCACAGAAATCTAAATTAGGTAATCCAAGAAAAGGAGTTTAATACAAGGAAATAATTTTAGAAATATTGGGAAGAGTGAAAAACAGAGGAATGTGAGGTCCTCCAGAGAGAACTGCAAGAACACTAAGACTGCAGAGAAAGCAGGAGATGTTTGTCCAGTGGGAACTGGAGATACAGAGAAGAACCTGACTGGCAAGAGCAAGACCCTTCCCAGAGACCCAGCCTGTCTTCCACTGTATGAACCCATCTGGAAAAACAGGCACAGGAACCTGGGAAGTGTGATTTGCAAAGTGAGTCCCCTGGGTTACAGAACATTAGCAGGGCACAGTATGGTCAGGAATGAATCTGAGAGCAGACTAACAAGAGTAGGACAGCCATCCACACTGCTGCCAGAAGCTGAGATACATCCAGAGCAGCAGAGTACATACACAGTGCTGAGAGAAGTTGATCCACATTTACTTGCTGATTTAGGTTCGATTTTCTAGAAATCATACACTGAGCCAACTGTTTGAGTCAAGTGATATATTAAGGAAACTTTGAGGAGAAACAAATAAGGTAATAGAGGAAGCAGGTTGGAAAAAAGGGAATAAACCAAGAAAGGATGAGGATGGGGTACTCAAATATTTGGTTAAACTCTACCTCTGGGTGTTTCTGGATGAGAAACAAGTGAAGCAGATTTCCTTTCCTAATGTAGGTTGACATTATGCAGATCTAGTGACAGATGAAATAAAATAAAAAAGGCAGAGGAAGAAAGAATTCTCTTCCCTGGCCTGACTGCTGAGGTAGAACATGGGTCTTCAGCTCTTGAATTGAGACTTACATCACTGGTACTCCTGGTTCCCAGGCCTTGTTACTCAGACAGCACCAGCATTCCAGGGTCTCCAGACTGTACACAGCAGATAGGGGGACTTCCCATCCTCCATAGTCATGTGTACCAAATTTCTCATAATCTCTTACAGATCAACCCCCTCCCCTTCTCACTTCCTATTGGTTCTATTTCTATGGAGAATACTGATTGATATATTATCATAATTTACATGATACAGCCTTTCTTTTAATAAAATTTACTTATTCTATTCAAGAATTTTTACATATTTAAGAAAATACAAAATATGTGTGTGGGGGGGGATTAATCATTCAAGAGTCAGCTAGGCTTAAATGTAACAGGGATATTCTAAACAATCTTAAAACGGCCAGAGTAGCCATACTATGTGTACCCCTAACCCATCTCTTCCCACTAAATGAATTACCTTCAAAGTCATGTCATCAGAACAGGAGGCCAGGAGATTGCCAGTTGGGTCCCATTTGATAGCATTTACTTCATTCTAAAAATAACAGTAAATTTTCACATTTTTGGTTTACAAATTACAGTGATACTTGGACATCAAGCATACATACTTCAAAACATTCTGGAACATTATTTTTTCATCATTGTCATTTTGAAGGGGGAAAAAGGCTTCTTACCGTATGTCCCTGGAATGTTTTAATAGGTCTGTCTTGTCCTAATTTGCAGACATGAATGCACATATCTGTACTACAAGAAGCAAAGGTATTGTTGCTTTGCCAGTCAACATCCAATGCCGGTGCTGGAAAGGAATAAAAGTTAGGTCTGCTTTTATTCCACATGTACTGAATAACAAGTATGCTAAATAACACTTAAGTATTTCATCTTATACTTTTTAAGAAACTAAGAAAACATTTAACAAGCTAAATAAATATAATAACCATTAATAAATTTTGGTTTAGTTATTTCTATGTGAGACAAAGCCTAACAGAAAATATACTGGCCTAGTAATCTGTTTCATAAATTACTAGCATAGGAACTTGATTTCAGACCCAAGCAAGTCACTAAATTTCTCATGGTGATTCCTTATTTAAGAATGATAATATTCTACCTATAACCTTAGTATACAGGATATTATGAAGATTATGCAAGAACTTTGCAAAATTACAAGTGTTAGACAAAAGTTATTCATGTAAGTATTACTGCCATTAACCCCCTGATAACGGAACAATGAAACATCATTAGTGAATATTTTTTCTTCTAAGAAATATCTAGTCAAATACCCCTTAAAAAAATCAAATATCTCTTAAAATAATTGAACTTAAAACCTAAAAAGCTGGCTAGCATTTAACACTTAGTTTGATTTTAGTTCTGATATGATTAAAACATTCTTTCATTTTCCCCTATTGCATGGTACAAGACTCTCTGTAATTAGCAACAACAATTAAGGTAATGACAGCAAGTAATTAGGTTAATATGAGCCAAAAAAAAAAAACCCATCCGGATTTCAAGCATACTGTGGCACAGGAGCCACAGTCAGTCGGAATAGAAGTAGGTGGCTAAAAGAAGATACTTGAATGTAAAAATTACATGAAATTTAAATTTTTGTGTCTATAAAAAAAAATTTACTGAAACCCAGTCAAGCTCATTAGGTTACATATTTCTATGTCTGCTTCTGCACTGTTAAGGGCAGAGCTGACTAGTTCCACTGAAGACCCTCTAGCAAACAAAGCCCCAAAATAGCTCCTTTCTGGCCTTTTACAGAAAGTATGTCAATAGAATTTAGAAGAAAAACTTAGAGAAACATGGGAAGACTAAAGTTAAGTTGTACACATAGTACCTATTATTATAAAAAGACACAAAGCATTTAATAAAGGAGATCAGAAAATAAAACCCTTCCTTTACTGTATCTAAGAACAGTAGTGACTGGCTATGCTTAAACATATTATAAACAGATGTTTTGAACTTATACTAAACAAGTAAAGGAATGTATCACGTATGAGAACTTGCAACAAAGTAAAAATGTACAGTCAGAAGTACAAAAAAAGATAGGAAGAGCCAGATGTGGGGGTATAGGCCCATAATCCGAATTGTTCACAAGGCTCAGGCAGGAGAATCCTAAGTGTGAAAACAGCCCAAATAACTCAGAACTTGTCTTAAAATAAAAAAGGGCTGGGGGTGTAACTCTGTGCAGAATACTTGCCTAGAATGCACCAGGCCCAAGGTTCAAATCCAGTATTACAATAAACAATTAGACAGAAAAAAAGAAGACTTGAAGCATTTATAGAGGGAAAATAATGACAATTTTCAGAATTATGATGTAACATTTTTAAAAAGATAACGGACAAGAGACAAGAATGAGACTGAATTCATTACCTGGCTCAGGACAATTAGGTAAACACTAAGATCTAAAGCATAGCTCAAGGAAGCTTATGGTAATGATATGATTAGATATCATCTAGTTTGGGATATATCTCTATAATGAAAAACCAGGAATCAGAATACTTTCTGGTTGAGTCAGTTTATAAACAAAAGTAATACTAGATGGGAAAGGAATATTTAAAGGGAACTTGCCACAAAAGGTATATGGAATTCACCAATTCCCTCTCCACGTCATATTTAACCCTTCCCAAAAGCAACCTTAAGAAAACTACAGTGACATACATAAATTCACCTTTAGTACAAACTTTTAAATTATGAGACTTTATAGAAAACACTCGAGAATTGCATCATTTTATGGCTAGACACTGAGTAAACTGTTGACTATATTCCTTATTGTCATAAGGTAGCATTGCTCTAGCTGGTATGTGGCCTTCCTCTCATAGATCCTTTAACCTGTGCTGTGTCATAGCTAACCTCAGAGTGCTTGCTAAGGACTTCCAGTGGCAAACTTCGGCACAGAACTGTCCTACTCTGCTGTTGCCTATGTACCTCATGATGGCTAATCCCTAATGACTGGTGGCATATGGTTTGGGGAGGGAAGAGGGTTAAAACCTAGCATTGACCCAAGATGGTAGGCTAGAGGGAGGCTGCATTCTGTGTCACTCCGTGACCTGGGATTCAAATAGTGGGAATAATGTTTCTCTGCAAGTGATTAGAGGATCCCCACAACTGCTCCTGCACAGGAATCACAGCCGCTGTGCTGGCTTAGGTCTCCAGGCCTAAGCATCAGTGCAAAACTCCAAGCCACTTGCCCATGCAGGACCTCTGGGTGCTAGACCAGGACTACCAGCATCAGCATCTGCACAGGACTTCTGGCTGCCCACCTGTGCAAGAATCCTGGATGCTGCTCCCATGTGGACCCCCATCTACCAAAGTGGGGCTTTCCTCAGTTGCCTCCATTTTGGTACACTATAGCCATTTCCACAGTCCACTATACCCAGTAGCCTGCACCTAGGGATACTGCACAGGATCTGGAGATAGCTGCCAGCCACAACACACATGCCATGGAGCTACATCTCACCACCACCTGGCCCCACCAACCTGACACCCCATTGCTGAAAGCAGCCACCTTTATCTTGAGACACCTTCATCACCATCTTTAGTTGAGGCAACCGCCAGCTTGGAACCCTGGCTGAGGCTTAGAAGCAATATCATAGTACCTTTCTTTAGTCCCCGACTCCCCCATATCCCTGGCACCTGCTAACCTGGCACAGTGCCTGTGGCTATGCAGCCCCAAAAGCAAAGACCACAAGACATCCAGAGAGAAAGGTTCCTGATTGGAAGTAGAAAGGAAGGGGTAAGGTACAGTTAATTAGAGACCAGGAATTGTGAGGTCTACATGAAATATAAAGAGATAAGACCAGGCACCCACATCGCACAAGCAGGCCCAAAGGAGATCCTTAGGGTGCAGTCTCCCATCAGGACCAGCAAGAGCTATATCCCATCTCCACGAGCTCTGCCCAGAAGACAAACCCTCCCACCCTAATAACTTTTACCATCCTGAGGGTGGATACACCAGCAAACAATTGAAAAACCCACCCATTGGATGACAAGGGAAGCAGGAAAGATAATGATCCTCAACAAAAACAATCCCTATATCTTCCTTCAAGATTCCCCCCACTCTCTTTTTGCCCTCAAATCACCAACATTTGTGAAACCAAGTACTTTTCATGAATTAAGCTACTGAGAATCAGATTGTCTGAATGGTACAGTATCATTTGTGTTGTATATTCTTTTATCTCCTATTTTTATAATTCTTACTTTTCTTAATATTTTTGTTTTCTGTACTCTATTGTCTTCCCACTTATTTGTCTCCCCAAAATCACTTTCTCTCTCTCCTCCTACTACTAAATCAACTTCTTCAGATTCTTCTTTCACGCTTTCTAAGATCTAATAACTCTATACCATCACCTCCTACCCCCTCAGCATCTCATTCTACACCTCACCCATGGATCTCTGCCCACCATTAGAAATGTAGACCGTTTTTGCAAACCTACTGTTTATATTGTGGATAATGATTGAACTTACAATTTCTGTATATTGTGACAAAAACGTAAACGTCTTAATAGCAGCTATTTAGCTTTAGGGTTTATATTTTGGGATCTGTTAATATTGTTCTCCCCCTTAGAGGAGAGAGGTATTGGAATCCTGCAGGGACACAATAAACCTATAGGGTAAAAACTATAATGCTTCATATCCAAAATGCTAGAAGGGAAGACACACAAACAACTTGAAAAAACAAGGGAGAAAGTACCTCAAACAAACCAAGATACTACATTATTAGAATCTATGACAAGCACAAAAGAAAGCAATGACAGAGGAGGAGTTCAGGATGTACATGATTAAACTGTCCTGTGAATTAAAGGGGGATATAAGAGAGCAAATAAAGGAAGCAAAAGACCATTTTGATAAAGAGCTAAATAAGCAAATCAGGAAGCAAAAGTTTACTTCAATAAGGAGGATAGAGGTTCTGAAAAACAAAAAACAAAACCAAACAAACAGAAATCCTTAAAATGAAAGAAACAATAAACCAAATTAAAAACACAATAGAAAGCACCACGAAGACAGGACCTCAGACAATGAAGACAAATATATAATCTTGAAAAGAATGTTGACCACACAGTGAAGACAGTAAGAACCATGAGCAGAACATTCAGAAGCATTGGATAACATAAAAAGACAAAATTTAAGAATTATTGGGATAGAGAAAGGTACAAAGTACCAAACCAAAGGAATGAACAATCTATTCAATGAAATGATATCAGAAAATTTTCCAAACATGAAGAAGGAACTGGAAAATCAAATACAAGAGGCTTACAGGATACTATATTTACAAAATCACAACAGATTCTCACTAAGGTACATTACAATGAAAATGCCTGGCACACAGAAGATGGAGAGAATTTTAAAAGCCACAAGAGAAAGAAATCAGATTATATATATATAATATATATATGGGGGAAACCAATTAGGATATCTGAAGATTTTTCAACCCAGACCCTGAAAGCTAAAAGATCCTGGACAACATATACCAAGCAAGAATCTTATACAACTAAAAACAACTAGAACTACAAACTAGAACCTGCAATACAGAACATCCTCGGTAAAATATTCCTCAAGGAAGAAACAAAAAACAATAATGGAAATCAGCAAAGGGAGGTATTACACTAAAGGAAAAACCAATCAAAGGAGAAACCAAATCAAGTTAATACCAAAAATAAACAAATAACACCGGGAATACAAATCATGTCTCAATAATAACCCTGAATGTTAATTGCCTAAATTCACCTGTCAAAAGACATAAACTGGCAGATTGGATTTAAAAAATGACACAACAATATGCTGCCTTCAAGAGACTCAGGTCATAGGAAAAGACATCCAGACTGAAGGTGAAAGACTGGGAAAAAAACATACCACCACATGGACTGCGAAAACAAGCAGAGGTTTCCATCTTTATCTCAAATAAAGTAGATTTCAAGCCAAAGTTAATCAAAAGGGACAAGGAAGAATATTTTATACTGCTTAAGAGAACCATTCATCAATAAGACACATAATTATAAATATATATGCCCCAAACAATGGAGCATCTACGTTCATTCAACAAACTCTTCTCAAGTTCAAGAGTCAAATGGACATAACACAAGAATTCTGGTGAGTTTAACACATATATTGAATATTTCATCGATCAACAAGTGAATACACTTTCTTCTCAGTAGCACATGAACCCTTCTCTAAAATAAGACCAAATATTATAGCAAGAAGCATTTCAGCAAATACAAAAAAGTAGAGATACTACCCTGCCTTATATCAGATCACAATGGAATGAAATTAAAAATCAATGATAAAGTTAAAAAAAAAATAGAAGCTACTCCAGCATCTGGAGACTAAATGATATGCTACTGAATGAACAATGGGTTGCAAAAAAACATCAAAGAGGAGATTAAAGTCCTTAGGGGTAAATGAAAACACTGACACAACACATTGAAATCTCCAGGACACTATGAAGGCAGTACTCAAAGGAAAGTTCATTGCATGGAGTTCATTCCTTAAAAAAAGAAAATGTCAACAAATAAATGACCTATCATTACATCACAAAGCCCTATAAAAAGAATAAATCAACACCAAAAGCAGCGGAGACAGAAAATAATTAAAATAAGAGCTGAAATCAATGAAATTGATTTCATTACAAAACAAAAAGTTGGCTCTATGAAACATTAAATGAAATTGATAAACCTTTAGCCATGCTAATGAACAGAAGAGATAAAACTCAACTAACATCCCTGATGAAAAAGGAAATATCATGACAGATACTACAGAGATACAAACAATAATTATGCCATTAAGAGCCTACAAACTAAGAAAAGCCCAGGACTAGATGGATACACAGCTGAGTTCTACAAGACCTTCAAAGAAGAACTAATACCAATAGTCCTCAAATTATTTCATGAAATAGAGAGGGAATACTTCCAAACTCATTCTATGAGGCTAATATTACCCGGATTCCAAAACCAGACAAAGATACATCAAAGAAAGAAAACTTTAGACCAGTAACTCTAATGAACATAGATGCAAAATTCTCAATAAAACTCTGGAGAGAGAGAGAGAGAGAGAGAGAGAGAGAGAGAGAGAGAGAGAGAGAGAGAGAGAGAGAGAGAGAGAGAATGTGTGTGTGTGTGTGTGTGTATGGAGGGGGGTCTGGGGTAATGGCTCAGCAGCAGAACGCTTACCTAGCTTGTGCAAGGCACAGGGTTTGATCCTCAGCGCCATGTTAAAATAAATAAAATAAAGATAGTGTCCAAATACAACTAAAAAACAAAAATTAAATTAAAGTTTAAAAAAATAAATAAAATTCTGGCATATCAAAAAGATAGTGCACCACAATCGAGTGGGGTTCATCCCAGGGATGCAAGGTTAGTCAACATACGGAAATCAATAAATGTAATTAATCACATCAATAGACTAAAGATAAGAACAATATGATTATTTCAATAGATGAAGAAAAAGCATTCGAAAAAATATAACACCCTTTCATGTTCAAAACACTAGAAAAACTAGGGATAACAGGAACATTGTAAAAGCTATCTATGCTAAGCCCCAGGGCAACATCGTTCTAAAGGGATAAAAATTTAAAGCACTCCCCCTGAAAACTAGAACAAGACAGGGATGCCCTCTTTAACCACTTCTATTTAACATAGTTATTGAAACTCTAGCCAGAGCTATTAAACAGATGAAAGAAATTAAAGGGATATGAATAGGAAAAGCAGAACTCATACTATTAATATTTGCTGAAAATATGATTCTATAACTAGAAGATCCAAAAAATTCCACAAGAAAACTTCTCGAACTAATAAATGAATTCGGCAAAGCAGAAGGACGTAAAATCAACACCCATAAATCAAAGGCATTTCTGTACATCAGTGACAGATCCTCTGAAAGAAAAACTAGGAAAACTATCCCATTTATAAAAGCCTCGAGAAAAATAAAATATCTGGGAATTAACCTAAAAAAGGAGGTGAAAGGCCTACACAATGAAAACTACAGAATGCTAAAAAAAGAAATTACAGATTATATTAGAAGATGAAAAGATCTACCTTGTTCTTGGATACGCAAAATTTATATTGTCATTATGCACATACTACCAAAAGAACTATACAGATTTAATGGGATTCCAATCAAAATCCTAATGATGTTGTTCACAGAAATAGAAAAAGCAGTCATGAACTGTTATTTGGAAAAATAAGAGACCCAGAATAGCTAAAGCAATTCTTAGCAAGAAGAGTGAAGCAGGTAGCATTACTATACCAGACCTTCAACTATACTACAGAGCAATAGTAACAAAAACAGCATGGTATTGACCAATGGTACAGAATAGGGACTAGCCCACAAAACTAAAATTATCTCATATTAGACAAAGGCACCAAAACCATATATTGGAGAAAAGATAACCTCTTCAACAAATGGTGCTGGGAAAACTAGAAATCTACATGCAGCAAAATAAAATTAAGCCCCTATTGCTCACCATGCACAAAACTCAACTCAAAGTGGATCAAGGAACTAGGAATTAACCCAGAGACACTGCGCCTAAAAGAAGAAAAAAGTAGGCCCAAATCTTCATCATGTTGGATTAGGCCCTGACTTCCTTAAGAATCAATAATGGAATGGATTCTAACTAAAAACCTTCTTCATAGTTAAACAATCAGTGAAGTAAATAGAGTCTACAGAATGGGAGCAAATTTTTACCAAACGCATATCAGATAGAGCATTAATCTCTAGGGTATATAAAGGACTCAAAAATATTAACACCAAAAACCTCCCAAAATAACCCAATCAGTAAATGGTCCAAGGAGCTGAACAGACACTTCTCAGAAGAAGATATACAATCAATCAACAAATATATTTTTAAAAAAAGCTCATCATCTCTAGCAATTAGAGAAATGCAAATCAAAACTACTCTAAGATTTCATCTCACTCCAGTCAGAATGGCAGCTATTATGAATACAAATAACAATAAACATTGGTGAGGATGTGGGGAAAAAAGCACACTCATACATTGCTGGTAGGATTGCAGATTGGTGCAGCCAATATGGAAAGCAGTATGGAGATTCCTTGGGAAACTGGGAATGGAACCACCATTTGACCCAGCTATCCCACTCCTCGGTCTATACCCAAAGAACTTAAAAACAGCATACTACAGGGACACAGCCACATCAATTTTATAGCACCACAATTCACAATAGCTAAATTGTGGAACCAACCTAGATGCCCTTTAGTAGATGAATGGATAAAGAAAATGTGGTACATATATACAATGGAATACTACTCAGCACTAAAAGAGAATAAAATCATGGCATTTGCAGGTAAATGGATGGAGCTAGAGTATATAACGCTAAGTGAAATAAGCCAATCCCCAAAAAATAAATTCCTAAAGTTTTCTCTGATATGAGAATACTGGTCCAAAATGGGGCTGGGAGCTGGGGGGAGGAGCATTAGAGGAAGGGAAGAACTTTAGATGGGACAAAGGGGAAGGAGGGGAAGGGAGAAGGCATGGGGGTAAGAAAGACAGTGGAATGAGATGGACATCATTATCCTAAGTACATGTGTGAAGACATGAATGGGTGTGACTCTACTTTGTGTACACCAGAGACATGAAAAACTGTGCTCTATATGTGTATTATGAATTGAAATGCATTCTGTCATGTACAACAAATTAGAATTAAAAAAAAAAAACTAGCACCCTTGGTTCAAGACTGGAATGACTCTGAAGTTGCTAAATATTTCTAATATCTGCGAATCAGGACAAGATTGGGCCTTCTTTACCCAAGAAACTCATCCTTACTTGGTTTTCTCCCCTTCTTTTCCAATCTGCTCTCTATTACCTCACTGTTTCTCTTTTAAAAGTCTCCTTAAATAGCGGGGTTCAGTGGTGCACACCTGTAATCCCAATAACTTGGGAGGCTGAGGCAAGTCGACTGTAAGTTTACAAGCCAGCCTCCGCAAAAGCAAGGTGCTAAGCAACTCAGTGAGACCCTGTCTCTAAATAAAATACAAAATAGGGCTTGAGATGTGGCTCAGTGGTTAAGCATCCAGAAGTTCCATCCCTAGTGCCCTTCCCCAAAAAAAGTTTCCTTAATATATTACTTTATTCAAACATTTGGCTCAGTTGGATTTCTTGAAAAATCAAACCTAAATTAAAAGCAGTTGCAACTACATAAATGTTTTATTTTTATTTTATTTTATTTATGTGCCAGGGATTTCATAAAATGTAATTTTTATGAATACAAATTAATAATCAATGAAAAATATAGTGTTATATAAGAAACAGTAATTGGTTACCTTCCTTAACTACCTCATTCCTAATTCCGCTTCCTTCTTATCTGAGGAAATTTCTTTCTGGTAGTTTCCAGGATACTACCTCATTCCTAATTCCGCTTCCTTCTTATCTGAGGAAATTTCTTTCTGGTAGTTTCCAGGATATTTCTAAATTATATGCATGCACTGCTCTTTCTTATTGTACATATATCTTTTGAGTTTTTACTATAGAAGATATGATTTAGTAGTCTTGCAATTGTCTTATGTTCAATCAAGTATTTATTCCCTACCCCATTCTCCTAATGTAGGTAAATTATCATTTTTATGAGGTTAATACAATGTAAGTCGTGTGTGTGTGTGTGTGTGTGTGTGTATGTGTGTATGTATGTGTGTGTGTGTGTGTGTGTGTCTGTCTGTCTTTCTTTTTTGAGGTGCTAGGGATAAAAGCCAAGGCCTTGTGCTTGCTAGGCAAGCACTCTCCTAGCCCTTCCACTATTGATATTGTTATTTTTTATAACTAAGTAACATGGTAACTACAATGTTATTTTTTTCTTACACACATTTTGTTTTCCCAGAAATAGTATTCATATTTTTGCTTGTTTAGTGTTCTATATAACTATGAATTGTTTTAACCTTCACCTCTTTGCCACAGCAGTAGATATGCTCTTGGCTGGTTCAGACATATCAGGTGGACTACTCATTTGGTTTTCTCATGGAGCCATCCCCTAGAGCCATCTGTCATCCTACCCCTCTCAGGGCTGATTGTAAACTAATCCTGCTGCCCAACTCTCATCCTGAAATTTGCTTCTAGCATCAGCCCAGAAATTCCCTTTACCTCTCTTCTATAGTTGATCTTATATTTTCTAAATTCCAGGCCTTTTTCATCTTGGTAGTATACATCTATAATGGCTTCCTGAGAAAGAAAGCACTGGGATATATACATGTTTTAAAAGTATAAGAAATATAATATGTGTAAATCAAACTTGGATGAAAACTACAAGTAAAATGAACAGTGTAGTGGATGGGATAAAATGTATTCTAGAAGCTAAAAAGATGTGTGAACCCAAAGGCAGTATAGAAACTATCCAAAATAAAAAACAGAAAACTATCCAAAGTGGAAAACAGAAAACACTGGAAGAAAGGAAGAAGGGAAGAAGAAGAGGGAAAAGAAAGAAGAAAAAAAGAATACAGCATCAGTACATTGTGGGACAACTTGAAGTAGACTAATATAAGAATCTCACCCCACCCACCCCCCAAAAATGTTAGAAGTTAGGGAAAGAAAAGAAAAAATTTGAAAAAATAATTGCCAAAATTTTTTCTAATTTGAAGAAAACTATGAACCAAAAGATCCAAGAAGCTTAATGACCTTCAGTGATAAGAAACATAAGGAAAACAATACCAAGAAACAACATATTCAAATTCTTCAAAATCAGTAAAAAGGAGAAAATATTAAGACCAGCCACAGGAAAAAAGACAAATTATCAACAAAGAGAAAATAGTAGCACATTAAAAAAAAAGAAAAAAGTTAAACAACAACAACAACAACAAACCAAATGACCCAATCAACAAATGGGACAAGGACATGAACAGACACTTCTCAGAAGAGGATATACTATCAATCAACAAATATACAAAAAAATGCTCACTGTCTCTAGCAATCAGAGAAATGCAAATTAAAACTACTCTAAGATACCATCTCACTCCAGTAAGAATGGCAGCCATTATGAAGTCAACAATAAATGCTGGCAAGGATTCAGGGAAAAGGCACACTCATACATTGCTGGTGGGATTGCAAATTGGTGCAGCCAATTTGGAAAGCAGTATGGAGATTGCTTGGAAAACTGGGAATGGAACCACCATTTTGACCCAGGTATTCCTCTTCTCGGACTATACTCAAAGGACCTAAAAACGGCATACTATAGGAACACAGCCACATCAATTTTATAGCAGCACAATTCACAATAGCTAGACTGTGGAGCCAACCTAGATGCCCTTCAATGGATGAATGAATAAAAAAAAAGTGGCATTTATACGCAATGGAATATTACTCAGCACTAAAAAATAACAAGATCATGGCATTTGCATGGAAATAGATGGCATTAGAGCAGATTATGCTAAGTAAAGTTAGCCAATCCCCAAAAAACAAATGCTGAATGTCTTCTCTGATATAAGGGAGGTGACTCAAAATGAGGTAGGGAGGAAGAGCATGAGAAGAAAATTACCTCTAGATAGAAAAGAGCGGTGGGAGGGAAAGGGAGGGAGAAGGGGAATTGCATGGAAGAGGGAAGGAGAGCCCCTTCGTTATACAGAATTCAGGTATGAAGATGTGGTGGTGGGGGGGGGA
This sequence comes from Ictidomys tridecemlineatus, assembly GCF_052094955.1. Classification (NCBI taxonomy): domain Eukaryota; kingdom Metazoa; phylum Chordata; class Mammalia; order Rodentia; family Sciuridae; genus Ictidomys; species Ictidomys tridecemlineatus. Next base: position 121,359,327 of record NC_135479.1, read on the forward strand.
GAAAGAAGTGGATTAGTTTGGGTAGAGAGAAGTGATGGGAGGGGAGGGGAGGGAAAGGGAGGAATGGAAGGACAGCAGAATAAAATAGGCATTATTATTGCTGTGGGTATATACGTGACTGCATGACCAATGTAATTCTTCAACCAGTATACTCAGAAAAATGAAAAATTATATCCCATCTGATTCAAATGTTTGATATGTCAAGATCATTGTACCGTCGTGTATAACTAATTAAAACAAATTTAAAAAAAGAAAAAGAAAAAGAAATGAAGACTTTTTCAGATTGTTAAAAGCTAAAGAATTCATAACTGGCACACCTGCACTGTAAGAAATGTTATTTAAGGCAGAAAAAAATGATACCAGATGGAGATATTTACCCATGCAAAGGAATGAAGTATGTAGGAAATGGTAGCTATAAGTCAATTACTTCAATATGTATCCCATATTAAATATCACTTCAAGACAACCAGTAATAAATTAAAGGTATGTACTGTAAATCCTAATGCAACCACTAAAATAAAACAAAGAATTACACTTAATAGATGGAAGGAAAAAATGGGATCATAAAAATATTCGATTAATACAGATGGATGCAGAAATGAAATAAAAAGAACAGAAAAAAGTGACTTTAAATGTAGCCATATTGCAAATCACATTAAATGTAAACAGTCTAAATATTATAATGAAAAGGCAGAGAATGTGAGACTGAATGAATAAGCAGGACGCAACTATGCTATCTATGTCAGACACACCTATGAAGATCAACAGATTGAAAGCAAAATAGAGAAAAATATAAACCATGCCAACTCCAATTAAAAGAAAGTCAGAAAGGCTTTATTAACACAGAATTAGATTTCAAAGCATAGAATATTAACTGGGGAAAGGTTATTAACTTGATAATAAAGGGTTGATCTAAATAACATTTATAAAGCACAATGGAATTAAATTAAAAATCAATATTAGAGAGACTTGTGGAAAATACCCAAATACTCAGAAGCCAAGTAATGCAATTCTAAATAACCCATGGGGTTAATGAAGAAATAAAAATTAAGGCAGAAAGTATTCTGAACTGAATAAAAACACAAGCTATATATAAAAAATTCAGAATGGCAAATATTGGGAGGACATTAAATAGTAGTTAAAGGTAAATTTAAAGCACTGAATACCTCTATTACAAAAGAAGGTCTCAAAAATCAATGAACTCTCAATATAGAGGCACTAAGCAACTCAGTGAGACCCTATCTCTAAATAAAATACAAAATAGGGCTAAGGGTGTGGCTCAGTGGTTGAGTTGCCCCGAAATTCAATCCCTGAACCCACCGCCTCACCCCCCTCCAAAAACAAAAAAATTTAATGAACTCAACTTCCACTTTAAGAAAAATGAGATTAGTCTGACACTGAAAACATGATACATAAAAGAACAAATAAATAAATGGAATTCATCAAAACTAAAACTAGAGGCTGGGGTTGTGGCTCAGAGGTAGACTGCTCACCTAGCAGCATGCATGCGGGACCAGGTTCAATCCTCAGCACCGCATAAAAATAAAATAAAGATATTGTGTCCACCTATGACTTAAAAAAAAAAATTAAGACTACTGGTTTTGATGAACAAAAAGAAGGCAAAGATAAGCCAAAGACTAGTAGAAAATATGCAAAGTATAAACTTGATAAAGGACTTGTAACCAAGAAATATGAACTCAAACACTAACAGAAAAATAACCCAATTTAAATAAACAAAAAGCCTTGAACAGATGCTTCACTAAGAAGATATAGACAGGACAAAAAGCACATGAAAGGAAGTTTAGTGTCACTAATCATGAGAAAGTACAAATTAAAACCAGTGAGATATAACTACACAACTAACTATTTGAGTGGCTACATTTAAAAAAATAACTATATACCATGTGCTGAAAAGCACATGGAAGGGTGAGAATGTAAACCATTTCCTAAACAGTTTGGCTATATCATTTAGTGGATGAGTGTTTAACTTGATAAGAAACTACCATTCTACTTCTGGTTATTCACATAGAAGAAATAAAAATACATGCCTATGTAAATACTGTACATGAATGTGTATAATATTTTTGTCTCTAATAGCCTCAAACTGGAAACACAAATTTACTTCCATGGCTATATAAACAAACTGTAGTACAGCCACATAAAAGAATATTAGTGGCAATAAACAGGAATATAACATTTGACATTTATTACAACATAGAAGAATTCAAAATAATTACACAGAGTGAAAGCCAGACCAAAAAAAGTATGTACAGTGATTCCATTTATGTAATATAAATTAACCTCCATGGCAAAAACATTATCAATGTTGCCTGGGGATAGGAGAGTGATACCACAAAAGTACAGGAGGAAACTTTACAAGGTAACTGATGTATTCACTATCTTCAGGGTGGTTGCAGTTTTTCAAGGGTATATATTTATGTCAAAATATAATAAATTCATATGTAATATGACTTCCATACTATCTCACTCATCATGCTCATGAGAATAATGTACACAAGCCAGGGGCAGTGGTGCATGGCTGTAATCCCAGCATCTCTGGAGGCTAAGGCAGAAGAATCACAAGTTTAAAACCAGTGTCCTCAACTCAGTAAGACCCTGTCTCAAGAAATGGGGGGTAGGAGAAAGGGGGGACACGTGACACTGGGGATGTGGCTCAGTGGTTAAGCATCCTGGATTCAAACCCTGGTACTAAACAACAACAAATAAACAAGATTAATATACACAAAGCAGACCATCTCTAGTACAATGAGTATTCATTACATGGTATCTAGTACACATAATTTCAACTTTAATTAGTCCTAGGATGTATATGAGAAACTTCTGAGGAATAGCCAGAAGCCTAAGGGAATCCTATCTGGGAGATGGCTGACTAGAAGTGAAGGTAAAAAGTAAGTAAATCAGGAAAGCCAAAACTGATGTGCTAATGCTTATCAGCATAAGCTTCACTCAAGCAAAAGTGTTTAATGTTTAACAAATACTTGCAAATCAAGTTATTCACATACTACAGAAAAATCATTTTGTGTCTTATTTGGCTTGTCTCCTCGAAGTAAACTAAAAAAGACAAAAAGTAAAATGCCTGATGCTGCAAGTTTTGACTTCAAGGGTGATGTTATGCCACTGTCTCTTTGGGAAAGGAAATGTTACTAAAGATTTGAGAATAACCAGGGCCATCTTATATCTTAGCCTCTAGATCAAAACTCTTTCTAACCACAACAAAATCGTGAAAGCAGCAGCCAAATCAGTTTGTACTAAAACTACTGTTCTGAGAATCATTAGGTATCTTGTTGCAGTTACTTCAGTCAAGAAATCCACTGAAGACAGGCACAAAGGTTCTAGGCTAAAAAGGAGTAGGGTACTAATTCAGTTGTCTCACTCATCAAGCTGCATGCCCTGGTACATGGGTCCACACCATGCAAGAAGGATCAGTATATTTTAAAAGAGAAATCCACCTAAGATGCAACAATTCTAACAATACTTGAAAAGCCTGGCTTTTTATTTCATGTACACAGGAGGAGTCCAACTTACATATCTAAAACAAGAAAATGACAACAATACCTAAATTAATAGAAGTTTATACAACATTTTCCTATGCACCATTTATTCTTATCCTCATAGCAAATAAACATTACTATCCCTCATTTACAGATAGTGACAATGAGGCTCTGAAAGGTTAAGTGACTTGCTCACTCATAAAACTTGCTAAGTGAAGTGGAAATGACATCCAAACCCAGATCTTCTCACTCAAAAACTTATGTTCTTTCCATTAAATAAAACCATCCCCAATTGTACCAGGCTACAGATGCTTTCTTTATGGTACACTTCACAGAAAACATCTTATGATACTCTGACAATTAACAATCAGAATGTCATAGAATATCAGCTCCTAGAAGGACTAGTAAAAAGATTAGTATTTGATATTTCAAGATTTTAAATGAATTATAAGCTACTAAAAGTTAAATTACAAAAATGCAAGAAAGCTCCAGCTTTTATGTAAACTGCAAAGATTTACCTGAATGAAAAGGAAACTGTTGCTTGGCTTCACCAGTATGTGCATCCCAAATAATTGTAGTCTAAGATTAAAAGAAAAACAAATTTTGCTATGAAGTTAAAAGGAGTTTATCATAAATATATAAATTAAATGCCTAAGTGCATCAAAGCAGTATGAAATGTTTGGACTTAATTTTGAACAATTTATTTTACCCCAACACTAAGTCAAACAATGCTATATACACTCCATTTTTGAAGGAAATGATCATTAAGCAATTTGATTTTTCCCTTGTGACTTTTCTTTTTTTAATCAACTTACTTCAGATAAAAATTACTGATTGTCAAGAAAGTGGTAGGCATTACTGGATTACTTAACGAACTCCACTGTGATAGAGTATTTAGGGTAAGATTCTAATAACAGTTGAGTTGTAATGTGGCGAATTATTGGTTAATAATGAAATCAGTTCTCAAAACTCCAGGGAACTAAAATATTATGTATAGTAGTGACCGACTTTCTTCTTCCTATCCCATATTTTTTCTTTTCTTCTTATCATCTTTTTATTTTTACTAAATATAAAGCTCAAACCTACCTCCCTGACATCACACACAGTTAATTATTAACAACATGTCCTTTCATAGAATAAAATAATCTCAAACCCTTGGTTATTCTGAGGTTTGGTGGAGGGCATGACCTAAGGAACTAAAGTTGGATAGAGGCCATATTTTTAGCCCACCTAGATTCACCCAGCTAGTTAGGTGAAGAAAACTAGACAAGACCTGCATTTCTTACAGTTTCAATTAAGCACCAGTTCAGCTAACATACTGGCTCTAGGATTGGCTTTGGAATCACTCCAGAGCCATATTTGCTGAACAGATTTATTAGGGGAGCAAAGGTATATTATTTCTTTATGTTTCAGATTCCAATAAAAGAGAGAAATGGGGCTGGGGTTGTGGCTCAGTGGTAGAGTGCTTGCTTAGCATGTGTGAGGCCCTGGGTTCGAATCTCAGCACCACATACAAATCAATGAATAAAATAAAGGTCCATCAACATCTAAAATAAATTTTAAAAAAGAGAGAGAGAAATGGTCATACAGATAAGAAAGAAAGAAATGAGTAGATTCAGGAATAAGCTGACAGAAAACCTAAGAAAGCATTTCTATTTTTATCATAAGTTCATACTTGAACTTCTGAAATGTAAATGTTTTATTTATGTGATTAGCAAAAAATAAAAAATATTACTTTCAATTATACTATGCAATACATTAACCTTTATAGAGTTTAGTTTAATGTGCATTTACCTTATCTACTCCAGCACTCAGGATGAAATTTCCTTTTTTATTCCATTTTAATGCAAATATAGGGCCTTTATGCTGCCCTAAGGTGCTAGCAAGATTACCTAAAATTCAAAATCAAAAACTTTAAAATTACTTCAAACTTTGTAACTCAGATCAATAATGTTGTAAAAAGAAACACACTTCATTTACCATCTTTAGTCCATATTCTGGCAAATCCATCATATGAACCGGTTGCTAGAAGTGTACCTTCACTCTGTAAGAGAAACACATTTCCTTCAATATATAACCCAGAAAGGCCATTTAATTGTTATTAAAAACAATTCATGTTTAAATTCCTGGTACAGTCTACTCTTAACATTCTCTGCTTAAAAACCTAACAGGGTTATCTGTGAATGCCACCAAAGAAGTACATAACACCCTTCATGCTGTAAAGTTAGTGTTCTCTCTAAGCTTTATACTCAATCTGAACAAAGACAGTAACTACTATAGGGCAGAATGGTCAGTGTTTTTCTCATGCATGTCCAAAGGTCTGCTGCGATCTTGTATGCACATGACTAAGATGGAGGCAGGGCGGAGGATTGGGAAGGACATCAAGATTGCGAATTTTACGACGATTTAAGAGAAAAATCAAAATCTTCCAAAATATTTAAGTAAAACTGGAACTTTTTGTGACTCCTCCTTTAAATCCTTTACTATCTAAACAAGGTATGTATTCCGAACAATACTGCTGTTTCAAATTATTAGAACACTGTTTCTTTTCTTTGTTAATAACTTCCCACTATGAGATATTTACTAACAAAGAGCAACAAAAGGAAAACACTCAGAGAGTGCAGGCTATACAATTGCCTAGGAGTACCTTACCATGAAGAAAAATCCATATAAAATTTCTCTAAACTTGTATTTCCTTCCTGTGTCTTGCCTTGATGGTTTAATAGTAAAAGTGCACTGAAGACTATTGCTGGGAAGGGAAAATACTACTGGACATACAGAAATCCTGCCTTCCTTAACAACTTCTTGATGTTTTTCTCATAAGGATATTCAAAACAAGATTGCCTATTTCAGACCCCTCAAGCCACTGAGCAGTAGGGAAAGTGACAGGTGGAGTTCTGCTAGCATCTGGAACCCTCGGGGTTCTATCTGAGGAAGTGGAGCCACATTGAAGCCAAAAGTAAAAATGTCAAGTTTCCTTTAAACTACAGGTTCCCAAATGTTTTCATTCTTGGACCATTCAGCCAAGAAAATATATTATTTTTTCCTTTTTGAAAAGCCCACACTTTATAAAACTATAATTTACAGTTCAGAATCACCAAGCTGAACAAATGAATATTCATTAACCATCCTTTTTAGTGTAAACCGCAAATTTCATTAAACTGACATAATCACTGGGTCACATAAACAAAAGAAGTTTTAGGGGCTTTTATCTAAAATAAAATGAAGAGCAAAAAGATAATTCTTAGTTTTAATGCTATAACAAAAATAATAGCAATGTGCTAAACAATTTTGAATTTTTATAACTGTCAATATATACTTTATAGCAGAAAAAGGGTAAAGACATTACTGAAAATTTTGGATTTGAACGTTAAAAAAGTCTAGCCATGGGTTTTGGAAGAATCCCACAGAAACTGAGATCTTTAGCTAGAATAACCTTTTTTTTTTAATTATTTTTTTTTAAATTTACATATGACAGCAGAATGCATTAAAATTCTTATTACACATATAGAGCACAATTTTTCATACATCTCTAGTTGGATACAAAGTATACTCACATCAATTTGTGTCTTCATACATGTACTTTGGATAGTAATGATTATAACATTCCACCATCATTTCTAACCTCATGCCCCCTCCCTTTCCCTCCCACCCCTCAGCCCTATTTAGAGTTGTCTACAGAATAATCATTTTTTAAAGATAGATCTCATTCCGGAGATTGAGATCAGGGCCAGGTGTGGTGGCACATGCTCAGGAGGCTAAGGCAAGAGGACTGCAGATTCAAGACCAGACTCAGCAACTTAGTGAGGACATAAGCTACTCAGTAAGACCCTGTCTCTAAATAAAATATAAAAAGGGCTAGGGATGTAACTCAGTGCTTAAATGCCCTCAGGTTCAATCCCTGGTACCAAAACAAAACAAAAAATCATCACAAAGATTTGGAAGATTCCCCACCTCCCGACATTGCTGGGGATCAAACCTAGGGCCTCACAGATGCCACTCTACCACTGAGCCACATCAATAGCCCTAGAAGATTCTTTGGAGAGCCACACAAAATACAGAGTCCAGAGGAAGAAAGGATGCTTACTTGCAGAGGAAAAGACTCCTGATCATGAGAGGGATTGTACAGGTAACAAATATTTTTGATACTGAAAGACTAAAGATGTATCAATAATGAAATCTCACAGTATGGTAAGCCAGAGTAGCCAAGTAATCCTAAAGAATTCTGAATCATATAGAGAATCAAAGAATTATAAGACTTCTACAGCCGGAATAAACCTTGGAGGTCATCTGGACTACTGATCAGTAAAAGAGAGTTAGCAATAAAATTTTTTATCAATTCAGGGCTGGGGTCGTCGGGCTCAGAGAAAGAGTGCTTGCCTATCATGAATGAGGCCCTGGGTTCGATCCACAGCACCACATAAAAAAAATAAAATAGATGTATTGTGTCCATCTACAACTAAAAACTAAATGTTTAAAAAATTATCAATTCATAGTATAATGAGAAATGTAAAATGTTTTTCTACACATATTCCAACAAACAACTCAATTGCTGGGGTTTTATTACGTTATGCTAAGGATTTTCATCAATTACACATTTATCTCAGTATAATTCTCATACTTCTACTTTACAGTCAAGTAACAATTTTATCAAGTTATGCTTTCAGATATACTGAAGAGCTAGGAACCTGAACCCTGGTCTGACTACTGCAGGGCCATTTTTTGTTTTTAACACCATATTTCGGTGGGACTCCCACTTGTTACTATTTAATGAAATCCAAAAATATCTGACCAATAGACAAACCCTATTAGAAATGAGACTTTAAGAGGCCAAGTATACTAGAGTAAGTACATCCATCATGAACAGTATGATGATACTCACATTCCAATCTAGAGATGTCACATCTTTGTTGCTTGGAACATCTTGCCCTCCTTCTCGTATACAATGTCTAAGTACTAACTGTGTGGAGCCACTAGTGCTATTTTCACTAAGATTCCATATTCTTGCTGTTGAGTCACCAGACCTACAAAATATGTAATGTATTTTAAATTCTCAAGAATCCCAGAATCAAAGCAACATATGTATATCCTATTATTAATCAAAACAACATATTTATATTCTATTAATAATATCCTAATAATAGGTATTATTAAAAAATAGACTATTAGGGATTTTTATTTCCATCATTTTCTTCACTGTATGAAGAAAATGATGGAAATAAAGTCCCCCAAGCATTCTTGGAAGTATGAAGTTTAATTAAAGCCTCTAAAATTACTTTTCTTATGAAGGAATAAAAATTTACTGAGGCAAAAATGACAACAAGCAAGCATGAGAACTCTTGAGAAATTTAAACAACACAACACATGTTATCCATTCAGCAATCTACATTAGAAAGGTACTGTAAAATCACTATAAGAAACACACCCTGATGCTAGGAGATCACTAACAGGGTTCCAGGCACAGATAAAAACTTCTGATTCATGGCCCCGTAACACGACTGCTTTATTAGGAGGGATTTCAACATCTCCATCCACTTCCATCATATCAGTATGATTATCTGTATCATGAGGAACAAGTAGAAAACTCCAGTTAGGTAATATGACAACACAAGGGGGGTGTGGGTACTTAATAAGCAATGTTTTCCTTTTTATAATATACAATGTAACTTTGTTATTGCTATGTCAGGTTAACTTTAACATTATTATAACTACACAGTCTTTGTCACATGGAAAATAAATTCCCAACTTAAGTAGGATATTATTTTTTAAAAGTATGTATATGAATACTTTAAAAAAATGAAGGAAGCAAAGATGAGGAAGGACTAGAAAAGATAAACCTACACATGGTTAGAATGATAAAATGGTCCGAACTAAATGTAATATATAGTAATACTATTCTGTGTTTCTGCCAGTAGGGGCTGCTGATATCATTCTTATAACATTTAGAATCACCTTTATAGCTCACTGTGAGAGCTTTACTTTGTTAATAACTAGCCTTGCAAATTTTATTTACAAATTAAATGCAGATGCAAAAATTCATTTAAAAGCAGAAGAAGGGGTTTTTAAATATTTTTAAAGAAAATAAAAACAATAAAATAAATCTAGCTTTGTGGAGCTTTAAAAAACAAAACTCTATGACAGAAGTTAGGGCAACAAGCTGGTATAAATGAAACAGTTAAAAGTTATTTCAATTTAGAAGATGGGGCATTTCAAGAAAGCAAAATATTTTCCCTGAAAAGGAGTCTACAAACTTTTAGCTCACTTGCTATAGTATGTGCTCCATTTTCCTCCCCATTTGCTGTGTTTTCTCCATTTTTTGCAGATCCTTGTTGGTTGGTGGCAGCTGCGGCAGCTGCAGCAGCTGCTGCCTGTTGCTGTGCAAGCTTATCTCTATAAGCTTGTTGTCTTGTTTGTACTACATCAGGCATTACGGCATCAATCAGGGACAGAGACTCTATGGGTCGACCATCAAACAAGGTACCATCCTGGATACAGAAAATAATGAGAGGGGAGAAATAAAAGGTACTATTTAGGGTTACTTATATTCAATCAACAGCAGAAATGAAAATCTTCATTTCATGAAAGACATTTTCAGAACTCATGCAAGGAAGAACGGACAGAAGGACACTTTAGGAGACAACTCCAGCTGGCTGTTCAAAATTTTCTTTTCACTTACTTCATGTTGATTAATACTGGAAAGATGCAGTTGAAATGTAAGAGGTCAATGCTGAAAATAAGAACATAGGCCCAGATGGTACAAAGGTTTTTGATTCTAAAATTCTGTTTGTCAAAAAAGACAATCAATATGGAATAGTTATACAATTTTAAGTGGCTTAGTGCCACGTTATACAGCCAATCCTCTGTATTTACAAGTCCCAATCTATAGAGTCAAACAACTGTGGATAGAAAATATTTATGGTAAAAATTACATGTACTGAACATGCACAGACATTTTTCTTGTCATTATTCCCTAAATACAGAACAACAATTGCTTACATAGCACTTACATCATCCTAAGCACTTAGATGATTGAAAGTATGATATATGTAGTACATGCAAATAATACACCACTTAATGTAACAGACTTTAGCATTCACAGATTTTGGTATTTTTGGTGGTGGGGGGGGGGGTCCATAGAAACAATCCTTGAGAATAATGAGCAGCAATCACACTTCTTTAAGAAACTAAAAACTTTTAAAATATTTTTGGCTGGAAAATAAAGTTCCTTGTGATTTGATTAAAATATTAAAGCAGAAATAGGCTTCAGATATCATGCCATGTAATCATCTCATTTTATTAATGCTGAAATGAAAGCACAGATTTAAAGACTTTATAGAGTTAATCAATGGCAGCTGGGATCCCTTAACCCAGTGCTACTCAAAATACTACCCAAGTACCAACATCAAGGCCATCACCTGGTAGCTTATATGAAATGTTGATTTAGGGCTAGGGGTGGAGGGTAGTTCAGCAGCAAAGCACTTGCCTATAAAATAATCCTCAGCATCAGGGGGAAAAAAACAAAGAATCAAAGCTAAAGAATCAAATCTCTGAGGACAGGCTCAACAATCAGGGACCAACAAGCTCTCCAGTTAAGTCTTCGCTGCTCTGATGTTTGAGAAGTTCCATCAGTAATATAGGCTAGTGCTCTCTGTTTTATGAAATTGCTATAATTTCCAATGCTCCAATTATTAACATTAGGAAGTTCATAATTAATAAAATTCTCCAGTGAGCACAAAGAGAGACACAGTAATGAGCAGCAAGTAAGAAACAGAAACAATGCAAATTAGTTAGGAACATGCCTATGTGAAGCCTGGTTCACTTACTAGTGAACATGTACTACTGATAATCTATAGTAATGTGACAGAACACATTGAGTTACAAAAATTCAGCACATTTTTTCTGAATTAGATTATACTGAATTATTCACAGGAAAAAAACATTTTAACATAAATACAAACTACTTACTAAAACCAACACAGATACAGTGTGGAATATTAGGATAAATTCAGACAAAATTTGTTGGCTAAACTGAGATACCACCTCTGGCCAGTGGTGGAACTTGCTTATCACCCTTACAATAAACCATACTTAAAGACAATAAAGACATATTTCAATTAGTACTAATGGATTTTTTAGTCATAGGAATGAGGAAATCCATAAATAATGTAGTATACTATGTATTTAATGAACAGATACAGAAATCATAAGTGTTTCAGCTAAATTCTAGCAAAAGGGGAAAAAATTAATTTCTCAAATGAAAATAAAGAAAAAAACTCCACATGTTCTGACTCCTATCCATGTATGAAAATGTTACCTTAGATCAGAGGTATGCAAACTTCTGTGAAAGCCCAGCTAGTAAATATTAACTTAGACCTCATAGGTCATAGGCTCTGTTACAACTACCAAATTCTGTCATAAACAGCCTATACCAGAATAAATGAATGTGTCTGTGTTTTAAAACATTTATATAAAATCAGGGACAGATGGGATTTGCCTCATGCATGCACCACAGTTTGCTGACACCTGAACTAAACAAATTACTTCATATGTGGATCTTAGACAATAGTGTTAAGAGCTGGCTTCAATTATAAATTGCTTCTAAAATCAGGGTATATCCAAACAACATTGAGTTTCCAATTCTCCACCATAAATTTGGTCTCAGTATTTAAATACAATGCTGGTGTGTTAATGAAAATCTTTTCCTACTGCTTACTTATAAAAACATATTAAGAAAAATAAGTTACAAATAATAGTCCTTATACCTGTGATCCAACATGCCTTGCCTGAACAATCTAATACAACAGGAATAATACCCTTTCGTTTCTATTAAGCCAAGGAAGTTAAAGTCAGAGACAATGAGAAAACAAACAGACATGACAGCTAATTTAAGAACACATTTAAGAATTAGTATTTGAAATAAGTCTGCCTTACCTCGTTAATACTAACTTCTGCCTCTACATACTGTAGACCTTTCTGGATGATAGAAATCAATGCAGCAGGTGGGACGAGTGCACCATTTATATTAGACTGACTTATATGGCTTTCTATACCAAAGGTAAATGCTGAATGAGAAAACCCTAAAAGCAAAAGAAAAGGTATGAGTATTTATTTTCCTAGTGCCAACAAACTAAATTACATGAATTAAAAGACCTCCACAATCGTTCAAAATTGCATTCCATCATTTAAATTCTAGAATGATAGCTAAGGTCAAGTGTGTTTTAAACAAACAAATAACAAAAAAATCTAAATATGGTAGCCTTTATGTATTTCCCTTTCTCCTAATTACTTAAAGTACTCTTCAAAATTTCTAGTACCTACTGGATTGCTTGGCTTCAAATTTTCTAAACTTCAGCAGTGATACATAATTTTCCTCAACAAAAGCATCAAGTTTAAAAAGTTAAAAAGGCCTTTGGAAATCATATGATTTAATTACTTCTCAGGATAATTGAGACCACAAAAGACTGACACTTAATATTTCCAGTGTATTTAATTTTCTACATACAAATTGTCTAACACCTTTAATATAATGCAGCTTTTTCAAACTACTTCAGAAATAAAAGCAAATTTATAAATGAAATTCTAAAATTTAAATTTCTTTATGTATGAGCTGAGTGTTTAAATTATCTACTTTTCATGTGAAATACTTAAAACCAGAATATTCACTTAACAAAAATCTCTTAGTTAGCCTTATTTTTTTATGAAAATCTAGTCCATACTCAGAAGTTCTAGGAAACTAATAGACCCAAGAGGGGTTGCTCTGTTTAACAAAATATTCATCATATTTTATCAGTAAGGAAGCAATTTTATAAGTCTTGTAAAACAATTCCATTTGCACACATATATAGAGAATTTTAAGAAAGTTTCAAACTAAAAAAAGTAAATGAATGAGTTTGGTTCTTAGTTAAACTGACTTAACAATCTAACAGTTTATCCTTGTTTTTCAGTGTTTACACATGGCTTTTTGTATTTTATGCTCCTACCCTTAAGGTTCTTTGTGGAACCTATGAACAGTTTACAATAAACATCATGAGTGTCACAAATACCATGTAGCTAGGAAATATTCAATTAGTTCAGATAATCAAAGCACACCTAAGCTGATATTCCTCAGGGCTCTCTTCTCTCCTTAGAACACCTAAGCCTACTACATCCATACATACGTAGAGGGAGAGGTAAGAAGTGAAAAGACATTACCTTTAAAAGACCTGGATTTTTTAACCTCCTGACTTCAACCACAAGCAAAATTATTATGATTAAACACCTCATAGTTTTCAGCTTAATGTGACTTCACAAAAATGATTTTTAAAAAATACTAATGGGGAGAAAAAAAGCATCATTTAAAACTGTCTTATCAAGAAACCTACAACTCCTGGAATATGAATAAGTCTCAGATTGCCAGGGTAGAAAGCTAAGACTAGGGACTCAGGAGAATTGGGAGAAGGAATTTGAGATACAGCAATGAAATCCACAAGCAGTAAGGCTGGAAACTCCTGTTTTTAATACCCTGCTACATCCTAAATAATTTCTTCAATAAATCATAACTAAGAGGTGGGAAAAGCCAAAAGGCCAAATGGTTCAGAATTTGAAACAACTTAGAGATAGAAGATACCATTCATAGTGAGGGCCTACACAATGTGTCGGCTGCCATTCTCAAGTACAAAATTTATTATGTTTTCATCAGAATCACCAGGTGGGGAAAACAGCCTCTAAGTAGGAGAGTAAGGACTCAAATTCCAACACATGCTACTGTTCCTCTTTAACAAAGTCAGAACATAGACAAGGATAGAGTTAAGGCAGAGAGACAGTGAACACCTGCTCCTGAGTACATCACTGTATTGTGTTCAACTCAGTTTCCTAGAAAGTAGCATTATATAGTTCATGAAACATTATATCTTAGCTGTATTTGGCATCAGGGTTTTAAAAGTGTGTTGACTTACATAAGATTCAACAATTACACAAAGTTCATGATTTCTGTATATTCTGTTCATGGGTACAATTTATTCAAAGTTGCTACATTTAGACTCTATTTAATTTGCTTATAATTTAAACTTGAAGTAATACTCTGCTTATCTTAGAGTTTCAGGAGGAACTGTGCCCACTTCTGGATGGAATGCTGTATACATCTTGATATTATTCTGTCAGGTCAAGAGAGAAGCCATCTTAGATCCTCATATACATCCCAAGTTAAGCAAATGTGTTCAGGATATTCTCAATGGTAACGAAACAATCCTGAAGTAGTCATTAGCATCATTTTGGAACTTCCCATTAATGTTTACCCTAAAGAAGTTCCAGTTAACATGCTCAATTATAATGTTCTCTTTATTTCAGTCAGAGGCAACCTAAAATCATTATGTTCAACACTACTTTTATTCTTCTCTTCCTTAAAATCCCCCCCCCTTTAGGAAATTCTGTCCTCACTTCATTATACCTGAAAGTCATAATCATAAAGTTCCCACCTCTCCTCTGGCCTCTGGCATTCGACCATTTGCCAAGCTCTGTCATTTTACCTCCAAATTCCATCACTCTACTGTCTCTTGACTCTCACTCACCTATTCTTTTCTGACAAAAGAATGTGCAAAATGTTGATGCACAGCAACTGCCACACTAAATAGCTATTACCTGTGAGTCTATGGTTTATGCACGTCTGATTACTAGACTGGACTGTCTGAGTAAAAGGGTTTAAGTCTAGTAATCCTTTAATTCTGAGAAACTAGCGTATCACCTGGTTTACCAAGTAACTCTATAAACATCTGTTAAATGAGAATGCAATTCTACCATAATATATTTTGGCATATCTAAAAATCTGTGACTCTAAAAAAGCATATGGCTTAACTCTTCTTTGAAAAAACAATCTACAACTTGAACAAAGTTTATGCCACACACAAAAAAATCCCCATTTATTTATAAGTATATTTAATGAGAAAAACTTTTTCAGGAACAGCTTTTAATTTACATAGAAGGCAAAAGGGATCATTTAAATGTGTGACGTGATGAAATGCACCATGAAATCTAGTAGCCAGCATGTTTCTTTTCAGGAGTAAAAGCAAAATCTGACATGAATAATACCTCTGTAATACTCAATAAGGTAAGTAAGATTTAGGGAATAAGAAGAGGAGAAAATCTAGAGACAATGTGGCTGAAGACCATGAAGTTCAGTACACAATAATAGTTTGTGACAGAGATATAGAGTAGCAGGTATGTGCCTGCATCTGTGTGTAATGTTACACAGGGGATCAAAAAACAACCGTTCTCTGTAGTTCTTGTTCCAGAAAGTGTTTTCCCTCTGATGTTAGAGATCCTGTTCTTGAATGGGAGTCAGTTTTCCAGAACCAGCTACTCTACTCTGCACAGGGAGCACAGAAATAAGAAAATGGACTTGGAAACACCACTGTTACGGAATAGGGTATCTGAACCAGACCAAAAGATTTTTTAAAAGGCAAAGCTTTTCTATGAACACAACATAGAGTCCTAATTTGAGGAGGTGGGGTGCAATTTTATTCAAAGTCCTATTAAACTTCAGATCAGAAAAGTGTAACCCCAGCACCTCCAAAGTGGAAAAACTATTTCTAACTCTGCCCTTCAGATCCAGATTTCAGAAAAGGTAAAAAGAAAGTGGGTAAGGGATGTTAAGGGGGACACTAGATATTGAAGAGTTAGACCCAGAACTTACACACTAGATATACAATTCTGTGCCCAGTATTGTCCTTCAATATAGGGCTGTAGATGTAACTGTGGTACAGTGCTTGTCTGCAATACATAAGGTCCTGGAACTAAATCCCAGCACAGTAGAAAAACAAAAAACAAAGAAAACAGAAACACAAAAAACACTTTATATAAATTCTATTTTCTGAAATAATTTTAATGCTATCATAATATTCAGTCAATAAATATATGTGGCAAAGAATTATTCATACCAATAGTGAGCACCTTTTTCAGTGCTCACTATTTAAAAAGTTTCTTGCATCAAATATCTGTATGTATAGGCTTTTGCCATAAATAATTTTCTTCTTTCTCCTTAGGAAAGATTCCCCAAAAGCTGAATGGAACATTAGCATTTTAAAGGGAGTTTCACGATTGCCAAACTGCTTTCAAAAAAGAAATTGCATGTGTGTGTGTGTGTGTATGCAAATTTATAATGCCACTAAAATCTATACACTTCCTTATATCCTTGATATACTAGGTATTCTTTAAAAAAAAATTAAGATTAAACAACTTTGGCAATTATCTCAAAAGACCTTTGTCCTTCATAAGTACGTCAGCAGGAATGAATAGTAGACATTTTCTGTGTTGACAAAAATGATTATTTAGCTTACAAAACAGGAAAAACTGATTTGGAAGTATAAAACTACCTTAATTACTGGCACTTATGATAAATACTTGCTGTTTACTTTTAATTGAACAAGTATACAACTATATATGTCAAATCAAGGTCACTCCACCTTTTATTATAAAGAAAAACTATGTACCTACTTGTACTTCTGTAGGTAGTCATTTACTCATAAAATTTACAAGGATAATTGAAGGTGGACATATCAGATACTGAGCTCTTTTCTCCTGTTCTTCATGGCTAGAGGCACATTACTGATTAGCAAGTTAACCTAACTCCATCCAATCCGATGTTACAGTCTGCTTATAAATGCCACTGGAAGTGAGGTATGAAGGAAGAAATGATTACCTATCCCAGTTACCTTTATTCAAGTCAAGAAAAACTACACTGTAATTTGCTGACATTTTTTTACTAACCATTAATGGGGCTAATAGATTAACAGCTAAATGAGATTAGTGAATGAATAAGCTATGTGTAATATAGGTGAAGACCTTAACTTTATACATATTATTTTCTGCCTATTTTGATCATTTTTCTAAGTTGAAAGATAATAATATATGGTTTTGATGTGTGATCTTATAAACAAATACAAGTCGAGAATTTATCTGAAATGCTTGAGACTATGTATGTATCAGACTTTGGATTTTGGAATATTTGTACATATATAATGAGATATCTTATGGATGAAATCCAAGTTGATACACAAAATCATTTTTTCCTTGGGGGGGCGG
The DNA here is from genome assembly GCF_052094955.1 of Ictidomys tridecemlineatus. Classification (NCBI taxonomy): domain Eukaryota; kingdom Metazoa; phylum Chordata; class Mammalia; order Rodentia; family Sciuridae; genus Ictidomys; species Ictidomys tridecemlineatus. Next base: position 121,376,894 of record NC_135479.1, read on the forward strand.
GGCTAAACAAACAATTGAACCTCAAAACATACTACCTCTAAATTCCAATCCAAGCCCCTTTTTGTTTTGAAACATGGTCCAACTTGACCAAGCTGGCCTTGAACTTGTGATCCTCCTGCTTCTGTCTCCCAAGCAGCACCACATTCATGTGTGCCTCATATACAGTCTGAAAGTAATTTTACATAATATTTTTAGCATGCCTGCATTTTTTAAACACATTTATTTTTTAGTTGTAAGTGGACACAATACCTTTATTTTATTTTATTTTATTATGCAGTGTAGAGGATCGAACCCAGGGCCTCACACATGCTAGGCGAGCGCTCTTCCTCTCAGCCATGACCCCAGCCCCAGCATGCCGGCATTTTGACTGATATCATTCACATAAGATCAGATGTGGATTTTTCTTCTTGCATTAATTTTACTGGCACTCAAAGTTGCTGGTGTTGAAGCATTTTTTAATTATTATTATTAATTGTTCAAAACACTACATAGTTCTTGACATATCGTCATACATTTGATTCAAGTGGGTTATGAACTCCCGTTTTTAAACCCCGTATACAGATTGCAGAATCACACTGGTTACACATCCACTTTTTTACATACTGCCATACTAGTGTCTGTTGTGTTGTTGGTTTTTTTTAAATTTTTATTATTAGTTGTTCAAAAGCATTTTGGATTTCAGATTTTTGGATTAGGGATGCTCAACCTGTTCAACATTTGAGTAATAGTGCCATCTCATAAAAGTGGTGTGGTTGGTGCAAGGCCTATATACTGGATCTTTTTTAAAGTTTAGAAAAGTGAACAATGAAAAGAGGTGAAGTGTAAAAGAAATGAGATGATCTTTCATCAATCAAATGCTACATATATCATCACCTTCAAATAAACAGTAAATGTATGTAAGATGAATCTCGGTTCTAAAACATTAGAATTTTTTAAAGTAGTGTGAAAATAACTTATTTTAATAATGAAGTCATTTTGGTTTTGCCACTTCCAGTTAGTCTTTCAATCATAAGCAGCAACCGTTTCCCTGGCTTCCAACAGTCAAACACATCAATAGAGACGCTATGGAGCTCTTAAACATGTAAGATGATAGTCTAATAAAGAATTCTCCAACTAAATACACAATTTAAGCAAGATTATATTATAGCACATTTGCATATAAAACGACAAAAAGGAGGTTCACAAAAAATTACCAGGAACAATTTCTTTAGAAAAAAATAAACTTTAACTGACAAGAGTCATTGGTGAGGCAAAAAAAGGAAAGGGGATTAGGAAAGAGGGAAATTTTAAAACATCCTACTCTAAGCCTCTAAGGTATTTATCTGCACATAATTGATAAATGTATAAGTTTTGGGGGTAATCAAATTAATGCTAGTGGGCAAACACCAATTAAAGGGAGAATGCTGAATCCAGTCAATCATCTAGTATGACATACAGACAGTACTATATTTCAAATGTTTTCAATTTTCAAGTCATCTCAAAAGGGAAAAAGTGTTTATTTCCTAGGAAATAATACGATAATATGGGTCTATTTCATATAAGTGCAGAATGGTAAACACCAATTAATTACCTTAGGTGCACTTCCTAGAGATAAAATTGAGAAAAATTAAAAGTCATAACATTAATAAAATCTCAACAATAAATCTACTTTTAATTTGTTTTGATGTGTGAGGAGGTGGCTGATTTGTAACAGTGAAGTCCATTAAACATTCAAGGCTGATGATCACAGTGTAATCTTTTTTCTATAAGGAATAAATTTTATGAATGAGGAAAATGATTCTCTGAAAAGGTATGTAATATGAGGGAAGGAGGTGGACTTTTAACATAATATCTTTTAATGCTGATAGTAGTAAAAAAAAAAAAAAAAGAAAGAACTTAACACTAAGCTAATTTAGGTAATTTTATTCCCTCGGGAGATAGAAACCACAGTCCAAGATTAAACACGGCAGAGAAGAAATGCTTAAGATTCTTACTGAAAAATATTCCTTCGAAAGCATTTTTGTATCAAAGCAGAACAAAACTTTCACAAGATGTCTCTAAACCTTGAGAGCCTTTTAGATAATTAGATAGGGGAGGAAATTTTATTTTTCTTATTGGAGTCTTCACAAACCAGATCCTTCAACACCTTTGCACACATTCTTTCTTTGCCTTGACTGCTCCCTTTCTGCAAACCTTCCACCCCAATTCAATCAATGCTCTTTTGTAAGGAAGGAAGCAGTGTTAAGACTCTATAGTTTTTTTTTTATATTTGCTTTAAATCTTTCAAAAGAAAACAGTTATAACCTGCAAGCAATGTGTCATACTGCTTAAATATTTAATGATTAATTCTCAAGAAGTATCCCTCATAAGTTATGGTATTAAATACACTACTCCCAAAATAACCCTGAAAAGGAATTCTGGACCAGGTTACTCCAAACTTCAATCTACTGCAAAAATCACCAAATTTATGTATAATCAGGAATCAGAACCAAGGAGGAGCTTTTGGAATACATGACATGGCAAGCAACCAGATCTACAGAATCTGGTTATGGGTGAGAGTCTGGATTCTTTGTGAACCCTGTCCAGAGTTCATGGAACTATAAAATTCTTAAAACTCTCTACTGTCTCCCGTTTCTTGAAGTAAATTAAAATCTATGTCTCATGGTAATCTTTCTGACAAAAATATGCCTCATTGGGCCTGGTAAACCTTGGTCACAACTACAGATACACCACTCTTAAAGGCAGCTAGCTCCTCTTTAAAAGATAGTTTTGCACTCCAAATCTCAGTGCATGTACGTTTCATACTTTCTACTTCATCTTGAGTAGTTACTAATTATAATTTTTTTTTCAAGATATTCAGAACATGTTACCTTCCTGGTGTCAACTCTGTTGTCAAGTTTCAACTGTCCTTCAATTAAAACAGACCACTGGCTTTCAAACATTATTACACCTATGAATCATTTTGGGGCTTTGTAAAATGCAGATTCCTGGGCCCCACTCAATGCTTCCTACCTGATTCTGATACAGGTGGTCAGAGGATCAGACTTTAGAACTCTGCTAAAGACTGTTCCTAAATTTATAAATTTTATGTTGTGAACCTATAAAAATTGCCATAAATCAAAATGTTATCAGCAGAATCTGATTCCACTCCCAATAAATCATAACATAAACAGAAAGGACTGGTGTTTCTATTTTTAGCAATGTGACTTACTAATGTACCTCATTACCAGCACACAGAAACTTTTAAGTTTCTGAAGAATAACAAAAAGCACACCTAATGATGCAGGAAACAATTCTAAAGGATTTAAGATACATATCAGTCCATAATACAATGTTGTTTTAAAAATACACTGTTTGCTTTATTTTTACTGTAACTTAAAATACCTTAAAACATGGAATTTAGAAGGGGTTTCTCTGAGAACATAAGCAACTTTAAGTATGCTTTTGATAATATTTCATCACTCGAACTCTTTCAGAAATTAAACCAGAATATTATTTTACTGCCCCTTTTTCCTCATTATATATTCTTATAAGAACATAAAATATCAATTTGTAGATTTCCACTTGGAAACAGGAAAATTTGAACACTCATTAACACTCTAACCTCGATTTGCTCTGCTTCACCTCTGCACAAGCCGAATGAACTGCAGAACACTTGATGAGTTGTTCAACTGTTTTTGAACTCCAAAACCTTCTATGGTTCAACCTAAATTGCTGCCTTCCTACTATATCAATAAGCTTTTATAATATATTTCCAATCTATCTACCCTTCAGTTGTAAAAGTGTTTGTTCAATTTGTGAGACTTTTGTCCAAAAGACTCAAAAGCTCTAGCTTAAAGAGGTGGTCAGGTTTAAAAGTAGAAAACAGTGTTATTCTGATCCAATAAACTCTTTTCCACTTTGACCAAAAGTATTTTATATATGTCACATAGAAAATAATCACCAGGTCACTACTTTTTCACTTTATTAGTCATTTCATCTTATTCAAATCAATATTTGGAAGTCTTCTTTCAGATGGACCTTCCATATCAGTTTAAACAAAACAAGATCTATATTATCTGTTGGTTGGTTACTTCCTTCCCTGAACTTCCTTCTTGGTCCCTGTCTTCTTAGCTATTCATAGAGGAGCAGTGAAGGTTCTTGGGAATAGAAAATATCCACCCAAGAGAAAGACTCAGACCTAGAATACAGATGAGGACATTTTCAGCAAGCAATGGGGTTTAAATCTAAGGCCATGTGGTTCCCCGAAAATAAAAGGACAACTCCCTAAGCCCTATAAGAAGGGCTTAGTATTTTCTCAGTAAAAAATTGCCTAAAAATCCAGTCTAAAAATCAAAACCTAAGAGCTCAATGTCCTAAAAGTTTATATCTCTATTGTATTCCTTCTGTCCTCCCTCACATACAACTATCAAAATTATCTTTTCTATACCACATCTCAATCTACTACTTAAATGCACTTTAAGGTATAAATTCTAAAATTTAATCTCTGGATTAACAGTTTACATTTTTAACTAAATTATCCCATCTAATGTTAAAAATCTGCACTTATCATTGCAATCTATCTTTATGACTGTCATACTCTCCAGCTATATTGAACAGTTTTCCCTCTTCTACTTTTACATTTTTAGCTTGATCCATTCATTTTCCCTTGCAGTAATCCTTCTATTTTCTGCCTAATCTATTAAAATATCTAGAAAACTTGGATGATCAGGGATTTAGTTAATATTAATTGCCAATGACTTAATGATCTGTGTTTATAACTATGTCCAATACATTCATCAGAATTCATATCCATGATACATTTAATCAAATGGGATAATACTTAGGATAACATTCTTTAAAAATTACAATTAATTTAGCTTTTGAAATGCTAACTGCAATTAGGACCAATAATATTTAACTGAGGACACTGGACATACATTTTCAAACTGATGATATCTGAGTTTATATGTTCCGACTAAACATGTGCAATAATCTTATTTAATAACAAATTATAAAAATGGCCTTTTAACAGAGAAAGACAAACTGGTTGTTACAAATATTTGCCTGAAATAATTCCAACATATTTGAAAGAGTCAGAGAGTTAAACCATGCAGTAAAACAGCTTTAAAATGGCAGTCCAGACATTAAGGAAACATACAAGGTTCAACAGTTTGGACTGATACAAATTTCAAATGCATAAAAGATTATTTTGAGAATATTAAAATAATTTGAGGCCTATTTACTTTATAAAAGTACTCACCTGACTCTTGCAAGTATCTATATACCAAGAAGTTGACCTCATCACTGCTTATACTCATCTTTATTCCCACTTAAACCATGAGGTCACAACACAGGATATAACCCTAAAAATAAAACAAAGTTAATTATTTTCTCAGTAAAATATTGTTAAACAAATTGTAAACAATGTTGTAAAAACCATTTGATTTTTATTAAATGATTTAAAATGAGGTTCTATATTGCCTAATAATAATCCCTAAAAAAGTTACTTCCATAGTTAGCAAATGATTACATGATCAAAACATGACTGCTGCTATTTTTCTGCAAGGCAACATCAGCAAAATTTATAAAAAGGGCTTCAACATAATATTTGAATGATATCAAATAACTTTTTTATATTATTTTTTCCTTTACTCTCCTTAAGTAGAAAAACAGTAAATTGTTAAAATCAAGAATATTACTTATTTAGGAAAAGATATTTTGAAAACACTGAGTAGGGGAAAACAACAAGTCATCTACTCTGGCTTTGTCTACATAATTTGGCAAAATTTGACGTCTCCATTCTGAACATTTATGTAATGTTCAAGTCTCAATGGTTTGTAAATTTGTATGAGGCAGAGAAGCTGAGGAAAAATTTCCTAAAATCCAAATAATACTCTTACTGGATATATAAAAACCTTGAACACAGAATGGGTAAAAGACATGACTTAAGTGTATCTAGTTAAACTTATCCTTTTTTTTTTCCATCACAGAAATAATTTAAAGAAGAGGTCAACAAATTTTTCTGTAAAGAGCCAGACAGTTAAATAATTTATTCGATTTTGCCAACCATACGGTCTGTCACAACTACTCAATTTTGCCGTATGTTGCAAAAGCAGCAACATGTAAACAAATCAGTGTGGCTGTGTTCCAATAAATCTTTATTTATGGACACTGCAATTCAAATTTCATGATAATTGCTATGTCATAAAATATTAGCATTCTTTTGATTCTCACCACCCAAGCACTTAAAAATGTAAGAACCTTTCTCTGCTTGTAGACCTTAAGGGTAGTAGATTGGATATGACCCACAGACAGTACCTAACACTATGGACTTAATGATAACAACTGTCTCACTATGCCATGGGTCTTTCTAGGATGCACAGGCTTCTAGTGAATCGTGCTTTAAAGAATGCTAAACTGAAGGTAAGGAAGGAAATCCCTGCAGAGTTGCACCAGAACATTTAAACATTATCAATCACACAGTGCAAGGAGAGTGGCCCTATGGTTCTGCTCCCATCATCCAGGAAGGTCAAATGTACAATTACTCATATTACTTTGGAGTGATGTCCAAACAAGTGCTGATTAAATGTGTTAGATAACAAGGAAACACTACAAAAATAATGCACTGAGCATTTTATTTAGATCTTTTTAATGCATTTACTCAAAACTATAGTTGAGCACTTTGAATGGTACAATGACAGGTCTTGAAAATATGAATAAAAAGAGTAGACTAGTGGGGCTGGGGATGTGGCTCAAGCGGTAGCGCGCTTGCCTGGCATGCGTGCGGCCCAGGTTCGATTCTCAGCACCACATACAAGCAAAGATGTTGTGTCTGCCGATAAATAATAAATATTAAAATTCTCAAAAAAAATAATAATCTATTTAAAAAAAAAAGGGGGTAGACTAATGACACACCTTATGCCCTAAAAAGTTGTTTGGAAGAAAGACAATTAGTTAACTACAGGTTGGGTAAGAAAAAGTAAAGCAAATTGAGATCAGACAGAACCTAAGGTTGAGGGTAGAAGTAGGCAAAGAATGTAAAATGTATGTAGCTTACAAGCTTCTTTAAGAGGCATATTGGTGGATAAGTTTTCTTTTTAATTCAAAATATCTGAAATATATCTATTTATTCCCATTTATGTGCATACTACTTCTTATTATTTTGAATGTTAAGGAAAATGAAGAATAATATTTCTATTTATAGATTACATGCTATATAATATATACATGGCTAGCTAGCCCTTACACCATTTAATTTCCTCTTCCACAATATTTATTATCTTCCTCATTTTAATATAACAATAACATGAGTGTATGTGTATGGAAATGTTATTAAATACTACAATTTGATGAATTCCATGGTGGGGGGGGGGACACCAAAATAAATACAAAGAATTCTTAGCACTAGAAGGTCCTGTTGCTTATTTCAAGACATAATGTATACTGTCAAGTCCCATGTTCAGTGCAGACTATCACTGTACAGTTTATATGAACAATGATATAAATAAATGACAAAACAAAATGATCAGCCAGCCTCTACTGTCACATACTATTCCCACTTTTAGATACAGAATAATCTACTAAAATTATTTTGTTTGCTGTGTATGTGTTTTCAATCTACTGTGCAGCAATCACAGTAGGTTGATAAAAACAGGTCATCTGTGGCCAGGCTGCTCACTGGGTTATCACAGCCAATTTGGCCAAACTTGTTGAAACCAAGACACAATGTGATAATACCACCTACATTAATATGGCAGGGCCTATTACTATTATTATTATTATTGGGGGAGGGTGGTACTGGGGATCAAATGAAAGGGTGCACTACCACTGAGCTATTAACATTCCGAGGATGGCCTCCAACTTATGATTCTCCTGCCTCAGACTCCCAAGTAGCTAGAATGACAGTCATGATCCGCCCCATACAGCTCTAGAATTGTGCCTTTTAACTATAAAATCACAGTAAACAAGGGATATATGTGTGTGTGTGTGTGTGTGTGTGTGTATTAAATCATCTCAGAATGTAAACAAACCCTGTTTACAGAAGTCATTAAGTTAAAATGAGGCCATGTGGGTAAACCCTAATTCAATGTGACTGGTGCCCTTATAAAAGAGTCCCCCAGGAAGACATGCACACAAAGGAAAGGTCATGTAAGGACATAGAAGGCATGCACTTTTGAGCAAGGAGAGTCTTCAGAACAAACCATTCCTGATAACAACTTTATGTTGAATATATAGCCTCCAGAATTGTAGGGGAAAAATAGATTTTTGTAGTTCTGGCCATCCGGTCTGCAGTATTTTGTCATGGCAGCCCCAGAAAATCTAAAATATTAATCATCATATATTATATGTTTCCTTCCATAGAGACAGGGGCTCTTTATGTTACCTAGACTAGTTTCAAACTCACATGCTCAAGTGATCCTCCTGCCTCAGGCTCCAGGGTAGCTAGGACTATAGGCACAGGGCAGCATGATGAACTTCATTATCACAAATTCTTAAAAAAAAAAACTCTCCATTTAATCATTTGATACCTTTAAATTTATAAGTTAATTCACAATTGTTAGAATCTAACTTTTAGAAAATAAAGACTACCTTTAAGACGATGAAAGGACATGTTGTATCAATATCCATCATGCTCTGCCCACTAATGTCCCTTTTCCCCTCCAAAAAAAAAAAATTCTTCAAGACATTACCAAAAAGTGCTTTGTCCTTCACTTCATTTCCCATCTCATTTAAAAGAATTAAAACCCTAATGTTAGGAAACACAACTTTTTTGAGTATAAAATATCATATGGTGAAGGAAGGTAAATTTTAAGACCTAACTTTAATATCTTCTAAAAGATAGTTTAAAACACAATAAATTAAGTATACTATTTAAATGAAATCCTATTTTATTCAGTATTTTTAAATATATTTGTAAACTGTAAAGCAAATACAACATGATTTAGATATAGTTAGACAATCTCAAGAAGAAACAGTAAGCTCTAAATGAAATGTGTTTCAGCTTATTTTAATACAATAAATAGTCAAACAATAATAAGCAAAATTAAATCATTTGATTTCTTAAAAGCATCAATGGCAAAGAGTATATTTACTTTGTTGTGTTTATTAGTCCTGAAAACTGAAACTGTTTTTTAAAATATTTTAAGGATATCGTCTCTCACAGCTGTCTGTAATATTAAGCCCAAAGAGATTCATACTTTATGAGAATAAATGCTTTTTATATTTTTAAATACTCAATCTCATGAAAATTATTTTATTCACTAAAAATGAAAATATCCTTTTAAATAAATCATTGGTTCTTCATCTCATTCATAAGCTATTTTTTTACAAAATGTCTTTAATAATTTGAATATAATATCTTAGTGAAAAGTTTATGATTTCTTCACTCCCCACCCAGAGAAATAAATGCACGTTTAAAACAAAACAAGTAGACAAGATAGTTTATGAACTGGCATGGATTTTACCTTCTGATTTTTTTGATACATGCATATTTTTCAGGTAAGTTTCCCAAGCCTATGCCTGGTAACGTGTATATTTTACATAAAGGGTAATTTTTATAGGCAAATTTTATACTGTGAGACTTTTCTGGAGCCAGAGGCAGTTGTTTTGTTAACAGATTAATGGTCACCATAGAGCTAAATAATTGGTGGATGTTAAGAAATTAAAGTATAACTTAGAAAAGATAAGCTTCCGGCTGGGGTTGTGGCTCAGAGGTAGAGCACTCGCCTACCATGCCCGAGGCTCTGGGTTTGATCCTCAGCACCAAATAAAAATAAAAAAAATAAAGATATTATGTTCACCTATAACTAAAAAATAAATAAATAAAAGAAAAGATAAACTTCTAAACTACTTTTTGTTTCCTTCCCCTTTTTACTACAATCCAGAGCTCTCAATCACAAATTTAAGAAAATATGCAAGAGAGGTAAAATCACAAGCAGCCTGTAAAATTTTATGCATGCCATGTGAACCTTTCTAACCTCCACTTCTTCAGGAAACTGAATTTACATTGTCTCTTCCCTCTTTCAACCTTCAGTAATTGAACTGGCACAATTTATAGAGTATTATGGATGAAACCTGCAAATCACAAGAGAATACCAGGTAATACAATAATTTTAATAAAGTATTTTTTCACACCTAAAAAACACATTACAATATTTTTTTAAATGGTCATATCTCCAGATGGACATCTTCAAGAATTAGGGGTAAAAAAGGTCCATCTCATTAAGAGGGCTGGGGTTGTAACTCAGTAGTAGAGCCCTTACCTCGCAAGTATGAGGCACTGAGTTTGATGCTCAACACCACATAAATACATAAAATAAAGGTATTGTGTCCATCTATAACTAAACAAACAAAAAAACAAAAAACAGAAACACACAACCATACATGATACTTACTAGGACCTATCATGCTTTAAAACACTGACATAGAACAATAGACCAAATCAATTATTCACTAGTAACTATAACTACTGGAATCAGTCATGTATGGATCACAAAATTATGATGTATACTAGGAATCTGCAAACTATAGCCTATTTGTCAAACTATTACCTACATCTGTACAGCCCACAAAGTAAGCATGGTTTACACAGAACATCTTGTTTTTTTAAACAGAACATCTGCAGTCCATCTGATGATAGGAAACACTAATTAAGAATCTTGGTAGAGGGCTGGGGATGTGGCTCAAGCAGTAGTGTGATCGCCTGGCATGTGTGCCGCCCGGGTTAGATCCTCAGCACCACATACAAACAAAGATGTTGTGTCCGCCGAAAACTAAAAAATAAATATTAAAAAATCTCTCTCTCTTTAAAAAAAAAAAAAAAAGAATCTTGGTAGAGCAATTTTAATACCTCTCAGCAAATTATCTAGACTGGGAACAGTGAACTTTAAAACCAATGGATATTAGCTATAGCCCTCCATTTTATATCCAAAAGACCTCTGAAGAGCTACCACATAGTCAAAAGATGTTGACTTCAACTTCCAAAATAGAAGGGAGTACTTGTTTACAGAGATGGTACCTAAAATATAAAAATATTTTTCTAAAAGAATTTAAGTATGTTGAATAATTAAACCATTTATAGTCAGGGTGTATAGATGGGAGAAGGGGTATAAAAAGTGAAATCTCTAAGGAAAGCGAAGACAAGGTCTATTTCTGGACCATCTTTTTAATAACTGAGGGGTAGTCAGTGACAGGACTTGAGGTAAACGAACCACTGCGAGCCTGGGAAAGCAGAGAAAGGCAAGTATGAAAATAAAAATTAATTAACATTAAACAGGGACGAGAGGTGGGAGGGAAAGGGAGACAGAAGGGAAATTGCATGGAAATGGAAGGAGACCCTCATTGTTATACAAAATTACATATAAGAGGATGTGAGGGGAAAGGGAAAAAACAAAACAAAACAAGGGAGAGAAATGAATTACAGTAGATTGGGTAGAGAGATGAGAAGGGAGGGGAGGGGAGGGGAGGGGAGGGGAAGGGAGGGGAGGGGAGGGGAGGGGAGAGGAGGAGGGATAGTAGAGGATAGGAAAGGTAGCAGAATACAACAGTCACTAGTATGGCAATATGTAAAAACGTGACTGTGTAACCGATGTGATACTGCAATCTGTATACGGGGTAAAATTGGGAGTTCATAACCCACTTGAATCAAATGTATGAAATATGATATGTCAAGAGCTTTGTAATGTTTTGAACAACCAATAATAAAAATAAATAAATAAAAAAATAAAAATCAAGATGCTCGAACCCTTCCAGTTGTATGAAAAGCTCTGAGTTTGTATAAGTTGGAAAGCTAATGAATTTTTTTATCCAATTAAAACAAGCTAGCTTATCATTCTACCTTTGGAATATATCATTAGGACATTAAAGACTGAAATACATGCTAAAGCTTTAAAAAGCAGTCTGTCACCAGAGTGGAAAGGAACTTTGTTTAATAGTATAGGAAGAATAAAGAGGGAAAAAAATGTAACTAACTGATACAGTAAAAGGCTACTGGATAAGAAGGTAAGGTTATTTCTTGTTTTCCCAAAAGGGGGTGGAAATCCTAAGAAAACAATAAAAAGACTACTTGGCCCTAAGTAAATCAAAACAACTGTCCATGATTGGTTATATTCAGTCAATTCTTTGGAAGGATAGGAGTAAAACTGTACAAAAGATTATAAACCGGGGCTGGGGATGTGGCTCAAGCGGTAGCGCGCTCGCCTGGCATGCGTGCGGCCCGGGTTCGATCCTCAGCACCACATACCAACAAAGATGTTGTGTCCGCCGAGAACTAAAAAATAAATATTAAAAATTCTCTCTCTCTCTCTCCTCACTCTCTCTTTAAAAAAAAAAAAAAAAGATTATAAACCAGCTATTAGTAAATCTGGAAAACAAAGGGCAAAAGAGATTGGTAACAAACATAAATTAAAGAAGACTTTCAAGTCTTACTGTAAATTGGAGAACTGGACAAATGGATAATCCAAAATCACTCACTTTATGATCTGACAATGGGAAAAAAATAAAGTGTGAGACCTGAAGATAAAAAAGGGAATATTTGAGAAGGTAGGTTTTTTTGGTATCTTTTCAGTTTATCATTGCTCATCCAATCTTGCAAAAGAATGGTCAATGGTGACTTGAATAATTAAAACTACTAAATACTACATTTAATGTTTATTAGTTACTTATTTTCTTGCAATATATGTAACCCTACCAATTCACTCTTCAAATGAAGCTATGCATACAATTCAGATATTTTTTAAAAATAGATCTGGCATGACATTTATAAATAATCCATTATACTTTAAGATTAATATAATCATATCTAGCCAGGCTGTCCAAGAACAGAAAGGAATAAACAACTTAAAAAAAAAAAGTTATGGTAGGTTAAAACACAAATGAGTTGAGATGGTAGGGAGCAGGGCTTACCAAGAGGCTTTTAAAAGTTTCACTAACAAAATTTTATATGTCCAAGTGAGGTATTGGCCAAAGTCAAAAGGTTTCGCCCATGGCTCCTCAAAATTTGGTGTATATTAGAAACTTCTGAGAAGCTTTTAAAAATTCTGATGCCCATGTCACACTCCATATATCTGGACATATCTGGATATGGAAGACAGACAGCAGTATTGTTCAAAGATTCTAAAGTGAATACAATGCACAACCAAGTTTGGGAACTAAAATATCCAAGTAAAAATATTCTGGTAATGTGTGTTAATTGTGATGATTTTAAGAGAAACAGCTCTTTGGAGTACAAAGTACTCAAAATCCCTATTTCCTTCCATATCATTTTCCTAGGTAGTCATAACAAAGTACCACAACAGAATTATTCTCTCATGGTTCTAATGGCCAGAAATCAAATGTGTTGGCAGGGCCATGTACCCTCCAACACCTCTTGTAGAAAAATCATTTTACACATCTTCCAGCTCTATGACTGTAGGTTTTCAATAGCCTGTGGCACCAACAGTTCATTCTCTGCCTCAGTCTTCACATCAACCACCCTTATGTTATAGCCTTCACATGGCATTTTCCTCATAGTGCATGGGTCCAAATTTTCCTCATTTTATTAAAACATCTGTTATATTGGAATAGAGGCCATCCCAATGACTTCATTTTAACTTGATTATAACTGCAAAGATCCCATTTCCAAATAAGGTCACATTCATGGGTGGTGAAGGTTAGGACTTCAACATTCCATAACACCTTCTAACTTCCAATTTTTTCCTACGTAATAACTTTATGTTATATGGTTTGATGCATTGTTCCAGCTTAGAAAGAACTAATCAAGTATGTTGTACCTTTTCAGACTGGAAGAGAGGAAATTTGAAGGTGTGATTCTCAATCCAAGCAGAGAGCATCAATTCTGTCAAGCAGCTAGACATCCCCCATTATTATCCAATAATTTTTTTTTTTAATTACCTACCCTCAAATAGTTTCTTATTCCCTAGCTATTGGACTTCTATTTTGAGGAACTCCTCTATCAAAGCCCCCAGTTTTTAGCTTGGCAGTAAACTCTCACTAATACAGAAACCTATAGCTATTGCTCACATTCCTTCCAGCACTCTTCTAATCAAGCCAACAGTACATCAGTTTCCCAACTGCCATAACAATGTACCACAAAACAGGTGGCTCAGAACAAAAGAAATGTATTATCTCACAGTTCTTGAAGTTAGAAGTCTGAAATTAAGGTATGCGCAGGGCCATGTTCCCCCTAAAGGTGCCAAGGAAAGATAGGCGCAGGTCCTTCTTCTAATCTTTCAAGCTGCTAGAACGAAATACTTCGAACAGGCAATAAATAAAAGGAATTTCTCACAATTCTACAAGCTGGGGAGCCCAAGTCTTGGGAGCTAGTATCTGGTATCTGGTAAGGGATTCCTACTTCAGAGATGGTGCTTTCTTGCTGTGCCTTCAAGTGGTACAAGGTTTGGAAGAGTTTCTTCAACCTTTTTTTTGTAAGAGCATAAATTCTATTCATGAGGGCAAAGTCCTCAAGACTTAATTACATCCCACCTCTTAATATCACCGCAATGGGGACTGGGTTTCAACTTGAATTTTGGAAGCCATATTCCACAGCTCTTGGCTTACAGATGCAACACTCCAGGCACTCCTACATGTTCTCCCTGTGTTTTATCCAAATTTCCTCTTTAAGATTACATTCTGAAGTACAAGTATTCTAGTTAGAACTCCAACATATTATCTTTGATGGACAAAATTCAACACAATAACTAAACTTAAAAAAGCCCACTATTTTGCCCTTCCCATGCTGTAGATAATAGGTATAGTCAAGGGCTGATAAAAGCCTTTCTCCCTTACCTTCAATTATCCATTAACCTGACTTTCAGATAATTCTTTAAAGTGAAATCAGAACTAATATTAATTATGATAACTAGTTGGAAGAAATACATGGGTATAGGGGTAGACGGTAGTACCTGCTTCCCTGGAGGAAAACATTCCAAGACCCCCAGTGAATGCTTCAAACAGCAGATAGTGCCAAATTCTGTATATGCTCCATTGTTCCCTATATATACAGACCTATGATAAAGTTTGATTTATAAGTTACAGGTTAATAATAAAATGGAACAAATACAACAATACATCAAAATTAAACTTCTAGCAATACTACCCTTACACTGTCAGACCATTATTAACTAATTTTATCCGATCATTCCAGTTATGGAACACATAAAAACTTAAACATAGTATATAATATACAATTTCATAATAGTATATATTAATATTAGTTAATAAATATGTAAGCTCTAGATTGATTTCAACCTATTTTAATGAACTATGTCTATTTCATTGAATTATGCGCATAATTGAAAACCTAAGACTTGATGGATGAAATAAAATAGGGTTATCTGAATACAAGCAATTTAACACTGAGATTCTTAATGTGATAATTCAGATGGCTACAAAGTGACTATTGGATTGGCAGCATATGTAGGATGGTTATGCTAGACAAAAGAATCATTTGCATCTCTGACAGGATGAAGCTACATATTTCATCATACCACCCAAAACAGCACACACAAATTTGTTATTTTCCATTTAATATTTTCAGACTGTAGATGACCATAGGTAACTGAAAACACAGAAACCCAAACTGTAGCTAAAAGGACACTACTGTAGTTATTGTTCAGAATTTAACCACTTTTTTCTTTTCCTACCATAGTTATTCACCCGCAATTCAATGACTTTAACACTGGTTGTATGACATACTTTGGGCCAATGGAATTTGCACAGATGTGGAAAATACCATTTAAGAGACATTAGTGTGTCTACTAGCTTCTTGCTTTTTTCTTCTGCTATAAGATTGAGCATGTCCAACATGAAGCCTTCTCCAAAGTCCTGGATCCGTGCAACCCACAGTAAATCCATATTATCTATATGCAAGGCGAATAAAAAATAAATCTTTATTACTGTAAACCAATGAAGCTGTTATCATAAAGGAAATAAATACAGTTTAAAATGGTATTATGGGGCCTACTCATGGATCTCAATGGGAGAGCACGTGCCTAACATGTCCAAGACCTAGGATCCAAGGCCCTGGGTTTGATCCCCAGAGTTTGCCTCAGTGTGTGTGTGCGCACGAAAGTGCACACATACACAGAATCCCTGAAAGAAAATTATGTTCTACTCATCATAAAACAAAATTTTCAATAAGACAATATATATAAATATAGAAAAGGTTTTGCCTCTTCTTCATGGTATAGTATAGTATTCTTCAAATTGGCTGTATCTGAAAAATATACAGCAATATCCTAAGAGATTACAAGAAGTAGGAGGATGAATGTGTCAAATTATCCTAGAGATAATTCTCCTTGATAGTAAATAGTTTAAATTATTTTGCTTTCATTTAAAATTTTATATGATGGAAGTGAATTAAAAAATAGTTTTAATGATCACATTAATATTTTCAATAAAATTCATACAATGAAAATAAAGCCTTAAAATATGTACTCATAGTCAAGCTGAAATATACATTAAAAACTAGTATTTTTCTCTTACTAAAAACATGCAATACCTAGTTCTAAAAAGACCCATGGCCAATTAATGACAACCCAATTGGTAATGAGCACACCATGCCTACCTTATAGTCCCTTAAAATAAACATTTTTCATTTAAACAAATTGAAATTCCTTAGAGTAATGGCCAATATCAGGGCTGAAGCAGGAAGCCTGAAATAGCAGGTCCCTTAAGAAAGCAAAGAAACTATCAGAAATGACTGGTATCACAAAAAAAAAGAGAAGGTAGCCAACTTAAAGGGACTCATTTTCATCAGCCAAAGATGGTCTGAATAAAATAAAGAACTACTACATTAAAATATATTAAATATAGCTCTTAATTTATAATATTTTAAAAGCTAAAAATGAAATATCTTGTTAGTGTACTATCAATTCATTATTCTAAAAATTGATAACCAAGGCTGTCAGGTAAATACCTGCTTTTTCAGTACAAATTCAATTTCAAGATAGCCCAATACTAATTGTAAATCCTTCTTTACAGAATTCCATCTAAGCAACAGAGAAGCATAAAATACATACAATTAGGAAATAACCATTTTGTTCATCTCTAAGAAAATAATATCTCTGGACACAATCATGTATGGTGCTTAAATGTATTAGGGGAAAAGCTGTTATGAAATTTTATAACGGATGATGTCTTAGTTCATTTGGGCTTCTATTATCAAAATTATATTAAACTAGAAATCAAAATTAAGGTGCCAACACACTTGGTGTCTAGTTACAGCCTAACATATGGGGTACCTTGTTACTACATCCACATGAGATGAAAAAGTAAAAAGGAGACAAATGGACTCCATCAAGCCTCTTTTAAAATCCTCCTGACCCAGTCACCTCTGAAAGATATCAACTCTTATGACAACTTGAAGATTAGATTTCAACATGGATTTCAAAACGGCATTTAGACCACAGCAGATGGAGCAGGCTAAAAATACTTGAACCTACTAATCAATATCAGTATCACTGAAAGTGAGATAACCAGAAGGTTTATGTTTCGTGGCATGATGTACAAGGAAAAGGACCTTATGATCAAAGATTAAAAGTGAACTTAATCAAGTCTCTTAACTACCACTTTAGAGAAATCACTGAATAAGAAATGGAATATGCTCAAGCACACAATAACCTAAAGCCAAAATATGGGAAATATTACAGGACAAATACATCAAGTTCTTCTAAAAGTGAAAGAGACTAACAATGCAGTACCCCCAAAGCAGTGTGTATACCTTAACTAAATTTTGACTAAAACTATCATCTGAAATTGTCATTCAAGACAAAAGAAATAAACATTAA
The DNA here is from genome assembly GCF_052094955.1 of Ictidomys tridecemlineatus. Lineage (NCBI taxonomy): Eukaryota > Metazoa > Chordata > Mammalia > Rodentia > Sciuridae > Ictidomys > Ictidomys tridecemlineatus. The sequence goes on from NC_135479.1 coordinate 121,394,641, forward strand.
TTCCCTTTACCTCTTCTAGTTTCTCATGGGCTTACATCATTTCTGGACTACTGGTGAAACTGGTTTTGACAGGATGGGGTCCCCTTTCCCTAGTGTTGAAGAATAAACACCTGAGAAATGCCTAGGCAAGAGCAAGAATTTTTATTTAAAGAATAGAACAGAGAGAGATTCATCCAGAGAGGAAGGGTTCCAGAGTTTGTGCACCAGGGAGTGGGGGTGACTTGACTTTATTATAAATTTTAGGTTTCCTTTCTTCTCTTATCTTGGCTAAGCAGTGACCAAAAGCCCAGAGAGGAGCTGCCTGGGGGCACCTCTTCCTATTTTCCCACATCTGCCCTAGAAAGGTAGGAATGGAGCCACCAGAGGGGTACTCATTAACAATTCCTTGTTGGGAGGAGCAATTCCCTGCAGGAAGGTAACCTTGGCAAATCAATCTAAATAATCTACTATTGCTACAGTGCCTGGTCACATTGCAGTAGTTACCAAGAAGTAGTCATCTTAATGAGAGTATAACCCTTAAAAATAGTAGTCAAATGCTAAGAAATAGTAGCACCAACAAAAGAAAAATTCCACAAACTTTAAGATGTTTTTGCTTATTGGTTTTTTATTTTAGTGCTTGGGTGTAATACAGGCCACCGCAGACAGTAGGAAGTACTCTTACCACTTTACTATATCCCAAGCTAGTATCTAAAACTCTCTAAGTAAAAATTTTAAAAGTCCAAAAATAAGTTATTAGACTTTATAAAGGGTTAAAATAGCTATTGGTATAAAAGTAAATGAGAGGAATGAAGAACAGCAGCTGGTGAGAACAGCAAATCACTTTTGTGTTTAAAAAAAAAAAAAAAAAAGCTCACCCTATATATGATGTTGCTGAGTTCCATAAATACAAATATCAAGCAGCATGATTTAACAGAAACAGTCATGGACTGAGATAGGAGACCTCTGTTCTAGTCTAAGACCTCAGTTTCCTATCTGTAAAATGAGGGCACTGATTTAGATACAGTAGTCCTCCTTATACACAACTCCCTTTACACAGTTTCACTTACCCACAGTCAATCATGCCCTAAAAAATATTAAATGGAGAATACAGAAGTAAAAAACTGCTAAGTTTAAAATAACTTTTATTACAGTATATTATTATGATTATTATATTTAAAATTTATCACTGTTCTTTTACTTTTAATTAAAGTTTATCATAGGTATATATTCACAAAAAACTAGCATATTATATACTAGTGACCAGGGATACCCGGGTTTCAGGGTTCTAGAGGGTCTTGAAATGTATCCTCACAGATAAAGAGAAGACTATTATAATCAGCAAGGGTTTCCTCTAGCTTTAACACTGAATAAGTCTATAGATTAATTTGGAAAGAAGCATTAAAATGTAGGATTTTTGTTAGGTGTAAAGTTTAAAAGGACACAAAATTTTAGTTGCAAAAAGCAACTACTTTATAACTTTTAACTGCTAAAACAGTTTTCAGGACATTCCAGTCTTGTTAATATTATCATCTAAACAGGACTGGTAATAAGTAACCAAATTATGACATGAAAAGACTTACTTTTTGGCCAGATACAATGCCCAAGTGAATCTACAAAACAGAACAGAAACACTACTGGGCTAGTTCTTATTTTAAGTAATAAAGTACCTTATAACTATATTTGAATAAGTTAACTGGATAAAGAATAAAATGACAAAAAATAATCACAGTAAACTAAACAATTTTAATATGCAGTAAAAATAATAATTATGCTTGTGATAACCTTCTGCATTAATGACTATATTTTCCCTATGTGTAACATTTTTTTATAGCTAGCTTCCCCAAAATACAACTCGGCTCCTCTGACAAGACTAATTGAAAAAAGTGATTTGTTTTAGGTAACACATAGAAACATAAAAAGATAGAAAACTAAAACACAAAGATCCTTATCTATGTTGAAAAATCAAGTTTCTATTTGTAACAAATAATAGGCTCAAAACTGGTGGTTTTCTAACTGCAACTTCCTGGATATAACTAACTGGTTCTAGCTAATCCTCCAGGAGCTAGCAAATTTAACCATTAGTTCAAAGATAAGCTGGTGTTCTGTTTTATGTTTATTTACTTAGAACTTATGATGATGCAAAAGTTTTTAGACTTAGAACTCTCAGAGAATGAGTCAAAAATTTATTCAGAATATCTTTTTACCATTTAATGAAAAGAAAAACTTGTTTCTTAATGTTTGTGTTAATGCAAATTACCTAAAATGGTTTTAAAATAACTTGGCATATACACAATTTCATTTCTCAATCATTTGACTGTTTCATTTTGGCAATACATAATAACATAATATTCAGAGTCACTAATAAACTTTCTCTCTGATTGGTAGAAACAAAGACAAAAATAAAGCAACCATGATGGGAATGAAATTTTATTCTTGGCTAGTCTTTAAATGGTTGAGCTATCCAAGTGTTCCTGAAATAAAAGTCTCTAAAACAAAACTTTCATTTATACTGTATATTTTCCATTTTAGTTTGAGTATTATGACTTATAATCCTAATGGGCTGACCAAATAACATCGTATTTCATGGCAAATAACAGAAATGATACTTTAAAAGGTTCTATTTTGGTTTTGAGCTGTTTTCAGCTATTTTTTTCCATATACCTTACCTCCCACATCACTTTTTCAAAGAGACTTAAACATTAAGATATTTAATAATAAAAAAGTATAGTTATTATGAAAAGTATTTTCTTTTTTAAAAAGAGAAAAAGAGAGAGAAAGAGAGAATTTTTTTAATATTTATTTTTTAGTTTTCGGTGGACACACATCTTTATTTTATTTGTATGTGGTGCTGAGGATCGAACCCAGAGCCCCGAGCATGCCAGGTGAGTGTTATCCGTTGAGCCACATCCCCAGCCCCTGAAAAGTATTTTCTTTAGTCAACAACATACAGATGTAAAGCAGCTGCTGCAAAAATTGAAGGCTGGCTGAAATACTGGTAAAATATTCTTCTGTAGAAAGGCACAAGTACAATGAAGGAGAATTTTTCTAAACAATTAGTTGGTATGTGACATAATTGTGAAATCCACTTGATTGTTCCCAACTAAGTTTCTTCTTTCTCTTCTTTTTTGGTGGTCCTGGAAACAAATCCAGGATGTCACCCATGCTACTGGGTAACTGCTGTACCACTGGGCTATAACCCAGTCTACCAGAATAGCCTTCCTAAGAGTAAAATTAGCAAGGGTACAATTAGATATTATAGGACTGCATTTAATAACAATATGCTTGTTTCTCAAAACTTTATAATAAAAGAACCACAAAATCCTGAACAATGATAATCTACTTTTTAATCTGTCAACAGTCATCAATAAGTTACTGTATTTCTAAAAAAAAAAAAAAAGAAAAAAAAAGAAAAGAAAGAAAACACTATTTTTTAAAACACAATCTAGTCATTTCAAACTGGCTAACAATTCTAACATTAAAATCTAGACAGCATTTCTTTCCTGAAAAATAAATACAACACACTAGAAGATGTCATAAACCACACTTCACAAATGACAACTGGGCAATTAGAAGAGTAGGAAGAGAATCTAATCATTTCCTGTAATAGCATTTTTAAAATGTGTTCAAAATAAACCAAGGGATCATCACCTGTTGATCATACCTGAATAAGCACACTCTATGTATCCACCCTCTCCAAATGTAAAATCTTAATCTGCGCATGACCAGCACGCTAGCTTCGTACTAGAGGTCCTAAGCATAGAAGTTAACTAGTGAGATCAAAATAAACACACATAAACTCAATTTACCTTTTTCTTGACCAGGTCAGAGATGGCCCTCCCAGCTCCTGCCACCTGGTGGAGTATCGAGGTTTACACAAGAGACTAGCAGGAGAGAGGAAGGGCATGCCAGAGAGTGGCCTTTTATTGGGGAACAAGAAATTCAGGGGAAAATATCATCCAATGAAGATCGAGGGGGACAGCATTCCAAGGTCTGTTGAGAGCCACAGCCAAGTAGGGATGGCACATGGCATTGCCAGAAGGAGTGGTTGAGAGGTGATGCCAGTGAGCCATTAAGATGATGATAATTAAGTTAAGCTGTGTATAATTGCTGTGACTGGATGATGCTGGATTGAAACAGGTTGTGTATTCAGTTGTATATAGACCCTTGCTGTTCGGCAATAGGGCAGTTCCTGCTATTTTTGAATTCTCCCAGAGTTCCCTTGGAGGTCCTGTTGAGTTCCCAGAGAGGGAGGAGAGAGTTCCCAGGGAGTGCAAGTGGAGTGTCCGTGGAGTTCAGGCAATAAAGGAGTTCCTGTTTGAACCTACAAGTGCCTTGTGGTTATTTGTGCCCAGCCAGACTGTGGCAAAGGTCAGGGTCAGTCACTGGTCTCAGGGTCAATGGTCAGTCACACCCCAACATGGATAGGCTCTCCCACTTAAAAAGGGTGGGGATAAGTTCTGACACAGCTTGGCCGAATGCCTCACACCCAGTCAGGGAGGTGCCCAATCACGTGTGAGAACGGCTTCCCGCAAATCTTGAGTTATCAATCTGAACTACAGTAGTTCCCCATCTTATTCGTCAATGATACATTTATTCTAGGACCCCCAATGGGCCTGAAATAGCAGATAGTACCAAATCTTATAAACACACACACACACAAACTACATTTTTCCTAAACATAACTATAACTTTAGATTATAATAAGATACAATAAGAGATTAGTAATAATTGGAATAATTGAATTGGAATAATTATAACAATATACTTCAATATAAGTTATATGAATATGGTGTCTCTCTCAAATTATCTTACTATAAAAACTTTCCACCTTTCACATGAAGGAAATACAATGCATATCCAATCTGTCAGCATCACTACTCTTGCATTTTGGGGCAGTTAATAAGTAAAAATAAGGGTACTTAAATACAAGCACTATGATAAAGCAACAGTCAATCCAATAACCCAAATGGCTACTAAGTGAATAAAAAGTGGAGAGCATATACAGAAAAGATACAGTGGGACAGAAATTATCAAGATCCTGGTCAGGACAGAATACCACAGTTCAAAATTTCAAACAATATTCAGAATGGCACATAGTTTAAAACTTATTGTTTATTTCTGCAATTTTCCATTTATTATTTTCAGGCTGTGGTTGAATGTGGGTAAAGGAAACCTTGAAAAGTCAATATATGGATACAGGGGACTGTTACAAATTGTCACCTAGGCATGTTTCATTCTCTCAGTTTTATTTATACTTCTATCTGCAAACTAAGTAGTTCAGAATTTGATGCACAAGCAGAAACAAGTCACTGATGAACTCTGAACTATTTTCAAATTTTAAAAAATACCCATTTTGAAAAATGCCACAAAACATATATTAATAATAGAAACCTGATTTAGAGAACATCTACTGACTGGCTTTATTGTTATATTTATGAAAATTTTCAAACATACAGATAAAAATGTTTACATAGCAACCAAATGGACTTTAAAATTAACATTTTCTAGTATTCATCACAAAGTCAGTCATCAAAATACTTCCTACATAATACTTCAGCTCGCCCATCATTGATATGAACACATATTAGCTATACCATTCAAAGAGTTCTGCCAAATTCATATAACTAACTGAAATCCCTAAAAGAACACAGAATGTTAAAATCACCCTCGTAAAACTTCAACTTTTACTTTTCCCATCCCTGTCAACTACTTCTTTTTCCTCCCAGCATAAATTATTAGCTTTGTGTCTTCCACATTTCTACAACAACAGATTAGGTTTTTATTATGTCATATATATGGAATCACACATTATGTCCAGCTTTGTGTTAAGACTATATTCAATCAACAGTGTTTTGAAATAAATCCATGTTGTTGCAGGTATAAAGTTTGTTCTTTTCAATTGCTCAATAGCTTCAGGTCTGTTTATCCATTTTCTAGTCTGCAGATTAAGAATCAGCCACACTGTCAGCATGGTTTTCTGAGATCTCCTACTCCTTTCTCCTGCATAACTCCATAACTCTACAGCCACTGTGGTTAACTCCAAATTCTTCTGATTTCTCTGCCAACAGGATCCTGTCCTTAAGCAAAAACACTGAAACTGGAAGTTCCAATGTCTCTTTAAAGAATCCACTCCAGTCTGTTTTATACTTCTTTTTGGTTTGATCTACAGTAATCTTATAATGCTTCTTTTTTCATATGTTGCCAGAGACTATGGTCATATTTGTGGGAGGTTTTATCCCAATAGGAGGTTTTGTCCCATGGGAAACAGTATTCTTTTTTTGGAATTAAAACTTTACTGTTCTTCTGAACACATTTGTTAAAACACAGAATTGACCTTTTTGTTGTGTTTTTCCCACCCTCAATATCTTGATTAAGCCAGTTCTTCTCAATGAAAAGAGCTAAACTAAACCAGGAAATATGGTCTCTGGTAATGAAGCATATGAAATGAAATCCAGGCTAGAGGGAATGCAGAAGGGGATCCTATAATTCTGTATATTAACCAAAATAATTCCCAAATTCACTCCAAAGTCTTCACAGAGCATATGCTTCTTACTGCACTGGTCAGGTCTGCAAAACTAAAGATGAAAGCCATAGTTCAAGTGCCAAACTAAGTTCTGTGGGACAATTCAAGGAGTAGACCCAAAGCAACATAGTGGAAGGCTTTGAAAACTGAAATGATTCCGGACTACTGCCCACAAGCAAGACAAAGTTTAATGGTCTGGAGCCCATGATATAGCTCACAGGTAGAGCACTTGCCGAGCATATGAAAGGCCCTGGATTCAATCCCCAGAGCCATAAAAAATCCACAAAAACAAACTCAAGAATTTGTAGTCTGAGCCTAACCATATATTATCACCTGCTTTAAATTTTAAAAATTACAAATTAAAAAAACTAACATTGTCCAGAGCTGGTACCATCCAAAATTAAATAAACATACAAAGATCCAAGAAAAGCCGACCAATTGTGACAATAGATGCCAAACTTGAGAAGATCCAGATATGAGAATTATCAAACAAAGAGGCACTTGGAATGACAGAAAAGAGATGTTCACTTTATAAGTATAAAAAGAAACAAATGGAAACTTTACAATTAGGAAAAAAACATGGAAAAATAGATAACAAAGTATAGAAAAATGAGAGTAACAATGAAAAATGATCTTCCTAGGAAAGAGAATACAAATAGAGAACAGAATTATAAGTTTTAATACATAAAAAATTTCCTGAAATAATAAGTTGTTTAATTTTCAACAAGGATACAAAGCTAGAGAACTGTCACCAAGATGCTTTCATCCCTATCATTCTATCCTCTCCTGTGGTCCCATGAAAACTCTTTACAGTTCACCTCTGAAGAACATTCTCTTATGCAGAATTTAAAAGAAAATTAAAACTAAGAATGGGATCAGATTCAAGTCTTGGTTCAGTAACTATGACAAAAATATATGATATGGGATAACTTCTATAGCACTAGTTCCCCGTTTGTAAAATGAGGACTGACTCAATATGCAATGAAAACTGTTTTGTAATAAAATCCAAGGATCTAATTTTAGGAACCTTTACAAGAGGATCATTCCAGTCTTCCCAAATATTAGCATTACCCATTTTCTTCAGTATTCTGATTACCAGTTTCCAGCAGACAGGAGGAAACTGACAAGCAAGGTAGTTGTAATTTCAAAGGTCTAGAACACCACCTTCCAACAGATATATTGTGCAAGCCACCATGCAAAACCACATATGCAAATTCTAAGTATTCTAGTAACCACATGAAAAAAAAAGAAAAAGAAACAGGTGTAATTTATTTTGGTAATATATTTAATTTAACCCAATACATCCTCAATATGCAGCAAACTACTTCTTGGTAGGGTAGCTACCTCTTCATTGGGACACAATATTTTTGAGCTCTTACTCTTATAGTGGCAGGCCATACTTAATTTTTATCAGTTCTTTTAAGGATAATCAAATTCTGAGAGAAAAAATGTTAAAGAGATACAAAGAAGCTGAAGAATGTAGATGATTTGCTAATTTACACTAAGAATAGGAATTGGCAATTAAATGGAATATTCATGGAGACAGCAGAGGCTGGCAGTGCCAAGGCCATATCCCCCCTTCACTCAACTCTCCTGAAGAAAATTTCCACTTCTCATTACAAAGAATCTGGAATCTTTACTGACCTTAGGTCAGGTCATAAACAAAATAAAGTGCAAAGGAGTTGATGCCCTGTCTTCCCCAAAGATATAGTCAACTGGTCACCAAAAACATACTCTGGAAAAGAGCATCTTTTTAACAATTGGTGCTAGGAAAATTGAATATCCACACATATAAGAATAAACAAAGGACCCGTATCACTCGTTTTGACAAAAGTCAATTAAAAATGGATCAAACATCTTGCAATTAAACCAAAAACTGCATTGGCTGGAAGAAAACAGGGCTAATACTCCAATATCTAGGCAGAGGCAAGGACTTCCTCAATAGAACTCGTAAAGTTCAAGAAATAATCCAAAGAATAAATGATATGGTATCAAATTTAAAAGTTTCTACAGAGCAAAGGAAACAATTTAGAATTGAAAGAGAGAACTTACAGAATGGGAGAAACACTAAAAGAAACCGAGGTCTTCTCAGAGACAGAGCTGATTTGGGGACCAAGGAAGAGCATGCATAAGAGATTATAAACATCTTGTATGAACAATACCAGATTAGTGGCATCATGTCAAAGACTCAAAATCAACTTGGAAAGCTTCCTCTGGCCAAGACAATCTGACATTAATAAGAATGCTAATACAAAGCAGTAAAACACATTGTATGTTTACATGTACACACTCAAAATAACACTGGGAAAAACAACCAACAACAAGAAAAAAACCCTTCGTGGTTATCTTTCCAGGAATCTAGGTAACAACTAAGTCCTTGAAAATCAGCAAAGAAAGGAAACAAACATTCCAATGTAACTTACCTGCACAAACAGAACTGTGCCATAGAGTAACCAAATATCTGATGGAAGTTTCTCTTTACAGAAATATCACAGCTAAGCATGATGTCATTTGTATATTGACATTTTAGTACATTCTCAAGGAAATAATGAACCTATACAATGATCATGACAATATCATGAATGGAATCAACAAGTGTTATATGCCTCTTCATGGGAGCACTTAGCACCACCTATGAAATATTCTGCCTCCCCAAAAGAGGAGCTGTATATCTAATTAGGATTTGCAGAAAATACAAGGAAAAGAGGTACTTTTTTTCTACAAAGATACACTAACAAAATATATAATGTGGAAAGTTTTTCAGTACAAAAAAAAGGGGAAAAATTTAAATAAACGGGTAGCAGCATAACCTGTACATCAAGTAAAATGTATGAATTGTGTTCAGATTCTATAGAAACATTATTTAATAGCAGTTTAGGAACAACTAACTTATGTTGGTGATATTATTGCCAATACCTCACATCCATTAGGATGGCCACTCTCAAACAGAAAATAAAGTTGTTTAGAATGTGTACACACTGTAATCTTGTGTACTATTAAGGTTAAGATGGGGATGTAAAATGGTGACTCTGCTACATAAAAGCGTATAAAAATTCCTTGAAAAAGATAAACTAGAGCTGAGATACATGTAAGCCCAGTGAGCACCTGACTACCATGTGGAAGGCCCTGAGTTCAATCCCCCAACCTCATTTAAAAAAAAAAAAAGTAAGACTAAAATTACTGTTAAAACCTGCAATCCCACCTCTAGTATTCCAAAATTGAATTCCAAAAGAATTGAAACTAGGATATCAATGAAATATAACACATTCATGTTAACAATAGCACTATTCACAAGAGCCCAAAGGTTGAAGCAATCCTAATGTCCATCAACAAATAAAAGGAGAAACAAAATGTGGTATGTATAGACAACCAAGTATTATTCGGCCTTTTAAAAAAAGGAAATAACGTTACAGGCTACAACACAAACTTCAGGACATTATACTAAAGAGAAGAAGACAATTTTAAAAAGTAAAATATTGTAATGATGTTATTTTATGAGCTATTTAAAGTAGTCAAACTAACAAAGTAGCAGGGACGACAAGAAGTAAAAAGGCTACTGCCTGGGACTAGAGGAAACAGGGCACAAGTAATAGTTTAACACCATGAAAAAAAAAATTCTAGAGATCAATTACAAATCAATGTGATTATAGCAAACAATGCTGAAGTGTATACTTAAAATGGTCAAGATGGTAAACTTAGGTAGGCAAGGTGGTAGACACCTATAATCCCAGCTACATGGGAGGCTAAGGTAGGGGATACAAGTTCCAGGCCAGCCTAGGCACTTTAACAAGACCCTATCTCAAGAAATAAAAATAAATGTTATGCATGTATGTAAATTACATACAAACATACTGGGGATTGAACCAAGGGCACTTTACCACTGAGCTACATTCCCAATGCCCCACCCCCCCCCTTTTTTTTTTACTTTAAAACAGTGCCTGTGTAAATTGCTGAGGGTTTTTCTAAATTGCTGAGGCTGGCCACAAACTTGTAATCCTTCTGCCTTGGCCTCCCAAGTGGCTGAGATCACAGGTATGAGCCACCATGGCAAGCAAATACAATTTTATCTTTTAAAGAGACAGGGATGTAGCTCAGTAGCACAGCACCTTCCTAGCTTGCAAGAGGCTGTGTGTTCAATCCCCAGCACTCCACCTACCTCCTCTCATACATATACAAGATGGGAAACTTAAACTTTATATTATTTGGTTTTACCACAATTTTTAAAAAGTATACTTAAATCCTTTTTCAAATGAAAATGAAATGTCAATTTTTAAAGTGTAATATGGTGCTGAAGTTTTGTATTCTTGATAGTCTATATTTCTATAGACAAATACTGAAATATTTATGAATAAAATTATATGATAAATTATTGACTTCAAAATAATCTGCCATTGGGAATTGTTATGGGCACATGGTTGTTAAAGAGAAGACTGGCAACTACTGCAGCCAGATAAGAGCCTATTAGCACCTGCCTATTCTTTCCAAATTAATAATAGGTCAAGGGGTTGGGGTTGTGGCTCAGCAGTAGAGCACTTGCCTAGCACATACAAGGCCCTGGGTTCAATCCTCAGCACCAAATAAAAATAAATAAATAAAATAAAGGTGTTGTGTCCAACTACAACTAAAATATAAGTATTTTTTTAACAATAGGTCAAAATAATTATATATACCTATTGGCCAATGGGTCCTATTAATGCAATGAATAATTACAAAAGGAGTGTGAAACATTCATATAGGAAAGTAACAATCATGGACATTTAAGGTACAACTTAAAGTAATTTGTGTAAGTGTAGTGATTTGTGTAGTAATAAGTAATAAGTAAGTAAAGAGTAAAGGCAAATAAAGATTATTATAAATCCCTCAGGGTTACTCTATCAAGAACAATGATAATTTTGTTGTGAGTGGGCATAGGTGTACTGAGGATAACTACTTATTTCCCTAAAGTATTCACATATAAAATTTTAAAGGAAAAACATAAGATACAGTAGTCACCCCTTATCTACTAGGGCCCCTAGTAGATGTCTGGAACTCCAATGGTCCTATATATATCATTTCCCCCATCTATATGCCTACAACACTACCACATAGTACCAGAGTTAATCTGTTCTTCCATGCTGTATACCCTGGTATTTCTGTATCACGACTCTTACTCCTCTTTGGTGATTATTAAGTAAAATAAGGATACCTTTAACATAAGCATTGTATTACTGCAACAGTAGATCTGACAATTCAGATGGCTAATAAGTGACTAATGGGCAGGGAAGGCAGATAGTGTGGCTATGCTAGACTAAAGGATGATTGACATCCCATGCCGTAAAAAGTGAGATTATTCAAGACTTTAGATTGAAACTCAGAATAGTGTGCAATTTTAAGCTTGTGAATTGTTTATTTCTAGAGTTTCCCATTTAATCTTGTCAAACCATACAGGAAGAAAACTGAAACTTTAGAAAGTGAAAGTGCAGATACAGGGGAACTACTGCACACTATTACACAGGTTTAACAGCAGCACTATTTCTAGGAAACTCACCATTTTGAACCAATCTATGAATTTACTAGCATATTGTACAAATATGTAGAAATGATTTCTGGATCATCAGGTAGACTACAAGCACGTCTGTTGTCATCTTTGCCATCTTTATCTCTTAACACTAACCTATGTGTAATGAACAATAAGCTTAAACTTCTGTGATCATGATATAAATACGATTTCAGGGGTTTTCAATGAAATCGGCGAATATGTTTGGGATAATCTTATCAAACATAGTCTATGATCTGTTGCAAAAACAAAACAAACAGGGTAGTCTATGTGAGTAGCACATTTAAAATTTACTGGAGTTCTGGCCTTAGAAGAAATAACTGGTTGCACAGCACCTGCAACTAAGTCACACAGCAAGTCTGTGCAAATGATACTCAGGGAAGATATAACACAGTAGTAATATTCCAACAACCAAGAATACTAACATGTTTCAAATGTGAACTTCCAACAAAAAAAGCTAAGAAAAGACCACAGTAAGAGCTGATTTACCTGGAGTAGTTCTAACAAAATGAGAAATTCTTCAGTGCTTCACGGGAAACAGCAAATGTAATGACAATTAATTGGTCACCCAAGCAATCTAAAGGGCCTAGTGCTTCATAAATTGATGAAAAAATAAAGTCATTCTCTGTGCTAGCTAAAGCTGGGGAACATTTTTTTTTTTTCTTCAACCTCCCCTACCAACTACAGGGGGTAGGAAAATGAAAAGGAAGGAGCAGATAGAGAATGGGAAGAGGAAAAGGAAAAAAATCCACTTCTTTCCACAATAAGAATTCAGAAAATAATTGAGACAAAGGAAGTTTTCCTCTTCATCAACACCCTTAAAGTCCATCTTTAAAAAGAATCATTTCCCAGCAGTATTTTCACAGTTATCTTACTTATTCTAGTTCCTGTTAACTCAAACTGATAAACCTATGATTACCTACCAAATTCTACAAAACTCAAATCAGTTTCTGTATCTCCCAGATTAAATGTTTAAAACTAAAAATAAAAATAATTAAACTTTTTGGCAATACACTATAGAAAACATCTTTAAATAGAGGATATTTCTAAGCAATTAATTCTTTGGCAATGTGAAAATTGGGCCTAGAATGTAGCTCAGTGGGACAATAATAATTAACATGTGCAAGGCCTGAATATAATCCCCAATATCAAAAACAAACCAGTAAAACTCCATTCTCCTATTTGATCCCCTAAATATACAGCAATTCTATTTAGGAAAGAATTCACTTCTGTAAAGAAAAATCATTCTGAATTGTACTTAAGTAAATGAGATCACTTAGCATACAGCTAGAATAAACCTTAGAAATGTAATCCAATCCATCATCTAATGTTTATAAGAGCCCTTGCCAAAAGCCAAAGATTCCTAGCATATTCAGGAAACAGAGCAAATCCCAAACCCACAAAGCCCAGTAGTTTTTGTTATACCAAATGGCTGATTTGATAGGATTATAATAATCTTTTTAAGTAGACAAGAATTGAGTATCTAAATATATTTGTTAAATAGAATGTAAGCAGAATTTTAGCCATTTAACTGCATATAACTAAAAATATTAAGATAAACTCAATACCCCAAAATTGAGTAAAATGCTGGACAGAAAACAAAAGACTACTGAATTTTAAGTGAGAAAATTCTATTTGTGGTTTAGGTCATTTGACGAAACACAATGCTATGTAAGACTGATTATTAAGACATAATAAAAATTACACAAAATGGAAATCCTTAAAGTAAGGGTTTCTTTGCTAAATACTCAAAAATTATTTCAACTTAATTATACGTTTTTAACTTACTTAGTTTTAAAATACATGCACTTTGCCAAACTGTTGAGAAGTTTTAGTATTTTCAAGATAATAACAGTCTTTAAACACTGACAATCGGGGTTGGAGAGTCTCTTACCATTGGCAGTGCATTGATGTAGGGATGCGCAACTGAAGATCCGGTACCACCGAACACAAGAAGCTGTTCCTGATTCTAAAAAAAAAGGAAAAGTAAAGTATTCAGTGTGCCCTAAAATAAGTTCAGTTTAAGATTTTTCTATACCATCCTACATGTTTGAAGTATTCTTTATTTATGCCTGTAATGTACCCCCCACCCCACCCAATGAAAACATCTCAAGCAAGTATAAAAAAAAAAAGCAGCAATGTTTGAGTGCCATTCAGAGTATCTTTAGACCACTTCTAAGAGGTTGACATAGTGAACAAATGAGACTCAAAGAGATGGATCTGCAGAGTGCTCTCAATCCCAAATTCAGTTCAACACATTCCAATAAGTACTGCATTGAGGTCCAATATACTGTGTTCATAACAAAATCATGAGCTATAAAAATGATATAAACTTGAACTTTTACATTTTGATTAATAATAAAAAGCAACAGATAACTGGTTTTGCAACAATTTCCTTCAGAACTTTTAAAACTCTTTTCAGAGTTCACATTTTACAGAGTATACCTTAACCCTTTTCAATTGTTAAATTTCAGTGCATTATACCCCATAAACCTTTCAAGCAACTGTAATCCCACACTGTCTCAGAGAGAGGACTCTAGTGGTAGGCTGACCCCCAGTTCCCCATGTGCTCAAGCACAGGTCTATAATGTGATGGAGTAACACTGCTAGTCTATTTACCTAAAGGTTATTGCTATGAACATCATGACTGGGAAAGAACTTACTTTAGTAGTTTATAATTAGCAGTTGTACCATTCTGTTTTTCATTCCTATTCTTCCTACATGCAGTTTTTTTACAAGAATCTTTAGGCGGCATTTGCTTAATATACTAGATAATTCATAAATCTAGATAATGAACGTGAGTAAGCGAGATAATTCACAATGGTAAGCTAAAATATATGGCAATGAAAGAACTGAAATGCCACTGGTGCTTTGTGCAGTCCTCACTCTACTACAAATACCATTATACACCACATTGTACATGCCCTCCCGATATTAGGAACAAATGAGGGTGCATATTTGAACTCGTCTTTAAATATTAAAACCAAAATGCTTTAATCAAAACTGAACATAAATATAGCACTCTACAGCAACAGATATTTGGTTTGACCCATTTGTACATATACAACACACATAAAACCACATATACCTTGTTGAGAATACTAAATTAAATAATTCCAGTTTTTTACCCCCTCCCTCTTTTCTCTTACTTTACTAATAGTCACTGAGTCTTTCACCACCTTTGCAGATATCTCTCAGTTTTCACTTATGTTTTTCCTCTACCCTTATAATCATTCCTTCATTTAACATTTCCTTTTAGTCTATAGTTCCTTAAGTAAGCAAAAGACTACAGTAGTGATTTAATAAATAATTAAATGATTAAATAAATATCTGATTCTGATTCTGGGATTTGAAAGGTAAATGAATCTGTGGTAAACAGTGTGCCAACAGATGTACCAATTAGCACATACAATTCAACCTGAAAATCTGAAGAATTTCTAGAAGTATATACAAGGTCATATTTCAATTTCTGTCACAAATGTTTTCCTAGTCAACTCACTTATACATACCCTGCCATTGTGCAATGCATTTATACCATATAATCTAAAGGAATTTTTAAAGACATTTATTTTATAAAGTGATAACAAAAATTAGAGATGCATTTAAGACAATATAACAATGTGTGCTAAAACTATTTATAGCAAAGTATTTCCTTATTCAGTAAACAAAATATGTATTTTATACCTCTCCCTTACTAATCTCACTCAGCATCCCCTACTCTCACCATAGAGACTGTTCTCTGCAGTCTTCTGCTGTCATCCTGTCATTCACCCACCAGAACCATCCTTCCATGGTTCTATATACAAGCAAATCTAGCCCATTCTTTGTCTCAATGTTTCAATCCAAATTAGCTTCCTCCCTTGGTTATTCACCTCACTACTCAAAGACAGAAATAAGAACCCCTTCAGCACACTTCCCTTTTCAGAGCTATGTAGTACCTTATTCTTTTATCATGTCCCAACCCCCATCAAACTTTTGAAGAAGTTTCTGGTCTGGAGACCAGGAATTGATTTATTCATTTTACTGTTGTTTCTCCACAGCACTAAGAATAGTACCTTGGACATATATAGTTCATATATAGTACACACATTTTTCAAAATAAAAACAGTAGAGACTCAAAGCACAAATAAATCACATTGGTGAAGAATTCAACAATGAACTGCTATTTTGAAAATACTGAAGAAAGCCTGGTTATACCAATAATTTTAGTTCTGCTTCCAGGAGGCAGCCAATAAAAGTTGATCTTTCATCATTGACCAAAAAAAAAAAAAAAATCAAAAAGCACATGATGAATCACACCACAAAAACTACTTTATGCCTAATTGCTCCTCTTGTAACAAAATAAATATTTTGCTTTTATAATCTGTATTTCAGAACATTTTACCTAAAATAAAGGATTAATTTTAGAATAGGCTTTCAGCATAGAAAGATGTTGATGACTACACAAACACCTAAGATCTGCCCACCTACACATAATTGGTAAGATTTTTTTTTAAAATTGTAAATATTCTGTGAAATGACAAAATGTACTTTAACTGATCTCTGGAATTGATTTCATCTGAAGAACCCTCTGAAAAGCAAATGTACATTATGAACCCTTTCCCTAGGAAAAAGTACAAACACAACAAAAACAATAAGAAAATGTACTTATTATGTAGTGTAGCAACAAAATCTAATCTCAACCCAGTGGCCAGCAATAAATTCAAGAAAATATATGTGGCATGCTTAAACAAACAGAAGCTAAAGATGAACTTTTAGTTAATGTGAAGAATTTGGAACAATCATCTGAAAAATTAAAAGAAAAATATAAGAATCTTAACCAGAATTGATTCAGCATAGAAAGATTTTTTACTAAATGGGCTGTGAATGTAGCTCAGCATGCACAAGGCCCTGGGTTTGATCCTCAGCACTGTTAAAATATACATATCTTTTTAATTAAATGAACTCCTAGAGGGGGAGGTCACAAATGAAATTCAGATTAAATTGCTTAGTGCATGATTGATAGCACAACAGTAATTACCTGCAAATAGATCAATTAAAAAAGGAATATATTTGCAAATCAGAGTTCAGCTGAACCTCCCTGATTTGATTCATTTTACAAAAATAAACTTTATTAGTTGCCTTCAACATCACAATTCCTAATAACCCATTATACATATATCAAATCCGCTGAAGCACTATATTCTGTACCCCTGGCCCTATCCTTATTTCCCATGGAGTTACAGAGAGAGAGAGACAGACAGACAGACATTATTCTACACTATCAGAAACTAAAGTAGGTAGAAAGGAGGAAGAGGGATAAGCTATAATTGACCCTGAAATCTGACTCAGTCAAAATAAACACAGCTTTGCTATTATCACCTATGTTTTCACTTCTCATTGTTATTCAAATGACTTGAGGAAAAACAGACTCAGAATTTTGTATTGTAACACCAATTTTCTAAAAATAAGTCATTCTTAAGGCCACACATCCACCAAAGTAAAGAAAAATTTATAAACATGCATTAATGTGTAATCATCCAGTTAGTACTTCAGTCCAATTAGTTTCATATATGGTTAAATATTTTATTAAACTTACAAAAGACAAAATACTGCATAGGAATAAAATAAGTTATCAGTATTTCAAAATTTAACCAGTCACAGAATAAGCAATGCAAATTAAAGTCAATAAAAATCACAAACTCAATCTAAAGAAAAGAGTTTAAGATTTGAGGAATTTCTAGTGCTATTATAAGCCAAACTTATAACTAGGCACTAACATCAACCCATCAAAAGCCTTCAGCAGTTTAATAACTACCAAGAATAGAGAATCTGAATGAGAACTTCCACAAACTTTAGTTGATACTAAAAACATGACATTAAAATATGTAGACGGATATACATGACTGTCAGTTTCTTTAAAAATGTGAGCACATCATTAATATAATTACAACTAATTTCTTCTTCCACAAAAAACAAGGTACTAAATTAATGGTACAACTTAAAATGCCTCAAAATACTTCAGATTTTACATTATTTTCTTGTTAGCACAAAGCAGCTACCCTTTGTTATTTTAATAAAGTAATTTGGGATAATGAAACCAGTAGAATGGTAAAAACATAGGTCAGACAGCAGTATTAGCATGATTTTTTGAGAAATACTAGAGTGAGGACAGGGAAATCAACCTATATTGTCGAAGACAATACGATCAGGTACATTGGCACTTAAGTCAAAGAGAGAATTCCTAGACCTTATTAGCTTTCTCACTCTCCCCAAGGACAGAATATTTTATTCAAGATACCAAGAATTTGAAAAGTTAATTAGGCTACCAGAACCCAAAAATCATTCACCAGGATGATACCTTTTTAGCAGAAATGAGAATAGCTCTGCCAAGGATGGTGGGTCTTATAACTCTGAACTACAGAAAGGACCTTCCAGATTCAAACCTAGCTATAATTTAGTGGATCCCTCTTTCAGATTTAAGGTCTAGGGTAGAACCTGCAAGTTAGTCATATCCTCTAAAAGCTCCATTAGCCTATGTGGAGGGAAAGGATCTAATTAGAGTCTTTTTTTTTTTTAAACAGGAGATGGACACAATATCTATGTTTGTTTGTTTGTTTGTTTGTTGATTGATCGTATGGTGCTGAGGATCAAACCCAGTGCCTCATGCATGCTAGGCAAGTGCTCTACCCGTCACTGAGCTACAACCCCAGCCCCAAGATTCTAATTCTTAATCTACTGTTGGGGAAGAGAAGCAGAAGAATGATTTCTTTCAAATATCAGACTGTAAATGAAGTATTTCTCAGACATAGAGAAAAATACTATTATCAAGAGTAAATTAAGCTGTGTGTGGTGATGCACACCTGTTAATTCCAGTGACTCCAGAGACTTGAGGCAGGAGGATCACAAGTTAGAGGCCAGCCTCAGCAACTTGACAATACTGTCCCAAAATAAAAAATAAAGAGGGCTACGTATACAGCTCAGTGGTAGAGAACCCCTGAGTTCAATTCCCAGTACAATCAATCAATCAATCAGTACATGTTTTATTAATTTTAAGATTAACAATGACAAACAAGATAAACTCAATCTGTCTTCTTAAAACTGAACGTGCAAAGGAAAGACAATGATGATGAGGACATCATAAACAGAGACCATGACTATAAAACAGGAGTTACCAAAAAAGGCATGAAGGACACCAAAGGTGCACTGACTTCAAAAAGAAAAAGAAAAAAAAAAAAAGACTAAATAAGCTTCAGCTATCTGTGACAAATTTTAGAAAGGTACTTTTTTTCTACTCACTATAATGGAAAAAAAAAAGTCATATAAATGAATGGCCACAGCAAATGAAACTTGGCTCTATCACCCATCTTGGAAATCATCTAGTTAGATGGATGATATGGGGTTGGTTGGTTACATGTGTGTTCTGTCTCTTCCAATTCAGCAATCAAGTGTGCTATCAGGGCCAGCACTAGCCTCTATGATACCTGTGCAAATCAGACTCTAGCAGGACAAGTTGGGGAAAGGGGGAGTCACAGATATAGGGGTAAAGAATCTTGATCTATGGGGTCCACACAGTTTGAGTTGAACATCCTGGCTCTGTACACTAGCTAAGTGATTTAATACAAATTACTATAACTTTTCATTGCCTCCGTTTTTTTAATCTGTAAAATGAATAATGAGAGTTTAATAACTTAACATTTATGAAAGCCCTAAACAATGAGTGGCACAGGATTCAGGTGCAATTAGTTGTCAACAATATAAACAAGCCAAAAGAAGACCTTTCTCTGAGAAGACACAGTTGTATATCAGAAAAATTGCATGGCTGACAACATGGCCAGGATTGCCATGAACACTATGCACCCTTGGCTGGGTACTTCTGTGAAGTTCTGCCATTTACACTGTGCTATTTGTGTGCTGCTGTGCCTGTAGAGTCCAGTTATAGTATTCCTTTTGTAAGTTAAAAACTTAACACTCAAAACATTTTCACAATTGATAAACTTTTTAATGATAACAGATTTGGAATGTGCCCAAATGTAATCAATGTCCGATTGGTGTAACCTCAGAATGACACTGAACACATCTGATGTTTCTCACTGAAGCAAAGAGCCTCTCAAGCACATTTTAAAAACAGTGTCTTTGATTTTTAGTTAGTGATGAAATAGGATAAGCCTCTTTAAATAAAAAAATTACGAATAAGTCATCAGGAAGATACTAAAATGAAAACTTCCACTTTGAAGTGCTTTTGACACAAATTAAAAAATACATATATATTAAATTAGGTGTTAGTTTCAGAGCTCTAAAATGTTATGATTTGGGCTGGGGATATAGCTCAGTTGCCTTGAATGCACAAGGCCCTGGGTTCAATCCCCAGCGCCCGTGCGCACACGCACACACACACACACAAAGTTATGCTTTTATTTATGCATTTTTAAACTTTCGTGTTCACATATAAGTCTTTTATGTTCAATCATTCTAATTTTTTTCTCTTTTATTTATACATATTTAAACTTTCTGGAATTTTTTCCTTTGAATATTATCTTCGGTAGTTGCTGGTTGAATACTTAACAGGACTCACAGACTCAGAGGGCTGAATATAACTACAGAATCAGAGTTTTCAGACACTGCCATGCAGTGAGTTAGGGGTTGGTATCTACGACCAGAAAGTAAATATTTTTGGTTTTGCAGGTCGTTTGGACTTTCTTTCATAACTATCTAACTCTAATATTAAGTAGTAAAGCAGCCAAAGACAAAACAGAAATGAATGGGTATTTCAATAAAATTTTATAGAGGAAAAAAAAAAGCAACAAACCAGATATTATCCACAAACATCACTGATCCTGAAGAAATTCTTAAAACCACTCAAAATTCCACAAATCCAGGATGCAGCATACAACTTTTAGGTTAAATGAGAGAAAGTCTTCTTTAGTCAAAAAGACCTCCCTTAGTAAAGTGATACTTTCCTTAAAACCTTTGACCATCTTTTGTGGGTAAGAAGGTCTTTGGAAAGAGATCTGGGACAACTAACGGAGGATGGCTAAGAATTTTAAGATCTGTCATCTGCAGTCCACTTTCTGACTCTTATCAGCAGTGTGATCTTGGTCTAGGAACTTCTTTGAACCTCAGTTAACTTGTTTTTGGAATAGAAACTTATACCTACTGTAAACGTGGTCTGAGATTTCAATGATATCAACTACACAAGCAACACAAAGATGAATGCTTATTTTATCATCTCTGTTAAAAACAAGATACTCAAAAACATTTAACAATCTCTTTGTGCATAAAACAAAGGGGACTGAACTAAACTACTTTTCTTAAACTTTCTTTTAACTTTCATATTATCAAAACATGTGTTCTGTGATATTTGTAAGATATTTTTAGTTTACTGGTTTGAGTTTATACCTGTGCTATTTCAAAGAAGGCAAGAGATTATTTCCTTCTTTGCTTTGAAAGGCCTGGCTTTCTGTGAAGCTAGCATTTCAAGTCTTCTAGGTTTATTGGCAGTTAATATGATATGGAACTCAACAGAAGGTAATTATATCCCTATCTTACCCCTTCTATCACACCCATTTATTTCTTGCTTCCCTTCTCCTACTATCTGAACATTTTATGTCCTTGTTCTAACCAAACCAAATTCCTTATTTCTTTCCAATTGTTTCATACTAGGACATTTCACATAAAAACCTTAAAAATACAACTGTAAAACACAAACGTCGTCTTCTTTATAATTTTAATTATATAATGCATTCACTTATTCAATAACATTTGCATTGTCATCCACTTCACAGATTCATCTGTTTCTTACCAAATACCAGGAAAAAGGGTAGAGAAAACTACTCAAAACTAGAACAGGACTTCAAAGATACAGTGACTCTACCACTTACTGAGTACGAAACATTAGGCTGGTTATTCAATCTCTCAAACCTGTCTACACACCTGTAAAAGGAAGATTATAATATTATCTACTTTCAAAGGGGTTATTGTAAGAACTACACTAAAGAATGTGTATCAAACATTTAATAGTATTTGGGGCTTTAAAAAGCACTTAATAAATGATAGCTATTGTTATCATTCTAAGATTTTGTGATAGAAAGCACTGAGCTGTCCTTATTAGAACCAAAGATTTGCTATAATAAACTATCAATCCATATATGCGATTAGAATACCTAGAATACTTAGTATGCTTATAAACATCTTGCAACTTACTTTATAAAAACAAAAATGTGGTTTATTTTTAAACACACTGTTACAGGCATTCTGAAAACAGGATATTTCTGAGTTAAATATTGGATATAAAATAGAGAGGAAAAAAGATTACTGAAGTAGTTAGAGGAGTGGGTCAAGAGTATGGTATTAGGGCCTCTAGCCAGCACAGCAATACATAACCATATTTAAAATTTAAATATGAATGTTTTTGTTAAAGTTTATGGCTCCTAAGAAATAATACCCATTTTAATACACAGAACCAAGTACTTATAATGGGTATTATATAATCAAATGTCCATTTTTAAACAAACATCAGTCCAAATATAATTATTCCTGTTTCTTGGCTTCCAAATAGTAACTAAGAAGCAAATGAAACTATTGCCTAAATCAGCAACACTGGATTCCTGGGAAAGACATTTTCAGTAATGGCAAATAATGGGTAAATTTAATAAGGCTTCCATTAAGCCTCCCCCATAATTATACAGTATTTTAAAATAGTACCTTTTATTTTGGTTTTGAAAGTCACATAGATTATTAAGTGAATAGTGTGAAATTATTTCCCTTCCAGATGAGACATCAAAATAATTTTAAAACATTAAGAGGAAATAACTTGTAGATTTCCATTCAAGGTTGTTCCTTACAGACGATATTAGCTCTCCGTTCTCTTGGATGTTTGCTACCTGGGACAAATTAATGTGTTCTATAAATTCTATTAATATGCATCTTCTCTAGTGCAGTAATAAAGATGTTAACAGTTTGATTCAGTCTAACTTCAAATTGCTCTAGTACAGTGACTAATTTTCTAATTTGAAAGAAGTCAGCAAATCCCACTTGGAGTTATAATGAATTCCACTTTATTTCCATGTCATTAATCAGGAGAAATATAAAGCAAAACTGGCTATTTCTTTTAAAGTACAGAGAAGCAGCATTGAAGAGCAAAATGGATTCAATAAGAATGAGGAGAATGACAGCCAAAACCCAGTGAGTCTTCTGACCCCATCAATTTGCTATTTTTCATACTACGCAAAGTAGTAAACAATTTGAAACCAAGACTTTTTCAAATGGGCAATAGCCATTCATAGATTTATAAACTGTAGCTTACTTTCTTTTCCTTATTTAGAATTTTATCCACTATTCCATGCCAGAAACTGAGGACTTATTTATAGAATGCTCAAGCAATGACTACCCTAACTCACACTCTAAAAAGTAGTTCATTCCAGGCCGATATAGAAGGCCCAGACCTTAGTTGGTTCTTTCAAAAATCAATCTCTTCAAGTCTCTAAGGTATTCTTGAATATTCATTCATTCACTAAGAGTTTATTTAAGGATCAGGCATGGTTACTAGGGATTTTACATTCTAATAAGGGAGATAAAAAATCTAGTTGTAACCACGCTACACATGCAAAAACATTTCACAAAGACATGATCAAGCATATTTCATTTAAATAAGCTGAAGGTTCACAATAAACACTAACACTAAACCCTGAAGAATTACAAAGGTAAAACAGTAACCACCAACAGAGCCAAAACTCAAGTTAGTAACTTTAGAGTCTCCTCACAGACAGACAAGACTAGAAATGAACCCTCAATGTTTCAATATTATATACATTCATTACTTCTATAGTATTTATTTTTAAAAGAGTACAAAAATCTTCTAGTTTTCCAGGGCCAAGAAATAAACTACTTTCACAGAGATGGGAAACATTAACTACTACACATGTCTTCTGCAGGCTCCCATCCCTGATATCTTCCACACCAAGTCTTATTACTCAAAATCACCTAATGAGGTCCTTCTTGTGGTATTTTATCCAAAGGCATGACTAAATTCCCAAACAAAATTAAAATATGGTTTGTCAGACCTTTTCACTATTCAAAACAAAGCCCATAGAAGGAAGGGAGAAGAAAGGCCTAGGAAGAATCTCTAGTGTTTCTTGTGAAATTTCTATAATTTCTTGTGAATTCTTATTAGGCTTAAAAGGATGTTATACTGTAAAGTATCACAACTGTTCACCTATTAGCTATTTATTGAGTGCCAACTATTTGCCAGGCATCATTTCAGACACTAAGGATATAGCTGTAAAGAAAACTCCTTGAGTTTTTTTTTTTTTTTTTTTTTTTGGGTGTGTGTGTGTGTGTGTGTGTGGAGGAGACAAACATAATGTACACATTAAAATATATGGGGAGTGTCTTATTTTCTCAATTTCTCCAAATGAAATCTCATAAAATCAAGAGATATGTTTTAGCACTCAAACCAATGGAGTGTAATGACTACAAACCAGAGGTAGCAACTCCAGATAACAAAAATAGGACTTACTGGACGCATAAGCTCATAATAAAAAGAAAGAAAAACCTAGATAATTATTAAGTTTTGAAAGAAACCACAACAGTTTCATGTAACAAGAATATTTATACCCTATGCAATTAATTTTGTTCCTAGAAAGTCTTCCAGCAACTTGTGATCTAATGTGGTTTCCCTTTCTTCAATGAAGGATTAGATTCCTACATAATTAGAACTTCCCTTGATTTTACTATAAAGTGATTAAAAGGAGATAGTTTATCAATCCTAAGGCAGAAAGACCTACAATCTTTGATTTTCAAATATGACATGACAGAATTGTTAAAAATTTTTAAGTGCCAAAAGCCATTCACTGCATTATGATATGCTGCTGCTTTTAGATCTCATCTCAGTCAACAACCAGTTTTGCACATCGTTTAGTTCCTAGTTGTGTGACTTTTGGTTGTTACTCCAAGGTCAATACCATGGTTGGATGACTGAATCCTTAAGCTTATAATGAATCTGAACATCAACCTCACTTACATCCTTCAAGGTCATTTTATTGCTGTCTTTCCTTCCACTAAGTCTTGGTTTGTTAAATCAAATTTTAGGGAGAAAAAAACTGGGATATTCTCCTTAAGCAAACTATCCACAAGCTATCATCTCAAAATGCTGTATTAGGGCAAATCTAGACCACTAGGTAACTCACCAACCTTCACTTCAATAACTATGAGGGCCATGTTCCCACCACACCAATTCTAAATGTCACACATAACTACAAAGATCCGGCTTATAGAGTACATAATTGATAACCTTAAAACTTCTCTTTACTTTCTAACAGTGTGTCCCTCCCTAACCTGTGAAATAGGTTTATTTCCAGTAGTATTCTTCTGTATTTCAGTATATTTGTTATATTGGCTATTAGTTTCCCTCTCCCCCTAGAGTTTGTGCATTTTTCAAGATCCTGTTGAACTCCTTGCTAAAAGCTTTTCCTCACTACTTTGTCCTGCCCGTAGTATTCCTCTCTGAAAAATGCCAGTCGTGCATTCATTTTACAGTGCTGGAAAATAAAGTCCAGAAGGTTAAATAATTTAACCAAAATTATACAATTAACTAGTGATAAAAGCTGGACTATATAATCCAAACCTTCAAACTTAAACTCCAAGGTTTATCTGTTCTTTTAATTGCCTCACTCTTAACACAATTTTCCACACTAATCTGACCATATCTCCTCACACATAAAAATTTTCAGTGGATTCTCCACAAGAATGTTAGACATTTATCCAACATGTCCTTCAAATCACATGCCAGGTGCAATCTTCTCCAGCTGAACTTCTTTTTGTCACTTCCAACCAGCTGATTTGTCTCTTTTCCAAATTAACTTCATTTTAATCACTGTCATCTAGCATAGCATCTTTGGACTTCAAATGTTATCTCATTTGCTTCCAAATCAACTTGAAGAAACGGTAATTTTATTAGCCTTATTTCATAATGGCCCTAAAATCTCAGGTTACTTCCTTACATTTACACAATTATTCACAGTAGGTACTTCAGAGAGTCAAGTCTAGGTTGACTTTGCCTCCAAAGCCTAGGTTCTGTAAATATAGCATACTGCAATTCTTTTCTGAGAAGTAGACTTCAAGACTCCTGACCTCATTCTTGTTCCACAATTCTTGCCTTTATAATTTGTGGCTTCTTTCGTTAACAATATTAAAATCATATTTAATATAATCTGACCAACTGTGAGGAACCAATCAAATGCACAGAAAAGAGAATATTCTTCAAAACTATAAATGTCAGAAAACATACAGAATGACTGAGGAACTATATCAGATTAAAGAAACATAATAACTAAACTTAATGGGTGTTGATAACTGCTTAAATTAAACAGAAGGAAGATTCGAATTCAGTATACTTTGAAATTTTTCACAATAGAAGTTCAAATATAAAATCCAAACCTTTCAGTGAGACATCTTCCCAGGTGTTCTAATCTCTTCCTGCCCAGAGCCTATCCCCTCCAAAAAGAAGTCAAAATTTGACTTCATACATTTTTCAAAAATTAGTCTCCCTGGGGTTGGGATTGTGGCTCAGAGTTAGAGCGCTGGCCTAGCACATGTGAGGCCCTGAGTTCGATCCTCAGCACCACATAAAAATAAATAAATGAAGATATTGTGTCCAGTTACAACTAAAAAATAAAGAAAGAAAAAAAAAGTAGTCTCCCAAAAAATGTGCAACTTTTTAACCAGACTAAAAGTTATGTAGATTACAAGTAACTTATGCATTAAGTTTCCTTAAAATACTAAACTCCCCGACAGAAGGGGTCTTATCTAATGATTAACGTAAATTATATAGTTCCTTTCCATCATTGACTCTGAACCCTGGCTCTCGACACATGGGAAATAAAATTCTCACAATCTCACTGAGCCTGTTCATTTAGATAAGTAAAGTAGGCAGGGCTGTTTTTGTTCAACTACCTTCATGTCTGACATACTTTTAGATTTTTACCTTGGTTTAGCTAAAGATGTAAAGATGTAAGAGTAGTTCTTAGCTAAAGATGTAAAAATGCATGGAAGTTGCAACCAAAAAAGAACCAATGATTTCCAGAGACCTGGAATTATTATAAGCCCTAGAGAAATAGTATTTGAAGGAAATACAGTAAGGAGCAACCCTCATCCCCAACCCCGAGATGAACAAATTTAGGATAATCCCAGCATTTCAAATGATGTAAAAGTGAAATCATTAAGAGTTAAAAATCTAAACTATTAATAAGGTTTTATTCTATTAGATGATACATTTAAATTAAGGCTCACTATACTATGTTGATTTTTTCACAAACTGCTACTTCTAAGTAGTAACTGTTTAAAGTTTCTTATTCCATAATACTGTTTACTAAAGTAGAATACATTCTACTAGATGTTACAGGGTTACACAATTAAAATATTTCCTCCTCCTCTAAAATAAAATCTATAACTACACTGTAAGACAGATGTAAACACTGTAAGCCTGTGTCAAAGCATCTAGAAATTTAGATAACAATATCACTCTAGGCTAAAATAACAAAAAACGTGCTATGACAGAACCAAGAAAGTAGCATCAAAAAGTTCACCATGCAATGTTGTGAACAACCAATAAAAAAAAATAAAAAATTAAAAAAAAAAAAGTTCACCATGTTCCAGTTGCAAAGTAATGATCCAAAGTCCCTAACACTATCATGAAATCTGCCTCTCATACAGGTGTCAAATTCAGCCATATATACACACTAATCTGAACTCTTGTATGCTCGAAGACAAGAACTGTAACCATACAAGCCCATCAACTCTGAAATCACACTGGTGGAAATTCAATTTTGCTGGGATAGCTTTCATATGGCTATTACAGTCAAGTATGAGGAAAAGCAGAGCTCTTGGATCAATGGCTTCTTGCAGACAGCAAAACAAGGTAGTTGCAAAGAGCAACTGGTCCCTTAAATAGTCATCATATCTGCAAATTAATGAGCAGATCATTCATTATATGTGTGCAGAAAGGATTGGTAATCAAATACTAGTCTTTTTGTGTTCATCTACAAATACCAAACAATTTACATCAGCATCTTCATCTTCCAACTCTAATGGTATTTTTTTTAAAAAAAATACAGCATAGTATAGTTGAATGTGGGATACATTTTAACACAATGAACCCCTCTCCAGTTAAAAATCATGAACAAAAGTCAGCCATTGGAAAACAACTGTGAGTTGTTTCCCACACATGAAGTGTCTTCTATAAATGTTGTGACTAAGGAGGGGAGATGAAGTGTTATACTCCTGATAGAATCATGGAGAGAAACCTGTTGACAACCATCTTTTGTTTGACCCTTTAAAAGTAGGCAAAGGGGTTGGGGTTGTGGCTCAGCGGTAGAGTGCTCGCCAAGCAAATGCAAGGCCCTGGGTTTGATCCTCAGCGCCACATAAAAATAAATAAATAAAATATTGTAATCAATTACAACTAAAAAATAAATATTAAAAAAAATAAAAGCAGGCAAAGGAAAAAATAAATTTTACTGGCATATTTGAACAGCCTTTAAAAAATAAATACTGGGGCTGGGGATGTGGCTCAAGCAGTAACACGCTCCCCTGGCATGCGCAGGGCGCTGGGTTCGATCCTCAGCACCACATAAAAAAAAAAATAGGGCTGGGGATGTGGCTCAAGTGGTAGCACGCTCGTCTGGCATGCGAGCGGCCCAGGTTCGATCCTCAGCACCACATACAAACAAAGATGTTGTGTCCACCGAGAATAAAAAATAAATAAATATTTTAAAAAATTTAAAATAAAATAAAAATGTTGTGTCCACCGAAAACTGAAAAATAAATATTAAAAAAGTATCTCTCTTTAAAAAAAAATAGTAACTTTAGAGAACTTATATCACACTAAGAACAATATCTTTTTTTACCTTTTAATCATAAGAGAATACATATATAAAACAAAAATCCTAAATTTAAGTCTTTATAAAGTACAATTAGATGGTGTCTTTAATAGATTTGCTCCAACTGTTCACTGAGGGATGTCTACAACCATACCACTTGGTTTGCCTGTTGGAAACAAACCAAGAAGTTTTAAGCTGTACTTCCATGAGATTTTGGAATAAGCTTTAAAATAAGGGAAAGCTCCTAAAATTGAGCAAATAAGATAACTTTTAAAACATGGAACAGGGGATGGGGCTAAGCAGTAGCACACTTGCCTGGCAAGTATGAGGCATTGGGTTCGATTCTCAGTACCATATATAAAGAAAGTTCTATCAACAACTAGAAACATTTTTTTTTAAATGGAACAGGCTCAGCCTAAAATGTTTTACCTATTTAAAAGATTATTCCAAAAATCTCACTTCAAAGAAAAAAGACATTTAATTTTTTCATGCTCCCAATTTTATTTTGAGCAATAAAACTTCTTTGAAGTTTAAGAGCCCTGTAGCTACAAGATCCTTATTCTGCTTGAAAGCCAGGTGTTTCAATTCATTCATTTGCCTCAATCAGATTATATTATCATGATGTTTCTCAAAGCCCCCCTCAGAAAAAATGATTCAAATACACTCATTAAAAGTACAAATAAACAATCTACTTTGTTAATGGATCATTTTAAAAGAGTGTAATTCCCTGAATCAGTAATGGTGGCTTTTTTTATTTTCCTGAAAAGATGACAATGAAATTCTATTTACACTATCACAATTTAGCTTTTGCTGCAATTCATAAAAGTTTCCTTTGTTCCACAATCTACAAATTACAACCATGCAAAAATTTGATGTTACACTAATACCTGAATTTATAATTCTCAACTCAACTTTCCCTGTTGCTACAGTGGCCTCATCCCCATTATCCTTTGTGTTACTTGGACAACAAAATTACTCTGAGGAATCCAAAAAGAAAAGAACTGGCTCAAGCAATGAGACTAATTTTTAGGGTAATGCACAATAATGCCAGCTAGTGAAAAACTGGGGTGCTTCTACAATCTAATCCTTCAACACAATAACCTTCTGTTTTCCCTCACTCTCATTCCACTAGGGGAAAGAATGAGCCATGAAAAGAAAAGCTTCACAGATGTGAAATGTAAACCATAACTTGATCAAGTGATTTGAGTAACTCAAAATCTCAGAACTCTTAACCTTTGTTTCAATGTAGAAATCTTTTCTGTACTATTAATGATAACCTATCATCCAACCTCACTTGAGCTCCTTCAGTAAGTACTCACTTCCAGGTGACAGGTGAAGGGTGACATTTTGCTAGATAGCTCTAATTGTTTTCTTGGATTCAAAATCTACCTATAATTTTCACTTATTGCCTCTGGGGTTGCACAAAACAAGCTAAACTCCACTCTCAAACTTACAGGAAAATCTTTTCTCCCAGTCTCCATCCCCAAATACACATTATATTTCCCGTTTTAAAAATTTGCAATGTTACAATTACAAAACCTTGCTCCAGTTTGTATCCTTCTTAAAATGACTCCTGAAAACTATGCTTGGGCAGAATTTTCTTTACCTCAGTATTTAGTAATATTTATTCTCCTAATTTGGACAATGGATTAGCAGCAAAACTCAAAATCTATTAAACTCCTAGTAAGATTCAGAAAGTCTAGATAAAAATTCATGAAAACTTTGTCATTTTAACTGAGGCTAAAAAATAGTACTGGGGTAACTGGATATTCCCATATAAAAGAATAAACGAAGAGGCTGAAACACCCTCAGCAAAAAGTGAGGTGCTAAGCAACTAAGTGGGACCCTGCCTCTAAATAAATACAAAATAGGGCTGGGGAGTGGTTGAGTACTCCAGAGTTCAACCTCCGTATCCACGAGAGAGAGAGAGAGAGAGAGAGAGAGAGAGAGAGAGAGAGAGAGAGAGAGAGAGAGAGAGAGAGAGATATGGAACCTTATTCATTCTTCATTCCACATGAGAAATTAACTCAAAATGGACTGCAGACCTAATAGTAAGAGCTAAAACATTAGTAAATCTTTATGACCTTAGATTTGGCATTGGCTTCTTAGGGACTAAAACCACAAGTTGCCATAGAACAAAAAGGAAACTGATATCATACAAATTTTAGCATTTTCCCTCAAAGGACACCATCAAAAAAGTGAAAAGACAACCCAGAGAACATGAGAAAATTTTTGTGCATCACTTCATAAGGGCCTATATCAGAATGTGTGAAGAAATATAATAACTCAATAAAAAGAACCCCATTTTAAACTCTGAACAGTTAATCCACAGAAGAATATACCAATTGCCAATAAGAACATGAAAAAATGCACAGCATCAACAACCATTAGGGAGAGGCAAATCGAAATCACAATGAGCTACCACTTCACACCTACAAGGATGGCTACAAACAAAGATAGTAATAAATATTAGTGAGCATGTGAGAAATTAAAACCCTCACATCTTGCTGGTAGAAATGTAAAATGATGGCGTCACATGGGAAAACAATCTGACAGTTCCTTAATTATTAGAATTTAATTAGGAAAAATGAATTGACAGGGGCTAGGGGTTGTAGCTCGGGCGCTTGCCTAGAATGTTTGAGGCACTGGGTTCAATTCTCAGCACCACATATAAAATAAAGGTCCACTGACAAAATAATAATAAATGAACTGACAGAATTCAAAAAGCACTTAGTGTAAAACTGACAGGTATCACAAGATTTCACAATGTGAAAAAAGACAAGGATGCATTTCCTCTGTGTTACTACAATAACTCAGTATGAAATTCTAGGTGGCAATGAAATAGCCAGTGTAGTTGACATATCAAGGAAGAGTGCTGGCAATTTTCTTTGTTCTTTGTTTTGTTTTGTCTTTTAATGTATTAAGAATTGAACTCAGGGCCTCACACATGCTAGGCAAATAGGCAGATACTCTACTACTGAGCTACATCTCCAGCCCAATTTTCTTCGTAATTAACCACAAGACAATTAAAGTAGCTTACTAGATTATTCAATTTCTATACATTCGAAATCAATTGTCCTTCAAATTAACAAATGAATTTACTCTCAATTAGCAAGGTGGAAAACAATGACCTTTAATCAAATTACAGAATGAGCTAGTAATCATAATAGCTTAATAAAGCTGATAAATATCATACTTTACAAAAGGACTAGAAATGCCTACTGCTCTACAAGAAAGAAAAGTCTTATCAAACAGATTGCTAGGTCCTGCGCCTAGACATTCTGATTCTACTGCTGTATATGGGATTCAGCCAAGAACTGGCATTTCTACCAAGTTACCAGGAAATATCAATTTTGCCAGGATACAACTCTAAGTACTCTAGTATCCTGAATTATCTAGCAATATTCTCTTTAGGAAAAAAAAAGAGTAATATTAATGATTCAGCAATCATTTGTCAAGCTTCATTTATCAAACAAGGGTTATACAATAAAATTAAGATACATGAGAAGCTTTTAAATTGTCAGAAATTTCTGTTATTTTCTCTAACAAATGATTCCCCCAGGATAAATACCTGCTTACTCCTTTAAGCCTCATTAATTTATCACCTGTGATACCATATAACACTGACTGCTAACCTGTTTTATTTGTTCAACTATTCATAGTCAAAACTCATCTCACCTATTAAAAGTAAGTTTCGTAGAGCCTACTGCCAGACATTCTCATAGCTCTCCAAACTCTCAACACAACTTCTCCACAAATACTGAATAAATGTGCTCAGTATGCAATTACAGGGATATACTAATTTTAAGGGTATGTTAGTATTACATTGTATAAGCACCAAATCTGTGGTTCTGTTTAACCTATGATTGACTCCAAGGTCAAAACAGACAACTGAAGGGATCACTGTCTGAAGAATTATTAAGCCCATTCAAAGAGTTTGAGGTTGGTTGTTTGTTTAAAGATATTTTAGATGGTAGTGTGTGGTCATAAAAATGATCAAAGCAAGATGAAATCAAGGAAGGCAATCTTAATCAGTGCTTTGCAATTGTTACATGACCTTTAAAATTCTACCAAAATATTAAAAACTCCCTTACTGTTATAAATGTATAGGAAAATAAAAATTATTATAATTTAAAACATTAGAAAATCGTCAATTATTTTTTGTACATTAACTTATCAAATACTTTGAAGATCACTTGTTTTCTCACGGTATAACTAATGATATAGAGCAAGCATCTTTTCTAAACCTTGGGGAACTGTCTTTGAGACCAACTTCTAATATTTTACCTTTTGTACATTAGATGTAATGAAATGTCTCCCAGAGAAATTTCCTTAGTGGAAAGTGTTTGCCAGCTTCACTCCCTCTGAATCAGCATCCTTCTCATTACAGCCACTTTCCTCACATGTATCCTAAGTTCACCTTCACTAAACTTTTCCAACATATCAAGGAGTCTACTGAACAAGGACAGTGGGAACACTAATTTGACACGTCTTTGATTCAAATTTTGCTTTGAACATTATCACTCTTTGTTTATTCCGTGTTCATCTTTGTTGACATTAAGGTGTGAATTAACCAACATTATGGGATGCTTAGAAAACAGAAGGCCCAGGGGAAAAAAACAAGTTAATGTAAAAATTATAATAATTACAAAAAATTTAATTATATACAAAATCAAAAGGCATGACTGTATCTTATATCACAAATGATTAACTCCCTTCATATATAAAGATATCCATAAGACAAAATGATCCTCTACTTATGAATATGGGAAATAAACAGATTAAAGAATATAAAAATGGTAATGTTTAAAATGTTAAAAGCTGCTCAATACTCCTTGTAAGAGAAAGGCAAATTAAGATTTCACTGAGAACTTCTGATACAACTTGG
Organism: Ictidomys tridecemlineatus; assembly: GCF_052094955.1. NCBI lineage: Eukaryota > Metazoa > Chordata > Mammalia > Rodentia > Sciuridae > Ictidomys > Ictidomys tridecemlineatus. The sequence goes on from NC_135479.1 coordinate 121,428,423, forward strand.
ATGATTTTCTCAGATATAAACCTGAGCAAAGTAAGCAAAATAAGCCATAAGTAAGAGTGCATACTATACAGTCTATATTAAGTAAAAAATAATGAAGCATTGACATTAAGTCAGGATAATGGTTACATTCTCAGAGGCTAGGGATGCTACCTGAATTAATACTTACACAGATGCTTTCAATTTGTGAAATCCATCAAGCTGCACTTTGGGTTTTATGTATTATATATATTTTATCAAAAATGAAAATCATATGTATTTTTTAAATGGAAGATACTAGTATGGTAAAGTTAAAAAGGTTCTATGACACTTTGTAGTATTACACTAATACACTGCTGATTAAAACCTCTATCTATGTGCCCAGCAGAATATAAGAAGGTCCACTGAGGGCTGGGGTTGTGGCTCAGCGCTAAAGTGCTTGCCTAGCATGCGCGATGCCCTGGGTTCAATCCTCAGGACCATATAAAAATAAATAAATAAATAAAATAAAGGTAAATAAATATTAACAAAAAAAAAAAAGAAGAAGGAGGAGGAGGAGAAAGAATGAGGAGGAGAAAAAAGAAGGAGGTCCACTGATACTCATTCTAGGTTCCCTGGTTCAAGGAGTTCATGCACACATTAGTAATTCTGATCTGAGAGATGACGATAGACATATGGTCCTGCAAAGGGGTAACAAGTGGAGCTCATCCTCTGCCTTTTCAGGTCCACTGCTGTGAGGCAGCCTTTGACTGTGATGTACCTTTCTTTAATGCAATTTTCTTGGCAACAAACCATTTTGGGGTCATTGAAGTCTTCTTTGGCAACCATTCTTTGCCTGTCACTGTTAACAGGACCAAAAATCAAATACAACAAATTCAAATAAGATTGTATTAACTGTGATTTTTTAAAAATTAAATAGAATGAAATAACAGTTGAAAACCATAGATGCAATGAAATTAGAAAATATTATCAGAAAAGGCTGAGAGGATATAATGCAGTGAGGTCAAAACATCAAGAATGTAAGCAAGTGACAACCAGGATTAAGAAATTTTTAGACAAAGGGCCACACACAGCAAGTACATGACCCCCAAGGTAAGAACAAGTATGATCTGAGAAAAAAAATTGTGAAGTGTGGCTAGAAAGTGGTACGCAAAGGAAAAACAGTAGAAAATTAAATCAGGCAGATGGGACAAGATCACAGAGGATCTTATAAATTTGGATTTCAATTAAGCAAATAGCTTTATTACATGTCTTTGTTGCTCTTATCTGTTCATATAGCCTTTTACTCTCCCACCAACATTATAATGCCTCCAGAGTGAATGTTCTAAGAAAGAAATACAATCACATAATTTCAGAGCTTAAAATAAATGAATCTAAAATCCTTGGGTCAACATTCTCTTTATTATCTCTCTCCTCTCACATTAGTTTCAAGATACATGCTTTAAGCTCTAATTCCACATTGCTCCAAAGTTCTCACTTTTTATATCAAATGTGTTTCCCAAAACACACTGTATAGTCTGACTTCAATATTCTCTCCCCCCCCCCCATACAAAGTTAACACCATATTGAAGGTCTGGTTTTGTGTGTGTATTGTTGTTTAATTCCTCTGATTTGGCTTTAGAGGGACACAGCTTCTGTAGTCTTGGGATTTTCAATTATGTAACCCTTTACTCCCTGACCAAAAGGCTGAAAGGTAATTCAAGCTGGGCAAATCAGACATGCCCCTAAATATTCAATATAAAGTGACAGAAGCTATAAAGAGAAATAATTGAAACTGATTCTTAATCACTGCTCAGTTAACCCACTGATTCCAACAACCCAGATCCTTTGTTCTTCGGATTTTCTCTAGTGTACCAGTACATATCCTTTCTCTTTTTTCATCATTTTACTAGACTTTCTAGCTTGCAAACAAAAAGCCAAGAGTCAATAAACCAAGAGTATGACAATGATCAGTGGAAGTCATGATGTAGCAGGAACCATAAAGCAGAGTAGACGCTACTCTAATGGGATTACACACAGGAAAAGAAGAGAACTGAGCTAATAATGGCAGAACACTAGACTTCTTGTGGCTCCTGAGGGGAATACATGATAAGTCAGTCCTTAAGACCATATTACATTCTAGAACACATGCCAATTATCCATAAGGCCAAAAAGGAAAAATAATCATTTATGGTCAAAATAGTGCTGCAATTCTCTTAAACAGCAGGCTTTGGAGCTTTAAAATCATTCCTGTTTTCTTACATCCCTTATGTCTCCTTAAAATAAAAACCCAATCAGCTGGAGGTAATATGAGAGAATCCACCCTTAGTCTGATACTTTACTTTGAAAAAAAAAATGACACCTTTATGATTTCCCCACTGACTTCCTTCCTTTCATTTTTTTTTTTTTTTTTGAGAGAGAGAGAGAGAGAGAGAATTTTCTTAACATTTATTTTTCAGTTTTGGGCTGACACAACATCTTTGTTTGTATGTGGTGCTGAAGATCCAACTCAGGCCACACGCATGCCAGGCGAGCGCGCTACCGCTTGAGCCACATCCCCAGCCCCTCCTTTCAGTTTTTAGACCTCATATATACTCTACTAACATCCTTCTCATCTTGTATGCAATTATGCCTATGTGTTCCTACAGTTAAATGTTAACCTCCACAAAGACTAAGTCTGAATCTCAGTGCTTACTTAATACCTAGGGTAGAGCAAAATTAATGACAATAATAGATGGCTTCTAATTATTAAAGAGGGCTTCTAGCCACCTTGTATTTCTAATTCTCACAGTTGTGCTAAAGATGTTATTATTCCCAGTTTATAGCTGCAAAAATAAGACTCAAAAGTAGGAAATTACCCAAGACCACAAGCTAGAACCACCTAGATATACTTGAATTCAAATCTTCCATTTTTCCACTACTCCAAAGATCAAAATCTAATTCACAGTTTCCAACCTGCAGGTCACAAACAATTTGTATAACATGAAATTAAAGTCAGATCCTTTTATAATGAAATAATATGAATACATCACATGAAGGGCTAATACTATTTCATGAAACTCTAATTTCAGTTTTATATACACACAGGCAGCAATATTAAATGTCAAAAAAGTCTCAAAAAACTATGGACACTAGCAATATCACTGTTATATGCACTGACATATCAATTTTCATCAAAAATTAATGTTTAAAACATTTGACCCGGTAAGATCCTTCACTTAATGCCCTAAATATATATATCAAAAATAAATAAATAAGCAAACAAGATTTAAAAGGTCTTAAGTAAAAAGGCATTTGGGGTTAGGTGTCATCTCTCTCGCCCAGTATATTCAGATATTTCAATATATCCTGAAACTACACTGCACATGTATAAGATGACAAAGAACAAAAATGAACTAGCTGTTCCTTCTTTCATTCTTTACCCAGGGCTTGTCTTTCACTCTTTTTCCTAGGGCTTTTACTAAATCATTTTCCAAAAAATATTCCCCTATTTTGCTAACAACCCAATTTTATCAGTATTTTTATGAGTGAATGGAGAAATATTGTCCAACATACACCCTCTCTTGAAAATAATTGCTTCGCTTACATGTATAACCTTATAGCACTCACATAGCTTATAACAATGTGTTACATATTTCAAAGAAGGAAAGATTCTGAATGCTCCCCAACACAAAGAAATGATAAATGTTTGAGGTGACAGAAATGCTAATTACCCTAACTTGATCATTATATACTAGATACATGTATCAAAATATCACATTGAACCCTATAAAAATTTATAACTATTAAAAGACAAGCAACCTTAGGAAGTAATGGCAAGCAATGACTATGGCTGTGCATGTTTTCTTCGGTAAGAGATCTGATTGCCACAGAACAGCAGAGAATATTATGGCACAGGCTAAGAATTAAAATACTCTTTGTTACTGGGAGAGAGGGAAGATGACTCTTAAGATGTTACACCAAAAGAAATAATGCACATTAAAAGGCAGGTATAGGGCTTTTAAAATCATTACAAATAAATCCACTGTAGTTCAAGGCTGAAGAATGAACAAATCTAGCTCTCCTCCTTCCCAACATCCCACCAAAATGGCAGAAAACAAATTTAAATTAAATTATACCACTATTGCAAAAACAGATGTTGCTGGATTATCATAAATTTTAAAGATTTCTGAACAGATACAAAGTAGAAAATGCTGAGGGGGGAAAATAGACACTATACAAGTTCCAAGTTATAATCAAACTAATCACATCTACAAGAAAAAAAATGAAACAATAGGATACTTCAAAGGGCACTGTATTACCCATATTCTGGACAAATAACCTCATCCTCTGACCTTGTGAAAGGAGATGTTGGTGGTGGCAGCTTCTTCAGTTAGGATAAAATAAGAGAAGTGACCTCTATATAAAGTGGGAATTTTTGCCTGGTTAAGGCTTCCTCTGAAAATAACCAGGCCTGAGAAGTAAAGATGATGGAGAGAACACCAGACTTATATGTAGTAAGAAATCAAAAGTGCTCGAGGAGAAAAAGGGGTAGCAAATAAAAAGAGGGAGAGAGGAAAGGAAGAAGCTCTCTCAATATCATGCAAGTAAAGAGTTACCCAAGACAAATAAACAGGATGCCACTCTGCCTGATTTCCCTAGAAGGAGAGTCCTGTGGTTCATACCAGACACAACTTCACATAGAACCCATCAACACCAAAATTCACCATGCAATAGAGGTCTGATAGAAAAAGAATTACCTACTGCAACAGGAAGTTGCCAATATTACCAAAGATCCACCAAACAATCCTGAAACCTAATAGTATAAAGGAGAAGAGCCAGATGAATAGCCAGAACTGTTAACTGAGAACCAATAACAAGAAACAGAAAAGTATATTTGCATTCTAATATCCTCAGAGGGCCTCAAGAAAACATTGCAAGATAAATTAGGCGACATTTTAAAAAGAAGTATTAGCAATGGTTATTAAGAATTATTAAAGCATAAGAAAATAAAGTAAATGTAGTTGAGAAACAAAATGGGTATGGCTAAACACCAAATTATTTACCAATAATACAAGATTGGTTGAAGCAATTTCCCAGAAGGTGAAGCCAAAAAAAAAAGGAGAACAGAGATAGAAAACAATTTAAAAGGGGAGGGGGGCTAAGATAGGTAAAAAGCTAAAGAAGGACTTCCTTATCAAACTGAAAAGACAGAGTAATAGGGGAGAGAGGGATAACAGAATCATATTTGTAAAACTGAAGAATACCAAGGAAATTTCCGGAGAGAAAATAGAATCACTGTATCAGCCATCTTCTGGATCAGAAACATTGGTTTTTAAAGACCTGGTCAGTATCCCCAAAGTTCTAAGAGAAAAATCCTTGAAACTAGATTCTTATTGACCCAAAGCTTTCCCAGCAAGTATGCTACAATCAGGTTCCCAGGTGTGCTGCCTGTGAACCCTAGTGTAAGCAGCTTATTCATTTTCTATAAATACATCAGAACACTAAAACACTGAAGAACACTGCTCTCATAAGCCAGACTTACCATGGGGTCAGAGACTCCGTTTCAGACATTCAAAAATTGAAATTTTACTTACATGAAAAACATGAAAAGGTAAGCAGTAAGCAAAAAAGGAGTCCAATAAAACACCAGAAACAATGATCGCCGAGTGTGAATAAAAAATAACAAATGAAAATTAAAAAGAGCAGGTACACCTTTCACTAACAGGAGAGTAAGCTTTAACAGCAAAGCAAAGGTTAATGACATTAGATTTTCTTCCTCATAAATATAATAAATAAGAATCATAACAATTAGTGGCTGTTTTTTTCAACTTTTTGAAATCACACCACAGGAAAAAGGAAAGTACAAAATTAAGCCATCTTTGGTGAATGGAATGAGCCCAAACAAGAACTTTTACATGTCAATTTATAGCACATCTGCTCTATTTGGTTGGTTCATTCATTTTTACAATATACATGTATAACATATAAAAGATAAACTGCTCAGGGGAATAAAAGCTGGGCATTTTCATTTTAAAAGTTCCTAATGGCAATTTTCACAATTAGCTAAAAGTTGGACATTTCAAATATTCTTCAACAGGTGAATAAAAAAGAAAATGCAGTCTATGCATTTAATGAACATTACTAAGCCTTAAAACGGAAGGAAATTGTAACACATGTTGCAACAAAGATGAACTGTGAAGATATTATGCCTAAGGGAAATAAAGCTGTTCATAAAATGACAAACTGTATGATTCCATTTATATGGAGTACTCAAATTCATAAATACTGAAAATAAACCAGTGGCTTGGGGTAGGAGGAACAGGAAGTTGTTCTTTAGTGGGCAGAGATTAAAAGAATTTCTTGAGATAGGTTGCACCACATTGTGAATGTAGTACAGAACCACACAGTTTAAGATGGTTAAATGATAAATTATGTGTATTTTACCGTTTAAAAAACTTTTAATCGATGGCATAGTGGTGCATACCTGTAATCCCAGGAGCTCAGCAGTTTAAAGCAAGGCCCTAAGAAACTCAGTGAGACCCTGTTTCTAAATAAACTATAACAAGGACTGGGGATGTGGCTCATTGGTTAAGTGCCCCTGGGTTCAATCCCTGATACAAAAAAAAAAAAAGATGTAAAATAAAGATGAATTTAAAATGATAAATTAATGAAGTCAGAGAAAGTCAATCTCTACTAATTCAGAGACTTCAAATTTGCCAATTTACCTGTTTGCTAAAATATATATGTGCCAAAATTAATACTTTCAGCACTCTTAAGGTCATACACAGAAGTGTGCAAAACAGCAAAAACCTGGGGTTGCTCAGCTGAAGTCAAACAATGCTGCATTCTGCCACTACACTGTAAACAAATGTTTAAATTTGTCTCAGCCATTATACTGTGAGAAAATGTCCTCTATTTGATCTATTTAGTGCCACAGCTTTGTGCTTTCTATTTGTCATTTCACTATTTAAAACAGCCCCTAAGCATAGTGATGAAATGCTATCTAATGCTCTTCAGTGAAAAAAGGCTGTGATGTGCCTTATATAGAAAACATCTGTTAGGTAAGTTTCATTCATGAGTTGTAGTGCTGTTGGCTCTGAATGCAATAATAGTGAATCAACAATATATATTAAATAAGGTACCTTTTAAACAGAAGCACAGAAAATAATTATTATCTATCAGTTGACAAAATTGTTGTGACCAGAAATAGTTCACAGGAACCTAATCCTGTATTTACCTAGGAGGAATGACTCAAATGTCGCCGATTCAATGTCCACAGCAACTTTATAGAGTACAAGTACTAGAAATAAAGAAATTTGACTGTATTTATTTACAAGTCAAAAAAACAAGGACTATTATAGGCAAAAAATAATAATAATAATTTATTTCAACTACTTTAACCTTAATTTTAAAATTTTAAAAGGCTAATGAAGTTTTGTATAATGCATGAAGGAATGATGAGGGATCAACTAAAAAACAGATACCAGCTAACCTTTACTAAACACTTACTTGGCAGATACTTCACTAGTAAGCATTTTTACTATTTCTTAATGTAAAAAGCACTTAACTTGGTACCCACAAATGTAGAATATCTTATGAAATTCTTAAAATCAATCTGTGAAGTAGGTATATGAGCAAATGTAAAAGTGCCACCTAATTAGTTAGGTCTAAATTCTATTAGGATAATTGACAATTATACAAGATGGATCTCTCATAATTCATTCAGGCCATAACAAAATTTATCAACTGTGGTCATCTGTAATGAAATGCATACTGAAACCAAGGTTTGGGGAACCAAATAAGAGACTGCAGAAAAACATGAAGGCTACGATATAGATATACAAGGACAGTAGAATGGGATAATTATTTTTGGAGGGGGTGAGGTACTAGGTACTTCACCACTGCACAACTTCTCCTGTCTTTTCTACTTTTCATTTTGAGTCAGGGTTCTTTTAAGTTGCTGAGGTTGGCCTTGAACTTGTGAACCTTCTGCCTCAGCCTCTTAAGTTTCTGGGATTACAGGCACGCACCATGTCCAGCAAAATAATAATCCACTTGGCTAGAGTATAATTTTTATTATTTTTTCCACAATGCTAGGGATGGAAACCAAGGCCTCATGTATGCCAGGTAAATGCTTTACCACTGAGCTACATTCCCAGTCCAAGGACAATTACTGTTAAGAGTGTTAATAAGGGCTGGGGATGTGGCTCAAGCGGTAGCACGCTCACCTGGCATGCGTGCGGCCCAGGTTCGATCCTCAGCACCACGTACAAAGATGTTGCGTCCGCAGAAAACTAAAATATTAAAAAAATTCTCTCTCTCTCTCTCACTCTTTAAAAAAAAAAGAGTGTTAATAAGTTCAGAGTCTAAACTCTTGACTCAAGACACCAAATAGAAATGTTTAGAGGGAAAAATGATTAGATTATGAGTGCTGTGACAATTGGTCTATCCTAGTTTGAATGGATTAAGTGAGGCTGAAGAAAGTAGGTCTCTGGGGGAATACCTTTGTGATTTACAGTTTTGCCCCTAGTACCTCTCCCAACTCCTCTGCTTCAAGGTCACCATGAGGAGAATAGTATTCTTCAGCGTGTCCTTCAACAATGATGTTCTGCCTCAACTGGGGCCCAAAGCAATGTAGTCTGTCAACCATGGTCCGAGATCTCTGAGATTGAACCACTAGTGCAATTTATTCCCCTAAACCGTTTTTGTCAAGTATGCTGGTCATAGCAAAGAGAGGTTGACTATCTCTCTCTCTATATATATATTTTTTTTTTTTTTGGTGGTGCTCAGGACTGAACCCAAGGCCTTGTACATTCGAGGCAAGCACTCTACCAACTGAGCTATATCCCCAGCCCTCGAAATATTCTTAACATAAAAGAATCTTTCTCCATTCTCTAGAGCAAGGATTAGAAGAAATTTTTCTGTAAAAGGTCAGGTAGTGATTTATTTTAAGGTCTACTAGGTAGATCTGACATAACCACTTACCTGTGCCCTTATAAAATAAAAGCAGCTATAACCTAATACACAAATGAATGCAGCAGCTATGTTCCTGTATGACTTTATAAAATATGAAAATTTGAATTTCACTGGTTTTCACTCATCATATATTATTTTATAAGCCCTTTTTGGTTTTGCCAATGACTTAAAAATATAAAAAAACATTTCTAGTTTGTAGGCCACATAAAAACAGGTGGTGGCCTACATTTGGCCTGCAGGTTGTAGTTTTCCAACCCTTGCTATAAAACACAAGTCAAAAACCAAATAACACAGTCTGATTTTATAATACCAAGTGGTGCCAGGCAAGGTTAAATAAACAGGAACCTATTGTCATCAAAATAAGTTTGTCTGCAGGAACCCTGGAGAGTCTAAAACCATAACATAATACCACATGATCTGTACCAAAGGTATAGAAAGTACAATTCATGGTCCAAATCTGACCCATTCCATTTTTATTTAAAAAAAAAAATTATTGGAACACAGACACATTCATTTATGTACTCTGTCTAGCTGCTCCAACACAACAATAACAGCTCTAGTTTTTTTTTGTTTTGTTTTTTTTAACAGTAACTGTGTACATCTGGCCCCCAACAGAAAATGTTTGCTGATCCCTTTCTATACAAATAAACAACTGTGTCTGGCATACAGACAGGTTTGACAAAGGAGACATAAGTCACCAAACAGAAAAACATAGCCTCTCAAAGACCCTCCCGAGACCTAGAGCCTCTGGAATGAAGGAAAGGCAAAGTATCCTTCAGACAAGGCTCTATGATTACATCAAAAGTACTATAATTTTCCTCTTGGCAACCCACTCCTACTTCTTAGGGAACCATGCACCTGGAAAGTCAAATACCCAAACCTAACTGGGACTATAAAATCTAACTATTAAACTAACTCCTGAAGACCTAGATAACACCACTATGGTGTTTGTCAGAATGGAGGACTACAATGCTCAAAGAATTTGAGGCTTTGGCCCAAGTCCATTTATTAGTGTACCAATCCATCTATCTTACAACTCATGGATATTTTCCCAGGTAATGAATGCAAAGCTTAGTCTCACCAACAGATAAAATACTTCCTGATACCATGAGAGGTGCAGTAGTATGATAGTATTTTATCAGGAAAGGTGAGATGGAGACTCTTGGAGCTCTCCCCACCCCACCCCCACCCCCACCCCCGCCAAAAAAAAAAAAAAAAAGAATCCCTGGGAGAATTATCAAAGAATTCAAAGCTACAAAGATTGCAATCCCTATTAGATATTTACTTAACAAAACTGCTGATGCAGAACACAAATATTCTTAAATAACAACAGTATTTTAGTGATTTTAAAAATGATTATAAACATAACCAGTACCCAAATTTGATCTATTTAGTACAGTACCTACAAGCAACTATGGTTCTGACAAATTGATTCTCTCTACAAACAGAATCCCAGAAGCAATTGCTTTTCATTTGGCTTTTACAGTAAGTAGTATCTATTCACTGTATTTCAGGTTAAATCAACTTTCTAGCTTAATTTATTTCACCACACCAGTGGACATCACATTGGTTCACTACACTGATAGTATCTGGCCAAAAGGGCTTTGTGAGGGGTTTCAAAACAGCAGTACACTAGATGACTTAATAAGACATGCATGCCAGAAAATAGAAAACAGGTACCAGGAAATAAGGTCCTGCTACCAGTAATGCCGTTCTAGGGATCAGTGAACTGTGGTATGTCAGAATATACTCTCCAAAAGATAAGGCAGTATACCTTAAATCTCCTACAACTATGAAAGAAACAAAAAAGCTTTCTGGGCATCTTGGGATACTGAAAACATACACACAGACTTGATCTGTGTGTACTACTCACTGTGTGCTCTATTCACTGAGTGATCTGAAAACCCCGTTTTAAGCACGGCCTAGAGGAAAATTTTCACCCCACTATGCTACAATACAACTAGCTCCATCACTTGACCATGATGAGCCTATGACTTCAGGGATAATAAAAGTATAAAAGATCAGTGCCATGAGCACTGGCAAACATCTCAAAAGTAGCACAATCTAGACCACTAAAAAGGGCGGTCACGTCGTCTTTGCCAAACCAAAATATTCTTTTGAAAACAGTTCTTATAATTTTTATACTTGTTCTGATAAAGAATGAGGACCTAACCACAGGTAGTTATGAAACATGGGATGCTTATTACAATTATCTGAACTATTACATTAAAGCTGACACAGATAGAAATGCTCATTACCATGTGGTGAGGGTACAGAAAGAAGGTGTTCAGGCTAGTTTTGAAACAGACACACACAGACTTAATCTGTATGTACTACTGTGTGTTCACATTTCCAGTGTCTACTCCTGACACACTGCTATTTCTTCATAAAACAAGGCTTATAACTACATAGGGGATTCACTATGATTAGCTGAGAAAGAAAAAAACATGAGCCTGGATTACAGATCACTCTGCACAATATGCTGGTACAATCTAGAAATTGATTCTATCAATCATCTGGGGTAGTTCTTTTCTTATAGAAAAGCTTAAAAAAAAAAAAAAAAAGTCATCCCACTGAGCAAGCAGTGCATTTCACTGTCCACACTGTAAGGAAGGGAAAAGAGAGTGAGGTACATACTGCTTCTTACATGGAGACTTAATCACGAGGCTAGATTTCCAGCTTATATCCTCAAAAGAAACAAAATGAATTTGAGAGATAAGTAGGGGCTAGGGACATAGCTCAGTGGTAGAACACTTGCCTAACACATGCAAGGTCCTAGTTCAATCCCCAACACAACAGAAAAAGAATAATAGAGATGTATATGGACCTGTTAAAACTGACTAAGTATAAAAATACTTTTGTCCCACATGAAAGCTTACCAGAAAGTCCTAACTGTGGCAACTTCCACAATCATGTTGAATCTCATAAAGATAATCCATCCCTTTGCAAGGCAATTTGTATGCTCCCTAATGAGTGACCTCAGTGCCTTATGAATGCCCTCGCAAGAAGCTATAATGACCCAAGAGGAACTCAACAAGTTGTATCAACTTGTAATTCTTACAAAGATTGATTTAGCTATGCTGCTACTGTCATCTTACTCTGGGTTACAATCTGGTAATAATTCAAAAATCTTAGTATTTTGCAGCAGTGGTTTCTAAACATTTTAGTATTACTGGGGATTGAACCAAGGAGTGTTCTACCACTGAGAGTGGTGTTCTACCACTGAGAGTGGTGTTCTACCACTGAGAGTGGTGTTCTACCACTGAGAGTGGTGTTCTACCACTGAGAGTGGTGTTCTACCAAGTTCCTTTTATATGTGTGTCTGTATGTATGTGCTTTGTGTTTTGAGACAGGGTCTCAATGAATTGTCCGGGCAGGCCTTGAAATTTGCAAGTCTTGTTTCTCAGTCTCCCAAGTATCTGACACTACAGATGTACAACACCATGCCCAGCTTAATCATCTCTTTAATCTCATAAAAACTGAGGACCCAAAATTTTTTTATTTAGAGCTATATTTAGTATATTAGAAATTAAAATGAAGAATCTTTAAAATGTATATTTTATGCATTAATTTTTTAAATAACCATTTAAATAACCATTTTTTAAATAATTTTAAATGTTAACACAAATAAAATTTCTATTTTAAAAGACTTTGCAGAAAAAAAATATTAAGAAGAGTGATTTACATTTTTGCAAATCTCCTTAAGTACTGCTCTAATATAAGACTATAGATATTTCATATCTACTTCTGGATCTGATCGGCTACAGTGTGTTATTTTGGGTAAAAAATGAAGAAAATCCAACCTCACACAGAGTAATTGAAGAAAGGAAAGTTTTTTATAGACTTTTCAGATATAGATACTATTAATCTTTTGACACTACAGCAAAACTCAAGTGGTAGTTTCTTAAAGGTTCACTGTGATGTGAAATCTTAAACCCTACCAAAGAACTTTTCACAGAGTCACGTGAAAAGCTTGTTGTCTAGCAATATGGGTTGTTTATCCATGATTTTGTAATGCCATTCACCATTTAGAAAATATGGATCAACTGAAGTAAGCAGGTGTGTGTGTGCGTTTTTCATCACTATGACCCACACCAAACAAGAACAACTTTAGAGGAAAATAATTTTATTTAAGGCTCAGTTTCATAGATTTCAGTCCATGGATGGTCAGCTTCATTGCTGGGGGGGCCCAAACTGAGGCAAACCATCATGTTGGAAGGGTTGGTAAGAGTGCTGCTCCATTCATGTCAACCAGAAAAGAGAAAAGGAAGGGGTCACAAGGAAGATGCACCCTTCCAGGGCACACACCCCCGTAATCCACTTGCTCCAGCCATGCCCCATCTACCTGCAGATAGCACCCAGTCAGCAGGCCTGATTAGATTAAATCTCTCACAGTCCAATCATTTTATCTATGAGCATTCCTGCCTTAACACAGGAGTTCTGGGCAGACACCCATATCCAAACCATAATAGCAAGCCTACCATATGTTAGTGTTTCATTGTAGAGCAGCAAATTGTTAACGTTCACTATCTATACCAAATTAATCAGAAAAAGCCTAAGTACTGGCTCAGTGTTGCTGGTAATTTTCAAAAATCTTAATTTTTATTTGAAAACTCAGATTTTATGTCAACTGATACTGTCAGCTGTTTTCCCTAAAGTAAAGGGTCACTTCAACTCATTCGAGAAAATGTCCATCAAATGCACATGTCAGAATAACCATATTGAATCACTACTTCAAGTGAAAATGAAGAGGCTAGTTCAGCATATAACTCATTTACACAAGTGCTATTCTCTGTGACAACCATCATATAACTGCATTCAGAAGTTTTGTACACAATCCCTGTTTCATTATGAAGATTTGTAAAAAGATGCATGCTAAGATCAAGATTTTTTTAAAAAAAAACCTTTATTACTACATCAAACACATTTTTAAATAAAAATTATCACGAAAACATGTGGTGATGGTAAAGTTACTACACTGATTTTTTTCCTAAGAGGCCTACAATTTTCAAAAGAGTCACTTTTGAACCATAGTGCAACTGTCAGCACTGTGAAAAAGGCACTTAGCATTATTAAAAATAATTTAACCCTGAAAGGGTCTTGGGTTCAAAACTAGCAGCACTTCAAGAACCACTATTTTACTAAAGACAAAAGTATACTTGTCATTTTTGTTATGTAAGCTTTAGATTTGCTACGGGAATTTTTTTCATTCTGGAACCTAGTAAAACAGCCTGTTTTACTTGTGGCAAGAGAAAAAAATAAATCACTTCATGCAATGGCTCCTAACGTTTCCATTTAGACAGGATATATGCTACTTCTATTCATCAACCATTGGCCAAAACAGGTCCCATAATCAAATCTGATGCCAACAGAAACAAAAAAAAAAGTTCCCTTTCCATAGAACAGATAGTAAAATCTGAAGGGAGAACTTAGTAAAAGAGGAGAAACAAATTTTTAAAAAATTACAATCTTCTATCAAGCAATAAATTACTGAGTTCTGAGTGTTCCTCAGCTTTACATCAAACAGAAGCACATTTCACAAAGAACAAGCAGCCACCTGGTAGCAAAATTATAATAATTGGTATCTTCTCATCTTCAAGAAATTTTTCTCCATAAAATAAACAATTTGCTTTTGTAATACATCTTATTCTGGGCACAGGGTAACAAAGCCATTATTTACAATTTTTTTTTTTAAATAGAGAATTGTTTTAGGTTCTAGATAAACTCACATACCAACTTAGAACACAAGCTTTACATAAACTCAGGGTTGTTAGCTAAGAGCTCATTATAACTGATATTTTTTAAAAAAGATACATTCATTCATACACACATGTACATAATATAAACAATGCTAACCATTTCCCAATGGCTGAAATGCAGAATATCTAGCAATGAAACAGCAGTACCATCTGCATTCAGACTGAGTATCTAGTATTAAATGCTCAGTATCAGTGACTTTCTCAAACCTAGTTCTGCAGTTTAGTTTTGGAAATGTTTCCAAAAGCCTGAATTAAAGCCTGTATCCCCAAAACTTCCCAGTGACTGTGAAGTATCTTTATTAATTCCCTAGTCTGAATACAAAAGCTAGGGTGAGTTCTGTGTTGGTAATTAAGAACTATAATTTATAATACTTGCATTATTCTTTTTCATAAAAGAAATCTGAGATTTAAAATGGTTGGGTAAAAATAATACAATGGTTGGGTAATTTACTGATACCAGACTTTGTGGATTTTAAAGATTTATTTTGCTAATTTTATATTTACTAATTCTGCAATTATTTACCTAAATAGCATAGGAAAACAACTGAAACACTTTATCATCATTGCTTTTTTTTTTAATATTGTTTAGTTGTCAATGGATCTTTATTTGTTTACATGTGGTGCTGAGAACCGAACCCAGTGCCTCACGCATGCTAGGTAAGTGCTCTACCCCTAAACCACAACCTCTGCCCACTCATCATTGTTTTAAAATATGAATTGGCAAACTATGGCCCGTAGACCAGATCCAACCTACTTTTATATTGCCTACAAGCTAAATAATTTCACATTTTTAAGTTTTGTGAGGGGGGAAAAATAATGTGAAACCATATGAACTTCAATTTCAGTGTCTACATAAATAAGAATGCACTGGAACACAGTCATTTCTACTCATTTAAATACCGTCTATGGCTGCTTACCACTACAGTTGACCTCAGTAGTTGCCTTAACTGTTTGCTTTCCGAAATTCTGCAAAAACACTGTGCTAATCTCTGCTCTAAAATTCTTAAAAACGTGAGGAAACAATAATGTAAACAAATCTGAAAGTACATACATAGATATTTGCACTCTCCCAAGTTCTCTACTTTGAGAATATTGATCTGCTTCCATAACAAGGATAGACATCAAACTAGAAGTTAATGTCAAAAAGGGCTGTTTTCAGGGCTGGAGATGTGGCTCAAGCGGTAGCGCGCTCGCCTGGCATGCGTGCGGCCCGGGTTCGATCCTCAGCACCACATACCAACAAAGATGTTGTGTCCGCCGAGAACTAAAAAATAAATATTAAAAATCTCTCTCTCTCTCTCTCTCTCTCTCTCTCTCTCTCTCTCTCCCTCCCTCCCTCCCTCTCATTCTCTCAAAAAAAAAAAAACTTTATTAAAAAAAAAAAAGGGCTGTTTTCAGAACAATTAGGATGCTGGTAACCAAAAACCAAATGTACCCTTAAATATGCTTCTTCCCTAGAAACTGAAAAGGCCAAGGGTAACTGACACTTTTTCAAACTAACTGGCACTGAGTTTTTAAAGGGGGTACACAGGAGAACAGGATTCAAAAACACAGTAGAACAACAGTGTAGTATAAAAGGAGTTGATATTTTAGCAGAGAGAAGACTTATCAGTTCCTTAAAACTAAGTAAAATGAGCAAAACAGAAATTCAAAGGTAAATGAAAGTGCGCCTGTAAGAACAACTCCCATACCAAGAAGGGTATTTCAATCCACATCAAAATTCAGAGATCAAAATTACCAGGTCACTAAAATTGAAAAATGACCAGTCCCAATCCTTTTCTACTCTTTCAATAACTGTCCAGCAAAAACAATAAAATCATGTCTCTTTGATCCAGGCATTATTTTTCACGGCCATGTAGTTGAGTATTTTAGAACTTTTCTTCCCACTTGTAGATAGTATTCCCAGCTTTATCTGTCTGCCTGCAAACCCCATAGTGGCTTTCCATGTGGAAAAATCAACACCTCTGTTCAGATGCCCTGCAACTAACAGAAAGGAATCATTTAAGGACAATTTTTGACATAATCCTGCTTAAGGTAAGCTTCAAACCCAGTACAGGAAAGCATTAGCAAGCAACAATAATCACAAAGTTGTTTTTCTTTTTTTTAATCTTAGTTTCCTTTAAAATCAAGGCACAAATTACAACTTGTGATAATCTGAGACAACCTCACTATATTGGAATGTGAGTTGATATTCATAATTTAAAACTCATTCTTTCCTGGAAATATGATTGTATATATTTCAGGAAAAAAAAATTTTAAAAAATTCACAGGATTTCAGAATCAGAAGACTTTTTTAAAGATGCTATTCAAATTCTTTTTATAGTATCACTTGTCCCAGGTGTCACAGTAAAATCAATGCTGGGAGAAGAGCCAAATCTATGACTCCCGAAGGCACACCTTTTTCATACTGAACCCTCTCTACTTATGAAATATTTTTTAAGCATGTTTCTCAGTATAGCTTAACTTTTCCAGTGTGTATGAGAGGCAATATTAAGAAACAGGTGCATCTGATTCTATTAGTTGGTAAATGGTTTCCATAATAATGTAGCAAACAGGATGAGCGTGCAACCAGATATATACCCAGAACACCAGCAGTTTATTTCCCAGTCTCGGCTACTGTGAAATCTCAAAATTCTTTAGCACCCAAGGGTAAAAGAGTTTTTCTATTAGAGACTATAGTCCTAAATACTGCTAAATATAATTTGTTCTAGGTTGGTTCAAAGAGACAAAAATGTGAGGGAATTCAGGAATATATTAAACATAATCATAGCAAATTAAGTTACTCATTTGGCCTGGTTGTGCTGAAACACTTCCTGCACAGATGGTCCCAGCTATTGCCCTTCCCTTTCAGGCCACAGGACCTGTCCTTAAGTTGCTATCTTCACCCTGCATCATACATTTTATTCTTCACTCCTAGGCCATGATCATCATTCTTGGTTTGCCCAGAGCCACATATTTGACTGATGTAAGCCATACTCTAGGCAGCTTCTACAGAAAACTGTTGTAACCTTATTTATTTTCCTCACCTACTCAAGTAATGCTGGACCAGGATAATACATTTCTTCTTTATTTTCTATATAGATTTCTCTATCATTCTAATAGTTTTCTTCAGAGTTTGCTATCCCATTCACTTTGCTCTTCATTAGCCCTAATTGAATTATAATTGCTTCAATCTCCCTCTGCTTCCCCCACCATATAGCTCTCCTAAAAACTTCTTTTAACTCTTCCCCATTCCCTCTCTCATTCCAATTCAGCTGAAGCTACCCCCATAGAACTACACAACTTGAAGGCTGGTTTATAATCAAGACGTGTATAAGTATTATCTTTTATAGCCCCAAGAAAGCAGCAAACTGATCTGCACTGCACCCCATATTTTATTAATGACAAGCCAAGGTTTAATACAGTATTAACAGTGTTCTCCACCAAGAACTCCTCTTATTTAGAATTACCAATCCTCGTTTCAAAAATAATTTAGCAAAGTATGTAAGGAATAAAACAATATTAAATTAAAACTAATGCATAACACAAATAAGAATAGAATAGGACATAAGTACCATACTATACACTACAAATTCCTATGTATAAATGTGAACAAGGAAAAGGGCCACTACTCTGGCAGA
This sequence comes from Ictidomys tridecemlineatus, assembly GCF_052094955.1. Classification (NCBI taxonomy): domain Eukaryota; kingdom Metazoa; phylum Chordata; class Mammalia; order Rodentia; family Sciuridae; genus Ictidomys; species Ictidomys tridecemlineatus. Next base: position 121,446,715 of record NC_135479.1, read on the forward strand.
GAAGTCATTCACCCTTATAGTATGATCCTAAAATACGGTATTATATAGAGATTGAAAATCCTATTGCTATGAAGTTGCTTCTAGGAGACAGTTCATAACTAATAACTACAGCCAGGTGCAGTGGTGCATGCCTGTAATCCCAGCAACACAGGAGGCTGAGACAGGAGTATTCCAAGTTGAAGGCCAGCCTAGATAACTTGTAGAGACCTGACTCAAAATAATAAATTAAAAAGCACGGGAGATGTAGCTCAGTGGTATAATGCCCCAGGCCTCAGTCCCCAGTACAAAAGAAAAAAGGAAAAAAGATAGTGGAGGAGAGAGTGAAAGAAAGATGAAAGGAACAGAAAAAACAGCAGTAATCAAGAAGAGCTAAGAAGCCAACAGGCCTGTAGACGAATTCAGTTAGGAAATTATCTGTGATGCTTCATGCATCTTGGCTGAGCACTGCCACCTTAAAGAAAACTGAACAGCCACTAACAATCCTAAAGATATAAATCCAAAAAATTAACCTAACTTCTCTAATGTAATACTAAATAAATACTCTTCTACAAATAATTGAATATATCAAAGAATAGAACATCCATGTTATAAGCCACATTTAAATTACTAAGGTCTCTCAAAGGACACATTATCTTCCCGCCTCCAAAACTAAAGCTATAAAAATGCAATACGGCTGGGCACCATGGCGCACACCTGCAATCCCATGGGCTTGAGAGGCTGAGGCAGGAGGATCTTGAGTTAAAAGCCAGCCTCAGCAACTTAGCAAGGTCCTAAGAAACTCAGAGAGACCGTGTCTCTAAATAAAATAAAAAGGGGGTGGGGGGGATATTGGGAATGTGGCTCAGTGGTTAAGCACTGGTTCAATCCACAGTACCTTAAAGAAAAAAAAAAGTGCAATATGCTCTCATCATTAGAATTCAAAAAGCTTTAACAGAAAGATATCCTGCTAAGGTTTTAGCTCTACAACTCTAAAATGTGAAAAGAATAATTTAATTTCTGTAGTGAAGATGTTTTTTACTTATGTGACACTTCACTGAATGGTCAAAAAGGAGACATCAGTTTCCATCATGGGTTTAAAATGCTAAGCCTGATTCTTGCTACTGAGAAAAAAAAGTTAAAAAAAAAATCACTTCTAAAACTGAATAAACTAACTTCTTGAAATTGTATTAATTCTCTAATGCTAAAATCTTACCACAAAAATAGTAATAATCACATATGTAACACAATTTGGAGTATACATTTTATAAAATAAGGACCCTCTTTTAAGAGAGCATGTATTATCAGAATTGAATGATTAAAAAATAAATACCATAAGTCAATATATATGCAATTTATACACAAAAAAAAATGAAAAGTCTGATCAAAATAACTACTTGAAAACACAAAAGACAAAATTCTCACATTTTCAGTATTGTGAGTTTTTTTTTTTTTAATCCATTCTCTCCTCTTTCTTAACATATGCCATTTATGGCATCCCTTTCAAGCACTAAAAATACATCATTCCTTAACAGTCTAGTGGAAAAGGGACAGGGGAGTCACCCAAGTAAATAATTATAATCAGGGTCAGTACTGAGGAGAACCACCTCCTATGAGATCAAGAAAGTCCCCTTCTAAGCAAGAAAGGTACTGCTGCCACCTGGTGCACAGGGCTTGACAAAGACTGAGGATGACCATTTGTGTATTTAGGACAACCGCCCCCAAACCCCTTTAGTTTCCAGACACAAGCTATGCATCTTTATAAGAACTCATGTATTGCTTGTTTTGGTAAACTGAGCTTGTTTATTTAAATTGTTTAAAAGCCTAACAAATAGCTCAAATTCACTGATACCACCATGTTAATGTGTCTATTCTCCATAGTTGAACTGAAAAATATTTATTAGTGCTTAAGAGCATGGCTAGAAAGCTATATTTGTATGAGTACACTACATTATCTGAGAAAGGGGAGAAAATGGGAAGGAAGGGAATAAGACTGCATTTTTTTTGAGGTGCTTAGATAAGACACAAGAAAATTAGAGAGCTACTGGAAGCCCCCCACCATCATCCCCACTGCTCATGGGATCTGATAAGCAGAATTATCCAGTATGTAGGGAGAAAGAAGAACCAAACACCATCCAGAACAGTCTCCACTAAGTCCTTAGTTCCTAGTTCCAATTTCCAATACCAGAATACATCCTTGCACCAAGTTTTCATGAGATGCTTTCCATTAAATTTTCCTTTTTCATTCAGCTCTATTACTGCTTTTTATGTCAGAGTCCTAAATCACAAAACATGTTTAAACACTTAAAACACACTCTAAAAAACATAAACAAATAAAATGTATTAAATACTATACAAGCAAAGCCAGGTAACAATCTTTGATATATAAATAGATACAAACACAGCTAGTTTTAAGTTTCTGTTTTGTTTTGCTTTGGAAAATTTAATTTGTGCTTAACACCATAATTTTCTATTTGTATTATATTCTTTGATATGATTTCCTGTTCATCTGCTGTGTTTATATATTATCTTAATAACCCTTTGGTCAGTTCTTCCCATCTTCACTTTTTATATGATTGTTTGGCTAGTCTATGTGCCCTAAGTTTTCTTTTCCCCAAAACCCTGACTGAGGAAAGTATATTTTAACAAGCAGCTGGTAAACAGATTATTTCCCACAGCTATCTCACATTTTTACTTACATTGTAAGTTAATGAGATTAATTCCATGTCTTAATTAATAAAATGCAAGAAAAGAATTCTGAAATCATCAGTAAGCATGTAAAACCCTACATAAAATGAAATTATTGTAAAACGACCATTAATACCAGAGAAAACTCCCCCAAGCAGCACTGGCAAGTCCATGAATATTTAGAAGGCAATATACAGTTTGCATTTATGAAACTTAAATATATAAACACACAAACACCATTACTGAACAGGACAATCTTATTTATTTATTGAGCTGGGAAAATAAAAGTTCAAACAGATAAACTTGGGGGGAATGCATTACTTTGATTTCACACTGTACTTATTTACTGTAAGAAAAGACTAAAATCAAGATTCATCTTACATGTTGGTCATCTACTATTATGTTGTATTTGTAAACACGCAAACAGAATCAACTTTTACAGAATGACAGTCAGTCAACAACTTGGAAAAAAAACCTAAAACCTAAGTAGGCCAATCTTTAAACTCATTTATAGCAAAAAGTTAAAAGGAAGGAATTTGGGAGCTAGAGAATCAGACATGTTTTCCAAGAGTCCTAAAACTAAATTTTTCTAAAAAAGGTTAGCTCTACAATTGCAAAGGCAGCTTAAGGGCACACCGCTAGTGGCTTTTAGCTCTCCATATCCATTTAAGAAACACTCCCTACCAGCACTCTTCATGGCACTCAGCAAAGTGGAGAAACATCAATGAGTCAAAAAGAGGAAAATATTTAGCCAATTTATTTCATTTAAACTTTTTTCCCCTCATATATGCAGATAGTATGTAACAAGACATTAAATCTAAAAGTAGAAAGTTTACATACAAGAAAATGTCAGTTTAACAGCATTTTTCCTACTTTATGAGGATATGCCAAATAACAAGATGTCTTGTATTTGATGGCACATTAGATTCATTAAAATATGATAATCTCAAAATGGAAAAGAGGACTTTCAATTTTATATCAAGACACTCAAAAGCAATTTAGGAAGAATGACAATTGTAACCAAATTTTTATTTAAATCTTAAAATTGTAACTATTGTCAGTCAAAAGTAAAAAGACATACCTCAAACAAGTTAAGAAGCATGTGTACGAATACGTACACACATAACACACACACACACACACACACACACTTTTCAAACTCCTATCACAATAGGCAAATTTCTCTAAACTACAAAAAAAAACCTGCAATTATTCGAAGCTCTGTAATCCAATTAAGAATCATGTACCCATTTAAAAAAAAAAACACATACACACACACACAGAGATCTTCAACACTGTAACCAAGACAATTCAAATTATAAACACAATGAGGCATCACTAGTTTCACTTAAATAACTGAAAGGGAGACCAATACATATTAAAGATATGGAGCAATTAGAGCTCAAACATTGATGGCTGAAATGTACAATGATACAACCACTCTGAGGAACTGTGAGCTACTAAAATTATACATACATATACTATACCTTATTACCCATCAATTCCACCTCTAACAGTAAAAAAAGATGTAAGTACTTCCGAATGTTCACAGCAGTTTTATTTTAAATAGCCCAAAGTTGAAAACCAAAATGTCACCAGATGTAGTGGTGCACACCTATAATCCCAGCTACTTGGGAGGCTGACGCAGGAGAATGACAAGTTCTAGGTCAGTTTGGGAAATCTAGCAAGATCCTGTCTCAAAAATCATACTTTAAAAAAGAAGGAAAGGGTAGCCAAGAATGTAGCTCAGTGAGAGAACACTTGCCTACCAAGCACAAGACCCTGAGACCAATTCCCAATCCTGAAGGAAAAAAAAAGAAAAGTCTGTCCATTAACATAAATAGTAGTATTATTATGTTCATGTATATATGGGGGGGAGAGGTAGAGAGAGGGGGGGTAACTACTGCTTGATACAACATAAATAAGGCACTATAGTCCCAGCTCTTTGGAAGACTGAGGCAGGAGAATCACTTGAACCCATGACAATCTGGGGAATGTTTAAAAAAAAAACCACAGATGATGTATAGCTAACAGTGGATACCTCTGATGAGAAAGATGCTGACTGGAAGGAAGGACAGGGGAATCTTCATGGAAGATTCTGTATCTTGTTAATAGTTACAAGGGTTTAGTATACATTTTTAAAAATTGCTAAATCATAGACACAACTAAAGAACTGCTGAGCTACAAAGAAGAGAAACTGAAGGAACAAAGATTCTGAAGGAACTTTCTGGGTGATAAAAATGTTTTAAGGGCTGGGGTTGTGGATCAGTGATAGAGTACTCACCTAGCACGTGTGAGGCTCTGGGTTCAATCCTCATAAAAATAAATAAGTAAAATGAAGGTTTAAAAAATGTTTTAAATGTTGACTGGGGTGAGTTTCATGGTCAGATGGTCAACTGTCAAAATTCATCCAAATTTTACACTTACACAATATTTGTCCATTTTACTTTAGTAAATTATACCTCAAATAAAAGAAAGTTTACTGAGTCATACATTTTGAACGCATGTATTTTACCTTATATGATGCTCTCCACCATATTATAATGCTTTAAGAAAGCCCTCGATAGCTGCCAAGCAGATGCAACATGCTCTTAGACTTCCTGGCCCCTAGAATCATGAGCCAAATAAACTTCTTTTCTTTATAAATCATCCAATCTCAGGTATTTCATAGCAATAACAAAAAAACAGAGTAAGATAATACCTAAAGAAATTAAATACTTTGATATAAATGTATAAATGCAAGATCTATAATAGGAAAACTTCAAAATTTGATGAAAGAATTCAAAGAACTAAATAAATGGAGAGATGCCATGTCCATAAATAGAACAATCAATATTGTCAGCCTGATCCACAGATTAAATGCAATCTCAATCAAAATCCCAGCAAGTTATTTTGTGGATATCTTGTATGTAAAAGATGCAGAATAGTCAACACAACACTAAAGGAGAGAAAAACAAAACTGGAGAAACTATACTATTTCACCTAAGACTTATAAAGCTACAGTAATCAAGGCAGTGCAGCATACATGAAAGGTTAGACAATATCAATGGAACAGAATAGAAAGCACAGAATTATACCCACATAAATACAGCTCAATTGACCTTCAACAATAGAGCAAAGACATTCTTTTCAAATAGGGTGCTGGAACTGGAGCAACTAACTGTACATCTACAGCATAGAAATTTATAATCTACACAGACCTCATCGTATTCACAAAAATTAAGTCAAAATGGATCACAGACCTAAATGTAAAACACAAAACTCTAAAACTTCTAGAACCTAGGGGAAAAAACCTAGATGACCTTGGGTATAAGAGTAACAAAAAAGACACAATTCATGAAAAAAGTGATAAGCTAGACTTCATTAAAATTAAAAATTTCTTGGGCTGGGGTTGTGGCTCAGAGGTAGAGCATTTGCCTAGCACATGCGAGGCCCTGGGTTCTATCCTCGCACCACATAAAAAGAAATAAAGAAATAAAGAAAGGCATTGTGTACAACTACAACTAAAAATAAATGTTTTTTTTTTTTAAGAAAATCTTCTCTGCAAAAGACCGTACAGAAAATAAGCTACAAAATTATGAGAAAATACTTGCAAAACACATGTAATAAAGGACTGTTATTCAGTGCTAAAGATCAAACCCAGGACCTTCACACATACAAAGAACTCTTAAAACTCACCAGAAAGAAAACAAGTAACTCAAAAAGTGGGTCAAGGATCTTAACCAACACCTAAACAAAGAAGATATACAGATAGCAAATAAGCACGTGAAAAGATGTTCCACATCAAATATTATCATGTATATGCAAATTAAGGCAACAATGAGCTATCACTACACATAACCTATTAGAATTGTCAAAGTCTAGAAGACTAAAAATTTCAATTGCTGGAGAGATGTTATGCAATGGAATTCACATTCTCCGCTGTTTAAAAATGCAAAATATTTGGAAGACAATTTGGTAGTTTCCTCTAAAACTACATATCCTCACCACACCTTCCAGCAATGTTTCTTTGTATCTACCCAAATGAACTGAAAACTTATGTATACACAAAAACCTATGCACAGGTGTCTATAGAATCTTTATTCATAATTATCAAAACTCAGAACTAATCGGGATCATTGGTAGGTCAATGGATAAAGGGGTTCAGTCAGACAAGAGAGCATTATTCTGTGCCAAAAAAGAAATGAGGTATCAAGACAAGAAAAGACAAGAAGGAAATTTAAATGTATATTACTACGTAAAAGAAGCTGATCTGAAAAGGCTTCATACTGTGTACTTCCAACTATAGGGAACTTTGAAAAAGGCAAACTATGTAGACAGGAAAAATTCAGTGATAGTCAAGGAATGCAAGTTGGAAGAAAGAGAAATAGGCAAAGCACAGAGGATGTTTAGAGCAGTGAAAATACTCTCCATGGGACTGAGATTGTGGCTCAGTGGTAGAGCACTTGCATGGGATGTGTGAGGCCCTGGGTTCGATCCTCAGCACCACACATAAATAAACAAAGTGAAAACTCCATTGGCAACTTAAAAATATTTTAAAAAGAACACAAATTTCTGTCACAGGTAACTTAAAAATAAATTATGAGTCAGGCATGGTGGCTCCCGCCTATAATCCCAGCTACTTGGAAGCCTCAGGATCTCAAGTACAAGTTTAGTCTCAGCAACTCAGCAAAGACCCTCAGGAACTTAACAAGACACAATCTCAAAATAAAAAATAAAAAGGATTAAGGATATAGCTCAGCAGAACAGCACCACTGGGTTCAATCCCCAAGTCCCAAAAAAAAGTTCAATCCCCAAGTCCCAAAAAAAGTTATGAATTCTTTTTCAAAATTATATTTACAAGTGTTCACCAGGCTGCACAAAATTCCAAGACATATACTTCAAGTGAAAAGAAATCTAAATAAATTTTAAAAATACAAACCATTTTCTAAATTCTCCAAATATAACACACTTCTCTTTATACAAAGTTGTACACATTCAATTACAATACCAAAATATACTACTTAAAATATCATGTATATAAAATAAAAGCCAACTGTCCCTGAATTATATTTAACTATTAAACCTAAAGTCTCCATTATTTGATTTACAACTAAAGTATTCATTTCAGTAAAATCTTTAGATACTTTACTATTATTTTATCCAGTAGAAATATATACGTGGGGGAGGGGATAAGCAATTGTTAGCCTACCCTCTCTGCCTTTGCCATACCAATCCAATTATCCTCCATCCACATGGCCAATCATGTTAAATTTAGCATTAGCTTTTTCACTGTCTCCTAACCTACTGCAAAATTAACCTTTTTTATTTTAGGATTCTTGCTTGCAAGTTTACATACACACACATTTTATATGTCCTTTTAACAAAATGAAAACCCCATTCCAGTTGTTAAAGCAATGACAGTGACTATATTTTATTATTTTCTTAAATTGTTCATTAATCAATAAATAAAAAGTTGACATTTATCACTCCAATACACTGCTCATTAGAGACCAAATTCCACGCGTAACCATTTTTTAAAAACTTTAAAATCTAGAAAGCACACCTTATGTAACCATTAGTCTAAAGAAGAAATAACTATACCACACTGCAGTCACAAACACACAACTAAAATGATTAAATTTTAAAATAACTTGCGCTTTTTAAAAATACTGCATTATATGTTCAGATTCAGAGTTACAAAAACAATACAGTTCACATTTCAGTCATTATACACGGGTTCCTGGAGACAACATTAAAGCAGGAAAAGGCATGGTCATGACAGATACCATCCATAAAAAAAACTACCCAAAATAATTCTGTCACATTAAAAAACTTTGGAAACTAAACTGTCATAGTTTGAATATAAGATGTCCCCCAAACGCTCCTGTGTTAATGCTGGGATATTCAGAGGTGAAATGATTGGATTTTGAGTACTGTAACCCAATCAGTCCATTCTAGTTTGAATGGATTAGGTGGTAACTGTAGGCAGGTGGGCAAGGCTGAATGAGAGTAACTGGAGGTATACTCTGGAAGGGTACATCTTCTCTAGGGACTCTTCCCTTCTCTCTGCTCCCTGACTACCAAGAGCAGAGCAGCTTCTCTCTGCTACTCATCATGAGAACCAGAGAAATGGAGTTAGTCAACTATGGATTCTGAAACCGTGAGACAAAATAAACTCTTCCTCCTCTTATTCTTGTTAGGTATTTTTGGTCAGAGTGACAAAAAGCTGACCAATGCACATGCATTATTGTGTAAACTAGTCAAAGCCACTTTAAATCACTATTATACCTCTAATTCAAGAGAGAAATCACAAAGACTTCCAGTAACAGAGGAATAGCACAAATTTCCCATGAGTAATATAAAGAACAAATCACACATATGTCCCTGGGTTTTCAAAAACTAATTCCCACCCATTCTTCACTGGTCAAAAAAGTTAGAGGTTTGAGGCTGGGGTTGCAGCTCAAAGGTGGGAGCACGTGCGAGGCCCTGGGTTCGATCCTCAGTACCACAAAGTACCACATAAAAACAAGTAAAATGAAGGTATTGTGTCCAACTACAACTAAAAAATAAATATTAAAAAAAAAAAGTTTGGGCTGGGTGTGTGGCTCAAGCGGTAACATACTCGCCTGGCATGCATGCAGCCTGGGTTCAATCCTCAGCACCACATACAAAGATGTTGTATCCGCCGAAAACTAAAAAAATAAATATTAAAAAAATTTTCTCTCTCTGTCTCTCTCTCTCTCTCTAAAAAAAAAAAGTTAGAGGTTCTAAAGGATTTAAAGTAGACAAAGATCAAGCTGCATAGGCATAGTCAACATACATAACAGGAGATAAAGAGATCCACAACAACCATTTTTTAAATCCCTCCACCTAATTCATCTCTGTCCAATACTTTTATCATACACAGCCCAGTGGCTCTAAAAGTGCAGTCCTCAAAGTACTATCACTTGGAGCTTATTGGAGCTGTGAATTCTAAGACCCTTTTTCAGGCCTACTGAACAGAAATGAGGGGAAGAAGGATGAGCAATCTGTGTTTTAGCAAACCTTCCAGGTGATTCTGATCCACACTCAAGTTTGAGAAACACTGTCACAATTCTTAGTTAATACTTTCACTTCTCACCTTTATCAAGGCAACAGATTCTTAAACCCAATGCATCCTTTAAGGTGCTGCCAGGATGCTAAGATTACATTACCATGACACTCTAATTCCTTCAACAAGTCCTTCAACTTTCCAATGCCCTAGGTTACCCATCAGACTGGACCCAGGGTCTCACACTGCCAAGACACACTCTACCACTGAGCTAAATTTCCAATCAGTGGATTCACTTGTAATGAACAGAGTATAGAACACAAAAAAAACAGTTGTTTCACAGTAATAAAACCTGACACACATGGCCTTATCCATCTGAAGAAGGTTAATACCACTGTGATAAGACATACCATATGTACCCTACTCCCTTGATACAAGGCAATGAGGTAGATATATTGACTCTGTGGTATTCTTCCCAAGTACTCATAAGTTCATTCCAACATTAAAATTATCAGAAAACCCAACACTGTTTTCAAAACTATCAAGATCATGGATAATAAGGCAGACAGAAATTGTCACAGATAAGAAAAAAACTAAGAAAAATTTTAATGCAATATGGGGTCCTTGATTGGGTCCCAGAACAAAGAAAAGATGTTATTGGGGGAAAACTGAGGAAATCCAACTACAGCCTACATTTCACTATTGTATCGATGTAGCTTAGGTCGTGTGTGTGTGTGTGTGTACCCCATTCCAGTTGTTAAAGCAATAATAGTGATTACATTTTATTTTATACATACACACACACACACACACACACACACACACACACACACACCATGGTTATAGAGAACCACAGAGAGGTTGGGTAAAAGGTACATGGAAACTTTAGACTATCTTTAAAACTCTTCTTAAGCCTTAAATTACTTCACAATACAAAGTTTATTTCATTTGTTTTGTCTTGTTTTGTCACCAGGGATTGCACCCAGGGTGCTTAACCACTGAACCACATCCCCAGACCCCTTTATTTTCCTTTTCTTTTGAAACAGGGTCTCTCTCTGGGTTGCTCAGGAGAGATTTGAACTTGTGATCCTCCTGCCTCAGCCTCCTGAGCCACTGGGATAACAGGTATGTGCTAACACTCCTGGCCACAATAACAAGTTTATAAAAGCAATATATATATATGTGTTATGGTTTGAATGTGAGGTGTCCCCAGAAAGCTCACATGTGACATAATGCAAGAAAGTTTTGAGAAGAAATGACTAGGTTAGAGCCTCAGCCTAATCAGTGAGTAACTGAAGTGGTAAGGGTGTGGCTAGAGGAAGTGGGGTGTGGCTTTGGCTATCTATTTGTATCTGAAGAGTGCAGTATATCTATCTATCTCTTTATCTCTCTCTCTCATATATATATATATCTTCCTCCCTCCTTTCCAATCACCGTGATGTGAGCTGCTTCCCTTTGCCACCCTCTCCTGCCATGATGTTCAGCCTCACCTGGAGCCCTAAGGAATGGGACCGGCTTTCTATGGACTAAGACCTCTAAAACCATGAGCCTCCCAAATAAACTTTTCCTCCTTACAGTTGTTCTAGGCAAATTCTTTAAATCACAACAGCAAAAAAGCTGACGAAAACAGTATAGAGTAACAATCAATATATAATATATAACTCACACTAATGTTGCCAGATTCTAATAACTTTCGTATTAATGTAAAATCTTTAGGAATTTTAAAAATATGAGAATCATGATGGAAATGAGATTCTTCATTCTCAAGCAATTTCCCATTCCTGCCCTCCTATTTTAGCATTTATCTATTAGCTATACAAATAACAAGTGAACTCCCCATCCCCGTAAATTCTCAATCTTGATCACCCCCACCCATTCCTCAGAAAAACAAATCAGAGAAGAAAACCTTAGCTCTAAAATTTCCAATTGTTTTACATAATTGAGAAACACTGATCATTATACCATACTATACCATGTGGTGTCATTCACACCTATTAACACTACCAGCTTAATTCTTCCCCCACCCCCAACTCCCATTCAGAGCTAAAGACCCTTCCCTCCCAAATCCTTATCCTCCATGCACTACATCCAGGGCTAAAATATAATCCTGTTCTGCTTAAAACCCTTCTCTAGTTCTCAAAGAAGGTCCAAACTCTTCAGTGCAACAACGTTCTTGCTTACCTTTCTTATTCCTTTCTCATTGCTTTTCAATTTACAAACCACATGCTAGACATAAACCAAACTGTTGGCCAGAAAATTCCACACTGTTAGATACCTTCATGCCTTCATACCCTCTTCTCCTATCATACAACCTATACATTAGATAATTTTTTTGCAAATTATTTTATCATATGAAAATTCTCAATTAGTTGTCAACATGTCAGCTCTTGAAATTTTAGTATTAGTAAAGTTATAGATGTGAACAGTATCTTCTCATATGGTGTTATTTCTTCTAATTCTCTACAATGAAATGGGATATAACTTGTGCATGTGAAACTCATGAAAGAAAAATTAATGAATAAAGTTTTTATATTCAGGTATCTAAAATATATTCTTTGAGACTAATATTAACTGAAAATGAGTCTGAGAAATGCGAACTGTTTCAGCCAGGTGTGGTGGTGCACACCTGTTCTCCCAGCAGCCAGGGAGTCTGAGGCAGGAGGATCACAAGTTCAAGGTCAGGCTCAGCAACTTAAGAGCAGACCTTAGCAACTTAGTGAGACCCTGTCTTAAAAAATAAAAAGGACTGAAGATATAGTTCAGTAGCAAAGCACCTCTATGTTCAACCCCCAATACTCGCTCCCGACTCAAAAAAAGGCAGGGGGACTGTTTAGGCAGATATCAGTATTGTATACTTTCCCTACAACCTGGCTCAATACAATTTTTAAACTATGCATGTAATCCTAAGGTCATAGAACATTAGATCCAGAGGACACCTGGGAAAACCAGTATAATGTCATAAAAATGAAGGAAATGAAGTCTAAAAGAATTTAATAATCTCTTATGTCACAGAAAGTTTCCTCTATGTAGCAACTCATTTTCTTATTTTGGTAAGCTAATTAAGCATTTTTAAAACTTAGTTTTGTTACACACTAAAATTATTTAAGTGTCTCATTAGGATAAAGACAGTTATCTTCCTGAGAGGTTAAAATATCCCCTAAACTTGTATAATGAACCTGTTGACAATTACCTAGTGCCTTTAAATATCTGCTTCCATTATTATTAAATTAGCAATGTTAATACTAAAAAGAATATCAAAATAAATTGCATCAAATTTTTATTTTACATCTCATTTTAACAAGACAATTCATCTGAAGACCCTTGTTAGCTACAATCAAAGTACATAATACTACAATTACTGCTAGGCACAGTGGCACATACTGGTAATCCTAGCTACTCAGGAGGCTGAAACAGGAAGATTATCAACTTCAAGGTCAGCTGGGCGTACTACCTCAAAAAAAAAAATTTTTTTTTTTAAGAAGGGTTAGGGATGTCACTTAGTGGTGAAGCACTTGCCTAGCACATACAAGACCCTGAGTTCAATCCCCAGTACCTCCCACAAAATTACAATTAGTATCACATGAGTATCCTCAATTTTTAATTTTAAAAATGAATTCTTTATTTGAAAAGGCTCAGAGTTAAAGATCAAGGAATATGTCACTTCTGGATAATACAGAACTTTAAGTGCCACTGTATCATGAACTAAAGGCCCAATCTTCCCAACTAAAAATGAATACAAAGGTCAGTTAGGGAAAAAGGGGTCTCCCTAGACACTCTCTTATTTACTTAACTTTCACAACCACTGTTCTTGGCCTCCTCTGAGAACTTGGGAGAAATCAGTTTTAATGTGGCCATGTGGGCACCTTCCAAAACCAAATTGATCAGTGTCTTTCAAGTTTCCAAATAAAAAAAAAAAAAGTTGTCCCTACAAGAGAGAAAGAGAAAATAAAAATTCAGGCACTGTCAATTTATATTTATATTTCTACTGTGTAAAGAAAGCCAATCTACTATGAAAGTATGAAACCAACTCAAAAAAAAAAAAAAACCTATAGGGCTGGGCTGGGTTGTGGCTCAGTGGTAGAGTGCTTGCCTAGCATGTGTGAGGCACTGGGTTCAATTCGCAAAAACCACATATAAATAAAGTAAACGTTCATCAACAATTTAAAAAATTTAAAATAAACTACAGGGCTGTTGACACAGACTTTTGGTAGCATTAAATTGGATCTGATTTGGATTGACAGAAAGGCCAGCTGACTTGATGTTCTTCCTATATATAAATGTTCAATCCACTTTTGGATTCCACATTCCAATGAACCACACCTCTCTTGGATGAAACCAAAAATAGGAATTGGGTTACTACAGTACAACTAAGAATTCTGACTCAAATGCCAACTTGAGGAGATAAGCATGATTAATGAAGACAATATTGTATGTAAATGTAAAGGAAATTTCTTAAATACAAATGATGGTACCTAGCCCTCAAGTTACTTAAATGATGAAGTATGTATCTTTAATTGAAACGAAATATTAATTTCTTAAAACCTAGCATTTATGAGGTCTGGGGTTGTAGCTCAGTGGTAGAGCACTTGCATAGCATGTGCGAGGCGCTGGGCTCAATTCTCAGCACCACATAAAAATAAATAAAAATAAAGGTATTGTTTCCAACTACAACTAAAATAAATAAAAATCTAGCATTTATGATTAGCACAAATAACATTTTAAGATCAGATCATTAATTATTCCCTTTACCTGTTTTCTAGATTGATTCAAATACCATCTTTAAGAACATTCCTCTAGGGCTGGGGATGTGGCTCAAGCGGTAGCGCACTCGCCTGGCATGCGTGCAGCCCGGGTTCGAGCCTCAGTACCACATACAAAGATATTGTGTCGCAAAAAAACTAAAAAATATTAAAATTCATTCTTTCTCTCTCTCTAAAAAACATTCCTCTAAGAAAAACATACAGCTCTCATCATGTCACTGGGCTTCCAAACATAACTACTAATTTAACAAAACCTCTTCTAACCCTACCCTGAACACCCTCTTTGAATAACTTATTTTCAATATTCCACTGTAAGGATGAACCAGTTTAAGAATACCAGCAGGTGACAAGAACATTCCTAAGACATTAATTCACTCAAATATTTACTAAGTCCCTGCCAGGTTCTGTTCTAGGTACTGGAGACAGAGTGACAAGACAGAGCCTATTTCTGTTCTCATGAAGTTTAAATTCTCCAGGGAAGAAAATAAATCATCCATTAAGGCTACTTCATTAGAAAAAAAGATAAGTGCAATGAGAAGGGCCTTATGACTAAAAATGGTTGGGAATGTGCAGCTGCTTCAGAGTCACCTCTTTGGTGTGACGGCACTGAAACTGAAATATGAATGACATGAAAGAGTAAGGTATATGATAATATCAGGGCAGAACATGAGGCAAAGGACAAAGCAATTAAGATGCTGAGACAGAGATAAACTTGTTCAATGAGTGTGGAGTTGGTATGGCTGAGCACAGGGAACAAGGGGAATGGTACTATGAACTAGGACAGGTTTGTGAGGTGCCTGGGGGCCAGATCACATGGGGAAGGGGTGGCTCAAAGGCTAAGGAAAAATGTCTGAACTTTATGCTGAATATGATGAAAATGCCTTCTGAGGAAGAGGAAAGGAAACTGACATTTCCTGAGTATCTCTAAAGTGCCAGATAAAACCTTACACACACACACACACACACACACACACACACACACACAGTGCTGTGCATTCTGTAAGACAATATATACATTCATGAAAAACTTCACTTTGTGCAAAATCACCTGTTAAAAGTAACAGCTTTATGAAATTTAAAAAAAAAAAACAAGGTTAAAGGAGACATTCAAAACTTATGCAACTTTATAAGCAAAACATTAACAAAAGCAATTAAAACCCATACAAAATACTAATAAATTTCTAATGTTAAATTCCTCATAAATAATTGTAATATACAAATTAAGTGGGGGGGGGGTGTAAGAAAAACAATACTTGAGACTGGTCATGGTGGCACAGACCTATAATCCCAGCAACTGGGAGAGGCTAAGACAGGAGGATTTCAATTCCAAAGCCAGCCTCAGCAACTTAAAGAGCAACTAAATGAACTAAGTGAAATAAAAAATAGAAAAGGGGGCTGAGGTTGTAGTTCAGTGGTAGAGCACTTGCCTTGCAGGCGTGAGGCCCTGGGTTTGATCCTCAGCACCACATAAAAATAAATAACGATTTTGTGTGTCCATCTACAACTTAAAAAAAAAAAAAAGGAGTTGGGGGGCTGGGGATATGGCTTAGTAGTAAAGGATCCCTGGATTAGATCTCCACTACCAAAAAAAAATAATAAATACTTGAGAATGTTGGTGCACATAGGCAAAATGCACAGAGATTGGGAAGAATCACACAATAAATTTCAAAACTGAAAACATGGCCAAACTAGGCCAAAAGGAAGAAAGAATTCAAGAGTGACCTCCATGGCTTGTTGCATTCAGCTCAGCTATTGCTACTTGGTGCAAAACATGAATACACCAGAGAAAATGTATAAGCCAGAGCAATTTCCTCATTATACTCACATAACTCCCCTATTTACAATCATACAGAGCCCATTCACAAACAGACATACACTGGAGTAAAACCAAGTGTTCTTTTTAACTTATGCCATCTTTGTATTCCAATTAAATCCTTGTAAGTATTTGGTATTTTGCAACTAGAGGAACTGAAACTCCAGAGAGATAAGTAAAAATGTATCCAAATTTTACAAAGAATAAAACAGAAGATGCAGAATGTATTCTGAAATCAAACCAGAAACACCCCCGCCCCCATTCACACTGACAACTAGTACTCTTATAGTGCTGGGAATGGAACCCAGGCCTCACACATGCTAGGGAAGCTCTCTACCACTGAAATACAGTCCCAGCCCTCACACTGACAACAGTCCTGAAAACTACAGTTTGAAGATGGCTTCATACCTAACTTTTAAATTATATCATAGGCATTCATAGTAATATTTATCAAAAGTACATGAGTATGTTGTTACAGTCTAAAAATAAAAAACAAAACAAAACACACTTTCCTGTCATTGCCAGTTCTCACTTGTAGAATCACTGCTATGCTAAAAACCAATGTATTCACTACCAAAACATATGAGTCATTTAGAAGAAAACACAAGAAAGGCAAATGAGGCTAGCTGAAACAAGGCAACAAGATCCCCACAACATCTGACCCAAAGAGGGGTGGGGTGGAAAAGAAATTAGAAAATACACCTGCATACAATGAGGAGAGTTATTTAGAGATACCAAAGACCAAGTTACCTACCTGAGTAAGAGCACACTGGTCCAGACAAGCAAACATAAAGCTAAAAAAGCCTGTAGGATGCATTCATTCCCCCATTTAGTAATATTTAGGGGAAAGTGAAAATATTCATCTCTTAAATGTACTATCCTTGGTGATTTTAAATTTACCAATAAATTTTTAAAACATTCATTTATAAGTATTCTTTTAAAACACCACAGAAATATTGTAGCAATCGTTTTAGTTCACTTTTAAACTGAAAATCCTTTCTTCCCTGACAACAAATTAATATTTCTATTAAGCAGTTCAAATGCCTCCCTTAATGACAAAAGGGTCACCTAATTTGGAAGGCTCTCCTAATTTGGAAGGCTCCAAGTAAAAGAATCAAGGAGACCAAGTTCCCTCATCTTAAACCTCTACTCCAAATATCCCAGGTCTCAGAATATTTTGATAAGTAAAAAAATGTGACCCTGCTCACCATGACAACATGGTGTTACCATCACCTACTCTTATTCAAATTAGGACCTTCATCTGTCTTCCAACTGTCTTGTTGCCACTTACCAGCATCAAGTGAAAATCTAATGCTACCACCAATCTACACTCAATAGTAAAACACTGGAAGAAAGTGCAAATTGTTTCCACAACAGACTGTAACTAAAGTAGGAGAAGAGGCAGCCAAAATTAAGAGGCAATCTGGGCCACAGACTCACTTATAGAGCAAGGGCTAGTTTAGGACTTAGAGCATAAACATCCTCTGAGCCCTGGGGGAAAGCCAGACTCAAAGGCATCAGAAGATTTATGAACTGAGAACTCATACCTTGAAGGACAAGATGCTGGATCATCAGGCAGACCCTCACAATTTTGGGGGGACTGAACTCAGGGGCACTCAACCACTAAGACACATCCCCAACCCTACTTTGTATTTTATTTAGAGACAGGGTCTTACTGAGTTGCTTATTAGCCCTTCACTTTTGATGAAGCTGACTTTAAAATCACCATCCTCCTCCGGAGCCAGTGGGATTTCAGGTGTGTACCACTGCACAGAGCCAGACCCTCACAATTCTTACGTATAATAAACACAATGAGTCCAAGGGGCAACGAACTTGTGAAATTGGGTGGGCTTCTAGTTTTTTATATGTGAATCATCTTAAGATCAAAGTTCTACTGTATTATAACTATAACTCAGAATTTCCTGTGTTCAACAAAAATTGAATAGCAAGTCTATCGGGTATCAGGCACTCTACTAGGTGCTGAAAATAAAATGAGTGAAAGACAACTGTCTTCAAGGAAGGCTCTCCCTAATAAGAGTCCACAAATTAACTCTGGATCAAGGAGAGGTCTGTGCTAGAAACAGAGACTAGAGGTCATAGATCAGAATGTCAGTTTAAATATCACAGAAACTTAATCTTCAAATAGTATAATTTCATGCAACCAACATGTTAAGGCATGTTCATTTTTGCTTAAAATAGTATAAAGTAATTATCTAAACTTTTTCTCTAATAGGATATAAGAAACCTACTGTAACAGTCATTCCTGTTAATCATTACTACCCTTTTACGGGAAATATTCACGGGTCTTAATCTGCAGCTGCTTGCAGATTTCCCAAAGTCTTTATGCTTACATTTATTAGCCATCAAAATTCCTTTTATCCTTTGTATCTTACTTACAGTTCACACCTTACAAAACTGGTGTATCAGAACTTCAGAATCCTAACACAGCCTTAGAATATTAAAGACACAGCAACAATAAATGGGAATTATCTAGGCCTCCATCGTTCGGAATGTCAACTTGTTTCCATTCTGAGTATAGAAAATGACAATTCTATATTCCTTTGACCCAGCATTTTCTAAATCCAACGAGTAATAAAATCATCATTTTTAAATACTGAAATGAGGAATGATGATGTAGCTTGGGGTTACAGTGCTTGCTGAGCATGTATGAGGACCTGGTTTTCTTACTCCAAAATATAAATAAATAAATGCCAGTAGCAGTGGCACACACCTATAAACCCTGCTACTTGGGAAGCTGAAATAGGAGGATGGCAAGTTCAAGGCCAACCTGGACAACTTAACAAGAATGTCTCAAAATAAAAAGGGTTAAAGATATAATGGTAAAGCACCACTGGATTCAATGACCAGTACCACAAATAACAATAATAATAAGAGGTTTATAAAAGTATATTTAAAATAGAAAACAGGGGCCTGCACATATAGCTCAGTTGGTAGAGTGCTTGCTTCATATGCACAAGGCCCTGTGTTCAATCCCCAGTCCCACAAAAAAAAAAAAAAAAAAAAAAGCGGAGAGGGACAGAAAATTATGGAAAATAACTGTGTCTGGTGTTCTGGTGTTCAAGTATCAGCTCCTGAAAACTTATTTCAGTTTCTTTTGTATATATACATATCATGTGTTACACCATATGTATTTTTAATAAAAGTTCATGTCATAGTTTGCATAAAATGTAACATATATATGTATATGACTGACCCAAGCAGTACTGTTTGATCTCCTAGGAACTGGAGAAGAGGAATACAAATTCTCCCCACCACCACCACCACCATCCCAGTATTAGGAATTGAACACAGGGATACTCTACCACTGAACTCTCTATCCCTTTTTTATTTTTGAAACAGTGTCTCATTAAGTTGCCCAAGATGGCTTCAAATTTATGATCCTCCCACCTGTTTCCTGAATAGTAGAGATTACAGGTGTGCACCAACATACCTGGCCAATTTATTTATTTAAAAATAAAATTTTTAGTAGTTGTAGATGAACAGAATGCCTTTATTTTATTTGTTTTTATGTGGCGCTGAGGATCTGTCTCACACATGCTAGGCAAGCACTCTGCCACTAAGCTATAGCCCCAGCCCCAATTTACTTTTTAATGAAGGTAGCAATTTTCTTTTTCTTGGAATGTCAAAATGTGATCAAATTCAATATAAAATACTAACGCAAAAGAACATGGTTATCATACATTAACGAAGCTCCATTGTACACAATCTTATTCTATACTGAGCAATAAAAGTTCCATCACCAAATGCAGTCTTAGCCCTCTGGATTAGAAATTCTAACATTTATTAGCCATCTCATCTCTGTAGTTGGCACAGCAGCCAAGACAGTTTACAGAATACGTTGTCAGAAGAAGTGTCAATTTTCCACCTCTCTTCAGCTGTTTCTGCTGCAGCTAGCGAAGGCCACCAAGAGTAGCTAACATTTATTTATTAAGTACCTCCTCTCTCTCTCTGCCATACTCTATGCTACTTTAAATGTGTTCCCATTTCAATGCTCACAACTGCTTTGTGAAGAACTAATTATCCATTAGTCCCATTTTTCAGATGTGGAAACCAACTGGAATAGCTAAATATCTATTTCCCAAAGCCCTAACAGTAAATAGGAGTGACATGATTCAAACCAGGTATGCCGGGCTCTAGCTCTTCACAGCATCAACCAAGAGTGAGAGATTACTACCAGATCAGATCCTACTTAGTCCTCTGTTAATGATGAAGAGAGGGCCATGGCTTCAGGATTGCAAGCATTAAGTAACTGTGCCACAGAATTAAAATCAATGTTTCTATCTCCTTGGAGTCAATAACACATTAAGTTCACAGGTCACACACAGTAAGGTCCATACAATATCAGAATGCATAGTTCCATAAGTCCCACTGTACCCAAATGTATCACAATTCCTGAAATCAACTATTAACCTATGAGAATCCCAATTTTCACCTGATTCCTAAACCTTTGGAAGACTAATACCTTTGAACTTTGGAAGACTAATACCTTTGTACTTCTGGACAACAAAAACTCCTTTAAAAGCTGGCACTGAATTGTTTCTAATTATCAAGCTTGGACAGAATTCATAAATCACAAGTTCAGCACTGGTCTGTTATGCCAACAAATCTGAGGAATAAAAGTGTTTCCAATCATGTCAAGTATGGTGGACCACACCTGTAATCCCAGCTACTTGGGAGGCTGATACAGGAGGTTCGCAGGTTCAAAGCCAAACTCAGCAACTTAGCAAGGTATCTCATGAGACCCTGTGGTAAAGCACCCCTGGGTTAAATCCCCAGTACAAAAAAATATGTATATATGTGTGTGTGTTATACGTGAGAGAGAAAGATTTGTGTCTGTGTGTACACGTATGTACATACGTACATACAGTTCTACTTCTTTAAAAAACTGCCTGAAAAGCATAAGATATTAACAGTTTTTGCTCTTTTGACTGTCCAAATTCAAAAATTAAAAATTCTCAAGGAGATACTTTGATTTTTCACAATTACCATTCTCAAAATGGTATATGAACATATTTAAATAATTCAAAAGATTATAAATGAATAAGTCTCTCCCACACCTGACTAAATGATCTGTCCACTCCAGCCCCACCCCAACACCACTGCTGGTCTTTTACACATCTTTCTACATTCGCTAAGCATGTACAACAAGCATATACGTAAACACACATACTCTTACTATATGACAGTAAACGATATTGGATTTCCCAATCTCTTGTTTTTTTAATCAGACATTTTTGAGAAGAAACTTTAAATATCAGTGAAAACCACCAAATCTAAACAAATCTATAAGGGAACAATTCACACACAAACATTTCTCACCAGATGTCAAAACTTTGTGACTTCTGTTGGCTGGACACAAGGAAGTCTAAAATCAAAGATGTAATACCACTGTGGGCCTATTTGTTGTTGTTGTTCTTCTTTTGTTTTTGCACAAGAACAGGAAATCTCTACTTCCCAGACACAACACCAGATTACTCCTAACCCTATTCTAAGATCTTATAAATGTTCATTGCTTACAGAGAAAAGTGATTTAAATAAACACTGTACTAGGGGGGAAAGATGTATATTATATTTTGTTATTAAATGGTGCTAACACTGGGAAGAATGGCACACACCTGTAATCCTGGCAGCTTGGGAGGCTGAGGCAGAGTTTAAATCAAGAGTTTAAAGCCAGCCTCAGCAAAAGTGAGGCACTAAGCAATGCAGTGAGACTCTTTCTCTAAATAAAATACAAAATCGGACTGAGGATGTGGCTCAGTGGTCAAGTGCCCCTGAATTAAACCCCCAGTACCAAATAAATAAATGGTGCTAAAGAACAATTCTATAGCCACAAACCATACTTGAAAATTCATACATAAGTTCTATTTCATAAAAGAATAATTATGCAGAAAAACAGAAAAGGATATTAAGGAATTTCATTATCTATTACCATGACCCAAATGCCTAATACTGTGAGTTAATGGCATGACAGAAACTAAATAGAAATCAAACAAAATTAGCCTACACTCTACTCAAGTAGTCTGTTCAAATTAAGGGAACACATAGAACACCTCCCCCTAATTCATCAGCTGTGTTCTATGTGTAGTTAATAACCAAAATGCTCTATTATTTTAATACACATCTGGGCATGGTGTTCGCTTACTACTAATAGAGTGCTTTCAAGACTATTGTTCTACAGAAGGCTATAGCTTTTGAGTCAACTATTAATTGAAGCAAACTTTCCATATAGATATCCTTCAAAAATCATTATTTTTTAATATTTATTTATTTATTTATTTATAGTTATTGATGGACACATCTTGTTTATATGTGGTGCTGAGGATGGAACCCGGGCCGCACACATGCCAGGCAAGCGCACTACCGCTTGAGCCACATCTCCAGCCCCCAAAAATTATTAAAATGACCAAATCTTAGAGAGTTTTAATAAAGGAGTTAAAAGTATTAAATATACTCAATCAATCATTGGTTGATTGAGTATATTTAATATACACGAGCAAATTTTAGGTAACATTTTATCTGATCATATTGATATATATATTTGTAGAAGTGAAATGATTTCCCCACAAAACCATGGTTTTGCTCAAAAAAAAAAATTACTAAAAAATCTGCTCACTTAATATTGGATCCCTGTTAAAATGCTACTCACCATTCCAAGAAAATACATAAAAACACAAAACATCCACTTAAAAAACGTGTAGAGTTCACTGCCTCTTTATAATGCCCCACTCTTTAGAATACTAAAAAAGGGCAAGGGAGAGAGACAAAGAAAGAAGTAAAAGCACTAACTGATATCTCTGACCTCTGATGAAACAAAGAATATCAAGTAGAATGATATCTAGTCCTAAAGAGTTTTAAAAAAAATTACTGTATTAAAATTTTTAAACATCCTGTTTTTAAAAAAGTTTTAACACATCCAGAGTAAATTTCATACAAATAACTGTTCTATTAAGATAATGGAATAACTATCTTTGACTCTTGATCATCACATTCTCTTCTTTTTCTAAATTCTACCTCCTACAAGAAACCTACAAGCCAGGCATGGTTGCCCATACCTGTAATATCAGCAGCTAGGGAGGCTGAGGCAGGAGAATTTCAAGTTTGAGACCAGCTTCAGCAACTTAGAGAGGCCCTAAGCAACTTAGTCAGACTCCTATCTTAAAATAAAAAGTGAAAAGAGCTGAGATGTAGCTCAATGGTAAAGCCCTTCTGGGTTCAATCCCCAGTACCCAAAAAACATGAAAATATAAAAAAGAAAAAGGAAACAAACCTTCAGTAGACAAAGGGAGGGGAACAGGCAAACTTCCCAGTTTAAATATTCAACACCTACTCTTCCTCATTCATTCCTCAATTTATTCATTTCATGTAAATCTTTTCCTTAATCTGGGTATTCTTTCTATATTTACTGAAATTTAATTACTGACCTTTCAGCATGACTCTCACAAAGTTCATTATATTATTTCTGAGTTACAAAACTAAGCTCTCAGCAACATAGCTCATTTTGACTCAAAATCTTGCAGGAAGCTTCATTTTAAAACTCTAAATTTTTTTTTTTTTTTTTAAAGAGAGTGAGGGGGGGGGGACAGAGAGAGAGAGAATTTTAACATTTATTTATTTTTTCTTAGTTCTCGGCGGACACAACATCTTCGTTTGTATGTGGTGCTGAGGATCGAACCCGGGCCGCACGTATGCCAGGTGAGCGCGCTACCGCTTGAGCCACATCCCCAGCCCCTCTAAAAAATTTTTTAAATGTTGAAAAGCTATAACACCAAATTATTTACCTGTAGAGTCAATTATCCTGGTTGGTTAGAACTAATATTGCACAGGTCTACCATAAAACTTATTGAAGGAAGATGGTTAAGATGACATTCTTCTGGTAGATTAAACCCACTTATGCTGTATAATAGACACACTCTATATTGAATATTAATATGTTAATAGTATTAGCCCAAATGAGATTCTAGTGTGGTTAGAATGCTATATGGTGTAACAAGAGTTAAAGCTTTAGGAAAAAAAAAAAAAAAAACCTATGCAGGTATACCACTGAGAAAATAAGAAAGAAAAGCCTTAAAGATTTAGAATTTCGGGCTGGGGATATGGCTCAAGCGGTAGCGTGCTCGCCTGGCATGCATGCAGCCCAGGTTTGATCCTCAGCACCACATACAAACAAAGATGTTGTGTCCACCAAAAACTAAAAAATAAATATTAAAAAATTCTTTAAAAAAAAAAAAGATTTAGAATTTCAAAAAATTCAAAATTTTAACCATATTTATGCCAGCCTACAGATGGAGCATCCCTAATCAGAAAATCCAAAACTTGTGGAGCATCAACATGACCCCACAAGAGGAAAATTCCACACCTGATTTCCTATAACAAGATGAAGTCAAGCCACCGGCACACTGAAAGTACTATATAAAATTACTTCAGGTTATGGGTACAATGTGAATGTGAAACAAATGAATTTCATGCTTATACTTGGGTTCCATCCACAAAATCAAATCTGAAAAAATTTTTCAAAATCTGAAAAACTCCAAAATCTGAAACACTTCTGGACCCAAGACTTTCAGATAAATAGTCAATCTGTATAATCAGATAAAGTCAACTCAGTGTGACATGGTTCCTAACTATGTTTTGACTCTCTACTGTGGCTACTATTTCACCATTAAGAGAACAATATCCACTTTCACCTAACTCTTAAGAACTGACAAGGATTTTTTCCTTCACTCTGGCAGTATTAAAATTCAAATAAACAATTAAATATAAATAATACACCTAAACCTTGGAAATCTAATTCAAAAAAGAAAATTCGACCTTATTAGTAATAGTGAAATAGGGCTATCACTGCTCTCATTTAAACAGTGGCCCTGCATAAACAATTCATTTTAACATGAAAATAGTATTATTTCAGCTGATTAAAAAAAAAATTCTTTTAAAAGGAAACCAGGTTCTTCCCTTCTAGAATTGTAATATGTAGTTGATACAACATGCCACATGCCACAGAAACAACAGATATGCAGTTTGTTATATTCATTAAATGCAACAGGATCTCAAAGAAATATCCTGAGTCAAGACAGCCAGAAAAGACTTTACAGGAGTAGTAGGACTGAAAACTAGGCTATAAAAAGGACAAAGGGAAGAAATGGAATGAACAAAATCACAGAAATTTGTAATGAGTATGGCAAAACTGCAGGATCTGAAAGACAGGCAAGAATCCCAGTTAGGGAAGAATGGGAAATAAAGCTGACTAGGTAGAATGACACCTTAAAAGCCAGACTGAAGCATATGAACTCAATCCAGTTGGCACAGAGAATCCATTATGGGTTTTCCAGCAGGGGAGCTGACATAATGAAACCAGTATTTTAAATAAATTACACTATCAGTAGTTACAGAAGATGGGATAGAGAAGAAAGGTTGCTCAGGGCAACCAACTAAAAACTTAAGGCAATAACCCAAACTTAATGACCATTCCCTCACTCATTCATTCACTATAGACAGTAGACTGCCAGGTAAGAACACTGGCATAAACTATCAGACAAACTGAGCCTACATCCCTACTCCTGCCCCTCACTACCTAAACCTCTATTTTCCTGTTAAATTAAGGATATCAGCTGCTCAGAGTGCCACAGTACTTGTCAAAGCACCAGTACAGTCTTGATCATTGATTATTCTGAGCAAAAATCATTGCTGAAATAAGAATGGGAAATGAAATCAGGACAAGATTTACAGGTATTTCAGAGGAAAAGAACTTTCCTGACAGAACTGAAAATATGGAGCAAGAACTCAGGCAAATGGTCAAAACTAGAGGGGAAAAACAAAACAAAACAAAAACGCCTACTTGAAGTAATCACTCCAAACTAAAAGGCAAATCCTAGGCTCTGCTGAATCTAGCCTCAAAGGAGTTACACATTTTTAAGATTTGGAAAATGTTCCAAATGGTGCAAGTAGATTTAAAAAGTCAAAACTCAAGTAAAATAGCAACAAAGGCATGCAAAAGGTCCAAGACTATATCCACACCAAAAAGTAGTGCCCAGTGTTAACATTCAATCTAATTCTTCAGGGTGTATCTAAGCCCTTATTCACAACTTTGAGAATAAATAAATTATTGCTTTTTATTTCAAATGTTCCCAAAACCTCAGGAAACAGAACTGCAAAATTTTTTTTGACATTACGACCCTACTAAAACTAATAACAAGCAAATAAAATATAATACAAAAAAATGAACCTCAAAACCAAACCCATCCCATTACATTTAAGGGATCCTTGGTATGCCAAGCATCTACACATATTACAAACATTTAACTCAATCTTCTCAACTGACATAAACTATCAAACAAACTGAGCTCAATGACTGTTCCATTCATTGCCCAAGTGAAATAACTACACAGCAGGAGTTACTACTACTCCAAGATCACACAGCTAGTGAGGGATACAACCTGAGTTTGAATTGAGGCAGGTCTCCACAAGGACCCTCATTTAAACCACTATACAACACAAAAATATAAATGCTATTTCCTACACAAGTTTTCAGAAATGTACACTTTTAAGTTAAGCATACTCTTATTTGCTCTTCCTTGCTAATTTCATGCACAGATTTATACTCCATGTATGTATGATATGTCAAAATACATTCTACTGGGGCTGGGGTTGTGGCTTAGTGGCATAGCGCTTGCCTAGCATATGTGAAGCACTGGGTTCAATCCTCAGCACCACATATATAAATAAAATAAATAGATAAAAGGTACATCAACAACTAAGAATATTTTTTTTAAAAACATTGTACTGTCTTCTATAACTAAAAAATTATAAAAATTTTCTAGCACAGAACAGAACATTTTTTTTTCTTTTGGATACTGTAATTGAACCAGGGGCACTTTACATAACACTGAGCCTCAACCCCAGGCCTTTTTTTTTTTAAGACAGGGTCTAAGTTGCTTAGGGCCTCAATAAATGGGCTTCAAACTTGAGATGCTCCTACCTCAGCCTCCAGAGTCACTGGGATGCCTGCGCTACCATGCTTGGACCAAAACAACATTTCCGCTGGTGGTATTTCAAGAGGCTCCTTTCACCACTGCTAATCTCAAGGTAGGAAATACAGCAGCTAACAAGAAGATTGCATTTTATTAAATAATACTAGGGAGTTAAGCACAATGATATGAATCCTACAACTTTCATTTATCCAGTACAATCACTTGACCCAGTTAGTAGAGCTACAAAACTGTAAAAATATAAATGTGATTATAAACACAGTTTTTGTAGGCCACAGTGACACACACCTGTACCTCCAACTACCCAGTAGACTGAGGCAAGAGGATAAAATTCAAGGCTAGCCTGGACAAAAAAGAAAGATCAGGGGCTGGGGATGTGGCTCAAGTGGTAGCGCCCTACCTGGCATGCGTGGGGCCCGGGTTCGATCCTCAGCACCACATACCAACAAAGATGTTGTGTCCGCCGAGAACTAAAAAATAAATATTAAAAATTCTCTCTCTCTCTCTCTCTCTCTCTCTCAAAAAAAAAAAAAAAAAAAAGAACAAACAGGGAAGGAGATAGCTCAGTAGTAGAGGACTTGTTTATCATACACAAGGCCCTTGGTTGGGTCCCCAGCACCAAGGAAAGGAAAGATTTTTGTAAGGATATCTACAAACCAAGACTAAAAAGGTGGGAAACTATTGCAAATAAGGTCACCACAAAAGAACACAGACTGACATGGTTTGAATCCTTGTATATCACTGAACATTTTGGGAGCCTTGAACAAGTGAATTAACTTCTTTGCACCTCTGTTTCATCCTCCAGAAACAAAGCCCAAAACTACTGACCTTAGCCTAAGATCTAAATGACACAAAGCACCACCCCCCTCCTAGATCGCAAACCAGGCTGAGCCCCTTTCCCCTGTCTCTATAACTAAAGGACAATTAATTGCCCTCTTGAGTACAATCCCAAAGGCAAAGCCAAATTCTTCAGCATCTACTTTCTCAAAGAATTGTTTTTCTATCTTCAAACTTCAATTTTCTAGTGGTGGTAGAGCAGGAGATAGTGCCAAGGGGGTCTGCAAATGGACCACTTTTAACCAATTCTTTTCTACAGTTCTTAAGGTCCTATCCCTTCTCTGCTATGGGAAGGTCTGAATACAAAATACAAATACCTCATGTTAGATCCTTTCTTTTTTTGCATTTAAATAACTTACACTATAAATGTTATAAATGTCAAATTCACATGTACTAGAAAAATACAAAGTCCCAGGCAGCGCCAGTATTTCTGCCATTCCCCCACACTTCCTCCAATTCACATTCTCCTCTATTCTTTTTACATAAATAACTCTGAAATTGAACAAGCCCAACAAATAATAACTCCATCTAAAATGTGTTCTAACAAATTTTTCATAGTAATCCTGCTATAAGTTGTTGTGTAAAGGGGATTCCTTTGCCAGCTACTCATCTGACCAGGTTATATTTATACAGTATTGCTATATATGAACTAATGTATTTAATCAACAGGTTAATGTTCCAAACGTTCATTACTCACAGCTCCTTTTGTCAGTAACCCCATGTTTATATTAAGCTGCTGCCCTTTCTCATTTACTTGAAAGGTTCCCAGTACAGAGGAAGCAGTTTTTTCTTGTTCTCTCGGTAGATAGGAATCTTGGTAACTGTGCAAAAACGTCCATTTGTGTTGAGAACACAAGTATCATGAAGATTCCTGAACATATGTAAAAGTTATTAAGATATTTTAACTTCTATTACACAATCAATAAAAAAATAACAATAATAATTTCCATAAGGGGGCCACTCCAGTTTCTCCCATATTAATAACCAAAACTGACAGAAGAATGTTTTAAGCTGATGGTGAGCTTAGCAGCAATTTTAAGCCATTAAAGAGTCACAATAAGTTCCTCCACTGTAAGCAAAACTTTCTCATGCCCATACTGTTTTCATCCTCCATACAGTTCACCAATTTGTTCTAAATACTATAATCTGATTCTAACTACTCAAATGGCCAAAAAAAAAAGTAGTTATTTATGGAGTTAATGATTGCAACTGCATACATCAGACAGTACAGGATAGCAGAAATGAAAAAGAAAAATCATATACCAAACAATCAGGGAAAACCGATTTAAAAGCAAGAGTATAAATGCACAACACGCCTGACCGCCCTCAGGCATGTTTTCTTTCTGCCTCCCCTCCCCCCACTGGTAAATGCAAACTATTTCTAGAACTCCGAAAGATAATTTGGGAAGCTTGCCATTAACTCACATGATCCAAATCCAACATATACAATGTTTTCATGGAGACAAAGCTGCCCTACTTCCGTAAAGATCATAAAACTTATTGAAATGGTGAGTAGATACAGTCCCCAGGAAGTCGGGATTAATGAATTCACCAATGAGCACCTGTCTTATTTAACAAAAATGAACACGAATCACACTGGGAAACCCAAAAAGTCACTGTCTTCAATGTGTAATCAGGATATTTATTGCAAGTCGCTTTAGTAAGAGGATAAAAATCCTAACGATTGGACCTTATGTTATCCAAACTGGAGTCTTTAGGGAAGAGAGGTGAAGATGATTACTCAATTGTATTGGGGGCAGGGAGACATTAATACTAAAGATTGAAACTAAAAATAACCCATCATTTCACCCACCATATTTTATTAACAACATGTTTAGATCAGCATAAGGCTCCTGTTTGGAAAAGTCAACAGTAAACTTCCCTAACTGTAAATTACATAGGTATTGAAACTTACTACAACTAGTACCTGCAAAGTCCACGATTTTAAGTAAACTCCAAACACGCAGAATATATAATTTTTAACTAGGTTCTAAGACTTACCCCCCGTGTAATCACCAAATTATTTTATAGAGTGTGGATAACCTAACAAAGAGAGATTTCTTAAAAGCCATCACAACCCAAATTTTACATGGAACACATCATTTCCACAATCTAAATTTAATTCCGGTTGCCACTGCAAAGTGATGCCTATTTCAGCAAATTAGGAACTTCCAAAAATACTGAACACGTTAACGCATGCATGGCTTTCCTAGTGCTGCCATTTACGATTAATATTTCGCTTAAATAAAAGTCTGCTTCTTTTAAAAAAAAAAAAATGACATCGGTTGCAAAGAGGAAGTTACCGAGAAACCACCCTCACAACGTGGCCTTTACACTGTCAGAAAATAATGTGACTCCGTGCCACCCAAAACTTACCAGGACGCTGGCAATAACTTTGCCAATTCTACACTTCTGAACCCAACTTCAAAGAGTCTCTACCAAATACCTCCCTAAGAAGGCAGAAAGCGCTAAGTTACAAACAAACACGTCCCGGAGTGAGGCCCGGCGGCCGCGCGCCCCTCCCCCCGGCCGGCGCCCCCGCCCCGGACGCGCGGCCCCAACAGCCGCCCGCAGCCCCCTGCACTCCAGCCGGGGTCGCCGCGCCGGGCCAGGGAAGCGCCTCGGGAGGGGAGCGGATTCTCATCGCAGCCCAAGGTTTAACAAAACAGCATGCACCGAAAGGAGCCTTCTCCTCTGCTAAAAATAGGCTATAAAGGAGTCGGCCTCATGATGGCTCCTTGATTCAATTTGCTGCAAATTCTTTCCTGAAAGCCTTGCTCGCCTCACATACACACGCACAAAAAGGGGGTGTAAATGCACGAAGGGTGGAAGAGGGGGAGAAGGCCGAGGTGCACATTTTCCGAGAAAACAACAACATAATTAGGGTGAGGATCCCCCGAGACCAGGAAAGGGTAGGGGGTGGGCAGGCACGTGAGCATTTCAAAGAAGCCTGAGAGGGAAAGGGGGGATGGGGGCACCCTAAATGCCCTCCCTCCCTCCCTTCCCCTCCCCCACCTAAGCCCCAGCTCCCCAAAGGGCCAAGTTGAAAAATGCATGTTCCGCGGGCGCCCCTCCCCCCCCGCGGCCTGGGGCCCCCGGCCGCCTCCGGCTCGCGCCCCCCGCCCCGGCCCGCGGCCGCCCCACTCCAGGGTCCGGCCCCCGGCGCTTACCTGGAAACGGTGGCCTCCAACGCCGCTCCCCCCTCCCGGGAATGGAGGCACAAGGAAATTCCCCTCCTCGCCGCCGCCGCCACCGCCTCCAACCACCCCCAAAATAACCCCTCCGGGGGGTGAGAGGCAATTATAACCCCGGCGAGCGGAGGGCGCGGGGGATGGGCGCGGGCGGGCGGGGGCGGGGAGCGCGGCGCGGGTCCCCAGGTGGCGAGCGGAGGTGCTCCCGCCGCGGGGGGAGGGGCGGGGGCGCACGCGGCCGGCGGCGGGGGGAGGCGGCGCGCGGGGGAAGGGCGCGAGCGGGGAGAGGAATTGAGGCAGAAGGTAAAAGCTGTTACTAAGGGAAAGAGCCAAACGGTTCGGAGCAGCCAACGGCTCAGACACTCAACACTGGGGAGAGAGGAATGGGGACCAGCCAGGCACAAATGAGCTCGCGAGGCCCGCGGCGGCGGCGGCGGCGGCCGCGCAGCAAAACAAACCCGAGCGGCCTGCGCCGGGCGGGCGGGCGCGCGGGGGAGGGGCCGGCGGGGGAGGGGCGCGCGGACGCGGGCGGCGGCGCGGCGGGGGGGGCTCCGCCGGCCGGCTCCCGCCCTCCCTCCCGGCCCGCTGCCGCGGCGCTGGGGGCTGGGCGTGTGCGGCGCATTCTTTTAAAAAGAAAGCTAGCCCCGCGGGCTCTCGGAGGCGCCCGGCGGGCACCGGCCCCCGCACCCCGCCCCCACCGCCGGGTGGCCGGGTGCGGGGCGGCGCGGGGGAGGCCGGGAGGCTCGCGCTGCAGCCGGTGCGGAAGCGCGGGTTAACTTTCCCGGGGAGGCCGCGGGCTCCCTGGCGGCGCGGCGCGGCTGGCTGGGCGGACACGCGGTGGGCATGTGCGGGAGCGCGGCGCCGACATCATATGGACATTTGTTTGCGGAAAAACCTCGGTGCACACCTTTGTGTGCGTAAATACATGTGTTTCTCGGAAGCGTACCTGGAAAGGTGCTTATCTGTAATCAGCGATTTTCAAAATGTAATCCAGATGACCGGATCTGTAGAGAAAACATGCACACAAGAAAAGGTTTTTGGTACTAAACACAAAACTGTAATCGAAGTGTGTATGCCCAAATGTACTGTGAATCAAACATATGGTGGTATTTATCGTCTGGTGGGTCTGTTGGAAAGGTTTAGTTGATCGGTTCTCATTTCACAACAATAAAATAATGTAACTATAAATACATATATATCAATGCAACGTCAGCAGTAGAAGTTTATCCACTTTGTGTACTTTTTGCGTGTGTGTAGCACATCAAGGCAGATTATAAAGTGTAACTTAGATGACTGATAATGCGACATTAGGATTGAGGGAAGGAGTGCAATGTTTTTTTTTTGTTTGTTTTTTGTTTTAAAGCACATTTGGTGTTAATCTTTATAAGCCCCTCAGAAATCAGGGGTGAAGGGTGCTTCTCACACCCGGTATACACCTAGGACATAAAAAGCAGCCACCCTTTTAATTTTAAGATATGACTTAGAATTTTTTTATTTTATTTTCAGTTATTACAGTTTTCAAAGTAATATTTTCGCAGGCTGGATAAGAGGTTCTGTTCTCATATTTTTCTAGCAATATTTGGAAGTATGTGGTAATCATCTTAAAGCAAATCTTTCCTCTGAATAATCAAGAGACCTAAATTTTTACACAACGTATTATCTGAAATAACTTTAACCACTCTGGACTCCAAGTCACCTAATAATTCATTAGTTAGGCAAGTGATTTTGTAGCCAAGGTCAGTGTCTTTCTCCCTTAATGAACCCTTGGTTGGGGGAAGCAGCCAGAATCCTTTTCCTGACTAATATAAGAGGATGGGGGGGGGCGGGGGCAGGAAAACTATCAGAGAAAATAGAGTGGGATTGGAAACTCCCTTCCAACCACTAAAAGGAGAGTTCAAAGCATATCAGTGGTGTGTCCTTAGAGCTATTTTCATATATGAAAGAGGGAATGTTAGATTAAACAATGTCACCTGATGGGAATTTAGATAACTGCAGGTTTCCAAAACACTCTGCAGAGTGTACAGGGAAACAGCACAAATAAAACCAGTTTTGTATTTCTGCAGGATTCTACAGCCCATGCTTCTTTACCCCAGAACAAAGGTCTTATTTCAGGTGCAAGGGGAGTATAATTATCTTCCTACTTTTAAAAATACTTTAATGAGTTGACTAGTGATATTTGTCACTAAAAACTATCCTCCTTAGAGTTGTGTTTCTGGGTTTTGTTGTGGTGTTGGTGATGGTGGTGCTGCTGGAGATCAAACCCAGGACCTTGCACATGCATGCTAGGCATGCTTTACTGCCAAGCTATGTCCCCAGCCCTTGACCTAGATTGGTTTTGAAGTTTCACATTGTGCCACTTGCTGCTACAGATGGGTCTTCTCTAGACAACAGCTACTATAAAATCAAACCACTCTTCAGTAGATAAGGACTTCCCAATCATACTGATTCTTAAAAAGGTCATTTTTAGAGCCAGACATGGTGGTGCATGCCTGTAATCTCAGTGGCTGGAGGCTGAGGCAGGAGGATGGCAAATTCAAAACCAGCCTCAGCAATTTAGCAAGACCCTAAGCAATTTAGTGAGACCCTATCTCAAAATTAAAAAATAAAAAAAAGGCTGGGGATTTGACTCAATGGTCAAGTGCATCTAGGTTCAATCATGGTACCACAAAACAACAAAAAGGGTCATCTCCAAACCTGTGGCCAGACTTATCCTCTGCTTAAATGACTCTTGCTCTACAAAGGACGTCCTACCCTGCTTTAAAGTCATAGAGTCAAGAATTCCAGCCTTACACCAACTTACTTCCTAAAGTTGTTTAGTGTTAGTTGAGCCTCATAACAATGATGATAATAATAATCTATGCAAATTACTTAATTTGCATGTCATGATAAATATCAGCAAAGTTAGGGATCTGTACCACACTTAGTTGTTCCAGTAAAATGCACTTTGCCGACCATTACTAAACCATACTCATTGAAGACACCTGAAATAGTTAAATATGGAAACAACTTTCATTTTCCCCCAACTAGAGGTGTGTTACATGAAACTATTTTTTGATCACTTTGATTTCTATATTCTGGAAACTTACCTGAAACAGCAGTGGAGCTTAAACATTAAATACTCAAATAAATGATCCCCATACAAAGGCATGTGTTGCCTCCTCACTCCTCTGGCCATTCCAGCATATCCAGCACCTGAGATCCAAAACGCAGCACCAAAATTCAAACAATAATTAGACCCACGAGGGAAGGTAAGGACAAAGAATTAACTATCCTGGGGCTGGGATTGTGGCTCAGCAGTAGAGTGCTCACCTAGTGTATGAGGCCCCCTGGGTTCAATCCTCAGCACCACATAAAATTAAATAAATAAATATATTGTGTCCAACTACAACTAAAAAATAAATATAAAAAAAGAATTAACTATCCTTACTAATTTTCAATGCTTATCCTAATCTAAAAATGGTTATGCTTTGAATACAAATGTTAACATGTTTCTAGAAAAGAGAAATTACTCTGTTACTAAAAAATTCTACAGGAAAGAGAGACATTGTTAAGAAGGTTCTCTTGAACTTTCTAGCTAATTACTCAACAAAAAGAAACCTCATACCAGCAACTGTTACCAGAAGCTACGTGTATATATTATAAAATGACTAAACAAATCCTGACTTGTTTTACTTCAGTAATACTACACTAGGGAGTGTGGAATAGCAAGACACTATACCTCGGCAACATTCATCACTCAAAAAACAAAACATTTTACATTTAAAATGCTTTAATCCCAGGCCTACAAGATCTCATTACTATATGTATGTTTAAAACCACCATGGTGTTTTAAATTGTTTACATTAGCTGGCCTACGTAATTAAAGTATTCAAAACAAACTTAATAGCATGAAAAAGATATTTGATACCACAAGTATTATCCTGGTGCTATAACACATGTTGTATTTTTACTCACCCTGGAATGCAGTGGCTTTCTGTCTGTAGCATTCACCCCCAGGCATCTTGCTGATCCCCTCTGATATGTTTCTGTTTCACATTGACTGAACTTGTGCAATTCATCTGTGGTTCTTCAGGCTCGTGGCTTTTGCCATTCAGACTGATGCACATCTTGGCCATGTGAACCCACATCTCAACATAAGAGTTCATTTTCCTGTCTGTGCATAGCATGCTGCTTGTGACCTTTACTCATCAGTGGAAAACTTGTCTCAGTTTTCCATGCCTCTGTGACCTGATTTCATTACAACCATGAACTATACTTGGGAGTCTTTGTTTAAATTACAAAGGAAACCCTTAACTATCTCACAAGTATTTATCTCAGATAATGGAAATGGCAGGTTATATCTTTTGTTTGTGACTCAGGATGAACACAAAACTAACCCCACACAGCATAATACAGGGTATGGCATGACCAATCACTTACTTACATTGACTAGCCAGGTAGTTCCTCAGGCAGGTCTTTGAAGTATTGATAGTTTGCCTATTTGTTCATTCATTCAACAAACATAGAATATTTAATGTTTTACTGTTCAGTCAACAAATGTTTATTGAATGCCTACTGTGCAAGGCAATGTTGGGGAAGCTGTTGTTTTTTGGTGCTGGGGATCAAATCTGGGTTCTAGGGCATGCTAGGCAAGTGCTCTACCACTGAGCTATATCCCCAACCCCCAAAGCCATTTACAGTGAACCAAATACAGCCCTTATTCTTCATGAATTTACATTCCAGTCTCATGTTGAGTGGAGCTTAGAAATATATAGTCAGTCTTTCAAAAAATACATACATCTAGTTAGATTATACTTTGTTACCACAAAGACAATATAAAAATAGCTTAACTAAATTTACTCTTATGTTGCTGACATTCAAATTTAAGAGTAAGGTGTTAAAGACCCAGATTACTATCTTAACACACATCTTCTACTGGTATGTAAGATGGCTTTTCTAGCTCCTACCATCACATTCAAATTCCAGTTGTTGCGATAGAAAGGAGATATGGAGGACTGTGCCTTCCCTTTCCAGCCTCATGTTCTCAGTTGCATTTATGACCCCCGACTTCATTGGCCAGAAGATAGCAGTAATCACACTCAGCTGCAGGTAAGGCAGGCAAAGGGTAACCACACTTAAATAAGGTTGGAAGGGGGCTGGGACACATGTTATTTAAGATAGGTAGTTTAGAGCAGGGTGTTTGATCAAGATGACATGAAACCAGAAAACTAAACCAAGCAGAAGAGTAAGTGTGCAAATATCAGAAGAAACATTCAAGGCAGAGGAAATATTAAATGCAAAGGAACAGAGCTGGGGAAATGTGCTGTACCTTAGAAGTAAAAACAATGTAATTTGGCACTAAGCAAAGAGTGGCAAGAGGCGGGTCAGGGACTAGATATGAAGGGCTTGTTCCTTCTCCTAGCATAGAAAGCCATTAGAAGATTTGGGTCAAGGAAGTGACTTGATCCACCTTCTATTTTATTTATTTTTTAAAATTTATTTAGGTATTGGGAATTAAACACAGGAGCACTCTGCCACTAAGCTGCACCCCTAGATCTTTTTATTTTTTTATTTACTTATTTTATTTTATTTTTTTTTTAGAGAGAGTGAGAGAGGGGGACAGAGAGAGAGAATTTTAACATTTATTTATTTTTTCTTAGTTCTCGGCGGACACAACATCTTTGTTGGTATGTGGTGCTGCTGAGGATCGAACCCGGGCCGCACGCATGCTAGGCGAGCGCGCTACCGCTTGAGCCACATCCCCAGCCCCAAGATCTTTTTATTTTTATTTGGAGACAGGGTTGCCCAGGCTGACCTTGAACTTACAGTTCTCCTTCAACCTCCCAAAGGCCTCAGCTACTGATGCCATACTAGAGGGTACACAAACATGTTGTCCATAACAGATAAATAGTATTACTATCTCAGATTAACATGAAGAAACTAAAGTATTGAGACCCAACAGTTTGTCTCAAGTCTGCTGCAAATAGCAAAAGAAGAATCTGAACTCAAGACTGTCCAAGTGCATTGTCTGCTTTTTTGCTGAGTGAAACTAAACAGATCAAGGCAGGAAAGCACAAGTGTTTGCTAAGTGCTTCAGTGAATGAAGAATAGCTGAGAAATGCAAAGCAGAAAAAAGGAGAAATGGCTTGAGGGGAAGAATCACACCTTCATCACATTTATATGGCCCACATCTCCTAAATTAGAATCTAAGAAATGTTAATTGAATGCAGACTTGGTCGTAATCAATCAGTTGGACTTCCTCTGTTGCACTTCTCAATACTATTAGTGCATCTACTGATTAGAGAAGGAGACCTTTGTCCCACTCACTCCCACCTCTCGCCACCACCTGGCATGCCAGTCTTGTGGCAATGTGAGTTTGGGCTGTTCCTGAAGAAAAGGTCTTGTAGACAAAGAAGATAATAAAAGACAGCCCATTGCATTTATTACAGGTTTGAAAATCTAGTT
This sequence comes from Ictidomys tridecemlineatus, assembly GCF_052094955.1. Classification (NCBI taxonomy): domain Eukaryota; kingdom Metazoa; phylum Chordata; class Mammalia; order Rodentia; family Sciuridae; genus Ictidomys; species Ictidomys tridecemlineatus. Next base: position 121,484,439 of record NC_135479.1, read on the forward strand.
TTCCTTTTTGCTTTGAAATTCAAGTTACAAATCTAACTCTCCCTTTTAAAAGAATATTTACAGTTTGGTTAATTAAATTCCCTTGAATTATTAAACTACATTTATACATTAAATGCATTCAATTTCCTTTTTAAAATACTTGGGTTGCTTGACAAATAAAAGAATAACAGGTAGTTAAATAATTCTCATAATATGATAAACTAATTATAAAATGTGAATCTTAAGTTCTCAAAACATTACAAAAATGTTTACATATTTAATAAAATTCATATATATGTTTTCAGTTAAAAACCACACATCTAAACCAATTATGGTCCTCATTTAGATGTTTTAATTGGTTTCATGAGGATATTTATTATTCTAAAATGTCAAATCATCTTAAAGATGATAAAGTGTTAAAATACAAATATGCACAGAATATCTATCTATCTATCTATCTATCTATTTATTTATTTTTGTTACCAGGGATTGAACTCAGGGGCACTTAAATACTAGGCCACATCCCCAGCCTGTTTTTTTTTTTTTTTTTTTTTTAATATTTTGAGGCAGGGTCTCACTATATTGCTTAGAGCCTCACTAAGTTGCTGAGGCTGACTTTGAACTTGCTATCCTCCTGCCTCAACTTTGTGAGCCTCTAGGATTATAGGCATGCACCACTGTACCCAACTCCCAATAAGACACTTTTAAAAATCTTGTAAACCTGGTGGTCTAAGGAACACAGTTTGATAAATTGCATTTGGTATTTTTTTTTAATTTCTTGACCTATTTATTTATTTAGAACATCAGGGTTTAGATATGCAACCAAATGGGCTTCCTAATATTTCCCTTCCCTTAAATTTGTCCCACCTAGCCACAGGCAAAACTGAAAAGTCACAGCCCTTCCCTCCTCACCCAAGGACAAAGGGCAAGGGAACATCAAGTCTAGAGGCAAGGCCCCTCTAAAAGAGTCACTGACCAGCTGAGCTCACTCCTTTCCTATAGTCCTGTAAACCATTTGTCCTTTGGGGAAAAGGAGTCGATGCAAAGACTTCAGAGAACTCCTCTGAAGTCCCAAGTGCTCCCTGCCCTTTATATGCAGTCTTCTACTGTGAGTGTTCCTTGAACAACAACCCAGGATGACTGTGCATGTTTATTATTGTAATCAAACAAAACAAATTTGATTTTATACATATTTAACAATAGGCATAACAGGCATAAGGCTAGATGAGAGACCAGAGAAACTGGATTGTGGACCTACCTGTACTATCACCGATGTATGTTCTTAGACAAGGCTTCAAACCACTCCAAAACTCAATGTCCTTATTGATGAACTAGGAACCACATTAACTACATTGTTTCAGATTGGATATTCAAAATATTTATCAGACAGTTCTAGGTGGCCACCAACCCATAATAGAGAATAACAAATATACCACACCAGATCATTCTGCTAATTAGAAGCCTCATAGCACATAATCTTCATTTAGTTCACTCATGGATGCCTACCCTGAGCCAATATTTCACAGGATTGTTGCATACATCAAATTGTTTATGAAAGCAGGCCCTTATCTAAAAAAAAAGGGGGGGGTGTTTTAGTCAATATTATTTTGTATAGTAAAAGACACAAAGAACAAGAGAGATGGGAATTTCTCTTAACACATTTCACCTGTCCTATGGAGAAGCCTGCCTAAAAACTTGAGAGCAGATTTCACTTTTTTTGGGGGGGGGGCGGGGGGTGCTACGGATTGAAACCAGGGCCTTGTGCATGCTAGGCAGTGCTCTACCACTGAGGTACATCCCCAGCTCTATAGACTTTACCTTGAGCTACTTTGGCCTAAGGAGGTAAAGAACTCAGACCAAGACAGCCAGAACACAGATCTTAACCTCAAAACATCAACAATAGTAAGAACTAGTACTTTACTGAGTACTTAGAGTGTGTTAGGGTTTCTTCTAAACAATCTTATGCAGATTAATTCATTAATCTTTCCCACCACAAGGTATAGCAAACAGATCCAGGCTTAGCAAGGGAGGCAGGGAACTATTGAAGGGCTAGCATCTGGAGAATTGTGAGTTCACTGCTCTCATGAATTTTCTCTGGAACTACAGGTGTCATAGGCCAAAGGAGTCCCAAGGAGGTGACCTTTCCACTGCTCCTGCAACAGATGCACAAGGCCCTGAGTTCCATGAGCTCCTGGCTGATGAGAACCCTAGTCCCAGACTATGAAACTTTTACAGCCTGAGGGGGGAAAGCTCTAAGTGGCAAGAAGGAAGAATAGAGGAAGAATCAAAACAGCAGCCCCTCCCTTCAGTGGGGAGAGGGAGCACCTAGTTCCCCAGGTCAATGGATCTGCCTCTGGATATGAGGATTAACTGTATTTAATTGAGAAAATGAACCTGGAGCTAAGGGCTGGACTGTGCTCTTTTCTGGAGAAGAAGAGAAGGTGTTAAAGAGAACGGAGTACAGGGAAAGGGCAAGGGCAACCAAAAGGCTCTGGGTTAGCAAAATTTACTGTCAAATTGTAACTATTTCAGGCTTCCCAGACCATGTTTTCTTTGTTGTCCTCCTCCCTCCCAACCTTTTAAAATATACACACTATTCATATCAGGAGCTAGATTTCCTCTGTGGGTTATAGTTTGCTGATTTTTGCTCTAAAGATATAATCTGTAAACTGTATCTGATGCTGCCTTCCTCTCTGATGTTGGACACTTAACTTGAATTAGGTCCTCCCTTGAAGTGAGAGAGGTACTCAGACGAGGAAAAGGGCATGGAGGTCTGACTGTGGTGATGCTTCATGGACCCTGAGGTATGTTCCAGTGAGGTACTTTAGGACTAACTCTGTTTGGCAACCCAAAGGTTTGCTCTGGGAATTTTCATGCCATGCACAGCTGCACACATGAGCAACTCTGCAAGAATTATGTTTCATGCCACATTCCATTTGGGAACTGATGCCCAAGACAACATTGCAAAGCAATGAAACTCAGCATTACTCTATTCCAGGGAAAATGGAGTAGCAAACCTTCTTTCTTAGAACCCCAAAATGGGACATCTCAAAGTCTTTGGAAAGAGCTTGCCCCAGCAAAAAGGAAGTATACCTTGTAGTAGACTTAACTCTGTTATAATGTCTCCTTTAAAGAACCCAGCTTTGCAATAAGGAAGCACCATTGATATACAAAGATAATCAACTTTATGTATCTTGTTATTAAAAGGACAACTCTTTGTGTCCTTTTCCTACCCTCTGTCCCAACTATCTTCCCCATAGCCAAACATGAAAGTCTTCTCTTCCCACCTCAACCGTGAAGTGTTGACTACTAAATCTATTCTTAAATAGCATCATAATTTTAAGGTAGGGCATTAAGGAGAGGGGAGAGAGTTTATTAAAAGAAAGAAATAAATAAAGAAAAAAAGCACATTCATACCCAAGAATCTAGCCTGAGTTTTAATGTGTCAGAGACATTATTTATGGTGGAATTCAGAAAAAGATTATTGGTCTGGGGCTAAGGACAGAAGAGTTTTTAATAGGAACATGAAGTTTATGAAGAAGAAAGTAAGAAAGAGGAAGACTGCAGGCAAACACTTAGTGGGGAAGCTTTGGTTACTGTATCTTAGAGGATGGAATGGCCACTGGTTAGGGCAGAAAGATCTTGGGAACTATTTCCCCCATTTCACAAACCCTACTGAAAACCGGCCTAAAGATATATGGAGAAGCATCTCCTGAACTCATTGCACAGCCGGTTCAACAAGGCAGCCCATTGAGATCTCTCCAAGGGCTCCTATGTGGACTTCAGCATGCCTACCAGACTTCAGATGGTAAGAAGAGAATTTCCCCGCAATGAATTTTAGAATTACATTTCATGAAGGTTTAAAATTATAACTGATTATCTACTTGGAATAGACTAAGTAAATTGGTTTGGAACTCTGAAATAAATTTTATCGTAGAGATCTCAAATCCTATGAATTGATTTTTTTAAAGTATATTTGGAAATTAGACCTAGCATCTGTCTGTGTTTCTTATCTTCATTAACCTCCTGACTGTGCCTGCTTACTTTCCAGCTCTCCTCCAAACATTTGTGTGAGGCAGCTGAAAAACCTCTGAAGATTCATGTGTTCTGGCTCCTGCCCACTCCTTTGTCTCTTCATGTGCCCCCACTGCCCCTGGGCTCCATAGGAACAGTCACACCAAGTTTTTGAATCACAAATGCACCATGCTTCTCACCACCAAGCCTTTGCCATTGGAGCAGTAGCTGCCTGAGACATCCTTCCTTCCAAACTGCCAACCTCCACACCCTGCCTTCCACCAGTTAGCCCTACACTTTCATTCCTCCTCCAGGTCTCAGTTCAAGCATCACTTCCTTGAGAAGACTTTGCTGATCACTTCTGATGAGGTTTAGTGTCTCTATTATTCATATACTCTCTTTTTACAACAAGACTCTGCTCCTTCCCTGTACTAATCACACAGTCCTATGTGGCAGCCACCTTGCATGTATTTGTCTGCTGATTTGATTTATAGTCTCTCATCCACTAGACCATGAGCTTCTTGATGGCAAAGATTATGTTAGATTTATTCATTAATGTGCAAATCACAGAGTAAGCATTCAAGATGAGTTACTATTGTTTCATACACCTGAAGTGGCAGATCAGCTTTTCATTTGGATTTGTTTAGAATGCTATCTGTATGTTTACTACTTGTAAAATTGACAAAAAATAAAATATTATCAACCACTGCATAAGGCTGATGCCAAGCCAGTCAATCTGATAAACTCACACAAACGTGAGAAACAAAGCTATTAGATAAATATGGTATATTGTTTAGAAGAGTCAATTTGTTCATGAGTTAGTGGGGGGCATAGTTGGGGAGATAATTTTATAGCATAACAAAGGACTATTATGTAGTTTGGAGATAAAAAAGAAATGTTAAAAAAAAGTTTGAGCTCTGGTTCTACCATTAGGTGTAATCTTACATGTAGAAATATTGTAGGTATATAAAAGAATGTTATAAAAACATTTTAGATATGGAAGGCTTTCTTTTTCTCTGATAATTTAAAATATGAAATTAGAATATTAATAATAAGTAAGATCCGTCTCTAAACTCTAGCAATGTTTAAGCCTAAATAAATATATGTTAAAACATTTTTCCTCTAAAGTGTATTTTATATATGTATATTTTTTTTCATTCATCCATAGGCATATCAGGCTTATACTTGGTGAACTCAAAGTGAGTGCTGCAGTCTGATTTAATTTAAAACAAGTACATAATAACATGCAAGCAAAGGTTTACAAAATGTACATTATAACCAAAAGGTTTAATAAGTAGTATTTAATTTTTTTATTTTAATTTTATTTTTGGTACCAGGGATTGAACCCAGGGGAACTTAACCTCTGAGACATATCCCCAGACCTTTTTGTTTTTATTTTGAGACAGAGTCTCACTAAGCTGCTGAGGAGCTCACTAAATTGTTGAGTCTGGCCTTGAACTTGTGATCCTCTTATCTCAGCCTCCTGAGTCACTGGAGTTACAGGAGTTTGCCACCACGCCCAGCAATATTTCATTACTGTTCACAGAAATGTCTCAGAGAAATTTGAAAATGCCAAGAAAAGTAGGAATGGTATTTAAGGCTCTGGCCAACTTTAGATTTGAATATAGATGTTTGATCTAACCCTTCTCAAAACGTGTGTTCTAAAGCAGATGCTGATAACTGGAATAGGCATCCCAATGAACACATCCGTGCACACAGGTGAGGGAGAAAAACAGAGTTTAGGGATTTATTTATTTTATGTGGAGATTATTTTCTTCAACAGTAATCCTGTGATTCAACATTCATAAAATAAATCATTTACAATTTGAGCAAAATAACACCAGATTCCTGCAAAGCTATAGAAAATGACTTGTGGGGGCTAATAGGAAACAGGGGCTAGAACTAGTGTATGGAGCCTTTGTTCTATTCCCAGGGGTTGACACTCTTTAGAATGCTCACAAATCACTACTTATGACTCACACGCTTCCACCCACTCCTCTTCTCCAGGCTCTTAATTTCACCAGGGCTTCTTGTGTTATCCTAGGTTTTTAAATGCACAGTTTCCCACTGTTCTCCAGTCAAATGCCTTCTCTGTTTGTGAAGAACTTGTAAAAGAAGGACTAAGGCATTGTAGACCAGGACATTTTTCACCCAAACTGACCTAGATTCTCCTAAGTGATTCATTTCTTGATTGCCTTTGAGGTACCAACCCCTCTACTGATCTTGTTTGCCCCATCCCTCCTGCCCTCAGCTACCTGAAATCATGCTTCCATCTAGATGCAGACTATGTTCTATCCTTAAACAATAAGGACTCATCAGAATTCAAAATTTGTCTGGTTTGTTCCCTATCTGAATACTTCCTCAAATCTGTCCAGTAGTAGTTATTCCAACCAGTTGCATTTCATCCAAATCCCCCCACCCCAGGGATCCAGGTCACCTTATGTGTCTTCCTTTGGCTTAGGTCCTCTGATCACAGTGTTCCTACTGCCCTTTCTGCAGTCCAAAACATGAATATAGGGCGATGGAAAGCCCTGACCTATATCCCAATGTCTGAGCCTCTTTTGACCTGAAAGGTTGCTAGTTTCCGAACTACCCCTTCCTTCATTCACCTCCTGTCATTCTACCCCTGCACCCTGCCCGCAAGCATCTTCGCACATACCTACACACTCAAGAATGCACACACACATGCTACAAAGGAAATATTCAGATTAGCATTGCATGGCTAGGATATGTATGTAGTTTCCTTTTCTATTGAAGAGAACTACTGTTGATGTTGTGGGGATACTACTGAGAGAACAGTAACAGCAATTTTATTGACATAGACTGTTGGGGGGGGTGTAAAAACCTGGGTAACCAATGAAAGACTTGCTTTCTGCCATCAGAGAGGTCTGCCCAATTCTCTAACTTGATGGCTACTACCCATCAAGTCCCATTAACAGTGGACAGTTCTCTTAGCAAGTGTGTATTACTTCGTTTCCTCTGAGCAGAGAAGAGATCTATTTCTGCCTTTTTTCTTCCTGATATGACTGCCTTCTCTACCTGTACCCACCCAAGCTCTCTCATTTATCCCTTGCCATAGGGTAGTTTCTAGTAATTCAAGTGACTGGCTCCAGAGCCTTCAGAGGGAGTCTAGCATTTATAATGCAACTATTCTAAATGCTACCTTCTTAGGAAGAATCTTCCAGCAGACAACTAAAGCTTATTAGACACCAAAATGAGTTATGGAAGAAGGTTTAGATTCTCATTCCCTAGAGGTTTTTAAAAGCAGGACGGATTCTCATCTGTCTAGGATGATTATGTGGGATTGTGCTGGTAGGCCGGGGGATAGACCAGCTCATCATCCACGAATAATATTTATTAAACTCTTGGGCATTCCTGATACTAGATGCTATATTTCACATATATATTAAAAGATAATTTTAAAAACACAGCCCCTACTCTCAAAGAAGTTTTAAACTAATGAAATAGAAGGTTTGTATGGCATAAAAAAAATAGAATGAATGTCAACAGTGTTTTAATTTCCCAAACCATTGTAGTTCTTTCATTTTCTTTCTCTACTCATGCTCCTTAGTTTTGTTTGGGAATTATGCAGAGCAAGATTTTCAGTGGGGCATATTTTTCTGGCTCATATTTTCCAGGAGCTTGTGAATGATGCAAAATATGAGCAGATATCAGAAGAATTAAGTGGGGCAGAGAGCACATAGTGGCCTCAGTTCTTTCATGCAGAAAGCAAAAGGCTGCTGGGTTTGGTCTTAAAGGATCCTTCACTGTCTAATACTTTGGGATTCTAGGCCATGTGGTAATTAGGGTCAAGGTGGCCGGGGGAGGGGGGAGACTATAAGGAGGTGGGAAGAAAGCAAATTATTGAAGATTTTCCCCATCAGAGCCATAAAATAATATTGACCAGGAATCTATTTCAGGCCAGGTTTTCAGTAGACAAATATGGTTATGTTCTTTGAGAGCCAGCAGAATCATGGAAATGCCCTCTGGCAGAGAAGAGCACGTTTATGTGCAAGCTTAGCTAGAACCTGACCACATTCCATCCCACTCCCTGAGCAGATCACAGAGGCTGTGACCCTGTGCTCTGTTATCTCAGATCTATGCTGTCCAGAATAACCAAGCTCAGAAAAACCAAGTTGAGGTTGCACTTATGCATTTATTCTTATATTCTCATAAAGAAGTCTTTTTCTAGGTTACATTTTTTTTTTCCTTCTTACTCACAAGAGCAAAGTCCTAGAGGGCCTCAGCCAGCCCAGCCAGGTCCTTTGTGTCCTTGCTGTGTGGCCAATTAGAACAAGGTACACTGTGCTTCACTTGGACCCAGTGCTGCATCTGGGTGCAGGGCTTGGCCAGAGGGAGCAGGCTAGATTGCAACCCCCTCACACCACTTGTGCAGGGCCCAACCTACCTAGCAACAAGGCAGCCCTGTAGGGAATGAGAGAATCTTGAAGAACTCACCAAGTGTGTATCTCTGTACAAAGGAAAAAACTGATTAGATATGCTTTATGAATTTTTCTAATTCATCTGTGTATGGAGAAATATGGATGGATGAAATCTCATCAGTATTTACTTCTAAACATAGTCCACCGCTCCCACCAGTGGTGGAAATTGAACCCAGGGCCTCAAGCACTAAGCTATATCTCTAGCCCTTTTTTATTGCCAGGGAAGGTAGTGTATAGGGGACTGAACCCAAAAGTGCTTAACATCTGAGACACATCTCCAGCCATTTTTATATTTATTTTGAGATGAGGTCTTGCTAAGTTGCTTAGGGCCTTGCTAAGTTACTGAGGCTAGCTTTGAACTTGTAATCCTGCCTCAGCCTCCCAAGCCACTGAGACCACAGACATGTGATACTGCACCTGGCTTCTAGCCATTTTTATTTTTTAATTTTGAGACAGGATCTCACTGAACTGCCCAGGTTGCCCTCCAACTTGCAATCATCCTGCCTTGGTCTCCCAAGTCACTATGCCTGGCTAAACAATAGTCTTTTTTTTTTTGCTATTGAAAGAAAAGCTTGGACAACTTTCCCCTGAACTTTCAGGAAAGCTTTTGTTGTGCTTGATAAGAGTTATTCTAATGTGTTCTTCATGTTTAGTTTGTTGGGTATTTTCCTCTTCCAGGAATGCACAAGCAATGGTGGGAGTTAAGTGACCCTTCTGATGCCTGAAGTCCCTTGGCTGGACCTCCCACTGCTGCCACCTTAAGCACCAGACAAGGTGGGCTATTCTCAGTTGTGGTACTGGGGATGGAACTCAGGGTCTGGGTTCAGGCCAATAGGTTGACACTGATCTGCATCCCCACTGGCTACACCCCTACCTCTTTTTTAAAATTTTATTTTGAGACTGGGTCTTGCTAAGTTGCCCAGCTGGACTCAAATTTGTGATCCCCTTGCCTCAGCCTTCCAAGTAGCTGCTGGGATTACAGGTGTATACCACACCACTTGCCTGGCTTTATTATTTTTAACTAAAACATGTAATTTGAATTCACATAGGCAAACAAACATGAATGTAAATTTAATTTTCCAATGATTCAATCAATAGTTAACTCATAGAAAAGAAAGTAGGTATCCAACTAATTTGACTCAAATTGAAAAAAATATGCAAAAATATGCCCAAATTGGATAGTGAATAATTGATGAAGATTCCATTTTGTTTAGTCAACCATTTAATCTACTATATAACTTATTAAATATTTCAGGTAAAACTCTCAGGTTGTAATTTTATGTACTTCTTGAGATTTTAGGCTTCTTAAACACATTGTACAACTAAAGTTATTTTCAACAGTAAGGAGTTGATCTTTTTCTAAAACTCTATAACTTATATTGGTAAGATAGATCATTTTAAAATATTGTTTTATTAAACAGCTTTATTTTAAAAGATAAGTTTCCAAAGTTTCTGACAGCACAGGCGATTTTAAATATGGGAGAATGTGTCATGGTGCATCTTTGAGTCAATGAATTGATTCTCCTACCAGTCATCCAGTGGATATTCTAAATTTCAGAGATAGAACTAATTTTATTCCTTTATAGTCAGCTGTTAATGGTGACCAGTTTTAGGAAACAAATGCATACAAATGAATTGTTAGTGCTCTTGAATATGTGGTGGGAACAGGGAGCAGAACCCATCAAAGCTTCCTTTGGCTGTACCAAGCCCTTGGGAGCAGGCAGATTCAATAATTGCAGGAGGGAGACTAGAGCTCAGATTTCCTCCTGAGCTGTGAGTCTTTGAGTAATTTCTTAACCAGTCTAAACATTTAGTCCCTTTGTTTGTTATCTGAGGAAAATATCTACCTTGCAGAGTATTTATAAATATTATAAACATCCTATAAATTATTAATCATATTGTCTTTCACAGTAGATGTTCAATAAATGGTGGCTGGATATCTAAGCGTGTTGTTTTGCGCTTTCCTAAGACTATAAATTCCTTGAGAGTAAGAATTACAGCCCCAGGTACAGTTTGTCCTGTACTGCTGATGATCAATAAATATTTGAGCTAAAATTTCATTTTTGAAAGGCTTTTAAAATAATCTCTCCTTCAGAGTTTTAACTTTTTTCATCTGACGTGTCTTTCCCTTCAAAGTCATAAAATCTAATTTCTTGGTATTCAAGAGCATTTTCTTTTTTCTTTTTCTTTTATAGTGGGGATTGAACCTAGGGGTGATTTAACAGCCTCTTTTTTTTTTTCCCCCTAGTTGCTCTTTTTGTGGATAGAAGTCCCAGTTGGCTTGCTGCTCCTCCAGGATATCATGTTGGAGCTATGGATCAGTCAGGTAGTGTGGCTGCTGATGATGGGCACTAGAACATCTTTAGGAAGAAGGGACCACATCTCTCTCCCATAAGCCCTTTCTCATTACTTTAACCCTAATTAGCGGGCTACATAATCTTGCTGGTGTGTGTGTGTGTGTGTGTGTGTGTGTGTGTGTATAATGTCAATGGACTTCATTTTGTTTATTATATGTGGTGCTGAGATCAAACCCAGGGCCTCACACATGCTAGGCAAGCGCTTTACCAGGGAGCCACAATCCCAGCCCCCTAAAATTGTCCTTTTGTTGTTGTTGTTTTTCCCTAAAATTGTGTATTAAAAGGCTTCCCGGGGCTGGGGATGTGGCTCAAGCGGTAGTGGGCTCGCCTGGCATGCATGCGGCCCGGGTTCGATCCTCAGCACCACATACCAACAAAGATGTTGTGTCCGCCGAGAACTAAAAAATAAATGTTAAAAAAACTCTCTCTCTCTCTCTCTCTTTCTTTCTTTCAAAAAAAAAAAAAAAAAAGGCTTCCCTACCTCTCTCCTTTCCTTCCACTGCCACACCAAACGTGAATCCATTCCCTCCCTGACCTAAAGGACTGCCTTAACAATGTCACTTTCCTGTTTAAGAACCATAATAGACAACTAGTGAATATCTATTTACTCTCTTCCATCTTTAGATTTAGCTTTCACTCCCTGTCCTTTCTCCTCTCTGCAACCAGTTATCATTCTTCCCTATTCCTGTTTAATGTTTCTATTCTAGTCCAACAGGGCTACTTGCATTGATTTGTTAATACACCAGTGGGCCAGATGTTGTGTAGAGGTGTCTGTATGTTTACACCTTGATTCTCCCTTCGTTTGCAGAGGCTAGAAGCCTGGAAGTAACTTTTCTCATATTCTCTTGTCAGCAGGGTTTCAGGTACACTTTGAGCTGTGCCAAGCAGATATCTTGATGAGAGATTTGGAAGGAGGAAGAGAGTGGGCTACCATCCTTGGCTTTTTCTTCTATTAGTGGTTTTGGGCAGACCTTGAAGTCGGCAGGGTTCCCAGCAGCCTCTGATTCTGGGAGGCAGAAGCTCTTTGATGCTTTGTGTAAGGATGTGCCAGGCACCATCCAGCTCACCAGGGAAGGTATAGAATGAACAAATAATAAGTCGAGTAAAATAAGCTCTCATTAACATACTTCCGCCTCAACCATTTCCTTCATTTTTATTTGTGATTGAAAGGAAAACAGCTCAGGAATTTGGAGGAAAGCTAGGTGTTTTAAAATAGCAAGTAAGTAGTCTACTACTAGACCAAGGACTTTTCTTTCTTCCTTTCTCCCTTCCTTCCTTCCTTCCTTCCTTCCTTCCTTCCTTCCTTCCTTCCTTCCTTCCTTCCTTCCTTTATTTCTTCTTTTCTTTCCTCCTCCTCCTCCTCCTCTTCTTCTTGCCTCTTTTTTTTTTTTTTTTTAAATTGGGGATTGAACCCAGGAGCTCTTAACCACTGAGCCATATCTCCAGCTCTTTTTATATTTCATTTTTTAATCAACTCGTTAAATTGTTTGGGGTCTGCCCAAATTGCTGAGGCTGGCCTTGAACTTGCAATCCTCTGATCCTCCTTCCTCAGCCTTGAAGGCACTGGGATTATAAGAGTATGTGACCCAGCACCCAGCCAAGAATTCTTTTTCCAATGTTACTGCTTTTATCTATGACAAAAGATAGTTGGATTTTCTACAAGGAAAATAATACAATTGGGACATAAGAGATATAATGGATAATTTAATGTTTTTAAAGTCATAGAGTGATATTTCTTTATCATTTTTCTCATTTAATATTATATTGAATATTATAGGAATTTCAAATGTGTTATTTAATACACATTTATCTGAATTTTAAAAAATAAAGAGGGACATTCTTTACATGGAGGTACTTGGAAATTCTTTAAAATACATCATACATACATAAATTTGATTTATCCATTTCATTTCTACATTCACTGTCTGTCTCCCCACCCTCCTCATTTCATTCCTCCATCCTTTAGGTCTGCCTCCCTTCTCTGCTCCCTCCCCCATTCTCCTTCCTGTTACTCTATTGTTCTTTTTTCACTCATTTATTTGTTTATTTTTAATTTGTGCCTTATAGACACATAAGGGTGGAATTCACTGTGGCATATTTGTACATGCTCATGATTTTGTTAAATCATTCTGAATTTTCTTCCCTTTTCCATTCCTCCTCCCTCCCTCCTTCTCCATCTCCTTCTGTCGCACAGATCTTCCCTATATCTTTATGATATCTGTTACTGTAACATACACACTTTTTTTTCCTATTATTTTACTCTAGCTTCTGCATATGAAAGAAAATATTCAACCCTTGATTTTCTGAATCTGGCTTTTTTCACTTAGCATGATGTTCTTCAGTTCTATCCATTTACCAGCAAATGCCATAATTTCATTCTTTATGGTTTAGTACAACTCCATTGTGTATGTATACTACATTTTCTCTATCCATTCATCTGTAGATGGTCATCTTGGGTGCTTCCATAACTGGGCTATTATGAACTGCTATAAACATTGATGTGGCTGTATCACTGTACCGTGCTGATTTTATTTCTTTTGGATAAATACCAAGGAGTGGGTGATATGGTAGTTTCATTCCTAGTTTTCTGAGGAATCTCCATATTGCTTTCCAGAGTGTTTGTACTAATTTGTAGTCCTATCAATAATGTATGAGTGTACCTTTCCCCCTACATTCTCACCAGCATTTATTATTTTTTGCATTTCTTAATAATTGTCATTCTGACTGGAGTGATATGAAATCTTAAAGTATTTTTGATTTGCATTTCTTTGATTGCTAGAAGTGTTGAACATTTTTTCACATATTTGTTGGCCATTTATGTTTCTTCTTTTGAGAAGTGTCTGTTCTTTTGCCCATTTATTGATTGGGTTATTTGTTTTGTTTTGTATGTCCCCATTTCTAAAGTGGAAAATAGGAAGAATTTTTCAGATAATTAGATAACAAACTCATTCATAGGTATATTAAGGTATTTAACTAGGTCTTTGAGTGCTTTCTAAATTATTCTTACCCTTTATTTTCTCTTTCTTAAAAAATAGCAATTAAAATTTTAAATCTATTATTAACTACACAAGGAATTCACATTGCAAAAATTCATATTAAGTATATCAAATTGCAAACATTTGAATCAGTAGAGATCAAGTGAAGGTCTCCTAAGAGTGTTTCTCTCCTTTATGAAAGATAAGAATCTGAGCACACAGACCCTTTCTGCCACTGTTATTCCCAGAGCTTTATTATTTATGTATTATGCCAACTCTAGTATTGTTATGGTTGGCAAAAAATTTTAGTATTTTGTAACGTTAAGTTTTAATGCTTGTAGGTTAATTCTAAACAATGAAAAGTCAGGGCTGGGATATAGCACAGTGGGGGAACACTTGCCTAGCATGCACCAGGCTCTGGGGTTGATCCTAAGCATTGTGGGGGGGAGGGGTGGAGGAGGATAAAGAGCAATAGTAGCACTCATGACTACACAAATATTGCTCACTTCTGAGATAAACAATAGGATGTATTTCTTTCTGTATTGTTCTGGTGTTCCATGTTGGCTGGCAAAATTTTTTAAATTACAGGGTTTTTTAGTGTAATTTAAATTAGTCTGTTCTAGTCAACCAGTTGCTCAAGGTCATGGCACATTTTAAAATCTTAGCATCAGACCTTTTCTTATGGAGTTTTGTTTTTATTTTTCCTTGAGTTTCTAATTACCTTTGTCTCGTTTTTTTTTCCTCCTTCTATGTGTAAAAACCTATGACATAGATGCACTGTCATTTACTTTACACTTCAATATTGTTGAACATTTTAGGTCATTTTCCTTTTTGTCCCATAGGAATAATGTTTCAATGAAAATTATCAAAATGCATATTGTGCCTGTGCATTTTTTGGGTTCATACAAATTTCTATAAAATAGAAATCTAAAGGAGGAATTACTGGGTTGAAGAGGATATTCAATTTAATAACGACTGGTAAATAGCCTTCAGAACAGCATTACCATCTACTGTACAGCACGTCTTAGCCTTTATTAGTCATTTTTATTTTTGCCATCTATCTCATTGCTGTTTTAATTTGCTTTTGCCTTCTCTATTACTGAGGGGAAAAAAACATTTTCATAAGCTATTGATACTTGCAATACGCTATTATTGGAATTATTAGGTCTTTTTATTTTTAGGATTTTTTTATGTATTTTGGATGTGAGTTCTTTTTTCTCAACAAGTTAGGCATATATCCTTCTAGCATACCAATTGTCTTTTAACCATGCAGTGTTTTTGTCAAAGAGACGCTTTAGTTTTCAGGTAGCAGAAAAAAATCAGTTTTTTTCCTCTAGAGGCTTTGTATGGTGTCTTACTTCAGATAGGCTTCCCTAGCTCACAGTAATAATAATACTCTCCTGCTCTCCTGTTTGCTTGAAAATACTTATACAGATTTCTTTTAATATTTGGCACTTTACCTTCTGTGAAATTATATATATATATATATATATATATATATATATATATGCATACACACACTCACACACACACACACGCGCACACACCGAGATGATCTTCGTTTTGTATGTGCATAAGACAAGTGATATATGAATATTACAATTTATGAGCAGAAAGGCCCTACAATAACTGATATGCTCAAATTTGGGACCCCCAAAAGATCACCAGAGACCAAGATAGATGTAAGCAGCAAAGAGGTGTTTATTGTGATCTAGCTCGGTCCTCCACTCACACAGCAACTGGTGACGCTGAGTGGCACTGAGCCCAGGGTTTGCAGTGGTTTTATACACTCTTTGGGGAAGACAGGGACTTCACATACATCATAGCATCTCTTAGCAAATCATCACACACCGCGGGAAAATCAAGTAACAACTCTAAAACATGATTAGCACATTCACTGACCGGAACAAGTTGGGTAAGAGTGATTGGTTACTACAAGAGGGGGATTCCTTTGAACTGATTGGTCAACCACCATTAACTACTGGGAGGGTCATCTGGCATTCCAGGTATTTTCTTTGTCTCATGCTGATGGTGGTTGCTAGGGGGCTGCTATGGGTCTCCATCTAGCCTGACTGAGTCAGGGACACCTGGCTCCAGAGATCTCTCCTGTTATTTGCAGACAAACAACTCAGCAGGGTGGGTATGTGCCTAGGAGTGCTCTGTGGGTTTTTCCAAGGACAAGGGCCACGCCCCCTTCCTTGGATAGGCTTTGCTCTGAGATAGAGGCTGGTTTCTCAAAAATGGAGTCACATCAGTTTTTCATAACAATTCTTCCCTGCATATTTAAAATTATGCCCCTCTCTCTTTCTTATGTCTCTCTCACACTAAAGGCAACACTGGCCACTGTGTGACATGCATTATAGACCTCGCTAATGTTAACAGCAATCGCAGTGTCTACTAAATATCCATTCCTTTTTTATCTCTGTGGAAGCCATTACTAGTGCTAATCAGTGTCCAGTTCTCTCCTGGGCTCTACAGAGATGATTATTTCTTATATCCCAAGAGTTAGTTGGGGCCATGTGACTAATTCTGGCCAATGACTCTAGAGAGGAAGCAGTGTGTCATTTACAGGTCTTTTCAGGCAGAGGTAGAGGTGGAGAGCCCAGAGTGACCTTGTGGCTTTTGTTCTGAGCTCTCCTCAGGGAGGATGGGGCCTCTGAGGAGAGGAGGCACTATGTGGAGGACAACTGCCAAGCTGAATAACTGAACCTACCGAGGACTTGCTGTAAATGAAAATATTCTGATACATTAAGATATCTGGGCATATTTATTACCACATTGGAAGGCAAATGATAAGGTATGACACTATTTCCTGGGCAACCTTGATGCTTTTTTTTTTTTTTTAAGTTGAGAGTTAGCAAACTTTAACACTGTATCACTTGAAACAAATCATTTGCAAAATACCTTATAATTGATTTGAGAAACACCAATATCATTTAATTCTTATTTAGCAATATTTACTGAGCATCTACACAGAACCAGGCATTGTGAGTACAAGGCCAACACCAGAGACTGACCTTTCTCCTCTTGGAGTTTGGCAGTAATCCCATGGAGGAGGCTGTATGGGGGGAATTGTTAAGGGTGTGGCTTTGGAGCCAGATGCCTTAAATTTGAAACCTGGCTCTGCCTTTTACTAGCTAAGTACCCTTAGGCAAGTTAATTAACCTTTCAGTGCCCCCCTTTCATCATCAGTACAATTAAGAATAAATGAAGTAAAACATGTAAAATGTTTAGCACAGGGCTTGACAATATGCACTCAGCAAGTATTAGTTATCACCATTAGGATCACAAACCTGGAATATACCCAGGTGTGTTAGGGGTAATGTAGAACTATGCTCCCAAAACATAAAATCACATCATCAAATCACATCTCCAGCCTCGAAACTTATCTCCTGTGTCAATATGGCATACTTGCCATTAGAAAACTGGCCCTGGCCGGGCATGGTGGCACATGCCTGTAATCCCAACAGCTCAGGAGTTCAAATCCAGCCTCAGCAATGTCAAGGTGCTAAGCAGCTCAGTGAGACCCTGTCTCTAAATAAAATACAAAACAGGGTTGGGGATTTGGCTCAGTGGTCAAGTGCCTCTGGGTTCAATCCCCAGTACTAAAAAAAAAAAAAAAAAAAAAAAAAAAAAAGGAAAGAAAGAAAGAAAATAAAGAAAACTGAAGTTCTAAGGCAGTAAGAAGTTGGTATCATGAAAAATATCTTGCGCTCTCATTCCTTTATTTTTATTTATTTATTATTATTTTATTTTATTGTAGTACAGGGATTGAACCCAGAGTGCTTAACTACTTCATTTTTTAATTTTTAAATAGGGTCTTGCTCAGTTGCTCAGGCTGGCCTTGAATTTGCCATCCTCCTGCCTCAGTCTCTCAAGTTCCTGGGATTATAGGCATTAACCACCATGCCCGGCTCATTCCTTTACTTTTAATATTTAATTTTTAATGATTTGGGGAATCTGGCTTAAAACAATCTATTTTTAGATGGTCTGTAAAAAAATGATGTCTAGTTCATGAACTAGCTTAAAAAATATAAGAACATTGCATATTGAGTTCATGGATAAACATTGCACATATACAATAGCTAAAACCATGTAGATACATACACATCTAAATGTAGCACTTTCTATGGAACATTCTAGATTTATTTTGAACCCTGAACTTTATATTTACCTGTTACCCAAGGTCACAGAACTAGTCAGTAGAAGAGATGAGATTAAAATCACAAAATCAGCAAATGCTCTTTCCATCACCACCCTGTGTAATAGAAGAAATAATCACCTTTGGCTCACTAGAACTGCAGTCAACAAGGAAAAGATAGTAATATATTACACATGCCTACAGTTTTATTGCTAGACCATATAACCTTATCTTCAATGGAGGTTTCAGTATTTTCTCTGTAAATACAAACCTCTTCCTTTGTGCACCACTATAGCTAAATTATTAATAAACATAGTAAAGGCAAGGTCTTTGGTGAAACTGTAGATCTAATATTGGGTCAATTACAAAATCTCACACCTTTCCTTCTATATAAAACTGCTATATGTTTCTACTGTTATAGCCCCTTCTACTGTATCCTTCTAAACCACTAATCAAATTCCTCAAGTGGAGGGAAACTAACATTTACTGTGAAATTCACATTTATATGTTTGGAACCGTATTCACAGAAACATAGATCTTTAACAAATACACAATTAATTCAAATATACACATCATACAAACTTTTATTTTAATTTTATAGACCACAAACACAAAAAATACTCACAGAAAAGTGTATCAAGGAAAAGAACTACAATCTTCTCATCATCTTTATTTTTGTTTGGGGTGAAGTTTGGATCAAGAGAAAATCACTAACTGGTAACAAGTTGCTCCCAGAACCATAAAACTTCTAGATTCGTATGCAAATGTGTTGTGTGTATATGTCGATTACAGTTGAAATGAGGTTGCTGTCAAAGTATTTGAAATATGATTAGCAAATTAAAAAAAAATTCTATGATCTCACTATCCACAGAAAACTACTGTCAATATTTTGATGTATATATTTTCAGAATTTTTCTATATGTGTATTTGCACATATTGTGACTATTTTTCTATAGATGTATGCATCTCCATTGTCATTGCTAAATGCCATATATTTTCCCCTTGCGCCATAAACATATACTGTAAAAAAATATACCCTTGTTAGTCAACTTTACTATCATAAATCAATAAATCAAATCAATTTAAGTCTATAAATCAATAAATCAATTCAATTTAAATTTATAAATCAGTAAATCAAATCAATTCAATTTAGTTATTGGTAGAATTGCTGGTAGAATTGCTGAGTCAAATTCTTTAGTACATGATACCAAAACAATCCCAGGTAAAATCATGTAGCCAGGTCTGCTGTTCTCCCAGGCTGGCTCCTTGTCCCTCCATTCTCCTCTAGGAATGGTAACCTGGAGGAACATGAATATAGGAATCTATGGGATACAGTTATTGGTATTTGAATCTCAATTCTGATTAGTACCTAAAATAATTACTAGGTGTTCATGGGATATGGATAGTTGTTTTAATCTCAATTCTGACTCATACTTAATTCTGTGAAAACCATTTCCAGTTATGTACTCTCTAAAATGGAGGTTTGACAGGTCAGCTGTTTATCAGAATTACCTGAGAAATTTAATATATGCTCCTGGATCTTGTCTTACAACATGAATGGAAGGGGGCTGGGGATGTGGCTCAAGCGGTAGCGCGCTGGCCTGGCATGCGTGCGGCCCGGGTTCGATCCTCAGCACCACATACCAACAAAGATGTTGTGTCCGCCGAGAACTAAAAAATAAATATTAAAAATTCTCTCTCTCTCCTCTCTCACTCTCTCTTTAAAAAAAAAATAAATAAATAAAAACATTTAAAAAAAAAAAAAAAACAACATGAATGGAAATCTCTCTGGTAGTCCTTGAGAACCTGCCTTTTTGAAAACTCCCTGGACTTCCACCTGGACTTCTGGGACCCACTAGGCCAAGCTGCCTCCCAGGCCTCTCTTCTGCTGGAACCCATTCATACTTTTCACTATCTTGTTTTGTACCTCCAGGCTCCACACAGCTTTCTCTACAGTCCAATCCAATTGTGTGTAATGGTAGAGGAAAAGCAAGGGGAAATGATGAAATAATGCACCCATTAAAATGAAAAATTCTTGAATCATTTTTTAAAAAGGAAATGAAGCCAGTCATGGTGATACATACTGCAACCCCGGGGACTCACAAGGCTGAGGTGGAAGAATCGCAAATTTGAGGCCAGACTCAGCAACTTAGAAGATCTTGTGTCAAAATAAAAACATATTGTTAAAACAATCTGGAAAATAGTTAAATGGTAAAGCACCCAGGGATCAATACCCAGAAATCTAAATGAAATAAATAAGTAAATAAATACATTTAAAATGATAATAAATAAATAAAAAGTAAGTTAAAACCAGTTGAAGTAATCTCATTTCTGCTACTTCTTATTGGCTTAAATGTTGATTAACATTTTATTGTATTTCAATGCCTGATTGAGGTTTTTCCTCATGTTTAAGCAAGTACGATGTAACAAATGGCAAGTAGGATGTCCAGTTTACAAATGAAGAGTCCAAAGTCCCTTGTAGTTCCTAAAGTCTATGATTTTGTTTCCGTTACTGTTATAGATGCTAGAAAAATACAGTTGACAAGTCCTGCTCTCTCACTCCATAGAGAACATGCCAATATAAAAGATTTATTGAAATGCAGCTGTTTCTGGGGGAATGAAGGTAATATACTGATTCACAGGCCCAGTCAGTCAACCAATAATAATTTAGAATGCAGAGTTTATTTATGATCTTCTGTTTTCAACTGTTTTTGAATATCTGATCAATAAAGCTAATAGAAAAGGCTTAGAATACATATGTAATAGTTTCATTTCTCATTCTTCAAGAGCAGAGAATAATATCTCTAACTCACCTCAGTTTCTCAATCTTTACATCTTCCATTTCTTGAAAGAAATAAAATCAGTGATTCAGAGTAGAATCTTAGAATCCATAGGTTTTTGAAAAGTAAATAGTAATGGAATTTGCTGGGCATGGTGACACCCACCTGTAATCTCAGTGGCTCAGAAGGCTGATGCAAGAGGATTGCAAGTTCAAAGTCAGCCTCAGCAACTAAGCAAGGCAGGCCCTAAGCAATTTAGCAAAATCATGACTCAACATAAAATGTTTTTTAAAAAGGGCTGGGGATGTAGTTCAATGGTTAAGCACCCCTGGTTCAACCTCTAGTACCAAAAAATAAAGAAATAAATAGTAATGGAAATTAACTTTTCTTCATGACTATAGTAAAATGAACATTATGCCTATTGATGCTTATAGGATAAAAAGAGGTCACAATTTTAAAAAAATATTTACTTTCTAGTTGTAGTTGGACACAATACCTTTATTTTATTTATTTTTATGTGGTATCGAGGATCAAACCGAGGGCCTTGCACATGCTAGGCACACACTCTATGGCTGAGCCACAACCCAGTCCTAAGGTTACAAATATTTTGAGACCTATAAATATCATTTTATGTGAAAAGAACTTCATTATATCAGTTTATTAATTAAGACATGTTTAACCATGAGATTCTAATAAAAATCTGAGCCTTTGATTCAGAGATTGTACTACTATGATAGTATCTGCATTTTCAGTGAATTCTTTCTATCAAATATCAGTTCTGTCATGGATGATTATAATTATACAATATTCTCTTCTGTACTCTCAATCATCTGATATGATGAGCTTTTTGGCTCAGAATTAATATATGACAGAGTGAAGCATTTTAGAAGACTTAAGGTGCTGAGTTGTTTTCTACACTGTGCTTTTCTTAAAATGTAACATCCCATAATAAAAGCATCCAAGGTGACTACTGCTGAGAGCCATTTATCTATAACTTCAACAACAAAGCTGGTGTTAAATATAAAACCATTAATAACATTACCTAGCAAAGAAAGTATAGTCCAGGGTTCTAACTTAAGCTCTCATCACAAACAAAACCAAAACAAGAAAAACCCTTGAATTAGAATTGTTCTTTAGAACTAATTTACTATTTGGGATTGGAGTGTAGAATGGGAATTTGATTTTCTCTTCTCACGGAGAGAAAAGACTGTCATGGAATTAAACAGCTGTAGACAAAAAAGCCTTTCCCTTTTTTGTGAGGGGGAAACTGTTTTAAAATCCTTCAAAAAGTTCGCCTCAAGTGATTAGAATAGAGAGGAACTCCCCCAGTTTTGCTCCTTTCCCAGAATCCTGTGGGGTATGAAAGGAGCTGGCTGGTGAGATGTATCCTCTACTCTGATTTATAGCCAATTTGTATTTGTGTTATCTTTTCCATCAGACTATAAATTTGCTGTGGTGGCAACTGTGTATTTGTTGTGTGTTTCCAAAGAGTATTCTGAGTATTACCTCTGGTACTTTCATTTTTTGTTAGAGTTGAAGAACTTCTAAGAAAAAGTGTTCCTTGGATTGTGTAAAGTAAATCCCTTCACTCCCACATTCAGTAAAACCAACTATACAAAAAGTAACTTTTGAGAGTGGAATTTTGCCGGGAGTGGGGGGCAGGTATGTAAATTGAATGGAGGTTACATTTAATGTTGGTTGATTCTACTAGGAACAGAGAGAGTTCTCAAAAAATGGCATGCATGTCAATACATCCATCATTCCGCAGAACCAAGAGATCAGTATCAATAGTGACCTAAGAGTACACCTTAGTAATCTAGGGGGTGGGGGCTTTTGACTGGAATGGCGTATTTGGATAGAAATGGATGATGAAACCCCAGTTGCAATTAATTTACATAAATTATCCAGAGTTCCTGGCCCTGTCCTTGGGTGGTAGGTGATTGGTGTGTTTGACAGGATGATACATATTTTGTCAATACATATTTCAAACTCAACAATCAAATTCCAGAAACCCTTGATAAATTTCCCAGTCTATGTTCAGCTTCATCAGATGAAAACAGTGAAGAGAATTCCAGACCCTAAGAAAAGACCCTAAGAGAAGGATCGGTGAGGGTGCCTTATACTCTTTTTTTTTTTTTAAAGAGAGAGTGAGAGAGGAGAGAGAGAGAGAGAGAGAGAGAGAGAGAGGAGAGAATTTTTAATATTTATTTTTTAGTTTTTGGCAGACACAACATCTTTGTTGGTATGTGGTGCTGAGGTTCGAACCCGGGCCGCACGCATGCCAGGCGAGCGCGCTACCGCTTGAGCCACATCCCCAGCCCCAAGGGTGCCTTATACTCTTACCTTACAATTCACACTTCATTCATTCATTCATTCATATTATTCAAATAATATTTAGTAAGTCTCTCCATAAGACTAAGGTAGACATGTCTTTGCTGTTGTGAGCATTGTGACTAGTAAAGATGACATCCTAGAGTCAAATGTGCTTACAAATACGTAACTGTATATGTTTTGCAGAAAAGTATAATATATATTTGGGAATAGGAATAAGTCTGAAGATCAGGCAAAGCTTGCTTCCCTAAAAATATGACAGTTGAGTAAGGGTTAGATCAGTTGAGTGAGGCAGGAAGAAGGAAGACATCCACCAAAAGAAATAACCATTATAAAGGCTCTTCAATAAAGGATATAGTACTTTTAAAAATCTATTTAGTTATACGTGATGGTAGAGTATATTTTGACATATTATACAATCATGGAGTATAAATTCCCGTTCTGTGGTTGTACATGATATGGAGTTACACTGGTCATATATTCATATATGAACATAAGGAAGTTTTGTCTGATTCACTCTACTATCTTTTCTATCCCTATCTCCCCTCCTTTCCCTTCATTCCCCTTTGTCTGATCCAGTGAACTTCTATTCTCTCCCCTCACCCTTACTGTGTGTTAGCATCCGCATATCAGAGAGAACATTCGGCCTTAGTTTTTTTGGGATTGGCTTATTTCACTTAGCATGATAGTCTTCAGCTCCATCCATTTACAGGCAAATGCCATAATTTCATTCTTTTTTATGGCTGAGTAATATTCCATTGTGTATATATACCACATTTTCTTTATCCATTCATCTGTTAAAGAGCACCTAGGTTGGTTCCATAGCTTAGCTATTGTGAATTGAGCTGCTGTAAACACTGATGTGGTTGCATCACTGTAGTGGGCTAATATTAAGTCCTTTGGGTATATGGTGAGGAGTGGGATAGCTGGGTCAAATGGTGGTTCCAGGGGCTGGGGATGTGGCTCAAGCGGTAGCGTGCTCGCCTGGCATGCGTGCAGCCCGGGTTCGAACCTCAGCACCACATACAAACAAAAGATGTTGTGTCTGCTGATAACTAAAAAATAAATATTAAAAAAAAACGGTGGTTCCATTCCAAGTTTTCTGAAAAAGGAGATAGTACTTTTGAAGGAACTGAAGAAACATAAATGTGGCTACACACAAAAGCAAAGGAGAGAGAGGCATGGAAGTTTGGAGAAGCCGGCAGAGAATCCCAAAAGGGCTCACAGGCCACAGGAAGTTTTTAATGGAAAGGGCAATGGAAATCCAATGTAGGAATTTAAGCAGGGGAAAATACATAATCAAAAGTTCATTTTAGTTTTGTTTTTGTTTTTGCAGTGATGAGGCTTGAACCCAGGGTCTAACACATGACAGGCAAGTGTCCGACCGCAGAGCTATATTCCCTGTCAAATTCTCACTTTAGAAAAATCTTTTGAGTTGTTCCTACTTAAAATAGGTAAACTCAGAAACTACTGCAATTGTTCACATATACTTACATTTATACAATTATCATATCTTTGTGTGAGATTGTCTTTGCCCAACCCCCTTAAAACCCAGAATACAATAAGACCTTCCTGTACAGACCTGAAATTTGCTTGTGTCAGTATGGATACCCTATTTCTCCTTGCGTTGAGAACACATTTAGACTAAATAACTCCTTAGAAGGCATTTTGCAGTTATATTCTCTTTCCCATTATAATTTAAGATTGATAACATGGAAGCAGCAGTTCTTAGAGAGGGCATCCAGATAACTGGATAATAAAATATTGAAAGGTTATATAAATAGATCATTGAATATAATAAATATTTATGGTACCCATGAGTGAAAGGAAAACGTGTATAAGAAACCGTACATGAAAATGGGGAGGCAAGACTAGAATTTTTCCTTTGGGTGGAAGGGTAGTATTTTTCTGGAGGAAAGCTGGGCTTCAGCAATCTAAGCTGCGATATTATCTTGTAGAATTCATGCAATTGTCCAAGAAAGGCTGGGAATGAGCTTAGCAGTAGAGTGCTTGCCCAGCAATGTATAAGGCCCTGGGTTTGATCCCCAGCATTGCAAAATAAATAGTCCAAGCATGTCATCCTAACATGGGTACGAGGCTGCCCCTTTTAAGGTCAGGGATATTGGTTCTTGCCATGTTTTTCTCCCTCCCTAAGGTGTTAACCTCAGTCAGGTTTATGATGATTTACTAGCCATCAGGAAAGGAAAATGGGAAGTGAAAATCAAACCTATTTCTTTTAGGAGCATAACCCACAGTTGCACATGCTTGTGCTCACACGTCATCAGCCAGAATTTGGCTACACAACCAAGAGAAACTGGAAAATTGACTCAGTTGCTGGAGAAGTGGAAAACAAATATTGGGGACAGACAGATGGCATTCTCACCCACAGGGCTGTAGGTAAATGAAACTACCTTTACAGAACTTACCGTCTATTGGAGGGGGAAAGACATTAGACTACTAAATATTTACTTAATTATAGCTGTATAATACATAATTACTGTAATTATACGCTGAGGTACAGGTGCCATTAGAGTCAATAACAGAGGAGTCAACCTAATCTGATGGAGGGGCAGGGATGGGACTCAAGGCCTATGGAACACTTTTCCAAGGAGATAGCATCAAGACTAAGCCTTGAAGGAGGATGAAGAATGAACCAGGGGAAGAGCAATCCTAGCAGAGGGAATTAGGAAGAAGCATGGTACATTCTGGAGACTCAGAGACAATGGCCTAGAGAGAAAAGGGAAAGAAGGAATGGCTCTTGGGAGAGCAGAAGTTGCTGGTGGGAAAGTAGAGTGACTGGAGCTGAATACAGAGAAGAAATTCCCAAGGAGTTTTACTAGAGGAGTGAAGGACGCAATTTGCTTTATAAAAAGATCACCTGGCTGCAAAGTGGGAAATGTATGGGCTGGGACAGTGCCAGAAGTGAGAGACCAGGTAGCAATAAACCAAGTGGAGGTGGAAATCAATGGAAAGAGCCAAGGTTATTTCAGGAAATGCATCAGGAGGATGAATTTTTCTCAGTTGTCATATGTCGGCAAACATCTCTATTCTACCCTCATAAGTAAATGCTGGTTTGACCTGGTTTGAAGTTTTACACAATTATCATTTTCCTAGAATAGGGAAGAGGTCACTTAACTATTTTCTAATAATGTTGTCAAGTAAGATCTTATTCCTGCCCATTCTTGTTCCTTTGTACATTGTTTTGGGTCTGAAAGCTTTTAGAATGTTCTTGTTTTCCCAAGAATCTGGAAATTCACCAGTATTTGTGTTGATTAAAACTTTTCTTTTTTCATTTGTCCTACTTTATCTGCAGGCTCAAGTAGCAGTGTGAAACTTCTTGATTTTCTTCAACTCTGGGAAATTATTTTTATTTATTTTTTTTCAGGTATTTTTCTCTCAAGGAAGCAGAAACTTTAATGATAAAATTTTTAATTAAGTTACATACATAAGCAATCATTTTGTTGAAATTCTTTTTTTATATATTTTTTATTTATATATAAAAGCAGAATGCATTATAACTCTTATGACATATATAGAGCACAGTTTTTCATATCTCTGGTTGTATACATAGTATGTTCACACTAATTTGTGTCTTCATACCTGTACTTTGGATAATAATGATCATCACATTCTTCCATCATTAATTACCTCGTGCCCCTCCCTTCCCCTCCAACCCCTCTTCCCTATCTAGAGTACGAACTCCTAATCCTCCCATGCTCCTGCTCCCTATCCCACTATGAATCAGCCTCCTTATATCAAAAAAAAAAAAACATTCGGCATTTGGTTTTGGGGGATTGGCTAACTTCACTTAGCATTATCTTCTCTAACTCCATCCATTTACCTGCAAATGCCATGATTTTATTCTCTTTTATTGCTGAGTAATATTCCATTGTGTATATATGCCACATTTTTTTTTTATCCATTCATCTACTGAAGGGCATCTAGGTTGGTTCCACAGTTTAGCTATTGTGAATTGTGCTGCTATAAACATTGATGTGGCTGTGTCCCTGTAGTATGCTGTTTTTAAGTCCTTTGGGTATAGACCGAGGAGAGGGATAGCTGGGTCAAATGGTGGTTCCATTCCCAATTTTCCAAGAAATCTCCATACTGCTTTCCGTATTGGCTGCACCAATTTGTAGTCCCACTAGCATTGTATGAGTGTATCAATTTATTTGTTTCTGTGATCTTAAAAAATTTGTTCTTTTTAGTTATACGTGACAGTAGAATGGATTTTGATGTATCATACATACATGAAGTATAACTTCCCATTCTTGTGGTTGTACATGATGTAGAGTTACACCGGTCATGTATTCATATATGAACATAGGAAAGTTATGTGTGATTCATTCTACTATTTTAAACTCTGGGAGATTGTATTTGTCTTCAAAAAAGCTCTCTATTCTTCCTGTTTTCTTTTTTAGAACTCTTATTGATGGCTGTTATTTTATTTTTTATTTATTTCTTCTTTATTTTTTTGTGGTGCTGGGGATTGAACCCAGGGCCTTGTGCATGTGAAATAAGCACTCTCCCAAATGAGCTGTATCCCCAGGAACTTTTAATTATCTGAAATATCCATGAATTTTGAGTTAAGAAATCTTACTTTTGATTCTTTAGCTCACTGATTTTATCTTTGACTGAATCTATTCCTTATTTATCACATTTATTGAATTTAGAAACATAAATTTTCAGTTACAAGAAGAGAATGTTTGTTTTTAAAAATCAACTTTATAGAGGTAAAACATTCATACAGTAAAATAGTCATATTTTAAGTATACAATTCGATGGTGTTACAGTTTTAACGTGTCCCCAAAGGTTCATGTGTTGGAAGCTGCTTCCATAGGGTGATAATTTTGGAGATGATGGGACTATTGAGAAGGGGAGCTGCCCTCCAAGTGGATTAAGTAGCTCTCATAGGACTCCTGAGCAATCTCTGGATCCAGTTGTTTTTAAGAGTGAGCCTGAACCCTGAATCACTCTGTCTTGTGTTTTGAGATGTGATCTCCCTTGCTTCTGTACACATTCTACTGTGTCACCATGAGGTGACACAGCTAGGTGTGTAGCTTCTCCAGGGCCTGCACCATGCTGTTTGGACTTGTGGCATCTAAAACTGTGCACTAAATAAACTGCTTTCCTTTATAAAATTAGCTAGCCTCAGGTATTTCATTATGCCAATGAAAACCCAATACTGGCGGGCGCAGTGGTGCACGCCTGTAATCCCAGTGGCTTGGGAGGCTGAGGCAGGAGGAATGCAAGTTCAAAGCCTGCCTCAACAAAAACAGGGCACTAAGCAACTCAGTGAAACCCTGTCTCTAAATAAAATACAAAATAGGGCTGGGGATGTGGCTCAGTGATCGAGTGCCCCTGAGTTCAATCCCCAGTATAAAATAATAATAATAATAATAATAATAATAATAATATAATGTTTCAACAAATGTACATACCCATGTAGACATCACCCATGTAAAAATCAAGATACAGAATGTTTCATCACCTCCAAAATTTCCTTTTGCCTTGATGCAGTTGATCTCCCCCATTCTTCTCACCCCAGGCAACCACTGACTGAGATGTATCACTATAGGTTAGTTTTGCATGTTGCAGAACTTCACATAATGTTTTTATGTTTTGCATTTTGCTAACCATAACATCTGAGTGATTCTTTATGCTGTTGCATAAAGAAGTAGTTTGTTTCTTTTATTTCAAATGAGCAGTATTTCATTACATGAATATATCACAATTTGCCAGTTGAAGGACTTTTGAGTTGTTTCTCACTTGAGGCTATTTTGACTGAACTTACTAGTAACATTCATTTTCAAGTCTTTTTTGTATTTTATTATCATTTATACATGCATTTTCTAGTATGTAATAATAATGCACATCTTTTCATGGCTTTATAACCTTTCATATATATTCCTGTTTGTTCAGACATGTGTCCTATTTTTATTTTTAATTTTTAACTGATACACAAAAACATAAAAGTTATGTATATATATATTAGTATCATGTAATGTTTGATATATGTATATATTACTAATTTTTAAATCAGGTTAAACATATTTATCTCCTCATTTATCATTTCTATGTGGTAAAAACATTCAAAATATTTTTTCTATCTTTATGAAATGCATAATACTAATTGTTATCTATAGATTTTGTCTAGTTTAAAGTAGACTTTTGTCTTCTTATTGACTCATAAAGATTCTGCTTATGAGTCCTTTATATGTGTGGCAAATGACTTTTTCCTGTCTGTGGCCCGACTTCTTAATTTTCTGAAGTGTTTCTTGACGAGCAGTACTTTTTAAAGCCTAGAGAATTTTTAATTTTGATGAAATACAGAAGACAATTTTTTATTTATGGTTAGTGCTTTGAGTGTATGATGTGAGCAAAAAAAAGGTTCTTTTTTCCATAGCTGTTTGGAGACATGGATATCCAGATGTTTTAGCAAATTTATTGAAAATATTATTCTTCTCCTACTGAATTACTTTGATGCCTTGGTAATAAAAGATAAAATGATCATATATTTTCTTCCATAGACTTTTGCCATGATATTTTGTGTTACTTATGGACTTTCAATTTTGATTCATTAATCTGTTCATCTTTGCATCAATACCATACTTTTGCTTTATAGTAGGTCTTGAAATCAGGTGGTATAGATCCTCTAATTATAATGTTTTACAAAATTGTTTTGTTTGTTATTGGTCTTTTGCATTTTCATATAAATTTTAGAATCAGTTTGTCAATTTATGCAAAAATCCTCTCCGATTTTGGTTGAGACTGCATTAAATCTATAAGTGACTTTTGGAAAAGGTATCTCATAACAACCTTTAGTCCTTTGAGCCACGGTCATGGTGAATGTCTCCATTTACACAGGGCTTCTCTAATCTCTCTCAGTAGTGCTTTGTGGTTCAGTACATAGGCTACTATGATTTGAGTTTGGAACGTCCCCAAAGTCTCACATACAAAGCATGGTCCCCAATGCAGCAAGGTTCAGTGCTGAGATGTTTAGGCAGTGGTTGGATCATGAGAGCTCTGACTGCAAATGGATTAATTCATTGATAGCTGAGTGGATATTGGGGAGTGGGACCTATTTGGAGGAAGTGGTTCATTAGGAGAGGCAGGGGTTGCCCTGGAAGGATTAATTTTCTTCCCAGTACCTTCCTTTCTCATCCTCTCTGCTTCCTGGATGCCATGAGTTGGGTAGCTTCCCTCTGCCATGAAATTCTGTCTCACCTCCGGCCTAAAGCAAGGGAGCCACTGGCATGGATTGAAACCTCTGAAATCACGAGTCAGAAATACATCTTTTATCCTCTAACTTGTTCCTATCAGGTATTTTGGTCACAGCAACAAAAACTGGCCTAAAATATAGGCTTTGCATGTACTTTAAGTTTGTGTGTGTGTGTGTGTTCGGGTGCTATTTGAAATGTTATTTACATTTTTTATTTCTAATTATTTGTTGCTAGTATATATAAATACAAGTGGATTTTGTATATCAACCTACATTTTGTGATTATATTAATCTCAACAGAACTTTTTTCTTTTTGGGGGGTGGTACTGGGGATTGAACCCAGAGCCTTGTGCATGCAAGGGAAGCACTCTACCAACTGAGCTATCTCCCCAGCCCTTGTGCCTATATTAAATCAAAGTATTGGTTCTATTAATTGTTTTTATATTCTTCAGATATTTTCTATATTTATCATCTACAAAGGGAAGCAATTTTTTCTTATTTTCCTTTTCAGTCTATATGTGTTTTTTTTCTTACCTAATTTTACCAAACTAGGATCCCCAATATACTGTTGACTAGAAGTTGTAAGGACTGTCATCTTAGCCCTTATTATAAACTTAGATGCAGCCTGCAGACTTTTTATAATTGTCCTTAACAAAAATTCAGGAATTTCCTTTCCTTTTTTTTTCTTCCTAGTTTACTGAATTCTTGTTTTAAAATCATGAATATGTGTTGGATTTTGCCAAATTATTTTTTTACATGTATTATTTTTTTATATCTATAGATATTATCATATAATTTCCTTCCTATATCCTGTAGTCTGATTTTCAGTTTTAAACATTGTATTATGGCATAAATCCCACTTCATGATTTCTTTGTAATTATGAAATGCATGTTTTCCTCTATGGGTTTTGTTTCTACATTCATTTTTCTTTTCCTTTTGAGTAATATTCTTATTCGGTTTTGATGCTTATAAAATGAGTGGGAGATAAGGGTAATGCTTATACATGAGATATGTATAAGATTAGCATTACTTCTTAAATGTTTAATAGAATTCATGAGTGAAGTCATCCGGGCTGAGTTTGTGGAAGGGTTTTATATTAGAAATCCAATTTTGTAAATAGATAAAAGGTACACTCAGATTTTCTATCTCCTTGTTTTTATTTTGGCAGTTTTTTTTTTTTTAAGGAATTTGTTTCCTCTAAGTTGTCAAACTTATGGGCATAACCTTCTTCATAATATTCTGTTGTCATCCTTTAAATATCTTATGGGTAGTAATGGTCCATCTTTCATTTCCAGTGTTAAACCTTTGTCTTTTTCTCACTTGCTCTCTCTGTCTGTGCCTCTGTGTGTCTGTCTCTTGTCTCTCCCCTTCCTGTTCTTTCTTGGATCAATATATTCATGGATTCATCTGTTTTACCAATCTCTTAAAAATCTAGCATTGTTTTGGGAATCTTTAAAAGATTATTTTTCTGTTCAGTATTTTACTGATGCCTGTTATTTATTTCCTCTCTTTTTAAATTTCAGTGTTCTCCTTTTCCCAGCTTCATAAGAGAGAACCGTGGATCACCATTTTAAATCCTCACTTCTTTTTTTTTCTCACTTCTTTTTTAACAAAAATACTTCACTGCTATACATTTCCCTCTAGTTGTTCACTTAGCTTCATCCTAAATACTTTACTATACTTTAGTATAAATGATTTTCTACTTTCCCTTGTGATTTCTTCTTTGATCATTTAGTTATTAAAAAGTATGCTATTTAATTTTCAAATATTTGGGAATATCCCACATATTTTTTATTCTATAATTTCATTCTGTTGTCGCCGTAGAACATACTATATATGATTTCAATTTCTTCAATATTTACTAAGATATGTCCTGTGACCCACTCTGTTTTGGTGAACATACCCTAATGTGCTTATGCAAACATCTCTGTCCTACAGTAGTTGTTGGTATAATGTCCAATGCTATGGTGATCAATACTTCTGTTTACCCATTTTGTGTCTTTACTCTGTCGTGTTAATCCATACTGATTTTCTACTTTTTATATTACAAGCGAAACAGAAGTGTTGACATCTTCTACTAAATTGTGAATTTATTAGAGACATATACATTTAGATCTGTTCTCTTCTTTGTGAGTCAACCCTTTATTATGAACTGTACTCTTCTGAGAATATTTTAACTGAAATTTATTTTGTCTAATATACTCAGTCACTCCTTATGTTTAGTGTTTGCATATTACATCCTTTTATGTATTGAAATATTTACATATTGTAATTATTGATAAGATAGATTTTGTTGAAAAAAATAATAAACTTATTATGGTTTTCTGGTTACACCATTTCTTTTTCCTAGTTCTTGAACTGAGAGTTATTTTTGTTTTAGTTTTTCAGTTTTCCACTGAAATTTTTACTACATTATGTCCATAAAAAGTAAAAGTAGAATTTTTACTACATTCTATTTATTTTCAGTTTCCCACTTGTTTTACTTATTGTCTTCCTCTTTGTTTTATTTTTATAAAATTTGTTCTCAGGCTCTACCTCTAAATAATATATTCCTTCTTGTGTGATATGTAATGGTTTTGTAATGTGCGAGTGTGGCTAGGCTAACCTGGTTGCTAGAATTCCCTTCCTTTGTTTCTGGTTATGATGGACCATGGGGGATACCTGGGGTGAAATTTGAGGGCAGAAACTAAACAGTATTCGTGTTGCTTTTATTTTCAAAAGGTTGTGCAGGTATGCAAGGTGTAATTGCAGCTCCTGTCACTTGCTTTCTGGCTAGCTTTGTTGCTCTGGGGCAACAGCCAGGTACCACTGCTCTATTGCTTCTACCACCAGTCTTCCTTCAGCTTCTTTGAATCTTGGTCAGCAGTGTTTGGCTCTCTGACAAAGAGTGAAGCTTTTCTTAAAGAATATTCTTCATTAAATTTGGAGATGCAGAGAGGCTGGGACAACTTCTAGTTCATTCGGATTATACTTGTGCTTTCCTATTAGTTCTGATTCTCTTCCTTTTTTTTTTTTTTTTTTTAAATTGTTCTTTAACTGCTTTCTTGAGATTTCAAGTTTCAGTGGTAACAGCCTTGTAGGGATTGTGAGCTGGCTGCCCATATTACTTTAAGATACTTCCCTGTACAGAATTGTAGCATTCAAAATCTTTATTAGTTATCCATTGCAGTATAACAAGTCACATCAAAATTTAGCAGCTTAAGAGAAAAATAGGAAAAAATAAATAAAATCTTTCAGTTTCGGAGGGTCCGAAAATTGCAAGTGGCTTAACTGAGTATTTCTGCCTTGAGGCTTATCATGAGGTTACAGTCAAGATATTATCTAAGGATGTAGTCACCTGAAGAGTCTATTGAGTTTATTGAGGCTGAAGGAAATGCTTCCTAAGAGCCTTGCCCTTCTTGGTAAGTGGCCTTAGTTCTTCCCCACAGAGTTACTCTGCATAGCTAATTTATTGTCTTCATGATATAGGAGGCTTGTATTACGGCATGAATCCCACTTCATGATTTCTTTGAGAAGGTAAACCAGGAGAGCAAGCCAGAAACCATGGTGCCTTCCACAACTTAACTTCAAAAACAACACCCAATCATTTTGGTAGAATTCTTTTGGTCACACTGTCACAAGATTCAGCGTGGGAGGGTGCTGTACAATTGCATGAGTATCAAAGATGATCAAAGGCCATCTTGGAAAAGATGTTAAGATCTGACCTTACAGGTCTATCTTCTCTCCCATCCCTTATGCTGCTATTTTTTACACATTTCCCATATGTTTTTAAAAAATATTTGTTTTTTAGTTATAGGTGGACACAAGATCTTTATTTTATATTAATGGGGTGCTGAGGAAGGAACCCAGTGCCTCACGCATGCTAGGTGAATGCTCTACCTCTGAGCCATAACCTTAGCCCTACATGTTTTAAATGCTAGAATCTATTGCTATTATTTTTGCTTTAAATAGTTAACTCTCATGTAAGAAATTAAAAACAAAAGGAAAACAAGTTTTTTACAAGTACTTTGATATTTATCACTTCTCCCACTCCTTATCCTTTCTTCCCAGTATTGTTTTCTTTCCATCTAAAGAAGTTAATTATTTTTTTGTTGTGCAGGTCTCTAGGTCTGCTGGTGAGAAATGATCTCCTTCCTATTTCTCTTATAGGTCTTCACTTTGCCTTCATTATCGTCACTGGATGTAGAATTCTAGCATGGGGAAGTCTTTTTTCTTTTAAATCACTTTAGAGAAGTTACTCATTGTTTTCTGGTTTGCAGTATTTTTGATGAGAAGTCAGTGGATTTAAAAATCATATATGTAATGTGTCTTTATCTCTGTCTGCTTTTAGGAATTGTTTCTTTATCTTTGAATTACTGACACTGGCTTATGTGTGCCTTGTCATTTCGGGTTGGGTTCTCTGGGAAGTAGACTGTGAGACAATAGTGTTCAGATTGCTCACTAGGGAGTGCCTGTGGGTCCCCACCTGTGGGTACAGCTCAGGTTCAGCAGGATGTGGGCAGAGGAAGACATGGAACTATGAGGGAAGCCCAGCAGCCCCAGCTGGCCCCACGGGGCACTCTGGATAACGACATCAATCACTGCATGTAAGCCCCACCTGGGGGCTCAACCTTGCTCGAGACAGACTTTTTCAGGGCTCAAAGTTGGGAAGGAAGGCTCACAGCTGAAGGCTGTCTGCCCACAGCACTCTTGGAGTTGGGATGACAAGTCTTTCCTTTAAGGGGGCTCTGAGTGGTGTGTTTCTGTGTGTAAAACACTTGGTGTGGGCTGGGGATGTGGCTCAAGCGGTAGCGTGCTCGCCTGGTGTGCATGCGGCCCGGGTTCGATCCTCAGCACCACATACAAAGATGTTGTGTCCGCCAATAACTGTAAAATAAATATTGAAATTCTCTCTCTCCTCTAAAACAATAAAAAAAAAAAATAAAACACTTGGTGTGATTTTCTGTGTCATTCGATTTGGAATTTATTGTACTTTTTAAAAAAATATATAAATATTTGTAATTTTTATCAAATTTTGGGAAAATGGGCTAAGAGTTCTTTTGTTTATTTATTTATTTATTTATTTTACAATTCTTGTGGAGGTTGGAATTAACATTCAATAGAGGACACATGTTTAAGCATACAATCGGATGAGTTCTGAAGTACGGGGTATAAATATCCATGAAACCATTGCCCCAGTGGAGAAAGTTAACATGGCCATACTCATGTAGCAGCGTTCCTTATGCACCTTTAAAATCCCTTCCTCCTGCTGCTCCCAGTTCATAAGCAACTACTGAATTGTTTTCTCCAATTAATGATCAGCTTAGGGTTCCTGGAAATAGAATTGTATAGAATTTACTCATTTAATCTAACATCCTGCCATCAGCACAGTTATTTTGGGATTCATGTGTGATTTTACATTCATTAAGAGTTCATTCCTGGGGGCTGGGGTTGTGGCTCAGTGGTAGAGCACTTGCCTAGCACGTGTGAGACTCTGGGTTCAATCCTCAGCAACACAGAAAAATAAATAAATTAAATAAAAGATATTGTGTCCATCTACAACTAAAAAAAAAAAAAAAAAAAAGAGTCCAAAGAGTCCATTCCTTTTTCTTACTGAGAAGTATTCCATTGTTTGGAACATTGAAGTGTTTCTAAATTTGAGCTGTTAGCAGTATTAGAAGTAGATCTGCTGATGAAGGCTTGTATTTAAGCCTTTCATATGCATATGTCTTCCTTCCTTCCTTCCTTCCTTCCTTCCTTCGATTGAACCCAGGGCCTTGTGCATGTGAGGCAAACACTCTACCAACTGAGCTATACCCCCAACCCTCTTTGGGGTTTTTGTTTGTTTATAGTACTGGAGTTACATCCCCAGCCCTTTTTTTCTTTTATTTTTTCTTTTGAGATAGGGTCTCACTAAGTTGCTTAGGGCCTTGCTGAGTTGCTGAGGCTGGCCTTGAACTTGGAATCCTCCTGCCTCAGCCTCTCAAGTCACTGGGAATACAGGTGTGCCTCACCACACCTGGCCATATGCTTTCATTCCTAATGGACAAATAAGAATGAGTAGAATAGATGGGTCATATGATATATGCATGTTTAACTTTTAACAAACTTTCAAACTATTTTCCAACTTATGACACATACTCATAAGTCTCAGAATCAGTTTGTCAATTTCTAATGGGAAAAAAATGACTGCCAATACTTTGATTAAAACTTTACTCAATTAATAGATCAAATTAGAAAATTGACATCATAATAATATATGGTTTTTTGACCCTTGAACACATTATATTTCTTTCTTTATTCATGTCTTTACTTTCTCTGAGGACTGTTTTTTAAAAGTTTTCAGTGTAAAGTTTTGTTTCTCTGCATTTTATAATCTTTATAGAATTTCTGGTAAAATTTTCTCTTTATATATATAATTTAGCTCTAGAAATTTGTTCAGCTCTTCATAGTTTCCATTTCTCTTTTCATTATATTTATATTTTCTTTTTAAGTTCTTTTTTTAGAGAGAGAGAGAGAATTTTTTAATATTTATTTTTTAGTTTTCGGCGGACACAACATCTTTGTTTGTATGTGGTGCTGAGGATCGAACCCAGGCCGCACGCATGCCAGGCGAGCGCGCTACCGCTTGAGCCACATCCCCAGCCCTCTTTTTAAGTTCTTGAAAATATTTATTTATAGTATTTTGGTTGAAGATGGACACAATATCTTTATTTTATGTTTTTTTTTAATGTAGTGCTAAAATTTGAACGCAGTGCCTCACACATGGTAGGCAAGTGCTCTATCACTAAGCTACAACCACAGCCTTCTTGAAAACATTCATAATAGCTGTATTAAATTCCCTGTCCAGCGTATCTGTCATTTCTGAGTTTTTTTCTGCAGACTTTCCACCCACTCTCCCGACTCTTTTGGGGAGGTGTACTAGGGATTGAACTCAGGGACACTCAACCACTGAGCCTCATCCCCAGCCCTATTTTGTATTTTTTATTTAGAGACAGGGTCTCACTAAGTTGCTTAGTGCCTTGCTTTAACTGGCTTTGAACTCTCAATCCTCCTGCCTTAGCCTCCCAAGCCTCTGGGATTATGGATGTGCATCACTGCCTGTAATGGGTTAAATTTTCTTGTTTCTTGAATGTTTAGAAAGTTTTCATTTGAAGTTGGACACTGTAATTATGTTTCTAAAAAATTGTCTTGTTTTCTTTTAGTTTGTTGTTTCCTTTAAAGAATATTGAGGCAGTTTTTCTTTTCTTCTTTTTTTTGTCTGTGTATTAACTCCTGTAACAACAGCTTGATCTATTAGAGGCTTACTCTTATACCTTGTTAGGTCAAAGTAGGCTTTCTCAACTTCAGGACTTTTGGAATTTTGGCTCACATACTTCTTTCTTTTGGTAGGGTTGTCTTGTACATGGTAGGATTTTTAGCAGCATCTCTGCCCTCTACCCATTGGATATCCATGGCAGCGCTCCCCAGCCAGTTATGACAATCCAATGCTCTCTATATTACTGATTGTCTCCCAGCAGGCAAACATCACTCTGGCTTTCTAATCTAAACTTGTTTCAGTAGTTGTTCATCCTACAAGTCCCTGGTAGCTGTACTTCCCCCATAATTTTTATTTGCCCAGTATGGCAGGAGCTTAGTATTAAGCCAAGATTTTAAGACACTGATGCAGATATGGGATACTTTCATTGTGTTCCTTCTTCCTTCCTCAATTTTCAGTCCCTTCAGCCTCTCCAAAGTTCAATTTCTGTCTTCTCAGCTGGTTGACCCCAGTGTGCTCTGCTTGGATTCCACCTTCCCAAATGTTTTCTGTGATGTGCCTCTAGGCAGAAAGCCAGGTGATTGTTGGGTTATCTCATGTGTTTCTCTTTTCTCAGAGATTATAATCTCCCACTGCAGTTTTTCCAATACCTGAAAACAATTGTTTCATACAGCTTCCCTGTTATCTGGTTGATTATTTTAGAAGGCTTTTTCTGGTACTAGTTATTTCAATATGTCCAGAAGTGGAAACTATCCATCTTTGGCACATTCAAGATGCTCACGAATTCTTTTCTACTTCTTATATTGAGAGGTGAGCTCATTTCCTTTGAATTCTTTCCTCTTGAATCTGGCTTTGTCTTAGTTTTGCTTGACTAATAGAAGGTGAGCTCAGTTCTGAGACACTTGGAATCTTTGACTCTTGGAATTTTTGCTCTGGGGAAGCCAGCAATGGCTGGCCAATAAGGGTTTGGATGTGAGAAGACCCCACAAGAAACTCATGTTAGAGGTTTTCAGATTAGATTCGATCATGAGAGCTGTAACTTAATCAGTGTATTAATCCACTGATGGATTAATAATTTGAATGGACTATTGAATGGTAACTTTAGAAAGGAGGAAGTGGGTCTCTGGGGGTGTGCCTTTGAGGATTATATCTTGTCCCTGGCTCCTGTGCTCCCTCTC
This sequence comes from Ictidomys tridecemlineatus, assembly GCF_052094955.1. Taxonomy (NCBI): domain Eukaryota; kingdom Metazoa; phylum Chordata; class Mammalia; order Rodentia; family Sciuridae; genus Ictidomys; species Ictidomys tridecemlineatus. Next base: position 121,523,096 of record NC_135479.1, read on the forward strand.
TGCTTCCAAAGGAGTTGTCAACCATGAACCGAGACTTTTGAAGCTGTGAGCCCCAAATAAGCTTTTGCTCCTGTAGGTTATTCCTCTAAGTCAGGTATTTTGGTCACAGTGTGACAAAAACAATGAATACACCAGCCATCATATAAGAAACTTGGTTACATTGAGATTGCCTTGCTGAGTGGCAACTTCTAGGTGTTCTGCTTGACAGTTTCAACTAAATTCCTTCATTTAGCCATTGCCATCAAGGCACCAAGTGTGTATAGAAATTAGTCTTAGGCCCTCTAGACTAGTTAATCTGTCAACCATGTATAATCCAAGTGATCTCACTCAATGACAAGGAATGGGAAAATCACCCAACAGAAACATACCTGATTTCCTGCCCTGAAAAATGGTGAGACATAATAAAATGGTTTTAGAGTTCAGCAAAGTAGCAGGATATATATTTAACAACCATAAATAAATTGTGTTCCTATACACCAATGATAAATTAGCAGAAAGATAAATTAAGAAAACTATCTCATTCACAATAGCCTCAAAAAAAAAAATTTAAACACTTGGGAGTCAATCTAACAAAAGAGGTGAAAGACCTCTATAATGAAAACTATAGAACACTAAATAATGAAATTGAAGAAGACCTTAGAAAATGGAAGTGGTCTTATATAGGCAGAATTAACATTGTCAATATGACCATACTATTAAACGTGCTATACAGATTTAATGCAATTCCTATTAAAATTCGAATGATGCTCTTCATAGAAATAGAAAAGGCAGTCATGAAATTAGTTTGGCAAAATAAGATGCCCAGAATATCCAAAGCAATCCTTAGTGAGAAAAGTGAAGCAGGAGGCATCACAACATCAGACATTATATTATAATACAAAGCTATAGTAACAAACATGGCACTGGAAAAAAAAACCAAAAAAACAAACAAACAAACAAAAAAAACAGACATGAAGACCAGTGAAACAGAATAGAAGACACAGAGACATACCCACACAAAGGTACCATAAATATACATTGGAGAAAAGATAGCCTCTTCAACAAATTATGCCAGGAAAAATGGAACTCCATATGTAGTAGAATGAAATTGAATCCCTACCTCTCACCCCGAACAAAACTCAACTCAAAGTTGATCAAGGACCTAGTCATTAGACCAGAGACCCTGCACCTACTAGAATAAAAAGTAGGCCCAACTTGCCATCATGTTCACTTAGGAACCGACTTCTTCAAGAAGACTCCTAAAATGTAAGAAGTAAAATCAAGAATCAATAAATGGGATGGATTCAAACTAAAATGCTTCTTCAAAGCAAAGGACAATCAAGAAAATGAAAAGAGAGCCTACAGAATTGGAGAAAATCTTTACCACCTGTACCTCAGATAGAATATTGATCTCCAGGAAATACAAAGAACTCAAAAAAATTAACATCAAAAATACAAATAGCCTAATCAATAAATGGGCCAAGGAACTAAACAAACACTTCACAGAAGAAATAAGACTGGTCAACAAATATATGAAAAAATGTTCAACATCTCTAGCAATTAGAAAAATGTGAATTGAAACTATACTGAGGGGCTATAATTGTGGCTCAATGGTAGAGCGCTTGCCTAGCACATGTGAAGCACTGGGTTCGATTGTCAGCACCACAGGAAAAATAAATAAATAAAATAAAGGTATTGTGTCCATCTACAACTAAAACAAATAATAATAATAATAATAATAATAATAATAAACTACACTGAGATTTCATCTCACTCCAGTGAGATGAAATAATTCCTAGTCAAAATGGGAATTATCAAGAATATAAGTAACAATAAATGTTGGAGTGTATGTGGGGAAAAAGGTTCACTCATACATGGCTGGTGGGAATATATGCAAATTGGACTGCAACCACTATGTAAAGCAGTATGGAGATTCCTTGGAAAACTTGAAATAGAACCATCATTTGACCCAGTTATCCCAATCCTGGGTTTATACCCCAAAGTACTTAAAATTAGCGTACTACTACAGTGACACAGCCACATCAATGTTTATAGCAGTTCAATTCCCAATAGCCAACCTATGGAATGAACGTAGGTGCCCTTCAACAGATGAATGGATAAAGAAAATGTGGTACATATACATAATGGAGATTACTCAGCCATAAAGAAGAATGAAATTATGGCTTTTGCTGGTAAATGGATCGAAGATGGAAAATATCATGCTAAGTGAAATAAGTCAGTCCCATAAAACCAAAGGTTGAATATTCTCTCTGATATGTGGATGTTAACCCAAAACAGGGAAGATGGAGAGGGGAAGAATAGAAATTCACTGGATTAGACAAAGGGTAATGAAGGGAAGCCGGTGGGGATGGGAATAGGAAAGACAGTAGAATGAATCAGACACAGATTTCCTATCCTTATATATGAATACACAACCAGTGAAACTCGACATTATGTACAACCACAAGAATGAGATCCTAATTAGAATAAGTTATATTCACGTATGTATGTCAAAAAACACTCTACTGTCATGTATATCTAAAAAGGAACAAATTAAAAATGTAAAATGGTTTCAGTTGCTTAGGCGACAATAGATACGTGGCAATTCCCTAAACATGTAGTTTTGACTTAGAAAATTTTTTATTTATTTTCATAGCAATGTTTTCTTAGACTGAATTTTGGAATTTGTTCCCAAAGGCTTCACGTTTTCAGTGCTCTTTGAGAATTGTGTAGAGTATATGTCTGTGTAGGGTCTGTGAATAGCTTGATTTTGAATATGGGGCAAGGTTCCTTATCATTCTTTAGGATCTTATCTGAAATTCTTCGTTGCTTCTCTGGTCCCTATTAGATCCTGCTGTGTTTGATAGCCCATTTTAGAGAACAATATCCTAAAATTTTCTCTCCAGCAGACAAGTGCTTGATCTATCCACCCCCACCCTCATTACTTTCTCTTTTTCACTTTACCACTATGGAGATTGGGAGTTACTTCAGTGTTCCCCTTTCGCCAGCTCCAACACTCCTCTCACTTGTTCCAGGCAGATTATTCACTTTTGGGGGACAAAGTGGTAGTAGCTAACCTTTACTAACTGCTAGGAGGAGAAAAAGCTATGACTCATGTAGCTTATACAAAGGCCACAATTTAATGAATTAGTCTGTCTAGCTTTATGTCCAAACTACTCTACTTTCCATTTTTGTTGCCCTTAGGCTTACAGTATACCTGGAATGGCTTTTACTTTTATTGTAGAATTATATTATATTTAATTTCCCCATTCAATTACATTGTAGGGTAAAAATAAAGAGAAAACAAATTTTCAAATATGGCAGATGATTTTTCCTGTCATTCATTCAACTCAATGAGTTTTGTTCTGGAATAAGCAAATCTTGAATGGGAGATTTAATTTTGTCCTTTCAATTGTGTTTCTCTCCCTGTGCCTCTTATAGTAGAAGTAGTCACCATATTTAATATGACAGTAATGATCAAAGAGGATACAGATTTTCTCCATTAAAATGGCTTCTAAATGTAAGCTAAGCACAGCATCAGGTCTTTAACCAAAGAAATACCATTCTGATTCAATGTTGAGGGAAAACCATTTGTGCTTGAAACTTAAACAACACTACGGTCATGTGTAATGTGGCTTTTTCTCCAAGTGCTCTTAAAGGATCATTTATCTTCATTTATTTATTTATTTAAAAAATAAGTAACTGCAGTTTTCATAAAGATGAAATGTTGGAAAACAAAAATGTTTCAGGTGAATAACTCAAATACCTGGAATAGCAGTAGGAAAAGATTTGTGTCTACATGCAGATAGCTATCTGGGGCAAAAGGCATGGTAGCAGTCTCGTTGGAGGGGAAACTTACTGGGTTGTCATATCCCACAGAAGTGTCTTGTACCACCTGTTGATGGAAAGCACTCTCAAACATCTTCAAGAGTTCTCTTTATGCCCTTCTCAGGGATTTCTACTTAACCATTTTCAACTGTTGGGGAGACGTTGGTTATGTTTCTAATGCTTACCAGATGCAAGCTAACTTGTGACCACCCAGCACATTCCTGAATGCTTACTGTAAGAAAAGGTGAGTTGGAGATAATTGCCCAGGGCTGTTCTTTTAGATATACTAACCCTGTAGAAATCCCAGGCTTCCTAAAGCTATTCAGGCCTCACTCTTGCTAAGCAAGCACTCTATCACTGACTACACCCCAACCCCCTTTCCATTCAATTTTGTATCACTTTGTTTCTTCCCGAAGTTTCTCTTCAGATGATGATGCAGTATTTTAGGGTTTTATCATAATTATTCTTTAAAAAAAATTTCAGGCTTAAAGGATTAGTGAGAGTAAGGATAGGTAGATCTCTGTATTCAGCTTGACATTGTGGCCTAAACTTCATCTTTGACTTTGGTTTTGATGTTGTTGGCATCTGGACTCCTCATTTTCCTTTCCTACTGGGACTTTGGCTTGGCTTCCCTCTCTACCTCTCTTGCTTTTTACTGTTTCTAGTGGCATACTCCCACTGGCTGTCTCAGAACCCAATTTCTATTTTTGGTATTGCGTTTAATGCTGTTACTGACCTGCCCAGTTCCTGAGAATGAGAGAGGATCTAGGCCAGGCCTCCTTCCTGTTTTATCAGTACTGCCCTGTGGTACTGGCAGCTAGCTGCACTTGGGCCCAGCTCTCCCTTGCTCTCAACTCCAGGGGCACATCTCCTTTCAGTGCCTTGAACCGAGAGTCATGCTGTTTTGCTCCACAACCTTTTGTGTGTTTTTCCTCTGTGTCTAGAGCAGCTCATTCCATATACACTCACTCTAGTTATCGCTTAGTCCTTTTCAGGTCTCACTTCCAATGCTACTTCTGCAAAAAGATCTTTCTTGAGTCCCCACATGACCTTGGTCCCTGAGCATCACAGCATTTTTTTCATGACATTCATTATGATTTGTAGTTTGATTTAAAGGTATTATAGTTTGATTAATACTTATCTTTTCTGAGACTGGTAGCCTCACAATCATGGCCCAAGGATCACATCTATATTGCTCAGTGTATTCTTAGCTACCAGCATGGTGAAATTTTGAACGAACAAGTAAAATTCCAGTAAAGGTTCAGTAATGTCATTGAAATGTAGATATTGGAATGATGAATGAGACCGGTATTTGATTCTCATAGTACAGCACAAATTCCTGTATTAACATCGAACAATGCGTATGTGTATGCATTTACACACACATAGCTATGTATCTGTAGTATAAAATAACTACTTGTACCTATAGCAGAAATTGGATAATGACAATTTTAATAGATAAACTTATTCATTTCCTTAAGTATATATTTTTCCTAATAATACTTTATTTCTCAAACTTCAGCTTACATTTATGTTAGTGAATCACTGTGATGAGATACTCTGTTTCATTTCCTAGCTTCATTAACAACATATAACATCAGTGTAAGTAATGTTTTTTTGGTCAAGAAGCATTATGACAAGTCAGTTCTGGTGGCCCATACCTGTAATCCCAGAGAGTGAGGAGGCTGAGGCAAGGAGGATCCAAGTTCCAAGCCAGCCTTAGCAATTTAACAAGGTTCTAAATAACAGTACGGTGAGACCCTGTCTTAAAATTAAAATCCTGTGGATGTACTTCAGTGATAAAGTGTCCCTGGGTAACAAAACAAACAAAACAAAACAAAAAATGCATATGACTATGCTATCAACTAATATTGCTATTATAGATTCTACAAATTTGATATAATCTATGTTTCTTTATAAATATGTACATTGTTATCCCTGTGTTATTTGGCATCATATAGTACACAGGGTCCATTTAGATTATAAAATAATGTTGTAATCCTAAAAAAACCCTATAGTACTTTGGTTAGGATTCTTAATTAAAAGCAAGTTAAGTCAACTCTGACTAATTTAAGTAGCAAAAAGTGTTTGGTAAAGCACAGTATTAGGGTTACAGTGCGTCCCAGTGTTCAATGCAGTCCTGGTTGACCCTGGAGGTTAGGAATAGCCTCCCTTTCAACATCATGTGTCTTCACTTGGTGTCATAAACTACTGGTCACTCTGCATAGGATCCTGGAGAGAGCAGGAGGAACAGATTAAGCTCCAGGAGTGATACCTTGAGGCACACCATGGAGCTGTCACTTGTCACACCACTGACTCCAGAACCATGCCACATGTCTGCCTGAGGAGGGAGCTGCCAGAGTCCTTGGGGCTGACTCCAAATCCATGTTTCAGCACTGAATTAAAAAGGAAGTCTCCATCATTATCCAAAAATGAATTCTCTGTATAGTCTCATTTTCCCACATTGCTGAAACCAGGTAACTCCTTGCACGATTTGTAAGAGTATAAAGATAGGTTTTGGGAATTCCAGCTGGAGAAAATAAGGCAAAATAAGAAACAATCAAAAGCAAGAAGATTATGTTCGGCACCTTGGCACATGCTTGTAATCCCAGCAACTTGGGAGGCTGAGGCAAGAGGATCGCAAATTAGAAGCCAGCCTCAGCAACTTAGCAAGACCCTGATTTAAATAAAAAATTAAAAAGGGCTGGGATGTAGCTCAGTGGTAAAGCATCCCTGGGTTCAATTTCCAATACCAAAAGAAGAAAGCAAATTATTTAAACACTTTGAGCAGTCACACAAGGTAGATATCTACGATGGTCTACCCTTTGTGTAGACATACATCCATTTTCCAAACTTAAAATAAAGATAGCAACAAAAACTATGTCCCCACCTAACGAGGTGACAATCTCTCACATAAATGAAAAAAAATTTTACCCTCTCCCAAAGCAAGAAGACTCTAAGACTCTTAGTAAAATTGTTCATAGGTCTAATATATGTAGTGGTGATTATGTTTCCTCATCTCTGCCTTGATATTTTATTATTGAATACCATAAAAACATTAAATTAACCAAGGGTAAAACATAAAATCAGTAGTATTTTTTTGCAAATGGTCTTTAGTTAATGTTTATAACTTTCTCCATCAACTAACCATTCCATATTACTTTTATTTTCAGATAAGTGTTGACTCAGTTAACTGGGATTTCTTTAGTGTAGAGTAACACAAACATTTATTCTTTGGAATTTGAGTCTCTAGTCATTCTGCCTGTATGAGGGAGCTCTAGTTTCCCATCAACATTTACAAAGAAACACTCTATAGAAATGCTAATGTTAACAAAAATATCCTTGCATGTCTAAGTTGTGTTTCAGAGGGTGTGAAGTAAATTTTTTTTTTTCTCTCCAGGTGCTGGGGATTGAACTCAGGGCCTCACACATACTTGGCAAATGCTCTTCAACTGAGCTATACTGCAGCCCCAGATAAAGTTTTTATTAACAAGTCATTGAAAAAATAGTAAGAGGTACAATTCCTGTTTTCACTTCTTGGTTTCTAAGCCCATCTGTTCTGACCATGGAAGAAAAAAGCACCATGTATTAGTTGCTGTTTTATAGCATATACCGTTTTCTACAGGAAAGTATCCCAACTTAAAAAAAAAATCTTCCATTAGGCATAAAAACTAAGTCATTTTACTGCTTTATAAAGCCAACTGCTTCTGGCTAGAAACCTTAATGCATTCTGAATGCATCAATCCAATATTTTAATCATTTTGCTGTAGATAAAATCTCTGGTCAGAAGCAATGTTATGTGAATTACAGTGACATTTGGTAAGTCCACAGATGGTGTTGCTGGCAGAAGCTTGGTAGACCAGGTAGACAAATTCATGTCAAGAATGGATCAATTTCAGAGAGAACAGATTCCAACTCTCTCCATGTTGGAAGAGGCCCTTAATTAACCTGCCATCAGGTGGCTGGCTATTCTTTTCGGGATATGGTACCATATGACAGGGCTCATATTTGTCCACTGCTGCCTTCAAATTGTGCACTCAGCAGAGAGAGGAAGGCCAGATTGGTAAGGCCATGAATAAAACCTTTCTGAAACAATGACCATCTTTTCATGAGATCATTAAATAGTTACTGGGGTGACTATGAGAAGATGTTAACAAATTCATAGGGCAGATCATCTTGTCCAGTCATCTACTGCAAGCCATCCACAACGTCAGTCTTTTTGATTATTCACATGGGACATAAATATTCTCAAACTCTAGACTTAGGCTGAGAGGTTTTTGCTTCAATTCTCTTTATCACCAGTCTTCCAATCTTATTCCTCTCAAATCCCTGGCTTGTTGATGTTATTAACTAGTGCCTATAAATTAATGTAGAACTGCATTTCATCTCTCCTTCTAGATAAATGGGATCACGAGATGTACTATTTGAAGTTCTGCCAGTTGGGAATATTTATTTTTATATGCTGACCATCATGACATCTCTAAGTAGGGTTTCCATGCTACAGCAGTTCACCCCTGCAAGTAGGGTGATTGAGTGCTGCATTGAAAAGGGACAAAGGGATCTACTACATAGAATGGGCACAAAAGGGAACTTCCATTATACAGGGATCTGTATAGGGTGCCTGTTAGTATTGCATGGGCCATGGAGCCAAGAGTAAATTAAGCTGGAATATTTTTCTTTTCTATCACCTGGCCATAGTAGTCTGTCAACAAGACTAGAGATGTGCTTGAGAGAGCAGAGGCAGTATGGCAGGAGTAGATGCCACTTGCTCTTACAACTTGTGTTCTTCAGGACCTTCTTGAATCTTTCCAGATAGAAGCAATTGCAGGGGAGTGATGAAATGCAGCAAGAAATATGAGTCTAGCTCAGTAAATTAGATAACACATAGCTCATGGAGGGCAGCTTCATTTCTAGTCACATGTTGTAACAAGTATTTAGTCTCTGCAGGGTCCAATGGCAGGCTCAGGATTTCTCAAAAGTGCTTACTTACTTACTTTGAGAAGGTGTGCACTGCAGTATAATTCTGTTAGACACCTTCCATTGCTTTGTGCCTCATGCAAAGTTGGAAGACTTTCAGGTGACTTGTTTAGGCATTTGGAGAGGCATAGCTAAACATCACATATGTTTTCTCCAAAATACAAAAAGATTGGGCAAGCAAGCATTGTTTCCCTTTCTTGGTGACAAAGAATCACAGTGCAATGCTTTTCTTTCATGTTGGAAGGGATATTTGGAGAAGCTTGAAACTGCTGGTCTCCCAGAATTTTCATCGAAGTGACAGGTCTCTGCATTTTTCATTTCTTTGGTATGTATGTTTTATGAAAGTATTTAGGATACATACTCTTCCTGGCTAGGGACTTATTAGCATAATATTATTAGTCTATGAATTCCTATGATGTCCTATGGATTAAATTATGGCACAGAGTCAGAGAGTTCATGTGCTTTGGCAGGTAAACCAGTGTAGGTGTGTATCTGTCCCTGCCAGGTAAAAGAAAACTGCCCCTGGGTTCTTTGACAATCAGAATAGAGAACAAGGAATCAGAGAGATCAATAATCACCTTTGAGGTCCAGGACTGAACTGATATTCTGTAACATACCAATGTTCTGATGTGATGTTTGATGTATGCCTGATGACAATCTGATTAAACATAACCCATTGTCATTCTGTAAGACCTATCCCTTTTCTGCAAAAGCTAGACAGGTAAATTAGAGGAGAATATGATGATAACAACCAGTTATGCATCTTTTAAGTCTTTAATTGTGGCACTAGGTGATGTTATCTCAGGTGTGTGTTACTGATTTTGATTAAACATTTTGGGAGGGAAGGTAGGTCCAGAGGCTTATATTTGACCACATCAACCATAATAGCTTTTAGGCTGAGAATCAGGAGCTAATGTGAGGATTTTGAGAGTCCTTGAGTGTACCTATTCAAACTCTTTTGAAAACTGGAAAATATCTACAAGATAGTTTAGTGGAAGCATGGGATCCACTTTAAGACTGATTAGTTCTTCAAAACTAACTTATCACCTGGCCTTAATAGTTCCCATTCTGGCCAGGGAACCATAGTAAAAGCCTGGGTTCCCAGGTAGAAACTGGAGCTCAGACCCAATGCTCAGCATCTCCAAAAGTGTCTTCCTTTTCCTGTGGTGCATAGTCATCCTTGCACAGTGGCCATAAACCTCATGAACATTTTGGAAGTGAGGCCAGCAGAAGGAGTTAGATATTGCCTTCATGTGATGTCAGTATAAGTTCTTTCCTCAAGGGTTTTGGGATCTCCTTCACTGATGGGCTTTGTGGCCAATGAACTGACTCAAGTCTTGACATGTGTTTTTGGATTTTGACTGCCTTGGCAGATCATTTTATGTTTCTGTTCTTCAGAACTAGAGGTTTCCATTATTTTGTTGCTGTTTATTTTTTATAAATATATATAATCTTAGTAGATTGACCCTGTTTTGCACTGGTAATCCCATGATCAGGTAGCACTGTCAAAGGTGACACTCTTATATAAATGATTGTTGTGCTGACCGTAGTCAATATTATCACAGTCTTGTGCCCCTGGTCGCCCGCCTGAAGTTAACCGTTACTCCACCCTTGTCAACCTAAGATCTACTCATCAGAGAGCATGTTTCCATGGCAGTGTCCCTTGCCCAGAGCAAATAACACTTTTCAAAGATGTTGGCTCTTTACTTACCAACATATTTTTCAGTGATATGATGAAAAGAATTTCTTCTACATTCTGTTGAATGCAATAGTTATGTGTGTGTGTGTGTGTGTGTGTGTGTGTGTGTGTGTATCTGTATGTCTGCGAATGGCTTCAAATTATAACTATTCACCAATGTTCTTATTTATCTCAAATCTGGGTATTTATACTGCATAATATATACATATATATACATATATGTATATATATGTGTATATATATATATATTTTATTTATTTTATTTATTTTTTATTTTTTTACATCTCCACTTAAGGAAAACTACTACCAAACCCAAGTGTCATTGAACTAATTGAGCAAAACCTTAGACTCAACTGCATGACTTAATGCATTGACTCCAGGCTCTGTAATAAATGCACTAATATTCATAACAGCCCAATCTAAATTAATGTCCCTTCTTAGCTGATCTAAGTACTGTTTCAGTTGCTAATGCTGAGAAGCCACTCCAAACTCAGCGCCATAGTAAAAAGATGGCTAAGTTCATGGATTCTGAGAGGAGTTGGGAAAAGGTGAAGGATGGACAGCTTGTCTTTGTTCCATGATGTTTGAGGCCTCAACATGAAAGATGTGAAAGCTAGGCTGATGAGGGAAGGCCTGCTCACCTTCCTGAGGATAGTTACTGATTGATGCCTGGGACCTCAGTGGAGGCTGCAGTCTGGATCCCCACCTGAGGCCTTTTTATGTGGTTGCCCAGACTTTTGCACTGCATGGTTGGTTGGGCTCTAAGACTGAGCATCCCAAAGACAGCCAAGGTGAAACATGTATTGTCTTTTATGTCCTTGCCCCCAAACCAGCCTTAAGCCCACTTAGATTGAAGAGGAAGGAACGAGAGGCCTTACCTCTTGAAGGAAGGAGTGTGAAAGAGGAGCACATGGGAGGGGGGACAGTGTTCTGTCCTCACTAGAAACTACTCTGCACCTTCATGTCTTTCCCACAGATATTCACCAGATTTGTGCTGATAAACATTCGTAAAATCTTGTTTGCTTGCATGTGTGCAAACACCTCTGTGTGCACATACACATGTATGTATAAGCTTTCTCTTTCCTGATTTGACTTTGCAATAGGTCTCTGGCCTATAGGCAAGGAGGATTCTCAGGAAAGGGGCATGCAGAGAAGTATATTTTCCTTATATGGTAATGGCCTCTGTCTAGTAATTACAAGGAGTTCAGGAAAGGCAGAAATTGCCTCATCGGACAGTTCAGGAAGGGCTGCTTCAGCTTCAGCTGGCCTGGGAACTCAATGGAATTTAGGAGTTTGGAACACCGTGAATCATCCGACTCCTCCCGTATGTCCCATTCTAATTACAGACTGGGAAGTAATTAGAGAAGTGATGAGGCAGTGAAATCAACTGATGTTGTAATTCAACAATCCATGGGACAACACCGAGTGTTATAATTTCAGTTGTAACAGCCCTGTGGCCACACAGAGCTAGGCTTTCTTTTGGGGGCCTATGTGCTTCTATAGTTTCATTCAGGTCATTGTCAAACTTTAAGCCTGTCTGTGTTAGTCAGATTTCTCTTTCCCTGAGGGCAGGGGAGGGAAGGAGATTTTAAAGGAATTGGCTCATGCAATTATAGGGACTGGCAAGTCTGAAATCTGAAATCTGTAGAACAAGCCAACAGGCTGGAGACTCAGGAAAGCGTTCTTGCTGCAGCTCTCAAGCCAATGTACTGGCAGAGTTCTCTCTTCCAGGGAACTCAGTCTTTTTCTCTTAAAATCATCAACTGATCGAACAAGGCCCACCTTTACTATGGAGGGTAATCTGCTTTATTCAGACTCGACCAATTTGAATGTTAATCTTGTCTCCAACAATTCCTTCACAGCAACATCCAGACTAACATTTGACCAAATATCTAGATACCATGGCCTGGCCAAGTTGACACATAAAATTAATCATCACACTGTCATTTTGTTTCCATAACAATTAGAAGCATTGAGGCTTCTTCTCATCTGCCATTTTTTTTCTTCTTCTTTTCTTTCTTCCTTTTTGTTTTTGGAGATTAAACTCAGGAGCAATTTACCTCTAAGCCAAATCCCCATCCCTTTTTAAATTTTGAGACAGGGTCTTGCTAAGTTTCTTAGGACTTTGTTAAGCTGCTGAGACTGGCCATGACCTTGCAATGCTCCTGCCTCAGACTCTAGAGTTTGCTGGGATTACAGGCATGCACCACTGCACTGAGTGCAATCCCTTTTCCCCACAGGTCCTTCTATTTTTTGTAATTGCAATTCCTTGGTCCTTGAAAGACTTGCCTTTGATAAGCTTCTCATTCCATGGGACCAAATGATAATCTGAGTCTCCACAGCTGCCACGGTGTGGGCCTCATTGCCTTTTAACCCAACCACATCAGATAGGCTCTTCCTGAAAACCTTGCTTTCCAACACATCTGCCATTAATAATAAAACCAATTATATTTATGGTCAAGGTTTTTATTTGCAAATAACAGAGTTTGCTGTTAAATATATCTGAAATATATTTAATAAATGATATCAAGGAACTCATGGGATAATTGAGAAGGCTAGAGTAAACTGCTCAGTTTCCATAAAGTCCAGGGCCACACTGAAGAACTGGCCTACGGAGGGACTTGCCCCCAGTGCTGCTGTAATGCCAGATTCATGGGACCCCAATAGGCCTCCAGGAGCCGACTCCGATGCAGTCACACAAGAGTCTTTATTGCAAGCTCGAGCCTGGACTCACAACTGTTCCCGATGCAGCGGTCCCAGAGAGTGAGTCCCGGTCCTTTGTTCAGTGAGATTTTATAGGTTTTGGAGGGATACTCTATGAGTCACAACATCACACAGCAAATCATTCCATACCTCCGGAAAAATCAAACAACAACTCTTAACATTGATTAGCACATTCACTGGTGGGAACAACTTGAGTAGGGGTGATTGGTTAGTATAAGAGGAGGATTCCTTTGAACCATAGGTTTAGGCCACGAGGGGTATACGTGCTAAACTACATGGTTTCCCAACATTCCCAACCACCATAAACTACTGGGGGTCATCTGGCATCCCAGGTATTTTCCCTGTCTCCTGCTGATTGATGGTTGCTAGGGGGTTGCTATGGGTCTTCACCTGGCCTAACTGAATCAGGGACACCTGGCGCCACAGATCTCTCCTGTTATTTGCAGACAAATAACTCAGAGGATGGGTATGTGCTTAGGAGTGCTCTGTGGGTTTTTCCCAGGACAAGGGTCATGCCCCCTTCCTTAGGACAGGCCTTGAGGTAGAAGCTGGTTTCTCAAAAATGGAGTCACATCAGTTTCTCACTGCCAGCTCTAGGACATGTAATAGAACTTCTCTTAGGAGAAAAGTCCTGGGTCCCAGCCCCATGAGGAGAGGTCTGAAAGTGCATTGCTTCAGGTACATCTATGGAAGAGTGGAAGGGGGACAGTTCATCTCTGTTTATCCTAATTTGAGGAAATAGTCATGCTAAACTGTCAAATACCAAATTTCAAAATGGTAGTGACAAGTGCAGAGTTGCCAATGGCATTTCCACATAATTAGGTTCGATCTGGGCATTGCCTCCCTCTTCAGAGCTGAGAATTAAAAGTAACCATTATAGCTACTCCCTTCTGTGACAAAGTGCTCTAGATTGTTGCAGGAAGGATTCTGAAGTGATCCCCACGATTCTGCCCCCCGGAGTACATGCCCTGGGTGGGAACAGTGATTGTGATGGAATCATAGTCCACAATTTCATGGACACCTGGGATGAGGTTGCTAATTGGTTGACTTTGAGTTCGTCACAAAGGAGCTGATCCTGGGTGGGTCTGAACTAATCAAATGAGATCTTTAGAAGAAGGTGACGCACCAGTGAAATGCTCTCCTGCTAGCTTGAGGACAGGCAGGCTATCCAGTTGTGAGAGAAGGAGGCCATGTGCCTGGAACCTGAGAGTGATCTTGAGCAGTTGAGAGCTGTCCTGGCCAATAACCAGCAAGAAAAACGAGGACTTCAGGCCTCTACCAGGGGAACTGAGTTTTACTCACATCATCAGAGAGCTTGAGATGAGAACACAGCTGGTCCAAAACCCTGATTTCAGCCTTGGGAGGCCCTGAGCACATAACCCAGCATGCCCTGGCAGACTTCTGACCTACAGAAAGTGCTAGGTGATAAATGGGTATCGTTTAAGGTGCTAAAGTTTGTGGTAATTTGTTATACAGCAATAGAAAATGAATACAGATGTGATTAGGATCCATCAATGAGAGAATTATTAGTGGCATAAAAATGCCTCTTCAAATCTCTTCACTTTATATATGCATTGGGAATACTTTCCTGGAGATACGCAGGCAGGAGAAGAATAAACTAGGTCATACGTCAATGAGTCCACCGAATGCGACTCTTCTTCAAGGATAGGATTCTTATGTTCCGTCCAGTGATTTAAAGCCTAGATTTTGAGATCAGTCAAAAGGCCTGCCTCTAAATCCCAAAATCTACTATAGAACTTGGCCTATTATTGATATATTTAACATAGTAGCTATTGTTAGTATGAAAAATATGTAGGACAAATCTCATTCTTAGAATTTTTATTAATCATAAGAATTTTATAAATTATACATTTGAATTTTATAAATTGTACATTTTCTAAATGTACAACCTGTATGTTCCTAATGCCTGTTCCCCCCACCCCTGCCTTTTTTTTTTGTGGTACTGGGACAAAAATTAGTCATCAGTCAGAACACATGGATACTTCTATCTACAATGGAAGATTACTAAGAAACTTAGTTAATGTCTTTTTTTTTTTTTTTGCATGGGGTGGGGTAGCTAATCCCTTTGCTGTCCCAAAGTGACAGAGAATAAAACTAGAGAAAATTATAATTTTTTGTCACATAAAGCATGGACAAAAATAATATTATATAAAGAGGAAGACTATATGGACTCTCCAATATTGAACTGACATGTAAGACTATTTTAAAATTTCAGGGGTAGAACTGGATTTTTTTTTTTAAAGAGAGAGAACTTTTAATATTTATTTTTTAGTTTTCGGCGGACATAACATCTTTGTTTGTATGTGGTGCTGAGGATCGAACCTGGGCCTCACGCATGCCAGGCAAGCGCGATACCACTTGAGCCACATCCCCAGCCCAGAACTGGATTTTGTAAAGCAATGTGACAATAGAACATGGTGATTTTGCTTTGATACTAAAAAGTTAAACTAATCTTTGGAATTATTCAAATGAAACATGGAATTGTATAACAATTCCATTATAAGAATTTTTTTTTTAAGAGAGAGAGAGAGAGAGAGAGAGAGAGAGAGTTTTTCTTAATGTTTATTTGTTTTAGTTTTCGGTGGATACAACATCTTTGTTTGTATGTGGTGCTGAGGGTCAAACCCAGGCCGCACGCATGCCAGGGGAGCACACTACCGCTTGAGTCACAACCCCAGCCCAAATTAGAAGAATTTTTTCATGATTAATATGGTCAAAAATCACCTTTTGAGTTCTTTGTTAACTTTGAATTTTCATTTTGATTTTGAAAGATACTTATTTTTACAACAAAGATCAAAACTAGTACTCCAATTCTTATAGGAATTTAGATAGCAATAACCAAGATGTTTTAAGAAAAAAAAACAACCTTCGAATAAATGGATGAATAACAAGACAAAAATTTCCAACACTGAGATGTGTTCTACAAAAACAAAAATACCATTTTTCTGAACAAAGGGACAATTGATCCACCTGAGAATAAGCTGACTTTAGGCAAATACTCAGTTCAGCCACATAATTTTTTTTGTTTGTTTGTTTTGGTACCAGGGATTGAACTCAGGGACACTTGAACACTGAGTCACATCCCCAGACCTACTTTATATTTTATTTAGAGACAGGGTCTCATTGAGTTGCTGAGCACCTTGCTTTTGCTGAGGCTGGCTTTGAACTCATGATCCTCCTGCCTCAGCCTTCTGAGCAACTGGGATTACAAGTGTGCGCCACCGCGCCCAGCAGCCAAGTAGTTTTTGCCTGCTGAGGAAGCAGGCTAGTTTCAGGGGAGTGTGATTTTGGGTGGGAGGCTACTGAATAAAATGTGAGCACTCCCACGACACCAGCAGCTCAGTCAGCAGAATATCTCCACACCTACCAGAGTATATTTAGTCTACTAACCAGCATATATGTAACTTTGGTTTCTTTGTCCATAAAATGGGTAAGATAATTGTATGCACCCCATAGAGTTAATATGAGTTAATAGGTGAAAATCACATCGAATGTTGTTTGGTCCATAATAAATGCTGTAAGACTTTACTATTATTGGTTATTTAAGCAAATCAGGAAATAAGGTTAATAACATCCATTCTTTGGATGGAATTAGTCTCAGGTTGTCAAAGTGTGATTTATTCTTCCTGGTGAGGATGAAGAATGATGGTTTGAAATTAAAGTTCTGCCTCCCTGTGTTTTTGTTGGCAATGAAAAGATTATTTCACTTCCATTTTCTTGTGGGCCTCGGCAGGGCTCTTGGAGAGGACTGAGGGAGAGGAACATTCACTGAGTCCAGAGCAATTAGCGCTCATTACCTGGACTCTATTTCCTATTTACTTATTTGTAAAGCCTCTTTTATTCTTGTTGGTTATAAGTTTTCTGCTTTATGTTCCAAGACTATAAATTACCTGATGAGTCTATTAAAGAGAAAGAAAGCTTTGCTTCCAGAAAGCACTCTTGAGCTCCCAGGCCAAGTTGACACCACTGTGGAAATAGAAGCTGAAAGATTATTGGGCAACGGTATCTTAAATGGAGAAAAGTTTCTCACTATTTATGCTACAAAAAGACTTGGAATGAAATGTCAGATATCATAATATGATTGTTGAAAAGCAAACAAATTTTGACCAAGACATCCTTAGGAAAGTTAAGGAGGCACCGTAGTTAGAGAGCCGGGTCCAAGCCCCAGCTCTGCCTCTTACTGGTTGTGTACCTGCAAAGAAATATGGCATCATGAGGATGGTCACTTCACTGTCTTTGAAAGGGATTCACCTGAGCTTCTGTAACAAACAGGCTCAAAATACACAGGCTTTACAAAGTAGGTGCTTATTTCTTTCTCTGCAGAACTCCAGAGACAGGTAGACCATCCCTGTAATTTAAGATGCCTGCTTTTGTTCTGGCCATCTCATGACAAGTAGAAAGGAAGAAAAGGGTCAAATATATGCACTTGATTTTTTTTAAAGACAAGATTAGGAAAAATGGCACACTTTCTCACTTTCCATTAGCTATCAAGCAGTCATAAGACCTCTCCAGCTGCAGGAGTAGCCAAAATAGCAGTCTTCAACAAGGTGGCCATATGGCCAACCAAAATTCTATTACTGTGGGAGAGGAGGAGGAGAAATATTGAAAGGTAACCATCAAGTTGCTTTATCTGTCCTATCTACCTAACAGTATTTGAGAAAGGATAAAATAATAGGCCAGTAGAAAAAGCTCAGGACTGTTTTTATGGTGCTGCCATTATGCTATGTGAGCAACCCACTCAGCCTGTCATGGGTAAGAAGACATTGGCTGCAGTGTGGAAGTTTGGCTAAAGGGGTCTGTAACTCCTCTACATAATTGTTTAAAAATGTATTTTTCTCTTAGGTTTGGAAAAATTTTGAATATTAGATTGCTTTAGGAAAATGAGTTTTTGTTTCTTCTTGGGAGTATGTATGTGTCTGCATGTGTGTGTTGTTTAAAGTGACCCAGAGTTACTTTTTAAAAAATTGATTTCTTGAGAAAGGTTCAGTGGCACATGCCTATAATCCCAGTGGTTTAGGAGGCTGAGACAGGAGTATCACAAATTCAAAGCCAGCCTCAGCAAAAAGCAAGGCACTAAGAGCTCAGCGAGACCCTGTCTCTAAATAAAATACAAAAAATAGGGCTGGGGATGTGGCTCAGTGGTTGAATGCCCCTGAGTTCAATCCCTGGTACCAAATAATAATAATAATAATAATAACAACAACAACAACAATAACAACAGCAACAACAATTTCTTGTGGATGTATATGATGGTGATATTCACTGTGGTATATTCATGTATGTACCTAGGCAAGTTATGTTAGATTCATTCCACTGTTTTTCCTTCTCCCATCCCTCCTCCCTTCTCTTCATTCCTCTTTGTCTAGTCCAATGAACTTTTGTCACTCACCTCCTTATTGTGTGTTAGCATCCATATATTAGAGAGAACATTTGACCTTTGGTTTTTTGAAATTGGCCTATTTCACTTAGCATGATAGTCTCTTGATCCATCCATTTACTGGTTAATGTCATAAAGCCATTCTTCTTTTTGGCTGAGAATATCCATTGTATATACACCACATTTTCTTTATCCATTCATCTGTTGAAGGTACCTAGGCTGGCTCCATAGCTTAGCTAAAGTGAATTGAGCTGCTATAAATATTGATGTGGCTGCATCACTATATTATGCTGATTTTAAGTCCTTTGGGTATATACCGAGGAGTGAGATAACTGGATCAAGTGCTGGTTCCATTCCTAGTTTTTTGAGGAATCTCCATACTTGGATAAATGGCAGAAAAATTAATAGATGGAAGGGAGCACGGAGAGGGGAGAGGGAAGGGAAACGGGAAGAAAAGGAGAGGTACTGGAGTCTGAATTAGACCAAGATATATTCCATGCTTTTATAATTATGTCAAATATACTTTCTACTGTCAAGTATAACTAAAAAGAACCAATAAAAAATAAGTAAAAGTGACCCAGTGATGAGCCACAGTGGATTTAGAGAATAAGGAAGTGTGATTTCACCTTACATTTGCATAGTTGACTCTGAAATTGAAAAGCTATGGAACACTGGCACCTACTCCAAACGGCCCTCATCTCCATATGCTTCCAAATGTTGGTGATATTTTCAGAGTGTCCCTTGTAGATAGATCATTTGTCCTCTGGATTCTCCTGAAGTGTGCACATATGCATGTGTGTGTTTGTGTGCATACACATTGGAAAGCAATGAGGATGTGGTTGGGACAAAATAGAGGGTAAATATATTTAATCTATGGGGCAGAGAGTACTTATTTATGAGTAAAGGATTGTGAAGATTCTCTCTCTGAAGATTTCAAGGGACAGAAGAAAGTCTGGGAATAAGAATTTGTCCCTAAGGAAACCCTTATCATAGGGGTTTAAAATCTCCTTTCCTTGGACCTTGGAAACAATCAAATTCAGCAAATAGTTGTGCTTATAATTCCTCAAGTTGTTCCCCAATCCTGGATGATGTGACATTGAGGTGCCCGCTATTTTCTGATAGTCGTTTGAGGCCAGCATTAAAAATGACAGTATTACACCAAAGGAAGGAGTGGTCTTACCTTCTCCAACCATCAGAAGATCAAACCAGGACCAAAGCAGAGTCAACCTGACCTGGAATCAAGTTCAGTGAGGAGACAGGTCAGATGGAAATAAGACAAGCTCAGAGTTTGAAACATAAATACTTAAATAATTGTTTTTTCTAAAACAAATGGGGTGAGGGGCTCTCATAAGTGGGGATGGGACTCAAGCAATTTTAAGGCAATTATTAGAGAAAAGGGTGATACCAGCAGACTGGAGGATACTTCACCTGAGTCACAATGCAGGTAAACACAGTTAAGTGGGTATATCTGGAGTGGACCAGTGAGCAAACTGTGGCCACTCTGATACTGGAGTCCAGTTTGCATTGGGAGGCTAGGAATGGCCTGTTCCATCTGGGAAGGAAGAAAGATCTGGAGTCAACTCTGAGGCAAAAAAAATAGCTAGGAGTGCCTAAGCAGAAGTGGAAGGTCAAGAGCTGATGGTCAGCAAGAGAGTAGAGACCACATCTTGAAGTTCACCTTCCTACTGAAGCAAGTCAAACAGGACATTATAGAGTGGTGTACCTTCAACACCTTGTGGTCTCAACAATGAACAGACATAGGAAGGTTTCCCTTTATGCCAGAGAACTGACATTCCTCAATTGTGAGGAAATGGGGACACTCTTCTGGCAGCATTTAGATCTTCTCTGGCATTGTGGCCCACCTAGGTCCACTTTACATTCTGTACGAGAGGATATCTGTGGCAGTTCCACGCAGCAAGTGTTGTCCAAACTTCACTAGTCACAAGAATCACCTGGGTTTCATCTCAGAATGGCAAAAGAAGGGAACCTAGGAGTCTGCGTGTTTAACAAGGGCTCCAGTTAACTCTGTTGACCAGGGATTTAGGGAAATACGATGTTCTCTGGACTGCTTCGGTGGTTTCTCTGTAAAGGGAACAGAAGTAAGTGAACGGACTTTGGATGGGACACAGGAGGAGGCTGGATCCTAGGCAGAAATTAATCAGAGATGAGGATCATAGAGTTTCAAAGAATAGCAGAATCAAGCTGGTGGATTGTTAAGTTCTTGACCTTAGTTGTTTTCAGGGCCTCTCAAGTAAAATGATGTGGTTACCCTTCCTTTAGGCACTGTTGGATATCTCCAAGGCTGCTTGGAGAAGGGCCAGCTCACACTCATCACAATCTCCATTCTAACCAGATCTGTTTGGATTTACTCTGCTTATTGGGCTTCTACATGATGTTTCATTTAGATAAAATATTCAGTTACCCCCCTTTTTTTCTCAAATATTGAAAACTGGTGCATTAAATGATTTCTAAGTTCCTACAGCTCTAAGGGTACCAAGTGTGTCTGCTGCAACAATGCCAACACCACAGATCATCAGCACAGAAAAGAGCACCAGGGGCCTTAGGATGCAGGCCACATTTTGAACATAGTTTTAAAATATTGAATCCTGCTGTTCAAGCCTGCTGGCTTTCTTGTTGTGGGCTGACATTTAAGCAGAGAATAAATAATTGTGGCATCTCCATGAATACAGTAACTCAACTCAAAAAATAAATAAATAAATAAACCCCAAAGGTTGTTTGTCATTGTGTAGGAAAAAATAGTCACTGGTTAGTTGCCTGAATTTTCCCCATTTTTGCTAGTTGTTTTGATATCAAGTAGCAATAATTAAATATGGGCTCTGTCTGGTGACCTGGCATAAGATCAGGTGTGCACTCAAAAGCAGGTATAGCCAGCAATAAGCCAGGTGTCTTGTGGGAGAGTCTGGCAGGAGTTTAGAGACGGCATATCCCCTTATTTGGATAAAGCACACAGCTAGATCTTCAGAAACAAACATCTGTTTATAAATGAGTATAACCTTTGCCTTCCTTCTTGCCATTCAACCTGGGGAAAAGATTAACATAGGCATGTGTGGCAAAACTTAGGTTCGAGTTCAGCTGTGGGCTTAGTGTGTACTTTGGACAAATCACCTATCTTAAGTGGGGGATAATAATATCTATTTTGCAGGACTGCTGTGAGGATTAAATCAGGTAATGCATGTGAAAGCACTTTGTAAATAGGACAGTCTTATAACTATTAAGGTGTTTATCACAATGAATAATGGTACTATATTCAAGCAAACGACATTAGGAAAAACACTATTACATGCACAAACTATACAAATGCTTTTATATATAATCAGACAATATGCATTTATTATCATATCTATTTATTTGTTCATTCACTCACTAGTTGCTGCCTGTGTAGCATTAGTCCCTGGGGAGATAAGAAGTAAATGAGGAGAGAATGGTTAGATTAAAAAAAAACTACTCTAAGGTTTAATGATCAAGCAGTTCAATGTCTACTGAGCTACTTCTGTGTTCCAGGAACCAGGTTTCTCCCTGGGAGAACACAGGGTGGTCAGACCCATTTCCAGTGGAAGGACTCATAGTCATAGAACAGAGCAGGGTGGCTCAATAAGTCTGATAAATTCAGAGGGAGGATATTCAGAGTTGGCCCCCAACTTGGCAAATGGGCACTGACTTAACACAGACTTAATGTCTTGAGGTCACTTTTCAGGATGCTTGCTGCTGTCTTCAGCCCCATTTGATTGCACTAAATCACATCTTACCTGCCTGTCTCAGAGTCTCCCAAATTCCCTGAATAAATTTCATAGTGTCTGGGTGGAGCCACTTGGTACTTTGGAATAGAACTATTAGAATAGTAGGTTACTAGACTTGTGGAGTATTAGCGATGGTTCTGAAAACTTCTAACTAGTCCTGGAAAGAAAATGCCCCCACCTCTTTTTTTTTTTTGTACTGGAGATTGAACTCCAGGCCCAGGGGCACTTTACCACTGAGCTACATCCCTAGTCCTTTTTTATTTTTTATATTGAGACAGAGTCTCACTAAATTGGCAAGGCTGGCCTTGAACTCGTGATGCTCCTGCCTC
Source organism: Ictidomys tridecemlineatus (assembly GCF_052094955.1). Lineage (NCBI taxonomy): Eukaryota > Metazoa > Chordata > Mammalia > Rodentia > Sciuridae > Ictidomys > Ictidomys tridecemlineatus. Next base: position 121,545,788 of record NC_135479.1, read on the forward strand.
AGCCTCCTGTGTTGCTGGGGGGATTACAGATGTGGGCCTCTCCATCTGCCTGAGAAGTGGCTTTTCTAATAAAAAATAAGGTAAAGTTGGTGTGCCTTCTTTGAACATGTCCTATAAATCATAGTAGAAAACAGAAATGATTTAATGTGCACATGAATGATTATATTGAGGAAATATACTTGAACAGCAGAAATAAATGATCTGGGTCCTGTTCACTGGACCACCACACCCTGTGGCTTACCTGTATCACGTTACATCAGCCTGCATGAGACATAAGTCTCCCACGTACAGATCATTTAGGTCAGTGTTCATGGCCAATTGCAAACTTGCTTCTCTATTTAATATAAATCACCAGGTGTGGTGATTCATGCTTGTAAACCCAGCAGCTTGGGAGGTTGAGGCAGGAGGATTGAAATTTCAACCCGCATCAACTTATCGAGGCCCTAAGAAACTTAGTGAGATCCTGTCTCAAAACATAAAAGGGGCTGGAGATGTGGCTCAGTGGTTGAGCACTCCTGGGTTCAATCCTTGGTACCAAAATAAATAAATAAAAATAAAATAAACATAAAGAAGAACAAATACAATTTTGGTCATATTCTCCCCTATAGCCAAGCTGAAATTGGATCGTAACTAGAGTTTTCCAGGCTAAGTGAAGCCCTTTCCTTTGATCTCTCTCACTTCTCTCAGAAAATGGTGACAATGAAGATTAAAGTTTTTCCCCTATTGAGCGTTCCTCCTCCCCCCTACCTTTTTCTTCATCTGGAGGGCTCTTAGGTCAGACTAACACATTTCATGTATTTTGCAATCCAAAGAGATCAAGCAAGGATAAAGGGCGGGGTTTCCTGCCTGGGGAAGAAGCTTGTGCCAATGGCCTTCCTTCTGAGCCTCAGTAAGAGGTGCCTTGACCTTCCCTCAGTTGCTCTGTGCTTTTGACATTGATTAGTTCCAGGGACTCTTTTGGGGAAGCTACCTGGTGTGTATTCTTCCTCTTTGTGTTAGATTCTCAGGCTCCATGTGGCATTTGAGTGTGTGCCTTGTGGTCTGGTACAGATAGACTCTGCAGAGAATGGCTGTGTCCCCTTTCACAGCCTTGGGGGTGGTGGACATCCGCTGCTCTAGACTCTGTTTTGCCCAGGCCAGTGATCATGCTTGTGCCTTTATTTCACGGTGCTTTGCATTCTGGGCCTGTTCTTTTAGCTAGATTTTTTTCTCAGCTCTTGAATATAGGTGAAATAAATGTATATTTCCTTTGCTGTTCTCTAATACTATGTTAGTATAACATACAAACCACTCTCTTTAAAATACTGGGTTGTTTTTTTTTTGGTCTATTTTATCTTGTTTTTAATAAGCAAGGTAATAGACTTCCAATTGCCTAAGGGATATGTGAAAAATGTTTGGAATTATTTAGGTTATGCATTTCTTATAACCAAAGACCATCACAAATTAGTGATCTCATGATAAATTTTGTAATTTGAAGAGCAAGGTTATCCTGAAAAAAAAAATCAGGGTCACTCCCACATACACCACAAAGATAATGACAACTAGCATTTGCCTAAGGCATAGACAGTTAAGAAGTACTTTCCTATAAATCAACCATTTTGTTTTTTATACTATTATCAATGTTAAATGGGTAGGAAAAATCAAGGCTTAGGACAAGAGAAATGCCTGGAGTCACAGAGCCAGAGTTTGAAGGCAAGACTGTAGAGCCATGGGGTCTGCCCAAGCTATACAAAGTTCATACTTTCTCCAAGACTCATGGGATCTGGCCAATACCATGTGTCAATACATCCACGAAAGTAGGTATCAAGGGACCATGATTTGGTCATCATTTTGCTGTCTATAATTATGAGATCTTTTTTTTTTAATTAATATTTTTTTTTAAAGAGAGAGTGAGAGAGGAGAGAGTGAGAGAGAGAGAATTTTTAACATTTATTTTTTAGTTCTTGGCGGACACAACATTTTTGTTGGTATGTGGTGCTGAGGATCGAACCCGGGCCGCACGCATGCCAGGCGAGCGCGCTACCGCTTGAGCCACATCCCCAGCCCCTAATTATGAGATCTTGAATAAGTCTCTTAATTCATCTAGGCCTCAGGTTCCTCCTTTCTGAGAGCAGGACCTCAAACAAGATGAGCATTTGTCCGAAGGGATGGCTCTAAGTAGGTGTGTCAAAGATTCTACAAACACCTGACTCTGATTTTGTGGAGGAGAAGGCTGATGGTTGATCATTCTTAACTCTTGTTCTGAAATTCCCGAGTTCCTGTAAATTGTATCATAGTTCAAATGTTACAAAAGTGAACTCAAAATATGTAGTAGGAAAGTCCTACTGGGCAGAACCAAACAAAAGATGTTGAAACTAGTTTTGCAACCTTTATCCTTCACCCACTTTGGAATGCAACAAGACTAAAGTTGAAGAGGCCAAGAATAGTTAGAAAGTTGAAGATGTTTAGATCTTTATCATCGATAGAGTTATTAGAGTGCTGTTAGCACTCTTTACCCACAGTGAAGGGAAAGGGGTTGCTTTTCCCTCACTATGACTGGTGAAAAGACCTTCAGGGACACCACTTGGAGACTTTAACTTGTGTCCCCTGCAGTTTGAGGGGAATTAGTGGACCAGTAGCTGACTCTACTCTGAGAGGTCAGAGCAAGAGCTGGGAAGTAGAGGACTATACTTCAGGGAATAACCACACCCCAGTGATGGTCTGGGGTAACATTAGATTCTACCTCAGAGTGCTCCCTAGGAGAGCCAGAAGACCTAGGTAGAAAAAGTTCATGCTAATCGTCACCAGTCTAAAGACATTCACTTACAACTGTCACAAGAACAGCAGATGGAAGGCCATAGAAGTGAGGGGATCTCCCAAGAACCCATGACAACACACCATGATAAAGAATCAACTCTCTACACTTCTCAGACCCAGAAAGGGCCAGTGCCACCCATGGCGGCACCTGTCAAGTACGACTGTTCTTGCACTCTGCCCCCACTTATTCTCCTGACCTTTCGATTTTGGGGTGGCAAAACAGGTAGGAACTCCTGGAAAGCTAAAGAATTGATCAGCTCCCAGCTCCTTTCTTAGTGCTAGAGTCTGGCAGGAAGCAGTCCTTACTGGGGACAGTTGGGAGAAGCGGAATGCTTTGAAAGGAGCTTCCGGTTTTCACTCCCTGGGTCTTATTCAGTTAGTAATGAAGCTGAAACTGTTTGGAGGTGTACATTGAACAAAGGACTTTTTTTTTTTTGTTGTTGTTGTTATTTGATTTTGATATCAGGGGGACCAGAAAAGGATGAAGCTACTTTGCATCCAAAGTTGGAGAATGCCAACCTCAAAGATTTAGCCTGCGGGGGGCAATGGGTGGACTAGGGTGGGGGACTGAAGTTATTTTCTGTCGTGTTTTGTGGGTCCTCAATAGCGATCAGAGTGGTTGCATCTGTACTATATACTGTTTTTCTTTGTTCCAAATAAGTTGTTTTGGCGAAGTTCCTCAATTTCAAAAGCTTAAAAACCACTAAAACTTGGTGATGTCGAAAGTTACTGCAGACATTGGCTTCAACTCCAGCCATCGCAGAGTGGGGGGGGGGGAAGCAGCAGAATATTCTTCTCTTTCCCTCCCTTCACCCCTGTGTTCTTCGTGTTCATTTAGAACTTAGGGCATGAATTTCAAAGAGCTAGAACTGTTTCCTTCTTCACAAAGTGATGGCAGAAACTTTGGTCCAGCCACCCCCATCTGCCCATCCTCCCCACATACCACGATGATAAAGCTGACATTTGGACTGGGTGTAGAGAAGAAGAGGAAATAAAGAAACTAGCGAGAGAGGGCAACACAAATGAGGTTAGGGAACAGAAAAGGAAAGAGGAAGTGGAGGTCTTGATGATCAGGAGGAAAAGGAAATGGGGGCTGTGAGGAAGAACCCCAGTTGCCTCTTTCTTTACTGGCTCCCACAACATGACTCTCCAGCTCTGTCCCTTTGTCCCACTTTCTCAGGGACACGGGGAACACCCCACTTGCATAAGGCTATCCACAACTACAAGGCTGTCTTCTGGCTTTGTACCTACCACCCCTTTCAGTGTCTGTCCTCTCACAGTGACCTCAACCCCCACCTCCTCCTGAGGTTTTGCCAACCAATGCCCCTCCCCCAGGCTTGCTCCTCATCCTGCTGGACAAGGTGGCAAAGGGCTGCCTGCAGCCACTGGCCGTAACTCACAGCATCTTCATTGGTTTATTTGCTGCCAAGTCATTTAAAACAGTTTTGTATTAAAGCGCCATGTGGATTGTTAAATTCGTATGAATGTTAAATCTAACTCGATATAAATCAAGTTCAGTTTTCAGCTGCTTCAAGTTCAGCTGACTCAGTCCTTAGGGTTATTAGCTCATCCTGCTCTACTATTAGAGGTATTTTCCTGGAAGTGATTGAGGAAATTCGGCCTAATTTGTTTCTCTTCTTAGGAGCATCAATGTTGGGCATTAGATTAGCAAAAAGTGTTCAAGAAATGAAGAAATGACACTTTCATGATAGAAATGAAGGCAGTTTCATGGGAGATGGAAGAAATTTTTTGATGTGTGTGTGAAGTGACTCTAATTTTGTATATTATGTCCATTGGCAAGGCCAGCTCTGTTTATAAATCTAAATGTGGCTCAGGTAATCAAAATAGGAAGCATTCAGTGAGAGTTTATTAGACTAGCATTTCCCAAAGTATGTTTCACGAACCACTCACCTCCTAAAATGCCTCAGAAACAAAAGGTTCTTTGGTCAGATAACTTGGGATACACTCAAACCTCTTCTTGGAGACTCACGAAGAACAGCGATGTCAAAGGCTCTGAGAATTGCCGCAAAACAAATTTGTTTGGGTAACAACTCAGTGTTACACAAGTCTAGTGGGTTCTTTTTTAATGTAATTTAAAAAAAAATAACTCCACCTCATAATTAGTATTCTGGAGAATATGCCTTGGAAATCCTCAGACTGGGTAATGTTAACCGAAGTTCCCAATTTTCGCCACACCCAGGACTATATTTGTTGTCCTTCCCTTTTATCTCATGTTTGGAACACTTTTTCCTTGTGTAAGACCATATTTATCTCACTTACAGTTGTATCAAACAAGTTATATAAATGTGGCAAAGTATAGACAATATTCGGTTACAGATTCCTTATTTTTGGCTGTCAGCCTGTGCTTATCTGCAGGTCCATTCTGCTATGGGTGTTCGGTTTGGATGTTACCAGCTGATAAAGGTCTAACCCATTATCTCTGAGTTTTCCTCAGACAAAGCCCATGCTATCATCAACAGCCAATCAGAACTTTTGAGCAACATCAGTTAGTCAGTTGCCAGACGGAACTGATCTAATTCTAGCCCAAAGCAAAGAAATATGATGTTATAATTAACTTGTGTAAATAGATACATGGTGCAAATGCAATTGTCTTTAGAAGTTTAAAGATATTAAAAACAGCCCCGGGATATCTTGCTAACTTTACAGACTCCTAACAGTATGCACATTATAGGTGAAGAAATACCCAAATAGACTATTCTACTAGGTTATTATTTTGCTTACATGATTTATATTGTTTTGAGGTTTTATTAATCTCAAGATGTTTTCATAGTAAGATTGCAAAAATGATAATGTATTACAAAAGTTAGGAAAAGGAAGAAAATTATGATGTTTAAGTAGAAATTTTCATTTCCAGTTAAGGAATTCAGAAGAATCCATCCTTGAATTGTGTTTTACAGATGACAAAGCAATTCTATGTTCATTATCTTGCTGAATTCTGCTAGCAATCAGGTGATGCTGTCATCTGGACATAGTCTGAGCATTGACGAATGCCACATTATATAATCTGTAGGAATTTTTTTTTTTTGCAGATGCTTAACATAAACTTATGCAAAAAATAGCAATTTATTGGAAGAATACTAGAAATACTAGCATTTGGGGTTTTTAAAAATAGAATCTGGGAAGCATTGAATAACCAAAACACAGAAAGAGCAGAGATGCACCTGGGTCATTCATTCTTACAGCCAAGGGCTAAATGGTTGTCAGGATTCTTCTCAATTTCATGTTCCTCTCTGAATGTTACCTTTACTCGCTCTCATTTCAGTGGCTTTTTCCATTTAGAGGGAGACATGCTTACCAGTTTTACATCTAATTGTGGAATGACTGGGGAGAGATTATTTTAAATTACACTTTATCCCAAAGCCAGGAGTCACAAAGAAGGACCATGACCCAGCCTAAGTTTGGTGCTAATCTATGGATGAATCCATCATACCAGGAAATGACTTCTATAGTAAGTATGTAGGTGAAAGGGAGTGTAAGAGTCGGGACAGAAGAAAATGAACTTGAAAATTAGTGCTAGGCAGATAATTTTGTAGTTATGTACTTCATATCATGTAGTAGAATATACAATTCATGCACATATTATGGTGGCCTGTGAGCAGAACCCCCAGGCCCACAATAGATGAATTCATGCTCATTCATATCAAGAGAATGATCAAACCTTAGTGAAAACCATACAAGTCATTATCTACAAGGTAACCAAATATTCCCCAGCTCATAACATCAAGAATGTAAGTTGTGGTCTGTGCAGGCCTGGTGGGGGGGGAACATGGCAGGGATTTGTTCTAGAGCTTCCACTTTAAGGAATGGTTGCAACTGGTGAGGAAGGAGCTATAAGGAAATAACTCATGACCTGGAGAAAGAGAAGATCTTTCTGTGCCTGGACTATATTTCTTTTTATGAGCCATGAGATAAGGCTGAGGGTTTGGGCTGGACTTTAAACCCCACCTGCCTAATCACTACCTCCCTAGGAATGTCTGTCTGTAGAAACTTCCAGGAGGAAGCTGGACCGTGTGGGAAAGAAAAGCCGTGACTCTAGGAATTTCAAGGAGGAAACGTGGTTCCCAGGGAGGCATAGGGCAGAACAGGCCTTGGCAGGACACACTCCGTCCTTTCTGGACCTTGATGACTTGTGCTATTTGAACTTTCTCATTTCCATTTACTTCTCTTAATATTATTCTTGAAAGCAAGGGCATATTTCAGTTGTGCTAAGGGATTACTTCACCCCATATTCCCTGGAACCTTCTGCTTCTCTGTGCCCATATTATTTTGTGTTGTGAGCCTCATATTCATGTGCTCATCTTGGTGATGATTCTAGATTGAAAGTGAGAGAACTCAAAGGGTTAGAGGAACTCCCTGTTTTGTGGTTGGTAGGGAAGTGGCAGGAAGAGATCATGGTGAGGGTTTAGAACCTGTGATGGTTAATTTTGTTTATCAACTTGGCTGGGCCATGGTGTCCTGATGTTTGGTCAAACATTGTTGTAGGTGTTTCTGTGAAGCTGTCTTTTCAATGAGATTAATGTTTAAAACAGAGGACTAAAGCAGATTACTCTTCGTAATATAGTGCGTCCCATCCAATCTGTTGAAGTCACCACTAAAGACTGATCTCCCCCTCATAAGATGGAATTCAACTGCATTTGGACACTTCCTTGGGTCTTCAGCCTACCAGCCTACCCTACAGGTTTTGGACTTGCCAAGCCTTCATAATTGCCTGCACCAGTTCCTAAAGATAAATCTCATTTTCTCTCTCCTCTGTTTCTCTGTCTCTCTCCAGAGAACTCTAATACAGAAGTTATGCCTATTTTCAAACATTTTACAGAGCCTGCTCATGAGAGCAGAAGCTATTGCTGTACATAGTCCTCTACTTGAAGAGTATAATTTCCCAAGTATCAATGACTGTTTATCATTGATTGAGGGCCTCAGTCAGGGATATGTCTAAGTCATATACATCCAAGGCAATATTTGGATGTATAAAAATAGGGTTAAAGGGGATGCAAATGAACAGTACAACTCATAGGGGGGTCATGGAAGGGTGTACAGGGAAGTGAGAAGGGAATGGGGGAATTTGGGGTAAGTATCCAGAAAACATGAAGGGAATTATAAAAATATATTGGAAAATGCAAAATGGCCATGATTGCCAGGCCTTTTCCTTATAGGCAAATAAAAGCCAATGAGAAATTTTGAATGAGTGAGTAAAATATTTTGAGAAGAGGAAGTTGACAATTGCAACATAGAGTGGGATGGAAGCAGCCCACGAGGACTAAGGAGTCCATTTTGAACACTGTTGTAATTATCTCCATACTCTTTGCTTTATTCTTCTATTCACTGGACACAGTGGAGCCTCTGTTAGAGCAGACATTCTACAGCTTAAAGAGAAATACTGTGGCGACTCCACCTTTGAAGAGTTCACCATTCTGGGGGGAGACGTTTGCAGTGGCGGAAGCATTTCCCAGCCCTTAGAACTCAGCCTGCGGCCTGACTCACTCCCGATTTTGACACGGAACTGAGACTTCCAATTTTTTGCAGGGTGCTTAGCAGAATGTTACAAAGTGTGTTTGTACACTCCTCCTGCATCCTCTCAAAACAACAGAAGATAAAAGATCCAAATTGAAGTGGGAAAAGTTACCCAGGCAATTATGGACTGATATTTATATGGCCCATCAGCTCCAGAGGCAGGAGTGTTTGCTCTCCAGGATCAGGCCCAGGGCTCTGGGGAACACACTTACACCTCGCCTGGTGAACTCAGTGCTCGTGACTCAGAGGATGGGCTCTGAGGGCCTGAGAAATTGGACTTGGACCTTGTAGCCAGAGCACAGTATTTCCTTATCTTTAATTTCAATAGAGCTCCTGTTTATTCCTCTCTCACAAAAGCCAAGCCTTAGTAAGGTGCACTGCTTAAGGAATTGTTCCTCTTTGGACAGCTATGTGTGACCTATAAACACCCTCCCCAGAGGGAAGAGGAATGTGCACAGCTCTGCAGGCGGACTGAAAGCATTTCTGTGGCCTCATGATGCAAGCAGAGTTCTACCCTTGAGCTCCACGGTTCAGTGAAGGCTAGGAGGGGTTTTCATTTTGGTCATTCATTCACCCGGAAAAGCTCAACACTATCTCATGAACCTAGTTTCTGGGAAGTCAAACAACCTGATTGCCCTTTACAACTTGGTAAATGATATACTCTAAGGGCTCATAAAAATTAATTCAGACACATGCTACAAAGCTGATACCATGAAATAATGAGCAGAGACCTCTTTTCTTTTGAGTCCAGAATGGGCCAAGCTGTGTGGATGATACAAGGTGGAAAGGGGAAAATGAGACCTGCTACTTTTCATTGTTAGAGCCAGCCATACTCAGCTGCTTGGAAAGGACCCTCAATCTCCCACCACAGACAAAAACAAAACAAAACAAAACAAAAAAACCCCAAAGCACCCAAAACCAAAAACTAACCACCTTAACAGAAAAACTGGTTTTGGAGAATTTTCTAGAGTGTTCTTCAAGTTGGTCCTCCCTCCAAGTCTCTCCTTTCCAATTAATAAAATGATTACAGAGGATCATCAGCTTATGAAGTTCAAGTTACTATAAAATGGAACAAAATTAATATGCAATCAGTAGAAATTGTACTTCAGCTTTGGAATTTTGATCTTTTCTTGTGTCAGTGATGCAATACAAAAACTCTCCTGATGTTGGGCAGATGCACCAAGCTGCAGTTTGCGTCAGCCATGGAATTGTGAGGGTAAACTACCAACGCTGTCCAGTGAGTGTACTGTGTTGCTAAGCTATGGTGTTAGGTGGTAAGTTAGGTGAATTAAATGCATTTTTAACTTGTGATATTTTCTGTTTGTTGTGGGTTTATCAGGATGTGGCCCCAGCATAAGCTCAGAAACTTCTGTAATTATTTTGAAAATAATAATAGCTACCATTTACTGAGGACCTAATCTGTACCAATGTATTTATACATTGTTTAAATCTTACTATTACATGCCAATAATGTTCAGTAGTCTTGTCCTCTGAAGATCAGAAAAAAAAAAAAAAGTCACTCAGCTACAAAATGAAAGTCGTTATTTAAAACTAGGTCTTCCAGTGATCACAGTCCACACATGTGAATTCTGCTTTATTGAAAGCAAAGTCTGGATCATTTTTCCAGATTTACTAGGGACATAAAATGAAGGCTGCACTCATGAATGTTTCAAGTAGAAGGGAAGGAAGGTTGAACTTCCTCCCTTCAACAGATTCTGTAACTCTCTTTTGAGAGAGAGTCAGGGAAGGATTTGTAAAAGAATTTTGAGTCATTCTTTGTAAGTACTGTATTAAAATTTTAATATCAAGAAGATAGGGAGCAACATGATATTTTTAGAAAATATTGAAAATTTACTTAAAAAGAAAGAGCAATGAGGCATATTGCCATTACCATTAAAATCTTTGCTGATTAACTTCTGATATTTTTAAAAAAAATTTTTTTTTAGTTGTCAGTGGACTTTATTTATTTATATATGATGCTGAGAATTGAACCCAGAGCCTCACACATGCTGGGCAAGCACTCTACCACTGAGCTACAACCTTACTCCTTAACTTATGATATTTTTTTAAAAAGGAAAACTGCTTTACTTTTTTTTTAAAAAATGAGTATATTATTTAGGAAATGAAAAATTAAAAATAAGAGCAAATCGTTGCTGGGAGCCTTGGTGCTCACCTGTAATCCCAGCAGCTGGGGAGGCTGAGACAGGAGGATCAAGAGTTCAAAGCCAGCCTCAGCAAAAGTGAAGTGCTAAGCATTTAGTGAGACTTTGTCTCTAAATAAAATAAAAAATAGGGCTGAAGATGTGGCTCAGTGGTCGAGTGCCCTGAGTTCAATCCCTGGTTACTACCCCCCCAACACCCCACCCACCAGCAAAAAATAGCAAATTCTTTAAAACACTACCATCCAGAAATTGCTAGTAGTTAAGACTGATGGACTTACATCTTCCTATACATACACTTAAATACACATGTCTTATAAGCATGGCATTGTGATATAAGTGCTATTTCTCAATAAAATCATTGAACTTAATAAAAGAAAAATCAAATGAAACATAACTGGAGGAGTTGTTGAGCTTCAAAAAAGCATTTCTTCTCTTGAGATGATGGATATGCTAATTATCCTGATTTGAACATTAAATATTGTATCACACTACACCCCATAACTGTGTTCAATTATGTTAAAAAGCAGGATTTTTCTCCATTAGAAATATTTCCTAAAATAGCCCCTTACATTTGTAAGAGGTTGTCAAGAACATTTAAGAGTATTAAAAAATAAATTTAATTCAATTTATATTATTCACATTTTAATCGACATATTTAAATTGAGTTCATTTTATTTTTAATTATAATAATTACTATATTTATGAATTATAAACATATTTTAATGTACTACTTTATAATTAAATATTTTTAAGGATAAATGAATATTAAAAATTTCATCATTTCCTAAATGAAAATATATTTCTTCAATTTTTTTTCTTTCTGGGGATTGAACCAGGAGGACTCGACCACTGAACCACTGACCCCTATTTTCTATTTTATTTAGAGTCAGGATCTCATGAATTGCTCAGTGCCTCACTTTTGCTGAGGCTGGGTTTGAACTTTCGATCCTCTTGTTTCAGCCTCCCAAGCTGCTGGAAATACAGTCATGTGCCACTATGCCTGGGTATTTCTTCAATTTTAATTCAATATAAGATGAGAAAATTAATACACTCACTCTTCCACCTCCCCTTTGCCCATTATTTCACTTTTGCTGTTGATTATACCATTGCGTTAGTCAGTTTTTTGTCACTATAACAAATCCCTGAGACAATCAACATAACAAGAGAAATGATTTTTTTTAGGCTCAGAGTTTTGGATGTTCCAGTCCATGATCAGGTGGATCCATTGCTTTTGGGCCTCTGTATGGTAAGGTGACAGCACAGTATGATGGGAACACATGGCATAGCAAAGTTGCTTACCTCATGAACAGAAAGCAAAAGACTGAAAGAGGAAGGGGCTCAGGTCCTGCTGTCCCCGTCAAGGGCAGGTCCACAATGACCTGAAGACCTCCCGTTAGGCCCCACCTCATAAGGGTTCCCACCATCTCCCAATAGCACCAAGCTGGGGACCAAGCCCTTAACACATAGGCATTTGGCAACATTTGGGGGATACTGAAGGTGCAAACTGCAGTGATTATTATTTTCAAAGTATCTAGATTTATAATGTTTACGTTCTGCAACTATCATTGCCATTGTGTTGGTCTAATTTCTTCAAGTAAAAGTTTCTCCGAGTGGTCTATGTCCTATATCTTCTCTGTTCTTTCCTTTGATTTACCTCTTCTTTACTTAGATTTCATTGTCAGATATCTTTCCCAGAAAGACACGTTAGTCCCATTCCCCAGTTCTTTTATTTTTAAAAATACTTGTCATTGTCTTTATACGAGAAAGATGTCATGACTGAATGCTCCTGAGTCACAGTTTCTTTTCATTAAAGTTTTTGGATATTTCTGTAGCCTTCAATCATTGTATGTTACTTTGGAGACATATGAGAGCAATTTGATTTAAAAAAAAAAAAATCTGTGTAGGCGTGTTAATCAGTATTCTCCAAAGAAATAGAGCCAGTAGGGTGTGTGCGTTTGTGTATATGTGTGTGTGTGTGTGTGTGTGCGCGCGCGCATGTGCATATGATTTACAATAAGAAATTGACTCCTGTGATGATGAAGCTGATGATGATGGAGACGGAGGTGAGTCAATGTGTAGTTCCAGTTTGGTCCGAGTCTACAGTCTTGAGAACCAAGAGAAGCAATGGTGTAAGTTCTGTCCAAAAGGCATGAGACCCAAAGGGAATCCACATTACAGTCTGCATCTGACAGCTGGAAAAGGCCAAAGTTCCATTCAAGCAACCAGGTGGGAGGAGTTCCCTCTCAGCTTTTTTTGTTCTATTTATGTCTTCAATTGGTTGGATAAGATCCACCCTCAGTGGGGAGGGCAGTCTTCTTTACTCAATCTATGAATTTCAACATTAATTTATTCAAAAACACTCTCACAGACACATCAGGAATAATGTTTGGCCAAATTTGGGGGTACCCTGTGTCTCTGACAAGTTGACACACAGAATTAACCTTCATGGTAGGTAATATGCTTTTCTAGCCATTCAAAGAGTGTTTTCTTTTGGTACCAGGGACTGAACTCAGGGCCACTCAACCTCTGTGCCACATCCCCAGGCTTATTTGGTATTTTATTTAGAGGCAGGGTCTCACTGAGCTGCTTAATGCCTCGTGTTTGCTGAGGGCGACTTTGAGCTGCTGGGATTATAGATGTGTGCTACGGTACCTGGCCATTTTCTTTGTTTTTGATGTTTAATAAATACCAAGATAGTGTCTATATCAAATTCTTGGAACTGATTTGTGTATCTAATTTTTCCCTTCATTTGCAGTGACAGTATGGAAATTTTTCTGCTATTCTATCTTTTGCTGCAGCTTGTTTCATCTGTAGGTTTTCTAGCACAAATCTACCAATGATCCCCAATGATTGGGGATTTTAGTCCCCCTGCCATTTATTAGTGTTATTCTAACTGAATTCATATTTTGTTTTTTAAAAATTTGCATTCAAATGTGTCTATTCTTCCTTGCCATCCTAATTCTGTGATGGTAAAATTTCAGTCAAATCTTCCTTTTAATCTTATTATACAGTTTTATTATTTTCTCCTTGAACTCATTCTTCATTTGAGTTCATATTCTCACCAACTTATGTTATGGCTTTAAACAACTCCTAATCATGTCCTTCTGATCTTCAAGTTGATTTTTCTTCCTCTCCTCTTTCTTTCCTCCTTTTCCTGAAGTATGTCTTCAGAGATTCCATTACATTTATTTTCATTGTCTTCTTGTTGGCTGAGTTCTACTCAGACTTGACTCTAGCTGTGGAAGAGTTCTTGGCTAGATTGCCACTGTATTCAATGTGATTTCCTCTCTGAGCAAAGGTCTGAATCTCAGTACTTCTTCTTCTTTTTATTTTTTGAGACTATTCTGATTTGGGGGCCCTGGAATCAGGGTAATAGCCAAGTGAAACCAAGTTGTTTTACTTAGAATCTTCTCCTTCTTTCCCCAACCATTAATTTTTGAAATGTGGTGTTAGGTTACACCCCTCTCCTTGTTTGACCGCTTTTGGTGACTGCATGCCTAAGGGTGTTCTTAAATCTGTATTTTGCTCAAATTTTATGTGTTGAGTGAAGAGGAATTCTTTATTTCATTTCTTTTCATGTTTTTAGAAATCTTAATCCAGAAATTGAAATTGTATGAGGAGGAACTAAATAAAGAAATTGACTAGCATTTAAGTCAAAACAACTTTTTATTTTTATTTTTTAATTTAAGGAAGACCATCTCATTATGATACAAGTAGACTACATTTTACAAGGGAAAGAGAAATGGATGGAGCATCAGATAACCTTCCATTGTAGCCCCCAAATCTAGCATATATAATCGAGGTGTGGGAAAACCATTCGTGTCTTTGGCTTTCGTTTTCTTCAGCTGTAAAATGGGATGATAATATCCAGCGTGAAGACTTTGTGGAACTGTTGTAAGGCTCAAATGAGATGATTAAATTAAAGGACCTTGTAATTAGCAAGGTGGCATTTAACATAAGGGCTTGTCATTATTTTATGATTGTTGTCATTATGATTATTGAATCTTTACTTACAGAGATCATCGTAAAGACAGTTAGATGACAGGTTCTTAGGCAGGGGGTTGAACAGGCAAGAGGGGCTAAGTATTTAATTAAACCAGAGAGGTTTTCCAAGCAGTCAAATTTCCCTATTTGTCTCTATTCTAATAGGGAGAGTGAATGTGCCTAGGTGGACAAAAAAAAAAAAAAATTCTCATTCTATATTGTGCCTTTCATTTCCACTGAGAATGAATAGGTTTAGATATTTACACACCTGCAAACAGGTGATTAAATTTCTCTTATAGCTCCAGGCTGTGGTAAATACTGGTAAGATGCCCAGACAACTCTTACATTACAGCACAGTTAATAGTATTAACCAGACTTCAATATTTTTATAGTTCCTTTTGGATTTCAAGAGATTTGAACTGTTGTTTTTAATTTTTATTAAGATTCTTTTAAAACATAGGCATGAAAAGTATGTTCTCTACTGACCTGAGAGACAAGAAATGTGAAAGCTTTGGCCACAGGGCTGAGCGATGAAACTTGTTTGTAATAGTACTAAATCTGAACCATTCAAATAAAATTATTTGCTTATGAGTTTTATTTTGAAAACTAAAATTTTATTTATTTAACTTACAACATTACTGAATTTTTATACTTCCTTTTCAAATAAGATATTTTTTTAAAAAGCAATTGATACACAGGACTAGGTTTCATACTATCATACATTCTAGAAGGTAAAATGTTTATTGACATAATTGATTTTGCATTCCATTTCATTCATGTTTTCAAAATATTCTTGGTCTAGGTAGAAGCAGTATTTGGTTGGAGAATTTTGAAAAAATCTTTATATAGTGTTCATATTTTTTCCCCTTTTGAAAAAGACTGGGTCTTGTATGTTGGCCTTAAACTCCTGGGCTCAAATGATCCTCCTGCCTATTTCCCAAGTATTTGGGACTACAGATACAGGCTACTGCACCTGGATTTAGTGTTTATAATTTTTAAATTTTAGTTTAGAAATTTAATAATTGTGCTTCTACATTCATTTAATTCTACCCTAATTTTAAAAAAACCTTAAAAATAATTCTTGTTATGTAACTTTGGAACTTAATTGCAGCTGCAAAAATTGAGTAGTAAGATGTTAAGCAGTGTACCAAGCAACTGTAAATATCAGCTTAAGATGAAATGTCAGTACAGAACCCAATATTGTATTTACACTTAGGAATGGCAGCTCCCCTGTACACAGGTTTGGCTCTGCTGCCATCCTAAGTCACACCTGTGTTAATGAAATAGTCCTCCTAACTCATTGTTAAAAAACACTAAAATTTTCACCATATTGACATTATTCCTACTGCCGTAGTTCAGGGAACTATCCACTCAAATTAATAGCCACGCTCTGCAGTATATATTGGCTGAATTTGTTTTTAGGACTTAGGTTATTTTGAAATAAATTTGTCTTATTATTTGGAAGTGTGTCTGTTGTAGGTCTGGTTTCTTTACTCCTTATCAGCATAATCATTTCACATCTGAAGCAGAAATTGAAAATGGAGCATTAGATTTCAAAATACTAGAAGAAGACCATTATCACAGGATTTATTATGCTATTTTTGCACCATTAGGACAGGGGCGGAGGGAAGTGGCCTCTTCAGGAGAATTAGATATTCCTTCAGCCTTCAGCTGATTTGGCAGGATATGTAGGGTGTGGTGTTTTTATTCCCTGAAACTAATAAGCTGTGTTTATTTTACATTCAGCATAGCTGAAGTTCATTCTCTGGGTTGTCTTCACGTATGACAAACACAAAAATGGTCTGTACACACTGAGGAAAACCAATAATAATGAATATAAGTGGAAATAGTAGATAAAATACTCCATATTTCTTTTCATCTAAGAAAAAAATTAGATTTATGGTGAGGTTTGTCAAGATATTAGATTTATGGTTAGGCTTGTGCTTTATTGACATTTTGTTTTTCTTCATTCTTTTATTCTGATTTAATGATCAAGACTTTGTACATGCTTAACACATTTTTCTACTCTCTATAGCATGGTGGAGTTAACTGCAGGCAAAGAAACTTAGGGTTTGGCCATAGATAAATAACTTGTGTGTGCCATTTAGTCTTCTTGTCTTTAGTTCTTCATCTAAGGAAAGAGAAGTGCTGGGTAGGGCAGGTCACGCTCCCAGAACTACTCTCTTATCCCAAACCACTCTGGGATCTGGGCAAGAGGGACCTAGGCTCTCCCATCCCCCCTTTAACAAAGCAGTCTTATGTTTATCTGTTTATTACGTTTAGCTTAACCATAAGAGTCTATATGTAAAAGAGACTAAAACAAATTAACAAAACTTTGAAACCCACTGTTCTGATTATATATTTCACTGTGACAAATCATCCCCAAACTTAGTGGCTTAAAATAAAAAGCCTTAGTGGGTCATAGTTATGGGGATTGACTTCTGTAGGTGGTTCACACCTGAGGTCTCTCCTAAAGTTGCAGTGAGATCAGATGGTGACTGGGGCTGAAATCATCTAAAGGTTTGCCTGGATGATTGTCCAAGATAGCTAAATCACTTAAAAGTTTAACACATTGTAATTCAAGATATAGGAGTCATGAAGATCAGTTAGGACACTTTTTGGAAAACAACAACAACCTGCTTTATAATTCACATACAATAAATTACATATATTTAAAATGTATATTTTGATGAGTTTTGTATAGGTATGTACCTAAATAACAATCATCACCAAAATCAAGAAAGTGAATACAGCCATCATCCCAGAAAGCTTCCTTATGCTGTTTGTATTGCTCCCTTTCTCCCACCCTCCCAATATTCTGCACCCCTCCCTTTCCCCGTCCCCCACCAGCAAAAACTGACTTTCTGTCATCATAGATTGGACTGTATTTTCTGGAATGTATATAAGTAGAATCAAATAGTAAAAGTACTGTTTATTTTTTTTATTTGCTTTAGATCTGGCTTATTTTACTCAGTGTAATGATTTAATATTCACTCATGTTGTTGCATGTGTCAAGTTCTTCATTTATTTTTATTGCTGAGTAGTATTCCATTGGATGGCTATGCCTCAATTTGTTTCTCCATTCACCTGTTGAGGGACATTTCAGTTGCAATAGCCAGGTTTGGGCTCTTACAAATAAAGCTATTATAAACATTCATATGTATGACTTTCCATGGATATACACTTTCATTTTCTTTGGGGTAAGTACCTAGAAACAGAATGACTGATACATGTACATTGAATGTTTTACAAATATGTCAAGTTACTTTTAAAGATGGTTGTACAATTTTACATTCCAACCAGCAGTGGGTAAGAGTTCCAGTTGCTCCATACCCTTGCCAACAGTTAGATTTGCACCTTTTTCATTTTAGCCATTCTTGTGGTGTGCAGTGGTATGACATTATGGTTTTAATTTGCCTTTCCCTGATGACTAATGACTGTCTTCTTTGGTCAAGTATGTGTGCCAGTCTTTTGAACACTTTTTAACTCATTGTTTTCTTATTGTTGAATTTTCCAAGTTCTGATCTATGAACATAAACTATTTCTCCATTTACCAAGTGTTCTTTAATTTCTTTCAGCAATGCTTTGTAGTGTTTGACATACAGGTCTTGAGTATCTTTTTTTTTTTTCTTTTTTACTGGTATTGAACCTAGGAGTGTTTAACCACTAAGCCACATCCCCAGCCCTTTCTATTTTTTATTTTGAAACATGGTCTCACTAATTTGCTTAGGGCCTTGCTAAGTTGCTGAGGCTTGCCTTGAATTTGTGATCCTCCTGCCTCAGCTTCCTGAAGTCACTGGAATTACAGTCATGCCCTACCACGCCCAGCAGTCTTTTACATCTTTGGCTAAACTTATTTTGATATTTTCAATTATATTTTTCTTCACAGAAATTATTTCAACTTTTAATTTTTGTTGCTAGCATGAGGCTATGCAATTGAATTTTATGTATTGATTTTGTATTCTACAATCTTGCTAAATTCACTTATAATTTCTTATGACTTTTGTACACCTTCCATTGTATTTTCTACATAGATGATCAACCAACAAAGACAGTTTTACTTATACCTTATCTTTTGTTTATCACTTGTTCTTGGTAATTTTAATACATGTGCATGATGATCAGTATTCAACTGAGCATCAAAGTTACCTCTGAAGATTTCTGAGAAAAAGCCCCAGCTCTTTTCCTTTTGGTAATCTTCCCTAGTTTCTTTGATTTTTTTCTCACTCGCAATGCTATCTTCTTATGTCAGGAGACTGCTAGTCTCCCCTCGATTTTTCCAGCTCCATGTCAAGCCTGAAGATTTTTCTAGGCACAAAGCTGGGGCAACTGCAGGGTTCCTTTGGTTCCCTTCTCCTGGGGATCACTGTCCCTTGTTGCCTGATGGCCAAGGCTTCGATAACCATTGTTTCTGATATCGGTTCAGTTTTTTAGTTGTTTCAGGAGGAAGGATAAATTTTGTTACTATTATTTCATTTTGACTAGAAACAGAAGCCTCTTCAGAGTATTTTAAAATATTATTCTTCAGAGGAAAGGGTGACCTGAATAGGACAAAGCCATTGGTAATATATAGAGTATATAAATTTGAGTGATGTTTCACAGGCTCTGTGGGACTTGATGCCTAATTAAGCATGGGCCAGATTTCCAACCCTTGTGACCACATGACCCTGTGAAAAGCAATGCCATTTTCTGAGTTTAGGAGTCCTCGGGGAAGAGGAGGGTTGTCTAAACGAGTTCCAGGTTTGTAACATGACCTGTAGGTCATCCAGATGGAGATGACCAGGAGGCAGGTAGAAATATGAATCTGGAGTACAAGAGAGAGGGGACAGCTGGAACTATAAATTCTAGAAAAATTCTCCTAGAAAGGATAACACCCTATTGGAAAGAAATATTTACCTCAAGTTTTGTGAATAAATTGAGTACAAATAACTTCATAATGGAACCAATTATACTACTTTAGAAGAAATTATTGATGTTACCACTAGGCTTTCTTCACTGTGAGGTGTGTTTGTGTGTGTGTGTGTGTGTGTGTGTGTGTGTGTGTATGTATGTATGCATGTTCATTTTATTTTACTCTAACAAATTTTAAGGTGACAAGAAACAAAAACACAACATTTTAACTCTAAAGATTAATGCTGTATAATATATTGTACAGACTAGCATCTCTGACTTTGCCTTAGAATTTATTACAATGAAAAAGAGTATGCTAAATTTCTACTTTTCTCCCAGTTTCTAAAATTGGCTCTTTGTGCACCGTCTAATGTGCCTGAAACATTTGACAAAAATACTGAAAAAAAAAAAAAAAAACCCAAACTGGCAGTTTGTTAAATTCTTTTATATCCCATGTAGCTCTTGAAATCACTGGAATCAAGTGAACAAATGATACTATTATTAATATGACTTATGGTATTAGTCAAAACTTGGCTCAAGTTGAAACTTTCAGTATTATAATTTTTACTTTCAGTATTATGTATTTCTCTAGTCAGTGGTTTGGAACATGTGTCCAAAAAATTAGAAAACATAGGATAAAACTCATTCATTTAAAATAGTGGTTTAACAAGTTATGCAGAGACTAGATATATTTAATTTAGGTAATATGAGAGCTTGGATCAGTATATTTTTATTATTGGAAGAAAAATGCAGAGCTTAGTATCATAACAGCTGCCAAGCCACACCAGAAAGAATCATCTCACATCAAGTCTATCTTGGTTATGTGGAAAATGAGCATTTTTAAGACTGTTTTGTATTTTCAGGGATGTAAAAAATTGAATACAGGAAAAAGGTTGATGGTCAGTGCTAAAAAATATCCCTGCGTTTAATTTAACTTGCAGTCCAATTGACCTCCATCAGACCAAGCTCCCTTCAAAGTCGTAATACTCTCTGTGCTAATTGGGGGGTTTCAATTTTTGAATGAGGACAGAAGCTTATAATTGCTCCTTTACTTCAATAATATCTCTTGAGCTTCTATTTTAAAGGTTAATTGTAAAACTTTAACTTTTCTTATGGAATGCCCTTTTGCAAATAAGTTTATATCGACCATGCAAATTTAATAATTAGACTGAAAGTAAACTAAATTTATTCAGAGAGAAGTTTCATCTGATTTACAAATAAAACCACAGTGGCAGGCTCAAGGATGGGATTTTAGAAAACATGCAGTTGAGAAGAATGTTTAGAAGGATATTTATTTTAATTTACTTCTTCTTTTCTGGTCTTTCCAGTAGTTCAGAATTATGGGACATAAAATAATTAGATTTTTTAGCAGCAAAGTTCACAGTAAAACTTAATTCTATCTCCTAATAATAATTCAGTTATTATTTGATTAAGAAAATTATGATTTTATGTCTCATACATTTGCAGCAAAGTACTAGCTCATGAAGTATTACTTTTCTTTTTTTTTTTTTTAAGTAACTGAAGTTGCCCTTTTCACTAAAATTGACAGTTTAATTCACTTTCACTTTGGATAAAAATCATTCTAAAATGCACACGTAGTTTCGGGTCCTTTATAACATCATTACAAAAATGAAAAAGAATGCCAGAACCCTCTGCCACATAAAAACAGATTCTATTTCTGTATTTGCTCAGACTCTGTGCCATATGCATACAGTTGTAAAATAGGAATTGTTTTAAAATATAGTTGATATAATTTAATTATCTCAGAGTGGTTCCAGGTGTTAAATATGAATACTGTTTTTCAATAGGGACTCTGGTTTTTATTATGATTATATTATTACATCCAGAATATGACAAACACTATGAATTTTGATTCCAATAAGGCATTTGACAAGTCTCTTGAGATGGTCTTTTGGACAAAATGCAGAAATGCTGATAAAATGAAAGTTTGTTCAGGTGAATTTATGACTAAACAAATAACCACAAGAGTCTAAAATTAAAAAATTAAAATAATATTGGGTCCTTTCCCTTGATGAAGAATGAAATATATGTTCTCTGTAGACATTTTGGAAAATACAGCTATGTACAAAGAAGAAAATAAAAATCATGAACAAATCCCAACCAAAACCTACCTCTGAGCACTGTGGCCATTTTAATAGCTTATATTACTATCATATGAAATCATACCTTACTCTTTTGGGTAAAAATCTATTCCATTTAGTACATCACGGACATGTTTCCACGTTACTGGTTAGTTTTCTAAACATTTTAAACAAATGCATGGTATTTGTTGCATGTGACTATAATCCCAGTAACTTGGAAGGCTGAGGCAAGGATCACAAGTTGGCAGTCAGCCTCGGCAACTTAGTGAGGCCCGAAAGCAAGTGAGACACTGTCTCTAAAATATAAAAAGGCTGGGGATGTGCATCAGTGGCAGAGTGTCCCTGAGTTTAATCCCGCTACCAAAAAAAAAAAAAAAAACTTACTGCAAATATATTTAACAACTTCTCTATTGTTTCCAATTTTTTTTTGGTCACTAAATTCAGGGCTATGTATTGCATTACTCAAAGGCATTTTCAATATCTATTACATTAATCAAATAGTTCTCTTCTTTAATCTTTGGTGGTGATAAAATATTTCTGACATTAAATCATTTTTGCATTTCTGGAAACCCCTCATTTGGTCATGGTGCTGATTTTTTACTTTGTATAGTTGTGAAAATTTTCCAATGTGCTCCAGAGTCTAGAGATTAATATAACTCACAGAACTCCACCCAAATCCAGGAATTATCACCACTCTTGTTTCATGTATTCTTTTCCTCTTCCTTTTGGGGGATTGTTTTAAATCAAATTCTAGACTATCCAATTTTTTTACTCACACAAGCAGGACTTTTAAAACATAAGCACAATATTGTTTTTATATTTAACAAACGTACAATTAATAATAATTTCTTAGAGTCATCTAGTAACCTAAGTTCAATTTTCTCTGATAAACTCAAATATTATTGTTTCATTTCTTGAGTTATTCATTTAAAGAAATCTCTAAATCTGCAACTGCTCTTTGTTGTTGTTATTAGTAGTAGTAGTGGTACTAGGGTTGGTGTTGAGTCCAGTGGCACTGTGCCACTGAGCTACATCCCCAGGTCTTTCTATTTTTTTGTTTTGAGACAGGATCTTACTAAGTTGTCAAGGCTGATCTCCAAGTTGTGATGCTTCTGCCTCAGCCTCTGGAGTAGCTACACGAAGTGCATAATGCTTCCGCCCCGCATCTGTTGTTGAAGAAAACAGGTCATTTGTTACAACTTCTGCATTCAAGATTTTTCTGATTGCATCTTTGTGGTTATAAACAAAGTCCTTCTCCCCTGGCATTTCCTAGTAGCTGATAGATAGACCTAGAGGCTTGATTAGACTAATGTTCAAGTTCTAGGCAAGACCATTCCACAGGTGGTTTTTATCCTTGATTTTTGTACTGTTGGGAATGCACATAAAATTTATTTATCCTACCTTAAGTGATGTGCAGATAGATCAGTGGTTTCAGGTAATACAGTCTGATACAACCATCGTGAAGTTCCTTATTGTTTACTTTTTGAATTAAACTTTCAAAAATGGACAGTTCAGCCTGTAATTCCAGCAACTAAGAAGACTGAAGGAGGAGGATAGTAAGTTCAAGGCTAGCCTGGGCAAACTTAGCAAGACTCTGTCTCAAAAAATAAAAAGGGCTGGGGATATAGCTCAGTTGTAGAGTTCCCCTGGGTTCAATCTCCAGTCCCCCACCCTCAAAATCAATAGCCCATAGATGAGCTAGTTCTCATGCTTTCTTTCTTTGTCTTGTATTTTGTTGTTGTTGGGCTTTTTAAATCTTTATTTTTTTGTATCAGGAATTGAACCCAGGGGCACTTAACCACTGAGCCACATCCCCTGCCTTTAAATTTTTATTTTTATTATTATTTTTTAAATTTTGAACAGAGTCTCACTAAATTGCTTAGGGCCTTGCTAAATTACTAAGGCTGGCCTTGAACTTGCAATCCTCCTGCCTCAGCCTCCCAAGTGGCTGGAATTATAGGTATGTGCCACCATGCCCAGCCTCTGTGCATTACTTTGATAAGTATTGGCAAGGGAATAAGAGAGGTAGGATTCTAAAGAGAATGGTGTTTTGCCCTTAGGAAATCTGGCTACATCTCAGAAGGCTCTTACCACCTGTTTGAAATAGGTGCAGAATTTCAGTCTCTTGGGGATAAATTGGCAAGTACTGATCAGAATCAGAGTAGATGTCCTTCCTGAGAAAATGATACGTAATTTGGAGTGATTTCGACTATTTGGACCGCGCTCAGTCTCCTGCTTGCCCCTGGTGTCTGGGTTTTCAGGTCTGTTGAGCATCATGAGTTTCTGAGGGGAGTAATACAAAAGACCAAGCTCTATTTCTGACAGCCCTCACCAAATCTGGGAAAAAGAAAGAAGCATTTCTTTCTTTCTAGGTAACAAATGGTTAATTATTTTGAATTGGTTGTTGTGTCAGGAATTCAACAGTTCGCCATTTTTTTTTTCTCAGTGTTTGCTGCCTGGAGTTTTGTTTTTTAGTTCCCTGGTAGGTAATTTGAGAAATAGTTCTCATTGCCAGAGGCTGTCTCCTTGACAGGAAAAACATTCAACTTTGCATGAATGTGTGTATGTGAGTGTGTGTGTGAGTGTGTGTGCGCTCGTGTGCGTGCGTGTGCCTGGGCACAATCCTGTACTTGGCATGATTTCAACTGCTGACATCTTAAAGCTCAAAGGGTGCTCTGAGATGGCTTTCAGAGCTTTGGTCTTTGGGTCACAATGTCAAGGGGAAGCCCTTCCAACTACCTTCCCCTTCCCTCATCTATTCTTGAGCAATTAATTCTTTATCATTCCTTACCTTATTGCCAAACTCCTGATGGTTTGGGGTAATGTGCTTTATAGAATGTTCTGAAACAACTTCTGCTAATAACTTTATCCTGGCTATCCAGGCGGTTCATTACTGGGGGTGGTTTAAGACTTAGTTCCCTGGCATGCCTTCCTTTGTTCAGTCATTATTCAATATGTACTTACTGAACCCTCTTGTGCTGGGCACTGGTGATACTGGGCATGTACCAAGTCGATTGGGACATGCTTCCTGCCTTCCAGTGAAGAGATAGAGTAGAAGCAAATTATTACAACAGATGTGAATGCGGAAGCTCAGAGGAAGGGGAAGATCACTCTCCTTGGAGGGAGTGCAATTTTTTTCTGGGTGCCTATGGTTCTCCTGATCCTCTCAAATCTTTCATCTCCACTCTTGTTCTCACTGGAGCCATTTATTCTGTACCTATGGTTTGGGGCAAGAAGAAGAGGACCTTAGCAAAGTAACTCTAGAAAGACTGATTCCCTACAAAACAACAGAACCCATTTCTTAATGTTCCTGGGTTGTTTTCACATGCGAAATCTAGCTCCTTCTTCTACCTCATCTGCAGAGCAATGGATAAAATGACTGTTCTTGTAATACGCAGCAGCGTAAGATATCTTGGTCGTCGTCTTTTGCACTTCAAAATGTTTTAAAGGGCTGGTGTTTCTCCCTCTCCACTCTTCTTCCTATAGCCTGATAATTACTAAAGCTAGTGTGATTGGGAATATGACTCAAGTTAGAAGAATCTTCTTTTAAAGTCAAGAGCCTCTTTTGAAATAATAGCCCATGGAAATAGACTGAGGGGATGCTCGTCACAGCCGTGTGAAGATCGCAATATCTTATGTGTGCTCTTAGCCCATCTGCAGAAGCAGGGATGATAACTCAGCCCGGGTGCAATGGATGTGTCTTTCTCTCTGTGGGATGAATCTCATAAGTGAAAGTGAAGACATCTCTAGAATGTTGGTTGTTATTTGTTTATCCACAGCAAGAATTCTAGTACACATGGTGGTGGGGGGGACTCCCCCATCTTGTTCTAGATAAATTCTCTTACCTCAGCTGGTAAAGTACCTTCCAATGGGAAACTACTTTATGTTCTTGTGTACAGATACTAGTTTGGAGTTGTGGAGATACAGAAATAAAATAGGAAGCAAAGGATAGATAAAGGTTATTATTCTGTTAACTCTTAACTTTGAAACTACTTGAATGGCACAGAGCTTGTAGGAGACCTGTAAATGTTATCATAAGCCCAGGAAAAATTGTTTTTCTGAGAAGCAAAAAACTTTCTTTAAAGTTTCTTCCAGGTATCACGGACACACACGTCGGTCATTTTCTCTTTGTGACAACTGGGGGGACTAGAAAGTTCATGTGTCAGTCTAAAGATGATCTACATGACCTCTCTACTCAAAGACAGGAAGTGGATCTCTGGTTTTGTGGCATATGAACTGAGGTGTGGAAAACATTCTGTAATTGCGTACAAGCTGAGGCTGCAATTTTTGAAGTCATTGTTTTGACTTCCCCACATTCACATCGAAATAATTCTTTGAACCTCTGTTTTTGGCACTCTAGCAGGGGCTATATATCCTGTTCCTGTGTTTGGGGGAAGAACACTAGAAGCTGGGCAAAATGCCACTCAGAAGATTGACACGAAGCTATGTGACCCCAGTGACAATTGAGGGCTCACAGCAGAAAGAGGTTGAATTCTGAAGGTTTTAATAGTGTAAAATTCAAAAGAATAAAAGGTGTTTATAAATATGAAATACTTTTATTTCAGTTATGTGTGTGTTTTCAAATCTTTATTTATCAACTTTAAAAATATATGCTGGTGTCTGCCCTGATCCAGGGATTAGAGGAGAGGCCGTATTAGGCACTTTAAACAGAAGGGGGTTTAATGCAAGGAATTAGTATCCTGGAAAAGAAAAAAAAGGACAGGGAGCTAACCCAGAGAAACTTTAAATCAGAAGTGGCTGTCATCCAGTGGGGCTGCAGAACAAGAGAAATGAAGGAGATGCATCAGAGCCTGGGAACTCAGAAGAGGAGTCACTGGCTCAGAGATGGCTTTGGGGGACGGGGTCACTGTTAGTTGTTACTGAGACCTCTGAGGGTGGCTCATGTGTTAAGTATAAACACTGAAGGCACCCACTCTGCTCTGCTGGTTCAAACATTGAGGAGGTAGGTGCCTGGCAGCCATGCTGGGGTGCTGGGGTTCTGACAGGGTATTGCATGGCTGCTGTCCAGACCCTTAGGGTGTTTAGCCTGGCTGTCCTTAGGGTGCCAGAAAGGTGAGAGAGTGTTGTCTCTATGCTGCAGAGATTCTGACAACAGCCAAGGCAGGAAAAAGATTTCTTTTTTCCTTCTCCTCCCTTCTAATCTCCCCTTGATGCTTCTCACTGACAGAATCTACTTGGAATGAGCTGGTAAAAAGAGTTTTTAAAACATGTTTTTCAAACTCTTGGCCCTAGCATCACAGAGAAGGTGAGTCCAGCGCCCACAGACTGTAGGTGAATAACTATGGCAGGTTCTCTGTGACTGCCAAGCTTTCCCTTGCTCTCTTCTACAACAATAGTAACACCTGCATGCTTCTATCTAGCGAGTTGTAACTTTTTTTTATGAAAACAGGCTTTCACTTTCTTCCCCTAAAAATGGAAACACAAATCTCTTGACATTCTTCATATCCATGTCTGAATGACATTACTTATTATTATTGTTTATTCTCCAAAGTATACATGTTTTACAGTTAATTGTCACAAACATTGGTTATGCAAAAATAATGGAATTACGGGGAATAAAATGCAGAGAAACAAATAAATAAGAAACTCATGGCCAGGCTTGGTAGTGCACCCCTCTAATCCCAGCAATTTGGGAGGCTGAGGCAGGAGGATTGCAAGTTTGAGGCCAGTCTCAGTAACTTAGCAAGGCCCTAAGCAACTTGGTGAGAACTTGTCTCAAAATAAAATATAAAAAATGGCAGAGGATGTGGCTCAATGGTTAAGTGTCCCTGGGTTCAATCCCTGGTACCAAAAAAAAAAAAAAAAAAACAGAAAAGAAAAGAAAAGCAAAACCAAGAAACTATTCATATCTGCTATTTTATTTCTGAGACTGGTTGGAAAATCACAGTTGATATTTATAAGTTCCTTTCCTAATCTCCATTTCCTTTGCCTTCAGTCTGCTGGTTAGTGTTCTTTATCTGTTGAGATGGTTCAAAGCTGCATTCTATTAAAGGGTCTGGGTGCTTTCTCAGTTCTGTCTTTATTAGACACAATAAATTACTTTGAGGTGCCTTGGAGAGACTCTTCAGCTCAGCTCTCCTCTACCCTGTAGCCCTGTGTAGCAACCGATGCAGGTAAACAGAATGAATCACACCAAGCAGCAGTCGCCCCTCCTTTCTCACGTTCAGTGACACGAGGAACCCAAATTGCTGGATGGTAATTTCAACTTCCAATTCAATGGCACACTTCTTGTTTCCCTGGTAGAATCATTCTTCCTTTGAGAACTAAGCTCTTTAGCAGGTGGAGTACAAAGCTGTGAGAACAGAAAGCGAAAATTCTGTGCCTGGGTTATTAGGATTCACTGTGGAGGAACTCTTGCCATTTTTTGCCTCTTTTTCCAAAGCCATAGATTCTGGCTGGGGGTAGGGGTAGGGTTGGGGGTGGGGCATCATATATTGGCCAGTGGCTTGAACATGACTATCTTATAGAATGTTCTCTCAACTAGAATCATAGCTGAATCTTTTGTCAGCCATTCTACCTTCCAGGCTGGTTCAAGGTGTTCTCAGGAAGCCTGTGAGAGTTCAATGAATGACCTGTTGCTGTGCATATTTGCTGTGAAGTGAGTCCCTTAATTTGGAGCAATATGGTGAAGGTGATGAAGGCAAGCCATAAGTCCACCGAGTGTGTGTTGACAGAGAAGTATCAAAGGTAGAGAGGACAAGTTGATATCCAGAATGAAGTGTCAATCCCAGTAAAGAAACTGCAGCTCTCATGATGGAAGGGTTTGGAGTAGCTGGAGGTTGGATTTGTCCCCTTTCCCACCAAATGGTGACATATGGGAGACCAGAATTTGCCTCTGCTGTTGTCACTTAGTAGTGGCAGTAAGCAGATCATGGTTAGAAGTCTAGAGGTCAGGCCCATCTATAGCCTTTGACCCTGCTGTCATGGACTTTTGTACATGAACGTATTCAGCACGTACTTGGGTGTCTGGTAAAAGAAGCTGATGGACATCCATTGATTAGACTTTTCTGTCCGATTGTTGAGAATTTTGTCGGCAGCATAGTCTTGGTGAGCATTCACATAACCCTTAAATATCTTATGCTCTGTGAAAAGTTAAGAGGTTCATTTACATATGGCTTTGAAACAATCTGATCTTCTAATCCTTTCTTTCCAAACCCCTGATTGTCCAGCCAAACCAATGGTTCTTACCTGTGAGCAGTGTAGTCCATTCATATCCTGAGCTGTCTCTCAGTCCAGGCTAAGGAGAGAGTGAGCTTTTTTTTTTTTTTTTCTTCAAGTTTTCCCCAGTCAGAAGAATTTTCATCCTTGCTGGCTTTTATTTCTTTATTTTAGCATACTTCTGAGGAGGGTTATAATATTCTATTCCTAGTTTGCCTGGCTATTGAGAAAAACCATCTGTAAGCCAGGTCCTTCCTTAGTCTTTTGTTCACAGGGAGAGCTCCATAAAAACCTAGCATGGGATGAAGGGAAGATGGCAGTGCAAAACAGAAGACTGTCGCAAAGGCACCCGAGCCATCAGCACACGTGACATTATCATTCCTTCAAGATCTGCTTAAGCCTGATTGTGTATACCATTTTCCCTTGGTGATGAAGTATCGCTATGCACGTGTCATCATGTGGCCTAATGCATCAGATGGCTGCCAGTCCATTACAGGTAGCTCAGGTCCCATGGCTAGTGTTGTTTCTATAAGGCCCAATAACGATACTAAAGTTTTTCAAAAGGAGAACAGCTATCTGGAAAAGAGGGCATGGCTTTACTTCAAATCCTAGAGAGATGCACATGTTCATTCTTTTGAGAGTTGCCATGGGCGCTTTCCAGCATCCCTGTACGTTTTAGTTTGGATATGAAGTGTCCTGTTAATGCAGGAATAGTCAGAGGTAGATGATTAGCTCATGTGAACTCTAAACTAGTCAGTCCATCCTAATTTGAATGGACTGACTAGCTAGTAACTGTAGGCAAGTGGGGTGTGGCTAAAGGGGTGGGTCACTGAGGATGTATCCTAAAAGGGTGCATCTTCCCTGTGGGCCCCTTCCTGTTCCCTCTCTGCTTTCTGGGTGTCCTGAGGGGCGCGGCTTCCCTCCACCACACCTTTCCCACTTGATGTGTTGCATCACCTTGGGCCCAGGGCAATGGAGTTGGCTGATCATGGGCTGAACCTCTGAAACTATGATCCCAAAATAAACTTTCCCTCCTCTAAGTTTTTCTTGTCTGATATTTTGGTCACAGTGATGAAAAACTGACTAACACAGGGACAGGCATGGGAGAGACTTTAAAAAAAAAATACATCAACATATGATTGCTGAATCTTCATTTAAAAAGTACAACATTATGTAACTTTGGTGCCCTTTTTTACTCATTATGAAACACTCTATCACATCTTTTAAGGATTGTATAAGAGAATATATAATTGATAAATGGAAAACAGATTTTTGTAAAAGGCATAAGGTTATTGCTGTTTACTTTAGTTCTCAAAATAGACATGTAAAAGAGTTGGGCTAAAAGTTATTTCCATTTTGTAGATAAGGAAAGGGAGGCTTTCTGTATTTAGGAACTTGTCTAAGTTCTCACAGTTGATCAGTAATAAAGTCTCAAATAATAAGCAGCTATTCTGACTGACATATTGATGGTATTGTTAAGATGTGTGCATATGTGTGTAGATTTGAAAATTAATTTGTGTTTTCTTGTCTTATTTTTCTCTCTTCCTCCCTCCCCTTCCCAAGCTCTATCCCAAGGGAAATGCTTTGGAAGGGGAACAGAGGCAGAGAGGAGACTCCCTGAAACCTAGAAGGATGGTGGTCTTGGGGTTTTTCATCAAGTACTAGAGCCCCAGGCCCAGCGCTCGTGATACATCTCAGGGAAGAACTTGGAGAGGAAGGACTTCGTGGTGTACCTAGAGAGGCTGGATATTAGACCCTGGAGCTTTCAGCCCTGGAAAAGAATTCTGTGCCAAGCTTGGCAGGAGTCTGTGGAGCTGTCTGACCTTAAGTGATCATAAGAGCCTGGGTGATGAGCACATGGTGCTGATGGGTATGGACTGAAGAGAACAGGACTCTGTCCAAGTGTGTGCTCCGGGTAAGTTCCCAGGGGCTTTTACACAATGTTGGGAGGTGAGGCCCAGCATGATGAGGTTTTATACTCAAATCTATTTTGATTTTGGAACCAGATATTGTGACATTTTTCACAAACCCTTGTTTGTAGGTTAAAAAAAAATCATACCTTCTACTTGAATATCTGATTGAGGGCACAGAAGGGACAAGCAGGGCAGCAGTGTGGATGAAAGTGTGACTCTGGTTACTAAAAAACTTGAGAATCTGCTTCTTATCACCCAGGACTTAAGGGGAAAAGGGTAGTCTTCTGTGCACCTAAAGATCTCTATGGACTCATCGTGTTTTCATGTATTACTGGCCTGTGCCAGTGGCTGGTTCACTCAGCTGTTTGGAAGAGAGTGCTAACGAGGCCAAGGTCAGGTTCTCATTTCCATGCAGTCAAATATGCTGCCTGAGAGAGGCCTTCAGCTCCTGTCGCCACAGATTAAATCCCTAACCAGACCGATTGCTTCACAAATGCAAGTGCTGGGTTGGGAGGCCAAGTGAGAGAGTGTGAATGAGTCAGCGCAAAGCCTCTCCATCTCCAGGGGCAAAGATGCAGCTCAGACTTTCTGTTGATATCCCTATGAGCTGTGTGAGGGCTTAAGGGAGCTGCCAAGGAGACTCTCTCACCAAACAGAAATATATCGATGCAATGATTTCTGAAGGGAGTCCGATGGAGGGCAGAGAGCCTCTACTTAGCTGGTCTAGCACTGTATCCGTCCCCAACATTTTACCCATACTTTACTGGCTTGTCACATAAGGACTAATACAGGTGTGTGTTTGTTCATTCTTGTGGTGTTGAGGATGAAACCCAGGGCCTTGCGCATGCCAGGTCAGCACTCTATCACTGAGCTACACCTGCGGCACCCAAAATGAATTCAGAGTTTAAGAAGCAGATGCAAAAATCTGCAAAGTAAAGATGAGGGCTCTAAGATGACATTAAAAAAAAATTCTGGAAAAGCAATGACAACTAAGACATACACAATATTTCTAGGATTTTTAAAACTTGTACAAATTACATATAAGGCATGGGTCTTAGAGGCTCAGTTCAAGGCATTTTTTTTTTTAAGAGAGAGTGAGAGAGGAGAGAATTTTTTTTTTTTAATATTTATTTTTTAGTTTTCGGCGGACACAACATCTTTGTTGGTATGTGGTGCTGAGGATCGAACCCGGGCTGCACGCATGCCAGGCGAGCGCGCTACCGCTTGAGCCACATCCCCAGCCCAGTTCAAGGCATTTTGACAGTTGTATACAACCATATAACCACCACTCAGAATAAGATGTACAATGTCTCCACTCCAGAAATTTCCCTCTTGCTCTTTCCCAGTAATTCTCTCTCTGCCTCCTCAGGCAACCAGTGTTCCATCTCAAAAATGAGTGTTGCCTTTTCTTGAACTTTATGTAGATAGATTAGACAGTATGCATTCTTTTGTGTCTGGCTTTTTTCACGCAACATAAAGTTTGAGTATTGTGATGTTGTTGCACTTTTTGTTTTGTTTTGTTTTGCACTAGGGGAGCACTCAACCACTGAGCCACATCGCCAGCCCCCCCACCACCACCTTTTTTTGTATCTGTATTTTATTTAGAGACAGGCTCTCACTGAGTTGCTCAGGGCCTGGCTTTTGCTGAGGCTGGCTTTGAACATGCAATCCTCCTGCCTCAGCCTCCCAAATTGCTGGGATTATGGGTGTGTGGAACTGCACCTGGATTGTTGCATATTTTATCAGTAGTTAATTCCTTTTCGAAGATATGTTTATCCATCATTCTGCTAATGAATATTTGGGTTGCTTCTTATTTTATACTATTGTGACCAAAGCTTCTATAAACATTTTCCTAAAAGTATTGAAATTCATGCTTAAATCTTCTTTGTCATGATAAGATTTCTGAGAGCAGAGAAAATTCTTTATAGTAACTTCTGCTAGTGGTTTTATGGTTACTTCACTTTGTTTTGAATTTCTTTAATTGTTAAGTTTCAGGAGTTGAGAAAGTTAAGCTTCTTTCTCAAGTGACTATAAGTATAGTATTGAGAAAGACCCAAACAAAAAATAAACATTTCCCCATACCTCATGATCATGCATCAGGTTCTGCTTCCTCAACCAAGCCCACTTAAACCTAAATGTGTGATTTTTAATTCTATTGTCTAAAGTCTCTCCTGCTGGTCAGTGAGCTCATTGAATTATTAAATTTTATTCAACAAAAATACATCCCCTTTGTTTTTTCATGTTTTGGGGCTTCTGGTGGGCTTTATATCGATTGTGGCATGGACTACATGTGCATCAGAATTCTAGACATTGTGTCCAGCACAATGCCCAGCACATACAGGACACTACAGGAATGAATGGTGTTGCTCCAGTTTAGCATGGAGATTGACCTGACTACAAATAAACTGTCCTGGCAGAAGTTTGGAGAAAGCACTGTGGAACCATGAGGCCTGTCAATATCTCTTATAGTTTTTCCTAGAGCTCACTTGGTCAAGTAGCTCTAATGGCACTTTACCTGTTGGACTGTAATTTGTGTAATTATGGTTTACTCCCCCATTTCATGAATAGAACTGAGAATCTTCCCTCTTAATCTTTGTATCATTAGCAGCCTGCCCATTACATGCACTCAGAGGGAAGAGACTCACTATATATTTACCAAGGAAAATTATATCAGAGAAGGAACATTTGGGATGGGCCTTGGAGAGGAGATCTGGGTGATGGTATTCCAAATAACAAGGAACAGTTTGATCTGTGGAGGTTTTGGGGGTACTAATTCTTTTCTGTCCTGTAAGATCTTTCCATTTGACTTTCCTAAATCACCATCATTATTTGGAATCACTTTTAGCAATTTAGTTTTTACTTTACTTTTTAGAAGTCCTTACTTCACATATGTCTACCCAGTGAAATGATCGTAAACCAATTTTTTTTCTTAAAAATGGTTATGTTCTTGTCACTTCTTTAAACAATTTTTTCACTGAATGTTTTAAATACAAAAGAAGAATATGACAAAAATAAAATAGTTGTCTAACATTTCAACAGACTTTTATTCAGAATAGAATGAATAAAGGGAATTGTTATTATTATGATTTTTAGTCATTCCAGGTAGAAGAATGATCTACTTTTAAAATAATTAAATATTAAATGGTTTTCTTTTCATGATTGATAATCAACTCTAGCTAATCCCATTTATTGTTGAAAGACATGCATTTCACTGATTTCAAAAGAATATTATTAACAAAGACACTAGAATCTCTTTATTTCACATTTATCAGATAACTAGAAATTTTAAGTAAGGATTCAGGAATGGAGGATTTTAGTGTTTTTCCCCCCCTCCCTTTACACTCACAAGCATTGAGTAAATTGCATGGGAAACTTCTTTGATTGACTGTCGGAGGTCATCTTTTGGTAGCATGGCACACAATGATTCTGAGCATAATGAATTCTGCAATGTAAATTACAGGAGCTTTGGAGATCAGAATGGTGCTCCCAGGCGATGCGTCACACAAAGGAACCCAGTGGAAATGTCATTGCTCCTGTTTCTTTTCGGGAAAGATCATCTCCTCAGTTCTTTCCCTCCCTCCCCACTTCCCTTCTGCAGATTTTTGACATAAAAGAAATCTCATATGCTTTGTAGATATAATTTGGAAGGCTAATATTTTAGAATTCAGAATAAAACTTTCTTTCCATGCCTTTAATAATATCTTACAGCATTTAAAAAGCATTAATTAAGCTTTACAAAGCAATCCTAAGATGATTTGATCAATTCAAAAACACAGTTGTGAAGTCTGCACTCAACTTTCAATTACTCTATGTCCCAGTGGAGAAAAAGCACAGATCACACAAACCACAGATTATAACCAACGCATTTCTACTCAATGCACAATGGCACAGATACTTTCAAAAACGTAGATAATCCCAAATATTTTATATTGGATCTTACAATGCATTTTTGATTTTTAAAAATGAAACCATGCAAAGATTTTACCATCATAATTATATTTTATCTAAATGAAAATTATAATTAATTAATTAATTCTCTTTATACATATAAAGGGTGAAATATATAAAATCATGCAGTTTTTTGGGGGAGAAATGGTCCACAAGTATATTTTTGCCATTGTACCATCTGCAAACAGAAGTCACCTGCACTGGGTCATGTGTCATAGAACTTTAGAGGTGGAAGGTCCTAGATAAACCACATCAAACCTGCTCAGTGGATGGGTAATAGTGAGGCCCACTATTGTGATAAATGACCTGTTAGGGCTGGCTAATGACAGTATTATTTTATAATGAGAAAGAGAGGCCGTTCAACTCCATTTAAAAAATAAAATTAAAAAAAGGAAATAGGAAGCAGAAGCTTCAACAAACACATCTTTTCTTCTAGCGAGGCTCCTCCCCACTACCTGTTTGTGGGTTGGATGCTCCTCCTGGATTCTGCCTTTGAGATTGATATGCCCTATTTTAATTATATGGTTAATTGTATTTCTCTAGGAGGTTTTTTTAAGGGTTGGGACCTTGGCGATCTTATTTATCATTTTATTTCCAAATCCTAGCCAAGTGCCTAGCTCATGATTATCATTCATTAAATATGAATTCAGTGGAATATAATGTTATTAATGCAAAAAAAAAATTTTAAAAAAGTATTCACTGTCACAATTTTAGAATTGTGTCACAAACATATTCTCAGGCTCTCTCCCTTCCATGTTTAGCCCTATCCTATTGGGCTTTTCTGCTTGTTAACCAAGAACCAGTGTGGATGACTTAGAGTGGCAAGATGCTGGGCTGTCACAGATAGTGCACTGAGTGTACATGGCATTTAGAAGTAGTAGTTTTGACAAAGTGACATTTTGATACAGCCTAAAAAATAAACCCTTAAACTTTCAGCTTTTAAAAAAGAACTAGTGACTGTGTTCAACAGACATGCTAACCCCACAGCTGAGCAATTCAAACCTCTCAGTGACAGCTAAAGACTGACACAGGTGACAAGGGTGGTGGATGAGCAGGGCCCAGCTTTCCTGACCAGTACAGCAGTGCTGTCTGTCTGCCCTGTGCTCCTCTTAGAGGGGAGCCTTCCAAGCATCAGCCCCACTTGCCTTCAGATAGATCTCTTCCATTTCCATCAGTTTAGTTTTGCTCTAGAATTTTTCTTTGAAAATCAATAAAATTTTTTCCTTGTATTAGGACCGGTTGCTAACAGCCTAATTGTTAAAAAGTTTCAAAATTGAATTCAGCCAGGCAGGTCCGTCAAAGTCATGGTGGTTCTATGGTGCTGGGGTGGGACATAACAAAAAGCGGAGCATTTCTAGGGGAAGCAGCCTAGGTCAAATTCCAGAGGCAGGCTAGTGAGAATTCCTTTTGAGAGAACCCTGGGCATGGAGACACTGGACATGGGCAATGTCCAGAAGTCCAGGAGAACAAGAGATTGGCATCTGGAATATTTGGAATGAGAACTGAGCATACGTGCTCATAGGAACTCTGAACAGCATGAAGAAGTTTTGGGTCTGCTGTCTGGGAGCAATGCAGGGCTGACCCAATTTGCTTTCATTGTTTGGCTCCATTCATTCCTTTAGGCTTAGAAGGCTGTCACAGATCTTTCTAGGAGTCCTCCCACCTTCTTTGAAATTCTTTGGTCTGGACTGGATTGTGATATCTGAAGTCAAGGATCAGTGATCACCAGTGATCATCTGAAAACATGCCACCCCCACTCTATCCCTACTTCTGCAAACCACTTAGGTCTCCAGACAGTTCCTTTGAAAACACACACACACACACACACACACACACACACAGTGAGGACATTTGAATTTGTGTATGGACCCTGAAGCATATTTGGAAGGTAATGCTCAAATTCTTTCATCCTTCCTTGGTTAACACTATTAAAGTGTGGCTTCTGTTTCCACTGTAGAAAGGTGCAATAGGGTTCCCCTGCAATTCTCCCTGACAGGGTGGATTGTAACACCCAGTCATATCCACCCTCATTGCAGTGACAGAGGGACTCTCAGGCTGGAGCCTGGACCCTTAGCTCAGCTGATGCATAGCCGTGGTATTCACCATCGCTCATTCACAAAAAGGTCACTTCTAATCAAGTTCTCTCTCCAATAAACCACACTGCTTAGGGCTCACCCTTGTGCGATAAAACGGTGGCAGGGCTAATAATAGAAACCACAAATCCTGCCTGCCAATCCTGCATTCTAACCTCTAAGCCACTTGTAGCAAGGACAAATGTTTTCAGGAAAATAAAATGACACTGCGTGGGACACAGCAACACAACAGCCCTGTTGTCAGAACTTCCACTCAAAAAGCCTGAAGAAAAAGTCAGGGGGACCCCACCTTGCACACTTTGATTACCATTTACCTTCACGCTATGGTTTCAAACTTCCTCTAATTTCTGATATAACCTGAATGATAAAAAAAAAAAAATTAAAAGAAAATGCCAGGTGGGGAGCGAGGAGGAAGACATATATTTTATCATTGTGACAACTTTCTTAACGATGAGAATTTGTCTTGTGTTTGCAGTATGATGCAAAAGAACTAGTAGAAGTGCAATATTAGATTAACAGGGCCTTCATGCTTGTCAAATGGAAAGTTGGCAAAATGGGTGAATTTCTTAAGCACGTGACTGGATTTGAAACTGGAGGCAGACTGTTCAGCGAAACCTGAGTGTGAGTCCCAGCTTGCCACTCATATCTGGTTCACAGGAGTCAACCATTCCCTCTCCTGGAAACTTCTAGTTCTTATCTTTAAAGTGGCATTTGAAAATAACAGTATTGTTTGCACATTTTTTTTTTCTTGAACTGGGGATTGACCAAAGGGGGCTTTAACAATGAGCTATATCCATAGCCCTTTTAATTTTTAATTTTTTTGTGTGGGGTGGGGGGCTTACCGGGGATTGAACTCAGGGGGCACTCAACCCCTCAGCCACATTCCCAGCCCTATTTTGTATTTTATTTAGAGACAGGGGTCTCATTGAGTTGCTTAGTGCCTCACCGTTGCTGAGGCTGGCTTTGAAACTCGTCATCCTTCTACCTCAGCTACCAGAGCCTCTGGGATTACAGGTGTGCACCACTGTGCCCAGCTTAATTTTTAATGTTTGAGATAGGGTCTCACTAAGTTGCTAAGAGCCTAAGGGTCTCACTAAATCACTGAGGCTGTCCTCAAACTAGCGATCCTCCTGCCTCAACCTCCTTAGTCACTGGGATTACAGGTATGCACCACTTTGCCCTGTTTGCACAGTGATTCTGAGGTTCAATGAGAGAGAACGCTCGAGAAATGCAGTGTAAACTCTAGCATATGTGTATCTGAGGAGTTATTACTGGACACAAATTCAGTTATTGTTCTTGATCAGTTGCACACATAATTCAAATTCCCCAGAAAATAGCTCAGCCCTTCACTTCCAACTGTGTGGTATGCAGCTTCCAAACATTTTTATTGAAATCTTGCCTCTTAACCTTTAGTCTGCAGTCTCCACAGACTCCAGCACTAAAATTAACTGTTACTTCCCCAGGCTACTGAGGAATGCCTGAATTGATTTGTTTTAGCCAGCCCCACCTCTGTGCCTTGTCCATGAATGTCCAGGAACGCGCT
Organism: Ictidomys tridecemlineatus; assembly: GCF_052094955.1. Classification (NCBI taxonomy): domain Eukaryota; kingdom Metazoa; phylum Chordata; class Mammalia; order Rodentia; family Sciuridae; genus Ictidomys; species Ictidomys tridecemlineatus. The sequence continues at coordinate 121,583,930 of NC_135479.1, forward strand.
TCCCAAAGGCACAAAGCAGAGTGGAATCTTAACAGGACCTGGGTGAGAGGTGTGCTCTGGAGGAATCTGATTTAACAAATGAGATGTGTAAACAGGAATCAGGAAACTGTGGCTACAGACTTCTCATATATGAGGCTTTAACTTTCTCAGTTTTGAAAGTCTATTTGCTTTGTCGCGTGATAAATAGGTGACTTAACGTTGTACCTTGAGGTTTCTTAGCTAGAGGTGTGGCAAAACTTAAAATATTATTCTCGTTTGGTATCATGTTGGAATTTTCATGACACAAATGAAACTAATGAGAAACAACCTTATGCTGTTAGAGGAAGGGAATGTATCTCCAGCCCTCAGTTTGGGGTGCTTTCATTCTTCTCTATTTAACTGCATGACAATAGATTTATTACTGAAGAAATAAAGAAAGAGGTCAGGCAAAAACAGCAATTTATCATGGAGAGACACTCAGTCATCTCCTCTTTTATGTCAGAAATCTTGTAGCTGTGCTTAAATAATAATAAGACACAGCTCTACCAGGGTAGATGTATTAGGCTTGGCCCTTTGCTAGTGAATTCCATGTAAATGTTGAGAGTCCCAGGGGTCCAGATTGCAGGCCTTGCGGTGGTCATCGCTAGTCAGTTTTTCTTTGGTGCCCAGAGACTACCAAATAATGCACACTTGCCTTCACTCTGGTCTGCAGAGAAAATAAAATGAGAAGAGAAAGAAGACATAAAGTACGAAGTGGAACAGTGTGGTTGGGAAATTCCCATGCCTTTACCCTTTAAAAAAAAAAAAGAAAAAGAAAAAGAAACTGTCTTGTAAGTTTAAGGCCAAAGAGAATTTCAAATGCATACAACTAAGAGTCAAAGGAAACAATATTAACATTTATTCATCCAAGTGAATCCCTGGTCTTGGCTTCAAATGTGAAACTTAAGGGTAGTGGCCTGTGCTCTCTCTCAGTGCTTTTGTATCAAATCACGGGTGCCTGAGTTCTTACTGCCTAAGTGCTCAGTTTCTAGGGTCTTTTGTTGTTTATGGTTTTTTTTTTGTCTCCAGAGAATGAGTTTTTCATAAGAAAATAAATCTATAATAGTTGAAGGAAAAGAAACAGACTCCTCTAGGATTCAAGACAAGATTTAAATATTTCCTAGTCGCCCCCCCCATACCCAAGCTGATTTAATTTGGAAATAAGAATCAAGAAAATGACAGCATCATGGTCTGGCCAGCTGGCCTGAGATAATGGCTCGTGTGACCCCTGGAAGTAATGGGGGAGGGGAAATTCAGAGAGCAATGAGGAACTTCTCGGTCATGTCGTGGTTTCGAAATATACACAGGCTTGGCCCTCCGTTAGCCCCAAGGATTAGCTAATCCTTTGTTTCACCATAAGATGCATTTTTAGCACTAGGTCCTGAGCTGTAAGCAAAGATGGCATGGCCGGCTCCCCATCCTCCTGAATGACAGTTGGAAGATGCTTCATGTTGTTCAGAATGACTTGGGCAATCAAGAAACTGAGATGATCCTGGGCTGGGCTGACATGAAGCTCTCGACATCCCACAAGTGGAGCAAGCTGATCCCCAAGTCCAGTACGTCCTATAAATCCTGCAGCAGTGTTCTTGGGGTAGTATCAGGTTCCTGAAGCCAAGAGATGGATTAACTGTTCAGGTGCCCCAGCCAAATTCCAACTCGTATTAATGCAGCCTTTCACCTTTAGAGAGCCCTCCTGTTGTTGAATGTGGGAAGATCAGCAGCAACATTTGATCACGGTGGTTTCTGAATACCTTCCACACTAGCTTGGTTCACCCATGTGTAGATAGCCCTCTATCTTCTTTTCTCTAGACATAATCATTTATGACTAAAAAGTTGAGGGGCATTTTTAAAATTATAATTATTTTCATTTGTATGAAAAGTTTATCACAGGTTTATGCTATTGGAAGAGATTATCAAGACTAATGGTCCAATGCCTTTCTTGTACATAAAAGGGGCCCAGAGAGGTTAAGTGTCTTGCTCAAGGTCACTTAGTTAGTTAGCCCTGGTAGATTTGCAATGAAAGCACATGGTTAATTTCCCAACTATTCCCACAAGTCCCATGTATTCACAACTCCTCATTAAGCAGTGGTCCTAGCTAAGAGAGCAGCTTTATCATGCATGATATACCTGGCTGCTTTCAATTCTAAGATGTTGTGAGGATGCCACTGAGAATACCATTGACCTTTAGCAGAAGAACCTTGAGTTCAGTCACCAGTGCTGGAAAAAGAGAAAAACAGAATACCATTGTCCTGGGATTAGCTTGGATGGTCAGCTGCTCACAGGGTTTTCTGTGCACGGAGGCAGCGTGACAGCTGGGGAGTATCTACCACATTTGTCTTTCTGAGTAACCCCCATAACTGAGATGGAATGTAGCACAGATTCCAAATCACAGATATGATCAAATTCACGTGTGGTATTCTAAAGCACATGAGATTATTTATTTTAACTCGCCTTATACCACAATGATCTTGAGGTTCTTTCTCTACATGTAAAATATACAACAGGAACAATTACAATGAAGGAAAAATTGTTTTGTTTTTGATAAGAAAAAAATAAAGATGGGTAAAATTTGTACATGGAAATTAACAATATAAAACTCCTGTTCTGCATCTGGAGGAAAAAAAAAATGTCAAGTGATTTTGAGTTTCCTAGTAGCCTAAGCAAAATGGGACATATCCTGTATTTTAAGAGTCAAGAATGTTTCAAAGATTAAAAAAAAGTAATAAAATCAAGAGAAGCAGACCTGAATGAAATTTCTTCCTTGATGACATCCTTGTATGACCTTGAGTTTCATACCACTACATCTCATTTACTCCTCCATGCCAACCAGAGGCTCTACTAATTGCACACTGAAAAAAGGTATTCCCAGGATACTGAGTGTAGCCCAAAACAATGTCCACATACACACCACAGTATTTAGAAATGTGTATCTTTTATAATGTAATCTTCTTTAGATACCATTCCTTTAAACCACTTTTAAAAATTATTGTTGTGCCACACAGAAAAAGGAGATTAAATGAAGAGTCAATGAAGAGATACTGGTTCCTGAAGCAAAGGCTGAATACAGCTCCCTGCTATTCAGTTCTCTGCTCCTTTGGGGGCCACAGCTAGGCTCCATTCTCAGCCACCTCTGCAGTGTGTGACCACATGACTAAACTTGGGCCACTGGAATAAGAACAGGCCTGGTCCATCAAACCCCCCAGGGCTCTTCCCACTCTTTTTCTGTTTATTCCTCTGAAGACAGAGCTACAAGATGGAAGGAACTTGGGTCCCTGAAGGCCCATGAAGAGCAGAGTCTACACAAAGATAAGAACAAAGAAGAAACTTCTATTTTGTTCCTTGTAGTTCAGAGGTTTGTTTCAGCAGCTAGCATTGTATTAAATTATATCATCTTCTGACTTTTCAAACTGTTAGGTCACATGGATGGAGTAGATGTCCTCAATGACTACATAATATAATCCCTCCCCTCAACATTGGAAGAAAAAACACACCCGAAATGACAACTGTTTCAAGTCTATATCCTCTGACCTCTATCAGTCTCTGGGAGACTGATTAGTATAATGATCCAACTTCCTGGCACTAAACTTAACTGTGCCATCCTTGTGTCCAGGACAAGTTACCTCAAATCTTTAAGCCTCAGATACTCCATCTATAAGATGGGAATAATAATAGGGCCTACTCTCAAAAGTCATTGGAAAAGGAAAAAAGTTATTCTCTATAGGGTGCTCAGCCTTGGGTTTAGTATTTGGACATGCTAAATGTTAGCTAATAATTCTTTTTGTTTTTCAATGCTAGAGATGGAAGTAGGACCTTGTGCATGCTAGGTGAATGTTCTACCACTGAGCCGTGTCCTCAGCCCCAGTGCTAGTAATTCTTCACAAACTTATTCTCATATTTCTCACTCCATATGGGGAAGGCCCAAACCTGGCTGAGCTGAGTCTATCAAGCTGCCTGCGTCTCTAGCAAAGTTCAGAGAAACTAGGCTCTGCTCCTTGCCTCCCCACCCCATTCTTTTCCCTTCCTTCTTTTGTTAATTCAAGCAATAGCCCAGACTTTCAATCAAGCTACCACCATCTGAGACCTGTTCACTGTACTTGGAAAGCCTGATTAATCCTCCTATGATCCTTCGAGAGAAAGAGGATGAATTAAGAGCAACAACAGGACCAGTTCCTGATGATAAATACAGGGTTCTTTAGTGTAGGAAGGGTTTTTGTTTTATTTTTTCCCCCCTTAAAAAGCCTGTGATTGTTCTAGCAGAACATTTTTTTTTTTTTGATTTGGAAAAATCTTGCAACATTCCCTGATAAGGCATGTTTTTGGAAAGATCATTTCACAAAAATAGACATCTTTGTATGGAACAGGAAATAACTCACTGAGTGAAAGACTACGCACTCAGTAAAGCTTTCTTGAAGAATTTAGTGTCTTTTTTCCTTGCACCTGACTGGTGATATAAACACAGCTAGAGTCTTGGCTAATAATAACATCACAATGTGTACAGCCCTGGCATTCCTCAATAGCTCTGTGGAGTTATTTGTGTCAGGAAGGATTTTATCATAAGTACATTTCTTCTCTTGGTATCACATGATGCACCATTGAATTTCCCATCATTCAAACTTTCTAATCTCATTTACAGTCACAGAGGTTGAAAATAGATAATTAATCAGCATGTAAGTACCTTACAATCTGTAAAGTAAGCCAGATACAGCTACACCAGCAGCAGTGTGTTACCTGGCAGGTACTCTGGCCAGGTCATCCTAATTCCAAACAACCATTCATGGGTTCTGTAACTTCCTTGCTCTCTCTGTGACTCAGTTTCCATATGTGCAAACTGGGTTGGTGCCTTGTGCTTCTAAAGATTTCAGCCTAATTTACAACAGTGTCCTTACTCATGGTGAAAGACAGACCAAGGCCACATACAGGGTTGCAGGGGCACTTTCTGATCCTAGGAAATCTGTGCTGGGAGACCTGCCAGTTTCCTTGGCCTTAATCTTCTTCAATTCTACCAAATGCTCTCACAGTGACAAACAAGTCGGACAGGAGTTGACCTGGGTGGCTTTCTTCCCATTCCTTTATTTATTTATTTATTTATTTTCACGATTAAATCCCATAGCACTAAAGAATCCTTCCCTTCTGAGAATGTCTATTAAGCAATTAGAGAGCTGACCAAATGACAAAATATAACTCTTAAGAACTGACTCTGCTTGAGCTCACCATCAGTTCTTTCAATCTATTTAGAGGTTTGCTACTTAGATTCATCTGACAGGTCAGCAATCACTGATAACAGTTATCTTTTGTCATAGGATTCCCTTCATTCATCAAGCATTCTGTGACTGTAATTGGAGATAAAAGGGGCACTAGAGAATGGGTTTAGGGAACTGGAGGTACCTTCAAATTTGCAAGACGCTGACAAAAGAATACAAATTAAAAAAGAATGGGGTGCTTTCAAAAGTAGCTTTTCTTTATATTTCCAGAAAGTGAGGCTTTACCAAGGAAAGTAGCATATATATATATATACACACACACACACACATATATATATATATATTTTTCCTTCAAGAAATTGAGGCTTAACCAAGGAAAGTAGAAGGGTGGAGTTGTTGCCAGTTCAAGTTCTGGCTGAATATTGAAACCTCTGTGCCATTTGAGAGGAGGTTTCGCAGTGGGAGGCCTACTGCACACCATGAGACCCGTCCCGTCCCTAGAGCATGACACCCCGGATGTAATCCAGGTCCATCTATCCATCAGTTATAACTGTGGCTTCCAGTCAGTTTGATTCCCATAATGCTACTCAGGGTGATTTGCCTGTTGGCTAATTTTATTATTTTTAGAAACTTGAAGGTGAACGGATGTCCTAATGCTAAGTAAGTCGCACACTCCCATTCAGTTTGGTGTACACTGGGACAATCTTGGCGACACAACAGCAAGGGTTTGGTTCTTGAATATTCTTGTACTCTAGGTTTTTATACTGCTCTTGTTATTGTTGTCCTCCTCATTTCCCTTTCGCCATCAATGGTGGCCGTTATTGGATAGGTCTTGGCCAGCTCTGCAGGGCTGCTGCTTTGCCCAGTGACTGTATCTTTCCTGTTAGCATGCTGATCATACTTGGAAATTATGAGTCAGTGGAATGTGGCCACAAGCAGTGGGGGTGGGTAGATTACTAGGGAAAGTGCAGCAAAGACTTCCTGTACCAACATGGGGTCATTATCTGGGAGGAAGGTGGGAAGTCACTGTGGCAATAGGAACGCCTACACTCCCCTGGCATTTGTGGTACACGGAAACTGATTTAGCAAAGGCTTAGGGGCACAAAGAACAGGATAACAAAAAAACAAAAAGAAAACCAGAAAGAAAGAAACCTTCTCCTGTAGACATCAGGGTGGAGCATTGAGAGTCACACTGTAATATCCCTGTTATTGACACCTTCAACTTGCTATTAGTTAGTGAGACTCATTAAGTATTCACATTTGTCTGCCCTCATTCAAGGCCTAGCAACTGCAGTTACAGTCCTATTTAAAATAATAGGGTGAGATTGGTAACATGACTGATTTAACAGGAAATTAGAAGACTTATATTCACAAAGCTTAGGTAATTGACACCAACAGCACTTTTCTTGTAATTTATGCATCATGATTGATTTCATTCCCCAGCTAGTCCTAAAAGAATCTCTGAAGCACATTCAGCTATCAGATGACCAAGCAAAGGAATGAAATGAATATCACCCTGCTATCTATTCTACAGCTGGCAACAAGTTTCTAAGTGGTTTTGGAGCTCGGGGGTCAACCTAAAATGATAATGCTAATATTAAAAAAAGTCCAGCTTTAGAACTTTTTTTGGGTGACAACTGTGAAGTCACATGAAGTGATAATAAGGATAAAATTACAAGTGCATCATTTGTTTATGATTTCAAGGGTATATTTTAGAAGCTGTATCCCCCAGAATACCCTAAAAGCCTTCACTTACCTATAATAGCACTGTTACAGATGACCCATTTCCAGATGATTATTCAGTGTGGTGTTTGTATCATGATATATTGTCATCCTTCCACTCCCTCCTCCACAATGTAGTTAACAATGCTGAGCACAAGAACTTTGATAAATGAGAGTGAAATAGATTACTAAATCCATGTATTCTACCCTAGAAACCTCATGAAACAATGGCAAAGAGAGGCAGTAAATCTACAGTGTTCAAGTAAATCATTATTATTTGTTTGCTATTTATTTAGCAGGGTAGGTACGACCTGGGGCCCATCTGCCTATTTCTTAAGCTATTTGTTCCTTCATACAATGTTTGTACAGCCATTTGGAACAGTCTAGAGTGCCCTCAGCCTGCTTGGAGCCCCTGGGCTGCTAGCCTGGCTCTTCCTGCACCCAGGAATGCCTGCCTTCTGATTTTCCACTGTGTAACGATGGGTTCATTCTTCAAAACTCAGCTCATGGTCATCACATCCTAAGTTCCTGCATGATTCCACAGTCTCCTTCAAGTGTTCCTCTGAGCAGCCCGTGACTAAGCCCACTTAGCCTTTGTCACACAGGATTATAAATGTGATTTACCGGTTTATCATTCCATCAGACTTTACGTTCCTTGAGGGCGGAAATCACGAGTCCGCTAACTGTGAATTGCAGCATCTATAACAATATTTGACACAGAATAGTTTCCCAAATGATTTGTGAATGTAAAATGCAACTCTTTGAAAGGCCAAGTTTATGGGATGCCACCATTTTCAAATTAAACATAAAACTCAATCCTCAATGTTTTTGCTAGACACACACACACACACACACACACACACACACACAGGCACAGACACATGGGGAAGATCACATATGAGCATAGTTTCATGAATAACCATTGTTTACATTGTCACACTGCCTACAATTTTCTGATAAATTTTACCTCAGAATGTTCAGTGCCTCCCAAGTAAAAGAGTGGTCACAATAAGAGTTCTTAGAATAGCACACTGGGAAAACCTTATTTCTCACTATAGCCAGGCATGGTGGCATACACCTGTAATCCCAGCGGCTCGGGAGGCTGAGGCACGTGGATAGCCTGTTGCATATTCAATCCCAGCCTAGGCAGTGTAGTGATACCCTGACTCAAAGTAAAAAATAAAAAGAGAATGTAGCTGGGAATGTAACTCAGTAGTGAAATGGTGTCTCTGGGTACAATCCCCAGTATACCCCCTAAAAAGGAAAAAATTTCTCACTGTAAAGACCAGTAAAGGAGGTGGCCTTGGGTCTAGGGATGTCTGCAGTAGGCAATGATTACCTCAACCTTGAAGAAGGATCGACCAGCTCAGTATCATTCAACCTATTCTCCTTCTAAAACCTGGATTGTGTACTGAGGCTAGAAAGCTAAAAACTAGATTTCTTGGTGTTTCTTCTAGGCACAGTCCCACAGATCAGATAAACTTCTGCTAGACTTTAATATGGAAGTGAGAGCTGCAGGTTTGTGGTGGAGATAGCATGGTTCTGGAGCTAACAGGAGAGCTTTGGCTTCCTGATTGGGTAGGAAACCTCGTGACCCAGCAGCTTCTGCACCGTGGAGGATGGTCACACCACACAGCAGGGGCAGGTAGTAGGGTTTCAGGTCTGGAAGTTGTGCCTAAGAGCAGCAGTGTTTTTCAAATGATAAGTAATGAAATATATTTAGTCCCTTGTGACAAACTTTTAAAAATGTAGAATAAAATAAAATGAAATAGAAAAAAAATATCTGAGAACATTGCATCTGGGAAGGCTAACATGGTTTATGGAACTTGCATTTCAGTTTTGTGTGGGGGAATATACATTTATGTATCTGTGTTCTGAGTCACAACATAACATGTATTTCTATCTTTGGTTTTCAGTCACAAAGGTTCAACAACATCTGGACTACAGCCTTACCTCCAACATTTTCAATAACCTTCTTAATCCTTCCTGTTTAAATTATACAGAGGGGTCTTTCTTTCTTTTTTATTTAATCTGCAGAACATCTGTTCTGCTGCCCATCAGGCAGCAAAAAGTTATACAGATTTTCTTTTTTTTTAAAGTCATGAGCTGATAGGGGGCATGCAATAGTAGCTTCCTCCTATGGTCTCTCAGTCACTTCTCAAAATCTTTAATAAGGACAAGATAAAAGTACAAGGCGTAAGTGCGTGTGTAGGGGATCATGTTTTTTTCTCTAGTTCTGCAGCATGTTCCAAGGACCATGATGGGAAATTTATACTTGAATTATTCTAACATTTTCCTTATGAGCTCCTGCTACCTCTCCCAGCCTTCCTTGGTGAGAGGAGATCAGAGCTCATCCTAAAGAGACTGGTCCACAATCTCATATTGGGCTCCCTGCACACAGCCCAGGTGGGTGACATACCCCAAAGTGGCCAGGCTCAGGGTATGTTAGGAGGGACTAACAGTGAGACCAAAAAGGTACCAGGTGAAGTGATCCTGAAAAATATTTGCAGTATTACAAAGAAGCAGAATAAACATGATAGCCACTTAATGGAGAAGTAAAATTCTGTAAAGATTAAGACAATAATAGGTTTAAACACTCTCTTAACTGCTGCTCTCGGCAAAAAGTCAGTTGCCTGCTCTGGAACAAAAAAAAAAAAATGAGATGCCCAGTGATTCTATGGTTTCTTCTTAGTTAACTTAATGGTGTCTTCTTGCTATTCTCCACACAGAGGTCTTCCTCACAGTGCGGGCTTGGTTTTCTCCAGGAAGGGGAAGTGGTGGCTGGCAGACAGAAGTAGAAGATTTGCTTCTCTGTCCTTTTGTCCCGGTTGTACTTTGTATCATATACAAGTATTACATATTCAAAGTACTCCCTCATCCCTATTCTCAGCCGATAACCTTGTTTTTACTTTAATGAGAAAACTGAATAATCAAAAGCTCAACATGGACGAAGCTGCAGGATATTATGCTAAGTGAAATAAGGCAGACAGAGAAAGAAACATACTGCAAGAGCTCATTTATATGTAGAATCTTAAAAAAAAAAACTGTTGAATACAGAGAATAAAATTGTGATCACCATGAGTGAGGAGGGAGTAGGAAATGGGGAGATATAGGTCAAATGGTATAAAATTGCAGATATGTAAGGTGAATAAAACTAGAGATCTAAGGTACAAGATGAGATATAATTACAGAATTGCATTTGATACTGGCAATATGCTAAGAGTAGATTTTTGTGCTTTTACTACACGCGCACACACACAAAGGGTAACTCTGCAAAAAGATGGATATGTTAATTTGCTTGACTATAGTAACCATTTCTTTATGTAAGTATATGAAAATGTCACATCGGACACTTTAAATATATCGATTCCCATGGTTAGCCAAAGCCAAAAACAGTGCTCGAGACTTAGTAGTCGATTCTCTCAACTTTTTGCAATGATGCCCAGGCTTTCTCCCGCCTCCCAGGATTCCATCCTTAGCCTGTCTTGCACATCCTCCCCACTCAGTTCCCATGTGCTGATTTGACGAGGCGTTGTCTGTTTCTACTGCTGGTGTCTTGCTGTTCTCCTGGCCTGAGACACCCTCACCCGACGGTAGCCATCTGCACCGTAACCAATCTTCAGTACAACTCATCTCCCCCCTCCTTTCTGTCCCTGCTCAATTATTTGTCCCCTCTTCACAAATAAAGCTCATTTAGGATGTGTAGGGACCCCAATAAAATAAATGCGAGTTGGGGGACCTTTGTTTATATTACTTGGCAGCTCCTCAATACCTACATCGTTTCTTACACATAGCAGCTGCTCAATAAATACCTTCTGACTGGCTGAGGACATCTCTATAAATTCATGTAAAATTCAGCAACTGGGAATACTGAGAGAGCTGTGGGGCCTTGGTTCCCCCTCCTCTAATCACCCCCATGGAAATCTGGATTTTTTAAATGAAATTTAAGAGAGCCTCAGGCTGACACTGCTTATTTCTGCCAAGTGTTAATTATGTGCGGAATCTAAGGGGACTTCCATGTATGGATTCTAAGGGGTATTACGAGGGGACATTACGAGAGACAGCTGTGACTCAGGAAGACATTTTTTCCTAAACTTTAAAGACCTGCAGTTCTCTAATTTGCTCTTGGAGAAAGGATCTTTTTTTTTTTCTCCTACACATTTCCTTTGTGTTTATCAAAAAAGGAGAAAATACTTAAATATTTTTGTCTGATAATCTCTTTGCATTAATCAGAATCCAGAAAGATCATGAAAAATTCTCAATCATTTTCTCTGGATCACAACTCACAAGCTGCCAACATGGTTGTTTGTCTAGACCTTCATCTGGCCCAAACGAACCAGTGAGTATGTAAGATTATCTCATCCCAAAACATTTTTACAAGTATTGACGATTTTAAAAACAACACTGACATGTGGAATGACCACAGGATAGAGCAAAAGGATTATTATTTGTCCAGAGTAGTCTCTTGAGGGGCAGCTTTTCCTAGCTTTGGTATTTATTCAAACTTGGCTGTCGTTGCTCGAAATGAGAGCGAGTTACCCCTTTTTTAGCCACATAAAGAAAACCACTCATTCTTTGCTAATCACACCTCAATTTTTTTCTCTTAATCTCAATTGTATTAGCTTGATCATGGATCTTCTTCATCAGATTCAGCACCACATGACTTTGAGCTATTTTCTAAAAATAAATCAAACAATGAACATTTGCTAACATGAAAACTACTTTAGAAAAGCAAGTGATACAAGCCCTTAAGGCAATTTCAAAAGAGGAGCCACAAAAGAGTTTTAAGTAATGGTGTGAGTGTATTATCACCTGGGACAGTTGGCTTTTTTTGCCGGGCAGAGAAGGATAATATTCATTTTGATGTGGAAGAGTTTGTAGGTTTTTAAAAATTCAGTTTCCTCATCTTATATCTCATATTGGAAAACTCACTTTGAACTGAGAAAATAGTTTTAGTGGATGAAGAATCTGGGTCATTTTTTTAAATTTTGGGCAGAAAGTACCTCCTGCCAAACTAAGAGAAAGAGAAATAGCAGAGTAGTACCATTTAAAAATGCCAGAGGTAGGAAATATTAGACAACATAGAGCTAGATTAAGTCCCAGCCCTTGTTTCTTACATTGGGCTTGTTATTTAACACTTATAACATTTGATTTATTGGACTATTTGATGGTAATCTGTTAAATGGACACTTATGTAAATGATTCAACCCAGAGCATGACAAATATTAGGATAACAGATCCTCAAGTATGTGGTTTTACTTAGAGAATAAAACATAATTTAGTAGAAAGAGTACCATCTAGATGTAAAAATCCTAAGTTCTAGTCCCAGCTAATCAGCTAGGTGACCTTGACTAAGTCTGTCATACTTTCTGGGACCTAATTTTCAAATTATACTTAAAAAATTATGATAATATTTACTGTGACAATTAATTTTATGTCTCAACTTGTCCCAACAATACTCAAATATTTGTTGAAATGTGATTCTGGATGTTTCTGAGAGGATATTTTTGATGAAATTAATATTATATGAATTTAACATTTAAATTTTTTTTTTCAACATTAGGAATTGAACTTGGCTTCATACCTGGCTGGCAAAGTTCTCTACCACTGAGCTATATCCCCCGTCCTAAGTGTGTAGATTTTGAGTAAAGCGAATTGCTTTTCCTTAAGGTAGGAGGGCCTCATGCAACTAGTTGAAGGTCTGAACAGAACAAAAGGTTGACCTCTCTCCCTGAGCAAAAAGGAAATTCTGCTAGCAGATGGTCTCTGGACTTGCATTGCAACATTGGCTCTTTCTGGGCCTCCAGCATAATGGTCACCCTGCCAGCCTCATAATTACCTGGACAGTTCCTTAAAATAGATCTATATATGCATACATATCTCACTGGTTTTGTTTTTGTGGAGAACTCTCATGAATACATTTACCTCCAAGGTGTTTTACCCCAGGGAGGGATAAAGGAAACCATGTGTGGCAGGGACACTGCCTGCCACAGGCCTGGACCATTATAGCAGCTCAGTAAGCATGGGTCTTCTTCCCCTTTCTCTCCCTTTGTTTGTTGCTCATACAGAAAATGAAGAGGTTAGAGACACTAGGTAATTTCTAAAGCCACTTCCAGCTATGAAAGTCTGTGTATCTATAGGAAAGGAACCGCTTAGGCTACCACATTCAAATACAAGCATGGTCAAATTGGGCTTCTGCCAAGGAAGAAAGACACGTGGGGTGTATAAAGGCTATTTATGCAGAAACAAACCTTTTCAGGGGTCTGTGAAGGGTTAGGGGGACTAATGGGGAACTCCTGGTAGTCCTATAAATATTCGTACAAGCCTGAATGTTTTCTTGGTGGTTAGGGGAAGCAGAGCACAATCTCTTATTCTATGCATAAGTAACTGGGGAAAGTACCCACTTTACCTGTTGGTGCCTGTATGTGTGACTCTGTGCATATACTTAAGTGACTCAACTCTGGAGAGGAAAGTCATTTCACAGATTCTAAAGAACCTATGGGATTAGGCTGAATACCACCAGTAACCTTTGATCTCTGAAAATCTAAGGTCGAATATGGTATTTGTTAGGAGAAAAGTAGGGCTCAGATTATATTTCAACTTTATTTTCAGCAGTTTGCTGGGAAAGCTTCCTAGTGTTATTTCAGGATGTAAGTGTTGTTTCCTTTCTCAACCAGTGAAGTGGCTACATACTTAAACATACTGGCTAGAGTACTTGGCATCTTTGAGTCTTCAGATGAAATAGTTGGGCAAATCCTTTGTAAGCTCTGTGGTGCTCTAAACGGGTAAGCGATTATTATTCTTACAATACACACTCAAGTGATACCCATAGTTCAAAGCTCAATTGAAAGAAGGCTGGCTAAGAGGGCCTCCTTCCCAACATTTGAGTTTCATATTTTCTTTCTGGCACACACTGGGAGCCCTTGTCAGGTAGGCAAATGAGCAAAGTTAGCAACTGCTCACACAGCTTGAACTGAGAGGCTCAGATCGAGCTTCCTGCTCATCATTCCAACTGCCCACAGTCTGCCACCTGGGCTCAGGGCCACCAGGCTGTACCTACTCTATTCCACGATGTTCCCAGAGCCATTTTAGACACATTCACATTCATCAGAATCTACTGATTAAAAGATTCAATGCTATTTCCTTACCTGTAAGATAAAATTCTAAAACCTCAACATAGCATATAAAGCCTTTGAAAAATACAGCTTCTACTTATTTCTGCAGTTCCATCTCCTCTGTGATTATTGCCCACTCTTTCATAACAAAATTCTAGGCTCTTGTTTGTAGACTTTCATTCTCAAATTCCACATTTATTCAGTACCTATTTAATGCATGCTGATTCTAGAGTGTCAGGCACTGTTCTCAGTACCTGGGATACATGGGTAATTAAGATGGAGCCTACTGTAGGAGGAAACACATGATAAACATTATAGTCTAGTAGAAATTGATGAGAATTATAGGAAAAATGAGGGTGAGACAGGGAAAATTCACTGTTCTGGGAATGAGAATGGGGACTGCATTGTATACAGCACAGGCCTCTCTGCAAGGGTAAGGGAATGTTTCAAGTCTGCAGCACTATTGCAACAATAGCTAATCTGAGGTAGGGAGCAAGCTTGCCAACATCTTGGAGAACAGCTTTCTAAGCAGAGACAATGGCTATCTCAAAGGTTTTGAGACAAGAAGGGGTTATTGTGTTTAAGAAACAGCTGAAAGGCTGACCTGCTTGGATGCATCAAAAAATTAAAGAGCACAGGAGCTTGGGAGAGGGTGGGCAGTGGGACCAGGGCTTTGGCTTTGATTCTGAGTGAAATGGACAGCAACTGGAGGGTTTTGTTCAGGTTAAGTGACAGGCCCTGACTTATATTTTCAAGGGATCACTGTGACTGCAGTGCCGTAGACAGGTTGATGAGTAGAAGTGGGGCGATCAGTTTGAAAGGCACTGCAGGGGCTGGGGCTGTAGCTCAGTGGCCTGCCTTGCAGTGTGAGGCACTGGGTTCGATCCTCAGCACCACATTAAAAAAAAAACAAGTAAAATAAAGGCATGCGGAAAGGCTCTGCAATCATCAGGAGAGGGGATTGTGGTTTGGATCAAGGTAGCAGTAGTGCAGGTGTAAGAGGCAGCCGGATTAAGGATCTATTTAAAAAACACAGCCTGTGGGATTTGAATGCGGAGTTTTGAATCTCCAAAGGAAAGAAGATGGGTACAGAAAAGAAATCAGCAAGGAGAAGGGGAAAGTGTAGTCACAGGAAGTAGAAAACTCAATAGAGGGCAGCCTCCCAGAACCCATGGGAAGAAAGTGCTTCTAAATAGATCCAGTGATCTATTTTATTAGATGCTCCCGATAAATTAACTAGGATGAGTTGGAGTTGGATTTAGCAATGCAGAGGACTTTGGGAACCTTGAGAAGAACAGTTTGGGTGGAGTGCTTGAGGCCTGAATGGTGATAAAGAGGAGAAAATGGGAGAGGAGTGAAGATTGTGAGACCAGACAGCCCTTCGGAGCCTGTTTTGCTCTGAAGGAAGCAGAGGAATAAGGCAGCAGTTGGAGGCCTGAGTGGGGTCAATGGAGGGTTCCGTGAACATACCAGGCAGTCTCTGAGGTGCAGTCTTCCCTGAGATGACCTCTTCTTGAGTCCACCTGGAGAACTCCTTATTCTGGAGGGGTGCACTTAAGTATATGTATGCTGAGCTTTGTCCTGTTTGCATGGATTCATGCCTATTTTGGAATAGCTGCTAGCCAGTGAACTCATCAGTGAGCAATGAGCAAGCCTGATAAAATCTGGGCCTTTCTGGAGGTTAAGTTCCAATGGGGAAGCAGAGAATCAAGTGAATACATAAAGAAAGAAGGTAATTGGTTAATGCAGATGATAACTGTTGTGGAAGCCATAGACTAGGTGGTGTGGTAGAACTTGAAATGTGGTGGTCATGGACTGTCTCTCTAGGGCTATGGCCACTAAACTGAAAAACCTGAAGAATACTGCCATGGACTGAATTTTTTGTCTACTCCCTCTCCCCCAATTCATATATTCAAGCCCTAATCCCCGCTGTAATGGTATTTGGAGGTAGGGACTTTGGAAGGTAATTAGGTCATGACGAAATAGGATTAACCCGTTTATAAGAAGTAGCACAACAAAGATGATTTCTTTCTGTGTTACATGAAGATACAGCAAAGTATAAACCAGGAAGAGAGCTGTCACCAAGTTTCATCAATCTGTCCCCTTGGTGTTGGACTTTCCAATCTTCAGAACTGAGAGAAATCAATTTTTGTTGTTGAAGCCACCCAATGTGTGGTATTTTTGTTATAGCAGTTTGAATTGGTGAAGACGGGTAAGGAGGAGCCTGTCTCAGGAAAGGCCAGAAAAAATTTTCCTGCAGAGGAAACTATCTCCAAAGACAGAGGACTGGGGGTAGGAAGGGCTAGAATGGAGGAAGAAGGGATCTTATGCAGCTGGAGGGGCCAGAGCAGGGAAGGGAGAGTGTATGCATATAGACAGCAGATGATGTGAGGCTTAGGAGGCCCAGGCGGGAGTTAGAGAAGTTTTTTTCAGTGTGATGAGGTTTTAACATGGGATGCTACTCAAGAGCAATGGAGAGAGGAGAGTGGCTTTGCTGAGTGGCGGTGATATAGATGGTGAGAAGTGCATGGCTAAGATGTCCTCCAGCTGATAGGATGTGAGAAAAAAAATCAAAAAAAAAAATCAAGAAATGGAAGATATGGCATGATTAACTAGGAAGGAAAGATCTGTGGAAGAGGGAGCATTTAGGGTGGGGTGAGGGAGGAAGTGGGGGATGGGATGAAGAACTGGTCAGAAAACAAGAGAGCAGAGTCAGGGAAACTTTGAGATAAAAGTGTTTCAAGAAGTTGGAAACAGCCAACCAGATAAAATGCAAAGAATTGAGACTGGGAGAGCAGTCTTAGCACTCACTCCCCCATTGTCCTGACAGCCGGTCTAACAGTGATTCTTTTCTTTCTTCTTCATGATGTGCTGAGCTGCTGGAGGGTTTGGCCTCCTTTTGCATTCACCTTTATTTCCTGGAGCTCAACTGAGCTCTCCCCTTCAGAGCAGGGGAGATTTTTCCTACAGTTCCTGAATGAAAATAACACTGGTAAGGAACCGCCCATGGTGCTATCAGTTGAGATCAGCTGTCCCCAGAGAGGGGAAGGCCCAGCACTACTGGCCCAGGAACCTTACCCAAAGCAGTGTGGGGCAGGTTCAGCTCCCTTGCCTAATTGACTGGCTGGGAATTCTCTGCCTTCTTGGAGCTAGAAGGGTGTTCTCCTTGAGTAAGGGTGGAAACCTGACTCATGGACACACAATTAGCCAGCTTTTATCTTTGAATCTGACTGGAAGTGACTCAGGGGCTGGGGAAAAAAATTCTTTTGTAAACAAATGAGGAGGGTTAAAATAAAGGAGGTTAAGGAACTACTGCCTTTTGTTCTCAGATAAAAATGTAGATCTGCTGTGCCATAAAATGTTGAATATTGTACATTACCTCAGCCTCTTTCCAACCAAAGGGGGGGGGGGAATTATTAAGCTTGACAATTCGCTCATTTTCTCCAAGATTTTTATTAAAAGCAATTTGGAGGGGATAAAGTTTCTTTCTCTTTTCTCTTTCTATTCATTCTAATAAACCCTAATTACCACTAGGGCAGAACAGGATTGGCTTCTAGAAGTCTGCAGCAATGCAGAAGATCCCCTTTACATTAACCAAAGTCTCTTGTTCTGACATCAACCAGGGCACTTCCCACTCCACTCAAACCTTGCTCAGTCCAATTCAAAAAGCACTTATAGAGGACCTTGTTATGGAGGTCCTGGTACACATACTGTGTGTGGAGAGGGGCAGAGCTCTGCTTTCTGGGAAGTCATTCTTGAACTGGACTGAGACATTGTACCACTTAGACTGGCTAATAATTGTCACGTTGGGCTTTCTTTTTGGTTGCAAGTAACAAAAGCAAACTAAGTTAAACAATAAGGACAATTCATTGTAAAAACCACTAGATTGTCACAAGAAATCTAGGGCAGGCAGGACTGGATCAGGGAGGCAGGAACCAGTGTTGCCAATAACTTTAGACCCCTCTTGCCATCTCAGCTTTGCTCTTCCAGACTATCTCAGGCTGTGACTCTAGCTGTTTCTGACTCAGTCCCTCTCTCTACCTCTCTCTTCATATTGGATTTTCCTTCACAGGATGGTCACAAGAAAGGTTCCCAACTTCATATGTTGCAGAGCCCCCCTCGTTACTCCGCCCCCCTGCAACTCCGCCCCTAGGGAGAAATTGTCTTTTTTCATTTCCAGTTTCAAAATTTTCCAAGAAGCCTTCTGATTGGACTAAAATGTGCCACCTCTTTACTCCTTACTCCGGGACCAATCCCCTGTGGCAAGGTGGGGAAGTGGTTTTTGATTAGGGCTGCGAGGCACTTTCCCCACCCCTTAACCCCTACCACGTGGACAAAATGGCTCTTCCGGTAACACTGTGGGTGCGGGTGTGGGTGGATCCCCAGAGGCTGAAGACTCTGCAAAGCCAGGAGGGTGGAGGCAGGACTGAGGTTAGGGAACGAGGGGTCTGGCACGTCTGCTGACTTTAGAAACAACTACAGGGGCTCTGGCCTGACAAATGGAAGGACACTAATGAAGGTGATGCATTTGACAGCTTGAGAAAGGAGGCCTTTACCAAATCTGGATTTCACTTAACCTTCACAACAATTATTAAGGCCTGTTGCTACTCCCATTTCACAGACGCTGCTAAGGAGGTTAAGCACCCTGAGCAGGTTTACACAGCTAATAAGCCGCAAAGCAGAATTCCAGTGGCTGCATTTGCAGAGCCTCTGTGCTGTGTGCTCCCACCCACCCAGCTCCGCAGGGAGAAGACGACAGGACTCGGGGGAGGAGCAGCACTTTCAAGTGGAGGTGGGGCGGAGCCCTGCGCTAGGCCTAGACTTCTGGTTGCATTTTTGCAGGCCTGGACCAGTGAAGAAGGGAGCCCCCAGGGCTGGGCGCTTCATCCCCTGAGTACTCCCAGCCAAGCAGGGTGGGTGGGCGCTGCAGGCTCCAGAGAGGGGTCCTGGCCCGTTGAGGGGAGGCCACGCCCCAGTTTGGAGCGTTTGCCTCAGGATCCCGGCCTTTAAATGCAATTCCATTTAAGGGCAACCCAGCCTGGTTCACACCTAGCCTTGAAGATGACAGATTGCCCTGTGGTCAATTTGCAGGGTGAGAACGGGAGCCTACGACTCTGCACCTGCACCTCCAGCTCCATAAACGAAGCAAATCATGGCCCATAAAATGTCACCACTGCTGAGGTGCGATTTCCAAGAGGGTCTTCAGAGGGAAATCTAACGGGAAAAGGGACCCTGCGCTGTGCAACCCAAGAGGAGGGCTCACTGTGGGGTCGCGGGAGGGAGCAGGAACAGGGTGGCCTTTCTACCCACTCCTCTCGTGCCTCTGCTCCTCACCCCCGCTTTGTAGACCCGCTCTGCCACGTAGTATGAGCTTGGGTCGGGGGCAGGGGGCGGCATCGGTTATTTCTGCCCGAGGAGTTTATGACCAAACGTAAACATCGGAGAGACCCGAGCCCCACCCGGGCTCCTCTGCGCCGCGCGGCTCAGAGCCGCCCCTCCCCCGCCTGGCCCGCGAGCCCATTTTCGCTTGGCCGGTCCCCGCGCTGCCGGATGGATTGCGCCCCACCCCCGCTCCTCTGCTCAGTCATTCAGACTTGGAAAGTCAATAACACGCTGACATCATCAGGGGTTTGTGTATTATTACACGGCTACTTTCCAGAGTACCTGGCATTATCTAAGAGAGGAGCACTCTGGTTGCCCAAGAAAGGGCCCTGAACCTGGAGCTCGGCGGCCTCCGGGAGGGGCGGCTGCTCGGAGCAAGGCCTTTGCAGTAGTGGGGAGCATTTTCAGGGCACCAATTAGAAACAGATTATGAGGTTTTTGTGCTAAATGCAGATGCACTTTAGATATCGATACAAGCTTCACTTTGGCGTGGGGGTGCACTTATAAATCAGCCTTAAGTGACCTCTATTCCTACCCAAAGACATCCACTTGGTCTTTAAGAAGCATTTTTAGTGATCTCCACAAAGGAAAAAAAGAAAGGCATCTACATGACAAGAAGCCAAAGGCTGATTCTTTTGAGACTTAGGGTATGTGTGAGCCTTTCTCTATTATGTAATCGCCATCACGGGTGATTAGGTCTCTTTCCCTCCAAGGCTGAACTGGATGGTTTGGTTGCTGTTTTTTTTTCTTTAAGCCTCATGCAGGGCAAACACACACATAAAAACATGTCCCAGATTTATGGTGCAAAACTGCTCTCCAAGCAAATTGCCTTAGAAGAGTGTCTCCGTTTAGTAGGAGGGAAATAGATGGATTTGTTGTTAATTAAGACTCCTTTATCTTACTACTCTGGCATTTCCTTTTCCTAGAACGAGTTTTTAAAAATAATTTTATGTATTTTGATGCTCTCCCTTCCCCTTGCTGTAATGGTACTTGAAGTAGCTTAAGTAACTAATTAAGGGTATAGGTTACTGTATTTTTGTTCTGTTAACACACACGTTAAAAAACATAAAACTCACATTACTCATACAAACATGGTACCTTTTCTGTTTGGCCAAACAGGCTGTTCCTTTCTTTTACACACACAAGGATGATCTCATTTAAATTATCTTGCTATCTTGAATTACAGAAAATGGCAGCCAGCCCAAACCTGGTGACCTGGAGAACTGCAAGGGGAGAGCTGATCCTCACTGACCTCTTCTCCCTCTACCTGGGGCAGGAAGTGATGGCTGATTGATATAGAAGTCTTTAGAGCTCCCCAGGAGGAAGCAAAGCAGACATGTTTCTCAACAATGTAACAATTTTCCTCTGTGTACTCAATCATTTCAGGAGAATTTGTAGTAGATTATGACTACTTCCCTCCAGATGGTCTGGAGGAGAAATTTTCCCACCAGGCTTACACTTCTAAAATCACTTCCCCAGGCCTTCCCCCACCCCAACCCCTTGGAGAAATTTCCCCTCTGGGGAGGTACATACAGCTGGGGAGGCTGGTGCACCAGCCCTCCAAGATGGCTCAGTGTGTGTTCAGTCTGTGAAGGCACTGAAGGGGGAAGGGTGGGGGGGGGTAGGTGGGGGCCCTTACCCCAGCTTTAGATGATACTTCAGGGGGTTTCCCTCAGCTCATTAGAGAGGAGTAAGCAGACCTGAGAGTCTGTCTCTTTGGTTCCCAAGATGAAGAGGTTCTTAAGCCTCAAAGCACTTCTGTTTTCCTAGCCTGGCTGACCCTTCGGCCTTTGTTTAAGCCCCTCCTGAACATAGCTGCCCAACTAGGGCTTCTTGCTTGGTGAGAGCTTTGGCCACCTTCTTCTGGGTGCTGAGCTTTGATTCCTGGCAACAATTGCCATCCTGGAGTTTCTGTCTAAGCAGGGGAAAAGAAGAGGTAGAGGTTGACTTGGGTAGAGTCTCTAGAATTAAAAGAAGTTGGTTGCTAGGTATTGAAGCTCAGCACCCAGAGTTCCTGGCTGACACTTTTGCCCTATACTAAGTGGGAGGAGAAGATTCAGTGGAAAGGAGCCCTGTTGTAGAGGTGGGGAAGCCAGAGTGCAGACCTTGGATGAAGAGCTCACTGTTGGAATGGGTAGTAAACACATAAACAGCTGGAGAGCATGCCCTCTGCCACTTGGCAAGGGCCTCAGGGGGGTGGGTCTTCCTGTGCAGGTGGAGGGAGGAGAATCTCTAAATGACCTACAGTGTTAGGTCGCTCCTCCCACTGCTGGCCCTGGAGGAATTTTCCTGACCTGATGGGCCCACAGTAATCCTGCAGCAGTGATACTGATATTTCTCCCATTCCTCTGGGGGAAGTGAGGTCACCTTCTGGGCCTTTACTGCCAAATATATGTCAGCTGATTAGAACTGAGTAGATCTGGGTGCAATTCAGATGCATAGGCTTATCTTTTTTAGGTGGCCCACGTGAAGATTCTAGAGATTAACATTCAAGTTATCAAGCCTTAATCTTAGTTTAGAAAGATAGCATCTGCAAATAGGCCTTTGCTTTGCTGAAGACAATAGCAAAGCTGCTTTTCCTCTTGAGATGGAGTTTCACTGGGCGGCCTGGGCTAGCCTCACTCTCCTGAGCTCCAGTAATCTCCCACCTCAGAGTCCCAAGTAGCTGGGACTATAGGCATGTGCCAGTGTGCCTGACTCTGTTGACAATGCTTTTTGAAATTATCTGGGTATGATTTTCAAGGCATAGCCCACTGATATTTTTTGTGTATAAAAAAATTAGAGAAATAAATTTAAAAAACTTATACAAGATACAAATCATTTTTTTTATTATTAGATTCAGAAAATTAATCTGTCAAACAGTTATGGATCTTTCTAAATGTTATTCTCAGTTGCTATGCACATTTTGTTGTGGAATGTAACAAATAGTTCTTGAACCTGTGACTTTACTTGAGAAGCACTGGTACAGACTGTAAACTGGAGTTTTAAGGGCTAAATTTAGCTCTCATTTATGTTTCGGTTGACCTGATCTGTTTTTAAAAAATTGGATTAAAAATCCAGAGGTTTCACAAAAAAGAAAAAAAAATCCAGCTTTTTTTGAAAAGTAAAAAGCTTCAGACAATGCAAGCCACATCTACAACTGGGAGGAACTGAAAAGCAGCTGCCCTTTTAAGCTTTGCTCTCAGCCTTCTATGGGCCCCAGATTCCACCTCTTCCTCTTTTCTTATTCCTAAGCAGGCTCACTCATTTGAGACCTGCTTCGCTGTAAAAAGTGTTTTAATCTGTGCATTCCTATGTAGAATATTCCTTACAGTGAACTTTTAGGTCATTTTCTTAGCCTTCCCAGAGGGAAAATTCACTCTCAAAGGTCCAGGGAACCTCTCCAGGGCTGTGTGGCTCTGAGACCAGAGGCTAAGGTGTTAGCATAGAGTTGTTGTCACTCATTGGGTGCCCTCAAAACTCTCTAGATGAGTGGATCCTGCATTTCAAATCTCTATGGATATGTGTGTGTGTGTGTGTGTGTGTGTGTGTGTAAACTTGCATCTTGAGATGCATGCAAGATGCTATTTTGATGAATATTAAAATTCATTTAATAATATCTAAGTGTTACTGAATACCTACCAGTTTTTTGTAACTTGGTTCTGTCTCCTCTCTGTCGGTAGATATAAATAGTAAAACTACCACTGCCTTAAAATAACGTTTATATGATGGATTCCTTATGAAACAGTGAGGGGACTGCTATTCTATAATAGTTGTCATCTTCAAACTCTTTGGTGCATGTAACCTCTGGAAGAATCTTGAAAAACAATGTATCCTAAGCTCTTTTTAGAAATGACAGCTACAGTTTGGCATCATAAGTGGAAGTTGTTGCAAAGGATATAATATCCAGTGTATTGCAAAAATTGATATTTTAGAATAAAACTGTTACATCACTTTTTAAAATGTATCTAATGGGATCCAAATGCTACAGCAATCGGATACCCATCATCATTCACTTAAAAAATTCATGAACAAGCTCTTCTTGAACACTGGCAGGTTTTACATCATCGTTTCTCCTTGAATTTATGTAGCTTTACTTATGTCTCATCAAGAAAATAAGTATAAATTTTAATTTAAAAAATTATGTAGGATTATATGGCTGTTAGCATTATCTTTTATTGAAAGCATATATCTTAATGAGGTGAATATGGCCTTTCTTCGAATTAGCTTATGCACCCATGGGTGACTATGCAACTATTACCGGGATGAGACAGGTTGGCATCTTTTCTGTTTCTTCATTTTTTGTTCACACATGCAAACACGTGTACACACACACGCACACACACACACACACACACACACATACATACATACACATAAGAAATGTTATTCCATAAATAGCAGTAGTTTTTAATAGCAATATTATCCCCAAATTCTTCAAACTCCTTCTGAAACATATACCAAAGTCTTATGGCTTGCTGAAAATCCATTGTGATTAGAGTTTACTTCATTCCATCTTGAGGAAAGCAAAGACTAGGAAACCATCTGTTTAGTGAAAGTATTTATGTCAAGTTTTTAGAGTTCTTTGCTTTCTTAGCCTTTAGTCTAAGACTTGATTCATGCATTACTGGGGCCCTTTAGGTGCTCAGAACTGGAGCTATGCACTGCAGTAAGATTTGGAATGGGCATGGGCTGGGGTTGTGGCTCAGTGATAGATGGCTTGCCTAGCATGAGCAAGGCACTGGGTTCTATCCCCAGCATCACATAAAAAAACTAAATAAACAAAATAAAGGTATTATGTCCATCTACACCCCCCCCCCCAAAAAAAAGATTTGGAATGGGCATGCTTTATATGCATTTCTTCAGTGTAGGGGGAGACAAGATACTGAGGTTACCTTATCATAGAGCTCTTTCTCAGATGGGTAGACCTTACAGAAGTCAAACCTGACTCCCTTCAAACTAGCCTTTTCTGGGCCCCTCTTGGAAAGTCTTTATGGATCCACAGGGTGTATGTGTACCAGACTGAAGACAGTTGCTCCAGAAAAAGTTTGGCCTGGGTTCTTGCAGAAAAATACTGGAGGTCTACATGGCCAATGGTTATACTAACAACTTATTGATTATATTTGATTTATAGACCTAGGGGCCCATTTTGTGAGAGCTCCCTGTCTGGTCTCCACTAAAAGAAACTATGAAGCAGGATTGTTTTTTTTATATTTTTTTAATACATGTTTTTATATTTTATATTTTATACCCTGATAGTCTCTGGCTTCTTGGGAAGCTGCTCTTGATGGGTAGGTGGACTAGCTACCTGCACCATGGGTTGTTCACACAGTTGTAACTCAGCTCAGAATATTATTAGCTTGACTCTTCCTTTTTCACAGGGTCTCTAGGGACAATCTGGGGGCATGTTGTACTGTTCTCCACCCCACCCTTACACTTTAACTATAGACTGCTATAACAAACAATTCCTGTTCCTTCCTAGAGATGGTCAGCTACCCCAATCCCTTTCCTGATTGTACAAACCATCTTCTGGTTTGTTGTTGCGGTTCTTCAAGAAAGTACCTCTAAGTATTTCTAGAGAAAATAGTTGATAATATTTAAACAGTGCCCTTGTATTCTCTACTTCCTTTATCTTTTTAGTTTCGAAGCTTTACAAGAATTTTATATGTGAGCTAAACATGGCTTCTTGGAGTAAGTCAGTCTTCCCTACTTCTGGCCATTGAGTCTATTTATTGAGGGCCTCAAGAAGTCAGCTCTATTCTGGAGACCCTATTCTAGAGACAGCTACATTCTGGATTTGGGTCCATTATAGGGAACCCCTCAGAAATTCAGTTTAGAACACTTAAAATAATTTTAAATGGAATTTAACCTCCTTCAAGCCTGTTGGAAGAGTTTGAATCTGGAATTATATTGGATTTTTCTTTTCTTTTTTTTTTGGGGGGGGGGGGTGCGGGGTGGGGGTACCAGGGATTGAATTTAGGAGCACTCGACCTCTGAGCCACATCCTCAGCTCTATTTTGTGTTTTATTTAGAGACAGGGTCTCACTGAGTTGCTTAGCACCTCGATTTTGCTGAGGCTTGCTTTGAACTCACAGTCCTCCTGTCTCAGCCTCCCTAGCTGCTGGGATTGCAGGCATATGCCACCATGCCCCGCTATATTGGATTTTTCTTTTTTTAAAAACTTTTAAAAATTTTGTTTTAATTAGTCATACAGGACAGTAGAATGCATTTATGTACTTTGATATATCATACATAGATGGAATATAATTTCTCATTTTTCTGAGTGTACATGTTGTAGAATCATATTGGCCATGTAGTCATATATACATTTTAATTATATAAATATATAATGTCTGTTTTGTTCTACTATCTTTGTTATTCCCACATCTCCTCCCCTCCCTTCCCTTCACTTTCCTCTACCTAATCTATGGTAATAATATTCTTCTCTAGTGCCCACCCACCTTATTGTGAATTAGCATCCATATATTAGAGAAAACATTTGGCCTTTGTTTTTTTGGGATTGGCTAATTTTGCTTAGCATGATATTCTCCAGCTCCATTCATTTACTGGTAAATGCCATAATTTCATTCTTCTTTAAAGTTGAGTAATATTCCATTGAATATATATACCACCCCATTTTCTTTATCCATTCATCTGTTGAAGGACAACTAGGTTGGTTCCACAGTTTAGCTATTATGAATTGAGCTGCTATAAACATTGATCTGGTGCATTACTGTAGTGTGCTGATTTTAAGCCCTTTGGGCATAAACCAAGGAGTGGGATAGCTGGGTCAAATGTTGATTCCATTCTAAATCTTCTGAGGAATCTCCATACTGTTTTCTATAGTGGTTGTACCAATTTGCAGTTCCATCAGCAGTGTATGATTGTACCTTTTTCCTCACATCCTGGCCAACATTTACTGTTGCCTGTATTTTTGATGATTGCCATTCTGACAAGAGTGAGATGAAATCTCAGTGCAGTTTTAATTTGCATTTCTCTAATTGCTAGTGATGTCGAACATTTTTTCATATATTTATTGATTGATTGTATTTCTTCTGTGAAATATCTGTTCAGTTTCTTAGCCCATTTATTGATTGGGTTATTTGTTTTTTGGTGTTAATTTTTTTGAGTTCTTTGTATATACTGGAGATTAATGCTTTATTGGAGGTGCATGTGGTAAAGATTTTCTCCCAATCTATAGACTCTCTCCTCACATTATTGATTGTTTCCTTTGTGGAGAAGAAGCTTTTTAATTTGAATCCATCCCATTTATTGATTCATGATTTTACTTCTTATGCTTTAGGAGTCTTGTTTAAAAAATCAGATCCTAAGCTGACATAGTGAAGATTTGGGCCTACTTTTTCTTCTATTAGGCGCAGGATCTCTGTTCTAGTGCCTAAGTCTTTGATCCACTTTGAGTTGATTTTTGTGCAAGGTGAGAGACAGAGATTTAATTTCATTTTGCTACATATGGATTTTCAGTTTTGCTAGCAACATTTGTTGAATAGGCTATCTTTTCTCCAGTGAATGCTTTTGGCACCTTTGTCTTGTATGTGGGTTTGTCTCTGTGTCCTCTATTCTGTACCATTGGTCTACAAGTCTATTTTGGTGCCAATACCATGCAGTATTTGTTACTATAGCTCTATAGTATTTTAAGGTCTGGTATTGTGATGCCTCCTGCTTCATTTTTCTTGCTAAGAATGGCTTTAGCTATTCTGAGTCTCTTATTTTTCCAAATAAATTTTATGATTGCTTTTTCTATTTCTATGAAGAATGTCATTGGGATTTAATAGGAATTGCTTATATTTGTCTAACAATTTTGGTAGTATGGCCATTTTGACAAAATTAATTCTGCCTATCCAGGAGCATGGGAGATCTTTACATCTTCTGAGATTTTCTTTAATTTCTTTCTTTAGTGTTCTGTAGTTTTCATTATAGAGGTCTTTCACCTCTTTTGTTAGATTGATTTCCAGATTTTTTTTTTTTTTTTTTGAGGCTATTGTGACTGGGGGACTTTTCCTAATTTCTCTTTCAGTGGATTCATCGCTGATATATAGGAATATGTTTGATTTCTGGGTGTTGATTTTATACTCTGCTACTTTACTGAATTTATGTATTAGTTCTAGAAGTCTTCTGGTGGAATTTTTTTAATCTTCTAGATATAAAATCATCAGCAAATAGTGATTGTTTGAGTTCTTCTTTACCTGTTTGTCTTTAATTTCTTTTTTCTAATTGCTCTGGCTGGAGTTTCAAGGAAGATGTTGAATAGAAGTGGTGAAAGAGCACATCCTTGTCTTGTTCCAGTTTTTAGAGGGAATACTTTTAATTTTTCTCCATTTAGAACAATAATGGTTTAGCATATATAGCTTTTACAATGCTGAAGTATGTTCCTATTATCCCTAGTTTTTCTAGTGTTTTGAACATGAAGCTTTGCTATATTTTGTCAAACGATTTTTCTGCATCTATTGAGATGATCATATGATTCTTGCTTTTAAGTCTATTAATATGATGAATTACATTTATTGATTTCCATATGTTAAACCAGGGATGAACCTCACTTGATCATAGTGCACTATCTTTTTAATGTTTTTGTATGTGATTTGTCAGAATTTTATTGAAAAGTTTTGCATCTGTGTTCCTCAGGGATATTGGTCTGAGGTTTTCTTTCTTTGATGTGCTTTGTCTTGTTTTGAAATCGGGGTGATACTGGCTCAAAAAATGAGTTTGGAAGTGTTCCTTCTTTTTCTATTTCATGGAATAATTTGAGGAGTATTGGTATTAGTTCTTCTTTGAAGGCCTTGTAGAACTTGGCTGGGAATCTGTCTAGTCCTGGGCTTTTCTTGGTTGGTAGGAATTTGATGGTATTTTCTATTTCATTATTTGAAATTGATCTGTTTTAAATTGTGTATAACCTCCTCATTAATTTTGGGCAGGCCATATGTCTCTAGAAAATTGTCAATGTCTTCAATATTTTCTATTTTATTGGACTATAAATTTTCAAAATAGTTTCTAATTATCTTCTGTATTTCAGACATGTCCACTATTCAGCTTGTATCTTAGTAATTTGTTTTCTTTTTTTTCTTCATAAGCATGGCCAGAGAATTATCTATTTTATTTACTATTTCAAAAAACCAACTTTTATTGTTTGTCAATTTTTTTCAGTTGTTTCTTTTGTTTTTATTTCATTGATTTTAGCTCTGATTTTAATTATTTCCTGTATCCTACTGCTTTTGGTATTGATTTGTTTTTTTTTTCTAGGGCTTTGAGATGTAGTGTTAGATAATTTATTTGCTGACTTTTTATTCTTTTAATGAATGTGCTCAATGCAATAAACTTTCCTCTTTGTACTGCCTTCATAGTGTCCCAGAGATTTTGATATGTTGTATCAGTGAGGTCTTATTTACCTGTAAGAACTTTTTAAATTTTATTCTTGATTTCTTCTACTATCCATTCATCATTCAATAGTGCAATATTTAGTCTCCATTTGTTATAGTAGCTTCTATTTTCTATTTTATCGTTGATTTCTAATTTCTTTCCATTGTGATATATTAGAATGCAGGGTATTATCTCTGTTTATTTTTCTGTGTGTGTTTACTAAGAGTTGCTTTGTGGCATAAAATATGGTCTATTTTAGAGAAGGAGCCATGTGCTGCTGGAAGAAAGTATATTTACTTGTTGATGGATGAAATATTTTATATATGTCTGTTAAGTCTAAATTATTGATTTTATTATTTAGTTCTATAGTTTCTTTATTTAGTTTTTGTTTGGACGATCTGTCCAGTAGTGAAAGAGGTGTGTTAAAGTCACCCAGTATTATTGTGTTGTTGTCTGTTTGACTCTTGAAATTGAGAAGAGTTTGTTTGATGTACATAGATGCTCCATTGTTTGGGGCATAAATATTTATAGTTATTATGTCCTACTGATTTATACTTCCTTTAAGAAGTATGAAATGTCCTTCTTTATCTCTTCTGATTAATTTTGGTTTGAAGTCTACTTTATCTGAGATGAGGATTGAAACCCCTGCTTATTTACACAATTCCTGTAAGTGATAAGTTTTTTTCCCATCCTTTCACCTTCAGCCTGTGGATGTCTTTGCCCAGGAGGTGAGTCTCTTGAATACAGCATATTGTTGGGTCTTGCTTTTTAATCCAATCTGCCAAGCTATGTCTTTTGATTGATTAGTTTAGGCTTTTAACATTCAAGGTTATTATTGAGATATGATTTGTATTCCCTGTCATTTTTATTTATTTCTGGTTTTTAATTTGACTTAGTTTCTCCCTTAGTTGAATGTCCCTTTAGTGTAGATCCTCCCTTTGCTGTTTTTGTTATATTTTTTAACAAAATATTTTTTGAATATTTTGTTAAAAATGCTCTGTAGTGTAGGCTTTCTGGTTGTGAATTCTTTTATTTTTTTGTTTATCATGGAAGGTTTTAATTTCATCTTCAAATCTGAAACTAAATTTTGCTGGATATAAAATTCTTGGTTGGCATCCATTTTCTTTCAGAGCTTAAAATATATTAGTCCAGGATCTCTTAGCTTTGAGAGTCTGGGTTGAGAAATCAGTTGAGATC
Organism: Ictidomys tridecemlineatus; assembly: GCF_052094955.1. NCBI lineage: Eukaryota > Metazoa > Chordata > Mammalia > Rodentia > Sciuridae > Ictidomys > Ictidomys tridecemlineatus. The sequence continues at coordinate 121,613,919 of NC_135479.1, forward strand.
CAAAGTGGTTTCCCCCTATGCATAATTTTTTTTTTCTCATGGCCTTCTCTGAGTTAGTCATTCTCATTATATTTTGTCTTGGTGTGGGTCTACTGTAATTTTTTATATTTGGGGTCCTATAATCCTCTTGTATTTGATTTTACATTCCATTCTTTAGGTTTGGGGAAATTTCTGCTATTCTATCATTAAAAAGATTGTGCATTCCTTTGGTTTGTATCTCTGCTCCTTCATCTATTCAAAAAACAACTCTTAAATTTGGTCTTTTCATGTTATCCCATAATTCTTGGATTTTATGTTTATAGTTTCTTATCATCTTCTCTGTATGGTCAACTCTACTTTCAAGATTATATATTTTGTCTTCATTGCTTGAGGTTCTGTCTTCTAAGTGGTCGAGTCTTTTGGTGATGCTTTCTATTGAATTTATAATTTCATTTACTAATTCCTTCATTTTGAAGATTTCTGCTTGTTTTTTCCCCCCACAATCTCTCTTTTTAAAAAAAATTATTTTTTTTAGTTGTAGTTGGAGGCAATACCTTCATTTTATTTCTTTTTATATGGTGTTGAGAATTGAACCCAGGGCCATGCACATGCTAGGTGAGTGTTCTACCACTGAATCACAACCCCAGCCCTATCTCTAACTCTTTATTGAAGTGATTTTTCACTTACTGTATTTTTTCTTTGATTTCAGACCTTATACTATTCTTTACTTCACAAATCAACTGAACTATGTACATTCTAAACTCCTTCTTGGACATCTCTACTTTGTTATCAGTGGCTTCTGTTGTTGAAGCATCTTGGTTTGTTGGGGTGCTTTATTCCCTTATTTTTTTTTTTTCATATTGTTTGTGTGTTTTCCCATTCAGAAGTATGGATCTAAAGAAGAATAAATTCTACCCTGTAGACCTGTAGAGTCCCTGAATGTTTCCACCACCTCACCTTTAATGGTGAGACCAATATCAACAGCATCCAGTATAAACAATATATAGCCTTAAACCTAATAGCTCCCACTAAGGCATCTACTGCTTTCTCACATTAAACCAAAATGATGAGTTCAATAACTATCTATAGTATAAACAGATAATTTGCTAAAATGGTTTACAATTTCAAATTGTGAAGGATAGAACAGAAGTATTGTAGTACACGATGTTCGTGAGGGAGGAAGAGAGAAGCTAAAAGCAAAAATTCACAGGAAGAGTGGAAGAGGAGCCAACAGAGATTGGCTGTTGGTTGGAGAAAGGTTGGAAAGAAAATCCAAGAAAACAAATTAATGAAAGGAAGAATACGAACAAAGAGAAAAAATTAAAGACATAAGAATACAACAAAAACGCAAAACACCATTCATATATCATTGTCCTTCACACACTGATCCATAAAAAACATCCTGTTCCAAATATGGTAGAGAGATCAGTGAATCAAAAAATAAAATAAAATAAATCTCAACAGAAAGCCAAACTGTCTCCATTAGCATTCCAAAATTTCTCAGCCTGGTCTCTGATGTCTCTCAGCCTGGTCTCTGATGTCTCTCGGAGCCCCAGGTCTAAATCAACCCTCGCAGACCCAGGCACTAGCCACCAATCTGGGCTTCAGATACCTCAGGATGGGCCACACTGCAGTCCAAAGATCTCAATGCTGCTCTTATTGCAGAGAGACCATCAGGGATACACTCATGCAAAGGAGCAACTCTGAGATGCAGCAGCAAGACAAGGGCCACCAGCACTCCCATCAGGAAGACCCCAGGTGACTCCAAACCTGCAGGCACCCCCACACTGGACCTGAAGGTTCCTGCTGTAGTCCCTAGACAGATACTCTTGTGGTAGTAAACCTGCTGGCACCCGGGCCCCAGGCCCTGGCCAGTATCCCAAAATGAGTGTGGCCACATGTAACCAAACCTGGAGTCTCCCCTGTAGCAGATCTCTAGGTGGTAGTAGTAGCAGTGGTAGTGGCCATGGTTGGTGGCAGCAAGTGGCGGGGCAGCAGCAGTGGTGGTGAAACAGTGTCAGTGTCAGCTGCAGTGGTGGGGTCACTAGGTGATCTCTGGGGAGCAGCAGTGGTGTCGGCATCAATTGCTTGGGGGGCAGCCATGTCATCGGTGGCAACAGCGGGTGGCTGCAGCTGCATAGGTAGCAGCACCCAGAAATAAGACCTCCAGGCCACCTCCCGATGGCAGCAGCAGTATCAGAGGCAGGGAGGTGGCAGCAGCGGTATAGGCGGCAGCTGATGGTGGAAGAGACCTCCTGGCATCAGTGGCAGGGATCTAGAGGTAGCGTCAGAGGTAGTGGCAGCCGTGCTTAGAGAAAAGACCTCTGGGCCGGGCAGTGGTGGCATGTGCAAGCAGTGCCCTCTGCCTATGTTGGGTTTTTCTAGGTATTTTTCATTTTAGACCAAAAAGCTTAAATTGCCTTATAATGAAGGGAAAGGAAGAAGAAGAATGGGGAAAAACTTTAAAATAACATTTTTATTGAAAATTTGAGCACCCAACATGTGTTTTGCACACATAATCTCACTGAATGTCCACAGTATGCTTGTAAAGTAAATGTATACAATGGCATAAATGTTTGTGTCATTTCCCCACCCCCCATTCACACATCGAAACCTAATCTCCTACACAGTAGTATTAAAAAGTGGGGATTTTGGCAGGTGATAAGGTTGTGGGGGCTTTGCCTTTCTCAGTAGAATTAGTGCACTTATAGATGAGTTCTGAGGTAGTATTTTCACATTCTATGAAGACACCTAGAAGTCATCATCTATCAGCCATCTGCTGACATCTTGATCTTGGACTTCCAGAATTGTGAGCAATAAATTTTGATTATTTACAATTTACCCAATTTAAGTTTTTTGTTGTTGTTGTTATAGAAGCCTAAAACTGTATCATTACCTCTTTCACAAGTGAAGAGACTCTCAGAAAGCAAGGAGCTGAATACTTGTTTCACCCTTTGCCCTGTGTTTGCCTGATTGACCATTGCAATATTTGTTACTCAATCTCAATTTCCTAATATATAGGGAGATCAGAAATTAGGTATAAATCTACTTTATAAAATAATGTATATGTTATCACATGTAAATATTTTCTTCTAGGATAATTTGAAGGTTTTGAACAGGGGTCCATTGAATCCTTCTTATTCCTAGAAGACACTGATTTAGATTTGCTAGTTGTACTTTAGCAAAGTGTTGAGACTGAATGGTCTCTCTTAAACTATTTATTTTAATATTTTCTACATCATGTAGATTTGTCACATATCTTTCAAAGTAGTTAATGAGACAATTATTTTTCTAACAGCATCAACTTTCAAAGTTACACAACCGATAGAGTGAAAAGAATGAATCTGGACTGATTAGATCAGCACACAATAACTAATGAAGTTCAACTCTGTTTTCTTGGGAGGGGAGGGGGCAAAATGTGACTCTATTTTGCAAGGATTATGTAATTTTCAACATGAAGAATGAACTCTTAAGATATTAAAATGCTTTGCCTATCCTAGCACCAATGTCCTTTAGAGTAGCAAAGCTGGGTGGACAGAGACATTATTCAATAAGAAGGTAAGCTCATGTCAGGGGCAGACAGAAGATAGTTGTGTTTGGATGCACTGAGTTTGGAGGGCTTCTGGGGATGCCAATTGGATCTATGATTCTGAAACTTAGAAGAGAGCTGGAGATGGCAGTCATTCATGTAGAGCGGGTGATCGAATCTATAGGAGAGGATGAGATCACTGGAGGGCATGTACCAGAAGAAGAAAAAAGAACTGAAAAAACAAAACTCAGGATCATACAAAACCACTCTTTAAAAGAATGGAGCCTAATGTCCTCCTCTATTTTGTTTAAACAAAATAGCTTTTTTTGATTTCACATATAGGTACTAAAATTGCAAATCATAATACCTACTGGGTGCAGAAAGTGATTTGAGAAGTGAAAATACAGAGCTAAACATGTATAGTGCCCTCCTGCAACAGACCCCAAACTCGGGAGTAAATTAGGCCATGACCCTATGAGTGCAATGACAGAGACACAGCAGTTCACTTGTTCAATTATTTCCCAGTATATAAAAAGAAGTGGGCGAGACCTTTAATGCATCATAAATTTTACTGCCTTCTGGATCACAACCTTCCTGGCATTTTCTTCCACCTCCACCTATTATTTGTCCTCACATTCTTTATGTCTTAAGCCCTCCCCCCACCCCCATACACACTGGTTCCTTGCCATTGTCAGCATTATAAACACTGAAGTAGTACCCCTTGGTGGTGGGGGAAGGGGGGTAGGGTGGGAGGGTATATATTTTCCTCTTTCACAAGTCAAACTTGGTGAAAATGGTCCAATCCCTGTCTCCTCAGCCTTACCATCCACCCCCTCCTCACTCACTGTACCTGCTACTTCTCTCCAGAAATTGCTCTTGCCAAGATTGCTACAGATCTCCTTAGGCCAAATCCAATGGCCTTTATTTCTGGTATCTTTAGCTGCTTTTCATACTACTGAACTTTCCCATTACCCTTCATTTCCTTGCAAAAACAAAAAAGCATATCAAAGTGGGAAAGCGATTATTTTTCACTCTTCTTATCTACCTATTTCTTCTCAATATCTTTTGCAGGCTCATTCTTTGCCATGGAAGGAGTATGGTCCATGATATAGATTGTCTCTTAGGAAGAACTCCCTTGGTCCAAAAGGCTGTTGGCGCTTTAATTGAATCCATTTATTAGACTGTCTCATAGCACATGCTCCTAAGACTAAGTACAAGAATACAAATACGTATCCAGGGCTAGAAAATTCATGATTTTGTTAGTAAAAGAAAGTTAACTATTTTAAAATTCTTGATTTTGTTAGTAAAAGAAAGTTAACTATTTTAAAGCTCATTGGTAGGATTCTACCCATAAATATTTGGATAGTTACAGAGGGCTGGAAAGACACATTCCTTCAAATTGGTTTTACAGGTCAAATTTTCAGTGGAAGCCTATGAGAAATTACCAAATGAAGAGTAACAAAAAAGGTTCTGTCCCTGCATGTAATTTGGAAGTATCATAACTGACCATCATTGATTGTATTCTTCAGTGTATAACCAGGCCTGATTTGTTCTATTTTAAAATGTCTTTTGTATCTATTTCCATTTTCTCCACCCTTTCCATTATCACCTGTCTAAACCTTCATAGCTCACCTGTCAATTAGCACAACAGCTTCCAGCTGGTCCCTCTGCATCCAGACATTCCTAACTTCAATTTAATTATGTCAAGGGAATGTTTTGCAAATCACTAGTCTTTTTTTTGGGTGGGGAGGATATGAGGGATTGAATTAAGGGGCACTCAGCCACTGAGCCACACCCCCAGCCCTATTTTGTATTTTATTTAGAAGCAAGGTCTCACTGAGTTGCTTACCACTTTGCTTTTGCTAAGGCTAGATTTGAACTCATGATGCTCCTATCTCAGCCTCCCCAGCTGCTGGGATTACAGGTATGCACCACCACGCCCAGCTTCATTAGTCTTCTTTGATTATTTCCTTCTTTAACAATCTAAGAGAGTTGATGTTGCTTACTGATTTTTATTTTGAGTAAAAGATATTTAGTTACATAACTCAGACTGTGTGCCTTGAAATAGAGAGTGGGTTCTTTCTAGGATGTATTTTAAAAAAGCATTAAAACAAATAAAAAATATTTCATATCAAAAGCAAAGCAAAACAACACACAAGTATCTTACTTCCCTATCAATCTCAGCTGTAACATAAAACATTTTTACAAGGACAACTTATTACAAAATGAAATTAAAATTCTTGCAAGAGGCAGGATTTCATGATATCAATAGAACTGATACTAGAATTCCATTTAAATTACTTAAATGACAACAACTAATAAGAATGTAGTCTAAAAAAACTAAAAATTGAAAAGGGAAAAATCATCAAGATTGACAACTTAGTTGGCTCTTTTAAAGAAGACTATGGGTTCACTGGTAAATTCTACCAAACCTTTAAAGAATAGATACCACTCCTTTTTAGACTCTATCAAGAAGTAGAAGAGGAAGGAACAAATCCCAGCTCATTTTATAGGACCAATATTACCCTGAAACCAAAGCCACACAAAGATATCACAGGGAAAAACTAATACCCTTTATGACTATAGATGCAAATAGCCTGGAAAAAAAACTAACTATGCAAAATCAGCATCATATTAAAAAGATTATATATTATTGCCACTGGGATTAATCCCAGGAATGCAAGAATGATTCAACGTATAAAAATGGAGTGCAGCCAGGTGTGGGAGAGCACGTGTGTAATATCAGCATCTTGGGAGGACTCATTGGGAAGCTAAGGCAAGAGGATTACAAATTGAAAGCCAGTCTCAGCAAAAGTGAGGTGCTAAACAACTCAGTGGGAGACCCTATCTCTAAATAAAATACAAAACAGGGCTGAGGATGTGGCTCAGAGGTCAAGTGTCCCTGAATTCAATCCCCAGTACCAACAAAAAGAAGTGTGCATGCCTATAATTCCAGCAACCCTGGAGGCTGAGACAGGAGGAATGCAAGTTTGAGGCCAGTCTCAGCAACTTAGTCATGTCTTCCGCAACTTAATGAGACCCTGACTCAATTAAAAATAAAAAGGACAGGGGATGAAACTCAGCGGTAAAGCATCCCTGGGTTAAACCTCCAGTACACCTGCCTCCCCATTCCCGCCAAAAGAAAAAAAAAAAGTTGTATAGTTGATAGTCTGAGACATTATCACCAAACTGGGAACTGGAAAGATGGCCAAGACTAACTCCAACATCATGCAGGATCTCAACTTGGAAGACACCTGCTACTGCAATGAATGCAAAATACGTGTCAGCCCATGTCTCATCAGATCATTGCAGAATTTTCTTTTTTTTTTTTTTTAAAAAAAAGAGAGAGTGAGAGAGGAGAGAGAGAGAGAGAGAGAGAGAGAGAGAGAGAGAGAGAGAGAGAGAATTTTTAATATTTATTTTTTAGTTCTCGGCGGACACAACATCTTTGTTGGTATGTGGTGCTGAGGATCGAACCCGGGCCGCACGCATGCCAGGCGAGCGCGCTACCGCTTGAGCCACATCCCCAGCCCATTGCAGAATTTTCAATATTTCTCCTGTGATTGGAGAAAAACACTCCAGACCTCATAACTCAGCTTGGGGTGGAAGAGTTTGAAAAAAGAAATAAGAAATTGCCACAGAAAAGAGTTGAAGCTTGCTAGTAGTTTACATTGAAATCTGGAACACTATTTCCTAAGCTAAGAATGGTTTCTTGCAGCAAACTATTATGTGTAGAAAGATTTTATATTATAATGTGCATTCTAATCACATACTATGTTGTTAGTTTATAGAGTGATTTTTTTCCCCTAGTTTCTTGAACATAGTATCTCATTTCTTGTGCCGGGTTTCTGTTCGAGACTAAAAGGCTCAGGGGTCACTCCAGGTAAACTGGGCTAACTGGACTGCACAAAATAACCACACAAGAGACATAAATACCTTTTTCTTTGGGGTCGCTGTGATGGCTCCTCTGACCTTAAGGGTCTACAGGAAGAGAGAGAGAGTGAGAGCACATGCTGACCCCTTTTATTGAGGAGAAGCTATGCAAATGAGGCAAGGGGTCAGGTTTCTGGGGGCTGAGTCTATCTTCATGATGTCCACTGTCAGCAGGCTGACTGACTCCTGGGTAGGCCACACCCAAGGGCACAGTAAGAGGAGGGGACACACACAAGTCACTTCCATGGAAGATTCTATCCTAAACAGGGCAAGGGGTTATATTACAAAAAAACAGGTGAGCATAGCTCCACCCATGGGGCTGCAGCAAGACACACCCATGCATGAGACACGGACCCCAAGAAGGGTGGGGAAAGCTCTGCCACATTTCTGTGACTGAGCGCCTCAGCACCCAGCCAGGGAATGTGACTCAGTCACGTGTAAGGTTGGTCTCCCACAATCTTGGACCTGGTCAGTCATGTTATTAATTATTAAACACTAAAACTTGGAATAATGTCAATTATGTAGTACACCACATTAATAGTGAAGGAAACAGTCAATATGATCATTTGATGCAGAAAAAGCATTTGACAAAATCTTCCATAAATTAAAAAATAAGATACACACACACACACTCACACACACACACACACACACACACACACACACATACACACACCAAAGATAAAAGGAAACTTCCTCAACCTGATGAAGGGCATTTATGAAAAATCTAACATTATATTTATTAAAAGTTATAGCCACAGAATTTAGGCAAGAAAAAAATTAAAATATCCAGTTGAGAAAGAAAGAAGAAAAACTATCTATTAGCAAACGGCAAAAATCTTACATATAGTAAATCCTAAGCCAGTTATGGCAGTGACCAGGCCAGCCTGGTCAATTTAGTGAGACCATGTCTGAAACTAAAAATGGGCTGGGGATGTAGCTAAGTGGCAGAGTGCTTGCCTACCATGCATTAGGCCCTGTGTTTGATTGTTTGATTTGATTCCCAGTACCACATACTCTCTCTCTCTCTCTCTCTCTCTCTCTCTCTCTCACACACACACACACACACACACACACACACACAATCCTAAAGAATACACAAATGTGCACACACAATTAGAACTAATAATAAATAAATTCCATTTCTATTTTGTGGAATAGTTTGAGGGGCACTTGGTATTATCCAGGTTGGTCAGTTTTCTCTCCTCTCATCTCCAGCCCTCGCCAGGAAGCTGGTCAGGTCAGTTGCTGTGACTATTACTATTGCCATGTTTTAAGGATGAGAGAAATGCTGAGTGCCTTGCCCAAGGTCAAGGAGCCAGACAGTGTTGGTTCCTGAGCTTGGGTCTGCAGAGAGCAATGCTCTTCCCTTCCAGGAGGCATGGGTCCCAGCCCTCAGAGCCTCCCCACACCCCCAGGAAACACATTATCTGAACCTGGAACAGACAGACAGGGCAGCCATAAAAACCAACAAAAAATATTTATAAGGATTAAACAACCTTGGTAGTCATGGCACTCTGAATAGGGGTGTGAGTGAAGGCTCAGGCCAGAGAGGATGTGGGGCTCACATCCTGGCATCACTGGGTGGGATGGGGCCTCCTGCTACAGCACTGGGCTGATGGGAAGATAAACAGAGTCAGTACATGGGCTCTCCCTGAACTTCACCCCAAAGCTCACAGTCAAGTCCCTCCTGAAGGCAGGACAAAAGAGAGGGCTGGCACCACAAGTCATTGCAAGGGCCCTTGGGTGGCACTGTGGGTCACCCAGCCCACTGCACTCCTAATGCTCCACTCCATCTGTTTCACATGGGACTGAGTAAAAATTTCCAATTAAAAAAAAAAAAAAAGAATCTCCTTTAAAACATTACAAACTACTGGATTAGTCTCAGTCCTCCTTATTTATGACTGAGGAAGGTAAGGGACTGTCTCCAGGCCAACCAGCTAGTTAGCAGTGCCATCTTTTCTCTTTGTCTATCCAGGGACACCTGGGTGTGCGCTGAAGCCCTGTGACCTGGACCCTGTGCCTTCCAGGTCCATAATCCTACTTTTCAAGCTCCAAGTGCTTCGGCTCCAGGGCCAACCCCACCTCAGGGGCTTCCCCTACACATGTGCAACCCACAGACACCCCTCTTCCAATGCACACCTGCTACTACTCCTCACCCTCTAGATGGCTGCAGCCACACCACTCCCTGGGGGTCCCTGTCCACATGAGTCAAAATCCATAGTTTGAAAGTTGGGCCCAGGGAGGTGTGTAGGATGGTGTGCTGGGGAGTATCTGGGTGACTGCAGGGCCCCCATTGGAGCCTACTCAGTCCCCTCCTCCCTCTGGAGCCACACAGTGACAGGCCAAATGCAAGGGGTCAATACTCACTTTGGCCTGGACTCCCTGACCACCCTCACCCCTCAGCTGGGAAAGCACAGAGCCCAGGGCTCTCATCCAGGAGCCTCATGCAGGCTGCAGTTCCCCTCTACCTCAATTCTTGGGGCAAGAACCAAGAAAAGCAAGAAGAGGGAAGTTCCCAGAGGCTCCCAGAGGACCCTGGAGAAAACCCTAAAGGAAAGAAACAGTGAGTGTCAGGGCCTCAGAGCTGGGGTAGGGGACCAGGGAAGAAGAGCCAGCTTCACCCCACACCACCAGCCCCAGGGTCCACCACTTGAGCCTCTGGTTCACCAACTCACCCCAGTGGTACACAGAGGGTGATGTAACAGTTCCTGGCACAGCCCTGGCCGTAGAGGTTGTCCCCCTGAAGGAACTGGCCCTTGAGGGAGATGGGGATGGGAAGAGGAGCTCAGAACCAGCAGACTGGGCAAGGCCATCTCCCAGTGACCTTCCCTAAGTTGGTCAGCTAAGCCAGGGCTCAACCCAGGCCTGGAGCAAGATTCCAAGGCCAGGGAAGCCCAAGAGTGACCCAGAGCATCCTGCCTTCCCGGGATTCTAGGAAGTGTGTCCTCCCCTGGACACTGAATGTCTTCTCCTCTCCCTTATTCCACTTTCTCCTTCCCCCAACTCCATCCATTGGCCCCCCCTCTCCCCAAATCAGGTTGAGGCTCACCTCATTTCATGAGCTTTAGCTAGCAAATAATCTGTCACAATGGGAAGTGGCCCAGCAGCACCCTTGTCCACCTCCAACTCTCCCATGGCCCACTTCGATATTCAGCACTATTCTGCACTAGAAGGAACTAGGATTCCACATCAGGACAGCTCTGGAATATCCCACCATGTCCAAAAAGCAACATGAATCTTTGTGCTCTATGAGGTTCTGCCTCTTTTAATGTGTTCACAGCAAGTTAAAAAACTGGTATTTGGCCAGGTACAGTGGCAAATATCTGTAATCCCAGTGACTTGGGAAGCTGAGGCTGGAGGATTGCAAGTTCAAGGCCAGCCTCAGCAACTTAGCAAGGCCTACAGTAACTTAGTGAGACCCTACCTCAAAACAAAACATAACAAGGAGTGGAGATGCAGCTTTAGTGATAAAGCACCCCTGGTACCATAAAAAAAAAATTACTAGCAGAGCATTTTTAAAAATTGCAGAATTTTTAAATTTGTAGAAAGAAATTTTGATTAGGTGTTTATAAAACAGAAATGTTGATTGTACATAAGGTATAGAAAAATCCTTAAAGAAATGATAATTAATAATTTTTTAAAAACTGAGCAGTAAATTTGAATACCTTCCTCTCCCCACATGGAACCCCATCAGACACAAAAAGAATCCAGCAGCTCTGAAGCACCCGGACCAGCTTCTCTCACTGACTCAACTCCTGGGGCTCTGACTCCAATTCTGTGTCTCAAATGTCCTCACACTCCACAGGACCAAAACCAAGTGGCATCTTCTTCTTGCCCCAACATCTGCCCAATTTCCTGCTGTCTCCCCTTATGCTGGGGGGATCAGGGAATCAGGATTCTCTCTGTTCTTTTTTTTTTTTCCTTCTATTTCTAAATCTTAATTTGTTTTGTTTGTTGTTTCACTCATTTATTCAGATTCCTTTTCTTTGTGTTCTGCAGATTGAAGAACCGGGGGCCTTGCACATCCTAAGCACACACTCTGCCCTTCAGATATACCCCCCAGCTAGAAATACTTCAGAATCAAAAATGCCTTAGTCAAGTAGGCATGGTGGTGCACACCTGAGATCCCAGCGACTTGGGAGACTAAGGCAGGAGGATGGCAAGTTTGAGATCAGCCTCAGCAACTTAGTGAGAACCTGTTTCAAAATAAAAATTAGAAGGGACCGGGGATATAGCTCAGTGTTAAAGTGCCCTTGGGTTCAATTCCCTCTAGCAAAAAAAAAAAAAGTCCAATCACTGCACTGGGGATGGGGGTGGGCGCTGAAATCACACTGTAAATAGCATAGCCTGCCTACTTTTAGGGTGGCGAGGCCAGCAACAGCACAAGGCCCGGAGATCCATGGGGAGTGGCCAGGTAGAACAGAGAGAGGGTATCATGGGAAAAGAGTAGGCAACCCAGCCCACAGCACCCAGGTACACGCAAAGGAGAAGCCAAGAGGGTGAAATGCTAGGACAAGCAATAGGCTATTTCAGCCACTTCTAATTTCTGAGGCTGTGTCCAGTCCAGAAAGAGTAGTCTGAAGAATGTCTGTTGGCTTTGGCCATTGATGAGAATATCCTCATGACACCAAGGGCTGGCGCTGGGCTGATGTGGGCCAGGAAGTGAAGAGTGGAACTAGTGAGCTTTCATGGTACAACAGGTGGAGTGGAGGTCTGAGATGTTGGTGGGGGGCTTGCTTGACTTTTAAGATGAGGCACAAACGGGTAAATGACCATGGGAAGGAATGGTAGTAATAGTAACAGCAGCACATAGAGCACTTTCTGGTACCAACCACTGTTCTATGTGTCTTTTGCAAATTCAACCACACTTCCCTCTTTAACACACAGGGAAACTTAGTGACCAGGTGGCTAAGTAGCATTCCCAAGGTCTTCCTGCTGGTATTTTGTAGAGCTGTGATTTGGACTTACATGGTCTGGTTCCAGAGTCCTTCCCACCAACCACCAAGCAAGTGACTGCAGGAGGAGTTGCAGTCAGGGAATGGAGTAGGGAGGGAATGAAAGTTGGAGCATGGGATCAGTGCCTGACATGGGTGCTGCAAGTAATGGAAAGGAGCCCTGTCTGGTGAATCCCAGAGTGCAGACCACATTTAGGTCCCTTGATACTGGGGATCCTGGATTTGGAGGGCCTCATTCTGAGCAGAGAAAGAAGGGCAATGGCCTATGGCCTGACCTGGGGCTGGAAGAACCACAGGATGGGGGAAGGGAAAAGGCTGCCAGGAAAACTCAATGATGGACTAAAGCTGGAGAGAGGAGAAGACAGGCAGATCACAGGGCTGAGGAATAAGGGCCAAGCACAGGAGTCACAGGTGGGAGGGGGACCAGATATGGCAGTGGGGGGTGATGACTAAAGGATGGGAGGTGATGAGCAGAGAGGCTCCTCTGTTTATTCAGCTGTCTCAGGGTCTGCAACTTACCCTCCCCCATTGATGCTGCCCACCAGTCTTCCTGAAAGAGCCTGTAGTCAAGTGATTGTCATACTAAAGGAATCCCATGGCAAAGATGCCCACTCCTATCATTCCTAGTCAAAGCTCAAAAGAAAAAGAAATAAAGACACACAGTTTGGAAAGAAGATAATGAAACTGTTTTTCACAGAGGACATGATTTTCTAAGTAGAATGAACAACAACACTCATCAGTAGAACACCCCTGTTTCAATCCCCAGTACTGGAAAAACAACAGCAGTAAGAAGTTCTGCTTTTTCGAAAGATGCTATGACTAAAATGAAGTGACAAGCCACAGTTTGCAAGATAAGATTTGCAAAACACAGATCTGAATCTCGTAGAGAGAACCCTTAACACTCAGTAAAGAAACAACCCATTTTTTTTTTTTAAGTGGGGAAAAGATTGGAGCAAACATTTTACCAAAGACATTCCAATGGCCAAGAAGACATGCAAATATGCTCAACATCATTGCTCATTAGGAAAACACAACCTGGAGCTTAAATGAGATATCACTACTCATTTATTAGACAGGTCCAATGAAAAGACAAAACAAAATAACAAAATGACAATGTCAAATGTTGGTGAGGATGTGGAGCAACTGGAATTCTCATACATTGCTGGTAGAAATTAGGAATGGTACAGTGGTTTTGGAAGACAAATTTGGCAGTTTCTTATAAAATTCCACACATGGTTACTATCGACTCAGCAATGCCACACTTAAGAATTTACCTAACAAAAATGAAAACTTATGTTCACATTCCTATACACCAAAGTTTGTAGCAGCTTATTTTTTTAAAAAAATATTTATTTATTTACTTTAGTTTTAAGTAGACACAATATCTTCATTTTATTTTTATGTGGTGCTGAGGATCTAACCCAGTGCCTCTCGCATGCTAGGCGAGTGCTCTATCTCTGAGCCACAACCCCAGCTGTAGCAGCTTTATTTATAACAGTGAAAAACCAGCTGGGCACAGTGACCCACAGCTGAATCCCAGCAGCTTGGGAGGCCCATGCTGGAGGACTGCAAGTTCAAAGCCAGCCTCAAAAACTTAGTGAGGCCCTAACTAACTTAGTGAGACCCTGACTCAAAAAGAAAAACAAAAATTTAAAGAAAAAATAAAAGGGACGGCTGGGGGGGGCACGCTGGGGATGTAGCTCAGTGGTTAAGCACCCTTGGGTCCAATCTCTGGTACAAATAAAACAACAAAAACACTGTGGAAAAACTGGATAAATGAACAATCTTTCCATTGGTGAATGTATAAATAATGTGCAGGTCATCTATACTATATGACACAACAATAAAAAGAAATAAACTACTGATAGGAGCAACACGTGGATGAATCTCAAATGCATTGTACTAAATGAATGAGGCCTGATTAAACAGGCAAAGACTCCATTTATACATGATTCTGGAAAAAGAAAAACCAGAAGGACATAGGGAGAGAAACTGACAACAGAAGATGAAAGGATTTTCTGGTTTAACCTGGATCCCGGTGGAGAGTGCAGGACAGTATCCACTTGTCAAAATCCTTAACCGTAGACGAAAAAGGGTTAATTTTACTGTGTGTAAACTATTCTTCAAGAAACAACTTTTTTAAAAAAATTCTCCCTTTGCTCCCAGCTTTCTACTGCATCTAAACTGAATTCCACTCTTCACTTTCTGGACCTTTTTAATCCTGACCCCCAGGGGGTCAACTTCACTGCCCATGCCACCTTGGGCTTCAATTAGAGCCATATCCTCATCATTCCCTTAACATCCTACTTTCGGGATTCTGTGCCTTTTAGCACTGGTGTGTCGCTTACAGGCCATGCCCTCCTGTCCTCTGCCTCTCCACAATCACACTAGGACAGGGAGTGCCGCCTCGCCATACTCTCAGCTCCTTGCACTACTCAGAACCAACCCTGCTCACAGTGTTCCTGGGTGTCTCTGGTGTTATTGTGATTGCAGGTTGCTCATCAACACAAGTGCACCATGTACTTACTCATCTCTGTACCCATCGCTCAAATAACCCACAGCCTAGCACACCTAGCACACAGTAGGCTCTGGAAGCAATGCACCTAGGAGGGAGAAGGACCAGCGAGCTCCAGGGGGAGGAGAGATCTGAGCTGCAGCTGAAGAGGTGGGTGTGGAAGGACTAATGAGGCTCCATCAGGGCCAAGGGCAGCAGAGAAAGCACAGAAAGTGGCGGAGGTGCAAGATGCCTCTGCACAGCCGGGTATCCTGTCCCTTGTAGGGGTGCCTGACGGTGCTCACCACTACAGCCTGGACCAGCTGCCCCAAGATGAGTGGCAGCAGGGTGCGGGTGGCCAGTACAGCCATTATGAAGCTGCGTGCCTGCTAAGTCAAGCCTGGGGACAGTTCCTCACTGGCCCCGTACCTCCACCAGACTCTGTCCTCCCTTGCCTCGCCCTTCCTCCCTGCATTGGACAGTTAGTCCAGTACACCAAATGGGAAACCTCACTCCACTGCACTGTCCTCCTGTCTCTTTTCTACCTTCATTACCCTTCTCTGTGGCCCAGCTAGATTCTCAACTCTACAGTGGAGCCTATCCTCCTAGTTCCCTGATCCCGGTTACTTTCCACATGTCCTTGACAGATCCTCCCAAGGGGCTTTCCCCCTTAGCATTGCCTTAAGGACAGATCTAAATATCCAGGCAAGAGACAGATCACAGAGACTCCACCAAATGTCACCAGCATTACCAGCCTCCCACAGTTCCCTAAATGCAGCAGGCACTCTAGACCTCTGTGCTTCTAACTATAGATCCTTCTCCCCACTCCTAATCCTCTCCACTTCACTGCTTCTGCATTATAATTGTCTATTTTCCTTTCTATGCCTTTGTAAGCAACCTGACAGCTTGCACGGAGACTCACGGGAACGCAAAAAACACGCCACTGACATTCAGCAGCAGCACCACGGTGAATGTGGCAGATAGACTGGGTATGAACCAAGCAAATGCAACCGAACATTCAAGTCATTGGAGAACTCCATGGCTAGGCTTCCTCTCCCCAGGGAAATGAAGCCACCAGTGACTTCTTCTGGGTTACCACCCAGAGTGTCATGACAATGGTAGGGAGGGAAAAAAATATCAAGAGTGAAAGCACAGATGTTCCGGAATGGGGGCTCTGGCTGCTTCCAATGACTTCTGAGAGCAATCTCAGTGTTGAGGTGGCAGAACCTGCAAGAGGAGGGACCTAGTGGAGGTAATTTGGCCACTGGGGATGAGGCCCTCGGAAGGGAGTAATGGACTTCTCATGGGCTCCCAATAGTTGCAGTGAGAGGGGGTTGTTCTAAAAAGAACAAGACCTGTCCCTCCCCAGTCTTCTGGCCATGCAGTCACTACCCCTTGCCTGTCCTCCCGCCATGATGACATTCACCATGTTGTGATGACACTCTTCAAAGTTTAGTCACAGGGGCTGCCAAATTGTGGACTCTGAGCTAAATAAACACCATTACTTTTCAAATTACCCATTTTGGAGGATTTTTTTAGAGCAACAGGAAGCAGGCTAATACAGGTTCTCTGAGGAGATGGCATGGGGAGAAGTTGGCTGATTCTTATCCCCCTTTCAGGCCCAGTGCTACTTGAAGCAGACAGAGCTCATTGCTCGTCCTATCTCCACTTCTTCTTTTTGTTGTAACAGAGCTCCAGTTTGGGGAAGGATGGAACAATCTACCAACTAAATATCTTCCCAGTTTCCCTCATTTCCAGGGTGGGTTTTATGACACAATTCTGGTTAAAAGATATGTGCAAATGTCTATCGAGGTTTTCTAAAAACACTTTTGCATTTTCAGTAAAAGATGATGCAGATGGCAGAGCTCTGCCCTTCTTCTTTCTGTTTTGAAGCTAGACCTGTTGGCTGGGGTGCCACTTGTCACCCTTGGGGCAACAAATCATGCTACCCAGACATGGCTTGTGACATTGAGTCCCTGTCCTATCCCTCAACTACCTCCCCTTTAGCTGCATATTATGAGAACACAACTGGGTTACTCCTATACTGACATGTGTCATTTTATTGGCCACTGAGTACCCAGACCCTCTGTGTTCAGCAGATTCTTCCCACCATAAGACTTGGTGAGGGGCAGAAACCATTTTCCCATCCGAATTGGAGCTAAAAATGGCTGAATACTCGTGGCTTCTCTCACAGTGATTACAGGAGCCTGTGACCCACGTGACATCAATTTCACTCCAGAACTGCCACCACTGACTGAGAAGTCTGTGCTGAGATGAAGCAACTGCACAAATGTCCAAAGACTATATGCACTGCCCCTCCTTTTTTTTTTTTTTGGACTGAGGATTGAACCCAAAGGCACTGGAGAGTGAGGTACATTCCCAGCCCTTTTATTTTGAGACAGGATCTCACTAAATTGCTGAGGTAGGCTTTGAACTTGTGATACTTCTGCTTTAGCCTCCCAAGCCACTGGGACTACATGTTGTGCCACCACCATGCCTGGCCAAGGAAATTAAATTGATTAAAAATAATTAAAAATGGTGACCTTGAGATCAGGACAAAAAGATAGTTTTTATAATGAATGATTGGGTCAGGAAGGTGGGAGCTCATTCAAAAGGAAATACAGTGCTAATACCTACCTCCAGAGCTCTTCCCCCTCTTCCAGCCTTTGCCAAGGTTACCTGCCTCCAGGGAATTTTTCTTTTCAGTAAGGACTTGTTAATGAGTACCCCCTGGGTAGCTCCCTTCCTGCCTTTTGGCCACATGGACGGGATGGGAGGAGGGGGACTTGAGAAGAAAGGAAACCTGGAATCTATGAAAGGTGCATGCACACCCACTCCCTGGGGCACCATTCTTCAGGGACTTGCTCTCTCATCCACCTGTGAGCTGCTTCCCTTTGCCACTCTTCCACCATGATGTTCAGTCCCTGGGGAATGGAGCTGGCTGTCTATGGACTGAGACCTCTGAAACTGTGAGCCCTTAAATAAACTTTTCCTCCTCTACACTTGTTTTGGTCAGGTCTTTAAGTCACAGAGGAGAAAAAGCTGACTGAAACACTTGGGGTCCCTTTTTAGGGAAAAAGAATAGAAGGTTTACAGATACAAAATTAGAAACAGTAGTCTTCCTTTCTTACAGGAGATATTTTCTAAGATTCCCAGTAGATATCTGAAACTGTGAATAGTACTGAACCTTATTATTATATACCATCTTTATTTCCTATATGCCCTGCAGCATTGTTATATAGTACCAGAGTTTGGTTATCCTTCCATGTTTTATGCCTTATTTTCTCTTTTGCTTTACCATCTTCTGTTGGGCCATTATTAAGTAAAATAAGAGTTACTTGAATACAAGCACAGTGATATTGTGATATTGTGGCAGTTGATCTGATAATTACTAAGTAAGTAACAGGGAGGTAGGATATACAGTGTGGGTACACTGGCCAAGGGATGATTCACATCCTGGACAGGATAAAACAAGATGGTTTAAGATTTTATCACATTATTCATAATGGTTTTCAATTTAAACTTATAAATTATCTGTTTCTGAAATTTCCCATTTAAAATCTTAGACTTCAGTTGTCTATGGGTAACTGAAAATGTAGGTAACTGAAATTATGGATATCAAAATCTAAAATAAAGAGGGACTACCATATATACTTAGAGAAGCACAGTGCAAGTAAGGGACTTCTAAACTTAGGCTTTAATAACTCTATAGTAAATTTGCCTCTGGGTCAAACATATAGGTCCTAATAACTGAGTTTACTGGTTTGGAATTTTCAGATGTGGATCAAAGTATTATTAACTCAAATAAAGCAGAAAAACTTTGGACAAAAAGTAACATTCTGTGACACCCCCCCATCCTTTACATCCTTAGTTAATGTACAGAGACATGCTATTTTTACTTTATCTTTCCCCTGATATTTACTTTAAAAGGTCTAGTAATAAATTCTTATACATTTTTAAATAATTAATCAAATTTAAATAGTAACTATTGGCTCCTTTCTATCACAAATGATGATTTATTTTATGCAACTTTCTCTTAATGTTTGATGGTAATTATTCTTGTTTCTAATTGTAGATTTAGTAACTTAGACTAGTAACTAATGTTATTTTAATCTTGTGTAATGTAGAAATCTTACCATAGTCTAATTCCACTCTCACTGAGGAGCATCTTTACTTTGCTGGTTTCTGTGTTTTTCCCTTTGTACACAGGGTTTCATAGTCCCCACCCCCCACGTCTGCCTTGCCCCACTTTGTATATTGACGTCCTTTCCATCCTTCAAAGTGCAGATCAATTCTTGCCTCATCCATAAATCTCAGCTATTCCAATATACTTTGTTGTCTCTCTTTGAATGCTTCTCACTTGATTTCTGCAACACACAATTTAGCACTTAATTATAAAGCTTATTGTTTGTTTTTGAGCCCACCCTCTCCCCATCCCTGGAGCCAATCACTGGATCTCTTGCAAGGTTGGTTCTCAATAAATGTTTATTGAACTGAATCATTCTGCTCTCTAATTGTTTCAGATTTGTGCATCTTTCTTGCCTCACTAGATTATAAACCTCACATGCTTTTGTGTTTCCACATAATGTAAAACATGAAGTAGGCAATCAATAATAAATAATTGTTAATTAATTCTAATCTTTGCTTCATCGACATTATCTTGTAGCATTTCTCCTGTATTTACTGAGAGATAGAAGAGGGTAAGTGAAAACATACTATCTTAGGTTAACTCTGGGTCACATAAAACACTCACATAAAACACCTATTTTTCCCCTGCCTCTTCTTGGTGAGCTTAATTCTCTTTTTTCATTCACTCTCTAAATTCCCAAGGATATTGTTAAATATGGCTTTAATAATTATTCTTTAAGGAAGTTTTTTGTGCAGAAAAGATTACTCAGAGATTTATGTTATGAATAAAAATATATAGTTCATTTTTAAGATTTTAAGTTCAATGTATAAATCTTATTTTGCTACTTATAAATCTAGAAAACTTTAACATTTTCAAGGAGACATTTACTAATACCTGACTTTTTTTTTTTTTTACGAACTTGAGAAAAAAGCCTAAAACATTTTAGCTTTCATTTATGATTTAAATCTGCCTGATTTTCTTTTTTATAGACTACGATTCTTCGTTTTAATGAATAAAACCCTTCCTAAGTATTTAAATAACTATTATAAATCTAATAAATTAAATTCACAGATATGGGAATACTAAAATCTCTTAAGTCTTCTGATATTATATATTAAAAAATCACAACTCTAAATCAATAACTCAATTATACATATGTTAAATTGGAATTGCAAGTCTGAATCATCACACGAAAAGGCCAAATTCTCATATGAATACTTAAAATGCCAAGTATATTCCTTAGGATAATATTATAAACATGACAGTTCTGATGTTATTAAACATTTATGAACTTAAATTTTTAAAAAATTCTAGGAATTAAAAAATACTTATCCAGTATGGGAGAAATGCGTTATTCGGATACATTTTGGGCTTGCTTTCCATGTTAGTCCCGGCTGTTGTAACAAGTCACTGTAGCTGAGGCAGCTTAAATGAGAGAAATTCATGTCTCACAGTTCTGGGGCGGAAAATGGAAGCTGGGGTGCCCCAGGCATAGTCAGATTCTAGGTGAAGGCCCCTATCCTGGTGTACAAAGAGAGGTCTTCCATTGCATGCTCACCAGGCGGAGAGAAAGGTCATCTCCATGCGTTTCTTCTTGTAAAGGAAAGAATTCATGGAGGCTCCACTGACGTGACAATTACCTCCCAAAGGACCCACCTCCAAAATGGGCTTATGTCTTCAGAGTAATTTTCTTACTATGGAGCTTGGGTAAGAGCAAACCCCTCACCCAGTGGACTGGCAGAACCTGTTTTCCGAGTTGCTGGGTAAATGGCCTCCATTTGAGTGACCCAATGTTCACTAGACTCAACTAAAATTTTTTTCTGGCTTTGTCATCAGAGGTGTCTACTATTGACTGGTTTGAATATGTAACCTGTAGCATTGATTTGTACCAACCTAAGGAAAGACTTGGGTAACAACTGTGCTAGACTGAATTTTTCATTACTTTGACTCTAAAAAATACATAAATCTTAATATCTTCAATATTAAATCCTATGTCTTTGCCTGTGACGTTAACAACCTTTCAACTGGAAAGCATCATGTCTTCTTCTAATACATTTTTTTTTTAAATCCAGAAAACCCACAATTTTATACTATTAATTTAGGGACATGTCTCTTGGCTTTGACTGCATTGTGGTCACAATGGCTTAGCACATTCTAGTAGCATATGGGAACTGGTCATGGGTTTATAAAATAAAGAGCGGAAGTGGGCAGTGTGTACTAACAGTGACAATTACCCTACCTGGTTCTTCCACGCAGCAGGAGGAAACAGAGAGCTAACCATGGAGCAGAAGGGGTCCTTGCTAAGCCTTTTATTACCATCAAAATTCTTCATCTATAGGTCAGGTAAGGGGCTTATTGTCTACAGAGTAGTGTGAAGTTTAAGTCTGCCTGGCTTAGGGTAATTATTGAAATACCCAGTATAATGCATAGTAGGCCATTAATTTAAAAAAGTTTGAATGAATGAATTGATTGATAGATGGCAGGCTGTTCCAGACAGATGCTGTCCTGTGCATGTAAAGGACATGTGTACCAGACTGTTCTTATAGTTCCCAGAGCTAGACTTCAATGAATTGCAAACTTCATTAGGAGAGCAAAAGAAGCTGACTCATTTAGGAAAGAATTAAGAGGGTTTTATAAACAACACAATTCAGCAATGACAACAACCAAGTAAAAGCCCTGGAACCTTGCTACCCTGTGCAAGGAGCCCTTTAATGGTGCCCTTGATATGATGAGTATGATGTGTGAATTACAGTTTTAAAAGGTTTTCTTCAGTCATTATCTGGTATTTTCTTATGGGCCCAGATGACTGTAACCTAGACTTACAACTCCAACAAGGACAGGCAGGCAGGCAGAACACCCTGTTCCTGCTGACAGTCACTGAAATAGCAAGTTTTCAGTCTGATGTTTTCTCCCTAGACTCTTAAAATGCCACCCAGTACCATTGTAGACAGAGAGTGAAACTGGCTATGAGATGGTTTCCAACATAGCAGGCAGATTCCTCTTTCTTGCTGTGCAGTAATGGAAAAAAAAAAAAAAACCTAACTGTACAAGAAATGAATATAAAGTAAAGTCTTTCTTAACTATTGGTGAAGAAATACATTTATTTTGTGTGGTGTTATGAATCATAGGAATCACAGGGATTGCATGATGGTGCGCGTACAGATTAAAGGCATGTCACAGAAGGAAGAGGATTCAAGAGCTGCTAAATAATGACATATGAGATCTTAGTCAGAGAGATTGTCCTGTAGCTACAGGATTGGCCTGAGAAGGTTGGGAAAGAATTGAAGGAAAGGAAGGGCAGCTTGAAAGGTACAGAAAAGCAGGAGTCTTTAATGATGAGGAGATTTAAAAAGATTGGGTTGCATATCATATTAAAAATCAAACTAACAAGCATTATTTTGAGCCCCAAGTATACATTTGAGTGGTATGTAGGGGTCTGGAACATTCTGTGCATTTTCCATTTTGTTTTATGTTCCTAGTTCCCCTTCTTCTGGATGTGCATGGATGAGAAATGTGGAGTTGGACTATATCTCTGGATATTTGGCTATTTTTCTTTATACAGTGGGGTGCCGATTGCCAAAGACTGAGCTACCCTCAAAGAACAATGAATTTGTGAACTCTCTTCCATTACCATTTTTTTTTTCTTATAAACTTAAATTGAGTACTATGATAAACTAGCTGTAACACTCCCTATAGCTCTTCATAATATGGCAATTACTGAAATGGTTTCTTTCCCATTATGCAGCCAGAGAGCAGTGAGATCCTGAGGTAGGCAGCAAGAGAAAACAATATTTAATTTGTTCTAGAAAGATGCCGTGGGAATAAGGATATTCTCCTTTCCCCTGAGGTTTAAATACATGGACACGACCAAAATGGAAAAAAAAAAAAAAAAAAGGCAGAAGTGGGACTGCTCACCAAGCAAGCCCACACTTCACAGCCTAATTAAATCATTTTAATCTAATGAATATAAGCAACAAAATAAATTGGCATAGCAATGAGTCAGGAGTGATTCCAATGGAAGCAACTGCAGAGCTGGCACGGCCGTGCCAGGACACGCAGAGCCTTTCCTTTGGTTTCCAGTGACGCCCTGTTTGCACTTGAGCCTCAGTGGAGTCTTATGGAGAAGGCAGCTTCATCTGGCAGTTTCCCAGAGGGGCTCACACCTCCCACACACCTTTACCTTTTGCCCGATGAAAGTTGGGTTTCAGCAACTCTAGAATCCTGGGGAACATGGCCTGGGTTAACTGTTGCCCAGGGCAGCGATGCAGGACTTTACTCTGCTGATCTGAATGGAATTAGGTGGTAATAGATTATTTAAAAAGGTGAATCCCAGGTCCCCTGATCTTGGTGGTGGTAGATGGAAAACATGCGTAGTGTTATTCTATGTTGTTTTGACATGATATCAAAGATGAATTGTCTTCTCTTTCAAGAGAGTAAGGGATATTTCAGAAATATTTTAAGAACCAATTTTCATCCTTTACCATCTTGTTTGAGTGTTCCCTGTAAAATTACCTTCTTTAACTTGCGCCAGCTATAGGAAAGAGAAGAATGATAAAGATAACTAAAATAAGTTGTTAACAAGGACAAGTGAGTGCATTTTACAAGGGAAAAAAACGATGGTTTTGGAATTATTCTGATCTGTGTTGGCTGATCACTGGGGCCTGCTGCTTTCTGATTGTGTGACCGGGACAACTTCAGTTTCCTCATCTGTGCTATAGGAATAGCAATGCAGATCAATGAGGCAGCTTATGAAAATCAGATGGAGCTGGTCTTAGGGAAGATAGGTTTCCTTGGCTGAGAGGTGCATTCTCTATTTATGGAAGGACATGCCTTACCTTCTAGATGCCTCTGTGACAGGGGATTCCCATCTTGTCACTTAGGCAGGAAAGTCCCTTCTTACTCTGTGGGTTGCAGGATGTGGGAAGATTTCTCACTTTTGTGGCAGTAAGTGTTAGGGCAGTTCACTTTAACCTCTTTAATACTGATGGAAAAAGGGAGGGAAGGAAACATGGGGAGAGCATGGTTCCGAGGTTGCTGAGGCTGCATATTTCATTGCAGTCTGACCTTTGCCCATCTTGTGCCATTGCTCTGTAAAGTTTTTAAAATCAGTGATATCAACACTGCCAGCCCCTTGCTCCTGCACCTCTCCTCTTCTTACTAGCTGTGACTTTTAATTTATCCTCACAGGATATGCCAACAATGTGGAAACAATCCTATTTCTAACTAAGAGAGATTTGAGAAACTCCACATGCAATGCATAGGATAGTCATAGCTCCTACCCTAGGACCCTGCTGCCCAGGGGGTAGAGGTGAGTATGTGGATACACAGTGATGGAAGGGATCTATGGGCATGGAGTGACATGGCACTTCCAAGAGAGGATGCAGATTTGACCGCTGGATTTAGTGTTTGTGATTAGAAGGTAAGATAGGCAACACATATAGCTTTTTGAAGTCATTGACATTTGTTTCATAATTGAATCCAGGGCTCTGATGACATCTTCCAAGGAGATAGTGGCAGTGGTTCTCAATTGTGGCTGCATATAAGAAGGCTTTTGGGGAATCTTTTAAAACATACTATGTCCAGATCCAACCTCCATGGAGTCTGATTTAAAAATTAATCAATTATTATCAATTAGCTAGGGATGCAATTTGGGCATCAAGATTTTTAGAAAGCTTCTTAGGTGATTTTAATGCATAGTCAAGTTTGAGAATCACTGCTCTACCTTTCCCTGCCTTCCCTTCTCTCCTTCTTCCCTCATTTTACTTGAATCTAGTGGTCCTCAAACGGAGTTACATATTAAAATTGTCCAGGGAGATTTTGAAGACCCAGATGCACATGCTAAATCCCAGGCCAATCCAACAGGAGTTTCTCTTGGTGGAACTGTCCACTTAAAGACCCAATGAATCCATTGTGCAGCCCCGAGAAGACCCAGAGGAACGAGATGCTCTGTGGCAATCAGGTTGGGACCCAGTTAGCAAAGCTGCCTGAGAGGCGGGATGAGCACCAGAACTGAGAAAGTCATTAGGCATTTGGTGTCTGTGGAGCTTTCAATGCTGTATGAGGACAAATAATGATGGTGTCCTTTTTCTGACCTTGAAGAGGAGGCTTCCTAATGATTAGCGATTCCTAATGATCTCATGCCAGGGAAGGTCCCTTCTAGGCTTCCTGTACTATGAATTTTTATTATGTTAAATTTTGTCAGATTCCTTTTCTGCATTTATTAAAATGGTCACATGATTATCTCCCTCTTTGCCTCCCTCTTTTCTTTCTTTCAAGGATTGAACCCAGAGGTGTTTTACCACTGAGCTACATTACCAGCCCTTTTTTAATTTTTATTAGGAGATAGAGTCTCACGAAATTGCTGAAGCTGGTCTTGAACTTGTGATCCTTCTGCCTCAGCCTCTTGGATTATAGGTTAATCCATTAATGTGTTGAAATTCATTATAGATTTTTCTAATAGTAAACCATCTCTGTATTCCTGGGATAAAAGCAATTTGATCATGGTGTTTTATTTTTTATCTGAACAGTTCTATTGGACTTTGCTAGTGTTTCAGTTAAGATTTTTGCATCTTTCTTCATAAATGAAAAAGGCCTGAAAGTTATCCTTCTAGTGTCTGCATTGATTTGGTGTCAGGGTTATGCTGGTTGTGTATAATGACTCAAGGGGCCTATTTTCTCTTTGTTTTCTTTCCTGAAAGAAATTATATGAGACAGATTTTTTTTTTCTTGAAAGACTAGGGGAATTTTTGTGTAAAGCCATCTGAGTCTGGGTGTTTTCATTGTTGGAATGTTTTAAAATATTACTTCAGTTTCTTTAATAATTATAACATGATTTAGGCTTTATATTTTTTGACAAAAATAATCTCAGAAAGTTGCATTTTTCTAGCTCCCAATCTCTCTTATTTCTGTATTAATTTCTAATGCTTTTCACTCATATTTCTTGCTGTCTTCATTTTTTTTCCCAATTAACATTTATTCTCAATCCTCTGGAAGCTCACTTCTGCTTTCTTCAAAGATGCTTTGACAAGATTGCTAATGGATCTCCATGATGTCAGCTCAAAAGGATTATTTTTGTTTTTGTTTTTTTTTTTTTGGATGCTCCTGCTTTGTTTTGAGAATGTTTATCAGCCTCTCCCTCCTGAAACTTTCTACTGCTTAGTTGACCTCTTTGTATTCAAAATGTTCATTCTTGATCTCCTTTCTCTTTCTCTCCAAGGGTGTGAATATTGACATTTGTAAGTTTTCTTTCCACAGTCTCATCTACTCTTATGATTTAAAATTCACCAAAGGTAGATCAAATTTTGTGGGGTCTGAAATTTATGTGATTTTTGGTTTTCTTTTAGGAACAGAACATAAAGTTAGGTGCAGTGCTTCACCTTGGAATTGAGGGGGCCACCCCATCTTTCTTTTCTTTACTCCTCTCAGGCTTCTAAATATAAAAGAAAACATATGAACCTTGACCTTCTGAATTTGGCTTATTTTGTTTAACATGATAGTCTCTAATTCCATCCATTTTCCTGCAAATGACATAATTTCATTTTTCTTTATAACTGAATAAAACTCCATTGTGTATTTAGACCACATTTTCTTTATCCATTCATCTTTGGATGGACATTCATCTTTTGCTTGTGAATTGTGCTACTATAAACCTGAGTATGGAGTGGTATAGATGCATATGACTTTTTTTTTTTTTTTTGAATCTGTGCTTTATGATTGCTTGATCACAAGAAAACAGGGAAACAAAAAGGTCCCAAGTAACTGACAGCTTCCACTTCTTAGGTATTAGAATGTTGGCTTTTGAACTCCAGATTCCCTGCTGCACAAAAACCAGGCAGCTGCATGAAGAGCCCACATGTGGGTGTCTGAGCTGACAGCCCCAGCAGAGGTCCCAGCAGGCAGCCAGCACTCACTTGGCAATTACATGGGTGAACCATCTTGGAAGCAGAGCCTTCAGTTTCCAGTCCTAGCTGACACCACATGGGGCAGGGCAGAGAGTTCCCCACTAAGCTCTGCCCTGAGTGCAGATTGCTGATATAAATACGATGTCATTTTAAACCCTTGAGCTTTGGGGAGGTTTGTTACATTGTACTTGGTAGCTAGGACACACAGACACCAGTCAACTGACTCTTTCCCCTAATGCCTAGTCATAATTCATGATGGTCCCAGTGATGCTGTCACCCATACATTATGTGAACATTTATTCTAAATTTTTTCTGTTCTCTCATATCCAATAGATCACTGTTACATAGTTTCAGATTTTACTTCTTCTGTATTTATTTCTTCCTCTTCCACATTGCTTTGTTGTAGTGCCCTCTGCATCTTGATGTTTTGCAGGAGACTTCTAATGAAATTGATTCCCTGCACTGCCACAAAAATGCTCATGAAATAAATTCTATCTATGCTAATTTTCTGCTTAAGTAACTAAATAAATAAATATAAGATAATAAAAGATATAATACTATTAATGCATTCCTCAACTGAAGAAAAACCATGTTTTGTGGATTTGAAAATTGTAACAGTAGCATCTGAGTATATTCTTAACATTTTCCTACAGGCATCCTAACCCCTACCCACCTTGCTCTCATCCTGCCCTTTTAAATAACTACAACAATAACAATATTTTATCTATAATAGATTAAAAAGCAAGCTTCATTATCTTTCTAGTATACAAATGGTAAAAATGAAACACAATAGAACAATACCTGTGGGATTTGAGGGCATACCTTTAGCCAAAATTTTAATACCTAGCCAAGTTGTCATTGGGAGAGAAATAGAAATGCAAGAACTCAAAATGTAATATCACTTATGTATGGCTCCTGGAAATTAAAATGATTCTAGGTGTTATTTGTATTTTGTCCTCTTCTACTTGCAGTGAAACTTTCTATGCCCATCATATCATGAGATTGGGTATTGGGTATATATTGGAGTAACCATACTATTGCAAAGATAAATGTAATGGCATGAGCTAATACTTTTCTAAAATCAAATAGTTCAGCAATTGACTCTTGAAGACCAGTCTGAGGGAACTGGCATTTAAACATCTTATTTCAATGAGAAAATTTATTTTAATTTCCAATGCATCTAATTTAACAAACAATTTTTGTAGCATAATGTAGAAATGTCTAAAGTATTTTGTCTTTCTGTCATAAAAATGGTAGCTTGAATTTGAATGTCTTATAGTCAAAATTCACATTCTTGATATTTAAAAGATATACATATTTATGACAAGCCTGTACAGCATTTTTCTGAAAAAAATCTTGTTATTCTTTGCTATTTGTCTAGGTCAGAAAAATATTTGGAGATTAGATTCTGAGACAGTTTCGAAATATGACATCCAAGAATTGGCTTTAGTTTGACTTCAATCAGCGCTTCTTTTTATTTTCAGTTCCATTGTTTCTGTTTTATAGCAAATGAGGCCCCTAAATCAATAAGAGAGTGATGAAGATTTAGAAGGTAACACTATAAATAAGTCGATATTTAATAAAGAGTTTTATTTGGGAGTGGAGAATAATGGGTATGCTTGGTAACAATGACCTTCCTAGAGTTATGTTATAAATACAGGAACATCTGGGCATTTAGTGCTTGCAAGTAATTGTAGTGTTGTCACAATTCTTATTTAAGGAGAGATTTTAGCCATTTTATTTTTTCACAAGTTGTTGCCACAGAACTGTGTGTATGTGTTTGTGGGTGACACAATTCTAACCTAAACTCCACATCCAAAATTGTTATTTAAAGCCAGAAATAATTTATCGGGTAACCTGACAATGAATTTTTTCTATTTCTTTTTTGTATTCTAGTTGTAGTATGATGGGATTCGTTGTTACATATTAGTACATGCACACAATATAACAATGTAAATCTCCAGAATTTCTGGTAACAAATTTAACAGACAAGAGTAAATGAAGGTAGCTCCTTTGCCTCTCATGGTAAGAAGTTATAAATGGGTCCTAGCTTGGACTTTGCTGTTTATCTTTACCTGTTATTTAAAATTTTTCTCCATAAATCTGAGAGAAAAAGAAAAAAGGAAGAACTAATTGTTTCCTTCTGCACATCCTTGAACAAGACATGGGCGTTTATGAAAGATAAGTTTTTCTAAAAAAAAAACCAAGTTACTAGGCATGAGAGAATTTGTTTTTTCTAGGACTTATGTTTGTTGTCCCTCAAACAGAGAGAAGGAGGGAAGGTTTGGAAGAACGGTGGCCCATGTGAAAGGATCCTCTTGTTAGGGTGTTGGGGTGAAAGGGCGGAAGGACAGGCGGCTCTTTAACAGGCTCAGCTCCCCAGTTAGGCTCTGAACCTGTTTCCCTCATGTTTAGTTTTTAATCGAAAGAAAGGAAGAAAGGAAGGAAGGAAGAATCTGGGCAAGGAAGAATGAGGCATGACAGATCATGCAAATCAAGGAAGATCTCATCCTTCTGCCTAGTCTGGTTTCAACATACCCTTTATAAAACCACAGGACTTATGTAACCTGAGATTTCTCATGCCTGGCTCCTGGATGTTCCTATTTCTGTGGATCCTGGAGAAAATCCTAAAGTTCTGAGATTTTTTTTCAGTCACTCCCCATTCCTCCCTCTACTATGATATGATCAAACAGAAAGTGAACGTGGAAGTGTTCCCTGGGTTTGTCCGCTGCGGCTCATTTTCTGTTTCTCAATCTTCTCGTTCATCATTGTTACTTAACCAGAGCTGTTTAGATCTTCTACCACCTAGTTACACACTGAATAGAATGGGGTCATCTGAAGAATGACTGTGAAGGCTATGCAAAGTACTTACACCAGTCTAACCTCCTTAACCTCACCTTTCATGTTAGCAAATGGTTTACTTAGATACTTGTTAAATAACTGAGAGTTGCTACTGTTTTACTAAAAAAGAATTTTTTTGAGGGGGCACTGGGGATTGAACTCAGGGGCACTTGACCACTGAGCCACATCCCCAGCCCTATTTTGTATTTTATTTAGAGATAGATAGGGTCTTACTGAGTTGCTAAGTAAGTTCAAGGCCAGCCTCACCCTTTCCGAGGCTGGCCTTGAACTCACAATTCTCCTGCCTCAGCCTCCTGAGCTGCTGGGATTACAGGTGTGCACCACTGTGCCCGGCTCGGCTGTTTTACTAAATTTTAAGGTTGATCTGATACCATTATCTTCAAACTGTGGCCAAAATTATAGCCAGTGACCTCATGCTGGCATGTTCAACCCTTTTGAATCCTAAAGGTTTGAGTAACTTATTAGGGACTCCCCAAAGCCTTCTTGATTAATGGTGTATTCCTTAACACTATTAAATGGATCAAGTACAATTGATCAGATAAAGTTTTCATGGTTAAAAGCCAATCCCAAAAAACCAAATGCCAAATGTCTTCTCTGATATAAGGATGCTTATTCAAAATGGGGATGTGGGGCAAGCATGGGAGGAATAGATGAACTTTAGATAGGCAAAGAGGAGGGAGGGGAAGTGGGGGCAAAGAGGTAGGAAACACAGTGGAATGAGATGGACATCATTACCCTAAGTACATGAATTAAAACACGAATGGTGTGACTCTACTTTTTGTTCAACCAGAGACATGAAAAACTGTATCTGTGTAATATGAATTGAATTGCATGATGCTGTCATATGTCACTAATTAGAATAAATAAAAACAAAATAAAACAAAAAGAACACAAAAAATTTCCATAGTTAAAATTTTATGGATATCCAATCCATAATTATCCAGAGAAATTTCAAGCACATTTGTGTCTCATTGTGCTGTACTTGAAGAGAGAGAGCTTCACCTGAGCTGGCTGAGGTCTGTGCCCTTTTCCAGGCTGGGCAGTGAATGGACTCTGTTTGGCTGAAGAAATTGCACAATTGTTGGCAGCGGAAGTGTGAGATTTGGACATCCAGTTATCAGGGGTAGGAAGGAGGAAACTTGTATTTCTCCATGCTATTCTATAACCTGTTACAACTTATTTTCCTTGTATAAAAGGGAACATTCTTTTCAGTCGATAAGAGGGTGCCAAGAGTATTCTTGACCCAGGCAATGGTAAAGGAGCTGAAGTCTGTTGTAACAGAGGGCATCCTCTGTGTCGAGTATTTTGAGACTTGCAAACATTGCCTCTAAAATTTATACCAGTGTAGGTATAATGAGTTCTGTTGTATAGAGCAATAAGAGGACCCCTGGAAAGGGAAGGGGAAGAAGTATGATCCTGAATGTGAAAAGTCATTTTTTTTTTTTTAATAAAAGGACTGGAGAAAATATTCCTGAATTCACTGTAAATGGTGAACTAAAACACAAGTAGATCAAACTTCCTGCCTCAAGAGGAATGGGCTTAACAAAGATGAGTTTGGGGGAGAAAAAAGGTTTAAGTGTTTGCACATGAGTTGTGTATTCTATTTCGTTTCTTCACCTTGCTTATGTGGTAAGCTCATTAAATACTTACTCATGACTTTCCATGTGAATAGCATTTGGCCAAAGTGGGGACTCCCATTACTTGTTCATGATCAAATGATTTTGAGCAGCTTTCTGTTTCTGCCAATCTGGGAATTCTCTTCTTCACTCTGAGCAGCAGCTCATACCTCACGGCCTCCTGGAAGTCCAACCCCAACACATCCATCAGGCATTAATCAACTCCTACTGTAAAATTGTCACTCGTACATCTATTATAGACTTGTTTATAATAAATAAACTGACCATGTTTATTTGATAATTTGCTGCTGGTTTCCTCCTGCTAGAATGACACTGAACTCTAGGCCCCAGGGTCTGGGTCCTCTCCCACCCTCTGCCCACAAAACTCCTCAGTTGGTTCTGGGAGCCTGGCTCTTAGTAGCAGTTCAATAAAGCTTCATGATTTACTCTATACAATGCAATGCTAGGAAAAGCAGAAAGTTCTTCTTCTTCAAAGTCATTTAAAATTTTAAGAGGCATGATTAAGTGAGTACCTGCTACTGCATACTTTATACATAATTTAATTTAATTTCACTGCGACCCTACTAGGTTAGTATTATTTCATTGGCCTCTTCATTTATAAAACTGTGCTCAGAGATATTATGTAGGAAGCTGAATATCATTGAGCTAGTAAGCGGTGGAGCAGGGAATGAAATGTAGTCTGTCTGAAGTTGTGTTTATTCCACTAAGTTACGCTGAATCCTGAATCTCATACATAAGAAAGTCCAACCCCAAAGATAACCTACATCTTCCATGGTCATTATCTAGTTGCTTCTTTACCCACCCCGACACTGCCCCCCCCCCAACATAGCAACCTTCCAGTTACCATGTTAATTACAAAAACACTAACTTCCCAGACTTGGGTTTGCCATTTGTTAGTATTCAATTGGACAGAAAATCTCTCAGCATCTTTCCATGGGTTAATAATCAATACACTCAGCACCAACCAAGCTTTTAGGCATCCTAAGAAGAGCACACCTAGGCTCTGAAATGTCTTTAGGTCTTGAGAGTTTTGGCTCAAGACAGTCCAGGAAAATGCCCCTGGGTCTGGCATTTATGATAAGCAGATCCAAGCATCTTCATTCCAATAAGACAAATCCTGAAAAATCGGAGGTAAGTTCTCTGCCTCTCAATAGAAAGAGAAATGCAGCCTGGAAGAGCCACACAGATGATGGGATGCCCATGAGACAGAGTTCCCTGGGGGGAGGTAGTAACCCAGGGAGATCAGGAGCTCCCTCTGTATCAGGTGTTCTTCATGGTGGAGATGACAAGGCTCTCTCGCAGTACCTGGCTCATAGCACAGTGATCACCGGAGCTGCTCAGTGTTTCCTATTGAAGCCCTATCTATTGTCACACAAATCACCAGGAGCCCTATCTCAAGAAGACACATTGTCATAAAAACACACATCCTCTAGATTAAAATATTAAGGTATGGATTCTGTCTAATAAATTGGAAGGAGAAGAGTAGTTTTGGAATCAGAATACCTGCATAAACATCTAGTTATCCTTTATAGGGACTCTAACGTTATGGAGGGTAAGGCAGCATGGCTTCTTTAACAATGAGTGTAATGGCAGGCATACTCTCTGCAGAAGAGCTCCACAGGGCCAGAGCAGACGACTTCATCTTTTATTACCACACCTTCACCAATAGCTAAACTGATAACCTTGCAGTAAAGAGGTGCCAACAGCTCACTGCAACACGACGAAAGCCCCACAGCTGGTTGATATTCTTCTCTGCACACAGAGCAGGAAAATCCCCCTTATCATGTCATCATACACACGTGTTGTCCGTGTGTGTGAAGCTCAGCCTACAGCCTGAGACTTAACAGCAGAACTGGAAGACAGCTGGGCATGCCTGAAGGCAGGAAAAGGAAATATATGGAGAGCCACAGTTTCTCATAAATCAGCCATAAAAGGTCATTTTCCTTCTCAAAGCAATTAATCTATTTAGCTCAACCAATTCTTTGAGACAGTAAAAATGCTTAAGTGTCTTAGAAGTGCTGAGGAAAGGATGAGCTTTCCTTCTTAAATCAAGAATGCTGAGATCATTGCCGCTATGTGACATTCACATTAAAATGCTATTTTTATTTCAAAGCTGTATTTGGTAATTATAGGAATAAAAATAGAGATAAGAGGTTTTTAAGAGATGCTGATATTTAGCCAAGCATGCCTGTAATTCCAGAGATTCGGGAGGCTGAGGCAGGAGTATTGCCAAGTTTGAGGCTGCCTCAGCAATTTAGCAACACCCTGTGTCAAAATAAAAAATAAAAAGGGCTGGGGTTTAGCTTGGTGGTGGAGCACCCCTGGGTTCAATCCCCAATAACAAGAAAAAATGATTACTTTTAACTTGTTGATGAATGTATTTATGGATTCATAAAAATGGGATCATGTTGTAAATTTTTAAAATATATTTTTAGCTGTAGTTGGTCAGAATACATTTATTTATTTTTATATGGTACTGAGGATTGAACCCAGAACCTCGTACATGCTAGGCGAGCACCCTACCGCTGAACCACAACGCCAGCCCCTCATGTTGTAAATATTGTTTAAAAAAATTCTTCACTTATATTGTGCCAAATTATATATGATAATATGTAGTTTTAAATTATTTTTATTTTTCCACATTTTTAAAGTGATGCATTATAGTTGTACATAATGGTGTGATTTGTTATTGTGTAACCATATATGCACACAAGATAATAATATAATTTTATATTTGGATGGAACCTAGGTGTATGTATTCTAGGCAAGCACTCTACCACTGAGGTAGACATGAGATTTTTCTTGTCTTTGTTTTTTTATGGTACTGGAGGTTGCACACCCAGGAGCACTTAACCTTTGAGACAGGTCCCTAGCCATTTTTATTTTTTATTTAGAGACAGGGTCTTGCTGAGTTACTTAGGGCCTCTGTAAGTTGCTGAGGCTAGCTTTGAACTTGTGATCCTCCTGCCTCAGCCTCCCAAGCACTTGGATTACAGGCGTGTGTCACCATGCCCAGTGACATGAGCTTTTTTAAAAAAGTGTTTCTCCAAGCATGACTTGCCTAAATAAGCCCTTTCACTTTTGTTTTTCTGTTGGGCTATTTGCCTTTTAATTTACAAAATCTCTTTACATAGTAATTAATACATTTTTCATCTGACTTATATGAAGGAATTATTCTCATTTTGTCATTTGTCTTTGAAATATGTGTGTACGCACATATGCAGTCGATTCTCATTATTCATCATTCTGTATTTGAAAATCTGCCCACTCACTAAATTTATTTGTAACTCCAAATCAATATTTAGTTGCTTTGCTTTTTTTTTTTTTCTTGGTCAGTTGTGGCTGTGTGCAAAGGTGTGAAAAATCTGGGTCATTTGACATGCACATCCCTAGCCAAGGTGGAATGGAGAGACATGCTACCTTCTTGTTTCATCTCTCATACTATGAGTAGGTGTCCTTCCCACATCTACTCATTGCCACACTTTTCACATTTTGGTGCTTTTTGTACCTTGTGTAATGTGGAAAGGCTGCCCAGTGTTCCTGAGCACAAAAGCTGTGATGTGCCTTACGGGGAGAAAATGTGTATTAGAAAAGCTTTGTTAAGGCATGAGTGACAGTGCAGTTGGTCATGAGTTCAGTGTAAATGAATCAACGTGTTAAATAAGGTGTCTTTAAACAGAAACACACATAAAACAAAGTTCTATATTGACTGGTTGACAAAGTCATGCATTGACTGTTGTTTGGGTCAGAGGCTCACAGGAACCCAGCTCTCACTTACCTTGACTTGTTATCAGATTTTTTAATCTTGACTTTTGAACTGCTTAGCACCTAGCCTCTTTTGACATGCCACTGTTTCTTAGTCTCATAAACTCTGTTCTTTGAAAATCCTGTTCCTGCCTATTCTTTCCTGCATGGAGACCTCTGAGACCTTCGGAGTTTGATTCACATTGGAGCTAATCTGTAGTGACTCTCCAGATTTAGGCTTGGAATTCCAGATCTGATTCCTAAGATCCTGCTAACTTCACACTGACTCCCCCCTCTGCCACCCCCCGCCCAATACTGTCATCTGGTGCTTTCTGTGTGCTGGGTGACAGCAGCTGTTTTACCATGACCTTGCAGGAAATAAAGAGGACAGGTAGAAGCAGTGTTGCCATGGCCTTGTCAATACCATGTGTCTCTCAGCAATCGTGCCTATCAATGAACACAGGGTATACAACTGGGCATGGTGGCGCACACCTATAATCCAGTGACTTGGAAGGCTGAGGCAGGAGGATTGCAAGTTCAAGGCCAACCTCAGCAACTGAGTGAGACCCTGTTTCAAAATAGAGAATAAAAAAGGGCTGGGGTTCTAGCTGGTAGAGCACCCCTGGGTTCAATCTTCAGTACCACACACACACACACACCACACACAGACAAAAC
Organism: Ictidomys tridecemlineatus; assembly: GCF_052094955.1. Taxonomy (NCBI): domain Eukaryota; kingdom Metazoa; phylum Chordata; class Mammalia; order Rodentia; family Sciuridae; genus Ictidomys; species Ictidomys tridecemlineatus. The sequence goes on from NC_135479.1 coordinate 121,649,760, forward strand.
ACAGCATATTCCATTCTGTTTTAAATTCATCATCCATAGGAAGGTGGATTGCTACAGTGGGAAGAGTCTTGAAATAAGAAAGTATTAGATTCAAATCCTGTCTTCTTAATCTGCTTTGTAACCTTTAAGACTGAGTCTCCTCATCCATAACTTGTTGAAAGGAATAATAAATATTCTCTAAAAAAAAAAAAACTACACAAGCGAATGCACAGGGTACTTTGCACAGTGTTTGGAGATGACAGAAGCTTGATATTTACTGGTTTAATGTGTGTTTGATTCTGTTTCCTTCTCCCCTACATTTGGTGAAATTTCAGCTATGATCTTTTGGCATGTCCATAGAGTACTAAACAGTTTTAAAGTATTTTCCATGTTTTATTTGGTAAATTATTCTGCCCTACAAACTATGGGGAGAAACAAGCAAACTGGGGACTTTTCCAGGGGACATGACTTTTCCAAGGGTCTTATCAAATAAGAAACAGGTGATTCCTAATCATCTGGTCACAGAAGGTGTGTGACTTTGTGACATCACCTCTTAGTGTCTTTGCTCTAGGCTCCCCCTTATCCTGGTTTATCCTTTGTTCATGTTCTCTACCCTTCTCTGTCTAAGCTTTGTGTTTGGGGAACAGCTTTTGAGCCTCTGGTTGACCTGTGTTTTTAAACAGCCATTCAATCTTTCCTGTCTCCCTGAATTGCCTGTGCACCCCATCAGTGGGCTTCACACAGAACCCACTATTCTCTAAGGTCCTTGTTGGTTATTGAAATCTTTCTCTTCATTTGGTGCTCCATGACAGGGCAAGCATTTGGCATGGAGCAGGTGCTTAATAAATATTGACAATTACTGAATGGCTAAAGAGGGAGTAGTTACCATGGAGTTCACTGCAGTAGAAAATGGCCCATCCACAGTCTTCAGAGTGTCACAGGATGACCAAATAGAGCCTTCAAACAGGGTTTGAATAACCACTTCCTTAGTTTTTGGCAATCATTTGGCTGAGTAAAGGTGGGGACTGACTGATGATCTTTGTATGTGGTGCTGAGGATCGAACCCGGGCCGCACGCATGCCAGGCGAGCGTGCTACCACTTGAGCCACATCCCCAGCCCTTCAGCTACTTTTTAATGGCCACTCTGTTCATAAACTGTTTGGGATGAATAAACCTAGTTTGTATAACACACACCAAGTCATGTAGGGGCTGGTGAGTGGGTGTCTGACCTTGGGTGTACACTTTTCTGTTGGCGTGTTTTCCTGGATATTGAACTTAGTTTATTAAAAAGGTTTCTTATAGTATGATTCCAGGAGACTCCCCCTCCCCAAGGACATGGGTAGAGTCTTCCTTCGTGGAAGATCTAGACCCTCCCTCCTTTTGAGTGTGGGCTGGACTCAGTGACTCTTGTCCAAAGAATAAACAAAGGAAATGGGAAAATAACTCGGCAAACACTACCTTCATTAAAGATGGAGCTTAATGTCACTGGTGACGTCACAGAGGTGTCAAGAGTCCTCTGATAGGAAGTGATAAGAAGGGCACTTTTGTCCGTTACTCATTCTGAAACCCCATCACCCCAGTCTCATCGTGAGAAAAGTGACAGGCAGACACAGATTGGAGGAGGATCTACAGCATATCCGACCAGTACCCATGACAGTCAAGGTCATGAAGAACAAGGAAAGACAGAAACTGCCACAGACCAGGGGATTGGGTGACATGCAGTACAGTGCAACATTGTATCATGGTGTGGATCCTGGAACGCAAAGAGGGCTATAATGCAAAAGCCTGTGGAATTCAAAATAAAGTCAGAGTCTGGTTAATAGCTACCTATCCATGCCACTTTCTTAGTTTTGGCAATTGTGCCATGGTCATATTAGATGTTTAAAAAGGGCAGGTTAGATGAGGGGTATTGGAGAAGTCTCTGTACTCCCTTTGCAACTTTTTATAAATCTATAATTATTCCAAGACAGTTTATTTAAAAAAATAAGGGAGCAGATATCTTATCCTTTATTTCTTTGTTGAACCCGTAGCTAATGATGGAAAAACCTTCAGAGGTAGACAGGGAAAATGAGCCTTGGTGAATGGCTTTGTATTGAGAAACTCCTGCTGCCTTAGAAATGAAGTCCTAGCATACCAAAAACTAACCAAAGGAAAAGTACACAATTAGGAAAGAAAAATTGAACATGCTGCTGGTTATATAGCCTATACTGCCATTTTGCATGATAAAACTTATCAATGCAAAGATTGGTAGATTATTTTTTTCATTTTAAATTTTATTTCTTGTGGTGCTGGGGACAGAACCCAAGTAGGCAAGTGCTCTACCACTGAGCTACATCTCCAGCCCTTTTTATTTATTTTTTTTTATTTTGAGGCAGGGTCTCATTAAGTTGTCCAGGCTGGCCTCCAACTTGCAATCCTCCTGCCTCGAGCCTCTTGAGTTCCTGGAATTTCGGGTGAGAGCCCTTGTGCCTAGCTCTTTCCCACTTTTAAAAGCATGGTTGCTTTGTGATTTTTGAAGCTTCAGTTATTTCTTTCCTGGATTTAACAATTAAGGCTTTGGTCATCTTTGAGGACGATGGGTTAATTAATCCCTGTGTTCACCAACAAATGTAATGTATTTTTCATCAAAAAGCTCTTTTTTTAAAAACATACTCAATGTGAAAGAAAAAAAATGATAGATAATTCTCTAGCAAACTACTAAATCTTGAGGAGAGAGGTGAATTTTCTTTTGTACAGGCTAAAAATACTCTTGGCCCAAATTGCCATTCTTGAGATGTGATTAGGCAGAGAATGACATATTACAATGTTTACCTCTTTGATTTTTTTCATTAGCAGTCCAGCATCAACTCATTGTACATATCAGTTTTCATCCTTAAATGTGCATGAAAGCAAACCGGGAGTTTTGTAGAGCTCTAATTGCTGTATGATTTGATGTTACTGTGCAGTGAAGCTGTGCTAGTTAATTGTTTTCCTGACTGAATTTCCATCTCAGCCCCCACCCCCAATTCTGCCTGAAGGAGCCTATAAAGCAAAAAAACAAACAAACAGAAAATCTCTCTGAAGAGCATCTGCAATGGGTAGCAGCCTCGTCATAACATGGGCAATAACGATGAGGGATAATTGTAATCCTTAAGTGGTTTCAGCTTATGGTTATTAGAGGAGGGTGCATAGTGAGGATGGGTATGTGGAAGAAAAATATAGTTTACTCTGCTTTAATGTTTTTTTTTTTTTTTTTTTTTTTAGCATTTCAAACATCAGAATGAGAAAGACATTTCTTTGTCTCTCTTGCTAGGTTCTGTTTTGCTTTTGATGTGTGGATTTGAATTATAGTCCGCTGGTACACTGGGCCATACAACCGTGGTTATTAGAAGAAAATTCAGGGAAACAAATTAGATATTTGATTAATCACTTTAAATATTGATCGATTTATATGGCTTCCTGTACACTGATTTTTTTCCCCCTACTAATCAATAGCTCAGGCGATACATAAACAACAGCCTTCTGTAATAAATAACTGCATTATATAATGCTAGTTAAATTTAGAAATCGGTATTTTATTGCATTTCTCACTCATAAAATGTAGTGCCAGATAGTAATTGAGATTGAGTTAGAGTCTCGTAATGCTTTGCTTCAAATCCAATCCAGGAATTGTTTCTCTCTGAAGACCTATAGAAGAAATCCCATGGGTAATGATGGATGACTGAGGAAGACCAGCTTGGGGAGGTGGGGAAGGGGAAGACAAAAAGGTCTAAATGAGATTGGAGGGGAGGGGGAAGAGGGTTCAGAGAAAAATAGAAAGCTTGATGTGGCAGGTTGCCTCTTTTGGATCCCAGCAAGCCATTTTAATGGAAATGGGCGGTGGGCAAGGAAGAGCTCAATTGGAAAAGGCTAAGAAGCAAGGCCTGAGTCCTCAGGAGAGCAAAATGTCTCAGACAATAAGATAGGAGATTTATTATGAAGAAACAAAATGTGCTGTTTCCCTCTCCCTGGTGTTTCTAAAGCCCTTAGCTTGACAGGACAACGGAGGCTCCTGTTAGCTCTAGTCATTTCCAGAGCATCGCTGGCTGCTTTGAGACTAAATGTCTACTGGCTATGAATCAATTATCTCCCTGTCCCCAACCCCAAGGATTAGCTGTATTCCCCCATTCCTTCCATAATCCCCTCCTCACATCCAAGAAAAATGAGGATTTCCTAACTACCTAGAAGCACAGTGGAGAAAATGGAGTTGTATCACATTACTTTATAATAAGAGAGTGTACCCTCAGCCCAAGGCAGAGGATGATAAACAGCAGTTCTTGCAGCACAACTATCTGGAAGGATTATACACTGAAAAATAGGTAGTAACTGTGTTTAGAATATTCCTTACAAAACCCAACAGATGTGCTTTCAAAATTACAGCACGGAGTATAACCGGGATAGCAAGATCCTCTTGGAGTGGGAAAGAATCAAATGAAATCCAGTTGGCAAACAAAGAAAGGAAACCTAGAGTTGTTTCTGCAACACTGTGTAAATTGTGTGTTCTGGCCGGAACTGCTCCTCCTCCCCTGGAGTATCACTCTTTCCTAAACCAACGAGAGAGAGAGAGAGAGAGAGAGAGAGAGAGAGAGAGAGAGAGAGAGAGAGAGAACTTCAGGCTCAGCTCAAAACTACTGTGCCTAGTTGTGGCTACAACTTGCCTTTTCTCTCCAGTCTGGAATAAGTTTCTCATTTTCTGTTCTTTACTCAATTTCACCTCTTCTTGAAGTGCAGCTCAAAGTATCTTTCTGCTTTAACAAAACCCCCACTCTCAGTGTTTCCTTCCTTCTTTGAGCTTTTTGCTAAGGCCAAATGCTTTGGTCATAAAGATGCTTTAATTTTTAATGAGTTGCTTGTCTTTACAACCCAAGAGTAAGTTCTCTGAGGGCAGCAGTGATGTTTTGTGGCTTCACTCATAAGCTGACCGCAGTAATGATCACATGCCTACTCGGCACTAGTTAGTGGGATGATTGATTCAGAAACATGAAGGTCTTCTGTAGATATTTCTAATTTAGCATAGGACTTTTTTTTTTTTTTTAATGGCAGATGTGATCATTGAGGAAAAGTGTCAGAAGCTTCAGATATCTAACTAGGCAGGGGATAAAGTGCCTATTGTGTGTCAGTGAGGATCCAACAGGACACAGAATTTAGAGTGGGCTTGTTTCCTCAGTGTATTGGAGCTCTTCTCATATGACTGTTTTCTTCTTTGGTTTTTCTTTCCTTGGAACAGGGGCTTTTCAGGTCCGTGTGATTCCATCAACATGCTTTGCTAAGTCTCTATTACTGAGTCAACAGATAAACAATGGTAGCTTTGGGAGCATTTCAGAGGCCCTGAGACGTGAAATCACTTAAACTTGTAGACATGGGATATACTTGGTAACTAAAAGTTCAATTATGATTCATAGCTACACATTGGAAGCCAGTGAGGAACACCCATGCAAAAACAGCCCCATGTGATTGTGACTCACAGGACAGAAGGATGGACATGTGAATGTTTGGGTCCTGCCGTCAAGAGGTCCAAGGTTCAAACCCCGACAGGCTTCAGCAGCCCTCCAAGGTTCTCTCTTGTTGGCAAGTCCCACGATGGTTCAAGTGCTCTCTGAAGTGACCATGACAGTTCTTCTCTTTGTGAGCAAGAGGTCCTCATTCTGTCTTTCTGGTCATAGCATAACTTTGCTAGTTGTTGTGTTGCTACTACCTTTATTGATCATAGGGTTCCCGACAGCTCTGTCTTATTGATCAAGTGTGGCCTTTTGGGGCTCAAGGACTTGACTGAGTGTTGTGAGTCTCTTCCAATCCATAAGAAGGACAATTTATTGTTTGGGAGACTACTCAGTCCCTCAATGGGCACCTCATCCTAGACACAGAGATAGTGTAATAAATGAAGGAAAGAATAAAACAAATGGCTGTGGATATCAGGATCAAATTAGAATATGGGTAGGAAACTAATGAGCGAGAGACGAGCATAGTATATCAAAAGGCATATTACAGGCCCAGGGTCCTGTAGAGTTTCTAGAGGGGGGATATACATTTGGCTTATACCTTCCTAGCATTTGGATGTATAATGGGTTTAAAATTCACTATGTTCACATCTATAAAGTAATTTTTAGACAATACAGCTTACATAATACTGAGAGCAACAAGAAATGTTTCCTCATAGGTCCTGGTAGGGAGGGACACTGTGTCAGCAAAGTGGATGGGGCCTTCAACAGCATCTCTGTGCTAGATTTCTTTTGTCCTTTAGCATTAGATTATAATGTCCTTCAGCACCAAGCTGGTGACTAGACAGCTCGCTAGTGCTCTCGCTGGATCCACAGCTTAAATTTGAAATGTCTGGGGAAATTGACAGACTGAATATTCTCTAGACACCTTTCCATCAATATTATTTTGGGTAAGTGCTTCCTGCTTGTCTTAACTCCCAAGAGACAATGTAGCAAGTGGCTAAGTGTGCAGGCTTTGGAAGCAGACTATCTCGATTCGAGTTCCAACTCTATTACTATGACCCTTAGTTCCTTTATCATGAAAAGAGGATAATACATAAGTTGAAGAGATGTTGTGACTGAAATGAGATAATGGGTATGGAGTGCTGAACACTGGGAGAGCTCAAATAATAGGAACCATTATTATTAGACCACAAACAGAGTGTCATTACAGTCTCAGTGCCCTATTGGAAGACTTAGACATGGCTCCTTTTTACTGTCCTTTTCTCTTTTTCTCTCAGAGGTAGGAAGACAATCAAAGTGCCAACAAAAGGCATTGACTCTTCTTGTTGACATCCAAACAAGAGTCCTGGATGGAGCTAATGGCCTTGGCCTTTGATCCCTTTAGAATGGACACCATCTGGCATTCATGGCAGGTGTTGAAAGACTGGGTCTCTGTCCCTCCTTGCTGAGAATTTTCAGACCTGAATCCTCATACCTTTCATTCAACACAATGTGCATCAACTCCTTTTGCACTGAGAACTCTGGCTAGTCTACCTTGAGTTGCCTACATTCCTTAGTGAGGCCTTGGGAGGAAGTCTTCTATGGAAGCCTTGTTGTTCACACCCTGGTAGACCACGCTGGGCTGGACATTGCACATTTGGCCCCGGTGCACTTCCTAATGAATACAAGTGCTTTCAGGACAGGCTCTCTCAATTTCTATTGTTCCAAACATAGGTTGCATTCATGCAGTGAATGCAGGCAAATCAGTATAATATTTGTTATGGTTTGGATATGAGGTGGTCTCCAAAGCTCACATGTGAGATAATGCAAGAAGAAATGGTTGGGTCACAACAGACTTAACCCAATTAGTGAGTTAATCACCTGATGATGTCAACTGAGTGGTAACTGGAAGCAGATGGGATGTGGCTGGAGGAAGTGGTTCATTGGGGTTAGTGGCTACGGGGTATATACTTTGTATCCGGAGAATGGTGACTCTCTCTGTGCTTCCCGATCATCATGTGAGCTGCTTCCCTATGCCATACTCTTTCGCCATGGTGGAGCTGGCTGTATGTAGACTAAGACCTCTGAAACCGTGAGCCCTTAAATAAACCTTTCCTCTTTTACAGTTGTTCTGGTTGGGTCTTTCAGTCACAGCCGCAAAAAAGCTGACTAAAACAATGTTGATCCTGTCTTTATTTAAAAATTGGATATTTTGTTCAAAACGGATGAATGTTCGCATCTGTTTTCTTTCCCTAAAATGTTATTTATCTCGATTATTAAATTCGTTGGCAGCACTTAGGTTCTGCGTCTGAGGTCAATGTCTCGCTGTACTTGAGTCTTTGCCCTGAGTGCAGATTCAGTCATTTGTGCTGACCTGGCCCTGGAAGGCATCTGAACTCTAGACCTTGGACGGTTGTTCTCAAATACAATTCTGGGACAAAATTTTCATCCAACTGAGCAGACTTAAAAAAAAACAAAGGACAAATATTAAGTTTTTCATCAAGCCAATTTTAAATAACTTGACAGCGTCTTACTCTTTCCGAGTTGAAATATCATTTATTTAAGAAACACCAGCATCTACAAAAATCTTATTTATTAAACAAAGTCATGAGAGATGGTGGTCGTTTTTAAAACATGTATTTGTTGGGCCCAATAAAAGGGCAGTGATTGAATTTAAAGAAGAATGAACTGCTCCAAGTAATTCTACAAATGTTGAGAACCTCAACACAGGAGTAGAAGTAGCTGAAGTCTGTGGCAGAGGGTGAGCCATCCGGAAGCTGGCTGAGAGGAAATGGGACCCAGGGCAGGGAGAACAGATGAAAGATGGGCGACAGCCTCTGGTGTGTTTAACCAGGGATGGGCTCTTAAGGAGACAGAGGACTGAAGCAGGTGTCATGAAGTGAAAACAGGTCCAACCCAGAGCAAATATTGAACTGCACGAGGAGGCGGGCCCTGTGTGCACGTGGCTCCGAGAATTCTGCCAGAGGCCTGCCTGTCCTCCAGCTGGCTTTCTTCCGGCTCTTTCTTCATAGTGCTTTAAATGCACTAAGCTACAACCTCAGACAGATTTTTTTTTTTTTTTTTTTTTTTTTGAGGAGGAGAAATATATTTTCTCGTGTTATCTAGTGAATTTATAAAGCCAAGAAAGATATGGATGCATTGAATATGGAACGATTCCTGGAAAGCTGGAGCTTCAGGCCCCCATTAGATTCATCGAAAGCATTGACTTGACATAACAGGGAGCAGATAAAGGGTCCTCACCAAGGACCGGTGATAGCCTGGGAATGCAGAGAAATTCAAGAGACGAATCCAAGGTTAATATTTCTATGAAATACCAGATGTTTGTCAGAATGTTTCCTATCTTTAAAAAAAATAGGTAGCGATTTTATTTTTCTTGTTGTTGCCCATTATCATTTTGCTTTGTTGGAGTTGGAGATAGCTTGAAGTTAGGCTCAGAGAAAGGGAGCTTCTGTGTGGGCTTTTTCATAGACTTTCATAAACTTTGAGCACGGAGTGGGGAAGGTCACACAAATTCCCTCAGGCCTTGTCTTCTTTATCTGTAGAAAGTTGAACTTCGGTAGATTTTTTTTTTTAAATCCCAAAATGTTATGATCTTTTTTTTTTTTTTTTTTTTTGCATGATCTAAAGGGAACTTGTATGCTTTCTCACAAAGCACTTCTCGTTGCCCTCTTTGCAGTTCAGAAAACTGGCCAGGGTCAGAGCTACCTTTAAGGAACTTTCCAACTTCATTCTGGGAATGTTTACTGTGCCATTTGTTATATTATCAAGTTCCTAGGGACCATAAGGTTAGTGAATTTTTCTGGACCTTAATTGGCTACCTCTGTAAGACACTGTTGTTACACCTGTATCACAGTCTTGATGTTTTCTGGATGAAAGAATTAACTATTTGTTTTATTTGTTAACATGACTGTGAGTGACAAGGACTTCATGAAGTAGGGTTCACTTAGCAGGCCATAGGCAATGGTCCTCTACCCACCCCTGTGAACAATCTCTTCTACTTCATGGACCAGGTACCTGGGATTCCATTATTCATTCGCTTGCTTCAGGGAATTCCCTCTTCCCGTGGCCCTTTAAGGAGAGGTGCCTGAACGTTTTTGTTTTGCTTCCTTTCGTAGTCATGGTGGTCTTTCTCAAGGTGGCATCCAAGCACAGATGCATGGCCTCTTCTGGAATTCTCTTACTCTCTGGCATGTGTGACCAGCGCGATATTGAGCAGAGAGGTAGTAGCATCCAGCTGGTCCTGAACCCCAGCTCTCAGACGATTGGAATTTTCTATTGAAAAGTCTCAAATTTCCAAGAGCCATAAAATTTTTAAATAAAAACATTTTTTTTTTTTTTTTGTGAGGAACTATTCAAGGAGCAGCTAATTCTTTACTCTCTAAACACAGGCTTCTAGAGAAGAACTGTAGGGTCCTAAGGTTTGATGAGGAACCGGCCTTGCTGCTTTGGGAAAAGCAATGAAATCCATCAGATTGTGATCTTTCCTACCTTGAGCTGATACCTGAGAGAGAATTCTCAGCACTAACTTTAAGTCACATTGCTGGTTTTGTTTTTTAAAGTAGCAAGCTATTTTAAGAACATATTTCCTCCACTCAGTCTTTTTCTGTGATAAGATGGGGGTGGAAAAAATAGTTACACTTGAACATACTCTTATTTCTTAGAGGCAGCTGGTTGCCAATTAAGCAGGAATACTGTAAAATAGCAGGTGGATATTTACCCACAAACAACAGGGAACTGGAGAGACAGAGAAGGGTGCCAGAAAAGAAGTTGCAGTTGTCAATAAAACAATGATTAGCAGCTTGGGTTGTTTTCATGCCGTGAGTTTGTTCCCATATTTAGCTGAAAAGTCCTGACCTGTCCCCTTCCAACTCTTCCTATTTTTGAAGTGGAATCACTTACATCTCTGCTCATTCTTGCATTTACTCTGCCTTCGGGGAATAGCTTGTGGGTTGGGTCATCGCTAAGGTTTTCATCCTGCATTCTTCCAAGGATACTTCTCTGACTGTGCTCTGACTCTTCCACCTCCCCCAACTCTGTGTTTATTTCTATCACAACACTGATCTTAGTGGGTGATAATTATTTGTGTATGTGTCTCTCTTCCTGACTGTAGCTCTTCTGGGAAAGAGGACCTGGAAAAAATGGAAGGTCCTTAATGAGTATTTGTTGGAGGCACAACAAATACTGGCATGTGTGACCAGCACGATATTGAGCAGAGAGGTAGTAGCATCCAGCTGGATGAATGAATGAATGAATGAATGAATGATTGCATGCATGATGAAGAGCTGGTGTCCCTTTGTCAGCAGCTTGAGTTGCTTTTCTAAGCTGCTTGTTTCTCAGGCTGGGGACCACCAGAATTTGTTGTTAGGGTGGTTTCCCTGGATCAGCATAGTCAAATGAATGCTCTGACCTACTGTTTATGCTTTATTTTCAGTTCATATGGGATATGTTTGTTTGTTTTTCACATTCTTAACAGACTTTAATTTTTTAGAGCAGCAAATTTGAGAAAACGGAATAGAGTTTTTTCCCTTAAATTTGTGAAGGTATGTTTTATGGCCTACGATATGGTCTATATTAGAGAATTTTCCATTTTCCCCCTTTAAATATTTTGCTGTACTCTCTTCTTGCTTGCCTGTTTTCTGAGGACAAGATGAATATAAATCTTCTCTTTTCTTTTCTACAGGTAATATGTATCCTGAGCTCTGATTTCTTTCAGGATTTTTAAAAATCTATGTTTTATGTAGTTTGAATATAATATACCTAGGTGTGTGTGTGTGTGTGTGTGTGTGTGTGTGTGTGTGTGTGTGATCATATACTCTTTGAGCTTCCTGGATCTGTGGCTTAATTTGAAGAAATTCTCAGGAACTATTGTTTCAAAATATTTTTTCTGTTCCTTTCTCTTTTTCTTGTCCTTCTACAGTTTGCATTATACATAGGTAATACCTTTGCAGTTTTCCCACAGTTCTTGGGTTTTATTCAGTTTTGTATTTTTCTTTTCTGTTTAGTGTCAGAGGGATTGAGATATGTTCAAGCTCAGAGATATTTTTTCTTGGCCATGTCCAGGCTCCTCATGAGTCCATTAAAAATATTCTTCATTTCTGCTACAGAAATGAAGATTCTCCAGCATTTCTTTTTGTTTCTTTCTTAGGATTTCCATCTCTCTTCTGATAGTGTCTGTTCTTGTATGATGCCCACTCTATCTATTAGACCCCTCACTGTATTAATAAGGGATTAGTTAAGCTGTTTTAAATTTCTGGTCTGATAATTCAATATTCTGTCATATCTGAGTTTGGTTATGTCTCTTCCAACTATGTGTTTTGCCTTTTTATATACTTCATAATTTTTTCTTGATATGATGTACCGGAACTGCTATAAATTGGCCTTTGGTAATGTGGTGATAAGGTGTGGGCAGAGGAAAAGAGTTCTACAATCCTTGCTTAGGTGACCATCTATTAGTGAGTTGGATCCTATGGACTGTGAATTTCCTAAGTGCTTCCCAGTTGTATTGATGATTTCCTTTCCTTTTAGGTGAAACAGGATGGCTAGAGGGAGCTGGAGTCAAGTATTTACCTCCCCCCAAGTAAGTTAGAATTTAATGAAACTCCAGCAGGTTAGGATCTCATTAAACAGTTTCTTCTAAAAGCAGAGTTTTAGAGAAGAAGAGAATGCTCTGGTGTACTTAAAAAAAAAAAAAAAAAATGGTTCCTTCTCCTGTCTCTCTTCTGGAGACACTAGGGGATTTTTATGTGGTATTCATTGAGAGAACCAGGTTGACTAGCTCCTGGAGGTAAAACTCACTAAAGTGTGGGTGCCCTGAAGTTTCTGTCTCTCAGACTTGTCCACAATGGGCCTCCGGCAATCTGTGGATTACAGTTCAGGTTTCCTTACACTAGTACTGCTTCCTGCAGAGGGTTCTGCCCTTGGTCTTCTGCTCTGGTAAGTTAATTCTCCTCCTTCACCTGCCTGTCTCTCCAATTTTGGGGCAGTGGTTTGCCCTCTGACCTCACTTCTCTGGCATATCTAAGAAAAGTTGTTGTTTTTTTCAACGATTTGTACAGCTCTTTACTTGTTTGGATGGATGACAGCTCCCCATCAGACTGGAAATCCAGTGATGTGATTGTATAGCCTTTTCCACAAGGTACGATAGGGTTAATTTCCCCTTCTCATCAGTAATTCATAGTGAATGGCCTGCTGGCTTGTCATAGCCACAGGCTTTGGCGAGGCTCAGCCACATCTGCAGTGTGACTTTGGGCAGAAACTCCTCAATCTGAACTCTACATTTTGGGAAGACCTTGTGCTGCCGGGCCATTAGGGAGGCGGGTGATTTTGGGGAAAGGAAGAGTTGGCTTTTCTAGTTTGCCCCAAAGAACTTTGAAGCTCATTACTAATGTAGCCCCTAGTGCCTGACAGAAACTTATTAAATATTCTAGGATGAGGGAGTGCTTGGATGCATTCCAATGCCAGACAACTTCCCTCATCTTACCCGAAGTAAAATTTCACTCTCCTTCCACATACACTCAAGCTTCATGTTGTTTGACCCTTTTCTGACCTCTTTGCTGTCGTTGTCGGTTTCCTGTTTGTTCTGAGATAGTAGAGTTTATAATGTGGAGTCATATGGTTAATGATATATTGAAGGGTAGAGAGGTAGTTGGGCAGGGACCTGACTTTGTCAGGTGTTCTCGTTTGCATATAAGGTGTCCCCTCAAATCTCTTGTGTTAATGCAGGAGGTGAAATGATTACCCTACAAGAGGTATAACCTAATTAGTCCACTCTAATTTGACTGGACTAACTGGGTGGTAACTTAGGCAGGTGGACATGGGTGGAGGAGGATGGTCACTAGGTATGTGTCCTGAAAAGGCTCATTTTTCCCTAAGGCTCCTTCCCTTCTCTCTGCTTCTCAGGTACCATAAACTGAGCAGCTTCCTCTACCCTGAATTTTTGCTCTGATGTTCTTCCTCATCTCTGGTCCATAACAATGGAGTTGGTTGACCATGGACTGAGACGACTGAAACTATGAACCCCAAATAAACTTTATCTCCTCTAAGTTGGTCTTGTATTTTTGTTACAACAACAAAAGTTGACTAATACAGAAATTGATATCAAGAAATGGGGTCATTGTCATGACTAATCCAATCACATGGTTCACATGTCTTTGGAACAGGTTTGCTGAAGGAGTTTGAAAAATTTGGAAATGTAGGCTGGAGAAGTCTTAGAACATTGTAGGAGATCTTAATGGGTGATTTTGGTGGGATCTCAGATCAATATGCTGATAGGAATGTAGACAGTACAGATTGTGCATATTGAGGTTTCAGAGGAAAACTATAAGGCTTTCTTGGGAACTGGATTAGAGACCATTTGTGTTATATTATGGCAAAGAACTTGTCTGAGGCTTTCTATGAGACTGAATTTAAAGGTGATTGGCTGATTAAACTGGTGGAGACATTTCAAGACTGCACAGCATTCAGTAGATGGCATGGATATTGCAGATTTTCTTACAAGGTTGATTTTTTTTTTTTTTTTTGGTTCACGTTTACTACAAGAATCAGGAGGGGATAGGAGAGCATAAGGATTTTAAAACTTGAAATTTGGCCAGAAAAGTGCATGTATAATTGGGACCAAGGAAGGTATGGTTATTAAGGATATTACAACCACTAAAGAGGGGTCAAGAGCATCTCAGAAACTAGCAAGACCGTATTCATTTCTTGCTCAAGGGTAAAGAAGAGAAAATTCATGTAAGAGACGTTGGGGGTACCCTGTTCTCATAGGGGTACTTAGAAAACTGTTTTCCTAGGATTCATTTTACCATGCTCAGCTTCCCAGGAGCTCAGAATCCACCGTAAATGTTTTCCAAGGGGACACCATTATTGTTTGAGCTGGCAGTAGACCTTGGGTTCCATCTGCATGGTGCTGACTCTGCAGAGATTCAGGATGCTGGAGTTCAGGTGTCAAGAAGGCTTCCACCAAGATTTCAAAGGAAGATCTGGGAGGCCAGACAAAGTATGGCAGGGTTGTAGTTCTTGTGGGTTGCTCCTGAGAGGATGATACATGAAGTTGTGAGGTCCAAGTCTAAGCTGGAATGGAGGACTGGCATTGTGGCTCAGTGGTAGAGCACTTGCCTTGCATATGTGAGGTCCTAGATTCAATCCTTAGTACCACATATAAATAAACAAAGGTATTTTGTCCACCTACAACTAATATATATATATATAAGCTGGAATGGAGAACTCCTGTATTAAGAGATACTAGTAACATTTAACTTCTGCTGAGGAAAGCTGCTGATTGTGCAAAATGCAAGCTTAAAAGAGTGGTCACATCAGCTGAAACCAGTAAGGTCATAAGGGCAGGGCTTTACAAGCCATTTGGAGATCATATCTTGCCACCATATACCCCAGATGTCAGAGGAGAAGGTGTAGGAAATGTTTGGCCAACTAGCTTTCAGTCTTGCTTTGGTCCTACACTTTCTTTCTATGTCCATATTCCTCCCTTTTGGAATAAGAATATTTACTCAATGTCATTGTATATTGGATATATTTAATTTTCTTTTAATCTTTATAAGGGTTCACAGCCAAGGGTTTGCCTTGCGTCTCAGAGGAGACATTAGATTTAGATTTTTAGGAAATGATGGAATTGTTAAAGACGATGGGGACTCTTGGAGGTGGACTAAATGTGTTTTTTCAGTGTGAAATTGACATGAGCTTTTGGGGTTCAGGGACAGGATGTGATGGTTTTGTATACGAGGTGACCCCCAAAACTCCTGTTAGTACAGGAGGTGAAATTATCAGAGTATGAGAGCTGTAACCTAATCAATTCATATTTGATTAGACTAATTGGGTGGAGGCAGGCCGACGTGGCTGGATGAGGTTGCTCACTGGGGGCATGCCCTGAAAGGCATCCTCCTCTTCTCTCTCTGCTTCCTGACTGCCATGAACTGAGCAGCTATCCTCCACCAGGCCCTTCTGCCATGAAGTTCTGCTTCACTTCCAGCCCAGAGCAATGGAGTCCACCAGCCATGGACAGAAAACCCTGAAATCTTGACCCCCCAAATTAACTTTTCCTCTTCTAATCTGGTCACAGTGACAAGAAGCTAACACACTAATACAGGACAAAAAGCTTACATACCATGTAATTTCCCATAGACCGTATTCCTTAAGGATTTCTCTTGAACTCCACCTTAGATAGGTCAACCTTGGAGCAAGTTAGCTTCCGGTCTCTGATTGAGTTTAGACAGTGAATGATGCTAAGAGCTGATGGTTCTTTTATTTGGTGTCTCCCTTTGATAAGTGTAACATGTAGGTAAGCAGAGAACACAGGAAATATCCTAATGCCAGGCAAGCTTGTCCTGGGTCTCAGGATGCTTAGATTTGGAACCATTCTTTTGCTCAGAATTCTATTTTTTATGAAAAACTTCTTTATACCTGAGTGCCTGCTGATTGTTTTCCTTCGTACCCAGTGTCCACTAATTGTTTTCAATTCAAGTTTTAGGAGTTTTTATGAAATGCCATGCTTTTAAAAGGGAAATTCTCTTCATTGTTAGATGAGAACAGTACATTTAATTTAAAAGCAAAATCTTGTCATTTGTGTTAGACCCTGAAGACCATTAAGAGGGGAGAAAATGGTGGCTTAGGACAAATAATCATGCAGATTCTCTCACAAGGTGGGTTTTTTTGTTGACTGGCTGGCTCATTTATTGAGTACCTATACTTAAAGTACTAGTCAGTAAATGAGGATATGAAAAGAGTTGGACTTGGGTTTAGTCTCCAGGGAGCTTATTGTTTAGTACAGCAGTTGAGGCATAGATGTAAATGGCTATCTTACATGACAGGTCATAGCAAAAACCAGTGACACAGGTGTAAAGTCCATGGGATTATAGAGAATGAGTTAAAGGCTCTTTGTTGGGGAAAACTAGCATGGATCATGGAAGATGTGGCCCTTGAAGAATAGATAGAAAAGGTGTGAATGGCATTACATGGACAAAATGTGAAAAGCAAGGATTCATGTTTTTATTTTGCTGAAGTATAGAATGCTTGACAAAGGGAGAAGGAAGAAGGAAGAGGAGGAAAAGGAAAAAATCAGGAAAAAGGAAGAAGGAAGAAGACACCTGACATTTAAATACATGGAACCAGAACTAGTAGATTTGAGTCACCTCAAAGCCTGTTCTATTTTTGTCCTTCCAGTTATATAAGAAAATAAGTTCCCTTCTGTTCAGCCCACTTTAAGTTGAAGTTTTGGTTACTTCTTACAGAAATTACCCCAAGTGAAGGTAAAATTTTATTGGCAAGAAAGGTTGAAGCCAGACTGTTGAGAAATTGAGACAATACTTCAAAGACATGTGGAGCCATATCAGATTTTTCAGCTAAAGAGTGAAGTGACTAAAACTTCAGGGAGCTTAATCAGGCAGATGCATGAAGTTAGTGATTTGAATGGACTAACTGGGAGGTAACTGTAGGCAAATGGAGCATGGCTGGAGGAAGTAGGTCACTGGAGGCATGTTTTTGGAATTTTTATTTCATCCTCACTCTTTCTCTCTGCTTCTCAGTTACTATGAATTAAACATCTTTTCTCTACCACATCCTTCAACCATGTTGTTCTGCCTCACCTTAGGCTCAGAGCAATGGAGTAGGCCAACCTGGACTGAGACCTCTCCACCTGGGAGCCCCAAACAAATTTTTTCCTCCTCTAAATTATTATTATTATTATTTTGGTCAAGTACTTTATTCACATTGAAGAAAAGCTTACATAAAAATTGGTATCATGAATGAGGTTGTTGCTGTGACTAACCTGAGCATGTGGTTTATAAGTCTTTGGAACTGGTTTGTGGGAGAAATGTAGAAAAGTGGGAGATACGTTCCAGAAAAACTTTAAAATATTGTAAGCAGAGCTAAATAGATTATTTTTTTTAGGGGGGGGGGACTTAGAAGACCAAAACGCTGATAGAATGCAGATAGTAAAGATTGTTCTCATGAGGCTTTAAAGGAATACTGGGGCTCTCTTGGGAATTGGACTAGAGGCCATTCATATTATATTATGCCAAAGAACTTGTCTACATTTTGCCCACATCCTGAAACTTTGTATGAGGCCAAACTTAAAAGCGATATAGTAATTAATCTGGTGGAGAAAATTTCAAGGCATTCAGGCAGTAGCATGGGCATCGCTGACACATTTTAGTCAGATTTATTGTGAAAA
Source organism: Ictidomys tridecemlineatus (assembly GCF_052094955.1). Classification (NCBI taxonomy): domain Eukaryota; kingdom Metazoa; phylum Chordata; class Mammalia; order Rodentia; family Sciuridae; genus Ictidomys; species Ictidomys tridecemlineatus. The sequence continues at coordinate 121,667,379 of NC_135479.1, forward strand.
AAATCAGGAGCAAAAACCAGAGAGAAACCTTTTTAACAACTTGCAGTTTGGCCAGAGAAGAAGCACATGTAAAATTGGGGCCAAGAAAGTTGTAGTTACCAAAGAGATTTCTGCCACCGAAGAGAAGCCAAGTACTTTGCACAAAGGACAATAGAGAAGATGGCTTGAGGGCATCTCAGAAATTTGTAAGACCACACACATTGCAGGGATAAGGGTATAAAAGTAAAAACTCATTTAAGAGAACTTGGGGCATGCTAGGAGCCACAGCAAAAGTATTACATTCATATGGAAATTGGACTCCTGCTGTTCACCTTGGCCTGTTACGGAACTCAAGTTACGGGACTCCCGGAGAGTTCCCATTGGTTGGGGAAGGATGGTAGGAGGGTTTTCCGGGGGAAGTGCGGGCCCGGTTCCGGTAGACACACGTGTGTGGACCGGCTCGCTAGCGGGACGCACAGGGACCACTGGCGGCTTTTTTAAAAATAAAACTTTGTTTCTACTTGAACTGCTTGTGTTTTTGTGCCCAGCCGGGTTGCGACATCGCAAGCCGGCGCGGGCTAACAGCAGCAGCGTGAGCACCTAGGTGCCCAGCAGGAAGGCGGTGAGGCTAAGGCGCGCCTCAGAGCCCAGCAGCCGCGCAGCCTGCGGCAGGGGCATCCTGTTTTACTAGAGAGGCTATAGAGTTGTTTCCCCAGACTTCATTTTATCACACTCAGCTGCTAGGCATTCAGAGAGGCTGCTGCAGCCATAAGTTCAAGGAGGTCTGGCTACTTCTTAAGCTGGTGGCAGACTTTGACATCATCCATGTGGTGCTGGTACTACAAAAAAGCAGGATGCTAGAGTGAGGGGATCGTGGAGGTTTCCACTGAGATTTCAAAGGCCTAGAAGGCCAGGAAAAGTATAGCAGGGTTCAATTTCCCATAAACAGCACATGAAAAGGTGATGCATAAAGATAAAAACAAAACAAAAGCCAAGGCTAAAGTGAAGTCCCCAGGATTAAGAGATGCCAGTAACTTGAGACATCTGCCAAAGAAAGCTGCTGGCTGTGGACAGAGCCTAAAAGAGAGGCCGTGTGGGCCTAAGCCCTTTAGAGGTCACATCTCACTGCCATGTGCCTCAGATGCTGGTTGTGGAGCTACAGACCTAACATTTGCTCAGCTGGATTTTGGTCTGACTTTAGCCCCATCCCTTCTTTCTATGTTCCCATTTCCCCCTTTTGGAATGGAAATGTTTGCTTTGTGCTACTAGATATTCAAAGGTTTATAACTTGCTTTTAGTACTTACATGGATTCATAATCAAGAATTTACCTTGAGGCTCAGAGGAGACTTTGGACTTGGACTTTGGGAACAATGCTAGAACTGTTGACTATGGGGCTATTAGAGATGGACTGAATGCATTGTAAGATGGGCATGAGCTTCTGGGGTCCAGGGAAAGAATATTGTGGCTTAGATGTAAACTGTTTCCCCATAGCTGCTTTAATGCAGGAGGTAAAGTGATTAGATTATGACAGCTGTAACCTAACTAGTGGATTAAAATATTTCCTGGACTAAGAGTTTAAGTGGACAAACTGGGTGGTGATTATAGGCAGAAGGAGTATGACTAGGTAAAGTAGATCATTGGAGGCATGTCTTTGGGGTTTATATTTTATGTCCATTGTCTCTCTTGATCTCTGTTTCCTGACTACCAGGAGCTAGATAGCTTTCCTGCACCATATCCTTCCACCGTGTTCTGTCTCACCTCAGGCCCCAGATAATAAAATAAGTTGAACCTCGACTGATATCTCTAAAATTGTAAACCCTAAATGATCTTTCTTTCCTTTAAGTCGTTCTTGTCAAGTATTTTAGTCACAGTGACAAAAAGCTGACAAACACACAAACACTCGTGACATAATAGGAGATGTAAACACATAGTAAACACTAATAAATTTATTTGTGTTTGTAGTTGCAACCTATTTTAATTACTGAGATTCTTGAGATGAGGACATTGAACATCTGTTCCCTTAGGAGACACAAGGTCTATTGTGTCTATGGCCTATCTAGGTTGTGATTTTCTTTCTGTCTCAGATTCCAACTTGGTAGGCATTGAGGAAACAAACATTCCATATCTGGTTTTAAAAGGGCAAATGCAGAAATAGGCAATAATAAAGATCCTTTTTGGAGTAGTTAAAACTCAGAAGTCCTTGATCTTTAATTTGTTCTTGAATCACAGGTATAACATGAGAGAAAGAATTCCTTGAGATTAAAGAACAGAATTGAATGAACTGAAGTTGGGAAATTGTAAAGAATGACAATTCAAGAGAGAAATGTTGAGTTTTGATAGTATCTGTGTATATTCTCTGTGGTTTGTGTTGAAAACTAAGATGATACCTTCCCTTAGGTTTGTTTTAATTGAATTTTAACCTAACAAAGTGTAAAATAACATTTTCTATTCAAATACGAGAAGGCCTAGGGTTGTGATGTTTTCTGCCTGGGCCCTTTGGGAATTTCCCCAACAATGTTTATGTCTAGGCCTGTCCCTAGTACCAAAGACCTACGTTTATCCAGTCTTGCATTATATTTAAACTTCTTGTTTTGAAATAATTTTACACTTACAGAAAAATGATAAAATGGTGATAACAGTTCCTATATTTTTTCACCGATTTTTTCCTAGTATTAATATCTCAATAACCATAAAACAATTATAAAAACTAAGGAATTAATATTAGAAAAATGCTATTATGCTAAACTGTTGATTTTTATTTGGATTTCCCCGGTTTCTCCACAAGTGTCCTTTAGTTGTTCCAGGAGCCAGTTCCAACATTACCCTTGGTTGTTATATGTCACTTCAGTCTCTGTCCATGTGTGAATGTTCCCTGACTTTTCCTCATCTTTTGTGACCTTGACACTCTTGAAGAGTACTGGTTAGGTATTCAGTACTGGTTAGGTATTTTAGAGACTATGTCTCAGTTTGGGTTTGTGTGATGTCTTCCCATACTTTGACTAAAGTCCTGCCTGTTGGACAAGAATGCCCTAAAAGTGACATGTGCTTCTTATGCCAGGCATTCAGTCAGGGACCCATGATGTTGATGTGGCTCATTGCTGGTGAACTTCTCCTTGATAACTTCATTAAGGTGCTGCCCATCAAGCTTGTGCACTGTAAAGTTACTGTGTTTCCCTAGGCTATAAATATGGGAGAGATACTTTGATGTGAAAGTATTTTCTCTCTCTTCTGAGTATTTATAGGTAAATCTCTGGCATTCATGCTCCTTTGAGCATCCATAGGTAAATCTTGCCAATGTACTGATCACTCCTGAGGTATTCTGATGGTCATTTTCTATTTTCCTCACTCCTTCTGCATTGTTTATTTTCTTGTCTTCTGATGGGAATTGAACCCAGGGCTTGGTGCTTACTAAGTATGTGCCCTACCACTAAGTCTCTACATTATTTTTAAAAAATTAAAAACTAGATGGACACTATCTTTTTACTTATTTATTTTGATGTGGTGCTGAGGATTGAACCCAGTGCCTCATATGTGCTAGGCAAGTGCTCTATCACTGAGCTACAACCCCAGTCCAAAGTCCCTACATTATTAATTGGAATTCTTCTGCCAGGAACAGTCCTGATTTTTGATAATAATTGCTTGACAAAAAATTTTATTGTCTTCCCAAGGAGCATTTGTACTTTAAAAAGGACTCTTCCATGAATTTTTTTTGGTTGATTAAAAATGCAATACGTATCCAATAACAAAAGGCCCAAATTGATAGAGGTTTAAAAACATCTATAATCTTGATAGGCATCTTCATATCTTAGAATCTATCTTTGCACATATGTTTCTGTGCATTTATATACACATATAAACAAAAAGCAGATGATATGCATGATAGTTTGTAAACCTCTCTGTTCCCTTAGCAATGTATTATGAGCAGCTTTCTATGCAAAGATCTATTTCCATAACATTGTTATTAAGGCCCAGTAGCCATTTCATGGTGGTGTCATGATTTGTTTGGTGAATCACTTATTTTGGTTTTATTTTGGCCTTTTGTCTTTACAGTAGTGTTATGACCAAACTTGGGCCATCATCTTATGTATACAAAATGATAGGGATAAAGAACAGCAATGATATTTATCACATTTTCACATCTTGCTGGGCTTACTGCTACATATTCACATGCTCAGTCTCCTTTTATCCTCATGACAGTCTTGTGAGGTGGGCAGTACTGTTATACCCACTCACACACACAAAAATTAACATTTTCAGTAACTTGTGCAGTTTTATTCAACTAATGGGTGGAATCCAGACATGTAACCAGATTCTTTTGTTGTAAAGGACTGGCTCTTAACCACTAGGCTATGTTGATTTTTTTAATTACTGCCTTAAGCAAATCCTTAAAACTGGAATCTCTGAAAAAAAGACATCTTAGTCTGTTTTGTGTTACTATAACAAAATACCTGTGTCTGGGTCCTTTATAAAGTAGAGGCTTATTTCATTCACAGTTTTGTAGGTTGAAAGTTCAAGAGCAGCCTGCCCCATCTGGTTGGTCTCTGTTAACTGCCTTTTGGTGGTATCATAATGTGATGGATGACGTCACACAAAGGGAGCATGTGAGAGGAACCACATGGCAAGATAGGGATGAGGTTGGCTCTTTTATAACAGCTCACTTGTGGGGAGGGGGAACTAATCTACTCCTATAAGATCTAACCCAGCTGGTTTTGTTGGCACTTGCCTGTAATCCCAGAGGTTTGGGATGCTGAGGCAGGAGGATCTCAAGTTCAAAGCCAGCCTCAGCAATCTCAAGGCGCTAAGCAACTCAGTGAGACCCTGTCTCTGAATAGAATATAAAATAGCCCTGGGGAATGTGGTTCAGTGGTTGAGGAGGGCCCTGAGTTCAATCCTCAGTACAAAAACACAAAACAAAACAAAACAAAAAACCCTAACCTACTCAGAAAGACCAGCATTAATCACTTTTCTAGAGAGGTCAAGGCCCAATCACCTCCCATCAGGCCCCACCTCTTTTAATAGCATTATACTGGGGACCGAGCTTCCTGCACATGAATCTTGGGGGGACAAACCATATCCAAACCATAACAGAAGATATGCACACTTGAAGACTTTTGGAAACACATACAACCACCTTCCAGAAAAGCAGATCAAGTATACATTCTACTCCCAATGTTGGGTGGGAGATATGTGTGCTGGTTTCCTGAACAAATGCTCATCCTGAGTATTCTAATTCTAAAAATGTCTTACTGTTAAGGAAAGTATTTAAAAGGGATTTATTTTTTTTTCCTTACATAGAGGAAAAGCTGGTATGGCTCTTTTTGGCTTCCAAATTTTACTTGGCTCCCTGATACAGAATTCCTAATCTGGAGGGAGTGGAGCCCAAAGCAAATAGTGGCTGAAGAAGTGAATGGCTGAAGGATTAGAAACACCTGTCTGCTGGCGGCCTGCGCTCTGGCTGCATCCCACTGCCATGACTCTGGGACAGCATCTCAGGGAGCAGCCTCTGTTCCCACCCAGGCCTCCTTGAAAGGAGGGACACCCCCCCCCTCCGCTTGGGGAGGAGAGAATAAACAAAAGCCTAGGGATTGTTTGACTGTTTGGATCACAGTCAGAGGTGCAAAACTTGTAATCTTTATCTTCTTACAGTAAATGTAACTTCTTACTCAGCAGAAAGTTTTGAATTTAGTCATTTCCAGGTAAAGGCGATCATCTTCTGAATTTTCTCAGCAAGTTCAGGTTTATTCAGTCACATTCACATAAAAATCCCTCCCCACAAGATCTTCTGCTTCCTCCCCCAGCTCCACTCTGGGGTGTATTCTAATCTCTTAGATGTGTGTGCAACTGCCTGCTTGTCCTCAGAGGACCTCTTCCTTTTGACCTTTCCCTTGTACTCTAGACTTACCCCCCAATGGCCACCTGCACTGGCTATAGGGCAGTGCTGGGCTTTCCAGGGCTCCGCGGGCAGAAAACTTGCTCAAACACAGTCTTCTTAGGCCCATGTGCCCTGTGAACCAAGCCTCCTACCTCCCCACATGTGAGGGTCTCCAATAGCAATGCTTCCCTGTCCTCTTAGGAGCCCAAGGCAACTCTTCTTTATAAATACATTTACAAGTCAGGGAAAAAATACTTTCTCTCATTACATGTTCTGATTTCGAGTCAGAAAAATCTGTTTATTCCACCTACAACTGACTTTGAAATACAGGCGGCGGCGGGGGTGGGGGTGGGGGCGTTTGGAGAGATATTGTTTCAAAGATTCAATGAATAGATTCTTATCGAGCCCGTTTACCCATAAATGCAACTGCACATTTCTCTTGCCTGGACTCATGTCATCTGTATAAATGTTCGTTTTGATATATGAACACAGCCTTGGCATTCGCGGATTTAACATTCCTGGTTTCAACTGTTTGCAGATGACCTAGAAGATTTATGACGTATAGCAATTTGTTCGTCCGCTCAGGCACAGATCTGAATCACACGGAGTCTGGATGTAGGGCCTGGACATCACTTAGCTGGTGTGTGCACTTAGCTAGCTGCCCAACCTCCCTGCTGTGTAAGTTCTCTATATTTCTCTTTCTCTTTACATTTCCATTATTTTCATTAAGCATCTGATTATAATGCTTTAGTTCGTTTCACTGCATTTAATGGGAGAAATTCTAATATGTGCTAAGGTAGAATTCATGAAGTGGGCTTTGACATGTACCCAGTGTATCCCTTGGAGATACATCTAGGGTCTGCACTTCATGGCTTCTCTCCACAAACCACCCTCCCCGCCAAAGAATGAGGGTGTGCATGCTGAAGTGGTACATTGAGCAGCTGGGAGTGATCAGAGATCACCCAACTCTCTTAGTGCCAGGTGAGTATTTGGCATGGCAATATTGCTGTCTAGGCTTCTTCCCTCTGAAGGCAATATCATGACTGCACGCCTGGGCAGGAAGGGAATAGGCGGGTTACTGACAGAGTTCAGCCAACCAGGAGCATCCTGCAGCCAGTGCCCAAGGCCAGCTGTGCTATTTACTGAGGTTCCCTATGTAGCTCTTGTCCTGCCTCCTGGAATCACAAGGGAGCTTGTTAGAAGATGGAGATGTCTGAGTGTCATTAAATCAGGATCTTGGAGGGTGAGGTATGGACTTTACTATTATTCAAATTATCCCGAGGGATTGTAAGGGACTGAGAATCTCTAGGCCAGCAGAGTGGTTTTTCTTGGCCCTGAAGGGATGGGTGCCATGGCCTGTGTGATGCTCCAGGTCAGGGGCACTTCACAACCATGCCACACTGCAGAGGACGCAGGTGTGAGGGTGCCTTTACAGTGGGTGTCAACTTAGCTGCCTATCCCTTCTCCATGATGCTAATCTCTATTTATCCTTTAATCCTCAGCCTAAGTATCTTCTTCTCTGAGAAGACTTTGCAATGGGCTTCCCTCCCAGCCCACTATGACATCCCAAGTTCTAGCTGGTTAGGCTGTTCTTTGTCCCCCAACCCCCTTGGACACATTGCTGCTTGTCTATGGACCTTATTGGACTGAAGTTTTCATCTCCTCTAGCTCTTCATGTGGTACTTGGCACATGTATGCATGGGCCCCCACACACGTCCACATGCACCCATGCAGTGGCTATGTGAATGGATCAAATTTGGATTATTTTAAAGTCAAAGGCCTTGGAGGATGTATTGGGCAAAAGTAAAACATGGGCTACTCAAAAGTTAAATGAAGGCCAGTACGTAGTAGTGCACATCTGTGATTCTAGCAACTCAGAAACTGAGGCAGGAGGATTCCAAATTTGAGGCCAGCCTGGGCAACTTTTGAGATTCTATCTCAAAATAAAAAAAAATAAAAAGGGCTGGGGTTGGGCTGGGGTTGTGGCTCAGCAGTAGAGTGCTTGCCTTGCATGTACCATACTCTGGGTTTGATCCCTAGCACTGCAAAAAAAGAAAAAGTTAATGAAGATGTTTACTTAGATAAATGAAGAGGAGAAAGTACATTAATTTTTCTTGGAGTAGAGCCTGTTACTCTTTGTGTAAATTTACCAGGGCAGGGGCGTCAGAACAAGGGGTTCTCAGGTTTAGAAGCACACTGGTATCAACAGTATACAGATACTGAGGCCTGAATCCCACCCCCAGGTTGATTGGCATCCAGGTGATTCCAATGAAGAGCAAAGTTGATGTGCCACTCATCCAGCCTTGACTCAAAGGAACCACGTGTGGACCTACAATCCCGAGTCTGTCTCTGAGATCCTGCTTTGGCACTACTGAGGACAAGCTCCTGTGCCTTTCAGCCAACTTCCCCAGATATTCTGATGGAGGTGCTTCTCCAGCGAGTCTTTGAAAATCCCTGACATAAGCGACTGGATCTGAAGCCTCCTTCCACAGAGCACACGGAGGTCTGAATTCATTTTTGTTTGTCACCCAGGCTCAGCTTTTCACTTTGCACAACCCGAATAGCTCAGCAGCTTTACACTTAATGATGCATGTCATACCTGTATAGTTTCTACCCATTATTCAATATTTGTTATTTTTAATCATACTTTTATCTTTCTCCTACTGAACTGCAGATCTCTCTGGGGCTGGGAGTATTCATTTTATTTTTACCCGTTTATAATACTTGGCACGATGCCTTGCAAATAATAGGTGCTTAATAAATGTTTGTAGAATGAAAGAAACACAAAAAAGCAATTAAGTATTGTTCTGAATCAGCAGCTTGCCTAACTCAATTTAAAACAAAACGCGGTTGAGAGAGGAGTATGGCAATATGGCATTAGTGTGAACGCATTATCAGTTTCTAAAATTTTCGGTTAAAAGGAGAAACTTTAAAAAATGTTTTGAAACAGTTCCTGTTTTATTTTTTTAATTTTAATTGCCAAATCATTTTCTTTTTTCCTTTCCCCTAAATATTTAAACTAGTTGCTCTCTCTGGAGAATATAATTACTGAAGAACATCAATAAGCTCAGGACACAGGTGTGTTAGGCTAGCACTCTTCTCAGTGGTCTCATTTGGGCTCTGGAAAGCACACTGTGAAACCAGCAGGACAGGCTGCGTGCCCATTGTCATCCTCCCAGCTTTTCAGTCAAGGTGTCATTTGTCATTTCCAGGTCCTTACATGGGGATAGAAGCTCTCCAGGCAGGACAATTTGGGGATGGGGGCTGTTGTCTTCTCCCCACTTTGCACAGGAGGGAGGGGACTTCTGTCTGCTTCCTGTCCTCAGATGGGTGCTGAGTTTACTGATAAAGGATGCAACACACACCCCTTTCTCCATATGTATAAAGAAAGGGGTCAGCAAACTCTGTACAGGGTCAAATAACAAATGCTTTAGATGTTGAAGAGCATAAGGTCTGTGTTGCCACTACCCAGCTCTGTCACTGTGGCAAAGCAACCACAGGTAATACATAAGCAAATGGTCTCAGGCATTCCAATAAAACTTTGCTTATGACTGGAAATTTTAATTTCATGCAATTTTAATGTGACACAAAATATAATTCTTTTGATTTTCCAACCGTTTAAAACAGCTCAAAGGCCAAATAAAAAGAGGCAGCAGACTGGATTTAGCCTGTGGTCTACAGTGTACGAATCCCTTTAATGGTGCCTTTAAAACAGAGAGAAATCAAGAAGATGGAATGAAAAATTTTTTTTCCATAAAGTGTAATAGAGCATTGTCTACAGACCCATAAATATGGTGTTCAGCATGGAAAGAGTCTTAGGAATCTGGAGACACATTGGTTTGACCATTTTTATCTGAAAATAGCTCCTGAACTATGTTTAGTGTCTGAAGATTTTAGAATATAATGTGGGGTACATTCCACTGTACACGCCAATCAAATATAAATGCTCTGAGCCCCCACCCATTTGACTGGTTGAAGGTTTAATCTCTGACAGCTCTTTGGGATCACACTGGGTTTATTAGGTATTGATGGGGCACAATGGAGGAAATGTCCATTTCTAGGCCACAGAGTCACCTGTTGCCATTATTATCACTTGTTCTACTTAGTGCCGGCATTGAGGTAGATCCCCTGGCCATATAAGGAGTTCAGACAGGCATTTTCCTCCCAATTGGCTGCTGTGGACCCTACCATCAATTGTGTTCCCAGCATTCCCATCAATGATCATTTTGTGGTACCTGGAGTGACATTTGAAAGAGGGGCCTGTCTGCACCATTAGTGAATTCCCTATTGGCTAAAAAATTCAAAAAATAAAAATAAATAAATAACCCCAAAGCCTTCCTATCCCAAGCCTTCTCAACTCATCTCCACCATGTTAGGTCTTGTTGATTCAGCCTCATGAGTTTCAAGCATTTTTCTTTGTCTTTAGATCTTCACCATCCCCCTGTATTCACAGATGATCCCAAAGTTTTTCTTGGGTGAAATATACCTACACCTGAGACACTGAGAAGAATAATGCTCTCCTCTTTGGGGAACTGTGAATGGGGAGCAATATGTTAGGAAAAGGAGTTGCTAATTGTATTAGTCAGCTTTTTTTTTTTTTTTTGCTGTGACAAATGCCTGAGAAAATCAACTCAGAGGGGGAAAGATTTGTTTTTGCTTATGGTTTTGGAGATTTTAATTCATGGTCTGCTAGCTCCATGGCAAAACTTCACGGCAGAGGGGTGTGGCGGAGGAAGCTGTTCACCTCATGGCAGCTGCAAGCAGAGAGAGAAAGGGAGAAAAGGGCCAGGGACAAGATGTGTCCTTCAACATCACACCCCCAATGACCTACTTCCTCCCACTAGTTCCCTGCCTATAGTTTCTATGTCAATAATGGATGCCTTCAGATTATTAATCCACTCTTAGTTTCATCCATTGAAGATGTCAGAGCCCTATGATCCAATCACTTCCCAGGAGCCCCACCTTTGAATATTACTTCACTGGGGACCATGCCTTATGTTTATTAATTTTTTAAATAACAAAACACTTTTGTTTCCTTCTCCTGTACCAATCCCTGCAAGGAAATGCCCAGTTACTTCTTGGTTGACATGACCCACTCATTCCTTAGAAGTTCATTCTGATTGGAGGCAAAAGTTAGAAAGAAGTAAATTGTACAGAAACACTGAATGTACATAACTTATTTGGGAAACCATACTAGAGTCCTTCCTTAGTCTTTCCAAAGGGAATCAATTTTTTTCCTTACCACTTCTTCTTTAGAGTGTTATTTGAATTTGAAAATGTAGATTGGGATCCAGACCAAATGTGGAAGGGCCTGATAGTAAGGAATCTAGACTGTATTTTGTAAGCACTGGAGAGTTTTATGGAGAAAAGTATTACAATTCAATTTTTATAATTTTTATTTTTTAAAAATATTTTTAGTCTTAGAGAGACACAATATCTTTATTTTTTTAGTTGAAATTGGACACGAACCTTTATTTTATTTATTTATTTTTATGTGTTGCTGAGGATCAAAACCAGGGCCTTACACATGCTAGGCGAGTGATTTACTGCTGAGCCACAACCCCAGCCCTCACAATATCTTTATTTAATTAATTAATTTTTTTTTAATGTGGTGCTGAGCATCAAACCCAGTGCCTTACCCATGGGAAGGCAAGCACTCTATCACTGAGCCACAACCCCCACTAACAAATGGATTTTTATTTTGGGGAAAACTCAGGCAGCAGTGTGGAGGACAGAGCAGAGGAGAATCATCTGGAACCTGTTATTTGGCTGCTGTAACAGTTTCCACCGTCCTGGCTGAAACTCTTTATGAACATGCCTGATTGTCTTTCTCCAGGTTGTGTCTCCTCGAGAGCAGGACCGTAAGCTTCAATTTTATTTCCTTCCACCTCTAGCCCCCAGAGCCTTTAGTATATTAGTTTTCACGTTTTTGACACTTAATAAATATTGACTGAATTAGATTTGTCCCAAATGAGCTCTTAGAATAAAAACACTCAAAAATAGAGAATCTCCATTTTCATAAGGTTTTTCACTGTGGTGTATTATTAGAGTGAATCACTTTAGTCAAAACAGGTCCCTTTATTTTGGCAGTAAAACTGATGACAGCCTCGGGTAAACTCATCTTCCCCTCCCCCTAATATCAACACCAGAAATGAATTCTCTGTTTTATAATATATACCTATGACAGTGGAATATTAAAACCACATTCTCAAGTTATAAATATTATAAGTCACATTTTTACATGGTACTGCATAGCTACTGTGTTTTGCAACAATTTGGCATGGAATTACAAGTAGCATGCATTAAATTTCATATGCCCTTTAATTTTTTTATCTCTTCATTTGCATGCATATATTTTATAATCGTTCATTCTGGTAATAAAACCCACAGGATTTTAAATTGAACTGAAGTCCCAGATGCTTTAAAAGAATTTATGTTGCATAATTGTACTGGTTTTCCTGAAAACAAACAATAATGTATGACTTAAATATTCTACCCAGGAGAGGAGTCGAACCCTTCCTTAAAATTCTCTTGTGTCTGTTGAATAACTTATTGTGAGGAAAAGATTGAGAAAACCAAAGGGAATATAAAAATATGGAGCCAAGAATGCAGAAAAGTAGTGACTTTCTGAAGATTTCACCATCTAGAATGACATTCAAATTTCAAGTGAAAATATTTGTGAAATAGCTACAAATTTTATTTCTTACCCATGGAGGAGGAATCAGTGCCTGACACCAATGATACACTTAGGAGAGTAAAGGAGAAAAATTGTTCTCTCAACAGAACAATCTGAATGGGGTAAAGAAAATATTTTTGACTTGGAGAAAAGTTTTTAGACTTGAATTTGTTATCTATCACTGCATAACAAATTACACTACAATTTAGCAGTTTAAGACAACAAATATGTTATTTTTTTTGGTGGATCAGGAATCTGGGAGCGGTTTAGGTAAGTGGTTCTGGCTTAAGGTTTCTCACGTTCTACTGAAACTATTTGTCAGGGCCGCAGTCTCATTTGAACACTCAACTGGGGAATGATTCTTTTCTAAGTTTACTCAAGAGGCTGTTGACAGGTTTTAGTTCCTTGATGGCTGTTGGCTGGATGTTTTAGATTTTTGCTGATTGAGTTTCTCTGTAAGTGGCCTAAGTGTCCTCATGACATGGCTTAAGACAGAGACAGGGAGAAAGGCAGACTGTGTATGATAGAAGGTTCACTTTTTTTTTTTTTTTTTCAGTGTAGTTGGACACAATACCTTTGTTTTATTTATTTGTTTTTATGTGGTGCTGATGATTAAACCCAGGGAGGGCCTGGCCTATGCCAGGCGAGTGCTCTACAGCTGAGCCACAACCCCAGCTCAGAAGGTGCACTCTTTTAATGACCTACTCTCAGAAGTGATGTGTAATTACTTTTGTCATATACAGATGATTATTCAGAGCAACCCAGGGATACTGAGGAGCACCACACCTGGATGTGAATGTGAGCAGGTGGGGATCATCAAAACCCTTCTTTGAGGCCACTTACCCCAGGGCTAGTCGTGGTGACTCAGGACAATAACCTGGAGCTTGCTTATGAATCGAGCCCTTGTTTGATGAAGGTCAGAGAAGAAGGAGGAGAAGGCTGAGCAATGAGAGGGCTCTCAGCTGTCATTTCTGCCTATCCTTGACCCAGTGCCATATTTCTACACTTCCCCCCCCCCCTGGAATTGCCTCTGGAGAACTTCAAAATCATACAAGCAAGTACTTGTGTAGGGTTCAGAAGTCATGAGGACTGGGTTTAAAGGTATCTAGACCACTAAAATTTGGAGACAGAGATGTTTTCTTAAATGAGTACAGAATGAACAATGAAGTTTTAACGTTTTGTCAAGGCTAGGTCCAGCTCTTACTGGTGGTATGATCTTTGGTAAGTCATAAGCAAGCCTGGCAAGGCTCAGTGTCTTTGTGTAGAAATGAGGGTGATGTTTTACTTTTTAGGATGGTTGAAAAGATTAAATAAAATGCTATTTTCCTTGCTCTTTACCAGTGTGACATTAAATTGTCATACAGTGAGGGGGGTTTTTACCCATTGGGGTCACGGATGTTGTCTCCTTGGAACCCAGGCACACCAGTTCCAAGTTATTCCTTACCTGTCTTATTATGCAATCTGAGCAGGGGCCCCGGCTGGCTTTGTGTGCATGATCAGACTTGGATTATGGAAATGATGAGGATGGGTAGATGCAGGGCAGAGAGGTTGAGACCTGTGCTTTTTCTTGTTCCTGGAAAACATTTTTTCACAGTGCTTAAAGGGAACATAAGAAGGAAGATGATTGATGGTTTGTATATTTTTGGTGCTGCAAAAATAAGGAAGAGAAAATGTCTAGTTAAATAAAATAACTTAGACGAAAAAGTGTTACAAATCTCTTTTCTGAGAATGCATGAACTTTAGTTCATGTGTTTCCTCCCAGACAATGTTTTTTCATGACAAGGAGCAGATATCTATTAGTTCAAAATCAAAAAGGAAGATGGCAGAGGATAGGGTTAAATAAAGAACTCATAGAATCCAGTTGGAGCTGGAAATTGGAAATCAAAGATGAGGCTGCTTGTACTGTCTTGAGGAGTTTTTTTTTTTTTCCTCTTTAAATCCTTTCTGATATTTTCTTTTAAAAAAAATTTTTTTTGTAGTTGTAGATGGACACAATGCCTTTATTTTATTTGTTTATTTTTTTATGTGGTGCCCGCGGATCGAACCCAGTGCCTCATGCATGCTAGTCAAGTACTCTACCACTGAAAACAACCCTAGCATTCTGATATTTTCTTGACCAACTTTTTCTGATTGTTTGTCTTTCCTGTCTCAACATGATTCTGTTAGCCTCAACTTTGCATTAAGGCCTCTGAAGTTCAGTACTCATTACAGACTTGGCATGATAGCTCAGATTTGGAGAGAGAGATCCTATTGGCCATTGATAGGAATATGAACTGGCTGGCCTGACATTAGATGTCCACCCTAGACCTGGCAGCGTGGCAGTTTTCTAGAAGGGACTACAAGGGAGACAGTTGATGAAATTGCATCTAGTACACGATTTCATCTGATAATAAATGAGAGAGAATGTGTGGAAAGTTATCTGGCCACCTCTGTATTTGGGGAGACAATAGTGGAGGATAGAAGAGCTTCAGAAGGTTAATGTAGAGAAGTTAATTGAAGATTCTTCTAAGAGACACAAATCTAGGGATGAGGATTTTCTTCTACCGGAAGTAATGCACATTCTCTCAGTCAGTACACACTTTGAACACTTAAAGAGTAGTAAAATTAGAAAAAAAAATTGGGAGCCGACATTGGTTATGGACTTTATATTTTGCAGAGTAAAAAATCCCAAGACCTCCAGCAATTACTATTTTAAAAAAATCATTTCATAAAAGAAAAGATATTTCCAAACAAATATAAAGCACATACTCTCAGACTATAGAATAGTTCTCTAAATTGAATAAGTTTAGCCTTTGAGAAATCAACTATTGTACTTATTTATTTTCTCTCACTTCACATAGCAGACAGTAGTTGATAGGTTGGTGCTCATTGGCTGATTCATCCTTGGGACATACGGATGCAGTATAAAAGGATAGCTCATAGATCATAGAAGGGCAGAACAAGTTGTCCAATTGCAGGATGAGAAAAATGAGCACCTCATCTTACCATTCATTCAGTCACTTCTTGACCAAACATTTGCTCCGCACCACTATGTGGTTCATAAATAAGACATAACTCACCCAAGATTGTTGATTAATTTTTATCAAAATTTTGCAAAATTAGATAAAAAAATCAATAATCTTTCCATTTATAACTTTCAAATTGGACAGATTTTGGGAGATTAAATACAATTATTAAGCATCCTGAAGCAAGTCTTTTTTCCAATAGGGGTCATCTCCAATTAAGCCTTGTGGTGACAGGCAGGTGTGGGGGGAAGAAAAGAGAAGAAAGGTTGAATTATCCATTTGCTATTTAAATTTGAAAAACTGCATTTGGTGGTGCACTAAAATCTAAAAACTAGAAGCATTCTGGTTAAATGAAATCTTTAATATAAATTTAATTGATTTTTCTCCTTGGTAGACACGATTTATATAAATGCATATAAATAGCAGAAAAATGTACAAGTTCTTTTTATTCCAAGGAAGAATGCTTATTTAGCTATGTTTTTGTTCAGAATAACTTCCCCTCATTCTTCCAGGAATTGTATCCTTTGAATGAGTGTCTGGAAAATTTCTAGTTCTTAGGATTTCTGATCATGACCACATTTCATTCAGGTGCTGCTCCTCTTCAGATAAAAAAGTTTGAATAAAACCTTTATCTTTGTTTGACAGAGAAAAAATAAAGGCAAGGATGTCCCAATTCTCTCAGTTTCCATTAGCTTTAAGCAGAAGCTTTGCCTGTGGAAAAAAAGATATTCCGATGGTAAGGTGATGAGGAGATTAAGTGGCTTTCACAGTACTATGTAGGATGTCATTCACTGAATATCTAGATAGCCTGATTTTTGGAGCTCTATGCTCCGTTCTCTGCAGTCAGTAATTTACTCTGGGACCCTTCCCCACATTACCATTAAGTTACAGGGCAAGTGATTTGTTCTTCGATGGGGTTTCGAAAGTCAGGGAACCTCATTCCCAAGTGTCCCATTCCTGCTGCCTGCCAGTATCAATGTTGTTAATGTGTTTCTGGGCCATTTTCCTCCTTGGATGTATTAATGGGATTGAAGAATTTACTTGACATTATGTTTGGCCTTAAATTATGAAAAATTCAGCCAATGCAGAAAATAACATAATCCCCCCCCAAATCTCCAATAATCCTGTTTCTAAAGAAACCTACTCTTTGTATTTGGGCATGTAGCCTTTTCATCTCCCTGCAAAGTAAAATAAAATGCTCTCTAGAATAGCAGGAGCATCCTCATTCTAGAGGAGTGGCATAATTCATCTTAGGAGCAAGTCTAAATCTGGACAACAGAATCCAAAAAAGCCCCGTATTTGGAAAAAAAAAACAAAAACCAAAAAAAACCCCACAAATTTCAGACTTGATACATACATCAAAGTGTAATTATTAATCCACAAAAATCATGCTCCAAACAAAGGACAATGAAAAGAGACAATACTTCATTCAAATTTCAGTATTGTACTTAAATAGATACAATATTCCAACAACTGCCTCTGTTTATTGTCATGCCCATTCAGGCTGTAACAGTGTTATTACTGCTTTTAGGCTTTACATAATGGAATACCCTGTGTTTCATTGTGATCAGGAACCCAGAGGGAAAAAGGAGAGAGATTTAGTGAGCTATGACACAATTAAAATTTTACATTGTAATGTCTCTTTGGCTTGTAGTATTTTGTCAAAGATGTGTCTGGTATCTATTGTTTTTATTATTTCCAGCTGTCCTAATTATTTCTCATTTGGTTTTAATTCAACTTTCAAAGAGAAGTTGGCTTGCCAGGTGGTTATTATTTTTTCTCAACACTTTCGCCCTTATTGAAATAGATGTCCAAAGAAAGCCATTATTCCAGCTTCACTTGTAATGTATTTATGATGCATAGAAGAGGAGAGTCACATGTTCCTAATGCTGATTTCCATTGTTTGCCTGGCCACCCATGCCCAGGAAGATAAGAAATAGGTAGCCGTTCAATGTGAGTATGAATTTCTTCTTAAAAGAAAAAAAAAAAAAGCTATATTTCTTCACTGGAAATAAAATGGTAAAGTAAGAAAAATGTTGCATATGAATGCACTTAAAAAACTAATCTAAACTAACATTCATTGCTTTTAGTGTTCATGAGCTAGGTTTTATTGGGGTTATATTTTAATAACTGAAATATTAAAGTTAGTGAAAAGACTAGATCTAGAGGCCAATGGGGACTATGAGGCTAAATTTAGCTTCATGGGGTCTGATGGGTCAGTTCTTTACTTATTTATATTTGGGAAGTGAAATAAATAAATATTTTCTCTTTACTGAGTAACAGGACAGTTCGAATCTGTTTTCTTTGAGTGATAGGGAGCCCTGCCTTCATGCATGATTTTGTATTGTAATTTCATTGACCTTCTCCCCAAACATGCCTCATTGCAGATGGAAATGGGTGACCTTGGTCACATGTGAAGCCATCCTCCTCACCCTCTGCCATGTGCCCTTGGTGCCCATTACTAACGTACTTGGCTACTCTGTCTTGTCTGGGCCACCTCTACCTTTCTCCTTCTAGGATTTTCCACTGTCAAGTGGTGAGTGGGTAATACCGAGGAGACCTGAGCACCACTACCTTAACAGGCAGATTTGTGGGTCCCCCAAGGTCTTTGTGTGCTCAAACATTACACAGTATAATCACCAGCTCGTACTGCCCCAGGGAAGGCAGGCTTTGTAGATGTACCAGGTTAACTTGGGTAGATATGACTACACATGGAAGAACTGATGAAATGCCTTAGTGTTTTCTGAAAGAGGGAGTCAGGCCAAGATAGAGGACTGCTGAGCCTTGGTGTCCTTCTGTGTAAAATGGGGGCTGTGATCCATGCAGAGGGTATGAGGGTTTGGTAGCATATGTGAAAGTGCCAGTCACGAAGCAGGCTTCAGTAGATCTAAGTTCCTTTTCCTTCCTCCCCCCAGAGGTATTTCAACCTCAAATTGTTTCTCCAGTGAAGGCCAGTGGAAAGTATGTGTAGAGTTTTTATATGTGACATGTTGCTACATGTAGCTAAATTGGTCCCTGCTAGATTCATCCTTGGAAATGGAAGTCATGATTTAAAAATAACTTGTAAAAGTTTTCTAGGAATGTGTGGGCTCAGATGGCTATCTTATCCTTTTAAAAAAGAAACCCAAGTCTAGAGTTATGGACATGACCTTTGAGAATCAGAATAGTTTCTGGAAGAAACAGCATACTGTTTAAAAACTGCCCTGGACCCAGACTTGTAAAATATATTTTAGAGCTGGTCTAGCTCTAGCATCCCATACAGAGACAAACAGAGTGTCATCTTTCTTCCCACTCTTCACACACAATGCCCCCACACAGCCCAGGCTCAGGCTGATCACAGCCACGTGCTTCCATGCACACCCCATGCTTCCCACCAGTGGCAGCCACTTTGAGATGCTCACCCATGAACCCTGGCCAAAGTCAAGCACTTCCTCTGCTGGCTCTGTTCTACTGTGATCAAGAACAGCTCCATCCTGACCCATAGAGCTCCTCCTTGACCCAAGACTGAGAATCCTACCTGCCTCTGCTCAGTGAATGCCAGTTTAGGTCAGAGGACAGTGGCTTCTGGTTCTTCACTTGTAGGAGAATTTAGACTGTCTCTATCCTGAACAACCAACCACAAAGAAGACACATGTCATTTGGAACTGAAGGTTTGATTACCAGAATCGTCAGGTTTCTGGGACTGCCATCCAGGAATGATTCTGAGAATATTTCTGTAGCGTAGCCTAGATAGAATTGATCGTCTAATCTTGAATCTACATAAAAGATAATTCTGTTCTCTATTGGGATTACTAAAATAATTTTTGGAAACTGTGCACTTACCGCTATTTTAAGCATATGCATGTACTAATAGATACAACGGCCTTTACTTAAAGCTATTTTAGGCATGTGTATAGGATGATGACCTTTGTGAATCAAAGTGTAATTATTTGCTAATGACCTTGAGCGGCTGTCCACCTCAGGCTTCTCTTTTGGGCCAGGTTTACTCTGGCTCATCTTCTAGTGCCTTCCTCAGGGAGGCCTTCCCTTCCTCATCCATTGGACTACTTGATTTCACTTTGTAGCACTTATCTTTTTTTTTTTTTTTTTTTTTGTACTAGGAGTTGAACCCAGTGACACTCTATCACTGAGCTACATCCCTAGTCTTTTCGATTTTTTATTTTCAGACACAGTCATGCCCAGGTTGGCTTCCAAATTGGGATCTTCCGCCTCCAGCCACCCTAGTAGCTGTGATTACAGGTGTGCACCATCGTGCTCAGCTCGCACTTACCTAAATTATTATTAAAGACTTATTTGTGTCAAAGAAGCCACAAAGAGTCTGCAGCATCATGTGGGTCATTTCTCAATTGAGGCTCTGTCTATTGCATGCTTTGCAACATCAGGCAATTCATTTTACTTTTCTGTATCTCACTTTCATACATGTATGGTGAGGTAATTATATAGCTGTAGAGTTGTTGTAAGGACTAAATAAGAAAATAAACTTAAGGATTCATATAGAGCCTGGTACATAGAAGAATTCTGTAGCGTAGTCTAGATAGAATTGGTTGTCTAATCTTGAATTTACATAAAAAGATAATTCTCTACTCCATTGGGATTACTAAAATAATTTTTGAGAACTGTGCACTTAAAGCTATTTTAGGCATATGCATGTAATAATAGATATAATGGCCTTTATTTAAAGCTAATGAGTGCAAGCTATAAGAATGTCCTTCTTCCTAACAAACTGAAGTTCCATGAGAATAGCTTTGTGATTGTCTTGCCATGGCTCTGCAAGGCTGAAGCACACTAGTGGTTTATTGAGTGACCAAATGACCACTGAAAGAAACACTTTTTTTTTTTCACACTTCCCTGGAGTCCTGGGCCTCTAGAAGTCATAAAATAAAATCTTCTGAGCAGATATCAACAATAAGCCATTCAAGATTGCAAACTTATTCTGATCTTAATATTAGTTTTACTCTCAACTTTTTTACACAAATATATCTTTAATATCTTTAAAGACAACATCTCTTGCTTTCGCATATCTTTTTTTGCAGCTTTCTGTAAGTTTGTTAAAGTATTATATAAATGGAGTAGTAAAATCTACAACTTGTACCATATCCTCTGACTAAAATTTAAAAAAAAACAAACAAATTAACATTGCAATTGAACCAACATCAACAGACCATTATCAACCAAGTCCATAGTTTACATTAGGATTCATTCTTAGTAGGTTCATTCTACAGATTTGGCAAAATATGTAATGACATGTATCTGTCATAATAAAATTACATAAAGTAGTTTCGCTTCTTAAAAAATTATTAGTGCTATACCATGTTCTTAAAATGCTTTAAAGTATTAACTCATTGATTCTTACATACTTTTAATGAAGGAACCAAATGCTTTCCCCCCCATTTAACAACTGAGTCCGGCTCAGATTCTATTAAGGTCAGACAGAAGAAAGCGAACCTAGAAACCTGTGTCAGAAACAGTGCCTTCTTCACACGTCAGCCTAACCAGTTTACTCGGGACTTTGGTGTCACAATTTATTGGACTTCAGATTGGAGCCCTGGCGTGGTCTTCTCTACTCATTACTGAGGTCAACAACTCTTTCTCTAATCAGAAAGTATGCTTTTTTGTGTGTTTCTAGAATTATCTCTAAATTTCAGCCTGTATCACCTCATGCCTGGATAACTGAGAATCCAGCTGTCCTCTGGCTCAAAGCTCTTTGGTGTCTTCTAATTCCTTTCCCTTCTGCTCAGATCATCTTGCTAGACAGGGCTTGTTTGTCTCTTTGTTATATGGTAGTGACTCCCTATTATATATCACAAAAACCCAGCTTCTCAGTCTGGTTCAAACCACAGACAAGTAGACAAATAAAGGATGATGTAAGTTTACATTTCTAAATATGCATTTACCATGAGGCATAGATTTTTTTTTTTTTTTTTTAAGAATGTGGTAGTATGAATGTGTGATGACCGGAAGTTTCCTTGGAATTTTCTTTCATTTTTCTACTTTCTGTACTTTGGAAATGAGCTGCCATTATACCCATTGCCTTCTTTAATTACCTTTCCTAGTCTTCTCAAATTTTTATTGTTTTTAACAAAATTGTATCTGCCTAAACAAAGTGGCTTTTCTTTTCCTACTTCTTGACCTACTACTCTTCCGAAGTAGTCAGCACTTCTGGCCAGAGTGCTTGAGCCCAGTTTGCATCTGCCTCCTCTTAGTTTAGTCATCTCAGGTCTTTTATAGACTCATAGCCTCAACACTGTGGAGCTGAATGGGGCCTCAGGGAATGAGGCCAGCTCCATCATTTCACAGATGAAAAAATTGACCCTTAGAAGGAGAAGTAATTTACTCAATATCCCAGAGCTAGTTAGCAGAGGGGCTTGTCATAGAGCGCCCCCCGCCCTGCAAAATATACCGCACTCCATTACTTCACATTGACATCATTCACTTCTTTTATTTTCTTTAACACATTATAAATCCTCTTTTACTAGAGAATGTTAACATTTCCTTGAAGGATATTAAACTAGCCAGACTTTCTTTCCCTTCTTTCCTCTTTCTTAGGGAATCTGTTTAAGTTGCTCTGTGATCTGAATTGGGTCTGTAAACCCAAAACGATTGGGGAAGTCAGGTAACTGTTCAGCAAGAAAATAGCCAAAGGAAATTATGCTGTGTTCTTGTCAGAGAGTCTTCTCAGGAAGGACCTGTTTTAGAACCAGCCCAAGGATCTCTCTTCTATGGTTGACATCTTATCTTCGTATCTCTCTCCACCAGGGCAAACACACATCTTTTTTTAAAATTGATTTTATTTTTAAAAATACACGACCGCAGAATGCGTTACAATTCTTACTATGCATATAGAGCACAGTTTTTCATATCACAAACACACATCTTTTCACCACCCAAGAAAGTCTAAAACATGGGGTAATATGGCCAAGGGTCAATCAGGGACTAGACTCCAGGTCATTCGGGAGCTGAGACTTAGCATCTAGACTTTCTGAAATGAATTTTAGATAGTCTTTTCTTGAGTCATTCTCTCAAGGATTGTCTCGACAGTTAATGGGGAAAAAGATAAAGTGCTACTGATTTGAAATAGAAGGTGGATTAAAAACTGGAAGCGCCATCACATCTTTGAACAAGTCAACTCACAAATGGAGTATGTTTGCAAGCAGAAGTAACTGAAGTGAGTAAGAACATTCATCAACTTTGCATCAGAGAATGCAGTGGTATAAAAGGTGAGGCTACCTTTTAGGGAAGTGGTATATTTCAGCCTTGAGTAAGGTTGTCCATCCTCTCCCAAGGCCGCATGGTGGCTGATTTGGAAGGAACAGATCATTCTCAGCTCACTTACACAGTATGCCATATATTACATTTATCAACCAACAAAAATAATCATTAACGACATGTCGTTAAAAAATACAAATGAAATCCCAAGGCTATAAAGTAAAAGAGAACTTCATGTTTAAAGCAAACCGACATGTTAAAAGTTGCAGGTTGCTAAATTTGTGTAGTTAGCCGTTTAAAAAAAAAACAGTCATCTAAATGTCACAGCATAAGCTAATCTTTCCCCAAGCAAAATATGACATCATCTCTAAAAGCCCCTGCTATTAGAGGCACTTGCCAATATTATGGGTGTGTCCTTACAGGCTAATTAAAAACTTTTGGCCCTAAGATTACAACACTTACAGCTTTGCTATAGCAAATTAGGTGGGGAAATTTAAGTATGAGGTTAGATGCCAAGGGGAAAAATTCCAAGCTCTCTTATAATCCAATGGACACATACAATATTTATTACAGAGCAGTGGGAGTTCATTATTTTATCAATAGGCTGAGAGATTGGATGATTTCTTTTTCAATTGAATAACTGGTTTACAATAATGGAATTCTCTATCAGGTGTGGAGCATCCCAATGATCTTTCTTTTTATCTCCCCAGTTGGTGCAGTAAACAAGGTGCCAGAATTATGCAATGAACAGGATGGAAAGATCGTGCCCTTTAAATGGCTTCCAATAGTGGTTTAGCTGGTTACTTGTGAGTATAAAGCAAACATTAAAATAAACTAACTTGGTCAAGTGTTCCTGTGCTTACATGGCCAGAATTAACAGCTATGGCAAAACAAAATTAAGGCATCTATGAGGGAGGGATTCTTTTGTTTTCTTCAGAGATTTTTAACATTTTCTCCATATTACCTAAACCATTTGCCCTTAACAAGCTGCAAATGTTGTCTCCTGCCAGTGTAATCAAAGTGGATTTTGCAAATAACTTCAGTGATGCTCTGCTGACTTCAGGATCCCTCAAAAAGTAGAGGGATATTCAAAATATTTAACAGCTAGTAAGCTAGTTACATCTTCTAATGGATCAAATTGGATCCTATCTGGGATCCTACTCTGAAGGTTGGAAGTGTTTTCTTTTCAGACAGGTTGGAATTTGTGAGGGACTCTCCACAATCAATGGTTTGTGGTTTTTATCACTGGGTCCACCAACTTTGTGAGAACACTAAAGTGATTCTGAATCTTGGGGTGGCTCCAAAGTTGTGCATTCATCTGTCCACGGTTTTGTGTTATGGATTTAAAAAGCATGGCACGTTAGCAAGTGGATTAAATGACCGAGAAATCTGTATCCCTGTCCTAACTCAGCTACTTACTAACAGCACAAGCACGGAAATTCACACAATCTTCCATTTGATCATTGCATGAAAACATCAGACTACAATGCTCTTCTGCTCCGTGGTTCATTCAGACTTAACACTCAGGACTGTCCGTGGATCTTTAATAAAACCTTCCTGTGTTCTGAATTGTAAAAGTGCAAGGAACTTTTAGTAAAAATTTGTGAGTTATGCAGTGTTACCCCAGAGATGGGACTTGCTTATACCCTCATGTGAGTCATATTTTTTGGTGGTCAAGTATTATTAACTAAACATATGTGGTCAATATTTATTGTTTTCTTTCATCTTATAGTCTTGGTGATCATGTCACATGACATTGGTCATTTCTTAAATGAGAAACATGGCATGTCTGGGCTCCAGATGACGCCTTCAAGGAGAAGTGCCACATGGGCAGAGTTTGGAAGCAAGTGAGTTGTTGATCTCCTTTCTGAGCTGTCAGTCTTGTTCTGAAGATTGTGAAAGAAGAATAAGTGGACTAATTATGTTGCTCTTCTTGCACCTCTTAAAAATCGTTTAGCACAAGGGAATCAGTCTGGATTTATTCATTACTGTAAAGAGTGGTAAACAGAATTCTATTAACATTTCTGGCCTAGCTGCCCTGATGGCCACCAATGACCACCAGCCCTACCTCTTCCTGCCACTGCATTTTGCTGAGGGTTAAAAATGTCCGTTGTTTAGCAATTGTGATAAGGAAGACACACTGTCTCTGCCTTCTTCACATATGGGTAGGTGGCCAGGGGCTTTCTTGCCAAATCCAAATCTTTGTGTGGGATAAATTACTCCTTACACTGATCATAAAATAAGCATCTGACATTTCCTGCAAATGCTCTATTTCTTAATACAGAATTAACCTGCCAAAAACATTGTGTTTATAATCTAAATATTTGGATCAGAAGCCAAAAGGGTGGGGGTGTCTGTCTTCCTCCATATTTTGCACAGTGATGTGTCCAATAAATGTTAATTATGATAATAAATAATCAAAAAAGGGACATGTTGAGGGGGAAAGTGTGAGGAGCCAGGGATGGCAAATTGCATTAGTTAGGATAATTATTTAGAGAAATAAATGAAGAGATTCCTCTGGGCTGCCCTTCCCATTGCAGGCATTTGCCTGGTTTTAGAAAGAGGCCACCCCTTGCCTGAAATGGGTAGGAACCTCATAAAGAGTGATGTAGGTACTTTGGAGGCCAAGAGGAAGGTAGGGAGCATTCCAGGTCCTCATGGGGATTATGTTTTGTCTAGGAGAAGGCTCAAATCCCTAAGCATTGTCTTTGGGGTCAGATAAATTTGGATTCAGATCTGGACTCTAGCAGTTCTAAGTGATCTCCCTAAGCTTATTTTCTCATGTATAAAACAGGGATAATGAAGACTTCTGTGCCAAGGGGCTTTTAGTGCTGAATGAGATCATTCACAGAAAGCATTCCACATGATACTTACACATAGTAAGTCCTCAACAAATGGAGCTACAGTGGTGATGGTCATTGGAATCACCTCCTTTAATTGACAGCTGTCCCCCCACTTCCCTGATACTCAAGACTCAGTGCCCTGGGCATGCCTTCTGTCATGCCTTCTCTCCAGCAGAGGAATGCCTGCTTCTTCCTTGGACCATATGTCTCCTTTTCGGAGACAGCCTCAGCTTCTAATAGCACGGGCCATTGTCTCCATAAATAAGGGAAATATCTGAGAAGTTGCACTATTGGATAAATAGTAACTGAATCAGGTCGGTGGTATAATACAAATATATGTCCCCCAAATGAATTCCAGCCTGAAGGATTTTGGGGTTAACAAGGATACATGGATACGCCAGCCCACATTTGATGCAGCTGTGTGTGTGAGTGCTGCTGTTTTAATTGTAAATGTGGAGCAATGCAGAGGTGATAGACTTCAGTAGGAGTAAGAGTCCACAAATCTTTCCAAGTACTATTGAATGTACTCAGGTTTTCTGAAATGAATTTGAAATTGTCTCAGAAGCCCAGAATTAATTTCTTTTTTAAAAATTTTATTTTAATATCAAAATGAATTTGAAGGGATGGCTAAAATTTGATTGCATGAAACATTTTATAAGAAATCACAAAATCAGACTATATTTAATCTCAAAATAGTATCTGGAATTTTTTCTTTGCATTACAATTCTTAATACACCATTATACAATAATTTATCATATCTCTGATTATATATAAGGTATGTTGACACCAAATTCATATCTTCATCCATGTATTTTGTATAATGATGAGGGTCTCCTTTCACCATCCATGCTATTCCCCTTCTCCCTCCCTTTCCCTCCCCAGTATCTGGAATTTTTATTTGGAAATTATTGTTAACTAGTGTTAAATCAGAATTCCTGAGGCAGAAGACTTTGTCAATATAGAAGTCAGATGAAGGAAGATGCAATTTTTTATTCCTGAGACGATGATCAGAAAGCCTTGGTGACTTGAGTTTGATTGAATGATAATGCAATAGCATTCATAAGCCCATGACTAATTCCAGAGAGCCTCGACAATTTCCTTGAAAAATCTATGCTTTGTGTATAGCATGTATTTCTTTGATTTAAAATTGTTTCACTTGCAAAACTTTCCCAGGGCACATGCTCAAATTATTAACACATTATTTATATGGAAACTAATATAGAAAAACAATTGAAATCATATTTTTTGAAATAATATTAAAGCAAAATAGTTGCCTTAATATCAAACCCCTGCACAAGACCAACTAGAATAAAGAGAAAATGCTGATCTTGGGATCTTTTTCTTGGCCTTGTCTTCATCTGTGATGATAAAGGTAAGGTTACTCAGAGCTTTGTTTTATGGTACTCCTTTGGAGGTTGATGGAGACTGATCATCTTTAGTAGTAATGGAAAAGACTGGGATGGATCTATATCTATACGTACAGAGAGAGTGTGGGTCATGATCTGTGAGGACAGTCAAAGTGGTTTGGGTTTAGCCTCAGTGTAGCCAGTGGAATCTGGTAGCTTAAACCAACTTGAGTGCATTTAGCCTTCTGGAGACCCAAGTGTGTTAATGGGAGTGTGGGATGCAGAGGGGGCAGGTAGAGGGAAAGAAGGCCTGGACCTCAGCATGCATGAGCATTCGGGACAGCATTGGGCTATTCCTGCTTGGAGAACCAATAAGTTAAGAGTCTCTAAATAGTTCTTGCTCTGATTTTGTGTTCATCAAGCACATTCTGGTAATAAAATCTTCCTATTTAAGTTTTCAAATGGGGGCAATCTTCACTGACCAATGTTTGGAGTGTCTGATCACCTTGGCTGATAGAGTTTTCAAGGTAAATTAGTTAACTGACTAGGTAAAGGGAGAATGAAGTGACCTTTCGGTGCCAAAGAGAAGCAGAGTGAAACGCAGACTTCAGACGCTCGGGATCCCAAGACTACTCGGTCAGACACATTTCCATTGGCCACAGAAGATGGACAGAAGCTCAGACACATCTTACGTCTTCCAGCTTCTTGGTGTGCGTTGATAAGCGTGTATGAGCTCATGTGTGTGTGCATGCTGGGAGACAATCCCACATTTCCTACTCCTCAGTGACTCCTCCCACTGCCTCAGATCTTCCTGAGTCAGCCCAGTTCCTATGGATGGAGCACTGTGAACACAAGGGGCTGCTGCCCTGAGTGAATGGGTCATGGAGTGCACAGCATGCTCCAAGCACCAAGTGCCATGCTCATTTTACTCTATAATTTCCAGCAGACCTCTCATCTTCCTAAGCAATTGATTGGAGACCCTGGTTATGTTCTTTTCATATATATATATATATATATATATATATATATATATTAGTTGTGGATGGACACAATATCTTTTTTATTTATTTATTTTTATATGGTGCTAAGGATCAAACCCAATGCCTCATATGAGCTAGGCAACTGCTCTACCACTGAGCCACAATCCTATCCCTCAAGTTATGTTCTTTAACATACCTACTTGCTGATAAGGAGAAATCTTTCCTTATCAGAAAGAAAATATGGACCAACTCAATAAAAACCAAAGCTTTGGTAACTACTGCCAATGTGGTTCCCAGTTCTACTGATTCTGGAAATTACCAAACCATCACCCTAGGCTTTGTAGTTAAAAGGGACCTTAAAAAGTCTTCTAGTCCAATCGTCCACAAAAAGAAAACCGTTCTTACATTGCAGCTCAGTTTATACACATAGACATAGAGACAGATATGAAAAGAGACACAAAACTGACATGAAAGTATAATGAAATAGTGAAAAAACAGCCTCTACCTCAGAGCAAAGCCTGTCCAAGGAAGGGACATCACCTTTGTCCTTGGAAAGACCCACAGAGGACTCCTACACACATTCCCACCCTGTTAAGTTGTTTATTTTCAAATAACAGGAGAGATCTGCTGCGCCAGGTGTCCCTGACTCAGTCAGGCTAGGTGGGGACCCATAGCAGCCCCCTAGCAGCCACCAATCAGCATGAGACAGGGAAATACCTGGGATGCCAGATGACCCTCCCAGTGGTTTATGGTGGTTGATAACGTGTTGGGAAACCACGTAGTTCAGCATGAACACCCCTTTTGGCTTAAACCAATCAGTTCAAACGAATCCCCCTCTTGTAGTAACCAATCATCCCTACCCAACTTGTTCCCGCCAGTGAATGTGCTAATCATGTTTTAGAGTTGTTATTTGATTTTTCCGCAGTGTGTGATGATTTGCTAAGAGATGCTATGATGTATGTGGGGGTCCCTGCCTTCTCCAAAGAATGTATAAAACTGCTGCAAACCCTGGGCTTGGGGGCCTCTCAGCGTCACCAGTTGCTGTGTGTGTGTGTGTAGGACTGAGCTAGCTCTCAATAAACACCTCTTTGCTGTTTACATTGATCTTGGTCTCTGGTGGTCTTTTGGGGGTCCCGAATTCGAGCATAACAATAGTACTTTGAATACATTGCTTACTGCATGGGGTTTGTACTGATATTTTCTATTCTTTTTATTTTTTATTTTTGGTACTAGAAGTGGAGCCCAGGGATACTTAACCACCAAGCCATATCCCCAGCCTATTTTATTTTTTTATTTTGAGACAATGCCTCATTTAGGTGCTGAGGCTGGTCTTGAATTTGCCATCTTCCTGCCTCAGCCTCCTGAGCTACTGGGATTACAGGTGTGTACCACTACACTGGCCTGATATTTTCTAGTCTCTTTCATGAAAAAAAAATACTACAGGCCACTAGTCCATTAAATTCATTTTACAATCAACTAACGGTGTATGGGACTTTCTGAGGTCAATCCCTCATCCTCTCTGCTTGAGTCCCATTTCTTAATCCTTCTCTTCTCCCAATTTTAAGAGTGGGATCTGATAGGAGTTACCCAACTTTTCTGTCATTGAACTGGTAGGTTAAGATTACTAAAGCAGGAGGGACACAAAACATGTAAGGGAGGTTGGATGGAACTGGAGAAATGGAGTAAGTGCCTGAGGGCAGAGACCAGAGGTGGTAGGCTATTCATAGCCTCAGGCAGGGATGGAAAGAG
Source organism: Ictidomys tridecemlineatus (assembly GCF_052094955.1). Classification (NCBI taxonomy): domain Eukaryota; kingdom Metazoa; phylum Chordata; class Mammalia; order Rodentia; family Sciuridae; genus Ictidomys; species Ictidomys tridecemlineatus. Next base: position 121,697,037 of record NC_135479.1, read on the forward strand.
GGTTTTGAGCATCTTTAGAGATCATCAATGCTGTCTTTTTTTGTGTGTCTCCCAGCTCCAGTTTCCTTACCCTGGGCAAGACAGAGCCATCTGAGGGAAACTCATACTGCTGACTGAGGTCATGGCCAAAACCTGGTGTGCACACACCCCTAAGTTCACTTTTTTTTTTTCCTGTTTTAATAATGACAGAAATTGCAATGATAAAAATAACAAAAAACCACTACCATTTCTTGATGATTACATGCTATATTATGTGCCTTATCTCATTTAATTTTTGTATGAACCCTATGAAATAGGCAATATTTTGCCCATTTTGAAAACGAAGATATGGAGACTTGCAGAGATTACATTATTCTCACAAGGTCACACAACTATCTAATAAGTGGCAATGTTGGGGTTTGAATAGCAGTCTGCTTGTTCCACCACTTATACAACCACAGTAGGTTTAAGTTTTATGGAAATGGCCAGATGCCCCTGAACTTGGGAGGAGCTGTTCTTCAAAAGATTGTATCTCCCTCATTGTAGAAGTGCCTATGTTTTCTGACGAATGGCTGCTGGAACAGATTTTTATATCCTGTTCTTCCAGGCTCAAGGTAACCTTTCTTTCCAAGAATGTTTCCTGAAGATACAGAGAAAGGTAAAAATTACCTAAATCAGAAGCAGCATTACTTCTGTACATGCCTCCAGCAAAGATCAGATATAAGCTAATGTTTATTAGGGGCAAAAATCCATATATTATCTTTATGTTTGTGCTTCTGTTTTCGGAAGATACTGAACTGTATTGAAGAAAAGTCTTTAGAAAATCAAATCAAAATGTAAACAAAACCTAGCTGTCAGGTTGGAAAATGCAAAATGGGAAATTAAAACATAACTGTGAAAAGCAGACATGCTTTTATTTACTTAGAACCATATTATAATCACTCTGATTTAGGCCACAGGCTTTACTTAAATGAAAACAAAACCTCAGTCATATTAGTGTAAATGTGAGTCCAAATCTTTAATTTGCTAATTATGCTTCCTGGTGATGGAGTGAGGCTTATCGTCTGTGTGGGTGGTGTTTTATTATTTTATTAACATGAGAAGAAGAGGCTATAAAAGTGGTGCAATGGTCCCACTTAATACACAGATTTTTTAAGCCCAGAGTTAGTAATCATGAATAAAATTAAAATCCACGGCACATTAGTTGTAGAAAATAATATATAAATTTAATTACATCTTCTAGGTAGCTATTGTTAATTCTATTCTACTCTATTAATTATTAGAGAACCAAAGTACATGACAAAGAGATACACATTTGAAAAGGAAAGATGGTGATAGAATTACAGACCTTTAGAGCTGGAATATGACATCTTAAATATAGCAGATGTGTTATTACCGAAGTGTTTCTATGGGGAGGGGACAGAGGCTGAGAGAGCTTGGCTGGTTTATGCAAGGCAGTGGCAAAGTCCAGGCATAAAGAGGCAGGGTCTCCTTGTGCCAGGCTAACAAGCTTCTCTGTGGAAGAAGTAGCCTAGGTTGACTCTGGACCATAGAGCAATTAATTGTAAGCAAGAAACCAAAAGTAAAATCCTGAAGCAATAACAAAAATCTCTCCCTCGGTATTTTAGTGTGCACGCCCCGTGGCACCAAATGAATATAATTTATTTAGGGAACTGTGAGGATTTTCCTATGCCACATATCACAATAATGCTCCCCAATCCCAGGGACTAACCGCGAAAGGATGGGTGACCTCAGGACGGCTCGGCAGCAAGCGCCATTAAGCACCCCAAGTCTTTGTAGTTATGTGCACCTGCCTGGGGTAAAAATAAGGTTCTCTTCATGTTGATGACCTTTTTGTGAATAAACAGAATCTCTGACAGTGATCCTTAGCACGTGGTTTTCGAGACACGTGAGCCACTTGTTTTTGAAATACAGTGACATGCTGAAAGCCTCAGGGAAAAATAGCACTTAAAATATAAAACACAGCAATTCCTATTGAGCAATGCATCCCTACTCACATAGCAGAGCTGGAACCATATGTGTTAATGGCCTACGACTTGGGTATGGGGCTATGATAGAGGAGATGCTATATACGTTCCTCTGACAAAAATAAAGACAAAAACACCAAGTCAGTCTTCTTCCTTCCCAGAAATCCAAACCTTTAAAAACTCTCCCTGTCTTCTTTTCTCTTTTTCCATAAACACCTACCTTCACTGAATAGCCCCACTCTGTGCTAGACACTGCCAAGGACAGGAACTCAAGTGATTTTTGTAATGACCCTAGGAAGAGTACTGCTATCCCCATTTTACAGATGATACTTGGAGAGTTTAAATAAAGTGCTTTTACATTGGAGAGCTGACATGTAAACCCAGGTTTGTTGGAAAATGAAATATTTTCTTAATGCTAAAACAAATGAAAGACAGCATTATAGTCATTATTATTATACTTTAGAAATAATCAACTTTTTTTTTAAAATGGGGTTTGCTATATTGCTCAGCCTAGCATGAACAATCAATTTTAAAACTGATTGAGTAAATGTTTTCTCTGACATTAGATCACCAGCTTAGTTGCTAGAAGAGGAATTGATGGGCCTGGAAACCCAATATTAATTCTAGACCTCATACTGAGCTACAAAATATTGAGAACCAGGCAGCAGCAACCTTTATTTAGCCATTTGGATGAATGTACTGTTATTTTATAATAAAACGTTTATGTGCCTTTTTATATCAGAAATGTGCTTAATTATTTGGTGGCTTTTTGACTACTAGATAACATAGTAGCTCTTTGGTTGGTTAAGACTTATTATCTCCAGTTTATAGCACTGGAGCTTAATTAATTTGCACATTCCATACGGAATTTGAAGAAGAAAATTCTTAAAAGTTAATGGGCTAGTTTTATATTTAGTCAATATATCTTTAGTACAACTCTGGGCAACAGTATTTCACGTTATATAGCTTCATGCAATAATAATAGTGAAAGAGAGGTTGTTGATGGTTATAACTAAGGTTTACATTGTGGCTTAAAGCTTTTTCTTTCTATTTCTTTATAATGAGCCTGATCTTCCTAGATGGAAAGATTTGGGGGGAACCCCCAAGGGTGGAGGTGGGAGTGATGTTCTGGTGAAGCAGGTAACTAGAATCTGAGAGGTTTGGCATTGAAGTCAGGCCGAGTTCAGATTCCTGCTTTACCACTGCTTAAAGCTATTTAACCTTGAACAATTTTTACCTGTTTGTGCTGTAGTTTTCACAGCTGTAAAATGGGGATCATAGTATTTCAGAAGGTTCTTGCAAGAATTGAATGTGCTAAGATTGACCAACAGGATATTTACTATTTGGAGGTGTTCATATAAAAGCTTTGGAAATTGGCTCTTTAAAGTGAGGACTTGTCCCAGCCTGCTCTATCCCCCATAGGTAGAAGAGCCTGGCAAATAGCCCATCATTGTTCTCAGGTTGTTCCCCTCCCTTACTCATTGCTTGGGCCACAATTGGCAGGGTCCTAAGGAAATACCATGCAGATGGTAAGTCCTATGAGACAGGGACAGGTCTTCTGATTTTTCATAGCAACTTGTATTATATTGGGCATGCAGGGGTTGCATGGTAAGTGTGTATTGATTTTATGTATAGTACACAGGTCTGGGCAGGGCAGAACTTCTTCCCTTGGTTGTGAATTGGGAATGTTAATAGATGGGTAAGTCTGTATGGCAGAGAGGATGGGGCATATGGAAAGCAGAGGTAGGGGGAGGGGAGAAGAATGAGTCTTCTTGAGAGTGAGCATGAGAAATAAGACTTTCCTACCAACCTAATGCTGTTATAAAAAGAACAAAAGCAAACCCAGTAAATATCTTATTAATTCAATTAACACTAATTTGAAACATGTGGAAATCTGATGGGGGTTGAACCATAGTACATTCTGCTAATATTTTAGCCTCTTTGGGAGCATCAAGGATTTCCTACCATTCTCGAAGTGCCTATTTCCATAGTGGAACTGGGTTAATTGCACATCATTTTTATTAATTTCTCTCTATATTTGACAACATTCAACTAAGCTAATTTGAGTTAGTGGATGCAGGATATTGGAAACTTCTAAAGCCAGATTTTTGTTTTATTTTTTAAAAAACCTTACAAGAAAATTAGGTTCACATAGTTTGGGGAATCCATATCAAAAACAGACAGAGCTAGTCTAAAGCTTGTGATTTTACCGAGCTGATGGGTAAAAACAAAGCTATAGATTTCTTTAGGGTAAATTCAATCAACTGGGCATTATTGGAAAAAAAAAATGGGCCAGTCCATTTTTCAAGTTTTTGTAAAGTTGAAGTTAGGTGATAAACTTTATCAGAAATGTGGGGTTTTCTCTTCTGATTAACAGTAGTGATAGGTTTGTAGATCAACTGTAATTTATATGCTTATTCATACTTTGATAAAACCCTTGGTATGTTATAATTGTCTTCTTGAGAACAGATTTTTTTTTTTTTTTTTTACTGAAAATGCTTCCTGTATTAAATCAAATCATAACTACCTTGAACTACTATATTAGAAATCCTGGGCTTCCTCTAGTGCCAGAGGAAAGGAATGAATAAACACACATAGATATACAAGGCAACTAAGAAAAAAAAAAAAAAGAAAAAAAAAAAGGAAAAGAGTAAACCGAGAACCTGGTGATCGCCTTTGTATTTTTGAAGAATGACATTCTAGAATTGAATGTACTGTGTATAAGCTCAAAGACTTTGCTTACTTTTACTTAACACGTTGTCATTAGTTTGGGCTCTGAGCTCATTGCGGCATGCACAGCTGAGGGCTTACAGAAAGAAATCATAGGGATTTCCAGAAAAGGTGACCTCACCCAGAAACAAGGAGACCGAGAAAGGCTTTAGGGCTGGGAAGCTAAATTCATGGGATGAATTCCTGTAGAGGTGCACAATATTCTGTGAACAGGGTCAGACTTGCAGTAGAACAGAAGCAATGAACAAAGGCAAGTTGGATGGGGGACAGAAATTGAGATCTGTTAACTGCAAATTTGGCAAATCTCATAGTTTCTCAGAGCTTTGGTTTCCTTTTGATGCCACATGGCCTTTGGACTTAGCTCATGTCTGAGTTTTTCCCCCTCTCAAGGCTTTGGTTTTGGGTGATTAGGTCAATAGTAATATCATTTCTGTTTTTGCAAAATCTAGGTTCAGGCCCTGGCAGCATTACCTGCTATGGTAGACCTTTGGCTATGTGGATGATTCATAGCAGTGGGAAAATCACAGGTCAGTTTTCCCTCCTCTAAGTAAATTGAAGGAATTTAAAAAATCTTCTTGATTAATGGTGTCACTAAAAAGTGAATTTCTTTATTAAAAATAATAAGAACAGGCAACATGTATTGAGTGGTTGTTATGAGCTGGGTGTTTTCTTGCATGTTTCCATTTAGTTCTCCTAATAACCCTTGGCAGGAGATGCTAACATGGTTCCCATTTTCAAATAAAGATAAAATTGGAGACAGCAATAGAGAGTAACCTGTTGGCAGTCCAGTCTGAACTCGTGGTGGTAGAACCCAGATTCAGACCCAGTTACATTGCAGATCCTGGGTTATTAACTGCTTCTTTATGCTGTCTCTTAAAGACTTATGATCCTGCAGGAAACAAGTTAAACAGATATTGGAAAGATCACCTGCTGCCATTTTATCCCCTAAAAATGACATATATGAAGATTACTGGGAGCAACAAAGAAAATGCTCTTGTCAACTGAATAAAGAGAGTGAGGGAAAAATTGTAATCTCTGCTCTGTTAGGTCTTTTGGAGAAATGATACAAGCTCAGATGGAAACGTACATGGAATGGCAGGATGACGGGTGATAACATTATTTTTTTTTCTGTTCTACTTGGTATTCCATTAATGCTGTCTGTAATAAGAAGGAAAATAAACAGTAATTATACAAACTCCAAGGAAAAAGGATCTCTCTGTTAATGTACCTTGTAAGAATTTGTTTTTCAACAGGCCAAGTTCTTCTAAGGAAGGGCAGAGAACTTGTTACCTATAACAGATGCTGCTAGTAGAGCCTGAGATGAGGCTAACTCAAGTTTCTCAACAACCCCTATGGGGCACGCTTTATATTAATAAGAAAAGAGAATGCAGTGTTTGGATTACTGTGCCTCTGTTACTCCTTGTTGTAAGCAGTATGGATATTTCTGACTGTCCTTTTGATTCTAGTTGAAGCTGCCTGTCACAGGCATCCCTTAGTAGATTGCTTTGTGATTTATGCAGGTCTAAAGGAGACCAAGAATCATTTATCTTCAAACCAGGAAAGAGATGAAAGTGGCTCGGTAGTAAAATTTCCTGTGGAGTTAGATGAGAGCATCAAAGGGAGAAAATGTCATTGTTTCATGAAAAACTAGGAAACGTGAGTCAGTTTCTAATGTCACAGATATTTTCCTGTGAAGAGTTCACGTTTTTGAAAAACATCTCCACTAAAGGAGAAAAACAACTGAAGCGGTGAATTAGTGTGATGCAAAAGCTACTACCACAAAACATTGCCTTTTCCAGAAGGTTAAAATGAAAATGAAGAATAAAGTGGTGAAGATCTTAAGCTGACTTAAGCCATTTGTAATTATTTTTCCCACGATGAAATCTATTTTTTTTTTTTTGCCCTTGCTTAAATATTTGAGTAGTATACTTACTTTAAGAGGAAAAAAAAAATCATTCCTCAAAATGGATGCTTCTCTAGTCTGGAGAGCCTTTGTTCTTTTACATTCCTCACCCTCCGGGGCTTTGTATTCATTGACAGCTTCTAAAAATGATGCGACCCAACTGTTTGATGGTCTGTGCTAATTTGTACCATGGTTACCGTGTTTGGTATGTTGTAAGAGTCCTATTCCTTTTAAATGTGTTCCACAGATTCAGAGATATTTAAAACACTACGATGCCTGGAGAGAGAGAAAAAAAAAATTGTTGTGATCAGGCCATTTGTCACTGTGCATAGGAATATAAGATGCCCACCAGATAGAAAAGAGATTATGGGGTTCTCTCTGGCTACTGTACACACCATAAGTAAAACAATGATGCACGGATTTGAACTGACTTGCCAAAAATAGATCAGGAAGACAAGTTTCTCCCAAGACAATTGGCTGTGATCCTAGGGATTGTCCCTTTTACTCTGAAACCTTGAATAGGAATATATCTTTTCTCTCCCTCCCATCTACTCTTCCTCCCTTCTTCTCTTCCTTTCTTTCTCTCTATAATGTGACTTTGCCTTAAAATCCTCAGCAAAGAAGAGAGCAGACCTAATCCAGTGTGTCTGAAAGTGTAGTTACTGTAATAGCTTTCTGGGAGAAACATGTTTCCCTCACTCCTAGTTTCTAGTTTAAAAGGCTAAAAGTTATATTTTAAAAAGAAGCTATAGTCCAATGTTTGTGGAAGATAAAACAAACAAAAAGAAAACCCAACAACATAGTTTTTGAAACACAGATTGAAGTCTGCAAATCCAGACCAGACCCCTTCAGAGATGAGGAAACTGAGACTCAGAGAAGATTTGAAAAGACTTTCTGGTTAACTGTGGGGGTGGGGGAGGACATGGGGACGTGTTGCCTCCCAAGGAAGGACTTCTGGCTCATGGTATGTACGTGCAGCAGCTGTCTGCAGCTGTTAGCTCCTCACAGTCTACATCAGATTATCCAACATCTTTCCCTTCTGCGGGAGCCAGCATCTGGTGACCGAATGAAGTGCCAGTAAACAGGCCTGGCCACATGGATCACTGTAGGACAGATTGATGGACAATACTTGCTCCACTGTTCCCTAAAAATTCTGCCAGACTCTTCTCCGACCCACACTGCCACCATCTCCCTCCCTCCTCCTTCTCTTCATGGGTGTTGATCCTTAATGAATTTTTTGTATCCTCAACTCTGTCCCCATGTCTGCCTCTGGGGAAAGCAATTTGTAATAGTAATTGAAATTCCACTATATATTGGCATTTCTGAAAAGAAACTTATGGATAGAGTTTTCTTCAAATTAGCACAATACATGCATTAAAAAGCTATTATATCATCAATCACAAAGGATTGAAAAAAGAAGATAATCGAAAATGAATCCAAAAGATATTTTTTAAAAATTAAAATTATAGTTGAGTCTTGCTTTCTAATGCCCTGAGAATTTTTTCCAATAATAATAATAATAATAATAATAATAATAATAGTAATAAAAGACCTACAAGTGTTGGAGAGGTTATGATATAACAACCAAGGTGCTCATCTTGGTGTAATCAGAGGAATGAAAGAGAATGAATAAAAAAGGAACAATATTCTCATCATGACATTCAGTCTTATTTAATGCTGTTTGAAAATTGCCCCAGTTCACATCTCTGTGCCACAGTATGGGTTTGGCCACACCGTGGCAGACACCAAACTAAGTAACCCATCCGTTGGGGGTTTAGCAGTTATCAGACACAGTTCAAGTCTATTATAACACTCAAAACATCTGATAGCTTCTTCTCAGTCCAAAGTTTCTCTCCAACCCCTCATTCTAATGTAAAGGTGGCCTACATTTTCTCTTTGTTCTAGGTTTGGAAGAGATTCCAAGATTTCCACAGTCACTCCCTCTCAGTTCAGGTGAATTTGCCTCTTCCAGTTAAGAAGAAATAGAAAAGGGCAGCCCAAGGTCATCCTTACTTTGATCCCTTGGTTCACTCACTGAAGATTGTATCTTCTTCTGACAAAGCTGAGCTAATGATGGATAAGTGCAGAGAGAGAGAGGAAAAAGAATGGCATCTTGAGAGGGTGTTTGGAAGGCTGGTCTCCTAGATGACAACCTCAGATGTGCTCAGAGAAAAGGGTGAGGAATGAAGAATTTGGGGATTGGGGCTAGAACTCAGTGGTAGAGAACTTGCCTTAGCATACCCACGGCCCTGGGTTCAATCCCCAGCACAGGGCGAGGGTGGGGATGGCAGGTGGCGGGGAGGTGCAGGGGATACACAACAAGTCAGGCTCTGGACAAGAAGGGAAAGTAAAAGCAATTAGTCAAGAAAAAGAAATAAAAGGGATTCACATAGAAAAGGAAGAAATTAAATTATTGCTCTTTGAGAATGACATGGTCTTTTCCTTAGAAGACCCGGGAGACTCTACCAGAAGACTGCTAGCAAAGGAAACAAATTCAGCAAAATAGCAGGTCACAAAATCAGCATTCAAAAATCAATAGCTTTTCTATACACAAACAATGAACCCACTGACAATGAAATCATGAAAACAATCCCATTCAAAAACCCAACAAACAAAAACAAAAAAATCCTAGGGATCAATATAACCAAGGAGGTGAAAGATCTCTACTCCAAAAATTCTAGAACACTGAAGAAAGAAATTGAAGAAGATACTAGAAGATCAAAAGAACTCCCACATTCATGGATTGGTGGAATTCATACTGTAAAAATGACCATATTAGTGAAAGAATCTACATATTTAATGCATCAACCAGCAGCAGAAGTTTGGCAGGATCCCAAATTTAAGGAGCCCTTTCAAATGTTCCTTGGAGGAAGTTCCAAAGCCAGTTAGACCTGATTGGTGTATTATAAAGAAGATTCTGCGGCTGGGTACAAGTGGCATACTTTGCAGATAGTGTCAAATAAAGTCTAGTTCTATCTGAGGATTCCAGTTATCAGTTGTAATTTTTCCCCAAAGGAAACCCTATTGCATGAAAAAAAATTGAAATATGGGACAAATATATGAAAAAAGAAAAGTTTTCAAGACTTAGTACATCAGGCCCCTGATATATGCAGAAAAGAAGAGACAAGTGGACCCCCACATTGCCCAGCTTACTGCCTTGAGAGAGTTTTCAAAAAGGGGAATCTAGAAGGGACATGGAAGCTCAGCAGAGCCTAGTTGTCACCTTGAGTTGAGGAGGTGGAACCAGTAGTCTGGTGTTCTGGGGAGCTAGAATTTGCAGGATAGCTTCCTGGAAAGGAGAGAGCTGAACAGAGAGGATGCTGAAGACCTACCAGGACTCCCCGGAGGCTGCAGAGAGCAGAAGCAGCACATGCATGCATGTGTGAAAAATACCTTCAGACTGGGAAAAGAACCCCCTGAAGGGAAAGAAACACTCCTCCAAGCTTACAAAGGGCTGGCATTTTTCCTGTTCCTACTGCCAGATTGGAAAATCTCCTAATTCATGGGGCATCCAGTTGAGTACTCAGAGGGATTTGCCTCAGTCAGTGTTGGAGCAAAATGAGTCCAAGATGAAATGCATCAGAAATGGCAATATGATAAAAGATAATCGAACACTTAGAGCGAAACTAACACCATATATTGTGGGGTTTATAACCAATATCTGACAAAATAGCATAAAGGCTGGGAAGAAGGAAATGGAAGTATCCTGTTGTCAGATCCTTTTACCATATGTGCTGTGGAATAGCATCATTTGAAGTCAGAATCAATGACTTCATTGCTACAATGTGAAAGTTCAATCAGAGCATAAGTAAGGGACATGGCATTGTAAGTATGAAATGACATTATAGCTGGCCCAAATGGTAAGGTGGATTTAAAAATTTCATTATTAAGGAAGGAGGACCTTCAGTGTAAGGGGATAACACAGGGAAAAGAAAAGAAAAAAGAACAACTAATAGAAGAATAAAGAACTCATGTTGTGAATTGCAAGCAGTCTTGTTTAGTTGAAATATGGGAATGCTCAGAGGAGGAGTACGCTGTGAGGCTAACAGGGGAAGAACCACCAAACCACATGGTGCTGTTGACCCTCTCTGCAAGGACCGGGAAGGTGTGATCAGAACTACACTTTAGGAACTGCATTGATCTGTCAGCATTATATTGTGTGTGGTAGAGTAGAGAGAGAAACTGGAAGCAGGGAATTTGATCAGGAGCTGTGTAAAAGCCCAAACAGCTTTAATAAGCATATAACTGGGACAATGGTGGTAGAAATGACAGGAAGAAGGAGATGAATAGCAATGAGACAGACAGAGAAGGATCAGTTTGAGTCCAGGGCCTGAGGGAAGAAGGAGGTAAAGATGTCAGTCTGCTCTGACTCTGTTTGGGAGGATGTTGACATCTCACTCAGGGATCAGGAACAGAGGTGGACACCCAGGTCAAGGTTTGTAGTTAGGTCTCAGTTTGGGGAGTCAGGGGGTGTCTGGGTAGAGCTGGTTGGCAGATAGCTGAGAATGCAGATGAGTGAGGAGCTGGGAAGAGAGGTCATGATGTGTGTGTGAGAGAAAGATTTAAGAATCACGTTGTTAGGTGAGTGTTGAAGCTGTGGGATTAGATGAGATCACCCAGGGAGACAGTAGTGAGAGAAGAGAGGGCAGGGAAAAGAACATGGGGTCAAGCCTTCATTTAGTAGGCAAGAAGGAAAAAACCAGGGGAGGAGGCTGTGTGGGTTTGTTTTGTTTTGTTTTTGTATAACTCCTTGGAGAGATTTTGGTGTCTCTGGAAAGGAACTGAGTAAGTCCTTGGAGAACTGATTTCTTTTAGATGGTTGTCTACCTCACATGCCTGTGTGTATTTGCCAAAAAGAAGATAATTCCACAGGATGCAGATGCCCAAAGTGGAAAGATTGCAAAAGTCCTAGTGATTAACTCAAGGAAGAAAAGACACCATGAAATATAAATGTAAGAAACCATATAGGATAGAGCAGACCACAACAAGGGTAAAAGAAGCCAGTGCTGGCTTAATTTTTAAAAAGAAACCAATTGGAAGTCTTGATGATATTTTAAAGGGCAAAGACACTTTCCAGTGATTTACTTCTTGTTTACTTTCAGTACTAACTTCAGCAAAACGCTGAGCACCCAGTAGGTGCTTCATAAGCACTTAATTAAATGTCGTTATGTCCAATTAGACACCATAGACTCAGGCAGGATTTACCAGTCACGGTCTTGAGTGGGAATTTCAGTGTGGCTTCAGTTGGGAGGAGGCGAAGGAAGAAGGTGGCTTGGTGTACGTCTGCAGCAGAGGCTCCCGAGAAGAGGGAAACACTTTTATTTCCCCTGTGGACTTGCCGTTCATTTTCCTGTAGCAGCTGCTAATGGAAAATAATAAAACCCATTTTCGTCAGGCAGTATCTGGAACACTTACAGGTCAATTCAATGCTCAAAACAGATTGTTACAGAACACATTAGTTCGTCATCAACATCCACTTTGGTCAGGGGATTTTTACCATTGGAAATTGAATTTACAGGTCATGGTCTGTTATGATTCCTGAAAATCATCAAATTTTTGTAAGTTAGTGGAAGCATATAGCTAATTATTATAAACGAGCACACATCGTCCTATTTGTTGAAATCACAAAGGTAGCCATTTAAGCTGTGGAAAGAATTGAGAAATCCAACAGCTGCAAAAATATGACTTCACTAATTTTAAACCTACGTTATGCCTATTAATTGTTCCAAACTGAGGAATTTGGTCCCAGTCCATAATAAACCCCATCCTTTGGTACAATTCCAGGAGGTCATGTCAACACTGTTTTTTTTTTTTTTTTTTCTTTTTTCTAAGTACTGAAACCAAAGCATGCAATGAAATCCAAGGGTGTTATTAAATCTGTTTGCTGCCACTCACATTTAGGACCGTGCTCATTTTAGGATGGTGCTTTCCAAATAAAGAGTGAAGTTAGCTATAATTTTTAAGCACAATATCCATGGGGTGGGGGTGGGGGTAGTGGTTGAATAATCTGGTGGAAAGAAAGCTGCCAAGACACAGTGTTCTAATTGTGTCATTTATTTACCATAGGGATCTCAGGCAAGATGTATAACTTCTGTGGGCCTCAGTTTCTTACTCTGCAACGTGAGGAGATTTTGTATTAGATCTAAGAACACTTTGCCTATAATTAAAAAGAAGATTCTTATTTCTAAGTACGTAAAAATTATATATATATATATTTTTTTTTTCTTAGAGAACTCCCAAGATAAGCATGAGCAAAAAAAGAGAAAGTAAAACTCACATATAATGCTACAGCCCCAAGATACACATGGTTAACATTTTGATCTATTTTCTTCTATTTTTTATATAAATACATGTACATTTACATTTATATATGTACATTTATAAAAACACACCCCAAATGGGATCAATCTCTGTACACACATTTTGCTACCTACTTTTCCTCACTTAACAATAGTGTGAACAACTTTCTGTATAATATAGGTTTTTAAAATTGGAATTCCATTGTACAAATAGGCCATCATTTTTTTCTCATTATCTACCCATGAATGGATCATTTGGTGTTTTTTCAATCTCTTGCAATTTTTGACGATGTTATGACGAAAACTCACATGTCAAAAATGTCTGTAAACATTTCCGGGTTCTTAATGTAAATTGCTGGAAGTTGAATTTCTGAGTTGAAAAGTATGCATGGTTGTTAAGGGTTTGGTATTTATTCCTAAATTCACATAAAACTTGAATTATGTAACATGTGTTGGTATCTTTGGAGACCATTAATTACAACTGGATTTGAGAATTATGCACACGAATACTCCTTTATGATCAGATACGGCTGGGTGCATTTACATGCATACAGATTTATATGTGAACAGTTTTGATATTATGTCATTTTGTGATTATTTGGGAAGAATTTCGGTATATATTTATATGACCGTCTTCCCACTTTCCCAGGGAATATAGTTGAAGACAGAAAATTCACATTGGTTCTCTAAGACCTTTTCTAGCTCTGATAATTTGATAATATTCAAGTTATTTCAAAATTAGCAAAGCATTGAGCTCTTACTACATGCTTACTAGTGAGGTTTTTGGCATGGAGAATCAGTGTCTGGGACAAAGAGAGTCACACAATGATGGCAAGCACACATTGTCAGGTTGGGAAGCCCTGGTAGTGGTACTGTGGGCGCTGGAAGTATTGATGCCCTGTAGAATATGGAGAAAAGGGATCAAATAAGGTCTTAGAAGAAGCTGGGTTGACCAGAACCCTTTGATTGCACCAAGAGAAAACCACCTCAAATTAACTTGGTCAACGGGGTTGCATTTCTTGACTCATATAAGCAGGCCATAGGAAGGGCTTGACTGAAGCAGAAGTTCTTTTTGCCTCCTCAGTTTTCTTCTCTCTCTGGGTTGGCTTAATTCCCTCAGAATATTCTAAGCAGGATTGAGAGTTGGTAGCTGCTTGTGCTTATATCTTTAAAGCCTAAGAGCAGAGGGAAAAAGTCATTCTCCCAGCTCCAGTTTGAGAAATCCAAATGAATCCCCCAGATGGTCCTGGCTGGGATGTAGGGCCTGCCACATGGAGTGGCTGCTGGGTTAGCAAGAGATACCACGACCAGCAGCTTGTGACAGCACCCTCCAGTAGCCAGGGCTTGGGGACATTTCCTTAGGAAGAGAAAAGAGGTGCTGCACAGACAATAAACTTGATGAGTGCTTAAGAGGGACAAGATTAATATAGACAAAAAAGGTGTTTAGCTGGGTGTGTGTCAGTAGCATAGCAGGTGATCAAAGCATATGAACAGAATGAACAAGCAACTGAATGAAAGGGCATGGATAAGAACAGTGAGGAAAGTACCCTCCTCGATTGCTGGATTCCTCTGTTAATCGTTTAATTTCCATCCCCAGAAGTCTGTGTTCATGTTTTGCATGCAAGGAAGGTGACGAGGTTGAATTAAAGTCCTTTGTTACACTGCAGGTAGTCCAGATCTCAGATCTTGTTTTGGATAAAAAGCAAAAGAGAATAAATAACAACAAAACACATTCATCTATAACTTCAGAAATAAATTTCAGAAAATTGACTTTCATTGTTTGGGTGTCTAGAATGTCACAATGTTTGGGATCCCATCCACTTCTGCCTCATTCTGCATCAGGGCTGTCTATGCTTCCATTCCAAGCATCTCATGGATTCCATCTCAGGCTTAAGGGCCTCTCGCCTACCTTCCCCATCTCTGTCCTGACTCTATATTCCAAAGTCCAGATTAATAGATCTTGAAGAGAGAGACTTTCCTTGGACATACAGGGAAGGAAGATCAGCTATTATTTGCTTTAATGGGTGAGCTGGAGAAAGTCTGTGCAATTTCTTGCATTATTTAGTTATGACCTAGTTTCTTTGGAAGAGCTTCTGACTCCAATCTCTGTCTGAAATCTATTCTCCCTCCCACATGGGGAGAGCAGTGGCAAAGACTGATGATCTTTCCTTGACTATCCCAGGTCCTGCCTTCTCCATCTCTACTATCCTAAAACTTATCTAAATCTTTACTGACCTATCAAAATACCAATTTTTATATAGTGATAGTCTGCCTTCCTCATTATTTTTATGTTTGACTTAGGTTAACACTGCACATCCCGTGCCCTTGGCCTGGAGAACCCTCTTCTCCTCTGGGGAGTGCCTACTCATCCCTCAAAGCCCACCTGCTGTGTTTCTCCTCTGTGATATTTTCTCTTGAGCTTCATAGGATTCTGCGAACATATATCTGGTGTTGGTTTATCATAGTTTCTAGTTATTACTCACTTACTTGCCAACTCCAGGAAAACTTGAGTTTCCTCAGGGCAGAGGCCAGATCTCCTTCATCTGTACCTCCCCTCTAGCACCCAACATGATTTCTGCCTCTTGGGTTAGTGCTCAGTAAACATTTTTTTAAATGACTGAAAAATGAATGACTCTGTTAATAGGAGAAAGACTTTGTCCTAGAGAGAGATGCTCAGTCGCTCTAACCGACTGGTTGATCTCAGAGCAGGAGAGAGGTGCTGTAAATCCTTGAGCCGGGCTCCTATGATGAAATTCATGTTTCAAGAGACTAAACATGGCAACAAGATCTGTGATTTGAGAATTTTTGGCCTTGTAATAATTGCCAGCGTTTTGATGTTCTTCTGTAACTTTGGGGAAATAAATGGAACTAATGGGAAGAAACTCTTCTGGGACATTCTCCAAAACAACTAATACTGATGCAGCAAAACATTCTTCAGAAAAGATCCTAGCCTATTGCCTCGCCTGCTCCCCGGCTCTGAGACAGATTTCCCTGTGCTTCATTCCCTCTGCTTCCTGTGTTACCCATAGTTGCCAGTACACTGTGCAACTCACACAACATCTAGAACAGAATCTAAATCTTATTTACCACTCTAATTTTACTTACTAGTAAGTTTGTTCTTTTTACAACTGACTTACATTTGAAGTCCAATATTCCCAACCATCTTGGGAGGACTTATAATTCAAGAAATGAAATGTTCTTTGATTTGTAGGAGTCGTGTTTGGAAACTCCAACGCCGGATGGCTGTTGCCTGGGTCACCCCAGCACAAGCCCTGCTCCCGCCGCTGTCTTGGCATGGCTTTGAGTTCTGTGTGTTCTTCCATGAAACCACAGAGGCAGAGTTTATGAAAGTTCAAACAAAAAGCCGAGGGTCAGTGTTGCTAAATGATTGATTGCATGAGGTCATACCACTGTAGAAGAAAGCCCCAAATCTTAAAAAAACATTTCAACAGAATTCGGTGAAAGGGAGACATTAGGAAATGGTGAGGTTAGAAATATTTACAATCACTCAAAACTAAGGCAAGGGTTTGCACATCTGTTGCTCAGCTGATGTCTAATGATACCACGACACTGGAATCATTTGGGAGGCTTCTAGGACCTAGGAATTTTTGCTTGATGAAGTACAGAAAGGAAATTTTTGTTTGAGAACATACAGAATTAACTTTCTCTTGGGCAGGATTTTTGAGGTATAGTTGGCTAAACATAAATGGCCTACATTTATGCATTTTTGTGGCCAACCCTTCTGTTTTTGTTTTGTAGCTGGAAGTGGAATTAGCCCAACCTGGCAATTAAGTGATACATCTTAAAGGATATGAAGAGTTAGTTGAGAAAAGGAAGGCGAAAAGGATATTTTATGAACAAGTACAGTGAGCTATTAACAGATATATATCTTTTATTTACTTATTTATTTTGTTTTCTAATTTTTTAAAAAAAAATTATTTTAATTTGTTATATATGACTGAAGAACGCATTACAATTCACATTACACATATAGAGCACAATTTTTCATATCTCTGGTTGTAATCAAAAGTATATTCACACCATTCATGTCTTCACACATGTACTTAGGGTAATGATATCCATCTCATTCCACCATCTTTTTTCACCCCCATGCCTCCTCCTTTCCCCTCCTACCCCTTTGCCCTAGAGTTCATCTAATCCTCCCATGTTCCCCCTCCCAACCCCAATATGAATCAGCCTCCTTATATTAGAGAAAACATTTGGCATTGTTTTTTTTTCTTTTTTTTTTTGGATTGGATATCGTCACTTAGCAATATATTCTCCAACTCCATTCATTTTCCTGCTAATGCTATGATTTTATTCTCTTTTATTGCTGAGTAATATTCCATTGTGTATATGTACCACATTTTTCTTTATCCATTAATCTACTAAAGGGCATTTGGTTGGTTCCACAGTTTAGCTATTGTGAATTGTCCTGCTACAAACATTGATGTGGCTGTGTCCCTGTAGTATGCTATTTTTAAGTCCTTTGGGTATAGACTGAGGAGTGGGATAGCTGGGTCAAATGGTGGTTCCATTCCCAGTTTTCCAAGGAGTCTCCATATTGCTTTCCATATTGGCTGCACCAATTTGCAGTCCCACCAGCAATGTATGAGTGTACCTTTTCCCCCACATCCTCACCAACACTTATTGTTGTTTATATTCTTAATAGCTGCCATTCTGACAGAAGTGAGATGAAATCTTAGATAGTTTTTATTTGCATTTCTTTAATTGCTAGATATGTTGATCATTTTTTTCATATATTTGTTGATTGATTCTATATCATCTTCTGAAAGATGTCTGTTCAGTTCCTTGGCTCATTTATTGATTGAGCTATTTGGTTTTTTGGTGTTTAGCTTTTTGAGTTCTTTATTTACCCTAGAGATTATTTCTCTATCTGATGTGGGAGTGGTTAAAATTTTCTCCAAAGATATAGGCTCTCTATTCACCTCACTGATTGTTTCTTTTGCTGAGAAGAAGCTTTTTGGTTTGAATCCATATCATTTATTGATTCTTGATTTTAATTCTTATATTATAGGAGTCTTATTAAGGAAGTTGGGGCCTAATCCCACAGGATGAAGATTAGGGCCTACTTTTTCTTCTATTAGACACAGCGTCTCTGGTTTAATTCCTAGGTCCTTGATCCACTTTGAGTTGAGTTTTGTGCATGGTGAGAGATAGGGGTTAAATTTCATTTTGTTGCATATGGATTCCCAGTTTTTCCAGCACCATTTGTTGAAGAGGCTATCTTTTCTCTAATGCATGTTTTTGGTGTCTTCATCTAATATAACAGATATCTATCTATCTATGTAGCTTGAACGAGAAGTTTTCATTCATTTCTAATTATATATTTCACATCTTCATGAAGACAGTTTTTCCCATGTTTAGACTCGCAGTTGACTTTGCTGTTGCCCTTCATCTTTCCCTGTCTTCATTTCTGCTGTTTATACTTATATGTGCACCATCCATTTCCATCAAAGCAAGGGTAGGATTTCAACTGGAAAAACAACAACAACAACAACAAAATAAAGATAACATTGATTAAAATTTCAACCTGAAAAAGACACTTAAGTAAGCAATTTGGTTCATAGATGTATGTGAATTGATACAATGGAAATGACATACAATAGTCTCTAACATGGAAAGTCAACTGGAAAACGATTAAGTTTGTGTTTTGCTTCTGGTATTTTAGGTGTTTTTATTTGGGGGCTTGCCCATTTCCCCAACCTCATATTCCTTAAGTTGAGTTGGTCATGATTCTTTTAATACAATTGTAATTGTAATAAAATTGTATTAAAAGGGGAGACTTTTAAATAGGGAGACTCGAGGATTTTGGATTTAGATAGGTGTGTTTTAATCAATTTTAATTCCCTGCTGTTTTTAATTTTTTTAAATTTTTATTTATTTATTTTAATTTTTGGTACTGGGGATTGAACCCCAGTGTGCTAAACCACCGGGCCACTTTCTCAGCCCATTTTAATTTTTTTATTTGAGATAGGGTCTCACTAAGTTGCTTATAGCCTTGATTAATTCCTGAGGCTGGCTTTGAACTTGTGAGCCTCCTGCCTCAGACTGCTGAGCTGCCAGGATTCCAGGTTTGCACCCTCCATCATGCCTAACTATTATTTAAACTTTGAATTAGTCACTAAATTTTCCTGAGTTTTGGTTTCCCAAATTCATAGAATGGGAAAGTGCTAGTTTGAATTAAATAAGTAACATTTAGCATTTAGTGTTGTTAAACAGTAGTACCTAGAGTGTAGATATTGAATAAATAATAATAATTAATATTATTTTGCTACATGCATTTTATCAACATTATCATATTATTTAGGAGTCAAAATTCCTGACACTGAGAATGTCCAAGCTCATAGTTCGAGGTAAAAATAGTCACCAGAGTGACTGAAAATGCAAAATCTCAAATCCCTCTATGTGACAGAAGGAGTAGAAAGTCTAAGTCCAGTATGTTTGCCACAGTGATTCGAGTCCTTCCCTGTTTTGTCTCCAGATGTTTTCTTTGTTCATTGGTTTCTCAGGTATAAGGCAGCCAGCTCTGCCCACTGGGCTATACTCACCCTGGTAGTTGTGGGAGTTGATGAAGCTAGTGGGAAGAAGGTGGCCTTGACCTGCATGATGTTCCTGACTCCTAAGGACCCACCATGCTCATTCATTGGGGGAGGGGAGGCTGCCAGTTCCTCAGTATTCTAGGTGCTTCTCTCACCAGAGCTAAAAGGTGGCCAGCCAGTCAGCTAAACCCAATTTTTCTCCTTAGTAGACACGCAATAAATAGAACATTTTGTTGGGTACGCAAGGTCAACTGTCCAGATGGTTGCCAGGTGCTGGAGCAGGTGTTCGAACCTCTTACCCATGGAATTCCAGGGCAGATGCTTCCATCTATCAGAGCTGGGAATCCATTTCTGTGAGGGGAACCAGATTCTGGGACTCTGGGGGCTTTTAAGTCACATCAATAGGAAGTAGCAGCCTCTCTTCTGGCATGATCAAAGGTTGGGATTTGACATCAAAAGGATCTGACCTGGCATAACTTGACCTCCATCCCTACCATGGCAGCAGAGTGTTTCTGACTGAGAAGCCTTAATGACTTCCTTGGCAGGATTAAGGGGCTGGGATCCAAGCTGTGAGATTGTGGTTGGTATGATACGGTGAGCTGATGACTTGAACACTCTATCATGGTGTGCAAGTTTGGGAAGGCTTTCGCTCTTCCCCTACACAACTGGTATGGATGAGGCTGGGGTCCAACCTTGCAGTTAGCTGGAATTGACTGCCTCATGTACTTGGCAGAGGCTCATTTCCATGATTGTGTGCAGGAGGCCTGCTCCCTTTCTGGAAGCCAGCCCATAGGGAATGACCACAGCCAGGATAACCCCTACTGCGTATGTTGTACTAAAAATATTGAGACTGTTGATGTTAAAGTTTTATATCAAAACTAGAACTGCTTCTATTTTAGTTACCCATTAAATATAAAATTTATTTATTTTCCCCCTTTAGGCAAAAAAAAAAAAAATGTAATTGGGGCCTACAGAAAGCTACCTGGCAACCTGATCTTCTTCTCTGGGCTTGTACCTTGGTGAGAGTAGGGTCTTGGTGGTTGCAGTTATAACCTGACCTTAATCCATAATGCCTTTGATAAAGATATAGAGAGATGGGTCCCTATGGACTTTGAGAGAGCCTTTTGTTCATTCATAAAACCTATACTTACTCAAGATCTGCAGATTACATGCAGCAGATTTATGGACAAACCCTACTAGAGGAATTAATAGTCTGCTCAGTGAGAAAGGAAGGTGAGCCTGCAACTGTAACCAATGTGATAAATGCTGCAATAGCGTGATTGCAAAGTTCTCTGGAACACAGAGGAGAGGCTGGAGTAATTAACTCGGCTCTGAATAATTGGAGAAAATTTCACAGTGGATACGCTATTCAAGTTAGGGCTTGAAATGCCAATAAGAGCCTCCCCCAGTGGAGGAGCGGCAGAAGGGCTCTGGGCAGGGAGCATGGCTTGAGCTAAGGCCTGGAGGTGGGAGGAGGGCAGTGTGGTTAGGGAGAGCCAGAGGACAGTGGAGCTGGACACTGGGTTTGAGGCTGGGTGGGGAGGGAGTGGTGAGAAGAAAAGGAGAATGAGAGCCCCCAATCTCTGACTGGGATATGAGGAAGATCTGTAGGGTGAAGAATGTTTAGGGGGCTGGGGATGTGGCTCAAGCGGTAGCGCGCTCGCCTGGCATGCGTGCGGCCCGGGTTCGATCCTCAGCACCACATACAAAGATGTTGTGTCCGCCAAAAACTAAAAAATAAATATTAAAAAATTAAAAAAAAAAAAAAAAAAGAATGTTTAGGGACAGGAAGATGGTGTAGTCAACTTCTGGGAAATCAGAAGACTATTTTTCTAAGACAGGGTTTTTCAAAGCATCTCTCTCAGAACACTAGCCCTTGAGATATTCCTAGACCAAGAGAGATTTGCAAACAAGTGTGGGAAGCACCGTGCTATATATATTCACACGTATGCAGAAATAGTATAGAAACTGACAGGTCATGTAGGCAAGAAATCTGCTAAGCTCCGTTTAACCTAATGCTTTTCTGACTTATTTGACCGTGAGATGATTTGGCTCTATGAGATACTTATAACTATCTCAGAGAAATAGCATCCCAGACTTCACATCTGGGAAATGCTAAAGACATGAAAACTCAGAAAGTAGGTAGAGAGAGGAGAGGAAGATAGGTCAGACATATATTCTTATTAGCCAAGATCCCCAAAGCTCTGGAAGGCCCTGAAGTGTTTATCAGTGACAGCATCGAAAGCAGATATGTGGAAGAAGTAGAGAAAAGTCTTTAGCAGCAGGAGCTACATTGTGGATGCTGCCCCAGGGAGGTGGTTTTTAGGAGGTGCCCCGGGGGGCACAAGACAATGATATCAGAGATTGCTACACTAAGGGAAGAGTGGATTAACTAGTAAGAGGAATAGTTTACGTAAGACATCCTACGTTCTAATGAAGTATCTGGATCAGGCACAGATTCCCAAGCCCATCCAACCATGTCAGGTAGGATAGGGAGAGGGAATGGAAGGTGGAAGGGATTCCATTTTTAGGTGTCCAGGGAATAGGAGACCATTATGCACCATCCTGTCTCATTCTCACTCTTGATGGGCTCTGGGTCTTTTGCCCTTAGGACATACTTCTGTCCTTTCTGAGGCCTAGGGAATCCTTTCTTTTTGTTCCCTGCTGCTTACTCCAGTGTCTTATTCCAAATGTTCACAGTGAGCTCCAAAAGTCCTTGCCTTTTGTCAGCATGCCCCTCCCTATCTAGTGCTATTAAAAGTTATCACTCATTGGTTGTGTATGACACATTAAGTTCTGTACTAAACACTTAACACAAGTGACTTGCATTTATTGTTGACAGTGATTCTATGAGATAGAGGTATTGCAGGAATGTGTTTTGGGGTAATAGGATATTCTACTAACAGTGGCTTCAAGAGGTATGGATAATTCTCCCAGATGAAAAGAAACCCAGAGGGAGGCAATTGTCAAATTCACTCAATGATACCACTCAGTATCCCCGATTCTAGCTTTCCGTTTCATTCTTTTATCTCCCAGTGATTGTTTGTTTTGACCTAATGGCGGCAAAGTGGATACTGTACCTCCAAACATCATGTTGACATTTCACGAGTTCACATTTCTAGAGTGTGTGAGCCACTTTACATACAGAGCATCAAGCACTCAGCTGTTTCTGTTTTTGTCTTATTGGCAGGAGCTGTGTCCCACAAATTTTCCAAATGGAATAAATCTGAGAAATTGAGGATTTGCTTTCCAGTCTCCATAGTTGGGGAAGGCAAGCGTGAAGTGGATTAGAAACAAGTGTTGGGTTAGCCAACCTAGAGGATCTTCGATGGTAGGCATTGTTATTCCCACAGTAGATGACAAAAATCCCTCAGGAGGCTAAGTTACATTGCTTGGGGTCTCAGCTGCTAAATGTCAGAGGTGGATTGCAAATGAATTCAACCTGATTCTGAAGCTGTCATAGGTTTCACTATTTCAGATAGTCCCCTTCTCAAATTCCCCAAATTCAGTTCAATTCAACTCTTTGGGGTCACAAACATATACAGATGAACAAAACACTATTCCTGCCCCCTGAGCAATGATTGACCTTCACAGGAAGAGAGACATATACATATATCACCAATTCGGGGTAAAAGTTAGCGGGTAACATCATCAGAAAACAAAAATTGTGGGTATAATGAGGAGAAGGCCTGAGGAATTCTGAGAAGGTTCTTTGGAGGAGACATTTATCTGGACCACCAGTATGTACATGTTTCTTTTGTATATATTGTGATTTTTTTTTTTAAAAAATTAGAACTGTGTCAAGTTGAACATATCTTATTCTGGGTCATCTGAGGCATACTTTATGTCCAAAATTAATGCAGAGATGTAATCTTTGAAAGTAAATCAACTGAGCATATTTTCTTGTTTTAATATCCCCATAAATGGCATAATCTTGTACTTTAACCCCAAAGTATATCTAGTTTATCAAATTAACATGCATGAAGTAAAACATTCCCAAACCATAATAAACATAAGGCAGTTTAAAGTAAGCACAACCCATTATATATTTTCCTAAACAGGTGGAAGTGTCAGGTTGCACCCATAAAGAAAAGTTTTTATATCCTAATTATACAGGAATAAAATGACAGAGGGGCCATTTTTTACCCTGACACAAAAGGGAATGTAATATTTTAGTCTAACAGTAGGAGAAAAATTAGCTAGGATGAACTCAAGTGGAAATAAAATAAGAATACTTTTAATTACAGATTTTAGCAAAAAACAAAGAAATAAATAAAAAGGACCAAGATCAAGGTCAGAATGTTCACAGAAGAGGAAAACAACAAATGGCTACAGGCATATAAAACTGAAAACAATAAAGAAATGCTGAGCAAAAGGAAATATTTTATTTCTGTTAAATTAACAAAGAATTAAAAAAGAATAAATCCACTGGCAAAAATTTGGTGAGATGGCAATTTCATAGGCCTGTCATAAGACTGTGAAGTGATATATTCTTTCTGAGAAGCAATTAAACAGTATATATCTGGAAACCAAAAATATTTATACGGCTAAACTCAATGATTCTACATCAAGAAATTCCCCTGAGCTAATAATTTGAAGTATGAACAAAGATACATTCACAAAGATATTAATATAGAATTGTTTATGATAATAAAATCATGAAAATTTAAATACCCATAATAGGGCATTCGTTAAGCACATTATGGTATAGCTATATGCTGTGATGATCTCATCATTATAAAAAATATTTTGAAACCCCAATGATATGCGGAAAATCTAATATAATAGGCATACGTGTAAATAGCATAATTACCACTATGAAAAAAGATTTCATAGGAAAATATCAGAAGGAAATGTCAAATGTTAACATTTTTTGTTGGGTTGTGATATTTTGGAATTTTTTTATATACATTTTTTTTCTATCTTTTAAATCTTTAAAATTGTGTACATGTGATGTTTGTGCTAAGAAGAATGATAATAAGCATGTCCCCTGAATCGTCTTGGTGAGATTGGGTGTTCTTGGTTTCATCTCTCAGAAATAACCAGCCTTAAAGCTAAGCCTTCTGAGTGGAAGGCAACCCTGCGCTTCATGGTCCTGCGAAGAAACTTTCTTGCAGGGAATAAAGGCTGCAACTAGTTCTCTGCCAGTGCAGGTTGTTGAAGGAATCCTCCCAGGATTGCAGTATGTGAAAGGTAAGACAGGACAGCCCATGACAGCCCCCATTGAGACTTCTTGTGTTCCCCACTGTGGTCAGGATGCAGGCTGTCCCTGTTGGCCTACTAACGGAGCAGAGCTGTCAGCTCTGTGCTCAGAATCCAAGTATGTTGAGAGGTCCCTATGCTGTTCAAGAAGACAAGTTTGCAGAGTCTCGGCACCCACATCTGGAGCGCATTAGCACCTCGATGTGACAGTCATGGTGCCCACCAACTGGCAAACTTCAGGATAGCTGTGAGCAGCTGCAACCCTGGGGAAGCTGGGGATGGTCCTGGGGCTGTGGCAGGATAACAAGCCCGCTACAGGCTGAACTGTCCTCTCTAGACTGGTGTCTGATCCTGTGCGTTTCTAAGTGGTATAAACTAAGTTTACATAATAGGTCTGGTTTTATTTCATCTATTAAATCCAGGAAGTTATAATAATGGCCACTTATCACTTATGCCAGCCTCTTTACCTACAGTATCTCATTTAACTGAATCTTTGCTATTATCCTTTGAGGTTGACACTGTAATCCTCCTCACTTATAAGTGAGAAAACTGACTTAAATCTCATGCAGTGACAAGGGAGTAGATTCAGGATTCTAACTGAAATCTAAATCCGATTTATGGGTGACATCTTTAACCAGTAGCTAATATTTCCCAAAGTTCAGTTGTTTTGGTATCAGCTTCACTGTTTTATCCAAGGCCAGGTCCATTTGTTTAAAAATTTTCCTTTAGCTAACTTGTTTTTTTCCCATTTAAATACATTGTCTTCATCCTAAGTGATAATGGACATGAGCTTATGGTGCTAGTTATGCTTTTTTTCTAATGTGTGATTTTTTTTTTAAACCTGAGTAATTTAAAAAGAGATTCAGTTCTTAAGCTTTCAAAAATACTTGCTACACTAGAGGATGTGTATTGCATTTTGGGAAACTCTACTAGGCTGCCTTCTTCCGGCTGGGCCAAGAGGGGTCTTTTTGACTGTGCTATCTCTTGGTAGGAATATTGTTATAGCAATTCCTGCATTAGGGAAGGAATTTCCCTAATGTGTTTTAAGGATGACAAGATGTCAATAATCTATTCATACTGCATTGTTCCAATGCTGAGCTTCTTCTCTGACTCCATAGTCTCCATGAACAAGGGATATTGTGGATGCTCTTACTATTGTGTTCATAACTTCTGTAGAATGTTCATGTATTTTCCTTTTTTATTTTTCCCCTGTAGTATCTCCTTTACAGTGGTAGAACTAACAAGCTACTAACCAGTTGCTATTCACTAGTGCTCTTTTTGCCTTTGGTAAATTCTGACTGGCTTGAAATATTTCTTTTTGATGTAGCTATCCTAAGGCAAATGGTTGCTCACTGGGAGACCGTCTCCTCCTCCAGTACTGCAGAGGGCTCCCCAGCTTATGGATCAGGTGCCTCAGGCTTGTAGAGACAACAGAAGTGGAGTGGGCTTTTCCGGGAGCAGTTCACAGAACTCCTCTGTAACATAATTTGCAGTGTCAGTGTTCTGGAGATCTGGGAACCTCTTAAAACCATTTGATTTTTCTTTCTAGTTTGGGACCTGGCTAACTGCTGAATGCTGTCAGTCATGCATTTGGCCATCAAACATTCATCCAGTAGAAAGTCTCTCAGGGAAAAATTAATATCACTCTTCCCTGTGCTGATATTGGAGGACACTTTCACTCTAGTGCTATGTACAGATGTCAGAAAAACCTGGAAAGCAGCAAAATGTGTCTCACAAAATAAATACCAAACTGGGAGTCGAGTCGGCAGGCCTTACTTAGTTTTCCTCCAGCTGTGTACTTGCAGGAAGGTTACCCATGCTTTGGGCCTCTGTTGACTCATGTATAACCGTACCTCTCTTCTAGCGCGGGTTGAGAACCATTTTGAGTGTGCCAAAGTACACTGTCAGAATTGTTCTTCTGAAGTTAGTTACTGTGATGAAGTTCTATGGAAGACCAGGGGATCTGAGCGATGAATTTGGGGCTAGGCTCAACTCTAGGACACTGGGACTCTGGCAAGGAGGGAAAGGGACAGAAGGTTCTGGGCTTATCAAACGGGCTTGTTTGCTTAGCTGAGCAAATACCATTGATGGCAAAGTTCTCTGTTTTTCTAAAGCTTCAGTAACTTGCTTGTGAGAGATGGATTTGGTCATTACATGGAAGCAGAAATGGGAGAGGAATGAGAGAATAATCAAGGATTATCTAGTCATCCTTGCCCTAAAGAATAATTGAAGGAAACCAGTATGGCCTAGAAGGGCAATAACACCAGAGAAACCACCAAATATTGTGTTCATTGTCCAAAACCAAAACAAAACAAAAACCTCAAAATGAACTGGAAAATAGGGCAGAATAGAGCGGTTAGGCTGAGTTATTGCCAGACACAGATGAGATGGCAGAAAGGCAGAATGATTTGATCTTTATACCTGGCATCTTCTCCAGAGTGGTTAAATTCTGGTGCTATGTTAATCCTGAATAGCCCCCAATTGGGGGCAATAAGTTAAATAGTAGTTACAATAATTTTTCTAGTAATAGCTATGTGCAAAGCATTCTAATAGGGAAGTTATTTATCTCCAGTCTTCACAACAATGCTGTGGAGTAGACGACACTGCTTCATCTTGCTGATGAGAAAACGGGCAGGGAGCTTCAGACCCGCTCCTGAGGCTGGTTGCTTCTGAATGGAGAAAAGGATAATGCATCTGATTATGGTCTATTTGACTCCCAAACCCAAGCTTCTTGTTGAATGCTACTTTAATTCTCACTGAGTAGTTCTGAGGGATAAATCAACATGGCTGGGGCTGAAAATTTTGGCTTTTGTTGACCTACTGCCAGGCCTTGACCAACTGCTAAGAGAACTATGGAAAATATGTCACTGAACAAGAAGTTTGAAGTTTATTGCATTAGTTATCATTAAAATAGATTTTGGAAATCACTTACCTAATTAGCTGTTATAATTATTAGTCAGTTGTTTCTATGGATACAACTCTGTCTTATTACTCAAAATAAACACTCATTTATGTGGTTATTTGTGCAGTCTAGACTTGAGCATCTGATAGTTCTGAAAAGAGGAGGAATTTCTTTTATTTTAGCAGGCGATTTATTGGTTACATTGAGTGCTAACCTGTAAATACAGTTGGTGCCTGAGGGGGATTGGGTCCAGAACTCCCTATAGAGATGCTCAAGTTCCTTGTATGAAATGTCATGGTATTTGCAAATAATCAAGCACATCCTTCTATATGCTTTAAATCATCTCTAGATGACCTATACAACAGTGTAAATGCGTTGTAAATAGTTGTTATACTTTATTTTTTAAGAGAATAATAATTTTCAAAAAGCCAGCTCATGTTTAGCATGTAGGTGATCCAAGGTTGGTTTATTCTGAGGATGTGGAACCCACAGATAGAGAGGGTTGATTATACTCATCACAGACTCTTCAGGCTTTGAGGTGAGTGAGCAAGTGAAGTCCTCATCAATTTCATAGAGCAGTGGTTCTCAAACTTGTTCACACTTTGGAGCCACCTGGAGGTGATTGTCCAGTCACTGAAAACTCAGAATTCTAGAGGAGTAAGACCCAGGTATCAGTTTTAAAATACTCCAGTCGTCTCCCGTGCACATCCAAGTTTATGCATCACTTGCTCTTAGCAGAAAAACAGTTGCGAGTATTTGTAGGCAAATATAAAATTATCTCTCCTCACAGGCAGGCCAGAATGTGAAAGGGTGATTCTCAAAAGCAGGGTGTATATCAAAATCACCTGGAGGGAGAGACAGGTTTAGCCAGACTGATGCTTGGCCCTACCTGCTCCTGATATTTTATTAAATGGTCCCTGGAGGGGCTTGCTCAACATTAGTACCTCAAATAAAGTCCCCTTGGGTCACTCTAATATGCAACCAGGTTTCAAACCACTGATTCACACCTACTAATCTTGAAGGAGGCCTAAGGCTCAAGTTTATTATGTTTGCACTCCATTAATTTCCAGTAGGGTCTGATGCTTTTCACCAGCCATCTTTTGGCTTTGAAATTAATCATTGAATAATGAAAAATTCAATTTAGATAAGATTTTCCAGTGGTATAGGGTTGAAGAGTTGTCCTAAAAACGTCTTGCCTGCCAGCTATTGAATGCCAATGCTAGTGATTATTGACCAAGCAGCATGGATTGTCTGTGAGGGGCAGGCAGGTCTAGTTGAGTTGATCTATTAGGTCTTGTTTTCTCGAATCTGAGTCTCATTTTCCTCCCAGAAATGAAGCATTCAAAACGACAACAACAAATCAACAACCAGAGCACATTTTATTGGAACATTGAAAATACTCAAGCTGCGTTATAATGAAAAACATCGAGGCATGTATTAATTATTCAATAGTAAGCAGCTATGTATATTTTGAGTTTCTTCCTATTATTTGGCCCACTGGTCATTTTTTTCTACTTCTCACGTGGGTATCTTGCCTGTTATTTCCTTTCCCTTTTCAGACTGTGGTAGCGCTGAGTTCACAGTGCCCTCTTCATTATCATGAGAAAGAACTTTTCTAATGACTCAGAGATTTCTAAATTAAACCTAAAATGTTTATGGCAAAGATGCCGGGCACACATTATGTATCACCGTTGCAATACAATAATAGAATTCAGATAGAAATTATCTTTGCAGACAGCAATCAATTTTTGCTGCTACTTTTTGCTTTCATGACAATCTGGCCAGTGGGCTGTGGAAAAAAAATGCTTTTACTTGATTACTTATACTGTTGATAATCACTGTGGTTTTTGGCAGAGCTGAGACTTTAGTTCACAGACCTGCATTGCAATGGGGGAATGGGTGTAACTTGAAAATACTGCCAAAGTTCCTGTGGCTTTAGTTGACACCAAGGAATGTACAGACTCAAGCACAATTCTTATGAGACTTCGTTCTTTTACAGTGGTTTGCCACAGGCTGGTCCACACACTGGTGCAGGGTAAGCAAACATGGTTGTGGAGCACAAGGACTCCTCTGCTGTGGAGGCCTTTGGGAATGACCTGTGTGTCCTACCTAATGCTCAGGACAAACATCCTCCCACTTAGAATTCTAGTTTGAAGGGAATAAAATATTTTTAAAAATTATATATATATTTATATAAATTATATATGTATGTATTAAATATATGTATACACATATATATGTACTATATATATATATATGTATTATATATATTTTAAAAACCTATAGTGTCAAAAACATATAGTGTTATTTTCCAAAGGGAGGGAGATCCACTATTTCAGGCTGAATGCTTTCCTTAGATCCAGATGTTGATAAGGAAATGAAAGAAATAGAGAACTGTTATGTGACAAATCTCTTTAGGGAAGTGACCTCAAAAGAGTAAAGGACAGATGGAAGCAGAAAAGCTCTATTAAATGGTTGCTTTAGCACTCTCAGTCAACGCCTACTCTTGATTTTTAAAAATCTTAAACATTTCAAACAAATCAGCTGTGCTGCGGTTGAATGCTCTTGGGGGAAAAAAAAATGACTCTGGTTAGTCCAAAAACGCCTCAGCAGGCAACCTAAGGACTAGAACTGCTTTATTTCTTGAAAAAAATCGCTCCTCCATCAACAAAGGTGTCAGTTATAAAGAGGAGCACCTGTTTTGCTAGAACCTCAACTAAGACCTCTAATTCCTCTCACATGAGCCATTGAACAGCTGTCAGATAGGAGAACAAGTTTCAGACACTTGAGAACTATGACTTTGAACCAGTGACCTGGGGCGGGGGGGTCCTCTGTCCCTGTTATCACTCCTCTGGGCCACCTGCCACGGCAGACTACACAGTCATTAAAGAAAATAGCATCACCCAGTTTTGTTTGAGACTGTACCAGCATGTGTTCAGCATTAGGAGTATTTTTCTAGTTTAAGTAGCACTTATTCCTGATTGCTTTTGGTCTTGTCCCTGTCCTATTTCGTGACACCATTATCCCAAAGTCACTAAAATCGGAAGTCGTCATTATCATTTAGATACTAAGTGTGCCTGATCTTCTCTCATGCCTTGGGAATCCTTCTTTTCCTGTCCATTACCATCACTTGAATTCAGGCTCCCTTGATGACATCATCTTCATCTTTGACTATCGAAGGAGCCTTTTAGTTCATCCCTTATGCATACATCCTTTACCATTGCCAAATTTTCATCTTATATCAGAGGCCAAATCATCTCACTGCTATGATCAAGTTCTTCTGTGGCTCCCCACTGTGTTCAAATTCCTTCTTGTCTTATTCCACACCCCAAGTGTCCCCTGACTGGCTCTGCCATCTCACCTCAGGCACCTTGGGTGTTTTCTCTACCCAGCTCTGCTGGGCTGCTTTCCTTACAAGCCCATGGGGGTTCCCTTACAGGCAATTTCTCCTGCCATCTCTTCTGCCTGCAACTCCATTCCTTTCTCCAGTTTCATGATTTGCTCCTCCTGCAAGGCCCACATCAAGTGTTACTATTGAAAAGACTTTCTGCCTCGAGAGAGATGGAATACCCCTTCCTTTGTTCCTTTATACTTAGTTTGTCCTTATTGTCATACTCATCCCCACACTCACTGGTCCCATGAACACTTATGTGCTTATGCATTTCTAAGTGCCCTGGGGAGCAGAACCGCATCTGCTTCTCCCTTCTATTCCCGACATTTAGCATTAGTAGCACACGTGGTGGGTGCTCAGTCTGTGTTATGTTGATTACAGGATTACAGAGCATGCTTTCTTCATGGTAGTTCAAGGGCAGCTTCCAGCCTCATTGCCTGTCGGGTGTGCCATTACGCAGTACCTGGGTTGATCTGTATGTCTCTTTGAGTTCCTTGTGAACTTGAAACCTGGAGGAATAAACCTGAAAGGGGACAACTATTTCTTTCCTGCTCAGGCTGGCCCCTTCATTGGCCCCCATACCTTCCAGCCTGCTGTCTTTGCTTTCGTTGCTCTCTCTGCACAGTGAAGGTCACTTCAAAGACTGCCTCACACTGCATCTTCTCCTGCAAGCCTTCCCTGGGCCTTTCCCACTGGGTTTCCTTTCTGCTGACCCTCTCTGGGTCTTCAGAATCTGCTTTTCACTATTCAGCATTTGATTGCATACCGTTTGGAACCATTTGCTGATTATTTAGCTTGGTAAATCTTTCCTGCTTAATTCAATTAAGAACGACTAAAGTATAGTTTCACAGATTTCTTTTATTTGTTCTAATTAGTTATACATGACAGCAGAATGCACTTTGATACATCATATATAGATGGAGTATTTCACGTTTTTAACAAAGGTGTTCCAGAGTCTCTACTGAAGGCCCCAGTTCTGTTATATCAGATGTCTATTTCTGGGCAAATTAAAAAAACAAAATGAAACAAAAAAACGGCCTAAACCTCAAATATAAAATGGGTGAAATAATAGTATCTTTGTTAAAGAATATAAAGAGAAAAATACTCGAAACATTATATGCCTGATACATGTCTCAGGATGTTATGGTTCATAATAATAATAATAATAATAATAATAATAATGTCAATCACAGACTGTTGAAATTGATTTGTCTTCTACCCAAAGCATACCAAAGCAACCAGAAGCGATGCCTGATCCTTGGAGGCCTTGGTCGCAGTGCTGGGTAATTGGGGTTACGAGTTTGGCTGGCAGTCATACTTCACCTGCTTTTTGGAACCCTGCTTCCATCTTGAAGGAAGAGCAGCCCATGTAGACACTGAAACCATATTTTGTTAGGTGGTGTCTTACAGCCTGAATCAACCACAAGAGCTTATAAATTGTCCTAAAACATACAAATAAAATGTGATTCATTCATTATTAACCAATAAACTCTTGTGTGTGCCGGTGCCATCATACCCAGACTGTAAGGTCACTGAAACAAATCCGAGGTATTTCTCTGGAAAGATGTTACAGGCTGCTTGTCTCTCTGCCAGAGGAAGGAGAAACAGCCACCTCTCAACACAATAACCTGGGAAATATTTACCTTAAAATCATCCCAGTTTGCTTTCTTCATTTCTCATGTCTCATCCCAGAAAATCTGAATTCATGTGGCAAAAGTTCACTATTTGAATTTAGGAAAAGCAATATAGTTCTCTCTCTCTCTCTCTCTCTCTCTCTCTCTCTCTCTCTCTCTCTCTCTCTCTCTCTCTCTCTTTAATCTTTCACAGACTTTGCTCACTGGGCCAGAAGCCTGGTACATTTAGACACAGCTGTACTCTGATCTTATGTCGCTAGTTAACATTTCCACTTCTAGGCATTCATTTGGCTTATTTGTTCCAGAAAGTCTTCTGTTTTCTGATTAAACATTTCACTGTGCTGCACCCACAGATCCATAACCTAATTCAGTGGTTGAGGTTTCAGGACTGCAATTTAAAGAGCCAGTGACCTATTGAAAACACTGCATCTTTTCACCATTACATCTGAAAACTGCCCTACACAAAATTTCAATGCAGGTTGAGTTTGATCCTTGGCCTTTATATTTCCCCTTGAAGGGCTCTTTTCACCCATAGGAAATTTTTTTTCTTCTAAATGGTCAGTTTACCTGGTGTCCCTTTCTTAACTGAGTAGCAATACCCTAACACTTCTTAAGGCGTAGAGAGATTCCTAAGCTATTTATATCTGAAACATGTCCAACTAAAATTTAGAAAGTGTTTTAAGACGCTGAAAAATGAAATGATAATGACAAGATGGTGTGGATGAATCAAGATTTATGGTGACAGCATTGTTTGTTGGAGTTATAACATTTGGAGGGATGAGTTTTGTCCTTATTCGCCAAAATTGAATTGGTCTCCAGGGGATTTAGACCTCACGTAGGCTGTGTTTTCAGTGAAGAGTGGCTAGCATTTCAGACATGGAAACAGGTGCTGTGACCAGTGTGCCCTGTGACCTGGTGCCTTTCACTCCCCCTTCTCCGTCCTTTAGACCTCCGTATTTATAAGGTTCAAGGTAAGGGATAGGTGATCTCAATGCGTCTTTCTTTTTTCCTTTCTTCTTCCTACTGGACATTAAGACAATGATAATCAGGACAGGGATCTGTAGAACAGGGAGAGTGGCTGGAGAAAGAACTCTTTGAGCTTCTTGAGAGGTTGCTCCTCCTCTCTCTGTGAGTGCCAAACAGACTTGCTCATGGCCAGGTTGCTGAGTTAGGAAGGGTGGGTCCTGAGAGCTCATTGCTGTGACTCGCAGCAAGTCAGATGGCCAGCTCCCTAGTCATGTTCTCACTTGTCTTCCACCTCCTGCTCCCCTTCCTGTCTCAGGTGTGTCCAGCCATGACCGGGTCCACGGTCAAGCTCTGTGTATCTGTCAGGCCTTTCATAGGGTATAAAAGGCAGCCTGTCCTTTGGTTTCTGTGCCCACTGGGGCATCCTCTGGGATGGGCGTGGCCAGAAAGCACATCTCTACAGTGTGGACACTCCAGTTCTTGGTATCAACTCCAGCGTGGTGGTCACAATGAAATACTGGCAAGACAAGGAAAATGGACAACATGGCATTATAATATAGGTCATAACGCATTCAAAAGATGAGGCAAAACTTCAAATTTGCTTGTGTTTAATCAGAATGATTCTAAAAATTATTGTATGTTTCCTTTCATAACACCTTGTTATAGAGCATGGTCAGAGTAATGCTTCTGAATTTTTAAAGTGAAGTACAGTGTTTTCTCCAGAAGAATGGGAGCCATTTTGGAGGTAGTTGGTTACTTATTCGTGATAGTCTAGTAGTACAATATTGTTTATTAGAACTCTCTATGATACTGAAATTATTTTATATCTAACTACTAGCCTCAGGTGGCTATAGGGTACCTTAATATGTGACTAGTGTAACCAGGAACAGGATATTTCATATATTTAAATAGATACATGTGGCTATTGGCTACCATGTTTGATGCACAGATCTAGAATATTGCTATGTGCCTAGCCTGGGGCAGGCTCAATCATCTTATGCTGATTTGAATTTGAATGTTACCATTCTTCAGGGTACTTGCCACAAGGTGTACTTTTGCATGTGTTTTTAACTCTCTAGTGTACTTTGTTCTTAGTGATTCTGAATTTTCTTGAATATGACACTTTAACTAAATGTTATTTCTAAGTCTGAACACAAATTATAATCATTACTAGAGCAACGTTTCAGGAATTCCAGGATGTGGGGAGGAAATTCCCACAAAAAATATATAATATTCCTATTGTTTCCTTAAACATGCATTATAGATTTTCTCTGTCTTCCACGGGACTTCCAACATAATTCCTAGTGAAAGTAGAAAGCTGGATATTCATAAAGATTTTCACTTTCCATTGATGGGGAGGAAATCAAGAAGCACTAGATGCTGGGGGATGTCTGAGTTGGGATCCCAGTGTTGAAACCTCAGAAAAAAATCATTTAAATCTTTAAATTTTCAATTTGTTTTCATTTATTTACTTATTTTAATTTTTTTTTTAGTTGTAGATGAATACACAGTATCTTTATTTATTTTTATGTGGCACTAAGGATCGAACCCAGTACCTCACACATGCAAGGCAAGTGCTTTACCTGAGCTATTGCCCCAGCCCCCAATTTGTTTTCATTTATCAAAGGAGAATGACAAGAATTTTTCCAGCCTTAAATACTTTTCAGATTGAAGTGTAAAAATCTCTGACATAAAGTGTGTGCAAGTGTTCCTGAGCCGTAAAACACCGTACAAGTATTTATGGGGGCTATTTTTGTCTTAGTTGAGACTGGAACATTTGTATTGACCTTTATGGCATATTTTTCCATGCCTGTAACTAATCATTCAGCCACTGCCTCTGACAGAGGGAAGCTTATCACTGGAAATATTCGGGATTTTAATATGCTCTATTCTAGGCCTCGTAATTATGAGCTAGCATTTATTAAGAGCCCATCTGCATGGTATGGAGCTGACCTCTGTGTAGTAAGCTGGTTAAAGTAAGCCAGATTTCCTGCAACAGGAGAAATAATAAAGAGTTCCTGTTCCCATTTTCTGTTATGGCTTGATGATATATTTGCTTCCTGAGGTAAAGAGAAATCTTAGTTATAGTCATACTTCCAGGATTCACTATGTAAGTTGGAAAATCTGGCTGTGTAGACATTCTCCAGATGAGAGATAAAGTTTGACAGCAACTTTGGAACCCTGGTCAAGAGTCCCTGGATCTGTCAGGTGATTGTGTCTGGGTATCGTGATATGATTTGAAACTCTTCAAAGATACAAGACACACCCAATTCTTCGTTCTTACTAAAAGTGATGTTTTTCTGGAATCAGCTGTTTAGGAGTGGCACATTCATAGTTTGTTAACTGAACTCATAATACATGCAGATACACAGAGAAAATGCAGCTTCTTTACTTTTCTGTAACTGATCTGATTGTTCCCTTGAATTTTCACTCCACTGGGTAATGAAGAGTACATTAGGTATCAATTGGTGCATAACAAATTACCCCACCGTTGAGCAGGTTAACGTTTATTAACTCATGATTTCTGCAGATTAGAAATCTAGGTGTGGCTTCAGTAGGCTCTCAGGCTCAGGGTCTCCCAGAAGGCCACATTCAAGTTACCATTTGGGTTGGGTCTAGGGTGACCAGCTGTCAGAGATTGCTCAAGACTGAGTTGTTTTAAAGGATGTCGGGCTTTTCGTGCTAACTCTGGGAAAGGCTGGGACAAGCTGGCATGAATTAGTTCTCTTGGCTGTGTATCATCTGAATTCCAGACTGAAGGACAATCCTCTTCCAAGCTCATTTGTGTCACATAGCAAGGTTCTGATGCTCATCACTTGCTTCAATTTGTCTGTGACTATTAGCTGGAAGCCTCCCTCAGTTTCTTGTCACGTGGACCTGTCTGCAGGCAGCTCAGAGCATGGTAGCTTGTTTTATGAAAGTGAATGAGTGAGAGATGAAGAGAGGGGAAGTAAATTGGAATCCTGTCTTTTTCAAACCTAATCTCCCAAGTCCCATCCCAGGACATTTGTTGTCTTTTATCGGTTAGAAGCAAGCCACTGTGTCCAGCCACCCTCGAGGGGAGCAATTACACAAGGGCACAAACACCAGAAGTACAGATCTCTGGAAGCTGGTGGAAGAAAAAGACTAAATTTAACCCAATTTGGCAAATATGGATGAGAGGATCTTTTTGGGTAGTCATTATGATCTCAAAATTACATGTGGAATCTAAAATAGTCAAACTCATAGAAGCAGAAAATAGAATGGTGGTCTTCAGGTGCCGACTGTGGGAGAGTGGTAGGGGGATGGGAAGGTGATGGTTAAATGACATAGAGTTCCAGTTTTGCAAGGTAAATTGTACTGGAGACCTACTATGCAGCATGGTTCCCGTAGCTAGTGATGCTGTACTGTACGCTTAACATTTGCTAAGTGGGTGGAGCCTACATTAAGCCTTCCTATCACACAAATAACAACAAAGTGAGTGGGAGAAGACTTTGGGAGGCAATGACTATATTTATGGCCTTGAGGGTACTGATGGTTTCATGGGTGCAACTTATCCTCAAACTCACTGAATTGTACATATTAAATGTATCTAGTTTTTCTTATAAAAATTTAAAAAAAACCCAAAATCCAGACTTCCTTCTCCTTTTCTCAGATGGTTTCTCTGTGGCTGGACCTTGTGACAGTGGGAAAGGTAATCCTCAGATCCTGCCTGTGCTCCCTGCCTCCTCTGCTCCCAGCCATGATGGCCTCTGTGTGCAGCTTCCTGCTTGCCCTGTGGCTTGGTAGCTCAAGTTGGCATCTGGTGAATTTGTGCTCTGCAATGTCCTCACTAACCTGGGTTTGGTTATTGTCTCTGCTGATTGGATGTCATGTCCATTCCTGAGAATAGGCAGTTCCTCCCATCTGACCCTCTAGCCCTGCAGGTCCCCCACCAGGAGACTCTGGTAAGCTCTTGACTTAGAACCCCCAGACATAGCCAGTCTCCTTTCTGGTTTATGGAAATTTTCAGATATTTTTGAAGCTTAAAGGCCAAGGGAGCCTCTGGGGGTGGGGGAGGGGCTAAATTTAGGTCCTCCCTCTGCAGGATGACCTTGCATGACCTCTGACTCGGCTAGTCCCCAGCCTTTGCTGAGTCTTAAATGGGAAATGAGGAAAAAGTCCCTCTTTCTTTCTGTTACCCCAGGAAGTCACCTGTTCCTGTAAAAACCAATGCATGTAATGAGACAGTATTTCTGGTGTTTTGAATAAATGTATTTTCATTTCCTCTAAACCTACATAATCTTCGTTCTAGAAAGATGGCCTAATTTGCTGGGTTGGGGCAGGGCAGGGAGGAGGCCATGAGGCTTGGTTTCACCTGCTGCCCCTTTTCTTCCTGAAGTGCAATGGGACTGAAAAGGCAGCTTGTTCTCTGCTTTCTCCTGGCTTCCTCCTCCCCAAGACGCCATCTGCCTTCCAGGCTTGGCTCCTACTGTGAGAAATAGAGGCTAAGGAGGCTTGGAGTGTCTTTTTCTGTCTACCCAAAGTTTGGCTTTCATGAAAATTGTTTTGATGTGGACTTGT
The DNA here is from genome assembly GCF_052094955.1 of Ictidomys tridecemlineatus. Taxonomy (NCBI): domain Eukaryota; kingdom Metazoa; phylum Chordata; class Mammalia; order Rodentia; family Sciuridae; genus Ictidomys; species Ictidomys tridecemlineatus. Next base: position 121,735,136 of record NC_135479.1, read on the forward strand.
AAAGGTCAAATTTATGACTTGAAGACATCCGATGGTCACTTGCTCCTTTTGGCTAAGCTTGGATATCGAGGCTGCAAAGAAACACGATTTAAGATGGAAATGAAAATATATTTATTTGAAAGACCAGAAACACCGTCTCATTATATGCATTTGTTTTTACAGTAGCAGGTGAAAAACTTCCTAGGGTAACCAACATTCCTGGCTTTGGGGTTCAAGGACCTACTCATTGTGCTGGGACCAAGAGAGGCGAGAAATGGAATAATTAAAATAATGTTTTTCTAGTGGCACAAACATGAACCTAGTATTTTCATGCTGGGGGGTAGGGTATGTAGAAAGAACTGAAAAGATGTGTGTTGTTTGAATATGGAGGTGGGGGAGGGTGCTTAAAAGGTAGCAAAGAAGGTCATAGCTCGTGTGCGGGGTGGGGGTGGGGGAATAGAAATAAGTTACCAAGTGTATGTGATTGTAGAGAAATGGTTAAACAGTTCTCTCTCTGCCCCCTCGCAGCTGTGTCCAAGAGGGAAGTTTGCCATGGAAACACAGGAAGTATCAGAGATCTGGGCAACAAGGGAAGCTTTTCTTATAGTAGCCACACTGGAAGTAGCTGTCTTCCCACCAAAAAGCCTGGGGCTATACAACACGTCTCTTTGCAATGGCACAGGATATAGAGACTGAGTTCTATTTATGGCAGCAAGCAGCCAGAGAGACAGTTTGCAGAGCATATTTGGAGAAAGCAGCCTCCTGACGAATGGAATTGATGAGGAATTTGAATTAAAAGTGATCTCTGAGTAATTACAGATGAAGAAATGGCATGGAATAATTGGCATTAAAAGTCTTGACACAAGAGAGTGACCCCTTCAATCCAGATGATGTAAGACCCAGACAGAGGGGGACTCGGCAGAAGACAAGGGTAGAGCTGGATCTGAAGGATGGAGGAAGGACATCTAATTAGGACTGGGGCAGAGATACTCCCCTGAGCCACCTCTCACCAATTTTTTTTTTAAACTTCTCAGTAATGAGGGATGATAAATTGTCCTCAGCTCAACACCGAATACTGTTTGCAGTTTGTTGTGCATTTAATTCAGCTTCAGTTGTTGGCATGCAAATCACATGTGGTTTTCTTTCCACAATGGAGTTTGAGTTATTCTCAATGCATTCTTTTTTTTTTTCTCTTATGAAGTCAGCAGTTAAGACTCCTCCTGATGATGTCACATATATTTATTTTCACTGGGAGGAGCTAAAAAATAAAGTTGGGGTGCTGAGAGTGGGTAAACTGGGTAACAGTACCTCTTAGAGAGAGCAGTTGAGTGAAGCTAATTCCCTCCCAGATGCATCCTGATTTATAAAAGCAAAGGAAAATGGGAAAGGCAGGAGAGGAGAGGGGCTGACTGGGACATAAGATGAGAGGGTAAGGAGGAAGTGCAGAAAAGTGGGCACATGCAGGATGGTATGATGATAAAGGTCTAGGAGTGTCTGTCAATCTGTATGGACAGATTTGAAAAGAAGGGACTCACAGAAGTTGCATTGTGCTTTGCTTTTGGATAAAGAAATAAAGGCAAATTTGAGCGAGGAGGAATGGTCATGGGAGCCTTAGTGGGTGCAGAGGGTATGTTAGCTCCTGGCTCCAAGGACCAATGGAAAAGTCTTCGAGAGAAAGAAATTGCTAGAAAAAGCAGAAAAAAAAACCCTGTTTTTCTACATGACCCAAATGAAATGGTGCATGGGTTATTCTTCCCATGAATGTTATACCTCTCCAGCATCACGAAGGATTGCTGTTGTTTCTTCAGGAGACAGGATTTTCCTGGGGGAATATCTGTAGCCAAGGCACTACACTTGGGTGACGTTCTGAGATCTTCTGCCTTTGTAGGGGTCTGTATCAAAAGAAGAGGCCAACTTGGAGCATCACATGTGTTTCACTTGTAGGGATGCCTGAGATACCACCTGAGAACCTGTAGTCACAGTTAGAGGAAGGTTCTTAGGGGGTTGCCTAAGGATCTGGGGACAGGAGTCAGTGATGTTTTGTTTCTGTTAATATGCCCCTTTTGTACCAGGTTCTGGAAGCAAATTGTTGTCCTCATTTCACTAGCAAAGTTTAAAAAAACATGTTTACGAATCAAAACATGAACTGTCAGAGCCAGGATTTCAAGCCACATTTATCTGCCTCGAGAGCTTCTGCATGTCACCTCTGTATTATCTGAGCACCCCTATGCTCCCGCTTCCCATTCAATCCCAGAAGCAAAGGAAATGAGACATTTTAAAAGGGTCAATCTCAAGTTGTGTGGCAGATGGTAGACAGTGACACTTCATCAATGAGAACCAGATCACATGCAGAAAACAGTGACTTAGAGTGGAAGATGAAATCCCCTTTGGTTGTGGGAGAGACTCTGTATAAACAATGCTCAAATCTGGATGAGTTTATCAATGGCTGTTCTTCCAATTCAGTATTTAGGCATGGTGTGCATGAAGCATGGCCATTGGGTTCACCAATGGCTGCATTTCCTTGGCCAGGTTGCCTAACATGTTTAAATTCTAATTTATACCTGTAAGATGAAGATGATGAATTCAACATGAAAGTATTTTGTGGCAGACTGTATTTTCCAAAGACGGCTACACCAACATACAGATGCTAGGGCCACATGCATTTCTCAAATGGCAGTAAATTTCCCTCTCCTTATCCTACTGATAACTTGAAGTTTACATGTTCTCTGGGTCTGGGCAGAGACTCGTGACTTCTCTGACCCACACATGTGGCAGAAGCTATGCCTTGTGACTTCTAAGGCTAGGTCATAAAAACGGTAGAGCTTCCATCTAGGACACGTGCACATTGAAGTAAGTTACCAGGCTATGAGGAAGTTCAAACTAACTGACGTGGAAGGCCAATGTGGAGAGAGGCCCCAAGGCCTTCAGCTGACCAACCGTCATCAAACACTACACATGAATGAAGGTCTCAGATGAGTCTATCTTTAGTCTTTAACTCTTCCATTTGAGACCCCAGATACTATGGATCAGAGACAAGCTTGTGCCCCATTGTGCAAATCAGAGTCAGTGAGCATGACACAGTGCTATTTTATGCCACTGAGTTTTGGGGTAATATGATATATGTCCATAGTGGCCACAGCATATTTTGATACCAAGTAAATAATACAAAGAATAAGATGGCAAGAAAATGTTTGTGACTAATTTCTTGTTCATTAATATGTGTGGCTAAGATCAAGTATTTACTCAGGAGTTTATTCTGCATCTAATAATTTAGTAGCTAGATTGTCAATAAAATGTAAGCAAAATTTAGAGGGATTATGATACTTTATATTAATAGACAGTACATGACCTCTGGTCTCTTTCAGATTTTGACAAAGGAAATTTTTGTTTTACTAGCTTCTTGCAAATGTCTTAGCTGAGTGCTTGCTAATGTAATCTTGGCTAATGTTCCTCTATTTAGGAATGAGGAAATTCTAATAGGTAGCTCAGGGGTGGTCAACCATAGCTCCTGTATTATAGGAACCCATAATAACAAAACTTTATATTTATAAATGGTCTTACACAGGGCTTTTTACATCCTTAATCTCAAGTTTTTTAACACATTTGTACAGGCTTAACAAAGAGGCATATGGTGGCCATAGAATATAATCATCTGATGTGTGTTTGCTTATGCTTGCAGCTGTTGAAATATATGATACAGTTTGTACATACCAAAGAGAAAAATGTACAAAGAGAAAGAGGAAGAAACAAAGAAGCTAGTGATCACTTTTGGCATCTGTGTGAGTGTATTAATAAAGTTCTGGGGTAGAATCCTGAGAGGATCTGGTAAACTGGCACATGCCCAGATTCTATGCAAATATATGGCATCTGTCTCACTGTTAAAGGAGAAAGAAATACTATGAGAGAGTTGGGCAGGCATAGAAAGGCATTATGGAACTGCCCAGATCTCTGAGGGTCCTTGCACGCTGACAGACTATCCTCCCACAGTTTCAAGGTTAGGAGACATGCGACTTCTGGGTAAAAAAGAATAGTTCCAAACCCCAGTTCGTACCAGATAACAAAAAAGGGACCAGATTTAGTAAGTTTGTGTCAATAGAAAAACCCTGAACTTAGGGAACCTGAATCCTGTATAATATACAGTAAGCATTCTTAACCTTTGCTTCAGAGTGTGTGTTGGGGGGGGGGCATATTTTTTTCTTATATGAGATAAGATGCCTGCCCTTTGCTCTGAGAGACATACAATGTCTATATTTCAAGGCTGTTTGCTGTATAAATATCCTTGAAAAGATAGTTCAGAGCAAGGGTCAGTATATCTGCTTACAAGATAGGCAGAAATATTAAGAGACCCATGGAAATTTGTCTATCAACAATAACCCCAATATCAGAGGATTCAAAGAAATTGCAAAACAACTATTATAGTTTGGTCAGTGATCAAGGGTCAATGACATCTGGGTACTTCAAGGACAGTAGATGCATATGTGTCCCACAGGGTGATTTACACATTTTTTTTTTCTCTCTGTACTTCAGGATGGTCTCCATCACTAGGGTAAAAAAGACAACATCTTAAAACATTCAATTTCCGTTTAGTTCAAGTCTGTCTGCTTTCAATATTGCCTTGGGGATCTGATGGCTACTCTGATGCTTATACTGAGACTCTGAGCAGTGTCATTCACAATGCCTTTGTGAAGTAGAGTAGATAATTATTTATTGATGGAAGAGAAAATTTACCCTATGGCTGGTGTGAGGGACAAGACCTCATGTGATAGGTTGGTAGTGGCAGATCCAGAAGGATAATAAGAAAAGATGAATTTTTCGGAACCCTGCTTAAAAGAATAAAGATAATTTAGTTGCAATTGTTATGGGTTAGAGAAAGTATTGGTCATTCATTTGCTTTCTTCCATATCCATTCTCTAACCTTTCACTGTTCTATTAATTAATATCCTTTGTGAAAGGGAAATTAGACAAACTAGTCCATACTCCAGGGAGACCACAAGAAAGCTTGTTTTTGGTTTAATTCTTGCTGGGGACAAAACCTAAAGTGCTCTCCTGACATATCACACATATATTGAGTCCAAATTATACCCTTTGTGTGGTTCAGGAATCACAATACTGATACATTTATGTATAAACAGACTCCTGGTAAGTAAATTACCACTGACCTCTAGAGAAGCAAATTCAAAGCCACTTTGGATCTACATTCACAGTCCAGGTTATAAAAGATTCTAGGAGATATCAATAGAAGATGAGTTCACAATACAAAACTGTAGAACCCATGAAGGGGAAATTTACCATGATTAAGAACTTGAGATCATAAGATACTGTAATAGAGACAATCACATTTCTAATTGCTTAGAATAATTAGTAAGGTAAAAGAATAAATTGAAGCAACATATAATAATAATAAGAGAAAATGAAAAATGTATAGGAAGATTTGAAAGTACCACCAAATATTTGAATTCTGTCATTGATCAAGATGGGTAGCCTATCTCTCTGCATGGTTATAACTAATATCCTGGACAAGATACAGAAAGTAAGATTTAGCAAAAGCAAGAATACTGGGTAAGAAAGTAAAATTTTAAAGAAATGATCTACACAGAAGTGAGTTCTCTACACTGCTCCCCTCCCCTTTTAAATTCCCTGGCTTTTCTTGAGGTTAGGCCTCAGCTGCAGACTGAAGCTGTAGTGACTGTGCAGACATTTGAAGCTCAAAGATCAGCTTTGTCTTTCTGTCTACTAGATCAGAGGAAGTGGCACCAGGGAGCAGGTGGACAATAGAAGACGGGAGAGCTAACGACGGGGTCTAGTGTTTGCACTAGAACAATTTCTGTCTCATCTGCACACATGCAAGCATAGGGCTGACTCAAAAGCAGTATAACAAAGTCCTTGAAAACTCAACTGATGATACTGGAATCACTGCCTCCTAGAAGTGAGACAGAACTTGCATTCTAGATCCGACTATGGTATGTTGCTTACAGACACCACCAGCAACAAAATCTAAAACTTCCCAGAAGACTTTAATAGGTCATAGGGTCTCATAACATAAGACTCAAACTGATCCAGATGTAGTTAAAAATTACAGAACATAACAAAAACAAACAGAAAAACACAAGCCACTAGGAAAATGTGAATGCTTCTGAAAGGAAAAGACAATACATAATGACCCTAAGATGACCCAATTTTGAAATTATCAAAGAATTTAAATCAACCGTTATAATGATGCTCCATGGAAAGATAAAAACACTGGAAATGAATGTAAATATAGGAATTCCTTACAAAGAAATGAAAAATGTAAAAAAGAACCAAGTAGAAATTTGAGAACTGAAAAACCCAATATTAGTATAAATAATAAATAAATAAATAAATAAAATCCTGAATGGGCTTAGTAGCAGAGTGCAGAAAAATCAGGAGAGAGTTAGTGACCATGAGGACAGATTAATATTCATTATCTAATTTGAATAGTGAGGGGAAAGGTTTAAATTAAAAAGAGTCTCACAGAATATGGAGACAATAGCAACCTATCTAATATTTTGTTATTTGAATTCCAAAATAAGAAAGAATAAGACATATTTAAAGAAATAACTGAAAACTCACCAAACTTAGAGACAATTTTATAGGTTTAAGAAGCTTCGCAAAACCAAAACAGGATAAACTCAAAACTAAGCCCAGACATGTCATAATCAGACTGCTAAAAACTAAGAATAAAGAGAAAAACTCTTAAAAGAGCCAGAAAAAAAAATAATGCTTTACTGAAGGGGAACAATTTAAGTCATGTAAAATTTCTGTACTGGAATCATGGAGGTCAGAAGACAGTGGGGCTATACGTTTCACTTGCTGACAGAAAAAATATTCAGTCAACCTAGAATTATATGTTCAAAAAAAATTATATGTTCAGTAAAAACATCATTTAGGAGGCAGAAAAAACTAAGAGGATTTATAGTCAGCTGACCTGCTAAAAGAAATGCTAAAGGGAATTATTTAGGCTGAAGGAAAATGACACTGAAAGGAAATTGGCACTTCAAGGATGAAGAAAGAACAATAAAAATGGTAAATATCTGCGTAAATAGAAACTAGCTTTCTCCATATAAGTTCTTTCAAATATATATGATTGTTTGGAGTTAAAATTACACCTTTGGTGGAATTTTAATGTACGTAGATATAAGTTATGACAGCTGTACCATAAAGAGGAGGAAGTGATGGGACCTCTAGGTTTCTAGGACCTCTATATTTTGCTTATAGTGGTAGAATACTACATTTATATAAACTATAAAAGGTATATCTTCTGTTATCCCTAAGACGGCCACGAGAAAAGTAAACAAATGGATGTAGCCCAAACAGAAACTTAAATGGAACACTAAAAAACACCCAAAAATAACTTAGAGACTTGCATAATACAGTCATTAAAATTGAAATCCATTGCATAGTTTAATCATCTGGTTAAAGAGGGCTAAAGCTGGAAGATAAATATAATAAACTGGAATGAATATAATAAACTGGAAGATAAATATAAGAAAATTGCCCTCACCCCCAAATAGCATGGAGATAAAGCAATCAGCTGAATTGATAAGGAAAAGGAAATGTCTTTTGAAAGATTTAAATTAGGTCTAAAGTGAAGGAATCAATGAGTAATGTAATCATTCATCAGTTCTATTAGTTTCATACAAGTTAATTTACTATTCACACTAAAAAGGGTTGTGAAGTATCTATTGTAGTTTTCTCCCTCTGTGCATTTGTATGCATTTGAAAGTGATGAAATGACATGGCTGTTTTGGTGTCGGTTCTGAAGAATGAAGAAAACATGGCTATAATGCTTTCCAATGTGCCTTTATCCTTGTGGTCACAAATACCTGTTGTCATGAATTCGAGGAAAATGATTCTGCCATTTCTGCATCCGCCTGCTGGGAATTTCGAAGTTCCTTGGCAATCAGCTGAGTGACTTTTAGCAATATTTTCAATTCGTTCAGATGACTCGTCAGATGTCACCAGGCTGAAGGCACATCTCTACCAAAACCTGCTCACCTCTTACTTTCTTGAGGGAGCTGCCTCCTGAGAGGTAGTAGAGGAGCCCCTGGGCCTGGCAATTTCCAGCAGGTGTGGGAGGCTGGTTGTTCTCAAAGCACCTCTATAAATAGAATTTGGCAGCATGGGGACAGGGTGACTGGCTCTACCTGACTTTAGAAGAATTGAGGTTTGTGCCATGTTGGCAAGTTCCATGGTAATCCAACACTCAAGGACCCTGTAATAAAAAATATAATAATATCACTATTTAAGTATTTAGTCCTGCCCTCCTCCTTAATCCATTTCATCAACTCTGACTGGGAGGCAGTATCCATGTTTTCTTGATAAGGAAACTGAGATTCAAGGAAAAACGAAATCAAACTTCTACGACAGATCCATGTAATTTCCAGGTCTTTCTATGGTCTCTTATAAAATTCTCAGCATTATGGATAACAATGGACATCTGGGTAGATGGCATCTGTTATGTGTTCAAAAGGGTTATAATATAAATATATGTGTAGGTATATAGGAACTTCTAACTTATATCCATAATGAAAGATAGCTGTACTTGAATGAGACAGTGCAACAGGGACCCTCACCTTTTTGTATGCCATGGGCTCACTTTGCTGGAGCATTTTCTTACTTAAGGGTCTGTTGCTTTGTAAACAGGAGTCTGTGGCCAGCTTTGGGGAATCGGGATAAGGTAAGATTTACTCAATGACCTTTCTGGAAGTTAGTTTTACTAAGCGATGGATATAGGCACTGGGAATTGTTTGTGGTCTATTTTGAATAAGCCAGTGTTAGTTTTAAACACATACAAGCACGCATAACGCACACACTCACACAATCACCATCTCAGATTCTGTGAAGCTAAATGATTCACTGGGCAGCAGAGGTTAATTATCTATTCACCCTAGAGCCTCAGCAAGAGCATGCCCATAGATGATTGTAACCTATCACTCCCCCCCAGAGAACACTGAGCTGGGCTCCACAGTTAGTGGATTCAGACCTGGAGGGCTCTATCCTTAGATCTGGGAGATGTGTGGGGAGTACGTGCTAGGAGATTCTGAAAGGTCACCTTTGCAATATAACACATTTCATTAGACAAATATTTATCTAATGACCACTATGTGTCAGATAATGCGTCAGGCCCTAGGTGTGCAAAGGTGAAGAAGTCAAAGTCCGTGATTTCTCAGCTCCCTGATTCAAATTAGAGATGAGCACAGGAGATAAAACAGTGGAGCAATAATACAATCAGCATTGCATGCAAAGCCTAGGGGACATCCATATGTAAGTAACTCAAGTAGGGTGTGGGGGAGGGGGAGGGGAGGCTAGGGAAAGCTGTAAGATGTGTGGATTGAACTTAGTGGCTGGGTTTGAAGTCACCAGGTTTACCTGACTTGGACACTTAGTAGCTGTGGGACTTTTAGCAAGGTAAATGCCATCTCTAAGGCCTGAGTTTACTTATCTGAAAAATGAAGGTAGAAATATCAATATCAGAGGTAGGTATGAGATTCAGTGGGATAACATGTACAATGTCTACCTAACAGAAAGCGAGTTCTCTTTCCCTCTTCAACTCTGTCCTGGAGTTTTTTCTGACTTCAGCCAGAAGTCCTTGCCCCCCCCCCAAATATTTGGGGCTGTTCTCATAAACGCACTGTATACCCTATCCCTCCAACTAGTAAAGCAAGAGCCCTTGGTCATTATAGCTGAGTTATCCTATATTCAGGATTTGTGAATGAGTCCTCTGATTTTTGCCATATCCACAAAGACCAATAATATTATTTAGTTAGTATATTTTAGACAACTGAAGATTTAACATCTGTGAAATCACAAATTTTTTCTGGTCTAATTATACATCCAAATATAAGAATATACGATTTTTATGATATGTATTAAATTAAGTACTATGACATGTTTACTTAAAATCATCTCTTGTACCGCACTGGTATATATGCAGCATATCAATGTAGAAGTCCAAAACTACTCTAGGTATGTTAAGCAACAATGGATGTAATACAGGGAATTGGGTATTTATACAGCCACTGGAAGTACTGGGTCTTTGGGATTGACTCCCATAATGCTGCAGAATCCCCAACCTGAGGTCACCCCAGGAACTAATTTGTGATTGCTACTGGCGTCACCACAGCTGCTCCCCAAATCCATTAACTGGTCATTGGGCACGATCTGTGAAGCCCAACCTCCAACTGTGCAGCAATCTCCTCTCAACATCCAGGAAGCTGAGGAACAGACTGGGGAATAACCGTTGCTTTGGAGAAGCCTTGTAACTGCACAACCTTGCTTACCAGCAGAAAACCGCCCTAATGGTGGAAAGTTGGCCATTCCCCAACTTGCCATCTCATGCCTACCTTTCAGTTTCATGCAGTTTACACACAATGGTGGGAATTGTTTTAGATCAGGTAGCTTAGCTGAAAGGAAGTGTATAAATTCTGGTCTTTAGTTCTCCAGCCTCTAAAATATAGGAAGGCAAAGGAAAGGCATGTGAGTGAAACAGTCTGAGGCCTCTGCTTGGGACCACAGGGAAGATACCTTGTTTTGTGGCTGTAGCTTGCAAGCCAATGGTATGAGAGTGTGGTGTGTCCCTAACCTCACTCTGGCCAGCCAGCACCACCTCAGGGACTTCACTGGCCAAGTTGAGTGGGGATAGTGCTTTTGTTGTCTTCTTTTTAACATTCTTGATCAAATGCCATGTGAATTAACCAAAAACTCTTTTTTTTTTTTTTTGACAATGGGAGGATAAAAAGCAAGAAAAAGAAGTCACCAGGTTTATGAGGGCACAGGTCACTGTAGCCAGAGGGGAGAGTGGGATTGGGCAGCAAGGACGACTCTGCTCCCAGGCAGTGAGAAGGCCCTGAGGCTTTGGACAGCAGGGATAAGGTGGAGGCGTGGAAGATGAGGCAGGAAAGGAACAGAGTGCCACACCATCAGGAAGCTGGCTTTATTCTATTGGCCATTGTTAGGGTGACTGTGAGATTTATTGTCCTAAATGGGACACTTTTGAAGATAAAAGGAAATGTCCAAAAGATTGGAATTTAATTTTTTGAATATTTATTGGTCATCAAGTTGATTCTGTTAAAAACATTTTGAAAGTGATTTTTTTTTCTCAAAATATGAAAACATTTATCTTGAGCCAGGTACAGTAGCACAGGCCTGTAATCCCAGCAATTTGGGAGGCTGAGACAGAAGGATGAATTGTTTGAGGCCAGCCTCAGCCATTCAGTGAGACCCTGGCTCAAAATAAAGAACAAAAGGATTGGGGATGTAGCTCAGTGGTAAAGCAACCCTGAATTTGACTAGGACTGAAAACAAAACAAAATTATCTTGTACATTGGAAAAAAAATTAAAAAGTCCTCTTTATTATGTGAATAATAAAAATAGCCCGAGCAAAATTATTACTCTTGTTATGTAGTCACATTTTGACTTGCTTGTATACTATCTCTAATATCATGCTATTAGTGTTTTTCTGAAGAATAATGTATATTTTCAATATTGTTATAATAACATTACTGAGTAATATTCAAAGGTCTATTTTATGATACATAGAATATAATATTTGATAGCTGCAATGAATTCTTATTTTTTTTCTTAATTGAAAGAATACACTCCCTGCAGGGTCAGAAGAAGGTAAAAAACAAATTCTGCTAAATGGAGAATATTCTTGGTATAATTTTCTTTTTTTCGTTTTGGAATGTGTAAACATCTCAGGCCATTTTAGTTTATTCGGTGTTCCTTTCTTCCACAAATATTTTAATAAGATAAAACTCATCAAATAAATTGTTTTATTGTGATTTTTTTGCCAAATAAAAGAATTATAAAATAATAGAATTTCTTTATTTCATTTCATAATATAATATAAATTCATTCAATTTAAATAGCACTATCAAATGCTTCTCTTAAGTTACATATACTGAAAGACAATTATAGAATGTTGACATTAAAAATTACATGCCCTTAAGTTCTTTCATTTAATTGAATTTGTTCAGTTCCTTCTTGGTTTTTGGAGGGATAAGTTTCCATGACTTTGTTGTTGTAAAACCTGTTTTTTGTAATCAAAATATATTAAAAACTTCAAAAGAAAGTTTTTTAAAAAACAATTTCTTCATTGATTTTTGATTGAAGACTTGGAACTAATTTTAAACAAAATACAATGAAGTGTTAGAGGATTTGTTTATTCAAAAATACTCAATTCCAGTGTGGGATACTTATGTTGATAATTTAAAAAAAATTCTTCAAAGTCTCACATTCAACTGATCACAGGCAGCAAAAGGAGAATGTATGTATAACCAGAATGAATAAATTTTTGTCTTCCATACAGACTTTGTTGTTAAATCATTCTGTGTCTAAGTGTACGTGTATATTTAAAATTTGAGAACTACAGCTTTTACTTTGAATAGTAGAATATCACAGCTTGTTAGACAAACTCTGGAATTTCACATGTGTACCACAACCGATTCCAAGTACATTTCTGTTCCATAGTTCCTATTTTTCTTAATTTTATTAAGTTTTTGTCTCTACCATGATAGAAGGCTCTATTAACTTTTCTGCTTTATCACACATACGAAAAGAACCTAGTGACTTTCAATATTGAGCATTGTGAGCTAAATTCACAATAACAAAATGTCAGAGGTTTAACTCTGCCAGAATGAACTATTTTCTTATTTCAGATGAAAATAGTCTAGCAATTTTCATAATGAGCTGATTTTCTCTTTGAAGCTGAAGACTGATGTAAAATCTTGCCCCATTTAACTGAAAAGTTCTGTTAATGGAGACAGCACCTTGACAATCATCACTGTAGTTCCGTACTTCAAGAAAACTTGGAATAAGAAAATGAGCAATGTTCGTGTAGAAGAGCCATCTGATTTAATGAAAGTCACATTTTTCACGTGTACATGATATAGAGATTTACCTTCTATAGCTGCATGTGTTAGACCCCCCCTCATGTTTGGGCAAAGTTTTCTGTAAACTTTTAGAAGGGTTTCTGAAAACTCTTTAGACGAGTTCCTTCAGAAAATTGGTGTCTGCTGGTTTTCATCTGGCCAGTGGTATTTGTGGCTTACTCGGTAGATAGTGATTCTCAAGAAATACTTGCTTTGCAATATCTTTTCATCATCAAGTTCCTTGAGAAATGGAAAATTAGTCTTAATTTTTTATTAAACTTGAATTTTTTAGCTCATTGCTGATGAAAAGATTATTACAAACCAAATTGCATTAATGAACAAAAATATAAACATAGATTTACACTGCACACAGATGACACATTTTTGTAGTAAGAACATTCAGACTGTTCTCTAGGCATACTCACAGGATTGGTCAGTCTCTATATCCTGCACAGGTTTTACTTATATTTGACTTATAATTTTCATGCTTCTACCTAACTCATTAACTGTCAGGCTTCCTGCACCTTACAAGGCAGAGCTGCTGGACAGGAGTCAGTTGACCCCTCCCACCTTATCCAAGTACACTTCACTTTAAGACTGAATCATGAACGAAGAGCCCCAGCTGTCCTTGGAAGGGCAGTGCAACTTAAGCTGAATCTTGAAGGAGTTGAGAAAAGATATTTGAGTTCCAGTGGAAAGCAAATTAGTCACCACATCTGATGGTTTAATCAAATGTCAAAATAAGGAGTCCATTCATTGAACGTGCTTCTCACACAGCCATAGAAGAGAGCATGCAGGAACTGGAAACTTAAAGCGGAATTCCATGAAATACAACATGGTTTATTTTAATAAAAATATCAAAAATATTACTTTTTAAAACATAAAAACCCAGGACAAATGCTAAATAAGATTGGACAGTGGGATAAGGGGTGTCAACCAAGACTGTCTTGGGCAAGTTGGAACCTATGGTCTCCCTTAACCATAGGGTGCTACTGAAGATTTTTGGCAAGGGAATTCTATAATTAAATTTATGCTTTATAGGGATAAATTTGAAATTCTGATGTTAATAAGATGTATAGATTATGGCGGAACAATTTGTAAAGGTGGATCATTGGAGAGATTTTGGTAACAATAAACCATTATCTGCTCTTAAATTCCTAATGTAATTATGGTCAGTGCCACCTAAAAACATTTCAATAGAAATGTAACCTTGGAAGGGCTGGGGATGTGGCTCAAGTGGTAGCGCGCTCGCCTGGCATGCGTGCGGCCTGGGTTCAATCCTCAGTACCACATACAAACAAAGATGTTGTGTCTGCCGAAAACTAAAATAAATAAATAAATAAATAAATATTTAAAAATTCTCTTTCTCTCTAAAAAAAGAAAGAAAGAAAGAAATGTAACTTTGGATATGTAACATTTTACTTGTTCTTTTCAGATACACATGATAATAGAGTATATTTTGATATATTATAAATAATGGAGCATAACATTCTAATTAGGATCCCATTCTTGTGGTTGTACATGGTGTGGAGTTATACTGGCTGTGTATTCATACATGAACATAGGAAAGTTATGTACAATTCATTCTACTGTCTTTCCTATTCTCATCCCTCTCCCTTCCTTTGATTCCCCTTTGTTTAATCCATTGAACTTCTATTCTTTCCTCCCTCTCCTTATTGTGTGTCAGAATCTACAATTAGAGAGAATGTCAGTCTTTGGGTTTTTTTTTTTCCATGTTGGTTTATTTCACTTAGCATGATAGTCTCTAGATCCATCCATTTACCAGCAAAAGTCATAAAATCATTCTTTTTTATGGCTGAGTCATATTCCATTGGGCATGGAACATTTTAACAGGGTTTCAAAGTGAGATGGGAGTATAGAGTCTTAGGGAAGTTAGAAAAGTGGTCTCTGTTAGAGATTACTAGGTTATCCCTGTTTTAGTTTGTGGTGCTGTAGCAAAATACCTGAGGCTAGATAATGTATAAATAATAAAAACCTATTTCTCATAGTTCTGGAGGCTGAAAAATCCAAGATCAAGGTGTTGGAAGGTTTGGGTACTAGTGAAGGCCCCTCTCTCCTTCCCAGGTGGCATCTCTTCCAGGAATGAATGCTGTATCCTTCCAATGCAGAAAAGATGGAGAGAAACGCACCCACTCCCTCAAATTCTCTTGAAAAAGCCCTAATCTGTCCACAAGGGATCTGCCTCCAAAACTTAATCACTTCCTAAGGGTCCCATCTCTCAATACCATCATATTCTCAACTGAGTTTAATATGTATTTTTGAGGGGGCACAAGTATTCAAACAACAGCAATTTCCAGTACCCATCATTATCTTTCTTTTTGACAGAATGCCTGGTTTTCATCTGGGTACATGTTTGCTGCATCTCCCTTGCAGTCGGAGGTGATCATTTAACTGAGCTCTGCTGATTAATGTCATCTGGAGTGTTGAGTGAACTTCCTGAAGTGAGAGGGAGAATGTCCCCTCCATTCCTCTTTCCTGCTGTCTGGGATGAGGACATGATGCCTGGGCTCAAGCAGCAAACCCACATCCTGACTAGGAAATGAGGCGCTAAGAGCTGCGGAACATCGGAAGGGAAAAACACATTCAAGCAGAAAGAAGTCAGGTCCCTGCAAGCTGTAGCCATCTCACTAATCCTGGAATGCTTCCCTTCATATTTCCTTCATTTGGGAAAGAATGAAGTTTTAACTTGTTTAAGATGCGATCACTTTGTGTGTCCATCACATCAGCTGAACTTAACTTGAACTGACTGACATAGGATCATATTCACTTATAAAACAACCAGACAAAACTTTTCTTATTTGACCTTTCCAAACCTCTTTTAGGCATGTAGTGCAGGTGAAGCCCCCTTTTGCTGGAGGAGAAATCAAGATTTAGATGTGATGACTAATTGGCTCAGTATCGTGTAGATAGAACCTGTCCAAATGTGAGCCCTTCTCACTCCAGACTCGGTGGCCCTGTTCCGTGTGGAGTTGGCCTGGCACTGACATGAGATGCACTCTGCTGGGGGAAAAGGGAAGCCATAAAGATTAATTTTACTGAGGCTTGGCATAAAGGAAGAGCAGAAGATTACGTGTGGAAAAGTCAAAGGTTTTCCTCAAGTTTTAATGTCTTATCTGATTAACATAGAACCAAATGAGAATGTCTTTTGGGGTATGATCTTGGCTTATTTTAAAGCATAGCACCAAGTCTTATTCATGTAGACAAATGGGTACCTGTAACAACCTTCAAAATTCTTGAGGGTGATACACTTTATCATAGAGAGTTTTGCTTATTTTTAAGTGATCTTATGTACCCATGAAAGTAGCAGTCACATTAACTTTTATCTTTAGAGCGTAAGAGTGGGTGAGGAGCTAAGAATCCATTGCTAGTTGTACCAGCTCCAACCCCAACAATAACAATGCATGCAGATCTATTAATGGGATGGAGTATCTGAAAATCTCACGTGAGTTGTCTTTCTTTTTGTACAGGGATGGAACCCAGGGGTGCTTAACCACTAAGCATCCCTTTTATTTTGAGACACGGTCTTGCCATTTTGCTTAGGACCTCACTAAATTGCTGAGGCTGGCTTTGAATTTACAATTCTCCAGTCACTAGGATTATAGGCATGTGCCACTGGATCCAGCCATGTGAGTTTTTGAAGAAAACTTTAGCTACCTCTTTTACAGGCTTCAATAACCTGTAAATATGTGCTGGTTTATATCATTTCAATCATTTTTTTAATGCAAATTTGATTATATCATGAAATGACATGAAGCAATTATTTTTATTGTCAGGGGAATTTATTTTGAAGAATTTTCAAGTTCAGACTGAAGGGCTTTTTTGGAGGCAAAACTTTCATGAACTCTAAGATAATGACATGTTTTTAACTTTCTGGAAGTCAAAGGATGGAAAGGAAAAAGAAGACACTCTATTGTAAAGTCTCAATATTTTATGGACTATTAACAGGATTTCTTCAAGGTCCATTTTGAAAACATAGCTGTGTAAATTCAACAATAGGTAGCATAGGAAATATTCATTTTGTATTAACTTGAGTTGCCAGTTCATCCATTAACCTTCCAGAACTCTGGTGGTGCCTGATGATACCAGCAGGTTGTATCAACCCACTAGTAATTAAAATAAACAAATAACAGGGGAAAATACATGAAAATTGTCTAGTCTTGTGAAACATATTTATAGATAAATTCTGTTATAAAGTTTTGACGTATTGGAAAGAATACTTATCTGGGCTATTCCATTATTCTTTTTTTGAATTATATCATGCTAAATATATCCCTTGTGCCCTATAAAACCATCATATGTCCATTCTGTTAGGTAGTTTTTATTTTTTTTTGAACCAGAGATTAAACTCTGGGGCACTTAACCCCTGAGCCACTTCCCCAGCCCTTTTTGTATTTTATTTTGAGACAAATTCTCACTAAGTCACTTAGGGTCTTGCTAAGTTGCTGAGGCTGGCTTTGGACTCACCATCCTCCTGGCTCAGCCTCCCGAGCCACTGAGATTAAAGTGTGTACCACTGCACCCGGCTGTTAGGTAGTTTTGAAAGAGTTAAAAGTACCTCCAGAGAAGTCCAGAGGCTCCTGTTAATTATTAGCAAGCTTTCCCTTTATAAGATGCTTTTTTTTTTAAAAAGATTAAGCAAAACCACTCCTTATATTTTTCTGTGCTCAAAAGGCATAAAAGCATCATCAGATTTGAATGCTGATGATGTCTATGGAAAATACAACGCCAGCACCTCCAATTTTATCATGTATTTTTCATGTGTACTCAAAGGTTACATTGTGAGCTTCGGTGTCTGTCTGTATTTGCAACACAGGGGACTGATAAATCACGAACATTACCTAATTCTGAGTTTTCCTTCTATTATAAACAACCCTGAGAACATCATGTCTCACTGTGAGTACGAATCAAGCAAGTTGCCCCAGCCCTTTGCTGACATTTACCAGTGATGGCAAGGAATGATAATAACTGGAAAGAGGTTATTTTTAAATTTTAGAGGAAAAAAGCTTAAATGAGACTAGAACTTTTACATAAAGTGGTTGAGGAAGCTAATTCCCAGAGTAAAAAAAAAAAAAAAAAAAAAAGCTTTGAACTTATAATAGAGCAACGGAATTTGCTACTTTCTAGCTTGGACCCCGTTAATAGCTTTATTGGAAATGTCTCAGGCATTTCAAAGCTTTTTTTTTTGCATTTTGTAGAGATCTTCAAGTTCTTCACTTCTGCTGAGCCCTGGCGAGGTTCTTGTCAGTGATCCGTGACAGCCTCCTAGGTTGGTGGTGGCTTGGCCTTGCCCCATCGCACCTGAGGGGCCTCCCCACTTCCCACGACAGGGCCGTGGAGGCCCTCGCACCATGGTCACGATTATTCTCAGGGCTCATCGGGAACCATCTGGAAGGAGGAGGATGCTTCCAAGGAGCACTGGCTTAGGAGGAAATTTCAGTTTGAAGTTGAGAGGAAGGCAGCATTTTTAGTTTTCTGTCTCTTCTCCCCATGGGGCATGGGGCATAGATATTTGCTCAAATATGTAGTGGCAAAGAAAGCTTTAATTGTTCTAATAAAGAAACTTCCCCTTCTCTCCTTCATCCCCTCCCCTACTCTAAAAACAAAGAAAACAGCTGGATAATCGTAGGCAGTTGGAAGATTCAAAATGCTCACTACAATGTGTTGTATTCCTGCCAAGGCAGAGGTGAAAGGGACGGGGAATTGGTGGTGATTTGTGAACAGGTGGGCTTACTTGGCTGAACATTGACTGCCATTCAGTCTTAGGAGTTGGGGTTTTCTCTGCAGTTCTTTAGATAACCAAGGTCGAGGGGTTTGATCTGTGACTATGAATATTTCTAGTCATCACAAAAACAAAGGTTATCTGTAGCCCTCATCTTCACTGATGGTCTTTGACATGATGATAGACAGGTTTCAAAAGGTTCGGAAGTTTGAGGGTCATGTTTTGCCAGGCTGCTGTCGCCCTGCTGACCCTGGGAGCCTCTCTGACCACACTTTTCTCTGATAAGGTCTTCCCATCACCCCCTTGTCCTCCAGAACTATCCTGTCCTCCCTCTCTGCTCCTGATGCACTTACCACGCTGAGTGCTCATGATTTGTTTTGCATGTGTATCTTTCCTATTGGATTGGGAACGGCTCGGGATCAGAGACTTTATTCTTATTTATCTTTGTATAAATAATAAATGTACGGGAGTGTCTAGCAGTACTTAACACATTATTGGTATAAATAAATGAATAGATTACAGCTTTAATAACATTGTTCCAGGGTAACCCTTTAAAATATTTACAATTTTGTTTACGATGCAATAATTTAATCATAGAAATTTTAGATGAAAGGAAGAGAAAAAAATCACTTATCATCCAACTACTAGGGAAACCGTTTCAAACATTTTGATATGTGTGGTAGAGAGCTTTATTCCAGATGTGTGACCATAGATTTAAAGAGAGAGAGAGAAGAGAAATGGTATAATATGACACATACTATCTTCTAATCTGCTTTAAAAATGCTATTATATTGTGAATATTTTTCCATATCACACATTCTTGTGCTATCATGCTTTTAGTGATGGTAGGATTATATTATAATTTATGTGACCGCTCTTATTTTTGGACATTTATATGGTTCCCAATATTTTGCATCCACGGAAACTGCCACAGGAATGTCCTTGTGTGCCTCCCTGATGACTTCCTTGGATAGATTCCTGGTTGTCGAATTGCAGGCATAAGGAGACATTCAGATTACATTACAAAGTTGTAATAATTTATATTCTCACCAGTGGCATATGACAATTCCCATTTCTCTGAATGCGTGCTATGAATAAGTGTTATACACGTGTCAAAAAATTGTCATTTTAAAAGCCTAAAAACCACATAAAAAAAATCAAGATAAAACCCTGCATCCCTGAAGTCTCCCATGAAGGCCTCACATTACTAGAACTTGGGTGTGTCAGGGGAGGGTTAGTTTAAAATTTTCTGAAAGTGTAGCTATGTAGGGCGGGGGTTGGCAGGTTTAGGGAGAAGAGCGGAAGAGGGGAAGCAATTTCTGGGAAGCCTACAACCTGTGTCGTGGCAGCAAGCGTGGTGACACAGCATCTCAGGCCCAAGGAGGGATGCTGCATCTAGCTGTACAGACATCGGCCTGGGCCAGGACTGGAGAACCAGGGAGAAGACAGGACACACCAAGCTTTTGCAGATCAAAAGTAGGACTAGGGATGAAGGACACAGAATGTGTCCATTCTGTGTCCTTCACAGGAAAAGCCCAGACTTGAACTTAAAGTCAAGGTTGGCTCAGGGTTCCTGAGCAGGTGGAAAGTAGATGCTGTTTCAGAGACCATCGAGAGATGACCTTTCCATTCAAACCAGTCAGAACTGATTTTGAGTGATGGCTTTGCCACATAGCACATGACCCTGAGCAAGGCACAAGGACTGTATGGTCTCACATTCTTTCCCCATTAAAAAAAAAAAAAAAAAAAAAGGAGGGATTTAACAGTTTGGTTAAAATAGTCCTAAATTTCCTTCTAACCCAGAAATTCTCTGCTTCTCTTTTAAATGAAAACAAACAGAGCTTTGTTTGTTGGGGTGAGAGGAGGGAAAGATTATCCATTATGCAACCATGAGTTGAGCCTATATTTAGATTCATGCTTGGGGATTATTGCCTGTGACAACAAATCATCACTCAGAAGTCCACTAATAAGTTGAAATAACGACTGCAGTTTGAAATGCTGAGCTGTGGTGCCGCTTCAATTTACTTGAATGAACACTGGTGATATAATCAGTGGCAAATATTTCTTTTCTACCCAAGACATCTGTCATGTCCAACTCCTTCCTAATGGCAATCCCTAAATGGGAAGAAAGGCTGCTCCCTCAAGCGTTCTTGTTTCTCTGTAGGTCTATCATTAATGAGAACTTTGGTTGGGTTGGAAGGGACTGCAAGTCTGAGGCAAGTCTGGGACTAAACCCCAGCAAATGTAAAGCCATCACTGCTTAATGTGAAGTGACACTTTTCTGTGTTTGGCTTTCCCAGCATTGCAAGCTGGGATGTTTGCCACTGGAAAGTCAAAAATGCCTGCAAAAACAAATGCCCAGTTTTCAAATATCTGGTCTGTATCATTTATTTTTAATACTAAATGTGACATAGTGTAATGTTCTATCGATTAAATTAAACTGCACGGGTGATGGAGATAGCATTTCAATCGAATTCTTAGATGAAAAATGAGCTCGTGTCGAGGCGTTTTCCTGGCAATCGGCTAACATCCTGATAGATGTTGGCTGGCTTCACTTAAACAGCTGGATCCTTGCAGCCATCAAGCTGTATCTAAACAAGGGGCGCCCCACTCAGGAGAAAGGGGTCTGGGGCCTTTAAGGAGCAAGGAAAGGATTTCTTGGTTAGTCAAGAGCTTTAAAGATTGATTTTTTTTCACCCTGTGATTGACATCTTCTTGGAGACCTTGCATACTTTTTTTTTTTCTTTGTGAAGTCATTATGATAGCCGCACAGCTGTAACAGAGGTGCCGAAGAGGCACTTTGTATTCAGTTCTACCAACCTTCCCAGTTGCCTGTGGAAGACAAAAACTATTCTGTTGTTGTCTGCTGTTTAAAGATGCTCTTGTGCAAGACTGGGATCCTAATTAAAGTAAGATATATTCCATGTCTGTATAAATGTGTCAAAATATACTCTATTGTCATGTATAATACTAAAAAGAACAAAAAAAAAAGAGTCAAAAGAAAGAGATGCTCTTGTGTTTGGGTCTGGTGTAATTCAACTATGCTATGGTAGGAAGGTGCTAGTTAAACTTAGAACCCTGAGGGGGCTTTTCTGGTAGGATTGCAGCAGTTTGAGGAGAAGCTATGTTTCTTGCATTAGAATAATTTCTTTTCTTTCTTACGCCCACAGTATGAGACAACAATAATGTTTTTTTATAAGAGACTTCTATTTCTGAGTAAAAGGGTTGCAGATAGGATGAGATTCTCCTTAGTGACTCTTTGTCTAGAAATTTTGTACTCAGAAACTTAGGTCAAGATGATTACTTTCTTTTGGAACATGATGATTCCGGAGAAGCCGAGATGTTGGGAGAAATATGATAGAATGAGGCCATTTGGGGCCCAGCAGATGTGCTCATTTGGACTAGAAGGTTGTAACTTATAAGGTCATAAGTTTTTGTAGCTGTACAGCCTGGGCATAGTTCCCTAGAGAATGTCTAAGACCTGAGACCCATCTCTTAGGGACAGATGGCCAAAGATAAAATGTAGCCAGAAGAGTCTAAACCAAGAATGTCATGGGAAGGGAATGCCACATATCAGTAAGGCTCAGGAGATGGTGCATTTTTCTGGAAAGAGCCCAGCACAGGTGGATGCAGTGCACAGAGTTCAAGAGACCATCAAAGAAGGCATGAATTGCCTTGGGAGGACATCAGGGTTGGGGAGGGGACCGACCCAGCAGTATGAAGCAATATACAAAGCACAGAGATCAAGAGGTACAGATGAAATATGCAAGAATATCACCAGTGAACGGTGGTGTCAGAACAACTAGAGTTATCAGTGGATACATTGGAAACTGAGCTTAAATAAATTTGGAAGTAACTATTATAAACATGGACTTCAGAGAAAAGATGGTGCAGAGAGAAACACGGAATAAGTTACGGCACAGCTGCATAATAGAATACTATGAAGCAATTGAAAAGAATATTTAGATTGTTTTGTATGAATGACAGGTATATCTGAAGTGAAAACACTACGTTCTAGACAGTCTACTGTGATCCATTTGTGAAAAAAGATGAAAAAGTACATGGGTATGTGTGTGAACATGTGTGTATTTATACACATTTAGATATTATATATTTATAAGTAAATATGTATATATAAATATGTCTATTTATAGATAAAAATATATTATATATATATTTATATATTGTATATTTACATATATATATATAAAACATTTTTAGAAGTGATCATAGATACATGAGAAGCAATTTCTTCTAGGAGGTCAGCGAGGGTCAGGCTTAGGAAAGGATAGAAGAGAATAAGAAAATGGGACTTTAAACTTTTTCTTCTTGCATACTGTTAGCATTTGTTTTTACTTCGAGCAGGTGTTACTTTAGTAGTGAGAACAATGATGATGATGAAGGCAGCAATAAATTGGAAAGGAAGAGAATAGCATGTATGTTGAAACCTTGTTTCTAGCTAATCAAAGGAAGCTAGAATGATTTAACAATTGCTTAGTGACAAGTAATTCTCCCAGCTGGGTGCTACTCGTGGTAATGTGCCTGAGGGGGGACTAAATTAAGTATGAGGACAAGTTGAGTATGATATACAGTATTTTCATCCCTCAGTAAATCCTTTTCTTTCTGAAGCCCTGAGTGGACTGCTCAGAAACACACCCAGAGATATTGGCTGAGCTGTCACCTGCCACCCTTGTGGCAGCCCAGCCATAAATGTGTCCAGGAAAGGCCCTGTTGATTCTGCCTGGGATGATGCTCACCACACAGATTCTGTCCACACAGTTGTGCTTGGACAGGTCTGTGTCTGGTCTGGCCTTACATGGGAGAGGCTGCCAGCTCAGCAGATCACTGAATAGGAATGAGGACACAACAGAATGCTTTGGCGGCCCTATTATCCTTGTGACTCAGGAATGTCTCATTCAATATATCAATGGGCTGCTGTCTCTCCTTCCAGTGGGGGAGAGCAGGAAAGACTTTCATATCTTCTTGAGCCTGAAGGAGGGAGGCACTTCCCAAAAGCTATTCTCAAATGTCTTCCTCTTGTGATTATAAGGGAGGAGGCTGACTGGGGCTGGGGGTGGATAACATTTTTCAGCTTCTGGCTGGGCTAGCAGCCCAAAAATCCTTTTTTTTTTCTCTCTCTCTCTGCACCATATGGATACAGGAAAAGTATAAAGGATGTGTTCCCTGCCCTTGAGGAATTTATAATCTAGTTGGGGGGCAGCCAAATTGCTGCTGGGCAGCCTTGAATCAGCTGCAACATGAGCTGGTGAGATGTGGCTTGTGCTATCCCAGCAGGTCCCAGCTGTGCCCTTTCCTGGGGGTCCAGGCCTAAACTCAGCCTGAGGCTGCAGGTCAGCAGGCTGCAGGGAGAGGCACTATCTAATTTCTTTTGTTTCATAGCATTGGTTTTGGCCATAATCATAGGAATTTCTCAAACTAAATGCTTCTGGTGAACAGTCTCTGGTTCAAGTTCACAAGCCACATCATTAATCATTCATAAATGGTTGTAGAATCCCCTTTCCTTTGCCAGAGAAAATATAAAGAGCTGTAAACATACAAATAAAGGCACATCCCAGCACCTAGAAAATTAATCCTTTTTGTGGTCATAGAATTTTCAAAATTGGAGAAGACTTTAGAAATCACCAAGTTAAGCCCTGTGTGTTGTGTGTGTGTGTGTGTGTGTGCGTGTGTGTGTATGTGTGTGTGTGTGCGTGTGTGTGTATGTGTGTGTGTGTGTGTATGTGTGTGTGTGTGTGTGCCTGCGCACGCACGTGCATTCTCACCCAGGGCCTTGTGTGCTTACTACACAAGCACTCTACCACTGAGCAAAATTCCCAGGCCTGAACCCTATCATTTTATGTTAGGGATCTAGAGGGCAAAGGCACGTGTTCTGTTGATGGCAGACATTTATTAAGTAGGTCATATTTTCTGCCTCTTAAACCTGTATTCTTTCCCGTGTGTTAGAATCTAGGAATGCCTATGAATGTAGATTGAGTTCATTTCATTTAAGCATTATTTCCAAGGATGAGTTTATGTCATTTCAGTGTATTTCAAAGGAAAAGAGATGAATTTCTAAGTGAGATCTTGATGTTTCCTTCTTTATTATGTGACTACCTAATGTCAACATGAGAGGTTGAAAAATGTAAAGTTAATTCATCTCTTGTGTTTCCATAGCTGTCAGGTATGAGCATCAGGGAAAGTTGGGCTGAGTGGAAGATGAGGAGGGAGAAGGAGGCTCAGATGTGCAGATTAGATGACTTGTCAGAGCAAGTTTGTGCCTGAGATGGGCTTATAGGTAGGAGAGAGGCAGATAACACATAAACGGAGGTGGGAGAGAACAGGTGTGCTGCAAGGAGCAGGAACCTATAAAAAGAACCAGCAAGACTCCAGTCCCAAAAGACCTGTACTCAAGGCAGGGACTTAGGAATGAGACAGATCCCCAGATACTGACATGGGCAGCTGAGGCTAGGGCTTTGCTTTTAGAATTGGGCACAGAGCCCTGGATTAACAGCAAGTTGACTAGATACTGAGTCTCAAATATGTCAAGCCAGAATTCTTTCATTTCCTCTAGACCATGAGTGCATTCTGATGTGAAGCTTAAATTAAGCAGAAGGGACCAGGGAGCATGCAATCATTATAGGAGGTAATGGGGAACAAAGACCAGAATTTGAGAACAGATGGATTAAGAGCAACACAAAATGGATCAAAGGTATGCAAAAGAGAATAGGTCTAAGGTCAGCTCAGTAAAATTTGCCTGGCCTAAGAGCTATTAACTTAGAAGGGCTATTAGTAAAATATAGAAAATACAAGGCAGAATCTAGAGACAAATGTTGGCAGTGGCTGTCTAAACACCATCCAGGGAGCAAACATTATCCAGAAGACTTGGAGTCCTTGGGTCTTACTCTGGTTTATGATTTTGGTAGAGGTAAAAGCTAGTTTAATGGGAATCTGAAATATTTGAATTGTAGAACCACCACCCACCCCCCGTACCCCCCACCCTCTGGCTCCCCACCCTCCAGGCAGCTTTCTGAATGAGATCTGAGTTCTCATATATGCAGCATACACCATCCTCTGTGCAAAAAGTAGGGGTTTTTAAAATTGAAAATTAATGAATTGACTTTCTGATGTATACATTGGTCTCTGTGAGCTTGGTCTCTGTGAGCTTGCCATTAAAAGATGAGTCCACTCCTGATCTGTTGTCAAGCTGTCTAGCGCTGAGGGCCAGACTCTAGTCTGCACAAAATTCTCAGTGTCGAATGCTGTGTCTGGAGGTAGGTGACGTCAAAGGGCTGTCATGAATGCTATGACAAGGGTTTGTCAGCGCGCTCACAGCGGGGGTGGGGGATTGGCAAAGACAACTCACAGAAAGAGTAACTTCTAAACAGGGACCCAAAAGCCTCTGCTGGATTTGGGGAGAGGGTTGTAGGGAGACGGTGAAGATGAAGGTACAAGAAATTCAGAAAGAGGCCTTAGTGTGAATGGAAAGGTGAAGAGAACAAAGATGGAAATGGCCTTTCAGAAACTTGGGTCTGAAGAGAAAGAAAATGAGCTGTAGAGGTAGTTAGAGAACCAAAGTTTTCTCTGAGGCTCTTGACATAACCAAAGGCTGGTTCTTTTCTCCTCTGGGTTGACTCTTCCTTGGAGGGTATCATCTATGGCTTACCTCGTGATCAAAGACCCAGGGATTTGTTCCTGCCTCCCACTTTGCACATAGTTGGTTCATCCCTTAAGAATTTGTTGGCAATTAGGGGATCGGATGGCTAATCTGTTTAGCAATCTGGTTACTAAATATAAAGAAAATAAACTTCATTTTTTTTTTCTCCTTAAATTAAGGGAAATAAATCAGATTGAAAGAAGGATCAGGAGGGGCTTAAAAAAAAAAAGGTGTTTCTCTTTCCTTGAATGAGGCTTGTGGCATCTGTGGGTATGGCTTGTTATCACTGGATGCTCTGTGCTGAGAAGGTGACTGAGTGAAAGATGTGACAGAACCGCAGAGAAGAAAGTAAGGACCAAGCCCAGAATAGATCTCTGCACCTCAACGCCTCTTCCAAGGAGATGGGACACATGGACATATTTGGCTGACATCCACTGAATTGTTAGCACTCATGTACACATTGTGTCGGGTGATACAGTTGGGTGACAGTGAGGAGCCCGGCAGCCCTCAGGAAGATCACAGTGAGTGCTTTCCTTCTCACGCAGCTTGTTGGCAAAGAGCCCTGCACCCTTCTTTTCAGAATCACATTGACAAATGTCCCCTAAGGAAATTAACATTCCCATCGATACTGACTCATCTGATGGGAACAATCAGTTCACAAACCGACATGTGGGCCAACCCACATGGCCTGTCCACCAAAGCTTAGAAAGTACATTTCCCCCCATATGCTAACGAGTGATGGGAAGAAGGAAGCCGTTTGTCCCAGCCCTCCCCCTTTTTGTCGCCATCAACTGACCTACATTTCTCTGATGTTCTGGGAATCATGAATGAGCTCGACTTTGTAATGGTAGCATGTTAGAGAAGAGGGGGAGAGGAGAGGAGCAGAGAGAGGACATTTTATCATCTAACATATTTTACCAAAGGTCACAGAATAAGCCAAGGCAGAATACCTCCAATTGCAAAGACCACTGTTCAATGAAATATTTAAAAAAAAAAAAATCTTACCCAGTTGAACAGGGCAAAAAAATTGAAGCAGGGGCATATTTATTCATATGTACCTGTCTGTCCCTTTCACTTAAGAGTATTCTGAAACACATTAGAATTCTCTATGTCATTAGGGACTTGCTGGGTAAAGACTATATGCCTGAGCCAAGTTGTACCCTTAACTAGGAAGGATAATGATGTGGGGTATGTGGCATTTAGCTTAAGAACACATAAATCTCCTGATTTGCAGCTCTCATTAACTTATTGCCCAAACAAAACAAAACCTATCAACTGGCTTTGGCTGCAGGTAGCTTATTTACTGACTGCCTCTCTCTTCTTCTCCTGACATAAGAGATAGATGTAATTTAAGATGAGGATTAGAAATAACTATTCCAAAATCCATGTAATTCTGGTTTTGCTTCTGGTAAAGGTTATTGTATAATTAGTTGATTCATAATGTACTCTAAGTATCATATCAGAAGACAGAACCCTTTGGAAACAAATGACAGATGATCTACAAAATAGATAACCTGGCAATGTAAACATTAGTAGGGGGAATTCATTTAGTGCCTAACAGCATTTGATTTAATTTTGCCTATCTTTTATCAGATTTTTCATGTATAAACCTAAATGACGAATGATAATTATCTTAAAGGCATGTGGTATGATAAATTTAAAGACACATTATACATTTTCTCATTTTTTTTTTATCGTCTCAGTTTTTTTACGATTTATTTATTTATTTTTGGCTGATTGGCTTGTTACAAAAAGCTCATGAATTTTTACCCATAGTTCATTTCTTGGGGAAGTGCCGTGATTAAGGTCTCAAAAATGAATAGGTTTGGTTTAGTTCTCAAATGACAAGGAGTCATCCATGATGTTTGCATATCAATCTAATCACATTAAAGTATTGGTTTGGGGAACATTTGATTCTTTATATTTGCCATTTTTCACTTGTAGAAATCTGAGTTTAATTTATGATGGTTTATATTTCTAGCCAATCCCACTAATGTTCCAGGATTTTTCATACTATGTATCATTTGATACATATTATCATAAAGCTTTTATATTTTTCAAACACTTCAGCAGTTTTATGCATGGAGTTTGTTATTAAATGTCATTGTGTCACTTTATGGGATCCTATTTGAAGACAGTTAGTAGCTAGAGAAAGAGATGAGAAACGTTTATAATTTACCCCAAATAAACTCAAGGGCAACATAAGACTTAGTAAAAGAGAATTTGTAATGTTTTTTTTTTTCATAAAATGTAGCCTAAACAAAACAAAAAGAAAACGCAAGATCAGACCAAACTGAAAAAAAAAATGTACTTGGTAGTCATTTAGTAACCAGATATTGGGTTGGGTTTTATATGTATGAAATTCTAGACAAAGTATCATGTATTGGAACAACCCTTCCTATATTTCACTATCATCCTATATGTCTCTCTGTGACAGCTCAAATGTCCCTTTCTCTACTTCCCAGATAGCATTAGGGATTCCTGTGCCTGCATTACCATTGCATTTTGTTCATATACATGCTTGTTCTCCCATGGTCAGTTGGCTAGTTTACATGACTGATACCTGCTCAGACTGGTCTTCATAAGGAACAAGGACTTTTTCCTGTCTGTCCTTGTTTTTCTAGTGTCCAGTGTCTCTTCCTGATACATAGAAGGAACTCAATCAACATTTCTGAAATAATACTTTATATGACTTCTGGTCTGGGGATATTAAGAATTTCATCATCATCCCAGAAGGAAAGGTCTGATTGGATCCTCCTTCTTATCAACCATTTTAATGGTTTAGTGGCAGGGTAGCTGGACATACCTAACAGAAGAGGGAGTGGAGATCTGGCAGGAATTGACCGTAATGTCAGTAATGCAAACCAAGGAGTTTATACAATGCCTATATTGAGGCCCTTTTCAGTTGGAGCCTGTCTAGAATCAAAGAGATGTGTAAAAGAAAAATTTTTTAAACATGGAAATCCCTGTTTCCCTGAATATTTTGGGTATCCTTTTTAAGCTGTTGTAGCTGGTACATTGCCTAAGAGGAGACAAGTGAACCATATTTAAGTTGGGTCCTAGAACAGCAGTGTAGATAGTTACCACCATGGTAAGAGCAGTGTAGACAGTTACCACCAAGCTCAAGAATAGCAAAATACTCTTACCCTGAAATATTTTCTGAAACTCATCCCTTCGTGATAACATGCAGAAATAGAAATTTCGGGATATTGTATTATCTTTGGAGCTGCCTCTTCCAGCACTTCCAAGCATTCAACTCTGGTTTCTGGGCGTGGACTCTTCAATTGAATCCTTGTTCCAAAATCTGGGAACTTCCATGTTAATCTGATCCTTATCATTAAGCAAATAAGAAAGATGACAGCCTTTCCAGTTAAGGAGAATTCTGAAGATTTGACGGCACGGCACCGTTCACACTGTGCGACAATCATCCATTGTATTTTTTTGAAGGTAGCTCCTAGTCTTAGTCACTCTGTGATGTTCCTCCCTACGGTCCACTGTCAGTTTGCCTCACTAGTTACCTGCTGATTTTCCTGTAGGCATTTGAGGTAGGTAGCAGTCTATGCCTTCTGTCTCTGACAGTTGTTCTTTCCATGATGGTGATTGCCATTCATAAAATAATATTTATGCCTCATGTGTTCATACTGAAAGTGAGAGAATCCACTATTGTGCTTCTTGTCAAGCTTGGCATGAAGTGCTACTTTTTAATTGTTTTTCTTTCTTTAAGAAATAATTACATACAGGGAAAGCCAGACAAGTTGGTGCGTGCCTATAATCCCAGCTGCTCAGAAGGTTGAAACAGGAGGTATGCAAGTTCAAAGCCAGTCTCAGTAATGTAGTGAGACCCTGTCTCAAAAAAAAAAAAAAATAAAAATAAAAAGGGTTGGAATGTAACTCAGTGGTTAAGCACTCCTGGGTTCAATTCTTGGTACAAAAAAAAAAAAAAAAAAAAAAGAACATACGGCTGATGGCTGTTTGTGAGGGTGGTGAAGCTTCCTAACTGTTGATGAAAGTCAAAACCACAGAGAGAAATAAATGCCACAGGTTTAGAGAAGATGAAACTGAACACAGTGTTCTGGATGGGTGTCTCTTGCAGTCATGTCAAAGGTACCCTGGAACTTCTTGTTGTGGCTTTAGTTCTCCTTGTCCCATCTTGAACAGGGGCTTATCTAGACACGATGCCTAGCTGCTCCACACTTACCCCCTCCCAGTACAAAGAAAGAAGACAAAGAGAAGGATCGGTGGAATAGATATGCCGGGCTTCTGTTTTGTTTCTACAGCTCTATCTCAAACCTAAAATGTACACTTTCTTTCTGCCTGACATACAAATCACTTTGATCTCTTTTAGAAATGGACTATTATGAGAAAAAGACTTATCAGCCAATATTCTACTTTTTATTTAAGTTACAGTAATTACCCTCACTATTGAAGGAGAATAGTTAAAGAAATAGTTTTAAGTGGACCTACAGCCTAAAAAGAGGTTTTAGTAGGAAAATGGTCAAAATGATTTAACATTTTGAAAAATCCCATTCTGACCTTATCCTAATGCATGTCATCAGAAAATTAAAATTTGAGATGCACCCCTTTGACTTGGTGTCAAAGGACACAGGGCCTTGAAAGAAACTCACAGGTTTTTTTTTTTTTTGATTCAGTCCTTTACAGTTGAGATGGGGTGGGGGGAGAGGAGGTGCAGAAAAGGCAGGTAGTTGAAGGGTGGGCATTTTCTGTAGGTTTAAGTGCCTTCATCTTGTCTATAGCCCTAATACATGATATGAGGGGGGGGAAATTCAGACTTATCATTGGGAGAAAGATCAGTACATGGTTAGGTAAGTTCACTTACAAGGAACCTTGCAACTCAGTCAAGGAAGGACTTTAGGTCTCTCTATACTAGGGAGGTGGCCTCTGCGGTCACCAGCTGGGCATGGTTCTGATGGGGTTATGTGGTGAGTGGTGAATGGTCTCCACAAAGTCTGGCTGGAAGAAGACAAACATAAGGGGAGACGGGAGGATGGAGACCATCTCTCCCTCTTTCTGGCTATTACAGCTAAGGGAAAATGAGATGTCTGTTGAGGATCCGTGTATCATATTTGTGGGCAATGACAGTGGTGAAGAATGGTGTCATTGGGAGTTGGGGACCTTGGACCTGTGGAAGCATGTCACAAACCCAGCTGTGGCTTGGCATTGCCTTTTGGTAAACTATAGCCTTGTCATAAAAGTACTGTGCCCCGAAGCCTTGAGGATGTCCAGCTGTGTCAACATGTTTTTCATTGTAATTTTTGTGGTTTTTTAAAATTAAAATTGCTTTTTTTTTGTTGCTGCAAAAGCATTTTTTTTTTGTTCCTCTTTTAAATTATACATGTTAGAAAGTACAGGTAAAGAAAAAAGAAGATGAGAAACGCTCAGAATTTCAGTTTATGAGAGTTAAGCACTGTCAACACTTTGGGGTGGGATACACTTCTCTCTCCCAGTACTGCTTTGAAATAGTCTTGATTTAGTGATGTGGTATGGACACAATTCCTATCAGTAAGTGCTTATCTAAGTTAGGTCTGAGGGCATATCCATTGACAGAGAGCTTTTGCTCCCCAGAAGGTGAACTTTTTTCGGAGGGGTGATATTGAAGTAATGAGCCTAGGGGAAGGAACGGGACACGTGGTTCATGATCTTCTGGATTCTTTCCGGGAAGAACAGGACAAGGGGTTCTCTTACTAACCCCAGTACTTAGTCACATCGCTGTTACTACTAACCTATCTATATAATGCAATGTTTTGCTGAGATTTCATTCTTTCAATTTGGATTGGGGTACCACATACAGTGAAGAACTTCCTAACTATGAAACTGTGGGGTACAGTGTCAGGCCCTATAAGACATTTTCCACTCCTGTGAAATCCAGACACTATGACCAACACTCTTAAATTTAGACTCCCGGGTAGGTGAACCCCTGGTTAGGGTAGAAAGTTGGAATCGATGGCCACTGACCTATGAAAAGCTACTTTGGTAGTAATTTGAAGATGGAGATCTTGGCCTTGATCAGACCACAAAGCTCTTAGCAAAAAAAGCCTGGTCCACTATTGGGATATTCATTTTTTATTGCCAAACAGGTGAATGTTGGGAACGTCTAGGCAGATGTTTGGGATTATACACTGGGTAATCATATAAAAAAAGTGTTAGGATGACTAATTAATTTTTTAATCTTCTGTAGAGGCACTATTTACATCCAGTGGGATTGGAACCTCTATAGGACTTTTCTATTGTCTCCATGTGAGGTAGGAAAGTTGGGGTTAGAAAGGAAGGGAAAGTATTTCATCTGGGGCATCCCTTGGCAATCCATCCTTTCTTCCCATCTCAAAGGCCACCGCCTTTGTTTGGACCTCCACTTTTCTTGCCAGGACTATTTATTGGGCCCTGACCTGAAAGCTGGTATGCCCTTGGATGAACTTCCTATTAATGTAAAGCTCAGTTGGGTCCATCTTGATAGTTTTGCATTGTGAAAAAAAATATCCAGTCTCTTGTTGTAACATTCAAGGGCTTCTAAAATCTTTCTCAAATCAATGCATTATTTTTGCATATTTTTGAGCACCTGCAGACGGTGGTATGCACTACTGAGTCTTGTTTAGTGCTGTTTCTCTAAGGTTCTTGAGTCAAACTTAGAGACGCTCCCTCTGGGCTTCTGTGCCTCTGAACCTTGATACTCACCAATCCTTATGGCTACAATACTTTTTCTTCAAGTCTCTTGATTGAAATCCCGTAAGACTCAGTTTGAATACTACTTCTTCTGTGAAGCTGGCCGTGAACCCTCCAGCAGGAAGCATTCTTTCTCTCTTCCAAACTCTCTTAAAGGCCAGTATCTTCCCCTCTCGGTTGATGGATTACACTTTGTCTTGCATTTGAGTCATTTCTGCATATGTATTAAAATCTCTCTATTAACCAGTAAGCTCTCTGAGAGTAGGATGTCCTCTCATTTATCTTTCTTTACTTCTTTTCTGGAGGATAGCAAGACACTGTGAGTAAGAATTTGGGATTGAGAATATAGCTCGGCAGTAAAGCACCTGACTAGCATCTGTGTGACTTTCTAGTTCAATCAAAACACTGAAAAAAAAAATCTGGACTAAATGTTGGCTTTATTAACTGGGTGCATTACCTAACACAAGGTGAATTATCATCTGTAAAATGGAAATGATAGTTGGATGTATCTCAGAAGTTTGCTTGTGAAAATATTTTAAATAAGATAATCTATGTAACAGTGCTTACCACTTGTGCCTAGCACAAAATCAGAGTTCAGTAAATGTTGTAACATGTACAATTGGAACATGTAGCACCTACTCATTCTTTTGTTCTTAATATGTTTGTTAAACAACAGAATTGGAAACTGGTATGTTAAGTAGCTCAGTAATCATTTTTAAGTACTTGTTGATGAAAAAAATGAATCTTACTATAGTCATCTATATTTATAAATTATTGTTTCGAAATTTGAATGATCTGAAAAATCAGATAGTTTCTTCATTTTTAATTTATTTTATTTTTTAGTTATCAATAGACCTTTATTTTATTTTATTTATTTTAAAAAATTTTTATTAGTTGTTGACGGACCTTTATTCATTTATTTATTTATATGTGGTGCTGAGAATCAAACCCAGAACCTTACACATGCCAGGCAAGCACTCTACCATTGATTGAGCCACAATCCCAGCCCATGTTTCTTCATGTTATCTTCTCTAAATAGGTTGTCCGGCTGTATCTTTCTTACATGTTACCTTTGTATTTATATGAATAGTAAGAAAAAAAAATGACAAGTAGTGACTATGAAATGAATAAAACTAGCTGTCCGTCATCTCCTTAGAATTTCTTGAAGCTGGTGGCTTCTGCCTGAATTTTCCACTGGGAGAGAACTCAGCCTCAGGAAGAGCAAGGCCCTTTTGCAGCCCCAGAGCAAGAACCATTCAGGCCCAATAAGCACAGGTCTATGGATGCAACCTAGATCCATAATGAAGCTAAGCCCCAAACACCTTCTTCCAATTTGTTTTTGTTTTGAAAAACAAGAAGGCCTTGTGAAAAATACTCAACTGTTTTCACCAATGGTGGAAAAATCTACATTTATGTCATGTGAGCACAAGGAAGGCTGATGGTTCCAATGAAAGTTTCTGCTGTTGATAATGAAGATGGTCATGTGACAAACTCAAATCAGGGATGCAGCATCAGAGAGGCAAGGGGCTTAGGGGGACCAATCCAATCCCTCTGTATAAAAATGAGGAGTGGTTCAGGGACTAACATCATATGCCTCTGGCAAAGGGCAGGGTGGCATGGTGGAAGCCAGACTGCTAGAGCCTGGCCATGAGTCAACTGTGGGCACCAGTTAGTGACTTGCCCGACTTGTGCCTCAGTTTCTTTTCATATAAAAAGGGGATGACTGTACTTAACTCATAAGGGTAGAGTGGGTACAAGATCACTTAATGTACGTAAAGTCAAAATTAGTCCAACCCACAGTGATTACCACTAAGTATAACTTAATTTTAGTGGTAGGGGAAAAAAAAAAAGGAGGTATTTAAACAGAAACAAAACAAAATGAAAAAAAACCTTCCTTTAATTAATATATTTGGAATAGCTTTCTTCTCAAAATATGATGGTTTATAAAACACACTGACATTATTCCCCACTGAAGGAAGAAAGTTGGGTGACCATAGATGCCTAAAGAATTGCCATTTGGGTATTTTGTGGAGGTGCAGACCAAGGGTAGGAGGAGAGGGGAGGAATTGGCTGGGGTTGGTATGTTAAGCGGGCTGCACCTACATTGTGCCTTCAAAGACCAGGGGAGATGTCTTTGTATCAGAACCGTTCTGGTGTGAATGTCCTTAAAGTCCCTTGGACAAATTCTTCTTTGGACCATTCATGGCCCTCTCTGTGCAGTTCTCATTCAACATGAAGACATTTGGCACTGGAGTCAGGGATAACATCAAGTGATTAACATATTAGCACTCGGCCTGAATTAGTTTAGCCAAGGATCTGAGGCAAGTATTCGGTGCCAAAGGAATACAGAAGAAAAGCGCCCAAGTCAATCTTTACTACTATTTCAATTTTGCCTTGGACTTGCAGAGCTGAGAATGGGACAAGGAGGGCACCAGAGACCTCCTGGGGCCTGGACTTGGCTTGGCTTCATGCTGACAGACTGCTGAAGGCGGGTGCTCCCTGACTCAGACCTTAGCCAACACCATGCAGCTGAGAGCACATTGGAGCTTCTGAAGCTCAGCAGGCCCCAGAGGCAGGATACGCCTCTCACAGTCCACTTTTACTGCTTACTTGCTACCAACGTGTGATCTGTGAATAAATTCAAATAGCTGCTTTATGGTGCACAAAATGGTCTTTTAGCCACCAGAAGGGATTAGAAATTGAGAGTCTTCTTGCTTATTTATTCTTACAGTAAATTTAAAAATGCTAAGTCAATGCATATTCTAAATTAAGAATAGAAAGAAAAGGCTCTCAGGGTGAAATTCTGTATGTCAGGCTCGATCGAGAACTGGAATTGTAAGGGGAGATTTAGAAAATCTGGTAATGTGTTATTAATAAGCTAGCAGAAATGAATCAACAATTTCAATTGAGAAACGTACTTTGCATAAAATACACTCAATAAGTAAGAATGCATAATATCTATTTTTCATCACATATACCAATTTTGCTATCTAAACACTTTTAAACTTACCAACTAACCAGGAAATTTATACACTGTTGAAGGTTAGATTAAATTTGTAAACAAAAAGAAAAATCCAGAATTTTTTAAGGCATTATGTCTCATACAGCTTACAAATAAATTATACTATTAACTGTAGCACACACAGAAGCAGAGAGCAGAAATAAATCAGTTCTAAGTTCTTTGAAGTGAAACAATTGTTCTTTTCCTCTGATGAAAAGAAAGTGGAGCTGGGCACAGTAGAACATGCCTATAATACCAGTGGCTTGGGAGGCTGAGGCTAGAGGATCACCAGTTCAAAGCCAGCCTCAGCAACTTAGCAAGGCCCTGAGCAAACTCAATTCCCTGTCCCAAAATTAAAAAAAAAAAAAAAAAAAAAAGCGTTGATTATGTGGCTCAG
The DNA here is from genome assembly GCF_052094955.1 of Ictidomys tridecemlineatus. NCBI lineage: Eukaryota > Metazoa > Chordata > Mammalia > Rodentia > Sciuridae > Ictidomys > Ictidomys tridecemlineatus. The sequence continues at coordinate 121,771,478 of NC_135479.1, forward strand.
TGGTTGAATCCACCCCTGGATTCAATCCTCAGTACCAACAAAAAAAAAAAAAAAAAAAAAAAGAAAGGAAAAAAGAAAGTTCACACTTTGTACACACTGGAATACAACATCTGACTTTTTAATTTTTAGATTAGGTGCTATTCTAAGGAGTATGTTTATCATTTGCTTCGCATTCTAGAGTAGTGTTGAGAAGCAGGAGAAAGACAAGTACGTGCTGTGAACTGAGTTGCCCTGGAGATGGCTGCTAATTTGACAATATTCTCACTGTACTCCAGGGGAGCGAACACAGAGAGCTGCTCATGCTCAACCCTTCCCAACTCTGTGTTCAGTGCTGCTCCTCTGGTAGCTTGGAATCATCCCAGTGGAAGTATTTACAGCAAGCACCAAAGATAAAGGTATATGCCACAAACTCACCCCACCCCAAAAATGTATCCTATGTGGCTCTCAGCAACTTGCTAAGTGTCTTTATTCCTGTTTCCTTGTCTCTGAAATGGAGGGAAAATATCTGGCCTCGGGTGGTTTGGATGAGATAATTTGTATAATTTATAATGGGATAGTTTATATAATTTTTTCAACAGTGCTTAGCCCATGGTTTTTAACAAATAAGAGTTAACATTATGTTTGGAGTCAACAAGGTTCAAGGTCCTCTAGTGGGAGAAATCAATGTGATAAATCCTTATGGGGAAGTGGTATGTAAGTGAGGATGGAAAACAATAGTTAATATTTTTAGAATATTCCCTGTGGATCAGGCACAATGCTAGGCACAATCTATACATTATGTTCTTAAACCCTCATTTTACAAATGGTGAAAGTGAGGCTTAACAAGAAATTTACCCAAAGATGTAAACAGTAAGCTGGACACCTGCAGTTTGAATCAGTTCACCTCCACAGTCTATACTCAAGTCCACGGGCGTGTGCTTCTGCTGAGAGGGCATTAGAAGAGGACCTTAGGTCAACCCAGTTCAGTGTCTTCTTTCTCATGAGGATCAATGAAACCAAGGGAGACAGAATGACTTGGGCCAGGCCACATACAAGCTTTTGTATTTCCTGATTCCACATCAGCCTTCTTTTGGTTTAATAAGGAGATAGCAAGACGGTGCCTTGCTATTCCCTTCCAAAGGGAAGTGGGTAGTGTGTGCACCCTGAAACGGGATTGGCAAAACAAGGAAGGCAGAGTGAGAACCCCAAATCTGCTATTTTAGGGTCATTCTCATATGGGGGCCAATATCCTTTCAGGAGTCTTTTGTGACAATATTATGGTGCTTTTATTCAGCAAGAGTCAGAAGCTGATCAATAAACTTTTTCTTTTTTCTTTTTTTTTTTTCAATACTGGCGATTGAACCCAGGGGTGCGCTACAACTGAGATACATCCCTAGGCCTTTTTTGTTTTCCTCTTTCTTTGTTTTGAGAGTTTCACTAAGTTGCCCAGGTTTCCCTCAGACATGCACTCCTCCTGCCTCAGCCTCCACAGTGTGTGTCACCATGCCTGGCTAAACTTCTAAATCCCAATCAGTGTGATACCCAAACTTTACTTAGATAACAAACACATTTCTTTCCACCTCTCTCTCTCTCACTCTCTCTCTCTCTCTCTCTCTCTCTATATATATATATATATATATATATAAAATTCTCTGGTGTTCAAGCCATCTAACCCTTGCTAACATTTATCCCTTCCCGAGCAGAGTTACTTGTTTATGTAACAGCCAGAAAAGCGTGTATGTGTGAGCAGATATGGCTATGTACAGATGTGCTTGTGCAGCTACAGTTAACCTCTGAAAGAAGTGTGGAGTAGTCCATCTTCCTACAATCAGAGGGTTGCCCTGGTCTCAGGGCTGAGAATGTGGGTGAGGCTTATGACCTGACAAAATTTTACCCAGCCTAACCTGGAAGGTAATCTTACTAATCCTTTCTGGGCAATTGACCTGGTCCAGGCAATCTTATTAGATGCAAACCAGGGGGAAGGTCTGCTCTTCAATGCATCAAGAAGGTGAAGTGATCCAGGAGGCTTCTAACCCAAATGAAGATTCATTCTTCCTTAGTGCACCAGCTCGCAGTTACATTGGCAGAGCAAAATCTCTGATATTTTTGGCATCACTTGCTCAGGAAAAATGATTCTAAGTTATGAATGTTTTCTATTTTTATTGATAGGAAAAAACTATAGAGTGACTTAAAATATACCTTGTATAAAAGTTGAGTTTCTCGACAGGGGGTAGATGTGGTAGGATATTGAGGAGTAAAGTGAAAATTGTTTGAGAAAGGATATTCTGGAGGGGGAGGATAGGATAGGGGCAGGTGAAGAGATCTGAGTCTGGGGAGCAGCTAAGATCCTTGTCTTGGTTTGTGGAAGCAGAGCCTGAGACAAGGATTCTAGAGGATCTGATGTATTGAGGAGGTGTCCTTGAGGAAACGGACACAGAAGGCAGGGAACCAAGCAAAGAAGGATGTGCTTTCTGCAGGAACTAAGCTTCAGCTTGGACTTATGAGGTACACTGGGCAGGCAATTGCTCCGTAGAGATAGCTGTCCCTTAAAACACAGGGCCAGCTCTTGTGCCCGAGATAGTCATTCATGAGCCACTGACCTTCCAAGGTGAGGCAGCTCCAACTGGGCAGAAGGCAGTTCTCTTAAATTGTGCATAGCTGTGTGTCTTTTGCATCCAACAGCCCAGAAGCTGGGGCTAGGAACCTGAACATGGGCAGATACCAGATCATTCGTTATGTTCATAGAATAGCCCAGCGGCATGGTGTTGAGAGTTTGTGTCTGATCAAAATCATGCTGTGGAAAAGGGGGATGGGGACCTGTTGTGGTTCTAAGCAAGCAGGCTTCAGAGCAGACTTTAGCAGCTGGAATCAGCCAGTCCCTGATTGGATACAAATTCCCTGGGCACTGGCAGCGAGGGCCTGAGGACTCAGGGGGACTTGCATCTTTCTCTCCTGTTCTTGAGGTGTTGTCTATAAAACCCTCATGGAATTTGCTTAGCTGCTAAAGGGAGACTTATTGTTTTGGGATTTGGTAATTCTCTAATGTTTGGGGGAAGGGGAAATGGAAGAGGGAGAGGCAATGTAGAGGTTCAGTTTTTCCATGAACTGCGATGGTGCTGGGAGAATAACATGGAGGCGGGAGCAAAGACAGAGTTCAGAGTCTAGGCTTGGCCAGTTTCATCTTTGGCCTCCTAAACAGAGGGCCTAAATTCTTGTTTAGGTGGAATCCATTTTCTGGATACTTAATAACTTCATGGTCTGGGGCAAGTTGCTTAAGATTTTTGTGCCTTTCTTTCTCTACCAATTAAATACAATGAGATTGATAATAGCGAATTCATAATTACTGTGAGGACTCTATAATATATTTAAAGTTTTTGCATGTCGTAGTGCCAATAAGTTGGATTATTACATGAGATGTTATTCTTAGAAGTTGGTGGACTTGGTTAGCAGTGAAAAATCGAAAATTTCTCTTTCTCCCCTCCCCTTCTTCCTCTCTATAAATCATAGACGTTGAATGGGTTCCGATTGTAGTTTGGTGTCTAAACATAAGGGGAATTTTAAAAAAGGAAAGAGAGGATTCAGAATGTTGCAAAAGAGCAGATAATCAACATATATTTTTCCACATATGTTATTACATTCTATGTGTGATTTTCTTTTGCTCGGAACACTTGCATTTGTGAAACTAATTTGGGAGCAGTTAGAGCCCAGGAGATGAAACAGAGTTGAAGTAAAATCTTGCTGGTTACCATGTAAAGGGACTGGCAAAATTTGACTTTGAATTAGCCTGGTTAAAATAAGCTTGTATTTTTAATAAAGTAACAATAAGACAGTGTAGGCAGTTGAGGAATGGGAATTGTTTTGAATGACATACTACTTGGGGGAAAAAGACCTGTGATCAGAATAACAAGGTTCCACTGTACATTGCATATTGGATGAATTCTGCTGCCTCTTAGAAATACTCTTTATGTCTTGAGTCTTTTATGATTGTCGTGCCATCCGGGGAGCCACTTAGTCTTTTGTGTCATTCTGTTGTCAGCCATAATGAAATAATTGGGATGACAATTATTTGCTTATTTGGCTTCAAAAGTTTTCTGTGTCTAATTTCTTCTATTGTCTGCCTCATGGTACCATGGTGTGATACATCATGCCTGCCCAGATTTCAAGAACAACAACAACAAAAAAAATGCATATTTTTTTTTCTGGGAGAAAGGTCCCTTAAATAGAGTTTAATAGAGATATATTAAAAGTACCATACTGAGTACTCGAAATAATTGCAGTCATTTATAACTCAAATAGTTGAAACATAACAAGATGGTGGACAAGGTTGTAGTCTACTATGGTTGTCCTAATTATATAAACTCCAAATGAAAATCAATAGATAGACAATGAGAGGTAGGTTTGAGATTGGACTTATTATAAACTTCTCAAGAAATATGTCAGCTTGAAATACAACAGTATATATTGTACCTATTCCATGTTAGTGATTCAAATGGCATGTTTTGATTGTGAAAACTGGGTAACTTTGGCTCCCTCTCATTCCTTAACCCTGCCCAAAGATGACAAGGAATTGACAAAGGGTTCAGTAATGAAGGTTTGGATCAGGACAGTGATGGCTGTCACCATTACTCTGCTTTATAATCTTGGCAGGAGGGGGGTTAACCAGGACCATCCTCCAGCCTAGGATGACACCTATTGAAAGTGCTTCAGTGCTATTTTGAGAAGGGTGGTCAGCTATGACCCAGATAAGCCAGTGAAAATGCATGATTAAGAGGTGTGTTTCAAAGTCTTATCTTCAAAACCCCTGCTACTTTACTTTTACAAATTATTATTTGTTTAAAGGTGGGGGCATGGATAATAATTCTTCCCTCATAGTGTTATTGTGAGAATAAATGAGACAATGCAGATAAAGATATTTAGTCTTTAGCATAGTGCATAACATAGACTCCTTAAATGGTCGTTAGTTTTGTATTATTTTGCAATTCTTTCAGCCCCTGCTACATTCCCCTATGTGTTCCTCATCTACCAGCAATTTGCACACACACTCAGGGTCAGCAATTCTTGGTTCTATATTGCAAGGGATGGGAACATCTGCCCTCTTCCTCAAGCTCTTTCTGGGCTGGCCTCTCATGTTTGCTCCTTGGCCCCACTCTGAGGTTTGGTAGGCACCGATGGAAAAGAACCATTGGTTTTTAGAAATGTTTAGCAGAAAAGACAATGGAAGGGTCTGACACTACGTTTCCTATCTGAAACAATCTCTCAAATCTGTCATCTTAGGAACACATGTATACATGTAAACAGATACATATACTGTGCATGTCAGATATAGTCTATAGGAGAACAAAAAGTCTTGATGAAAATGAATAATTCAGCTGATCATCCAGATGTTTTAGCTACATGGTGCCACACAGCTGGTTGATCTGAAACAGCTAGCTGGTTGGTGACTTGCAAATAAAACATGTAGATAATAGAATCTCCTTTTCTTGTTGCAGATTTTTGGCATCACGTAGATATAATCTAAATGATATGACAACATATGGTAAAACCTCTCACATTCCAAAGCATGCAAGCAGCTAGCTAACACTTTCTACTAAAAAACTTGCTCATAGGTATTTTGATGAATCTAAAATCTCACAAGGCACATCATTTGAAAGAAATATGGCAGCAAAAATACTGCCTTCAAAGCAGGGGTATTGAAAAGTGTCAGGCAAACATTTTTAACCTTGTGTTTGTGCTCAATATGGTCAAAATAGAATGGATTTTTCTTTTATGGAAATAGTTTTGAAAGGGGCTAAAAGACAAAGATTTAATATTTGCAGGAAATCCTTCAGATTTGCCTAAAAGCTTCAAGAATTTCATGTTTGGTATTCTCATAGGGTGAGCATTTTTGTTTCTGGTGTTCAGTTCAAAGGGAACAATTTAATGTTAAGCTTTGAAATTAATTACTGTGGAAAGTCTATGTACATTTGATTATAAAATAGAAATCAAGTTGGACAGGAAGCTAAGTGAACGAATGGAAAGCTAAAATAAACACACGAGCACCACGTGAGAGGTGGGAGGTAGTTCATTTTTAGTTTTTCAGATCACAGTAGATTAGTTTCAATTGCTAGATTGAAATTGTTAAGTGCCTTTTCCAACCCATGGAATGACTGAAATTGAAGAGTAAAATGAGAACATATTGTGCTGGATTTTTCATTCCAGGTGCAGAGCTTTAAAGAATCAGGGAGTATGAAGACTTGAATGGGAGAAAGAGGACATCTATTCAGGGTTGCAACGATAAATGGTCCCAGTCCAGGCTGGCAATGTATATGCCCAGGCGCCATTAAGGAAGGCTACTGTCCCTTGGCACAGATCACGAGCTCTAGGGGATTGCTGAGATGCAAAAGGCCAGGACCCAACATCAGAAGCTACTCCGAGGTTTCAGGACTATCCTACCATCTGGATTTTTATGTCAAAATTTTGAAAAAAAAAAATTTCCACTTGTGGAGATTTTATGCAGTTCAGTAGCCTCCCTGGTAGTTAAACCAGGGATCCTCTGTGAGCATAACAGCTCTCTACCCATGATAAGTTTCAGTAAGGCCTGGTTAGTTGGATCCTATGGATCCTTGAAGGTGTTCGTGTCAGGTATATTCCCATGACTTTTTCATTAATTCTTTTCTCAACAAACATTTGTTGTTAGTATATCTCTTTCAATGCCACCTACATTTTTCTTTGTTCTATACATTCATCTCAAGTTACTTTCCTTCACCTCTGTATTTCATATTTTCTCTTTTTTTGATTAATGCTTCCCAATTTTCTTTATGTCATATGATTTGTGTCTAATTTTTATATTTGACTTTTACTCTTTAAACCCAGTTTTTGCAAGCTCCGAAAGTATCTTTAATGGAGAATATCCCTACTATGTATTGCTATGCTTTTTATTGGAAGAAATAAAACATGAATTTGTAAATCTGGATCTTATACTAATTGGAGCCAGAGAGTGGTTTGACAGGAAGGATGTCCCTACTTGATCCCCACAGAATACGAGGAAGAAGTTCCACCTGTTTTTGAGCCTTGGGTCTTAAATTCAATGTTTTTAAGAGAAGGGGTCTTACCTGAAATAGCAGTATGTATGTTCAACCTGTGAATTCTCTCCATGATTTCAAGGGATATCTGGGAAAATTCATTTCCAAAGGCATGAGGTGCAGAGAAAGGGAAACTTCTCTCGTGAGTGTTTCAGGAGGTTGCATTGTGCTCTCGGCTCTTGTGCTCCCGCATGAGAAAATTTCAGGCAAGATACAAAACTTAGTGAAAGTATAGCAATTTATTAGAAGGGCAAGGAGAAGGGAAAAAAAGAGACTCAAGAGAGAGACTATCTCCTCCCAGAAAGGAGGGTGACAGTGTGTCCCCTGTGTTTTCCTGTTGGAAGGGTCTTAGGGAAGTTTCTAGAAAGTGCCACCCAGATACCCCTTCTTAACTTTTGACTGACAGGATGACTGCATCAGATTTTTAAGTTCCTGCTGTTATTTTATGGTCAGTGGTCTTTGCTTTGAATTATCAGGTAGGTCTTTCTGAGTCCTGGGATCTTTGGTCTGTATAAAGGTCATAAAAGTCCCACTTCATTGTAATGTGTGTTCTTCATATCTGTAAGAAGATCCTGATAATAGTTCTGCAGATAACAGGTCTTTTGATGAGGAATATAGCATAACCTATTGACTTAAGGCAGGGTAGGGCCAGAGTGCTATAGGTAAATTGCTTTTTTTCAAAGAAAATGTGTGTGTGTGTGTGTGTGTGTGTGTGTGTAGGCATGCAATAGGGGGCCAGCACAGTGTCTCCTTACAAGTTTCTGCTGTTTATGTCAATCTGCTGCCTATCATGAGGACTGAGGAGTGAAGAACAATCAGAGATTTATTATTGAGGGACTGTCAGCCATTCCCACACAACCCACCTTTAAGGCTCAAAGGGGAACTGTGCTATGATTCTGTTTTTAATCATCTCCTACATTGGGTGGCACTTCAGTTCCTGAAGACCTTTCATGCCGTGGTCCCTACCTCTCAGCGAGGAAGCAGAGGCTCAGAGAAGCTAAGCAACTTGCTCAGTCTCACAGCTAGACTGATGAAAAGCTAGACTACTTGGGCTACTACTCTACTACTAAAAGCTAGATTACTCTTGTTGAGAAATTCAGTTCCTAAGCTGACACGATGGAGTGTTGGGCCTATCTTTTTTTTTTTTTTAGAAGATGTAGGGTCTTCAGTTTAGTAGATGTCTAAGTTTCTGATCCACTTTGAGTTTTGTGCAGGGTGAGAGATAGGGGTTCAATTTCATTTTGCTACCTATAAGTTTCCAGTTTTCCCAGCACCATTTGCTGAAGAGGCTATCTTTTCTCCAATGTGTGTTTTTGGCGCCTTTGTCTAGTATGAGATAACTGTATTTATGTGGGTTCGTCTCTGTGTCTTTTATTCTCTTCCATTGGTCTTCATGTCTGTTTCGGTGACAACACCATGCTGTCTTTATTACTATCGCTTTGTAATATAGTTTAAGGTCTGGTATTATGATGCCTCCTGCTTCACTTTTCTCACTGAGGATTGCTTTTGCTATTCTGGGCCTCTTATTTTTCCAAATGAATTTCATGATTGCCTTTTCTATATTTATGAAAAACATCATTGGAATTTTAATAAGAATTGCATTAAATCTGTGTAGTGCTTTTGGTAGTGTGGCCATTTTGACAATATTCATTCTGCCTATCCAAAAACATAGAGATAATTCCATAACATAGACTTCTAAGGTCTTCTTCAATTTCTTTCTTTAATGTTCTGTCGTTTTTCCTGTCGAGGTCTTTCTCCTCTTTTGTTAGATTGATTCCCAAGTATTTTTTTAAGGTTACTGTGAATGGAATAGTTTCTTAATTTGTCTTTTGGCTGATTCATCATTGCTGTATAGGAATGCAGTTGACTTATAGGTGTTAATTTTATATCCTGCTGCTTTGCTGATTTTGTTTATAAGTTCTAGTAGTTTTCTAGTGGAGCTTTTGGTTCTTCTCCATATAGGATCATGTTGTCAGCAAATATTTGTATCCCTTTAATTTCTTTCTTTTGTTTGATTGCTCTGCTAGAGGTTCAAGGACGATGATGAATAGGAGTGGTGAAAGACCGCACCCCTGTCTTGTTCCAGTTTTTAGAGGGAATGCTTTCAGTTTTCCTCTGTGTAGAATGACATTGGCCTTGGGTTTAGCGTATACAGCTTTCACAATGTTGAGGTACGTTTCTCCTATTCTTAGTTTTTCTCGTGTTTTGAACATGCATCAACACTATATATTGTCAACTTCTTTTTCTGCATCTATTAAAATAATCATGTGATTCTTTAAGTCTATTGATGTGGTGAATTGTATTTATTGATTTCTGTATATTGAACCAATCTTGCATCCCTGGGATGAACCCCACTTGATTGCGGTGCACTATTTTTTTAATGTGTTTTCAAGAATCAATAAATGGGATAATATCAAACTAAAAAGTGTCTTCACAGCAAAGGAAACAATCAAGAATATGAAGAGAGCCTGCAGAATGGGGGAAAATGTTTGTCACCTGCACCTCAGATAAATCATTAATCTCCAGGAAATATAAAGAACTCAAAAAACTTAACACCAAAAAACCACAAGTAACCCAATCAATAAATGGGCAAAGGTACAGAACAAACACCTCACAGAAGAATAAATATGAATGGTCAACAAATAAATGAAAAAATGTTTAATTTCTGTAGAAAGAGAAATGCAAACTAAAACTACACTGAGATTTCATCTTACTCCAGTCAGAATGTTATCAATCAAGAATAAAAGTAACAATAATGTTGGTAAGGATGTGGGGAAAAAGGTACACTCATAGATTGCTGGTGGGACTGCAAACTGGTGCACTCACTGTGGAAAACAGTATGAAGATTCCTCAGAACACTTGGATGGAGCCACCATTTGACCCAGTTATCCCACTCCTTCGCATATACCCAAAGGATTTAAAATCAGCATACTACAGTGACACAGCCACATCAATGTTTACAGCAGCTCAATTCATGATATCTTAAGTTATGGAACCAACCTAGGTGTCCTTCAACAGATGAGTGGATAAACAAAATGTGGTATATAAGTACAATGGAATATTACTCAGTCATAAAGAAGAATGAATTTATGTCATTTGCCTGTAAATGGATGTATCTGGAGACTATTATGCCAAGCAAAATAAGCCAATCCTAAAAAAAACAAAGGCTGAATGTTCTGTCTGATGAGTGAATGTTAACACACAATGAGATAGGATGTGTGAAGATTTGAAGTTTAGAAGATTAGGCAAAGGGGAATGAAGGGAAGGGTTGGAGAAAAGGAATAGGAGAGACAGTGGAATGATTCTGACTTAACTTTCCTATGTACGTATAGGAATACACCACAGTGAATCTCTACATCATGAACAATAACCACAGGACTGGAATTCTAATATGTATATTCCATGTTTGTATAAATGAGTCAAATTGTACTCTTCTGTCATATAGAACTAAAAAGAACAAAAATTTAAAAAAAAAAGGAAAACTAGACTAGAGCTTGATAGACCTCAGTGCTCTTTCTCTCAGTACTTGAACTCTATGGTTGCTCCAACTGGCCCCATGTCACAGTGATGGTCCCTATTACATGACCTGCTGGGGTAATTTCACACATCCTCTGCCCAGCACTTCCTTAGATAGTGACGGCTACAAAGACAGGAGCTGTACCCGTCAGCAATTATTAATATTAACAGGTAGACCTCTAACTCTCGACACTCTATTATTTGTGCACGAGGGGGCTGTTATGGTAGAAAAGGAAGAAACATTTTCCTGATGGGGCTTTTCAGGCTGGCAAATTGGCCATTCTGACTTAAATCCATATTGTTACTAATTGGGGGTGGGGTTCTTGTTCCTGGATATGCCTATGCTACGGAGTGATTTTCCTCACTTACTTGATTTTAAACGAATCCACACATTTTACCTGATGAAACAAGAAAACAGCTTGGGCTGCCTTGGGAGGAAGTATCTCATCTAGTAATTATGCTTTGGAGGCATTGGCACCGCTGAATGCTGACCCACAGACAGGCCAGCGATAGAACCGTGGGAAAAGCGGGTTCTGTTCAGGGCTTTTTCCTCAACTGGATTTTAAAAACCTAGTCTTTAGAGCAAAGCCTTGAAGGGTGAGAGGCGGCATGCAGGCGGATTATTAAAGCATTTGTCATGAAGTTGCAGGCATGCCCAGGAAGGGTGCCAGTCCTGCAGGCAGAGCTGCCTTGCAAAAATGTCTGGTAAATCATCAGGAGTTCCCCAAAGAAATCTCTCAGCAGGAAAAAGGAAAGGGCAAAGTCACTTCCTAGCAGCTCTAGTGGCAGTGGCTTCTGATCTCTATCTTCAGAAATGGTCAGCCACTCGTGGGAGGCTGAATTTTGGGATCAGAAGACTAGACCTTTAGGACTTCTGCATGGATGTTTCTGGGTTCATGTATATTTGCAGGTTCATTGGTCTGTTTATAAGAATGAGAAATACACATGTATAATGTTGGAGATTTTCCTCATCTAATGAGATGATAGAGCCTGTTCTGTTGTGTTTACACATTCACTTCTGATTTGTAGTCTGATTAACTTATACTGTGATTCAATTCTGTTGACTTCAATTCAGTTCATATAGGAATATGCTAATTTTTTTGGTTTCAATTTCAGTACAGTGTTTAGTTAAATTGCCTATTTGGCTTTGGGCATGGCCTCTAAAGGATAAGTAAACAAATGTCCCACTCTAAAATTATTGATGGCATCTCTGAAATTGAGTTGATCAATGGCTTAGTGGCTACCTTACCCACCTTCATGTCTAATTGGCATAATAAAATCAGTAATAGAAGCAAATCATGCCTATATGAATAATCACATTAAGATACAGATAAACATTCCACATGTAATGTGCTTTATATTTTGAAATCATCAGTCCATTTAAAATACATGTGCGTGTTTATTATTTTAAGAGTAAAATATTGTAGTTATTGATGATTATGAGTGTCTTGCAAACAAAACAGTAAATAATGTTTGAATTAAGGGCTACAGATTGACAAGTTAGTGAAAGGGTATTAGCAACATAGCTTTAAGAGTGATTATTTCTTTTTTAAGCTAGCAAATGTTTATAGATAAATAAATAATACAGAAAACCCCACAACAATAGAGATTGCATTGTATCATAATTACTGTCTTTGTAAAACTATTCATTTGCATTTGAAAAGTTAAACAAAACTTTAGAAATAATTCATTTTTTTTAGTATTTAATTTTATTGAAGTATAAAATTTTAAAGAACAAGGAAATAAGAAATTCTTCAGAGGACTTGTTATTACTAGTATCATTATTTTTTACCATCATTCCAAACTTAAAAATTTTAACTTTGCATATCTTAAAATCAGTATATATGATTTACAAACAGCAAAATTCAACCTTTGAGCTGGGCATGGTGGGGCATGACTATAATCCTATCAACTTGGGAGCCTGAGGCAGGAGGATCACAAGTTTTCGACCAGCCTCAGCAATTTAGTGAGTCCCTGAGTAACTTAGTGATACTCTGTCTCAAAATAAAAAAGTTTAAAAAGGGCTTGGGGATGTAGCTATGTGGTAAAAGACCCTGGGTTTAACCTCAGTAACAACAATAACAAAAAAGTCAACCCTTATAGATGTATAATTCTATGAGTTTTGACAAACACAAACAATTATGTAATCACCAAATATAAAAATATCCTATATTAGTTTGCTAAGGCTGCCATAACAAAATACCACAGACAGTGCAGCTTATATAACAAAAATTTACTTTACCATAATTATGGAGGCTAGAGGGCCAGGATCAACATGTCAGCAGGTTTGGTTTGGGTTTCTTCTGACTTTTCCTCTGTGCATGGACATCACCTCGTATCTTCCTGGGGAAACAAATTTCATTTTTCTTAGATTCTATGGAATCTGCCATATTAGATTAGGCCCCAGCTAAGCGCCTCAGATTAACTCGATTGCCTCTTTGTAGGCCCTATCTCCAAATACAACCATATTTAGAGGTACTAGAGATTAGGGCTTTGCATATGAACTTGTGGGGACACAAACTTGAGCCTATAACAGTTCCCATCAGTACCAGAAGTTCCCTTGTGCCCCTTAGTGTCAGTCCCCTCCTTGTCCCCAGCCTCTGGCCACACTGGTCATTTTCTGCTTCCCAGACTGCCTTGTGAATGAAACCGAGCAGGGCTGTCTTGAGGGATGCCTGCTTGCCATTGGAAGTGGCAGGATCGTCCTGGTACAGGGACCACCTAGTGCAAGGCCACACACATGGAAGTGGCCTAAACTCTGAACTGCCAGTGCCATCTGAGTTGATAATCCTGCTGAGCTAGATGAACACAGACACTCTCCTGGTAGCCCCTGAATCCACCATAGGACCACCCCTTGGCTCCCCCTGTGCCCAGTATCCCTCCCAGGTGGAGACAAGCAGAAGGGAGTGAAGCAGCCCCAACCAGGTGGCTGAGTGAGGTGGATTAGCTGGTGCTTACCCAGGAGGAAAACGCAGCGGCCATGCCTTCTCACAAGGGCTCACAGCTCCTGTACATAAGGACTAGACAACCCTCTTTGGCTCTCCTGTTCCTAGAGGCCATGAGTGTCATCTTCCTTATTCCAGGCTTTGTCTTGCGATAGTTTATAAGGCAATCGAAGAGATTATGCATTAATACTACCAATGGCTAAAGTAATCTCTATTCCACCCATAATGTGACGGGCAACAGTATAAATGGTTGGGGTAAGTTATGGTGAGCCCCGTGATAGCATAATTAATTATCCTTTCCTTTCCATGAGGTCTTACTGAAAGTGAGGTGTGATTTTGCAATTTGGGGGATTCATAAGTAGAAATTCGAAGTGCTTAAGGTATGAGGTTAACTAATTTGTTTTTTTGATACTGTAGTGTAGCAATTGGACTTGTGAAATTTTTTGCCATTTATTTCATGGGGTAACAGAAAAATCGCCCTCATGAGCTTTCCCTCGCCCTGTCCCACAGAGAGTGAACTGCTCTCTCTCCATCATAGGAAGTGGGTAGGCAAGAGGACCTGATAATGATGACAAATGGCAGCATAAAATCATTTCCCTTCTCTTTTCTAAAACACATTACAACTAACAAAATACTTTAAAATCATGATCTCATTTGATTCTCTTGACATTGCTATTTTTGATCTTTCATATTTAAAGGAAACCCTCCGATGCTGGTTTATAGAAACACAGGCCTCTAGAGCTGGAAGACGCCAGGGAAATCAGGTTTTTTTCCTTAAAAAATTGTAACATTTCAGAGAGAAACATCTTAGTCTGGAATTAATGTGTGTGTGTGTGTTTATGATACAAATGAGGAAGCTGAGGCCAGGAACATTTCCATAACTTGATTCGATTCTCAGGAATGGATGTGTGGTTGCCTGGTCTTCAGCTAGCTCACTGTTGCTGCTATACTTCTACCTGCAGGTGAAATTCCCACCATTAGCATTACATTTTTTTTTTTTCCTGTTCTAAGGTACGCTTGGCATACGGGGTTCATTTTATGATCCAACCCTACATGTTTGAAGTGCTTACCAAAAGCATTGTGTTGAGCAGAATTTTGAATCCAGGTCTGGGCTAAATGGGAAAGAGTGTCATAATTGACTCCTGATGTCTTTTATGGATATAGGTTGGGGACAGTAACAGCACCCATGTCTGAGAACCCTGGGTTAAGGAATTACTACTCCAGGGTTTTTTTTTTCTTTATTATTTAAAAGGAACATCTTTTGGAATACTACATGAGGTAAATAAATGTTACCAGCAATTAGTAACCTCTGAAGATAGGTGATTTTGAAGGGAGACAGGATACATGGGTCTGGCAGTTGGCAAATTGGCTATAGAAGGCATAGTAGGGACCTTCAGAAATGGTGGTGGGTTCTGGGCCAGCAGGAAGAATCAGGCAGCCTTGGAAACCCAGAGCAGAGCTATGGTTAACACTAACAGGATAAAGGATTCTAAACCAGAGGTGGGAGGACCCCAGGATGACCCTATTCCAGATTTCCTGGGACATAAGACTTTCAGTTTTAAAACAGACAGTCTGGGGCAAACTGGAGATATTGTCACCCAAGAGGGCATTAACAAAAAATTTGCATGCTTCATTGTTTGCTAAGGAGAGAAATACCATTGATCAGTGTGTTCAAAGCTTTGTCATCATAAAGGTGCAAAATGAACTCCCAAATCTCAGAGGCTTCCAACCACAAACATTTCTCCTTTTTTGCTCGGCAGTTCTGTTGTGGCTTGGCTGATGAAAGCTAGGCTCAGCTGGACTCTTAACTTGAAAATTGGATCCAAGCCTCCTCCATATGCTTCTTCATTCTTCATTCATGTTTTCTGGGATAATTTATTCTTATAGAAATGGGAAGCAGGAGAGGGCAAGGTAAATTATACAAACGCAGTCAAAACCTCTGCTCACGCTACATACACTAACATTGGCTTAAGCAAGTCATAAGGCCAAACCCAACATCAGTAATGTGAAGAAACAGAATCCACTTACTCTAAGGCCATATTACTGCTGGGTCATATGGTGGAGCATGTGCATGCGTATTCCTCCCCCAAGAGATGAGTAAAGCCTGGGAAGGATATACAATCTATAAAGTCAGTAGTTTCAATACAAGTGTATCTCTAGTGCCTGGCATGGTGGGTACCCCATAACTGATAAATGAATAAATATAAGATTTCCTATAATAAAGTGGTACATTTTTCTACTCTAAAAAAAAATCATTCAATTCCTTTCTCTTAAATATTAGGGCCTCCTGAAGGGCTGCTGAACATCAGATGTTCTAAATGGTTACTAGGAAAGCTTCCTCTGGCCTCCTGTTACCCCTTGTTATCTATGAGGTGCTTTTTGTTGTTTGGTTTTCAAAGTTGCTTCTAATTCTGTTCCTTATCTTCCAGCTAGCCAGCAGGTTCCTGGAGGCCAGAGGAAGTTGGAGAGGTGTCCTTGGTCATTCCCTAGCAGGGACACACCATGCCTTGCATATTTCAGGAAAGGTGTTAATTGCCTTTGATCTCTTTTGTCCCCTCCAGCTCCCTTCCCCAGCCCCCATGGTTGGTATTCCAAAAAGATTTCTTGACTTGAAAATCAGGCATGGGATTTTAGAACATTATTTTTAAATTTCAGAATTAAATGAAGACATTGCTACCAACTTCCCCTGTTCCTCTGCCCCGGTGGTCTGCGTATGTGTGGTAAATTAACTAAAAATCATTCTGTTTTCTATGAGTCTAAATATTACATTTATAATTTGGGATACTTTTGAATCCTTTTCCCCTAAGCAGCAAAAAAAAAAGATAGGTAGTGGGGGGAGGAGGTGAGGAGGAAAAATTAGCCTAATATTAGACACGTCTGCATGGAAGTTGAACCCCTGAACCTTCTCTGTCATACAAAGGGACTCAGAAGCCTCTATTTCCCTTTGCAAAGACTCAGGTGTTCTTTTATATGTAGGATCCAAAGTACACAGGAAAGAGTCAAGGCTCTGAGCTCTTTAGGTCAATCTTGGCTTTGGCTCTGAAGACCTACACAAAAGAAAGTCTGAGCTCCTAGCACAGCGGAAGCCACCGTTTCCTTTCAAGCTAGAAAATTTATTCAGAGGCTTAAAATAAAACACTGGACCAAACCGGCTGCCTTCTCCGTGCAACCCCCCACCCCCCAGAGGACTCCTCTTCAGGCAAAGTTGAAATTATGCACCTGAACACAGACGTCTCTCCCTATTCAAAACACATGTTTAGGAACACATGTGGGCTGCATAGTAATTTCATGATGTAGAACTGTATACTTTTTCATAGGTTTGAATAAACAGTGGAAAATGCCTTCTAACTAAAAAATAGCCTCCGAATGGCTATCAGATCACATGATAGAATGAGAAGAAATAGGATGTTAGTATTCCTTAAAAGAATTACAAATTATAGGCACCATAACTAAGATGCTAATCCATATAAATCATTTTGTAAAGTCATCACTAGGGCAAGGTATTAAAACCCCAAGGATGGTATTAGAAGGGGTCACTTCAGAGATTGGCCTTCCCTGGACTCAGAGGCTTTGAAATCGGGGCTTCCTTCCTGTGCCAGCTTCCTCTCCCCTTTACTTCTCAATGTGGTAGCCAGATACACAGAAAGAAAATATGCAAGAGAGTTCTTGTTGTACTTCTTCTCCTTCTCCTTCTACTGAGGATGTTTTTTTTTTTTTCCTAGGTACAAGGATGTTTTACCATTGAGCCACATCTCCAGCCCTTTTCATTTTTAGACAAAGGTCTTGCTAAATTACCGAGGCTGGCCTTGAACTTCCATCCTCCTGCCTCAGCCTCCTGAGTCCCTGGGATTACAGGTATGTGTCACCATGCCCAGCTATAAGGGAGTTTTTATCAGCACTTTTTAAAAAAAGTTTTAGTTGTAGATGGACATGATAGTTTTCTTTATTTTCTTTTTCCCTGTGGTGCTGAGAATTGAACCCAGTACCTCACACGTGCTAAGCAAGCACTATACCACTGGGCCACAACCCCAGCCCCTTATCAGTACTTTAGATCATTTATTTTTTTTTCTTGTCAAACCCTGAGGAACATAGCACACTTTCATCACTAGTAATAACTTGCTGTGACAGTGACTTTTCACTGGGGTTCTTGTACAGTTAAAAAGCCCTTCTGAGTAACTGCCTTTCCCCTATCGCTATTTCCTTACTATAAGGCTTGCTTCAGTTATCCTACTCATTTGCAAGAGGGAATCCCCCCACCAAGCCCCCCAGTGCTGGGGATCAAACTCAGGACCCTAGGCAAATACTCTACCAGCAAGCTACAGCCCTAACCCCTAAGTGAGAAAATTTTACTTGCTAAAATAAAAGACACATGAGTCCATTTTCATACACCCATTTAAGAAAACAATCCTGGTAATCACCATGCTAATAACTACTCTTTATTGAGAACCTTCTAGCATCCAGGTAGAGAGCCTAGAGGCTTTTCATGCATCATCTCATTTATTCTTCCCAAAAAACCTGGGAGCAAACTGGGATCATCCAACACAGAGAAGAGGAAACCTTGGTTCTTAACCCTTGCTAATTTCATTCTGAATCAAGAGTCAAAGTCTGCAAGCAGGGCAAGGGTGGTTTACTGCTTGGGTAACAGAATGTACTTCCTGCCTTACTTTGCTCCACTTGCCCTTCCTCTGCTCAAAACAAACAGCATCAAATAAACAGGAAAACCAAAGTTTCTCCTCTTTAGTAAAGGCATTCAGGGCCACCAATTTTGCTTGCACACACAGTGCACCTTCCATCTCCTGAGGTCACCAATTATGAGGACTATTTTGTGAGTGGTGCCCAACAAAGTAGTGTAATGTGGGAGTACCAGAAATTAACTGTATCCCCTGTCTTAAACCGATAGTCTCTTATACCACCCCATGATGTATCCTGGTGATGCTTTGGGGCACTCATGGTCCAGACCTGCAATGGAGGTTGCTTTTAGCTTTAGCCCTACTTTGGCAGGTGAGTGAAATCAGCACCTAGACCCTTCACAGGTAACACACATCTTCATGATGTCTTCTTTTGAGCAACATTTATGTGTTGGGAGATGTCTATAAGACAAGAGTTATTTAACATTATAAATGTTTCTCCCTCTAAAAAGGGGAATAGTTTTATAGATAGATCAACTTTAATTATAAGAATGTATGATGTCGTTATGGCATTGGTTTGTTGAAAGCCTGATAATTGGATTATCATTGTGGGTTGTCATTAAGGAGAACATCACTCTGGATTAGAGGAGTGGCCTAACTTAGTCTCAGAGCATTTTGTGGTCTTGTTTCCCCTCGAGCCAGGCTATACTCTTGTCTGAAGTAATTTTTTTCCCCCCATGGAGTTATGTACGAAGATGTACCATGTCTGCATTTGCCATTTTTATTCCAATGAATAAGAAAAGCTGCTTTTTAATCTGTTTTAATTCATTTTCACAGATCAGTGCATTTGCAAAAGTAGAGAACAGAGACGTGAGGTGAAATAGGGAGTCCTGACAAAAGCAATTGGCAAAGGCACAATTTGCAATAAATGAGAATCTTGGAATTCTATTGCCAAATTATGCAAACCTTTCCAGAAAGAGCAGGTCAGAGCAGATCAGATAACTGGCTCACAATTAACACTAACAAAGACCAGAATCACTGCAGGTCCTGCTCCTTCTATTTGTTTCCCTGTGGGTGTCCAGAGTGAAGAAGTTGTCTGGGAACTTGTGGGGAGCGGGGGATGGGTTAGTCTGGAAAGCAGAGAGAGAGCAGCAGGTGTAAAGGGAGGAGGGTCCAGCACTGTTCAGACCTTTGGAGGACAGCATTCCCGGTGCCAGGCTACCTAAATCTGTTGGACGTCTCAAAGCCAGGAAGTGCTGCAAAAAGTGCATTAGTTGGACCCAAATGGACTTTGGGGACTTTCAACAACAAAGGAGGGTCTCAAGGCCTGATCCACACAAGTTAAGAATACCCACTGGAAAAGGAAGGAAATCCAGGTTGTATAGGCCCTATCGTCTTTGCACTTCGGAATTTGAACAGTGACTGAATTATTGAAAGACCACATGAGTGGGTATTTTAGGGGCCTCATATGTGAAACTGTGGCCAGTCCAGTGTTCCAGTTCTGGCCTGGCCCTCTGCCTCTGTGTCCTGTGGGGCTTCCGCCTGGCTCCATTCTGGCTCCTTCCATTTCTGGCACAGCCCTATTGTTTCCTAGTCCAGAGCCCAATGTGGTCGTGGCAAATCAGAAAGCCAGATGGATAGGGAAGGAGGTAATACTGAGCCATCTCATTTGTCCTCACAGCATCCGTTTGAGGTTGGGAAGAACAAGAATTAAAAATGACATTACAGATAGACACACAGTGAAGCACTGGGAAGTCCAGAGCCAAGATGGCGGTGATGGAATGAAAACCCAAGGTTTTCTCCAGCCAGTCTGAGACTCACAGGCTAGATGCAGCTGCTTGCTCGCAGACAACAGGGAAACAGAAAAGCTATGCTCAGCTTTCTGAAAATAATTCATAGACCACATCCCAGCTAAAAGGAATGGGAAAATAGAACATGTTTCTCCCTCTTTGTTGCATTGGTCAAGCAGATTTTCATTCTTATGGATCCTGCCTGGTCAAAATTCATCTGGAAAAGTGGCCAAGACAGAACCTGCTGTTTCCCTTTGGTTCTGACAAAATAGAATGGCAAATGGACATGGTGCACAGATCCTCCCCAAAGTGCTGCTGGCCATGCCCGGCGGGGGTTGCCCTACTGCACTGAGCCACCCCATTCGGCTTAGATCCTGCTCACCAGGGTACCACCAGGCACCAGGCTCTGCCAGGGAAGAGTTTCAACACAACTATCAGGGAACTTGCCCCACCAGCCGGACTCCTCCTGTTAAAGTGTGAGGCAGCCTATGGGAGGGAGCAGTGAGGGTGTTTTCTTTCAGAAAACTGGTAAAAAAAAAAAAAAAAAGCTAGTGCCAAAGTTTTAGGATCCTTACAATGCTCTCAGATCTCTTTTTATTTATTATTGTCTCTTACATTGTGTCCTGTGGGGCTTCTTACATTGAAGAAGCCTCTTCTATTGAACCCTAGATGACAGAAAATTTTAATGGAAAGAAACAAGCTCTGGGCAGGCACCTCTGTGGCTTGGGTCCTTTTTGATGGATCTAACATCTGTATTGTAAGTTCTTCATCCAGTAGGGTGAGAGATGCATTCTGATTTTCTTTTGGGAAATTACAGTCTCATTAATAAAAACTGTTCTAGCCTTAAGGAATTTTCAATCTAATCCAAAGAGAAAAGGCATACATAATTGTGGTTTTTTTTTTTTTCCCCTCACAATATCTTTGTTTTGTTTACTTATTTTTATGTGGTGCTGAGGATGGAACCCAGTGCCTCACATGTGCAAGGTGAGTGCTCTGCCACTGAGCCATAACCCCAACCCCAACCCCAACCCCAACCCCATAATTGTTTTTATCACATAAGAAGTTGATATTTGTAGAATGGTTCTTTCGGGTGATCTATCTAAGGGTTGCTTTTGCCTGCCAAATTAATCCAAATCCAGTGATTCAGTCAACTACTGAATTGCCTAGCTCTGTCTTTGTGGTATGGCATTTTCCATCTGTAGACTTTCAGAGCTGTGTACTTGGAGTTCCAATTTCTTTTTGCAGATAAAGACATTCAGATCTAGAGAATCACTGCGTTTGTAGGTGTGTAAGATACATCTTCCCCCAAATGTAAGAACAATTTACCTGCCTCTTATGAGCCACAGTTACTTAGGAAGGAAGCTGTAAAATCCCGAATTACTTGATAGCAAATATGTCTTCAAAAGAGAAAATACTTTATTTTGTCCCTATACAATATAGTGTATTTTCACTGGAACATTAGAATTAGAAATGTTAACATATAGCAATAATCTAGAGAAGATAAATTTTGAAGAAATACCAATGTCATGTCCATGAATGCAGCACAATTTATCATTTCCAATAAACTCATGACGGAAGCACAAAAACACACTCTCCTGTTCTGCAAAATTATGTTCCTCATATGTATGCATCTTTTACAGCAGTAAATACATTGAATAAAGCTTTAGATCTCACATGGCTGTCTTTTGCACTCCTTGCCCCTTCAGAAATAATCCCTTGTAAACAATGTGCAGAACTGCTAAAGGGATTTCAAAGTTCTTTTTCTCCATTATCAAAGACAGCCATTGGAGGGAAAGGAAGGAGCAGGCGGAGGCAGGGGTAGAGAATGTCAGAGATAAGAGCTACTTCTGCCAGAATCCCACTCCCAGTGGCTGGTTAGCGACTCAGTGCAGAGGGTCATAGAGAAAGCTCAGCTGGTGGTTATAAAAAGAGAGAGAGAGAGAGAGAGAGAGAGAGAGAGAGAGAGAGAGAGAGAGAGAGAGAGAGAGAGAAAATCTGCTCTCAGCAAGTAACAACCTCCATTTTAACCTGGGCCAAGTGGGTGGAACTGCCCCTCCTCCCTAGCCCACGGAGTCCTCAGCTGCCCTTGACATTCATTTGGCTCTGAATTTACTAGTACAGAACAAAGATGGGGGCTGGGAAACACAGTGGGAACTGCCCCAGGCTGCACACCAGGCCTTGGATCTGAATGGGAAGTATGCTATTAGTCTATGAAATTGCTCTCTGGGTTTTCCTGGGCTTATAAAGTATTTTTGTACTTCTATACTTTTTTTTTTTTTCTTTTTTAATGACTTGGTTTTGAATTGGCCAGTGGACCCGTCTGTTTGCTCAGCTTGATCTAAATTGGCTTTTGGTTCAAACTTCAAGCAGCTTTTCAGTTTGACTATTCTCCCCACCCTCCAGGAAGACAACTTAACCCCTATTTAGCATTTTTTTTTTTTTTTTGCTGAGGAGAGAACCAGCAAGCTTGCAGTTAGAATCTACATTTGAATGTAGTATTTGGCCAAAAAAAGAAAAGAAAAGAAAAGAAAAGAAACAAAAAAAACCAAATTCTCTTCTAGATTTATTGAATTTGGTTTCTTTATTTTGGGCCCAAATGCTTCTCTGTCATATTGTTCTATATTTCTCTGGAATTCACTTTCTGTGGCTCTTTCAGCAAAACCGTCTGTAACGCCAGCTCTTATGAACAAATGGGGAGGCAGTTTGAGTTATGAATAGAGTGTTCATTCATCACAAGACAGTGACAGGAGACACCTTATACAGTGTCCTGAGCACACAGACACTGCCTCCATGGAAGATTGCATTTTGAAAACAAAATTATCCCTTAATCTCTTAAATCAATCAAACCTCCACACTTAGTAGTTAGTGTGTCAATGATGAACATATGTGTGCTCCTAATAAAGTAATAATTAATCATTACTGTGCAGGTGCAATATTGTATATTAAGATTGACAGTTTAGAACTATATGTAGAATATTAAGGAGAAAAACTAGTCCCTTTCTTTCCCATAAGTCAGTTTCAAGCAACATTTTTTCTCTAAACTTCATTTGGGGATTCTGTATTTGATTTAATGTGGATAAACAAATTTGGGAGAGCAGGAAGGTTCGTAAAAATTGTCCTTTTCAGAATCGCTGGGGCAATTGTGGTTACGTATTGATCCAGCTTAGAAGTTTTGAGTGAAACTAGGTGCAATGCGTAAACAGAGACACAGTACAGAGAATCACTGCTGCTCAAGGAAAACACACACACACACACACACACACACACACACACACACACACACACACAAAGAAACAGAGCTGGACAATAAAGCGACCTAAACAGATTTTATTCAGGAACTACTATAACAGGGGAAAAGAGATCTCACTATAGAACTGGGCTCACTTCCAAATACAGCCTGGATAAAAGGGGATTTATGGCCCACGAGCAGGGTGGGAGTCAATGAATGGGAAAATCCCCATACTGAGAGGAAACAGGGGCCAGGAGGGATTTGGATAAAATAGACCAAACAAGATCCTTATTGAAGGCAGGCCAGGCTGATCAGGGAGGGGACTACTATAAACTGGGAGATGCAGACCCAGTAGATAGACTCCAAGGACAAGTAGAAAGGACCCAGTGAAGTTTAGGCAAAGAGTCTATCTAGTACTGCTGAGATGTGTGATTATTGCTTTAATCCAGCTAGGCTAGGTCTATTTTAATGGTAAAAAACAAACCAAAGACCAAAACCCAAATTTTAATGCTTCATGTAATAGAAGTTTCTTTCTTGCTGGCCTTTTTTGAGTGGTTTGAATGTTAGTCCCCTCCGAAAATTTTTGAGTTTTAAGGGTTATTTTAACAGAATTAACAGGTGGGGCTTTAACAGATATGAGGCCATGAGGGTTCTGCCCTCAGGGAGGAACTAGTGTCACTATCCCTCTCTCTCTTTCTCTCCCCCTCCCTCCCTCTCCCTCCCTCCCTCCCTCTCTCCCCCTCCCTCCCTCTCTCCCCCTCCCTCCCTCTCTCCCCCTCCCTCCCTCTCTCCCCCTCCCTCCCTCTCTCTCCCTCCCCTTTGCCCTCCTATCATGTGGTGTCTTCTGGCATGGCATGGGCTGATGCAGAAGTCAGTCCTCACCAGACGCTGGTGCCTTGATATTGGACTTCCCAGCCTCCAGACTATGAGCCAATACATTTCTGTTTATTATAAATTACCTACTCATAGCATGAGTGGTGGAAGGAGACCCTCATCATTATACAAAATACATGTATGAAGATGTGGAAAAAAAAAAGTGAAAATAACTCTATGGCAGAATACTTGCCTAGCATGCACAAGGCCCTGGATTTAATTCCCAGTAACTAATTCTGGCACCCCAACTTTAGTGTGCAAAACTGAAAATAAAAATAGAAATAACTTAACCTTAAAAAAACAACAACATGTTTTTCTTCTGTTTTTGTTACAATTAAAATGAGTAAATTAAATTTAACATAAATTAGATTAGTCTTCTAAAAAAATAAAAATAAAAATAAAATAAATTACTTAGTCACAGGTCTTCTGTTATGGCAGCACAACTGGCCTAAGGCAGGGAAAGAAGAAGTAAATCTGTTTACACAGTCGCTCACAAAACCTGACTGTTGAAGACCTGCACTTCTGGAGCAATCTGCTCCTTTGTGTTGCCATGGCAGGACAAGATACTAGAAAACTGTCCCAAGTCTTGTCATTGCCTCATCCCAGAAGTGGCACCTGCCACCTTCTATTCTAGCTGATGGGCCAGAGCCAGTTACATGATCCTACCTAGCGACATAGGGGGCTGGGAAGGGAGTGTGTACAGGAAGATATTTGATGAGATTCTTGTGGGCTCCACATTTATGCCTGTATATGTGTATACAACCAATGCCTTCTATTTCTGTTGGAACAATGGTGATACAAAATGTTGCAAATATGTTATTCAGGTCGAGAGGAATTCTTAAATTACCTGGGATTTTTTTTTGTAATCTCAAGTCAGCACAAAAAAGATAAGATATATTTAAAATAAGATAATTACATGAAATTTCCTTACCCCAGACACCAAAATTCCCAAGTGATGGATACTCAGATTTCCTATTTTTAGCACTGTAGTGTCCTTCGAACTTTAGTTCAGAAAATATACTAAAAGGTGACAGCCTATATTTTGGAATATCGTTTTTTTGGGGAGGTGTAAGTAAGTAGGAGCTGTATTAGCCCAGCAGTATTTCTTTGGGCCAGATCAGCATGTAGTAAATAACAAGAGCCAAGAAAGAGGACTGTATTTAAGCAGTTTGGCACAGATACCACCACTCCCTATTGTTTTATCCCAGTTCATGTACTGATTGTTTTAATCTGACAGGGGCTTTCTGTAGTACTTACTGGAAGTATGTAAAAGAAATTAGTTACCTTTTAGGATGAGTGTCTCAGGTCTCAGTAATCAGTAAGGAGGTATGCTAGATATTTCAGAGAAATTAGTGAATAAAGTAGACATGCAGAGAGAACTATGCTAACTCTGGCAGTAGTGGACATTTAAAAGGTCAAAAAAAAAAAAAGCCTGTATTATGCAGGAGGAAAATTCCAATTATGTAAATAGGGGGTTTCACTATATTACTTGTGTTAATCTCTTAGCCCCAAAGGACTAAATGGTTTTAGTGTCTAGTGTACAACACAGAGTCCTTAAGTCCATAAAGCAGTATTTAGTGGAAGAAATAGAAAAACTCCAATTTAATTTAAAATTGATGCATTGTGGAGAGCTCTGACTTTTCAATCTCAGCACTTCAGAGACGTGAATGTGGAGCTGATAAGATTCTCCTGCTGCCGAAAGATTCTCCTGCTGCCGATGAACTGGGAAAGCCCACTCTTTCTTGCCCTGGAAGACTCACGAGACAGATGTCGATATTTGGTGGGTCTGAAGCCACACTATTTTTTTCTCTTTCTCTCTCCTATTTTTTTTAAATATTTTTTAAAATATTTATTTATTTATTTATTTAGTTTTCGGCGGACACAACATCTTTGTTTGTATGTGGTGCTGAGGATCGAACCCGGGCCACACGCATGCCAGGCGAGCACGCTACTGCTTGAGCCACATCCCCAGCCCATTAAATTTTTTTTAGTTGCCAATGGACCTTTATTTTATTTATTTATATGTGGTGCTGAGAATCAAACCCAGTGCCTCACACATGCTAGGCAAGTGCTATACCACTGAACAATAACCCCAGCCCACTATTTTCTCTTTAACCAAGACACATGATTTGGAACCGAAATTTTTTTTGATATCCACATGTCAAGTCAGTTAGAATTAACTAGTTTGCTGAACAGCTGAACCAAATTTTACAAACTCCAGCTCATTTGGGGTCCTAGATTCCTTCTCGGCATGCTGATTCTCAAGCTGGTGCCCATTATGCTGCTCATATTAAAATGCTATGAAAGCAGAGCATTTTGTGTTGAGTGGTTGAGCAAACTCTATTATACAGTAATTATACTATCAGTATAGAATCTAATTTTACATGGAGGAGGGGGTTTTAACCAAATGAAAGAGGAAAACTCACGAACAGTATTTTTTTCATTATCACTATGGGATGGTAAAATTGCAGAACTATGCTAACTTGGGAGGCTATTTTTAAGACTATTCTTACTAAATAAAATTAACTCCAATTTTGCTGGAGATTAACACAATGTAGCCACTATAACAATGGATGTAAATTTCAAGGGCTTACCTCTAGTTGCTGCTTTATTGAGCATGCTAAAATTTCTGTCGATGACCAATCATAGGCACACTTGCTCCATTATGCATGCTATTTTAAGAATCATCCAGACACTAGGCCTCAGGGTTGCAAATGAGTAGGACCTTTTCAGATATAATTCTTGCTGACAGTGGGCTGTTGAAAGTCCAGGAAGCCGGTAGAAAGACCTTGTTAGCTATAGTGTCAACTGAGATACTCAAGTTGCTGGAGAAGTAACAAGATTGGTCATGTCATTTGTGGAATTTAATTAAATACTAGTATTAAGTGTCTACTGTGTAGGGACATGGTATAGGGACCATGCACCATTCAAAGATGAGGAAGAGCCAGGTCAGTTCTCAGTGAATAGATCATCTACTACTAATCGGTTGCACTTGTTTATTGATTGCTACATAAATATTGGATATTAAGTCAATTACCAAGAAAGGGATTATCCAGTGTGTGCATTAGCTAGAATCTTTACTGCTCTTTTTTCTTTATGTTATACTCACTTCTACCTCCTCAGAGAGAAAGATGAAAAAATAAATGGAGACAAAACCCAAAAGCTTATTTGTTGCTTGGTAGTAAACCTGGAAAACTGAGTAGTTTGGAGCAAAAAAGGTATCAGCACAGGAGTTATGGATTAGATGATTTTTGTTTGTTGACTAATACTTATTGCCAGCTAAACAACATTTATGTATTCACTGGCTGTACACATATTCACATTTACAAATATATGAGTATCATGAATATTTATATTGTACAAATTCCCCACACACTTAAGTATGTGTATATGTGGGTGTAGCACATGTGTATGCACAATATCTATGTTTTATTGTGGTTTATCATTATTTGCATATCAAGTATCCCTTAAAATCTGTGCATTTAAGGCTTAGTCACCAGCCTGTGGCACCATTGGAAGGTGGTGGAATCTTTTGGGGGTAGGCCCTATTGGAAAGAAATTAGTTCACTGGGGACTTTGAAGGGGATATTGGGAGAAGCTTTGTTTGTGCTCTCTGTCATGATGTTCTGCCTCCACAAAAATCCAAAGCAATGGGCCTCCATAATTGTGGACTGGGACCTCTAAATTCATGAACCAAAATAAATCTTTCCTCCTTTAAATTTATCTCAGGTATTTTGTCACAGTAGCAGAAAGCTGACTAACACACCACTAAAGCAGAGGAAAAGCAAGTCAAATAATCAGGCGTCGGTCTCCATTTCCATAGTAAATCTACATCCAGGTACCTCTTAGTCTTTGGTCCTTCTGTAGAATGTGTGGTAGCTTGCACAACAAAACATACTTGCGGAAAGCACTTTTTCATTTATCTAATGAGTTTCAATGTATTAATATCTTCAAGAAACTTTAACAAAATAAAAAAGAAATATTCATAATAAGATAAAACCAGGAAATGGGTCAACTCATTTGCTACCCTGTCTCTGACACTGCCAAGAAATATGCCATTTTTATTGCTTCATTTACTTTGGATTCTGGTTTTTGTTTTCAAACTTGAGAAGGAAAACTAATTCCAGGTCTGGCTTTCCATTTGGCCAGAATCGCAGGAAGAAGAAAAGTGCTTGGAGAAATCATGTAACAATGTACTAACGTATAGCATTGACTTGCAGAAGATGGGCAAAGAAGAGAGGATGCTGTTCCCTCCACCTTCCTTTCTCATCATCTGCTTAATGTTCCAGAGGGAAATGAGCAATCTTTCAGCCCAGTGCTGTCTCCTACAAAACTGAGTCCTTCTTCTTAATCTAGTGGTTTCCAATATTTGGGGACAAGAATAATAGCCCTTTTCAACCTACAATCATTCATGATCTCCCACATGGTACCTGACTCCATGTTTTTAATATTCTTTTAAGGTCATGATTCTAGAGACCTGCTGTCATGGTTTGAAGATGAGGTGTTCACCCAAAGTTCCTGTGTTAACATAGGAAATTTCAGAGGTAAAATGATTGGATTATGGATCTAGAACCTGATCAATCCATACTAGTTTGAATAGACTAACTGGGTGGTAAGCACAGGCAGGTGGTTGCATGAGGGGTCTCTGATGTAGGGCATGCCTTGGAAGGGTTTGTCTTTCCCATGGCCCCTACCCTCCCCAGCTCTGCTTTCTGGCTACCATGAACATAGCAGCTTTCTTCCAACACCTCTGCCATGGTGTTCTATTTCACCTTGAGCTCAGAACAACAGAGTCAGCCCACCATGGACTAATCCTCTGGAACCAAAAGTCCAACTGAAGTTTCTCCTGTAAGTTGTCCTTGTCAAGTATTTTTGTTCACAGTGATAAAAACAAAACAAAACAAAACAACAAAAAACCTAACTAATATCACTCTGCACATCCTCAGGTGAGGAATGTTATGGGGAAGATTCATATTGACTTGGGTCATATATCCATCTTTTCCTCAAATAAGTATCAGATCCAGCCCTCTGGGCAGGATCAGTCCCATCTAAACGACATTGAATGGGCTGCTAAGAGAAAGGAGCAGTTTTGTAGTCAGAATAAAGGAGATGGGATAATGAGCTGGCAGAATTAGTAAATGTTTCCTACATTTACAAAAGTGCTTGTAAAAATCATGTAACAATATACTAATGTATAGCATTGACTGCTTTCTCTCCTTCTGCTATAGATTTGAAATATTGATTTAAAAAAGTAGAGCCTTTGTATTAATAAATTCAGCAAACATGTAGGCAGTGTGCTCCGCTTCACTAGTTTTTAAGTGCATATAGTCAGATCTCTTACTTTGCAATTTAGTAGCTCAAATACTCATGTTTAGGAAAATAAATTCTAATACATCTCTCTTGGATCTTCTGCTAACACTTACTTGTCTAAATGTTCCAAAATTCACGTGACCCAAAGAGAGTCAATTCCTGATGTCCTTAGAGATTCTTTCTTGCATACGTATGTTGTCACTGAAATCTCATCCTGAACTGTCCCACTGATGGACCCACACACCGTGTCTGACACCTTCGGTTGGTCTTGTCATGGACTCCAGCAGAACCACCTCACATGCTCAGATACCATTTTTCCCACCCTCCAGCCAGGATGGAATCATGTTCAACTTCAGCTTAATGTTATTTGGGGACGCCATCTCAAGGGGGTCCTTTGAGCTACCATGATGGATTGTGAAACCATAGTCTCCATTCCTGGTAGGTTTGCCTCTGGGATCCTCAGGTTACTTTTACTAGCCCTTAGCCATGGCTCACAGTTATTGTCGTTGCCCTGTGGTCTCTAGATCTTTGTGTCTGAGTTAATACCCAAAAGAAATCTAAGTAAGATTCTCTGAAAAGGCATCTGGATTCTTGGATTTATCACACAAATTGGGCGAGTGGGGGAGGGACTGCTTTCCCCAAGCCTCTGCCAGGGGCAGGTTTTAAACACACCTTTCCCAAGAACAAGGGGGTGCTTTTTAACTTTAAGTTTTATAGAACAGCCAAGCTACTCTTCCAAGAAAAACAACACAACCTTCCCCAAGGGGACCTTCTCTTTCCAGATGGTAAAAGAGTAGCATAATTGTTTTAAAATTCTTCCTCCTTGGGCATCCTGTTAACACAAATGTAAACCTGGTTTTCTGCCTCAAGTTTAACCCCTCCGGATGTGTTCCCCCACGTTAATGAATGCCATCTCTCTACCCTGGTGACCAAGGCAGAAATCTGGAAATTAAGTTTGGCCTTTCTCTACTGTGTTTGAGCAATTAGAAAGTCTTGTTTTTATTTCCTAAAGATCAGTTGGATTTTGTATACACCTTTCCATGCCTCTCTTTCCTAAGTCCCTTAAAGCCTCCTCTGAATTTCAACAGTGGGTCATTCTAATCTGGTGTTCATTCTGTGGATGGGGCATTTACTAAAATGCAGATGTGATCCTGTACAGATTACACCACGTGGCTATGATGACTACGTTTGTCCTGGTTGTCTTTAGGCATGATTCCAGAACCTTTCCAGCATCTTTCTCTCCTCCCCAGCATCGCCTCTCCCTGTTTCAATTTTCATAGTCTTTGTGGCACTCATACCAGAGTCCTCACACTTCCTTGGGGCTCCAGGCTCTCTCTGGACCCAACACATGTTTGGCTTTCATTTCCTGGAAATTCTCCCTCCGCTACGGTGCACATATTCCTCCTTAAAATCGACTGCTGATACTTCCTAGCATGGTGTCGCCGCCCCTGCTGTGCACCCTGCCTCTCCTCCATCATGTCACAGCTCATGTCACTGCTCTCAAATTGCTTTCCTGTCAAGACTCCAAGCTTCATAAACACAGGCCTTATCTGCCTAGGCAGTATCATGTTCCCAAAAGTTAGAACAGCACCTGGTGACACTGCCGGTTCCAGGTTACCTGGATGAGTCCTGCTTCCTCAAATGTTGAAGGGTAACATCAGAGAAGCACACTGAGGCAAGTGTAGAGTAGAAAGTGAGAAGCTTTATTAAAGGATAGCAAAACAGACTTCTCCTGGGTGGAAGAAGGGGACCCGAAGGCGGAATCCCATCCCTTTTGTACACCTAAAGTTTCCTTTGTTCTCCTGCATTTTTTCTTGTTCTTCTCTTGTTCATTTCCCCTCATCCTGCATAGTGACTGGGGGATGTTGGTGGGTGAGTAGGCCAGCAGGTGAGCAGGTGGCCTGGAAGGACCTAGGTGGAGTGCTAGGCAGGAAGGGAGCCACAGCCCAGGGGGCATTGATTAGCAAGCAGCTAGCTCCCTGTCTGCTCTGAAGTTGCTTCATTAACAACCTTTTTCAGAGGGGTAGTGTCAAAGGGCTTTGGAGACTTGAACATTCCAGTCTCCATCCAGTCTCCAAGGGAGGGAGGTGGGTGATTTCCAATTTCCAGGACTCAAGTCAGACTCCATTTTCTCCATCAGACCCGATTTACACTCACTTCACTAACTACTTGTCTTTAAATCTGGCTTCACTGGTACATGATGGACACCTAATGCACATTCACTTAAGCAGTAAATACAAAAACAAATATTAGAAGACAGTATAATCTGTGGGAGAAATTTCCAATGGCAGTCAGAAGATATGAGTTTTCTTCCTTTTCTTTTTTTAAAAAATGTATTCTTACTCCTAGTCTGATTTTTAATGATGACTTCACATTACTTTTCCACGTTAGATGAGTGATCACACCTGATAGGAGAGAAGCTGGTCCTTGGGCAAGGGACTCCTGGCTGTGGCTTCTGGAGGTGGCTGTCATTCACTCTTGATTAACTCTCATGTTTTCTACCCGTGACCCTAACTACTATGGAAAAAAAAAGTAAACGCCACACAGGCATCTTAGAATATGAAAAAAAAAAAATGCGTTTGAAGTCCCCCGAGTGAGATGACTGATTAGTCTAACGGTGACTTTCCAGTGCTCTTGAAGTGAAATAATGGTCTCAGAGGTAAATTATACAACAGGAATAATGTTGCAGCCGATAACACCAACTTCCTGACCCAAGAGTGCTCTCTTTACCCTCCAAAAAACAGCATTTCCACCAAAAAAATTCACAAAGCTGCTTATCTGGGCTGGAGTTCCTGTGACTATGTTAGACACAGGGAATGCTGGCAGTGGCTATCTGTACTAATTTTCTCCTCTTAAAAAATGCATTTAGAAAACTGTTCAGTTCCTGTAAAGAAAATATACATCTATTTTTTTTACAGTGCATTTTTAAAAATGGCAAGTCGTAAACTACTGACCTTAAGAGAAATTCAATAAATCATTAAAATGCTCTGCTTGCAAGCCCAGTTCTGACTCATTCCTTACACTTGGCATTATCAGACACATTAAGACTTTAGTCACCCTGACCAACCACTTAGATATCGCACACTGCGGCAGCCTTCTGCCCAATGTGCACTTCTGAATCAGGGAGATAGGATTTTCTTTTTGGCTCCAAATGTATTATTTATGTATTTATTTTTTGAGGTGGAAGGAGTGGAACCCAACTTTCTGGTTTTTCTGCAGCCCGAGTGTCGAAACCTACCCATTTACAATAAGCCCTCTGCACCTCACATGGCCAGTTGGGGTCTCTCATCCAGAGAATGAGTGAGATTCCCCCTGGACTTAATTCTTTTTACCTTTTTACTTAATTCTTTTTAACAATAGAAGGATTGATAGACTCCCAAAATGTCAATCTTTGGCTATTCTCATTTCGAGAGACTAAATGTGGGATGAAATATTTTAATTTATTCCATTTGACTATTTTATTGTTGTTGTTTGTGATTTTTAAAATTTCAGTTACTTGAAGGAGCTAACAAGTCATCTCTGTTTAATAGTTCAAGTGATACAGACATAGGTCACATAATTCAAAGTATTCTTGAGTTTTCTCTTCTTCTACCCACATGCCTCTATATACCTTCCTAATTTTAAACTTCCCTGCTTATGCAAGTATATAGACATGTGTATAGGAGATTTGACTTCATTCTATTTAGAAATATTTATTGATATGAGGTTCAATTAATAAATTATCATAACTTGTGAATGCTTTTTAAAAATGATTTTTAAAATTTGTTCTAATTAGTTATACATGACAACAGAATACATTTTGACACATCATACATACATGGAGTATAACTTCTTGTTCTTCTGGTTGCACATGATGTAGTTACACAGGTCATGTGATCATATATGCACACAGGGTAATGTTGTCTGATTCATTCTACTATCATTCCAATAACCACAAAAAAATGTATGGCAGATGGCTCCAGTTGTCCTGCCTTCTGAACCCCACGGGACTTCTGCTCTGTGAATCTGGCTCCTGTGCACCACAGTCAGTGCCTGTGTTTGTTTTTATTTTATGTGTTCCTATTTTCTCCCCGCAACTAGGTTTAAAGCACTATCTCCCAGTGCTTGGCACTCAGTAATTGACCATTTAGAGCTTTTTTCTAACCAACTTGCAGGCCGTAAGTTCAGTTTAATTTAAATGGAGTCCTTTCTGCAGGCACATGCTTTGAAGCCATGCATTTTATTCTCCATGTCCACTAGCCAATTAAGCCACACCCATGTGCAGAGCCAAATATCTGTGCAAACTGAAGTAAAGCAGACAATTGTACAATTGCCCAGCTAATTGCCCAGAGAGGGAAGGGAGTCCTATCTGAATAACTCAGGTGATCCTGGCATAGAAAACTTGTAGAGAAGGGGATTTTTTTTTTTTTTATTAAACTGTTTCTGTGTGGCATGGACATGGGGGTGGAATATGATTCCTGAATAGGCAAGAATACTTGGTGAAAGGTCCACCAGGTAATAGTGAAAGTCACCTTCCCCCATTATTATTACACCACCAAGCACTGTGCAGGAGGTGGGAAGACAGTGCTGAATAGAAATCCATAAGGTCCTGCTCTCAGATGGCTATGTATGAGTTTTCTAAGGCTGATGTAACAAAGAACCACAAACAGTGTGGCCTAAAACAACAGAAACTTATTCTGTAGTCTAAAAGTCTGAAGACAAGGTAAGACCATCCTCTTTTTGAAGATGGCTGGGGAGAATCCTTTGTCTTTTCCAGGGTTGGGTAACCCCAGATACTCCTTGACTTATGTCAGTATAATTCTGATCTCTCTCTGTCTACACATGGACATCTTCCCCATGTTAATAATGTATCTTATGTAGACCAATGGGTGCAGAATAGAAGACACAGAGACAAACGCACATAAATACAGTTATCTCATACTAGACAAGGGCGCCATACATATACATTGGAGAAAAGATAGCCTCTTCAACAAATGGTGCTGGGAAAACTGGAAATCCTTATGTAGCAAAATGAGACCCCTATTTCTCACACTGCACAAAACTCAACTTAAAATAGCTCAAGGACCTACACATTAGACCAGAGACCCTGTACCTACCTGAAGAAAAATAGGCCCAACACTCCATCATGTCAGGTTAGGTGTCGAATTCCTCAACAAGACTCCTAAAGCACAAGAAGTAAAATCAAGAATCAATAAATGGGATGGTATCAAACTAAAAAGCTTCTTCACAGCAAAGGAAACAATCAAGAACATGAAGAGTGAGCCTACAGAATGGGAGAAAATCTTTGCCTCCTGTATCTCAGATAGAGATATATCTCCAGGATATATAAAGAACTCAAAAAAACTTAACGAAACACCGAATAACCCAATCAATAAATGGGCAAAGGAACTGAACAGACACTTCACAAAAGAAAATCAACAAATTGATTGATTAACAAATATATAAAAAAATATTCAACATCTCTAGTACTTAGAGAATTGCAAATCAAAACTACACTGAAATTTCATCTTACTCAAGTTATCAAAAACACAAGTAACAAATGTTGGTAAGAATGTGGGGGAAAATAGTACACTCATACATTGCTGATGGCACTGTAAATTGGCACAACCACTCTGGGAAGCAGTATTCCTTAGAAGACTTGGAATGGAACCACTATTTGACCCAGTTAGCTCACTCCTTAGCATATACTCAGAGGACTTAAGATCAGTATACTATAGTGATGCAATCACAACAATGTATATAGCAGTGCAATTCACAGTTGCTAAACTACGGAACCAGATTAGGTGCCCTTCAATAGATGAATGGATAAAGTGAGTATGGTATGTATTCTCAAAGGAATATTACTCAACCATAAAAAGAATGAAATTATGGCATTTACTAGTAAATGGATGGAGATGAAGACTATCATGCTAAGTGAAATAAGCCATTACCCAAAAACCAAAGGCTGAATGTTCTCTCTGATATGTGGATTCGAACACACAGTAAGGGGGAGGGGAGGAAGAATAAAAGTTCGTTGGATTACAAAAGGCAATGAAGGGAAGGGAGGGAGGTTGGGAATGGGAGACAGTAGAATGAATTGGATGTTTCTTTCCTGTGTGAATATAGGAATACATGACCAGTGTAGCTCCACATCATGTGCAAACACAAAAATGGGAACTTATTTTTATTTTTTTTTACATTGTACGTGATAGTAGAATGTATTCTGATATATTATACATACATGGAGTATAACTTCCCGTTCTTGTTGTTTTACATGATGTGGAGTTAAACTGGTTGTGTCTTCATATATGAAGATAGGGAAGTTATGTCCAATTCATTCTACTGTCTTTCCCATTCCCATCCCCCTCCCTGCTCCCCATTCCCCTTGTCCAATCTGGTGAACCTCCACTCCTCCCCCAATCCCTACCCCTTGCCTATTGTGTTTTTTGAGTTCTTTCTATATATTGGAGATTATGCTCTATATGAGGTACAGTGGTAAAGATTTTCCCTCATTCTGTAGGCTTGCTCTTCATGTTCTTGATTGTTTCACCATCCCATTTATTGATTCTTGATTTTACTTCTTGCACTTTAGGAGTCTTGTTGAGGAATTTGGCTCCTAAGTTGACATGATGGAGGGTTGGGCCTACTTTTTCTTCTAGTAGGTACAGGGTCTCTGGTCTAATGTGTAGGTCCTTGATCATTTTGAGTTGAGTTTTGTGCAGGGTGAGAGATAGGGATCTAATTTCATTTTGTTATATATGGATTCCCAGTTAAGAATGGGAAGCTACATTTCATGTATGTATAATGTTAAAATACATTCTACTGTCATGGAGAACTATAAAGAACAAATAACAAAATGATGTGTTTTTGTGTCTCCAAAGGCTTTCTCTGTGTGTCAGTTTCTGTGTTCAAATTTTCCTCTTCTTAGAAGGACCCTATTCATATTCATATACATATGAATAGGGACCTTTGAAGGATACTATTCATCTTGCTTAAATCTCCAAAGACCCTTGTCCCAAATAAGGACACATTCATAGATATTGGGGGTTAGGAGTTCAACATCTCTCTCTCTTTTTTTTTTTTTCCCGGTTGGTGATGGGAATTCAGTGCAACCCACAGCAAACCAAGGTTTTTACCCTAGTGACTCAGACAGACATTTAGTTAAATAATCAGAAAAACAGATACAAAATGACAAAGGAAAAAAGACCATAGAGGAGAGAGCAGGATCATATAATGGGGATTAGATTTGGTCAGGATTTTCAGAAAGTCATGCTTGGCTGAATAGGTCTTAAAACTAGGTTCAGAGGAAAGGGAAAAGCAGGTTCAGGCAGAGCAATCTGCACATGCCAAGGTCCCAAGGGAGAAGAAGGCTTAGAACATCAAGGACTTATGTGAGTGGAATGGAGGAGCCTGGGGGTGTCCATAGGGTGACTAATGCCCCAGAGGTTCCCCACCATCTCACCACAAGGGCCTGAGAGAGGCACTGGGCCTAGCATTCTACTCCTAAGAGAAGTAGGGAGCCACGGAAGGGTTTATCCCCAGGGCGATTTGTTGGACCTGCAAATCTCAACTGTCACTCTAGCTGGAGGGTGGATCGTGGGGGCAATGCTGTCGGAATGAACATCAGTCAGACAGGAAGCTCTGGCAGGTGCAAGGTGACCCAGCTCAGACTGGGGAGGTAGGGCTGGAGACCCACAGAAGAGGAGACAACCCAAAAAAGATTTGGAGAAAGAAAAACAAAAACAAAACACAAATAGAAATGAGGGGTTCACAGGATAGGGGGAGGACTTTGCCCAGGAGACATGAAGGCTCCTGGCCTGGGAAGGCTGTGAACCAGCCAGGGAGGACCAATGGCTTTGGGGAAGGGAAGCTGAAGAGAGCAGTTGTGCTTGAATGGATATTAACATGACACCCAAGAGGAGGCATCCGGCAGGCTGGTGGACACATAGGGCCCTGGAGGAAGCAGCTCACGCATTATTGAGACACTGACATCCAATGTAAAACTGAACAAAGAGGTTGGGTGAGGGTCCAGGCTTTACTTCCCGTGCCTGGGGAAAGATCCTGGGGCCTGGGGGTTCCAAAGCAACACACCGCAGGTCATTTCCTACTAGCCACATTATCAATGTGGTAGCCACCAGTGATCGAGACTGGGGAGCCTGCTGATGGGCACACAGGCCTAGTGAGTGGATTCTTTCATCCATTTTTTTATTTTTATTTTATTAATACGTTATAAAGAGACCCAACAGTGAGCTTGATTAAACCATCTTCTTACATGCACATACTTTGATCCATTTCATTCCACAGTGCCTTTCCTTCCTTCTCTGCTCCTTTGATCTGTGTGCTCCAATCTCTCTTCTGTTATTGTTATGTTAATCAGTGGTTGTATATCTATGCAGGAGTCCCGTGGCATATTTGTACATAGACATAATTTGGTAGATCTCATTCCCTAGCACTTCTCCATGCCTCCCCTCCTCCCTCCCTCTCCAGCCCCTTCCTCTACTCTATTGGCCTTTTTCTATCTTCATGACCCCTCCCCTTTTTTAAAAAAAATGTTAAAAATATTTTTTTATTTTTTGTCCTTTGCTCTCTCTAGTCTGAATGAGAAAAAATATTCAACCCTTAATTTCTGAGTCTGGGTTATTTCAATTGGCATTATGTTCTCCCGTTCCATCTGTTTACCTGCAAATGACATAATTTTATTCTTTATGGCCGAGTAAAAATTCATTATGTGTGTGTGTGTGTGTGTGTGTATATATGTGTGGGTATATATACCACATTTTCTTTATTCATTCATCTGTTGACGAGGTTGGTTCCCTAACTTGGCTATTGTGAATTGTGCTGCTATAAACATTGACGTGCACATATCACTATAGTATGCTGATTTTAATCTTTTGGATAAATAGCAAAGAGAGAAATAGCGGGGTCATATGGTGGTTCCATTCCTAGGCTTTTGAGGAATCTCCTTACTGCTTTTCAAAGTACTTCTACTAATTTGCAGTTCTACCAACAATGCCTATGTGGACCTTTTCCACCCATATCCTTGCCAACAATTTTGATGACTACCATTTTAACTGGGGGAGATGAAATCTCAGTGTGGTTTTGATTTGTATCTCCTTTTCACATGTTTGTTAGCCATTTGTATTTTTTATTTTGAGAAATATCCTTTTCAGATTTTTTTTTTTTTGCCATTTATTGATTAGGTTACCAGTCTTTTGGGTATTGGTTTTTGAGTTCTTTATTTTTTAATTTAATTTCATTTTTGTTGCAGTGATGGGAAAAACAAGGTTGACTGAGGGGACAGAAATAGCACACAATTTAACAGATTTTGATTTCTCCATTAAAAAATTCACTAAAGTAGCTGGGTAGTTCACGATCTCCCGTTGCTGTTCTGTTTTGCATCACAGAGCACGATTTACATAAATAATTTAAAAGGCTGATGAAGTACTACTTTCTCTAACCTTGCCAGCATCCTCTCTACCCCATGCAACTTTACTCCCCCTCCATCCTCTTGAGGACATCTACTTTCTCTGGCTCTTCCCCTTGGCTTTCCTAGGAGGCACATGTCCTTTAGGATTTAGGATGTTTATAGCTCCGCCTCTTGATCCAGTCTCCAAACTTCAGCCGGATGGTCCCTGGCATTCAGCTTTCACCTGGAGTTACCTCACTGCTCTCCAGGGCTCACTTCCCTTTGCTCTGGGCACCCAGCTCGGCACTGCCCCTTCCAGCCAGGACCACCTTGCTTTGCTCATTCAGACTTTCCCCAATATAGAAAGAAGAAGAGCTGAGAGCGTTGCCCTTTCTCTCCAGCCTGGCTCAAATCCGGAAACAATTTCTTTCCAACTGAGGGAAAAGTTACCTTAGCAACTAATTAACTCAATTAACTTTCCCCATCCTCCTTTATCAATATTCAATTAACATGCAATCGCTTCTTTGCTATGCTCTGTGGTTTTATAACCTGCGGAGCGAAAAGCTGAAGTGGAACAGGATTGCAGAGGACCAGGTGACGCCCGTCTCAGAGGGGCCTAAATGTTCAGAGGGAGACCCAGAACCTGATGGCGCCTCCTGTGCCCCCCACCCCCTTGGCTTGTTTTACATCCCCTGGATGCAACCAAGAAGCAGCCGCTGGCAACAGAGGAGATGACAACAAAACTCTAGGGTGACAGATTAAATTTCTGGCATAGTCAAATAGGGGCTCCGGAGCGGAAATAGGCAGATTTAAGGAAAAATGAAGTTACATTTTTTTTTTCAGTTTGAGTTTATGGACAGGAATTCATATTATAGTTGTCAAAAATAATGGAGGGCAATGAAGTGATGCCTAGTCTCAATTCACCGACTATTTTTACTGTGAAGGTCAAGAAGTAGAAGGTGGTTTTTCCCTGCAGGAATAAAAGGGGAAGTGAGCTGGGTGCCAGTTTTTCTCCTTCTCCTGTTCCTGAAGCTGAGGAATAGTCTAATCCCCATATTGGTTTAGAAGCCCAGGTATTTTCTTCACCTTCTCCAAATGTAGAAGCAAATTGCTCAGCTGGAAATTCACACTGCTACATCCACCATTTCAGTTGTTTCTATAACCTTGTGATCACCTGCCCTAGACAATTTCTGCATCCTGCACCTGGCCGTGTATTTTTTGTTTGCATCATCCATTCTGAGAATGAATGGGGTTAAGAACAAACACATCGTTATCCCACTCCTCCTATATACCCAAAGGACTTAAAATCAGCCTACTCTACTGATGCAACCACATCGATGTTTATAGCAGCTCAATTCACAATAGCTAAGCTATGGAACCAACCTAGGTGCCCTTCAACAGATGAATGGATAAAGAAAATGTCACACACACACACACACACACACACACTCACACACACTATGAAATATTACTCAGCCATAAAGAAGAATGAAATTATGGCATTTGCTGATAAATGAATGGGACTGGTGGCTATCATGACAAGTGAAATAAGCCAATCCCCCAAAACAAAGCCTGCACATATGTTCTCTCTGATATGTGGATGCTAATACACAATTGGGGGCAGGTGGGAAAAATAGAAGTTTAATGGATTAGGTGAAGGGAAATGAGAGAAGGAAGGGAGGATGGGAATAGGAAAGACAGTATCATAAATCAGACATAAATATCCTGTCCTTATGTCTGAATACACAACCAGTGAGTCTCCACATCACCGAATGGGATCCTAAATTAGAAATAGGTATACTTCATGTATGTATACTATGTCAAAATACACTCTTACTATCATGTTTATCTAAAAAGAAGAACAAAAAAGAATAACCATAGAATAGAATAACTATTCTTCCAAATCAATCATTTAGGTGAGACAAGTGAATTAATGCATAAATACATAAAATAATTCTAATGCCCCTGTTGGGTGTTTACTCCCTGTAATGTGTACTCCCTGAGAACTTGGTTATCTAGGTAAGGCTGCCCTGTGAACTAGATGTTACTGGCCCCATTTTACAAATGAAGGAAATAAGGCTAATGAAACATATGTATCTTGGATAAGGCCACATGTAGAGTCACCAAAGAGCTGACATTTGCATTCAGGTCAGTTAAATGCTGAAGACGTTCACTCAGCTCCTATCTGCAGGCATGAGCATAGGAAGAGAAGTCACTTTCAGACTCACACACGTATCTTCTTCAATGTTTTGTCCAGAGACTCCCTGACTCTGACAAGCTATCAAATAAAGTCAATGCTTCCAGAGGTGCAAGTCAAGTGTGTACACCAAGGGATGATCTCATGGAAAGTTTTCAGTGGTGAGATTCACCTCCCTCTCCTCACTGTATAAAATCTATACATATCGTGTTTGTGGGCAGCCAACTCTGTCCTTGGGGCTACCCGATGTAGCAAATAAAGTTATAAAGGGACAAACTGAATTTAAATTTCATAGAATCAACGGATTATTTGTAATTGTCAGTATCTCCTATGTAATATTTGGGAGATACTAAAAAGAATTTCAGTGTTTGAAATTAAAATTTAACAAGGCGACCTGACTTTTATCTGGCAATCCTGACTAGACTATAAAGTATGTGCTTATATTCTTCACTCTCTTGCCGGATACTGAATCGCAGTGTTGGCTAAGACTAAAAGGAATCACACGTTCACCTGGCCACTGGAACACTTCCTGGGGAACGGCCTGTGGGGGTGTTTTGCCCCAGGTTGGTCTTTCCCAGAAACTCCTATCTCCTTCCCTGAGCTCACCAGCTGAGGAGACGCCCATAACTTGGCTCTTCCTCCCTCTCCCTGTCATCAGTGTTTCCCTCCCTGATACCAAACACAGTCATTGCCGCCTTTCACAATCAGTACCCAGGTACAGATGATTCTGAGGTCAGCATGTTAGAGGTGGAGAGAATGGTGGAGATCTTTTCACAAGCAAGGAAGCTGAGAACCTCAAAACACCACCTGGTCAAAGTCACCCAGCTAGTTAGGGGCAGAGCTGGTACAGGATCTAACGCTTGGCCAGCACCTCTTGGAAGTCAGGTGATGTTGCTGACTGGTGGCCAAGTTTCCCCCTGCCCATTTGTCTGCAATGTGAGGTACTTTCGCCCGTCCCTACAGTGAGGAATCAAAAGTACCTAAAACCAAATCAAATGCAAAATTGCCATTGATTTGGTTTTAGGTAATTTTCACGTATGTTTCTCTTAATCATTACAGTGACCATGAAAATAACTCTTATTCATTGCTAAAGTTGATCCACCAAATTTTCAGGCTACTAAATCTAATTTTACTCTTCCTCCAAATACCCCAAGTACAAAAGGGCCCATTTAAAAATAATTTACAGTAATTTATAAAGACTGAATTTGTGAAATATATATTTATTCTTAACCAACTCGATCCTTTTTTTTTTTTTCTTATTTGTAAGGGTGATAGTTATTGCCTTTGGGGAGGCAACCTGTCTAATCTGGTACTGATCCAATATACACAGCCCTCCAAAGTCTTCTTACATTTCCTCCTTCTTCCTTTTCTATCAATCCCAGCATGCTCTGCAATACAAGTTTATTTTATTGCTTTGAGGAGGGGAAGAAGATTTTTGAGTGTATATTTCATTTAGGAAAGGAGGAAGCAAGAATATAACACAAACACTTAGAGGAATC
This sequence comes from Ictidomys tridecemlineatus, assembly GCF_052094955.1. NCBI lineage: Eukaryota > Metazoa > Chordata > Mammalia > Rodentia > Sciuridae > Ictidomys > Ictidomys tridecemlineatus. The sequence continues at coordinate 121,813,890 of NC_135479.1, forward strand.
TTTTTTATTCTACACTGGAAATGGTTGTATTTGCTATGATTAATTTAGGAAGAGCTTGCGTTCATTGGAATATATGAATTATTACAGTCACTCCCCTTAATTAAGCACTAGCTTACATCATGTAAGGTATGTTATTTACTGCAACTCTATTTCTCTCAACAACCATATGAGGTAATGGTTATTATCCATTTCACAATTGAGGTAAGGATTATTATGCATTTCACAAGAGAGGAAAAATGAGTCTTTGAGAGATTAAGGGATTTCCCTAAGGTCACATTGTCAGGAAACAGAAGAGTAGGGAATGCAAGACTGTCCAACATGAAAGTCAATGTTCTTTCCAAATATTCATGTTTAAAGAAAGTTATTGAGTTGTATATTTAGGGAGAATTTTACATTATTTCCTCCACTTAAAGTTTCACAAGGCATATCAGAACATTAAAGACTGAAAGTTTCTGGAGAGTAAAAAATCTCCTTGGCTTTACTTAGAGTTTGCACATGGAATTTATGTGATCCTGGGGCTTGGTTTTTGTCAGGGGCCCTCTGCCAACATCTCATGGAACTAATGCTTGGGATAGCCTTACTCATCCTAGAGAAAAGGTTATGGTTGCACCTGGAATTACAAAGAGCTTACCACAGGGCCATTTGAGGCTCAGGGAATGACTTTAGGAGGAACTATTCACAATGTAGAAGAGAATAATGAGCTGAAAAACAAAATTTGAAATATCTCAAACACTATCATGTAAAAGAGGGTGGATTGGATTTTTCAGCTGCTCATGAGGAGCAAATTAGCACCAATGCACTGAAGGCACAGGAGGACAGATTTTGGTTTTACTTAAGTGTCAACAACTAGACTGGACCACCCATTATTAGATGTAATGGACCACAGGCTCCTGCTGCTTGGTTAAGAGTGCACTCTAACATCAGCTGAGCTCTCAAATTTGGTGACCTTTAAAGGTTTTGCCAAGCAATATTCTCTGCTTTTATTTAAGCTGGTTAATCTTATGCAAAATATATCAAGGAACAGTTGGTCTACCAGTTTATAATTGTATAGAAAATAGCCCATTGCATATCAAACAGTCAATCATATGACTTCTTCTGTTTTACAATTTTTTTTTTTAAATTTTCTGGCCGTGCATGCTATAGGATGCTGATGTGAATGTCCACAATTTCTTTCTGAAACAGGCATTCTTTCTTTGGGTGTGTTTCACTTAACAGAGGATTGCTTACTGATGTAGCCAAGAGCGTGGAAATGGTCTCAGGAGCATTCCCGATAACACGGAATCCGAGTGATTTTTTTGTGGTGTTAGTGTGTTGAGGTTGGTGCTTTATTTCTGTGCAGACAGTGCTAAATTTCTGATGGGACAGGTCTGTGTAAACAGATGAGATTTTAAACATCTTAGCTATGTTACTTAAGTAAACCCACATTAAATATATTGACATAGGCTGCCCAAACTCTCAGAGAAGAAATTGTGAAAACATTAAAACCTTTTATTCCCTAGGAATACAAATATCCACTGTGACCTAAAATGCTACAACACCTTCAGGGTGCAGAAAGTTTGGGAGCCTTGATGCTGTTTATTATAGAAGGCAGTGATGTGGTTCCATTAGACGAACAATTTTACAGTCAAGAAATATGACTATCTTATATGCCTGCATTATAAATCCATGACCACGAGTATGGGAATAACCCAAGCTGCATACACACCAATATATTTTTTTCTATTAATGTGTGTTTGCTGTCTGTTTCCTTTCTAATGTCTGCTAATTTGCTCACAGACAAGCTGTAGCAGGCACTGAATTAAAAAAAAAAAAAGTGACGATTTATGTAAGCCCAGTCTAGATTTTCTATAGTGATCTATTCTGTGTGTAATTCAGTTCCATATGGATTGTCTGGGGATTCCTGGGAAGTGCTTTGATCCTCACCTGCCACTGTCCCCAGGCCCCTACCTCTCCCTTTGTAGTCACTGCTGTTCTAGACTCAATTCTATGGATTCTTGTTACTCATTTCCTGGCACCTCCCGACCCTCTCAGTCAGAAGCTGCATTTTAACAAATTTCCCAGGAATTCATGTTCATGCCAGCCTTTGAGGAGTTTTGCTCTTGGTCGCCTCTTGGCATCTCATAAAGGTCTTCCTCTTCTCATGTTTTGTCTCAAGTATGGACACCAGGGACCCCCTTGCCCCTGTGATATATAACACATTTAATTCATGGCTTCCAGGGACCAAGGAGCATAATAGCATGAGAAAACTGGAGAGTGTATCTCAGAGTCTCTGCTCCCCAAGCCTGTCATGGTTTCTTACAGGAGGACCATCTCCTTCCCTCAACCTCACACTGAAGCTATGTTCCTGGAGCCTACTCCCTCCTCAGACTGAAGTCGGCTTTGTTACAGGTTTCCCCCTTAAGTGCTCAGGACTCGAAGTCTCCTACCTCTGACCCACTCAGAGTAGGCCACCGAGAAGCACCATGACTGTTGCTTCCAACAAGGGCAGTCCTCCCCACCAGGAAAGTCTTCACTCTTCTATCTTCACCTCTCCTTCCAGGCCTGGTCCCTGTTCTTTCATGGCCAGAAATCTCTTTAAAAGGGTTTTCCAAGGGGCTGGGTTGTGGCTCAGCAGCAGAGCGCTTGGCTCAGCGGTAGAGCGCCCGCCTAGCACGTGCAAGGGCCTAGGTTGGATCCTCAGCATCACATAAAAATAAATAGATAAAATGACGATATTGTATCCAACTACAGCTAAAAAATAAATTAAAAAAAAAAAGGTTTTCCCAAGAAAATGGCAGATTTTCCCCCCAGGGTTAGGTCAAATATCACCATGAGTGATGGAATCAGTTGTTGTAAGATATAAAATGAATATATATACACACACACACACACACACACATGTTGTGTGTGTATATATAATAAATGCTACTATATATTGTATGCTACATAATACGCTATATATATGTATATATGTGTGTGTGTGTATATATATATATTATTTAACATACATATGGTATTCTACACTTTAAATTGAAAAGTATATATAATTTTTTGGATAAATTAAGAACAGAATTCTGTTATTTGGATACCAACTGCCATGAAGAATACTGTTTTAGAACCCTCATTTTATTCTTTTTATTGTGTTGCCTAGTTTCAGTTATGTTTATACCTCCCAATTGACATTTCAGGCAATGACACTAAATTATTTTAGAGTTCCTTAGGAGGTAGATATTATTTTGTAATAAAAGAGATTTGCAGGCAAAATTCAGCCTTCATCTTTATTGTCCTTGCATCTTTTTTTTAGAGCTTCCATTACTTTGTTCTCTTCAGCTGGTATATGAAATATTTGAGGCTGAAGACTGAGTTTATTAATTGAAAACTTTTGTGCTTTGTGTGTGTGTCTCATTTTACATTTAATCATTACAAAATATCTGTGATATTACTATTATTTCTATTTTAAAGTCAATCACTCTACTGATGTTAATTAACCATCTGGCATATGTTAGGGAGTGCATATGATTGAGTCCTGCCCTTAAGGAACTTAGTAGAAAGCTCAATTACATTCGATAGACATGAGACCAACTGCCTCATTTTTGAGATGAAGAGACCAAAGCTGCAAGAGTTTGTTCTGTTCATAGTCAACTTATTAGTCAGGTCCTAACCAAGACTGAAGCTGGTCTGACTCTGAGCTCATGCTCTTCCTTACACTACAGGTGAGATTGTACAGCCTGTAGCTTCTCAGTAGATGTTTGGGTGATGACATGGTGAAGAGTTTGTTTGGAAAAAAATATATATATGTTTTTAAATTGCTTAGGGTGGAGATGGAGGTGTTGGGGCATGCTCAAACAAAAGATTCTATCAATCAGATTAGGAAAGACTTCCTCTACCTTTTCCAAGAAGAAAGGGAAAGATTTAAAAGAATGTGTGAAAGGAAATAGAAGGGGGGGGGGGCAACAGAGGGCAACAATGGGCAGCAGACTCTTAGCCAACTGGTGAGTTCCAACTTCTGAAGCTACCAGTAATGTCTGCTGAACAGCTTGAGTGTGAGAACAGCCCTGTTGCATGGGACTAGAGGTTATATATGTGGCAAGACTTGTTTTCTCCTTCCTTCCTTCCTTCCTTCCTTCCTTCCTTCCTTCCTTCCTTCCTTCCTTCCTTCCTTCCTTCCTTCCATGAATTCACAAACATCTATTTAATTCATTATTAAATACTTTGCACAATGAAAGGAATACAAAACAATACCATGCCATTATAATCCTAGGAGGGAAGAAAGAAATTGGAATATGCATGGGAGTTAAGAGTTGTGGATTTTGAATCCTGGTACAGAAGGAATAGAAAGAGGAAGAGGAGGGCTGGTAGATAGGATTGCAGAATGATAGCCTCTTGAATTTGGGTATCTTAGAAATGAAGGGCACTGAGTTTTTGAAAATATATTTTTAGGAAATATCTTAAATATAGAAAGCATACACAATAGTACAACGAACCTCCATATAGTCACCATCTAATTTCATTAAATGTTAATAATTTCATTAATTTTATTATTTTTCACTATGTATTTTTATTATACAATTTCTCTTCTTGTAATCTCTAAAATTTTTAATATTTTTACTGGTTCAGTATAACTATACATATAGTGGGATTTGTTGTTATATATTTGTACATGCACATGACATAAAAATGTAATTTCTAATCCATTCGTCTATTGAAGGGCATCTAGGTTGGTTCCACAGTCTTGCTATTGTGAATTGTGCTGCTATGAACATCGATGTAGCAGTGTCCCTGTAGTATGCTCTTTTTAGGTCTTTAGGGAATAGACCCAGAAGGGGAATAGCTGGGTCAAATGGTGGTTCCATTCCCAGCTTTCCAAGAAATCTCCATACTGCTTTCCAAATTGGCTGCACCAATTTGCAGTCCCACCAGCAATGCACAAGAGTACCCTTTTCCCCACATCCTCATCAGCACTTGTTGTTGTTTGACTTCATAATGGCTGCCAATCTTACTGGAGTGAGATGATATCTTAGGGTGGTTTTGATTTGCATTTCTCTGACTGCTAGAGATGGTGAGCATTTTTTCATGTACTTGTTGATTGATTGTATGTCCTCCTCTGAGAAGTGTCTGTTCAGGTCCTTGGCTCATTTGTTGATTGGGTTATTTGTTTTCTTATTGTTTAATTTTTTGAGTTCTTTGTATACTCTGGATATTAGGGTTCTATCTGAAGTGTGAGGAGTAAAGATTTGTTCCCAGGATGTAAGCTCCCTATTTACCTCTCTTATATTGTGGCATTTATACACAACGGAATATTATTCTGCATTAAAAAATGACAAAATCATAGACTTTGCAGGGAAATGGATGGCATTAGAGCAGAGTATGCTAAGTGTAGCTACCAATCCCTAAAAAAACAATTGCCAAATGTCTTCTTTGATATAAGGAGAGGAACTAAGAACAGAGTAGGGAGGAAGAGCATGAGAAGAAGATTAACATTAAACAGGGATGAGAGGTGGGAGGGAAAGGGAGAGAGAAGGGAAATTGCATGGAAATGGAAGGAGCCCCTCATGGTTATACAAAATTACATACAAGAGGAAGTGAGGGGAAAGGGGGAAAAAAAACAAGAGGGAGAAATGAATTACAGTAGATGGGGTAGAGAGAGAAGAGGAGAGGGGAGGGGAGGGGAGGGGGGATAGTAGAGGATAGGAAAGGCAGCAGAATACAACAGTCACTAATATGGCAATATGTAAACCAGTGGATGTGTAACCGATGTGATTCTGCAATCTGTTTACTGGGTAAAAATGGGAGTTCATAACCCACTTGAATCAAAATGTGAAATATGATATATCAAGAACTATGTAATGTTTTGAACAACCAACAATAAAAATTATAGAAAAAATGTGATTTCATTTATATCATTCTCCAGTATTTCCCCTTTCCCTTCTTTCCTCACTCCCTGTACTCTATTAGTCTCCCTTTGATTTTCATGAGACCTCCCCCAACCTTTCTTTGCCTTTATCCTCTATAGCTTCTACATATGAAAGAAAATATACAACCCTTGATTTTCTGAATTTGGCTTATTTCATTTAAACTGGTTTCTTAGGCTGGGATGTGCCTCAGTGGTAAAGTGCTTGTCTCACTTTCCTAAAGTGCTGGGTTCGATCCTCAGTTCCAAAAAAAAGTGTCCTCAAGACCCACCATTTTTCTACAAATGACATAATTTCATTCTTCTTTATGTCTTACAAGAATTTAATATAAATTATATATATATATATATATGTGTGTGTGTGTGTGTGTGTGTGTGTTTATCCATTTATCTGTTGATGTGCACCTATGCTGGTTCCATAGTTTGGCTATTGTGAATTGTGCTGCTGTAAACATGGGTCTGTGTGTATCACTAGAGTATGATAACCTTTAATTCTTTAGCTAAATACTGAGGAGTGGTATAGCTGGGTCACAGGGTCGTTTCATTTCTATTCTTTTGAGGAAACTCCATACTGATATCCATCGTAGTTGTACAATCCCATCAACAATGAAAAAATGTTCCTTTCCCCGTACACCCTCTCCAGCACTTACTATTGTTTGTATTTTTGATGTGTCCCATTGTAACTGGAGTGAGATGAAACTCGGTGTAGTTTTGATTTGCATTTTCCTAATTGCTAAAGATGTTGAACATTTTCTTTTTTCAAATATGTTTTGGGAGAAGCCTTCTTTATGAAAAAGAGCATAAAGTCACAAGAGATGTAAAAAGGAAAAGAGTCTTGGAAAGGCCTACACAAATGAAAGGAAGACTGGTAGGTTTAAGCACCATGAGCTCATCAGCTTCATGGGCCATTCACATCTGAGAGGATATGTTGTGTCAAAGGTGTACATGAAGTAGTGAAGAGTCTGAACACAACATCTGGGTTGAAGGGAAGTGAGGCAGAGGCAGTTACTCATATGTGGTTGGGGAACCAAGAGGTGGGGTGAGGGATATGGCATGAGAATGTAAGTTCTCAAAAATTAGAAGTTTGGGAAAGGGTTGGGACCTCCTTCCAGATTGAAATGGGATGTGTGTGTTGGGGGATTGGGTCTATTTTACCTATTGAGTCAATCATACCTAAAGCTTCAAGGTAGAAGACGACTTGGTAATATCAGAGGGCTTTAAAAAAATTAATTAACAAATAAAATGGTTACTATTTCTTTTCAGGCATTGTATGCTTCAGTCAAATTGAAATATACTCATTGTTTTGGTAATTTGCAAACTTGCACATTTAGACACCTGAAACATTCAGAGATGATAGCAAAAGCCATTATAGAAAGGTTCCTAGCAGCAGTGGGAAGATTATAAATGAATCTCAGCCCATGATAACAGACTCTTAAAATGAAGTATGACTTATCGTTCATAGGTAGGAATTCAATATTTTTTGAGTACTTAGCTGTATTCTGGACACCACTAGAAAGAATAAGACAAACATTCTCTCCTAAAAGAGATTACAGACTAGTAAGGAGCTATCTCAACATTTCTGGGAGAAACAACAGGATAACATAGAAAAATCACGGTGGTAAGGAAGTCTGAATTCTTAATGAAATCGTGGCATGAATTACAGGAATGAGGTTGGCAGTCCCATTGTAATGGGTTCCTTGAAGGAGCAATTGGGAAGTGAGAAAGGGAGATGGGGTCTCCAAGATGATGTGTCAAGTTCACTTCTGAGGACTGTGAATCTTGTGTTGAGGAGCTGGGAGCTATAGAGGAGGCTGAAAGAATAATAGGATACAATTACCCCAGAGACTCCTGTAACTCATCATGTGGCATGTTATGCACTGGACTGACAAAGGGACTAATATCCCGGCAAAAGGTGCATACTTTGGATAGTTGGGGCATGACTACTTCACTCATCGGCCTCATAATAACTAGCTGCTCCCCAAGTCTAGTTCCCCTTTTTCTCAGACACACAGCAAAGCTCAGGTTCCTGGCATCTTTTTCAGTTAGATGTGCTGATGAAAATGAGTTCTGAACAATGAAAGGTGGTTAGAAGTAACGTAGACCTTGAGAAGTTCCCCATAAGAACCTTCCACATGAAATACCCCCTACCCTTTCCACTATGGACACACTCTTGGAAGTCCTGTGTGAAAACATAGGAGCCAGGAGATGGAAGAAATCTGTGTCTCTGATTCACAATTTGGAAAGTGAGAATAAAAATCTACTTACCAAGAAGACCTAAGCTGGGCCCAATGATGCACACCTGTAATTCCAGCGGCTCAGGAGGCTGAGGTAGAAGGATTACAAGTTCAAAGCCAGGCAATTTAGCAAGGACCTAAGCAATTTAGCAAGATCCTATCTCAAAATAAAAAACAAAAAGGGCTGAGGATGTGGGTCAGTGATTAAGCACCCCTGGGTTCAATACCTGGTACCAAAAAAAAAAAAAAAAAAAAAGAAAGAAAGAAACTGTTTTGAACATATTGTGAGAAATGTCTGTTGTCTTAGCCCACCTGCCAAGATTTTGGTTTTCTGTTTTCAGAGACTATATTATTCAAACCCAAAGTTCAACATCTGTGACCTCTGGGTCAAATCTAGCCCTTGTAACACATGAGAATATGTGTTATTTTTTTTCTTTTTTTTAACATTTTAAAAGTGTTAATGAAGAGGGGCTGGGGTTCAGTGGTAGCATGCTTGTTAATGAAGAAAAAAATATATGACAGACACCATAGGTGACCCACAATGTCTAAGATATTTGCTATTGTGCACTTAGCAGAAAAAGTTTGCTGATTCCTGTTTTAACCAATATAGATTTCCTATGACAGGGACCTTGAATCCTAGACAGATAGAAAGTCTTCCAATTATATGACAGATAACTTTTTGGGTGCAAATATATTTAAGTATGTTAAAAAAAGAAAGCTATAGATTTCCACTACCAAAAAAAAAAAAAAAAAAAAGGAATCATGGCAACTGACTTTACATTTTGATCTAAAACAGTCACAAACCTTTAAGCCTCTAAATAAATGTTTTCCAGATATTGAATATCAGTCAATGAACAGTGATCTCAGAGAGATTGGAAGCAAGTGGTGAGCTGTGGGCTCGCCCAGCCCTCTGCCTGGAAACTCTCTAGGCCTTATGTGTGCCTGCGCACATGTGCGTGTCTGGGGGGAACAGCCTGGGGCCTGGCAGCCTCTCTGACTTGAGGAGAGAGACAGAGCTAGGTACCTGAGGAGGCCAAGGTTGGGAGAGCTATATTTAGAATCCCGGAGAGGGGCAGAGTCCCCCACAAATAAACCTGTTGAGCACTGGTTAGCACATCCACATGAGGAAATTAGTTGACTCTGAGGAAAGATCCATTCAAGAGAAAGCTAGGAAACAATCCCCACAGCCAATGCAGGAAAAAACTAGAAATAGTTTTTCTATCTATTTCTACCAGCGTAGGAACCTCATAAAGCCATCCGCTGGAGTACTCAGAAGGATTTGCCCTAGCAGTAGGGCAGAACAGCCCTGAAGCTAACAAAGTTTAAAAGCAATATCCAAAGGATTAAACTTTCCCCACGTAATTTACCTGCATCCCCAAACAAATAAAAATCAAGAAAGTCTGTAGAAGAAAAAAAAAACTCAGTTCCTAGAAAGGTAAAATTTACAAGGTGAGGCATCTAATAAAAATTACCATAGCAATTACAAAATTGGGTGGAGGACTTGAACAGTCACTCCATTGAAGGAGGTACCCCGATGGTTAATAAGCATGGGAAAGATGTTCCAATTCGTTAATCATTAGAGAAATGCGAATTAAAACCACAATGAGGTACCAAAACACACCTATTAGAATGTCAGGAGTTAAAAAGACTGCCAATACTAAATTTTGGTGAGGATATGGAGCAACAGGAACTCTTATTGGTAAGAACGTGAAACAGTACGACCATTTTCAAACACTGTTTGGTAGTTTGTTGTAACGTTTACAATATCTACAATAGGATTAAGCCCAACATTCTAGATGCTTATTCAAATGAAGCGACAGCTGTAATCTGTACAAAGATTTATACATGAATTTTTGTAGCAGCTTTGTTTGTAATAGTCCTAGACTAGAAGCAACCCAAATGTCCATTAGCAGGATAATGAATAAAGAAATGGTGGCAAAACAGATTACCAGACCAGGTAGCTTAAACAATGGAAATTTGTATTCTCACAGTTCTAAGAGGCCAAGTCTGACAACAGGGTGTGGACAGGTTTGATTTCTTCTGGAGACTCTCTCCTTGGCTTGCGGCCGTCTGCCTTCTTCTGATGCCTACACATGGTCTTTTCTTGGTGCCTGTATCTTTGATGTCTCTATGTGTCCTAGGTTCCTCTTCTTCAAAGGACTCCAGTCAGATTGGATGATGGCCTCATTTTTAACTTAATTCTCTCTTAAAAGGCATTTATCTCCAAATATGGTCAGATTCTGGTATACTAGATTCTAGGGCTTTGACACTGAAATTTTGGGGAGACATAATTCAGTCTCTATAACACCATGTCATGGAATTCTACTCCGAAAAAAAAAGAACTATTGTGACATGCTACAACATGAATGAACCTTGAGCTAGTTATGCTGAATAAAATAAATCCTTCAAGAATGACTGTATATTCTTTGTCTCCACAAACCTTCTGGAAATTGCTAACTATAGTGGCAGAAAGGAGATCATTGTTTGCACGGGTTGTGTTACAGTTGTTCGATATCTATAGCTCATTGTATTTCAACCGAAATAAAATACCTTAGTAAAAAAAAATTTTTTAAAACATGAACATGTTATAGTTTTATTTATAAAGCATGACAGGCCTAAATTCACAATGCCATTTTACTATTCTAAGAGTAATAATAAAGATAACTACCCCCCAAAGCGACTGGTTTGGATGGATCACCACTGTTCTGGTTTTTATCTATCTTCAGTGCCTGCTTTGCCAGTACCAGATCAACTTCCTCCTTTTTTTCCAAAGGAAAAACCTCCCATCTTTTGGTAACTATTCCAATGACAGAGTTAGTGTGGGTCCAGAGAATGAATCTACCACAGAGAGAAGTTGAACTGAATGCTGGAAAGAGAGAACTAGCATTGTTTGAGATTCTGGTTTTGGTTCTAGTTGATGCTAAAAATCAGTTATATCTCTAATCTTTCCATGTAGTTTTTTTTTCTCCTCTCATTGTTCCTTATTCTTTTTGTGTGAATAATTTCCTCATTTCTCAAATTGATTTAATGGAAGCTCCTGTCATCAAATAGTGTCAACAGTTTATTGTATATTTAAGAAATATATTTCTAATTTCTATTTCTTTCAATGACTGAAATCCTGGCATAGCCCTGAGTAAATAATTGGAGATAGGTCTGACCAAATCAACAATTCCATTTAATTTCAACATGTTTATCAAATAACACCTGAGGCATTGTATAACATGGTGAAAGGTATTTTCATCAAGAATGCATTTAGAAAAGACACTCAGATTTTAAACAGCTAAGTAATTTTGAGACTTCCCACTGTAAATAATTTTGTAGCAAAACTCCCAGGTGTGCATTTCTGGAAACAAATAGAAATGGAGCCCAAATTTAACTCACTGAAAATATGTGACCGTGGGGAGATGAAAGTCAGTGAATAATAACTTTTACTTTCCTAGAATCCTCTCGATTCCAAGCCACCTGTGGACTAGACACTGTCTCTTAGACTTTATCTTTCATGGTAACTTACACCATAATCAAGAGAAAGCTTTTTGGTTCCAAGGAATTTTAATTTAATAAGATTCTCTGAATGCAGCCGCCCATTTCTCTCTATTACCCCAAGCCTCTTTGGAAGTACAAAATGGAACAGCTTTTCATTAGTGTTTCTGTTTCATTTTGTCTCGTTGTTTATTCTTTAAACCCTTTTGCACATTGCAGCTGACGAGTTACATTCTCAGTAGTTTCAGAAGTAAAAATAGGTCTTTCACATCATTGCAGGGCTCTTTTCCTAAAGCACGGTGGTGATGACAGCAAGTTTCCTCTTCTCCCTCATATAAAGTGAGATAGTCCTGGAGGACGTGTCCTAGCAATGATCAGATCAGGGCAGAGAAGAGCTAAGCAAGTAACAGTTCTTAATAAAAACCTATCAACTGATCACATAGTGAGAGGTATTCAGAAATTCTACGACAAATACTCACATATACAGCCATTTCTCTAAAATAATTATTTAAAATTAATAAAGGAATACAAAAACACATGTATTTGGAAAGGTTTCAGGGTTTCTTTCTTTCTTTCTTTTTTTTTTTAAGGTAAGCATAAATTTGTGTCTTTACATTTGTTTGAATGAATACCTAACCAAAACCATTCCTAACTCATCAGCCCAGGAGAAGAGCTCTGTATTTTTGATGCCAAAATACACTCTTGTGACATTTTCATATTGTCAGACTGTGACTCTTACCCCAATAGGATCTTTTGGCATCATTAAAATACCTTACTTTTTCACGGCTTTCTCCCTTTAAGAGGATTTAATTCACAGACACATTATCATTTCTAATAACAGCACAGCGTTTTATCATACAGTTCCACCTCGTGATAGAACTCAGAAAAACTTAAAATATTAGCCAGATGAGGTTTGGTTCTTAGGATGCCTGCTCGTCCTCCTTCCCTCATTATAACTTAGTCTCACTGTCTCACTTCCTACCTCTAAAGCAAGACGTTCAATTTACTCAGTATGTTCTGCAGGGGTGACAGGTGGGATCAATGAAGACTCTCAAAAGTAATACTTTTTAGGAAGTGAAAATTGAAAGACTGACCTCTGACACAGGTGTGAGATAGGAGAGACTCAGCTTGCTTATCTGTAATATGGGAACGGGAGCAATGTCACAGGGTTGTCATGACAATAAATCTTCAATGATGAATGAGAAAGCCCCCGAGCATCCACCTCTGAAAGCATCACAGCTGAAAGGAGCCAGTGAATATCAGCACCCACCCAGGAGCCCTGGCTTTCTGCTCCAAGTCTTCCCTCTCTCCTTGCTTTGTCAGTCCCTCCTCTTTTCCCACTGCTGGTCCCCAGGAAACTTGTTTCCTTCCTTCCTGTCAAAGCCCAGATCCTGCCTTCACAACCTAGTGCCAACAGCCAGTAGACGCTAAAGAACATTTTAGCAGGCCGTGGGTTTTCAGATGTCTGCGCCTGGGTGGGGTGAGATAAAACCCAGGAGATGGGTATTCATTTACCTTGCCTACCTACTCATTTACCTGGCATGAGTCTGCCTTGATGACTGCCAATAACAGGGTTGATATCTCCAATATCAACAACTGGTTCTTCCTCATCAGAATGGATGCAGTCAGGAAACAACCGGTCGGGCCAGAGGGTGGATGCTGGCTCTGTTGATCTTGGTAAATCATTCTAACAGATCCGTGTATTCTTTGTTCTGTGACCTGTGCAATTCAGTATCCTAGTAGGAGCTGTGGAGTAGTAGAAAGAACCTGGGATTGGGACTTCCAATCAGATCCTGACTGTCATTTCCAAGCTGTTCAACTTGATGGCAGTTTTCTCATCTCCAAAAGGAAAATAATACTCACTTCATAGGATTTGTTTGTTTTCAGTCCAGTTTCTAAAGATACTCTTTCCTCAGCTTCTGGAGGTAGCTGGGGTTTCAGGTGTGAACACCACACCCACCTTCAAAAGAGATTTTTATAGGGGGATATTTTATAATGAGAAGAAGGGGTGATAGAGCTATTAGTTCTGATGATTCAAGTAGTTCCAGTTTTTCTACATGTAACAAAGGCCACCAGTGATGCACCAAGGCTACAGATTTCCAAGATTCTGGATTTTGTATAAAATGATATTTCACATTTCAAGGCTTAGCCAGATGCGCTGGTGTATATTTCTGGGTGCTTGGGAACTCTTTCTCATCTCTGACATAGCATTTGTCCTAAATCATTGCTAGTTAGTTCTCTTCTAACTCTTTAAATCTATGCTTTCGGGGCCAGGCCTTTTTATTAGGATATTTCTTTGGGGCTTTGTGTTGCCTGCCAAGCCAGTTCAGACTCACTTTAACTGAGCTCAGCTGCTGAGAATTAGTTTCCTGTCCACTTCAAGGCCAGGCTTGACCAATTCTGATCTGAATACACAGAGAAGGAGAGAGATGTGGACAAAAGGTTTCAGGTTTCCCAATCAGGGTTTCCTGTGGCCCTCTCCGCCCTAGCTATTGTGTGCTTCTTTTGTGGGCTGACTCAAAGCTGACCTGCCATGCAGTGTTTGATATTTATATTTCTGGAAATGGTTAGCCACATTACTAGGTAATAAGGTTGCAAATTCTAAAGTCTCCCTTGTAATCCAGGTCAGATGTTGTCCTGGGAGTGGGTGGGAAGGTAGAGAGGCCAAGACTGAGGTTGCTATGCTTGAGGGCAGATGATGAGATCATTGCCTGGCTGCTGCAATCCTCCCTGCTACTTATCTGCACTCTGGTGCAGAACCCACTGAGCTCTTAGTTCAAATTCAAGAATTTTTGTCTCCTTTAAATTCACGCTGCACTTGAATTTTTTCGATTGTTATTAACACTCCATATTTAATGGAATTTGCCTTTTAAAAATAGAACATTAGCACGGGAAGAGAACCAAGAGATTAAACAAGCCAGGCCCCCCCCCCCTTAGGAGAGGAGGGAATACACATTTGACTTGCTGTGGGCCACAGAACCATTCTGTGGAAGAGTCAGGTCTGAGGGACCCAATTTCCTGATTCCCAGTTGGCTGCTTTTTCAAAAGCACTTTCCACGCTAATTCCTGCTGGTGAGGTTTGCCCTTGACTCCTCTGATGCTCTCCGGTTGGCTGCATCCATCTGTTTGTTCTAAATAAGTGCTGTTGTTTCTAGCATACACATCCTGGGGCATTCTCTAATATACAAGGATCAAAAAGTGCTCAGGATGTGGCCAAAACCTCTGGGAAGGCCAGGGATGGGAGACAACAGAATCTATCCCAACATACCACTGTTTCATTGACTAAGTCAAGGTAGTGATGGATTTTAATACTTCATGTTCACCCTCTGGATGGCCCAGGGTGGTGGGCCAGCTTCTCTTCTTTCCCTCTCACACAGGTACCTGGAGCCAGAGGGTTTGTCAGTTTTAAGGCCCCGCCTCTGGCCCTTGGGGTACTGGCAGGTACTGACTAGTAACTGATGGAGCCAGCTAGTCAGTTGCAAGTGCCTGACATCTGGCACCGGAGAGGAACACAGGGTAGGAGGCCAAATAGGGAATAGACAAGCCCTGTGGCAGGAAAGTGAAACTGGACAGAAGTGGCTCGGCAGGAAAGTGGAGAGACATGCTCACCGGGGGCATGTGCAGACACATCCACATTTTGTGGATAAGAGCCCACAAAAACCATGCCACTCCCACACCAGTGCAGCGTCAAAGTGTGCAGCACATTCATTCCAGGGTCTGCGACCCTATGAGGAATTCAAGGGAGTAAAGGAGGGAGACAGGGTAGTGGTCTCCAATTTGGCCTAACCACTGGGATCCCACATGCCTCATTTTTTTTTTTTTTCCACATGCCTCATTTTTGACGTGCAATCTTTGCAGTTCCTGTGTCCCATAGCAGAAAGGCTTCTATTAAGAAGCCATGGGACAATTGGTGAAACACTGCTGAGAAAAAAAAGAGACTTAGATTTGGAATCACTGGAAGTTGAGTTTTCACCCCAGCTTGATTCTGCATTAGCTTTGTGTCTTAAGCAAGTGTTTTCTTTTCTCTTGTTTTTTTTTTCTTTTTGTGGTACTGGGGATCGAACCCAGGGGTGCTTAACCAATGACTCACCACCCCCCCCCATTTTAAAAAAAAATTTTGAGACAGAGTCTTGCTTAGTTGCTTAGGGCCTTGGTAAGTTGCTGAGGCTGGCTTTCAATTTGCAGTCTTCCCGCCTCAGCCTCCTGAGTTGCTGGGATTTGCAGGCATGTGCCACTGTGCCCAGCTCTAGCAAGTGTTTCCTAACTGCAAAATGAGAGGTGGTCCAAAAAAGTGTATGAGGATGTAATGGAAGACCTGGGTTTGAAATCTCAGCTCTGTTGTTCTGTGTTATCAATCAAGTTATTGAACATCTTTTCACCTTGGTTTTCAAACAGCGAAACAGGGAGGATGATTGTAGTCTTTTTCAAATCCTTTTTATGAAGATCACGTATATGATTTTAATTCACTTGGAAAGGAAAGGTATCTTGTTCATTGAAAGACTGTACAACCATTTGTTGTTAACATTAAACAGTGGATAATGATATTGTTTCCTCGTTCTGGCTAAGATTTACAGAAGATGATACAAGTAACTTACCTGGTACAAGTTTGAGGCTCAATAACCGGGACCAACTTTGTTTTTGTGATGAACTGGCTGCATAAGAATGTTTATAAGCCTTGTGGACACTGGAGTACATTATCATGTCGTAAACTTACTACATACATACTAAAGAGACCTCAGGAAAAGAAGGAAGCTAAATCTGAATCTTCCTCAAGGCCAGTATATAAGTTAGGGCCCTGATTGAGCCATCAGGCTAAATTATAGTTCCTCCCAGGGAGATGAGTGTAGCTATGGTGTGAAGGACAGGAAGGAAGAGCAAGGCGGAGGGCAACTTCAGAGGCCTGAACTATTGTGATCAGCTCAAATCAACTCTGATCCTGGTTAAAAAAAAAAAAGAAAAAAGAAAAAGAAAAAATAAAGAAATGGCATTCAAAAACCCTAGCTCATTTGAAAACTGCCCAAACACATGAGAACAGCTCCGGAAACCCCATCTGTTTCACGTTTACAGAACTTCTTGTCCCTTCAGTCTGGGCACAACTGACTCACTTTTCATTGTGTTCCTATGGCAGAGTGTCTTGTCATTTCCAAAGAAACCAGACAGCAGGTTTCACATGCTTGAGAAATGTGCATGCCGCCTCTGTAATTGGTGAGTCTGTCTAAGGATTTGATTATTGTGACTCACATGGAAAAGGGATTAGATAATTTAGCAAATTTACAAATGCATTTTTTAAAATGTAAAGCGATGATGTCTAGACCATAAGCTATCCCTTTTCTTTTGCTTGCATCTCTGCTATGAGACTTCAGTGTAGCTGTAGCAAAGATTTTAAGAGCAAGAGTCAAGTCTGACTGCCTGGCTCTCTCCTAGTTCTGCCACATACTTGTTGTGTCCTTTGGGCAAGTTAATTGACTTCTCTGTGCTCCAGTTTCCTCATCTGTAAAATGATTAGAGTAAGAGCACCTGCCAGTTTTATTTAGGTAATTAGCCCTACCTGCTCCCAAGTCTTAGACACTTAGAACAGTGGTCATTTCTTGCTCACAGGACAGTTGACAGCGTAAAAGGCTCTAGGTGGCTCCGTTTGAAGCAGTGATTGGACCTAGGCCTCTTCCATTGTGGAACCTCATCAACCCCGCCTGGTGTCATGCTCTCTAATAGTCCAGGAGCCACATTTAGTTTTTTAAACTTAATTAAAATAAAATAATATTAAAAGTCACTTACACCAGCCACACCTCCAGTGCTTGTGAGTTACGTGTGTCGGGTGATTACTGTATTGAACAGCACATATATAGCATGTGTCTATCCATTAAATAAAATTTAATTTTTTTTTTACCTTCATTTATGTATTTTTATGGGGTGCTGAGGATGGAACCCAGTGTCTCACACGTGCTAGGCAAGCACTCTCCCACTGAATTATAACCCCAGCCCAGATAAAATGCAATTTAATGACACTTATTCAAGCAGGGTAAGGAAGACATCATTTGGGACTACTGCAAAAGATATAGGGACTCAATTTCAAATAGAGCATGGCAAGTAGGAATTCCAAGGTAAGGAGCAGGGTGGAGGTAGGTGGCTGGAAACTCACTAAGAGGTAACATCCGGGTTAAGGAAGATCCTGTCTAAACATATCTAAAGAATGGTTGCTGAAGACAGGCCAGGCCAGCACGTCAATCACCTGAGGGATGGTGGAGGATGAGGAGGAACCTGGTCAGATATCAAGGGAGATCAGATATTGAGGGCTGGGGGATGGGATTCTTGCTAAACTGGTTTAGCAGGGTTCTTGCTAAAACTAATTTTTACAGGAAAGTGCATATATAGGTCTAGGAGATAGTGCAGGAGCCTGACTAAAGTTTGCTCAAGCAAACAAAGAATCTTCATCAGAACATTACAGAAAGTTCTAGTGGACAGTGTTGCTTCAGGGCTTCCTCGCAGTTTTTTCCCCAGCTTGGCTTCCGTGCAGCTGGTGAGGGAGAAGACAGCCCTCTTAAGGTCTTTCAGGACAGTAGGAAAGGGTTGCAGGAGTTTTCCTTCCTATGAAGTCTTGGGCTTAAAGCCTAGTTATCCATAGATCAAAGGATTCTGTTTTCTGAGTATAGAGGATACTATGCGACCTGAGTCCTTCAGGCTTGCTTTTTGATATTCTACTAAATTATAGAACATGCTCTCTCTATTTCTCGATGTAGTTTGCTTTCAAGTTTATTGCCTTGGTGGAAAAAAAAATCCTATTTTGAATGTCAGAAGCTGAACATTATTTTCTGTTTTCTCTTTGTTTTCCTTTTGTAATGGTCTCCACTGTGGCCTTGGAAGGAAGACTTGCTCGCCCTGGACAGGAAACACTCCAGGTTGTGTCCTACTGGGATCCCTGTTAGCACACCTTGACTCCTTTGACTGATCCCTGCTTCTTTCCCAGGTCTCATATATCTCAGTTAATGAGGTACAATGTGTCCAGCACTCAGATTGTGACTATATAATTCCCAATAAAATAATCCAATCAATTAATGACAAGATAGCAGTCAAATTATTTTCTTGGTACCATGTACCCACTTATATGACTACTATTTCATTTGGATTTTTCCATTTTTCGGGAAGAAAGTTACATCCTGACCCGAAGGAGACAATCTTTCGGTTGTCTTTCCAACATCATTTTCTGCCTTTTGAAAGGCATGACTGGAGAATATATAAGGAATTTTCCATATAAATCATAACTTTGTCACTTAACAAGAACAGAACAATGTTTTACTCATTTTTTATTCATCATTTGACTCTTCCACCCTCATTATTTTGTTCTAATTTGATTGAACATTTGATTCAGAACACTGGGTGAGGAGAGGTGCAATTTCAGTTTTGAGGAGAAGTCACAGGTCAAAGTCAGTTTATGCTTGGTGGATTCCAGACTGCAGAAGGGTGAGTGAGCTTGGCATTGAATCTTTTATTTTGAAGAAGTGTTCTGCACCTTTGTGTCATCACATGTGTAATTAGTTTGAACTAACTGAGCACTTGCTATGTCCAGAGTGACACACAGAAGAGAACTAAAACAAAAATGCCTGTCACATCACCCAGAACCGCTTATTTCCCTTCTCAGTCCTTATCACATGATCTCATTATCTTGCTTATTTACTTGTTTACTTGCACATTGTCTGTCTTGCCCACTGGAAATGCAGAGATGTTGCCTCTCTCTTACTGCTGCAAAGCCAGCACCTGGCATAGTGCCTAGAACAGAGAAAGGCTCAAAAACAGTTTATTATCTGACTAAAAAAAAAAAAAAAAAAAAAAATGATGCTTATATTCTCCAGTAAGAATGGTCTCTCTCCTTCCTCCTTTACGTTTTCTCTGTCCCATTAAATCTTCTATTCCTAATCCTCTTGGCCTTAAGCAGCTCTTTCCCCACTAACATCGAAGTGATAGCTGCTAGTGCTACCCACTTGATCTGTCCTTGTTTATGTCCTCACTGATATGCGAAGCAGCATTTGTAACATGTGAAACATCTCTGCAAGTATTACTTCTTAGGGTGACTGCAAAAGTTCCTTGAGATCAGTGATACTGGAGCATAGTTTCTCCTATGAGCCTTGGCAATACACCCCAATTATCAATGGATAAATTGGATGAGCAATGACTTTGCCTGTATCTATGAAGATGAAAACCAATCATAACCCCCAATCCCAATTTGGAGTTTAATTGCACCTGAATTATGTCCTTATGTAAACCCCTGTATTAGCATCATCTTGGGGTTTTCTACCCCTACTGACCCTCCTCTTCATTTTTTTTAAAATTTTAATTTGTTTATTTGTTTTAATTAGTTACACATGACAGTACAATGATCTTGACATATCATACCCTCCCCTTCATTTTTAAATGAGCGTGCATGCTCACATGGATGTAAGGCAGATTTGCTGTCTAGGGTCAATAGCCTGCTCAAGGTGGGAGAGGAGCAATTCAGTTGCCAAAGAAAACTGCATTCAGGGACCTTGTCATCCAGGCCCATGGGGGTCAGGTCACCAATACAGGCCACTGACTTTGACTCAGACCCTGGCTCCATCAGGGGGATGGTTTGTGTAATACTGAACTGCCAGAGGCCCTCCAGGAAGAGAATGCTCTTTTTTTTTTTTTTTTTTTTTGTCTTAAAACTATGCTATGATGGCCCCAGTATATCATCAACTTCCCAAACCCTATTGTCTAGGAGAGTCAGATAGGATTTGAGTCCATGCTCATTAAGGACAGACATTTGGATATATGCATATAGCACAGAGTAAGGTGCTATGCCAGGAAAAGGTGCCAGTCCTCAGTGCCATGAAACACCATTCAATTTCCATGGCAAAGACATCATGGAAGACCCCGTTGCAAGGGAGTGGACCTTGCCAGTTTTCCCACACAGCCATAAGGGATAACAACATTTGGCACCAAGATTTTTATAACAACTTGTGAAACACAATGCCAAGTTCTATTGCCTGGAATCTCCTTAAAGATTGGCTAAGATGTTGGCACAAGCGTCCAAAGGCATGTTTTCTGTTGTTTATTCTTTTGATTTTTTTTTCCTTTGTGCAAATGAGAACCAGAGGTGTAAATGTTCCACACCAAAGGAGCAAGATTCTATCCAAAGTCACACCTCTTCTGCCCACACGGACAGCTCACCCGCACGTCATTAGTTTTAATCACATGGGTTCACCATGCTGCTGAGTACACCAGAGGAATTCTGTTCTCCATCTCTGCATCGCTTCAGGGCACATTTCAGATGAGAACTGGATGGACTCACCTGGCAGGCTAAATTAGACTTGGTGGTTTGCTGTGTTTCAATGTGCTCCAAGCTATCCCTGTTTACTGGTTTCTGCCCAGGAAGCTAGAGAAGACTTTATGCATTTGTGTTCTGACAAGAGAAAAAAATTAAGCAGTTTCCACAAGTTTGGCAGTTGAGGGTTACGGTGGAGCTGAATTTGGTATCTATCGCCCAGCCAAAATTCAGAATAGTACTCTGGCTCCCCCACCCCATTTTAAACCCAACAGACTGGTGATTTGACCTTTATGAAAATCCATGCACGGTTTCCTTTGCCTTTCCTGTGGGATGGCTTCAAGAAGTGACCCAGACATTGTTGAATGCTCCAGGTGAAATCTCACCACTCCCACTGGGGCACATCCAGACAAGCCTCATTTTTTTTTTTTTCTGACTCCACATTCATCTCTCTTCAGAAGCTTCGAGGCTGGACTGATGACCCTGAAATGTGGTTTTGTTTTCCCCTTAATTATCTATCTTGCTTCACAGGAAATGGGATGTTTGGTTGCTAAAGACAAAAAAGCTCTTCTCCAGCTTCATGCTTCATAGCTGGAGCGTTGCCATTGGAGGCTTGTGAGAAGTCCATTAGAAACACACCCAGGCTGATGGGCGATAGGATCTGTGTATCTACAGGTCTTTCAAACAGCAGCCCAGTGTGCATCTCTGCTTTACGGGGGTTGTGCGAGGGGCCTTCTCTGGTCTGATTCTGGTTAGATATTGACAAGAAACTCTGAGACCCATTGTAATGCATCTGGCAGACAACCTCTTAGCTTCCTCTATAGAGACCTTTCCTCCCTTACGGGGGTCACATTCAGGGCACATTTAGCTCTCAGATGACCTTTAATAACCCACAGTCCATTTCCTGTTGACTTCGAGCATCCTCTGTTTCCTTAAAGTGTTTTTTTTTTTTTTTTTTTTTAGCTTTTCTTCAGTTGCCACTCATCATTAAAAAGATGCTCTCCGGGGGTTTCCCCCAGCACTTCACTATTCTTTCCTGGGCCTTTGAAGGTTCTTGTTTCCTTCCGGAGTTGTTTTTTTCCCTAGGTTTTCACCCTCTCCTCTTACCCTGTACACATAAGGGGGACCACATCCTGCCTCTGCTCTCTCAGAACGTTCCTCCTGCTCAGCCCTCTATTTTCTTAGGGACTTGGAAAAAATCATGTTGGAACCTTTGTTCTGGCACAGTTCAATGGCATTTTGGCTGGAAGTGTTTTACACATTAAAATGATGAAAGATGACTTCATTTGCCAGCCCGGGCAAAAGATCTTTATAAAGGAGAAAAAGAGAGAGGGAAAGAGAGAGCAGGAGGGAGAGGGAGAGAGGGAAAAAATAGAACAAAACAAAAAGGTCTTTGGGAGCTACTGTTTAAGGAAGACTGTTGAATATGTAAAAGCTTTTAGGGCACAGCGGGGTGGGGCCCTTGCTCCAGGGTTGGGAAGCTTCTTTTCTGGCTACACTGCCCTGCCTTTAAAAGGCATTAACAGTCTCCCCAGGACCTCTCTTGACCCTGAGCACTTCCGGTGTACACTCTTTGCCTTTATCCTGAGAGGCGGAGGGCATTGAAAATGCTCCCAGCTGGAAATTCAGATAAGGGAATTACCCCAACTTTGCATTTTTGTAGATTGGCTCCTAGTCAGTCTCTTAATTTACCCAAAAAAGCCAGGCACCACAGCTTTCCTCAGACCTGAAGCAGAGGAAGAGGCTGAACTTTTTCTAGGCATGAGGTACAAACCCTGGCTCCTTTACGAATAACCTGGGGCAATATTTCCACCCCTGAGTTGGGCTGTATTTCATCTTATGCCTGACTTCACTTTGGAGCCCGGTTAGCAAAGGATAGCTGTGTGGGGTGACTGATCACAGCTTTGAGAGCTTTTGAGAGCAGTCTCTCCAAAAAGCCTGCCCTCAAAGATAGAATGACTTTTTTTTCCCCCTGTGGCTAGGACTGACTGCCAAACTGCACCGGGTTTCACACCCCGTCGTGGAGAGTGCCAGCTCTGTAGGCTGCCCATAGGCAAATCCACCCCTTCCTACTCTCACTGTGGTCAGTGCGGTAGTCTGTCTACACTGTGCAGATGAGTAGCCATTCAACAGGGTTTTTTGAACCTGTTAGATTGGGATCCAGCTTTTAATGATACACCAGCCTTAACAAGGTTAGAGGTATCGTTGAAATTTCATTTCAGTGATTCAAATATTATCGATGCTTTCCATGTGCCAGGTCTGGCTTAGGTAGGCACTGGAGTAGGTGGGAGGAAATGGTCCTCATGGAGCTAAGGGCCTGACTTAAATGTTTTCATATAATATATGAGTTTGACCCGGCTAGGTAAGACACCATCATATAGTACTAAAGATTGCATATCCCATCCAAAATAGTCCCATTGTATAGCATCAGTGTTTTGAAACAAGCTCAAACCTATCAGTTTTACAATCAGATATGTGAAATAATTCATAATGTGGGTATTATGGGAAATGGTATCCAATTAACGAATACAGGAAAGTTTTCCAATAATCACACATGAGAGACTTAACACCAACTGTTAGAAGATGAGGTGTGGGAAAAATGAGGTAAGGACCCAGGGTAAAGGCAGAGAGGATATTGGGAAACCCACTTCATGTAGTTATGACAAGGTAGACTAGAAGCAAAATAAAACCAAAAGCTTTTTCTCTGAAGCCATTGTTGGTGAGGGCTGTTAAGTAAAAGTCCAACTTGTTTCCTCTAGCCTGAATTCTCAAATGCAGTGGTGCTGGGAACAGTTCTGCTGATTAAGTTTTTTTTTTTTTAAACCACTCCCTTTTCTGAGGGAAAAGATATTTTATGCACACAAGTCTGTTCTCGTTGGATTTATATCTTAGCACTATAGGCCCTTAAAAATCGTCAAGATGACACAATAAATCCCCATTTATGATTCTTGACAAGGGAAGCTAAGATAGAAACAAAGGGCAGAGTAGAAAGCGTGGTGGAGGAGAATGGAGAAAGTGAAGGACGGGTGGGAGGTAGAAGACCTGGGAGGCTGTGTGTGGGTTTGCCCTGGGAGGTCAGGCATTACTTTGGGTAAAAGTCCATATAATCATTATTTCCTTTCTGTACCAGCCTATCTTACTGCCCTGTAGGTGCTCTATTAACACCTCTTCAAAATTTTCATAACTTCCTGGCATACAATGTACCTGTCACAAAACCTGACATCAGCTTGCTTTTATTTCCGTCTTGAGAGTAAGTTTCTCAAATATCGAGTATAAGTAAGCAACAGTACAGAATGACTTTTAAAAGTCTATTTAAGTCAGACTGAAGTTTGCACTGGGTTGAGGGAGGAGTAAATTTAGACTGTGTGATTGCCTCAGAATCCTCTGTAACCTCGAAGAATGATCTGGAAGGCAGAGCTCTTAAGGGATTTGCAGAAAGGTTCTAGAGAGACGGTTTCTTCTATTCTTGCTTTGCATGATGACCTCTAGGTCTTAATTGCAAATTTATATTTCATTCAACATCTAACATGGCATCCTTCTTGTAGTAAATTAAAAATATGTTTCTTCCTAATTGTAGAAGTCATACTTGCTTGTTGTAGGGCGTTTGAAAAAATTCAGGAAAGCCCAATTAAGAAACAAAATTACTCATCATCTCACCTTCCAAAGATAACCACAGTAAAGATTTGGTGTTTCAAATGGAACTTTATCCAAAATAGACCATGTTTTAGGCCACAAAGCAATTCTTAGCAAATACAAAAAAGCTGATGTAATTCCTTGCATCTTATCAGATGATAATGGGATAAAATTAGAAATCAATCTGACAAAACACTACAGAAACTATATGAACCCATGGAGATTGAACAATATATGTTTGATTGATAAATGGGTGATAAAAGAAATTGGGAAAGAAATGTTAAATTCTTCGTCTCAAATGAGAAGAAGATACAACATATCTGGAATACTATTAAAGCAGTTCTAAGGAAACTTTATAGCTACGAGTGCCTACATAAGAAAATCAGAAAGATCCCAGATAAGCAACCCAATGATGCATCTTAAGGACCTTACAAACCAATTCCAAAATCAGTAGAAGAAAATAATTAATACTGGAGCTTTTATCAATGAAATTGAGAAAAAAAATTACAAAGGATCAATGAAACAAAGAGTTCATTCTTTGAAAAGATAAACAAGATTGATGAACTTTTAACCAATCTAAAGAAAATAAAAGGAGAGAAAACTCAAATGAATAAAATTAGAGATAAAAATAGAGAAATCATGACAGACATTACAGAAACACAGTGGGTCATTAGGGACTACATTGAAATTTCATACTTCAATAAATTGGAAGACCCTGAAGAAATGGATATATTTCTAGACAAATAAAATCTCAAAAATTTAATCAAGAGGATATAGAAAATCTAAATAGACCAATAACTAGCAATGAGATAGAAGCAGTAATAAAATATCTTCTAACAATGATAAGTTCAGAACCAGATGGATTCTCAGCTGAATTCTACCAAAACTTTAAAGAAGAATTAATGCCAGTACCCCTCAAATTATTAGACCACTTTTTAATTCATTCTGTGATGATAGTGTCACATTTATACTGAAATCAGATAAGAACAGAAATTACAGACCAAAATCCCTGATGAACTTAGATGAAAAAAAAATTAAAATATTAACAAATTATGTTCAACAACATGTTAAGAAGATTGTACACCATGGCCACACTGGTTTTATTGAAGAGGTGCAAGGATGGTTTAATATATACAAATCAATAAATGCAGTTCATCACATAAATAAAATTAATGACAAAAATCACTTACACATCTCAATAGATGCAGAGAGGGCCTTTGACAAAATTCAGCACCTATTCATGATAAAAACACTGAAGAAAGTATAGAAGGAACCTAACTGAACATCATAAAAACTATATATAAAAAACCCAAAGTCAACTCAGGGTAAATGGGAAAAAAATTGGAAGCATTTCTTTAAAATCTGGGGCAAGGATGTCCACTCTCACCACTACTAGAAATTCTAGCACTATATTAGACAAAAGAAGAAAAATAAAAGGGATAAAAATAGGAAAGGAAGAAGTCAAATTATACTGTTTGCAAATGATAAAATTCCATAATTAGAAGATCCAAAAAATTCTACCCAAAGACTGCTAGACTAATAAACAAATTTGGCAAAATAGCAGCTTACAAAATCAACATAGAAAAATCAATACCTGAAGAGAAAAAGAAAAATCAATACCTTCCCTGTATACTAACAGTGAATCTGCTGAGAAAGAAATCAGGAAAACAATTCCATTCACAATAACTTCAAAAATAAAATAAAATAATAAAATACCTGGGAATAAATGTAACCAAGGAAGTGGAAGACCTATACAGTGAAAACTATAGAACATTGAAGACTTGAGAAGATGAAAAGACCTCCCATGTTCATGGATAGGCAGAAGTAATATTTTTGAAATGGGTATTCTACCAACAACAATGTACATATCCAATGCAATCCCCATCAAGATGTCAATAACATTCTTCACAGAACTAGGAAAAAAAAAACAGTCCGAAAAATTCATTTGGAAGAATAAAAGACTCAGAATAGCCAAAGCAATTCTAAGCCCAAACAGCAATGCTGGAGGCATCATAATACCTAACTTCAAATTATACTTCAGAGCTATAGGACATAAACTAGTGGTACAGAAGAGATGACAGAGACAAACTCACATATCTACAATCCTCTATGCATTGAAGAAAAGAGAGCCTTTTCAACAATGGTGCTGGGAAAACTGGGTATCCATATGTAGAAGAATGAAACTAGACCCTTCCCTTTCACCCTGCAAAAAAATTAACTCAAGATGGAGAAAAGACCTAGGCATTAGAATGCAACTCCTAGAAGAAAATGTAGGGCCAACACTCCAGCATATAGGCACAGGCAACGGCTTTCTCAATAGGACACCTAAAGCTCAGGGAATAATACCAGGAGTTAGTAAATGGGATGGCATCCAATTTAAAGGCTTCTGCACAGCAAAGGAAACATTGGAATGTAAAGTGAGAACCAACAGAATGGGAAACAATCTTTGGTAGGTACTCTTCTGACAGAAGATTAATATCTAGAACATATAAATAACTCAAAAACTTTACACCAAGAAGTCAAATAACTCAATAAATGGACAAATGAATTAAACGAACACCTCTCAAAAGAAGAAATACAAATGGCCAATGAAAATATGAAAAATCGTTCAATATCATTAGCAATTAGGGAAATGCAAATTAAAAATAAAATGAGATTTCATCTCACAGAGTCAGAATGACATTCATCAAGAATACAAATAATAATAAATGTTGGAGAGGATCAGAGAGAAAAAAGAACATGTTATACTGTTGTGGGATTGAAAATTGATACAATCACTGTGGAACTCAATATGGAGGTTCCTCAAAAGACCAGGCATGGAACCACCACATGACCCAGCTATACCACTCCTAGGTATTTATCCTGAAGAATTAAAGTTATCATACTGCAAAGCTACATGCATACCCATGTTTATATTAGCACAATTCTTAATAGGCACATTATAGGGCCACTCTAAGTGTCCATCAAGAGATGAATGGATAAAGAAAATGAGGTACATATTTATACATTGGAGTTTTATTTAGCCATAAAGTAAAAGGAAATTGTGTCATGTTCAGGAAAATGGATGGAACTAGAGACCATTATGTTAAGTGAAATAAATCAAACTCAGCAGGTTAAGGGTCATATGTTTTCTCTCAAATTCAGAAGCTAGAGAGAAAAAAGAAAAAAACAAAGTGGTGGTGAATCACATGAAAATCAAAGGAAGATCAGTAGAGGAAAGGGTCAAAAGACTGGGTAGAGGGGAGGGATGAAGGATTGCTGGGGGAGTGTATTAGCCAAATTATATTGTTATATTATGTGTTGTGTGCATGTGTGAATATGTAACAAGTCCCATCAGTATGTACAACTATCATGCACTGCATCAGTAAGAAAATGTGGGAAAAAATTGGTGTATATCTTGTCAATCTATGGTTATGCCCTCCCTCCATTCATTTTGATGATATTTATTTAAATAATATTTTTGGTAATTGTAGATGGACAGCATGCCTTTATTTTATTTGTTTATTTTTATGCATGCTAAAGATAGAACCCAGTACCTCACAGGTGCTAGGCAAGTCCCAGCCTTTTGATGACATTTTTATATGTTGGTGAATAGGACTAGAGTTTAGCCTAAAAAATGAATGAGCTGTAAGTAACTAAAATGTTTATGAAATATTTGCTGAAAATCTTTTTAGTGGAATTAGCTAGTCCTTTTGGGAAGCCAAGTATATGTTTAGAAACTTGTAGTTATTATTACTTGAGAAATCAGTCAGTTTAATCTTGATATCACAAATTAGAGATTCTATGCAAGCACCAAATATCCTGTTACATTTTGGATAGTAAATGTCCCCCAACAGCTTATGGTTGCCAGTACATCAATGTTTCCAGGTGGGACTTTAGGGAAGTGATTGGATTATGAGACCTCCTCAGTGGATTCATCCATTAAGGGAGTCATAACTAAATGGACTATTGGGAGGTGATAAAAACTGCAGGAGGTTGAGCCTAGTTGGAGTAAATAGGTTATGATGGTGCGGTATGCCCTGGAAGGTTTTATCTTGTCCCTGACCTCTTTCTCATTTTCTCTGTTTCCTGACCACTATGAAGTGAGCAGTTTTGGTCCCCCTATGCTCTCTGCCATGATGATTCTCTATCACCCTAAGTCTACAGTGATAGGGCTAAGTAATTATGGATTGAAATCTCTGAGCAATAAGCCAAAATAAATCTTTTCTCCTTTAAGTTGATTTTCTCAGGCATATTATCATAGTGATAGAAGATGGACTGTGGCATTCATTGCTTAGCTTTAGTTTTTTTTCCTGAACTTTACTTTTTTTTTTTTTTTTTTCTGAATTGACACGTTTATTTTTCAAGGCAGCAGTAAGAACAGTGAACTTGGAGTGAGATACTAGATTTAATTCTAGCTTCTAGCTAGGTTTCTTAAGAGCTTTATTACATGGGGTCAAATGAGCAAATGTATCTGGACAGCAGATTTCTCCTCTGTAAACTATGATAATGCTGCTGACCTCACTGGTTGTTGGGGTAACAGGGGAACAGAGAAGGAGCAAATGAGAAGATATAGACAGGTTATATTTCAACTCCGAGAAGTGTCAAACCAATAAGTATTCTTATTATATCTACCTATGAAAACGTGAACCCAGTTTTCATGGAAGAAGTTGTTAGATGAATTGTCCAAAGACATTTGGTGAATTTTCAAAGAATGATTCCCTTTTCTGCAATTCTGTCTAGGAAATAGTAGCCATTTTGTTGTAGGAGAATTTCTGAAGCTTTTCTGTACCAATTGGAATAATGCTATGAGGTTTGACAGAGTGGGGGATCAGGCATGTTTTGGGTACCAAGGAACTGTGATTTCTTCACTAATAATCATTGTTCCTCCACAGCAGCCAGCACACACACACACACACACACACACACACACACACACACACACACAATCGGCATGCTGCTCTTCAGAATGAACCCGTCTGGATGATAGAACTATAAAAGGAAACACTTCCACACAGCTCCAAAACCTAACCACTCCCAAGGTAGGTGGGAAACTCATCTGAGGTCTCTGAGAACACATCCTGTCTGATATAATCTCCAGATGGCGTTCCTCTGGGAGTATTTCTTTGAAGTCTCTATGTCAAAGAAACACAAATTCCCCCTTCAGTTTACACGCTCCCTGCTCCCTACCTTCTCTCCCCTAGTAACCAAATACTTCTGAACATTTTCTTATGTACATGGGTCATAGTTTAAACTTATTACATATGGTTTTATAGAAATTGAGACATAAAGAGAGATTAAGTGGTTTGCTATGGAATGTACCTGTTGACAACCAACTCAAAATGAAGAACTGATAACCTTCTTTTTTGCTAGATCCCAAGTCTACCATTTAGAAAATAAATACATCTAGAAATATATCTCCACTTCTGCCCCTTTGAAAGATACTCTTTTTCTTCCTCATGGTCTCATCTACTTTCTTCTGCCATTTATATTTAGATCCCTATTGTACTTTGATTTCCTTCATTGTCAAATTGTCCTGTTACTCATTTATGTTTTGCTCCTTCTTCTTATTTGCCTTCTGAAATTTAAAGGTATTTCTGTGAGGTATTTTAGGCTTTCATTTCTGGTGCTCAAGTGTTACTTGCATGGTGACTACAGCATGGTTAAAGAAAGGTTTACTGAGCGTGTGTGTGTGCGCGTGTGCGTGTGCGTGCACGTAGGTAAGAACATAACATTTGTATTCACCTGTCGATGTGCACTTCGCAGAATACAAGAAAGGAAAACAGAGCAGGGAACGTTGGAAGAGCAAAAAATTAATTGTTTGTTAACAAAAGGTTATGAGTCATAGGCAAAGGGAAGAGAGAGCACCAGAGAAAACAGAAGTAATTAGGTCCAGGGAGGCAGAAACTCTGATCCAGATGGTGCAAGCTATAGGGGAGGGTAAATCACACATCAGAGAAAGAGGAGGACATGAAACAGGCTGGTGTCCAGTAATCTTATGCCAGTATGGTAGGAATGAAAGAGGAGATGCTTCCACAAAGAAACAGAATTGAACCACTCCCAGGTACATAGAGGAACTCCTTAATAAAATAGTCTCAGTGTTGGAGGGACTGGAGAACTGCTCTTCTTTAGAGCAATTTCTGAATTTCATTCCTATAGATTTCTTTATCTTTGTTAGATTTATTTCATGGTCCTTGGTCTTATTCCAACAAACTGTTCTGTAAGCTCTTTGAGGTCAGGGTTCATATTATATATTTTTTTTCCCAAAGTCCCTAGCACAGATGAAATCATGATAAGAGTTCACTAAATAATTGCTAGCAGATTTAACAATTAATAGTACTTATTAATGGAAGAGGGGAAAAGTCAAATTTGCCTTTGAAATGAGCACAAATCATGTCATTGCCTGGAGATTCCAGAGAACCTGTTGCCAATGGAAACAAGGAGAAAAGCTCCTTGAGAGAACCCATGTTGTACATGGAGAGTGATCTGCCTCCTGCCATAATCCCTTTCCCCAAATGCAGACACAGGGCGAAATGGAATGGGGAAACGGGCATGGGATTGCAGTGAACTGAGCCAGCCTACTATGTATAAGAGAACTTCATCTCCATGTATCCGATTCAAATACCAGTTATCAGAATGTTTCCCAATGACTGATTGATATTAGTCATGTTGATACTTAGTGAAGTATTTTTTTACATTTCCCAACTTCTAAGGAATCTCAAAATGGCAAACCCAAGTGTGTCATTCCAACATACAGCTAGCTATCCTTATTCAGAATAGCCTCAAAGCCAAACACCCCTGTACCTCTCTGCATCTATTCATCTATATTAAATGCATCTGTATTTCAAAATGCAAGCCAGGAAGTGACTGACTTTACGTAGTTATTTCCAGGCTGTTAGCAACTTTTCTATTACCTTAGTTCAACCAACCTAAACTTCCAGCTTTGTTCCATTTCATCTTACTACATTTCAGGTGCTCAATCTTCCTGTCATTGTCCTATCGTTTCCATGATTAAACAAACAAACAAACAAACAATGCTCCATGAGAGATATGATAAACCCCCTTGAAGCCATGTGTAAGAGCTGGATAAGGATATTTGAATCTGCAGGAGTAGTCTAAACAATGTTTGAAGTGAACAGAGACAAGAATATCACACTCAAGTGCCAGAGACCCTCTTTAAATTTGACTCAACTAAAACAAACATTGTACAGCATCAACAAGACTGAGAGAGGCTATCTTTTCTGATCCTTAATTGGCTCAATGAACCAAAAGATTTTGAATGAATACCTCTCCTTCCCCCAAATGGTTTCCTAGTGAAGTGCAGGCTCCAAGGACTAAACTGATTAAGTGGAAAATAAATGGCTGTCTAAGGCTCATTGAAACAGTGTTGTAAAGTTTCAACTCTGGGAGATGGTTTGAGATGATGTCTTATCATGAAAATTCTGAAGGGATGCTTCAGGAATTAGACTTTTAAGAATTCTTTTGGAAAAGGATACGTCGTATGAATAAGAACATTATTTTGAATAATTGACTTGAAATTGTCCTGTAACAACCAATTTAGCTTTGATTGCTGGAAGTTGGAGACCTAAGGAAAATGAAATGAATACAGTGATATTTTAACGGAGGTGAAAGAAATATCTGCCAGGATCTAAATCTTTGAAATGACCTGTGTTTTTTGTTCTGTCTCACCTCCACACTGGGCACACTGAACATCTACCAGCAACAGTGTCTTGTTTTCTGCTGGTCTACATGTCACCTTTAAGTGATAGCTCAAATTTCACTTTTTCTAAAACCTTCTACCTTGTCCCCAAATATTGTCTTCCTCCTCTAAACACTCACAGCCATTAGTATCCTTGGTATTCATCTGTCACTTGGCTTATCTGGCTTCATATTGTTCAGTTGATGTTCTTTGTACATAGTCATGGGACCTCATCTTAAGCACATCTGCCCATCACCCAGATAAAGATAGGGAACACTCCCATTTCTGTAAAGACAGCAGCTCTGTTTGCACGTTATTTATGCTTTAGATGAATTGTAAAAGCCCCAGGGGTGGAGTCCTGCTTCCCTCGGGGCTGTAGCAAAAGCTCAATGGCTTCTTCATGGAAGAAATGACTTTATGGAGGGCACATTTACAGATTTTGGGTTGAGTTAGGGAAACTGACAAGGGATCCTGAAGCCTCTAGAGACAAGCTAAAAAGGTGGAACCATCCCTAGCTCTGGAACTGAAGGAGATGGGACGGTTGGACATGTTGTAAGGGCTGGATAAGAACTTGAGTCTCAGAAGAGAAATGGCCCTGGCAGGAAGAGCAGCCTAGAGCAGTCACCACCCTAACCCTGGGAGACACCTGGAAATGCAGATCCTGACTGTTGTTCATTCATCCCTTCACCTCTCGTTAGGGCCTTCCCCAGGTGGAGGCCCACGGTAAGGCTGAGGGCAAAGACATGTTGTATGCAGAGGTCAGCCTCTCCAGCAACAAAGCAAGGCAGAAAAAGGCGGAGAACAAATGTGAGGTATAAAGGATAAAGCAAGGACCACTGGATGCGTCTGTGTCCTGTGTAGCATTTGGCATATTGTTTTACCCAAAAGGAATCAATTTTTTGCTTATTATAGAACTATTAATTAATTTATAAAATGATAAATTGGGATTGGGCCAAGGCTTGAATAAGATTTGTGAGTCAGCAATAGAGCTATGATCCGAATGTGCATGGTTCCCTCCACCCCATTCATGTGTTGAAACTTAATCCCCAGAGCAGGGGAGGAGCATCTGAGAGGTGATTAGGTCATCAGGATATAATGCTCCTGAGTGGGCTTAGAATCCTTGTGAAAGAGGCTGGAGTGCACTTGTTCACCCCTTCCACCATGGAGGACGTAGCAAGCAGGTGTTATCTATGAGGAGCAGATCCTCACCTCCACTGATGTCACCTTGAGCTGGGACTTTTCCGCCTGTAGAACTGTAAGAAGTAAATGTCTGCTGTTTACAAATTACTCAGTCTAAGGTATTTTGTTGTAATAGCTGAATGAACTAAGAGAGATAGCAACTGCCCAGTTCCTTAAAGAAAACGGGAACTGGCAATTGTGAATTCAAATTTCTGTTTAGAATATCATCATCAGCCTTGCAAAGGTTGAAAAAAAAAAAAAGCAAAAAAGGCTCTTCTCCTTTGTGCAACTGATACAGGATTTCAGAGATTCCTGATGGATCTTAGAGATTCAACACAGCTTCTGTGCCATCTATCACTCAAGTTATTTACAAGACGTTAAACACCTGGTAATGCAATTGTTATATTAGCTCCCTTTTAAAGCAATTAAAGGAAGAGGTGAACATATTTTTTATATTCCATTTGGTGGGGAAGTTTCATGACTTGGCACTTTCAGTGTGATTTAGCTACAAACTTATATATATATAGTAAGCACTACTCCTGATTTACTGGAGGGTTTTGGTGGGGACACATTTAGCTTCTCTGGGTATCCACAAAATAAGGACCATAACATAGTTTAATGGAAAATATTTCTTGTAGAATTTATATTTATCTTTAGAAGAAAAATTTCATTGGTACTATATAAATGCAAATCTTTTCTTGAGCATATCTTTAATTAGTATTTACTGAGGAACATTAATTTAAGTGATACCATTTTGTCCAAAATATAAATTAAACTCTTGGCAAACTTCAATATGTTTTGGAAACAGAGAGAATGATCTGTTGGAGGCTTCTACTTATTTTCAAAGTAAATCAGACCAAATCAGAATCCTGGAAGCTTATACCACCCAGGAGTCCTGCCAAACCAAGGTGAAGCTTTTGTAAATCCTGGGCTCTTGCGTCTTATTTCCTATTCACTTGTTCCAAGGAAATATACCTCATCAAGAGGTTTGAGGATAATGAGTGTCGGTCCCTAGAGTAGCACTGAAAAACTAGCCTCTACCTCAGAGCAAAGCCTGTCCAAGGAAGGGGGCGTGACCCTTGTCCTTGGAAAAACCCACAGAGCACTCCTAGGCACATACCCACCCTGCTGAGTTGTTTATCTACAAATAACAGGAGAGATCTGCTGCGCCAGGTGTCCCTGACTCAGTCAGGCTAGGTGGGGATCCATAGCAACCCCCTAGCAACCACCAATCAGCATGAGACAGGGGAATACCTGGGATGCCAGATGACCCTCCCAGTAGTTTATAGTGATTGATAACATGTTGGGAAGCCCTGTAGTTCAGCACGTACTCCTTTCGTGGCTTAAACCAATCAGTTCAAACGAATCCCCCTCTTGTACTAACCAATCACCCTTACCCAACTTGTTCCTACCAGTGAATGTGCTAATTATGTTTTAGAATTGTGTTATGATTTTCCCGTGGTGTGTGATGATTTGCTAAGAGATGCTATAATGTATGTGAAGTGTCTGGCTTCCCCAAAGAGTGCTGCAAACCCTGGGCTCGGGGCCTCTCAGTGTCACCAGTTGCTGTGCGCACGCGGAGGACCGAGTTAGCTCGAGATAAATACCTCTTTGCTGCTTTCAGGGATCTTGGTCTCTGGTGGTCTTTTGGGGGTCCCGATTCGTGTATAACAGCACATGCTGATCTTCACAATGTCTTAACTGGGGCAATAGGGTGAGAAAGGAGACAGGTCATGACTGCCCTCAGCCGGTTGGTGACAAAGCTACCACTGTTTCCTGTGAACATGTGGATACTATGGGGTGCTTTGCCTAACCTGTTGCTGCCCTCAGCTTTCCTGAAGTACTTGTTCACGTCCCAAATCCTAGTTTAGCTTTGTCCACATTGTCTTAGCCCCCATAAAGTGATGAGCTTGTCATCTGGGTGATCCTATCATCTCTGCCTATTCTGACCTTGGCCCCTGCTCTGAGTTCTCTCTGGTTCCATCCTGCAGATCTGTTTCTTGGTTCTGTAGTTCAGTTACCTGCTTGCTGCCTACTTTCTGGGTTGGTCCTGACCTTCATCCTGTACTCTGTCCTCATGTTTGCTGTTTTGTTCTCTATACTTAGAAAAACTTCCATGTTTTTCTTTACCTGGTCCTTCATGAGCAGAAGAGCACAGGGCAAGCCTGCTTTCTTTTCTTTTTCTTTTTTTTCCTTTTCCTTTACTTTCTTTTTAAAAAAATCCCTGTGCATGAAGTTTCAATAGCATAATTTAGGAGAAAATTTTGAGCCTTGCAAACAGAGTTTGAGACTTCTGTGTTGGTAGCTCACATGCCTGTGAAGAATTTCTAGACTCTTAACTTTGTGAATGCGATTCACTGAGAAAGGGAGAGAGACAGGAAAGAAGGGCAGGAGTGTGCATAGGAGGGGGGGCGGGGAAGCAAATAGATAACTTTTGGTGAAGCTCAAAGAAAAGAATACCACACCCTCCCTTGCTGAGCACATTTCTTGGCTCCGAGGAGGACTGGTTCAACAAAGGCAAACACCATGAAATACTAATCTAAGAGAAACTCAAGAAGGCAAACATCCTTGGAAAATATCATATGTGCATTTAAACAGCTGCCATAAATGATCCGTGGCATGATTGCCCTGTGTTAGTGCAAATCAACACTCAGTTGACTCTCTAGTTGCTGCAAGGTAGCTGATAATTCCCAGCCAGGCTGAGCTCACAGGATTTGAAGACAAAGCAAGGTTAGGTTCTCTCTTTGAAATCAAATTGGAAACATTTGAATTTATATCATAGCCAAGTGCAGAAGAAATGGTTTGTATAATCATTACTAATATTGTAATTCTCTAATTCTCAAGAGGTACAAGAATCCTAACAAGAATACATCCCCAAACAGAAATAATTGGAGTGTACAGAGATTGTAATGCCCTCGGTTGTACTTGGCTGGTTTGGCTTAAGCAGTATCATATGGGTGACAGACAGACTCTTCTTTTTTCTGGGTCCTCTCCCCTTTGCAAATGGGAATGTGATGAACAGTGACAAGAGGAGAGGAGGATCTGAAGTTGGAGGGTGGACACAGTATCCTTAGAACAGAGAAGGGAAATTGATGGGGCTGCTAAGGCCTGATAATATCCACCTCCTTTGTTCTATTTCTAAAATCACCAGGAAGCCTATGTAATTTGATTTCCTGTGTAGTTCTACCTACCAGAAGGAAATGTGCAGACAGTTGGCCTAGCTCCTAGACCAAGCCATGTCACCAGTTCTAAATGAATAAATTGGCATTCTGGTGTAGTAAATCAGAGTTGTTTTGCATGACCCCTAGCTTCAGAGACACTTCATCTGTGGATGAGATGAAGGAAGGGCTTGAGCAGTAGGATCCAGGAAGGGCTTTTGAGGCGAGACATGGATATAGGTGCATTTGTATAAGAAGAAAACTCATAGCTTTTTTCTTTTTCTTTTCACACTCTTAAAGGGGACCTGATACTGACATTGAAGATTCCCTGACATTATGTGTATTTTAAAGCTGAGACCATACTTGGGCCCTGGAGTGATCATTTGCAGGTTCTCACACAGAAGCCTTTCTGTTTAATGTCATCAAAGACTCTTCACATTTTTAGCTGAAGTAGAGTGTACCCTTCTGGGAGTCCACAGGGCTCAGGTCAGTTTTTTGAAGGAGATCAGTTATTCCATCACTTAGCGGAAATTTCTTTCAGAATTGCCCCACACCTCAGTCATTTCCACAGTGTGCTATGAGGAGACACACCAAGGTTCTCCTCTGCATGTGTTACTTACAAACTAATGAACAATTTGACATTTTTACTTTAAAAAAAAAAAAAAGAAACTCCAAGACTTGAGAGAAGAGACAAAGAGGTTGGAGAAAATGAGAACAGCCAAACCTTCTAATCTGGTGGGAAGAGGGGCTCCATTTCACTTCAGATCTGCACTATGAGCCCTTATTTTGCTCTATTGCTTTAAAAAAAACTAAGAATGATATAGGCTTTTCAATTTATGATTTTTATCTTTACATTACATCACAAGCAAATCTTTCTGTTTCTGGAAATCATCATTCTCCAGCAGTCATAGAGATTATCGTACATTACTGTAGGCAATAGGAAATTCCTCAAATATAAATTTTAAGTGCTAAGAATGACAAAAGAACACCGAGATCTGGGAAAGAAAGACAAAAGGAAACTTAAGATACCGCATTATTTTTGTGAGAAGAAATTTTGTTAAAGGGTAGTCAAGAATCGTATTAAATGCTTCACAAACTCTGGGCCCACAAGGACAAACAGTAATTAATAATAGTTCTTTTTTTTTTTTTTTTAAACTGGAGGCAGACAAACAGAAATTGTAAAGTGGGAGGGTTATGAAACATAGTGATTAGTTCAGGCAACTCCAGTGCTGCTCCGAGGTGGGATGTGCCTAGGCAACATGGTGGTGGGAAAGAGAGGTGTTCTAGAACGGACAGGATGCAGAAGTTGGCTCAGGTCTAAGGGCACAGCACAGCCACGTGCACATGTGCAAGGTGACTTGTGACCCGGTGGCTTTTTCAGCTAAAATACCAAGACATTTTATTGGAAAAACAGAAAAATGGCCAGCATTCAGAACAAACAAAACAAAACAACACTCACCTCAGGTAGCAATTCGAAATATTTATATTCTTTGGAAGCACTTCAAATTCTAAGTAGTTATATGCAGTATGAGAACATTTAGAACATAAGGGAATGAAAAATCTCCATGTAGATTAAATAAATCTGAGGCTTTTGTGATTTTTATAATGGAATGATCACCTTTCATGGTTGGAGTTATGAGGTAGATGTCCATAGACTTTTAATGCTATTAAGTCTAGTTCAAGCATCTTTGGACAGTAGAAAATGTCACGAGAGCCAAGCACCATAGTGAACCTGTAATCCCAGCAACTCCACAGACTGAGGCAGGAGGATCTCAAGTTCAAAACCAGCCTCTCCAAGTTAGCAAGGCCCTGTTTCAATGTAAAATATAAAAAGTACTGGGGCTGTAGTTCAGTGGTAGAACAGAAGAACACTTGCACGACATAGGCAAATACCCTAATTCAATGACCAGTACTTGGAAAAAAAAAAAAAAGTGCCTTGAGGAATGGAGAAAGCTGTGGAACTGGGTCATTTAGATCCTTTCTTTAAAACAAAAAAAAATTCCTAAGGGGCTGGAGTCATTTCCTCCATATTGTTTCTTCAGGTTTAGATTGCTGCTTCCTCTCTGAGGCAGTGTGAAAAAGTGAACTGTGGAATAATGGGAATAATGTGTCTTTTCAAGTCCAATGCAAACAATTCCACCTTAAAATAGCAGAGTTCACCTTAAGCCTGAGTTGGCAGCCTGCCAGGGAAGGGCATGAAAGCCGCACTTTAATCAAAAAGATGTGTATTCTTTATGCAGACTGTGGAAAGAACAGCTGGGAAGAGAATTTTTATTGATTCTTTTTATTTCCTTCTCTTCTTCCCCCTTCCCCCCACCCCTTTCCTACAAACACATTTAAAATTTACTGGCAGACCTTTTTTTTTCCCCCTTTTTGGAAATCTGCTAAAATAAAATCTCTTTCCCTTTCCAAGTTCTTCCTCCATAACTTGGAAGCATCCTAATGGGGCTACCAGCTGCATCCTGATACTGCTTTTACCTTGGCTGAAATCAAGTGCAGGCAAAATTAGTTGCACAAGGATCCCCAGAGAAAAGGAAATAGTGAAATGCTTTGAGCAGAATGAGTCACTACTGGAGACCGGATGCAGGCAGCCAGTCTCGGTCCAGGGATTACTAATGCTTTGGTTTTAAGGGATGAAGACACTAAGATTCATATACTGCTCTGCCTTTAATGATGGCAGTACTGACAGGACTATAAAGGGTGGCTGTAATTGCACATAACTTTTACTGCTGAACTAAGTCAGAAGGAACTTTAGGCATGCAGCAGATTTGGGTGTATCAATAGTAATCAGTAATGTCAGCAATCAACCTTGAAGACAAAGGATCACAGGACAGAACAGACATTACATCATGAGTATTAAAAATAATCTTTGCAAGAATTGGGGACCAAAAAGTCTAGAAGGACCTGTGATCAATTTGATGGGTGTGCTAATTGGGGGCCTGGGCAACAAATCCAACTTGACCTGTTTTGTTTGCCTACTTAATAGCATCTATTAATTTTTGAATCAGTGTTAACATTTGAAATTTAGGAGTTGCCACATAAATCCAGCTTTTCAACTTCTCTTGAGCAAAAGAGAAAGATTGGCTAGATCTGCCTTCCTTAGATGAGGCAAATGCTGGACAGGTTGACAAACACCACCTTTCTGCCTTTGGGGCCTGCCTGGCCTAGGCAGGCATTTGAGTTTAATCCCTGAAGCAATGTGCAGTAGTTCTATGAGCAAGTAGCTACTAAATGTCCTCTACCCACGTGCAGATTCTATTATGGGACTTTCCAGTCGAAAGCTTTTCATAGCTCTCTGTTGTCAACCCAATAAGGTCCAATATCTTCAGCTTGGAATTAAATTCCCCAACCTTTTGCTGTGATTTACTAATGTCCAGTTCTCTTCTCACACTCCCATGGATGTACATAATCTCTTTCTTAACATCACTGGTCTTGCTAGTCCTCCTTTGTTTCCTCCACCCCCTCTTCTGAGCTAATCCTGCCTGCTTCCTCGTCCC
Organism: Ictidomys tridecemlineatus; assembly: GCF_052094955.1. Taxonomy (NCBI): domain Eukaryota; kingdom Metazoa; phylum Chordata; class Mammalia; order Rodentia; family Sciuridae; genus Ictidomys; species Ictidomys tridecemlineatus. The sequence goes on from NC_135479.1 coordinate 121,853,916, forward strand.
ATCCTTCTTCCACATATTTAGTTGTAGAAGTCTTCCCCACCTGTAAGACCCAGTCAAGGCCAATTGGTCAAAGAGAGTGCTTCTCAACCTCTTTGTGAAAAGGGCCAATTTCCTTTTTCTCTCTCCTTTCTTCTTTTCCTTTTATAAATTTCCAATCCGTTCACAGCATACAAAACACAAGTTGTAATTTTTTATGAATAGACTCAGGGATCATAAGTTTTACTCTGTCAGTTGCTCTAAAAATTTCCAAGTGCTCACTCTCAATTTCTGAACTTGATTTCACATGGAGTTGTCACAAGCATGGATCCTTGGACCACACTTTGAGTAGGTTTACTCAGATGATCTTAGGTAAACGAATCTCCCCATTACCTTCATTCAAACAGACATGTATCTCTATCTTTGCCATAGCAGACTGTATCAGACCTGTTCAGATGTCTTTGTCTACTTCACTTTAAACTTTAAGGGCTAAGAGCTCTGTTGAGCCCATCACTCATCTTGGCCCTTCTAAGACTATTTGTAAATGAAAAAGGCTCAGTCAATGTTAAATTGTTAGCACTTTTGCCAGCAGATGTCCAAGTAGAAGGATTCAGTATTGTTTAGCCATAGATTCAGACTTCAAGGAGTTTACAATAATCTGGAAGAGAAGACTAGTGTTAAAAGGTAAATTTTTGGCATATTGAAATTTCACAGTTTATTCGAGTTAAACAGTAATTCGTGAATTAGCTCCAAATTAGAAGTGGTTCGGACTCACCAGAGGTAGTTGAAGGAAAACTTTTGTTGGGTCCATAAGGAAGCCTAACAAAGAAATCATTTAATTGTTTAAGTTTGAACAACTTCTTTGTTTGGGCTACCCTATAGGAAGTTCAGGACAGTATAATTGATGCCCAGTGGCCCCCTGTGATTCAATGAGCTCAAGTTTCTTTTGTTTTTAAAGTAGTTGCTCAAGGGAAATGAGTCTGCTAGGTTTCCCTTTGCTTGTGTAGAACCCCAGGATGTTCAAGTTATCTCACTCTAGTGAACTCTCATTTAATTGTTTCCATACCAACCTGCAGAAAGCTACAGTAAATACACACAGCAAGGACGTGTGGAGGTTTATGATAGATCTTATGAAAATGTCATAGAAAATAGGCTGCTCAGTGAGTGCTGGGCCAGTGTCAGATTCCCAGGTAGGACATGAGAAAGACCTTCCCCTGGAAAATGGGCCCTAACTGCTGGATTATCTTGGAGAAAGCACACTGTGCTTTAGTTTGCTGTTTCCACGGAGGGGGCCACTTAGGAGAACGCCTTCATTTCTCTGACTGTGTGACTTTTAAAACAGAAGTGTCAACCCTGGAATAATAATCAACTATGTATATAGTTCACAGAAAATTGTTAGAACTTACATATTTTAAAATCTCTTCTCCCAACCTACCATTAGGTGAAAAAATCTAACTTTAAGATACTTCTTGATCCTAAAAATCTCTGTAAAGCATAAGCGACCATCCAAATCCAGTCCCAAGGTAGATTCTGAGCAACACTATTGAAAATATGAAAGGAATTAAGCAGATTCCTGAGAGTTTGTGATGCTGGGATTTGACTGGTCCTTTCATTGGTCTTTTCTGTCACATTCGTCTTTCATTTTACTACCAAAGAGAGAGGATTTGTTGTAGCACAGGCCTCAAGCCCACTTTCAGGATCTCTACAGAACAACCAACCAAGAGCCTTTTGTTTTGTCCCCCATTTGACCTCCTTCCAGATATGGTGAGTCCACTTCCCTGAAACGTCTGGGCAGGGAGAGGTGACTGCAGCTGTGTTTGCATTTAGACACCTCCTTTCTCTCCCTTGGCTGTGGCCCAGGAACTCGGGCTCACTCTTTCAGTCACACAAACCACTTCATTATCATATTTTGGAGAATGTTGGCCAGAGGAAAGGGCAGACCAGTCAGTAGCCTGGAAAGTTAGAAATGTGTGTGTTTATTTTCCCCTCCCCTTTCTGTGGAGCTTTTGGACCTGGTATAGAAAGGGAATAGCAAGACACAGCTGCCCTTTCTGGAGACTGGCAGCCTGGGAGGGGTGAAGAGAAAGCAGTGTTTGTGCAGGCATTTGATAATCGCAATAAAGACCATTAGAAGCTCATTGATCAAACAGTCACTGCAGATTTCAATTACAACTTAGATACTTAGGTACTTTTGAAGGAGGAGCCAAAATGAGCAAATATATTAAGCACTTGTCACTTAGGATTAGCACTGGGGCTGAGTTACACAGAGTGAAAGAAAATCAAATTAATTTTCTCCCTGTAAATGTACTTTGTAAAATAATAAAGTGCTATGTAAATAAGTTGGTATCATTTCCAATGCTATGTCTTTGGCTCGATGAATATTTATTTTTAACTCATTAAGTCTGATTATAACTGATAAAAGAGACCAACACACCCTGTGATGCATAAATTCCGGTATATCTTTTAAACCAGTTACATGTTTTATATAATGATTCTGTATCCACTAGGTCATAATTACCTAGGCCAATGTATTGAAGACTTTTATCATTCCATGGTTCATATGCTGTTCGTACATGGTATTAATTTATTTTACCTTCAAAAATATTACCTGTTGTTATCCCCTACATATGAGGAAGCTAAGGCACAAATTAGTGGTATCCGAGACTTGGTTGTAGCAATGGAGTTCTAAATTTCAACAAGATAGTTTGAGAGAACAAAAGGAAACTAGGAAGTTTCTGAAGAGAAAATTTCTCAACCTTTTGCCTGTAAAAACTAAGTTAGGAGGGTTGGGGCTGTAGCTCAGGGGCAGAGCGCTTGCCTTGCATGTGTGAGGCACGGAGTTCAATCCTCAGCACCACATTAAAAATAAAATAAAATAAAGGCATGCTGTCCATCTTCAAATACAAAAAAATAAATAAAAATAAAAATAAACTGAGTAAGAATTTGCTAGACAAAGGAAGTAGGAAAGTACTGCCCATCAAAATTATGCCCCTCCCATATATATATATATATATATATATATATATATATATATATATATATATATTTAAAAGTACTTTCAAAGTCTGTGCCACATTTTTTAATACCATCAACTGTGACAGAACTTTGAATTTGAAAAATATTTTACTGTTGGAAAAAGTGAAATATCATTCACATCCAATTTTGCTAAATCAAACCAGTCATTTTGTCAATATTAGGAGAGGGCTTAAACATAATTTTTGTATGTGACTTGTATATAATTATAAATTAGCTCTAAGGCTCATTCCAAAAAAGCTTAAAGAGCATTTCCAGCCAACCTTACAATTAGAAGCCTAAATAATAGGGATATAAATGTACATATGCAAATGGGAGACCTTCATTTCTTAAAAATAGAATGTGAACATCAGATATATTGGTCCCCTGAGCTTCTGAGAGTCTGTGTGTTCATCTCTACAGTCCCACTCTGCATGGAGGGGTGACTGTGCCCCCCTCTAGGCTCTGAGATCCCTGGAGGCAGCCATTCAGTGTCATCAGAAACTGGCACAGTGCCTTCAGGGTAGTGACTTCTCGGTAGATGCTTATTTAAATGAGTTGTATTAAATCAGCAAATTTTGATCTTTCCATAGATTGTCACACTGGAATGGTGGCAAAGAGATGATTTCTCATTACAAGCACCCTTCACAGGCAGAATGAGAAGGGGCTTATTTATGTTGCTAAATAATTCAGATTCTTGTTCCCACATTGGTCTCAATTAGTGGCTGTCTCTACTGCACCACTAGATTTTATGTGTTCCTGGTAACGTTAATTGAAGGAGAAGATGCCCTGAGACAATTCAGATGAAAAAAAAATAAATTACAGTACATGAAATAAACCACGATTGTAAAGAATGGAGAGATTACATCCAACTTGGTTTTAGGGTCTGGGGAAGAAATATGTGTTCCTGTGTCATCAGTTTGAGTTTAAGGATATAAGTACCCTTAAATATGACACAGGCTGGAAATGAGCAGAGGAGAGCATTTTGGTTAACAAGGCACAACATGAAACACCATGATACTCTTAAGAATTTCTCCACTTGGTCCGAATCCCACGTACCCTTTGAAGGGCAGCTCTCCTTCAATCTCCTTCCTGAAATTGTTCCTGGTCTCTGGATTCTAATTGACACCTCCCTTCTCCGAATGCTCAGAGCAGCTTACCTCTTCTTTCCTAAGGAATATAAAACTTTCAGGCTTGTTTAACACTTACTGTTAAGTCACCTCCCCTACCCACTGCTGTGTGTTGTCCCCTTTGGGAGCAGGGTCTGCTCACCCTCTTGGTTTCTTTTCTTTTCTTTCTTTTTTTAATTTTTTTTTTTTTTTTAGTTGTAGATGGACACAATACCTTTATTTTATTTTATTTTTATGTGATTCTGGGAATCGAACCCAGTGCCTCATGCATGCTATGCAAGTACTCTGCCCCTGAGCCTCAACCCCCACCTCTTCGTCTCGGTTTCTTTACATGGTATCTGGCATATCACTTTCTTCATGTGGGTTCTTAATACATGATATTGAAAAACAAAATGACACAGCCATGACCAAGCAAAGGGGCAAAAAACGTCTCCTTGCTAAGAGATGAGACAGGCAGGTTCTGACTTCACGAACACACAGCCATGCAGCTCTACAGGGAAATGAACTGTAGGTTTATTTTTGTCATGTTTGGTTTTTTTTTTCTGAGTCAAGGCGTCCAATCCACTACACTGTTTTCTTATGCACAGATGGAAACTTATCATGCACAAGAGTCTCTGAAGGAAATAATTTTTGTTTAAACTTTGCCTTAGAAACTTCAAGGGAATCCAGAACAGGATTTCTTTAATGATCTGGCCATATTCTAGTGCTGATTGCCAAGCCGAAAAATGTTTGGCAGAACTTTTGGCTTCTGAGGTCTTGGATGCCTTCCAGGTAATGTGCCTCAGAATTTTGAAATATAAATAAATGAGTTCCAGTTCAAACTTTTTAGAATTCTGAGCTGTCAGGCCTTTATTCCCCTCCCGTCTGAACGTTTTGGTACAGAAACACCAGCCAAGTAGAAAGAAGATAATTAGTCGACATTTTCAGAGATTATTAATGGCCGTGATTTAGAAGAACAAAATGAGAGTAAATGGTTTAAAACTTCATGTTTCTCAATAGTCCCTTACTTATGGCTGGTGGCATTTATTTTTCAGGATGCACCCCTCCCCCCATCCCTGTTTCGATTTGGGAAAAGAGGATGAGGGTGTTCTTTGCAGCTTTGATTCTGCCAGCAGGAAGATTCTGAATGTTCCTTTGTCAAACATTACACACTCTGCTTTGTTTTACTTTCTTGTCTGGTAGCCAAGTATTTTTCAAGTCACTCAACACTCTACTGAGGCATGCTAGTCACTGAAGACGATTATAGAGCAAAGTTTAACATTCACTGAAGAGAAATGACGGGGTGTTTAGCCGCTGAGCACCACACCCACAGAGGCCCCGGGGTGATGTGGCTGGATGATGTGACTTCAGTCATCTCTATAATTCTTAGAGTCAGTTCCTGCTGATTTCTGAGAGGAACATGGTAGTAGAGGTCGAACCCAGGGGCACCTTACCCACTGAGCTACATCACCAGTCTTTTATGTTTTGAGACAGGGCCTCTCTAAGTTGTTAAGACTGGCCTTGAACTAGCAATCCTCTTGCCTCAGCCTCCTGGGTTGCTGGAACTGAAGGTATGTGACACTACATTTGGTGGGAACAGAATTATTATTATTATTTAAATTAAAGACAAGATAAAGAAAGAAGGCTTCTTCTCCCCTCCCCCCCACCAAAACACACCCCGCCCCATTCATGTGGGGTGTGTGCATACATATGCTCAGGAGTGAGACTGATCTATGTGGACTTGTGACTGCCACTCCAGTGCTGTTGTCCTAGTGGTCTGGGGTAACTTTATAAGTATGCCAAAGAGTAGAGACCAGGTGATATGGTTTAGATATGATATGTTTCCCCAAAATTCATGTATGAGATAATGCAAGAAAGTAGAGAGGTGAAACAATTGGTTTATGAGCACCTTAACAGAACCAGTGCATTAATCCACAAATAGGGATTAACTAGGGAGTAGCTGCAGGGAGCGTGTGGCTGGAGGTGGTGAGTCACTGGGGGTCTTCCTTTGGAGTTTATATTTTGTCCCTGGTGAGTGGAGGTCTCTGTTTCTGTCTCTGCTTCTTTGCTGCCGTGTCCTGAGCTACTTTCCTCTACCACATCATTCTGCAATATTGATCTGCCTCACTTTGGGCTCAGAGCAAAGAAGCTGGCCATCTGCAGACTGAGACCTCTGAAACCTGAGCCTCAAATAAACAGTTCCTCCTCTTGGTTGTTCTTGCCAGGGTTTTTGGTCACAGCAGTGAAAAAGCTAATTAAAACACAAGGTGAAGTTCAACTGCTCTTAATTTTAAGAAATCCCTCTTTTTAAGCCCATATTAACTTTTTTTTCTTCAATGATTCCTATGCATTTATAATAAAAACATATCCCCAGAATAAAATGTCCTTTGAAGGGAGATAATATTACCTTCAAAATTTTCCTTCAAAGTTTCAGATACAGGGAGGTTTATTTGTCCTTCACGTTGGTTTGGGCGAAGAAGAATGGTATTTCTGAATATAATTCAAAGAAATGAGATTTAAATAGTCTTTCTCACATAAAATTTTGAATGCTTTTTTTAACTTAAAAAAAAATTCCTGTTCATATGGGAGGTTTTGATCGAAAAATGCAATTTTTTTTAGTGTTTTGTATGATTTTTGTCCTTTAATAGTGACATTGAACTCGTCTCCTCACTTATAAGCTCTCCTTACAGACTCATGGGAACAGAGCTGCTTAGCCCATCAACCATGCACACAACCTGGACATGGGCTGGTGGCACAAGTGGGCAAGCCATCTGAATCCTGGAATGGGCCTTGACCTCTTGACTTTGACAGGTCTCACTCTGTTTTAGCCACTCAGTTCTTTTGGACGTTTTAGAACAACCTTGAGAAATCTAAGCAGCAAGACAATAGGAATGTTTTCCCCAGGGAACAGTCATGCTCCCTCTTCCATTCTTCTTCCACCAGGTGCCTAGTTCCTATTGTGGGCTCTCCAAAGCCCTCCAGTGTGTTGTGTCACTCTCCTGGGTGAGAACCTTCTCTCTGGGAGATTTATGACTTTTCTTCTTTCCTTTACAGTCCTGTCCCCAGGCCCCAATTCCTTCTCTATTGCAGACCTGACATCAGATGGTGTTGTTATAAGAATAAGTAACATTCATCACAGTCTTTCCATGTGTCACACCCTCTGCTAAACCTGGTGGCTTAACCAGTCTCATTTAAGTACTACAACCTTAGTGTGACTGCTAGGGTGATGGGGGGAATTAATGACATATGTGTATCAAGTTGCTAGCACATGGCAGCCTCTCGGTAGATAGTGGTCCCAATTCTCAGTACCATCAAATCAGAGCTATGCTTTTTATGAGCTCTCCGATGCCTCACCCCGATGCATGGTTCATCTGTCAAGTCCTGACACTATAGCTATCAAGTGGAAGCTGATAGTTTTGTAAGGGGTTTGTGGGAAGATCTTGCTGGTCTCCACTGGGCATGCAGGTGGCTGCATTTGGCAGAAGCTTGGCTTCAGGCAAGAATCTCTGCCTGGACAGGATTGGGTAGTACACTCAGGGCAGGTGCAGGAGAAGACCAGGGTATTTTCGTGGACACAGAGTATGGGTAAAACCCTGAAGAAAGGACAGGAGGTGGGAACTAGGGGAAAGCAGACCCGTGTTTCTACTGCAGCCTCTCATTAGAGTTTGAACTAGTGGGTCCAAGTGAAAGCACTCTTCTTCATGACTATCATTTGCTGTGGACATTGGCAGCCTTTTTTTTTTTTTTAAAGTAGATGTTCTGTTCTTTTTCTCAATGGGGAACTCAGCAAATGTAGGGACTAATGGGCCTTACAAGTGATGACACCATTGAAGATCGGGTAGCTGTCTCTTGTGACTCATGGCTATAGACTTAGGATGATCTCCATGGGACAGTGAGAAAAATCTATCCTTATTTTGCACTCTGAGCCTCCCTGTTTTCCTTCTTCCCTCTTATCAGCTATCTTTTCTTTCAGGATTAGATGCCAAGGGACTGCTGGCCTCCCTCTCACCCCACTTATTAACTTCTGTGAATAGGAAAACATGTGCTCCTAGGAATTCATGTAAAATGCAAAGACCTGTAAACAGATGAAAGCATATACTTAAGCAATGGAAAATAAACAGTTAAGAACAAACAGAATACAACAGTTACTAATAGGGCATTATGTAAAAATGTAGATGTGTAACCGATGTGATTCTGCAATCTGTATACGGGGTAAAAATGGGAGTTCATAAATCTAAATCTAAAGTATGAAATATGATATGTCAAGAGCTTTGTAATGTTTTGAACAACCAATAAAATAAAATAAAATAAAAACAAAGGTGAAAAAACTTCATCTAATAATAGGCCTTTATGACCCTTGAGACAGAGATAGGTGCTCAAGTTCACCCACACTTTTGTTTTGGTCTCTCTGAACACATGGCAACACTGTATTTTCCAGGTGAGACCCATGTGATGCAGTCCTGGCTGGTTGGACGGGAGCTGGAGTGACAGGCACCACTTGCAGGAAGGACCCATAAAAGTGTCCAGGTGTGATCATCACTCTCTTGCTTGCCTTTCTTCCTTGTTGGCTGGCGCAAGAGAGAGGCCTATAAGGGCCAAGGGACGCAGGGAGTCATGAGACAGTAAAGGTCCTTGTCCTGCAATGGCTCTGGGAAGAGCCCCTCCCCCATCATCCCTCACTAGGCTGTGAGGTGAGCAGGGAATAAAATCCATTGTGTTCAGCAGCAGCCTTTTGGGGGTCATTTGTTACACAAGTTAGATGACTTTAAATAATAGAGTCCTTTGACTTTCTTTTCAAGAAAAAGGAAGAGATATTACTAACTTCCTAAATTACATGTTTGCTGGTACTTTTAATTATCAGGGACTTTTAAAGGGAGGAAATCAAGAAACTCCATAAAGATACAAGTTTTCACTTCTAGGGATCAGTTATGTCACAAGGGTTCTGGAAGGTTGTTACCTCAATTAATATGCTCACTGATCGACTCTGAAAAACTTGAGAGAGAAGGAAAATGAAAATCAGAGAGATTAAGTAACTTGGACAAGCTCACAGTGAGTGTTTGCTTCAGATTCACATGTGAACTCATATGTCTTCGCATTTCAAAGTCCTTGTTCTTTCCAGTATTGTAGTACACTGTTGTGGGAGCACATTATGCATTCCTTTTGAAGAAAAGAGCAGCCAAGAATCAAAATGTATACAGAGGGTATATCTGAGGACTTTCAGGAGAGGTAGCAAAACCTTGACAAATAGAAAATAGCTACGTACCAGGTTTAGACCAAAAGGGTGAAAAAGAAAGAGGACCATCATAAGCCCAGACTATAAGATTGGGTTCCTGGGATACTAGATCAAAACTTAGTTCAAAAGTTTTTTTGTGTCACTCTAACAATATTTAGGTATGATTTAAATGATTTAATAAAAATTTATTATTTGCCCTGAATCTCTGAGGTTATTATACTCTAACAACTCCCTTTTATTGTAAGTTCTGGATCTAAACTCTAAAGGGTTATATATTAGGGTTTTTTGTTTGTTTGTTTGTTTGTTGATACTGGGGATGAAATCCAGGGGTATTTAACCACTGAGCTAGATATTAGCCCTTTTAATTTTTATTTTGAGACAGAGTCTTGCTAAATTGCTAAGGCTGGCCTTGAACTTGCAATCCTGCCGTAGCCTCTGAGTTTCTGGGATTAGTTAGGGTTCATATATCAACTTGGGTAGACCATAGGACCCAAATATTTGATCAAAAATATTTGTTTCTAAAGAAATAAAATCCATAGGATGTGTGTAGGCATGTGTATGCATAGGTATGTTGTCATATTGCTGAATGGCAGGGATACATTCTGAGCAATGTGTCATCAGTGCATATATCAAACAGTGTCCTTAACACAAATCCAGATGACATACATGCACACACCTAGGCTCTGTTATGATCTTGTGAGATTCCTGTTGTTTATGCGGTTGCTTGCTGACTGAAATGCTACAGTGCTTTATATACAACTATATAAAGATACTTCTCAACTTAAAATGCATTTATGACCTGATGAAATAATCGTGTAAGTTGAAATGTAAGCATACATTGAAACCACATTTAATGCACTTAGCCTACCAAACACCATCTATTTAGCAACATAGCACATTGTAGAGTACCAGTTGTTTACCCTTGTGATCCAGTGGTGACTGGGAGCTACCACGCCTTAGCATGAAAGAGAAGAATCATGTCATGTATTACTAGCTGGGGAAGGATCAAAACTCAAAATTCCAAAGTATGGTTTCTACTGAATATTTGTCACTGTTACATGATTCTAAAATGGCAGTAAAGTAAATTGAATGATTGTGTATAAGGGACTGTTTGTGTGTGAGTGTGCATGCTCGTGTGTATGTGTGTTTACTATATGTATACAAGAAAGAAAAACTCTTGTGTATAAGGGACCGTTTGTGTGTGTGTGTGTGTGTGTGTGTGTGTGTGCATGCTCATGTGTGTATGTGTGTTTACTATATGTATGCAAGAAAGAAAAACTCTTATTAAGGAAGTTCCTGATACAATCATGTGGCTGACAGGTCTGAAATTTGCAAGGAAGGATGGCAAACTAAAGATGTAGGGAAAAGTTAATATCACACTCCATATTTGAAATTCCTTTTCCTCAGGAATTTTAACTTTTTGTTCTCTTAGGGCCTACAGTGGATTGGGTGGAATGAAGGCTACTCATACTTTATGGAGGGTAGTCTGCTTTATTACAAATACACTAAGTTAAGTGTTAATTTCATCTAAAAAAATACTTTCACAGCAATATCCAGACTATTTTTGACCAAATATTTGGGTCCTGTGACCGACTCAAGTTGACACACAAAATCACGGTTCATGGGGTCATGTTCAAGTCTAGGTAGGTCTTCTGGTTCTTGGTTTGGTGATGCTCTTCCTGAAAAGGACTATCTCAGTCTTACCTGTCTCAGAGAAAAAGAACAGTTGCATCATTGAAACCCACAAATCTGTGCTTAATTAAGCATAGAAACTGAACCCAGAACATTAATGAGAGAGCAGTGTCAGGCATCATCCAGCCGGTGTGTTGTGGACCACAGAGCACTGTCTGCTTCTCCTGGATGGGATCCTGCTTCTCTTCAGAGCTTGTTCTGTTCCCTCCCTCCCCAAGAAAGCTTCTCAACACCTTTTGAACTCAAAACTTCGGTCACTCGCTTAATGCTTAATTTTTCTCCTTGGGCATTGGCCTTTCATCTCCTTGTACCTCAGCTGGAATATACTTCTCTCCTTTGTACTGATCTAACTATGGCTCATTGTGTCATATGAAATCCCAGTGTCCCTTCATCTGCAAGTCTTTCTAGCACTCTGTCTCTCTCCTGGTACATGCATCTACATACAACCAACGAATGATTTTTTTTTTTTTCATGGAAAATTGTTAGGTGACACAGTTTTTTTTTTACTCATCTTGGGAATATAAAAGAAATTCCACAAGCATATTGTAGTGCACTTATAATAAAATGACTAACAGAAAATGTTATTTAAAAAAAGAAAATGTAATTTAACATGTTTATCCATCACAAATTGGCTGTGATACATAGTAACTGACAACTCATACCTGGAAAAACCAAAACCAAAACCAAAACCAACCAAATGATAAACATTCACTCTTTCTTGATCTTGAGGAGGGGTTATTTTGTGGTCTAGGAGTCACTGATCAGATGATGATCCATAGTTATCATTATACCTGCCTGAATGTGCTGATTTACCCCTCTGATATCTCTGCACAGTGTCTGCTTTGCCCCTTCCTCTATCTATCATATGCATCACGTGCTGGGGGGCCCTCTCTGAGGAGCTCTGACTTCCTTCTTTTTAGGTGTGATGGTAGCAAGATACACGAGAGTGCACTAGGAGTATCTTGCACTAGGAGTTATCACAGTTGCCTCTGTTGATAACCTTTGCAACATAATGTTACTGATGAAGATCTACCTGGATTTTTCCATAAGTGATCCAATATGCCTTTTGTCAGTTTTGGAGGGTATCTTAATGCAGTTCCTGGTGGTCAAACCATCCTTTCCTCTTCTCCATTTTGTTATCTGGACAGTGATGGACTGGTAAGCCTTTCTCATTCTAAAATCCAACATATTTTATCTCCCCAAGTGAGTTGTAAAGTCTTTGAAATAAAAAAAACTATACTTCATATTTGTTGAGTATCTTCACATAGCAACCTGAGGTACTCTATAAATATTTAATAGGTTTTAGAGGCTTAATTTGTTTGTTCTGAGTAATTTGCTGTCAAGTTAATAATCGGGCAGAAATTATGTAAGGTATATTAAAAATGTGCTCATACAGAATGTTAAAGACAGTCAAATTTGACTGTGGGACAGAATTTATGTAAAGAAGAAAATATCTTCAAGAGAAAAAATATTTTCTCCTCCTCCTCCTCCTCCTCCTCCTCCTCCTCCTCCTCCTCCTCCTCCTCCTTCTTCTTATTATTATATTTTGAGAAAAGTACTAAAGAGTCATTGGAAGGAAGTGAATTTCATGTACTGGAGTTACTGTCAACAAGCCTTTGAGTGAAACGTGTTTCTGGACTTAAGCTTAGCCAGATGATGACTAAAATGGTTGACTGTGGACACAACTGGTTATTAGCTTCACAGGGCATCTTTGAGAGCCCAAGGTCAGTGCAAAAAAGAAAAGAAAGGAAGGAAGGGAGAAAGGAAGGAAGGAAGGAATGGACAAAAAGAAAAAGAAAGAAAAACAAGAGAGAAAAAAAAAAGGAGGCTTAGCTGAGTTCTTTCTGATCCTAACTCTGAGATCTTATGAGATCCAGAAAAAGGTCTTCAGACAGAGGTGGTATGTCTTTCTTTTATTTTTCTTTTTTGGTGCCAGGGATTGAACCTGAGGGTTGCTTAACCACTGAGCCATATTCACCAGCCCTTTTTATTTTAAATTTTGAGACAGGTTCTCGCGAAGTTGCTTAGGGACTCACCAAGTTTCTGAGGCTGGCCTTGCACTTGAGATCCTTCTGCCTCAGCCTCCTGAGATGCTGGGATTATAGGCTTGTGCCATCACCTCCAGCTTAAAGTTTTATGATTTAAAATTGTAATCATTGTTGTGAATCTTTGAAAATATCTGGTCTTTGGGGTCCTGTATGTATGGTGCATTATGGACAGTTATTTCAGATGCCATTTGTTGTCACACATTGTGCCCTACCTTGCCTCACTGATTCCAATTCAACAGAAGAAAAGAAAACATTTCAGTGAATGAGGAAGCAGAAAATTTTAAGGGATCAGCAACAGTTGGAGTGCTCACCTGTCACTAGGATGCAAAAAAAATGCTGTTGTTGACACATCTTTTCCCGGCTTCTGACACAAATTAGGTAACTCGATGACTTACTGTCTCTTCACAAAATTGGTGGGGGTGTGATCAACGTCTATGCAGGATATAGAGATATTCATAACAAAGAGCTATGATTTGAAAGACGTCCTTTGCTTTCAATAGAAAGAATAATTCATGTTCTACATAATTTGCACCAATGTATTTTGTTGTTGTAAATCATGGTTTGCTCAATAAGCTGAAGTTCATTGCTTCACGGAGAATCTTGAACCCCAAATCTGAGGAATTCAAAGGATCAATTATTTTGCCTCCTGCATCTTCTGTCTCATAGCTGTGCAACCCACATCCATGGGCTTCACCACTTTAATGAGAGGAATTATTTTTTTCCCTCCAAAATAATTTTGGAATTCTGATACATAGGAATGTAAAACAGGGACTTTAAAAATTTTCCATTCTATGTTTCCTAAAAGAAATGATCTCAGATAAATGGATAATAACCTTGTTTTTGACCATTTGAAAATAATATCCAGTAGTCATTCAAAATATTCATCGATTCCTAGTTTTGATCATTGTAGTATGGCGATATGAAATATAAACATTAGGGAAAATTAGGTGAAGGGAATGAAAACCTTAAAAGAAAAGCATTTATTGAGCTACGAGTGTCTGCTAGGGATTGTATGAGGCATTGGCAAACAGTGGTGATTAAGCAGAATTTCTTCCTCTCTTCACTTAGTTATAAAGTGATCATCCAATCAGACCCAAATCTCTTATACTGCCACTGAAGCCTATTTGTGTCCTATCTCTTCTAGAAGACCTTAGTTTTACCATGTACTGAGCACTTATACTGAGCTAAGCACTTATTCCCAGGTGTTTCCCATATTTGATTATTTCATTCTTATAACACATCTACTCAGTGTTATTATAATTTGCAGAGGAAGAAACAAGTGAGAATAAGTTGAGTGAGTCATCCTCTCATTCTGTGGAGTGACCAATCTGGGGACTTTCAGCTGGGATGACTAAATCCATGGATTCTCATCCTCCCTCACAGATCACCACTGAGAAGAATCACCTTCAAGTCATGGACTCACATTTCCTCTCAGAGTAAGGCCTGCTGGCTCCCTTTCCTCACAGCCCCAGTCTTAGAGCATGCATTACCTGGCAGCCAGCTGCTCTCTGACCTTTCATTATGGCTACTCAATAGACCCACACACTGGATGCAAGTTCCTTAATCATGGTTGGGTTGATACAGAAGGAGCTGTGTTAGTGGGCACAGATCCAATGTTATGGGATAAACAGTACCTTCCAGTGGAAATAATGTGTGAATAACAGTAGGTGTTTATACCAGCGATGAGATAGGCTTGAAATATCTGTACCCTTTTTTTTTTTAATGCTACTTCCACTATTCTCTGATAACATTTCAATGTAGGCCTTTGTTTCCAGATACCCTTTGGAGTCAGAAAATAAACAAATCCTCGAACAATGTTCTTCATCTGTTATAAATTTGGCTTGCTAACTATAATATGCAAAGCTTTGAACTGAATCTACCTGAGTTGTCTGGGCCAGAGTACACGGGCTCCTTTCATCTCATCGAGATGGAAATCTCAGGATATCAAAGGGACAGAGAGTAGACAAGGCCTCTTATTTCCCAATGAACGTGAAATGGAATGCTGCCATCTCCTAGCATCTGTGTGGATGTGACACTCCCAAGGCTTCTGGGCAACCAGGGCTGTTGTTGTCCCTTAGTGATTGAGGCAGATATTGCCACAGGAGGTGACTCTCTGGTATAGTCTAGTCTTTCTGTTTCTGGCAAAATCCTGGGCAAATTTCTTTCAGGACTCAATATCAGGCGGCCTATGGTTATTCCAGTAGATCATGTTCCTCATACACAGTGAATATTTCTCCTTTGTGTGACTGTCAAGAAGCTTAATTCCAAGTTTAAGGATCTACTCAACTGTGCTCAACTTGGTTCTGGCTTTATCTCACTTTCCATTCTCATTTTCCATTAATCCTGATTTCTTCATTTATTATTTTTGAAAAAATGTTTTTATACCTTATATATCTTGGAATGTAATATCATCTCAAATCTTGTTGTTTTTTGTTTTTTGTTTTTTTTATAAATATTTGTTTTGGCTCACACTTCCAGTCCATATTTGGAAACTTAATTCCTTTTGAGAATGCGGTCAAATGTAAATGATCAGTACTACTAATAAATAGTATTTGAACAGCTTTATACTTATCTACTAAGTGAAGTAATTTATCATTTCTATTTCCCTCCAAATAATTATACTGTAACAGTTCAATGAACAGTTCTGTTGTTTGGGGCAGAGTCAAGGCCCACCATGTTGAAATCTGACTTTAGAAACCCTTGTAAGAATTTCGCATGTTGACTTTGCATCTGATAAACAGAACATGCAGCTGTATTCAACATTTTTATGATTCTTGATATCTAGTATCTCTTTACAAAAAACAATTATAACTGCCACCCACCATGAATGAGATTATCAGAATCACTACATCTTTGCGGGAACTGGGATAGTTTTACTTTAGTCTACATTAATACATGCTAGTCATTTCTAAGGTTGGGTTTTCAAATTAGGGACCATATATTTCTGGGAGGCTTCACAGATCCTGAGAAAGTTCCTGGTTTCAGAAAATGATTTTACTGGAAGGAAGAATTGGATCACTCTTCTGGGCTCACTCTCTAGTTATACAATTTAAATGAGAAGATTCTGACTGGAGAAATAAGAATAACATCTAAAGAGATGAAAAGGGATGCTGTGGAGACTCGTGAACCCTCTCTAGTTATAGGAGAATAATACTGAAGGGTAACAGGATAAAGCTTTATGTAAGACATTTAATACAGGTTTAATGGATGAATTAATGAATTTAATAATCAGCTAATTCATACTACTAAAGATTGAAAAAATACTTCAGGTAAAAATAGTATGGCTGAGTGAGGCTTTTACTTTTTGTAGAACACATTTACATCTTATGTCCAGCCATCCTGTTTTCAATAGGAAGCCACAGTATAATAATATAGGACCATGATATTTCAAACCTTTATGTAATTTAAAGAAATAATTAACCCACATATCCTAAATGATTTGCCCTTAAATTGTTGCGCTGTTGCAAAGTAAAAGCTACTTGATATCTAAAGAAGTATCTGGATTATTTTTCAACAATAATTTATGTCAGTTTTTTCCAATAACAAAGTGGATTAGAAAAGCAATTTTGCTAAAGTGGAGCCAATCCCTTTGAGCAGGTTCTGCATTTCTTGTAGTAAACTTCCATTTTACCAAGGCACATCTCTGAAAATGTGAAAAGGAGGCTATTTAAAACACCGAGAGCACAGAGTTAAAGAAGGAATCCTTTTCTGAAGCCAGTTCCCTCTTGTCATCACTTATTAATAAGAACGACAAGTCTCCTCAGTCTTTCTCCCACGCTTTCCCACAGGAAGAGTCGGCTTGTGAAAAGGCCAGTTCAGTCCAGTCCAATGTGAACAGGAAGGTGCCCTTGCTTTGAAAGGGTCCTTCTACCTGGTGGGGGAGACAGACAAGGGCCCCGGCACTGAGTAAGGGTGCTATGTCAACGTTGTATTGGAGCTTCAAAGCTCTGTGGGACACAGGAGTGAAAAGGTCCGTTTGGCAGAGAACAGATTGGGGAGAGCTCAATGGAATAGATGAGGCATTAAGAGCATATTAATTTTAACAACTTAGCTAAAATAACTAATTACATGGTTTTATTGTTTACCAAGAGGACCAGGAAGATGAAGTAGGACTGGCTGGTGTATGAGGGCTTCTCCTGCCTGGAACAGGCCATGGGATGAAGATACATAATGGTGGTGAGAGGAATGAAAGACTGGGGACGAGAAGAGTAGGGAGAAAGAGCATACAAGGTCACGGTGAAGGCAGGTTTCTTTTACTTTGTGAGTTTTTCTTCTTTAATAATAATAATTTTTAAAAATGTGTTTATTCTCATCCCTTTGCCACCATTCACGATTCTTTCCCCTACCTACTCCCAGTTCTCTCTATCCCATCTTTTTTTTTTTTAAGAGAGAGTGAGAGAGGAGAGAGAGAGAGAGAGAGAGAGAGAGAGAATTTTTAATATTTTATTTTTTAGTTCTCGGCAGACACAACATCTTTGTTGGTATGTGGTGCTGAGGATTGAACCCGGGCTGCATGCATGCCAGGCGAGCGCGCTACCGCTTGAGCCACATCCCCAGCCCTCTATCCCATCTTTTAAAGCTAAGTTCAAAGATGGCTCATTCTGTGATGCCTTCTTTTACCCTCCAGGTGGAATTTTTCACTCTCATGGGATTTCAAAAACATTGTAGATGTTAAATTAAAAATAATGAAATTATTCTGAGAGGATTTAAAAACATTAACATATTTTTTTTCCAATATGGTCATTATAACTGAAGTCTCACTGTGCTGGAATTCATAAAGGGAGCGAGCGTGTGGAACCCACACAGTCCCTCAGTGTGGGGAGTCCAAATCCAGCCGTGTGGGGAGGGGACGGAGGAACCCTCAGCAAGGTCTTGGCAGTCTCCCAGGTGAAACGTGAGTTAGGAATGTTCTTGGTTGTTCTCAATCATAGTTTCTTTGGAATTAAGACAGCTAACCCCATTAATAGAGGTTTACTCCTGCACGTGCCCTTAAAATCATGTACAATATCTAGGTTCAACTTTTATTCTGTCAAAACATTTATCATACTGTTTAGAGTGAGGTCCCAAATAGTTATATACATTTAATTTATGCAATTTGACCTATAAACCAAGGGGAGGGGAGGCAGGAATAGGAACAGGGAAGAAGTCAAGGGAACAGGTGAGATCAAAAGAGAAGGAAGGAAAACAAGACTAAAGAAGATGACTCTATGGACAAAGCATACGCCTACTGACTAAGGGCTGTTGAAGTTGAAAGACATAGGTCTTTTAAATCTGGGTTAGCTGATCTGTTTAGGCTTTGTTAAGGAATCTCTCTCCATGCTGAAGAATCTAGTGCTTAAAGGCCCCCTCCCTTTTTCAAACTGACCCCAATTTGGGGAATGTTTTAATTTCAAAAGACAGACTTTTCTGACTCATGGCAAAGATTCATGGAGCAGCACACTGGGAACCAATCCTTTGCAAAAACCCAACCCAAGATGCCATCAGTGACATTGCTTCTGACTCCCCTAGCCAGAAGATTTCATGAATCACAGTTTATTTAAATGTAGCCCAAAGATCATCTTAAAGAGAACCAACTGGTTGACTTAAAAATGCAGATTCTAGGACATGACCCCAGACCTATTGATGCATCAACATGTTTATGGGTGGTTCTAATGTATACCAAAGTTTGAGAACCTCTACTATCAATATAATATATAGACTCAAAGGACTTAAAATCAGCATTCTACAGTGACACAGCCACATCCAATATTTATAGAACTTCAACTCACAATAGCTAATCTATGGAACCAACCTAGGTACCCTTCAATAGATGAACAGATAAAGAAAATGTGATATATATATCACACACACAATGGAATATTACTCAGCCTTAAAGAAGAATGAAATTATAGCATTTCCTGGTAAATGGATGGAGCTGGAGAATATCATGCTAAGCAAAATAATCCAATACCCAAAATCCAAATGCCAAATGTTTTCTTTGATATGCAGATGTTAATTTACAATAGGAGGTGGTGGTGCTAGGGAAGAATAGAGATATTTTGGATTAGGTAAAAAGGAATGAAGGGTGGGGAGGGATATGGAGTAGAAAGGATAGTAGAATGAATCTGACATTATTACCCTATTTACATATCTGATTACATGACCCATGTGATTCTACATCATGTACAACCAGAAGAATGAGAAATTATACTCCATTTATGCATGATGTGTCAAAATGCATTCTACTGTCACATATAACTAATTGGAACAAATTTAAAAAAAAAAAAAAGAAGAGGCATCAAAGGAAGAACTTAGCTAGGAGGCCCTGCCCTGTTTTGTTAAAAACAAAAACAAAAATAAGAAATTATACTGAATTAATTAATTTTGCAAAGTATTGTCATTCTTATAATTTTCCCATACCATTTATCCATTTAATCACATATTTTTCTTTTTGCTCTTTGAGTTATTTGTAATTTTCTCCATAGAGATCTTATACATATTTTTTTCAGTTTGTGTCTGAGTAATGTGTAATTCTTTTTGTTACTGCAAATGATATCTTGGTTTTTCTATTACAGATATTAAGTGGCTTTACCAATGTATGTGGATGCTGATGATTTGTGAATGGATTTTGATTCAAACCAACCACAGTTTTGCCTACTTTTTGGAACTCAGATTTTGCTCTTTCACATACCATGATCCTGAATGCAAGACAGCTGAGTGCTTCACCAGGGGCCCAATCAAAGAACCATCACTCCAAAAACACAGGGAAACCTGGCCTCTTTCTGACAGCATTTGCCAGCCACAGTTTGCATAGGGTTCGCTGCACTTTTCGTCATTACAGCTGACTCTAGAACAAATCCCCAATTTAAATGTGGTTCCACTCCATTGACACATCCATCGATTAGACAGTCATCTCCCTGAGACAGGCACTAGGCCTCGTGATTGTTCATCTTTTGTATTCAGAACTCCTAACACATAGAACTGTTTAATAAACACTGGCTGAATTAACAAATTACCCCCCCACACACTTTTTTTTTTTTTTTTGCAGCTTCAGAATAGCCCTTTCCCTGCCCACCCTTCTCTTAGATTTCTGATAGATATGATTGACCCAGATGACCTTCCATTTCTCAATGGTTACCCTGTGCTCTCTGAGCATGCGATTTGCTGTCTTTGGAACTGGCCCTAGGAAACAAACAATTCCTTTCCTGTCCATGTCTGAGGAAGGTGGGGCTGTCTGTGCTGCTTGGTTTGCCTGTACCTTCTAGTCATTTCTTGTTTTATTAGGAAGAATCCATGAACTGCTGTAGAAAGAAGAGTCTGCAGCTTACTCTTCCCATGGCAGGTGCTCAACAGAACAGGAGGATACATTTGGACAGACCATGGAGCCTCCATTTCTTTTGGCCCAGCCTGAGGCTCAGCTGAAATAAAGCTTTCCTCTGGCTCCTGGAAAAGATGAACTGAATTTCCTCTTCTTGTGCTTCCTCCACAGGGAGGTGACTATGGCTGTGGGTGCTGGCTCAGACTGGGCGAGTGAATATTCTCCTGTTGAAGTGTTTGGAAGAACAGGCCTGGAGCAGGGGGAAGCCAATGGATTCTGGGGTGCTCATTCAGTGGGGCACTGCTCTGACCACTCCAAGCCTTCACCCGTTGCTTTTGAAATGAGGTGGGGCTAAAGTAATTAAGTAAACAAATGAAATCATGGAAAATCGAGAGGAAAGAAAAATGTTTCTCACCATTCCCTTTGCAGGCTCTGCCACAGGGCTGATTCCGGCTCAGCAGTATTCAAAGCCCAGCCTCCCCACTGCCTCCTATGCATGTGGTCCCCACCAAGGGCACCCCCAAGCCTGGCAACTGCACCGTGGGTGCTGTCACAGGGACTCAGACAACTGCTCGAGGAGAACACACATCCACCCTGATTTGTCTGGAATTGTGGTTGTGGGAAGCTCTTTGGCCTGGCAGCATCTGTCAGAGATATTTGCAGAAACCAGCTTAATACAAAAGACTCATGCTGAAATATTAATGGTAGTCTCTGTACAGTCTGTGTTTGAGGACTGTACTTCGTGCCGTAATGTACCTTGATGACAGCTGCTCGAGTTGTCAGGTCTTGTAAAAGCCACAAAAAGAGCAGCACAATACTTATTGGCTGAGTGGTTTTGAAACAGGAAATGCTTTTAGCATAAAAGAAGATGAAATTCATGCTAACGTCCAAATAATCTTAACTCTGGATTATTACAACCAAATCTCTATTTTTTAAGAAGCTTCACAAAGCCAGCTAACAGACCTTAAGAAGACCAAGTGATTCTAAGTGGCATTAGATAAAATGAGCAATTTAATTGTGAATTAGCATGATGCTAATGAACCAGGATTGCTCATTTCCTCTCTGTACTTTTTATCTGGTGGTTAAGACATAAAATGGTTTTTATAACTGGGAGAGAACCTAATGGTCTCAAAATGGTGAGGAAAATTCACTTTTCAGGTAGTGGGTCATGTATATAACACTATTTTCACTGGAAAGCAAAATAAATTTCCATAGGACACAAAGTTTTGAGAATTTTTTTCCATAATGTCTTTTGTTATTCCTATTGGTTTTAATATACTTATAAAAAACTCCACTGATTGATCACCTTTCTAACAGTATCCAGGGCTGGGGATTCATTACCTCCACTGGGCAGGAAAAGAAACAGAGAGGCACAAGAACGCTGAAGAACAGATTAGGGGGTGGCCCTGAACCCCAATACGCTGATGAAGCAGTAAGGGGCATTGTGATTTGGTTTTAAACATATGATTCATTTGTTTTATTGGGCAAGAATTCCCTCACAACCTGGAAGATATTTCTATAAATATATATATATTTTTTTGCATTGGCAGAATTGTTTTAAAAAATGGAAGAGAGAAGTTGAGAGGAAAACATTTCATCTACTTTTATTTCTGCACTAGGGGTAAATATCCTTTCATGTATGTCGTTTTCTAGGATGATATGTATAAGGATTGTCGGTTTGGCCCAGCCCTGCTCAACATTGACAAACAGGCCGAGACTAGAGGAATGACCCGCTATGGTACGAAACATCACCCCTTAACCTTCAGACCTTGAAACCCACCAGTAGTAGGACAGGGCTTAGTGAAGAACAACACTACATTATCCTAGTACTAAGAATGTCAAAGCATAATTTTCAAAGTTAGCATAGGATTCTCACACAAATACATTATAAATATGAGCCAAAGATTTTACTTAGCTCATTAACTGATGAAAGAAATAGGAAAATCCTAAACCTGGTTCAAAGAGCACTTGAGGAGCTGCATGTTTATAGGAAATTTAATAAATGAATGCTAAATCAGATTCCTAGGTAGAAACAAACTGGTTCATCTCCAACAGTACCATGGAACATAGAATTTGGGACCATATTATTCCCTCTTGGACAGAAAATATTGTTTATAGTAACCTTCAACTTCATAGAGCCTGGACTTCATTTATATTTTAAATCACAATGGGAAGCAATGGTAGATTCTTTTAGAAAATCACAAGATACTTGAGTGGGCCTGTTAAACCCTGCTTCTCAGTGACACAGAAACATACAGTTCCCTTTGTCCTCTTTGTTTACACATATGGCTAACTCTTGTTAATCAGTGGTATGAGGAATCCTGAATTCACCACCTAATCATCTGTTGTATTTTTGTGAAAACATGATGCTTCTTAAGATGAAATTTTAATAGAGGCTCTGTCAAACTTTTCTTGCTTCCTTGACTCTTTCAGCATTGGGGGTTGGCATGTGTGTGCTTTGCAGCTCCAAAATTAGGCTCCTGGATTGCTCCAGTTCCTAGCAGCCTGGCTTACTGAGCAGGCAGAATCCAGGGCAGTGAGGACCTGTTCTACCCTGACATGCACAGGAGCTGGATGCTGGGATTTTAGCTATGCCCATGCCCCTTCCCAAATGCACATAAGCACACACAAGCAGCGCACACTCCATGGGCGTGATAAGTCTGGACAATCTCATGAGGAAAGGAAAAGTGCAAATCCCCCTTGAAGAAGATAACCTCCCTCTGGGTTTCCTGATCATCTAAGTGTTAGAACCAAAGCCTTTGCATTGGATGGGACCTTTGAGGTCAACTATTCCCACTTCCCTGTCAAAGCTGGAGTCTCCAGAACAGTCTTTCCCTGTGATCTTTGTAAAATGCAAATGTGATCATGTCACTCTCTTGTTTAACATCAGTCAGTGGCTCCCCATTGTCCTTAGGATAAAGTCTCAATTCCCTAACATGACTTACAAGGGCTGGCCCCACTTCTTCTCTGTAGGCTCAGACCTCATCACTCATACCTCCTTTGTGTTTTTTTCTTCTGGTACATGGATTTATTTATTTTTCTTTTTTTCTTTCTTTTTTCTTTTTTTTGGTACTGGAGATTGAACCCAGGGGTGCTTAACCACCGAGCCACATCTCCATTTTTATATTTTTTATTTAGAGGTAGTGTCTCACTGAGTTGCTTAGGGCCTTGTTAAGTTGTGGAGGCTGGTTTTGAACTTGTGATCCTCCTGTCTCAGCTTCCCAAGCCACTAGGATTAAAGGCATGTGCCACCTTACCCAGCAGATTTATTTCTTTATTTTTAAAAATGTTCCCTTTCCTTGTTGACCTTTGAAAACAGGCTGTGTCTGGGCAGTTCATGGTCGGCAGGGCACATCTGAAGAAGGTTCTGTGAATTTCACCCTAATTGCCTATTTGCTTCTTAGAGTGACAGTACTTTTTGTCCTTGAGCTGGAACTAGGTATGAAAAAGCAAAATAGGGTTGTAGATCAGGAAAGTTTTGGAAGACGGATATGTAGCACATTGAGATTTTGGCTAGGCTCTGACAAAGTCATTCATGATGTCTATGGGAACAGTGAGAGGGATGCAGGTTGGACCACAGTGCCATGAGTGAACACAGAATCTCAAGGGGGCCTAAGGAAGAGGTGGCTAGCATGCTTGAGGGAGGTGTCTGTCTTAACCAAAGACAAGTCATTATTTTCATAAATGTTTTAGAGGTAGTCTATAATGGCATGTTGGGAGAAGTTAATAATTTAGATGAAGATTATTTGACAAAATGTTCCAGAAAAAATTAAAATAATGGGTTATATCTAGCCAGAAGAGATTTTAAGCAACTGATCCTAATGAACCAGCACAGTGATAGGCTAGTATGAGGATCGGGAAGGAGATTTCTAACACATATTTGGTGAGTCTAGTTGAAAGTTAAGTTCGGTTTGAGTCCCTGGGGGTGACATAATTTCTCAAAATGGCTAGATTCTTTGGCTGATTTAGTGAAAACAGTGTTTACATGGAAGAGCGTTTTATTGTCTCTTTTCTGACTTGCTGTCAGCTCAGAGATGGGGATCTGTTTGGGTTCAGGTGCTGTATTTCAGGAAGCTGAAGTATGTGGAGAGGATCAAAAGTTTTGTGGTGGGAGGGTTGGTTGAGGACATTTTTCTGCATTGTTTAGTTTGGAAACAAGTAATAATTGGTTTCAAATATTCAGAAGGCTAGGATATGAATGAAGGATTTGTTTTATTTGGTGTGGTTCCGTAGTTTGAAGTAGGACCAATGAGGGAAAGTGATAGGGAAAGTGGTTTAATATAACCCCTGTCTGATGGAAATAGCATCACAAACCCAAACTGTGAGCCGCTTAAGGCTGAAAATATTCAGAGGCAGACAACCAAAGAGCTGTTGGACATGCAGAAAGGGTTCAAGTGCTTACGGGAGGGGGTGTCACCCTTTGATGCTTTTTCAATGTGAATATAATTGTTGTCTCCTTATTAAGAACTATATTGCATATACTATATAAAGCTAAAGTTAAATAAGTCTGTATAAGGAACAGCTCTGCAACAGCTCCTTGTATAACTTATGGACACAATGGAAAAGCCCAACTTCTGAAAACAAACAGGTATGGCACAGTCTGGTTGTATGGTCCTGGGCAAATCATATCATTCCCCTGTACCTTACTTTGCAAACTGAAAAAGACAGGACCAGCCCTCACTTCTGGCTTAGATAAAGCACAGAAAAATCTGTACATTAAACTAAAAACTAATAATCCAGAATAAGCTAAGTGTAAATGAATGCTGAGACATTTGCAGGTCACAGAACTTCAGACAGATGCTGGATCCCTGTGAGCTGGTAAGAAAAGCAGTTCACAGTTCAGTGTTCTCCCAGGCCAGATACTGTTTTTGCAAACATCAGTTCATTTCATCCTTTGCCAGAGCTCCATGAGGAAATGGGCACAGAGCAGACATGTGACATCAAGATCCCTATAGCTAAGCCAGGAAATGACCCCAGGCCACCTGGCTCTGAAGCTTTCACACTTTCTCTCTTTTCTGCCTACAAAGAACATGTCATGGATGGGCTGCGCCTGGCACACAATGTGGTTGTGGTTGAGGCCAGAACCAATCCTGCAGGGAGATCTGGAGCTGGAATGGCTCTTGGGAGTTGTCCCAGATCAAGAGCCTGGGGGAGGCAGGGCCTTTGTATCCCCTTGATATCAACTCGAGGTTATACCCTTTCCTGAGGGCCATTGAGAGAGCCAGTGACTGGCTGTAGGCTGTACTGGAGATTGTTCCTAGAAAGGGGTGAGGAGGGCACAACAGCCAGTCTTCCCAGACTCTGCGGATGGCTGCTTAGGTAAAGAGCAGATCAGGGCAGAGCCCAAAAGAAGCCACTACACCTGGTATACAGCTGGTGTGAAGCTGGAGATGATGACGGTAATGATGACTAGTATTGAGGCCTCTTCGAGGGGCAGCTCTGTCTAAGGGCCTTAGCCCTCATCCCTCCTTGAAAGGGTCCCTGATAAGAGTGATTTCATTTATCTTTAATGATAAATGAAATGAAGCACAAAGACATCTAGAAACCAGGGCAAGATTATTTGGACATAAAGTGGCAAAATGGGAATTAAAAAAAAATTTTAAATTTACAACTAGTAAAGTCTGCTTTTTGGTGGTTGTTTCTAAGAATCTTGACAAAAAACAAATGACAATCAAGATACAGAACAGTTCCATCTCTTGGTCCCTGCAGGTGCCCCGGCTTCCTTTCCCCACAAGCTTCATTCCCATCCCTAGGTCCGGAAGCCACTGATCTGTTTTTACTTCTATAATTTTGCCTTTTCCAGAGTGTCTTGTAAATGGAATCAAACAGCATGCAAGTCTTTGAAATTCAGCTTCTATCGCTTATCCGACTTCACGTGTCTGAGAGAGATTCGCACTTGCTGCGGGATTACGTATCACTGGGGAGCTAGAATTAGTGCTCCGGCTCCCAGTGGGCTCTGATCCCTGGCTTCTGCAAACTCCCTGTGGAAAATCTAATGGGTAGCCATGTGATATTGCTTTTTTTCCGGCATGGACACAGAAACTACTCCGTTTTTTTTCCTATTAGCAACTATATTAGAATTTACTAAAAATTATTCATTTGTGAAAAAAGTTTTTCAATGGTAAAAACCCTGCAATGGACTTTGAATTAATTAATCAATGTGGTTTCTCATTGGGAAAGGCTTGAATAGTAGCTTGTTATGATCTTCGTACAGAAGTTTTCTGAGATTTTTTTTTTTAAGAAGCATTGAGAAAGAAGATAATTTGGATTTATGATCTGTCTCTTGGAATTGGGCCTGATCCTGCCATACACTGTTAATAGATTTGCTCAGGGAATATCTGTTCTGTTCCAATGAAAAGGGAGGTGTTTCTTAAGTAATAATGGCCCACAAGCTTGGATGTGCAAAGCTGAAACCTTCTTTATAACTGAACTCTCTGGTCCCTATTTCTGCTTTTAATAGAACTTAATCTTGTTGCTTTGACAACATTCATTTCTGGCTTAAATCTAAACTAAAATCCAAAGTTGGTCTAAAATTGAGTTTAATCAGAATTCTCCCTTTCTTTCTGATTCCCCTAAATTTCTGGCAAGTCCCTGTGGCCTGAGGGAAGGGAATCAGGTTTCATTGTCCTCCTCTGATCTCTTTGGTCTCCACAAGGGAGTCTCCTTCCATTTGGTCTTTGGTCTTCCCTTCTTGAAGAGGTAATGCAGTTTGTATCCTCTGCACCAGACCGTGAGGGATCATCTCTCTTCTCAGATCATCTCTCTTCTCCTGTGACTCTCAGGGAGGGTGGTATACCTCCACAGGAACCCTTGGCTGTTTTCCATGTATTGCACTGTGGAAATCATGAGTTTGGGGATGACTTCATTAGGGAGCGCTCTGCCATCTGTATCCCTTTCAGCCCTTTGAACTTACACCTGGTCATCTTGTCGGACTTGGTGCTTTGAGGTGAGCTGGGCAGAGTTAGAACCACATGGTGAAAATCTAGGACATGGGCTCCTCTCTCACATGTAACTTCCAGCATATGTACAACTTTGTCCTCTGATTTCCATCCAGAGCTGGAAAGGGCACTGTGCTAGGCCACTTTTCATATTCTCACAACAGGAGAACCATTCAAACTATTATCTCATATCCAAATGGTAGGAAAACTGCTCATGGGATAGTTAGTTTCTTCTGAAATGTTTCCTACTCTATGAATCCTTTGTTCTGCTGTATTTTCCTGGATTTTGCTTTTATAATTCAAAGCCAAATCTTTACAAATCCAAAAGCTTTTTATTTTCTCTTTTTCTCAAGTGCTCGCCTCTGCTAATGCCATGAATCAATTGTGGAATTGTAAAGCCAAAAATGTACTGTTCTCCCGTATCCCCAGCCCACTTATCCCTGAGAGACTGTAGGGAGGAAAACAATTGCTGAGAAGGTTGAGTACAAACGTGGCCATTATCTTGGGCAGGAGAGAAGATGGTGAGGTTAAGCTGAAATCTGAAGAGTGGGAGGCAGTTGGGTGGGAAGCAGTTAGGTGGGAGGGGTAGATGCCCTGCTGGGCTGTGGAACTTGGAAAACCTCCTGCTGTGATTTCCACATAAATTGGTCCTCTCTTTAGAACCTCACTTTCTATGAGCTCTTATCAATACGCTAACACACATCAATAAGTAGATGGCGGGTCATCATTTCCTACATTTCCGGGTGCCCATTCTTTTCTTTTATCCTTAATAATTATGAGACACAGCTCTCTTGTCCATCCTCTTGTCTTCCAAACTCAGAGCAGTGAGTCATGTGGTAGAGATTCCAGATATTTCTATCGTGCGCATGATAAGAGTGGTGGAAATGATACTTAGAATTGGCTTTGGGAAAAAAAAATTATGTCCAAAAAAATTAAGGACACTATGATTTGGAAGGAAGAATGATTCTGGGTTTGGCAAAGGAGAAGAAAGGGAAAAACAGTTTCTATTTACAGAGGTTCTTATTTTAAAACCAGGATGGCACAAAGAGTCATGAATTATTTGTACTTAGGGCTGGGTGGATTTTAGCTTCTTGTGGACAGAACATTGCATCTGCCTTCCTTCTTACCCCTTCTGCAATAAGATGTGAAGTTCTGGTTACTCCTGTGGCCACAGCAGGAGCCCTATTCTCTGAGCTGTCCTGTTATTCCAGCCAGGTCATGTCCCCAGAGTACCACCAGAAGAGGCTCAGATGGAGGAAGCAATTTCAAATAAGTGCTGTGTTTCTCCACTATGCCGTGGCTCTCGGCGATTTCCCCATTTATTTTCTACCCCTTTAAAAGCAGAAATAACAGTGGAGCTGAAATGTCTAGCTGGTCACTTTCAAATCAGTTATGTGACATTTTAGACTGCTTACTATATCAGAGGAATGAGGGAAAATTATTTTGAATTCTATAGTACTGTATCCTACATTGTACTTGTGTTTTAAAGCGGTGTGGTATCTATTGTACTGGGAACAGAAAGTCACCCTAGCTAGTTCTTTTTATTTATTTATTTATTTATTTATTGTGCTGGGAGTTGAAACCAGGAATGCTCTACCAATGAGCTATACCCCCAGCTGTTTTCTATTTTTTATTTTGCAGCAGGGTCTCACTAAGTTGCTGAGACTGGCCTCAAACTTGTGATCCTCTTACCTCAGCTTCCTGAGTTGCTTGGTCATAAGAGAAAACCACCATGCCCACACTAATGAATTTCTCAGTCAGGAAATAACAGTGTTCTAACTGTTGGTCACCGTCAGATTAGGTAAAAATGGAAATTTGGACTTATTTCTTAAGGTTTTATCTACTTGAGATATTTAAATATTATTCTTTATTATGTTTTGATTATATAAGCAAAGATATTCTGCAATTTGCCACTTTTACTTATTTACAGCAAAGTGGCCTTATCTAATCTGTCTCTTTTTATTTATGGTTGTGTAAGGAAAAGTGTTACGCCTAAGATCACTGCAGCTCAAAATATTAACTTGAACCTTTTCGTGTAGATGAGTTGCAATACTGTGGTAAAAAACTTTGTGATTATTAAGCAACCAAAAATTTGATAAAGCATAATAAGAATATGTTTCACCATCATAATAAAATAAAGATGTAAAGTTAGTGATATTATAATTTGGAGTTTAATTTGGTTGAAAGCACACACTGAAACATTTTCAATAAATATGTATTGAACACTGACTATAAGCAAGGCTATACTCTGCAGATAATTAAATGATGAACCAGATTCATTTTCTACCCTCAGTGATATGTAGAAGATAGAGGGAAGATAAAGTGTAAAAGTAACTCTAATCAAAAGCAAGATGGAAACTGGAAAATACCCTAAGGGATATGAGAAAGGTACTATTTCTATGAAGAGATGAAGGAAGAATGTGGGGGAGGGGTGCTGGTAACTGTTGGATATGAAGGGAAATCCTTCTAGGAAGAAGAGCAGTATGTGAAGTCAATATAATTTGGAGACAGCTTGTACTTCAGTTATGAGTGGGGTAAAACACACCTTAAGGCTTGGCCTAGGGACTTAACAAATGATAGATCCATTCTAGGCACAAATGCCCTTGGACGATCCTGTTCTGGTCCTAGGATATTTGTGTTTGCCTCCAATGTTCCCTGCTCCCCTCCCCCAGTTCTCTGCATGCCTTTCTCCCTCACCTCCTTAGATCTCAGTGATACCCACAATCACACTATTTTAAATTTTGCTAGTCACTCTTGTCCCTCTTTTCTGCTTTGTCTCCACCATACTTATTATATATATGCTGTATACTATTCTTAATTATTTTGTCTGTTGTCCTCAGTAGAATATATGCCTCAAGAACACAAGGATTTTTTTTTCAATGTTTTGAATCACCAAATCCTGTAATAGTGTGTGGTGCACAGTATGCATTCAATATTTATTGTGGAATGATTAAGTGAGAGAACAAATATGGAGAAACAAGTTGTTCCAAACAGTTTAATTAGTTTGGGGCACAACACAGCTATAAGCTGAATGCAATAAGTTGTTCCAAACAGTTTAATTAGTTTTGGGCACAACACAGCTATAAGCTGAATGTGCATGCTTTTTCCTGGTGATAGGAATCAGCGTGTGACAGCTAAGAGCACAACTATTTATTGTGCAACCTTGGGCAAGTCACTGATTTCTTTGTGCCTCAGTTGCCTCATCTATGAAATAGAGAGAATAAAGTCCCTGACATATAGAATTGTTCCAAGCATTAAGTGAGTTAATATATTTTCATGTGTCTAGCATATGGTGATTGCTATATGGATGTTTGATATAATTACTTGATTTCCTTTGCTAGACTTGAGTTTGGTTTTTGTCTATTTCAAACATCTGTAAAGACTCTGAGGACACACCAGAGACCATAGGCTTTTCTTTAAATATGCACTGCTTAGGTTTTAGGGAATATCCTTCTGCATTGATGATTACCCTGCCTCTTTGGTCAGCCCTTGTCCAGTGTTTGTCTTCAAGCCTCTCTGCCTTTAGCGTCATGGTCTGGTCACCTTTTGTAGGTGGCTTTTTCTCACCTTAACTTCCTTCCTTTGTCCTTTGTGCTCACAGTGCTGGGCAGAGAGTATGTGCTCAGACAGTATACTTGTTAATCATTATCCTAATTGGCTTTGGCATTTCCCTTGTTGTTCCTATCCCAAGGCGTAATTTCTTGTGTGTTTTTCAGGGCCTCACACAGAAATGTTTTATCTGGATTTCATCATTCTATAAGATCCAGACATTGCCATATCCTTTTCTATCCTTGACCATGAAATACATTTTTTATCTATTATGCAAATAACAACAGAGGAAAACAAAAGTTTTGCTTCAATGCTTTGAATTGCCTTTCTTGAACACAAACACAGAGAAGAGAAACAAGCCTCTCACTTCTTCAATCATTTGCTTTGGCTTCTTTCCCTCCGTTGTCTTAGTGTGAGACCTAAGAACTGAAAGGAATTGTGATTGTTTCTTTTGGATTTTGGAACAAATTGTTTTCATGAGGGTTAGTTTCTTGGGTATCACTGTTTACAGTGGTTGTAAAACATTAGTTCAAGCTGTCTCTTCTGTCTTCTAGGGTCTTTGTGGTAGCAGAGCAGAGCCATAGAGGCTCAGCTTCTGGGCAGGTCCTCCTCCTGTAGGGAGCTGGATGCGGCCACTTCTATGGCCTCTGTATCCCTGGAGCCTGCTGGGGAGCTCAAGGCTGCTGAACACTGTGCTACACTTAGGGTGGTACAAACGAGCTGTCACCGGGTAAGACACATCCCCTCTTCAGGGTTGCAGAGACTCCCCTTAGGCCTTTAGAAAACACAGAGTAAAATGTTAAACACATCAATATTATTTTTACATAAAAGACCCTACTTTTTTTTTCCTGTAATGCATTCCTGAATTCAGCAATTGAAAGCAGAAAAAAATGAAAAATGAATATCTTTTTCTTTATAGACTCTACATTCACTCCATAGCTGACAGTAAGTTAAAAATACTTGGCTGGTGAGTAAGGTGAGAAATGGATGATTCAGTCCCTCCAAATAAAGAATCTGCTGCTGAAACCAGGCTGGTCAGACCCAATATTGCCAGACACTGTTTTTAGACCCTCTCCTGCTAGACAAAATTCAAGGTAGTGAGAAACAGGGGCTGCCTGCATCTAGACATAAAAACCTTTGAGGAGGTGACAAAAATGTCAAAATGACAGATGTGAAGAAATAAAATTTGACTCTTACTCCAAATTAGAAATACCAAAGGGAACATGTAACACAGGAGCCCTTGTCACAAGCCTGGCCTCTGTTTACCCCACACTTTCCTCTTTGGGGCTACCTTGTCTCACTGTGATGTTGTCGCAGGACCTGTTTGTGACCTTGGCCTGCTCACTCCCCACAGTTGACTTATTTTTGGTTCTCAGTCAAGATGCTACCTGTGCTTATGAATCTATCACAACCATTTTTAACGCATTTTTCCAAACCCTATATTTTAACTATTTTTCTCCCCAGAGCATATACTTTGGTCTCCATTGGATCAAAACCTCCTGCTTTTGAAGGTTAACTTCCATCTCTTTTTTTTTTTTTTTTTTTGGTGGTGGTGCTGGGGATTGAACCCAGGGCCTTATGCATGTGAGGCAAGCACTCTACCAACTAGGCTATCTCCCCAGCTTCCATCTCCTCTTAATACTCACCTTTTCTATTCTCTCTCTCTCTCTCTCTCTCTCATGCCATAGTCAATTTCTTTTTTAAACTTTTTAATTAAAATTTTTTAGTTTAATAAATTTAGAAAAATACAGGAAAAAAAAAAAACCAGGAAGATAGTACAGGGAATTCCCACAAACCTATCACTTAGTATCCCTTATTATTAGCATCTTAAGGCATTTTTATGTCAATAAATGAGTCAATATTATTACCTGATTTATTTTTAGAAAATAATCTTTATTTAAATAATATACAGCTGATTGGTTATAATAAAGTGCTTGCATCAATTTTTACTGAATTCTTATATCACAGTGTAGCTGACCTACATTTGCAGTTCAACTATGATTTGACTATGACTCTTTTTCGATCTACCAACCCTTTCCCAGTTATCATGCCATGTGATCTCGGATCTACTGTTTGCCTATTTCTCACCATTGGGCAAATTCTATCCATTGGTTTCTAATCTCTTTTAGTTATAGCACTGAATCAGGCCCATATGGGTTGCACTTGTGGATTTCTGTCTTGCAAATATTCCTACCAGCATATGTGACTTTTAACTAAAGTCCATACTTTACTTGGCTTTCCCTGGCTTTGGTATAATCTCTTTTTTCTCTTCCAGAATTCCATCCAGGATTGCACATTCCATTCATAGTCATGTCTCCTTATACTCCTCTTGGCTTTGATGCTTTCTCAGAACTCCTTTACTTTTAAAATATATAGACAGATATATTCTATGGGGAGTACTGATCAGGTATTCCATAGTCTTCAGTTAGGATATATCTGATGTTCTCATGATTGGACTGGGGTTGTGGATTTCAGAAGGAAGACCACAGAGGTAAGTGCCTCACTCATCCCATCATACCCAAGGTGCTTGCTATTAGTGGGACTTCTCATTGCTGATGTTTGCCTTGATAACCTGAGGTAGTACGTGCCAGATTTCTCCACTGAAAAACTACTCTCTGCCTTGTTTTCCACACTGTACTCTTTGAAAAGAAGTTGCTAGCCAAGCCCATGCTTAAATAATGGGGAGCTTATGCTCTATCTCCTTGAAGGCAAAGTGTCTACATAAGTTACTTGGAATTCTTCTGCACAGGGGTTTTGTCTGTTCTCCATTTATTTATTCATGTAGTCATTTAAAAACTATCAGCATGTACTTATTGTAATTTATTTTATACTTTGGGTTTATATATAACCCAATGCTACTTTATTTTGTTACGCTCTTGGGAACCCAACTTTATTTTTAGGAGTGCCTTGTCACTCCCATGTACTCCTTTCCTTAACATCGTCAGTGATCATAAGCTGAATAGTAAGGTCTAAGAGAGTTCATCAACTCGATTCTACAGGGCTATTTTCAAAGATTTTTCTTCCAGATCCTCTTTACTTCTTCATTGTCCCAAGACATTTGCAAAAATAACCTACATTCTGGGTCTGGCTGGTGGAAATGCTTCCAGTTTTAGGTAGCTGCCCCAATTCACTGCATTCCTGCCCTACCCTGTGTTCCACTTCGCTTATTCAAGTAGCTTTCATCTCATCTTCTTGATGATGGTCTTGAGCTTGGCCTTTAATAAATACATGAAATGCTCATCAATCCAAGGCATTAAGCATTCTCAGTTGAGAAAATATTAAATACAAACACAAAGTTGTCGTAGTATAGTCAAATTATCTTTTCTGTCATAGTGGGTTAAATTTGAACTTTCTAGATTTAGAACATAGAAAATCATGTTGTCCACAATATAATAAAAATCTATTCCCAGAAGGCTTTATAGAGTCAGAAGGATCTCCACGTTAAACCCATAAATCTGTTGCCAATTGTAGAGTTTCCTTTATAATATTTTTAAAGTTTATCCCGAGCCATAAATGCCCATGTGACCCTATGTGATGTACGTAGATTCTGAATTTTTACTCTCATACCTCATTCAACCACTTGGCTCCTTTTGCCTGAGGAAGGAAGGGCTGATTATTATTTGACTAAAATATTCTATTAGTTACAATGGCCCCATCATATTAGTCTCTACAGAGTTAGTAGTCACAAGAACCACTCTGGTGATTAGAAAGGAAGCTTAGAAAATCTGTAATTTGAAAGGTAAAAGTTTAAAAGATTTACCCTTTTAAATGCTGTTCCCCTAGTTGACTTAAATCTTTTGCTTTTGGGGGCTGATTTCCATGTTATTTAGTAGATGTCACTGGGATGCTTTCTTTAAAAGTGGAATTACACAAGGAGCAAGCACTTTTTGTGGACTGTTCTTCTGTTTCATCCTGGATGTCCTGGGTTAGGTTTCCTTACAGGGTCTGATCTATGTATGATGTTTGTAAAGCAAGGCCTCTCTCCTCTGACTCCATGGGGTTCTCTTGGTTCATTGCTGCTCTGGCTTGGCATTTCTGGTGTTTAGCATGCTTTAGGACACATTCATTCATCTGTTCTGTAGCCTCACAGTGATCATCTTTTTTGCTTTAATTCTATGGCTCATTTTCAAAAGGATTTGAAAGTGATGGGCTTCTGGTTGGTATTTTCTTTGGGGCCCACATAGATAGATGTTATAGAATTACCATCTGATTACCCACTTAGGGGTCTAGCAATGTGTGGAAGGATACAAGAATAGGCAGCTGACTGTGAGACGCCAGAGACAGCTGTAGTGAATGAGAATGATGCTTGCAAAGTGCCCACAAGTATGGTGTACAATTTTGGCATATAGGAAGCTGTCAGTGCCTAATGGGGGAAGAGTTTCATGTTAGAGGCATGGGTAGCTGCTCTCTGAGTCATAGAAGCATTGAAAAAAGACTTTGTGCTTGAGGGCTGAAGTCCCGGCATGGTGGTCTCCAACTGGTCAAGTCACTGATTCATTGACAACTAAGTGGGATGGACTCAGACCCTCTTAACTCTAAGGTCATATGATATTTAATAGTTTTTGAAAAATTTTTCCAAAAAGGTACCTTCTTTCCAAGTTCACATAGGATCGAATTTTGTGTACATAAAACAAGCAAATATGGTTTTAAACCATCTCTCTTTCACTAAAGACAAGGGCAATCTGAAAAGTTAGATGGATTGAAGTGCATTCCTACCACACACATTTATTGAATGTGTGAATAAGACACAGTTCCTGCCATCAAACACCCTGAAAATTTAAGACACAAAACATGTCAGTGTTCCCTCCTCTTCCCACTCTTTCCCTATATTGCAGGAAACTCAGGCTGGGACCAGATCTCTGCTTTTTTTTTTTTTTTTTTTCTAAAACCTCCAAAAGTCTTAGGGTTGTGACACAGACACTTTTGGTGTCTAAGTGAATTCAAGTGACCCCTACTTGTTTTTTTTTTTTTGTCCCAGGGATTGAACTCAGGGGTGCTTAACCACTGAGTCACATTCCCAGCCCCCCCCTTTTTTTGTATTTTATTTAGAGACAGGGTCTTGCTGAGTTGCTTAGGGCCTTGCTAAGTTGTTGAGGCTGGCTTTGAATTCATGATCCTCTTGCTTCAGCCTCCTGAGTCACTGGGATGACAGGTGTGAGTCACTATGTGGGGCTCAAGTGACTTCTTAAAGGTGACAGTTCTAGTCTCAGCATTGTCAGATTTTTGGACAATAAATTAATATCAAATTTATTTGTTCCTGAAGTCCCAGATATACCTTTTTACAGATGAGGAAATGTATCCCCTCCAGATAAATAGCAGAGATGTGTGTCCTTTGTGTAGCAATTAGGGAACAGCACCCACTTCCTGCAGACCAGTGGCCCCTTGACAAAGGACCCGGTGCAGTGAGAGTACATGGCAGGTCTCAGCTCTCTCTTCCACCCTTGGCAAATGCCCTGCACAACCACACCAGTTTCCTTGCCAACAAACACATTCCGAGTCTTGCTTAGCACACTCACCAGGAAAGAAGGGCTCTCCTGGAGCCGCCCTGCTAACAGAACGAGACTGTTAAGACACAGTCTATTTTCTTCATGTTTAAAATACGGTACCATGTGTGTGAGCTGCCTCAGGGTTTGGGCGACAGGCATCCTATTTTTGTCACATTGCCCTGGTTTTTTTCCCCTTCAGTGTCCTGAGAAGTCCTTCTGAGTGGCAGCATGTCCCCTTTAATAAATCAAACCACCCATGCAAAATCACACCCCTTGAAATAAGACTGTGGAATGTCTAGAGGCCAAGTTGCTGGTGGCACTGCCAGAGTGACATGGGCTGGATTCTCCACCACATACACTCTTATTTAATTGGCCTAATGACTTTGGGTTGATGTGACCAAATGATCAATTAGGTTAGAGTGATGAGAGGTTGAAAAATGGGATTACAGAAGAGAAAAGACATTTAGCAAATTGACTACAGGACAGGGAGCTGAGAAGTCTTGATTTAACAATCGAGTAGTTGCTTTTTATTTTTTCTCCCATCCCTTGAATGCTGATAAGTCATAACAAAACCTACTTGGATGCGCTTGCTTGCTCATGTTTCATTGGAATTCAACTTGCAGTCCCCCCTCTGTTTTGATTCAAAAATGCTTTTCTTTCTTTCAAACACGATAAGCTAGAAGTTCTGACTTGTGCGAGACATTCAAAAACCCATGCGTGCTTGCTATCTAGAAAAGTGAAATGTGCCTATCAAACTCCTGCTACCTTTGGACATTGGTGATACATACTGGTGGGAGCAAAAATACAAAAGAAGATACCAGTTTTAACACTGACTTGTAACAGTTCCTTTTCAACATTAGCCACTTTGTTCCTATTTACATAGTGAGGTGGGTGATTGGCCAGAGAAGAGTGATTTTATTATGTGGATCCCCCACCCCACCCCCACCACCACGCATCCCTTTTCAAAGAACTATTTGAGGGAGAAAGTCTGTGGGTCATCTCAGGCCAGTAACTGAAACCTCTTGAGACATTCGCTCAACTATGAGAAAGTTCACAATGGAGTGTACTTACCAAGCTGAGCTGGTTTTCTGGTTGACTTGCTATGTCTGAGGTAAATACAGATACCTGGGGCATGTGGAGTTCTGCTGTCCATTTACAGAGATCCAGAGGCTGGAGGTTTTTTCTTTTTAACTTTGCACTTTGGCCATACTTGTAAAATGGATATGGATTTGCTTCTCAACTCAGGAGGAGGCCGTTATATTTCCTCGTGTTCAAATAAATCTGGCTTTGTTTCCTCCTGTCCTTTGCAAGGTTGGAAGGAAATTTAATCTCACCCTCTTTTGCCCTATAATTTCCTTTGGTCATTAGAAGGAACTGATGATCTTATACCTTACAGAAACATATGAGGATAGTCCTGGGATCTTTCTGTGCAAGTAGCTCATTGGAATACCAGTGGATCCCATGCTCATCTTGGCCATAGGGATCTCTGTTCACTCCTGCACCACAGGACACAGAGTTTAGACAGAGGCTCTTTTGCTTCATTAGTAGCCTTCCATGGGATGGGGCTTATAGCCACTGGGATAGGGCCATATCTCTTGGACACTTTTGAGACTTTGAACTTACTTTTTAAGCAAATCAGCTGTATCCTATGGGACTGTGGCTCTGAAATCTCTCTTCCTTGGTGTGAGTCATGCCTTAGACATGCAGCACTCAAAACTCTACTCTCCCTTGGAGATGGAGCCAGGAAGAGTAGCTTTCATTCTTTTACAGTAAACCTACAGACATGCTGTCATTAAATTCACTTCTGTTTTCCCTACCATGCTTGATGTCTTCTTAATTTTTTCCCTTTTCTTGAACTGCTGAGTTAGCTACCAGCATTTTAAATAAGTTCAGGGACATGTAGCCAGAAAATAATCTTTAATGCCTGTGATAATATTTGTTGTGTTGTTGTGTTTTTTTTCTTCTTCTTTCAGAATGCGTGAAGTTATTTCTCATTGCTTCCACATTTAAGTCCAAGTACAGAGTTCTTCTGAAGGTCAGGCTTTGTGGTTCACATGGAATGTAAATAGCTCCAATGACCCCATTTCCAACAAAATAACTTCATGACTGAATGAAGCCTGTGCTTTCTCCTGTTATGCACTAGATTCCCAGAAATATTTTGAGCATATTTTAAAAATAAAGTGATTGCACATGTGCCTTTATCTAAGAGGGGTTGTAATTCCTCCTGTCATTCACTCCATGGAGAAATACCCAACTGAGGTCCTTTCTTGATGGTGAAAATTGCAATATGATGAAAGGTAAAAGAATTGAGTCTCCTCCTCCTTATAATCTTTGCTTTAGGTTCTTCACTGATTCATTCATTTCTTTATTCATTCAACAAATTTTTCTTGAAAGTTTACTAGGTTTCAGACATTGATTAGGTCCTGGGAATAGCTCAGAGAAGATTCAGACAATGCTCCTAACTTATTTCAGTGGACTGTCTCCTTTGGAGCTCAGGTGGTATAAGGAGATTTTCTTGGGCCTGCCTATCTCTTAGGAGGATTCTTGTCCTGAAAAGTCCAAATGGGAAGCAGGGGATCTTTGAGAAAATTATCATGCATACTTATGCTGCCATAGCCTACCTAGTCAAAGAGCTTGGAGTGAAAAATTGTTCATTCCAGCCCACTTTTCCTTTATGCAGCAAATACAGAACACCTGCATGGACAGGTAAACTTGATAAAATCCCTGAATGAAGAAGACTATGTGCATCTTCCATAAATTCTTTGTCTGTGGTCACATGTCCTCTGGGAACCCAAAGGTCTTTTGATTTATAGAAAGAGGCTGATAATTCCTGATCTAGTGTTCCACCATCACCCTCTTTCTAAAGTCATTTTCAGGGCAAAATTCCCCATCCTTATAATTCAGAGGACACCAGAGAACATAAAGTTTTTACTTGCTTTCTGTTTTTTTTTTTTTTTTAATTCTTCCTCCACCTTTTTCTTGACATTAGAACGTTAAGGGAATTTTTATTTCACTAGCTTTAAAATGTTTGTTTTAAATGTTTGTTGTTTTTGTATACATTTTTTATTTTAATTTTGTTTTTTCATTCTAGTATTTTGACCTATATATGGCATAATGTCCTTCATTATTCCTAAGCTTCCCTGGGTATTGAACCTGGGGTGTTACCACCAAACTACACCCCCCAGTTCTATTTTTTATTTTAAGACAGGGTCTTGCTAAGTTGCTGAGGCTGGATTTGGAACTTATGATCCTCCTGCTTCAGACTCTTGAGTCTCTGGAATTACAGGATTGCACCATCATGCCTGGCTAGAATTTCTTTGATTTGTACAAATTCCTATTCACACCACACATTGGATCATTGACCTTGAGTTCTATTCTTTAGAAATTGTTCCTGGCTCAAGTTTTACCAGAAAGATCTGGCTACATGACATTTTGTTAAATAATAATCATCACAGGGGTCATTGTCTACTTGTGAATTCTAGGGTTCACAGATTCTGAGAGGGTTGTAGTTGCCTTAGAGAGGGGATAAAGGGCATTTCTGAAACAATGTCATTCTATGCCAGCATGATCAATGCCAAGATTGGAACAGTAACAGAGCATGACTGTCTTCTTAGCACTGCCTTTTAATTTGGTCAAATCTGGCAGGTGGATTCTGTATGCATTTATAATTTCTTCACTAAAAAGCTATAAGAAAGAAGAAAATTCATTGCTCCCCTAGAAGCCATAATAAACATTCAGGAACAGCTCATCTGTCTCTGGCATTGACTTGGAAGAGACAGAATTGCTGCAGGAAGGGCTGTGACCCAAGTTCATTGACAGATATGACTCGGCACATTTTTCCTGCACAGTCTTGTGCATCAACTTCTGCTCTTTTTCTTTTCTTTTTTTCAGGGTCAGTGTTCAAAGTGACATTTGGGAGATATGCCTGACTTCTGCCTGGCTCTCAGCAAGTCTGGAATCTTTTGCTCACAGGCCCATAGCAAATGCTGGCAAACATTTTTGCAAACATGGGCCAAATTTTAGTTTCATTATAAAATGTAAAGTCAGAGCTGGCTTTGAATATTGCACTAACATTCTGCAAAAAACTAATCTGCAGTTCTTCCCGATGGGGTTCAGTGTCTGTGGCATATTGCCTGCTGCTCTAAAATGCATGTGGTGCAGAGAATGGTGGTGGGGGAGGGAATAGAGTTTATTCTCTATTCGGGGAAATATGAAGTTTTTAGAATTTATGGCAAGGTAGAGCTAGATTTTAAAATTACTCAATAACATCACCTTTATCTAAATAGTTTCAGTATCAGTGATGGAAAAAAGGCAGAGAACCAGCATTTTGTTGGATGATTAGTATTAGGTGTTATGCTTGGCATATATTATCTCATTCAATCATTATAATACTCCATGTTTGTGTGTGTGTGTGTGTGTGTGTGTGTGTGTGTGCACGCGCAACTAGGAAAATGACTCATTTATCTCTGGACTCTAGAAGTTACATGTTTGTTAAAAATCAGACATGTGATTGTGTGTATTTATCAACAAAAGGACACTTTGTTGGCAAGGACTCAAAAACACCCTCCAATTAGAGGTAGACCCAACTGGATTATGTTTCCAGTTTATGAACAGGAACAACACACAGTTGGGCAGGTTGCTCCCCACATGAAGCTTCCTGGCCAAGGTACAAGTGGTGAATGTAATCCAATCCAGACTTCACTCACCAAGCTGACACACTGGTGTAAGACTGTGTTCACCAGGAAGAGACTCCCTTTTCTAATTTACTTGGCCAATACAGATCCCTAATAACAAATAAGCAATCTCAGAAAGAAACTTTGAAACTCCAGGTCATTGGTCTTCCATTCTGGTATCTAGGGTTTTGCCTCTTTATTTTTTCTCTTTTCACCCATATATCTTGGAGCTGTCCATTGGGACTCCATTTGTCCTGACTGCTGATCTCACTCTGGGACTACACAGAAGGGTGGCTAGTTCGGCAGTACCCGCCGTCCTTTCTCCCTCTGTCTCCTATCCACTGCACCTGCTGGCTAGGATTCAGTGCCTCGGCCCTGGTCAGCCATTGCTCTGCCATAAACTGCTTAGATACATCTCTAAGGTTATTTTTATTTGTATCATTCCCCCTAAAACTGCATGGACAAGCAGGACAGTATATATTTTTCAAGTCCCCAGAGTTTCCAACTTTGGAAAACGATTTAAAAGAAAATTTGAAATGTTTTAATTCTTGATGGAGTATGTTTAACCACATAGATGAATGAGTTTTAAGAAACATCAAGAAGAAAGGATTGTTATAAATCAATTAACAAATGTTTATTGAGCATCTGCTTGATTCTTAACAATGTGTTACATTCGGGAACAGAATATAAAATATTAAGACTTGGTAATGGATTTATAAGTTGACTTAAAATAATGTGGAAGCCATCAGTATATGACCTCAGAACTCTGGCGAGGCTCTCTCAGCTCTGACTTTTATATCCCTTGCCATCTACAAAGTTACTGACCTGAGCTTTTATTTTCCTTATTTGAAAACAAGACTCCACTCTCTGTAATACCCTTTTCCAGAATTACTGAGTGCCTGAATCAAGATGTGTAAGACTTTTTATTACATTGAAAGATTCATTATTTTTACAAAAAAAGGAATGATGATCGTTTCTTTAAAATATCTAATTTTTCTTCGTAAAATAACACCTACTTTGTGTGAAAATGTAGAGATAATAAAGTATACATTAAAAGATAAAACCTATGAAGATCCAGAAGCCTCCAAAGGTAATTATGGTTAATGTTTTGATGTATGATCTCACAGTCGTTTGTAAATTCACATTAATTATCATATCTGAGATATTATTATACATACATTTTTAAACCTACCTCATTCAATTTCATATCTATTAAAGAATTTAGAGGAAGCACAGGGTGGCCATCTCTCTGAGTTATGACCAAAATCAGCTTTAGATATAGTCCAGCTTTTAGATGTGTTTATATGCAAACACAGTAGTCCTTTATTAAAATGATTTTCATTGGGTTTATGCAGAAAATAAAGTTATCTTTACAATCATTTATATGTAAGTTCAAAATATAGTAATTTGTCCCATATCATTTTTAAGGTTTTTAACCTAGACATATAACTTCACACTTTCAAATTGTATCCTTTATCAGAAGTTGAGAAACTCAAATGATCTCAAATAAGGTATTCAAATAAAAAGATCCTAAGTGGAATGTTAATATATTCAGAGGCCAAAAACCATGCTGCTTTTCAGTACTATTGCCCCCTATTAAGTGATTGATCAGTTCATGATAGGCTGTAAGAAAAACTTTAAACACACGAAGTTCTCAAATATCCAGGCAGTGTAAAGTTATAGAAAAAAATGATTACCTGGAAATTAATTCTTGAAAATTTAAGATTTTTTTGGGGGGTGGGGTGGGGGCTGGGTACTAGAAATTGAACTTAGGGTCTGTTAACCACTGAACTACAATTCAAGGTACACTGGGAGTATCCAATCCTATATGCTTTAAAAAACACCTTTAATTTTTGGTGGACACTGGTAAAATACATATTGCCTCCTCTGGGCTATTTAATTTATATCATCTGCCTCAATTCGCTTGGTTAGTCACACCAGTGTGCTCCTGATTATATAAATTGTCTTAGGTGGCAAGATACTTTCTTTCCTAATCATGATTAAATGCAAAATGGCAGAAACATTCCTCTCTGGCAAATCACTTTTCTCTTTTTAAACCTGTTCTATCTTGAAATGGAACAAATGAGAAGGAGGCCATATCAATTACAAGTATGATAAGGTTTCATCTTATCGCACTTTCCTCTTTGCCCTGACTTCCCCTCCCCCATTCCCTACTCCTGTTTCTCTTTATGTCCTGTTTTAACAAAGAAAAAAGCTGACAAGAATATTTAGAGGGTGAGATGATGTTAAGATGGATCTCAGTCTCTTTGCTCTGTTAATGGTGAGTTATATAACAAATGCCACGGGACTGGTAGGTTTACTGCGGCTGCTACATATTAACAGTATTTGTACTTTCTGAGGTATTGTTCAAGTGCTTGGATACCGCTCAGCCAATCACAGAGAAATCGGTTTCCATGGAAGCAATATCAAGGATTCATTTCATTCACAATGAAATTCACACAGCAAGACGGATCTGTAAAAATAACCCATGTAAAATCAAAGCAAAATATTTCTGGGTGTTTGTTCTATGCCTTTTGGTGTGTGTGTGTGTGTGTGTGTGTGTGTGTGTGTGTGTTTTCCAGTTTTCAAATAATCTAAAAATATCTGGGCATTCAGGAGAGCTTCCAGAAAAGCCGGTGCTTTTACCCCTACCTCAATGTCTGTTACTGATCTTTTGGGGGCATACCTGTGTGTTTAACGTCTTTGAACCCCTCCCTTGTTAACTTCCTGAACACAATATCTTTGACCTAATTGTAAAAGAAAAAACATTATTCTGGACTCTGGCGAGCACAGAAAGACTTTAAAGGACACTGACATACTAATAATCAAGAAAGAGATAAAAATGATTAATGATTTTTGGTTTTTCCTCTCTGAAGGGTTTCCCTAACTCTCTGAACTAGAGATGCTACTGTAACCTGTAGAGGTTTGGGTTGATCTGGATATTTCTTGAGGCTATAGCTGCTTGGCACAATTACTAATTTATATAAACATAGTTAATTTAGAAACTACAAGATTTGGAATGACAGGCAAAGGATTTTTACACACACTGTTAGCAAAAGCAAAACTGGGCTGTGGCTGGGGGCTTCTGCTTGGATAGACAAAAACTTTTCACCTGCATATTACCTGACTGGAGAAGTGTGCCAGGCATGCTTGAATAAATGACTTAAATGAGTGTTGGGAAACTCTTCAGAAGCATTATTTTTCAATGTTTAGTATAATAATCTGGGAACATGCTTTCTAATTATGGTTTATCACAACAGCTCTCTAAAATTGAAAACACTGTATGTACATGAAAGTATCAGAAGTGGATTAAAACATGATAGGGAAGCTTTTTGTCACTTTCTCCCTCCATTATTCTCAGTTCTTGAACTTGGCTGTCTGGCACACTAATTCTTGCTTAACACTGAGGAATCAAGCACTTTCAATGTGAAGTTATTAAAGGTACATTGTATATATCACAGCTTTCTGAAAAACCACTGCAAATGGATAATTATCAAGGATGCATTGCTCATCTCCCTGTCTTAATAAGCAGAGTCTATCAGATGTGACCTGACCTTTTCTTTATGACTCAGCACTGTCAGTCTGTTATTTGCAGAGTGGTATCCTCAGGTGACAGAGCTCATAAAGGATTGTGCCTGTCTGCTTGATTTCTCTTTTAATTCCTCCTCTGCCATATCCTATCATTTGACTGGGTTCCCTGGGTTTGCTTCATACATACACAACATAGTAGGTTGTGTGTCTAATTTCATATCCTCTGTTGGTCAAGGCTGTTCTATTGGTTTTGTGGGGTA
This sequence comes from Ictidomys tridecemlineatus, assembly GCF_052094955.1. Classification (NCBI taxonomy): domain Eukaryota; kingdom Metazoa; phylum Chordata; class Mammalia; order Rodentia; family Sciuridae; genus Ictidomys; species Ictidomys tridecemlineatus. Next base: position 121,898,720 of record NC_135479.1, read on the forward strand.
ATTGATAAGTAAGCAGGCTAAATTAACTTCAGTAAGAACACCTGAATATGTCAATTATCTCCGGCCCATGGGCTCCGGGGTGGCCTCATTTATCTTCCTCTATAAAGTGTATGAATTTGGTTTAAGTAAGTTCCTCAGCAGTGCTAGTCATTTTGTTGGTTTGTTTGTCATTGGGAAAAATGTATTTGGTTGAGTTTCTAGAGGGTTGTCTGCTGATTTTTCGAGAGTAGAATAATTTGCAACAAAGATCGTAACCTACTCTGTTATTTTGGAAGAAAAAAACATGTGAAGAGGCAGTTAGCTTACTTTGGGAATGTTTCTAGAAATTGTGACTTTACATGATTGGATATGTGTGTACCCGTACATATGTATTTATGTATAAATATATATTTGTGTGAATTCACTTATACTCTATAGTATTTCTGAAAAGATTTAAGGCAGCAGTAATGACAATAGGAAAGAAAAATGGATAAAATTCATAGTCCTGTATAAAAACTGATGACATTTATCTTTTATTAACATGGTGGGCTGGAATTTTGTTGTGCTTTTTGAAAATATTTGAAACTGTTCATTGGATGGTGACGGGAGGGCCTTCCTCCAACCCTGAGTGACTCCTGAGGGTGGTATGCTTTGGTTACAGTTACAGTTACAGTCTTGGAGAAAAACATTCAGTGTTTTTCTTTAGATGTTTTTTTTTTTTCAAAAGCATATGTAAAGGATACCACAGACCACTGATATTGTGCTTTCAACTATGAATTTATGAGAAGAGTCTTGAGATAACCAGAAAGAAAGGTGTCAGAATGGACTAAAGGGAAATGACTCAGGCATCATTTTGAAAAGATCTCAATTAACACAACCGTCATCTGTGGACGGGCTCAGGGCTGAGGGTTTTGCCAGGAGAGGCCTTTTGGTATAAATTTAATCAAGGCAGTTGCTATTTTAACATGGCTTGATGGCCAGGCTGCCCCATCTGACTGAAAGAGTCTCCCTTGCGTGACTTTGCAGTGGAAGTCCAGCTGAGCTCACCTCCCTAGAAGCCTGCCTTGACTTGGAAATTTTCATGAGTAGGTAAAGGCTTTGTTTCTACAAGGCCCTGATGAACAAGCCTGTACTTTACCAAAATTTACCACTCATGCCCTTTTTGAATACACAAGCAGATGGCTGAGTTATGCAATTCTCTCACCAGCGAGAGTCTCAGGACTGAGACACAAGATGGGTACAGTTAGGATGATAAAGTCTCAAGCAAGAGTCAGTAAGGGGTCTGGGAAATATGAAGCCACAGGACACAGCAAGGTTTCTTTGCTGACTGCAGGAGGATGACCAAGGTGGAGACCTGGGAAGGGTGAGGCCTAGTCTATAGTTCTTCTGTTCAAGACTGGTTCCACTTTTTGGAGTAACAGAGAGAGTACATTTTTTTTGGTGGGGGGGTACCAGAGATTGAACCCAGGGGTGCTTAATCACTGAGCCACATCTCCAGCCCTATTTTATATTTTATTTAGAGAGAGGGTCTCACTGAGTTGCTTAGGGCCTTGCTAAATTGCTGAGGCTGGCTTTGAACTTGCCATTCTCCTGCTTTAGCCTCCCGAGCTGCTGGGATTACAGGCACATGCCACAATGCCCAACTGAGAAAGTAAACTTCATGAAGAAACTGGATCTTTTACTATTATTGACCTTTTCCAATTAGGTTGTACCCTAATTAATGAATAGGAACTCCTTTGGCTTCCTGACAAAACGTCCCACTGAAAAAGCTCTGTTCTTCTGGCTTCATGGTGAGTCCTCTTTATCCCTGACCCTGAGATCACACTCAGGTTTTTAAACAAAAGCAGTGATAGAAACTCAGTATTGAGGGCGTTTGGTCGGTCTCACTCCAGTCTTGTGTTCCAGTTCTAGATTATGTTTGTTCTTTGTTATTGATCCCCAATGCTCCCTTTGTGTCCAAGGTATCATAAGTAAATACCAGCTCCATTCATTCATTTACTTGTCAAATATTTCCTCAGTGCTTGCAAGGTGTCAGGTACCTTGTGAGGCGCTGGCAACACAGAGATGATCAGCACATGGTCACTGACCTTCAGAAGTTCCCTTTAGTGTGAAGAACTTGCTAGGCACTCCCTGCAGTTCCTGGATTCCTCCATGACTCCAAGGGGGGATATCCTGTCTCCCCAACTCTCTTCCCTTTCCCTGAGCTTGGGAATCTGCCCCAGAACCATACTATCCTATTATGGCATTGGGCTTAGGATGTCTTCAGGAGAAATGGAAATTAATTTAAAAAGATTTGGAGACCCTCCAGAGGCCTCTTTCATTGTCCTTTCAGAAGGGAGGGGGGAGTAGTGTTGGGATTCAATTCTCAAGAAGAAAACACCATGTATGTATCCTCGGAATTCCAGCCATTAAGGAAATACTTTGCTTTTTCACAGCAGCTGCTTCCTGTGAAGAGTATTTAGACAAGGAAAAGCTGCTGTGTCATGAGCTTTGACGTTTGCTGTTTAGATCCGAGGTTAATAATTTGGAAGAATTTTTAAAAGTATGTCAGATGTATTGCCATTTCTACATTTTAAAAATTTGTGATCTGTGATGTTTTCTAGTGGGCTTTATGTAATTAAGGAAATGAAAACAAAATGATAAATCTCTGCATTTTTGAAGCAATCTTCCTCATCTCAAACTCACAGGGAAACTTCTCTTTCGCTTGCCCTATAGGTATCCCCCCACCCCCAGTCCCTTTATTTCTCTCTTTCTCTGTGGTCAACTCAACCAACAGTTCTTATGTCTGTGGAAGAGATGGCTAATTTTTCATGAATGGTGGCTCATGACCTGCATTTCACAGGGTAGGGCTGTTGCCAGGCACTGGCTGCCCAGCTAGGAACCACATTCCCAGCCTTTGTATCCACGTGGCTGCTTCTTACCCATGCAATGAGAGCAAAACAAATATGTCACTTCAGGACCCAGGTGGTTACAAAGCAGAAGGCCTTCTTAAACCTCTGTTCCCAACTGTGGAGGATGCAGCCATGGTGAATGGAACCACACATTGAAAGAAACCTGATACCCTGCAATACCACCTAGACAATGCCCCTCCCCTTTAAGAACAGCCATCTATGTGAGTGAGAAAATTGTAAAGGGTCGAAAAAGTAAGAATCTGGGAGTTCATTTGTTAGTGTACCCAGCATTACTCACCTCATTCTTAGCACAAATCACAGACCTAACCTCCTGAGATGACACAAAGATGAATGAGACACAGTTGTTGCTCTGTGATCTAGAAATTCGAAGGAAAGAAGGCAAACAATTATAAAGGACAGACTTTAATCACTTAGAAGTTTAATAAGACTCTGGGTTGCAAGTGACAGGCATCTAATTTGAAGTAGCATTATCAAAGGAGGAATTTATTAGCCAGATGCTTGTTATTGATAAAATGATTGAAAAACCAAGCCAGGAGTTAAGCAAAGATATGATTGATACACAAAGAAACTGAGACCAAGGGGACTCACTTGCTGCCAAGACTGGCTCCTCAATTATCAGGTAAGACTAGGAGCAGGGGCCATGAGAGTGTGGCAGCTCAGTGCAGGTGCACAGCAAGGGCCATTGGGGTGGGAAGAAGGACACTGAGAGGAAAGGAAGCCTCTTTTATTCTTAGAAGAAAGGAAAGCGTATTTAGCAGGCAAAATAACTGGTTTCCTCTACAGATGGAGCAATTAATTTGCCAACTCACCTTTCCTTTTTTTATTTTTTTTTTTTAGTATATTTGGCATTGTTAACATTTCCTGTTTTTATGTCTGGTTTCAGAGCTCAAATTAGATCTTTCCTTTTTGTTTCTCTGCCTTCCCTCACCCCCAGCAGTACCTTCCATATACTGGGGGCTCATATGTGTGTGTGTGTATATATATATATTTTAAAATTGGCTAAGAGAATATAATTAGAGTGATATGGTAGATTCAGGTTTCTTGCAAATGTCCCCAAATTAGACACTTTCTTATCATCACCATCTCTTGCTCCTTTACAGGAAACCTCAACTTCAGCCAGTCAATGGTTCTGCACAAGGCTGTTGCAAGCAGTCACCTCTGATATGTCCTTGGTACTCTCCCTACTCTGGGCTCCTTGGGAACCTGGCCTCTACCTTCCAGCCAGGCCAAAGTCTACCATGCATGCCTTTTCAGGTGCAAGGCAGGTCCCTCTGCTGCTGGAAGCCTTTTCACAGCACCAACACACCTGCTTGGCTCCTTCTAAGTTCTTGTCACCTTGAACCACCTATTGGCCAGTGAATGTTTGTGCCATTGTCCTTGTATAATTTTACACTGCTATATAAGTAAAAACTAAAATAAATTTCTTTCAGTTGAATTGTAAACCTTCTGAAGAACAGGAAGAATATGCCATGGGCTTCATTGGAACCTATAAAATAAATTGAGTGGTAGGCTCCTAATAAGTCTTCACTGTTAGATTGAATTCATTCCTGTCTTCAGTTTCAAGACACTTACTCCATAGGAAGGAGAGTTAAGAATTGCCAAACATTCACATTAATGCAGTGGTTTCTTAAATGGATGTTTTCTTTTTATATTTAAATTAAAGGGATCTGCCAAGTGGTGAAGTAGAATATATCAGACTTTTTATTTATTTATTTAAAGATACAACCTTAGAGATAATGAAACCTTTTGCACAGAGAGAAACCAGAGTCAGCCTGCTGCTTATTGACTCACAGAGAAGCAGCTTCTCTAGAATCGTAAATGGTAATCATTAAGTGGATTGGTTTTTTTTTTCTACACTGCCCTGGTTAGTGGTGGACAATGCACATGATAATCTGAATGTGGTATGCATGAAGAACACAGGATGTGTGAGAGGAGGTGAGAAAAAGCTAGACTGGGGAAGATGGAAAACTACTATAATTGTTGACAAGCTTCAGACAAGAAAATACCTCAACTCTAAATAGGTAGGCATTAAATATTTGAAAATAAATTCAACCCTTTCCTTATCTTCCCCTGCAAAACACATATCTGCTTCTAGGATTGTGCCTCACATCTGGCGCCTACTAGAATCTTCCTGCTGCCCTCAATGGCTTCTTTTAAATCATGATTGTCCCCTATTTGCAAATGACACAGAGAATTGAGGCTGTTTATTTTGTGGCCCATGAGCACAATTTTTTTTTTTTTTTTTTTGGTACGCGGGATTGAACTCAGGGATGCTTCACCGCTGAACCACATCCCCAGCTCTTTTAAAAATATTTTACTTAGAGATGGCCTTGCTAAATTGTTGAGGCTGGTTTTGAATTTGCAATCCTCCTGCTGCAGCCTCCCAAGCCACTGGGATTAGAGGCATGGGCTCACAAAATTATGAAAAGGCTCTGCCTGCAGTTTGGATAAACAGTATTCAGTATCAGTGATGTATCTCCTCCCAATCTTCTCAAAAACTGTTTTCATTAATTGCTAAAAATGGAACCTGGAATTTGATATTTGAAAATTTTGTGGGATAATAAAATGATAAAGGGAGACATGGCTTGAAGGCCTATCTTGTTCAGGCCTTCGAATTTATAAATTGAAAATAAACCTCAAGTCCACATAGGGATAAAGCAAAAGAATCCAGAAAGCAGAGTGCACACCAGTGTCCAACAATTTGATAATTAAAGTATACACCTTTAATTTTGAAATTTAAGAGTTTGTTTTAAAAATCCACACATGTCGTTTGGCTTATATTGTAGTTTATTTGGTTGTCAGTCAAACTACAAACTCTGAAAACCTCCAGTTTTCAGGACCATCATTTCAGTCGACTCCCAGTGGGTCGTGGCTGTTGGTACATTAATGAGCCAGCAGGCCAGATTAAGGCAGGCATGGCCAATCCATTTCCTCTCCAGGCTTCTCTCTCATTTAAAATCAGCCCATTAATTTCTTTTAAAGAATTATCTCCCTCATTTTTTTTTCCATTCTGACATATTAAACTGATTCAATGTGAGGATAAATTCTCTGTATTTTTATTCTTCTTGAACTCCTTAGATCAAGAAGATCATTAACTGCCTAGTTTAATACTGATTGTTACCTTATTTTTTTCCTTTCCTAATGACAATGTTAATATTCATTAAATTCTTATCATGAACCAAATTCTTTGCTTACATCACCACAGCGATTTCAATGAGGGAGGTGTCTGTTAGTATTTCCATTTTTTTTTTTTTAACTGATGCTAAGGCCCAGAGAGTTTACCCAGCTTGTAACAGCCAGGAAGCTAAGATCTGAATCCAGGTGGTCTGACTGCAAAGACCACTGTATGCTAGACTGGTTCTCTAGCAAAACTCTGGCGGGCTCAGAGGATATCAGCTTTTTTTGGGGGGGGGCCTCTGGCTTCACACCCAGGTGCATGTAGAATAGATCAAAGTGCTTGAGTGGATATTTGGTCATTTTGGATGACCTGGGCAAAGGAGAATGAAGTCAGGTACAGAGACCATCATCCCTTTTGAGGATAGAAAAGGAATTAAATTAGGGAGCTAATGGTTTTGGTTTCCTTTGGCAGTTTTGCCCATGAGCACAAGCAGTCTGGTAGTTACTGTAGAGATTCAAGGTGAAGTTGGAGTTTCTCTTGACTGTTCAGATCAAGATAAGGACGAGAGGGTAACCCTTATACATGGTAGCTATGGGTGTCCATTTAAAAAACATAGTTCCCTGCCTGCTGCTCTTCTCCTGCCTGCCAAATGAATGGATATGGAGAGTGCCTATATTTTTCAGGCTAGTCAGATATTCTGTCCTATTTTTTCATTCATAGTTCTCAAAGGCCAAAATTTTGGCATTCAAACCTTAAAGATGACCTAAGGGCAGTCCCAAAAGACACACAGGAATCTGTGACATAACTGGATTTGATTTTCAGTTTTGAAAAAAAATATATATATGCTGAGGTTAGAGACAGGCTTCACACATTCTTCTCTAGACTGAAATCTTCAGTCTGAATTATAAGAACACATAATTCAGTACAGTTTCAGATCCAGAAATGACTGGCTCTGCTCAATTCCCCTGCACATGGCAAGCAGGTTACAGATGATTGGCATATCCTCTTGGGGAGGGGCACTTTCTCTACAGGCAGCAAGAGCTCAGAATAAAATGGAGAACAACAAAGGCACAATGGTTCCATTTTCTCCCTCGTGTTGCTAATAGTAAATGAGGCCTGCATTTGGTTCAACAGTGCTTCCAGAGCCTCAACTCTGTACTCAGTAAGTGAACAAGGTTCTTTCCTCATAGCCAGAGCCTTCTTTGATACTCTCTTAATTAAGTTATTTCAGAGTAATGAGGACATCTGTGTCTTTCAACTGAGTCAGCCAACAATACTGCTTGCACTGGGCCCAGATAAACCCAGGTGCATGCAGACTTGGGTTTTAAAGGTGATGCCAGCCCCACCAGGTAATGGCTGCCAGGGACCAAGGGTGGGCACATGAGTGCAGTAGCCTGGGTCTCCCTTGCTCTTCCTTTCAAAGTCCAAGTGGAGGTTGATGGGAAATCAAGTGGCGTGTGTGCCTGTTAACCATGCCTAACACACAGTTATCTCCTGTTCCAGGCACTTTTTTTCCTTAGCCCCTTGAAAATGCGCCTTATTTAGTCCTTGTAATTACCCTATGACATAGAGACTTACTATTCAAATTTGTGGAGACGAGAATACTGGAGCACAGAGAGGTTCAATGACTTGTCCTAGGTCACAGAGCTGGAAATTGGCAGGACTGAGATGTAACCTGATTGGTCTAAGAAAGAGAGGGCATAGAGCTCCCTCCCTGTTCCCTGTGTCCTAGAGCACTATTCTGTGCCCTACCCCCCTCCATGTCATTTCCCAAGGCAGGAAGACAAAGGACCTGGGCATCCCCTTTGAATTCCCCTGTGGCATGATTTCTAGTGGCGTGCTTTCACCTCCAAACACTCCCACAGAGCAAGGGTCCCTTCCTCCTGGCTGCTCCTGGGCCAGGCCACAGCTCAGGCTGGAACCAAACTGTCTCTGAAAACAGAGGACGTGCGCAGGGAGGCGGCTGACTCTCTGCTGTGCCAAGCAGGCACAGTGCCAGTCCGCCCTGGAAGAACTCTACCCGGTTTCCTTTCTCCTTGAGCCAGAGTGAGGGGGAGGCTCTCTCCAGGCAATTCCTCATTACTTTGAACACTGAGTCCTATTCTAGGGAGATGAGAGTCTGAGCATTTATTCTGGGGTATGTTCCTAATGAACTCTGAAAGGTCAGCTTGCCCTTCTTAGAATAAAAGACTTGCTTCTTACCTACGCATGGCTGGGTTATGTGTGTGTGTGTGTGTGTGTGTGTGTGTGTGTGTGTGTGTCCCAGGCACCTTCCATGTACAAGGCTTATTCATCTGAGATGGAGGAGGAACTGCAGGGTCTTTGCAGCACTACCCAGATGACATAATCAAACAAAAGGGACGTTTTTATGGGGAAAGATAGCAGCTTTGCTCCCTCAGCTCCACAGAACTCCAATGCTCTGTGTTGGTACCCTACCTCCCCACATCAGAGCAAAATCAAAAGCAACCCTCAGATGCAGCAGAGCTGAAGCCAATCCTCAGAGTCCCTCCATTATGGCAATGATGACCTGATCCTGTTAGCAAATATATATTCATACCTCTTTTGCATATACAAATGTGTATTGTGCATACCCCCCACCTGTACACAATACATATCCAGAAGAACCATGTTTCATGTCTATGCAAATAGTGCCAAGATGGGTATCAGATATATTTCTTCTTTTTTAATTTATTTTTTTTTTAGTCGTACTTGGACACAATACCTTTATTTCACTTATTTATTTTTATGTGGTGCTGAGGATCAAACCCAGGGTCTTGCACATGTGAGGCGAGTGCTCTACCACTAAGCCACATCCCCAGCCCATATGTATATTTCTTTATAAATGAATTATGAGAAGAAAAACTACTTAATGAAAATAATAAAATACTTGAGAATAATTTCCTAGGAAGCAAGACCTTTTTGAAGATTGCATAGTCAGTTACTACCTTACTGCTACTCTTTCTCAGGTTAAAATTCTTGGAGTACCCTTGAGTTCATGCCTGTGTTTTGGCTGCTTTATAAATGTATATGGCTCTGATGCTTCATTTGATGACTAGAATTTTGTAAACAACAACGGATTAATTCTTCCCTCCCCCCTTGCCTCTCTATGGATCTCATCTCTCATGCTCCTCTCTGTTCTCCCCACCTTGGCCCCAGAGACAAGAACACTTATTGCTTTGTTTTATGGCTGCCCTGAAAATAGACATCAGCTCCTTCATAGCGTAGTATACAGAATTTTAATGAAGCACAAAGCAAGCAGCTCAGTCCTTCACTCTGATATGAGAGAGGTGACGTCAACCTATCCAGGAAATACTGAATTGATTTTAAAATTGCTTTGAGGGTGAGTAAATCGGCACCATGCATTAGCATGAGTCTGTCTGTGCCCACGCCCACTGTACTGTTTATGTCAACGGCAGAATTATTAGAAACCACCTGGATAGATGCCCTTCAAAATATAAGTCGAGGGATCAAGAAATGTTGATTTTTTTTCTTTTAAGAATAAATTTTGTAATTTGCCATTATCCTAGAGTTTAAATTGTCAGATGTGTTTAGCTTCCAGTATTTTCTTTCCAATTTTAGAACTTGATTCATTTATTAAAATGGGAAATTACTATCTTGTATCACCTTTTTGGACCCTCTCTTCCACATCCCTTCTGTCCATTTCTGCACATTTTGGTGCTTCAGCTTACAGGGTACTATATAATGTTTTCTTTGTTTCCCATTCAGCAACATGAAATGAAAAACTCTAGCATCCAGCGTGTGAAAAGCCGGCTTTGTGAGCTATTTGCAAGAAAAGGCAATATTCAGTGAGACACTAACATGAAAGCTTGGTAAACTCTCTCCCTACCAAAAACCAAACAAAAAATGGAAACCCCAGCCCCAAATTATCCCCAAATGAACAACGTCCCCTACTTTTTCAACTGTCTAGAATATGATTAGTTTTAAGATTGCTACTGTTACAACCATTAGCTTTCCTTCTTGCAAACTTCTTTCCAGCTCACACTTAGCTAGTGATTAATGAGTTAATTAATTAGCAAAGATTTGTAAAGCTCTTCGAAGAATAAACACAGGACTTACTGCAAAGGCTGCATTATGTAACATTAAGAAGATCATTTAATTCTCCAAGCTTAAAACAAAACAAAACACCAAACATATTTAAATTCAGCTGCAGTGACATTAAACATTTTGTTAACCTTTTAAATAACTAACCTTGGTAACTCAAGGTTTTTATTTTTGCTTTTAGATTGATTTCATGAGCACTTTTTCTGCTCAGGACAGTTGCCAATAAATATTCTCTGATAATAACCATTATTATAAATATTCCTTAGGCTACCCTTCTTCTAGACAAGCAAACCTGACCAAGTAATTATTTGTGAAGCTCCTTGATGTACACAAGGAAATGTAGGCCTTATGTCTTTGTCTGCAAAGAGCTTATGGTAAACATAAACCAATATGAGGCAGAATTTTATGTGTTAAATTAGTATTAAGAATAATCAGTGTCCTGTAAATGAAGAGAAAGACCTCAGTGTGGGTTGTCACGGCTCCCAAAGAAGCCCAGCAGAAGAGGTTGAACTTCAAGTTGGTCTTCAAAGCCTTGTTGATCTTTGTGGAGGTGGAGTTCATTCTAGGTTGAAGGAAAGCAGCCACATACCAGAGTAGGTATGCCCGCTGCCTGCTTCAGAGTTAATACCTACGCAGGTCTGACTTGAACACTAGGATTGTTCAAGATTAGGGTGAGTTTGGCAAGAACACTAGAGTAAAGAACACCTCAGAATACCAGGCAGAGGAAAACTGTGTTTAACTCACAAAGAAGTAGAGTATTTCATAATACCTAGACTTTTCAAAACAAGAAATCATTAAATCCTTTATTTCACCATGCTGAAATGGTAGAAGATTAATCTTGTTTGGTAAAATGATTAACCAACATACAGGGCAGAGATTCTGCCAGGACAGAACAAAGGGAAAAACAGGACTCCAACTGGGTCTGGCATGGGGAAGTGTAGGCTTGCTCCTTCCTCTTTCCCCACAATTACAAGAGGGAAAAGAAACACTTAAGTCCGTCAAAATGCCTTCCACGTAGCAGTGTTCGATATGTACTGGATGGATATATGAATAAATAACCATTTGGTTGATGAACCCAATAAAATGAACAAGAGCCATCATGTAAAGCCTGGAAGGAAATTGCCTTTATATAACTCACTTTCTGCTTCATTAAACATTAACTCATTTTTATCTACATATGACATGAGACTGGATGAGGAAATAGATCCTTTTTACTCCACATTTGAAAGACAAATGAAGAACACAGAGAGCAAACAAAGTAAAACAAACAGAAAACAAAACCAAACAAGGTAAAACAGAAGCCTGGCACATCCCACATGTTAACAAGCTGAAATAATGTATTGTTGATTGGTTGTCCCTTGGGGGAAGAGTAGCTAAACAACCTCTTAAGGAAGGACATTTAAATATTTTCCAGGTGGCTTTTACTCTGTCAGAACCCATTATGCTGAATGAGGATACAAATTTACAGGCTGCTAATACGGAGCTGATAAGAAACCATACCTGAATTATGCCTAAGTGTCCTGGGAGCCCAGAGGTAGCTAAGAGCATCTCTGCTTAGATGTCATTCTCAATCAATGGCAGCTGGTACCTAAGTTGTCATTTACCCATAATCAGGGAATAGGACTTGAACCTGAATCAAGCTTCTATTTTGTTGAGCATGAAAATCAACGAAGCAACAAAGAACGGAATAAAACAGTCAGCTTTAGCAATGTGATGGTTTGGGATCCATGACGGAAGAGCCAAAATTGATTTCTAATCTTAACCAATGTTCTTTGGACTGTTCCTGCAAATCTGGTGTCCCCTTCAACAAGGATTTTATTGTTGGCATCACTGCTCAGGTGCTCGATCATATATTGTTGCCACTTGTAGGCTGTTTAATGAACTCAGGCAACATGACTTATTTTTCAATATTAAATATCATCCGTTTTTATCATGTAGATTTCATCTGAACGCTGGGATCCCTGGGTTGCCATTAGGAACCGCATGCCGGAAGCCATGTAACCTCTTGGATTTTCAGTTTCCCCATCTATTCTATACAAGAAAGGAGGAACTAAATCATTTCTCAGGGCTATTCTATTATTATTTCTATTATTATTTATGAACCTATGATTTCAATATGGCTTTCATCCACACTGGTAGGGAGCCCTGCAAGTTCAACCCTGAAGAACAGTAGCGTGTTTATCATGGTTCAAAGCCACAGAACTGAGTAATACTTTAACGTCACAAAGCCTGGTTTGGGATGCACGAACGTGACCCCTCTTTTCTGGACATTTGTCTGATTTGGTTACAGTAGTGGCTCCTGGGCTAGCACTCTCAGTATCACCTGGGGACTCGTCAGAGCTGTAACTATCAGGCCTGGTCTGAGACCCAGCAAGCCAGACACTGAGGGAGTGAGACAGTGAGTTTTACCAAGCCTTCCAGGTGACAGGTGATGGTAACTGATGCATATTATAGTTTAAGAACGTTGCTCATGTGGTTAAAGTTACAGGTTTAAGCTCTGAAGTAGCCACTGATTTAATTCTGTGTCCTGACCCCAACTCCCAATATGATAAATGTCCTCCATTCATTGTTCATCTAACGGATTGGGATACATTACTGTCCTGATCAGCTTTACTGCAACGTGTAGATCTCAAACTATTAATTTGTATTTAAAGTGTTTTCCAATAAGCCTTCAGGGTATCTATTGTTTTGATTGCTGACTCCCTACAAATGAAGTCTTTTCTTTGAAGTTGTGTCTTTCATCACTCTGCAGTATCACCCTATCTTTGGTTAATTCTGTTTCCTTACTGCACACTTTATTCATCTTTGTTTCTTCCCACCTCCATCTGTTGGCTCATACTATTTTCTCTATTGCTTGGAATAAATTCTGGACTTTGTTATTAACAATCCAAATCCACCAATATTTGGAAATACTATCATCTTCAAAGAAGTTTTCCTTAATATCATCCTATGGTTACTGCCTAGTGAATACCTTTAATTCGTGCTACCTGGAACAGCATTCCTCACATAGAGTTTATAGTCTAATCACCTGAAAGAGGCTTTTAAAAATGCCTGTTCCCCACCTCTACTCCAAGTAAGTGGATCAAGATAACTAGGGTACAGAATTTGTGCTTTGAATCAGGTTTTCTGGAGATCCCTGTGTTGTTAGGTGAGGCGTTTGGAAATCACTGAGCAAGAATAGGTTCAGGCAAACTTCTTCTGTAATGGGCCACAAGGTCATCATTTGGGGCTGGTGGACTCTACATTGTCTCTCACAACTACTGAACGAAGCATCAATCTCAGGTTTGCAGTTACAGTGCAAACACAGCCATAGACAATATGTACACACATGAATGTGGAAATGTTCCGATAAAACTTATTTACAACCAGAGGGGCAAGGGGCTGTAGTCTGCTGACTTCTAAGGTAGATAATTATTCACCTTGATAAAAATGAACTACAGTGTCAAAAGGTTACTCTACACTCAATAGGTGTTTTGCAATGAACTAATAAATAAAGGAACCCATGGTAATGTACTCATTGGAGCATTATAAATTTGAAATAGATGATTATCACACAGTAATATTACTAGAGGCTCTGGAATAAAATTATGCTTACATGTGGAAACTCTCAGTGGTCTGGGGAGAGGGATAATGGAAAACATGGAGTATACATCTGAATTCTAATTTAGCCTACTCATTTCTTGGTTTTCCATCTACAAATTATACTACATCTACAAAATACACATAATTGACTTCCCAACAAAGGGTTGGTTGAGCAGTAATTTGTTTAACATTTTTAAAATGCTTCATAGATGTTAAGTGTTATTGCAGAGAAATTTCTAAGGAAAATACAAGCATAAATGGCATTAAAACTGGGTTGTTTGATTCCTGAGTAAAAATTTTAGTTAAATGCCTCCTGGAAAGTGGCACTTTGCCCCCAACTTGAATGTCTCCTCTCCCATTTTGCTCAGGGAAACCTCAAATACGTCGTGTGGGTGATATTGAAGGACATTAGGATCAAAGTGTATTTAAAGTTGCTAAGAGGAAGCAGATGTTCTCCTGAACGAGGCAAAAGATTCTCAGAGTTTCCAATGAAATATAAACTTCTTTAAGGCCCCATGGGATCATGCCTCAAAATGTCATGCTTTTGTTTATGCCTCTTATAAGCAAAACAGTGGTGAGATGTGTGGTTCTGGGAGAGAGAGAGGAAAGTTAATGAGCTAGAAACAATAAGGAGCTCTATAGTAAGAAAAAAAATTGGAACGGATGCTGTCCTTTAAAAAAAAAAAAACAACCTAGGACAAGATTAGAATAGTCATTTCCCTTAATTCTCCTTTTTATATATGTCTTCAAAGATGTATTTCTGAATTTTCCTGGCTGGTTGGATTACCAATTAGTCTTCTTTAAGACTTTCTGCTCTCATGTTTTTCCAAGTGGAAGTTTTTTCTTTACTTTCCTATAGATTGTAACTTTTTCACTACGGCTGCTAACCAAGAAATAGTTTTAAGGGAAAGACTGGTTGGTGGCTTTTAAATTTGAGCTGAAATCAAAGTGTAAACTAATGCTTTGAAGAGTGATCCAAATGTAGATAATTATATTTTTAGCCAGAAAAAAAAAATCTAAAGGCTTAAATTTATCCCTGATTAGAGTGGCATGCAGCCATTGATCCTGTAGAGAAAGGCTAAACAACTGTAATGTTTTAAGTATGTTATTTTCCGAAACAAAAGTTGAGGATAATGTAAGTCCAGGGAGATGAAAGATCATACAAGTTTCAATACTAGACTATAGATATAAAGGGAAAAAGAAAAACTGGGTAAAAAACTGGATTTTTTTCCCCAGTACTAGAGATTTAACTCCAGGGCACTCTACCACTGAGCAGCATTTTCAGTCCTTTTTATATTTATTTTCAGACAGGATCTTGCTAAATCGCTGAGTCTGGCTTCAGACTTATGATCCTTCTGCCTCAGTCTCCCAAGTAGCTGGTATTACAGATGTATACCACCATGCCTGGCTGTTCCTAAATGACTGCAAGAGTAAGAAGGTAAACTTGTCTCTTTTTTTTTTTAATTTTTAAAATTTTTTTCTTTTTCCTGTTTCCTCATTTTGGGTAAATCAATGAGAGATTGGATTGATTAACTGGCCAAACTTGAAACACAACTATAATGACTATCTCAATTTAGATACACAATCATGAATTTAGCTTTCATTTATTTTGTGGAAATTTCTTGATTGATGGAAGAATACATTCAGGTGCCACTTTAAAAACGAAGTTAAATATGAGTAGGTTTAGAGAAAAGATAGAACTTCTGGAAAGTCATGGGGCATTTATCATAGGGCTTGTGCGGAAGGTTGACTGGCTTGCATTTTGCAGGAGCATGTTAAATGAATAAACAGAAAAAAAATAGAAGCTGTCTTAGGGTATCAGCAGCTCAACTTAGAACCAACTCTTTAAGCACATCCTCATGTCCTGGTATAGCCTAGAGAAATGGAACATATGATTTTTATTGCATGGGTGAATGCTTGCCATAGGACAGAATTGATGCCTTGGTTTTGAAATAGCAGTGACTAGTTACTGGCTTGCCTCTCCATCCCATCTCAAGAAATTGGATGAATTATTCCATCTTGCAAGAAGTGTCAGAGAGTCATGGAGTGTTAGAACTGGAACGCACACTCATGATTCCATATTCATAGAAGAAATTGAGAATCCAAAAAGAGAATTTCTCCCTTTAACATTTTAACATTTTTTTTTACTTTTAACAAGCATTTATGTAGATTTTCAGTTTACAAAATGGTTTTTATTATTTTTTTTGCTTTTTCTTTGATCTCCACAACAACCTGTAATATATGTACTGTTAGGAAAATAAATCTCTTTTATAGATAAAAAAACCTTGGAGTCCAACATGAAGTAACATGTCATCTTTACCTTTTTCCCCTCATCAACCTGTCACTAAGCTTACTTGAAATTAATTCTTAAATACCACTTGAATCTTTTCATGTTTTGATATATCCACTGCTGCTGCTGTAGACCAAACCTTCTTACATTTTTCTCCTGATCTCAGTAACAGTTCATCATCGAGCACTTGCAACCAGGTTTGATCCCAGCCCATCTCCAAATATTCTAAAACAGAGCTACGGCCATGTTACTGCCAAGTGTGAAATCTTCAGTGATTTCCAGAATGTGCGTCAGCAGTGTTCAGCATAGAAGGCTTCTTCAGATCAGCCCCTCAAGATCTTGCCACTCCTCTTCTCACTCTGCTCTTCCTTTACTTCCAGGTTCTATTTTCTGTTTTATAGTTCTCACAACATTAGCTGATAATGGGGAAGTTGCAGATGGAAAGGGAAAACCACTTCGAATGCATTAATCAAATTCACTTGAATCTCAATTGCCTAGCGTGGCACCAGATATTTGATAGGTACTCAACAAAGGTTTGCTAAATGAATGGATAATTGAAAGCTGGATCCCTTTATTTCTATTCAAGGTCAAAGTTATAATATCTCAATTTAGGGATGGCAGAGAGGTATAGTTTATTTTCCCAATAATTGTATACATATAATGATGGAAATGAAGTTTCATTTAGGTTCCCCCACCCCTCAAAACCTGTTGTAATAGCCTCCAATCACTTTAAATTTTTTAGACATTGCCTGATGATCTCTCACATATTATGTTGTCGGGGTTCTGCAGGGAAATAGAACCAAAAGAATATAATAATAAATACATTTAAATATGATTTAGGGAGAGAGTTATTATAAGGTTATAAGGCATTGGTTCACATGACTGTGAATATTGTGAAGTCCCATGACGTAAAGTCTGCAGGCTGGGTTCCCAGGAAAACTAGTGGTTTAAAGTCCTGAAAATCAGAGAGCTCTCCAAGTCTGAAGGCCTCCATGGTTCTCCCAAGTCTGAAGGCCCGAGAACCAGGAGTGCTGAGGCCAGAGGATCCCTGTTCCAGCTTACTGTCAGGCAAAGTTATTGCAAGATTTCTCCATCTTTTTGTTCTATTCAAACCTCCAACATATTGGATATTGCTCAATCACACTGGGAAGGGCCACCTGCTTCATTCAGTCCGTCAATTTGAATGCTGATTTCTTCTAAGAAAACTCCCACAGATACACCTAGAAATAATGTTCTACCAGGTTTTCAGCTGTCCTTTGACCCATTCAACTAACCATTCACATAATTAACCATTGCAAAGATAATATGTGCATCCTTCAAGCAACTTGACATTTTAAAATATTTAATGAATACAATATTAATTTATTGTTTTAAGTCTTGAAACTTTCAAGTATAAACAGTAGAAATCCTTTCTTTCAGAGCTTGACAGGTGTTGTTTTCTTTTAAGCTTTACTTATTATACCCAGGTATAAAATATTTTAACGTATGCCTGTTGTTATATTAGAGATGAGGATTCCATTTCATTCATTATTTGAAGTGTGAAAAGAAGGACAACATTTTCATTAGCCTTCCATCTGGTAGTATTAACATGGACGTTTACTTTCAGCAATGATTACCAAGTTCTATTTTCTGGTGAGCATATTAATGGTGTGTTAATATTTTCCTCCTTTAATCTTTTCAGAAAAGAGGTTTATCAATTTCTTAATTGACCTCGAATGTGCTTGAAAATTAGGAGTAATAAACACATGCAAATTAATGTCTATTTATTATGAACAGAACATTCCTTTGGGTTGAAGACATTTGGGGCTCCAATTCTGCCAGTATTGTTTGTTCCATTTCTTTGGCATTTTCTCTTTTTATGAAAAGCATGAAAAACTTATATCTTTTGTCTTGGTGATCTTATATCTTCAAATTGATTTTAGTTACCATTGGTTGACATTGGTAACACTTTCAGAAACACTTTTATTTTCACTTCCAAAACGTCGGCCGGCCATAGTAGGCTTTGATGGTATGTCAAACAAACAGAGATAAGAGAGTCAGAGAAGAAGGGAAAGACAGGTATCCTTGAAGGATTCATGGAGGGTATGACCAACCAATTTGGGTTTGATAATGCCACTGTTCTGAACATCAGCCTGGGCCCTCTTGTTTTTGTTTTAAACCCCCACATTTTGTATTGGTGCTTTATAATTATATGTAATAATGGGATTTGTTGTTACATATTCATACATACACTTGATATAACAATAGAATTTAATCAGTATTGTTCCTCAAACCTCTTGGTTTGGTATGAGGAGTATCTTTAACTGGGATGGTGACTTGAAGTTTACATGGTGGTATATCCAGGAGCCCACAACAGTACAAAGAGTGGGTTTTATGATACATACTGTATTATTATTAACAGAAAATAAGTGCCAATAGGTATGACTCGGGTGTTTTGAGTAGTGATTGCATTGCACAAAACTCCTACCAATTCCACTAGTGCCACACTTGTTCTCGAACTGTGCCAGAGCAATGGACATTTTATTATAGCCACATCCCTTGCTACTGTCCCCAGCCCAGGAAATGATTTCCATATTGAAGGTGCACTGACCTAGCTATGACTTAGATGTGACCCTGATCATTCTTGGTGCCTGTTGCACAACTGCTAATCTGCAGATCGCCTGTACCAACCTCCAAATGGCTGAGCAACCCATGGGTCACCATGCTTCCTGTTACCCTCTCCTCCATTTCGTGTCTGGCAGGCTGGCCACTGTTGCCTATATGTCCAAGTTTGCATTTCTGAACCCTAATTTATTGACTTATTTCAAACCAAGTGATTTCAGTATTGTATTCTACTTGAGGCATTAGCCCTAAATCCTTCTTCACTGGATGACTTGCTGCTACCTGGATCTTTCATCACTGGCCCTTCAAATAGCCCAATACTCAAATACTGGGTTCTGTCCCTTCAGGTCTCTTTATCTTCCCAGCAGTCCCCAGAGCTTGTTACTGTGACTGGCTCAGGAACTCCTACTCTGTCTAAATAATTAGATGCATCTGCCATTCCTCCTAGCCTCTTTCCTCCCATATTCTTCTAAAGTTGGTCTAAATTTCAAAGGTGCTAAAACCCTATTACTGTGCTAGGGTTTTAAAATCCTACTAGTGTGTAAGTGACAAATATGTGTCAAATGAATTTGTCCTTAGGAGGCAGAAAATAATATGTTCTAGAGGCAAGGAAACCTTTGGGAGTTTTGGATAGGGATAAAGGTTTCAGTAGCCCATGATCTTTCTGATCTCACTTTTAATGTACAGTGTTTTCTTACCTGAAGCAGCCGGATGCCATCCACAGCTCTGTTGTCATTATGTGTCAGAGCTTTAAAGACTCCAAGTTAGCATCAGGACAGGAATCACAGTCCAGACAGATAATTTAAGCATGGGCCCCTTTGGGTATGAGAAACAGATGTCACAGGATATCTGATAGGCCTCCATCTGAATGATTAAAGGTGATGAGCAGTAATGATTTATACCTGTGTAGAATGGACCCTGCTTATGACCTAGGGCAGGAGGTGGTGAGTGAGTGGATTATGGAATTGTTCTGAGTAGAACCATCTCTGAGGTTCAGGGGTAGGCAATTTAGATTCCTGAAGAAGAGGCAAACATATCATTGCAAAATTGTAAGTGATCTGAAAGTTCCAGGAGAAAGCCAAAGACCAGAGAATATTCCTTTGGCTCAGTTCATGTTTATTAAAAGATGCTCCAGGTTTCATTTTTCATTTTGCTTTTAACTTTGCCATCAAATTCTTTTGGCATACCAACAGAGTTAAGAAGCTTAAATTACTTTTTCTAATTCAGATCTCCTGAAAGTGAGTTCTGAGTATTACTTGTATCAGTATCCTATTGAGTGCTTGTAAAAATGCAGATTTCTGTGCCCTGAGACCTATTAAATGAGAATGTCAAGAGTGGGAGCAGTGAATCTGTCCTTGTCTTACGTACTCTGAAATTTGAAAAGAGTTTTGAAGGTTATTTCCAAATAACCAGGGAAACCTTCTGATATAACAAATAAATAAATAATTCTAAATCTCACCATAATAAATCTCATATATATGAAATTTATATATATACACACATATTATGTAGATGAGATACGTATCTCATATATTCACACACACACACACACACACACACACATATATATATATAAAATATGTAAATACATACATACCAGTTATGTTCTAAATGGTAATAATGTTTTAAAGCATTCTGAGGTATAGGGAAATACTTTTGCTCTATGAATACACTGTTTGTCTTTAGGAATTAGAACTGTAACCCCCAACATATCCTGAGGGGTGGGCATGGACCCATAAGTGGGTAGGATGGATGATAGATAATGTACTGGGGACACCCTGGGGAGCCAAGGAAGTTCAGAAAACCTTCTGGAATAATGGAGAAAACTAGTGTTTATCCTTTCGGGTCTATATTTAGGTCTTGCAAATGATGAAGCTCAAAGTAATTTACGTAGGGTTCAATTTCTATCTAGCCTTCTCAGGATTGTTTGAAGATTGTGTGGAGCTACTTCCACCAGAGTTTGTTGTCTGTGAACTTCCTCATGGAGGAACTTAAATTCATCCAATGGAAGGAGAGTAGAACACGTAGTTAGGATCCAGGGCTCTGGTGGGTTTATGGATGTACTGGATGACAAGAAGGACAGCAGTGTCATGTTGCTAAGGGGTGATTAGATACGAATGGCTCAATTGCAGTGGCAATTTAAATTCATTAACATTAAATAATATTAAAAATTCAGTTCATTAGTCACACTGCTCTATTTCAAGTGCTCAGTAAGAACAAGTGGCCTTCATGTTGGACAGTGCAGATAAAGAATATTCCTATCACTGCAGAAAATTCTACTGGAAAGCATCAGCAGAGAAGATCCAGCTTTGGTAGGGTTAAAGAGCCTAAGTGCTTTATCTACTGAAAGAACTGTCCAGTTCAGGAGGTGGAATGGGGGTGGGGGAAATAATGGTGGTCTCTGTCAAAGGGTAGGTCTACTCCTGGGTACACCAGGTTTGGCTATTTTCAGCCTGTAGAACTTAAGCACTGTATAGTGTTGTTCAGTGGGGCCAGCTCCCAAGGTTAGTTCCTCACACTTCTGAGCATCTGATTTCTTATTTGGGAAGAGCTGGGGAGGACCTCCGAATAGAGGCCGACCAAGGAGTGTGCTTGTAAATGTGACAGGTGGTTTGCCCTATGCCCTAATCAGGAACCAGACATGCATATTTTGGTTAGAAAAGCTAAGACCCTCTAGAGATCCCTGTAAATGGGACTTCATCCAAAGAAGGCAGTAGCCGGAAGGATGGTGAGGGAGCCAGTGACTTAAGAACAGAACCCGAGTTCTGCAACTCTGATTTGGGTTTGATAAGCCAAATCCTCCAACTCAAGAGAATAAAGAATCTCCTGGCAAATAGGGCACAGTGGTGCTGTAATCCTGGTGGCTTGAGAAGCTGTGGCAGGAGGATTGCAGGTTCAAAGCCAGCTGTAGCAACTTAGTGAGGCCCTAAGCAAGTTTAGTGAGACCCTGTGTCTAAATAAAATATAAAAAAGGGCTGGGGGTGTGGCTCAGTGGTTAAGCACCTCTGGGTTCAGTCCCTGGTAATGAAAAAAAGTGGGGAGGGGCAGCCAGAATTCTTCCCAGTGATCTTGAGTATGTGGAAAGAGGAGTGGAAGCAATAAAAAAAAAAAGGGCAGGCCAGATGTTTTCAGAGAAAACAGCTCTCTTTGTTTTAGTTCAGAGCCTCCTTTCTCCCCAGGACTGGGCTGTGAGTGCATTTGAATGGGACTGGGGTAGGGGGTTGGAATCCCCCCAGAGTCAAAGCCTGTCTTTCCCCCTGATAACTGAGGCTTTTTTCTTTTCAGGCCAAGCTTGTCTGACAGTCTCATTCTGTAGGAGTTCTTTCCCAGGAGATTCCTCAGTTCCTGGAGCAAACAGTCTCCTGGCAGACCCCCGCTCCTAGGCAGCCAGACTCCGCTAAATATCAGTAGCAAACAACGCAGCTGGGATTCCTGCTATGATAAGATTCATTGGCAGCCTATCATGTGCCAGGAACTTTCAGGGATATTATTTAGTTGATGCCTCATAATAAACTCATGAGACAGAAACGGTAATATCCATTCTATACTGTATTGAATTGAGAATCTCAGTTGCTAAAAATGATTTGCTCAAGTTCCCAGAGCCATGTTGGTAGGTAGAAGATTTGAACCCAGATATACAGAAGAACAAGGCTCCCTCACATTTCTCTTAACTAAACTACGTTGTCAATTGGGTTTAACAGTTAGTCTTTGAATCTCAATGCCTAGCCCTTTCCACTGTAAGATTTTGTGGTTGGAGGGGACAATGGGTGCTTAGGGGTGGAAGGAGAGTATGGCTATAAGACCCAAGAGGCTGGCTATTGACAGGCATCCCTGCCTGGCCTGTTTTAGTTATGACAAATCCTCTTCAAAATGCTTAGAAGGAAAATTTTAGAGAGTTAGACACTAAAAGGGATGAGAAGAAATAATTTCAAATGGGAACCAGGTATGAATGTGTTCCCTAGGAATCTTGTTTCTTCCCATATGGAATATTCAGAATTTTGTAAGGTTGACCTACATTTATGCAGATTAAAAAAAAAAAGTCACAATGGTCCTATAAGTCAAAGAACTTGTGTGCGAGGCATAAAAGTTCAGTAAAAATTCAACAGATGAGAGAGTAAGCCTCAGAGCAAACTCTACCTGGAGTAGATTTGGAAAAAATCATCTATTTTACATGTAGGTCAACGCAGTACCAAATGCGAACCAGGCCTCTGGCTGAGAATGAAAACTCTCGTGACTTCTTTCCTAGCAGTTTGCCTCTTCTTACTGGTGTCGTCTGGGGTTATCACAGTGGGTTATTGATATTTTTCTACCTCCTCTGCCACACCACAGCATCTGTGGTGGCTCCACATGCTCCTAATGCTCAGGGGAAACTCTTGGAAAATAGTGGGAGAAAAACCTAGAGTTTATACAGACAAAAATGACAGTAGAAGAAAAGGTTTGAAACAAAGACTCAGTAGACATTGGCAGGTTTATAAGAGATTTGTTTTGTGGCTTGAACATTTTGAAAACCTAAATTCTAAGCATTACTCAATAGGAGCTGGAAACCCAGTGAAGTCATAACATTCTGCAAGAAATGGAAGACAATTTAGTGGACAAATTGAGCATTCTGGGCAATTGTTTTTCTTGTCTTTTTTTTTTTTCCTCTCTAAAATTTAAGAGTTTTCTACTTAGTTCAGAAACTTAGTTACTTGTCCTAATCACTAGTCTCACAGAATGTGCATTCTGTTCTTCTTTCTTTGTTTCTGTTATTTTGTGAAAATGGTTTTTCTAGATCACTCTTATTAACCCAACTCTCCTCTAGTTTATTGGCACTCATAGCTCAGACTTAGGAAGAGTACACTTGGGCCCGACTCCAAGTGGGGGCCTAGGGAAATGGGTTCCTTTGATCATTCTGGGCTAAACTACTAAGATTTACCGTCATCTTTATAAAACAATAACAACATAGATGGAAGTCATTAAAAGAAGAACTAAAGGCTCCTGTTAAGTATATATTATGAATGGAAGAGGGAATTGCAGATTTACATGTTTGACTCAATAAGTTTTTCCCACAGAAATTTAGTTATAAATGGTATTGAGGGTATGTATGTGAAGTTCAAATAAATTATTATGGAAACAATGAATTTTCACAAGCAATGACTAGCAAATACTTTCAGAACACAATCCTTACATTGAATTAAGAAGAGTTTATTTTAAGATCTGGTGTGTGTGTGTGGGGGGGTCTATCTATCTATCTATTTATCTATCTATCTATCTATCTATCTATCTATCTATCTATCTATCTATCTATCTATCTCTGGAAGACTTGATGCAAACTCTTTATCAAACCTCACTTCTAATTCATCAGGAAGCCCAGTAGCTTCGTTTCTCAAGCACACTGACCTGTCTCTATTTCCACTGAGTCTAGTTAACATCAGCTTTCCAGTTGTGTAAGAGCCTCCACACAAGTGGCCTGGCATTCATGCTACCTCTCTTCCATCAGTTCTCCAAAGGCAAGCATGGGTAACTGTTCAGAAACACGTATCAGCTTGAACTCATCTCTTGGTCATAGCCCAACCCCCTCACCCCATATCTTCTCTTCCCCTTCTTTCCTCTATTATTCCTACCACAATTTGCCCCACGAAATACATACCCTTGCTCTCATTCTCCCTGAGCATGGGAGAGCTCCTTCTCTTTCAGATCTTAGTGTCACTTCCTTGCAGACACCTTCCTCCATCTTCCAGTGTGAAACAGGCCCTCAGTGATTCCCCATCACATCTCATGCTGATTTCCTTGATAACACTCAGCACACTTTGTGCTCATGAAGTGAACTTGCTTATTCACTTGTCTGTCTCCTCCTGTATTCTCTCAGTTCCTTGAAGGTAGAAGTATGCTGCCCTGTTCGGTTCAGTAGTTGTTGAATGAAGAATTTACATCACAGATAAATGAGTATGCAGCTAATTTTTTTTTAAGTAAGTCATCAGAGGTTTGCTTTAGATAATGATGACACTTTAGGTCATTAAACATATTTAATTCACATAAATATAATTCATATAGGAAATTTTAAGAGTTTATTTGCAATAAAAGGTGCACCTGCAATTATTCTGTGTTAAATTGAATTATGACTTTTTGTAGCTTGAAATGCATCTTTATTATACTTTTCCTGATTTGAAAAGGAAAGAAAAATTTACTTGTACCTCTTTTCTTTCCTTCCTTCCTCTTCTCTCTCTCCCTCCCTATAACTTACTAAGACATGGAAATACCTTCTTTCATGTTATACAAATTTTATGAAATTTCTTAAGCACTGAAATTAAAAAAAAAAATTTTTTTCTTTTTGTACCAGGGACTGAATCCAGGAGTGCTTTGCCACTGAGCCACATTCCCCAGCCCATTTTTATATTTTATTTAATTTAGAGACAGGGTCTCACTGAGTTGCTTCAGTTTCCCTAAGTTGCAGAGGCTGGCTTTGAACTCATGATCCTCCCGTCTCAGCCACATTAACTGCTGGTATTAGAGAATGTGCCACAGCACAGAGTGAAATATTCTAAATCAAATTATATGTATAATTCACATTAATTTGTAGATCTTTTGTCTTAGTTTCTAATTGATTTTCTATTAGATATGATTTCTGATTACTATCCTAATCTACACACAATATATATTTGTCTTTAAATGCAATAGAAGAAATGCTATTTTAAACAACTTAGAAATATTTTGCAAATAAAGTTTTTAGGTAATGACAAAAAATTTCATCCCCTGCTTTGATGTATTTAAATTTTCCTATTCCACCTTGGGATTTATGAGGGCAGATTTTAGCTAACTCTTTTTTCCTTTATAGGACTTTACAACACAGATGAAAAAAAATGTAGGTTGAAGTGAAATAATGCATGACATGATTTTGATAGTTAGGCTATACTTAGACTTAAAAAAAAAAAAGTAAGCTCTTATGTATGTTTAAGTCCCCAACTTGAGGCTTTGTTTGAAGTCAGACTCCAAATGTAGTTTTATGATGCTGTGGCTTCTGCTGTGGTTTTGAACTGGTATGGTTTCTGTATGTATTACTTATGCCTTCCTTGGGGTCTGAACAGAAAGCTTTGTGGACTTAGGGATGGATTAATGCTGGCATTTGGGGGATTATAGATGGAACAGGAAAGAACTCTATTTCAAATACGCAGATACGCACAATGCATGTATTTCACTTGAATTCTTTCTTGTGGTCTATGAAGATGAGAAAAGAAAAATGCTCAGCTACTTCTGTTGAAATTAAATTACAGAAACTATGTGATCATGATTTTAAAGGGTTGGTTTCACACGTCTACATTAATAGATTTCTCATAATCAGCTAAATTAATTTTGATTCATTTGGCTGAAACCTTTCAATGTGATTGTCACCCAAATCTGTTACTTACTGAGATGCAGACAGGGTATCAACTAATTTTGGTTCTTCACAGGTCTGCCTGAGCTATTCAAACAAGCCAAAGGCCAACTTCTTAGATTAGTATTGAAATCTGATTAATATCTGGACAATGTTGAGTTAGCCACAAGAAAGGAAAAATTGGCCCTGCCATATATTAGAAAAAGGATTGAAAATGCAACCTAGGAAGTAGGATAACCTACACAGGGTCTTCATAGAGCAATTAGAGAATTAGCTGAGTTTATAATACATCACAGTTTAATTAAGAATAGTTGAGGTGCATGCAACGTGATGTGGTTTTGTGGAAAAATACCAGCCACTGAAATCTGGTGCTATGAACTCATATCTTGGCTTCACAATAATTGCTAGTTGTTCAAACTTGGTCAAGTTATGTAACTCATTGAGTTCCAGTTTTCTTCGTTTTAAAATGAGGATGATCATACTGACCTCATAGCACATTGCAACTGAATGAGATACACATGTGAAAAAGCTTAGTGAAAAGAATTGCAAGATGCGCAGGAAGGAACAGAATGGGAAGAAAAGAGGAGGGTGGGCCATTTAGGTCTTTCTCTTCTCTCTCACTTCACACTCCCACTAAGCTTTTTCAACTCCAGACTTCCCCAACTCTTTTTCTCTGGGGCCCTTTTCTCTTTCAGCCCTTTCAATGGCTCGTGGTTTTCTCCTGTCAGTAGTTGTCTGCCTTTTCTAATATAAAGTCAGTGGACCTTGGCCATTTCTCTGGTTCTCAGCTTGCTCTTACTCCAATTTGCAAAATAATGCCCCAGAGCAGCAAGGAGAAATAGAACTCCTTTGTGGCTTCAGGTGGTAAAGGATGGGTTGAGTGTTCAGAAACTTGCTTCATTATTTTCCTTACCCTTCTGATTTTTCCTTCCCTCCTTCCCTCCCTTCCTTCTTTTCTCCTTTCCCCTTTCTCCCCCCTCCCCCCTTGCTTTCTTTTTTTTTTTTTAATGGAAACTAGAACAATGTTACAACTTACTTAACTCTTTATAAGCTGATGACTTTTCAATAGGTAGGTAATGGTAAGTGTTTAGCCTGGTGCTGTCCAACAGAAACACAATGCAAACTACAAATGTGAGCCCCATGTGTAATTTATAATTTTCTAATAAACACATGCAACTAAAAAAGACATGGAACTGATTTTTATTATATTTCATTAAATATATCCAAAGTATTATAAACTTTTTTTGATCACGAATTCAATACTAAAAATGATTGAAAAGAATTTTACTTCTTTTTTGGTTGCATATCTCAGTTTGGACTGGCCATATTCAATTCCCCATGTGGCTAGTGGCTGTTGTCCAGGACAGCATGCAGGTTTAGATACATTTTTCTGTCTTTCTTCCTCCTTTTCTCCAAAGCTGTAGGAGAATTTTAGGAACAACATAAATCATCTAACTCAAATTCTTCCTATCAGGAAAGTGAGACTCAGACGTCTAAGTTGTCTAACATGTACTTCAGCAGCCAGAACTCGAACTCGGTTCTGACTCTCAGTCCATTGTTCTTTTCAATTAAATATCCCACTAACTGATCTGTTTTGTAGATAAAGATACTGGAGCTCAGGTCTGTGAAGTCAGCGTGTATCATAGTGGGAGGAACTGAGAACCTTCTCCAGGAGTAAAGTGAGTTTTCCTGACAGGATTATGTCACCATGTAGTTTCACCAATGTGACAAGAAACCATTCTTTTGAGTTTTATGGAAAAGAAAATCCAAAACCTGGTTTGCCATAAAAGAAATTTACGATTTTTTAAAAATTATTTCAATCTCCTTCCGATTTTAATGACATTTGTAAGATATAGCACTGTGCCTGGGCCAGAGATCTCTCAATAAATGTAAGAAATCAATGTAAGCAGTCAATATACAGGACAGGAAGTTAAAATTGGGAGAAAAATTTGAAACCATTTATCAAAGGAAATCATGGTAAAGTACTCAGAAATTTTAAAACTTTTCCTTTAATGATTCAGATGAGAGAGAAGTGACTTGCCCAAGACAACACGGCTGTAATTTTGGGAAACCCAGATTTCTGTATACAGCCCAGTGATATGTCTTTAAAGCATGATTTCAATTTTTGATGATTAAATGGAATAAATGGAATAAATCAATAACTCTAGGTTTGTCTTATATTCACAAGAAGTTTTGAACCTCAAGATATTGCATCTAACTTGGAAATTTGGGGAAGTATTTACTGAGACTGAAAGAATTTCTTGAGAGCACTGTTAAAAAGCTATGGAAACGCAATTATTTTGGATTTGTCTTAGTGCTCTGGTATTTTTAGAATTCCCCATAAACATCTCCCTTGAGGAGCATACAGCACTTGGCCTGTCGAGGTAACTCAGATGCTTGCAGCAAATGCAATTGACAACTTGACAAGACATCTGGGTTTGTGTATGTCTGAAAAAGCCCAGGTGCTTATATATTCTTGCTTTCTGAATCTCTGGCTGGACAGATACTTCTTCTTCCCTTCCTTCTTAAGGCTGAGCACACCTTCCTAGGGCTGACCCTGGCCAGCTGTCAGAATAGAGTTATTTCTGACCCAACACAACTGCTGGGCTCCAGACTGCCAGTTGTTCAATAGTGACCCTGCATACCAAATATATGTTTATAGAAGCCAGGACTGTGGCAGCAAGGGCAGTGGAGTGGCATCCACACTGTGAAATTTGATGAAATCAGGACACCATATAACTTGGTCCAGCACAACTATGGTTTGAGAAATGAGGTGGAAGAAAAGATGCCCAGGATAAAAAACAACGGGATGAAAGATCTTGGTTAAAAAAATATGGATTTTTTTCCCCTTCCCAGACAGATTGTTAAATAGGCTTTTCTTGTTCAGTGGGGTCTGGTAATGAAAGTTGACAGGATATTAAGGTTATTTCAGGTTCTACTGTCTCCCAGGGTCACATAAGCCTTCTGTTATGCATGTTAATCCATCTCAGCATTCCTGCCAGAAACTGCCTAAGTAGGGCAATCGGTTTAGTGTGCACCCTTTCCCTCTACAGTTTAGTTGAGAGGCAAAACCTACCAATTAGCAGAATATGCATTGAAAATCAAGGAATGCTTTTCTATTCTAAAGTCATAGCACCAAAACTTGTGATTAATAAATGATGAATCCAACTGCTGTTCTCTCTGAAATGCAAAGCCAAGAGAAAAAAGCACTCTCTCCCGCCTCTCCCCATTTTTTTTTCTGTCACGCGCATGCCTGAGCATGCACATTTGTACATTTATGTATGTATATGAAACTACACAGTGAATTTTGCATTGTGGACTGAAAATACTAGTTGATTCCTGCCATGTGAAGTTCATATATTATTATTTTTTTTTCTTTTTTCAGTCATAGAGCTTCGTCATCTGCAAACTCCCTACCAGCTACCCCATTAGCCACAGAAATTACAAGGAAAATGCTGGAGATGTAATTAAATCTTTGAGAAAAGGAAATTGTATAAATATGATTCTGGAACTAGTCCATTGGTATCTGTGGCGTGTCCGCGGCAATAGACATTATTCTAGACGAATCATTGAAGGACACTATAAACTACTGGTGGGTATAAAATAACCATAACAACTTATTCTGGGTGCCATTATTTCAACCTTAAGCTGGTTGTTTTCTGTACAACTGAGGATAAGAGTGACATGAAGTGAGGGGTTTGGAATGAATGATTAGGTTAGATCCCAGCTTTGCCATTTCCTAAACATGTGACCAAGAGCATGTTACTCGACCTCTCCAGGCCTCAGTTTCTTCATGTGTAAAATGGGAATAATTGCATTAAGACATTAGTATTTCTATAAAGATTAAGTGAGGCAGTATGCAATGCTTGGCTCTGTAACTGGTGATCCACTAATGGTCACTATGGTAACAATGAAGATAAACAAAAATTCAAAATCTGTTCTAAGTGAATTGCTGCCACCTTTTATCTGCTTTTTGAAGCTTTATACCAGAGCAAGGATGTTATATGTCCAAACCTAAGTGGTCACTACTGAAGAAAAAAAAAAATCCTCTTTCTACCCACATTTGTCTTGGAGCAAAGCTATAAAAGTGTGCTCCATTCTCTTCTCTTTTGATAAAAGCAAAACATATTCACTCTAAGTGGCTATTAGAAGGCCAGTCTCTGTACAGCCCATTCTATGTAATAGGTACTCAAAGCTCATTCACTCTATAATGGCTTAATATTTTCTGTACAGTGACTAGTGGTGGTGTAGACTCCTAATAAAACATTACTTCAACTTTCAAACCTCTGAATTTTTGAAGCAGATGTTTTCCTAACATCCTGTAAATAGTCCAATCACCTGAAACTGCTGGGCTTTCACCTTTGTACCGCTTTTAGGAATGTGCCCATTGAGTAATGGGCCTGTCTAATCTGTTTGACGTTTATTGGTGCTCAAAGAGTAGCAAGGTTGGAAGATGTAGCAGAGCACATTCCAAATAAATCAACAGAAGAAAGCAAAATAAATCACAGGGGGAAATCACAGTGTCCAAATCATTTATACACTGGTGATTACCATTTCACCTGGGTCCAACCGATGTCACGGGAGAGCCTCCAAAGCTCTAGAAATCATTCATCAACCCGACCAGGCTCGCTCATCCATGGTTCCACATTAAAATCAACCAATGTGGTGGGGGGATTACAGTGGTCCAGGACAGGAAGATTAATTAGTGAGGAGAAGAAACATGTGGAGAAGAAAATGTACTGGATGGGGAGGGGTTCCAGTGCCCTTTCTGCTCTTAGTTAGCTGTGTGATCTTAGAGAACTCAGTTCTTTTTCACTGCCTCACTTTCTCACCAAGAAGATATCTGTGTATCTATGTGTGTAGATGTATTTTTATTTTTTGGTGATTGTATGTGTGGTGTGTGTGTGTGTGTGTGTGTGTGTGTGTGTGTGTGTGTGCAGATAGAGTGAGAGAGAGAGAGAGAGAGGGATTGTGATTTTCAGAGTTTTGAAAAAATCAGAACCTTCATCTCAAATAATATCTGACTTGAAACTCAATATAGAAAAAAAAAACTAATAAAAGCAATATTGATATGTGGAGAATGAGACTCAGAGCAGACTAGACTCCCACTCATGTCCTGTGGCAGCTCTAAATAGTCTTAGGGACATCTAGAGTTCCCTGGAGTTGGTGGTGTGAAAACCTCTGGAATAGATAAATTATAATTTAACTTGAATTTATGGAAAATTCCTCCTAAAGATTAAAAATTGGGGATTATGCCAATAATTTATTATTTTTAAATTTATTCATTATTTTTTAAATTACATAAATAATTTATTCAATAATTTATTAAAGTAGTTTGGTTTCACATCTCATGAGTCAGTGGTTTAAGGTCTTGTTTTCTTAAAACTAATTTGAAGTCTGAATTAATACACCTTCTCCTGAGGTTTGCTGCTTCCACCTTTATTGTTTGTGCAACAAATGGCCACCTTGTGTGGCTTATTTGAAGGTATAAACTCCAAACTGGAGACAGCATCTGTCTATAGTTGGGAATGGAAAAATTCCCAAGAGACCATTTTGCTCTCATCCTAACAATGAAAATAAATTGGGTATCAAAAAAAATCAAAGATTTTTTATTTTTATTATTTTTTTAACCTATCAGGGTTCGAGGGACTCAAAGAAAGCTCAATGAATCAAATTCCAGGAAAGATATGTTCTTCCTAGGAGTAGAGAAGGACCACAGATGTCTCCATTGCTGGGGGAGGAGGAGAAGGTGGAGTAAATCTGACACAGAAAGCGTTAGGGAAAAACAGCCAAGATTTCCTGGCACAGAAAGCTGAGGGTGTGGCTGGAGAGCAAATCAAGCTACCCAACAACTTCACATCTACCCAATAACTTCACTCAGATTTCCTGAGTCTCAGTCCAGAGGTGCTCAGATCTCAAGATGGCTGACAGGAAGGTCCCTCTGCCATCCTTCCCGGCTCAGTGGGGAACCAAAGCTAACTGCAGCAGGGCCCAACCCAACTAAAGTCTAGATTGAACAGCACAGAATACTGCTGGCCTGATAGAGGGAGGGAGGCATCCTTTCTGGGTGGTGCAGGGATGGGTATGTGAATTTTGTTCACTTCAGTCTCTGCTATTTTTTTTTTTTTTATAAATAATGTCCAGTATTTTATAGAAAATTTGTAAAATATGTGAAAAAATATATGGAGAAATGGGAAAATGTCAACCAGGACTTCAATGCCACCATGATATCAGAAATGAATGCTTTGTGTGTGTGTGTGTTTTTTTTTTTTTTTTTTTTTTTAGTTATTGCTCTAGAAGTTACAATATACACATGCACAGTTCATACATAACTAGTTAATAATGTAAACATGTTACAACAGTACGATTCCATTTACACTCCTCTGACTCTTTGTGCTCATTTTACCATACTTTTACATCTCTCTATATGAAAATCCCCAAATACATTGTTACTATTTTGTTTTAAATGGCTGTTTGAGTTGGGTCTTTCAAAAAATATTCAACATGTACAGTCTTTTCTGAAATACCAATCTATAAAGTATTGTCATGATAACTGTTAATGTCCTTGTCTATACATTTTATTACCTGTAAAATTTCTGGGTTAATTTCAATTGATTGTGACTTTCCTGCACAACCCTAAACCCCCTTCCCCTGCCCCTATATAATGGATTATATTTCCCTTCTTTGTATGCAGGGTAACTTCTGATTGCATGCTAGACTTTGTGTATTTTATATTTTAGGATGCTGGATTTTTTAAAAAAAATTATACAGGAATTCAAAACGTAGTGTTACATTATTCTATAGCATAACTAAGTTACTTGGAAATAATTCAATCTAGCTTTAAAAGCAAGCTTTATTAAATGGGACCAGAAAAACATTTAGTCTAGGATTAATTTCTTTTTTACTATTGAGGTGAGGCACGTAGTATTTTAACTTAGGGGTCTACATATTTTTTTTCTAATGACCCAAATAGTAAATATTTTAGGCTGTGTGAACCCTCTGGTCTCCATCCCAACTGCCTAACAGTGTCACTGTAGCACAAAAGGAGTCAAAGAAAATACATAAAATAGTGGGTGTGGCTGTGTTCCAATTAAACCTCCTCACTTTACATGGTCTGCCCGTCCTGTGAACAAAACTGTGTTTACAAAAATGGTGGCAGACTGGATTTGGCCACTCCAGTGGATAAACCATAATTTGTGAGATTTTGATACTGGCTGTGGGAAATTGGCATGGGTACTAGCTCTGGGGAAGTCCTGGGTACATTCCTTCCAGTTATTTTGAATAATTTTCTTGTTCTCATCTACTCATCAATAGTTAGCTGAATAGGTAAGGAAGACCTTCTGTAAGTCCTTCTAGTTCTTTCTTTAGTCCTCCTTGAACTGTAGGCACTTTGTTCTCCCTGGAACTTCCCCCCACTTCCTCCTTCAGGGAGTTCTCCTGTTTGGTTGGTCTCCCTTTCTCTGTTCCATAGTCTGGAATCTTTCCAGGGAGTCGGTTGAGGTCCCCCGTAAGACTCACCTCCCCTGTTTGCCATGTCTTAGGGATCAGTGTTTTTTTATTGTGTCCAGTGTTTGATATCTTGAAAGCTGGTTTGTTCAGCTCTTTAGTTGTTTAAAGCAGGAAGATAAATCTGGCCCCTGATCTTTGTTGGAATACATGATATTAGTATAATATATCATGTCCAAAGCTAGGAAGTTGCTTCTCACATATTATCTTCCCCCTGTAATTCATAAATAGGACTTTCTTTTCTAAGCAAAACTCATCTGCATTAGCACACAACACGTGAATTTAAATATCTGCAAAAATAACCCATTTAAGAGGATGATTGGTAAATACGTTGTTGGAGAAGTTTGTGGGAATACCTGGGTCCAACTGAGATGACATGGTGCATACTCAGGTATTAATAATAACGAAAGAAACTATAACAAGATCAACTGAAGTGTGACTTGTCTGCCTAAAACGATTTTGAGACACATTTATTTACTACTATCTGCAATATCTGTCTTCCATCCTAGATTTGTAAGTGACTTGATGGTAATGGTATTATGCTTTTTTATTTTTTTCATGGTGCTGGGATTGAACCCAGGGCCTCATACATGCTAGGCAAATGCTCTACCACTGAGATCCATTCCCTGTCTAAATTACTCTTCCCCGCCCCCATTTTAATATCAACATCTAGAATGGGGTATGGGAATGTTTCAAAGCTTCCCCAGGTAAATCAAATATGCAGCCAGGTGATTCCAATATACCTTCATGTTGACTAGAATGCTAATTGAAGTAGTATCTCATATTAGTGACACTCAAAACTGTAGTAAACAGAACTTTTTTCACTTAACATATGTTTACTGAAGGTTTTCTAAATACTCAGCATCACAATACATACACATATATATCTATACATACATATATGATATATATCACATATCATATACAAAAAAAAAAAGCGTAGCATCCAGTTGGGGAAACAAACTTTTATAAAACAATTGAGAAAAAATACATGTTGTGTATAATTAGCTCCTGAGTGGAGCAGACTAATTATGAAAGACCAAATAAAACAAAAAATCAGTTTAGGCTTGGTAGTCAAGGCAGACTTCTCAGAATTATTGTTTTTCTTTGGTTAAACAAAATATTCCAAATGTGAAAGAAAATTCTGACTTGCTAGATCCAGATCAAATTTTCCCCTTATTTTAAGATGAATCAGTGGCAAATATAAGAACTAATTTATACAGCACAATTGATGTTAAAGATTTCTAAAACTGTCTTGATAGTTAATTTATCAATATTTTCATTGTCTTCAGATTTTCTTGGTGACAAAAGTCTTTTTTTGCCCATGAAAGTGATATTATTATTATCATTACTATTAATAATTAATATTATTGTTTTATTGAAATGAAAAGAGGGGGAGATGTATATAAAACTGATTGTTTGGGGTTTTTTGAAAGCCAAAAGAAAGCTTTGTCATAGACACATTTCCTTTTTTTTTTTTTTCATCTTGTGCACATATTAGTTCTTTTCTTCTTGATTATTTTACCCTAAATAGTGCTTTGTGGAAACTATTCCATTTTTGAGATGTGTAACTTTTCAGTAAGTTTTTAGGGCTGTTTGTTTATTCATTTAATTACTTATTGTTCTGTTTGACATCCAGGAAATCTTTTGGCTTGGGGTAGGAATGGTTATAGACCAAGCAGGGTTCCAGATGAGAACCTGGTAAGCAGAGCCCTTTTCCTACCCCTTCCTACCTCATTGCCTCCCTAAATATTCTTTGTGAGGCCTGCGCTCTTGTTTCGTGGCCCCTGCCATCTCCAATCTTGGATGGGAGGCCATTTAAAATAGAAGCAGTGGCGCAGCACGTCTTGTTCAAGGAATAGCAGCGTCTGCACTTAGTGTTGGATGACCCAAGCAGCTGTCTGAATTACTTGCCCCCAAATTGCCTTTGGATGGAAGTAAACAAATATGGACATCCAACAGAGCATATTTGAAACTGACCTCTGAGGCCATCTATTTTAAGTAGGTTGTAATTTTGCAAAAGGCATGGAACAATTCCAAAGGTTTATTTAGTCTTGAACAGTCTCCAGTTGGCTGGTTGGTTCACTTTTTTAATGGTGTTGAAGACATTAAGGAAGATACCAATAATAGATGCCGGATTTGCACTCATCTTGGTACACAGCGATTCATTTCATTGGGTGCCAGACCAAAAATTCACTTCAGGGAGCAGCAAGCATGTAAATCTGGCTATACGGCAGCTGATTTTTATGACAGCGCTATTACTGCCACCATTCACACCCTGACTGGAACCTCACATAATGAAAAGTGTCTCTAAAGCTTTCTCAGTTCCTGCCCACACAATTCTTCATCATAGAATCCATAAGGCATGGGCCTTAGCATTAGGTCAAGCTTTTGGTACATGGTCTTTTTTGTCTTTACAACAACCATAAGAAGTAGGTAATGTTGCTCTCATTTTAGAGACATGAAAACTGCAGTCTGAGACTTCCAACTGTAAGGATAAAGTGAAGATTCCAGTAGTTGCTTTCATTTCATTTATTTTATGAAATATCCTTATTAATCAGATTTCTCCTCCTGCTCCTGGCTTGTGCACTTACACTATAGCAATTCTTTTTCCATCTACTTATCCCTAATCTGAATTTTGTCTTCAGGGTGAGACCAAAAAATTAAAACAACAACAACAACAAAAACAACTACACAACTAAACAACAACAAAAATACCTGAGGATGAATTCTGTATTCTTTTGTAAGTGGTAGCAATTTATTGTTCAAGTGCCTGCTCTCTTCCCCTTCTCTTTTCTCCTCTCCTAAAGTGATTGGGTGTTTCACCAAACACTGAAAGAGACACAGCTTAGACCTTCTGTTCCTGACATCCGGTTATCCCCAAATGGCCAACTGGTAACTATGCTATGTGTGCAAGTCACATCCGACTCCCTGTAATCATATTAGAATTACTTTCACAGTCACCAAGTTCTGCTTCCGTGCAAATCTTTTGCTCTCAGCAGCACTTTTAGGAACTTGAGGAATTGCTGAAGGTAGGGAGAAATTTTAGAAGACCTAGATTCTAATTAACTTTTCCTCTAATTAACTCTGTCACCATTCCTTTGTGAATGCAACTGAGACTCTCAAAGTTAAAGGAGCATGCTGAGGATGGCAACAGCCCAAGTCCAGGAAGCCCACAGAATCCTTCTCACTCCCAGGATTTTAAAGCAAAATCATTATGAGGATTTGAGTGGCAAGGGAGGGAAGGAGCAAAGGGGTTTTTATACATGTTGTTTGGGTGTTATTGTTCTCCATATCAATAAATAATCATTCTATAGACCAGTGAGTACATTTGCTCACTATGTCCCTGGGTTCTGTGTCTTTCTTTCTCTGGCATTTAGTGGCTCACAGGATAGGTTATGATAAAACTCAGTAGTGCCGGTACCTCTTCCCATTCCCTTCCTCTCCTCCGTTCTTTCTTTTTTCTGACATGACTCATCTCTCCATACCTCTGCAATATGCTTTTCCTACAGTGTTGTTCATGGTGCTTGCATATCTAGGAAGGTTCGTTTTTTTTTTCCTCTTTGTGCAAATTCTCTCTCTTCTTTGAGACCTATTTAAAAAATCACCTCCTCTAATAAGATGCTTCCAAAAAAATAGTCATCCAATAAATACATAGTCACGAATAATTTTTCTTGGAGATTTCTGCCATTAGTAATGGTTATTAGTTTTCCAAAATAGATAGAGCTTCAATGTAATTTCAATTTCTTCCAACTCTTATTCTAACTCTTTTTACTAGCTTATGGTCTGTACCATTTGAATGTGCTCTGTCTGGTCAGGGGACTTCTACTCTCCATAATTTTTCTCCATGACTGGTTAACTCTGGCCTCTCTGTTGCAGTGAGACTCTGTCCATGTTTTGAGATCACAATACTTTTCCCATTGAAAATTCCTTATTGCACATTTTTACTATTTCCTTGGTTTCAGTTTTAGCACATAGCTCAGTGGTTTTTTCCATAGACCTCTTGTTTCAACCTTGCTTTCTTCTGCAAAAATTGCCTTCAGGTGTTGTTTCTCTTCCCAAGTCACTTTCTTTCCCAGCGTCAATCAAGAGCCTGATGTATGTGGTTGAGAATGCTCTGGAAAAGTTGCTTCTTTCCCTTTCCATCTGCAACCATTTCTGGCAAACAGCTGGATAGTTAATGGTCCTGCCCCAGCTTTTCCTTCTAAAAGCCATTGTTGCCTCTTGCAAATGCACAGGCCAAATGCTCCCAGTGGTCTCTTCCTTCCTACAGAGCTCATGTTAATGGAGCTAGGATTGATGCTCACCCTCAGAGGAACCACATAAGAGCTCAGAGCCTGGGGCAACACAAGAGTTCAGCTGTGTCCTGTTCCATTGCCACACAGCTGCTCCCTTTCAGCGACTTTGACTCCCCTGCAGAACCTGTCAAGACCACCGACCACCCAATTTCTCAATGACTTGATGAAATTGTTTTGGTTCTAAATTATCCTTTCTTTTGTTATGCCTCTTTAAACTGCTCATTGATGACTGGTTCACCCTTTCTTGCCTGACCACTGAGGCCCCGCCTCTCATCTGGAATGCACTGCTCTCTTCTTTAGACCTCTGATTTGAACTACTGTTTCTCTCTGCTCTCTGTCTTCCCCTT
Source organism: Ictidomys tridecemlineatus (assembly GCF_052094955.1). Taxonomy (NCBI): domain Eukaryota; kingdom Metazoa; phylum Chordata; class Mammalia; order Rodentia; family Sciuridae; genus Ictidomys; species Ictidomys tridecemlineatus. Next base: position 121,936,766 of record NC_135479.1, read on the forward strand.
TCTGAAGATATGATTTGCTCTGGTCTTCAGGCTCTGTCTAACTCAGTTCTTCAAGCTCTGTCTAACTCTCTGGGCCTTTTCCCAGACTGATTTCCCAACTGTGTGTTGAATATTTATTACATAAGTAAGTTATACATATAGCTTACATCAATTATATAAAAAATGATTGTTATAAGATCTTATTTTCAAGAAGCTTACAATTTAATAGAGGGATTGTCAAGCCAACTCATTTCTCAAAGTCTTATTGGGTTAAGTTTCCTAACTGAGATGCAAACAGGGGAAAGTGTAGTTGTGTGTATGAGTGTGTGTGTCTGTGTGTGTGTGTGTGTGTGTGTGTGTGTGTGTGCGCGAGCGCGCAAACGCATGCAAGATGGTTGTTATCAGGACCACCTGTTTAGAAGAGGTAGTACAGGGGATAATTTGAAAGTGGGTAGGGTTGTAACGAGGGTGATATATATTTGGAGAAAGACTAAAGTTAAATTTGGCCAGAATTGAGGTAGTGTTTTTCAATAGGGTCCTGTGTGCTGTGACTCTGTTACTCCTAAGAAACTAAATGTCCCATTCAGTAAATGGCAGTTGTGATCTCTAGTCACTGAAGCATATAAACACCACCTGGACACAGTTTCCAGATGCCCTGTAAAGAAAAAAAAAGTCAGTGATACTGTTAAAACATGGTAAGGAAGATTTAACTTTGTACTACTGCAACAAGTCAGGGACCCTGACAATGGGATTTTTCAATGGTTGGGGTGTGAGGAGATTGGTCTCAGCTCCAAGTACAGAATGGGCAAGTGGGAATTTATCAAGGAGCAGGTGTGAGTGGAAAATTGCTAAGAGGTAACATCAGGGGGAAAGAGGGTTCTGGCTAAATGTATTTAAAAGCATTCTTGATAAAGACAGGCCAGGGTGATCAGACAGCAAGTGGGGATGATGAAGATGAAGTGCTTGATCAGCTATCGTTAGTCAACTTTTCATTGCTATGGTCAAAATACCTGAAAAGAACAACTTAGAGGAAGAAAAGTTTATTTTGGCTCATAAGTTCAGAAACTCAGTCCATAATCATCCATTTCCATTGTTCTGGGCCTAAGGTGAGGCAGAACATCATGGTGGAGGATCGTTGCTACTTCATTATGATTGGGAGGCAAAGAAAGGGTGCTGAGACAGGAAAATGAACCCTTCCTCAGCGCATTCCAGAGACCCACCTCCTCCAGCCACACCTGTCTGCCTGTAGTTACCGCCCAGTTAGTTAATCCATTCAACCTAGAATGGACTGATCGGGTCAGAGCTCCCATAATCTAATCCTTTTACCTCTGAAGATTCCTTCATTAACACAGGAGCCTTGGGAGAGACTCAGATCCAAACTATAACAGATATCAAGGATGGGTAGGTAGTGAGGGTGACTTGATATCAAGGGATTTCTTGGGAACTGACTTAGGAGGGTTCTTTCTGAAACTGGATTTTACAAGGAAGTACACAGGCCTAGAAGATGGTTTAGGAACCTAACTAAAGAATCTTTGTCACTCCTGAAGAAGGTATCATGAGCCTTCTATACAAATCACAGAACCATCCATGTCACGTGAGAAGTACAGAAAGGCCTCTGACCTGAGGAGTTTGTGCCACGGTAGGATTCAGTGGACAGCTACTGAATGTCTTTGAATGTGCGATGACAGGATCCAAATGCTCTTGAGAAATCATTAGAAAAATTAGTAATTCTTAATTGTTAGTAATTATGAAGAAGTTGTTGCAATATTCCAAGTAAGGAATGACAACAAATTACACTGGTTTAACCAGAGATCTGCTTTATAGAACAAGGAACTTACTGGATATGGGGCTCAAGGAAGTATTTGTCCATAGCAATGCCTAGGTTTTGAACCTAATGACCAGCAGCACAGTGGGGCCATATGTATATAGAGGGAAATGAGAGAGAGGATCAGGGTTTAGAAAGGATGGCAAGTTCAGTCTGGAATACTTTGTACAGCACAGGGGAACAGGAATGACTGAAGTGGTACCACCAAAGCCAGAAGCTACTTAATGAATATGAATGGTGCCACTTGAAAGCTAGTTTTTAAAGGTCTTTAAAACAAATCTTTTGTTGATCAACCCACCGCACACATCCACCCCCTTAGTCACTTTTTGTTTCACCTACTCTCTTGCTTGCTTTCTTCCTTTCTTTCTACCTACTGTTTTTTTTTTCTTCTTCTTCCTTCTCTCTTTTTCTTTTTTTAAACATTGAACAATAAGTAGACTACATCCCAGTCCAGGTCAGAACGCTTCCCAAATGGAACTTAGCATTTTGAATTAGTGAAAGACCGGGCTTTTAAATAAAATATTAGGTAATGGATGTACCAGGAATGAACTAAAAAAGATGCAAGCTTTTCTTCCTGATTTCAGCTTTATTCCCCAGTGACTCTCGCTGAAGGAAGGTCATGAGCAACAAGGCACTGGCACATTGGATCCAGAATTGCTAAAGTAAGTTTTCTCCTCTGGTGGAGTCCCCGGAGGACGCAGAATCTGGCTGAGCTGTTCAAGGTTTCATATTCTTTCCCTAAGTAAATTAAATCGTGAGCACATCTCATCACAGGGCCTACACAAAAGCCTCCTATACCCTTTTGGCAAAGCAGTGTTTGAAATGGAGCTTTCAGGAATGCTAAAAGCCTGTCTCCTCCAGCCATCTGTGTTGGCTGGCCCAGCTGCGACCATGGGAGGGCCCTGGGGGTGGCAGGGGGCGGGGAGGCAGGGCCACCATGGCAAGTTTCATCCATGTGGGAGCCAAACCGAGTCCAAATGAACGCCTGTCAATGTGTTCTTTTTTCTCAATAACTTGATGTAATTCTTTCCTGCAGAAGCCAGAGATTCTCTCGGATATTTGCATGGAGAGAGTGACCAACCCTTCCCCCCCCCCCAACTTTAAAAGGGCTTTAAGTGTGAGGGTAAATAAAAACAAATAGGAATGTGTTGGGAAGATACTGTAGGGAAGCCTTCTATGGCTCTGTGCACCTATACAAATGCAAGCTTAATTAGAAAATCAATCTTGCTGTCCGGCTGATTGATTGCAATCCTCTGCTGGAGGTGGGAAAGAGAGCCCACTCATGACGAGATAATTTTTTCCTATTACTAAAAGGAGGCCTAATGTACATCTCTAAGCAGTTCAGCGTGAAAAACTTGTTAAAAACACACCACCTTTTCCCTCTCGTTAATTGAATCTTTGGGGGAGGGGAGAAAGATGAAAACAGCAGTTTGAATTCTGTGAACTGTTCCTGGTTTTTTTCCTCTAAGGATACCTCAGTTCCAAGAGGTGATTTAATAAACTGCCTTCAAAGAAATGGAAGTGTTTGTATAAGGAGGAGGGTGGTGTCTGCTCACCATACCCACAGACTGACTTAGGAGAGAGGATTGACTTTGGTGGAAGAAAGATTCACAGCCCTAAATCATGTGTTCACACTTTCACACAAAGGTCACACATTAACTCCTCTGCTCAGGTGAGGAAGCAGGGGTTCCAAGCTTGACCTGACCAAGGCCACATGCATATGAGTGGAGGAGCCCAGGGAAAGGGCTCTCTGCCCTCAAAACCTTTGCATTTACCACATACCATTTGGCTTCATAAAAAAAAAAAAAAAGCTACCCTGGTAGGTAACTGTCTGTTTTATCCCTCTTTCATCTTATCAGTTCTTTGGCATCCTCTGATCTGCTTTTAATGCCCCACTTTGGACACATTCTTAATTCAGAACATAGGTCTTGACTGAATAGTTTTCTCCTGCTTCTGATCTGCTCTCTTCTCTCTTCAGTCTCGAAAATGCAAAGCATTTCTGCCTTAACTACAGAGTTCCAGCCACGGTTTTCTGTCGCTTTAACTCTTTTCTCTTTCATTTGTCATTTCACAGATCAGTATAATCCTGCAGCTGTAGCTCTCTTCCACTAAAGATGATGTCTACTGATTTTTCTTTCTGGGGGGGGAAAAAAAAAGCCTCTTACAAAAACGCCTGCTCAACTCTGGTTGGAAGGAATTTAGAAATTTCCTGGCTCTTAGGAGACCCAAGGGGAGCGGGGATCCAGGTCTAAGGGTCCCTGAAGAGTCTTCCCACATTGCTTAGAAACACTTTCTTCAGATTCCTTCCTTCACCCCAATATCTCCGTTACTCCCTAAGCTCTCAGCCCCTCCCCCAACCCACATTGGCTCTTATTTTTGAGCTAAAAAAAAAATATTCTCTCTGTTTCTTCTGAAATTTTGCTACTTGGTTGTTTCATGTGCTCCTCCATGTGGAATACATTTGTAATACTTAATCATTTCCAAAAAGCCCACAGCCAAGACCAAGCTTATTAGTGAAACGGAACTCGCATTCCTTAAGCAGGGTTCATCGTGAACTTCATCTTATGAGAAATACAGTGAGGCTTGCTTATTTAAAAAAAAGAGAGATTATTTGTTGCCATGGTCAAAGATGGTAAGAATGATTAAATTAATGAATTTATTTATTATATGATGCTTTGACTATTAAAATGAATCCTTGGAGACAGACTCAGAGAAGATATCAGCCATCATTCAATCAAATCTATCTAGCTTTGAAAAAGCTGATTAAAAAAAGAAAGAGTCTGATTAGGGGATACAACTTCTCCAAGATGATGCATAAGGAAACCTTTGACTCACAAGAAAAACATGTATTTTGTAGGGGGCTCTTATTTGAGGTACCCACATTTTTTTTTTCACTCTGTGATCCTTCAGATGAGGTGATAAAAGGTAGTGAAATGACTTAAATGAGGGAAACAGAATGAAGAAGAATTACTAGCTCCAGAGATCTTGAGAAACACGTGTGTGTTTAAAGGGGAAAAAAAAAATCCAAGCAGACCCCCCCCCAAAAAAGTCTGTGCATTGTAGACTTTTACCACTATTGATGTGAAACACAGTTCACATATTTTTGGGTAAAATACAATAATTATTATGACTCTGTTTTCTAGGCCAAAGGTCACATACCCAACACAATTTATAAATATGGACACTGAGGTTCAGAGATAGTAGATCACTTCCCTAAGTCTGTACAAATAATTTAGGGTAAATTCCAGAGAGCATTCCATTCTATCTGATTCTAGAGCTCATGCGCTTTACGTAAGCAGAATAACCTTGTATACTTATGAAAAGAAAAACGATTAAACCTGGTACTTGAATTTGACTTTGTCTTGGAAAAATATGTTGGCTAAGGATTTACCCAGAATAGTCAATTGTTAAGCTTTGGATAAGGAACCAGCTGAAAACTGCTGATGGTTTGGGTTTCATTTGCTTCCAGGTCTGGTAAAGCTCATGAAATTCTAGTTAGAATTAAGTAATTTCAAATAAAAATAGTCAAGTAAAACATCGGACAACCATTGGAGAGTTGTAATTTTATGCACTATGGATGGTATTATGTTAAAGATTATTCCTGAAAAATAAAGATAGGATAAACATTCTCATGTCTTTAATCTCCTCTATAACTCAGGCCCCACAACAATTTCATTTACAATTCCTTTTTGTGTATGTATTCTTTATTGGAAAGTCATGAGGAAAGACTATGCAAGTGTCAGTGCTTAAGAAACTGCTAGGGCCGTCAGACATGTTAATGTTTGTTTTCTCAGTGAATTTCCTATCACCAGTGAACACAGCAGGAGGGACATCACTGCTCCTATTTCACAGACAAGTAAACCAAAGCATGGAGATGCTACAGACAAATCCAATGTCACACAGCAAACATTAGCAGGATTTGGGTAGCACTGCTGGATCCAAAGCCCAGCCTCCCTTCAGTTTTCATTACAACACTATATTTCGTGAATATTTTCAGTGACTGTTCTAAACTCACCTTCTTGTAGAAAAGTGGAGGACTGCGTGATTTGGGATGAGAGAGGAAGCCAGGTAAGACAGAGTCATTATAGACTTCACTAGAGATTTCATAAATAGCCACAATTGACAGATTTCACTGTGGACAGATGGCAGCTTTGGCTGGGATCCGCTCCATTCCTCGAAGGTAATTCGGCACTGGTGTTGGTCTCTCCCACACTCATTTGGACTGGCTCAGCATGGAGTGGGATGTGGAGGACTCATCTGGCTTGATGTGAAACTTCATATTTCACAGTGGAAGAACTGAAATGAAAGGAGAAGTAATATACTTTGTATATTCTTCTTTCTTTTAAAAACATATTGCCACAAAGGGACTAAGAATTATGTAGGTTGAAGAGAAATGCGCTTGGAATTTCTATCTTCTTTCACAGATCATTGACACTTTGGGGTCAGCACAGACCCTGCTTATTTTGAGATCAGATACACAGATGATAAATGTACTGTATTTTAGGCTTGAATTAAAATCATTTTTCCTTCCAAACACTTTCGAATCTATTTGGCCAACCGCCTTTTCATTTTATATTCTTGTTTATTTAGAAGAAATATAGTCCATATGTTTCACATTTATTTATACTTAACTCATCAAAATGTTATTTGGCAATAGGTATTTGATGTCCCCTAGAAAATTCTCAAGGTGCTTTTGATAAGATTTAGTTTTTATATCTGGGAAATAATGATATGTCTGGAGAAAAACATGGCTCCCAGTGGGCCCTAGGTCAGTTCAGAGCTCCATTCAAAATGGTTATGGAAGGCCAAGTTTGGAGGAGTACTTCTGTGTAATTCATTACTCTCCAAAACTGCCAGTAGAGATTGCTGGTTAGGGGTTGCTTGACTCCCAAAGCAGCTTGGTTTAATGTCTACTGTATAGCCACAACTGAGCTGATTGATAGGTAGACTATCCTACTTATCAAAACGTGTAGTATGTTTTAAATATAAACCTGAATACGAAGATTTGACTGCATAAAAATTTAAAGCAAATGAACTAATAAATGATATTAACAACATACATATCAAGAGCTATATTGAATATAAAAACATTATATATTTTTATATATAATGTTTTTATATATATAAAAACATTATATATAAATGTTTATTGAAATATATGAAAATATATTTCAATAATGTGAATATCTCATTGGAAAACTAGACACAAGGTAACCATACATAAACAAAACAAATCACATGTATGTACACATATATGAAATTAGTGTAAAAATGTTCAGTTTTATTTATAGTTAAGTGCATACCAATTAAGATAATAAGGATACACGATGTTTTAAACTAGCAAATTGGCAAAACAACATCAAAATATTAAATACTATCAAGAGATTTTGATAATCTGTTGGTTGAAGTGTAAACTGGTGTACTTACTATTATGAACTGACATTTTTTAAAAGAGTTTATGTCCTTCAAGATAATTTTTCTTTTTAGGAATATACCCAAAGTTGAGGACAATAATTTATATGTGAATGCATTTATTACATTTCTATTTTTAATAGTGAAAATAAAAAAGTCAACATTTCTAATAATAGAGTTAAATAAAGTAGGATACATTCCATATACTATTCTCCACTGATGTCACATTACTGAGTTTACTGTCATGGGAAAATGCTATTAATATAAATTTTAAATAACAGAAAATATATCTCTACTAGATAAGCCCAATTTTATAAAAACAAAGTCAGACATGTAAATGCATGAAAAGAAAAAAATAAAACAGTTTATGAGAACCAATTAACCAATTGTTAATGCTTGGCCGTGAAAGTATATGTAATTAAAATTTTCTTCTTTATAACTTTCTGTATTTCAGCAATAAGCATCTATTAGTCTTACAATCCTAAGACACAATAAGTAATGCTTATAGGGATAGAATTTTTTGAATTTTCAGCAGGCAAAATGTAATACTCATTAGAAATGGAAACAGTGATTTGGGGGCTTTGCGATGATGATGAAATAACTAACCCTTCTTTTCTCTCCTACGTAGCATAGCCATCCTTGAGAAATAGTATCTGTGTGGAATATACTACCATGTCTTCACATTAAAATGATAGTCCAAAAGAAAAAGATTTCATGCTGTTAGTGAAAAAAAAAATCTGCCCATAATTAATGTCAGAAGAGTTTTCTGATTGCTGAATATAACCTGCTTGTGAACTTCTTTAGATACTCTGCTCTTCAGTTTGAAGGCTAAATAATTTTTTGAATAAGCCCATTATCTTAACAAAACATCTTTTCAGAAGGCATTTTCCCGTGAGGTTAGACTTGATTGGCTTGATTTATCTGTCTCATTAGGAAGAAGGGAGTTTGGATGCGCAGAGGAAGAGGATGCGGTTGAGGAATTGGAAACCTATCACAAATATAATCTAGTCTGGAGAGGCAGCGAGCTGTGTGGGTTGAGTGAAGACCTGGGCTGGCATTTTAGTTCTGCCATTTGGCAGATGTGTGAGCTTGTGCAGTCATGTGATAGCTTTTGTTTTGTCTACCTTAAAGGGTTCTTGTGAGGAATAGATGTAATAACACCTGGGAGTTATTACTGCTGTCAATGGCACTAGAAACTGGACTCCTGACTAACCTGGATCTTGGTGACTTGGACCTAAAGGGATGGAAATGTCCAGTGCAGGCCTTCAGAGTTGTCCCCAGAAGTGTTTAATTAAGCCTAAGAAATTTGAATGCTGTAGCTTTGTTTTCAGGTGGTCATGCTCTTTAAACTCTCTGGAAATTGTGAAAAACAAATATTTCTTAAAAATATTTTTATTATTCACATGTTTACAGTAAACTATCAAAGTAGTGAGACCTATTTTCATAAGCCACACATCTGTTTATTTTATGACCACATTACATCTGGTTGTACCTTCATTAGAACACAAATCAATCAAGTGAAATATAATATTTGTGAACAAAGCTGTATAAGCTCTTTTATAATGTGTTTATAGTTTTGAAAAGTTAGAAAACGATTCTGGATCTGTTTATGGAGGAACCGTATTCTCAGACTCCGGAGCTCTAGGTGGATAGGCTGGGAGACAGGGACTGTCTTAGGAAGGTATAGGCCCCATTGGCAGATAACCATCCCCAGTCACATGTTTCAACACATGATTGGGGTTTAAGCTCCAGACAGTAGACTTTAGCCAGCCTGGGCAGAGAGTCAAAGAATAAACAGTTTAAATTCATGTAATGACTGAGACATTTTTAGAAAATAATTAAAATTATTTTTCTTACTAACAGACTGGAAAAAGCAAAGGTCAGGCACCCTCAAGGAGACGGTGGCAGGCCAGACATAGAGGGAAAACAAGGACCTTTTGATATTGTCAAAGTAAGTTAAATTTAGACTTAAGGAATTACTTTTTGTTTTTATTGAGACATTATCTTTTTATACTAAGAAAGTTATAATAAGTAAGCTGTGTTTTCTAAAAAAGACTAATTTTTATGTAAGAAACCTTAAGTGGGACATATTTATCTTATTCTCTTGAGAAAATGGAGGACTCATTGAATAAAGGGCATTATATTAGTTCATTATAAAATTAGTGACTTCCTGAATAATCAGGTGGTGCTGAGCAAGACTATCTTCTGAAGAAGAGGAAGGCAAGGTGGGGAAATGCAGTTGGGGGCAAGCTGGCATGGGAAATCCAATGCCTGAGTAGAGCTAGAAGGGCGTCATTGAGGGTGGCAAGCTGTGACACTGACAGCAGATTGGATACATGGGGGAGACTGGCCATCTATGTAAATACTGAGAATAATGGGAGTCACCCACAACTCACACCATTTAAGAAGAGGGTTACAAATTTCGAAAAGTAAAAAAACAGAATCAACCAAAGTGATATAAGAATTAGTATGAATTTACTGTTTTTTATGACAGAGTCAGAGAGACATCATAGAGAAAGAAATATAGATGAATATATGTAGATATAGATAGATAGATAAACATAGAGTTTCCCTTCATACCTACAGTGCTGCACCCATGAATTTAGCCAACCATGGATAGAAAATAATTGAAAAAAAAACATATCTGTACTAAAATGTTTAGACTATTTTCCTTGTCATTATTCCCTAAACAATATAGTATAATAACTCTTTATGTAGCATTTACATTGTATTAGGCATTATTATAATTGATCTAGAGGTGACTAAAAGTATATGGAAGGATGTTGTAGGTTATATGTAAATTCTACACCATTTTTACATATAAAGAACTTGGGTATGCTCAGATTTTGGAATCCACCAAAGTTCTGAAACCAATTGCCCAAGGATACCAAGGGATAACTGTATTTTCTATCCCTGGTCAACAAGTAAGTCCTGAAGTAGTAACACCACAATCACAATAATCACCCTTTGAGGCTAAATCTTGACTTATAAATACTACTCTGTATTAAAAACAACCTTCGTTGCTTGGAGAATTGGCTGACACAAGGACTGGGGAGGAAAAAGCACAAGAATAGCCTAGAAAACACTTTATGTCCCAAGACAAGAGGAATGAGGGGAACACAATAAAAGGACACATGAGCCCCTTTGAAGGTAGTCACACAAATCTGAGATAATTCAAGCTTCAAAATAGATAATGTTAATCAAGTATTATAATTCCCTGAATGAAATGAGATACATAAGTCCATAATAACATAAATAAATCAATGGATAAATAAATTGTGAGGAATGAATGATAGCTAATAGATGTGAGAGGAATAATGACATTAGGAAACCACCAGTTGGCAATCATTCCAGCAATAATTAAGCCAAAAACATCTATAAATTAAAATGTCAGGGGATGAAAGTTTGATGAGAAGATATTTACAGTCTAAAAGAGTGCTTCCTGTAAAATATTTATGTATTAAGAAGAAAAAAAGTATAACTTTTAAAGAATTCTGGCAGATAATATCTTAATCTAATCATCAAAGCTAACTTTATAGAAAAGGGACAAAAAGCAATTGTAACTGCCTGATAAGAAGACTTAGAAGAACTTCTGCCAAAGATGTGTATCCTGAATCTAATCATAATGCAACATCAGACGAACTCAAATTGAGGGACATTCTACAAATAACTGTCTTCTGTTTTCAAAAGTATCAAGGTCATGGATAATGAGGGGAAGATGGAGAAAGTATTTCAGATGGAAGGGCACTAAAGATATTGCCAATTGTTTGCATCTGCATCAAATCCTTTGGCTGTAAAGGAAAAGACTGGGAAACCTGGTGAAAATTAAATGGGGTAGTGATGAGGGATCCGTGTTGAATTCCTTGTTTTGATGTGGTTATGTAGGAGAATCTTCTAGAAAATTTACACTACTTGGTTCAGGGATTATGGGGCAGCATGTGGGCAATTTATACTGAATTGATTCAGGACAAAAGATGTCTCTACTCTTGAAATTTTTTGGTAATTTTACATTATTCAAAATAAAATTACCTTTAGTATGAAAAAGAATGTAGAAGAAGTGGCTCCTGCCTTCAAAGATGTCAGTGTGTAATAGAAGGAACAAGACACTTGAGATGGAACCAGCAGGGCAGAGGGGGAACAGGCTGGTGACAGGGACACAGCCTGAGCTGTGGAGTCAAAGTGTTCATCTATTGGTTGTGGTTCTGCCATTAGCAGGAAGGAGACCTTAGGATGATGACACACACTTTCTAGGGTCCAGTTTAACCCTCTACAAAAACAGGACGATAATAGTATAAGCTCATAGGGCAGTTTTAAGAAATATAGAGCACCTGGTAGATACATAATATTTGATAGTTGTTATTATCAGTTACGGGTAAATAAGCTCATGGTTATTTGCATTCGTCTGAATGCAATACAGCTATACTTTTAAGTGGTTCTGCCACTTATTATGTGACCTTAAGCAAGTTTCTCATTTTTTTTCCCCGAGGTTCAGTTTCTTCATTTAACTATGGATAATAGTCATCTTAATATTATCCATTAACATGGTGGTTGTGAGAATTAATTGAGATATGCAAAATATGTGGTACTCATAAGCATGTATCGGTTATTGCTATTTAAATTCAAGATGAAATATAATAAATGCTACAATAAAAATGGCTATTTTGGGGAGAAGGAAAACCCGTCTAGGTGAAAGGATGAGAGAACACTTTGGATGTATAGTTCCCCAGGACGTTTGGGAGACAGTTTAAGGGTGCCCAAGGCTAGACATGGGCCATGCAGTAGGAAAGCGGGGAAGGGATATGTAGGGAGGGAAGCTGGGTCGACGGTGCTCTCTCATCACCAACAGAGAGTAGGCAAGAAGGTTTTACAGGTGTCAGGGAGATGCCAGCTGGCAATGACCTTGACTCTAGAGGACACTGGAGCAGGCATGTGAGGTGGGTGATGGAATTCTGGGAGGGAATGAAATTTCCAGGGAAGGACAAGGAAGGAGTTCCCAGGGACAGAACTTGGAAAGACATTATCATTTAGGAAGCACAAAGTGGGACAAGGAGAGTGTAGAGGAGACGGGCTGGTGGGTGAGCGAGACAGAGGTGAAGGAGTCTGGCCAGTCCTGGCCAGAGGCAGCTTGGTTCAGAGAAACAAGGCAGAGAGTTTGAGAACAAAGACTGGGAAAAGGATCTGTTCTTAAGCATTTTGTTAGATCTTACTGAGTTGCTAGAAGGTAGAGCAAAAACCAAATTCCAAGAACTAGAGGCTAGGGAGAGAGTATCTGGGTAAAGGGGACAGGACTTGGAGATATTTTTAAAGGACACTATCACAGTGAAGGCAGATAAAATTTATCACAAAGCTAGCGAGGCCTCCCTCAGGCTCCCGAGGCTCCTATCTCAGGCCTGGGCAGTGCTTTTGCAGGGCATGTGGTCTATAAAACTTCCCAATGTAAGACACTTAGTCAGGGAAGAGCACCCTTTCTACTCAGGTATTCCTGACTGGAAAATAGAACAGCTGCTGGGCTTTCAGGCTTCAGTTTAGGGAAGCTTGAATCAGGGTTTAAGGGAACATACTGTATGCTTTGCATATGGTTAATATGTAGTTAAGGTACTATTCTCCCTCCACCCACTAAGCCAACTTGCCCAGCACTGAAACCAAGTGTGGATGTGTCTTTTGATACCTGGCACTTGGAAACTGTGGGTAGTGGAGGTGAAGGTTAGAAATGTACTGAGCCGGGAGCTGGTATGTGGAAAGTCCTTCCAATCACGAGATGTGTAAAATTACAAGTAGAAGATCCAGTTCTTGTCTAGTCCCAGTCAGAATGCAAATCGTCTCCTATCAGATAAGGTGACCCAAAACTCATAATATACCACTGCAGTGAGACATCAATGACAAACTGGTTAATGGGTGTTGTCAGTTCAAAGAAGATTTAAGATTAGTCACAGCACATAAAGACTTGAAATGTTCTGAAATCTTTCAACTCATATATGAAAGAAACTGGATGAGAAATTTTTACAAAATGAAAAATGAATCCCACAGATTTTCAGATAGTTAAAACCTTTTTAAACTATAAATATGCAAAATTTCTTAAAAATTAACTAGAGTGAAAGGCAAGTTGAATCCTTCTAAATAAATAAACAAACTAAGAGAATGCAGCTAAAAAAATAGGGAAAAATGTTAGAAAATAGATAGAAAAGAAATAAAATATTATATTATTTTATTGATTTTTCTGATGTTTGATACTTAACTATTTTTAAAAATAATGTACTGTATTTTCCTCATTCTAAATAGATATTTTTTAAAATCTAAGCTTTTCATTAAAAAAAATCTAATTTAAAAATACTAAAGAATTCTACTCCCCCTGAAAATAATTTTAGCTTCAGGTTCTACAGAACCTGGACCCGCCCTTGGATCACAGAAGCAGTAGTGCTTCTTGTCTTGCTAGATCAGAAGGAAGCAGGATGTCGGCAAAGGATATTAAATATTTCATGATTATTTCATTTTTAGAGTAGGTGATAACCTGAGCACTTTATGTGTATCAGAAAAATGCTAGCTCTACTGAAGAGATAGAAATACCCATGCAAAAGGGATACTTTTGGAGGCCTTATGAAAATGGAAAGAAATGGGTTAAGACAGAGTAGAGAAAATGGCTTTCAAAGAGAGCCATGGAGAAGGGAAGTGGATTTTGAGTCAGTGTGTGTTGGGGGTGGGGCAGGCAGGAAGAAGTTTTATTTTTGAGGCCTCAGTGATCTAGTCTCTCTAGGAGGCTAGGTTATCAACTCAAATTTCAGGGCAGGGGGCTTAGCATTTTCCAGAGACTGAGCAGGTCACTAATAACTCTTGCAAAATGAAACTGTTAGGCCTGGATGGTGTTGGCACAGGCCTGTAAGTCCTGCAACTTGGGAGGTTGAGGCAGGAGTATTGCAAGTTCAAAACTAGCCTCAGCAAGTTAGTGAGGCCCTAAGAAATTTAGTGAGATCCTGCCTCAAAATAAAAAATAAAAAAGAGCTGGGGATGTGGCTCAGTGGTTATGTGTTCCTGGGTTTAATCTCTGGTGAAAGAAAGGAGGAAGAAAGGAAAGAAAAAAAAGTTAATAAAGTGATGGATTTACTCTCATTTCCCCCAAAGCCCTCCTACTGGTCATAAGACACTGTACCCACAGACCCTACCAAGGACGTGGCAGTCACTAAGATGAATATGGAGTTTGGAGATAACCCTGTTCTAATGTCGGAATGATTGCAGAATGCAACTGAGGTGGTAATGTAATGCTGGCAAGAAGTCTGTCAAGGGGAGACCTTGAGTTGTTGCCTAAAGAAAGAAAGATTTATTTATATGTGGCCTTATTCCACCCAGGATTTAAGGTATCTTATAAGAATGCATGCAATAAAATAGAAAGATGTGGTTCATAAATTTAAAAAAATCAAGGCTGGAAAAAGCATAAAGTATAGAAGAAAAGTCTTCAGATGTGGCTTGTTAGTTGTCTTCAAATAACTGAAGGGTTGTCAGGTGGAAAACATTTAGGGTTATTTGCTATGTGTGTCCAAGAGCATCATGGGCAGATATCAGTCTGTTTGGAGTGCTCTAACAAAATACCATAAATCAGGTTGCTTATAAACAACAGAAACTTATTTCTTACATTTTGAAGGCTGGAAAGTCCAAGGTCAAGGCACTGGTAGATTCAGTATCTGGTGAGAGACCACTTTTTAGCTCATACGGGTGCCTTTTAGGTGTGTCCTCACACATAGTGGAATGGACTAGACAATCTTCTGGGCTCTCTGACCCCACCATGAAGAATTCATCCTCTTTATTTGATCACCTTCTGAAAGTCACGTTCTCTAAAACTTTCACTTTCAGTGGTAGGGTTTCAAAATATGAATGGGAGGGGGGTATACATAAAATGTCTACACCACAGCAGAAGAGGTTACAGTAAGGCAGATATCCACACAAGCTAAGGCCAAACTTTTTAACAATGGCGGCTGTTTCACATTGGAATGGACCACCAAGTATGTCTCATGAAGGAGGCATTTAAACAGAGCTAGGAAGCCTCTGTGCTGTCCTTCTATAGAAGCCAGTGGATGCAACGGGAAATACCGGCCCTTAGGGTCATCATTTCAATGATTATGTGACAGGGACTGTTCCCAATGTTGCCCTATAAGTAATGAACTATTTTAAAATACCCCACACAACAATAAAATCGTGTCAAAAGTCATTCTGAGTATCTCTGTGACCTATAGTGTTGTCAGCCCACCTTGGAAATGCCACTGCAAATTGCAAACCCCAAACTTCTGAAGCAGAAATGAACAATCTGCACACGGGAGGAGAGGGAAAGGTGGTGCTGCGGATGATTATCAGCTCATCATTTCCCTGCTCTGTGGGTCATCGTTCTGCAGCTTAAAGAGCTATAAGTATCCATTCTCTCAACATTTGACAAGTGGCTGTTGTTCCCTGACACTCGTCAGGCCCAATGCGAGTCCTTGCAGAGACCATAGTAAGAAAGCACATAAGGTCCCTGCTTTCAGAGTGCTTGTTGCTTAGTGAGAAAACTAACTACATGGATAAAAATATACTTACAAATTCTGGCATGCCTTAGGAAGGAAGAAGAGTATTTCAGGAGAGTGACTAGCTCTAGAATCTGATGGAATGTGAATAAAGAACGTGTTTACTGATTTCAGTTAAGTAGATGGGGAGAGCATGGGTGGGGGTTCAGATGGAGAGCATTTCAGGCTGCAGGGATGAATGTGCGCAAGATGAAGAAACATGAAGCTTTTGATGATTGTCCAGAAGGGCTGAGTGGAGCCTAGAGACTGATGTCAAAAGGAGAATGAGCATGTTGGGAGAGAGGGGCCAGGAGATGCTCACACCTGCACCAAGGCTTCGAGTGCTCTAGAGAAATATAAAAGGCCCTTGGGGTTGACATAGTCATCTTTTGTACTAGGGGAGTGTCCAAATAACCAATGCACCCCATGAATGAGAGAAGTGCCTAATGAGGAGGAATACCACTGAACTTCAAGTTAACTCCCTGTTACCTTTTGAAAAGGGATTGACAGCCCAGCAAAAGACCTGGACTTACTTAATCTTCTTCTTCTTATTATTATTATTTTTTTTGGTACCAGAGATTGAATCCAAGGGGCACTTAATACTGAGCCACATCCCCAGCCCTGCTTTTTATATTTTATTTAGAGACAGGGTCTTGCTGAGTTGCTTAGGGCTTTGCTATGTTGCTGAGGCTGGCTTTGAACTTGTGATCCTCCTGCCTCAGCCTTCCCAGCTGCTGGGGTTACAGGTGTGCACCATCGTGCTCACCTGGACTGAATCTTACAGTAGAGGTGACTCCATACGGTGACCTTGAGGTTAGTGGTAGTGATGAGAATGTGGGAGAACCTCAAGATTTCCATGCCAGGTTGTCACTGACCAAGCCAGGGACTGTAATGTGGATACTTGTGCTTCTTCCTGGCTCCCTTTCAGACTCCTAGGCACCTCCTAAAGGATCCTGTGTTTACGTCTTCATCTCCACGGATAATAACTACTCTCTAATTATCACATCTATATTTTACAAGAGCTAATTAGAAAGTGTCTGATAGTCTGGGATTTTCTGACAGAGGTAGTGCACAAATCTAGACCACGTGTCTGGGGATGATGGTTCCAGCTGAATCACTGTCACTGATGAGAGCTGGGAAGTAGAAGCCTCAGTCCACAGGGTCTCCAGCTTTGTCAGATATCCTTATGTGGCTTCTCCAGGACTCCTATCTAGCCCATCTCCCAAAGCAACACTACCATCCTCTCCCACCTGCTCTCAGAATCTCAGTGTCGGCAACATTGTCTAAATGCAAATGCTTCTGGGAGGAATCACGTGCTTTGATCTAATTCTGGATTTTAATTTAATAGTATTTAACTCTTGCACACACCATTTCCCTTTCAAAATGTGTTTTTCTACATGTTTCATTTAATGCTGACTGGACCTTGTGAGGTAGGTATCATCATAATTATAACCTGGGATGCTAAATTACTGACCCAAAGTGAAACTGCTAGGCAGAGGCAGAGGCTGAGTGGGGACATTGCATTTCATGTTCCCTCCCTTCCACCAGTTGTCCTCATGTGAAAGCAGGTGGATCTGTGTCAGGAAGGGAAGCTTGACGATGTGGCCAGCAGAGAAGATGTCCCCATTATTTCTTGAAGTCACAAAACATAAACTGCTGTCAATTTCTCCCCACTTAGTGCTAGTGCAGCTGTCAGAGCACAACAGCTAAGAGCACAGGATGTAGAGGGATATAGGATGGTATTTGAATACTGATCTGCAACGTCATTGCCTGTAACTTTGAGCAATTGGTTACAAATTGGGACAGTACCAGCACCTTTGTCAAGAGTCATTGTGATGAATAAATGACTTGATATACAGAGACCATGGTTCTGAAGCATAGTAAATACTATAAAAGCATCTGCTTGATGGTTCTTGTTGGGTGTGTGGGAGACTCCCCGCTGAAGTTAAGTTTCTGTCTGGAGAGAAGAACATCAGTTCCAAGATGAAGGGCGCCAAATTCAAAAGTTTTCTCAACCAATCCTCAAGGCTCCCTGTTCCTGAGTCACTCTGCCAATCAGCACCTGCCGCGTGGCCTTTGCAACCCTTCTTAAGCCAAAGCTTGCAAGAGAGCTCATGGTCTCTGCCCTCTTCTTTTTCTTCCTCTCTCTCTCTCTCTCCCTCTCCCTCTCTGCCCTTCTCCTGTCCTCTCTCTGCCTCTCCTTTTCTTCCCCTTCAGGTAGCCCCCCCCCCAATAAAATCGCTTGGTTGAAACTCCGTCTCATCTTGGGTGAGTCACTCTCACCTTTCAGTAATGACATTATTGGTTGATTTCAGCGCTCAACTTCCTTGTTGATTTCAACCTGGAAAGGGAAGGCAAATTTGCTTCCTGCTCCAGGTTAATTGGAAATGGCTAACTAGAAAATTGTGTTGAGAAGGATTCTGAGGTTTACTGTAGTCTCGGGTGAAATGATGAGCATCTCTACATGGGTGCTGAATGATCGTGCCCTTTTCTGGAGAGCCCTCTGCGGGGCTTGCCATAGTCCATGCTGTGCCCCTCAGCTTCCCAGTCTGCCTTAGGCATTTGCTCTGATTCTTTTTTTCAGGAGTGGTCCAGTTCACACTAAATGTAGTTTCCAGCTCATAGGGGCACTGACTGCTTGGGTGAGAACAAAGAATTTAATGAATAGGAACTATGTATGGATGGGTTCTAACAAGAGAGGTTAGCAGGCCAGGCATTCAAAAATAACGCAGTGCAGCCACCCTGGGTGAGCCAACACAGGATGTAGATTTCCATCTAAATAAAAGACATTCTTTTTGAAGATCTTACAACAGCTGCAACTTGAGATTCCCACAAATGCTTGGAAATCTGTCCATCTTACCTGAGTGGTGGTACATATCCAAGCAAGGATGCCAGTAAGAATGTGAGACAGTTTCTGAGAAGCAGAATCTGGATCACCCTTCCAAGAAGCCAGTGATCTGTAGCGCTGACCTAGCCTTCGAGCATTTGGGGTACAGCATTTTTATGGAGCCTATGGTTAAACATTTGCTGATCTCTCTTCTGGAAGACTTACAGAAATACAATAATTGTTATGAATGGTCTCCCAGAGCGAGGCTTCTCAAAGATTCCATTCTATGATCTGCAGAGAATTCTAACAGCGTTCTCAGTGTTTTTCTTTTGCCTCTACCAAATTTATCAATGTCTTGGGTCATTATTTGCCTGATCACAACAACATGCATTCATGAATATGTATCAGCTAAAATCCTGCAATTTTATGTGTTAATTTGCTCATGTCTTTAGGTGTTTATAGCAATTAAATAAGACCTTGATAAATTTAGAGGAAATAAAAAAAGCTTTGATATTATGAGTGTTTATGTGGTTGAATTGCAGGCTCTGAGATAAATTGTGTTTTGTGCAACTATTAATTTGTTGATTGGCTTATTAGATATTTTTGCATTTAGCTACATTTCTTCTTAGGAAACAAGTTGTCTCTTGGCTGCTTCGTTTGGCCTTCTGATGTTCATTTTAGCTTAGGAATGATCTAAGTGTGTGTGTGTGTGTGTGTTTTGTAAGAGCCAGTGTATTTGGACTATGTCAGAAACAGTATAACTTGAGTATAGAGGTGCTAGTTACCCTGTTGGTTGATCAAGTTTTAGAAATTTATTTTTAGTTAACAAGGGCAACTACAGGGAGGAGCAGGGTCCTGTTGAAGTCCCACCAGGGAGGAGGGGATCCAGGGAAGGAGGGGCTCCAGTGATACCAGAAGTCACAGGGAGAAGGGAACAGTGACCAAAAGTTCTGGCTGTTTGACAAGAGCAAGCTAGTCCTGTAAAACTTGGTGCTGGGTAATTCTAGTAGGTGCAGTTCCCAAGACAGGGCTTGGTAGGGTAGGGCTTTGGATCAGGGTCCAGGAAACGTGTGTCATCCTGGGAATCAGAGTATGCCAGGGTAGAAAGAGCACTGCATCTAGTTGAGTGACAGTGGCAGCAACTTGGTCACAGGCCATGACTCCAGGAAGGGGAGGAGGTGAGCTGTCAGATTTAGCAACTAAAATGCAGGAGGTCCTGTTAAATTCAAAATTCCAATGAACAAAAAATATTAGGATAGCATGTTCCATGTGCTACTTGGGTATACTTATACTCAAACATTATTTGTTGCTTATTTGAGATTCTACTTTAACTGAACATCTCTATTGGATCTGGCAAACTTAGGTATGTGTGTTAGGGGTGTTGTGGGTGGGTTGGGGGCACTCGACAGCATTTGAGGAATTCTCACTAATCTGGAAATGATGGAGAGGTTGGCTGAGGGATAACAGGAAAGACTGAGGGAGATAAAGTAGGATGGTTAGTGTGTATGAGAGAGACACTACACTCTCCCTGTGTAGACAGACATAGGGAGAAAGAGAGATTAATCCTGAATAATTTTATGTAGGTTTTGAGACTCACTTATTTTCTTAATTTCGTGTGTGTGTGTGTGTGTGTGTGTGTGTGTGTGTGTGTGACTATTTTGTAAGAGCCAGTGTATTTGGCCCATGTCAGAAACAGGATATTTGTTGGTTTTCATATGAAACGCTCAAAGCTGTATGTACCCAAAGTGAGGCCATCTCACTAAGAATGAAAATTTCAGTCTTCTGAAATGGTTATCTTGATAATACTGGACACATGAATGTTTGGAAACATTTGGATGATGGGTGTACTTTAAATAAAAACCACATGACTGAGTGCATTTTTCCATTTTTATCTAGATATTTTGGAATAATCTAGACAGCCAAACAGGCTCATCTCCAAGAAAGAATGTATCATCATAATGAGGCAGGAGATTTTCAAACTACTTTTTGATTTTTTTCCAGTTTTTTTTAAAAAAAATGTTAAAAAAATATGTTTTCACTTCTTCATATCACTTTAGAGATCTTTGATTTCCATCCTATCCCCTGCCCAGTTCATGGCACAATATTTGGCACATAATAAGTGCTGAATAAACTCTTTTAAAATGAATGGACAGGTGAGGGGATAGGTTATTCTTAAATAATTTAGTACAGAGATTATGCTAAAGCAATGAAGATCTCTTTGCTTAGAAGAGATGAGGGCAGACATTTATTGGGTGTGTGCTATAAGACAGGAACTGGTCAAGACAGTATGTATTATTTGTATGCATGTATGTGCATAAACAGATGAATGGGTGTGTACATGTACTCCTATAATCACCTTGTGAGTAAGCACATGTAGCCTGCTTTACATTTGAGTAAACTCAAAAGTGGTTAAATAAATTGTGAAGATTTTCATCTACTAAGAAGGAAGGCTGAGACATTACTGATTTGTTTTCACATCTCTTAGATTTCTTATAGAATTCCTTGAACGATCTATGGCAATTCTTAATGCTTTTGAGAGCTTATTATCATTTTCAGAATTTGATGAAAGCCAGGGTGTTCTCACTGAGATAAAAGGAAATAGTCCTAATTTTCAAAACAATGTGAGTTCCTCACGGACCCTTGATCAAGACCCTCATGATGAGAAAATATCAAATTTCTTTACCTAGATCCAGGGCTAAAGATAGGATTGGCCTGAAAGCAGTGCAGCCATGCACACTTATGTGACAGGAGCCTTCTCTCCTGGGGGGACAAGGGATCTGCCTAAACTTCAGAGAGCCAATGTGCTTCTTCCATCCCCAGGGTGATCACATAGCTCTGCAGGCAAATAGATGCTGGTTTAATATTTAAAAATCGTAGATTCTATAATTCCTATTTTCCCTCATTTAGTAATTAGAAAACAAATAAACAACAATCACCATTTAGTAATTAGAAAACAAACAAACAATAAACAGCAATCACCAAAATAAAATTTTGTGCTGGAGGCGGGGGATGGCAGTGACAAGATGAAGCTAGTCCCTGTCCAGATTTACCATGAGGCGAAAGACCATAAATTTCAGGTCTCCTCATATCACAGCCTTCTGAGACCCTGGATGGAGCCTTAAGAATGCAGTTTTTTTTTTTTTGGTAAAATATGCAAAATAAAGTACCTTAAAGGAAACCCTGCCTGGCCCTGTAGGAGCTGCAGGAACCACAAACTCTGCATCTGTCTGTCACTATCCTGGTGGAGCTTAGAGTCCACAAAGGAAGATGAGCATTAAATATGTGATTTCAGGAGGAAGGGGTTTGGAGGCCTGGGTAGCTACAGCAAGGGAATTCGTTTTTGTTTTTGTTTTGTTTTAAATTTTTAAAAGGGGTGTGGGGGGGTCAGTTAATTGGCCTTTAATTTGAGTTCTGAAAGATGGATGGGTAGCTTTTGGGTTTTGGCTTTTTGGCAAGGGAGGAGCTGCATTTACAAGGGAGGGAATTTGGTGTCTAGGTGCTGGGAAGGGCTGGGATGGTTTGTGAGCCTAGACAGGGTAACCCAGGGCAGCTGAGCAGAGAGGGAAGGGGAGGCTTGAAGGAAGGTCCCCCATAAGAAGGTGAAACGTGGGAAGCATTTTGATTACGAACCTCCCCCCTCAGCAGGGGAAGGTACTTGATCCGATTTGCAGTTAAAAAAAAAAAAAAAACAAACCAAAAAACATAAAACAAACAAACAAAAAAATAAACAACCCACTCTGACTCTAGTGTGGAGAATGGATTTGTTTTGTTTTGAAAAATCTCCAGACACACCACCTGGAACACAGCTGTGACTTGATAAACAAGTGGAATATTCTTTGGTACAGTGAGGGGAAAATAATTGTCTCCAAGGCCCTGTACCTTGTTCTACGAGAGGAGCCTGGCCAGCAGCTGATGCACTCAGTCAGAAGTATGCAGGTGAAATTAGGGCAGCTGATTTAACAAGTGGGAACCTGTGTTGTCCTTTGCAGATGTGGGTACGAGTGAGCGCTTTCCCGGCATCCTGCATTCTTTCTGTGTTCCAGCCCACGTTGGGTTGGAAGCAGTGAGGATTGAGAGAGATTGCTAGTGAACCCAACTTTCAGAACCCATAACCTGTGATGAGGATGAGGATCAGGACAGTGTCAATGACAGTGCCCAAATCACCTGGGCCCTCTAAGACACCCTCAGAGCAGAAGTGACTGTTTAAGCAGAAGGCCAATAAAAACTGGTTAGTCCTGCAAACTGCAGACAGACGGATTGAATTGGATCTCCAGACTTCATCAGGCCGTTGGCCTTCGTTATCTTGCCAAACCTGCCCTGGTTTCAGACCTATCTCTGGATCTTTGCTATCATTCACCTTCCTGGTTCTGCTTCTTGGGCTGGTTTTGCCCTAGAGTCACTCTTCCACTCTACTCCTGGAATGGTTCATGGTTCTTACTGTCAGGGAGAAGGCTGGATATGGATTTGACCCAGAGGTGGCTGACTGTCCATGCAATTCCACATTAGACCAACGCTGAGACTGGCAGTCACTGTGGGGACCTCATGGCCAGTCCTCCTCCGAGGCACAAAATCAGTCACGGAGGCTCAAATCTGTGGCCCTGGATGACCAGGAAATATGATAATCACTAGAAGAGAGTGTTCATTAAGTGGAAAATAAAATATATTTTAGGTGTAAAACAACTTTTCATGCTCAAAGAGTAAATATAATTATCCACAAAGTTAACTAATGATCTAACATTTGATTTTTATCAGCTTGAATAAATACAGAATTAAAAAATTTCATATCGATCTGCCTCCAGTAAATCAAGCTCAGGAAACAAACGTGCTTTCTAAATTGTCCATAGATTTCGCACAGAGTCTTGGCATGGAGAGTTAAAAAATTTAAATTCTGGGGTAATCAGGAGTAAGGGTTTTAATGTTCCCATTATCTTCTATGACGAAAAGTCTTAGTTCTTTGATTCGGGGAGGCATTTTTGATTTCTATTCTTTGGAGTCCAGAGGGGGAATGGAGGAAATCAAAGGAAGGAAGGGGCCAAGGCAAACAGGAGGGAGGCAGGGAACCCAAAGGAGTGTCAGGGTGGAGGGAGTGGGAAGATGGCGCTGAACAGCTGCTGCTGTCAACCCTGACCTATTTCCTCGAGCCCTGGGAGCTGTCCCTGCTCTCAGCAACAGTGACACTGCCTTCAGGCGGCTCTGTAGCCAAGCCACACCAAGTGATAGCTGTCCCTGCTGTTTTCTTAAATGTCACCCGTGAAAGCAACATTTCCACCTCCCTCGAGCACACACACTCTGCTTGTGGCTAAGTAGACACTTGGTTCCATTTTCACAGCTTCCCAAAACTGGTCACAGATGAGTCACAATTGTGTCAACTTCTCTGGTGTGAGAAGCCATAGATGGAGGCATCTAGAAATGATTTTTTTTTTAATGTGATGTCCTTTCTATGTGGCAGTAAAACGACTTTCCTGCCATCAGGAGAAACATGTGCTTTGAATTATTTTTAAAGCTCTAAAGGCAGATCTGTAAAAGGCAATCTGAACCTGATAGTTCTGTTTCCATCGATTCCATTCAGAATCCCATCCGTTCTTGGAAGTGTTGGGGAAAGGAGAAAGGAGGAAGAGCATAAATACAAATACTGGCTGAATGCCTGTGAGGGCTTTGTGTAATTAGCAGACATTAAAACATATAATCCAAGGTCTCCAAGCAAGATAACTGTCCACACATTTTAGAACAGTTTGACTCCTATTTTGAGCCCCTGCTTGGTGCCAGGGCCTTATTTCCAGTTGATTCAGGAATTCTGCCCCATTTTCCCTGGCATGGTGTCTGAGCTCTTGAGGAGGATGCTGGTACTGCAGAGCATGAGATGTTGGAGGACCTATCTGAACTTGACAATGAAATGAGAGAAGTTGTTGATCCTCTACCCAGCAAGATGCTGGGTTGTCCCTTATGCCCAATCACTGGATCTCTTTTAGTTCCACTTATTCACTTGCTTCTCCTGAGTCAGATGGGGTGTGGGAACTTCTCTGAGGCTATTTGAGCCTGGACCTGCCGCCTGGCACTCTTGGGGACCCTGCTGCTTTCCCTCTTCTCATGGGACCAGGGGTGACGGGTAGTGCTGCCTCCTCCTCTTCTGGGCTGCTCTCTGGCCATACCTCAGTGATCTTATTTCATCCTAACCTGAAGCCTGGATATTTGAAATCTCCATTTGCAAAGGAGAAAAACATGATTCAAGGTAGCTAAGCCCTCCCCCTAGCTTCACAAGTCCAAGTGGTCAAGCCCAATTCACTTTTCCAACTCATATGGACCCTTTCTCATAGTGACTACCAATTCCACTTGGTCTCCCACTTCCGGGGAAAACCCTCTGACCACCTAGGAATAATGTCCATCTCCCTAGATGTTCTATCCCCTTTCAGTCTAAGCCTTTGAGGGGTGATATTTAACCAACACAGTTCTTCCTATGCTAGTTATCTATGCACCCATCTCAGACAACCCTAATTAGGCTATGGCTCCTTGAAGGCAAAGACCACTTGAGATTTCTTCATCCCATCTATTAGCAACACTCGCTGTCCATGATATTTGTAATTAAGATTGATTATAAGAACAACAACAACAAAACATTGTGTTCACAAATAAATTAGTAAATGGATGAACCTCTATAACTATTTGTTCTATTTGTGTGGTTATGCTGTGATTACAGGCTGGCTAAAATATAGAGCCAGTAGGTATTTGCCCTCAACTGTCCTCAATGCACGTTGTACCTTGGGAAGCATATAGCTCCAACAGTGATGTGGCTTTATCTTAGGCCTATCCTTGTGTTCTGCCTAAAACTCTGTTCTTCCTACCTCCCAGGCTGACTTTTTGATTTTCCAATTTTCTGGCTCTATGCCTTAGATCTAGTCTATGGGTTTCTGCCCACTTCTTTGTTAAGACATGTCATATAGACCCTTTGCTTATTGATTCTGGGAGCGTTGCTGACTTCTTGTAAGACTGAATTGCCACTCCCTGTGCTCCTTTGATTGCCATGGCAGCTGAGATTGTGAGAGCAGATAGTGCCACAGCCAGCATCAGGATTCTTCTCACTGGCTGGGAGATTGCTCACCATTTCCCTGTGCACTCATTTTTTTTAGGAACAGAAAAATTATTATAGTGGGAGTGTCTACAGTCTCTTTAGGATACCTCTGAAAAAAAATCATAACTAACAGTACTAGCACAGAAATGCCTAATTAAAAAAAAAATTAGAGCTGGGTACAGTGACACATGCTGTAATTCCAGCAACTTGGGAGGCTGAGGCAGGAGGATTGTGAGTTCAAAGCCAGCCTCAGAAACTTTGTAAATCTCTATCTCAAAATGAAATAAAATAAAATAAAAATGAAAATGGGATGGGGATGTGGGGGTGTGGCTCAGTGGTAAAGAGCCTCTGGGCTCAATCCTCAGTACAAAAAAAAATTATTTTTTAGAGAAGGGCAGTGGCTCACACCTAGAATCAAAGCACCTCCAGAGGTTAAGGTTGCAGGATCTCAAGTTCAAGGCAAGCCTCAGCAATTTAGTGAGACTCTGTGGCAAAAATAATGATAATAACAACAAAGATAATGATGATGACTAGAGATGTATATCAGTGGAAGAGTGCACCTGGGTCCAATCCCTAGTACTTCAAATAAAAACAAATAAATACAATTTTATATAGTTTAGATCAAAATCTATACTGAAAACTGGGGTGGGGTGGAGTGGATGATATTTTCTTATGTGTCCTATGGCAAAGTTTAATTCCCTAAGAATAATCCCTAGGGAGTTGTCTGGTCCATTGGTTGTAAGGGACAGAAACTCAATTTGAACTAAAGTAAAAGAAAAAGAATTAATTTTCTGTAACTAAAAAGTCTAGGGCTTCAGGCACAGTAGGGTCTAGATGATCTCTGTCTCTCTTTAATGTATTGACTCTGTTTCCCTTTGCTTGACCTTCAGCAACTCCTGGGTGGATGTTTTTCTTATAATCTCAGAATCAGAAAGATCTTTTCTCTCTCAGCATCTAATTAGTTCCTGAAAAAATACTCGGAGTGGTCCTGTTTGGGTGGCATCCATTCTAAGATCAATTCCTGTCTCCAGTGAAAAAGAGTCCTCTGGTCAGCTTGGATCCTGTGGATTTTTCCCTAGGGACCCCATGATTGTGAGCCCCTCTAGAAAGACATGAAGTGATGGAAAACAGATTCCAAAGTGAAGCCATGTGGGAAGCTCAAAGTATCCAATAAAATGCCCATGACAAGTGGCAGTTCATGAGTTAGGTTCTTCATAATGCTTTTTTTTTTTTTTTTTTTTTTTTTTTTTTTTGGATCATGCCTCCAAAAGGGCTAAAGGGAACCAACATTTGTTGATATCATATGAGGTTGGGCACTGTACTGGGAATATTAAATGCATCATAACCTTGAATTCTTATTACTACTTTCCTTAGAATATAAATGGGTCGATAGGTTATTGTAAGAGCCTATCATCAGCCCAGCAAGGTGGGCTAGGTCTTTTGTGGGTGGAGAGGCCTGGAGGCTAACAGCATTCACAGCTCCTACCCCTGACCCTTGAAGTCTGGCACTGTTCTTGATCTCTGCTCTTTTCCACTACCAGGCAGCCTAACTCTTGTGTGACGACAATTCAAAGATTCGTCATCCCTCAGCAGCCTTTGATCTGTTCCTCTCTCCTTCCGTCTCACAGTTCCAAGCATGGATGCCCTTTTCTCTCCCACTCTGTGAGCACACATAACTGATGTCCTCTGAGGTCAAGATATCCTAGGTTTCCATCTGAAGATAGAAAGGGAACCCCTTCCAAGGCATAAACCTAGTAATATGGAGTTAAAACCAGAGCCTGATTATAGATAAGCACATGCAACCATATTAGAATAATGCATGAAGTCCTTGCAAACTTGATAAGTCAAGGTAGAATTTTTGGCATAGACAATAAAGATATTGTAGCTTAGTGATACTCCTAGATGATGCTTGGGCCTAAGTTGTGAATTGAGAAAAGGAAGTTAAAAACAGCATACTACAGGGATGCAGCCACATCAATATTTATAGCTGCTCAATTCACAATAGCTAGACTATGGAACCAATGTAGGCACCCTTCAACAGATGAATGGATAAAGAAATTGTGGCATGTATACACAATGGAATATTACTCAGCCTTAAAGAAGAATGAAATTATGGCATTTGCTGGTAAATGGATAGCACTGGAAGTAGCATGCTAAGTGAAATAAGCCAATCCCAGAGAACCAAAGACTGTTTTCTCTGATATGCAGAGGCTAATTCACAATAAGGTGGGAGGGCCTAGGGAAGAATAGAGATACTTTGAATTGGACATGAAGGGAGTGAAGGGAGGGGACATGGGGTAGAGGGTAGGAACGATAGTAAAATGAATCAGACATATGTGAATACACGATTTGTGACTCTACATCATGTACAACCAGAAGAATGAGAAGTTATACTCCATTTCTGTATGATGTGTCAAAATGCATTCTATTGTCATGTGTAACCAATCGGAACAAATAAAAAATAAGAACAAAATTCCATTAAAAAAAAAAAGAATGCAGGGAAACAGACTCACTATGAATGATGGTGCTGTTTTTGAGAGTGTGCTTCCCAGAATTGTGCAGTATGTAACTTGATCAACAGTGCACAAAGTCTCTGCAAGGAAAAGGGTAGGTTAGCAATTTAGTTTAGGACACATCACCATTTAAGTGATATAATTTTCGTTAAAAAAAATGAGTTTAAGGCTTACTTGTTTACATATGCCTGTAGATTGAAATTCAAAGTAACAGCAGCACGCCTGCGGTCGGCTTGAGTCCTGCATTTTCTCATATATGATGTATATGCCTATAGGGTATGGGGTTGTTGATGCTCTGCAAAAAGCACAGCTTTCTGATTCTAAGGATAAAAATCATATAAGCATCAGAATGTAAAGGCTTCTTTTATTTCAAACAGCTCTTAACATTTTGACAAGTTAAGCACAAATGAATCATCAATGTACAGATCAAGTTTCCCTTGGAATACAAATGGGTTTAAATTGGAGGAAGAAAAAGTGGTTGGCCAAATGCATCCCTAGTTTGCTGAGTCAAGAACTTTCAAAGGCTGGCCCTACCGTTTGAAAAGTTTAAAGACACCCTAATAAAACCACAAATGTGACCATTTCCATATTCTGGTGTCCTGCTTCCATTTCAGAGTCAAAATGGTTTAACAAGAATGTATAAAAAGAAATTCTCTCTCTTCCCCTAATGAATGGTTTGTCTTATCTGGCATCCCATTGAGTTTTCCTTGAATGTCTCTACTTCATCTTTTGTAGTTAAATAAAAAACAAACACTGCCTGTGTCTGATGAAGACCAGACCTGCTACTGTGTGAGTGCAGATCTTTCTGGCTTGTCACCTCTGTTGCATAACAGGAACGTGTATTATTTGGGTCACTGAGTGAAAACCATCAACAAGAAACACTTCCAAAGGGTGAGAAAAATAAATTGCTGCTTACTAGCTACACATCCCAGATTCTTTAATAACATGATCTGACTTTGCCTGGAGAAAGTAATTAAAAGGAGAAAAGAAAAGCAAAACAAGTCATCCTTAGTGAGGTGGGTTACTCACCTGAGTGCAACAGACTGACCTTTCCAGAGAGAGAGAGTGGGACTGGGTCCCAGGAGGAGACGCAGCCTCGTGTTCATGGCATTTTTCTCCTTGGGTGAAAAATGAAGATGTTTGTTTTTCGAGGGGACTAAAACTAACACTGGAACATGGCAAAGATGAGGATTTGAAATGATCACACAGGTATGAAGCCCAAAATGAGGTTAGGGACAGCCCAGGAATGGAATAGGGCAGGGAATGGAGGAGCTAAATGAACAGGCAGATGAAGAGATGATTAAACGAGAAGCGACATCATTTTTCAGTGACATAGCACAATCTATTTTGAGTGTTACAGAGCCCATGCTGTTAAGAATCATGAGGTATGACTTTGTCTTAGTAGAGCAGTAAGCTAAAAAACAAAAAACAAAACACACACACACACACACACACACACACACACACACACAAGAACCAAAAAACAAGATTAAGTGGCTATCTGACAGTGACTGTTGGGCAGAATCCCACCTCACAGTAACTCTTGATTTTCAGTGCCACTTAGGAGACCAGTTTCAATACCTGAACCTCTTTGTACTTCCCATGCAACCATCTGCATCGAACCTTATGTTCTCAGTTGTACCAATTTGAGGTAGAAGTGGGTCAAAAAGATACAAGGTAGAATTCAATCTAATAAAATTGCAAGGAAACATCAGTTTGGCAGAGTCCTTTAAGATAATCCAAAAACTATTTATTGTTTGATTGTTTGTTTCTAGATTCTAGATCCAGAAAGAGGAAATCCCATTAATTTTGCCTTTTCTGTTCTCTTTTCTTTCTTGTTTTTTTTTCCCTCTCTTTCATCGCTGCTTTTCTTTCTCTTTCCTTCTCCTTCTATCCACCCCCACATTCTTGTTTATTTCTGGCAGATTTTTCAGTCTTTGGTGTAAATTAACTGAGGAATGGCCAAACTATGTTGATAATACTGATTCAGAGTTATCTTGGCCCTCAGGGAAACCCTATTTCTGGGTGTGGGGTTGCCTGAAAACCCTCCAGCCATCAATCTGTCTATCTGATTTGAAGGCCTAATGATCAGAAATCTTTGTGTATCTTTGACATCTACCCGTGATTGGCTTTGTTCCTTGTATTCTTAGAATTCCAGATAGATGGTGTGGCTGGTGGCTACATTTGTATGGACACAGAACATGCCCATTATCACATGAAGTAAAAATAAAAAAAAAATTAAAAAAAAGAATTCCAGATAGAGTCAAGAACAACATCATTAGTCAACTTCTAAAGGGAATAAGCATTGCTATCTGACATAAAACAAAAACATCACTCAAAATGTTTAAATTATAATCATCAATGAGCCAAACACAGTAAAACATGAGCCTTTTATTTTTTATTTATTTTTTAGATTTCTGAACACACTACTTTGAAGATTCCTCTAAAAGAGGAGTGTCTACCATGCCCAGGCAACCATGTGGAATTCATGAAATGATTTTCTGTCTAGACATATGAATAAAGCTTGAGGAAATGAGTTTGGTGCAGTAAACAGAACATGGGCAATGTTTGGGGCCTAATAGACCAGGGTTGAAAATCCCATTTTGTGACTCACTAACTCTGAGGTATGGAGCAAGTTCTTTTGAAACACTTGGGTTTCAGTGTGCTTCACCTGTAAAATGGGAGCAAGAGCTATCTTAAAAGGCCAGTATCAAAATAGATATTGTAAGACACCTGGCACCTGTTAGTCACTCAACGAAGACTGGGCTTCTTTCTTTTTTTCTTTCCTCCACATTTCCTCACTTGCAGAAAATAAATTTTTGGCTAGTGTGCTAGTCAGCTTTCTGTCACTGTGACAAAATGCCTGAGAGAATCAGTTCAAAGGCTCATGGTTTCAGGTGTTCAAGTGCACTGGGGCTCATTGCTTTGGCACACTACATGGTGGTGAAAGCCTATGGCAGAAGAGGTGGTTCATTTTATGGTGGCTGGGAATCAAAGACAAGGTAAGAGAAGGAGCCAGGGTCTCAATATCTCTTTTAACTGTGTGCCCCTCCAATATCATCTTTCTTCCTTGTAGCAGGTCCCATCTCCCATAGGTTCCATCCCCTTCCAATAGCCTCCTGGACTGGGAAACAAGTCATCAATGTGGACCTTAGGGAGACATTCAGGAGCTAAGCCACAGCAGTCACTGTTGGTCAGAAGGATCAAAACTTCACTCAAAGTTTGTGAGCATAAAAGGGCTCCAACAAACCACCCTTTAACAAGCGGCCCCATAAAAGCATCTGGAAGAGAGGCTTCATTTCTTTTAAAGAGCACAAGGACTTAGCAAGAGAACAGTTACAGAGTACACTGTTTGTGAGCCATGGTTTTAAAATGGCTAGGAGGTCAAGTCACACATAATCTAAGGTCCTTTCCAGCTCTAAAATTCTATAGTTTCATGAAATTGAGGCAGTAGCTGGAAACCAAGGCCTTTGTGACTCAGAAAGGAGAGCCTGCACGGGGCTGGTTGCTCCGCATATTGAGGATTTGATTAAAAACCCTTTACACTCAAACATTAGCTTTGGGATTAGCAGATCAAATAAATGCATGTTACCACTTTGTCAGATACTGCAAAGTCATTTTTGTCTGCTAGTCTAGTTTAATGGAGAGAATACCTAGGAGCTAAATAGACTGGCAAACAAACAATCCAGGGAGACAAGAATAGCGGTGCCTACCAGACCCATGGGCTAGTCTGATTGCTGATGGTCATTGTCTATGTGAGGGCATATAGTGAGGTGTGAATTGTAGACATCTTTGTCTACAATTTAAAAAAATTTAAAAAAATTTAAAGCTATTAATTCTGAAAGTAAGAGTTCTTAAGAAAATCCAAAGAAAGATACTCAGAAAAAAAAAATTGTTTTCATCTCCCTTTAAAATCTTATTAATCTTGATTTAAATGAATTTTTAAAAATTGAGCTCCGAATAACTTGGTTTTTGTAACGCTAAGCATTGTTTGAAACAACTATTTTTAGTGTCTATTTTAATATGAGAAGTGAAAACAGCCGGGATGTGACAATATCTATTGTAAGGAGAGAGAGAATATGTATGTGTCTTTTCTTTGCGAAGATCTTTTTTTTTTTTTTTTTTTCCTTTCTGCTTTCAGAGTTTAGACTATTGATAGAACGTGCTGCAAGTTTTAAGTATCTTTTCATTCAGGGGAAGCATGGATTCAATCATTTTTCTTTTTTTCACACTGGGAGTCAGAGAGCCTGGGTCTTTAAATAACAAGAGCACAGATTCCTAAAGAGAGTTCAAAATCAACATTTCTTGTCCAGGAGCCTGGTGCTGTGGCACACAGCTGCAATCCCAAGCTGAGGCAGGAAGATCACGAGTTCAAAGCCAGCCTCAGCAATTTAGCGAGGTGCTAAGCAACTCAGTGAGATCCTGTCTCTAATAAAATACAAAATAGGGCTAGGGATGTGGCTCTCGGTGATGGAGTGCCCCTGAGTTCAATCCCTGGTACCACCCCCACGTCCTAAAAAAAAAAAAAAAAAAAAGAACTGCAAGAGTACAACAAAACGATGAAACTATTGCTGCCTTTCATTATAGTCTAGAAGGGAAGAATATATATTCTTGATTTGTCTGAATTTATATATATATATATATATAAATATTGTAAATAATTATGTACATAATTATTAATGGTATAATTTTTACAACTAAATTTTCAAGGGTAGGTGTGTCGTAAGAAAAATGTTTCATTCAATGTTAAGAAAACCACTTGATGATTTTGATTGCACAAAAATAAACACCATCATCAAAATTTTAATTGAATCAATTGATTGATAAGACTGTAAAGAAAAAGAAAAATGAAAAATAGTATGTTAAAATATCCATAGTAACATTTTTTGTGGTGATGAAAACATAGGTGGTTTGGGTTTTCATTCTTTTTTTTTTCATATTAAAATATAAATATTCTTTAGAAGGAGATGAAGGGAAAAGGTAGAAATGGAGATTAGGAGAGAGGGAGAAAGGGAGAATGAAAAGAAGGAAAAATGAAAAAAAATAGGAAAAGAAGGAAAAATGGAAAAATAAATGAAGGAAGGAAATATTTTATAAAAGGTATTTCTCTTTCTGCCTCATGCTTATAACCATGTTGGCTATTTAGGTCAAAAACTCATAACTGCTCAAGGTTTTAATTTTTTTTAATTAAAAAAAAATTTTTTTTGTACCAGGGTTGCTTTACTATTGAGCCACTTCCCCAGCCCTTTTTGTTTTTTATTTTGAGACAGGGTATCGCTAAGTTGCTTAGGGGGCCTCTCTAAGTTGCTGAGGCTGGCCTTGAATTTGCGATCTTTCTGCCTCAGTTTCCCAGCCACTGGGATTACAGGTGTGGACCATCATGCCTGGCATAGGTGATCAGTTTGAATTCTGAGATTGCCAAGTTTTTCCCAGATGTGGCGTGGATTATGAAACCATGAGGAAAGCTGCAATAATCTGGAGGAAACTGACAGGTATCTTAAATAAGACACCATGGGAAAAGGTACAGTGGTGGAATGGATAAAGCACACAACAGGCCCCGTTCACAACTGTGGCCCAAATACATTAGGAGCAAGTAATAGTGTGTGTGGAAGGGGGCCAGAGCCAGAAACAGACAAAAGCTGAGGATGAAGGGTGTGCAAAACCACAGAAGGCGCATTGTTCAGGGAGAGGCTGGAGGGATGCCTTGGAATTGAAGGGGTGGATGGGAGATGGGTCAGCAGGTTGAAGTAGGGCAGACTCTGAAATTGGAGTCTGAGTCATTTGCTGGAAGGACTCCTAATGATTCTTGTGGTGTCAGCAGTTAGAACTTCTAAGTGGAGCCTCAAGGGACTTTCTCCAGGTTTTCCCCCAGGTGCCGTCTGCCCGTTGGTAAAGGCTGAGCTGTTTGTGCTGTTTGGAGGCACCTCTGTCTCTGTGGGCAGGGCCTGCTTCTTTGGATACTTGCCACTAGGTCTGAGCTCCATCTCCAGCACTGCTGCAGGTGTGGTTTTCCAGTGGTGCCCCCAGACCTGTGTTACTGGAAGCTACCATCTGACTAAAGCCTTATTAGTTTCCAAGCTACATGCAGAAATCAGGAAACAGTATAGAAAAGGATAGTTTGGAGACATAGTTGAAGAATTGGAGTATTCCATAGGAAAATACACCTTTCTGATTTTTTTTTTTTAACAAACTAGAAAATCTGTCAACAGTAAGCCCTGTTTTTTTTTTTTTTTCATTACTAAGATCAAAATACCCAACAAGAACAATTTAGAAGAGGAAAAGTTTATTTGGGGCTCATGGTTTAAAAGGTCCCAGTCTATAGGTGGCCAAGCCTATAGATAATGAGACAGAACTGAGCAATGACACATATTCTTTTGCTTCTTCCTGTGTGACTGGAATATCCTTCAAGAGGGGTGTTTTGCATATTGATAAAAAAGATACACTTGGGAGAAAATATCCCTTCTTATTCCTTGGATATCATATTTGCTTGTGACTCTTAGAACTTTAATACCATCTGAGCCCATGAAAACATCGGACTGAGCACTGGATAGCATACTGGGGATGGCTAAGCAGAAAAGTGGAAAGAATCCGCGTCCAAAATGACATTAACCTACCCTGGAACCATGGTATCATTTTTTTTTTTAAGTAAAATAATGCATTCTGTTGATTCTAAGTTGTACTTTCTTTTCTTCATCCAACATCTTTGAAATCAGAGCATACTTTGCCATGATCATACTTTGTGATCACTATTGGCCAGGAGCAATCCTGACTTAGTTGTCATTGCTTGTACATGTGTCAATTTGATTGTTATGCCATGTGACATGACTGATGACAAAAGCCCCTTGACAGTTCAGTCAACAAGCTGTTGAAGGGCATTAGAGTAAGGATCCTATTTTCTGTTTAAGAACCTTCTTTTGATGTCTCCTGAAAAGATGAAAAAAAGCGCCATCATCAAAGCTTGCATAATGAGTGTCCGTGCTTGGAAGGAAATCCAAGAGGCAAGAGTGGTTCAGTCTTTTAAGAAATGTTGCGTCGTCAATATTTTGATATCACAGAGGATAATACTGAATAGCAAAATAACATGGCTATTATGGCTCTGAATTTTAAAAAAGTGATTCTAAAGATCCAGACTTTGAATGTGAAGACGTTTTATGAATATGAAGCAATCTATTTGAAGACTATAGCTATAAACATATTTATGATATATAATATTTATAGTATGCACTTTACGTATGATAAGATATACATCTCAATCAGCTTTATAATTCTCTTTCAATAGGAATAGAGGGTTTTTTTTGTCATTAGAAAATATTGTGTAGGTTTAATTGCCAGTATTTTGCTTTTTTCTTAGGGGTTCACAGAATGATGGGTAATGTTAGAACTAGTGTCTTACATTTGATGAAATCAAGAATAAATTCGTTTATTGTTTAAGTTGGGGCTTTATGCATTCAGAATGACATACTGCTTATGAATATTTTACTGTCAATAGTTTCCTTTCCAGTGTCTTAAAGGAAAAGGGTTAAAATAGGTTAAAATCCATGAAATGTGTGAGTCTGAGTTCTGTTTCTTGTGACTTCATAGGTAGACAACAGATACAAGTAGTGATGGAGCTGCTTTCTCGTTAGTACAAGAATAGGGTGGAGAGAGGGAGCAAGGGGAGACTCCCCCCACCACTGTCCCCACCAGCCAAGGCATCTCTTCACATCCTCCCTCTGCAGAAGGCATGCTGCTCTTTTGCAACTACTGGTTATGCTCCTGTGTTAATGAGCAGTAACTTCCGCAGATGAATATATGCTGTCCTCATTGCCAACAGACTTCTTAATTAACCTACTGATACTCTCAGCCACAGAGTTAGCTGTTGTCTTAAAAATGAGTTATTTGGGCTTTTTTTTTTTTTGCCCTTCATGACTCCCTTTAGTCTATTATAGGATCAAGATGCTCTTTGATGAGCCCATCATAATTTCCTAAAGTAAGCAGGAATTTGAGAAACTGCCCCTAGCACATCGTTTCATTGCTTAAACTTGCTGCTGACTCTGATCCTAAGCTCTTCCTTAACAATAACCTTAATTATTCCAGTCATCTATTCTACAACTATACATTTTTTTTAAATTTTTTGATGGATTTCATCCTTAGAGACAAGATTAGTATTCTTCCTTCAGAGGAGATTGACCAGGCAGCATTCCCTGTCGGGAGGAGAAATGTTTCCTGCTCTCTAAAGCCTTTCCATCCGTTCTTGGCACCTGAGCAACAGCCGCCATGATGTAGTCTTGCTCCTCCAGAAGTAGCTAAGCCGAGGTCAGGAGTTCCAGCCCAGTGAGAAAGTACACATTTCCTCTCAAGTGCAAATTCTTCATTTGAAAAGGTTGAAGAGAATGCTATTTTTACAAAAGAATTCCAGTTGGTTAAATTTAGTCTCCTATGGGGGGAAAAAAATTGAGGGTTCAAGAATAGTTCTGGCTTTGGGCCCATGATGTTTCTTTGGTTGTGAACTGAATACATTTTTCATTCATTTTAAATTTTTGCTGCACTGTTTGTCCTTCTGAGAAAACATATTGGTAGCTTTCTTGGCCTTCATAGTACTTGCTTTTCCTTCTAAAGTGACTTATTTAAATTTTATTAATGCCAAACAAGTGGGAACCTGACTTTATTTTTAATGTTTGTTTCTTCAACTGTCTTGCTTCTTTTGTCATAAATTTGGGTTGCTACTTTTTCAGTTGCTGCCAGTGCCCTCCCCCTCCCCCAGTACCCACAAAAGAGACTGTCTTGAAAGAACATTCTTTCCCCAGAGGTAGATTTAGGTTTGGAGACGTGTCCTGTTATGCCCCTGAGCAGCCTGTGGTCTTTCTTTGCCTATCCTATCCAGTTCTCCCTTGGTATCCTGGGAAGTTTCAAGACAACAACTGCTGGGTATTGAATGCACATTTTGTGCTCCTGGTCCCCATCTAAGTGCTTTGTGGACATAACCCTGTTCAATCCTTCCACTGCTTTTAAAGATACCTACTATTATCCCTGTTTTAAAGGTAAGCAAGCCAAAGTAATCAGGCATGAGGTTATTCCAATTAGTGGCAAAGCTAAAATTTACAACTGCATTTGCCCGAATATGCACAACTCCTTTTTGTTGTGAATGTTACATTCAGAGTCTCCTAAAGGGTGGGTAGATTTTTTTCAATTAAATTTTCCCCTAAATTTTGGGTCAGGGTGTTTTTTGTCAAAATTCTGCCAAAGTATCAGGATTTCGTCGTGACAGATCACTTCATAATCTGACAGAAAATTTGGGCTCTAGACCAGATTTTTCTGTTATAAGATGAAACAGGACAACAGTCAATACACAGTCTCATGGGCTTCTGAGAACTCAAAATATAGACCAAAAATAAACCCAATTTATCCAATGTATGATACAGAAATGTTACCATCACTCTGAATGAGTGATTATTTCTCTCAGAAATACCTTGAAAAAAACAGGAGTTGTGTACTTAACCAATATTTGTGAAATCCAGCAATATTCTCTTCATCCCTGAGGGTGGGGGTGGACTTGGGGAGCTGCTGGTTCCTCCTGTGTCTCCTCACCTTCAGGTGAGCTGCAAAGGCCTTTGGGATTTCTGTGAGAAACTTCTCTTCCAAGATGGCCAATAAGGAGCTAGCTTAATCTTGGATATGTCCGCTACAAAATAAGATCTGCTCCTGAATATTCTGAACGCCCTTCCAAAGGAGGAAGAAAACTCAAAGAACTCTTTAGCTTGGTCACCCTAGGGAACAAGTCAACTAACACATTTGGAAGAGAAAGGAGGACAATTTTTTTGTGGCTTTTGACAAATTCACTCATTATCTCTTTAATATTTTTCTGGGCTTCGAACAGTGATTAGTATATCAAATTAATTCTTGGATGGTTTGCTTGACTGGCTGTGTTAGGGTACCTCTAGGAAGAGTAAGCAACGGATCATGGATCATTCCATCCAATTGGATTAGTCTCTTCTCTCCCACACTGCATAGCTCCTGCTCCCTGCCCCCTACCCTAATTAAACTACCCAGTGTCTCGGCACTGTGTGGATCAAAGCCTCTCTTATCCTAGCAGTCCTTGGGATTTTAGGAAATTCTGAAATTGCATGAAGAAATTTAATGCTTATAAACAGCCAAGCATTTTTTTTTTTCCTCAAAGGTGCCCTGACTCCCATGGTAGCAAACACTAGTTAAAAAAGTAATTGTTCAATGATTTTTTTTTCTTTTCTCCTTGTGTTTACTGATGATTTTTACTTAGCTCAGATTCTCTTCTAGGTGCATAGGATGCCTCAGTGAACAAAACTAAATGCCTTCAGCCCAGAGGCTGCAGTTTAAGTAGAGAAGAATTTGATACCATCAAAGGAGGTGGTTAAGATTTTGGTATGAACAATGGAGTATGATTTTGTTGCCACTCTAAATTGGCAGCTTCTTAAAGTTTATTTCAGGTTGTGTGTGTGAGCGTGCACACATGTGCACGCTTCTTTAGTCGCACAAAAACTTTTTGTAGGCATTTCTCCCCTTGAAGACAGTTGGGAATCCCGTGGCATTTCTTTGTCATTCCGCTCACTGAGTTTGTGCAGATGTCCAAGTAGTCCCCAGCCTACATGCCAATCTGTCAAGCTGCTGGCTGCTGCAAACAACGCAGGAGCTCACACCATCCATCCGCATTGACAAAAGAGGAAATGAGAGACATGGACCTTGACAAGTTCTGCTGCATCCAAAAATGAAATTGATTTAGGCCACTAAAAAACTCCAAGCTCTTTCATTAATAGGCCTTGGGAAACCACAATAAATCAGCCTATTAGGGGGCAACAGGGGTGCAAATTGGTGTCTCAGTTAATGTAGATAAAGATTTCAGTGCACACTGCATATATCAAAAATTTAACACATGCTGCTTGCAGAGTTTTAATGAATACAAAAAGCTCAATTGCTGAAAACCAACACAACCCAGGCATTACTTCATTTGGCTGTCAATAAAATTGTCTCTTATTTTATTTTCTAATGGTTTATCAATACTGGTAATTTGCTGTGGGTTATAAAAAGGGGGCTGGGGGAGGGGGAAGGAATTTAAATAAGTCCTGCTAACTAGAAAAGAGCTTGGTGAGCCGTTTTGTTCTGCTAGATCAGTTCATGGTCAGATGATGTGAGGGAGTGAAATCTCCATTTCTCCCTCAGACTGCAAACATCAACCTTACCTGGAAGAATGTATTAGATTGGAAGTGTCCTTTGCTCTGGAAATATGTTAGTAAATTTGATGGGGGACATTGAGGCATTGTAATCTAACCGCTCTTAAAGAAGTTCTGATGTAAGGGGAAAATGGCTTTATTTAATGTTGATGTCCCTCTCCAGCCCCCCTCTCCTCCACCCCACCCTGTAATAATATAGTTGGAAGTAAGCCACTGGGAGCCTGAAAAAGACCTTGTCTGCCTTAGCTACTTTCTATAAAATGCAAAATAAATTTAAATCTTTTTCTGAGCCAGGAGAGGAAACTCTATGATCAAAACAGAGATAAACAAGCCAACAAGCCTGGTCTTTTTTTTTTTTTTTTTAGTGTAGGAAGGCAATGGCTTCTAATTATTGTTCATTTTTGCACAATTATGTAGGTGTGAGGAAAGGGACACATTTCCCCCTGAATGATATTAATGTGGCTTTAAAAACATAGATTCATGATAATGAACAAACTCATTCATTGATTGATTCATTCAATAAACATTTGTGACAGGCTAATGTATTAATAAGTCAATGTAGAAATTAACCTGTGTATGCCCTATTATTATTATTATTTTCTTGCTTGAGCAGATTCATTAGAAAATGCGTGAAGCAACTGTACTGTTCAGCCATACAGGAAGGACAAAACGGGAGTTTGGTGATCTGGAGTTTCTGGGAATTTTTGCACAAGACAGTTCCTCCTTTCACTCCCTCCCTCCCTCCCTCTGTCCCTTCCTGCTCTCTCTCCAAACTTCTATTTTCCTCCCTTCCTTCCTTCTATTAAATACAAATTAAGCTTCGCCGCCAGGTCTCCATGTACTAGGCTAAAAAATGAAGAAGGTGTCACTTGTGCTGAATTTTCACGTCACCAAGCTGAAGCTAAGCTGTTTATCTCTACTTCTGAGAAGAGAAATCAAGATCATAGAGAATAGAGTCAAATTTCTCAAAACAGCACAGTTTCAGTTGACATAAGAGAGTTTCTTCTGCTGTAATCTTGACGCAAAAAATGGTAACTTGGAGTAACCTGAAGCTAACCACGCATTTTTTCTATTATCCTGTCTCCCTGACCTGGCCTTACAAGGAATGCAGCTTTGAAAGGCCTTTGTGGGCTATTTGTGTTTTGCTTCTGCTTTCTTCAGCCCTTTTCTGTCTATTATACCAAAGTCTGCTGGTTGGTTGATTGACTCTGTTTTATAGACATGTTGTTGGCCAAATTTAGAAGCACAAATAAAGCTGATGAAGATCCTTAATTATAATTTTATCCTTCGATCTTTCCTTCCTCCCTTCTTCTTATATTTTTTCTTCTTCTTTTTTTTTTTTTTTTTGTGAGACTGGTGGGGATTCACAAATCTGATGACATCTTCATTCATTACTTTTGGGGAGATTTCTAAGCCCTCCAAGGAAAAGAGTCGGAAATATTTCACAGTTGGTGCAGGCCTGCCCCAGCTCACATTGCTACCTTCTAGAGGTGGTGGCACTTCAGAAGCAGATGGGCATCTAGGTGACTTAAGGTTGACCCCCAAATGTCACCATCTTCAAAGGCAGGGAAGAGATCCCTGGAGGGCCAGTCAAAGGTGAATTAGAGAGGACTACAACTCCATGAGTCTCCTGGTAGAAGGACAGTGTCCAGGGTCATCAAAGCTGACTGGTGGTCTCAGAGAAAGTTCCCATTATCACAGACTGTCTGATCCCCAGGGAGGAGGAAGAGGCGCCAATAAATGAATGATACTGTTTTTAATCATCAATTGATAATTGTGAGATCAAAGCAGAATATCGTTAGGTGTAGGAAAGTAAAGAATTGGGCACTTCTTGTGTACGTGCTGTGGAGCAGTTTCTGTTTGTGATACACTTTTTGAGCACTTTTTTTCCCCCAGGTGGGCTTTATGCTAAGATGATGGAAAGATTCACTGTCTTCCCTCAAGAGAATCCGAGTCTAGTGGAGAAGGCAGACAAATAAACAAAACTCTAACACCACAGAGGCATTATCTTCCAGTCATGTGAGCAAAAGTCAGGACAGCAAGAGTCTGGGGCTGCATCTCCTTTGGCCTTGGAGAAGGGGTATGTGGGAGGAGGAAAAAGGGCCATTTAAAAAGAAGAGATCAGCATTTGCAGAGCCATGTGTCAGGGAGAGGGAAGAAGTTCAGCATGGGTGAGGGTGGGCTGTAGGTACCTGGTGATAAAGAGATGTCCTCCCAAAGCCCTCACTGATTAAGGAGTACCATCAAGTTGAAGACCATTTCAGATTAGCTCCTGTCCAGTGAATTGTGAATGTCTGAAACCTTACTGTTTGCACATGAAAGGCATTTGATAGATTTCCCCAAACTTGACAATGGTACCAATATATAGCATTTCCAAGAGTCACTTGTGAAAATGAAATATATTTTCTAAATTATCATCAATAATAAATGTTACATAAAAATCTAAATTATCTTCCTAGTCCATCTATAGGAAAGGATATTATAGAATTTTATCATAAATAGAGGCGATCAAAGATAATGTAGCTGAAAAATGTAGAATACAAGCACTTGTATATGTTTCTCAGATAATAAATACAAATTTTACATCATTAAAATATTCTAATATAAATAAATCTATTTTTTTTCTGGGTTTTGTGTTATTTCCAGTATTTGTTAACTTTTAAAGCTGATATTTTTGTGACTTTTTTCTCATTTTGAATATTCAGTATGGACCTATTTATATATTCATACGTTTTTTAAAAAAATTCATAGGAGTCTCACAAATCATATAAGCTTCAGGTCCTCCCAAATCTGTCAGCCAAGAGGTAGGAGCAGAGCTAGAAGAGGTAGGATGGGATGAGTCTGGACTCTAAGACCCATGAAACAGTAAATGGTCTGCATGTCCCCTGGAGGCTTTGTGTCTTCATCTTATTGAAGGAGACACTGGGCACAGAGAAGTCAAATTCTCCTAAAGGTTTTTAGATCCTGTTGATGGAGCACCATGAGCCTGGTTTGTCTTCACATCAAGGTCAAAGGCAAAGAAGAAGCACCCGGTTAGGGCAGAATCATGCACAAACCAGTTCATGCGTTTTGGCCAGAACAATGTTCAAAAAAATAACTCCACGTCAGCGTCCTTCAGCAGGACTTGCTCTCCACTGTTCTCCTAGTCCCTTCCACTCTGATCCCTTTATCCCTGGATGACAGACATACTAGTCCTGTGTAGCTCTGAAGGCATCTGTGTTGGGATCATGGTGCTTACAGAGTAGAGAGATTTCCAGGCCACGGCTCAAGCTGTTCCCTTCCTGTGTGGCACTGCCAGGAGACGTGGTTTCCAATGTTAGTCTCCCATTACACTGTCCATCAGCAGATCCGGTATTTGAGTGCGCAGGTAGGAAAAGAACAGAAGCTGTATTTTACTTGTCAGTCATCCTTAGATAGGGGGAACTGGCTATTCTGGGTGGTTTGTGGACAAGTAATTCTCGGCAGGGGAACCTGGAGGGATGCAAACCCTTTGAAGGAGAGATGCTGCCTGGATGACATCAGGCCCAGTTAGAGCATAACTTGGCAAGGAACTGTTGGCATTTAGTTTCAGCCCTTGGCTGCACCATATCTGGAGATTTAAGTTCCAAAGAAAATGTAATATTGCAGGTGTTCTCAGGATAACAACAGACCAAGAGCTGGTATGTTTTCAGTTATGAAAGCAGCTAAAAATTCAATAACAAAGGATATGAATCCAAATGATTGCATTGCTGTAACATTCAGGCGGATATATGTATAAAACAGGTCTGTTGTTAGCCAATCCACAATGAGAGGTAATCTAAAAAAGAATAGGTGTGCATTTGGCCTAGCTCACTTCTCTCCTTATATCAGACTATAAGACCCTAAGGCACCTCAGGCTATTTTGCTTAGGGATGTACCTAGGACTTAACATACATCAGGTTACTATGATCTCTTTTATTGTTCTCAATAAATAAGACCAAACATACAATTTTTCCAAGAGCAAACAGAATGCTATGGGTTTTACAGTCTCAGAGAAGTTATAATACATGGCCACACACTTATCAGGAGGGATAGGACTAGAACTCAGGTCTGTCTGTTTCTAAAATTATTGCAGACTGCTGCCTCTTCACCATTGCCACAAGGAAAGCTAAGGCCACTGAGTAAGAGAGAGCATGATTACTTTGAGGGCTTACCTTGTAGCCAAGTGTGGTCCAGGAGACTCAGGTCATCACCCCTGAGCCTGGTTTATTGTATTGCATCTCAGCTCTACTGCTGGGTTGGCATGGACTTGCTGTGTAGCTGCCATAATATCAATGCCCACCTGATCCTGAACAATAGTTACTCTTTTCTTCTTAGGGAGATCTGGAGTATCAGAGAACAGGGTTCTGATCCACCTTGTACCCATCCTTGGAAACTGTATCTTCCCTCACTCTAGCATAGAGA
Source organism: Ictidomys tridecemlineatus (assembly GCF_052094955.1). Classification (NCBI taxonomy): domain Eukaryota; kingdom Metazoa; phylum Chordata; class Mammalia; order Rodentia; family Sciuridae; genus Ictidomys; species Ictidomys tridecemlineatus. The sequence continues at coordinate 121,980,518 of NC_135479.1, forward strand.
GATTTGGAGGAGCTCATCCTTCCTTCTTTTGTTACCAATAATCTTGCATTCCCACCTGAAAAAGGCTTTGTCTGCATGTCTGAGCAGACATGGGTGGATGAACTCACTGCTCTCTTATGATTTGATGTATTTTATGTGAATTACCTCAAAATAAAACACTTGGTAGTCACAAATTCAAATTCTTGGAGAAATTCAAGGTTCCATTTCCTTTGTCGTCACCACAGTTTTGCAAAAAAGATGCTATTTCAACCACATGGGAGCATAGGAGAAGCAACTGTGTAGTGATTAAAAAAGTTTGTTCCAAACTAGAGGCATGGGTGTAAGCTAATAGTTTCTAAAATATCATTATATGTATAGGCATGCTCATGTAAATGTGCACACATGTATGCATGCATGTGTGTGTGTGTGTGTGTGTGTGTGTGTGTGTGTGTGTGTGTATGTGTCTAGCTTACTCTGAATAAAGACCTAAAAGAAAACCCCCATAGTAATGAGCACACCTAGTGGTTGGATCTTGGTCTTTAATCTCTACTGGAAGAACAAGAGCTTCTTAAAGACATGTGTGAATGTAGGTTGGGGGCAGGAAAAGTTGTAGAGGATTCTGGACATTGTGTTATGCCAGGAAATAATTAAGTTTTTTTCTTTTAAATGATGACTGTGTGTTATAAGGATAAGAGCTCAGTTGAAGTGACTCCTTATCCAAAGCTGACACAATTTGAATACCAAAATAAATAAATCAGTGTGATTATGAGCCACTGTAGAAAATAAGAGTCTATGACTCAATGCTAATTTATCAAACAAATAGATGAATACTATCTGTAAATATATGGAAGCAAAGGGAGGGCTTGTGTTTTTTGTGCTGATTGCAAATATGGAGGACTGCTAAAATTAGAAATCCATCCTTCTTTTTCCCTCCCTCCCTCCCTCCCTCCTTCCTTCCTTCCTTCCTTCCTTCCTTCCTTCCTTCCTTCCTTCCTTCCTTCCTTCCTTCCTTCTTTTCTTCCTTTTTCTTAGTTTCTCAGTCCTAGGGCCTTGTGTATTCTAGGCAAGTTCTCTACCACTGAGCAGTTCTAGCTCATCTTAAGATTATCCATTGTAGCCAAAATTGGTTCAGGCAAAAAAATCATCAATGAGTATTAAACTTAGGGGAGATATTTTGACAAGGATCATGATATTTTCATGTTCATAAAGTCAATCCTCATACATTGTTTACTAATTTCCAGGAAAGTAATTATATCAGTATAATACAGATATCAGACAACACCATGATTAGGAAGACAAAGTAAAACCACCAGAGAGAAGCAAATAAGCATTGTTTCTATTCATAATGTGAGACCAGGAGGAGAACACAATATTACTTACAGAAAATTCTGGTTGGACATACATAACCTAAATATAATCATAAGGAAACTCCAGATAAATCCCAAATTAGCATTTTCTATTAGAAGAAAGGAGGAAGAAACTATATTATAAAACGTCAATGTCAATAAAGAAAAAGCAAGGCTGTGGAACAGATGAGACAAAGGAAACATGACATCCAATACCTGTAATGAGTCCTGTATGGGAGGAAAACAACGATATAAAAGATCTTTTTGGCTAAATTGGAAAAATTCATTTGAATGAATGTAGATTAGATTAAAATTTTGTATTAATGTTAATATGATAACAGTTGTCTACCAAATTAAATAACTGCACTGTGGTTATGTAAGGGAATATCTTAGAATATTCCTTGGGAGATACATGTTGAATTATTTAAGGGCAAAGGTACATGATGTATTCAATTTCCATATGGCTCAGGTAAAAATAGTAAATATAGTATCTATTATATAGCATATAGTATAAAATGTATTCATACCTAGTTAGATAGATATGAGAGACTGTGTGTAAGCCTTAAAGCAAATAGTGGAAATCTTAATAACAGGTTATCTGAGCAAAGAGTATGTCAGTGTTCTTTGTATTATTCCTATTCTTAGTCATTCTTTCAAGTTTCAAATTATTTGCAAATTAAAAACAGAGGTGGACTGGGGGAAGAATTTGTACATCAGTGAGTGTTGATAATTGCAGTTCAAAATCTGGATATTAACTAGTTATGTGATCTTCAGCAAGTTATGCCAACATTTTCTGTCTCGGTTTCCTTAAGTGGAAGAGTTCAAATAATAGTCCCTGCCCGCTAGGATTTTTGTTCAGTAGGAGTTAATGAAAGTGTTAATTATTGCCTTTGGAAATAAGAACTAAATGAGTTTTGAGGTTTGAGGCACAAAGCAGGGTACTGAGATAGACCTCTAGCCCAGGACTTCAACTGAAGGGGCATGAGATACCCCGTGGAAGAAGGTCTTTCTGATCTTTCACATACCGTATCCAAGGATCAGGACTAAGCAGAGGGGACAGTAATAAGTGAGCATGCATAAATATCCCTTTTGAAACCAGTGGGGGTGGTGGTGACACATGTGATCATCCAATCTGAGGTCTGGGGTACTGGAGCCTGGAGATCTTCCTAGAAAATGGGTTGGAGGGGGGAGAATATTTCCCAATAACAAAGGCAGCAGTGACAAATAATAAAATTGATGCTTGGAAATAGGACAATTATAAATAAACCTAGTACACATTCTCCAGAAACAGAGGTTGCCTTGTGAAAAAAATCCTGTTAACGGGATGCTTAAATAACAATATCAGGCGAGAGGAGAAAAATGTTGGCAGCGTGTGGGAGAGGTTGAAGGCCAATCCTGTCGTGCCCACGTTGGTTTCCTAATTTGGGTAGTTTCTCTCACAAGTTCCTTATTTGAAGACGGCTCGGGCAGTGTTATGATTAGAAACATAATCCATTCCACATGCGCCTGGAAGCTTGAGAGGCCCACTTGCAGAGTTTTGGGGGATAACTGCCAAGGTGGCCCCCCCTAGAAAGCCACTTTGCTGTGACCTGGGATCAAGTCACAGTGTTCCCAACCAGTCTTGAATAATGACTTTTAGTAGGGGCCAGAGTCTTGAATAATGACGACCTTGTTTTTTCCTCTGTTCCTTCCAGACTGTAGGAGAGGGAGAAGGAGGAGGAGGAGGAGGAGGAGGAGGAGGAGGAGGAGGAGGAGGAGGAGGAGGAGGAGGAGGAGGAGGAGGAGGAGGAGGGTTTGGTTTATGACTGAGGCTGTGGGCAAACAGGGAACAGGGAGAGGTTTCTTGGTTCTTTCTCTTCTTACTCTCTCTCTCTCTCTCTCTCTCTCTCTCTCTCTCTCTCTCTCTCTCTCTCTCTCTCTCTCTCATCCCTGAACTTTTCCTTTGAGGGTTGTTTTGCGGTAGAACAAGGTCACCTCACCTTGACACAGTGGTGTGGTGAGGAAGAGGCTGAGCTTTAAAGTGAAATTTCCCACCTTGGCTACTTGCCAGCTTGCCATTTGACAAGGATTAGCCTCTCTGAAGGTGTTATGGTTTACATATGAGGTATCCCCCCAAAACTCATGTGTGAGGCAATGCAAAAAATGTTTAAAGGTGAAATGATTGGGTTATAAGAGTATTAATCTAATCAGTGCATTAATCCCCTGGTAGGGATTAACTTAGTGGTAACTGTAGGCAGGTGAGGTGTGACTGGAGGAAGTGGGTGCCTGGGGGTGTGCCTTTGGGGCATATATTTTGTCCTTGTTGAGCACTGCTCCCCCCCCCATGCTCCCGCCCCCCCCCCCCTTGGTGGCCATGTCCTGAGCTGCTTCCTCATCACCATGATGTCCTATCTCAACTTAGGCCCCGAGGAATAGAATCAGCCACCTATGAACTGAGACTTCTGAAACTATGAGCCCCCAAATAAACTGTTCCTCTTCTAAAATTGTTCTTGTCAGATCTTCTGGTCACAGTGGCAAAAAAAAAGCTGACTGAAACAGAAGATCAATTTTCATAGTTGCAAAACTTCTCTCAAGGAAGTTGTAAGGATGAGGAGAAGTAATCTGTGTTAAGTATCTAATGGCTGCCTGTCTCTGAGGGTTCCTGGTGGATGGTTGGAGCAACATTATGGTTGGAGCATCTTTATGGCCCACCCTTTCTAACTCAATATCCCCTGGCCATTCCACCATAGCCCTGTAATTATAAGTCCATCACAAAAGCCTTATCACCCGGATAGCATGTACTTATTTCTTTTCCTTATAGCTTTAAGGGCCCCAATGCTAAAACTTGCCTCCACTTTAACTCTCTTGCATAGCAAATGTTGAATCTGTCCATTCTTAACATAATTAATATTTAACATTTTGATGATATGTATGTCTCTGCTTAAATTGTTACCTGGCTAAATCATACTCACACCTGACTTACATTTCTTCCTGGCCTTCTTTTTCTTGGAGTCAGACTGACCACTTGCAAGCAGATAAAGAGATTCAAAGATGTTTTCAGGGTCCATTAAATCTGATGATGTTATGTAGATAAATTTTTTTTTATTTTCAAATAAAACCAAATCTTGTGTGTTAGCGGTTTTCATGTTTTCCAATGGAGCCATAAGCTTTAATGGTCTGAGCGAATTATTTTCCATCTTCCTCTTATCCTACACAACAATATAAAGCACTGTGAGTTCCTGTCTGATTTGAAATGTGGATAAAATTCCCTCTTATCAACTGCTAGTCAGAAGTGTAGCAACAAAAGAACTTGATTTGGAGTCAGAAGATCTTGATTTAAGTCTTGGCTTCACCACTTACTAGTTCTGCAATCTGAGTCAAGTAAATTCACCTCTCTCAGCCTCAATTTCATCTAGAAAGTGAAGATAAAGAATACCCTGGCACAGGGTAGCAGGAAGATTAGAAATGGCAGTATGGAGGGAGTCATGGTAAACTGTGAAGTGCGTGACAATGTCAGTTTAATTTCTTGCATTTATTAACTTTTCACAGTGCAACTAAGTATTTTCAAAACAGGGAGGAAATATGATTTCTATCTCCAGTGTATGATCACTTTTAAGTTAGACACTAGGAACTCGGCATTTTCTGATTTAAATCTACCATCTCTGATGATGACTGTGGCATAAACATTTTTACTTCTTTACTAACTTAATAATGTAACAGAGTACGTCTCTTTGAAAGGACACAAGAGCCAGTGGATATGAGAACATTTTGTGCTCCAGGGAGGAAATGTGTCAGGGACATCCGAGGTAGCTCTCTTATTGTTTGTATTATCTACCTGGATCATTTTTGTGCTGATACAGTAACATCATCACCACCCAAAGTGGAAAAAAATGAATTATTGATGGCTTTGCATGCTCATGCTGGGTTCCAGGAAAGGATTGTGAATAGCAAGGACTGGAGCTGAACTCTCCAAAGGAACAATGAAAGGTGGTTGGAGTGCAGGGGAAAGGAGACCTGTGGGGATAGGTTTCCAACTGCATTGTCCCCAAATGAATAATTCACGAATATTGTTTTGGGTTAGGTATCTTTTTCAGCATCTTTAAAAACCTTTCTTTCTACCATGGTGGAATCACATGGCCACTCAATATCACGTCAAGGATTCTGTCTGGACTATCATTCTGCATAGCAGCAGGGGGATGCATGTAGCTTACAATATGCTCATTAGATTAAAATGTTTATTACGTCTTGATATATAAATACTGAAGAGATGTGTTTTGGGTTCAGAACCTCTAATTACTCATCTTAGCTGTAAGCATTAAAACAGGAGTAGGAAAATGAGATCCTTACATGACAGCAAGATCTTCTGTAGATAGCTATACATTTTCTAATATCAAGCATTTTATTTTTATAGCCAATAATATCCTTTGTGGCATTGTTCATAAATCTTTACTAAACTTATTTAGAATTTTCTTTTTCCAAAAAGGATTTTGGGTGACTTAAAAAGAATGATACTCACACTTGGTTAAATATAAATAAATAAACATTTTATTTGCCAAACTTTCTCTTGGGTAGAACTGTGATGACAGTGCATTGGCAACCTGCCCAGGGTAAAAAGACAAATCCCAAAGGCAAGTTTAACTAACAAGAGCTAATCCTTAAAATGTCATGCACATGGTAGAGAGATAAATTTTTGCTTCTCAAGATATGGGAGGAATATGAGGTGGGAATCAGAGAGCAATTGATGGTGAAGGGGACTCCATCATCTTCTAGCAATCTTGAGTAGTATAAACGTCTCCAAATATTATTATTGTAAGTTTCTGGTAGCAATCAGTGATAGACATGAATCTGGGATACCAGAGGATGAAAAAAAGAAGATGCTAAGCCAGAGAGGCCTGAAGGCTTTAGCTGATTTTCAGATTAGAGAGATATAGAAACTGAAAATCCAGCTCAAGAAAATAGGTGGGAAATAAAATCACCAAATAATTATAATTGTTAACAGAGGCCTATGATTTAATTATAACTCTGACTTGGAGTTTCCTGACAGAATTGCAGGAAATTGGTCAATTTCATATTTCTTGTCCTCAGAGAGGAAAATGTATAATATTCTCAAATGATTTTTTTTTTCATCTAAGCTTAATTCTGGAAGGAGTTTCTTATACAAATCTTTCCACAAAAGACCCAAAGTGATGTAGGACAAACATGCCTTCAAAATATTTTTTCAGTCAATGTAGAAATAGCTTTTTTGTGGCTGAGCCTTGAACTGTCCTTGATTAAAGTTCAGGGCATGAAAGCGAGATCACAAACCAGTGAAAAGAATTCTATGAGGACTAAACTAATCTGTCTCGTACTTGAGTGGATGTTTGTGGTGGACACGCCAATGTCATCCCATCCCAGTTGGTCAGTGTAAGCCAGTCAAGGTAATTCCATTCTCTTGTCAATGACTCACTCCGGAGTAAGTTGGTCATCTAAACCTGGCTCTCTGAGAAGTGAGGGGAGAGAAATCTAGAGACTTCTGGAAAAGGTTTTCTCCATTTTAAGAGTGAAATGCAGGAAGAGGGCTTCTCTCTTCTTTCACGGGGCACTGTCGTAATGGATGCGATGATGTCAAGGAATGAAACCAATGAAGATGGCAGAGTGGCAATGTGGAAAACACTCTTTTTGGGCGACAGACTCAGTTGACCTTGGGAACACTCTAGTCCAATGCAAGCTAGTGTATTTCCTTATTGGCAAAAAAAAAAAAAAAAAAAAAAAAAAAAAACAAAAACATCTTGACTGATGCACTTCTAATAATATATCTATCCAAATAAAAAGACAATGCAAACCATCATAAGGAAGCAAAAAAAGCAAGTGAGTGACTTTATGACCTATTCTTTGTTTTTTTCTCACCAATCAGACCCCTCTTTTACCTCCTCTGACAGCTATACTTTGTGCTTCAGGAATACCAAATTTGCTTTCTCCTGTCATTGCTCTTTTGCAGACTATTCTTTCCCAGAACACCTCCTTTACTTCCTTGAGTGAACATACCTCTGTACACACACACACACACACACACACACACACACACACACACACACACATGCTAGCCCTGCCAACTTCTGCTCAACTTTCATTCTTTCAGGTTCATTCAGATACCACTTCCTGAGAGGTGGGTGGCTCATTTGATATATACCCCAATCCTGGCCCATTCAAGTACCTTTTTCCCCCTTTCTCTATGTCCCAACCTTTTTTTTTAACATTAGAAAATTTTTAAATTTGTTATAATTAGTTATTCCTGACAGAATGCACTTTGATACATCATATATAGAGTATAACTTCTCATTCTTATGGTTGTACATGATATAGAACCCCACCAATCATATAGTTATATATGTACATAAGTATGTATATAAGTCTGATTCATTCTTCCTACCCCCAGTCAGATAGGCAGTTATCAAGAATACGAACAACAATAAATAATGGTGAGGATGTGGGGAAAAGGCACACTCATACATTGTCAGTGGGAATGCAAATCAGTGCAACCATTATGGAAAGTGGGATGGAGATTCCTCAGAAAACTTGGAATGGAACCACCGTTTGACCCTGCTATCTCACTCCTCGGTTTATACCCAGAGGACTTAAAATCAGCATACTGCAGTGATGCAACCACATCAATGTTCATAGCAGCGGAACTTATAATAGCTAAACTATGAAACCGACCGAGGTGCCATTCAAGTACCTTTGATCCCAGTGCTCTCTGCTTCCAGGTATTTATGTCCCTGTACATTCTCTTCCCTCTGATGTGCACTGGACCTGTGATTCACATGAATAGACCACAGCAGAAGTAATGCACATTTTCTACTTAAGATGTCACTTCCAAGATTAGGTTACAAGAAGACTAAGGCTCTTATCTCTGGCATTCTTTCTTTTTCTCTAACTCTTTCAAGTGCCAGAGGAGCTCATGTATTTATAGAAATGCCCATGTAGTGAGGAAACAAAGCCCAACAGCAAGCCTGTTAGTAAGCTTGAAAACAAATATTTTTTCATACCTGTAAAAAGCCATATAACTGAGCTTAGAAGCCAGATGACCCCTCCTGGCCAACTGAACCCTGGGGTGAAGTCCTAAGTGAGTGCTTGGCTAAGAGATTGAGCCAGAGGAACTCAGAAAGTCATGCTTTGATTCCTGACCCCCCCCAAAAAAATTGAGGAAACAGATCCTTGGTGTTTTGAGTCACTAAACTGGGTAATTTCTTACACAGCACAGGTAACAAATTAAGAATCTTTTCTCTGAGTTCCCACAGAAATCTGTAGTACTCCATGTTGTAATTGTCCTGTTGTTTGTCTGCCTCACTAGATCTGCAAAGATGTTTGCCTTGTGCACAACTGTATCTCTAGCAAATAACACTGTTCTTACACGAAAAACATATTCTCACTGAATAATAGAAGTTTGGAACTCGTCAGTATGTGACACAAACATTTCTGTGAAAATAGGAAATGGGTTGAAGGATGTGTGAACCACAAAGAAAGACAAAGAAGTTAACATCAAACCATAAAATTATGAATAATCTAAAAGAGGTGTGAATAGCCTGAGCACCAACTAAGATGGTAATAACAGATAAAATATCATCTTGAATATCATACCCTGGGAATATATGTTGACATTACAGTGAAACCTCCATTAAGTTGGGAGGGCACAGTGTGGGGTAAAAACACTGGCTGGGGAAGCAAAGAATCAGCATTCTTAGCCCTACCCCTGTCCTGGATCTGGACAACCTGCCTGACCTCCTGGGCCTCATCTTTTCAATGCCAAGGTGAAAGGAGATATGGCACCTTCTTTAAGAATTCACAGTTTTAATGTTCTACTTTACATATTACTCCATTGTACAAACACTCACTTCAAATGATTTCAGAGCAGGGTCCTCAAGCTATATTCCATGATATCTGAAGGGAATTATGTCCCTGTGAAACCATGATTCTCAGCCTGTAGGGAGGAAGGGGACATATCACATGTTAGGCTTATTGGAATTCCTGGGTAATGTGCAGCTTGAAAAGATTTCCCAGACACCTGCTTGAGACCTACCCACTTTGAAAATCTCTGAGGTAATACAAAATGACAGGGCAGTAAGTAAAGGTCAACAGACCAGACATTCTGCTGTGGGGTAAAACAGATCCAGCAGAAATGAACTATATATTCAGTAGAAGCTGGAAAAATAACAGCTGAAAATAATCTGAGCAGAAAAATTTAACAAGGAACCTACTCCATCTGTATGACTGCTGTCAGAATACGGATCTCAGAAACACCATCTCTAAGTTTCTTGTTTTCCCAGGGAGTGAGATGCTTTACACACATGAGCTTCTGAAACTGGTAATCTGTCATGTTTTGACAATAATCTAGAAGGCAGCACTTCAAGGTATTTGCCACATCACCAGGAGATTTCTATATCTACAAGAGATTATTATCAAGAACCCTGAATAGAAAATACTTGTACTGCTCTAATTAGTTTATAGAATCTTCTGAGATATAATAATGATATTACCAGTAATAATAGTAATAATACCCAGCATTTGTTTACTTCTTTCATTTTTCAAAATGCTTCCCACCTGTCATTGCATTGCCTCACAGTGTACCTGCTGGATAAGCTGTGGAGGTGTCCTGGGAGTGTGCTTTCTCTGCAAGTCCCTTCATTTACTTGTTCAGTGCACACCTCACTGGGTCTGAGGACTGATGGAGATGCCATGCGGGATGACATGGTGGCTACTCTCAGGGGCACAGAATCTAGGGAAGGCAGACGTGGAAGCAGACAATTACAGACTTATAAGTTCCTTGCTTTCTTTTCCATGTTGCCTGTGCCTCTACCCCTTACCTGGGCCATACTTCATTCCAGGAGTGGAATCATTTAGTCCTTAGTACATCAGCAAATGTCCTTCGGCAGGAAAATAATTGTTTTTCTTTACTTTAGAACTTTGGCTGTATCTCAAAGAGGCCACAAATTCCAGAAACACAGGAGACATATGGCTTATTGTTGAACAATATCTCCTTTCATGGATACTGACATCACTCTTGCCAGTTGGAGGATCCATCTCTTAGAAAAAGCTCAAGTTCAGAAGCTCAGTAAATGAGGTGTTGGAAGTTGTAATGTTCAAAGAAAGTCGGTGCTGTGCTGGAGCTGGTGTAGAGTGGCTCTCTTCCCAACGCAGTGGTCAGGGATGTTTGATAAGTAGCTTGAAATTGTCCATGGTGACAGCATTTCCACTTAGGAAATTGGCAAACCCTATAAATCAGAACTTTTCTCCTCCTGGAGAGCAGGTTGTTAAACATTCACCAGATCCCACTGACTGAAGCTCATGTTCCTTCACCTGGGACTTGATTAGATGGATGGATTCACTAAACTATTCTGCATATGATATGCATAACAACCTCTTAATTTGGGCTTGAATATAATTATACAGACTGTATTAATTTCTGTTTCCATCCCCCACCTTACACGGGGTTAAAATTCCTTTAATATGGCATGTAAATTTATGCAAAATAGCAAACAATTTAGGTTTTATGCCAGGAGCCCTGGAACATTAATAACACTGAATCTTGATTATGCAGCTACCAAACCAGTATTCATTCAAAACCATCCTCCTACAGTGCCACCTACGGAAAACGCTCTGCTGAAATGAGCTTTTATTCTATGATTGACAAATACATCTTTCCTCTTTTTGAGAAAAAGAAAACAAAAAATCCAATCAAAACAGATAATGCAGATGTCTTCATCATGAAGATTTTGTAAATCATAAATTGGAACACCTAATTCTTTTTTCAATACATGTTCCCAAACAAATGACTTCTCTAGTAGGGTGTTCCTGTTCCTGTCACTAGTCTTTCTGTTTTCTGAGTTATCAGACTGAAAACTTCCATGTCCTCTCTGCAGTGGTGAGTCCATAGAATAGGGACGATTAATACATGCTGAGTACATCAATTGCTTTTACTTCTATATAATGCTACAAATAGATAAACAAGTCTGTAGATTTTGCTATAAAAATGCTCTCTTCCCTATGACTGCAATGTTAACATAAGCCTTCATTATCACAAGCTGTCCTAGTTGTTTATCTCATATTTTTCTCTCTCCACTTTGAAGCACTTATGTGACCGGCTGAATCTATGTTGTGTCGCAAATGCTGGACTTAGCACCAACACCAACCAGACACCCACTGTGACACTGAGCTGGTAAAGATGCAAATGAAAACAAAACACTATCTTTTTGCAATATGACCAGGGCTACAATCACAGTCAACATCAAATGCTATCAAAATCAAGAAAGGAGAGGTTTGGACTACTTCAAGTGGTACAGTCTTTTTTTTTTTTTTTAAGCACATCCATTTTGAGAGAGAGAGAATTTTATTTATTATTTTTTAGTTTTCGGCGGACACAGCATCTTTGTTTGTATGTGGTGCTGAGGATTGAACCCAGGGCGCACGCATGCCAGGCAAGCGCGCTACCGCTTTAGCCACATCCCCAGCCCAAGTGGTACAGTCTTGAACTGAGTTTTGTAGTTATGCTTAGAATTTTTGCTAGGGAAACAAATATTCATCTGGAGGGGAAATAGTATGGTGTTTTTGTGTACCTTTCAATCTTCAAAGTCCCAATCAGTGAAGGCCTTGTATCTACAGAGGCTTAATTGATAACACCAGGTCCCTTTTCCTGAATTACAAAATTTAGTCTTCTTACTACACAGATGTATTCTTAATTATCTCACATATTGTGTTTGGAACATATGGCATTGTCCAAAGTGTACTGGTCTTAGAGTTCAGACAGATTTGAATCTCAGTTCTTCCATAGAGCTGTCTGAATGTTATAAATTCCATCTCTGAGGTTTAATTTCTTTATCTGTAACATGGTGACCAGATTCATCCCAAAATATTGTTGTACTTAAATTAGATGACATAATGTTCTCAAAAAGGCCTAACACAGAGCATGGTTCAAAGTTTATGTACAATAGACATTCATCAAATCTCTTCTCTCTCTCTCTCTCTCTCTCTCTCTCTCTCTCTCTCTCACACACACACACACACACACACACACATGACACCCACACAGGTATATCCTGATTGGATTTCAAATTTTCCCCAATGTTTACATATATTAGACATTTATCAAATATTTTATGTATACATATTTAGCTTTCATATATATAATATATTATATATAATATGTATATATATTATATATATAATATATATACACACACATACACACACTGATTAGATTTCAAAATTTTTTAGAGCCAACAACATGTTTATATCCTCTCCCACAATCTCTGTAAGTGCTGATCATGTAGTAGGCACTCAATAAATACTGGATGAATGAATAGATTTAATTGCATTCTTAGTGAGAAAGGGCTGACTGTGTTGTACATTTTGTGAAAAATTCAGTGGATGCTCAATAAGGAAATGAATTCCCCAGACACTTACCAAATAAGAAGAGAAATGATATAATTTATAGTACAGTGTATTTTAGATTAATGGACTTTTTGATCTCCAAAGACTCTCTAATAGCATTTAAAACACTAGGAGATTCTAAGCAGAAATCTGAAAAACAAACAAACAAACGAAGCTAGGAAATAGATAATTATGAGTAACACTGAAAAAAAATCTTACTGAATGTCAGGCTCAGAATAAAAAAAAAATATTGCAATTAGAGTTGGAATTCCTTATCCCCTCACTCCTTCTTGCTGGGTAGGCTATCTCAGAGTAATTAGCTTCTAAACATCCTCATGTAATAAACGAATAGAACAGCAGACTCCACGAGTGATTTATTATTCATCACGAAGAGCAAGTGAATGAAATAATTTAACATCCACTAATCTCTGAAAGGGACCCACTCATTTTTAATCATCTCGTATGACATGTGATCACTCATTCACACACACCCCTCGGAACTCATCCTCCTGCACAGAAGCCATAATGGGCAGCAGGATGCTATTTATGTACTTCTGTGACATGAGTGTATCATTAGTTGGATATTATAGCCTGTGGGATTGGGACCATGTTTTTGTGCAGTGTGACAACTTGACACAATCCATATACATGTCACCTTTTGCATCCCATTAGTACCTAGGGAATCCACAATGCTAATATGCACAATGATAATTATACGGCTTACAGTTCAGAGGCTGGGATTAGAAGTGGCAACCATGTTGACGGTGATAGATTGTGGTGGGCCCGTCACAGGAGAGAATGCTGAGCAAATGGTAACCTGATGACAATGATAATGCCGTCTGCCATGAGACAAAGTCTAACTGAAGCATTTCCTATTTCAATTATCATTATGCAAGTGAATACAGTACACTTGTTGTTGAGTCACAGGAGAATGAATCATTATTCAGTGTCTGGTGTATTTGGAGAATTTCTTTTATCTGACCACATCATTTATATTTCTAAAAAATGTAATGGATACCAAGCCAAGTTTCGCTGTGATTATAAATCCACACATTCCTTAAAGGGCAGAAGAGAAAATAAAATTGACTCAGAGGTCAGTTAAATTGGACAGTTATTCTACTTTGGCTCTGGTACAAAAATTAGTAATAATGATTGCTAATGATACCAATGGTTTTTTACTTCCTGCATAGTGCCAGGCTCTGTTTTCATATTACCTTATTTAATTCTCACACAATCCCATGGAGTAGGCAATATTATCCCTATTCACACATGAAGGAATACACTCACTCAACCTTTGGTTATATCAGTGTTGACAACACAGTTTAGCAAACAAGAATTTTAATTCAGTCACACAGCTTATTTTGAAAATAATAAGTTAAAATCACTTTTACTTCTTTTTAAGGACTAGTCTTTATAGTTGGATGTAACTTCAGTGAAATTGTTTTATTAGCATTATTACTTATATTATTATTCCATCACTCTTTCTATTCACTATAATTTTTAGTACAATTATTATGTCTAGAGTAATCTCCAAGAAAGATAATATTTCTCTTTGGGCCAAGGTTTAATAGATCAATGTATATGAATGTGTATATGAACTACAGGAAGGAAAGATCTCGTTAATATGCAGATTCTGGTTCTGCATGGTGTGTAGAGGGTGAAGGAGGAGATTGTGTCCTTCTAATAAGCTCCACAGTGATGTTGATATTGTTGGTCCAGAGACCACAGATGGCTGGAGATGTAAAGTGAAAGAAATTGAACCGTAACCCTCTCTGAAGCAGTTGTCATCTCCTTTTGAAGTTAAAGGAGTCCCAGTATTTACATTCTTTCATTAGGGATGGCTAAAAGTCTCCCTGCCACCATGCATCTCGTATATCCAGGTAGAATTAATTTTTTTCTTACTATCTTCAGAAGTATTCATATTTCATCCAGATTACCTTTGGGGTTTCTTATGAGACCGTTACTGATAAACTATGCTGGTCTTCATTTGGTTTTGAGTTATTTAAGAGTGATCCTACCCTTCCAAACTTTTGAGAAGTACAAGCAGATGCAAGTAGTTTTTGTGGAAAAAAGAGCAAGTAATAGAATGTACAGGATAGGAAAGTCTATTCTAGATGGCATTTACTAAGTCATCTATCTGTTTGGCAGTTTGACGGGCAGGGGGTGTCACTAAGGATTTTAAAACAGGATTTGAAAATGCTTAGAGCATTCACAGGAAAAACTGTGTGAAAGACACTAGTCTACATAAGTTTCTAAGGTTCATGGGACTCACCTGTTTTTGACTTGAAAGCCTATCTTCAATGTAATGAAGCCTTGACATGTATCAGAATGCACACCATGCCTCCTTGTAGGTAGGCATTTCTATCAGTAGACGTGACTGTTAGGAACCACGGGCCAATAATATGCCTTCTTCATATGAATGTCTTGCCTTGGTATCCTATAATAATTTTTCTGGATGTGCAGCCAATGGAGGAGGGCTGATCTCACCAAACCTAGATGAAGCCAAATGCTTACTGAAAGCATCTGTGTCCATGCAGGCAAAAAGTGGTTGCAAGAAAGAAGAGTTTGCAGGGTCAAGGTGAATTGGTTTTAAATTGTGGCTCTACTTGGCCATAGGACACTGAGGAAAAACCATCTCTGAGCCTCTGCATCCTTCTCTTCCAACTGGGACAATAATGGGTGACCCCAATAAGTGTTATCATGGGTGTTTAGGACCACACCCCAAATGTTCTATTGAATGTAGTATTTCCCCCTTGCTGTGTACCTGGGGATGACAGATATGACTGCAAGCGAGGCTTCCCCTGGCCACCATGACCAATTTACGAGAGGAAAATATTGATATACATCATGAACAATGTTTAGCTGTATGCTAAATCAGTGTTTAACCCTTCCACACCTTTCTTCTTAACTCTCTCCCCCTCTGGTAATGCGAATGTTAACAAAAACCAGCTTAGAGAATGAAAATATGAATTCATTCACACAGTCTGTTTTGAAAATTCAACGGATCCTTCTTCCCTTCTCCTCTCTCTTTCTCCTTCCTCTTTTTCTTATTCTCATCTTCTCTAATTTCTTCTCCAACTCCTCCTGGTATTCCTCCTCCTTTTGTTGTTATTTTAAGCCAATCTTTACATTTAGATAAAACTTGGGTGGAATTATTTAATTTATATTTGCAATCCATGTGAAAAGAATTATTTCTCTTCTGCCCCTCAAATTGATGGAACCCGAAACACTCAATTAATTGACTTTTTAATATTATGTAAGCTATAGTTAGATTTAGATAAATATTTTTTTTCTTCATTCACAAATTCACAACAGGCAAATTCCAATCTCCTGGTATACAATAAAACTTCTCTCAAATGCTTCTTTTAGGATTAAGAAGTTTTATGCATGAAAAAGCCAACATTCTGGAATAAATTCTTTTTCCTTCCTCTTAGTTGGAATAGAATTTGTACTAGTGGATGCAAGACCCTTCTTTCCATTAAGGAAAACTTAGAAAACTTAGAAAATCTCAGTTTTTCCAAGATTAGTGATTCAATGGGGCAAAGAACTTAATCTGATTTTGTTTTAGAATTTCATCCCATGTATTTGCCATATTTTCCCCTTTAGTCTGCCTTAGAAATTCAGAAAACAATTTTAATTTGTTCTTTCCACTTTGCTGAAAATCTTTCAACTTGAGGATTAAAATACTTTTTTAAAATGTGGACTCTTGGGCTGGGCTTCTGGCTCAGTGGTAGAGCATTTACCTGGCATGTGTGAGGCACTGCGTCCAATCCTCAGCACCACATAAAAAATAAATAAATAAGATAAAGTTATTATGTCCAACTACATCTAAAAATATTTTAAAAATAAAATGTAGAGAATTTTTGGCACTAGGAAAGGAAAAGAGAATAAGGGCTTATGAATTGGTCTCCTGAGGTGACTTTACAAAGTAGAATCAGGATAAGAATCTGACCCCCGGTCTTTATTTCTTTGACCACCAAAACACATTGCCTACAACTGAACATGATAGTGTGATGGACCATGAAATAGGAGGAAGGAATGAAATTTCATAGGCAAAGGCTATGATAAGTGTGATAAAATTAATGTCTGAGAGTTCAAAGAATGCACTCAATCCCTCATATATTTGTAACATTATCTTAAACTTCTAAAGTTCTAGGACATTTTCAGTTTCTCATCCTCAAGGTCACAAAGCAAATATGAGCCTCTCATCTGCATGACTCAGAATATTATTTTCCTTTCATGTGGCTGGTCCTTTGAGCGGTACCTCGGAGTCTGAATGTCCCCTCCACTTTAGGGGAAAACATTGTTGTTTTCACATTTTTCTTTCTGATCAGCTTCTACACTGTCTTGCCTAGTTTCCCACTCAGATTTTCCTTCTTTTCCTCTTTGGTGGACTTTCTTTGTAGCTTTTAAGCTCCAGACTGCCTCTGAGAACAGGGGTCTGCACCTGGCAGCTTTTGCCCCCACCTACTTCTGTGAATAGAAATTCTCCTAGAGATGTTTCCTTTTCTATTCCTGCTGTATGCTGTCAGTGTTTAACTCTTCCACACCTTTCTTCTTCAGCCCGAGAAGGGAAATTCCACTTCCTTGGAATTATTAAGCAGCATTCCTGAGTTCTTTGTAGTCTCTCTCCAGACAGATTTTTTTTCTGCCTATTTGTTTGTTCATATTTTGGTTTTTATGTCAAGCCCACATACTGAAGTTTTTTTTTTTTTTTCTTGTTGCTGTTTGTTTTATTTTTCCTCCAGGGATTGAAAAAACATGGAGTTTTCTACCATGCATCATGAGTTGTCCCAAAAGCCTAGGTTTTGATTGCCAGCAATCAGATCTGAAAATAATCTTGGTGTCTTAGTCACACATAAATAAGTAACAAGAACAGTTCTAACATTGACAGTTCCTTTGCTTTGCTTTCAGAGTGATGACTTTGCAGCTTTTGAGTTTGACCCCTGCTTAATACTTGGCTTTCCTCCTCTTTTCTTGGCAAATCTAGTTAATTAATAGTCTTATCTTGATGGGAAAGAAGTCTCTCCACCTAAGGCTTTCTTGAGACCAATTGAGAAAAGAACAAAGAAAAAGTCTGCCTCAGGCACAGAGGGATACAAAGGCTGATGGCATCACTTTGAAGATGTGAAGTCGTCTTTTTTTTCCCCAGACCTCATTTTTCCCAAACATTAAGTACCTTGGCTTTTAGTGGATAAGAAAGTAGCAAGTAGTTTTGGAGACACTTCTGTTTGAGCCAGATCTCTTTTCTATAGTAGCTGTAGGGCTTTTAAATAATTTAAATTGCATATGTTTGTCTTCATAACATTTTCCCCTTTCCAAGTCATCTGGCCATTATAATAGAAATATTTGGATAACCAGCTCCTCCTCCTCCTCCTTTTCTCCTTCTCCCTTTTTCTTCTTCTTCGTTTTTAAAGGCAAATATCCTATGCAGACAGAATATGTCTGGTCATCCTATGAGAATGTAGAAAAGGAGTATTCATGCCAATTGTAGACTTTCTAACTTAAAATTCTTCAGGATATTAAGCAAAGCAAAAAGAAAAGAAAGTAGAAAAATCAGTAGTAAGTGCCTTGGACCAAGATAAATGGGACTGTTCATATTCCTGGTTTAGCTCATTGATTTTAAGGGTGAAAAGGTTGTTTCTGAATTGTCTGTTTAATTTATTTCTAAGATTTTTCCTAAACTAATTTATTATTACAAAAAAATAGCTATGCAGTTTTACGTAGTGACCCTTGAGGTGTATCTTATATTAGTGTCTCTAGAAAAATATAGACTGCATTCCTTGAAAAATTATCTTTGTCAGCAGAATCCCCATATTTCTGGTGTGGTCCTTTACTTTTTCTGAAAAAGTCAGGCTGAGCCTTTCCTATTTACTACACAGCTCTCTTGGTCACAGTTCAGAGAATTGACTGTGCCTGGGTTGAAAGCTTCAAAAATTATGTCTTTTGGTGATCAACCCCTATGGCTTACTTTGGACCCACATAGCTTGAAATTTGTTGTTCGACTTCCCAATTAACTAGGAAAAAACAGAGTAGGATTGCTGAGATTTTCCTGGTGTTAAAACTGCATCCTCAGCCTACAGAAAAATGAACTGCTATTCTATCATTCAGGGTAGTATTGTAAGTTGTGATGCTTCTCTAAGTCAAGGAATAAACATAAGATGATTGATATATGATAGATGATTTACACTGAATAAAGTGACATTTATTATTGTATTTATAAGTGATGTCAACCTTGTCCTCATCCTCAGCATCACCTTTTGATATGCATTAATCAATAACTCTCCCCCCCCCCAATCTAGCTATCTGGACAGACTCCCATTAGAAGAGACCTATGTTTTTAAATACCCACTACATTCTTGTTGTCTCTCTCTGAATCACTTCTTCACTTTTGTCCTGGTAGTAAACCTAGGAGGCATATTCCCACCACTCTTCTGCTAACTTTTATTAACATATGGTAAGAAGTGTTTTCTAACTTAAAAGTTAAGAGCAAAAACTGGACAGATGTCTTTTTAATGTCCTATCAGAGCCTTAATAGGCCACCCAACGGTTGTATAATTATTCAGGTGATTATACCTTTGTTTGATTATATCTAATCAGTGATTAAACAAAAGTCCACTCTCTGTTTCATATTCATGGTAGATTTTCATTTGGTAAAAATGGAAATGATTTCTTCCCAGTAGAAAAGATAATTCCAAAGGTTGTGATTTGATTGCTCTGTATATAACCCTACATACTCCAACATTTTTCTTCCCAATTTTATACAATCCCTCTTCTCTACTTCTTCTCTGAATGAGCTCTACTGTCTAGCTGGTTCTCTCATTAAGGAATTGAATAAATCTTTATTTGTACAAGTACTTATTGTACCTATTCTATATTTGTACAAGTTACATTTTATAACTTCTTAAAAATGATTATTGGACATATGCTACACACACACACACACACACACACACACACACACACAAACACACACACAGGAGGGTTTGCTTGAAAGTAATAAGCCAACCAAGCATTTAGTAATTAGTTTGGACAAATGATAACTTCATATAAATCTATTTTAGTACCAAGCACTACTTCAAGGACATACCAGATCTCATTATTTAAAGTATTGATTTTCTAACAATATGTTAAAGAATTGTCTTGGGGTCAGTGCAACAGCTGGAAGATTTTTAAGGCGTGCTACTCTTAGAAGTGCGATTAAAAGAAACAGTGAAGCAGCCACCTTTATCCAATGAGCTTTTCAAAAGAAGTTTGAGTACCATGACCTGCATTAGAAAACAGAAATTTCCTTCAGTTTCTTAAACAACAATTTGGCTCCTAACTGGAATGGAGTCCATTTGTTAAAACAAATGAATAATAGTACTTTCCTGCTGAAGCTAATTAACCACAGAGCCCCATGCAGACTTTTTGCCTTATCATTGCTGCTGTTTTTACTCCCCATGTGATTAGTTTTGTAAAAGATATTTTTTTAATGTTTTGAATAGATGGTCCTTATGAACAAATGCTTAAAAAGTCAGAACAATATAAGAATATGCATAGCAAAAAAAAAAAATGCTGCCTTTACCACTGCCCCATCATGCCATCTTTTCCCTCTCATATGTAACCAGAAATTAGATTTTAGTGTATCTTTCCAGATCTTATTTATGAAAACAATAGCAACTATGAACATATCCTTATTTTTCCCTCATTCCAAGTTATACTTAATGCTTGCCATTTTATCTTTTATTACTGAAAATGAATATATTGGCAATCTATTCATATTGGCACATAAAATACTTATAAAATCAGTGTGTGTGTATGTCTGTGTGTACACATTTAAGGGAACGTAGCCTCATCAAAGGTAATAAACAGTTACTTTAGTAATTAAATCCCAAGTGAATATATAAGCATGAAATTCAATGCGCTAAATATTTAACATACCAGTCAATATCTTAGATGCTAAAGGTGCATAAACCCACTCCTAAGAAACTCACCTTTCAGTGATAGAAATCAAACACACCTGAAGTACAGTGTGGTCAGTACTCTATCAGAAGCAGTTCTTGAATGCCTTGGAAAGGGGTTTCATGGATGATCAGCCCTGCCTTGG
Organism: Ictidomys tridecemlineatus; assembly: GCF_052094955.1. Lineage (NCBI taxonomy): Eukaryota > Metazoa > Chordata > Mammalia > Rodentia > Sciuridae > Ictidomys > Ictidomys tridecemlineatus. Next base: position 122,001,314 of record NC_135479.1, read on the forward strand.
CATGCATAGGAGAGAAGGAATCAAAGACTCCTAACATTCAAACAGGGTCTTGAAATAGTAAGATCGAATACACCCTGGTCACTTTTCAGTCTAAATAACAATGGAATTCACAATTTTTGAGAGAAAGTGCTTGGCTGTAATGGCCCTTTCTTTAAGTCTCTGCTGCTATTCTTTCCTAGGGTATCAGGATAAGTGATTTTGAAGCCACTTGGTGTCTACATCTTTTATGTGTTTGTAGACTGCTTCCCTTTTAATCATCAGTTTGCTAAGCCCCATCTAGCTGAGCATCCCTCAGTCCCCTCCTGTTCTTCAGTTGTGACTCTGCCCGCCTCCTGGCTCTCTAGCCGAAGTGACACCACTTTGTATTCTGAAAACAAATTTTCAGCTCTTCTCTAAATCTGAATATAAACCACTCCCTGGCAGACAGTTTGCTACCTTTCCAAAGACTCCTGCCAGTTCAGTTCATTTTCACATTTCATTCCCAATCTATTTATCCCAATGTAATAGCTTAGTCATCGGGCTCCCACGTTAAATAAGAGCTCTTCAAATGTCAGCCCCGAGAACTCCTCCCAGTAGGACTTGCCATCCATTTATTTTCATTTGTTTACAGCCTTTTCAATCTTTCAGCTGACTTTTCAACCATGAGATAGTGTCCATATAGATGTCAATATTTATTAAGCTCCTAACTAATGTTAAAGCCCTACCTAAGATGTTTTTCTGAACTCCTCATACTTCTGCTACTCTGCTTCCCCACATTCCTTAATGGGGTAATTTTCTAGAAATGACATATCAAGTGTGATGAAGCTTGCTGCTCATGATTTGCATTTTATTCTGCTTCTTTTCTTCTTTTCCTGACATAGGTCTACGCAAATGAGACCACAATGATACTTAGTGGTCAGGCTAGAATTTGGGCTGTGTTGATGAAGCACTGTTATTCTTTACCAACTGCGATGACTTCTTAGGACATAAGTTAAAACAAAACAAAACAAAAAAACACGAAACTTCTTTTCCCCCAATTCTCACTATTCTGGAAATTGGCTGGAGTTGTGCTATTATTCTCAGCTCAGAGCAATCAGTGAAGAGGTCTCCAGTACAGTGCATCACCCTCTTGAACTGCCAGCTTTGATTTAAGAACAAGAAAATCTTGTACAGCCAAATAGAGCTCAAGGTTGAATAGTCTTACAAAAAATCTGGCAAATTTTCCTTAACATTACCAATTTCTTTGATAACATCAAATATTCAAGTAGCACATTCTTTAAATTATGACATCTGATACTTCCATTTCTGCTTAATTTTTCTATTAAGCATTAACAACATCTCATATCCAGTTGTCTCTGGGTGTCCACCAGGGTTTGGTTCCAGGATCCTTTATAGTTGCCAAAATCTGAGGGTCCTCAAGATTCATCTATAAAATGGCACAGTATTTATATGTAACCTGTGAATACCCTCCATTACTTTAAAGCATTTCTAAATTACTTACAATACATAGTACAATGTAAATGCCAAAAAACTAAATTCCACTGTATATTCCAGTGTATGTTAGGATGGAATAAGGTTTAGAAGGGCACAGGAAGGGGGACAACTGTGCTAAGTGGGTATTTTCATGGGAAGCAAAGGTTTTGTAATTTTAAGTAGGGTGGTTAAGAAAGAATTTCCTGGGAATGTGACATTGGAGCCAAGATTCAAAGATGTGAAGGAAGCCACATGAATATTTGGGGTAAAAGCATGTTGTTAGAGAGAACACGAAAATCTGGAGCAGAGTAGAAGTGACATATTCACGGAGTCCGCAGCCCAGAGTCCAAGGCTCTGCGTGTTGCTGTTAGGGTGGGATTAGAGTGTTGGTCACGTGCCCTGGTCCTGTTGTAGTTAGTCCCTGGGAAGAGACATGCGGTAGGGGCTAGTGTGCACAAGGTGAGGGCAGATTTGTCCTTTGGACCATAATTCCTGGCCATCACACGTTATGATTCTCTAAACCTAGGATATTTTAAATCATAACCTGTACCATAGAGTCCTGGCCATGATGTTTTTTATTTTTTGCAGGGCAATCTCTTACCCTAGCTGCTGCCCATTCTTTTTCTCCTATTCTCCCCAGTCTAGGGGCTGAATGCTGAATCTCTTCCATTCTCTCTCCCTCTAAAGAGTCAGGAGGTAGCTGTTCACATGGCTGGTGGGCTCCTACCTCCACTGGAGTTTTCTCCTAGGCTTTATACCTAGATTCTTCTTGGCAGAGAGGCTGAGGCCCCTTTGTTTCCTCCACATATCCATTGGTTCATTGTGCAATGTGACAGTGATGGAAAAACATGGTAGCTCAGGGAAGAGAGCTACAGTAATGGGGAACTTGACTGTTTTCCACAACCCAAGTTTTACTCATTTTCAATCACTCCTTTGACTGAACTGTGTACCTTCCTCCCATAGCTAGAAAGGATGGATCTGGGAACAATGGATGGAACAATGGGTGATGTGTTTGCTGACTACACCTAATAATCTTTTCTAAAATTTTTTCCCCATCCCCATGACTCAGAGGTCTTTGTGCCCAATAGAAGAATGTTGCCACCAGGAGTCAGAAATAACACGACTGACATGGAAAATGAGACTTCCTAGTGGCCTTCTTGTTCCCATGGTACTAGTCTAGTGGCATGTGAAAAGGGTGGAGTGAAGTGAAAGGTGTTTCTGGTTTCCTGGGACAATAGTCTTGAATTTTCAGGGAAAAATAGGATTGTATCGACAAATATATATGAAATATAATAATTGCCTGGGTTATCTACTCAGACTATTATATCCAAGGATAAAGCTTTTCTAATGGAAAGATAAAACTTCCTGTCATCAACCCTCCAATTTTGCTCCCTCAAGGTCTCTGACAGTCCCTTTAAGACAGACACACGTTACTGTGCATAGCTAAGGTTGGCTTCTTACCTACTCAACTCTCCTTTCAGACAAGGTTGTCATGAATGATTTTGAAGCTATCTCTCAGAATTTTTCCCTTCCTTTGTGTTATTTTGGTCTCCATCTGAGTGCCACTACTGGCCTCTTTAGATTATTGTGCAAGATTCGGATAATTTTTTCTTCTGGACATTTCAGGCCACTTATCCTTAACTAACTTGAAACTAGCTAGCTTCTCTGATGGAAAACAAGACAAGCTTATCTGTAAGTTCAGTTAAGTTCTAAATAAATGGTTAACATGATGTTCACCTTAATTCTTTATTCTGATTCCTCTGTCAGTTTTCAAGCATTTGTTTTGAAAGAGGAAGTAATTATAGTTCTTGCATTTCAGTTGGGTCATTGGTTGGGCCTGCCATGGAGAAATGGTCTGTTCTTTGTTTGAAATTTCTGTCAGTTTTTATATTTATTATTTTTAGATGTTTTAGAGCATGAAAGTCATTAAAAATATTTAGGATTTTTGCAGTTACCAGGCATTTAAATAAGAGCTTAATAGATAATATGTATTTATAATTAATAGTATTTTCTCAGAGAAGGAAACAGATAATTTCCAACTCCCCAGAATGACCCACCATGCTCCCTTCCAGTGCCATCTCCCAGGAAGCCACCCTTCTGGATTTCTATCTTCATAGATCAGTTTTATCTCTTTATGACCTAAATGAAATAATAGCATGAAGCATTCTTCTGGCATCTTTATTCAACTCAGAATTTTTGAAGCTCATCTGCATTGGTGCACTAGTAATTTGCTCTTTTTTAAATGGATGACTAGTATCCTACTGCATAAAAATGTACACTATTTACCCATTCTGTAGTGATGGAACAGATTTGAATTGTGAATAAAACTGCTATGAATAAAACGGCTATAAGCATTCTTCATACAAGTTTTATTATTTTTTTTTCTTTAGTGGACACAAACGTTTATTTCTCTTGATTGTATCTTTAAGTGGAATTGCTGAGCCCTAGGTTATGTTTAACTTTTTTTGGCGGGGGATGGTACTGGGGATTGAACTCAGGTGCACTCAACCACCGAGCCACATCCCCAGACCTATTTTGTATTTTACTTAGAGACAGGATTTCACTGAATTGCTTAGCACCTTGTTTTTGCTGAGGCTGTTTTTTTGGCCAAGCTGCTGGGATTACAGGCATGTGCCACTGTGCCTGGTTATGTTTAACTTTTTAGGCCACTGCCGAATCATCTTTTCAAAGTAGTTATACTATTATGCACTCCAAGAGCAATGTCAGAAAGTCCTAGATGTTCCTGATTCTCACCAATGCTTAGTATGGTCAGTGTTTTAAATTTTAATCATTCTGGTGGGACCGTTTACATTTTAATATCTTTGAGGAAATGAAACTATTATTAAATTCAGAAATTCAAAGAAAAAGTTAAGCATCAAAACAAAAGAAAAATGAAAGAAAAAAAATATTCTGCTTAGATTAAAAGAAAGGTTTATATCCAAAGATCTTTTATAAACATCTAAATAATAATACCATGATGTGGGGTTTCTTTTCCTTTTTCCTATGAGGTATGAATGGTGACAAAGAATAGAAACGCAAGGACAGGATAGATATTTTGTAGTATCTGGTGTGAAGAACCTTAACAGGCAAAGGAAAAAAAAAAGAAAAAGACAAATGAATTTGCAGTTACTTGAACTAAGTGTTCTTTTTCTGGTTCTTTGATTTTGATCACTGTTCTCTCCATCCGGGATGTTATCCAAGCTCTCTCTCCTCCAGACTCCTAGACACAGCTCATGTATCATTCTTATGGGAAAATTCCCCAACTCTGTGAGACAAGCCCTAAATAGGGCACCCTGTCATATACAAATGAAAGTCTGTTTTATAAATATCTTTTCTAAAAGGAGTGCAATTTTTACATAAAATAGAAGTAACACGTGATGTAATTTTAGGTTATAGGTTCTTGCTGAAATTTTAACTTTTGTTGTATTTTGTCATATTTTTAAAATTATTTCCAACTCAAATAATCTTTTTTAATTTTTTTTTTAAATTTTTTGGTGGTGCTGGGGATGGAACCCAAGGCCTTGTGTATGTGAGGTAAGCACTCTACCAACTAAGCTTTATTGCCTCAAGTAATCTTTCTGAGAATGTGATCAATGAACAACTTTTTTTTTTAATAATTGAGAAAGAAAGCCAATCTACTGTACTTGGAGTCAGTGAATATACAATACACCCCAAATCCTCCTCCTCTGGGTCCCCATTGTGTCCTATGCATTGCCACACGTATTTAACACTTTCCTTTAGAATTCTATCTCTATTGTTGCACAATTACCTTCTTGATGGCAGTGATGACATTCCCATTTTCTACTTCCAGGTCTGTCACATGTTAACTAATAGGAGACGTTTGTGGAATGTGGGGTTGTGTGAGGAGAATGAAATCCACCTTAGCTGCTTTCAAGTCCCAAGCCCAGAGTCCCAAGCAGTGCATCTATCTGTCTTTGCAGAACTGAGTTGAAGGAAAAAACTCATAATGTATGGAGTCTTATTTTCTGCTGGACATAGATATAATATTTTGAGAAATAACACTAAAAAATCTGTGAGCCTGTACATAAATGCTTTTAGGTCAAAATATTTTAAATTTCTTGGGGCTGGGATTGTGGCTCAGCAGTAGAGCGCTCGCCTAGCACGGGTAGGACCTGGGTTCAATCTTTAGCACCACACAAAAAATAAAAGGCATTGTGTTGTGTCCATCTATACCTAAAAAATAAATATTAAAAAAATTCTAATTACAGATAGTCAAAATTCACAACTTTAATAAGATATTCTTATATAATAATATATAATTAACAGAAAAATGCTTGCTGTTTTCCCTTTCAAGTCTAAGGTATATCTATTCATTTAGCCCATGAACTTAAAATCATCAGAACCATGTACCTGGTGAAAACCACTGAATCAGTTTCTATGAAATGGAAAGAAATAAGCACATAAGTTAGTCTTGTAAACCCAATTTGTAAAGTCATGGTAAGTTTTTAAAAAGTCTCCTCCAAATTTAAGAGAAAGGAAGCAAGATTTCAAATTCAATTTAAATAATTTTTCTTTTTGAAAGAGAAGCTTGTGTGAGCTCTGAAGGTACAGACCATTTTATTCAGTTCTTGAGAAAATTATTTTTCCAGATATTTTGGAAGTGTTTTAGTAGGGGGAAAATGTTTTGTAATGCGATTCTCCTTCCAGAATTATTCATATCTGTATATTTGGCAGGTACTGAACACACTCCATTGTATCTCAGAAGGAATCACAGATAATGATGAATCAGCACAAACATTCCAAATTGAAGCACTCAGAGAGTTGCTGTATTTTCCTTGTTCTCAGATGTTTTGAAATAAACACTGGCAGTGTTTATTCATAAAGGTTAAGGACTTTTTGAATGTGTCAGCAGCATGCCTTAGCTCTAAACAGATTATGCTGCATTTTCCTTCGATGATTCAAAACTATAAACTTAAAGTTACCTAATTAAAAAGATATCAAACTGCAATAAACCAGGACCAAAACTTCAGTGATGTACCTTGTCTGAAATTGGAACATTTAATAAGCCCTCCCCATGCCAAAGACAGCATTTCCTCTTATTTCAAAATATTCTCCAAATGACTGAGGTTCTTGGTTGGTTGACTGATGTTGTTTTGAACAGTGTTGTTTATATATGTGTGATGTATATGAACATATAAACAAATATATATATATATTTGTTTGTATATATATACATACATATATATATATTTGTATGTATATATATATATATATATATCTGATTTTTAAAAATCTGTGTTGGTAAATTAAGGATTTTGGTTCAAATTTGTTTTTCTTTCTGGTTTGTGAGTTCCACGGAGAAGTAAGAAGAAAATAGTTCAAGAGCTATGTCAACAAATAATGTTGGGAGGTTATTTGATGGTTTTACAAAAGAATTTAAAGATAAGTTTGTTGTGAATAATTCTCATTCTGGAGAAACAGAGCAAAGATCCTATATTTATTGAGGTCTAAGGATAAATACTTAAAATGATGCAAAGTATTCATCAGAAATATTTCTAGAATTTTCTTGGTGTGGGTACTGAATTGATAATACTTTTATTGTCTGGGCTATGTTTTGGTGGTAATGCCAAAGATAGAACTTCAATGGTGGAAGAACAAACTTCCTTCCCTTTTCTGTTTTACAGTTGACCCCACTAAACTTCAGTTACCTCATTTGTTCAATAGCGATAATGCCTTCTATATTTTTCAAAGTAATATTGGCTATAGGGCTCACCTGAATTGATGTCTATGATCACCTTTAGAGACACGACAAGCTGCAGGAGTGCACTGGACTTTGTTAGTAATAGGTGATTTCTTACCTTCTTCTTCTTGGACTAACATTTCCTCTCTCACTTATTACTATTGGAGTCATGAGAAGCCTCTAGAAGTTATCTAATCTAGCAGAATGATTTACCTATAAAAGAAGCAGAGGAAAGTTTGGGACAGAGGTGAAGAGGAGGAAGATGATTTTCTCTCATCTCCAAATTTTCTACAAGCATTTGCTTCTTAAAAAAAAAAGTGGATGATGGTGAGGACAGTAGAACTTCTTTAACTCTGGTTTTTGAAAAAAATTAAAAAATTAGAGTCGACTTTTCAAAAGAAATTTTGTATCAACTCACAATATGTAAAAGAGATGAAAGGTTTATGCCTCACCTGTATCTTCTGCCATCCCTCAGCCCCAGTGGCTGAAGAACACTTAAGAGGAATGTTAGAATTCAACAGAAAATAGATTGAAACTCACTGTTTTGATCATGCTGCGTAGGGGACTGTGGGTAGGAGGGGGTAGTGAATGAAGAGGGTAAGGTAAAGGGGAAGAGGATGAGCTGTCATAATGAGCATCTGCAGTGTACCCTAGGTGTTGCAGAGTAGATGTACTTTACCATAATGATACAGGGCATTTGCATTTAGGTCAATATATTACAAATATGAAAGTGGAAGCTCAGAGAGGCCATGGTCCAAGGTTATATTGAATAATGAAACCAGTGTGCAAATGAGGGTCTGTTTCCAGAGACTTTCCTATGGTTAAACCTTGTCATATGTGCTCCGCTGTCTCTACCAACATGCTCTGTGAAATACAGACACAATCGCACATTGACTGAAAGATAGTAGTATTTAGCTGGGGAGGGTAACAATGTTTGATAAATTGAATAAATCAGCTTTATGTTATTGATTTCTTTTCAGAAAATCTTTTGACTCTATTCATAAGCTATCTGAAAGGTGGGTACTGCATTTTATTAGATTTTCATTTTGTTTAATCTAAGAGATAAAAATGTACTTTGGTAGGTTGGCAGCATAAGATACAAATTAGAGATGAGATGAATCAACAATTTGGCTGTCTCTAAATTTGTTATGAGTGATTTTTGTAAAAATATCTTTTGTCCTGGAATGAGAGGAAGAGCAATAATTTTGATGGAGGAGTTGGATAAAATATATGCAAAAAATCATCTGTTATTGCCATGAAATTACTATTTTTAGATCCATATTCAACATATACTTATCTATGGCATTTCCTGTCAATATTACAGAATAGGAAAGATTGCTGGGGTGAACTAAATCAAAAGTAACAATGTAGGAGAAAAGTTGATTTCTTATTCTGATCCTAAAAATCAGTGTGTAAACTATTTTTTAAAAACTACCCTTGGTAACTTCTATTTTCATCCATGACAGAATAACTGGTACCAATACAGATCTCCTGCCAAAAACAGCTATAAAACTGAACAAAATGCAAGAGGTAACATTTTTCCAGGCAGGAAAAAGCAGTCAGTGTAGGTCTAAGGGCCTGTGAGGTCGGCACCATGATGGGCCAACCCTGGGTGCTCCTTGGCTTCTGCCATCGTGCAGGAAGGTGGACCCAAGGGGCATGGTGGGCTCAGAGACTGGTTAAATAGTGACTAGTCGAATATATGTGGAATTGGAATCTCAGACAAAGAAAGCAAAAGAGAACTGGGTAGAAAACATGTATGAAGTAACAACCAAAATATATCCAATATATATTATCTATACTTACAAAACCAAGAAGCTGAGCAAATCCTAATAGAGTAAGTAAAAATCATACCTAGGCAAATCAGATTCAAACTGTCAAAACAAATGTTCAGGGAAGAAATGTATTAGTCTGACAAACAATAACATAAATGATATCTGCTTGCTCCCCAGAACAGTGGAGACATGATTACAATGAGACAATACTTTAAAAGTGTTGAGTCAGGCATGGTGGCACATGCCTGTAATCCTAGCAGCTCAGGAGGCTGAGGAAGGAGGATTGCAAGTTTGAAGCTAGCCTCATCAACTTAGCAAGATATTGACTCAAAATATATATATATATATATAAAGGGCTAATATAAAGTGTATATATATATATATATGTATATATATATATATATATATATATATATATATATAAATAAATAAAGGGCTGAGGATGTAGCTCATTGGTAAAGTGCCCCTGGCTCAATCCCCAGTGCCACCAATAAAAGATAAAAGGGGGGGGGATTTGGAATCTAGATTTTTGTACTAAGATTAAACATTATAGTAGGCAGAATAATGCCTCCCACCTCCTCAGTCTGCCCATTACCTACTCCCAGAATCTGTGCACATGATACCTTCTATGATGAAAGGGATTGGCAGATATGATTTAAGTTTGCATCCTTTGACATGGGGGAGATTATTCTGGATTAACTAGGTGGACAAATTATAATCACATAGGTCCTTAAAGCCAGAGAATCTTTCCCAGTGGTGGTGAGGGGGAGAAGTGACAGTGGAAGAAAGGTCAGAGAGATGGAATGTTGCTGGCTTTGAAGATGGCCATGAGCCAAGGAATCCAGGTGGCCTACAGAAGCTTGAAAAGGCAAGGAAATGAGTTCTCTCCCAGAGCTTCCATACTTGGATTTTAGCCTAGCCAGACCCGTGTTGGATTTGTGAACTGTAAAAATAATAAACTTTTGTTGTTTTAAACCACTAAATTTGTGGCAATTTGTTATGGCAGCAAGATGAAATTGACGTATCTTCCAAAAATAAAGGTGAAACGAAGAGGTTTTCACAGAGAGAAAGATGGAGCAAATTCAAAACTCATCCTCAGCAGGCCTGCACGATGAGACGTTTTCACAGAGCAAAATGTGAATTTGTCACCCAGAGAATTAAGATTCAAGAAATGCTAAAGGAAGTTCTTCCAGCTGAAAGGAAATGAAATCAGATCTACAGGATGGAATGAACAGTATTGGAAATGATAAATATGTGCTTTGCTGCTATTACTGTCGCTGTAGGAAGGATGGGAGCAAAACTCCTTCCAACTCTGCATCCTCAGTGGAATCTAGAAGTCAATCGATGCACTTTAAGTGCAATGTCATGGATTGAAAAGAAAGTACGACCAAAGACAATCCATGCCAAAAGTAAGCAGAAGAAATCTGATGTGGCTTTATTGCTTTTGGAGTGGTCCATCGACCCTGGTCATTACCAGAGGTCAAGAGAGTACTTCCAGAATGACAGGATCCCCATTCATAAGGCAGGCATAAAAATCTCAAGTGTATGGACACCTAAGAAGAGAGATTTATAATACACAAAGTAAAAATCTGACATAATGGTAGGGGACAAATCTATAATTCACTTAGATATTTTAGAAGTCTTCACTCAGTAATTGATAGAATAAATAGACAAAAAATTCAGGAAAAATACAATCACAGCTCTGAACAACATCATCAACCACCTGAACCTAATCACTATTTATAGACCCCTACGAGTGATAATTCAAAGTGCACATTCCTTTCAAGAACTTCTGGGATATCCACTTGGGTCATATGCTGGACCTATACATAAATCTCAAATGATTAAAATAAACTAAAAATCTTATAGCATATATTCCCTGACCACAGTGTAACTAAATTAGGAACCAAAAATCAACAAGTATATTTGCTAACTTGTATATTTGGAAATTAAACAACATACTTTCAAATAACCCACGTGTCAAAGAATTACTCACAAAAGAAATTAGCAAATATTTTAAACTAAATGATAATGAAAATGCAACACAGCAAAATTTCTGTGACCCAGCCTAAGTGATTTTTAGAGGAAAATTTGTGGAGTAAAATACAAACATTAGAAAGGAAGAAAAATTAGAACTCCATCAGCTCCTGATGCCAATAAATTATTAGTGTTTAATCAGTTTAATGGCATGATTTACTTAGGATGTTTGGCAAAACTAGTGTAGATAGATTTACAAAACACTTACCTAGGCTTACTGTTACTTATGGCATTCATTATCAATGATCATTTCTGAAATTTGAAAGAAATTTCATTTGCATAGATTTCCTCTCATGGTGAAGGAAAAGAACTAAGAATTTGCAGCCTAAAGAGCCGATTCCACCTTCTTCCTCTCCCATTAACTACTATTCTTAATCCCTAAACGAAAGGGTGACATCTGCCTATCTATGGCTCCAATTTGCTCTAGGAAATGGAGAAAGGGTAAGCCAAAAAGTTAAGGCAAGTTCTTGTTAATGAACGGTGCTGGAGGGAGGATATTCCTGCTTGTGTCCCCTATTTATTGCTTGCTTCCCTGAAACTCCCATTCTTTCTCATTTTTATCACAACTGTAGTTAAGAGTTTGAACCAGTTTCATAGCTTGTGACACCTACACCTTCATGCTCCTGGGTGCAACATTAGGGTGTCTTCCACCTACTTTGTCTCTGCTCTCCAGCTTCATTTTATCCCACTTAGATCCAAAGCTTGTGGACTCTGTTTCAAACCCTCCTCAGTCAGTTCTCCCTGGTCACATGTTCTTCAACAGGATCCAACCAACCTCAATTTGAAATTATTTTTTTCAAAAAATTACATCTGTAGCAAATGTATAGATTTCTTTGCTTGTCATATTCCCTAAACAATACAGTGTAACAATTATTTACATAGCATTTATATTGTCTTAGGTATTGTAAGGACTCTAGAAATGATTTGAAGATTAGAGAGATGATATAAAGGGAGGATGTGCTTAGGTTATATGCAAATACTATGCCTTTTTATGTCAAGGACTTGACTGTAGATTTTGGCATCCACAGAGGGTCCTGGAACAAATCCCTCTCAGATACTGAGAACAAACATATTTGATCTTACAGTACCTGCTGACTTAAATGCTTTCAACCTTTTGTTTTAATGGAAAAAAACTATTATGATTCCTTCTAGTTTCTTCTAGTTCTATTCCAGGCATCCTCCTCCTCAGGAGGCCTCTCCTGAATCTCCCCCAGAGCTGGTCCCCTCCCTTCTACCCCCACGGCATCCTGCGTGTAATGCTATCTTCTCTGCTGACATTGTGTGGTACTGTCTGTGTAGGAGGCAATCTCTTTGCCAGACTTTGAGTTCCACAGAGAGGAACGACATTTTATTCATTTTTATCTCTTATGGTATATTAGGGTGTCTAGTGCAAATTAAAAGCGCAATAAATATCCTTTAAATTTCTTTTAAAATTGAACTGTGTTGTTTATACTTATCAATCTATTGACAGTATAAAGGTAAGGAACAAAACTCAAAAAAGCCAAAAGAAAAAAAGAATTTGAGAGTATTTTTCTTCTTTGGAGGGCATGTGTTTTCCATTTAATATTAAAATTGTTGAACTATTAAAATGAGTATGCACTGAGAACTCAGGTGCATTTTTCTTTAAGTAAATTTGGGAAATTTTGGAAATTTCTGTTTGTTACCATGGAAAATTAGGAAGTGATTCTTCATTTAATAAAGGGGTCTTTGTCTACTCAAAAGTTGTAAGATTGCCTGAAATGGCAAAGTGATTGTAGATATCTAATTGGTCTGAAAGAAGTTTAAATTCATCTTTGTTAGGAGTATTTTAATGCACAAAGTTAAGTGTATTCATATCTGTAATAGAATGCATTGGGTATGCCTGCAGGATTTTCCTTAAACTTTATAAGAAGCATAGGGCATGAAAAACAAAGACAACATGCTATTCCAACAAAAACTTTTAAATTAGGATTGTCATGACTAGTTTAACCAATGTGAGGAAACTGGAGGAGTGTTTCAACAGGAAAAAAAAAAAAAAAGACAGAAATGGCTAAAGCCCCAAATAACTTCTTGAGAGAATTTAGGAGACGTGGGCTTGATAGGATTCAGAATGGGAAGTCTCCTATTGCTTTGGAACTGGAATTTGGGCTAAAGTCCCAGAGTGGAGGAACTGTGACAACTGTTTCACATTTTTAAGAGAGGCACTAGAAATGTTCCTCATTGGATGTGCTAAGGTGTGGCCCAATTGTCAACTATTGTCACTTCGGGAACACATTTAACAGCCTAGAGATTCATGACAGGATAATTCCTTTAAGGATATTTGTAGGAGAAGAGGCTGGGGCATGGGAGTGTGAGCAGCCATGTAATCTCAGCTGAATCCCAGGGAGGAGACTACAGGAAAACCCTGTGGGGGAGAGGCAGTGAGGGAGGTGAGGACCAGCGGGAAGACTCTGCCTTTGACCTGAGGCGTCTGGGATGCTTGTGAAATGTGTCCTCAGAGCAGCACATCACAGACTTTCTACAATAAAGACCAACTTGTTCCAATTTCCAATCCATCATACACTGACAGTTCTATAAGATTAACAAAGCTGAATTTCTAGAGAGCTGAAATAAAAGACTGTTCACAGATCACACAATCCTACGTTGTTACGCCAAATTGCTCTACAGATTTCTAAACAGGATTCTCAATTTCGGTCCTTATTTTGTCATAAGTTGGCAACAGAGAGTTCAGGGATCAGCATGGAGTGCCTGGTCCTTGGATTAAGTACTGCTCTATGGCACAGCTTTACCTGGAGATCTGGGTGCTATCTAAGCCTAAGCGTCTCATTTCCAAGAGGATCCTGGCTGACGCCAGTATTCTTTCTGCAGCACTCTGCATAAGGAGGAGCAGTACAGGCTAGGAGATACGTCATGTCAGCCACATACATAATTTATTTTCTTGAAGTCATATTTTTTAAAAAGCTAAAGGAAACAGTTGATGTTAATTTTAATGATATACTTTATTTAAAACCAATATATCTAAAATATTGTCATACGATCAACATAAGACTGCTAATGGCCTTTTTCTCTTTCTCTCTGGTACTCATTCGGACTAGCTACATTTCAAGGGCTCAATAGTTACATATAGTTAATGGATTTAGTATTTGGTCATTTGGCTCTAGGGTTTGGACAGCACAGGGACTGGTTTTTGATTCTTTTGGGGGCGAAACCAGAAGGTATGTGGAAGACAGAAGATGCATAGAATAGCAGAACAAGGCCAGGAGGACAGCAGTGCCTTCAGTTTGAGGACACAGTGGGGGAAGAAAAGATGTGTGAGCTTTCCTGGGAGACAAGTGCCTACCGTGTATGATAGCAAACGTTATCTTAAAGGACCTCAAACAAGGGAGATGCTGCGTTGATGGGATTGGAGTAAGTCAGGCTTCCATCCCTGTGACATGATTTTGGGGGACTTTTAAAACACCCGTGAGAAACAACTTAGGAGGAGGACAAGGGTATTCTTGGCTCATGGTTTCAGAGGTTTCTGTTTATGGTCACTTGATCCTATTGCCTTGGGCCTGTGGCAGCGTGGTACATTATGGTGGGAGTACATGGAAGTGGAGGACTGTTCACCTCATGGTGGCAGGGAAACAAAGAGAGAGAAAAAGAGAAAGAGAGAGAGAGAGAGAGAGAGAGAGAGAGAGAGAGAGAGTGTTTTCTGTTTTTCCCCAGGGATCACAAATGGGTGGGGAAGAAAAATATGACAGCAGATTTGAGAAAGATGGGTGGGGAGAAGGAAGAAGAAGAAGAAGAAGAAGAAGAAGAAGAAGGAGGAGGAGGAGGAGGAGGAGGAGGAGGAGGAGGAGGAGGAGGAGGAGATAGGAGGAGGAGGAGGAGGAGATAGGAGGAGGAGGAGGAGATAGGAGGAGGAGGAGGAGATAGGAGGAGGAGGAGGAGATAGGAGGAGGAGGAGGAGATAGGAGGAGGAGGAGGAGATAGGGGGAGAGAGGGAGAGGGAAAAAGGGGGATAGGGGGAGAGGGGAAGAGGGAAAGAGGGGGATAGGGGAGAGGGGGAGGGGGAAGAGGGGAGAGCAGAGAGAAGAGAGAGGAGAGAGGAGAGAAGGCTAAGTTCTAAAATCTTCTCCAATGACTTAACTTCTTTCAACTAGGTTTTAAAGGTTCCACTACCTCCTAGTAGCACCACAGAATAGTGACAAGGCCTTCAGAACATGATTTGGGGGGACATTTAAATTCAAATCATAACAGGAACCCAACTACCATCCAGTAGCAGGAGTTTAGCGTCTTGCAAGAGATTAGCCAGAGAATGTTTTATATATGTCAAGAATCGTTGTATTTATAACTTCCTGAAGGAGTCAGAAGAAATAACAAGGGAACTTCATAAAAGGGACAGGTTGGAACATCCTTTCTAAATAGAGACATTTGACAACAAAGAAAAATCCATAAATAGTCCTAAAACTGGGAGGGATAGTAGTTTTGAATTGGAGAAGAAATTATTTTGGTATTTGATTGGCTTGCATATTTTAGTTTCTAAAAGAAGTCTGTAGTACCTGAAAATAAACAAAGAGTTGTGAGGTTTTCTGGTTTTCCTCAGGGATCACTGAAGAGTGGGGAAGAAAAATATGACAGCAGATTTGAGAAAAGATGTGGAGCCAGATTGGTACTTTTTTTTTTTAGTCCAATCTGGTTTACAAAACTGGCCATCACGTGTGTGTAAAGGACGGGGCAGGTCATTTAAATGCTTTGTCCTTCCCATTTTTGCTCAGCAAGCTGACACTGGCAACATGATGTAAAGCAACTCCTCCAAGATACATTTCAGAAATTAATGTTTTGACATTTTTAAGTCATCTTGTTTTTCTTCCTCTAAATTTATCTTGTTCCCTATATTTGTGATTGAAAGTTCCAAGTTAATACAAGGGTAAACATATTAGCATTAGACTTTCTTCTTTAGAAAGGCCTGAGCCAGGAAGGTAGATACAATTGAAGGAAGCCAAGAGAAACTGCTTAGCTTGCTACTGGATGCAAATAACAGAAACCCAGATGCCAAGTCTTAAGTGACAATAAAAATAATGTCTCACAAAGCCAAGTCCCAGGTGGGGTTGGTTGATGCTCTGCCTCAGTGATG
Source organism: Ictidomys tridecemlineatus (assembly GCF_052094955.1). Lineage (NCBI taxonomy): Eukaryota > Metazoa > Chordata > Mammalia > Rodentia > Sciuridae > Ictidomys > Ictidomys tridecemlineatus. Next base: position 122,017,377 of record NC_135479.1, read on the forward strand.
TCTTTAGTTTGTTTTAATATTTCTTCAATCTGTTCTCCTTTGAGTTGGTTTCATCTTCTGACTCGTAGCAAAAAAAGGCTATTTGAGTTTTAAGTACACTGAAGGGCAAATATACCCAGGAGAAAAAGAAAGTTCTTTTCTCAAGCTTCTTTCGCCTTCTAGAATCCCTCTCGCAGTCTCTCTTCATTTCTCATTGTCTAGACATAGATCACATGCCCATGTCTGACTCAACTACTGGCAAGATTAAAGAATCACCCATTTTCCAAAGAGGATGACCTGGGGACTGGGGTTCATGCCTGCAAAGAGGAAAGATGGATACCCAGACATCATTAAGTGTTGTTTTTAAAATAAGGAATGGATGCTGGGTAAGCACTAGTACTGTTCTCCAAAGGTTAGATGGAGGGTTCTAATCCTGAGGACATGGGTTTTTAATGAACAGTGATCCATGACACACTGGGTGACAGCATGTGCATGTCCCAGCCAAACTGGGCAGCGCACATCATAAATAATACCACATCATACCCCATCATAAATAAGATATGGAGTATGCAGAGCCCTTGCCTTGATGTTCATGTTCTCAAGTGCTATGTGCTGCTGAATTTTTTAAATACCTTCTTTTAGTCATTGTCAGACCTTTGCTTCAGACGAGGATAGGAAATGAAGAAATGTATTTTTATGTACAACTTTTTTTTTTGCTTTTGTCATAAATGTTATAAGCATTTTAAAATGCACTATCTTTTTAAACAGTTAACTGTCAGGTTACTGTAGCTAAGTCCTGAGACAGCTGAAGTTTTTGTATAAACTGTAATAATTCATGAAGATTATTTAAGCTTGGGACTTTTAAACAAAAATCTCAAGCAGTCATTTATTTAAACTTTCTTGGAACCATAATGTGTAGCTCTTGTTTCCCCAGTATAGTGTCTGAGCCTAATAGTATGGTTAGAAATTTCATTCTCTCAGTTCCATTATTTTACATAGTGATAGGAATATTTAATGCCAGACTAGCTCCTACACAAATAGTACTTGAAAAAAAAAGTTTCACTCCTTCCACTGGCAGCTTATATTAATATTCCTCACCTTGAACACTAAATTTAGAAGAAAAAGAAACCTCAGAAGTGAGACATTGTTTTCTCCTTTTTTTTTTTTAAAATAGGAGATATATTTTTCTCTATAGCTTTTTTTCTCTCTCTTTTTTTGGTCAGATAGTTTTCTTTTAAGTTCTCTTTTTCTTCTTTCTTTCTTGTTTACTCCAGGAATGCAAACTTGACCTTGACTTTAAGGTCAAAGCATTTTCAGACTGTGCAGTCAGCAGAGAATAGAAAAAAAAATCAATGTGAAACATATTAGAGAAGAATAAGGGTAAGAGCAGTGCAGAAGTGCTGGGAAATCATGCAGGAATTGAAAACAACTGAGGTTATGCTTGAAGTAAGAATAGAGCACATTGAGATTTTTTTTTATGATTTCTTTCTCTTTTCCTTCCTTTTCCTCCCATGGGGTTAGGTGAGAAGTATGATAATTTATATAGCCTGCAACATTTTTGAAGTATTTTCAGAAGATAAAAACTTACTTTGACCTATAGAAATAACACTTCTGTTTATTTCCCTGAAAGCCATTTCCCCTTTATGTTTGTCGAAGATAGTGGAAATGACCAATCTATGTACTTAACATGATATACAGTTTAGGAGTGTTTCTTCAAGCTCCATACCAAAAATTGCACTGAAAATTACAAGGCCTTTTATGTCAGTCTTGGACATAATTCTAATTTTAAATGAAAACATATTTGGTTTTATAAAGATACATATCTGATGTAAAAACTAGAAAAACTTATATGGAACCATAGTGGAAATTTTGAAACTATCTATGAACCTATCTATGTAGCCCTTTCTAGAATCTACTCACAGACCTGAAAGAAAGCAAGAAAAGAAGAAAAGAAAGAAAAATATACTGAAAGATCAATTGTCATTTCTGACAGGATTATCTTTTCTTTTACTTCTTATTACTAGTAGCATAGGAAAAAATACCATTCTCTTGTTGAAGCTTAATATTTACTATAATTAATTGCACTCGATTATAATCAGAGAAAATATTAACCCTTGTACATGTGTATGCTATTTATATACATCTTTTTATATATATGTAAATGTAAAAGGAGAAATAGATTCTTCACATTTCTATATAGAAATGGGTTAGGCTGATTTTAAGTGATTATTGTGCCAAAACAGACTATATTATGTTTTCTGAAAAACATAAATGCTTTCTCATATGTTAACGTCTCAAAAAATTCTAAATTAAACAAGTTATGCTTGGATAGAAAGAATGGGTCTATAACTCAGATTGTTAGATATGTATATGAAAGATAAATTCTGCTTAGAATAAAACGTGTCATGTAACATTCTTTAACCACTTTTTACTTTTGCACAGATCTCACGTATACAAATTTTATAAAGACTCAACAGAAAGGTGCTGAGAAGAGAGTTCAGGGTAGACTCATTCATCTTGAGTGTGAATTACTGACTGAAATAGTTTCTGATGATTTTGTTCATATCACAGTTGAAAGTCAGGAAAACTGAAAAGCTTTTTTCCCCTTTGGAAACATCTGAAATAATTCCCTGGAAAAGAAAAATCTGCATTAAGGGCTGAGTAGGGGAAGATACAGGTTGAACTATTATTTTGATCAATACAGTAAGTTCAAAGATTGTTTTGCTACAACATCTCATCTGAAATTTGACAGACTTTTGTAAAGGGTCAAAAAAAAAAAGACATTTCCAAGCTGAATCAAATGTGTGCATTTTGCTTTATGGAAAAATCAGTGGGGAAACAAGAAAGATTCTCTTGGCTAACATTGATTTTCCTTATATTTATTTTTTCAGTCTGAACACTCCAGGCAAAAATTCACTTGGCTTCAACTAATTTGCAAATGCCATCATTCACTGCTGTTTTGCTACCCATTTCTCAAATCTCAATTAAATGTGATGACAGTTTACTTGCTAGAAACACAAAAGAAAGGTTCTTTCCCAACCAGAGGTCTTCACTCATTTCCTGTTCATGGACTTGGCAAGTGGGGTCAAAACATCCATTACTGAGGCTGAGTTTTAATTTAGAAGGTTATCACCAGAGTTGACTAAATAATTATAAAATAATTTATAAATGCAAACTGCAACAGACGTGCATAGTAACAGAGTAATATATACTTTTGGAAAGCTTGCGTAACCTTCCAAGGCACTCCTAGGAGGGACGAGAATTTGTCTTTTCTCTGCAATTATTTTCTGCATCAAAAGCTCAAATATATGCAATAAAAAATGACTTCAAATCTGGCTTAGTCTCTATATTATCTATAAAACTAAAAGTAAGATATCATATGAAAAAAATGTTAATTGAGGGGAAAAAGAAAATTGTGCTTAGTTTTTTTCTTATTACTTTTATTTGAATAAATTCCCATGTAAAATTTGTGTGATATTTTGCTCTAACATTAGGGGATCTTTACAAATCATAGAATGTTAAAAATATCCTTATACGTCAGTGACTACCCATTTTATGTAATAGGTAGTCAACAAATATGAGCTCCAAAGGAGAGGAATAAATGACATAACAAAACCCCATATTTGTGGTTTTGTTTACTACAATTTCAGTTACCCACAGTCAACTGTGATCTGAAAATATTAAATTAAAGATTTCATAAATAATTATTGAACTCTCACACCATCCTGCTCCATCCTGCCCAGGACACAAATCACCCATGTGGGCAGTGTGTACATGCTGTGTACATTATTTGCCTATTATTTGGTAGTCATCTAAGTTATCAGATTGACAGGCAAGGTATTACAGAACTTGTGTTCGAGTAACCCTTATTTTACTTAATAAAAGTTCCAGAGCACAAAGGTAGAGATGTGCAATGTGGATATGTCAGGGAGAAACTCTAAAGTGCTTCCTTATACTGAAAGGGAGACAATTTTCTGCTGTATAAGGAAAGAAAAATTTGAAAGCAGAAGTCGCTAATTGCTATTTATTTTTGTTTCAGTCAGCTTTTTCACTGGTGTGACTTATAGTCACAAATTTATTAGGGGGCTATGGTTTCAGCCGTCTCAGTCCATAGACAGCTGGCTCCATTCCTTGGGACTGGAGGTAAGGCTGAACATCATGGTGGGAGAGTGTGGTCGAGGGAAGTGCTCACATGATGATCAGAAAGCAGAGAAACTCCACTGGCCAGATAGAAAATGTGGACCCAAAAGCCACTCCCCCAACGTCCACCTCCTCCAGCCATACCCTACCCGCCTTCAGTTACCACTCAGTTAATCCCTATCAGGGCATCAAGTCACTGGTTGGGGTGAATATGTTAGGGCTCTAACATATTCATTTCTCCTCTAACCCTTCTTGCATTGTCTTATACATGAGCTTTGGGGGATATCTTATATCTAAGCCATAACAATTTTTATTTTTTAATTTAACAGATGAGGATTCATATTCTTTTGCCAGACTGGCTGTGAAACTATGGGTTCAAACTGTTTTTCTGCCTGAGCCTCCCAAGTAGCTGGGACTCCAGGCACATACTACAATGCCCAGTTTGATCTATGATAAGAACAAATCTTCTATGCATGAAACTATGAAGAAGGAAAATGATATTTGTGCTAGTTTTTTTTCTGTAGTACTACAAACTGTAGAAGTTAAGACCACAGTACAAAGTGAGGCTTTGGTGTTGTCTGTGATGTCAGGCATCTACTGGGGAGCCTTGGAATGGATCCCTCATGGAGAAAGAGGGACTACTGCACTGAATCGTTAACAGAGATCATCTGGCGGACCCATCTCATAGATAGACCTCTGGTAGCCAGGCTGGACTCCTCCTACAGGGGTAGAGATTCTTTTACCTCATACAACTTCTTTAGGCTTCAGTTTATCATATGGCACCAAGAGTCGCTTTACCTACTCAGGTAATACAGGTTGTGAGAATCCCTTTAAAACTTTCATTCATGGCACAACAACTCACTGATAGCAGGCCCTCCATAAATCTCTAAGAAATGGGATTTGTTGAATAGCTGTGGTAAAGGCCACCTATGATTCACTCTCCAGAACTCATGGTGCTTTCCCAGACTCTTTAATTGGAATTATGCAACCAGCACCTCTGACTTCCCTATAGGTTGGGTGAGATCATGTGCACCACAGGAGGCGGAGGTAGAGGCTGGTGGCCTTGGCCTGACCAGGGAATGCTAGAATGGGGACAACATTTTCATTTGTTCAAAAACTAAGAGACTCTCTGCTTGACCTCAGTGTAAACCTCTTACTGCAAGTAGTTAGGAGCCAAGCTCTTTCTGCCAACCTAGCTACCCCTGGTGACCCTCATTTTTTCTTTTTTTTTTTTCTTTTCTAAGGTAGAAACTTCAGCTCAAAGGCATTTCCCTGGATGGCCTCTTCTAGTCCTGACCAGAGCACCAGTGCAGAATGGGACTTCGAGTGCTGCCTGGGATGGGGCTGGTAGCCCTTATCCCTGCCTGGCTCCTTGCAGGGCCTGAGTTTTGGTGGACACTGGTGTCCACAGGAACATAGAGTAGATGTGGGAGGGGACAATTGGTTCTGAAAAGGGGGAAAAGGAAAAGAAAATCCCTCAAGCCACTGTATACTGAAAAGTTTATGGAGTCTTATAGCTCCTAGTTTTTTTTTTTTTTTTTTCCCTTGGCTAGCCGGTACATGGATTGCATTATTAAACAAACAAACAAACAAACAAAAACAGCCCTGAAAACTGCTATGGCTTTCTTTATCCAATAAGTACTTAATTGCATTTGGTTAATTGTGTTTACACATTTTATCTAATTAAGATCTTTAAAAATGAATGATTCCGAGAATGTTTTTAAAGAGCATAGAGTGAGGAGAGGAGGAGGGGAGGACTTGGTCACCCTGTCCTGCTCTCTGCTCATCTTCCTTCAAGCAATCACCTAGCTCTAAACACCACCCACTCCAGGAAATCCCCAGTGCCTATTGGGAGAGAGAATGTGAGGGGGGGAAAGGGAAAAGGAGAAGAGAAGGGAAGAAAAGAAAAGTGGGAGGCACTATCAATCTGCATTCAAGCATAACATGTGCCATTCCAGGAAGAGTTCAGCTCTGCCCTTGTGTTGGAATGGCAGCCTTGGCTTTGCATCATGGTTTATCTGCTTTCATGAACTTTAGAACAACTGACTGTGCATTATGGATAGGCAATAGTGTAACAAGCAGAGATTCTTTGATTTGTAGAGTTATATGAACTGTATGGTCAAGGTCAAGGCCAAATTTCTGGCCTCTCTGAACCTCAGTTTTCTCATCTGTTAGAAAGAAATAATGCCTGCTGTTTTTCTTACCAAGTGAATCTGAGAAAAAGTTAGATGGTTTATGAAATCATAGAGCATAGTGCCAGATGAAGCTATATAAACATTTATAATTTTATTTCTATTTTATTTCAGAGAATATAAATTGAATATTTTCAGGTTTCTCCAATATACGGGAGTAGCTGATTTCACACTTGGTGTTAAACCTGTATTTTGCGGGGCATAAAAGCACATTTTGTCGGCTAATCACTCTGGTCATTCACCCAGGCGTGCTGATCCCAGCAAACTCCATCCCAGGTGTTCTAGTGGGCCCCACTTGGTGACTTGTGTGGCCTCACAGATTCAGCCTAGCACTCACTTCACCACTCCCTACTGCTCCCCCACTGGCTTCCACCTCTGAAGAGTATCCATGTCCGTCAGCCTCATAGCCCACGAGTTGCAGATTCCCGGGAAGTGGGAAGGGAACAGCTTTATGGCTTTGCTGTCACTCTTGGTTAAACAGACTCCCCCCCCCACCCAATTGTACTGGAGAGAACAGTGGAGATCCTGTGCAGAGCAGAGTGGGGTAGAGTGCTACTGCAGCAGCGGAATCCAATGGTGTCCTGGCATGTCCTCCTGCTCCCAACCCTCAGCCTCCACGCAGAGGCACCCCATCTTCACCCTCCTGGGAACACCTTCTCTCAGGAATTCTGGACTCCTGGCACTTTGTTTCCTGGGTCTCCCTGCCACTCTCAGTCCTCGATATTTTCTATACAGATCTGATCTCTGCTTGGGAATAGAACTTGGAAATTTTTAGAATATTCTTCATCTACAATGCAACTCACCAATACTTCAATGGACAGCAGTTTCTTCTAAAGCCAAGCTCCCCAAATATCAGGGTTTTTGTTCCAGGATATTACGCGGACTCTCTCTTCTCACCTAATTCACATTTATTATTGTGAAACCTCCTCTGCATGGATCAAAACAGACCTTTTACAGTTAAACAAAAGAACAGAAATCTTATGATGAATCTTTTATTTTTCTAAGACCTGGGAGTCATTATATTTAAGGAGATGAAAGTTTAAAATACAGAGCATAAAAAGCTTTATATTCTTTAATGTTGCTAAGGAAGTGAAGAAAAAAAAAAGAGTAAAACCTCTAGTTAACGAATCATGAGGAAGTTGGCTTCTTTTGAGACAGGATTCACGAGACTTAAAATAAATTTTTGTAATTTACAGACCTTTTATTTTTCTGTGTGTCCTAGCATATGACTTCAGCAACACAGAAGCCTGTCTTAAACATTTTCCCTGGTAGTTCATTCACTTGATTGTATCTGTATTATTTAGCCTTAGCCCTACACAAGGTGGGAAAGAGTCTTTATCCATTATAAACTTAAAATTTATACCCAAAGAGTAATAGATAAATCCAGTCACTCATCCAGCATGAATTTATTGAGTGCTTATTATATGCTAGACACTGGAGTGCTGAACAATGAACAAGATGTAGACCCTACTTTGAAGGGCAGCAGGTGCTTTTCCTCCAGCGCCTGTATTAAGTGTATCATAACATCCGGGAGTCATCCAGGGGTCACCCTGATCATAAATCCATAACCTAATTTCAGGGCTCAAACACAGAGATGGAGAATAAAGCCCAGACCCTCCCCAGGCAGTATTGACTGAAGCAACAATGAGTTATGATAGCAGGAGGCAAGAATAATTTCGCTACTGAGAGTGAAAGAAAATTTCCTCTTTGCTGAATCTCTCTCATACTTAAACATTTGGGTTTCTTCAGAATCCCAAAGTTTATTTAAAGCACCATCCATTAATATTTTGGCTGGGAGGGGATAGGAAATGTCATCATGGGGAAGAAAAGTGTGTTTGGAGGGGAACTATCTTTCATCTTGTTCTAGGTTTGGATGTGAGGTGCCCCCCAAAAGCTTACATGTGAGACAACGCAAGAAGGTTTGGAGGAGAAATGATTGGGTCATAACCCTAACATAATGACTGAATTAATCCCTTCATGTATGAACTGAGTGGTAACTGGAGGCAGGTGGGGTGTGGCTGGAGGAAGTGGTTCATTGGGCGCGTGGCTATGGGGTATATAGTTGTATCTGGAGAGTGGGGTCCTTATCTTTGCTTCCTGATCACCATATGAATTGCTTCCCTCTGTCACACTCTTCTGCCATGATGTTCTGCCTCACCTCAAGCCCAAAGGAATGGAGCCGGCCTTCTATGGACTGAGACTTCTGAAACCATGAGCCTTCAAATAAACCTTTCATCCTCTATGATTGTGCTGGTTGGTTTTTTTTAGTCACAGCATTGAAAATGCTGACTAAAACATACCTATAGAGCCTTTCCCCCCTAATGTTTATTATAACTTCTGGACAATACTAGAAGCTAATCTGTCATGGAAACCTTCCACCATGACACCTTTAAGGATTTAAGACTCAAGGTGGTTAAGGCTAGTAGCAAAGTGGTTAGTAGCATAACTCTGGAGCCATTGGGCCTGGGTTTCAATTCTGGTTCTGTTATGTACTCATGGTGCCATCTTGGGCAAGTCACATCTGAGAGTCTCAGTTTCCTTATCTCTTCTTATACAGGATGACAACAATAGTATCCCATCTCTTAGGGTGGTTGTGAGGATTAACTGATGATCAGTTCCTAGCACAATTCTGGCCCCTGGTAGGTGCTATATGTGTTAACCATTATTGCATCCCAGCTCTTAAAGTACAAAGGTAATCTTAAAGACAATTATTCATCTTCTCACTATCTTTCTCATAAAACCACTAACCAAGTTGGAGGTGTACAAGAAGACCAGATGATTATATGGAAAAAAGAACTTACCTCTTAAGCATGACCCAAATTATAAATAATCTTCAGGAAGATTAAAATTGTCTTTCAGTAATAATGGCTGAAAGAAATCTCTCCATATCAAATATGAGGATACTTAAAACATTTAATCAAGAAAATCTCAAATTTGATATTTACTATTTATAATTATTACATCTATGTGAATGTTTATATTCATAAATACCTATTTGGTTAGAAAATAATTGGACATATTTTAAGAATGTGTACTATACAGAAAGACAATATTAATTGAAATGAGTAGAAAAAATTAGATAAAGGAAAAATAAAGGTAGGAAAAGAAAGGGACAGACTTGTGGATATGAAATCGTAACTTTCAGTCCCATGTGCTTGCTATAAGTGGTCTGCTAAGCTGGCAACTTAGGTGTCTGGTGGACAAATTTAAGAGAAGAAATGAGTAGTGCTGTGATTCTTCAATATCATTATGTAAAATTCACTAGTTCCTTAGGAGAAGGACAATCATTATTGATACTGTGATGAGGGTAATATCTCTCATGTTGCTCAGCTTTAATATTCATCAGAAATGTGAAATACAGTCATTAATAGATTCACATGACAACTGCACACTGAGCCCCCAACCCAAGGAAATTATTGTATTAGGTGCTGCAGAGAACAGTTATTTAAACCTCTCCCTGCTCCGCAATAACATGTGGCCAAGAGGGAGTATAATTAATACCTTAATAAACCAAGTTCCAAGGAGGTGTTGATGACGAGAGGTATGGATGTGGTTTTAAAAGAAGCAATTTGTCTCATGGTAATCTATGGATCACCCCAGGAGAAGTTAATGCAATAAGTTAAGTCTTTTATACTTTCTAAATATATTAACTACCTTAATTTCTTAATGGTGGTTTTTAAATACTTAATGATTCTCTAATGTGGATTTCAAAAGCCACAGAGTGTAGTATCAATACATAGCCAACAGGAGAACTAAAAGTGGTAGGAGAGACTTAGCATAAATACTGCAAACCTATACTGCAAATGTATAATTCTTTTACCAGATCCTATGACTTAGATCATGAACCTATAGACTAACTGGATGCCAAGACTAACTTTCATTCTTTATATCAAATTGTCAAAAACTGGTTTTGCATTTGAGAGAGAGAGAAAGAGAGAGAGATAGAGGCAAAAATTCATTCTTCCTCTCAAGGGTATGCACATTCATTCCATATATTCATTCAATATTATTGGACATTTATTGTGAATGTGAGTGGGCATGGCTTTACAATGAAAATAAAATTTGATTTTTTCCTTAAGGAGACTAATTCAGTGTAGGTGGGGAAATGAATGTATAAAGATATAATTATAGCAATGTGACAAAGGCCAGCAGACATACATAAATTCCACCTGGCATGTAGAGACAAGGCCACACTGAGCTAAAATTTCTTCTTGAAATAGGAGCTTTTCACCAAACAGAGATTGCATGATAGGGTGATATTCATCCAAGGGGAGAAAATGCACTTGGGCACTCCCAGCTTATCAACCTAATATTTTCCTAAGTATCAATCAAGGATCAGTGTGTCTCTAGGTGGAGTAGTAATTATGAAGAAATCAAAGACCTGCTATTCTTCTTTGAAACATTTACTTGGCAACTGGTAGTAATTTTTCACACACTTTCAACAGTGATTAGGAGGTCATGATTGTAGGTCCTGGGTGGTGTGTTATGTCACAGATTCTGTGGGTTAGAGAAAAACTGCATCCCACAGATGCAGAGGGATCAGGGCAAGCCCTGCAAAAGGGGTAAGGCTGAATTTGTTCTTTGAAAACTGGGTTGGGATTTGGATAGTGGGAGAAGGAAGGGTTCAACCTTCCAGTGGCAAATCTTCAATGAGTGCCTACCATGTGTCAGGTTCATGAACAGAGATACAATATTGGAGAAGGGGGAAAAATAACCTGGGATTGAGGATGTGTGGAGCTGTGGAACAACCTGGCCAGACTGGGGAGCTGGGAGTGATTGACAGCTGGAAAGAAGTAACAAGATCAGGCAAGAACACTGCTGCAGGATCAAAGTTGCTCTGAAGGCTGGGCAGTAGCTTTGGTATTTGGTATGTATGAAAATGAGAAGTGACTGAAGGTTTTTGAGAATGGGATAGCACTGCTGAGAAAAGCACATAAAGAAAATTGGCTTTCCCCAGGGATGGCTACAGCAGAATATCTGGAAGGGACTCAGAGGTTCCCCTTGCTACCTGCCTTGTTCAGAAATGTTTCCTGCTGCCACCATTCAAAACAAAAGAACATGTGGGCCTAAAGAGGCTATGTCATCTGCTTAAGACCAAATAGAGTGGTCTTGTCACCATCTCAGGCTCCTTCTTCACAATGGGTGTGTGTGTGTGTGTGTGTGTGTGTGTGTGTGTGTGTGTGTGATCCACACTGGGTGGCTAGACAGCCAAGGGAGGAGCAGCCCTGAGACCTTCTTTCCTGGTGGGTGTGGGAGGGAAGGCAGGAAGCTGAGATTGACCCAGACTGTGTTATAGTCATGGGACCCCAGTGTTAGGTTCATAGAAGACCCAAGCATTACCCAGCCCCATGCTGTTGCCTTATGGAGAGGGACAGCTGAAGGCCCAGAGGAAAAGAGACATGACAATCCAATGGCAGAACAAAGACCTGACTGTGAGCTCTGTTGTTTCCCCCTCCACCAAGCTCCCATCCTCTTTCATGTTGCTCATGCTGATGGGCTCTGACGTTTCCAGCTAGTTTCCTTTTCATGATCCACATACCTTGCTAGAGAGAGACTTAGTTATTTCAGGAGCTTCTGATGAACTTGTTACACCTTATACTTAGTTTCGAAGCTGTGTGTCTGTGTGTGTGTGTGTGTGTGTATGAAGGTGCTCTGGGGAAACAAGGTAAGGGAAGCATGCAGAAGATTGCTCCAGAGTAAGTCTGTGTCCTCACCCCTAAGAGAGCTACCATTTCTTCTATTCTTCCTACCATCTTCCTCCTCCCAAGAGGAGATGAGTTCCTGTGGTTGTAAAGAAGGGACTGAAAATAGGAGATGGGCATTGCTAAGTCACAGGCACAGATGGCAAGATAAATGCAGACCAGTCAAAATGGAAGTTTTTTCACAACTTTACCCCAACTCTCTGCTCCAGTGCTCTCCCTTTGACCTGATCATGAGTGTATGGAGGCAAGAGGTGGGGACAGAGAAGTCTCAGTAAGCTCTCATCTCTTGCCACCAGTAACTTTGGAAGATATGTTATTTCTGGGAGATATGGGGAAGATTGGGGACTAGCTTACCTCTGGGGCTGCTGGAGAAGAAACTTTCCAAATGGCAGAGTTGAGAAAAGCAAGGAAAGAGAAAGAAAGATATCTTTAAGAAATTTCAACACAAAAGCATTTGCAGACAGCATTAAAAGGCAGTTAGGAACAGTTATTTGGACTTGATAATTTAAAAAGCAAACACACCCCTATATTAATAAAAGTGTTTGGTTAGCCCCTCTACTGCCTCTGTGGGAGTGACATATGCCTTTGACTATTGCCTGAACAATAAATGAACATTCACATTTTAGTCTTCATAGATCAAATGACACCTTAAAAAACAACAGGCCTCAAAATGACTAAGAGCAGTCCATATAAAATTATTCTTTAGTATAAATAAAGAGCATTTGGTTGGGAAAATTAAATTGCTTTGCCCTATCTTTGGTTGTTCTTATAAATAATTTTTTCATAGTGTGAAATTTCAGAATGCATGCTTAAGGCCATTCAGCTATTTACATGTTAATGTACATTTATTATTAATATGTACAATGAAACATTCTTTCTCATCTCAGGGTACAGGTATGGGCTTATAATAAAGAGAGTGAATATCCCTGAACTCCATTCATATAACTGCACAGTAGATTTTCATTTACTTAACTGAGTGGAGATTTATCTATATGGTTTGTATTTTATACTTGGGAGAAGCTAAGTAGCAGGCATATTATAACATAGACAATGGTATTAGCATATTCAGATCTGCAACTCAGCTTTCACTGCTTTACCCATGTAATTAGGTTGTTTCCATGGTGATGATCTAATTATGGGCTTCTCCTTGGCCTTGTGTAATCACATTTGCTGCATTTTGGCAGAGATGTTTTCCTTATTTTGTTGAACTGCAACACTTGACAGGATGTTCTCCCTTAAGATGAATAATGATTTTTTCTGGGGAGAGAAAAATAAAAATAAAATGAAACAACACTGTTAAAAGTGATTGGAGAGAGATTCTATATATTTGATAAATCAGGCTGATAATAAAATATCTATTATCTGTGAAGGTATAATCTATTTTTCTCTCTCTCTCTCTCTCTCTCTCTCTCTCTCTCTGTGTGTGTGTGTGTGTGTGTGTGTGTGTGTGTGTGTGTGGTTACTGATGAAAATCATAACAGGTTCTTATTTTTTAAAAAAATCATGCACAGTATTTAAGTATATTATTTTCATGAGGCCTAGGGGCATGAAGGAAATGTTAGGTCAAAAAGAGAAAGCTCCAGAGAGTTTTGCAGAAAGAGAACTGGATCCGGTATTCAGTGAAAATATTATATTGCAGTTGACAAGGCTATTCATGAAAAGATATTTGATTATGGTTGCTATGGCAGCAGGAAACACCTGAAAAAATCAATTAAGACTTATTTTGGCAGGGATCCCATTGCAATCCTCTATGCACATGCAGAAGGCAGGAGATGTAAATACTTGTAGAAAGACAGCTTTATTGTCACATGGCTCTCTCAGAAAAAAAAATAAAAACTGGAATATGAAAAGAATGAAAGTTTAGCACTTTTATATGTATAAAATGCCAGTGTGCTATAAAACATACTTTTACAGGAGATTTTACAGCACAAAGAAGGTATACAAGGGGCAATGAAAACTTACTTCCTGGGGGTTAGCAAGGTACGTGGGATAAAGGGGCATAATGTCCAGTATTCAGATATGTGATGTGCAGGTGCTAAGAAGGGAAAGTTCTCTCCTTTAAAAACTGTGAAGATGACTTCAAATCCAAAATTAGAGCAGATCTCTAAGGACCCAGAATGTTGAAATTGTCTTCCAAACATCATTTTTCAGGGAACAGAGTGGGTGGATATTGCATTTTGGTAACCTAGTTGATTAAAGGGGATAGATATAGCATGATGCTTGGGTATAATTATAATGATAATAACTGATTTTCTATTTATAGCAAACCAACCCTTATAAAATATCATATGGTTTGGTTTTAGAATCGTATAGTGTTAAGTTCCTAAGGGGAAAATGATATTCATGGACTGCTTAGTAATCACATGCAGATAACTAACAGGAATGCTGATTTTCTTCTTCAGTGTATTCATTCATTGAAATAATTATCTGCTTACTACTTGTAAGTAAGACACTGCATATGGACCTGAAAATAAAGCAATGCAACACAGAGACATGATTGGTATTTCCAAGTTTCTTATTTTGTGAGGAAGACAGTGAACAGGCAAGATACTTTTCTGGGTTTAGCAGTATAATGCAGGGAAACGTAGAGCCCAACAGGAGCGAAGAAAAAGGGATCTGACAGTAGGTGATATTGATTTCAATAGAGGAAACGGGTCAAAAAAACATGCAACATGAACCAGACATCACAGGTAAACTACAGATAGGACAGTTTGACAGGAGCCTGCTTTGGCCAAAGGGGATGAGGCGAGGTGAGGCTGGCGTGCAGGCAGGGATGAGAGCATCCCACGCTTGTAAATCAGTCCCTGAGCACAATCAGAATTCATCAAAAAGTTTCAAGCAAGGGAACAACATAGCCTGATTTGCTACACCTGCTGCTGTTACCTTTAGAATCCAGTTTGGGAGTAGAGATTTGGAAAAAATCAGTGTAAAAATTTTCATTTTAAAACATTGAGACTGCCAACAGGGGCTTTCAAAGTGTGGCCTTGGGTGAGTCACTTTCCCCGTCGTGGAACCTGTGTTTTCTGTTTCAGCTCGGCTCCTCTATGATGATGTATTTTTCGGTTTAGTGTATTTTGGGTTTAGAGGCAGGTTCGCTTACACACAAGTGATTATCTTTGTTACTTAGAGCCACAAAGCATTGGGAGCCTGGCAGTGAGTGGCTTTCATATTCTCTGCTCTTTTTTGATGACATCGAGGACAGTTTTTTTTATTGAGTCGCTTATAGAGTGTGGCAGTATTTTAAGTACTTGAAGGCTAGCTCCCTCTGTTTGGTGATCAAATCAACCAAACACGTGAAGAACAGAAAGGTACTTGTGGTAAGTCAGAAATTTGCTAGAAGATAAAAAGAAAGGTCAGAGATCTGATAGTCGGTCATAGAGTAAACTTCCCCTTGAGGAAGGATTTTCACCTGGAATTCAATTTTCTCTAAGAAAAATTTATGTTATTGGTAAAAACCCATAGTCAATTATTAGCCCAAGCCATGTTAAAGAATTCTGTGCTTAGTGCTGGTGTATAGGTAATGTTGATGTACTGAAGAGAAGTTACCACCCATTGATTTACTTAGTAAGTCTTACTGAGTATGTTAGATACTTCATATAATCAGATGAAAAACCTCTGTCAGCTGGAAGTCCTCTCTAGTGTGCACAGTGGATGATGGTATGGTATAAGCAGCTTGGCTGCAAACTACACCTAACAGAATGCAGATGAGGGCATTTAGCCTAACTTCATGGATCGAGGCAACAGGTAGGTAGTAAGGTTGGGATCTTATCTCCAGCATTGTTAATAGTTCAAATCTATTTCTAGGATAAGTGATGTGAAAATTCTGAAGTAACCCATAGACTTCAGAAATTAAGGGGAAATAAAATGAAAATAAGGTCTTCTTACTGGTCATCGAGTCCTACATTCCTTTATTCAGCACATATGAGCCTCAGTGTTCCCAGGATGATGCTTAGGCTTGAGTTATAGAAAAGATTGATGAGATCTTGGCTGCCAGGGAGCTTCACACCTAGGGGACCACAGGACGGAAGAACTCCAGTTTCTCTGCTACACACAACAATTTGATATTTTCAAAACTAAATCCATTCTTTGGGGATTAGCTCTTGGATTAGAAGGATATTAATGGAAAGCCTGGAATTGGACTAAAGTCTGTAGTTTAGTGCACAGTTTTGTACTGATGCTAATTTCTTGGTTTTAAAAAGTGTCTCAGAGCTATGCAAGATGCTACCGTTAGGGGAACTGGGTGAAGGATCTAGGACAACTCTACTAGTTTGCAATTCTTCTATGCATCCAAAATGACCAAAAAAAAAAAAAAAAAAAAAAAAAAAGACAGACAGAGGCCAAACAACGACTCCCCAAAAAACCCACAAAAAAAAAAACCAAGGCCTTGGCTATGCTCTGCCCTAATTTCTGTGTCTCATGTTGTCTTTATCCTTTTGCTTCATCATTCCCAATGAAATTTTTTGGTTGAGGTGAACAGAATGGTGGCCAGAATGATCCTGGACTCCTGAGGGCATGGGTTACCATTCTACTCCACTATTTCCAGATGTCAAAGGCTGTCTATCTGGACATGATGTCATGTGATTGTGAGAACCGGTGTAGTAATCTCGGTGAATGCTGTAAATCCTAAAATGGAGGAGTGAAGACTTTGTAGACATAATCCTACCTTTTTCATGCCACTCAGGATTTTAGTTGTGGGTTTTATTGTTGCTTCTTATTTTGTGTTTGCATCTAAGGATGCTAGAGTTGGAAGGGTTCTTAAAGATTATCTCATCCAGCTCTTTCATTTCAGAGATGAGGAAACTGAGGACTGGGCAGATGAAGGTATTTTATAGGATGATGTTCCTAGTTATCAGGGAATCCAGGAGTAGAACCAGGTGTCTTGACTTCAAATATGGTATTTTCTCCATTCCAAGCTGATTCCTGGACACTTTAAATAGCTGAGAGTTGAACTAGTGAGCTTGGTGCCAAAACATCATTGGTGATAGTTCATTCTATTATAAACAGACCATCATCCTTTATAATATACATTCTCAGATCCCGTTGGGAAGTCTAACACAGGAAATAACCTTGTGGGCAGTAATATACATGATTGCCAAGAAATATTGGCTGAACTAGATTATTCACTTAAAATTAATCAAAATATTCTCCTCTTCTATAATTAATTTCATAAGCATCTATCAGCCTGGATCCACACAAAATTTAAAAGGTGCAAAAACATCACTATTGTATATAATTTTGTTACCTTAAAGGCTTGAATATAGCTCAAATGTCTAGGTACTTTTTTTTTTAAATGTTGCATTAGGTCAGGTTCACATATCTGTTGAAGTCCATGCATGAGCCACTTACAAGTCTTGCCAATTGTAGCTCAACATTACAGAGACTATGTGTCAAAGAGGATGGTTGCCAATTAAAACTGACACACAGCAGGTGTGACTGTAGCCAGCATCAAATCCAAGTTTGCCTCCCTGTCTTTCAGAAAAGCTCAGTGATGTGATTGACAAATTGAGAGAATTGCAGCTATTAAAAAAGTGAAGCATGTTTCTCCCCCTTTCTCCTCCTCCTCCTTTTACTTCTCTATCCACATTTCCTCTGGGACATTATGGCTGCTGGTCCAGGGCCATCCACCACCATCTTTGATATATGGGTCAGCCTGCATCCTCTCTCGTGAGCCCACTTCCTGCCTGTCCCGATGTTTCCTGCACTGGTTGGGATCTTGGCCATGTTGCCTGTATGCAGTGCAGAGCGTGTTCTCCAGCCTCAGGGCCGCTCTGAAGATTGTTTTTCTTTTCTGCAGTTGCAGCCCTTGAGGAAGCACATTTTGCTATCTCGATGCACATCTTTTTGTGGATCAAATGATGAATGAATCGAAGCCTTCTCCAGCTCTCTCTCTCTTTCTGGTTGGAGTTTTCCACCTGTCTTTTTTCCTCACTGAGCATCTCCTAACTCTCAGCCTCTTCCTCCTTCCTCTTTCCTTTGCTTTCCTTTCTTCTATTTCCTTTCCTTCCACTCCCTTTTCCATCAGGTATCTTCACAGAAAGTTACTGTGCCTGGAACACAGTTAGGTCCTGGGGAGCCAGAGCTGAACAGCGTATATACTCTGCTTTGCAAACATGCACTTCTCTGGCCATTGCCTTATGCTGGCCAGACTTGACTGCCCTTCCTAACATGGAGAGATCTGGCCATCCCCATTGGGTCCTGCTCTGTGCTCTTCCTTTCTCTCTCCCTCTCTGTATCTCTCTAGATACTATAAACCTCCATTTATACCAGTTAATCTCTAAAGTAACACACTGATGAGGAATAACTGTCAAACAGCATGAAGATATTTAATGATGGTTTAAAAAGAGCCTGGGAATAAAGTCGTAGGAGAAATTTGTTACATATTTAATTTAGGAAAGATTGTTACAGTATCAGGGGAGGAAAGGAAGAAAATATATTGCTCCCCATAAAAATGTAGTAAAAGATAAAGCACAAACAGCCCCTCCGTTATGTTGAAATATTGTCATTCTGTGATTAAACGGAGGCAGCAAGGTGGTTTCTGTTTGGCACTTGTGCCAGGAAGCATGGGGGAGGGATAAAAACATCAAGGCTACAGGTTTGAGCTGTTCTAGAGCTCTGAGGAAATTAAAAGGCACACAGAGCGCAGAGGCACAGGGATTCTGAGGCTGTTCAGGGGAGGAGTCCAGGGCTTGGTGGACCAGATGGGCCATGAAATGAACTTAAATTTCAGGCCATTTCACTCCTCCTTGTCTTCCTTGGCTTGATGGCACTAACAGAAACCAAGGTCATATCACTGTTTCCCTCAATGTAAGAAACTAATGCTAAATCTTTTTTATCCTGAGAAATCTAGGAAAAGAAACATCTTTGGCTCTGTGTTTTAGCATGTTCCATTAATGGGGTAGATTGCACTTACACGTAAGGCTTCAGAAAGTGTCAGGCATTTCCTAGTCCATCGCTCATTTGAGTTCCTGAACCTGGGATCAATAAATATTCCATTACTGCATTATTTATGGCCAACTATAAACAATTTCTATCATTAAATCTTTGCTTTTAGTTGTCCCTCATTAGCAAGGGATCAATTTCAGATCTCAACCTAGGTCATGCTCAGAATTAAGGAGGAGCAACATGTAAGGATGTTTATTCACATTCATATTTACATTTTATATTAAAATAGATACGTGATAGAAATTATTTCTTCATCTAATGTTTTCATAGTGCTCTAGTTCTAAAAGCCAATTTGAACTTCATTTCAGATGATGGTGGCGATATGGGAAAAGCACAGGACTCCACTTAGGTGGGTTTGGGTTCTTATCTCCATAACCATATATCTCCAGCAACAGGCTGTGTGACCTGTCAATTGGGATATTTACCAGAGGCCCTTCATGTTTTAAAATGAGTGAACTGGAATGAGTAATTGCCTATAGATCCTATATTCAGGGAATGGAAGAGAGTCATAGAAAGAAATAGTAGATGATATGTGGGAATAGGGCTTAAATAACATCCTTCACTAATATTCAGAGTTCATATTAAATCAGTGACAATGAAGTTCATTGTGAGAAGTCCGAATGGCCTCTGTAAGATCCATGGGTATTTAGCAATCAACTGTTTCCTAACTTAGGAGGAGGTGGTTTTGCTTGGGAGAACCCAGGTTGAACAGAGCTGGAAGATTGCCTGTGAGCTGTAGACAATTGAAGACATGTTTTATTCAGTAGAGTTACTTTTTGTTTTGTGTTTAATGAGAATTTCAATACTTTGGATGGGCTCCTGCTGTGATTCACCACAGTCATCATCACTTGGCCAGCTTTACTCCTGACTTCCCTGCCCCAGAGGTGTTTGGGTGGGTAATGCCTCTCCCAGGTAACTCAGAAAGCAGAGCTGGTCCCTTATGCAGGTAACAGTTATGGGGCACCTACATACTCCAGGCACAGTGAGGGACGCTGCATATACAGTACTGGATGTGGCTTCCTCCAGTAGAGTTCACATTCTAGTGGGAAACACTGGCATGGACATCATCTTACAAATGCCTAAATTCATTGCAAGTCTGCTAAGATGTGGGAAGGAGCCCTGCTGTGTGCAGTCCCTTTGTATATCTGGAGAATCAAATTTAGTCTAGGATCCATGGAGATCTTCCCCAAGAAAGGGACAAAAAAGATGGTGGAATGAGATGGACATCATTACCCTAAGTACATGTGTGAAGACATGAATGCTGTGAATACACTTTGTGTATAACCAGAGATATGAAAAATTGTGCTCTATATGTGCAATAGGAATTGTAATGCATTCTGCTGTCATATATAACAAATTAGAAAATAAAATTTTTAAAAAAGAAAGGGACTTTTAATCTGGGACATGAAAAATAAGTAGAAATGATTTAGTGAAGAGTGCATAAGGAAATGCTGATTGAGAGGTGAAGCCCAGAGTGCCAAAGGCAGAGCAAGTTTGAAAATGAAGAGTGGATACCTTGAGCAAGATTAATGTGGATTAGTGAGTACATCTCTCAGCTTGTTTTTTCAAAAACTATTAGTAAAGGATTGTGTGGAAACAAAATTTAAAAAGGAATTACTCATTCTTTCCCTTGATATTTGCTCCCTGCCCCTGGTGGACCTTTCCATTTAGGTCACTGAGTGATTCATACAATCTCCCAATGATCCTTTTCGACAACCCTGGAGTTGTCCTTGATTCCTTCTCCTCCCTGAACCATTTTCTATTTTCCAGATCTCATTCCTTCTCTCTTTGACTTCTTTCACTTCCTGTCCTTATTCTTGCTCCCACCCTTCTTTAAAAGGTTTTCCTCGTGTTTCTCTCATTGGTCTCTCTCTTTGGAATCTGAGCCATTGCCTTTATTCACGAGGGTCCCCATTCTCCACCCAGTCCAAGATGCATCTTCTCAAAATGCTTCCTTACACTGACTCACCCTTTTAACAGCTGCCTTGTCTTCTGTCACCTCAAACACAGAGACTCAACCTCTCAGTCTGCCACTTAGGTCCCCCAATTGCCACGAGAGATGATGTCCCTTAATCCCCTACCAGATTCCTTCAGCTTGGCCAAACTTGAGCACTCAAATGATATAGTAGCATGAGTGAGCGCTTTGAAAGAGAAAAACAGTGTAGCTAAACAGAAATTTGGGATAATTAATTGATTCCTTTACTGAAACATCTTAGTATAACAGGGATTTTTTTTTCTATATTTTTCTTTTACTGGTATGCACACACACACACACACACACACACACTAATTTCATTACAGAGAACAAGTAATAATGAGCCCTGGATTCTGCTTCTTATGTCCTATGGAATATTTTGTTTCTGCTTATCATGTTCCACTTCCAATAAGATATTGACATTCCTATTGAGAGAAAGGATGATATTCTCTCTTCTTGGGTGCGAGTGGGTTTCTGACTACAGCCAAAGTAATGCTATATGAATTCAGATACTATGTCATAAATGGACCTAGTGTTCTGCCTGGATTTGTTGGGGTGCTTGCTCTTAGAATCCAGGCAATCTACCATGAGGATGCAGGGAGCACATCTGGGTTCGCCCTGAACAGGTATTCTGGCAGAAGTCCAAGCAGAGGTCTCAGTATACAACTAACATCAGCCATCAGCTATGTGAGCCAGAAAGTCTTCTACCAGTCTCCCTCTAGCACAATGAGGAACAATGGGGGGGGGAGTCCTTTGTTTAAGCTACTTAATTTGGGGATGATTTATTATTACCTCAATAGATAACCAGATTCATATCTTAAATCAATAAAATACAGGTATATTTTAAATTAGGAATTTACCCTAAGAAAAATTCAAATGCTGTAATACAAATCCACTAATGTTGCTTATTACCTGAACAAATGGGGAAAGAAATTCAAATGTTGTGGTTTTTGGTTTGTTTTTCTCTTGATAACCAGTCACCTCTGCTTTAATCCTTAGTTTGCCAACTCCTTGAAAGTAGAGGCTATGTTTTAGACATGGCCCATGTGGATTCCTCTACATTGTAATACCTTTTAACAGAATGATATATTCTGTAAATACCTGGTTGATAATTAATTTTCATGACTTTTCAAAGGATATTTGAATTCTTTCATTTAATCCTTTAAAAAGCTTGTCTCACTGAGAGTAAGAGCCATGCGCTTAGGTCACACAGGCAAGCCTTGGTATCACTGTGTCCTGTGGGTACTCAGCTCCTTTGACTTCAACCCTGGAACCATCCTTCATGCCACCATAGGGGCTGCAAGCTGAATTTTCTAACAATATTTGTAGAACCATGACAGATATTCATGTGTCTGGGGAGGGCTGTGTCTTTGTTCTACAGCCTTGATGAGTGTTTGAATGTCCTTGCTGAAGATCTATACACACCAATAGCTCAGGAAAGGAATCAAGATGGAAAAGCTGCCCATCCGTCTTGCTGGGAATTGCAGTTCGGGCTCAGTGATAATGTGTCGGAAGAACTCTTAACCTCAGAACACTCTAAGTTTTTCTTGTGAAATACCAAGAAGGTTAGTTACTCTGATATCTTCAATATCTAATCTTTGCAAAGTTAGAGAATAATGCAAAGAGTATCATCTAGATTTGAAACATAACTCTACTGTATGCCAGTTCTGCGTCTGGCCTCTCAGAGTCTGTTTCTCCCCGTCTTAAGTGGAAAACACTTATTTCCACTTTGCTGGGAAATAATGACATGATGTATGTAAAATGTTTTCTATAATGCTTGACCCATAATAAACACTGAATAATTGGCAGCGTATTATGTAACAACAAACAACCACTTTAAACTCTTTTAAAAAAAAAAGTAAGAGCTTTAATGTTACCTGGAACTACCTAGAGATCATTATTCAAAGTTTTCTGTGTGAGTCTGGGCAAACGACTTCACAGCTCTGGGCCTCAGGGAAGAACTGGCTAGAGGATTTCCAAGATCCTAACAACTGAATTTAAAATTCTTAACTTTTAAATAGTAACTTTCATAACATCAGATCAGTTTCTGTTTGTTCATCTTCTAATTGGCTTCCTTATTAATTACCGCCAATCCATCATAGTTTGTCTTTCAAATTCCAGGTGACCTCCCGCCACTCTGATATTTGATTTGCTGACAGTTGGAAGATACTTATTCTCTGCAAACATTTCATTAGTAATGGTCACAATCTTTAACAGTATCACTGCATTTTGGATAAGAACTCTTGGTTCCTCTATCTTTGCAATGCGTCACTCAAATGGACAGTACATTTGAGAAGACCCAGAATCATCTTAAGGCTATGTTGCCTGTCACTGGTGATTTCCAGCTTTGTCTGCCAAACAGTGCACCTATTATCTTAATTTATTCAGTCATAATTAAATAAAACAAAGTCACAGATGGCATTTGTGGTTTATGGAGGTCATTATTTGCTGCAACATTGATAGTCCTACAAATTTGATATTATTATCCTCCTGTACAGATGTGAAACTAAGCCTTGGTTTATGGCTTGTTGACCAAGTACAGATAAACAGGAGCTGACTCTCTAAGCCCATTCTACTATAGACTGTGTTCCTGTTGGGAGAGGTGTCGTCCCATCCTGTTTTAGTTAGCTTTTTCACTGCTGTGACTAAGGACCTGACCAGAAAAACTGTAAAAGAGGAAAAGTTTATTTAATGGCTCATTATTTTAGAAATCTTAGTCCATAGAAAGCTGGCTCCATTCCTCAGGACTCCAGATGAGTTAGAATATTACGGTGAAAGGGTGTGGTAGAAGGGAAGCAGCTCATATGATGATCAGAAACACAGAGAGAGAGAGAGTCTTCATGCTCCAGATACAGAATACATACCCCCTAGCCACACCCCCCAATGAACCACTTCCTCTAGCCACACCCCATCTTCCTCCAGTTACCCCTCAGTCAATCCCATCAGGGATCAATTAACCGATTATGTTATAAGGCTGTAACCCAATCATTTCTCCTCCAAACCTTCTTGCATTGTCTCACATGTGAGCTTCTTGGGAACACCACATCTGAACCATAACACATCCATACTGTATGAATTGAAGATAAATCTTGTAACGAATCTCTAAATATTTTCTTTCATAATAAACCATTGCAAAAAACAGGGAATACATTAGAAATGCAGCAAGGAGATAAAGGAAATGGTAGACTCTAAAAATGGCTCTTCTTTCACAATTTTAAAATGGAAAATAGGATGGCATGCCATTTGTCAAAATGATAATGGGGCAGGTTTAGATGCTATACTACAGCAACAAGATGTGGCCATGAAGTAGTGAAAGTGCAAGATCCTTTTCTACCTTCTAGTTTATTTCTGTCCAGTCACCCAGAGTACATCCCTCCAACCTAGCTATACCTTTGGGTTAAGCATCTGAAATAGTCAGAGTAGTGTGGTAAACCAGAGCAAGTAGCGTATACAGGGTAGTGAGTATAACTGAGTGACATGAGGAAAGTCCCCATGGCCAGGAGGGTGGAGACCTCTCTAAGCCTTTGTTCATTTTCACTTGTAATATTCTATAAGAGTCGAACATTTTCCAATGGTCACAAAGATAGAATCAAAATCAGGTCAGAGATTAAATCTATGTCCCAATCATGCTCCATGTGTCAGTGTGAGACATCAGAGCCAAGACTTATCTTCCTCCTTTATTTAGTCAGGAATTAGAAATGTGGACAGTTTATCTTACAGAAACCAAACATACAGACTCAGTAACCTGCTCTCTCAAGTGTTCCTTCCCAAGGAAGAGTTGTGGGGTGCATCATGGACTTGGGAGTTCAGCAAATTATGAACAAAGGTACAGAGTGGCCAGTGAGAATGAACCACGGGAAACAACAGTAGCAACAAAGAATTTGGTTGGGTGATTAAGATTTTGTAATATGAGCGTACACACATCATTTCTTGTCTTTATATTGGCCCTGAAAGGACAATTTAATCTCCATTTTATAGACATGGAAGCTGAAGTTCAGATAGAGATGAAGAAACAAGATTATGGGTGTTCAGTTAGTAACAGGAGAGCTCCTTCTTCATTAGGTATAGAAAAAGTTTGGTTGAGAGAGTCTCTCCGCCAGAGAGTGGGGAAATAATCATCTGTTCCCCTCTTACCATTCTAGTAGGTTTTAGCAGAGGCAAAAAAGAGATCATAGGCTAAGAATTTTTTCGGGAGTTGGACATTAAATGAGGAAGAACAGACTTTTGGCTTTTGACCTTTTGACGTTCTAATCATATACCGTTGGTTTGGAAATTTGGAAGCTCCTTGGACACCTGTGAGCTGAGGGGTCCTGGGTGTCCTATTTCTTTTGGGCCAGAGAGGCTACTGGCAAGGCAGTCAGGGTTGTTTATACAGATCAGGATGGGTCAAGAGGTAAGGCAATTTACAGTATCTGCTTGGGACACTGTTTTAGTCAGTTTTTGCATCACTGTGACCCAAATACCCAGTAAAAACTACTTAGAGGGAGGAAAATTTATTTAGGGTCTATCATTTCAGAGATCTCAGTCCATAGATGGCCAACTCCATTGTTCTGAGATCAAGGTGACGAAGCACATCATGGGGGAAGGACCCAGAGGAGGAAAGCTGCTCAACTCATGGAGGGGTCAGGAAGCACAGAGAGCAAAAGAGAAGGGGAGAGGTTACAGGGAAGATATAGTCTTCTAGGGTACACTTCCAATGACTCACCTGCTCCAGCCATGCCCCACCTGCCTACAGTTTCCATTCAAACTAGAAGGGACACATCAGGCTATAACTCTTATAATCTAATCATTCATCTCTAAATATTCTGCAGTAACAGGAGCTTTTGGGGGACATCTTCTATTTAAACCCTAACAGACACCTTCTGTTCAAGGTAAAGAGAGTACTCCAGAACAGCCCAGCCCCAGTGTATGAGGAGTAGCCCCAAGGTGTGCTCAGATCAAAGAAAGAGGCATACACATCCAGGACTGCATAAAGTGAAATTTAATTGAGGGACTTACTGACAGAAATTTGGTTTTGGGTGGCAGCAAGACCAAGTGGATCCCTATTATTTGAATCAGAAAAATGAGGGCTTATAAAGTGGTCAGGATAAAAAAGACTTCATCCCAGGCAGAATTACCTGGTTTATCTCAAGCTAATGTCAAGAAGTTAGGCACATCCTTGGTGCCAGGGTCCAGCTGTAAATCTCCACATATCTACTCTGAAGTTTTTTGTCTTTTCATAGTACACTGGAAAACTATGAGGGAAAACCTGACCAAGGTTACCCAGGGGCAATCATGGAGGTTACAAGATCACTGTAGTCATATCAAGCTGAATCCACACAGAGAGCATGCTGGTAAGGTCACAAGGTGGAAAATCACAGACTCATGGACAGACGTTTTGCTTAGAAATAGAACAAGTGCTCTATATGGCCCTATCCTTTTACTGTGCCTATAAAACACGAGATATGACATGAACTGTGTGGAATGAGGAATCTCAGCAATGGCTACAATTACAAATGAAGTAAATATTTATAGGAGGATATCCAGTTATAAATATTCAGGTTTTATTGATTTATGTATACTTTGTAGGGTATAACTAAAACATAGCTTTCAGATACCCAGTTACAAGTTAAAATAATTTCATTCCTATTTATCAGATGATCTAAAACATTTATTTAAAAATGTGAACATTATTCCAAATAAAAGCATGATTTTAAGAGAATGAGAAGACAAGCCTCAGACTGGGAGAAAATATTTGCAAGAAACATCTGATAAAGGATTCTTATCCAAACTATGCAAAGAATTCTTAAAACTCAATAAGAAAATGAATGACCTTATTAAAAATGGACCAAAGTCCTGAACAGACAACTCACCAAAGAAGATGTACATCTAGAAAATAAGTGAATGAAAAGATATTAAATATTATTTCATCAGGAAATCGTGGATAAAAACATCAGTGAGACCACCACATACCTGTCAGATTGCCCAAATCCACAACACGGACAGTATTAAATGTGGGTGAGAATAAGAAGCAACGGGATCTTTCTTACATTGCTGGTATGAATGTGAAATGGCACAGTCACTTTGGAAGATGTTTAGGAGTTTATTACAAAATTCAGCAACTATACTCCTTAGTATTTGCCCAAATAAGTTGATAACTATGTCCACAGAACAACTTAATGCACAAACAGCAGCTTTGCTCATAATTGCTAAAACTCAAAATGAACCAGGAAATGGTAAAAACATATAGTGGTTTCCAAGAATTAGAAGGAAGTGTGGGGTGACTAGGTGAATACGGAGAACTCCTTGGCAGTAAAATTGCTCTGTAAGACATTAAAATGGTGAATATATGTCATTTTACATTTATAAAAACCCATAGCATGTATTTCAAGAACCCTAAGGAGGATGGGAGAGGGGAGGCAGGATGGTAGGGAAAAGGGTGGGATTATGAACTGAAATCAATTTTCATGCATGTATGTTTGAGTTGGGATGAACCCAACTACTGTGCATAACTATAAAGCTCTAATAAAAATAAATGAAAATAATTATAGTAGAGAAGAAAAAAAAAAGAGTAGTGAACCTCATATCTATTATGGATTTTAGGTGATAATGATGTGTCAATGTAATTCATCAATTGTAATGAATGTACCACCCTGATGTAGGAATATTGATAATGAGAGAATATGGGGGTGAGTGTATGGGACTCTAAAGGGACAGAGGCATATGAAAACTCTCTTGTACTTTCTACTTAATTTTTCTGTGAAATTAAAATTGCTCTAAAAATAGTCTATTTAAAATATATATGCAAAAAGCAGAAATAAAAATCACCCCGAATTCTACCATCCAATGACAATTACTCTTACTTTAGTATACAGCTCTACCATTCACTTAATTATTCATAGAGCACTTACGATACCTACTAGGCATTAGTCTAGGCATTGGATCCATAGCAGCTACACAAACAGACAAAAATCCTTATTCTGCAGAGTTTATGTTTTATCTGGGGTGGAAGCAGGGCTCAGAGAATAAACAAAATAATAAGTATATTATATAGTATCCTAGATTTTAAGAAATCCTATGAAAGAATACAAGCAAGAGGAATATGGAGGTTATTCAGTAAAAGGTGATTGTAGACTGTTTAGGGAATCTTCCATTTTGACCACTGGGGAAAGATCCAGAAGAGTGAAAATAAGCCAGGTAGATGTTTGGGAACCTGGGATAGAAGAAACAAAAAATGAGGGGAATTTTGCTAAGGAGAGCAATGGGGAGATTAGTAGAAAGGGGTTGTAATGATAAGGACAGGTCAGATCAAGTGGGGGCATTATAGCCCATTATGATGACTTGACTGTTAATTGGGGTAAAATCGGAAGTTATTGAATGGTTTTGAGTAGAACAGTGATGTGTTTTGATTTCTGTTTTAAAACAATTACTCTTGTTTCTATTTAGATAACAGACAATACGAAGAAAGAGTAAAAACAGGGAGCTATTTTGATAACTCAGATGAGCCATAATGTTGATTTGGATCAGAGTACAGATAAAATGGAGGTAGAGATAAGGGATCAGACTCTTTGTGAAAGGAAGAATTTGTCAGTGGATTGGAAGTAGGAAATAAAAACTAGTGTGGACTCAAAGATGGCTCTGTGGTCTCTTGACTTGAGTATTTTGAAATATAGATTTGACATTAGTTGAGATGAGATAGATTTTGGAAGAAGTATCTTCCAAAAATACTTCTTTGGATCAAGAACTCAAGAGTTCATTTTTGAATATGTTAAGTTTGAGACATTTGCTACCCAAGTGGTGATTGGTTTGATAAATACAGAGAGAAGTCTAGATTGGAAATATGTACAGGGAGTTAGCTTAACCACACTACTTAAAGCCATTAGCTTGTTTAATACCACCAAAGACACTGGTATCAAGGGGATGCTGGAGTGCTGAGCCATTGAACTCTCTCCAAGAAAGAAAATAGAATGAAAGAGGATTCTCTTCACCTATACACTTTCTGATGCAATCAGCTCCTAACATGGTGGTTTTGCTAGCTCTATTGCATTTAGCAATTTAATTATGTAAATTTTCATATTTTATGTAGATTATACAATATTACTTTAATAGCTTTTATGAATGTATTATAAAAAGTGCATCAACCCCCATTATCAACTTCGTTGCTTATAGTTGTTGCATATTATAACATTTTTAATGAAAATTCCTACAGATGCATATTAGCATATGCCTTTGATTTTTAAAGATAAATTTCTATAAGTGAAATTATTGGCATCTTTTGTTGGATTTTGTCAAATTTCTCTCCACAAAAGTTATAACAAAAAGTTTTATAAAAGAAAAATGCTATTTCTTGGGCTGGGACTGTAGCTCAGTGGTAGAATGCCCACCTCACACGTGTGAGGTACTGGGTTCGATCCTCAGCACCACATAAAAATAAATAAAGATATTGTGTCCAACTACAACTAAAAAAATATTTTTTTAAAATGCTATTTCTTTATTCCCTCGTCAAACTAGGTTCCATCAATATTTGTAATCTCTACCAATCTGATAGATGAAAATTATCAAATATAAAATTTCCTTACTTCACTTTAGTATTTTTTATGATGAACTATGAATGAGTATATTTTCTTGCAAATTTTCTGTTTACCAACCCTATCACCCAAGCAATGTATTAAAGAGCGAGATGAATTCTTTGCCAGTGGTCTGCCCCAAATCTAATTTCATAAGTTTAAAATTCTTTGAGTTAGATACAAATAAAGATTAGTCAGCACTAATATATTGCAATTCTTATTAACTATTACTCCCATTTCAGAAATTCTCAGCTATATTATCCTATAGTTAACAACTAAAGTTAATTTCAGGCAAAGCTAATACCAGTATTTTTATAAAACATATTTGGAACTTGGAAAGTAACTCAAAACTTTTTTTCTTCTTTTTTCATAAATATTTCAGGATTTGGCAAGACCAAAGCATTCTGTGCCAAGTTTCTCCACCTTTATTTTATAATCCATGTGTATTTAAAAAGAAATCTAGTCTGCCTGATTCTTATCACTTTACCCTTAAGTTGTGAAATGTGATTTATTAAAACATGTTTGATATCCAGAGGAATTTGGGGATTTCCCCTTTTTACAGAATCAGGAAATCTCATTTTGTTGACTGTAAATAAAACTTGAACCTCAATAGGATAAAATTCAATCTGAAAATTTCAAAATTATAAGCTAAGAGAATAAGCATCTTGACTTGCTTTGGTAATGATTTTTTATTTGATTCTCATTTTTTTAAAGAAGAAAATAAGTTTTATAGAAAATATATCGATCAAATATACTCTAAGTCATAAAGAATACCTTAGAATTAAAAGAATGAATTTCTGATTCTTAGATATCGGAGAGAACAAAGTTAAATTATATTAGTAGCAATTTCAAGGGGCCAGTTCCAAAATGCGGGCTGACATTTTTCCTTGAGTACATACCAACTTCTTGGAATCACGTAGCCTTTGTGATGTCTGCAAGTAGGCCTCATGAACAAGCAAGCTTTTATAAGTTTTATTGTTTGAAGTCATTGGTAAGTTGGACATGCATTTAAAATCAAAAGAGATTTTAAATTTTAACTGTATTATTACTTGACTATTTGACTATAATTTTGTGCTTTCTTTAAAACTTTACACTAAAATAGTCAATATTTAAGCATGGAATTTTTACTTATTTATCAAAAAGAAAAGAGGAAGTTAATCGGGAGGAAAAAAGATCACAAGACGCACCAGGGAAATATTACAAAACAAAACCAGGACTGGGGGTGGTGGAGGTATTTACATCACATCTTTGAACTGCAGTTCTTTGGTATCACTCAGTTTTTCATTCTCTCTTTATTCTTTTTCTTTAATTAGCAAAACTAAAACACTACCAGGATGGTAGTTTTAGAGTAATGTTTAAAAATTGTGGTTTTTTTTTTCCTTTTCAACTTCAAAATGGCAAACTAAACACAATTTGTGGTTGCCCTCTTCAATCCAAATATTTAACAATAATAGAAAAGATTTTTGTATTAGCTATTAAATATATAGTTCATGGTCAAAACATTTTTTTGCTATATTCCCAAACTAGAAAAATCCTAGGAGGAGGGGGATATCACAATTCCAGGCAGGGAAATGCTGAAGGAAGAGGAAGAAAAACAAAGATACTCTGGACTTCAGTCTGTAGAAGTAAAAGTCAGGAGGGAATCAGGGCAGGGACAAAAATGAGATTGGCTCTCTCCAAATGGGAGTGAGGAGTGTAGGACTTGGGTAGAAGCAAGGCAGTGCCCTTACTTTCTAGTGATAAGCTGGAAAGGAATTATTCCCAGAATATTATTCACAAAGGTACACAACCCAATGGTACAGCTGCCTTTCCCCCACACCTACAAACACATACCCCAATTCTTGTGCTAATAGAAGTTTGCAGTAACTTGAACTCCTCTCTTCAGACAAGGTGGAAAAATAAGCAGAAAATAATTGAAAAGAGTCAACAATGGCAAAATACAATAAACCCAATTAATGTCCCGAGAGATGTAAGGGATAATGGAAAAATGTAAAGAAAGAGCAGTTACAAAAAAGAATTAGAAATTTTGGAAATAAAACTATAATTGAAAAAAACATAGATCAAACTGAAGGAAATGCATCTTTACTGTAGAAAGCCGAGAAATCATTGAGAGTTATTAAAAATGTGAAAATATAACCCATAAATCTATCACTCAGATTACTGCTGTGATTATATAAGCATATTTCACTGTAGTCATTTATTCTTCATTTGTTTACTTAATTCTTATCACACTAAATATACTATTTCTACTCACATTTTTCTTCAAGGACAGTTTAGGGAAAAGACCACTTAAGGTGCTACTACAAATATTTTTCACTGATGGACATATTTTATCCATTGTTTCTTTCATCATAAAACATTTCAGGACATTGTGTTATAATAATTTACTTTAATAAAGAGCCCAAATACAGGGCTTTTGCTTAGCTGTTTAACATTCTGGTGGCTTCTACGTTGTCTTCTTTTTACATTGAGTTCAGTAAAGATGAGGGCACACACTTTCCCTTTAAATGTAGAGTGTTACTTTCATGCTTAATATTTATGACTCTTATAATTACTCTTATAAAAGATCCACTATTACTAGAAACTTCAGCTCTTAGGTTAATAATCCTGCATTTTAATGAGCTCTAGGTAATTATACTTTGAAGTCCAAGACTTCTTTTCAAAAATTGTAAATTGAGGTTCTTTTTTTTTTAAATAACTATGTAATTTTAATTTCATGTTGAAGAGCAATGAAAATTTGCACATTATAGCACAACTGTAATTTTAGAGGGAAAAATCAGTAATAGACTAGATAATTTTAATTCAGGTCACTTCTACACAGGATAGTCAAAATATAGTGAGAAGAAATTTCT
The DNA here is from genome assembly GCF_052094955.1 of Ictidomys tridecemlineatus. Taxonomy (NCBI): domain Eukaryota; kingdom Metazoa; phylum Chordata; class Mammalia; order Rodentia; family Sciuridae; genus Ictidomys; species Ictidomys tridecemlineatus. Next base: position 122,049,705 of record NC_135479.1, read on the forward strand.
TCAGAAACTAGAGAATGAATCTGTGTTACTCATCTTGGAAAAATAGCATACAAATAGGGTGACCTGTGGAACAAGTTGGTATTCTGCTTTATAAAAATGGTTTTGTCAAACCAAATCTCACTCGAGTCAAACAGAGAACGGATATTTCCATTGCTAGCTTTTCTCTAACTAGGCATTGAAACCACACTGATCCTTCCAGAGCCAGAGGGATTTTGAGTCTTCAAGTGGACACATTTTGCTTTTTTTCCACTGGAAGTTAATTCCCTGCTGTCAGATGACCTCCCTTACAGTAGGTGTTTCTACCTCCTTCCTCCAAAACCCATGGTACTTTCCTAAATCTTGATATTTAGGGACAGGTAAAGTTTCTAGTAAAACTCTATAATAATTCTCCCAAGCAAATTTAATTTTCCACTTGGTTTATCCTGAAGGCTAGGTAGTGGAGCACCTCCATGTTTCTCTCCCCAAATATCCAAGTACCTGGCCTTGGGAATTCAGACTTGGAGATCTTCTGTTTCTCATTTAGCTATTCTTATGATGTCAGACTAGTAATATGGTGGATAAGTACAAACTTGTCTAGGCAAGTTTCACTTGTTAGACTTGTGTGTCTAAAACTTGATCATGTGAACTTGGAAGAATTATTTAGCTCTGGTTTTCATCTCAGTAAAATGGGAATAATAATGGTGCCTCCCTCACACAGTTCTAATTAAATAAATAATATAATCTATGTAGTATCATTTGTAGCTGTAAGTGTTGTTAAGTAATAATAGTAACTGCCCCTACTTAGAAATAGTTACTGATACACTGAAAACATACCTGTCTTGAAAGAGTTTATGATCCTCAAGATTGAGCATGTGTCAGAAATAATAAGCCATTATCTTTTGGTTGGATGTTGAGGTTAACAAATTTTCCATATGAAAGATGAATTCATAAAAAAAAGATTTGGGGAAGCCCATTTTCTAATCAGCCAGGCAACTGATCATATTCTCACTAATCTCTGTATTGCAGAGTTGGATGAAGATTAGTTTCATGGTAAGGAGACCTTGCTTTTCCAATATGAAGCAGTTTATCTCTTTGGATGATTTGCCAAATAAACACTACTTTTTGAGGTCAAATACTAAAAGGCATATCATTTTGTCATTTTCTCCTAAAAATTTATGCTTCATTTCCCTGTGCAACCTCCCTATCAGATTGCTCATGATGAGTTCACAGATTATTTGTCCTTTTGAAGAATTTTTGTTGAGGGAAGAGATTTATTTTAAAGATAAATTAACTAGAGAAAAGAATCCTACTTCAGCAGTACTGGGCATATAAAATTTTTGATTAAATTATCTTCTTGTTCCTACTTGTTATGTTTATGAGGTCTAACAAAAGAACTGTTCCTTTGTGACTTTCTGAAAAAAATAAAAACTAAACAAACAAAAAAGATAAAAATCCCTCTAATCTCTCTGATGTGTTTGTAGTATGAATCATACTACATAGGCCTGTGACATTCATATTTGAGATGGCAGTGTCTTGAATTGACGTTCTTAAGAGAAATATTTTTTAGATTTTAGTTAATAATGAGAAATTCACTAGTTCATGGACTCCTATTTCTAATTGTCCCTATGTTAATTAGGGCATTTAAAAAAATAACTCTATTCTCATGGGATGCAAGGGAAAATACAAACATGCAGGTTTTTACAAACTTTAATTAGGCATATGGAAAAACACACCAGCAATTTAAAAAGGGAAATATACTTAAGAAACAAACACAATTTCTTCTGAGCTTACTCATGGTGACCCAGTAAGCAATATCAAAAGAAAGTCAAATCTCAAACCACTAGGAAATTGGTTCTATGCCTCCTAAAAATTGGTGCAACCCCAAATGTCAAGCAGACAACTACTAGCAAAATCTATGCTTCCAGTGAAATTATACCATAATAGTGATAATAATTACCAGTTCTATTATAATGCAACCTGAATTTCTCTAGACCTTACCACACTGTGGATAAAAATGAGGTCACCTTGTTCATCATTATTCAAATTAATCTGTCTCATTGCTTTCATCGGTATAGTAGGATTCCCTTCGAAGTCTTCCTCAGTTATTTCTGCCAGACCTTATCTGTGATCACCAAGTTTTTCCTTGCTAGATCCTGCTGCTCTGAATGTTTCTCTGTGGACCATAATCTATTCCACTGTCCTTGTCTGTTACCACCTTCCTGGGCACCGTGGGTTGTCTTCACTGTGCACCCAGTTTACATTACTGAGACACTGAGGCAACACTGTGGCCAAGGAACCTGCTCTTCCATGCTGAAGTAGACACAGAAGAATGATGCTTTCCCCACTGAATTCTTCTTTATAAGTGGGATCCATGAGCTATGGCACAGCTCTTCCATGGGAATTTGTTGCTCTACTTGGGATGCAGGCAGGAGACAAAGCCAAGTGAAAGAAGTCTTCAGAGATTATGGATTTTTCCTAATTCAATTTGTCATGCATTTGCTCCCCATGTGTACTGGATTTTGAACAAGTCCATTATACATTTTTTTTCTAGCCATCATCACAAGTATCATATAGAGAGCACTCTGAGCACACACACACACACACACACACACACACACACACACACACACAAATGTATTCTTGCAGCTTTAAAAGTAGCTAATTGGTATTGTCTGTACCTTTTCAGATAAAGAAACAGAGGCCTCAGAAGTTTAAGTTATAGGCCCAAGGCCATGAAGCTAGTGAGTGGTGAAATTGCTTTTCAGGGAAACCAGATTCTTAAATTTGAGTCAAGATGGGTCATCCAGTAAAATAATAATGGATAATAGTAGTAGCTACTATCATTACTTTATAGACACTATCTTTTTTAATTATCATGACTCACCAAGGGCTGTTAATTTTGCTGAATTATAGAGATAAAAATAAAACAGAGTAATCCAGAATGAGTAATTTTCCCACTGTCCCCTTAGCTAGGAAATGGGAGAGCCCTAATTTGAATATATATGTGCCTGACTCTAAAGCTATTTGTTATGTGTGAAGTCCTCATAGAAAATTCTTTTTTTTTTTTTCTGGCTTCATGTATGCTTGACAATTGAATTTTGTCTTCTTCTAGTGCTTAAATTTTTGAGTTCAACTCTTTTTTTGTTTGTTTTTCAGCTCAACTCATAATATAGATGATTACTGCCAGGTAGTCTCAGACACATTTTTCAAGTGTGCCAGGCTTAAGGTTCTTCATCTGTAAAATGGGAGGATAATAATAGAACCTATATCATGGGGCTATGATGAGGATCAGGTAAGATAAAAATTCTGGCACAGTCCACAGTTCCAGGTGTACCAATGTGCTCAGGTGTTAGTGGATATTTGTGTCATTAACTAAATTAGACACCAAGCAATATGGCGCTAAAGCAATTCAACTCAAAATATCATAAAGAAAAAAAAATCAAAGTACCCTGTAAACATTTACATAAATTTAAAACCAAACAAATATCTGCTTTTCATTCCCATACAAAGAAAACAATTCTTTACAGTTGAAGACGTGGATATTCTCTTCAAAACTAGGATTGGGACTAGAGGTCCCGGACCCTGCCTGCAGCAGAGAGACTGCTTAAATGATAGTTCTAAATAGATTATAAGCCTCCTGGAAGAGGAGGTCATGAGCCAAAAGGAAGACTTTGTAGATAAAATTTTAGCTAAATGAGGAAAGGCCACATGTATCCTGTGATCTCAGGAGGGGAATTTTGGCAATTCAAGACTCCTTGATATTTGAGTAGGCTTGGAGAAATTCCTTACATTACTATAAAAACCAACCAGACATGAATGGAGAGAAAAAAATTTACCTTTTCCCATTTTCTTTTCTCTTTCACCTTCTTTAATCATCTGTGTAAATAAGATTGACAGGCACTTCAGTATTCATGAGACTATAAACACAGAAATGGAAGAGTCTATAACATAAATGTATATAATTATGTAGTTACCATTGCATTTGAAAAATAAATCTGTGGCTGAAATGATATAACAAAATATAATCTAAAAATCTTGACTGACATCATCCAAATAATTCAGCATTTTCTTCACACAAATTCTTCACTCTAGTTTGGCTCTCCCCACTTCCAAGGATACGTTCTGCTCCCTCTAATCTGTTTCCCAGCCGAAGGCCCTTGGTCTTTCAAGTCCTCTCCAGGATACCTGCTATGATTTTAATCATTGTGATTTCAAAATTGTGGTAAGCAGGGGAAATGAAGACTGTGCAGGAAGACTTGCTCTGATTGGTAAATGCTGGCTTTACCATTTTCCAAGTGACTTTGTGTAACCTGAGTCTAAATTTCTCTTCTTTGGCATGATAGTGCTTTGTAGGATTTTGTCATTAATAAAGGTGATAATAGTAACTTTTTATCATAAGGTTCTTGTTGCTCAAGTCTCTTATTTCACCTTTATTTATAACTGTATAGTGTAGACATCGGATTTCAATTCTGGTAATGATGGACTAAAATGTTTCAGACTTACCCTCCAAATAGAAAACTAGTGCAGCCACGTGAAGCAGGCTTTGAACAACATATAACATAGGACTATGATTACTGAGAGAAGAGATGCATAAAGTGACTTCCACTTTCACTCAGGCTTTTTCTGTGAGAAACTTTCAAAACTGCAGTTTCAGGTGGAAGAGCTCAACCTCAAGAAAAATAAGTTGATCTTTTGAGATACAGAAAACAGAGTGTGGGCTGGGGATGCCACTCAATAATATGGCACCTGTCTACTATGCATGAGGTCCTGGGTCCAATCCCTAGCAACACACAGACCACACCACATCACACACACATGTTCATACACACACACAGAAAAACAGCATAAAAATATTCTTTGGGACCTCATTTTGGAACAGGACAGAGAAGATGGAAAAAACACTCCTGAGAAATAGCTCCAGAAATCTGCATTGGGGCTGCCTTGAGGGTTTTTGGCTATATAGCAGCATGAGTGTACATGAAGAAAGATGTTATGAGGTCTGGAAGGGAATGGCTATGTTTGAATTGAACCCAATGATTCTAAAGATTTCACTGTGCTATGACTTTGAAGTCCAACTAGCCAGAGTGAAATTTAGGAATTCATTTGGGACAGCAGAAAGGCCACACCTTATAAATAGTAAGGATGACTCCAGACCCAACCTGACAAAATTAAGCCTCCATAGGATTAAGGTAATCCACCAGTAAATTAATTGGCCAGTACTGCAAAACTTAAAACTATTTAAAGAATATAATGGAAATCTAGAATATCGATAAAATTGTTACACATTGGAAGAAGCAGGAAAAGGTGACACAAAGCCAGGAGAAAAACTCAATGGAAAAAGATATAGAGATATAACAGATATTAGCATTAGCTAACAATAACTTTATATAACTATTTTAAATTTATTCAAAAATTTGAAAGACAAATTGAAAATTAATAGATGTGGCATCCAAACCAAGAAATAAAAGCTATAAAAAGAACAGACCCAAGGGAAAATTCTAGAACTGAAAAAATGTGAATCTGAAAGAATAACAGTTGGATAGGATTAACATCATATCAACATTGAAAAAGGTTTTTTTTTAAAAAAAGGCAGTGAATTTGAAGTTTAAAGAAACTACCCAAATTGAAACACATAAAGGAAAAAAGGGTTGAGTAAAAATGAAGAGGTCCTCAGAGGCCCATGGGATAATTCCAAACAGTGTAGCCTACATGTAATTGAGACTGCAGAAACAGAATAAATAAAAATTAGAGCTTGGGGGAGGGGGAACTAAAGAAACAATATGATATGATATTATGCGATGATATGATATAATGCATACAATGCATAAAAATAACCAAATTAGATGGAAAAAATCAACATAAAAATTCAATGATTGCCAAGGCAGATAAACAAAAAGAGTGCAACTTGACCATTCATAATCAAATTGATGAAAACCATCTGTAAAAGAAAAATATTAGAGCAGACAGTGGGAAAAGGTGAAAATGAACATGGGCCCTCATTTAAAAAAGCAATCCACAAGGCAAGGAAGCATGATCTTCAAGGAATTCCATCATAGATTCTACTGCACTTTGGTTTATGTGCAGTAAAATATTCTTTGAAATTGAAGGTGAAATAATGACATGATCAGACAAATAAATGCTGAGAGCATTTAACACAAGCAGGTCTATGCTATTAAAAAAAAAATCAAAGTTCTTTACACCAAAGGGCAATGAGAACAGAAATTCAGATCATACAAAGGAATGAAGAGCATCTGAAATGATAAAGATCTAGAAAATAAAAATAAATTTTTCATTTTAAACTACTTTAAATGAAAACTAATATTTAAAAAACAAAAAAGCCAACCAAATACATTGTGAAGTGAGTTTTATAACATAGAAATGAAATACTTGGCAATAGCAACCAAAAAATGGCAGATAGTAAGTGGCAGCCCAGCGCTGTGAGGTTGTTATGTTTGTGAAGAGGGAGTGTGCTGATTGAGACAGATTAAGCCAACGATTCACATTATGATCTATACAGAAACTAAGCAAACCATAAATAAATTAGAAGAATAAATGGACCTACAAAATATCTCATGTATCCAATAGAAGGTAGGAACAAAAATAAGAAAAGTATAAATGGGACACACAGGAGACAAATACCAAGTAAAAGATTTAAAGTTAACTATGTTTGTATTAAATTTAATCAATGTAAACACTGTAACTAAATGTCGAGGTTGGCCAGACTGGTTGAGAAAGCATGACCCAACTATAGGTACCATAAGGACTTTGATAAAAAGAAAAATAACACAAGGTGTAAAGACTGATCATAAGAAAGTGGGAATAACTGTATGGGACAAAATAGATTTCAGGACAAAGAAAATGACCAGAAATAAACTCGGCCACTTAAAAAGTCAAATCATTAAGAGGAAATAATAAAACACAACTATTTTAATAACAGAACTTCAAAATACATGAGGCAGAAATGGACAGCATTAAATGGAGGAAGACAAATCCACCATTTGAATTCCAGATTGTTTTCCAGATTTTTATTGGTTCATTACAAATCAGATTCATTGTCACACATTCATGCACACAATATAATGATATGATTTGCATAATATCATTCTGAAGTATTTCCCCTTTCTTTCTCTTTCTCCCTCCCCCTAAGCCCTTTCCTCTACTGGTCTCCCTTTGGTTTTCCTAAGATTCCCCCCATCTCTTTTCCTTTATCTTCTGTAGCTTCCACATGACTTCCAGATTTTTATAGCCCCTCTTTTTAGCAATTGCTAGAATAAATACATGAAAATAATCATCAAGAATGCAGAAGAGTTAAAGAACATTGTTAATTAAATTAATATAATTAATATTTTAGAAAACTATACTCAATCATGAGAAATACATATTATTTTCAAGCAAACATTGAATATTCAAAAGATAAAATTGGATGGGTCAAAATGCAAGTCATAAGTTTAAAAGTTCTTTAACCTTCATGGAATGGAATTAGAAATCAATAACAAAAACTCCAAACTTTCCTTTCTAAGTTAAGACACATATCTAAATGACCCATTTGTCAAAGTTTAAATAAAAGGATATGCAATAAAATTTTTAACTAAATTAAAGTTTAGTTAAAATATCAAAATTTGTGGGATATCATTAAAACAGTGGTTAGCGGGAAATTTGTGATTTTAAGTACTCAAGTTAGAAAATAGCAATAGTATACAATCAGTGCTCTGAGCTGTCACTTTAGGATGCTAGGAAAAGAAGACCAAATTAAACATAAAATAAGTAGAGGAAGGAAATAATAAGGATGAGGAAAAAAATCAATAAAGTTGTAATCAGACAAACTATAGGGAAAAATCAATGGAACAAAAAATTGGTTCTTGGAAAAGTTCAATGAAAGTGATAAAACACTGGTTACAGTGTTTAAGAAAAGGAAGAAGAAAATATAAATTGTAAACATCCAGAATTGAATATGAGATAAGTATACAGACCTTACTGGTACTAAAAGGATAATAATAGAGTGTTCTGGATAAAAATAAAATGATTTAGATGAAATGAAAAAAAAGTCTTTAAAATATGTTGATATCAATACTGGTACAATAAAAATTAGAGAACCTGAATAAATCTGTACATATCAATGATTGTGCAATCTTATGTAATAACATTCCCATGACAAAACCTCATTCTTGGATAGCTTCAGTTATGCATTTTTTTAAATGCAAGAAAAATAAACAAGCAATATATAAAAACCAAGGTGTATTTTATATATCTTCTACAAATGATCAAAATTTTTTTACTATATCATTTATAGTTGCATCAAAAACATAATCTACTTGGGAACAAGTTTATGAAAATATATGCAAAAGTATGACATTGAAAACTATAAGATGCTACTAAGGAAAATGAAGAATTTCATAAAGCAAAGAGGAAGATATACAATTTTGTTAGTTGGAACACTCAGCATTATTAAGATGTAAATTCTTCCAAAGTTGTTCTACAGACTTTATATTATTACCATCAAAATTCTACCAGCTTCCACCTGCTCTTTATTTTGGGGGGTGAGGGGCAGGTAGAAACTGATAATCTGATTTTGAAATGTTCACAGACCTAAAACAGCCAAAATAATTTGGGAAAGATCTACACTATTTCATTTATCCTATCTCATTTCAAAGCCTGCTATAAAGCTCCATTAAGGATACTTCTAGCATCTTCATTAACAATAGCCCACAATAGGAAATAATCACACATCCATTTAGAGAAGAGTGGCAAAAGGCATAGTGGTATATCCACAGAGTAGAATATTGCTCAACAATGAGAAGAGCTACTGCTATAGGCAAAAACATGAATGAATCTCAAAGACATAGTGCTGTGGGGTTAAAAAATAAGATTCTAAAAGTTCAAATTGTATGATTCTATTTATATGAAGTTCTAGAATAAATAAGGAAAATATAAAGTGATAAATATCACAATTTAGTGGTTGCCTCTTGAGAGTGGGTGTGAGAGTAGGGATTGATGGAATGGGGTGTGAGGGGTGATGGAAAGGTTAACATCTGCAAGGAAGGTGGCATTTACACAAGTGTATGTATGCATCTGTCAAACTCATCAAGTTACATACACTATGTAAATCATATCTTAATGAAAAACTCCTTTTTAACTTGAATAACTAAATGCTACATTGTTCTTTGGTATGTTTTTAAATAATTCTTGCTTTGCTTTTAAGTACATGCATTTTCTTTCTCTTTTTATTCTTTGCTGATTCTTTTCAGTTATAAATGACAGTAGAATCCAATTTGACATCATTATAAAAGCATGGAACATGTCTTGTTCTAATTCAGACACCAGGAGTATATGTAAAAATACGTTAGTACCTAGTTTGCAGGTATTCAAGGCACATGTAAACCACATGTCTATATTTGAACTAACCTGGACTCCTAGCACACAGTTCTAAAGAAAATATTTATTGATTGATAAAGAATTAAAACATCAATATAACTTATATCATGTAGAATTCAATTATAAATGTGGGTTAATGAGAAAAGGGGTGGAGATAACAGTTTTAAAAGAGTTAACAAGAACTTTACAAATTTAGAGAAATAAAAATGGAAAAGGAAAATATTAAGTCTTATTAGGTGGCCAGGACAATATTTTTGGAAGAGGAGCATGTCTTACTCATCTTGGATTTTTCTGTGCCCCAAATCACCTGGAACATTAGAAAAAAAAATTAGTGTATATTTGAGGAACTTAAATAACCAACTTTCTATGGCAAATTATCTTTAGCAAGATCAAATTTTAAATTTTGATTATTTTTGCAAACTTGCTTTCTTGTTTCTCAGACCAAAAGTTCTTGGACCCCCCCACCTCAAGCAGAACTAGGTTTGAAGTAGGGAGATTCAAGTTACCTATTGCTAAAAAGACACTTTCTTATCCTTTGATTTTTTAACTCAAATAGCTTGTTTGTTGTTTGTAGAATTTTTTTTCAGCAAATTTTGAAGTAAGGAATTAGGAATAGTTTCTGAGAAACTGACATGATATTTCCCCTTTTCTTGGTATTGAGTGTGGTATGTAAGAAGGAAGAGGGAAGAGAGCTCAGGCACTGATAGGGATATACAGGTCCACTTCGGGGGTAGTTGGAAATGACCTGGGATAGCCTGGTTTGAAGATTTTTACAATTCTCTTTCTCGTTCATTCAATACCCATTTATTAGAAAGTGAACACAAGAGAATGTGCTTCATGTTAGAGTTGTAAAACTGAACAAAGGAAAGGTCCCATACTCCTCAAGATTACAGACAAGTGGAAAAGAAGATACGAATAGTGAACCCAGGATTATAACCATAATTATATTTTTTAATAAATTAAATTTTTATAATAAAGTTATAAATTTCTATAATAAAATGATTTCTGTAATTATTAGCACCCACCAGCCATTTATCTGGTAATTTACTAGTGTTATTCCATTTGCACCCTCAAGTTAAGTTACCCTTTTCATTTCAGAGCAGGAGAAACCAAGGAAGAGGATATGACCCACACATGGCAATGAAGGAGTCAGGATTTGAATCCACTCTGACTTTATAGCCCATGAGCTTTCAACCAGAATCCACTACTATCCAAGGTAGACTTTATTTAGCCAAGCTGTTAAGCCTGCAACACAAATGTATAGCTTTATAACCATGCCCACGGTAAAAATTTTCAAAGAAGTTTGAAGCTCATTTTCCTTTGCTTTGGTAACTTTTATTGTACTCTTTTAAATACTCAAATGATCACCAAATACACAAGAGAAACAGCTCAATTTGTTTGGGGTTATCCATATGCTTGCATTAAAATGTCATTGTCATCTGATGGTGGTTGGTAGCAGTGCACATGTGATGATTTACACAGAAGGTTACATGCTGAGCCCCTGTTTCTCTGGGGAGCCTCAGCTGCTCTTTGAAGCTGTGCTGCCTGCTTAGTGGAGTCATGCAAAGGTGTTCTTTGTCCCAACTCCAATTCCATGGCAATTAGAGTAGGTGATTGGTTTGGGCAGGAGAGCTCTCCAGCTAGTCAGCTTTGTAAAGGTGGAAACACGTGTTGGTGCTCTACTACTTCTTGAAGTGGGCGAAGAGCTGGAAGGCTGTTGTTCTCATTCTGCCATTCACGAGGGGGGTGAACTTGGGGAAATTATGAGCCCCACCACATCTCAGCCAGCTCACATGCACTATTTATCTCTTTTGAGGTTAAAATGAAATGGTTTTTGAAAAAGCCTGACCTGATAGCCTTTGTGATAACAACTTATTTTCCATTTTGCTTTCTTCTTCTGGTATGTTTTCAATAATGCTCCTCATCTCTTCCACTGAAAAGCAACCTCTTTCTTTGGTTCATCACCCATTATATTCTCTAGAAGTCTCTCCAATATAGGAGCACAGATGTCCATCCGGGCGAGCTTTTCTGTCATTAGGGTGCTCCGTGGACAAGTCTCATTGTTCCACTTGTTCTATAAGGTCTATGGAATGAGATAAGCAAAGCACAATTGCATCCTGCCTTCTGGGAGGTCATGTGCCTTAATTCATTAGTAAAATGTTATATTAAGAGGGTTTGCATCAGAATGGGATTTGACCTGTAGGGCTCAAATGTCTTGGGATGCACTGAGAACTGCTGCAGGTAAGTTTTTTTTTATTTGCTTTGTTTTCTTTTTGATATCTTCCACCTCCCTGTGTTCTGTCTGCTCCAGCGAGTTTTGTGGCTAGCAGGGCCCACCAGACAACTCTCCAGGGGAAAAGCTTTTCCTCTCTCATTTTGACTACTTACCAAACACCTCCAATGTGCCTTAATCCAACAATGCTCTAAGGAAGGAGATAGGATAAAACAAGGGAGATTATGCTAATAACAGCTGGAATGCTAATTACACCTGTCTTAGAAGTCTTAGAAGGCTTTTGAACCTACAACAAAAGGAAAAAGTTTTTTTTTTTTTTTTTTTAAATTTTATCTTAGCAGTTTTAGGATGGCATCAGAAAAGAGGATAAAGTTCCAAAGAAACTAATAACTATTTGAGGGAGTGTGTAACCTGCCAATGGGTGCGACTTGTTCAATAAACATATTCATATAGTCAGGTGAGGTGGCGCATGCTTGTAATCCCAATGGCATGGGAGGCTGAGGCAGGAGGATCCCACATTCAAAGTCAGCCTCAGCAATTTAGTAAGACCTTAAGCCACTTAGCCAGACTATGCCTCAAAATAAAAAATAAAAAGGGCTGGGGATGTGGCTCAGTGTTTAAGAGCCCCTGGATTCAACAATCCCTGATATCAAAAAAAAAAAAAAAAGAAAAGAAAAGAAAGAAAGAAATTTATATACTTAAGAGCAAGATAGAGGAATAGAAAGATACTTATGGAAGCAATGTTTTAATATTCTAAATCACACATACTAAATATGTGATCATAGAACCTATTGAGTGTGAAATTATACTTTTACAAACTTCTGATGTACTATTGACCTGAATTTAATCATTTAGAAAAAAAATCATTAACCAAGAACAATCATTTTCAAAAAAGAAAATACATTTATAAAACTTGTTTTTTTTAACAAAAGTAATACACATTTCTAATTGAATATTTAGAATATATGAGGAAAAGGAGAAAATGAAAAAAATAGCCCAGTTTATGACTGGATTATAAATTATTATAATTTCAAACATGAAATTATAATTTCCATACCCTTTTTTTTCCCTCAAAATATACAGCATATACCAGTGCTTCTCAAACAATAATGTGCATAGCATTTGGGAACCTTTTAAAAAATGCAGATGCAGATTCAGTAGCTCTGACTGGGGACTGAGATTCTGCATGACCAACAAGCTTTCCCTGTGAGGCCCATGCTGCTGGCCAAGGGTGCACATTGAGCAGCAGGTGTATATACACATTTCCACATCATTTCTGATTCCTCATGCATGTATTTTTAACCACCATGAAGTCTTCCATTATTGCAATGTGTATATCGCAACACTGTTGTGTTATTGGCTAGTTAGGTTTATTCCTTATTTTCTGAAAACAACAATGGTGAATGTTTATGGAGAGAAATTTTTACACACATCTCTTAACATTTCTTTGAGGAAATTTCCTTGAAATGAAAGTGCTTCATCCAAATGATTTGAAATTGAAAGGCATTGGACACAATAACCAGCCTTTAAGGTAGAAAAAAAATGCAGTTTTGAAAAGGGCATGTTAACTAACATTGCATTACACTGACCTGAAATTTCTTCCAGCTTCTCTCCTCATTCTTTCCCCAGGGAAAAGCCATCCCTTCTCCATGGTAACCCCCATGCATTCTCTTGGATCTTTCTCAGCATTCTATCACGGTGTCTGCTCATAAGAATGGCTGCCCCAGGCTGGCCAGAGTATTAGCTCAGTGCTTAGAACAGGACTAGGCACTTAAGAAATGAGAAAAGAGTGAATAATTAAATGAAAACACAAATCTTTCAACAAATACTTTTTAAAGAGCTCCATAATGAGGGAAATATCAATTTCTTTGCTAACACATTAGATAGTTTGACCACTAATTAAAATCTAAGCATGAAAAATTATTTATTGCTTCCCATGGAAAATAATCCACATCAGCCTTGGGTATTAAACTATTTCCTTTTATAAAGAAGCCTATGTCTATGCATAGCTGGTTATAATTTCAAATCTATGTGCATCGAAACCTGTGGGCTGTTGTTAGTTTGCTTGGAGTTTTATTCATAGCATTATGTAATTATGCTCTTAGAATATTTTGATATAATACCAACCATGATATAATTCTCATGTAATATTTTCAGAATATATCATTTATCAATCCTATTATTGATGTTTATTATATTTTGTTCATTATGTATTTATTTGCATTAATTTCAAATTTATTGAATTAACTATTATTATTCTTTTTTTTTTTTTTTTTTACTTTATTGTTGGTCGTTCAAAACATTACACAGTTCTTACTACATCATCTTTCACAGTTTGATTCAAGTGGGTTATGAACTCCCAACTTTACCCCGTATACAAATTGCTGTATCACATCAGTTACCCTTCCATTGATTGACATATTGCCTTTCTAGTGTCTGATGTATTCTGCTGTCTGTCCTATTCTCTACTATCCCCCCTCCCCTCCCCTCCCCTCCCCTCCCCTTTTCTCATCCCTGTTTAATGTAAATCTTCTTCTCAAGCTCTTCGTCCTTACCCTGTCCTTGTTTACTCCCCTTATATCAAGGGGGTCATTTGGTATTTGTTTTTTAACGATTGACTAGCTTCACTTAGCATAATCTGCTCTAATGCCATCCATTTTCCTCCAAATTCTATGATTTTGCTTACTGAGTCTTTATCCACTCAAGGTGAGTCCCTAAATTATCTCACTTTAGCTCTGGCTTTAGAAATTCACTGGAACTTCTTAAGGTTTTTGACCAATTAAGTAAAATTTATACATTAAATTTTGCATAAAGTATTGCTTCATTAAATAACATTTGCTTGATTCTTTACTTGTGCATTTAATAATTTTTCTTCCAGGTGTTAATATCTAATCAGGAACTCACTCAAACCCCTGTACCTGTGGATGTGGTATGAAAAGTGCTTGCTTATTGTAGGCAAGCCAGGGAACACTGGGAGTCAGAGAGCTACTTATACTGATTTTACTTTCTCTATTTAGGGTTCTTTCTTCTGTTTAGTTAACAACTCAACAAATGCTTTTTGACTCCTTGTGTGGTAGGAACTGTGACAAATAAATGCTACGTATGAAAAAAGTGAGTCAAATAAATTTATTTTCAACTAGCTCCACATTTGTTAGTGAAAGGTGCAGGTCACACTAAGATAGAATTAAAGCCAGAGTTTAAATGGGAGCAGAAAAGAAAGATAGGGACATTTGGAAGACAAGGAAGACGTCTTGGTCATGCCCAAGTTGTCTCTTCCAGAAGAGGCTGGTTTTGTGCATGTTTTACACTCACAACACACACACACACACACACACACACACACACACACACATACACACACACACATATTCCAGTATTTAACCCAAAGACATTGTCTTAGGTGGAGTTGGATGCTCTAGCCAATACTCATTTAATCCAATTCAAGTACAAAACCAAACATGGAGTGTATTTGTGTGAGCAAATACTGTGCTGAAGTCCAGGTGGTGTCATCTGAGGGTTGAGAACCACTGTGGCTGCTGAATTATGTTATCACCGGCTTTGAACTCATCATTGATGAACAGCAGCTGTTATCAGGAATAGTAAATCACATCCCACACTTTTTATAAGAAATGGTATTATGGCTTTTCTGAAGAACTCCTTTTTAATAGAAGGCATAAGTCATCACCCACACTATATAAGAGAAGGGTATAGATATATCTTTCATTTTTGGAAGTTTTAATTCTATTTCAAAAAATTTAATTGAATGCTCAATTTGTATAAATGAATAATCCTAAATCCCCATTTTTAAGAAGCTTAAAATCCATCTGGGAAAGAAACATGACTGACATTATTTAGAGATCAAAGTCCGATGTCTGTCTGTTAGGAAAAGACACATGTTGCTTGGAAGGGAAGTGAGTCGGGAAAACAAGAAGGGGCTCTGACTTGGGCTCTAATGGCTGTGCAGATTTTGTTTTGTTTCAGTTAGTAGTAAAATACAGAAAGGCATTTGATGCCAAGAAAATAGCATGGGCGAAAGGATCGTGAAAGTAAATACCAATTGGGGAATTTGGAAGTAATTAGGTATTGCTGTTGATCAGTGCTTCCCAATCTTGACTGCACATTGGAATCGTCTGGGGAGCATTAAGAGTACTGGTGCCTGGGTTTCATCTCCAGAGATCCTGATTTAATTGGTCCTTGGTATGGTCTATGCATTGAGATTTTTTAAAAGGTCCCCAAATTATTCCAATGCGCGGCCAAGGTTGAAAACCTCTGCTGGAAAGTCATTTATTTAATATGTTACCATGGGAGGTAAGGCAGAGATAAAGAAAAATAAAACTTACCCTTCTTGGACTAAAATATCCTTGCGCAGCAATTCTCATAAAGAAGCACCGAGAACTTAGAGGGGTACACCTATTAAGTCTATATGGGAAAAGTTAAGGGTCAGGGGCTCTAATTGACATTTACAAATGAAAAACAAACAAACAAACAAACCAACCAACCAAGACTTGGGTCAAAGAAGGATGTAAACTAATGTGGCATGGCCACTCTCTACAATTCACTCTAAGGAAGGACAGGGTTTGGGGCTAAGGAGAGAGGGATGTGATTAATTCAGGAAGGGAATTTTAATAAAAAGAGGAGTCAGCACTTTGGTTGCTGTATTGAGTGTCTTTGGCTTAAATTCTGAATGGGTGGAAGCTAAACCTCTAGGGACTCCTTGATCTCTTCTTTCATAACCTGCTAAAGGTGTGTTTGGGGCAGGGCACACAAAAAGGGAGGTGAAGCCACTGAGATGGGTGAGCTCTTTTCAGAGGTGATGGAGAGGGAGGACACAGCCACCATGACATCGTTCCTGCCCTGGATTGGCTCTTCCAGGACCACAGGCTTCTTGAGCAGTTCCTGTTTCCTCATCATGCCAGCTCCATGCTTTCTGCATTAGAAGTGACTCCTGCCTTCTGTCAGATAATAGGCTTCCATTGTTGGCAGGCTATGATTATTAAGACACAAAATCAAATCTCCTCATCCAAATGGTGGACAAATAAAAGTACCTACAGAAGAATCTTCTCCTAAATATATTTATATATACTTCCAAGCCCGTGTCTCAACTTTTTTGACTGTTGGAGCACTCAAACGTGCTTTCAATGTGTTCAGTCACGCTAGCCCTACCCGCTCCTCATTGTAGTCACAATTCTTCACTCTTGTCCTCGTTAAAGGTCTTGATGGTCCCCATCCTTTGTGCTCAGTGCCAGTACAGTGCGCTCCAGACTTCTCAGCACAAGTTCTGTTTTGTTTCCCTTTCTATCTCATCAAACGCTAACATCTGAGTAACACTTTGATTTCTAGGCCCCAGAATCTTATTTCTGTGGACCTACAACACCTGATGAAGGGACAAGTTCTTTTGACTCTAAATTCTCAACAATTTTCTGTCTGTCCACATTCTGTATTACCTTGCCATTCATTTCATTCGGATTTCTCTTTCTTATCTCCCCAATATGATTTAATTTATTTTTTTTTCTTTGTAGTATAGACACCTGAGTTCTCATAAGTGAACCTTAAACAAAATATATTGGTATATTGGCATTGATTAATTCATCTGGATTTAAAACACTCTACAGTGGACCATCACTTGAAGGGGTCTTATTTTCACACATAAAGAACAGATTGGCCAATAACAAAAATTATTCAATAACCATGGCACAGAAAGTAGGAGCATGTATCTACCTTCTCTTTTTTAGTCTTAACTATTTCTCTTCAGGTCCTACTCAATATCTCTTTTCTAAAGAGGTAGCTTCCTAATTTCCTTATTTCAAAATGTATTCAATGACTTCAAATATATCACTGCCATTTTCTCTCCATTTCCTTCAAACACATAATTGCCAGATAAATTTTTCTTAAACATGATTTCGATAGCAGTTATCTTACTCAAAACTTCCAATGACTCTCTATTTCTTATTCAAATGTGTCCTTCTATTTCAGGGACTTCACCCTGTGGCTCAACTCTGCCTTCTAGACTTCTATTCTACCAACCTCTACATGACACTTCAGTCAAATGTTCCTGTCTTGTACAGGTGCAATACAATGTACTTTTCCTTGTTTCCTTGTATTAGTTAGGTTTCTGTTACTACAACAAAATACATGAGGTAAGAACTTATAGGATGAAAAATTTCATTTAGTTGATAGTTGTGAATATTCCCATCCAAGATTTGGTGCTCCCATTTCTTTGGGCCTCTGACAGAAATACAGTTGGTAATGGTTGGGCAATATGTGGTAGAACAAACTGCTCATACTGGAAGCCAGGAAACACAAGAAGCGGACGAAACTGGGTCTCACATCTGCAAGGGCATTACTTAAGAACCTCCCAGGAAGGCCTCTCCTCCTAAAGCTTCTTCTGTGTTCCAACAGGACCACCCTGGGGACCAAGCCCTTATACACTGACCTATGGGAAAAACTCACCAAAGTATGCATTTCTTTCTTATGAGATATCTGGATTCCCATTCATAGACTAACCCATCCTGGAGGTCAGAGCGAGATCACCCCCTTCATGAGTCATTCCTGAATTCCTGTAAATGAGCATGACCCTCCCTCTCTTTGTGTGATTGTTTCATTGAACTGCTATTTCATCTCTCCCCGGCCCTCCACCTGGCTCACTTTATAAATGTCTATAATTATCTTACATGTCTTCTGGGACTATGAGGGTCTCAAGGGAATGAGGTCTCTCTTCTTTTAGTGTCCCTTAACCTCTGGCACCACAAATTGAACACAGCAGGTATGCCACCACTATTTTAGACAAGTTTTATTAAAGTGTAGTGAACGATGAGGTCTGAGATGCATTATTTTATCACTGAAATATTAAAAAGGAAGCCTGATAGGAAAGCACAAAAATTATCGGTGTAATAATGGGAGGACCTCTTATCCCTATGATTTTAAGTTCAAAATGATCTCTATTTTTTTCCTTGCACCAATCATTACCTCCTCACCCCCATGAACACACATGTGCTCACATCCTCATGTAGATGGGATAAACAACATAAAGGATAAACAAGTTTCAAGCTATGTTTATTCTGATTTGGTCAAACAATATACAACATCCTATAGATGAAAATAGTCTTTAGTAAGAATGAAAAATAAATCTTTGGCATCTTTCTGTAACAAACAGTTATAATCCTTTCGCTATGCCATAAAACTGTGAAGAGAAAATAAAACTATAAGATTATATTTCAGAAGAAAATGTGTTGTAGCTACACTTGGTAGAATATGGAAGAAAAATTAATATTAATATTTATTTTTTTAAAAAACTAAACAGCTTCTCTCTTATACACAGCAAAACTATGTACATTTGAGCCTTTAATGCTCTCTGGGCAAAACAACCAAGATGGAAATGCAATCTGTCTTTTGTGACACATTTTAAAGATGAATCCAAGGATTAATTTTGAAGGACAATATAGTAAATGAGCGTTTTATGTTGGGCAGAATATTTTATGATTTGTTTTGCAGGGCTGAAGCTCAGTAACTATATCCCCTATAATGCTGGTGCTTAATTCTCAGAAAACACTCCACAGGTTGAGTGATGTGGCTCATCTCCCAGTTTCCCCTTGACAGCTAACATTGACACTCCAGCTTTTGTTTCCTTTAATAGCAGTCATAATAAAAGCAGGGTGTCTTTGATGTATAATGTTAACTGCTGAAAATAGCATTTCTAATTTCTTCTGTAGTAAATAATGAAAGGGCTATGGCAGTTTTCTTGGTTATCTCAAGGAAGTCAAAGAATTCCCTTTCTAAAATTTTGTTGTTGATTTCACAGTGATGACAATACATACACACACACACACACACACACACACACACACACCAAATAAACAATAAAAATAAAAAATAAAAACCCAAATGCTGAATTCACTGTAAAACTTAAATATCCTCATGCACAGATCAGTTGCTAACTCCAGAGTGTTGCCAGGGAAGAATAAAATGTTCTCCCTATATCAAGAATGAAGCCTTGAGTAGTGAAGTTCATGACCATAGGCTCTGAGTGCATCCTTGCGGACCATTGTGTCTTCCCTAATCCAGGCTCCACTCTGCTGTCAGACAGCAGATCATGTCCTCTGTTGGAATCTTCTGAAAGCTTTCTTTCTTGCAGGTCATCCAAGGCCTGTGAAGATGTGGCCCAGTCTTACCGCTCATCCTTCTCCCTCCTGCAGCCCTGCCCGGCACCAGCATATGGACCTGCAGGACCATGTCCTGTTCCCTAACCAGGATGCTCTCATTGGCTTTTATGTCCTTCTGAAATATCCCTCTCCTCCCACTTTGCTTCCTGGCTAATTCCTGCTTTGTCTTTCAGTCTCTGTAAAATAGTCACATCTTAGGACATGCTCCACTAGAGCCCCCTCTATATGTCCTCAGTCTTTTGTGACTGCTCCATTATAGCTCTTACCAGGATATTACCCTCCCATGAGCTGCATGGTGATCCTTTGCTCTTTTTTTTAATCTTTATATCAATATTCCTTGGGACAGGACTGGTGTTGGTTATGGGTTTGTTAAAATAAGATCCACTCAAAATTGCTTAAAAGTAACTCAGATATTTTACATCCATATGCGATTTCTCTTTTAAATGTCTCTTTTCCGTGCTCAAAACAAGTGTAATACTCTCAGAGGCATCCAGGAAAAATATATGCAACATGTTTATATAGGACACAAGACCACCAATCACTTCTCGGGTGACGGTTCATTTTCTCATACACAGCAGATCAGTAGGGCTGTTCTTATTGGTTCACATCTCACTTGTTACTTTCTGTTAAATGGATTAGCACAAATCACACTTGGCACAGGGGTGATCCAAAAAATGGATGCTTGTGGGCCTCTGATGAAAAGGGGACTCGCCTATTAAGTATACCATCTGAAGTCACCTTAGGAAGGCATTGGCAAATCGTTCTGAAGTGGAGTCTTCAGTCACAGTCCACAGACTAGAGAGGAAATCACATACTCTGATACTGTGCTCCAAGAAGTATTATTGATGGGCATGAAAATGTACTCAGAGAGAGCAATAAATCAGGGGCTATTTGACCCATTTCATGAACTGCACTCCATGCTAGTTTTCTACAGTAAAAAATGTCTCAACATGTTCAACTTCTCTTCCCATTCTCTAGGATGTACACACACACATACAGAGAGAGAGAGAGAGAGAGAGAGAGAGAGAGAGAGAGAGAGAGAAAGGAAGTATTCCAGCCAGGAGAGCTGGACACAGTGAGAATCAGAGAACCAGAGATTTCAGTTAGGGTCCTGCAATTTATAGCTTAAAATGATAAAGCAGTTGTTGCTGTTTGGTGGGCCAGTCTTCTGTCCTTTCCTAAGAAAAGCATTCTTGGTATTTTGAACAGAAGATATTATAACAGTTTCCCCTTTGTCTTCTTTTTTTTTTTTTAATAACAAGGATTGAACCCAGGGGCCCCTCACCCCCATATATTTCACCTCCATACATTTTTGGTTTTTATTTTGAGACGAGTCTTGCTAAACTGCTCAGGCTGACTTTGAACTTGCTATCCTCCTGCCTCAGCTTCCCAAGTTACTGGGATTACAGGCATGTGCCACAGCGACCCAGTAACAGTTGCCCCCCCCTTTTAAGGAAATAAAAATATAATCTTTTGCGGTGAGTTAAGGTTGACAGGTGGAGAAGCTTTGCTCTCACATACAAGAAAGAAAAAGATAACTAAGGATCCATGCAAGTTATTACATATGTCTTTCCCTTAAGATCCTAAGTTCCTTGAAGATGGCCATGGTGGGTGTCTACCAGCTACTGCACTGATGATGTTTAACATTCCATGTTCTGTGTACACGGGGCACTTATTGTCATAGAATAAATGTAAACTAGGATCCAATACTGTTTTATTTGAAGCAGTCTTTTTTTTTATTGGAGTAGATCTGTTTGAGTTATTTCCAAAAGGTATACTGAACAACCAAAATGGACACATGTTAAGGCTGTCTGATCTTCCCTTGTCACGGACAGAATCATGGAGAGCTTTTAATGAATGGAACACCCAGCTAAGTCTGGCACTAGAAAATAACAATGGGTTGGGCTGGGAAGGGAGACTGCAGGGTGGGCAGCAGCCAAAGACTACAGTTTTAGGCAGCTCTTGTGTTCCAGGCATTAGGAGAGAGGAGCTTTCTCATGCTTTATTTTATTTAATCCTCTCAAAGTATCAAATGAACCTGCTGATCTGAGATCAACACTTAAAGATCTGCCCCTCTTTAACAGAAATTGTTTTGTCCCCTTTTACATGTGAAGAAACAGGCTCCTGGTGATTGAGAGATTTGTTTGCATAGGTAATGCATGGAAGAGGCAGAGTTTAAATCCAGGCACTTCAAAGCGTGCTCTTCCAACCATTCTATGACCAAGGGAAGATTGGGAGTTGCTGCACTTGGGTTTCTTTGGCTCTGACACTTACAAAGTGGACTTGGGCACATCACTTAACCTCTCAGGGTTTATTCTGCGCAGGTAACAATGCCTTTTCCATGTTCATTGTAGGTATATTGTGATATTTCTAACAAAATAGCATGTGTCAGAAGTCACTTTGTAAATTATAACATCCTAACTGACTGCAAAAAAAGAGCCCTTTAATCCCACACCTGAAGAATGGGACATCAGGCAATTTGAGAGACACTGGTTTTGTGGTCTACAAACTTGCATTCACAATTTCATAAAGACTTCTTTGCTGCAAGGATCTATTAATTATAGCTGCCAGTCTGCAGTGCACTGCTTATCTTACATACAATTAATTATTCTATAAATCAAATAAGCAAGATGTTGGCAAATGACATCTGCAATCTTTGAGCTGACAGCAAAATTTATTATGAATCATAAATATCGCAGGCCAACTTTTCTAGACATTTCAGTGCTGGTACTCAGGAATGGATTATTATTATGAAAAAACACTTGTGCTTGTTGGTGATAACAGAACATATCCAGACCTCTGGGCAACTCAGGGGGCAGCTCTTTAAGTTCTGATCTCAGGTCAGCAGGCTCATTTGACATCTTAAGACAAATGTGGGATAATGGAGACTTCAGCAAAAAATTTTGCCAGGACCTGCTTTGTTCTAAGAAATACTATTTTTCTGATCTTCTGAAACTCTGAGTTCTGTCTCTGCTAACAGTGGCTGGAATAGTGCTCAGCACATAGTAGGTACTCAGAAAATATCTACATCATGCTTTAATCATACCATTTACCTGTTTTCTCAGCACTGTTGACTTCTGGTTTTTACTCCTGCAGCTTGATCAATATTTGGGGTCTTATACCATGTGCAGATCCTGCTATACCCATCTGGATGGAGTCCTAGCAGGGGTCTTGTTTATCTTATAGGCTTCCAGTGAGCTCATAACTGACAAGTTACAGTTTTGAATGTGTTGTTGGCTCTTTACTGCTCTGTGTCCTCCTGAGAAAGTGCTGGCCTACTCAGGATGAAAGGTGACCCTCTGTGCAGCATTTGTAGTTGGCTGAGGTTGATAGAATATAGTTACTCTGGGTGGCTGCATTTCCTGTATTTTAGTCTCACCCACAAATTTCTTTTTCCATTTTTAAACAGGGATAAGAAAATTTGTAATATAATCTATTCTTGACCTAAAATGGTATAAATAGTTTAAATAGTCCATTTAATTTGATAAATTATCTGTATATCGACAAATTATAAAATATCTCTTCCCAGTCTGTCATCATTTGATTATGGTTTGGCTCTTCTCTCTTTACACAATAGAATGCCAATTAAAAAGGAAATGTTAATTTATTTGAAACTCTCAATAATCCTCTAAAAATCATGAACTGCTCAGTACCTCTCACATGCTATCATAAAAAGACCATATCATTATAATCCATCATGAATGTATACTATATTTCATTGATCCTACCATGCATATCTTTTCATGTGTTAATATCTTTGAAATTGGCTGCATTGTACAGTTGAAACCATCACTATTTCATGATGTAATGGACAATATCTTTCTTTTCCTTACTGTACAGAATATTT
The DNA here is from genome assembly GCF_052094955.1 of Ictidomys tridecemlineatus. Taxonomy (NCBI): domain Eukaryota; kingdom Metazoa; phylum Chordata; class Mammalia; order Rodentia; family Sciuridae; genus Ictidomys; species Ictidomys tridecemlineatus. Next base: position 122,073,295 of record NC_135479.1, read on the forward strand.
TCTCAGAATTGATGAACAGTAATTTAAAGCTAATTATGGTTAAAAATTTTAATTCCTGTTTGGTAGACATTACATGACATCTCATTCAATCTTACACCATTATCCTTTTGCTGTGCTGTTCTGTACTGCAGAAGTTGTGATGTTTTAAAATTTTCTAGACTTCAATGTTGCTAAAATTATGGATGAAAATTGGATTTCGTCAAAGAGATGAGCATATACAACTTGGAAGGTAGAAATGAGACAAAGGATGTCATTCCATCCTGGGTGTGTACTATTGGCAAGCAGGTTTTGAAGTTAGGGTGTTGGTCTATAACACTGGTCTTTGTTCAGCTTTCTGAGTCCCAGCAGCTACTATGGGATAGCTGCGGTAGCTGTAGTGGAAACTGATTTCAACTCCCTGAACCACTGCTCTGGGATGTACGTTAACACCCAGTAGCCCTAGTGGTAGAATCATAGGTGGTAGCTCTCCTGGTGAGTGAATTTTCTGTAGTTCTAGGAGAAATTCCTGGAGGTCCAGGCTAAAATCCACTCTTTCAGTCTTTTTAATAATTTTGAAAACACCAAATTTCATGTATTGAATCTCTTCTTGCTTAAGATTCCCTATAATAATTTTGATGTCCTTTATTGAGGTGCCTGGAACTTACAAGATTATTGTATGCACCCTGAAACAAATACAGGTAGGAAAGAAATGAAAGGTCCTTTATCTATTTTCTTTAGATAGCTATTTTTTGTGACCTTATATATAAGCATCAGCATTTTCACCATGATTAAAGTAAACAATGAGATGCAAATGATTTGCTTTAGAAAAATGACAGCACTTTGTAGTTCTATAACCTTATTATATGAATACAGGAGAAACATTATTTTTTCAATAACATCCGTAAGTTCTTTTACTAAGGCAGAGAGTATAAGTAAACAAGTAGGTAGACACATAAAAAAATCATTATTAAATTATGGGAAGGAACTACACAAAATATTTCCTATTTATCCCTCCATTTGTCACTTGAAGAAGTACAGTTTGAAGGGGGAAAAAAGTACCATAAAAAACATTAGCCTGACCTTAAATAAGTCATGCCATTTTCTCTAACTCAGATCTTCTTTCTATAAAATATGGAGAATGAGACCTGTCATTTGCCTGGATTTCAAGGGTATTGTCAAGAAGAAGAGTATTGGATGATGTCCTTGCATTTAAGCAGGAAAGAACTCATAGGCTTTGGGTATTAAACTTGAATTGTGTACTCTTAGTATTATTATTATTGTTAAGAAGACCTTATAGCCACCAAAATTTGAAATTACCCACATATATGAGATTGATCTAATTAAATAGAGACCATCTACTAAAAATTATTATTTCAATTTGCTGTGTGAGAAAGCTCTGTCCATAGATGTGATAATGAAATATATCCCAAGGTTAAATCAGGACTTCACTGAAAGTCATTAGGGATCACTTCAAAGCTAAAAATAATTCACTAATAAATGTTACTCATTTTAAGTTCCCATCTCAGAAATGATTAAAGGGTACGTCTTAGAGACCAGTAATTTTCAGGTTAACTACCACTTTCTATCCAAGTTTTTCCCCGCCTCCCATTTTAGTTTAGATTCATGATTTTTGAGCCACATGTCAATGATCTCAGTGAAAACACTCTTTTAGTATATGTCACTTATACTCAACAAAGGGATAAAAATTCAGCCACATACCTTTGCCTTAAAATAATATTTCCATTTCTACTATGTCTCTTATAAAACCAAACTGATGCCTCCTGCTAGCATCTTCTGTGTGATTTTTCATTGGTTCACGTAGGGTTAGATGTCAAAGTTGATTTTAATATAAGGAGAAAAGTACTTTAAACTTTAGGGTTTGATTCTCTCCCTATTATCAAGCTGAACAAAAGTACTTCTTTCAATCTGAAGTTATGGAAGAGATTTATATACTTGAATTATTTTATCTATTTTGAGAAGCAATAATAGAAATTTCAGAAAGGTTATATTTCTATCTCTAAATGCTTGAAAGGTAGTTTAATGTGATAGTTAAATGCACAAACTCTGGAGATGACTGTATGAACTCAAGTTCTGCCCCACCAGATTATTAGTTGGATGACTTTGGAAAAATTACTTGACTTTCCTGTATCTCTCATTTTTTAACAGTAGTATCTACTTTTTAGGGTTTTCATAAGTATTAAGTAAATCAGTACATTTATGAGGAGTCTTAAAGCCTAATTCATGCAAGTGCTTAATAAGCTATTATTACTGTTAAAAACATAACACTGCTTTATTTTCTTATCCCACAGGACCTAGCTTATTCAAGGAGTTGACTTTTCCCATGATCAAGGGCAAATTAAAATTCTTATAGGTATAATATATTACATTAAATAACAAAAGTGAAAACTGTATGAAATAACAATAAATCAGTAAGCTCAAGGATTAGGCTTGTCTTTAATGTTTCTGCAAATATGTGCTTACGAATTCTATGTATTCAGTGTACATGATTTAGATATCTCTAATTAATACTATAAACTCATATCTTTGAAAACATCCAGCCACAGGATTGTATCTTTCAGCTGTCATACAATGGATTGCTAAATCACAGACTTGTATAAACACATGTTTCCTAAAGCTGTGTCTGTTGACCTTTAGTCTCTTAAGATACCCCAGTGAGGACATGGGGAAGGGGAACCATAGTCAAGTAAGTCTAAAAAAATTGAGAAAGATTGCATAATATATTTTTTCTTGAGAATTCATGTTATTTATTAATATACTCAAGTCTTGTAATACAGAAATCTTTTTTTATGCTTAACTGAATTTTCCCTAATATTTGGTCATAAGATTGAATTTATCTTCATTCCATTGAGGTATATTCTACAGAACTAATGACCCAAAGAACACGCTTTGGGAAATGACAGCACTGAAATGGTGATATCATGGTCTCTAAACGTGAAGAAATTTTGCTATCTGAATACTAAATTTGATTTGTTTTAGTTTATTCAGACCGATTTGAGGAACTTGATACAGATTATAAAAATCCATGGAAAAGAGTGACACAAGAAAGATTTTGAATAGGATTTTTCTACCATCATTTCTCCACCATGCACTGATTATGATAGCCACCTACAGAAGACAGTCATTTTGCAGAAGTCTGGGAGTCCCAGTAGAGAAGTGCCATGACTCATTCAGGTACACAAGGCTCAAAGTACTGAAGCTGGTTCAACCCCAAGGGGACTTCAGTGAGACATATCATAATCAAATTATAAAAATCAAAAGCAGAGAATTTTGAAAGCAACAACAGAAAACAGATTAGTCATATCCAAAGGAACCCCCCTAGATCATAATCAGATTTTTAAGCAAAAATTTTATAGGCCAAGAGAGAGTGGCCTAAATTCAAAGTGTTGAAAGAAAAAAAAAAAAACCTGCCAGTCAAGAAAATATCACTTGGCAAAACTATATTCCAGAAGTGAAGAGGAGATAAAGAGATTTTCAGATTGAAAAAAAAAAATCCAAGAGTTCATTACCACTACATCTGCCTCAAGAAATGCTGAAGGGAGCTCTTTGAGCTGAAAAGTAAAGAAGCTAATTAATATATGAAAAATAAATGAAAGTCTAAAGCTCACTGGTAAAAGAAAGTGTACAGTCAAATTCTAAATACTCTAATACTATAATGATGGTGTAGAAATCAATTTTAGTCTAGTATGAAACTAAAAGATAAAAGTATTAGATATAATAATCATGAAAAATTACAATGATTATGAAATATAAAAGAAGTAAATTGTAACATCAAAAACTTAAAATATGGGAGCGGAAGAAAAGTGCAGACATTTTGTATGCAAAGTTGATATCAGCTTAAAATAGACTATTATATGATACTTATTATAAGATATTTATGTAAACTCCATATTAAGCATAACCCTATGATAGATACACAAAAGAAAATGAGAAAGAAATCAATGCACAGCACTGTAGGAAGTCATCAAATCTATTTTATAATAGATTTGAAAATAATCAAATCTATTGTTTATAGCAATAAACATTGATGTAGCTGTATCATTATAGTATGCTAATTTTAAGTTCTTTGGGTATATAGTGAGGAGTGGGATAACTCAGTCAAATGTGGTTTCATTCCAAGTTCTCTGAGGAAATTCCATTCTGCTTTCCAGAGTGGTTGCACCAATTTTGAGTCCTAATGGAACCAACCTAGGTTCCCTTCAATAGATAAATGGATAAAGAAAATGTGAAATATATACACCATGGAGTATATTAGTCAGCCATGAAGAAGAATGACTTTGTTACATTTGCCAGCAAATGGATGGATCTGGAAACTATCATGCTAAGTGAAGCAAGCCAGTTCCAAAAACTAAAAGTTGAATGTTTTCACGGATATGAGGAAGCTAACCCACAATATAGAGGGGAGGATGAGGGGAAGAATAAAAACACAGTATTTTAGACAATGGGGAAGGAAGGGAAAGGGAGGGGTATAGGCAAAAGAATGACACTGGAATGAACCTGACATAACTTTCCCATGTACATGTATAAAAACGTCACGGTGAATCCCACCATCACAAACCTACATGAAATAGGACTCTAACTAGAATAAAATATAGTCCATGCTTATATAATTTATACAAAAATGGATTTATTGTCATGTATGACTAAAAAGAATGAATAAATATTTTTTTTTAAAAAAAGGAAGAAAATCAAATCTATGGAAGAGCAGATGAGGAAGACAGGAACTACAAAACAGAAAACAGCACAATGGTAATAGCAAGTTCTTACCTAGAAATAATTACTTTACATATAGATGGATCAAATTCTCCAATCAAAAAATACACAGCGGCTAAGTGGAGAACAAATACAAGCCCACCTGTATGCTGCCTATCAGATTCACTTCAACTCTAAGGACACACAGGAAATGAAAGTGAAGGGATGGAAAAAGGTGTTCCATGTTAATGAAAATCAAAAGACAGCAGCAGGATTTGAAGCTTACATCAAATAAAATAGATTTTCATTCAAAACCTGTAAAAAAGGAAGACAGCTATTACATAAAAGTGTCAATTAATCCAAAGAGCATCACAATTGTTACATCTGTACTCAACACTGGAACACTTAAATATAAAAGGCAAATATTAACAGATCTGAGGGGAGAAGTAGATTATTAGTATAATAATAGTATTCTAAGACAGTATGCATAGTGGAGCACAGGGAGTCTATTCAGACTTAGAAATGAAAGAAGCATGTAGTAAGACTGCCTCACGCAGTCATGGAGAGGAAGTATTCTAATTGCTATGTGCATTAGTTTGGTGCATATCTGGACTATGCCAGGCCTTGAAAACATAAGAAAGAGTATGACTTGATAGATTTGTTGCCAAGCACAGAAAAAGAGAAGGGCAGATAATCCCAGACACAGATCAAGCTAGAGGTGGAGGCGGGAATGCAGCTGCAGGGCTCAGACCATGAGGAGCACAATTGTAGGTAAGGGAGTGATGGGAACTTCCAGTGTCAAAGGGTGTCAATCATCCAGCAGGTTGTGAAGGGCCTCAAAGGTCACTGTGCACTAACATGATGTATAATTGTTTATAACAAAGTCCTGAGTAAAATTTAAAGTACTGATTGCCTTGCTATTGAATTTTGACTGGTAAAATTGAATGTATATGATTCTGAAAAAGTTTTTGCTTATTCATTTTATCAATGGCCTAGGAGATTCAAATTTAATGTTCCTCATTTTTCCAAGAATATTGTTATATTCTTGGAAACACATGGCTCTAAACACTAAAACTTTTTTTTTTTGTTACATTCTTTCTAAATTTACATATCTTTATATTGCAGAGAAGTTTTGGTGAAAACTTTATGGTTTATATGTAACAATCTGCCTAGTCACCAAATACCAGTAGAAAAGAAAATGGATAACTAAATACAAGGAATCATATTTGGAACATATTCAAAAGGTAGAGGAATTCTTTAAAACCAGTAACTCGACTGATGTAGTAGAGTCGTTGGTTATACTCACGTAAACTTAAAAGCCAAATCAACATCTGACATCCCATTAGTGAAACATCTCATGGTTAATTGTCTAAATTTTTTTTGAGTTGGCAAATACTTCTGTCTTGACTTACTGCATTCTCTCAGTAGAAGAACTGACTACTGTGGAAATTTAAACTACATCCATGAAAGTGGAAAATTATAAGGTGACATATGAAGAGTTAGAACAGATTTACCCCAGAAGCAAAGCCAAATGCCAGCCACTGTCACGAATCCCAAGGACATCTGAATCTGAGGATAACAAGTTCCAGCAGCAGCAGCAGCAGCAGTGAGGACACGTTTAGGAGGAGACCTTGCAGCCAGACGGGTAGAGACTCCAGTCAATGCCTCATTCTCCTTACAGACAATTTAAATTCTAATCTTGACCAATAAATGGTCCAAAGGCCAACGGAGGCGGAGGAAATATGTCCTTCTCCTCAACCCCTCAAAAGATTAAATGTTGAGAGCAGAAGAATTCTCTTCCACAGAAATTCATGATTTTAAAGTTTTGTTTCCACTGACTAAATATTTCCAATTTACAAATAAATTAATTTGATTAACAGATAAACCCGCACATTTTCATGTCCTATAGGACTGGTATATGCTTGACAAAAAAACCTCTAGGGTCAGAAAGTCCTGTTGATGAAGAAGAAGTTTCTCTTTTGTTCTTTGGATTATTTACACCCGAGACAAAGGCTACACAACTTGTGGACATAATATAGGCATTTAAGTCAGAGCCTATATGTTTAGTTGTTTTTTTTCCCCCTCTCTCTCCTCTTAGGAATGTTTGGAAAAGGATGGCTTACAATTATTTTGTTATTTATTTTATAAATGCTTTACTTTGAAAGACAGATAATTGCATTATTTTGGGAACTTTCTGAACTTTATAGTAACAATAAAGAACTCATAAGCTACTCACCAAAATTTAAAAAAAAATAATTAAAATAAAATGAAAAAAAAAAACTGAATTGAATGCAAAAGTTCTTTAAATACCTGCTGCTTGCTGCATTGACAGTATTATGGATGATGCATCCCATGTTTCCATAAAGATTGGGGGAGCTCTGAATAAGGGGGAGCCATGAACAGGGATTGGACCAAAGTTTTATACTAAGAGTGTCATTCTGTTTTGTCTTAATTAGTATAAGGTATTCATTCTTCAAACATGCATTGAACATCTTCTGAGAACAAGACTCTTCTTTGCCTTCACGAAGATCTCCACATACAAAGAAAAACACCAGTACTAGTTATACCAAAACTCAATTTTAAATAGCTTATCAAAGAGCAGGCCATCTGAAAACAAAACAGGAAAACCATGATTTGAATAGGCATAGATCCCATCCATTCCTGGGATAGACAAACTGGAAGGGGTTTTTTTCTGTTTGTTTGTTTGTTTGTTTTTAATACATGATTCCAGCCCCTTTGCTTTAAAGACAAGAACCTGAAGTTTAAAGAAGTGAGGCCTCTTCTCATAGCTAATTCTTCCACAGTTGCAGAATCAGCAAAAGACAAGGTTTCTAATTTAATTTTATTTTTAAAAGCCAAATGATCATTTTCAATAACAAACAAAAACCAAACTATATAAAATAATTTAATTGAGGTCAAATCTTCTGTTCTTCTGGGGTCCTGGAGGTGAAGGGATGTGGAAAGCAGTTGTACACAGCATAAATTTTATATGCCCGTATGCACCAAGTGCTGTGCTGGATGCTTTCATAGCCAATCTCTAAATCCTCACAGCTCTACAAGATTGGTGCTATAATTTCCATTATCCAGATGAGTAACATGAAGTTCAGATTTGCTAAGGAATTTGCCCATATGCAAACATTTTATGAATGGTAAGCTTGGGATTTGAACTTTTTTCTGCCTCTAATTTTTTTTTGCTCTTTTCATTCCACCTTAATTATGGCCTGTTAGAGGAAACTCTGCATTTTTTCATAAATGAGTTCAATTTTTGCCTGCCACCTGGATTTTATGACTGCCCAGATTGATTTTTCTCTTCAATTTACATTTTTAAACTGTGGTGTTTTTTTTTTCTTTTCCCTTTATCTCTTGTTTCAGTCATGAGGTTGGAAAACATGAAAAATATGCTAGTTTTGTTCAGACTGAGAACATTCCGAAATATTTGGCCGCACCTCAAAACCCTGTTAAAATAATATTATTTATAACTCTCTGCTTGGTCAATTTTATTTTAAGTTTAGCCGTTTCCCATAGGAGGTTGTTCTTTCTCCTTGATGGTAAGGTTTGCTGCTTGGAAGCCTTAGTCTCAAAACATTTTTTCAAGTAAGGCTCAGGTCTCTGCTTTTATGATGAATAGAAACTAGTTAGACAATAGTCCAACCACTCTGAAGCAGTTAGTTGCTGATCTCACTCCCAGGAGCTTTGGGATGGGCCATGAGCAGGGAGAATGCTGTACTTTTACACATGAGCCATCAGCCCTAGTCACCAGGCATGAACCCCCAACCCTCTGCCTGGCGCCATGACTGGTCACATTTTAGAAGTGGGTTTTGGTGTGATGGGGAGGTTTCCCAGAATGCCTTCTGAGGAATACAGACCTAATTTCTTGTACATCCCACCTCAGTAAGGCTGTGACTATTGTTAGCAGGTTTGTTTAGCTTCCTTAGCAGCTTGAGACCTTTCATTGCCTTTTGAGTACATGTTTTGATTTGGGGGCAGAGATGAGGGAAAAGGCAGAACTGTTACAATGGAACCCCCACTGTAAGTAGCAAGTAGGTAAGCTTTTTTTTTTTTTTTTCCAGGGCACATGCCTGAAAGAGAAACCCCATCTTCACCCTGATGTATAACTGAACACTGTCCACCATTGACAGCAAAGCAATGTGAAGCCCAGAGGCCAAGGATTTATTATTTAGAAACTTAAACAAATAGGGTCTCTCTGAAAGGCCCCTTCCCTTTCAGACAAAAACAGTGGTCAGTGAAGCATCAATTCACAGGAAATGACAATGTTGCTGTCCCAGGAGCAGCTACCCTAAAGGAAACAGGGGCAGAAGAGAGTGAATAATTAACCTAAAAATGTGGTTACATAACCACTGAAATTCCACAATCCACAGCCCCGTGGCCTCATTTCATTCTTTAGCAACATTTCCATCCCAGCAATTGCTGGTGGCCCCTGTTCACATTCTGAAGCTCCTCTGTACCTTCTTGAGAGCTAAACACGTATTGATTTTCCCCAGACCCGAGCTCTGTCCGTAATAAGATGATTTGGTGAATGTTCTGTCAAATGCAAAGGGAAGCCTCTGCCAGACTGAGCATTAGAACACGGTGTTTTTAATAGAAATGTGAAATATCGATGCAATTATAAATCAGTGAAAACCCAGGGGGAAAGAGAATCTCATTTGAGGAGAGATCTTTAAGTTTTCTTTTTCTTCTTCTTTTTTTTTTTTCCTTGCAAGGAAAAACTGGACCAGGGAACCAAATTTATGAAGTAAGAACTGTCACCAAAGTATTCCATAGCTGTTGTTGGATCCGAGAACAAAGAAAGCCAAAGCATGTAGGTATGTAGTATGAGTATGCGAAAGGGCACATTTTAATAAATTAGTTAGTTACCTCCTTTCTTTCACTTGTGTTTCAGGCTGTTGCCCAAAATTATTATCGTTTTGGTAATGTGGTTCCTTTTCCACATTCTAGAATTTCTCCTAATTTTGCCTTCTCTTTTCCTAGATGGTGTTTGTGGATCGCCAGGGTATGTCATGGGGGTCTTTAAAGCTGGCGCTAGCTGGCTGGCCATACGGCTGTAACTCATGGTGCATGCTGTGGAGGACTGTGCAGCAAAGAGACCACGTGCTTACACTAGGGCACACTGCCAAGCTGAGAACTAAATCAGAGAGCATCACCGGCGGCAGTAAGCCAGGAGGGTATAAAAAGTTCCAAAGAGAGAAGCTGTGATCAGAGGATAGTCCATGACATCGGGCGGGACTGGGACAGCAGCAAGCAGACTGATCCCTCCTTGTAGCCCGAATCTGTCCTTCATCATGGTGGGGTTGTTTATTTAGACTGTATGTAGGTAATCTTTGTCAACCTCTTTCAGAAATTCTGGACTTGTTGAGGGAATATGCAGAAATGTGAGAAAAGGAAGAAAATGTGCAGGACGGAGATGGGAAATGAATTCAGACGGTTGGAATGAAAGAGAAACACGTTGGTTTTGATGTTGTTTTCAGAGAAGCATAGTTACCCAAACAAAAATTTCATGATCAATTACTCAAAACAATGGTAAGGAATCACGAGATTTGTTATCCAGATATTGTAAACATAGGAAAATGTGGACATGAACAGTCACATTTGTGATGGTGGCAAGGGGACAGAATAGCTGCTTTGTCAACAGAGACTTTGTGGCAGTATGCTCCTAGTTTTTCTTGTTTCTTTTTCTGTGTTAGTAAGAAGAAAACTTTTGAGGTTTTCAATCAGGTTTCAAGTATATTAGTAATAACATGTTTCACAATTCACTGATGTAAATTCATGAATGTTAAAATTTTTCTCTCCTGTTTTTAACAACTACAGCTCCTTTGGACTTTTACAAGATTCAAAGGGATTGGCAGTCCAGGTCCTACTCTTGATTTCCACTGCCCCTTTGTTCACATGCCTGCCCTTTGCACATTGGGATGTTATTGGTTTATGACTCAATGAAAGATGGGAGTCTGGCCTTTATGGACAAAATGCAAAGATATTCTAGAAATTGAGAATTCAGTAATATGAGGAAGAGGTGTTTTTATCTTCATTTGTCTTTGCAAACTGTAAGACAATTTTGTATTATAATTATAATACAAGTATACTGGTGGTTGGAAAATGTACAATATGGTGGGGAAAAAGACGTCATCTGTCATCTGAGATAGATAATCCCATAATAGAGATCCCAATGGATCCAAGAAATGTAACAAAAATTATGATCTCTATACTTATAGAGCTGTAGCTAATGTAAGAATTAAATATATCTAAGTATTGTGTAGTGACTGTTATACAAAAATTTGTTGTGAGTTTTTCATAGAAATTACACAGGCATCTGACTGTAGAGGTTCTTATAGCTCAAAGTGGAATACACAATCCTGCCTCCACACTAAAATTTTAAGCCAATGCCTAGACTCCCCATTAGAGTGGAAGCAAATAGGACACGAGGATTGTTTTTATATTTTAATTTCAGATAGAAACATCACTTAATGAACCTAAGCTATGCCAAAGGCCCACTTAATGATGTTTACTTAGCTTAGAAAAATAGTGGAAGAAATCTACTTGCCTTGGAAGGCTGGGGAGGAATTAAAATAGAGAACCATTTGCTTTCAAAAGGAAAGTTATCTAGTTTTCTAGATCTGGAACTTTTTTATGATGATACTATGTTCTCTGAAGTGCCTGAGTCATGTGGGTCAACATCACTCATGAAAAATGTGTTTAGACATGTCCTGAATTATTTAGAATAAGGCTCGGTAGTTCCATTGCTAAAGAGAATGTACAGGGGTGCCTACACAGTAAATGCAGGGTACAAGAGTGAGATATAAACAAGAAACTTGGAAATAGCAGCACTTTGAGTGAGTTAATCTGGTAAAAATATCCACATAACAGATTTGATTAGTACTCTCTCTGGGTAAACCAGTAGATAGATAATTGTAAAAGAAGGACTATAAACTCTTGATAACAGCTAAAAACCCATCAAGGAGACTTCTTAGAAAAGCAGAATGGGAATACAATACAAGGCAGTATACTGAATTTGATTAATTTTATGACACACAGTTGTAAAAAAAGACAATATTAAAAGAAGAAAGATGGCTTGCTTAGAAAAATTAAAAGAAATGTTAAGAACTAATATTTGTCCGAATATTGCCAATAATCCCTAGGGGAAAATAAAGTTTTCCTTATTCCTGCAGGTTCCCCAGACCTTACGGTAGGCAAATTCTACAGTGTGGATAAGTACGTCTCGACTTCATAGCTCAATGACACTCATGTGTAAGACCATCTACCTTAAGCAAGTTACTAAGTAAATGTAACTTCCTATGCATATTGTGTTATGGGAAAAGAACATTGGAATTGATGAACTGATGTGAATGTTCATGTCTTCTCAGGACATCTTTTTTTTCTTTGGATATTGATTGATAATGCACAAACACTTGATGGTTTGAACATCAGATTGTTAATGGTTGGATTAGTGGGAGGCAGTTCCCAGATCGAGGTAAAATTTGATTGGCACTCTAAAATGATGACACAGCATTTAAAAGTTAAGGTGTAGATGATCCCATAGGAACCATCTTGGGTCTTCCTTTGATGGTTAGGAAACTGTCTTGACATTAATGCCACTTCATCTTGCTCTAAGAGAGCGCCAAGTATTCTCAATCTCTGTAAATGTGTTTTCCCAGTGAAGAGAATAGAATTAGAGAAAGTCTGGAGTGACACAAACCTTGTTTGAGAAAAGCCAAAACTAAAAGAAGAGAAATGGTAAGATTAAAAAAAGGAAAGATGAAAAGGATTTTCATTATACTTTGAATATTATGTATTTATATATTTTAGGTAAAATACAAGAAAATGCATTATAATTGAAATGTTAAGTAAAATAAAATCAGGATGTTAAAAAGAAATAGGATTTGGGGCTGAGGCTGTAGCTCAGTGCCAGAGTGCTTGCCTAGCATGTAGGAGGCACTGGATTCGATCCTTAGCTCCATATAAAAATAACTAAATAAAATAAAAGCATTCTGTCCATCTACAAGTATATAAAAAATTAAGGAAAAAGAAACAGGATATTGATGCTTGATGCTCCCCAGTCCTTAATCATCTCTACCCTATACACTGGCATCTCTCTGAGTTATGTAGATAATTTGAACATTTATTGGGTATCTTGGGTGGGCAGGCACTGTGGTAGGCATTTGGCACCCTAAAGTTTATTATATTTCCTTGGCCAAAAACAATTGGCCAATTTAGTTAAAATAGTATTTTAGAATGACTGTTTTCCTCTGATAATGAGACTATTTTTAAATGATCTTAAAAGATACATTTTGTTTCCTTTCCCCCTCAACCTCTATAGAATGGAATATTAATTATTATTATTTTTAAATTTTTTCCCACTATTGGGGATTGAATCCAGGGGTATTCTACCACTGAACTACCTATCCAGTACGTTTAATTTTTTGTTTTGAGACAGGGTCCCCTTAGGGCCTGAGACGGGCCTTGAACTTGCAATTCCTGCCTCAGGCTCTCTAGTAGCTGAGGTGTGACCACCACAGGCAGCTCTATTTTTAAAATACAGTTAGTTATGGAGAATCAATGAAAGCCTTGATGGGACTCTTTGCTTTACAAATGAGTGACTGGAGAGGCGCCTTCTTGAGACCATGAAGAGGTTGAGTGCTCCCCAAGGAACCCAGGTCAGCATGGAGGAGACCTGGGGCAGGGGGTGGTTTTCTGTCCCTATCTAGGAGAGAAGTGACAGTTTTCCCCTTTGCTCTTCCTTTGTGCCATATGTATAAAATTAATGAGATCTAAAAAAATATTTCCCGTCAATTGGTCTGTGTTCTTTTGTTCACCCAAGTTTATCCCTTTGGGGAAATCGTTGCCCTTATCTGATTTTATTTTTGTGGGGCTGGAGGTCTGCCTGGCATCTGACTTTGCTCCAGGGCTTTAAGGATCTTCCTTTAGTCAGGCTGATCTCTCCTTCCCATCTCCACTTCTGTTCAGACACATTTTGCATCTAATGATTTTATAAGTTTTGTGCTTTGACTGCTTAATATCTCAAAATCCTTTTAGACCAGATTATATTTACTGGGGAAGAACATCAATGAAAGGATATGATTGAATTACTTTAGTCAAATATCTTTGTTTAAAAAAAAAAAGTGTGGTCTCAATTATGGCAATTTTTAAAAACATAGCTTTTGGATTGAAAAACATATCTATCTTTTATAAAAATAAGACTATTCATTGTGAAAAAACACAGTAATGTTATTCTCATTTTGAAACAGTTAAATTTAAGTAGTGATGGTACAAAATATTGTGGCTTGAGATTCAGTGATCTGGGTTCTAGTTCTTACTTTTCTCTCAAGTAATATCAAGGAGATTAAACTCTAGGACTTCTTTGAGTTCTCTAAAGGTAGGATTCAATTAAGTGATTTTTTATTACAGCATCTAGATGTTCCAAGTCTCTGTGGGGCATTATGTCATAACAAGGTCCTTTAAGACAGAAATTTAAATTTGAAATTACGATTTCATATCTTAGAGGAATCAGTATGATTCTAATACGAATAAACAGGTATTGAATGACATTCCTATCTTGATCTCACCTGCTATAATGCTCAAATAAATAATCAATATCATCAATTAAACTGTTTTGAGAAGGTACATTTGATCTTTCTTTAAAAACAAAGCTGTTCATATAAATGTAATATGAGTCATATATGTCATTTATATTTTCTACTAGTCATATTCAAAAAGTTTTTAAAAGTCAAAGTAGTTTTGCTGTTATATTTTAGTTAACTCTACATATCCAAAATATAATTTCTTTAAATATAATCAACATAAAAGGTTTTATTGAGATTCACCATATTTGGCATTCTTTTTTAAAATCAAGCCTTAAAAGTCTGGTGCGTATTTTATATTTACAACAAACCTCATTTTGGATTAGCCACACACTTCAAGTGCTATATAGCTGCACATGGCTTATAGCTAGCATGTCAGACTGTGTAAGTTTAGATAAAATACTTCATTCTAATCATAACTTTTAAAGCTATGTATTAAAATATATGAAAAAAACCCTCTATACCTTTGTATTCAACTGAATTTCAATTAACCTTTTGAGAAGATTGTGTTTGCCCAGGTTTTGACAATGTGACCACTTTCATACAGCACAAACCTCAGGGATGTCAATCATTTCTTAGAGAATGTAGGTTGTGCAACGAATCCCAATTATCCAGTATCCATGACAGGGGCTGTGATGGCTTTGCCTGAGATTTCAAAACTGGACTCAACTTGAAAGTGACATATTTCATTGTGTTCATTGCAAAACTGATGCCTTATCAGAAAACCTATTTTTCTACTGCCTCTAGCTTATTGACCACTGCAACAGACTTATAAAGTCTTCATATATGCTTCATCCAGTTCTTTGTACACACCCACAGCAGAGAAAGTTAGTCTAGATTTGCACAATTTTGGGCTGAGGTCTTGAATAGAGGTGTTACTTTATAATTAACTTTTGAGCTAAATGATTTAAACAATCTTCATTTTTTTCTCTTTTGTTCTTTGGTTCCCTATGTTTGTGATTTTAAAATAGGAATATGTGACATTTTGGAAAGTTCTCAGAGAAGGATCAGAGGATGAGAATTCACTTTGAGTCAAATTTAAGGTGTGCTGAAGCCTCCTTCTATGGGGTACATGTCAATTGAACAGAGATTTTGTGTGTGTGTGTGTGTGAAATGCTTTTTAAGAGCAGTCGATTTAGAGGTGAATATGGTTTCCTCACAAATTTCAAAATATACCTAACAACTTAACTTCATATCAAGTTTTTTTACTCTTTATAGTGTTTTAAACTAGGGAGACTTTGGAAATGAGTTAGTCTTCACCTCAAAGACATGTAGTGAGATTAAAATGATTGCAAATATAATGAAAATTAGAGGAAGACACCAGGATTCTAACCCAGGATTTCTCTTGACTTCTGATCCAAGGCTAACTTTGACAACAAATTTTTTTCAAGTTTTTGATGTTCACAGAACTTAGGGATTTCAAGATGCTGAACCTCAAACTGGGAGTTTAATGGACACAAACCATGAGTATTAGGTACTTTTAAATTTCTTTCAGCTCAGCAAGGTCTAAGTCTGGTGACCTGAACAACTATACAGAATCATCTACAGTACTGATCATGGTATTGATTTATGACTCCTCTCCTCACCCTGGAATTGGGATTTCTCAGAATAGATCTTGGGATTTTAATTTTCATCAACGTTCTCAGATAATTTTCATTCCCATTTAGGTTGAATACTCCCCCATCTTTTATTCTATGGCTGAGGAAATAGAGAAGATGAACTAATTTAAAGTGGGCCTCTATCCCAAGGCCAGCAGATGATCAGAGCCTACCTGGGTCATCCCCTAAAAGACCTTGCTCTCTTAATAATGTTCCACATCATACACTCAGCAATAAGGATTGTGTGTGTCTGTGAGTATGTGCACACACATACATGTGCTGGAGATTAAACCTAGAGCCTAGAAGTGCATGCTAGACAAGCACGCTACCATTGAGTTATATCCCCAACCCCAACAATAAGCATTTTAAAAAACAGATTTACTTAAATTAAAATTAGCCAAACAGATTCCCTTCCTGCAGTTATTCCACTTAATCAAGCTTTTACGATTAAACTTTGGGGCAGCATTCTTCAGAGAACCTTGCAAGCAACTTCTCAGCACTTCTCTCACTTTCAAGGTATAAGGTAATAGAAGGAGATGCCCATATATTTTTTTTCTGTGGCAGGTGGAATCATTTAGGTAGGTTTATGTAAATTTTATGCAAATGTAGCACATTTTATGCTCCTAAACTTACGGGGATCATAACTATTTTATTCACCAAAAGTTGGCCTTCAGCAAGATCTTATTGAGGACTGATGATCTATGTAGCCTCCTTCTTCCTGGACCTGTGTGACATTTATCATCATCCTACTTGGATACTCAAAGGCTTGCAGTACATGAATGTAGGGCTGAAATAAGATCCTGGTTTTTCTCCAACCCAAGCTGAATAAACTCTTGCAAATATTTGAGGATCATTCCTTGGACTTGCTTCTTTAGCTCAGTACCACTCATCTTGATTCATTTATGCCACAGAAGAACAGTCATTCAGATTACAATGTTATTCAGTCAATTTTTATTCACCCTAACATACATGTGTGGAAAAAATTACTAAATTTTATTAGTTTTCAAAGAGGCTGTTTGCCAATGGCTAAATTTAGGAAAAAAGAAAAAAAACATTCTTGACAATGCCGCTCTAGAGAAAAGTTTAAGGGGTGATGATTTCATTAATTTTCAGAGCATTATATCCAGCTGGCAAAGGCTTTTCTATACCATTGTGGCTTACTGCCTTTGAAATCACTTTCTTTTCTTAAATTAACCTGTCTGAGCTAAAGTGACACAATAGCAATAACAGTGTGATAAAATTGGCCTCTTTGTATAATCTTAAACTAACTTAAATAATAGTACCCTCAGTTTATGACTGCTGCAATGTACTCCATAAAAAGAGATTGGTGCTAGGAACATTTATAGATCCCCATATTAGTTTTATTGATAGATAAAAAAAATAAAAAATGAATTCATATATATGTAAAATAGAGACTTCTAGCCTTAAGAAGGAGGAATTCACCATTCAAAGCCTCAATACCTGGTGGTTCCAGTTGAAGTAGTGAGAAGAGCACCAAGCTTGGAGCCAGAGGGCCCAGATCTAAATGATGGCTTTATCATCTTACCTGTGTGAGCTCAGGACAGTGAGGGAATTTCTTTGGCCCTCAGTTTTCTCATCTACAAACTGGGAATACTAATACCAATGCCATATTTTTCACTGGGTGTTTCAAAAATAATAAATGTGAGTGATAAGAGCAGGAAGTTACTCCTAGATTTCCAAGGAGTTGATCACATGGAGAGGAAAGAAGTCAGAGTGAGTGTTTTTTTTTTTTTTTTTTTTTTAGAATATGCACATCCTATAGTGTCTGTAGGGGAGGGTTCTAGATTAGTGTAATGAGGTCTGAGCAGCAGGAGAAGGGAAGGAAGGCAAAGATTACCAAGGAGGAAGAACACAGAGTGAAAGTTAGCATCGTGGACACTGTGAGGATGGTACTCTTCAAGAAAATTCAGAGAGAATTTTTATGAGAATAATGAATGAACAGGTGGATGACTGGACAGCGGGATGGATGCATGGATATGCTAGGTGAGTCCCTGCACCTGCCTTTAAAGAAAACCATCAGACAAGTTCTCCTTTATGGTGACTGCTCAATGGGCTGAGCAGACCTAAGGGTGGCTCAGAATTCTTTAGGCACAAACCAAGTAGTTTTGTTTCTTGAATATGACTAATAGCAATCAGCTTAAAACTTGTCTTTCTTTCAAGTGAATTGAGTTCTTGATCCTGTTGCTTCTTCTCTTGGATCCCGATTCTGCTTTGGGAGTCACAGAACACTTCCCTCCCTTTGACATATGGAAGCACTTTTATAAACAGCATGCCAGATGCCAAGATGGTATGGGGGTCTGCGCTCTGTTTGTCAGCCCATGAGTTCCAGCCTTTAAAGCCTCCATAAAATTACAAATCATATTAAACTTGGACTTGTGAAAGTTAACTTTGGCTTTATCTTTCTGAGACTCTCCAACTTATAAACACAATAAGCCAACATATGAGACATGCATTATCAATCAGGTTTTTGGAGATGTGAACACAACTTGAAATTTACAAGGTTACCAAGATCCCACTACAGGAGAATACAGGTCCACAAAAAGTCCACTTTATCTGTAATGTTCATGAAGTGGAGGACCATGTTATGTTAAAAAAAAGAAAAAGAAAAATACAAAGGCTATCTATGGTATTATGTTTTCATTGAAAAAAACAATCCTTTGCAAAAACATATCTCCCACTGTTTCAGTGATGGGAAGGATGAATCTTTTATCATAGACGCTGACCATTCTTTCAACACTCATCCATCTTTCTTTCTCTCTCTCCCTTTCTTTCTTTCTTTTTATATCACTCATTCATCAAATACTACTTTATTTCTGCTAGGAATTTGCTCAGTGCTAGTGTTGGAGATACTGAGTAGAAAGAGACATGGTTGCTGACCTGAAAGATCCTGGTCATCAAGTGTCTAAAGCAAGAGGCCAGGCAAGATACTAGGAATACAGATGAGAAAAGAAGATTGTAACTAGCAGTGAGAAGCCAGTGGAAGGAAGGAGGAAAGGTAGAATTTGAAGTGCAAATAAATAGCAGGTGATATAAAATGTCTATGAGGAGGTTATAAATCTGTAGTCTCTGAAAAACCATACAGCTCTAAGTTCTACCATAGGAGAAAACAAATCCCAGGGAGTCAAAGGACAAAATATAGCCTCTCAGGACAGGTTCTTTTCTACCCTCTCCAGCAGTTTGATCTCATATCTGATCGCCTCATTTGGTTAGTGGAAGCCATTACCTGTGGCTCGTGTT
Organism: Ictidomys tridecemlineatus; assembly: GCF_052094955.1. Lineage (NCBI taxonomy): Eukaryota > Metazoa > Chordata > Mammalia > Rodentia > Sciuridae > Ictidomys > Ictidomys tridecemlineatus. The sequence continues at coordinate 122,092,430 of NC_135479.1, forward strand.
TTATCATATTGTATTACAATGCCAAGTAGAGTAACATTTTATATTTCCTATTATAGGTGATACTTTCATGGAATAATAGCTTATCCTTTAAAATGCTCATCAGTTGAATCTAGTTGTCCCAATACGAAGGCTTTTTAAAAACTCTATTCTGAAAACACTTTCTAGAAGACATCTTTAATTTTCCAGACCAATCGTTCTCTAATTGGTATCCCAAGAGTTTAAATGCTCTAAATGGTACCCTCTTAATTTTTAAGAACTAAAATGGCTCGGGGAATTTTCTAATTTAAGTTCCAAGAAAATCCAACACAAATACTGACAAAAGTAGGATGTCATTCTATGCATAAATTCAGTGAGGAAATTTAATAAAAAGCTTATTTTTACCAATTACATTTCTTTGAGTTTCCTAGAAAAGAGTGATATTATCTAAATTAGCATGCAACCTAGAATTTAAAAAAGAGGTTAAATAAAAAGATCTTTTAGTCTAATTCTTACAATGTCCATTTGTACATAAACTGGGAAAATCTTGTTTATAAAATCTCTACTTTTTTTTTCTTTCTCAGGTGAAAATATTAGCCCGAATTTTCTGTAAGATATTAGAACAGAGAGAGAATCTTGATTCTTGTCCTAATTTTCTTTCTCCATTTTTTCAGCATTGACATAGGGGGTCAAACACACATTGAAAACAGAACTTTACAAGGACTAGAAAAGGAAATAAGGAGTTAAAAACCAGAAAAGTAAAAAATGCACTCTCTCTTCTTTCCAGAGTACTGGATAGAGATAAGGGTGTGGTTCTGAAGTGAGTCATTATTCCACAGCCTACAAGAGCCCTGAGGAAGAGGTGCTGTTACAGAGACATTTATATAACAATTAGCTCCGAAACAATGGGCAGGCAGCACTGTGTTGTTCTGCAAAAATGTTCAAAGAGGAGGAATAATTTTGTCCCTCTAAAATCTAATATCCTCTCTTTTTCCCTATATAATTTAGAGCATGCTCTTTCTTTCTCTTTTTCTCTCTCTAGCAAAATATGTGTTACGCACTAGTAGGTAGTGAGTGAATTCTTTTTGTCAGCAGAAAGAAAGGCAGTTTTTGAATACCAAAAAATAGCTCCTTTGTGTTAAAATATCACATACCCAAAGACATTTTAGGGGAGAAAGGAAAGATTCATGTTCCGAATTAATATTTTTAAAATATACGGGCAGAGAAAGGTGAGCAATAGAACAGGAAGAAACTGACATGAACAGACTGAGAAGAAACACGCAACCTTATCTATAGTCATGGCAGACCCAAGGTCTGGATTTCTATCCTGTTTATAATGCCCCCGGCCTTTTCTGTGATCTGAGAATGATAATTTATCACCCAAGGCCATGTCTGTAGGAGACAGGCATTTCTAATCATCCTGTGTGGTTGAGGACATTTCTTTTCTTCCTTACCTTAAACTACCTGTTTCCTATACAATACCATCCACAAGACAGCATGAACCAACCTGTATATAGAAGATGGCCCTAGTGCTGGGGACACAAGTAAAATCTCATGCCTTCCCTTGTCGTTAGATCTTTAAGTCACACAGACACCTTTAGGATTCATATACTTTAAGGAGACCTCTTATCCATTCTTTACATATATCCAACCATAAGCCAGTTACAATGAGTTTTGAAAGAAGTGATTAGTATCAATTGCTTCTGTAGCTCCAGGATCCTTTTCTGTGTCCATATTTTTCTTTTGAAGAACCAACCACTCTTTGTCACAGCCCATCTTAGTGACACTGTCAGTTTAGCTGGCTTATCTTTCTTTGGGCCAGTAAACGTGGACAGGTGATCCAAGTTTGAAGAGTGAAACATATTCCCAAGAATTTGAGTTTTCAGTGGAATGACACAAACAAGGATCATGGTCACTGGTTCATTTTGCTAGTGGTGCCGGGAAGAGAGTCCCCATCAATGCATTCTTTCTCATACCTACACCATGTGAATTTTCCTGATTTTTGTGCCTTCTTCCTGAAGCCTGGCTGATGAACTTCTTTCTTTGGGGCCATTGGTTAATTGATATAATTGCTATGAATTTGATTTTAAGTTGGCCAGAGTGTTTACAACCCAAACCTCCTAACTGTAAAAAGTGGAAATATTTTCTCAATAGGACTCATGTCTTAGAAAGTTAACTGGGTAAAAAAAGTTGTGGGGCGATAATGTCCCCACTATCAGAAATTCATGTATTGGTAATTTCTTTCCATTGGATTTGTCTAAGTTTTCTTTGCTTATTCATTTATTTGATTATACAGTCTTTTATTCATTCGCTTGTTGACTATTACCATCTTTAACGTATTGACAATATTCCTTCAAATATCTGTATATTCCTTCAAATCATCTCCCGTAAGTCTTTGAGTAAATATCACAATGAGACCTGTGATCTCCCCAGACTACAGGTCCAATCCACTTGTCCTGATTTTTGTTTGTTTGTTTTTACAGATCCCCTTCATTTTGTAAGGTACTGTGTGATTTATTTATTTATGACACCATTGGTTATTGTCACTTGTTACAGTTTGATTTTGGAATGTCCCTTTTAAAATTCTCATGTGTTGAAGACTTGGTCCCTAATGCAGCAATGTTCACAGGTGGGACTGTTGGGAAGGGGTTAGATCATGGGGGCTCTGGCCTCATCAGTGAGTTAATCCATTGGTAGCCAAATGGAGTACTGGGAGGTGGCAGAAACTTGAGGCAGGCGGGGCATTTTTAGGGGAAGTAAGTCAATAGGACATGCCCTAGAAGGGTATTTCTTGTATCCAGGCCCTCCTCCACCCTCTGCATCTTCACTGCCAAGCCTGAGCAGCTTTCCTGCACTTACTGCCATGATCTTCTGCCTCACATCAGCCCACAGAAATGGAGCCAGCCAAACAAGGGCTGAAATCTCTGAAACCCTGAGCCAAAATAACTCTTTCCTCCTCTAAGCTGTTCTTGCCAGGTATTTTGGTCACAGCAATGAAAATATGACTAAACCATTAATCTTCCCGAAATAAGGAATCAACTCCAAGAAGGCAGGAATTTTTGTCTGATTTGTTCTTTTTTTTTTTTTTTTTTTTTAATTCCAACCAACTAGAGTAATGCCTGATATTGGTTGAACAGATATAAGAGATAAGGGATTCTTTTTAAAAGTACACACATACTTGACTAAAGGAGCTTATTGTGGTGACTTTTTAACATGCCATCTTGGCTTGGTTGAACTATGTTCCTCAACATTCTTTTTCCTGTGTGTTTTCAATGAGTATGAGCCATGACGTAGATTCCCAGGGGAGGCCTGGCATGGAAGGTAGAAGTGAGGCAGCAGCTATTTTATAACTAATCTCTGTGCTTATGTGTTGGCTCCTCCCATTGGTGCCAGCAGGAGCCAGGCCTGCAACTGCTCCACCTTTTTGTTCTCTTCCTTTAAAAAGCTTCATCAATTCCTGGACCAGGGGTGTGTTTCAGCTCCATGACCAAAGGGGCACAGGCTTTTCTCTGGACACTCACACCACCAAAGTCAGAAGCAATAAGAACACACATGTTTTGTGGTTTGCCCTCATGGGTTCCAGTCAGGTCTGATGGAATCCCATCTTTGATCTCATCCCCTTCATGTCAGTCTTCCCTTTCCAACTGCTTACCTTGGACTTCAGCCATAGACTGAAGTGACATAGACTGATGACCCATCTTCCACAACAGTGTAAGGTCAAATTCTATTTTTCAAAGCCCACAAATACCAAAGTAAACCCTTCCTCTTCCAGGAGATATTCATCTCCTGGTTGTTCTGCCTTTCTGAATTCTGAATGGACTTTGACCTCTGGCTGGCACAGATATGGAGGAGCTGCTGTAACAAAATCTAAAATGTGAGCATCGCTTTGGAATTTGGCAATATATAGAAAATGGAAACACAGTAAGAATTTTGAGGAGAGTCTTGGTAAAAGCTGCAAGTACATTGAGCCCATTATCCATGGAATTTTGAACTCTGAGGAGGCAGGCAGTGAGTTTGTAAAGGAAGGGGAGAAAAATCTTACTGGACACTGGCAGAGAGGTCAGAAATCTAGCAAGACTCGTACGTGCAGTAACATGGAAAGTAGACATGTGCCCGATGAACGTGGGGACCTAGATAAAAAGATTTTCAAGCAGAGCATTTAGGTACTGCCTGGGTTCTTCTTGCTGCTTAGAGCAAAATGTAAGATGAAAGACAAGCCAAGGGAAGGACTGTTAAACAAAACTTCAAAACAAAGCCAGGACTAAGGGTTTTGAAAGCTCTCAGACTATTCAGAAGATCAAAGAGGCCAAAATTTAAAAACAAATAAGAAATAATTTTTTAAAAAGCTCCTAACAAATATCAAATCCAGCGTAATGCCAAGAAAACATTGTGTGAAGGGAAAAGACCAGAGAGTAACTGTAAAATCTTTTTATTGAGAGCTCAAAAAGATCTAAGGTGATGCCTTAGAGAACACTCAGACTTAAGACCCTTTGAAGAGATTAAGAGTGTCCCACACAGATTTTCTCCATAAATAATAGGGCTTCCAGGAAGCTGAGGGACACTGTCCTTAGTCATTTTAGCACAGGTTTAAGGTAGAGAGGGATTTATCTGGAAGAGACTTGTGGGTATAGCTTTTGTCTAATGAATTTAACCCCAGAAAGTTTCACAAGAAGTCCACAGAGTTCTCAAAAGAGATATGTACAGAAACATTACCATTTGAATGGAGGAGACAGAGACAGAATAGAATAAAAATGGAGTTTTGAATTCAGAGAATTTTAATACCTGCTACTTTTAGCAAAAATGGAAAGAAGATTAAACGGTAGAACCAAGAGTACAGAAGCCATAGTAGAGAAACAAAAGATTATTTCTTATATGAGACCTAATCAAGGATCTTCTATCATTTACCTGACTGGAGTTTAGAATTGTTATGGATCGGTAATTCTGATGTCTGTCCTCCAACCCTACTTGGAACAGGACTATATAGAATGGATCTTAGGCTTATCCCACTGTATATTGACAGACAGAACACAATTTTTTTTTTTATTCTTTCAAGGTTTATGGATTGCAAGGAACAGTACTTGAGGAGTCTTTTTTAAGGAACTATCCTTGAAAAATGTCATCTAGACTTGGTCTTAAATGATGAGATTCTGGCCTTTCAGTCAATGTCGCAATGTGATGAGAGTTTTGAGGTGTTTGGGGGCAGTGAGTGTATTTTGCATTTGTGATGGACAAAAGTCACTGGGAGCCAGAGGATGGACTGTGAAAGCAGAGTAGTCTCTAATATGGCCCCAGTGATCCTTGCTGCCTGGATTTCACACTCTTTTCTGATTCCCTTCCTGTTGAGCGTGGTCTTACAGCCTCACATCTCATAAATAGAATGCAGTGGAGGTAACAGGATGTTAATTCTGAGGTTTAGGTTATAAGGTACTGTGGTTTGCTTTGAGGAGGGGCTGCCCCCAACCCCTCTTTTGAATGGCTTACCCTAGGGGAAGACAGCTGCCATGCCATAAGGCAGCCCTGTGGCAAGTCCCAGGGGAGTGAGCTTGGAAGTAGGCTTTCAGTGATTCACAGCACTGTGAATCAGCCTGGAAGCAGACTCTCCCTCAGCCAGACCTTGAGATAATGGAAGCCATCCCCCCCCCCATCCAAAGTCTTGACTGTGGCTCATGAAAAAAACGGAGCCCAAACTACTCAGCTAAGCTCCTCTTGGACTCACAATTGCCAGAAACTGTTGGAAAATAAACATTCATTGTTTTCATCTATTAAAAGATGAGACAATAGGTCATGCAGAAATGGGTTAAAAATGCATTAATACTCTACAGGATAGACTATGCTATAATGTTCTAATTGTTATTATGCAGCATTCTCTGAAAAAGCAATTCCAATCTGTTTAATAGGATGCCATTATCAATGAATCTTTTATTTACCATTTGAAGAGCACCATCTTCAAGTTTGGTTTCTTATCTCTCCACTGACTTAACTGTTTTTTTTTTTTTTTTTTTTGGTTAATTCTTTCTTTTAGTTGCAGAATGATAACTAACAAGGGCATGAGGACATGTCGTGTCCTTGTATTCTTGGAATCCTGTCAGGCTAAAAAGCTCAAAGATAAGATGAATTGGATTTGTATATACCAGTCACATGCTTTATCTGTGCCAAGAACTGTGAAAATCGCTTTATGTAAACATTTTAGACAATTGTCTATTAGTCCTTTGAAATAAGCATCATTGTCACTGCACTTAAAATAGACTTGCCCAATGTCACACCTTGGTGACACAGGTCTCAAATTTGAGTCCAGACCTGCCCACCTGCAAGGAAGACCTGAGCCCTTAATCCCTCTAGGCTAAGTCCTCTGGGGCTGCTTTGCACAGATAGAACAGTAAACTGCAATGGGTAGATCTGTTTCATGACCCAATGCTTACTACAGAACTAGGATCATCCTTTTCATATTCTCATGGATGCCATCTGAGAGGGTTTTGAATCCTTAAGTTCTCTTCCCTAATTCTGAGCCTGTGATATTTTTGAAGAGAGAGAGGTGAATGCCCAAGCTGAAATAAACTGTTACCAGATTTTTGCCTTTGCCCCTAAGAAAACTTCAACTGATTTTAAATGTTGTTCAGAATGTGGGCGATACTTGAACTGGCTAATTATATTGATTTCCAGGCTCAGGAGTACACAACTATAAGGGATAAATCAGAGAGTTTACAGAATATTTGACTGAGTAGGACAAAAACTCCTTGGTTATGCCTGTAACCATGTCTAGTAATTTGCTTCTCACTGAAGGGCTGGTGTATATGGTGAACTATTATGTGCCAGAATATGTACCAGGGCATTATGCTTCTAGGTCATTCTGACAAACATCAGTGACTCATTTATATTTTTTTAAAAAGTTGCAAGATGAAATAAAACATATTCTATGATATTTACAAGTGTCTGTATTCTATTTGAACAACCAGATCTTTTCTTTATTACTTGGAATTAGCACAATTTTTGAAAATGGAAGTTTGGTTAAGGTTCTTAAGTATATATTTATTTGCTTTACTTCTTAATTTTCCAACAGACTTACTTTTTTCAATATTCAATTCTTTTACTTCTTATTTTTAAGTGTCAGCATAGTTTTAAAAATTAATTGTTGAAAGATACGTTCTATGATTTCTTTTTCTTTCTTTCTTTCCTTGTTTTGGTCATCTTTCTGGTAACTGGACTATACATTCGGTCATAGAAAGATGGGCAGGTCAAAATTTATCTTATTGAACCAGTGTTTCTGAAGTCATTTCCCATTTATTTTTTCTTTTCTTTTCAAACTTTCCCTTGAAAAGGCATTGTGGCTCAGCGTTAGGCACTGGGTTTGACCCCCAGCATAAAAAAACTAAATAAACAAAATAAAGGTATTGTGTCCATCTACAACTAAAAATATTTTAAAAGAGAAGAAAATTAGTTGGAAAAGACCTGCAAAGTTTTTTTTTTTTTTTCTTTCCTCTTTAGGCTACTGGATGGCCAACTGCCAATTCATTCTGCATTCCTCATCTGATGTGCACAAGATACAGGGAAATTGTGGCTGCTTTTGGAGTTGGCAATAGTTAAATGGAATTATAGAGTGACTCAAAGCAATATGTATTTTGTAGAGTCTTTTGATTATGCACAGCTTTCTCTGAGACATAAAAACCTCTTGAAGGATTAGCTTGCTAGAAAGAATTACCATTTTGGAAGATTTGTGCCACATTTCAATGATAAAATTATTCAGAAAAAAAATGCTTCTCTGTAAATATTCTCTAAATTCTTACAAACATCTGAGCCTTTGGGGGCCAGAATCAGGGCATAATTTGCATAAATTAAACATACACACAGAGACTCACAGGACTTGTATGCATCTGATAATCCAAAGGCCTCTCCAATGTGCTCTGATCCTCTCTGGAAAGTTTCATCAGTATCACTGTGCCATCTCCTCACAAAGACCTGTGACACAGACTGAATGCATGCCTGTAGAGACTTTATTTTAAGCTATGGATGTACTTTGCTACATTAAAGTGGCAGCTAAATTAACTTAGTTAGGATTCAAGTAGGTTATATGTATCTTTCCCTCAACATATCAGTGTGAAATATGAAGTTAATTTTTTTAATGTTATACCTTAAGTGAGCTAAGGCATATATTACAATTTATCCTATGATAACTCTTCTGATAGATTTAAATGCTTTTTTTTTTCAAAATGAGACTTGCGTATTTCTACTAAGTGAGATAGTTCTACCCACAAATTCTCTGAGATCAATCATGTTTAATAATTAATTTTAATAATTAATCTGATTTGCTCATTGGAATTTTTGGTTATTTTATGTAACTCTCTTATGAAAATTCCGAGCATTGATAAAGCATTCATGTTAGAACATAACTTAGAGAAATTTTATGAATTGGTTAATGTTTCATCAGAAATAACCTCAGGTGAGTAATTTCACATAGTTGACTATTGATGGGCCACTGTAATGAAAGAATAAAATGTGAGTCAAACACTACCTTCCCTGATGATGGAGTCCATGTCAAGCAAAAATATGACTTCATAAACTCACTTTGCATATGAGTCCAGTTGTTGTCTTAAGGCCATATAGCCTGGGCTTGTAGGATCCCAGCCAGAAAGTGGGTAAAGGAGGGGCAGTGGGATGTGAGCAAGGCTTCCGTCCTTATCTAAGCTCTCCTCAGGCCAGGCATCCAGCTTGCTTATGCCAATATGGAGGGGGTGCATTTTGGAGGGGTCAACTCCAATTACGACCTAGCCTAGGACAGGAAAAAGTCAGAGAAAGTGCAGGCATCTATGGTTGGGATGAGAGTCAGCAAGACAGAGCTGTGAGAGGAGGGGGTGAAGAGAGCTGTGATATTCCTGGAAATAATTTGCTCCCATGTCACCCCTGTAAAAGGCATCTCCTTTAAATCAGGCAGGCATAATGAATGGTGTGACACCTGGTAGCCTGCCTTTCATCCTAGAGATAGCCCCATTACCACTCACTAAAAACGGTCTGTCACTGCAGTGCTCTGGGGCCATTTATTTTTCATGATCCTCTTGGCAACGTGACTGGGATTTCCTGAAACCACACACAGGTTCCTGCACAGTGAGTGCTTGCATTAACGCCCCTGATTCTTTGCTTCCAAAGGTTATCCTGGTGTGTGTGTGTGTGTGTGTGTGTGTGTGTGTGTGTGTGTGTGTGTAGAATAGAGAGAGAGAGAGAGAGAGAGAGAGTATGTGTGTGTGTGTGCATGTGTGTGTGTGTGTGTGTGTGTGTGTGTGTTTCCCAAAGGCAAACAAAGAAACAAACAGAGCGTAACCTATGCTTGGCTTTTTGGAAACACTGCTTATGGGCCAAGTGAACACAGGCTAAAATTTAATCTCATGACATCAAGAACATTCAAAGTTTACAGTTTAATGCATAGGATATAAGCAAATTTTAAAAGCAATTTACAAATTATCTCAGCATCCCCAAGGTCCAGATTTCACAATCATGAAAGGCAAACTTGAACAATTGCAGCAAAGCAGGGGCTTCTGATTTGCTGGCTGCTTCAAATAACAGTTGTCCCTTTGATAATATTGATACCTATCTCCTTTCTCAATCTAGTGCTTCTCTTGCACTTTGTAACATATCCCATCTGTTTTTTAGGGCCACTGTCACAAGGATGCCTGGATGAGTGAAGAAAGGCCTGATTGAGCGCAAGGTCCTATCAAATGTCAAAGCTGGCCCTGGCTGACCTCCCATCTATTCAGAGCTGCTTTGATTTAATCTCTAAACTGGCTGCTTCTCTAGGCTGTGAGTTCTATCTGCAACCCATGTGTCAGCATTGAGATATGACCTGCTTCACGCTCCATTCATCTCATTTGAAGGACGGAAATTAAAATCGAGGGTCGAAGAGGGGAACTGCTCAAAATACACACACATTAACTGAAGCCTTTTGTGTGGGTGCATTATAGGAGTTTGAACAACCATTAAAAATTATATTAAAATGAAATTGATCTTTACTCCACTGAAATGGTTTAGAACTTTCTCTCCCCTTACCGCCCCTTCATCTATTCTTCTTTCTTCCCTCTTCTGTTTGTAGTACTCACGTATACTGATCTCATTAAGGTTCAGAGTAAAGGAGGAGAAACATTTATAATTTTTCAGTTTCTTTAAAATGGTGGCCTTTCGAAAATTCATACATTGCCTATAATTTGCACAGTAAGTTAAAAAAAGAGAAAAAAAAGCTGATGACACGCAATAGATATGTAGGTTGCTTTGTTCAGCACTATTGATTCATTTACATTTCACCTTTCAAATTCTTAAAAATTCAATTAAAACTCAAATTTTGGGAATAGTCAGGGTACATTGGTACAGTAAATCTGTGTATTCTAGGTTCTATTTCCTTTCCCCTTCTTTCTTTTTTGTCCTATAGATTGAACCCAGGGCCTTGTGCACACCACTAAGATAAATCTCCAACCATAGATTCTAATTTTTTAAATAAATTTCCCTTGCTCTTTCCATTGGCCCTTTTATAGTTTCAACCATGGCTGACAACTAAGTGAAAGCTTGATTCCTTAATGATTTATTGTATAATAAACTGAAAAACAAACTATGTCATTTAGTAGAGGCCTCCCAAAACTATGGGAACAAGACCACTGTATTCCCAGTGTGTTGGGAAAGGAAGCCATATTTATTTATTTATTTATTTGTTTATTTCTTTGCTTAATACATTCAGGTATTTATTATTTGAACTCTGCATTTTTACAGCATGGAGGTAGGGAAAACTTTTTAATTAAAAAATTTTATTGTAGTCTTCCCATTGTAATAATAGTTTATATTTAACACACAAAATTTAAAAACCCTGTCAGCAAAGATGGACAAGGACAGAGAGAATGACATTACAAATATTATCAACCCAAGTACCCAGTATTAGTACCTCAGTGTTTATCTGTCGATTTTGTTTGTAGGTTTACACTTTTCATTTTTCTTATATGAAATTATACTGTTCTTGCTTGAGTGAAGACTATATTTTCACTTTTAGGTCTAAATAATGCCTCTTTTAGGTCTAAATAATGTCACCTTATATAGGAATGATGATTTTACTTTCCTGATATCATATTAATGACCATGTAGGTTTTTAAAATATTTTCACTATTATAAATGATATTATTTGAAAATATTTTATTATTCCTATGATCTTCTCCAAAGTTCTCTAGTTCTAAAAATCAGATGTGCTCAATTTAATAATGTAGTCAAAGCTACTATTTTTTCTTTAATGGCATATCACTTGAATATCTATTTGGAAATAACTTTCCTTCCTAAATAATATTTGCTTTTCTTCTAATAAAATTGTAATATATGTGTAATAGAATGAGTACCATAGTGAATATTACAGACATTTCCATTTAAGACATTCAATTATCTTATGGAAAAATTTGAAACTCTGGTCATATGGAGAGAAAAATTTCAGCATCTGAGGTATTTAAAGAATGCCATTTAAGCATTTAGTTTTGAAAGTAGGAAAGCAGAAAAACAAATGATAGTATCTTTCTTGTACTACTTCTCAATAAAATCTCTTTCTGCATGCATTCCTTATGTAAATATCTTGTTCCTCAGGCAGAAGATGCTTTTTAAAAAATGAATTTTGTGTATTAATTCCTTCTTTACATTGTTTACAGGGCCAGGTGTAGTACTTTGCATTAGAATTTTTTGCAATCATGGTAGCCACTGGCTACTTGTGGCTACTGGACATGTAAAATGAAGGTAATGCTACTGAGCTACTGAATAATTAATTTTGAAACAGTAACCACATATAGGCAGTGACTACCCTGTAGGACAATGCAGCTTTAATAGTTTTATTGTGAAGCATTGTAGATGTATACCTAGTTACTCAAGTTCATTTTATAAAAGGCTAAATATTAGATGATGAAGACCTTCCTCTTAAACCATAGTAACAAAAAGAAAGATAACAACTACTTGTGTAATGGGAGATGTTTTTTCGCAGTTTCTTTCAGGGAAGAGTATTGAACATTTTAACAAGACAAAGGTGATAAAAGCGTTTTTGTGGGACTATTGCATAAGATAAGCTGGCAAAGAGTAGGACAATTTGAGTTTAGGATCTGGGTTTTACACTAACCACCTTTGGACCTATAGGAAGTTCCTTTGCTTTTGGTGGTCTTCTGATATTCATGATAAAGAATTTAGAATAGACGAATTTCTCTTAATATGGTTAAATTAAATGAATTTCTTTTGTCCTATAATCAGAATGAAATGCTATTTTCCCCTTACGTCAATAATGTGTCCAAACACTCAGTTCCAGGTCAGGTACCTTCTAAGTGGTTAGAAGTATTTGTTGAAAAAATGGATGTATTTAGTTATCTGCCTGAGTAAATTGCTCTTTTCATTCTTTATTCTTGTAGCTTGATGTTTTCCATATCCAAATTTGAGTAAGATTTTTAAACATGGATGGTTTTGATGCAGAAGAGAGATTTTGCTCTGGAGTAGAATGGCTCACTGGTATAACATTTTGCTCTTGAGTTTTTACTTCCACAGATGGCCAAGGAAAAGTGGTCATATACATTTTTCTGATAGGTGAGCCCTATCAGGATGGCCCCAAAACCTTGAATCAGGTACACAGAGGTGATGTGAGAAAGCAAAAGGGCCAAAATGTAACTAAGACCTAACTTTACCCATTATGTATAACTTTTCTGAAAGTACTTTCCATCCCTCAGCACCATTAACTACCTCGATCACTCAAGTTCAGAATAATTAAATTTCCTTCTTTTATATTCTGACACATATGTTTTACTTATGAGGTATTTAATATTACCATTTTGGAGATCAATAGTTAATTTTTAATATGATGTCTTTTTAATCCAATGAAAATGTTAACTTCAACAAAGACAGAGACACTATATTCACTCCTGACACAGAGTTCCCTGTATCTAACCAATAGTTTAATCGACTATTGCCCAGAATTGAACATATGAGGAAATACTCTTTAAACAGGAATTCATTGCATATTCATTAGTCATTATTATTAGAGTTGATGTTGTAGGTGATTTAATAATTATTCTTATTTTTGATACGTACCTTCTTACAGGAACTTAGCAGCTGGTTAACATTTTCTAGGTTTACTATAGATGCCCTGAGATCTTTCAAGGATTGCCAGGACTTCAATCTTACAAGACTGTATAAAAGAAAATTCATTATACTCCTCACTCAGAAGAGAGAATATTAAAAATTAATGACAATTTTAGTCCTCTGAGACGTCATATAATTCAAGGGAGGGGCGGAAGTCCATCACCCATCTTGTTCACAACATCATTTTGCATGATAAATCCCTGGAGCTTGATGTTCTTCACCTTATCGTAGAACATCAGTGTTGAAAATGTCTCCTTTCTTAAAAGTACCAATATTTCATTTTAAATTAGTGAATCTGTTTGAGAAAAATAAAAAGCAACACATACCAAGAGCTATGTAAGTAAGTAAGTGGTCATATCCTTTAGTCCTATGACTTCTGCAACTAAAACTATTAAGGAAATAGTTCAATACAAACAAAAATTTTAGGCAATGAATATTTTATGCATGAATTACCTACAATAAAAAGAACTTGGAAACAATTTTGATGCCTGATATTAGGGAAATGCTTAAAAAAACACATTAGAAAGATATTAAAATCTAGCATTTTGAAACTTTTATACATACTTGGAAAATGTTTTTATCATAATGCCAAGTGAATAAAAAAAGCAGAGCGTAATGTTTGTACTCAAGTGGGTGAAATATTCATGTGGGTATGGGTGGTACCATTGCCTATGTGGAAAGAGTTATTTCACTGAGGAAAATGTTCACATTGTGTAAAGAGTGCAAACTTTAGGTTACAGCCAGGTTTGAATTCAGTTCCTCCACAGCTGTGTGACCCTGGCAAATTCATAATTCTCTCTGAGTATCCATCCATGTCCTTATTAAGTTTTGTGTTTGTGTGTAAGAGTTAAATGAGCAAATCCACTCAAGAGTCTAGGACACAGTAGAAGCCCAATACCAATCCCTTTCACTTTAATAAATGTCCGAGACTTCCTAAGATGGAGACATTTTGTTCAATTTGATTAATTTTTATAGATATTTCAATCTTTATTTTTTACTCAAATTTGAATTTTTAGTGAATGTTTGGAAATTACAGAGTAATGATAGCACTCCCATAATTGGCCAATAATTTTTATGTTTGAACAGGTTTTACAAGAGTATTAAATATCCTGGATTGTAGGTCAGGCTAATTTCCATATACAATTGAAGATGTGAAGCTAAGAATGGCACATGAACTGAGTTTTGACCATGAACTGGTACAATTTGCATTTATTCTCTCTGTGTTCTTGACATTAAATTCTGGAACACTTATGCATGTATGGAAGGTTATGTTCCATTAACCTTCTGGGAAATTCTCACCATGAATGTGAAGGTGGAATTTCTCTCAAATACAAAAGCAATTTCAGGATGTCTAGAAACTTATTGCAGAGTGTATATTAGTGTATGAAAGAGACTGTTCTTATAAGTGAAAAAAGGGTGGTACAGGCAAAATGACTTTTTCTACTTGGAGATAGGGGCCAGAGAAGACAAGGGGGAGATTAAAGGAGGGGATTAAAATTCTTTATCAAGTAAGGCTATACCTTGTATGCTTAATTACAAAAGGAAATTAAGAACAACTGCATGTGTATTACTGCGTGTATTAATGTAGAATTTAATTGGTTTGAGTAAATTAATGTCTGCCTGTAATATTTCTGGCAATTTCTTATAAGCTGTGTAACTTTAAATTGGTTTCTTGAAGATGCTGGATAAAACATTTTAATTCACACATTGCTTTAGGGATTGATTTGGGAATAATAAAACATAATGAAATGTTTTACCTGCAATGGTTCTAAGTTCTATTTGCTCTGCAATTTTTTTAACTTGAATGCAAATAATGATATTGCTACGATGTTTAGAAGAACTGTGACTGTTGTAAGTTACACATCCCTTATTCCATTGGGCAAACTATAGATTTTTCGAAATTTTATTTTCTTGAAGCAGAAGAGAACAAGTAAAAAGTCCTCTAGGGCTTTCATCTTTTATCCAAGAAAAATTATATATGAAATTGAAAAGCAAAGAGGTATAAAAACCTGACACCTCAGCAAATAAATGAATCTAAAAGTCTAGGAATCAGGACACTTTCATTTGGGCCATAGGAAGAAGGTCCACGGGTTTCTATCTAATAATTTTATGATAGTGACAGGACTCTATTTGACCAAGTGTCAACCAGAAATGTGCCAGTTACTCTGATCTGTTGTGAAAATTTACTACAAATGAGTCTGGAAAAAATGACAACCATTCTTCTAAGACAGTCAAGAAAAATAATTTAAAGATGTTTGCTGACATATTACTTGTATATTAGCAAATATTATTTTCCTGCTCCAACAATACATACACAGGAGCATTTAAATACAAAAGGAGTCTAGGTATATGAAACCACAATAGGACATGAGGCCCTTAATATTGTGGAAATTGGAATGCTATTAGACTTCCTCCCTTCCTTGCTGGTTGAGTGTCCTTTTCTTTATTCTAACTTAAGATTGCCAGCTTTCATGAATATAGTCACCCATGATCTTCTCATCCTCCGTTTGTATTTTTTTTTTTAAATAAATTTCTTTAATAAAGGATTAGGTGATATTAGGTAATGGGGTGTTGTTGTTGTTATTGGCTTGTTTGTTTGTTCCCAAAGTCTGTTTTCCCTTTCCGTTATTATCCTACATCAAGGTGAAGAGGCTGTTGATAACACCTGTACTTTCATAATCCTTCTATAGGCAAGTATCACCATGTTCAATGATTAGACAACAGGGATCGTTAAGAGATGGTCCTTTTTGAATAACCCTACAGTTTTCTCCTTCTATATCATTTAGAATTCTCTTGGTCAAAATCATGAACACCCATTTTAGACTAGTGTGGGGTGAAACAGTGCACTCAGGCCACAGGGCTGATTAGTGCAGGGTGACAAATCACCAACTGACGTTCTTCTCTCAGTCTCTGCTTCTCTTTTCACATTTACATCTACTCTCACATTGCAGACTTGATTTTTGTTGTTGTTATTTTATAATTGCTATGATAGAAAGTGATTTCTATATTCATTGCTGCGGAATTCACCTTTTCTTTTCAAGAGTCTAACCAAAAGGAGTAAAAATCTCTTAGACCCATTCCAAGTTCTCAGAAAAGAAAAGTGATTTGCTCAGCCTAGGTTGGAAGCCCAACCCAGGAGCTGATCAAATGCAATTAGGAGATGGGGGTCACACTGTACTGTCAGGGGAGCCTCACAGTGACCACATGGATTTGAATGCATTTAGGAAGTTAGAGGGTACTAGTTTTCAGAAAAAGATGGGGTGGGTCCCAGGGGAGAGGCTATGCCCTCTACAGAGCACTCTATGGCATTTTCTCTAAATTGCTCACTACTTGATTTTCTCAAAAATCAAAGGCCTTTCCACTTTGTGTTAAAAGTGGCCAAAAACCCAGTGGTTTGATGCTATTTGCTTTACATTTCTGCTAGATGAGCTGTTTAACATTGCACCTTTGGAAAATGAAATATTATTTTTTTGTGTGTCTTCAGCTTTCATAATTAGCTCAAGGACAGAGCTCCCTCAGCTAGCTGTTCTTTCTCTTTTTAGACAGATAACAAAACCCAGCTTCCTGGCTGTCTTTCTCTCCATGTGCTTTACGATCTCCCCTTAATCTAGGGAACATGCTATATAAACCTTGTGGTCATTACTTAATGTCAGCCTTGCCAGTCTCCACTCATCTCCACAGCCTGTCATGGTCGCACCATGTCGTTCTATGCTCAATTCCCCTTCCTAATGAATGCTTCATTGCACCGAAGGGAATACATTGCACAAAAATCTACCTTTTACAATTTGGCATTTTGCTAAAGATTATGTTTAGGTGGGCTTTGGGAATACCAGGGTTCTTCCCTTTGATCTTGTATGCTTAAGTAGGACTTGACCTTTTTCCTTTCTGAAAATTGTTGTTTGGTGTGAAAGTTTTAGTCACACTCTAGTTGTCTTTCACAGATCATTAGGTAAAACAGAAATAGTCACATAGCCACAAAACACCGATTTAATGATTGTTGATGGACTCTAGTTAAAATATCTTAATGTGAATTATGATGGGAGGCATGAAAACACTAAGCAACACTTCAAATATTCATGGAAAATTGTACACTTGATTGTACTAATTAATAGGCACAGAAAAAATAAGCATAGAAATTTTAAGCATTAAACTCCTGATAAACCAAAGTCAGAGTTCAGATACTTGCTAACTTTCTGATATGTTTTAGTATTGTGGTTCACAATTAATGGCTGAAAATAAGAATTAACCGGAACACTATTTTAAAAACAGATTCTTAAACTCTAAGACCTACTAAATGAGATCTTCAGGGGAGGGATTTTAATAGTCCCCAGATGATCTTGATGGGTAGCTGAACTGGAATTTTCTGGTTCTATTACAACTCTACTCATTTCTACTCAGTGAACTCCAGGAAGCCACTTTACTCACAACTGTGACACAGGCAGAGCAAATGTCACACGTCCAGAAAGTGTCACCTCTCTGTGTGTCTCCATAATCCCAGCCTCAGGTTGTTCTGCTCTTTTCATTCTTTGTTTGTTTGTTTGTTTACACTTGGAACCTGTTCAGAAAATCTTCCTAGAGTCAGGGCCACCCTTTCAAGTTTGAGAAGAGAGAAAATGGCTCCTTCCACACCCAAAGTCTGGGCTTTTTTGAGAGGGAGAGCCATACTCCACTTAGCTAGAGAATATCCAGGAGTGGGAGGAGGAAGAAGTACTGATTGTCTGGAACTGTCCTCCTGTCCCTTGGGCTTTTTCCTGTCCTCCATCAGAACTGTTTGCACTCTTGGTTGTAGCCTCAGCCCCACTTGACTCCCTAAGACCAGTCTGACCTGGTTCATGGAACCCCTGGAGCATCATTTACAGGCTAGCCCTAAACCTGTGATATGACTGATAGCCTGGTTTCAACCTTGCTCTACATATAGAGTCCCCACTGTGGCAACCTGCCTGATATTTTAATCTTCCCAGAGCATGTTTCTCAGTGTTATGGGACATCCTTCACTGGAGTCTTCTAAGGTGCCTATGAAAAATGTAGATAATGTGCCTGTATCCAGGTCCAGTGGATCAGAATCTCTAGGGCTGGTGTTCAAGAAGTACATTTTTAAAAAGCATTGAGTCAAGTCTTTTTTGTAAATTCCCTTAGATTCTCTGTTCTAAAACTTTTGGAATCCCTTATCTCTCTGTCATTGATACCTCTGGCCACTTTTACTATCACCCTGACTTTTTTGGGGGAAATATCATACAGCACAATAGTTGTGCCTTTATCTTTTAGTAGAGATATTTATAACACATCATCCCAGAATTTGGCTCAGAGTGTAGTGTGCATATGAAAATTTTGACGATAGAACTTCCTAATATTATAATAAAAATATATTTTTGTCCAGGCATTTTGGCCCACACTTATAGTCCCAGCTCTTCTAATGGCTGAGTCTGGAGAACAGCAAGTTTGAGCCAGTCTGAGCAACTAACAACAGCCCATCTCAAAGGAAAAAGAAAGTGTGTGTATATGTGTGTGTGTGTGTGTTATAGTATTGCCTACTAATAAAATTTAATTATGTTGCCAATCATAGCCATCCAAAAACATTATGAAATTCAACTCATTCCATGAACAGTGATTTATTTTCATCATTATTATTGTAATTATTTATTATTCTCATTAAGGATAATTAATATGATATATTGCTAATAACAATTTAAATGATAACTATAATAATAACAGAAACTTTTGGAATTTTCAAGTCATTTTTCTCTAATGAGCCCAAATCTGATGAAAAAATATGAGCTTGTTTTGAAAAACATTTCCTAAGTGTTTTTCTAGGAAGCTGGAATCATTTTATTTATTTGTAAGAAACATATTCACCTGCATGCTACCCATGTGTTAAAGAAATTGTTCTTTCAAAGATGAATGAAAATTAGAAAATTAGGATAAGCTTAAATTATATTTATATTTATATAAGACTTTATATTTATATAAAGTCAAATAGTTTTAAAATATTTTGACAAGAACTACTAAGAACAAATAAAATTATATTTATTTCTCAACAATCAGATCTGACTTCAGTAAACCCAATTTACAATGATATTTAAGTCAGATTACAATGTTAAAATTTCTGCAAAATATCCTTTGCACCAAGACTGACATAAATTAGAATTGGTAAATCACAACGGACATTCAACTATAAAGCACAAATTAGCAGTGATTTATTTAGCAGTTTTAAATGTGAGAAGGAATTTTATACCTTGCCTATATGTAAAGGATGTTCCTGTTTTTATGAATGCTAATTACCAAAATTATAACATAATTCATATGCATTGTCACTGAACTGCTTTAGGGAAACTCACATAAATTTTCTCACCTAAATAAGTATGCTAGTGTAGCAGGCAACAATACCAAGAGTGAACAAAGACTAATTTTTCAAAAATAAAAAGAGGTGGTAGTATTCTTCCAAATTTATTTGATGAATTCGATAATAATAACATTTAAAATGTGACAAACTAATTTATTTCTGGCTGAATTGCATTCTATTTATATACATAATAATATTCTTTAGGTATAATAGATATAATAATAGGACATGCAGATATTTTGTGAAGAGGTGAACATGATTCTCCAGTGGAACTGGGAGAATAAAATTTAGTTTTTGTAATCCTTCATATGCACCATTCTTTTATCCATAAGGTAATATTTTTTAATACCTAGAGTCTTATGCAATAGAATTTTCTTCAGCCATATAGTTTAAAGATCCCCATTTCCAGGGACCATGACTCATGAATATCTATATTACATTATCCAATGCTTTAATGTAAGAGGAAAGCCCTGAAAATGAATAGTTCCAGAAAATCTGATATATGTTCAAAGGTTAGCAGGCACATTGTACAAATGCATCCAGGCTGAAATGACATGACTATTGTTTCTGCAATGTCAAACCAGAATCCCCGGATGGGGGCGGGGTGGAGACCTCCTCATTCATTCATCTACTCATTCCTCAGGTACTAATCGATATCCATCGTACACAAGGTACTGAACTGGGTGCAAGGGTTACAAAGACAAGAAAGCGGGTTTGCTGTGAAGGAGCACATAGACTAAAAGGGGAGACATATCAACTGATACTTCAGTACCAATTGGGATAAACTTGGTGATTGAGCAAGGAATTTAGAGTCAGATTTCTTATGCCTGAATCCTACTCTGTCATTTATTAACTATGTGACCTTTGAGAAGTTATCTCTGTGTCCTCATGTTCATCATCTATGAAATGGGCTGTCTAACCTATAGGTTGTTAGTGTAAACAAATAAATTAATACATGTATTAGGTTGAACCATGCAAAATTGCTGATTTTGTGACTAAAAATGATTGAAGAAGAAATAACAGAACAAATGTGCAAACCATGAAATATTAATAAATTGGACTTCATCAAGTTTAAACACTTCTTTCTATTCATTAAAAAGTGCTATTAAGATGACCAAAGAAAGACAAGCCATAGACTGAGAAAAACTGTCCACAGTGGTGCAGCACCACTGTCAAAAGAAGCTCAAATTCCATCAACCAGGAGCAATCAGGGATGATATCCTAAGCAATGTGTCCTCTCTTGCCTCAAGGCAAACACTTTCCCGGTAATTCATGCAGTAGCAGCCCCTGCATCACAAATTCCAAGTGCTTGACTTTGTGTCAGTCCCGTGGTGGTGATGGATATATTTACATGCCCAGTGTAATGATGATCAGATAGCAATTGTTGCAGTTGGGTGATGCTGGCTTAATCAGCAGCTTTATTCCAACCAGTCTCAGCCATGAAACTCTGTTTACTGTGGGTGCCCACATGAGTGACCCACATAGTTGATCAGCAGCTGTGATTCATGTCCAGAGTTCATGGTCCCAAGTAAGGGGTGTCTTTCACTTGTCAATTTAAATTTTCCAAGTGGCATATGCAGTAGCTTGTTATTGGCAACAAAACATAAGAAGGTTCATCAAGTGAAAGTATTGTCTAGGTAACTGAGAGTGGCTTTCAGTTTTGCCCATTGAGAGGAAACGCTACTTCAATTTCCAGGTTTGCACAGCTGGTACTGATGCAGAGTAGTCAGAGCTGGCCAGTGGATGCTGTTAAGTTTTAGTTTAGCTGAACCATCAGTGAATTAGACCCAAGTGTTTAGAGAAACTTCTTCCCCCAAGAGACAGATGCCACTTTTTCACGTAAGCCAAGATATCACTGGTTTATTTTCACAGAACAGGAAGGTTGTTGGCTCCTTCCCATCTTGTGATTGAATACGAGGTCAGCCACACCAATCGGAAATATCAGGCTAGGACACAGGCCTCCATTGGCTAGATGTTCAGATATCCAGAAAATTGCCAAAGCACACTAGTAGTTGTTTCTCAAAAATAGCACCTAGTAGACACGACAAGGAAGCAGCCTCATAGAGAACCTCCTGAGTGAGGCTGCCTCCTTTCATCTGAGAATTAAATTGGTGAAATCACTAGTCACAGACACTTTTAGCTTAAAGGGATCATTTGGGCTATAAGGAGTCAAAGGTGGAAAGTATGTCACAGCTTGCTTCCCACACAACCAAAGATGCTTATTTTCAGGTTAACTGATATAAAAGACAAAGTAGAATGCCCAAGAAGGCATGTGCTGTCTTCAGTATTAAGTAGGTGCAATAATGTGCTCAACTTCTTTCTGGATGGTGGATATTTGAAGAAAGATTTTTTGCTTGACTTCCAAAGACCTTGCAATTCTACCCCCACAGTCTTAAGAAACTTCCCTTTGTGAGCATGCCCCTAAATATTATTTTGGTCATACAATGTGTCTACATAATTTTGTTTATATTTTGCGGAGATTTGCTGTTACTCAGCTTTTTCCTTTGCTATGACAAAATACCTGGGATAATGAACTAATAAGGAAGAAAGATTTATTTTAACTCATAGTTTCATAAGTTTTATTCCATAGTCAGTTGGCTACTTTGTTTTAGGCCACATGGCAGGCAGTGTGTGGCGAAGAAAAACTCCTCACCTCATAACAGCCAGGGAACAAAAAGAGGGAGACAGGAAGGGACAGGGGTCCTAATATCCCCTCCAAGAGCATGTCCCCAGAGACCTAACTTCTACTAGGCTCCACTTCCTAGAGGTTCCACCACCTCCTAATAGTGCTACTGGCTGGTGAGTAGGCCTTTAATACATAGTCTTTGGGGGACATTTGAGATCTAAACCATAACATTGGTAACACTGCCATTAGTGATGGCATCACTGAGACTTCTGATTATCCAATCCTTGGAGCACTGTCTAAGTGACAGCTTTGGGTAGGGTAACATCCAGACCAACTCACCAGTAGCAAAAGCCCAGACAATTTATGTATGTCTAGAGATATGTCTAGGGGCATATCTTGATGCCAATGTGAGTTGGGACGTAATTTGTATGTCACACTGCTACCCTTCTACCCTTTCTGAAATGGAGGGCACCTTGTGGTACTTGCAAGGCAGCAAAACATGAATATAGTCATTCCTCGACATTCAAATGAGAAAGAAAAACAACTATGCATCAAATCCTTTGAAAGACCCCGCCCACAGATCTTCTTTAGTTTGGTTTCCCACCATGAACACTGCCAAAACCTCATTAGCAGGCTCCAGGGTCATACCTTTTCAACTTCTGGTAGAACCGTGACTTGGCTGTCTGTCTCCAGTTGAGTCAAAATAGTCTGAGGCTCTGCCTTTAACCAATCTATGGGCCAATGTTTTATTATCTATGAGGTCAAATTTATTATATTGTCAACTCAATCTGGGACAGTAAGTGCCTAAATAATTGTCGATATCTCATCTATAACTTCCCATGGGTTATCGTTTGATTTGTATCTTACCAATTGTGTCTCACTTCATACGTTGAAGTGCTAACCCCTGGTACCTCATTGCCTTATGTGGAGACAAGGGTTGGTATGGAGGTACTTCAGATGTGAGCATTAAGGTGAAGTCTAATCCCATTTGACAGGTGAACCTATAAAAGGGAAAGTTTAGACACAGACAGACACACTTAGAAGGAAGATTATATGAGGGGACATCAAGAGAAGGTAACCAGCTATAAGTTAAGGAGGACCAAAGCTCATAGTACTTTTATTTGGGACTTCAAGCTTCCACAACCATTAGTAAATTTATGATGCTAATGCATTCCAGTTTTCTGTAGGTTTTTAAAGCAGCTTTTGCAAACTTATATACGATGGAAGTTTGACATTCTCCAGAAAATCCTCCCTACGAGGCCAAACTCCCTTATAGTAGCCAAGAGCCACAATAAGACAAAACAACAAAAACAAAATTGCGACCTTTCACTGTTATCTCTAAACAAGTCTAATATTGGTATAGCTGTCCGTAGCAGGGAGTTAAGCCTTAAGAGACACCTTTCTTAACAAAGCGCATGCTCCAGCCCTCTCATAACCCAGCTAAACCTGACACTTGTCTAAAAACTTTCTTGAACTTCTGCTCCGAACCATCACAAATGCTCCTCCACGCGTGTTCACGTGGCTTGTGTCTCCAGCAGTTATCTGCAGGGAGGTGGTTAGAATTGTGTGCACCAGATGCTGACTACCATACTCATAAGTCTTTCCTCCCAGAGAAGAAAGCAACAATCAATCAGAGCAGCTGTCACTGAACTGGCTTTCTGGTACTTGCCTGGCCCCCACCTCCCCATTTCTATCTCAGCAACAAGCCATAAAGTAGAGGGTCACTTATTGCCCAGTTGACCTTATATTTTGTTCAGTGTTTTCTACTGATTTTTTGGACTTCCCTCACTTCCCATTAGTTGACCCCCAAGGCCTTCACATTCCCCAGGCACCTCTGTCAGCATCCCATCCTCAGGGTTCTCTGCTTGCTTCAGCTCTGTTCTTTAGAATTGTTCAGTAGTTTCCACCCCTTCCTGCAACCATCACTTATTGCTCCTCTTTCATTTTTTTTTTTTTAGCCTCCAGTGTTCACTTGGATTCCTTTGATTGATATCAAAATGCACACATTTTGCTTTGAACCTGACTTTGATGGACTGAGGTGCATAAGCAGTCTCTCTGTACATAATTTTGCCCTTGATCATTGTATCCCACTCCATCATAGTCATGCTTGGTCACTTGATCACATAGTTATGATAATTACATCCCTTTGTAATTAAAATCTTTAGTTGGATGTATTAATCCTATCTTAATGATTCTTTCTAAAGTGAATGCATAATGAATAATTATTTTGATACTCTTAGTCACACCTATATATTATTCTTCTTAAGTTTTTCTAAGACTAGATGCTATGATATGATGTGTAGATAACTTCCATCATTCCTTGCCCTGTGAAGACCTATGACAAGCAGGATTGCATAAAATGTGTGTGTGTGTGTGTGTGTGTGTGTGTGTGTGTACGTGCATGTTTTATATGTATTGGTTTTAATAACATGGTTATCATTTGGTCTAGAAGGTAATAATCTGGAGTAGAACTTATCTGTGGGGTAAGTGATTTTGGATAGAAGATCATATTTAGTAAAAGATACTAATAGTCACCATTATGGGCTATTTCTTGACAGCTTTGTGCTTTATACTGATGACGTTTTTCATTTTGAGGTAACTAAAATTCACATACAAGTTTGCACTCTGTGTCAAGTTTCCACCCAATGGTAACATTTCTCAAAGATCTAATATAGTATCACAACTAGGATCTTGACGTTGATACAGTCAAGATGCAGAATTGTACCATCATCACAAGAATCCCTCCTGTTGCTCTTTATATCCATATCTACTTCCTTTCTATCCTTGCCAATGCTTTTGACCCATGGAAAACACTAGCCTGTTTATTTCTATAATTTGGTCCCTTTAAGAAGATATGCACAGTAAATAGAATCATAAAAACTATATAACCTTTTAGAATTGGCTTTTTTCATTCAATAGACTCCTCTAGAAATTCATCCAAATTGTCATATGTATCAAAAGTTTGTTCCATTTTATTACTGAGAAATAACCCCGATTGGATATAGCAATTTACATAACCACTCATCTGAAGTATATCTGGATTATTTCCAGTTTGGGGCTATTACAAATAAAGCTGCTTTGAATATTTATGTACAGATTTGTATTAAAATGTAAACCCAAATTTTGTTTTTACTCAGGTACAGGGAGGCCAACAGATCAGGAGACATTGCCATTGAGAAGACAGTGCCTTGCTCAGAGTGCCCAGCTGGAGAAGACAATGCCACACTACATGGGGACTCTAGGAGACAGTAGGGAGGAGATCTGAGATAGGGCACAGGTAGAGAGAGAGAGTGGGCAAGGGAAGCTGTTGGAGAGTCTTTACTGTAGATTTCTTGGGAAGAAATGGACAAGGTAGTACAAATGGCCTGAGCAAGTTTAGAATTGCTTGAGATGAATGATTTCACTATGTTCCTGGGTATAGAGGCTGCCTGAAGTTGGCAGGCTGGTGGTTTGGGCAGCCGAACAGTGTCTTACAAGTGCAAGAACCCCAGGTAATGCAAGTGATCAGGGGTCTGGGTTTTAGGTTGGTTTACTGCACACAACAGGCACACTCTGGTGAGAGTAGGGAGTCCTTTGCTAACTCTGGGGATCCCAACTGCTAACGTCTTGGGAAGGAGTCTCCCTGTAGTCGACAAGGCCCAAATGTCAAAACATTAGGCATAGAAACTAGAAAACATGGTCAATACAAGTTTCCTGTGTGAACTTGAATTTTTATTTTCCTAGGATAAATGCTCAGGAATAAAATTGCTGTGTCATACGACAGTTGCATGTATAGTTTTATATTAATTGGCAAACTATTTTCCAGTGTGAATTAGTGATTTTCCATTAGCTCAAGCAATGTGTGGGCTATTCAGTTTCTTCAGTCCTGTACATTTTAAGAAGCACATGTGAAGGGAGAAGATGTTATTTGGATTGTTAGCATTTTAATCTTTTAGGTAAATTGCTACAATGCATTTTCCATTGAATAAAATCTTCAGTATGTTAAGTTGGGAACTAAGGAAGATAAAAAGGTGATCAGGAAGATAATTTTGTTCAAGGACCCTTTAATTTCCAGTGGATCCAAACCTGTAAGTTATGAACAAGAAAAAATAAATATACGTGGTACGTGTGTGTTCAGCCAATGAGTAGGATGTGGGCAGTGGATATAAGTATTTTTGATGATGAATATGTTTGCTAGCCGATTAAATCACTCCACATTATACACATGCCATAGCATCACTTTGTGCCCATAAGTATATGCAATTGTAATTTGTTGACAGTCAATAAGATTTTGAAAAATAAATAAAAAATTCTGAAGTTGTGCCTGGGGAGACCTAATGTAGGAAGTAATTTCTGAGCAGTCTTTTTAAGAGTAGGTATAATTTAAAAAGATAAAAAAAATAAAGTGGGAAAGTCATCTGGCATTAAAACTGTTTTGTGTGCTGGGAGTGCCCCCCCACCCTGTATTCATATGGGATTTGAGGCATAGAGTAAAGGAGAGATGGATAGATAGATGGAGCAATGAAAATGACAAACCAAACTGAAAGAATCCATCAACAACGGGAGTGGCCTATGAAAGAACTAGACTCAGTTTGGTAGCTAATGGGAAGTCATTCAAGTCGGAGAGGATGGAAATCACTTGACTTGCATTTCAGGGTATTGACAAAATTATACTGAATACTCAAGAGATCAGAAGTGAAGAGATTTGAGGGAAGTCTATTGTGCTTGTTGGGGGAAGAGCTGCTGAGAGTATGAGCTCATTGTGGAGGCTTGCAAATGTTGTGCTACCTTCTTTCATTTTTCTAATAATGCAGGTTCCTGGCAAGAAAGTCAGAAAATAATGGAAAAGAGGAAAGAAAAATCTCCTTTAAAACTCCTTACTCTGAAATAACTATTGTAGAGATCATGAAATATTTTTATCAAAATTTGTTCCTAATGTTTTCAGCTGTAACAGTATGTGTGTTAGTTATGTTTTTTTGTTGTAGTGACCAAAATACCTGATCAGAACCAATTTAGGGGAGGAAAGGTTTATTTTGAGTTCATAGTTTCAGAGGTCCAGTCCATGAGTGGTTTACTACTCCATTACTCTGGCCGAACATGAAGCAGAACATCATAGCAGAAAGGGTTGGTGGTGGAACACTGCTCAGACCAGTTAGCAGAGAGAAGAAGAGATGCAGGAGCAAAATATAAACTCCTAAGGCACACCCCTAGTGACTTACTTCTTCCAGCCACACCTGTGTCTCTATAGTTATCACCAGTAAAGTAGTCCTTTCAAATTATTAATCCATCAAAAGGATGAATTCATTGACTAGGTGACGGCTTTCGTAAATTAACCATTTCACTTTCTATATTAGCACAGGGACTTTTGCAGGATACCTCATGCCCAAATCCTAGCAGTATGTGTGGGGATATGTATAATTTTAATATATATAAACTATATACTACATAATGTTATGTAACATCATGATTTAATTTTTTATCTACTGTGTATTATGATCTTCTTGGTATATGAATGTTCTTTATCCATGGTAACTTACAAGCATTTCTATTGTATCAAAATACCACACTTAACTTCTTCCCGCTGCAGGATATTTAGGTCATTTTATCTTGTTTGATTATTTTGTTATTTTATTTTTTTTTAATGTCAAACACTTAATTCACAGATTTGGAATAAAAAATGCTTCATTATCTGAGGTTTCTCTCACTTGTCCATGCTTACAGAAGGTAGAGTGGGTTATATTCAAGATGTCTTGAATGCACAGAACAACTTTGAGCTGGCAATACATATCAGGGGGCCTGACTGCCACCCTGATAAACATTGAAACTAGCATGGCTCAGGTTGACTTAGAAATCAATAAGCTAGTGATTTCCTAGCTACTGCAATCTCTACTTGAGATCTTTTTGGTTCATGGTGAGTTCCCCGTCTTAACTGTGCATTGAATTACCCATGGATTTTTTTTTTTTTAAACAAATGAAACACTAAGGACTCATCATAAAACATTGTGATTCAGCAGGTCTGGAGTGAAGTCAGGAAACCATCCTTTTTTACTCTTCCTCTAGGATTTGGCCACACAACTAAGCTGGAAACCATGGTTCTTGTCCTCAATTTCCATGCGTTCATTGCCCCAGCTCTTAGTACTGGTTGTTTGATGGAGTGGTGACGGAATTCTTATTGCTAAGGTGGGGCTAAGTGATGGTGCCTTCTGTGCTTTTTTTCTGGAAGGTTCAGTGTCTTCAAACAAACAAAAGAACTACACTCTTGAGAGTACTGACAGAGGCAGAGATAATTTTGAGAAGGGGAGTTTTCATAAAAACATTTAAATCTGGAACTGGCCTGGCAGTGGATAGCTTACCAGGTGTGAATCATCTGCTTTTCCAAATTATTTCATGATCACAGACTTGGTAATGAACCCATTGATGGCCCCTACCAGGAGGAACATGGCTATCCCTTTTCTGAGCCCATGATTTATGCCATTGGTGGGGAGGGAGTACATCGATTAGCAAGAGGATAAGGTGGAAGCATCTCCCTGTTAGAGGCAGAAGGTCACAGACAGAAAGGCCCACATTGCTGAGGACAGGTTTCATCTTCTGGGTTCTTTTCCTTAAGGTGGAACCTCAAAGGTCACACAAAGGACATAGTCCTGAGGATCATAAGAGGAAGTCTTAGAAATGGGGCTTCAGTCTTTCAACAGAAATGATGCCCTGATTGCACCTGGCACAGAGATCCCAGGTGTGTGACTTCTGGTCATCACTGCCAGCTCAGAGTAAGAAGGCATCCTCCTCACTCGTGCCCTTTATCCGAAATCCCTGTTATGACTAAGATATTCCATAGATGTTTCTGTAATTAATTTTGCTGTATCACAGCCTTGCTTTGCCCTTTACCTTGAGCTCTGCCTCCCTCCTTGAATCTCTATTGAAAACCTGACCTCATCTGCTCCCTATTGCTGGCTTCACTTGCCTAAAGAAACATTCCCTCCTTCATGGACCACAATTAGCTCCAGTCTTTTGCCAATTGCATCACAGGGCCTGGGATTTTCTTCTATGTGCCAAGGGGAAAACAGAGCTTTTAGCTCTAGCCACATACTTCTCCATAAACATCAAGCAAATTACCTGACACGAGTTAAATTCTCCAGTCTCCAGAGAAAAATACTACCAGGTTACGGATGCTCACTGGCATCTTGAAAGCATCCCGATAAAAATAAAATGGTTAGTTACACTTTAAAGAATGAAAAAGGATTTGTAGCATCAACATTCATCTCACAAAATCCGTGTGTCAATAATGTGGCATTAAAAAACAAAAACAAAGTTATTGCAAAAAAGGATGTTGTTAAAAGAGCAGATCGATATGTCCTGGGAAATCAACACTGTGACTTCACCTCATCATTTATAATGTATTTAGCTAAAAGGTCTCAATTGTCTCCATCAAGAGATATTCTTTGAATTCTGTACAAGAGGATCTGGAGTGAGGTAAGAAATGATACCCTCCTTCATTTTTGACCACCCATGACAGGTGTTGTGCTCAAATCACTTGTATTGAATTCTGTGACATCCCTGGAAGGGAAGTCTTGTCATCCCCTTTTGACAGCTGAAGAGGTCTCACAGAGAACTTTCAGTGGAAGTCAACGCTAATTAGAAGACATTTTGATGGGGCTATGGGTTTTCTCAGCACACCACTGTCCCTGGTCCCTCATTTACTTAGCTCCAGTATTCTCAAAAGCTCTAGCTAAGGATGGCTGCAGTGAGATCACATTTCTCTATTTTTTTTCCTCTTTCACTCTACTTTTTGCAAAATTAGTAGGCAAAGTCTGAAACAGGTGATCAGCCCCCATAGACTCGATTGATGGTGTGAATGGTGGCAGTGGCTGGAGAGATGGATATGAAGTTCAAAACAAGAAAAAAAGCAAAACAGCTATTATCAGAAAAGCTTGACTTGATAAACTTGAGTGTCCACAAAGAGATATGTGTGTGCATTTACTGAGTAAAACTGAATGCATCTATAATTTGTTGTATTTTAGGAAGTCAAACACTGTTTGACTAAATTAAACATATAGAGAGCATCTTAGCATTGTAAAGACTATATAAACATCTGTAAAGAAAAATATTAAATGTACTTATATTCCTTATTTACACAGAGAACCACTCAGTGTTCTAGCATATATGGTTAGAAAGAGGGGGAGAAAGAAAAGGAGAAAGTATTGTTGTGTGGAAAAATAGACAGAAACATTTAATAAAATAGAGATAATATATTATTATACACTTAATTTGTGTTTTTTTAGTTATGACTATTTTTTATTTCATTATCTTTTTTTTTTTTTTTTTGAAAACTTGTTCTTAATGACACAATAGTCCACTGTAGGAGCAAACAATTTAGTGATAGTTATATTTGGAATTATTCACATTGTTTCAAACTTTTTTCTTTTGTTCTTATAAATAATATTTCAGTACACATCCTTGAATATGCATTCTTATTCACAAACTCAACTGTTTCCTTTTATTAGAATCCTAGGCAGGGCTGGGGATGTGGCTCAAGCGGTAGCGCGCTCGCCTGGCATGTGTGTGGCCCGAGTTCGATCCTCAACACCACATACAAAGATGTTGTGTCCGCTGATAACTAAAAAATTTTTAAAAATGTTAAAATTCTCTCTCTCTCTTTTTCTCTCTCTCTCTCTCTCTCTTTCTCCCTCTCTCACTCTCTCTTTAAAAAAAAAGAATCCTAGGCATAAAATTGTGGCTGTTTAAATGTTCCTGATATATATTATGAAATTGTTTTTCAAGAATTGGATACTAATTAATATTTTTACCAGCAATGTATGAAGAATACTGACTTAAACACATTTATTTAAAACATTAGTAAGTGCAAATATTTACAAATGGTTTGATATTTTATTTCTTTAATTACTGAGGTAGAACAATTATGCTTTTTTGGTTAAATTTTCTTTTCATGTCTTGACTCATTTTTCCCAGTATATTTCCTTCCAATTGACTCCATGTACCTCGATTCCTTTCATATAAAGTTTTGACCAATTTATGATTTGACTTTTTAATTTTATTTAATCAAATTCTTAGGTATCTTAAAGAACTAACTGTAAAATAAATGGAACTGGGAAAATGCTAGATAATATTTTCTTTTTTTTTATTAGTT
Source organism: Ictidomys tridecemlineatus (assembly GCF_052094955.1). NCBI lineage: Eukaryota > Metazoa > Chordata > Mammalia > Rodentia > Sciuridae > Ictidomys > Ictidomys tridecemlineatus. The sequence goes on from NC_135479.1 coordinate 122,123,612, forward strand.
CACCTAGATAAATTTTAAACTGGTATTGGATGTTGGAGAATGTTCTAAGCATAAAGTAATAAAAGAAATAATGAAGAGAAACAGCAAATTGAGCTACATGTGTTTTCCAAATCAATTTCAAAATATAGTATATGATAAGCAGCAGTTACAGAACTGAATGTAAAGTATATTACCATTTTGGAAAAACAATCATGTAGTGTTATTTTTTCCCAAATTAGTTATACTAGTTTATATTCCCACTTTCCAGGAAACAATTATAAAGTGAATAAATTACATATTCAAGAGTGTTCATAACAGCACGACTTATGCTAGTTAAAAACTGGAGAGAATCACAGCTTCTGGGACAGGAGTCCCTTGTGTTTCTCTTTTACTAGCAAAGCAATAAACCTTCTTTTTCTTTTTTTTTTCTCAAAATCATATCCTTCTTATTGGGTTAGCATCAGGGACAAGGAATGAGCTTTTGGCAACAAATTTAGCACCCTAGATAGGAACCAAGAGCACCCCCACTCCAGATTTCTTGGGCAGGCCTGGATCTCCAAGGAAACCCACTTCCATGCTGAGGATGCAAAGTGGCTAGAGAACTTGTTGATAGCCAGCTGCAGAAGCGTTAGTAGATGGGTGAGTTTGCTTCAGGTCCAACGAGAGGAGCTATTCCTGAGGGACTGTCCCAGCAGCTGCCAAAGCTCCTTTTGATTCCAGGAACTCCTGCCTTCTCTCCATGAATAGAACAGGTTGCTCCATCATGGTACACTTTGAGAAAAACAAAACGGAACTCAGTAAAGTCACGACACCCTTGGCCATTTAGTAATTCCCCTGGTGTACACGCCAAGACTCTGGATTCCACACATGTAGATCCTCTTGGTAAGAATATATGGTTCATCTTTCTAAGGACCTCTGAGGTACAGGTGTATAACTGAAACTCTTGAACCTAGGGATATCTACTCCCTTCTTATCTGTTTGGGTTCTCATCTGTTTGTTGGCCTTGGGATTGGGCATTCCGTCCGGCTGTCTGGCTGTGTTGTTGTTTTGTTTGTATTTGCTACTGACCCTTTTAAGACATGGCCAATACAGCATTGATCCTAGAGGTAGTTTCTTGAGAAAGATTTTGGCTGGTCAATTTAAAGGTTCCTGTCTGTTGGCCACGATTTGGGGGGTTCCTCTCTAGTTTTCTTTCTCTGGGTTTCTTTTTTGTACAACCTTGCAATTGGAGTTGGTCTGTCAGAGGTAGTAAATTAAAGGTCCACCTATAGGTATAAGTCTGTATAAGATGATGTTTTATTATAATGAACTGGCCTTTGAATAATTTTCTGGATTATTATTGCATTTAGAGTTGGTCTTTCAAAGGTAAAGGGAAGAAATTCGTATGTGTAGGTCTGTCTGTTTTAAAGTTTCCCATCTGTCAGCGTGGTTTCAGTGATACTCTTTTGTCTGATGTTTGTTTGTTTGTTTGTTTGTTTTGTATCTGTTACTGGTCCTTAAGAATGGGCCATGCCACCTTCTTATCAGTGGTCTCTTGAGCAGAGAGATCTTAGCTTAATGAGCCACGTGTAGGTATAAATTTGTGTAAGAGAAAGATGGCTTACTGTAACACAATCTGGCCTTTAAATATTTTTTTCTGGATTATTATATAATCTTGACATTGAAATTGGTCTGTCAGGAGTAAAGTTTATGAAAGAGATTCTGTATGTACAGGCATTTATTTATGCTATTGTATGATAAAGGGGTCTGAATAGTCAGGAACTAAGTTGAAGGTGCCAAAAGGCACTGCCTCTGATGTGCAAGGGTAGCAGGACACCAGAAGAAAGGGGTAAAAGATTTAAATCCATTTATCAGTCTGGCCCCAGGAAGCCACAGATTATTTTACTGTTGTAAAGAACAATAGCCCTAAACTAGAAAGAAGAAAAAAAAAGTCCCAGAAAAGCTGCCTGGGCTATAGAAAAATGGACAAAGAGAACCTGGCCTCTGCCCTGCCTTCCAGCCCCTTTTGCCCTTGGAGAGTGGAGGCTGCTGGCCACAAAGAATGTGGCAGTAGGCTTTAAAACTGTTAGTTTATGACCTAAGGATAGGAATATCTCCATTTTCAGATCTGATAGAACACCCCATTTGACCAGGGGATATCCATAACTGGGTCAAAGCAATTCTTGCTATAGCAGCATCCCATCAAACTAAATGCTGGGGAGACTGGAAGAATAAACAACTGCACCCATAAAAAAAAAAAGTAAGGCTATCCTATGTTTTGTAGATCCCTCTGCAAGGGGATCTTCAAGGAAGCTTAAAGAAAAAGATGGAAAGAACCTCCTCCATTGCATATCAATATGCCTAGTACAAGAAAAAGGCCCAAAGGAGACTCTGGGTACAATTGACAGTGGGGAACTCACTTAAAGTTGATGGTATCATGATAATGATAAGGCAGACAGGTCAGGCTCAAAAATATTTTGTACTCCAATCCCTGAATACCACATGGGAGAGAAAATATGAATTCACAGTTTTTGTATATGCTGGATTGTCTGATCCCTCTCCTGGGATGGAATTTATTGTGTAAATTATATGCTCAGATAACGTTCATAAGGTCTGTTTCAGAATATAAATTTAAGAAAGGGTCTGAAACCCAAAAAGATAAAAGAAAGTCATAAGTATGGAAATATCTCAGTATGGAAAACTAGAAGGTAAAAGAAATGTTTCTGGATGAGAAAATATATTGTCTGTTAAAGTAATATTCTTGTGCTAAAGTCCAAGATAAAAGAGGACAAAACTAAGGATGGAGGGGCTGGGGATATAGCTCAGTTGGTAGAGTGCTTGCCTCACATGCATAAGGCCCTGGGTTCAATCCCCAGCACCTCAAGCAACAAACAAACTAAGGATTTAAAAAAAAAATTGTGAATGTTTAAGTAAGTCACAGATGATTTGCAGAAAGTAAATCTCAAAAAGTTTATGTTTGTGATTAAATTGGCTATAATTAGCACAGTTAAAGTTATTTGAACTTTAATGTACTGATATGAAGCAAAGTCTGAAACTGATCTGCTCTTATCTATCAAGAAAACTTTCTTGTATTTGTTAGTTTTTATTACTTGGGGAAACTAAGTCTTAAGGTTTGTACCTGTTTTAAAGTCTTAAATGCTTACTTTGTAACTAGTTAAAATAAACTGTTATTTAGGTTATAACAATATAGTTGACACTCTAAATATATGTGACAAGGTATATGTATGCTTTACTGGCAAAATAACCAATAAGTACCCTCTTTTATGCAATGTATCTGACATAGAAGTGTCACGTTGTCATTTGAAGGCCTATCTTATATATGTTTGCTTTGATTAAGTTAATTTTCTGATCATTAATGCTGTTTCCTACTTGGATAAGAGATTTGAGGCTATCCTTTGATTTTTGTTGACCCATATCTGTGATTATTGTTACCATAACTATGCATTCTAAATTGTTGAACTTAGTTAAATATAAATCTTAGTGGAAAGCACCTTACCAAGTTGGTGTTCTCCAAACTAAAATTATCTGTAGCAATAGTGTCAGGATTATATAAAAATAACAGCTTTGATTCATGTTGTTTGATGTTTTATAGATGGATAAAGTAACCTGTTGTTAAAACGTTATATATACAATTTTGTGTTACTTTTCACATGGAATTAGAAATTAATGTATTTTTGGAAGGTAATAAAGACAGCCTGATCTGTTTAAAGGTGACATTATAAATTTCATAACTGTTGCTTGTTAGTGTTTTGTGCAGGTACTGCTTCTAATAAAACAACTTAAGTTAATTTGAGTTAATAAGCAGCTACCAATGGGACAGATAGGATATAATGCTGGCTTCCAGTACTAATACTGGCCCTGATTAAATGAAAGGGAAAACTGTAAAATTATAGATATTGAGGTTATAACCTGTTACTCCCACTTTAAGACTTATGAAACGGATTAGCTATGTTTTAAAACCAAAAACTTAGGGACCAAATTCAAAAAAATAAAAGGGCCAAGGAAAAGCTGCCAACATTTTGGCCCTTGCCTTCTAAGGTCAGCCAAGACCCAGAGAATGATGGCATCACTCTTGGGCCCTGCAACTCTGGTGAGTCACTGGACATGCTGATCAGGGAGATCAAGAGGACTCTAGAGAACAGGAAGACAACCCAGTGCACATTCTGTAAAGAGGAGGCTCATTGGAGAGGGAAATATCCCCGATGATTTCAAGAGAATCCACATATGGTCAGCAAGACCCTGACCCAACATAGCAGATGGCAACACTGGTATAGGAAAGCTAAAGGAGCCAAGAGGCTTCACACATGTCCCCAAGAGTGATCTCAGAGAAATCGTAGCTGACTCTTAAAGAGTATATAGGAACAAGGTCAGTTTTGACCAACTTGGTCCTAAACACCTGGCAAGAGAGTGTAGCCTAAGCACAGTTCTACATGAACATGTAAAAGGAAAAACAATGTTTTTTTTCTTCCTGAATATAATTTAAGGTGTACACTTGTGTCAACTCTTCTTGTGTGGGAGTCACAAGTTTTTCCTGAGTTAATTTGAGCCTGATCTCATAGACCTACAAATCTTCCTAACCTCCTTCATTGATAAACTTCATCTGATTTCCAATGATATGATTATGATTTATTGCCCTCATTGTTTCAGAGACTGGCTGAAATACTAATTATTTTTGGCTAATTGTTTACACAAAAGTAATGCTTTGCTGTCTTGTTTATATTGTCTTAGTGAAAGACCTATCCTAGTATGCCTTGTCCACTCATCTTGCATCTACCACCATGAACTTCTGGACTGCTCTAATGCTGAATATCTTAACAGAGCAGGGACTTTGGGCTACTTCCCCAAATTTTATCCTCTTTCAGCAGGAAGCAGCTTGGAGACATCATCACTCATCTTTCCATAGAAATAGAATGTAGAAATGTAACAGTGGTCCACTTTATGCTTTGGATAGACCCCTTGCTGCTCTGCTATTGCAACTTATTTTTAAAATGGACATGTTTCTTTCTCTTCCTCTTTCCCTTCTCCTCCATAATCTCTTCCACTCCCTGATCTCACAGGAAATAGAATTATCTTTCTTCACCATTTGAGGCAAATTTGTCTGTCCTTGAGCACATCCACTATAAGAATGAAGTAATCCAGATTTTGGGAATCTAGAAGTGCTCAGAAATAACTATCTCCCAAATTAACACGTGAATTACATCTCCTAAAGAGAACATGTGGAATGTAGCCTTTGAATCACCTCTTTAAAAGCCCCCTGATCCTCCTGATGGGCAAAATTACAGTTTCTGGGACCAGAGCCTCCTGCGTTTCTCCTTTGTTAACAAAGCAATAAACCTTCTCTTTCTTTTTTCTCAAAAATTAAAAAAAAAAGAAAAAAAGTTTTTCAAATATCCATTAAGCAGGGGAATGGATTATAGAACATTTTCATATGCTGGGGCATTCTAGGCAAGTGAAAATGAATGAGAAAGCACACATCATAGTATGTAAACTCCAACAAATATAATGTAAAATAAAAGAAATCAAGATATATATATATATGCAGTGTGATTTTGTTTATATAATGTTCAGATACCACTAAACTGTAAAGTTCTGAGGATACATATATAAGTCATAAAACAACAAGAAAAGCCAAGGAATGAAAGGCACAGAATACTATTGTTTAGATTACTTCTTATAAACCCTGGCTGCACATTAGAACTAACTGGGGAGCTTTTAAAAAATATTGATGCCTAGTACCCGGCCCAGAACAATTAAATTAGAATCACTTTATTCAGTGGCTTAGCTAAGACTTACAGCAAACAAATATCGAGTGCATCACTGAGGAAATTAGGGTCATTCTTTCTCAGTACCTCAAGGTCTTTGCTTCTGCAATTATTCCCTTTCTTTCCTGCAGCACTAATTTCTTCCTCACTTCAGGGTTACTCTCTTTGGCATATGTGCATGCCTTAATATTGGCCATCTTAAAAGAAACAATAAAAAAGAAATATAAAAACAGTCCCTTGACATTATAAATGTCTTCCACTCTCCATCCACTAACCTATTTTTCTCCTTTTGCTTTTAAAGCCACAGTTCTAGAAACAACCATGTGCCTCTCTAGTTCTATTTCCATGTCCTCTCGGCCCACTTTATTCAGGCTTGCATTTACAGAACTGCCTCAAAATAGCTTTCATTAAGATTGGCAGCAATGACTTCCCACTTGGTAGAAGCCTGTAGTCTACCTTTTGACTTCGTCATGTTCAACCTTTCGACAGCATTGATGAAAGCCAACAAGAGTATTCAAAATCTGAGCACGTTTCAGATTTTTTTACCACCCTCACTTTGGTTGTAAGTATTTACAGCCCATGGAAATGCCCGGACTCTGTCTTATTGTCTGACCTCCAGTTGTTCCCTTACCAGCTGGCCCCTTCTTGTGTGTAATTCAGGCCTCAGCCCCTCAGGGAGCTTCCCCTCAGCATCCTGCTCTGAGAGTACTTGCCTAATCCACACTTGCCCACCACCTCTAGCACAGTAGCCAATTTTTATTACTATTAAAGTATCACTATATGCAACTATGTATTTGAATGTATGAATAGTCTTTTGCCTGCCTTATGGGACTATCAGCTTCTAAACAAAAAGTGCGGAACTTGTTTTTATCTCTGCTGTATCCTAAATATTTAGAACAGTGCTTGATAATTATTGGGATCATGATAAAAGGTTTGAAATAGATAAATACATAACAAATCAAAATAAAGTTTCCTTGATATGCTGAGTGTCTATGCCTTATGTCTATAGTGGATAAGTTTCCTTGGTTCAATTTTATTTACAAACCTTCTTGATCATTTCATAAAATGATAGAGTCATAGTTCATTTCCTGAACATTAAACATTTAATTTGTTCCAATATTATTCCTTCATAGCAAAACAAAACTGAGATGTTCATCACAGTTTCACCCTTCCCTGAGGTCACACTTTTTTACTGTAAGTGCACCTGTTTGTACAGGTGCCTACTTTTGGTTTTTACCACAGTCCCCCATCTGTGCACTTCCCCCCCTGCTGAGGTTCCCAATGCCTGTTATTCGCTTGTCACCCCTGCTATGCTTACACTTTCCTACTCCTTTTTTCTCTTCATCTGCCTTCATGACTTTTGTATGCTCTGTGGAAACATGCACTCTTTTAGCATCTCTCTAAGATCTAAAAATAGGACACAGTCTCAGATTTTTTTTTCTTTCTCTCTCATATAAGTCTTTACCACCATGGACTCATCTTTTAAAGAAAGCTTAGGTGGTTCATGATGACCATTTGAATCAGAGGTCCTGAGGACACTGGGAGGTACTTCATTGAATGAAATTCCAGGCTTAACCAGGGTATCAATTGTCAGGCTTGTTCTTATTTATTACACAATCGGCATCATATGGCATTTTACTGATTATGCTTTATACACGTGTGGCACTTGGGTGAACAGATCACTTAGCTATAACTTGAGGAAAATACAAAGTGTTATTTTAAAGTATAAATGTTCCTAATTTAAATGTTCCTGAAGTGAATTAAATGGCAATTTTGTGGTGTTCTTAAGAGAAAGGATTTACACCTACATCGTAAATTATAGAGCAAGCTGCAGTGTTCTGCGCACCCACTTCATGCTGTTTCTGTTAAGAATTCCCAGAAGGGCTGCTTAGAATATACTAGCAATTGAGTTACAGTACATTCTAAAAGATTTTATAATACCACAGAGAAATAAAAATAAAATGCAAAATATATATTTAAATTGTTAAAAATGTTATTTCAAAGATCAAAGTTAAGATTTATCTGATAGTTCATTGTTCATTTTAGCCTAGTATTTCTGCCCTCACTTCCTATTAAGAGTGCTTAAAACAGCAACACTTAATGGTGCAAACTGTCTTTTCCTGGGTGGCTGAATATAAAATGTCAAAAGACCAAATGTCACCCTTGATTTAAGCATTTGCAATATTTGCAAACAAAAAATATTGAGACTGTCATGAAGCTAATATATTACTACATTACCATGAAAATAAAAATATCACTGTAATAAATTATGGTAGAAGAGATAAATTATCCTGACTCTTTTGTATTTAAAATAGACCTGAGAAAGAGTAAATTTTCATGTTAGAAGAAGAAGAAGTCATTCCTTTGAAATTATATTCCATCTTTTCTAAAATCCTGCAGGCTTTTGTTCAAGTGTTGATGTCCTACTCATCTTCCAAGGACATAAGAACTGAGACTTTAGAGCCATTACCCCCTTCAATTGATACCTCCCTAGATTTGCCCTTTGGAAATTCTTCCTCTGAATTTGTCCCCCACCCCACCTTTGCTTTTGAACAGCACTTTTATTTCCCTCCTTTTTGATATCATCAAAATGTGTCCAAATTCTCCATTATCTAATAGGACCTTTCCAGGGCAGGAATCTTATCTGTTTATCTTGGTATTAAATTTTCTTAAGTATTTGCTTGTAAGCCAAGTTTCCAAGAAACTTTGAAATGAATTACATTGATTTGACTAACATAGCTATCAACAAACTGTCTCATACTATTCAAGTAATTCTACAGCTCTTTATCACAGAGCTTTAGCAATAAATCAAGCAATATAGTACCTTATAGTCAAGGAACTGACTCCTGTGGGACCTCAAAGGCATCTAGTAAATGATTAAGTCTGTAGTAATTGTGGCAAAGACTTGAAGGTAGAATGTCCTTCATCCAAAACAACAAAAGGACAAAGCACATCTTTGTTTTCAAAATTTATAGAGTTAAGCATGAAGAAATGGATACTCTATGGCTATCCAGACAGAACTATTGACTGATACAGAAATTCTAAGTAAAGCCCCCTTTAAAAATCATAGAACTAGAATGCATATAGGAGATATACAATTTATAATACATGTTTTGTTTTATAAGACATATGTTATGAGGGTAATGATGTTTTAAATTTATTGTAGAAAATTTATGACAGTAAAATGAATATATATCTATCACACAATTTATATAGTGTGATCAATATTATCAATATTATTTCATTCATATGCCTATGAACTTTACAGACTCTTACACTGAATTATTTTGAAGCAAATAACAGGTATAATATTATTTTAATAATAAGTATTAGAATAAAATATTAAAAACAATGTATTATAAAATTTCAACTTTCCAGAGTAATGTGTAATCCATGTTTTATATTTGTTTATTGAATCAGGATTCACCTGGTGTTTTGGGTTTCTAATATCAGAAGGAAAAGGTCATGGTAAGAGGGCAGAAGAGAATGAGGAATCGGAGCCAAGACCGGGTATCATCCTGACACATTCTCCAAAAAACTCTCAGCTCTGGCTCAGTATTTGGGAGTTTAAGTATTCTTTTTCTAGGTTTCTTCAGAGTTCATGCCCCTGACTTCTTGGTTCCAGGAACCTAGATTATGTTGGATAATGTCTGGTCACGTATTCTATTTTTCTCCACAACAAATTCACCCTCCTCAGAGATTTCAATATCTGTTTCTCAATATCTGGTAGAACTCATTGAGAGAAAATTACAATACTATCAATTGATTTAAAATAAATGAAGACTTGCAAAACGTGGTCAACCAACATGACGAGATTTGTTTTATAAAACACTTTTACTCAACAATAGCAGAAATACATTTCTTTTAATGTATGTGAAATATTTACTGAGATAGGCAATTTTCTGGGATATAAAATAGATTTCAGTAAAATAAAAACATCATTAGTCAAACAAAGTGTACTTCCTGGCCACAGTTAAGAGAAATAAAAGACATCTGGAAAATCAAAAATATTTGGCAACTAGAAAATGTACTTCAATGTAACCCTTGATGACAAAATAAATAAATAAATAAATGAACTGAAACATTAGAAAATATTTTGGTCTAAATGACAATGAAAATGCAGTACTCTAACACCTATGGGCATAGTTAAAATAGTCCTTAGAGTACTATCTTAAAATCCATAACATTAAATGCTGATTATTGGACAAGAAAAATGGCTCAAATTAGTGATCTCAGCTTCCATTTTAATAATTCAGAAAAAGTAGAGCAAACAAAACTCAATGTAAGCAAAAGAAGATCAGAGTAGAAATCAATGAAACAGAAAATGAAAACACAATACAGAAACTTAATGAATCCCAAAGTCAAATTTTGAGAGGGTAAATAAAATTAATAAACCACTATCCACAGAGATCAGGAACAAAAAGAAGGCACCTGTGTTAGAAATGATAGAGATGGATTAATATAGATTACATAGATAGGAAAATAAGCAATATAGTATTTTATAGTCAAGGAACTGACTATATTTTTTAAAATTTTATGGTATTAAATTTGACAGCTTAAGTTAAATATAAAAAGTATTTGAAAGTTACAAACTACCAAAGCTCTCTGAAATAAGTAATTTGAATAGACATATCTACTAAATGAATGAATTTTTGGTTAAAATTTATCTCACAAGAAAACTCTAGGTTTAGATGGCTTGATTGAAAAAAATCTCCAATATATGTTATAAAGAAATAGTATCAATTTACACAACTTGTCCCATAAAACAAAGAGCAAAAAATATTTTTCAACTCACTCTGTAAGTACAACATTATACAAATACCAGAAACAAACACATTACAACAAAAGAAAAATCACAGACCAATATTCCTCACAAAATTTGACACAGAGTCTTACAAAAAAGTTTTAGCAAATAAAATCCATCAATATATTACAAGCATAATGTATCATGATTGGATGGAGTTTACCTCAAAAATGCTAAATTGGTTTAACATTTGAAAATTAATTGATGTAATATGCCATATTAACAGACCATCAAAAGAAGAGAAGCCCATAAAATAACTTTAATAAAAATCTTTTGAAAGACCCCCAACATTTATTACTCACACAAATCCTCAGCAACATAGGAAGAGAAAGGAAGCATGTCACCTTAATAAAATGAAAAAACAGAATGGTTTTAACTCAATGGTTTCTCCTAAGAAGTGCAAAAAGGTAACACTATTCGTTCTTACTAGTTCTGTTCAATATCTTACTAGCCAGTGCAACAGGGGTTTAAAAAAAAAAAAGAAAGAAAGAAAAAGAAAGCGCCTCAGATGAATGGAAAGGAGGAACTAGAACTTTCTTTTTGTGCAGATCACATAATTTTCAAGCAGGAAATCTTACATAAACTACAAGCAAACTTCTACAAATAATGACTTTAGTAATTTTTCAAGAAACTATATCAACATGCAGATCAATATTTCTTTGTATAAATAATTAGAACTCTAAAACTCTAATTGTAACAGTTCTCCCTTTCTCTTTCTCAGTTTCTGGTAGTGAGGAACCTGAACCCAGGGAAGCTCTTCCACTGAGCCACATTCTTAGCCCTTTAGTAAGACAGGATCTTACTAAATTTCTGAGAGTCCTGGTAATTTGCCCAAGGTGAATTTGAGATTGTGACCCTCCTTACTCGGTTTCCCAAGTTGCTGGGATTATAGGCACGAGCCACCATGCCTCACTAACATTTATTTTTTAAATATTATAAACTATGAAATGTTAATAATAAATCTGACAAAGCTATACAAAGCTTTCCCAAGGTACCATTTAATACATATTTTCACCAGCAATTTGTCAGTATCTTAAAAGATAAACTTATACTTACCATGAGGAACTACCACTCCCCCTCTTGCTTACTGTATTTTGAAGAAAAATGTAAGCAAATGTCCATATAAATGTCAATATGAATGTTCAAGGAGCTATATTGGCAATAGTCCCAAATCAAATAAAGTTCATCAATAAGTAAATGAATAAAAAATACCTGTATGTCCACACTATGGATCTAACTTACCAGATCATGGATAGATGCTGAAACTTAGATGAATTTCAATACAATTATTCCCAGTAAAAGAAGCCAGACAAAAGAGATCACATACTGTATGGTTCCATTTATATGCAATCATAGAAGCTGTAGACTAAAGTGAAAGTTGTAAGTAAGTGTTTTCTGCATATTGATGGGAAAGGTAGCAGGAAGAAACAGCACAGGAGCGGGGGAATCTTTGCTGGGTGGTGGATATATTCATTGTTGTCTTGATTGCGGGGTGATTCCATGGGTAAATGCATTTGTCAAAACTTATCAGGGGCTGAGGAAGGGCACAGCTCAGGGTAGAGTGGAGTGCTTGCCTACTATGTGCAAGGCCCTGGTTTTGATTCCTTGAATGCATACAGAACAAAACAGAGCAACAAACTTATAAAACTGTATTCTTTAAAAATATGTAGCTTCTTGTATTATACTAATGACTCCTCAGAAAAACTGTTATAAGAATCCATAATATCACCACCAAGGGATAAATACTAATAACCTTATAGTGCCTTCCTTAGTATGTTTAGGAACCATACATAGATGACATTGACAAGTGGTTTTACGAGGGATCCTAAAATATCTTTGTAAGCAAAACATACTGGAAATAACATTTTCAATAAATATAAAGAGATTTCAAATATTATTACACATTTTATCCTTTCTGAATAAACAACTGAAAAGAGATTTACACAAACTATTCATACTATTTTATGTTTTGGTTTTATTTATTAATTTGGCTAGCAAAGACCACCACCTCCCAAAAGCCAAATTTCCAAAAGGAAAAAAAAAACATATTAAGTTAGGGTATATTATTTAGCCATTAAAAGAATAGGAGAACTTTTTATAATGTTTAATGTAAACTTCCAGCGAAAGTAGTACCAATAGTGCTGTTTTGAAGGTTGGAAATAAAAGAGGTAGTATTTCAAGAAGCAACAAAATGTACCTGGGCACAGGGGCATTCACGTAGAATCCAAGCTACTTTGGAGGCTGTTGCAACTTGGTGAGACCCTAAGAACAAAACAAAAATGAATGAACAAACAAAGGGCTGGAGATACAGCTCAATGGTAGAGCACCCTGAGTTCAATCCTCAAGCCTGAAAAAGGGGAGGGGGGGCAAATTATAAACTGGCCTGATATTTGGGTACTCAGATATAAGTGAACATACAAGAACACCAGTACAATATTGTATTTTCATGATTACACTTGGCTTTTTCGGTTCTTACCAAAAAATTGTGTCTAACTCTGGACTTCATAATTTCATGCAAAGCTGAAATTTTTGTACTCAGCAAAATGATGTAGAACAAAAATAATTTAGAATATAAATAATTGACATTAACATAAAAGATTGAAGAAATTAGAAATAGTTTCACTTTCAGAAGCAAGACAATTTGCATTATCTGTACACTGAGAAACATCTTTGGACACATATTATCTGTAATTTACATACTTACTAGATATATTTTAAAATAAATATACTTAAATATAAATGTGATTACACATTATGTTTATATAGTTCAATATAAACATACTTAGGTGAATTTATAAAAAATCTTTATTAAAGCACACACTATGAATGATGGAAGCATTAGTAATATTTTGTATACCAGACTTTTCCTATGACATTGTTAGAAATCTTGTTACCAATTTGTACTCATTGCTACTGGAAACCTTGATTTTAAATCTATCTGACCTATCAGTTCTTATTTCCTTTATCTTAAATAAAAATATCTTGGTCCTGAAAGGGACATCAGAAATGATTTCTATTTCTAATGCCTGAGTTAATTATGAGTAAAACCTCAGAATGTTAAAAAGACATCAAAGCTGATAGGTACTGAGAAGAACTGAATCCAGATTTTTCCGCTCCTGTTGTAACTACCTCCTCTCCATTTGATAGGAGTCATTAAAACCTATTTTAGAGGGCAATTTCCTTTTCTGAATCTCCTTTCTTCGTTTAACTATTCTTTTTGAAGACAAAATATGTTTGATCCAATAACATGGGGTTACTTAAAGGTCCTGTCCAAATTATTCTATTGATAATCTTAACAATCCGTGGGTCTAATTCCGGACCTGTATTCCAGAAATTCTGGTTTGTTGGTTTACTCTTGTCAGATGTCAGGGCTATTAATTTAATTACAAAAGTACTGCACTTTCGTTGTGTTTGGTGCTATGCTGGGCACTGGTGATATGGAAGGCGAACAAGGAGAGCTGGATCAAGTAAAGTCACTCTAAGTTAAAAACCACAAGCCTGAAATATACACCAGAGCAGCGGTTCAGTGACTGACCAGCATGGGAATGAGGAGCACACTTTTTCACCTTCCCAATTCTACAAGGGAACATTAGGATAATGTGGCCATTTCCCCGGGACCTCCAGATTCTTTTTCGGACCTTCTATAACCAAACCCCCTTGTGAGTAAAATATTCTATCCTTAGAAATGTTCATACATTTAATCTTACTCAATTCCTATAGGCCTATGAGTCATTTTGTCCCTTTGAGGCAATTTTGCATAATACTGCTATGGAGTGCTTTGATCTCTCAGTTTAATTCTCTGAGCAAGTCTCATTCTCTCATTTTCAAGTTATTTCATAGCCTCCTGCTTTCACAACCCATAGAAGTTTTAGGTCTTTTTCTATTTCATTGTAAGAGTAGGTCTTAGCATTAATCTAAGAAAAGGCCTCTGAAATACACGATTTAACACAGTTTTTTAAAATATTATTCTGTGTATCCAGCAATATGACAACATGTTTTTCAATACTCTTAATCCTGTTAAGAGCTATTAGTGAATATTAGTACAGTAGACATTTCGCCTATAGTAACTATTTTTGGCCTATAGAATTACGTAGGATTTAGGCAGTAGTTTTACTGTAATGAAATGAGAAGTGAATACTCTTGAATCTTTTATGATTACCATCATAGCTTTATTGAGACTCAAAATTTAAATGTGCTTTGGGCAAAAGAGCCAATTAAGTAGTAGAGAGAGAAAATGAAATTACTTTCTGGATAACCAAAAAGATACCTTCTAATTTTATTTTTAAAGGAATTCCTCTTAAAGGAGACTTTCAGATCTGGAAGAGTTTTGAAAGGGTCATCTGTCTGATTTAGCTTCCTATCTCTAAATATGCCTATGCCAAAAACTATCCTTTAAATCTCTAGAGATAGAGTATTCTTTGTATGATATTTTCAAGTTCAATTTTCCTATGTAGTCCTTATGTCTAACCCATTCTTTCTTTGGTTATAGCCTGTTCTAGTTTTTGTTTACCTTGCATGAGAACAGCCAATCTTTATTCGTGTTAGTGTTCTTTGCACTCTGAGATAGCCCTTTCTGTTATAAGTAACCCTGTCTCTCCTTCTCTTTCCAGGTAGGTTATCTTTTTCTACCCCATAATAATTTTATTTGATCTGATCCCCCTTAAATTCCAAGAGTCAGCACAGGGACAGTGCATTTAAAAGGAGATGGCTACAATAAGATACAATAGCAGGCTGACCTACATTATTTACCTGGTAGATTATAATATTATTTGATACCAACTTTAATATCAGTCCTCTTGGTAATCACTAAATATCTAACATCATAGAAGCAATTTGCAGTGTTAAGAGTGTTCACTTACATAGTAAACAAGTCTTAAGCCTTTGGTACCATTTGATTTTTAGGGTAGCAGGAAAGGGTAGACATGAAGTGAGGCCTATTGGAAGATGCACTCTCATGGAAAAGGTGTATTTGGTGATCCTGCTAATATTGGTGTTTCAAATGAAGACCCTCTCTTCTCTTCACTACTCAATTCCAGAAATCATCACAAAACCCTTTCAACTGAAAAATGAAATAGGTTGTCTGTGTATAGTTTGTCTATGAACTCTTAGAATTTCTGTTCATGGAAGGACAATTCATAATGATTAGATAGTGATTCTAAATTACTGGTACTCAACTTCAGCTACACATTGAAAGCACATGGAATTTTAGAAATCATTCCAACCAGTCCATCCTGTAGGCAATCAAACTAGAATTTCTGAGAGTAGAATCCAGGCATTAGCATTTTCTAAAGCTCCCATGCACTCAAGAGTTGTAAGCCAATTATAACGTGCTTACAGGTGTTGAATATATTGCTGACATTTTAAATATCTCTTTATTAACATTTACTTTTGCTTCCTTTTCTGTCTTAGACAACACTGTCTTCATTGATTATAGAAATATAATATTTACCACCATCCTTTGTGGTAGTTTTATTAATAATTAAACATATTATATGTATGTATATATATATGCATATATATTATTGTGTTTTATTCATTCATTTAACAATGATTTATTGTACCTACTGTGAGTCAGAAAATGTTCTCATTGCCAACCAGTGTACCATACTGGTAAATAAAATGCAAAAATGACTCAAAAAGAAGTGAAAGAGATATTCTACAGATGAAAAAGTGTTGGAATATAGTTCTATAGAGAGGTCCTTTTTGAGGATATCACAGTTTAAAAAGACAAGGAGGGAGAGAAGAAATAATTACTGGGTTGATTCTGTAGTGTTTTAGAGAAGCTAGAAGATGTAGGTATAAAGATGTACAGTTAAGATAGGAACCTACTAACTGCTGCAGGAGAACAGGTTCTGACAGCTTCACAAGGGAATCTTAGAAAAACATGAAAAGCTTTGAGAATTTTCATGGGCTCTATACCCAGTTTTGTGAAAGTCCAGTTTTAGTACATGTGCTATAAGACCTTTATTTTGTTCACTGGTTGGAGGGGAAGGCTGGGAAAGGGTTTCTAATTTCCCATCATTAACTCCTCTTTATAATGTTTCTCCCCCATATAGACGTACACAGACCTATGGACATAATAGGTAAAGAACAACTGTAATAGTTCTCTAGGTTTATGCTGAAGAGGACAAGAATAGAAAAGTTGAACATGTTTAAGTTTGATGGCTATGAAGATTGTTTATCAGAGTAACCATGTCCAGTTTAACATGAGTGGATTGTATAAATTGTCATCTGAAGGGTTTATTCCCTTTTTTTTTTCAGCCTAAGAGGTGCAAATGTTTGATTTTCAAAGCATTATGACAATTATTTCCATCTAAAAATGTCTGGAGAATCTAAGGCCCGATTTGACTGCTTTACTGATGACTTAGGTATGGATTGTCCAATAGATTACTTCTAAAACACCCTGAAGGCCAGGGACTATTAGTTCAATTGGATCTTTATGGTGTATTTGAGTGTCTTAACTAAATGGATCTTTCCTCAGAGTATAAATAGGATAGTCTGGATGCCAGTAGGATACTGCTCTTTGGTGTCCTAATAATTAGACCAATAGGGAGGTTAACAGAAAATATATTTAAGTTGTTGAGAAAATGACTCCCTTATGATCTTTTTTATCTAGTTGTCCAATATATTTTTCTAAGGGAAATAATGAATCATTTCTTTCTGGTCTTCGTGAATGTCTCAATTTTTAACTAGCCTCCAGTCCTTATTTCCCAGAGTTTCTGTTTTTGTGCTGGATACTGCTGTCTGTCAACACCACATCTATTCTTTCATTTTTGCAGAATCTGAATTTTGCTTGCAGTATCAATGCATGAAGTTAAAATCCACTACCGTTTCCAAGGCTGGCTTATAATGAAGGAAGTGCATATAACACTGTCCTACAGAGAAAATAAAGCTCACTGGACAAATCTGCTGGATGGCTAGTATTATCTTGATCCGGACAGACTAACTAGTCTCTGTCTTTAGGCCTTCACCTTTCATCACTCCTTGTGTAAATGAAGCACTGATGACCAATCAGGGGAGCTGCATCTTGGAATCATGGGGACTGAGGACTCATTCTAAGGGAAATAGATAAGAAGTTAGAAGAAGCTTCCTTTTAGAATAATTCCCTTGATCCACCAGCTGAGTGCTGAAATGGTCAACTCTGCACTTGGTCTGTGATACCAAGTCCAGGCATTGCTAACTGATAGGCTACTTTTCCCTTTATTTTGGATTGGCTAATTAATCCTATGGGAGGGAAAATTATTGAAAGTCAGACATATTTGGATTCAAATTCCAATTATGCCTCAGATTGTGTTATCTTAGAGAAGTTATTTTATGTATTTGAGTTACTTTAAAAATATTTAAAATAGGAGAATAGAAGTATAGTAAGAAGTAGTACAAGGAAAGATAGTATCTTGTTCTTAAGATGATTATAATATTAAAAGAGATAATACAGATCAGATTATTTCTTAAAAATGTATTCTATAAATGTCTTTTTTTGGTTTCATTCACTAGAGCATCATTGTTAACATTATCCACAAATATCTGTTAATTCTGTATGACATAAGGCTCTTTGTTTGGAACATAGTTAGATAAGTTCCTGGAGTTCTACTCCATTGTACAATGTAAAACATAAAAGCTAAACTGTGAATAAATAAGTCCTCGCTTTCTCATAAATAAAAGCCATGAAAAGGAAGTTGAGATGTTAAGAAAACTCTTTCCAGTAAAGCAGAACTACTTGGTTTATATTCTGTCCTTAATCGCTATTTCTTTGTAACTCATGAGAGAGAAATGTCCATGGGGAAACCAATGGATGGATATAGGCTGAAAAAAAAAACACCAAAAAATAGACTTTTAAAAAGGAAATAAAATATTTCTTTTTAAAATAAGGTAAAATTCTCTTCTTTTTATGAGTCAGAAAGCTAGTCAGAAAAGTGGGGAATATGAATTCTAGTGTACTTGGGCTCCACATTCAGCTGCTGTGTGACCTAAGTCAGTTTGTAGTTTAGGATGCTTCAGTTTATATTCAGTAGAACAATATTGAATGTTTTTTTAATCTCACACATAAAGTACATAATGTAGTTTATTAGCAGAAAACAAGTATTTATTTTTTTTAAAAAAAGCTATTATATTTTTTAAAAGGGAGACATATAGAAAAGGAAGGCATCAAATTATCTCTGCTTGCAGATGGTATGATCCCATACTTAGAAGATCCCCAAAGTTCCACCAGGGCTGATAAACAAATTCAGCAAGGTAGCAGGATACAAAATCAACATACAAAAATCAATAATTCTGTGAAACACCAATAAAAATCTGCTGAGAGAGAAATCTGGAAAATAATTCCATTCACAGTAGCCTCAACAACAATAACAACACATAAAACCCAAAAGTCAATGAATAAATCTAAGCAAAGTGATGCCAGACCTCTACAATGAAAATTACAGGACACTGCAAAAATAAATAAAGGAAGACAGAGAAGATGGAAAGACCGCCCCTATTCATGGATAGACAGAATTAATATTTCTAAAATGGCCATGTTCCCCAAAATGCTATACAGATTCAATGCAATCCCCATAAAAAAATACTAATGACATTCTCCATAGATCTAGAAAAAAACAGTCCCCAAAATTCACATAGAAAAATAAAAGAACCCTAATGTCCAAAGCAATTTTAAACAAAAAGAACATGGCTGGAACCATCATAATACCCAATTTAAAACTATACTACAGAGCCATAGTAAGAAAACTAACAGTACTGGTATAGAAAAAAGACATGAAAACCAGTGGATTGGAACAGAAAACACAGAGACAAATCTACAAATATAGTCATTATTAAACTTACGGTTTTAGACAAAAGCACTAAAACCGTAAGTTTAATATATTGTGCTGGAAAAACTGGATATTTATGTATAGAAGAATGAAACTAGATCCTTCTCATTTATCCTGCAGAAAAGTCAACCCAAAATGGATTAAAGACCTAGGAATTAGATCAGAAACTTTGCACCTACTAGAAGAAAACAGATGGAACATTTCAACATATAGGCAGAGCATTACTTTTTCAATAGGACTCTTAAAACTAAGGAAATAATATCAAGAGTTAATAAATGAGAGAACATCAAATTAAAAGCTTCTGTATAGCAAATGAAATAAGAACATCAAGAGAAAGCTTACAGCATTACATAAATCTTTGCCAGTTTCCTCTCCAACAGAGAATTAATATCCAGAATTTACAAAGAACTCAAAAACCTTACACACACCCCAAATATTCTGATTAGCAAATGAAGAAAATAGACATTTCTCAAAAGAAGAAATACAAATGGCCAACAAATATATGAAAAATTGCACATCTTTAGCAATCAATGGATTTTATCTTACTCCAATTACAATGGCAATCATCAAGAATACAAATAATAGTAAATGCTAGCAAAGACATGGGGGAAAAGAAAGGCTTATACACTGTTGGTAGGATTGAAAATTAGTACAACCACTATGGAAACCAATATGCAGGTCCCTCAAAAGATTAGGAATGGAATTATCATATGACTCAACTATAGTAAATTGCAGTAGTTTTCCTAAATAAGTAAAGTCAGCGTATTTCTATGTCACTATAGTAGACATGCATACTCATGTTTACAGCAGCATAATTCACAATAGCAAAGCTATAGAACCAGCCCAGGTGTCCATCAACAGATGAATGGATAAAGAAAATGTGGCATACATGCATAATGAAGTTGTATTTAGCTGTAAAGAAGAAAAAAATATGTCATTTGCAAAAAAAGCAGATGGAACCGGAGAACATCATGTTAAAAGAAATAAGCCAGACGCAGAAAGTCAAGGGTCAAATGTTCTCTCATATGTGGAAGCTAGAAGAAATAAAGGAATTAAAAAAATAAAGGATCCCATGAAACTACAAGGGAGTCAAGAAGGGTAGAGAAAGGGGATCAAAGGTAGAAGGGTAGGGAAAGGGGTAGTACAGGGGAATGAAATCTACCAAATTATGTGCATATACAAATGTGTCACAATGAATTCCCTATTGTTTATAATTATTATGCATCAATAGTTTTTTTAAAAAGCTACTCTCATTTTTTTAATGCAGTAAAGAAGACATATTTATATCAGTGTTATCCATGGGCCACTGAAGCAACTGTGCTTCTTGCCATTAAAACTTACATTACAGTGGACTGATGAGTCAGTAGCTCTCAATTGCATTATTATGCTGGGTAAATCTAACAAAACAGAAAACCTAAGCTTGTTTTTGAGGCTACAATCAACTGTTGTTTGATAGTCCTAAAACATCTCAAGTTCTAAATCCTTGGCCATTAAAAAAAAAAAAAAGAAAGAAAGTTAAGTTCAGTCCTTGAAAACTCCTTGGAATGTTCTTCCTCTCTCTCATATTGACAAGAAATGAGAAAGTGGTCTTTAGTAACCCTGAACATAATTCAATTTTAAATTCCCTAGGCAGATATTTATTTTCTATTTCAAAAAGACAGGAAGGAAAGCAGGCAGGCAGATAAAGAAGGAAAGAAAGAAGAAAGGAGGGGGGCACATCTACTAGAATGATGTTTGGGGGGACAGTTTCTACAGTGCAGCTTCCCTAAACCATTTTTTTTTTTTTGCCAGTTGGGTTGCTGAGAAGGTCCTTTCCATCCTGGGAAAATGATTCTGTTTAGCACTTACCTCTTGCTGTTTTTCTGAAGGCAATTACCTGTCCACTGGTATAGGTAGAGTGAGCAAAACCGTGTCCATGGCCAAGTTCTGAGTTGGCTCTATTGGTTTTATCCACTGTTGTAAACTGTAGCAACCAAATGGAATGGTTTTTCACAATTTTCATCAATTGCTTATATACAAGGACTTTGTAGAATAGCTTTAAAAAGTCAAATCTGAATCATTAATTCCAAATTACGACATCATGACACCAAAAATAGAAAAATCGCTAATGGATATACTGACACATCACTATTATCCAAAATTTGTGTCTCTGAAAGATGTTACTAATAATTCCCATTTCCAATAGGAAAACCATCTGTCAATGTAATATGACAGAAAGCAGTTTTATTAGGTGTAGCATTTTAATGATTTGAATAGGATTTGGAACACTGTGTTGCAGATTTGTATGCAGAGTAACTATCTGTTGATAAATCAGATTCTAAGATAACATATAGCCTCCAAAATAAACTGGGTGGGAGTAGAAGAATTTTTTTTGGATTATCCGTAAAAATAATGCAAGTTTTTCATTTTTATTAGAGGTCTCTATTCTCCTAAATTGCAATAGAAATTATTGCAATTCTACAGAGTAATTATTTTTCAAATGGTTAATTTTCTTACTCCTGACAGAAGTTAATTCATTCTTTGATAAAGTAGACATTCCTGACAATACTATGCTCTCTTTTTATAGTACAATGGGAACTTGAGTGGAGTGCAATTACAGAGAGGATGAGATGAAGAGGCCTTATGGAAGAGGTGCTATTTGAATCAGATCTTTCAGAAGAATTGGAATTTGCTGACCAGAGAATATAGAAAGGGAAAATCCAGGCAGACATAATGGCATGGAACTGTGACAGAGAAGGCTTGTTCAGAGAATGGGGAGAAGTCTCAGTGACTGGGCTTTGGAGTTCAGACACGGAAGTGGAGAGATGAAGAAAAATGGCAGAGGGAAGACAGCCTAACAACATAGATTGGAGACAGATTATTATGCCACAACTAATCATAACTCTACCAGTGACAACTATTTAGCACTAACTTTACTAGGTATCAAACAATATGATTAAGCACCATATATAAATGAATATTCTCAAGGGCTCTCTCAGGACATTATTAACATCTTCATTTAACAAATAAGGAAACTGAGCCATAGAAAAATTATTTTTGCTATCACGCACTCCTGTAATTCCAGTGGCTCGGGAGGCTGAGGCAGGAGGATTCAGAGTTCAAAGCCAGCCTCAGCAAACCAAGGTGCTAAGCAAGTCAGTGAGACTCCGTTTCTAAATAAAATACAAAATAGGGCTAGGGATGTGGCTCAGTGGTTGAATGCCCCTGGTACCTCGCCGCCCCCCCCCACCCCCCCAAAAAAGAAAAATTACTTTTCTAAGTTTACACAGCTGGTAGACAATAAAATCACAATTCAACCAGCTCTGTGGATTCCAAAACCCATTTCCTGAACTTCTTAGCATATTCCTTTCCAATGTGTTTGGAGATTCATCTGGTCTTTGCCAAGGCTTTTGCACATGGTCCTGTGGACATTGAGAAGGCAGTGGAAGGTTCTGGGCAGAGGAATGGTGCAATCAAGAGGACCATGTAGCAGGTCAGGAGGTAGAGGCAGGGGCCTGTTTCATGACTCAGCAAGAGAGCAGCAGGGCTTGGAGCAAGGTGGGTCGTAAGGAGCCGAAATTGATATTCTGTGGAAGAATATCATGCTGTTTGGGAGTGAATAGGGTAAAGGATGGAACAGATGTAGATAAATTATAATTTTCTAGGATGGGAGACTGATTTTGGATTATAGGGTCCTTTAACCAAGAAAGGGAGTATATAACAGAATCAAGATAAGGAAGAGAGGCAATGAAATTCATTTACACTGAGTTGGAAATTCCTTCCTAGGCAGCACCAGGGACAGTTAGCATATGGTTATGTTTCTTTAAGCTCTTTCTGGTTCATGCCACCTCTGGAATACATTAAGGGAAAAAAGTTTGAGAATTTCTTCAGACTAATGACACAAAACTAGAAGAGGCATATGCCTTTTTTTTTTTTTCTGTCTCTGGCCACAGGACAGAAATTAATGTGGTACCAAGATATACCAGGTAGGAACCAGGCTTGGAGTTCTACAGTCACATCTTCACTTACTTGGTTGTTACATCAACCTCCCAGGGAAAGATTTTGAAATCAACAGATGAGATTTTTAAAACCAGAGTTTTTTTCTCTGGTTTTCTAAGCCTGGGCTTTCTAAGTCTTGTATGTCAGAACCAGGAATAGATATTTTTAATCTCTATCAGTATAAAAATAATAACAAGCTTTATAATAGCTATCATTTATTGAACTTAAGTCACTCTTCTTTTAAGTTTTATACATGGATTAACTTAGTTCATACTCCCACAACCCTGGAGAATTTTTTTTTCCAAAGATTTAAGCACTAGTAAGCCAGTTGGCTCTATCTCAACCACATCCACATCCCCTTCTTCCATATAAGGTATAGTGAAGTGACCTTGCATGTATTGTTTATACATTTTTTTCATATCCTAAGATTTTGTAACTGCGTACTCATGATATAATTCTGACAGAAAGTAACTACATTGTGACAATAGTGACCCACTACAGATATTTAAGTCGGTGCCCTATTTTTGTCTTTACAAACATATTCACCAAGAAATATTTGTTCAATGCCTGCTACCAGACACTATGTGAAATGCTTAAGTAAAGTAATACAAAGTCTTCCTACCCTGGGAAAATGAAAAAAAATTATTTTAAAGTCTCATTTTATTTCTCACCAGATTTCCTTCTGGTCCATTATTCTGTGTTCCAGAGGGATTTTTTTCTCCTGTATTTCCCATGTGACAATCCCACGAGGGAAGGCTTTAAGGTGACTTAGGTCTTATATTAATCCTTTGGTATGTGTGTTATTTTCCCATCATCCACATCTTTGTAATTATAGCCCCTTGTTGGCTCTTACCCCAAATCTCAAGCCTCAAGACATTCGCAAAGGGGAATTAGAAAGTATAGCAAAGTGTAATAGGGCAGAGTGAAAAGCTAGATCAAATGGAGTTCTAAAAGGCAAATATTGATGTCAATCAAAGTCTTAATCAGGCCAAGTAGCTAAATCAGTGTGAGCAATTGAGAAGCAGCAGGATTATGTAAGGGAAAGTCAGAAAATCAAGATCTAGTGAGGCACAGTGGATCAGACACACAGATGAATGGCGCAGGCCCTGTCACCACAGAATGTAGCCTGAGGACAGGAACAGATGGACAGGGAAGAATGAAAAGGTCTTGTTGTTTTCCCTACCATGGCCCAGTGCAAATATTTAGTTTTGGTAAAATATAGACATTGAAAGTTTTATCATAAAGAAGTGATAAATGTTTGGGAAATAGAGAAGTTTAAACTGATGTAAATATTACATAATGCATATATCCAAACATTACAATACATGATTCATTTTCATTGGTCTATTTGAATAAAATTAAATTTATATATAATTAAATAAAAGAAAAATAAATTGGTAAGGAAAGGCTAAGATGCCATATTAGAAAGAAAAACAAGTTCAATGAAAATACTTGTAAAGCTGAACATTTCAAATAAGAGTGACTAAATGACAAAAGGCCTAAGTTGTCTCAGAATGTAAGGTGATTTTTGGTTAAATTATTTGCCCTTAACTCTCTGAAGGGACAAATTATTTTGAAGCTGTCATGATGGCAAATAATTAGGCTTTTTTTAAAAAAATGAAAATAGTGTTAGAATCCAAGAGGAGGTACCTTGGGAAAATAGATTCCATCTCCATAGAGTGAGTGACAATAATAATGCTAATGTGATAGCTACACTTATGAATCGAAATGTTTATGAAGAATCTATTATAGGTGCCATCCCATTCAAGATATTGAGGAGTCACCAATGACATGAAAGATGAACTAACTGGTCTGCTGTCATAGGGTCTACGATTTGGTGGGGTACCTAATAAATAGGTAACTTAAGAGTGCTTTGAAGAATGAATGCTGAGATGGAATAAAAGGAAGTGGGATAAGGAGGATGGGGAGTGCTGGGGCAGGAGAACTGTTCCTGGACAGGCTAGAAAGCCAGCCATTCTGACATCTGGGATTTCTCCCAAAAGAAGGAACAGCCAAGGCAAAGGCCCCATAGGGGGCGTGCTGTGCTCTGAGATTAGGAAGGGGTAAGTGCTGCTGCAGAAAAGAGAGGAATAGGGAAGGGGAAGAAGGAATAGGGGAAGAGCCTGTGAGGAGGGAAAGGGAGAGGGAGGTGGAGAGAAGGTCTCTGTGATTCCAAGGAACCCAGAATGAAATAAGATGTCGAGGAGTTGCAAGTGGAGAGGATCAACTTTTAACACACTGGCTGTGATGATGGGAGGCAAGAGTAGCAGCTGGAAGGTCAGATGAATGTCCCTGAGTGTCTACTGAGCACCTGTCTCATGCTTTTATCATCAGACTTTGGGAATGCAGCTACATTTTACTGCTGGGGAATTGAGGCTCAGAAAGTAACATCCTCATGTCCCATAGCTAATAAGGTCTGTTGAACTCTTAACATTATTTCATAGGCATTTTCCTCAATGCTATGAATAGATGAGCTCAATGAATACACACCCAAGTCCATGGAGATTCAGCAGCATAAGGCCAATGTCCTTAGGTGGAGCCTAATGGAGGAGATGGCCATTCAGAAATCTATCAAGTTCAAAACATGTAATTACAAGCTATGAATAAATCTCTAGAAGAAAATATAAGGTATTATTAAAACACATTGAGTTGGAGAGGTCAAGAGAAGATGGCCTTGCCACATAAGGGACAATTAAGCTAAAGCCTGATGGAGACAAAGGATTTGTTCAGAGAGAGTCAAGAGAAGATTATTTCAGGCATTGAAACAGCTGAGAGATGAAACTTTTCAGGGTCAGAGAGAGGGTCAGTGACATGGAGAGGCTGAGAGTGTGCTGAGAGATGGATGTGGCAAGGACAGTGGATGGATTCTAGATCCTGCAGGATCTCACCATAGTGTGGAGTTTGAACTTCATCTTCAATATGATGAGAAGCTGTTGAGTGTGCTTTGAAGGGCAGGTGCCATGATTTGCTTTGAATTTTTCAAGATTATTTCAGACATTTCGGAAGAAGAGTTATTTTTCTTTCGGGGAGGGGTGTTGTCTTGTTTTTCCTTTAGCATCATCCTTCTCCTGGGGCCATTTTTCTTGCATTCGGCAGACCCTAAAACTAGGTCAACAGAATCAAGGTGAAGAAAAGATGGAGACACTTTTAGCAACAGTAAGAGAAAGCACAACTCAACAATGGGAATGGTCTTCTAATTGATGCACATCCCTCAGGCCTATTTATCTAGATAGGAATCCAGTGGAAATAAATGAGTATCACTTCATATCAGGAAATGAAGAGAAAAATGTGGGCGTCTAGAGGCTGGGAGAATAGGGATTAAAAGGAAAAGAAGACAGCCATAGGGGTATTGTTTTGTAATAAATGTAGAAGACAGGCATCTTGGAAGAGCCATAAAAAGCAGAGATATAAGAACCCAAACTTACTGAGGAGCCATGAGGGAGGATGAATTGAAAGAGTAGACAAGCCATCCTGGTCTCCACTCTACGGTAGATCCTGCTTGGATTGGATGCTTTTAAAAACGATTAACTAAATTAAGTTGAAAGCAACTCAGGGAATAAAAACACACGAGAACACTCACTGAGGGAGGATAACTTAGTGGTAGAGCCCTTGCCTAGAATGCACAAGGCCCTGGAGCTCAGTGTGGTGGCTCATAATCCCAGCTACCTGGGAGGCTGAGGTGGGAGAATCACTTGAGACCTGCCTGGGCAACTTAGAGAGAGGGTATGTCAAAAGCAAAAAGAAAAGAACACAGATTGAGGGCTACAATGATAGTGCCAGCCAGTGTCCAAAGCAATGGTCTTTTTTTAACTCATTAATACCCACAGCAGTACTGTGAGGTAGGAAACATTATTTATTTATCACTCTCATTTTACAGAGGAGTTAATGGAAACACAGAGATAGGGGAAATTGCCTGTGGTCACTAAATGCTTATGTAAATGTCACGTTTCTATTCCTTTAGCAATATTCACTGTGCACCCCCCCCCATTTTAGTTTACTGAATTAATGTCCATTAATGGGGTGATTTTTTTGAAGTGCCAGAGCTTCATTTTTAATAGAATCTAGATGTATCTATAGTCAAATATCGTGTAAAATTGCAGAAAATGGTCCTCGGCAGCTCTCTCTCTGATTTGCCTCCACTCAACTTCAATCAGCCGCGAGGACACGGGCAGTCTCAGGGCTAATGATGAACTACTAATGTAATTGATCCTTCATTTCAGAGACTGGTAATAGTTCTAGTGCCAGGCAGACAATAGGACACTTACAGATGATTGTTTTAGTTTTGACTAGCATTTCATCCTATTTTTTATAGTTTTCAGGAAATGCATTTTAGTTTTGATGTTTTTGAAGAACTATGCTACTCAAGATCAGTTGGTAAAAAAAAATGTAGAAAACATCTGCCAAGAAGATGGTCATTACGGCTATTAGAAAATGTAGGGCATGAATCTGAAATGAAGATTAAGCTCTTCTTTCCCTTATTGAAGCATGCTGTTCTGCCTTGGTTGGATGCTTCCCTGAGTCAGTGCAAAATGGAACCACTTAATCAATGATATGGAAATATGTGGAACATTAAAACAATCATGTTATAGAGGCATCAGCACTTAGAAAAAAATGGGCATCTTTAATTTCTACAATTACAATTTCCCTGTAGTGATTTCTAATATATTTGAACCAACAGTCAAAAGATTTTTGTTGTTGTTTTTACAAATCTGCACACTTACCCAGGTATTACAGTGTTCACTGTGGATCTCTAATCAATATAATTTTATCAGCATACACAGCCTCTAATATGTGTAAAACAAACCATGCTTGGCATAGGGAAAACAGAGACAAGTTCTTAAAGATATGTGTGGGTGTTGTGGGGCACGTAGAACAAGTAGTTAAATTCAAAACAAATGAAGTAATATTAATGACATGGATTGAAGGAAAGCTCTGTGGGACGACAAAGAAGGTAGAACTATGAAATAGGAGTTCCTGGAGGAGATGCTAGTGAGTGGGAATTGAAGAGTCATCTGGATTTCAAGTGCACAATATCTGGCAAATATTAACTCCTCAAGTAGTATATATGAATGAAGTTAATAGTCTAGTAGGCAAGAAAAGGAATGTTTCAAAGTTCAGAAAGAAAAAAAAACAGGAACAGTAGTTCAGAGATGATTCCCTGTGGATTCTGTCCTAGGAAGACCATAGGCTGATAGTGAAACTGTGAAGAAGGCTTAATTAAAATACACATTTTGACTGTCAGAAAGTGAAGAAACAATTGGCTATGATTTGACACTTTTGAAGAAATGCAATTTTAGAAAGGATTTTCAAACAATTTAGAAGGTGTGATTATTTTTCTATGTCTTGGGGTATAGCATTACAATCCATTCTGCTAGACAGGTCAGATTTCTAGAAATTTCCTTGACATACGGCTTGCTCTTAACCTTCTACAAATTCTGTTGATATTAATTGTCAATACTCAAAACAGCACACTTTTTCCCATCTCTACCACCTCCAATGTGGTCTTTTCTTACCTTAGCTTAAAAAAATTAATAACTCGTAATTATACATATGTATGGGGTATAACATGATCTTTTATATGTTTACAGTATGTAATGATCAAATCTCTTTAGTTAGCATGATTATTAGCTTAAACATTTACAATTTCTTTGTTGTGAGAACATTCATAATTCTCTGGTCTATCTATTTGAAATAAACAATGCATTCTTGTTGGACATAGTCACCTTACTGTGCAATAGAACACCAGAACTTACTCCCAGGTGTGTCATTGTACCCTCTGATCAACCTTTCTCCAGCTCTTTTTCCTTCCTACTCCCTGCAGCCTCTGGAAACTACCATTGTAATCTCAATTTCTATGAGGTCCATTTCTTTAGATTCCACTTATGAGTGAGATCATGTAGCATTTGTCCTTCTATGCCTAGATTATTTCCTTTTTTAAAAAAAAATGTCCTTTAGCCTAGTCCATCCAGAAAAAATAGAATAAAATAGGATTTTATCCTTTTTATGACTAAATGGTATTGCTCTACTTATACATTCTTGGTTTTCTTTTTCCCTTCATCTGTTGTTGGCTCTTGGGTTGATTCCATATCACAGTTCTTACTGAATAGTTCTTCGGCAAACGTGAAAGCATGCACCACAACATCATACTTCCATTTCCTTTAAATATGTACCAGTAATGGGATTGTTAGATCATATGATAGTTCCATTTTTAATTTTTGAGGAACCTCTGTACTGTTTTCATAATGGCTATACTAATTTACATTTCCACCAACAATATATGGGTTCCATTTTCTCCTCATTCTTGACAACTTGCATTTTTTTGGTCTTTTTGATAATAGTTATTATCAAATAATTGGGGTGAGGTGGTGTCTTATTTCGGTTTTTATTTGCATTGCTGATAGTTAATGATATTAAACATTTTTCTATCGCTAATACCCATTTACACATCTTCTTTAATGAAGGATCTGTCCAGGTCTTTTGCCCATTTTAAAAATTGGATTATATGTTTGATGGCTAACAAATTTGTTGCTTAAAGTTCTTATGCCTTCTGTATATTAACCCCTTGTTAAATGTATAACTTGCAGTTATTTTTCCCATTGTGTAAGTTGCCTGTTGGTTGTTTCCTTTTCAATTTGTAAACTTTTTAGTTTGACATATCCCTGTTATTTATTTTTGTTTTTGTTGCTATGCTCTTGAGGTCTTATCTAAAAAGTTTTTTCCCAGACTAATGTTAGGTAGCATTACCCCTGTTTTCTTTTAGTGTTTTTAAAATTCCAGGTCTGACATTTAAGTTTTAATCCATTTTGAGTTGATTTTTTTATGTGGTGAAAGGGGTGTAGTCTCATTCATTTGCATGGGAATATCTAGTTATTCTAGTACCCCTATTGAAGAGACTGTTCTTTCCCTATTGTGTATATTTGGCATATTTGTCAAAAAAAAAAAAAAACAGTTGGCTAAAAATGCATGAATTTATCCTTGGGATCTCTGTTCTGTTCCATTGGCTTATGAGTCTGTTTGTATGCAAGTACCATATTGTTTTAATTATTAATTAAAATATATAGCTTTGTAATGTTTAAAAGTCAGGTAGTGTGACACCTCTAGCTTTCTTCTTTTTGCTCAAAAATTGGTATTTTTAATCTGTATACTACTTTAGCAAGTATGGACAGTCTGACAATATTAATTCCTCTAATTCATGAACATGGGATATTGTTAAATTTATTTGTGTCTTTATAAATTTCTTTCATCAATGTTTTATTGTAGATTTTTTTTTATATTTCCTTGGCTAAACTTATTTCTAGTTACCTTAGTTGGGTAACTGTTATAAATGGAACTGATTTTTCAAATTTCTTTTTCAGATAGACAATGAAAAAGCAAAAGAAAACAAGAGTAGCTATACTTTGTCAGATAAAATAGACCAAACCAAAAACTATAAAAAGGGACAAACAAGGCCATTATATAGTGATGAATAAATCAATACAACAAGAAGATGCAATGATTATAAATATATATGTACAAAACATTGGAGCATCTCAATATATAAAGCAAACATTAGTAGATTGAAAGGGACAGATACCATAATAATAGGGGATTTCAATGTCACAATTTTATCAATGGAAAGGTCCTCTAGACAGAAAATCAACAAAGAAAACCAAAATTTAAACTGCACTCTAGATCAAAAGGACCTAATAGATGTTTACCGAATTTCCCATCCAGTGGTTTCAGAAGCTGGGTGTAGTGGCATGTGTCTACATTCCTAGCTGCTCAGCAGGCTGAGGTGGGAGGATCACTTGAATACATGGGCAACAAGATAAGAACTTCAAAACCAAAGAATGTAACTATGTATCAGGGAATAAATCTGTTGAATACAGTAGAGCTTAGTATAATTCCTAGTAGGACTGTAAAATTCCTGGAGTAAACAAATAAATAACAATACAAATATAAAAGTAAACACTTAATTACTTCTTGGAATAACATCTCAAACTTAAGAAATTAAAGGTGCAATGTTGATATCTGGGATGTTGACAAGGGATTCTAGGTAACTTCCATCCATGAGCCTCATAAATTAATGATCTTGGGGTAAAACCTTAACCCTGGTAGGCTAGGAAACACACATTTTGTCTGTCCTTTGATTGAGCTGTTTTGATGATACTGGTTTTCCACAACTAGAATCACAAGAGGTAACTATAAAGTCAAGAAATATTGATTCTTTTGGATGAGATGAAATAATTGTATATTATGTAAATTAGTATACCCATTATGAAAACCGTACAGAGGTTCCTCAAAAATTAAAAATGGAACTACCATATGATCTAACAATCCCATTACTGGTACATGTTTAAAGGAAATTCTTTTGGATATGATATTTATATATATAAAAAGACAATTCAAATTTTGATTTTCCTTTCTGGAAAAGTCTAGAAAAATCCAAATTATTCTAAGAAATGTATTTGTTAATTTGATAGTTATGCAATCAGAGCAAAGGGAGCAAATGGATGACGTTTGTGATTAGTGATATCAGGCTTGTGAAACTGCAATCCAGTTGTCTTCCCCCTAGTTTGTCCTGAGCCAGTCTTTCTCCTGGTAACAGTGTATCTTTTACTGGACCATATGCAAGCCACCTGATTGTTTTCTCTAAACCGTTACTCAGATTCTACTTGTTATGACTATGTATTCAAGTTCTAAGGGAACAACTTGGTCATTCTTTATTAGAGGTAGGAATTTACAAATCTCATAGTTCTCTATATTTATTCTAGTATTTTTATTGATATTTTTTTGCTTTTCTATGCTTTTAATCAAGAGTTAATCTCATCCTTTGTGTTAAGATTTTATTATTTTCATCCTGAGTATCTTGAAGCCATTCAGTGATGCTTGCTATTTGCCAAATATTATTATAGAACTCAAAAACTGATATTTTAAAAGTACATTTTTCATTTAAAAATTTTTGACTATTATTTATACAGGAAGGAGTGTTGAGTAACTTGGTACAGTTGTTGTTCTTAAGGTTTGCTTATGATCATCAGAAGATACCTTCCACAATTCAATTCAAGGGAGTCTATAGAATAACAGAGAAGAAAAGGAACAAGCTCAGACATTGCAGAAGCATCTTGGATATACTTAAAGTGGAGATTTAGTTATACAGAACCTCAGAGATATGCAAGGATGACACTTTGATCAGTTTGTGGGCATTTGTATATTGAATTTTTTAAATGAAATACATGTGGTACCTAGATGAATCAACCTTGTACCTTTTAATTTTTCTTATCATTGCATTATAGGAAAAGATGTCACTTCATAGCCCTAATGAGTATTTATACAAGAGAGGACCTCAAAACCAATGTTAGGTATAGTAAAATGTCCACTTATTTGAGCTAATCAAGGGGGTAATTGGACTTTAATGAGAAGTCTGAAATTATTTTATTATTTCAAATGTGTAAACAAGGCTAACTCCATGCTCTGTCAATGAAACATAGCAAAAGATTTGTAGCCTGCTGTTGATTTTAAATGCAACTAATAATCAAACAAGATTTCAGAAGAAATAAGAAACAAATAGGATTTCTACTATTGATTGTTCAAACCTATTTTCCAAAATTGTGTAAAATTATATTTTGTCTAAGAACCATTTCAAATTGTCACAAGTTTCAGTTTTATAAGGCATAGCTAAGGACTTTAAACTGCATTACAAACTTTGTAGGAGGAAAGTTTAGGTAGTTTTTTTAAAATAGAAACTTCATGTGTTTTATGATCTTTTGAGTTTTTAATGCCTGCACATCCCTAATTATGATTACAATTACAGGCTCAGTTAAAGTTGAATGCATGATTATGTGGGGGTGTTTTAGGTAATAAGTTAGATATTTTAACTCAGTAATTGCCAGTGATTAATTCTATTTTTCCAGATTGTTTTTTGTTTGAATTTGAAAAGTTAGCTTATTATTTCCTTGAACTGTAATTGCTTCTAAATTATGCACAAGGCTCTAAGTTCTGAGTTAATTATATCCTAGTTAGCTCTTTTAAATCAAACTCGAAAATTTCAAGGTGCACACATCATAAGAAACCGTTAAATCCTTTAACATGTGCCTCAGTAAAGAAGTGCCATGCATGATTGATGACAGTGGATTTTTTGAAGTTCTTTCAATTCTATGGTGCCAATCATTAAAGGCATCATAAATTCATCTCTGTTGAAGAATTTATGGAGATTCCAAAAATTGAAATTATGCTGAGTCTTTGGTCGATACCTTTTATCTGAACTTCTTTGGGAAACAAAAAGCTACTGGTCTGTATTATGAAAAAATGAGGGCACAGAAAGTGGAAGGTCAAAATCATTTTATTTAACCTGCATTCATTATATATCCAGAAACCAAACAAAAATGGCATAGTAAAAAGCAGAATAAGAAATCATAAGGAGAAGTTTGGATATGTATATTAATATCTATTCTGATTCTTTTTTATTTTTCTTTGTGATGATGTTAGGGATTGAACCCAGGGCTTCCAGCATGCTAGGCAGGAGCTCTAACACTGAGCTACCAGATCACAATATCATCCTAAAATAATTAAATTTCTACAATGGACTGTCCCTTTGTAAACTCACTTATTCATTTAAAAAGTGACGTGAAGTTCTAACTCAAGACAGTAAACAAATAATACACATTCACTTTTTATTCCTCCTGATATTACATAGAAATGAAAATTTTAAACTATAAATCGAAGAAAAGGAAGTGAGCCATGAGACAAGGTTGGAAAGTGAGAAGGAAGAGCAATGAATAAATTTCTGGAAGACTGAAAGCACTTGGAAACATGTTCACATGTTGAATGGTAAAGCAATGGTGGGCCATATTTCATAATATGCACATGAAACTTCAGGGGCAGCGAGAATCTGCTTGGTTAAAGGCAAGAGAAGCTACATACTTAAAAACACAGGACTTGCTAACTCTGTCTTTCAGCCATGTGCTCTCTCTTCCCCAATCCCTCCACCTACCCATAGTTCACCTAAAACGAAAAAGACAAAGAAAGAAACTGGTACCATACTGACTTTTTCATTATATTAACATTAGATGTTGATTTGAAAACAAAAACAAACAAAAAACTCCTCTAAGTGGAAAAGTTTTAAACAGCGTTTTTTTTTTTTTTAAATTTAACTGAACGATTGATGAAAATTGAAAGAATAAATTTCACATTTCATTTACCCTTTCTGAGAAACTTATTTGAGGATGTGCATCAGATGTAAAGCAGGGGGAGGGGGCTATTTCGAGATAAAGGAAATAGCCCTGGGATGAACCAATGGTGATGTTAAAATGACAGCTTTGAAGCAGACCTGGAGACCAGACCTGCTGAATTCATAACTACTTAGAGAGTAAGGGACTGGAAAGGAATGTATATTAAGAAAAGGAACTGTTTCAGATCGAAATGATTATAGGTAGGTTTGCACTTAAATCCAAGCTTCTTGTTCCTTAACAGAAAATGAGCCTTTCACAAAGACTTTTCTCATTTCTCTAAACTTTCTCTCTAGCCCTTCTATCTCAATGCTGATGAGCCTTTGTTCCAAATGCTTTTCATTTATCAGTGTTCCCCAGTTATGGTGAATATTTACTCATCATTTAACATGCAACTTAATTGTCCTCGGTGTGAATTATGCTTTCCTCATGCCAGCCTGAAATCTGTCATTTTTGTCTGCATCACATCTGCTGCAATACTCCTATCACAGGATATCATAAGCCTCTGCTCAGGGTTTTCTTTTCTTTCTTTTTTCTTTTTCTTTTGTTTTTTTTTTTCTTATCAGTGAGGTCCAAGTGCAAACATGTAGTTTTATTTTTTATTTTATTTTTATTTGTGGTGATGCTAGGGATTGAACCTGGGGCCTAATACAATCAAAACTCGTTAAAATGAACTAGTTCTTTTAACACAGAATACTGAGAATGAAGCTTTTTTTTTTTTTTTCCTGAACCCTCATTTACACTGTCAAAAGCAAACTCCAAACACTCTTGGTCATTGCTAGTGCTTTTCAGTAATGACAAATGCTTATTAGATGATCAGCACTCTTCTTCCCTCACTAGAAGATTAAAGCACACTATATCAGTTAACTACTTCATTGCAATAATTTTTATTTACTTATTTGTAGGGATTGAATCCAGCCTCACAGATATTAGAAGAGCACTCCACCATCGAGCTACTCCCCAGTCCCCCATTCATTGCAACAAAATCTTTGCATGGGAACAGGTGTACATGCCAACATGGAACCTCTTAGCAGGGGGAAACAAGAAAACATATTTCTATGATTTTACACATAAAAACATTGAAAAACTGTATACCAAAAAACTGTTTCCTGTTTTATCCTAGCAACCTCCATTGATAAGCATCTTGAACAATAGCCAAGTATGAAAAAAAATGTCAACATTAGAAAAGTCAGAAAAGAAAATATTTTGAAAAATAATTTTTAAATGTGTTAAAATTATCAGTATTTGATGACAGGGACCCAATGTTTAATAGAAAAAAAAAGAACAAGAGCACCTTTATTATTATTTTCTGGCTCTTCATCTCTCCATCTCAGTTATGAAGTTAACTGGTTGCATTTCTTACTCTGTGGCCACATGGTAAACAAGATCTGCAATTCTCTTTGTCCCAGTGAATAAGCCTTTTTTTAGACCCACAACAACTATGAACAATGATTAGGCATATTTGATCACTGTGGTTCATTGAGTCCTAGTATGTCCTAAAATTAGAAAATCTGTTCTTTAAAAAGATTCATATTATTGGTCAAAGACTCTGCAGAAGCACACAGAATTAAAACTGTTAGGCAAAAGCTGTTCTGACTGGTGAAAAGATTTCACAAAATGAAAGCAAGAAGAATTTGCTTTCTTTTTTAAAAATATTTTTTAGTTGTCAATGGACCTTTATTTTATTTATGTATATGTGGTGCTGAGAATCGAACCAAGTACCTCACACATGGTAGGCAAGCACACAAGAAGAATTTTCTCAAGGCTGGGGTTGTGGCTCAGTGGTAGAGTGCTTGCCTAGCATGTGTGATGCACTGGGTTCAATTCTCAACACTATATATAAAAAAATAAAATAAAGGTCCACGGACAACTAAAAAATAAATATTTTAAAATTTTTTAGTTATAGATGGACACACTATCTTTATATATTTATTTTAATGTGATGCTGAGAATCAAA
Organism: Ictidomys tridecemlineatus; assembly: GCF_052094955.1. NCBI lineage: Eukaryota > Metazoa > Chordata > Mammalia > Rodentia > Sciuridae > Ictidomys > Ictidomys tridecemlineatus. Next base: position 122,160,106 of record NC_135479.1, read on the forward strand.
CCCAGTGTTCCCTAGCCCCCTAAAAAATATTTTGGAAAAAAAAAAAAAGATATTCTCATACTGACATTTGGAACCATAATCTAGAGCAGCAGTGATGTTTGCTCTTACCCAATATTAAAAATTCCTCAAAGTGATATGGATCCTTGAAACTTACAGATGGCTTTGCCATACATTTTCTTGTATGATTCACTCAACGACTCTTCAATGGAGGCAGTTTTTATTATTCTCGTGTGGCTCAGGCATAAGTTAGGGCCTCAAGAAGGGAACTGGGCCAACTTGGTTCTAAAGCCTCTGTCTCAGGGTGTGAATTTTGGCAGGTGGCTCCAGCACCAGGCTGCTCACCATATCATCACCACTGGAACAATGACACTCAGGCAGTGGCAGTGACAGTTCAGCTCTGCAGAACTGTTTAAATTTCAGATACTGTGATATCATATTAGAAATTGTTACTGAGAGGGTGGAATCATGATTCTCCCCACTATTTCTTGTTCTTGTGATTTGTGTTGGAATTTTTAGTCTCTTGATTTTATAGTCAAAGACAAGCAACTTATTTTTATCAAACGCTAGCAAAGAAGTACCATATGACCTTAAAGGTCCATTCCTGTTAAATGAGTCCCTGTGACCAGAGCGAGAGCCTAATGTTTACTTTACATGACAGGAAACACAGATGTACTCATGTTTCTGATCTCACCTAAAAAAAAATAAATTGTATTTCCACCAAGGGCAATATTCTCTTCTGAACAATATTTCTATCTCACATTTATTTTATTGGCAATCGCATGCAACTTCTGATGGGAACATTTATTTCTAGAATTAGTTTGACCAAATTATAAATGCCTCCAATGGAACAGCTTGTACTAATAGATAGATCTCTCACTTCAAAATCTACTGCTACATGGTTTTTAAAGAGCATTTATCAGAAACCCCTAGACAATCCTCCAACTTCAATTGAACCAATTAATTTTATGCAATGAAAAATCTGAAGGAAGTCTCTTGACTGCCTCTCTGACACTTTATATCCTGTGATATTTCATTTTTAGCAATAAGTGATTGAGTGCAACAGACACGACTGTTTTTTAAAATGGTATGTAGGACTCCAACCTACATTTTTTTTTATTTGCTAGCAATATTCTTCTGCCTAACACCCCCTCACACTTTGAAGTCTTACCTCATTGTGTCATAACAATGATGTGTCATGCTTCATTTGGAAAAATCTGAGAAAGAAATTAGGTTATCTGGAGAGAGGAATCAAATGTTTTTGAAATTTTGGGAGATTTTTGTTAACACAGCTTAGCCATATGTGTTCCTTCTCATTGAATGAGTGGGCTTTAAAATCTAAGGATAAAATGTAGATTTTTTTTAACATTATGTTGACCTACAAAGTAGATAAGATCGTTTATTTTATTTTTTTTCAAGAAATGAAGACTTTTTTAAGTAACAAAAATGTGCTTCTCCAAGAAGAACCAGGAAACATTATGTCTGTGATTCTGATGCATTTGAAACAATATGAAGGAGACCATCTCTCTTTGATTTTTGTCTTCAGAGACTGATGTTCCTGTGCCTGCGATGATGATGATGATGATGATGATGATGATGATGATAATGCAGCAACTGTTACTCAGCAACTTTTCCATTTTGTTTTCAACTCTTCAGAACTTACTTTATAAAAGCCATGGTACATTTAAAACCAAATCTAGGAGGGGCCCTAGGATGCTCTTACAATACCCACAATCCTCTGCATGTAGCCCCAGTTTACTGTTTTCCTTTTTATTTCGGGAGCCTGTCCACCGGAGTTAGATCTCCATTGTAAGTCTGAGTCATATTTCTTTCCACTAAAATTTATCTCATCCCATTCTCTCTCCCATCTGTAATCATTTCTCTTCACCCATATCTTCCCCAAATGCCTTCTTTATATTCAAATTTCTCCTGAATAAAAACCAGAAAGAGCAATTGATTCCTTTTTTGTCTTCTCTTTCACCTAACTTTTCCCTTTACATGATAGCCCAGTGACCCGAAAGAGCACATTACGTAGTTGTTCCAATACTTCATGTACCATTTACTGTTATAAAATTATCTTTAGTGTCCAGCCATTTCATGAAGATGTGTTTCGCTGAGGTTTATTTTTATGTATCCTGTTTGTATAAGGTATCCTAGGGCTTGTATTCCTTTCATGTGAGGATATAAATTCTTTCACTTGGAAATTTCTCAGCCAAGATCTAGTTGAACATTGTTGCCTTGAACCCTTCTGTTTATATTCTCTCTCTCTCTCTCTCTCTCTCTCTCTCTCTGTATGTGTGTGTGTGTGTGTGTGTGTGTGTGTGTGTGTGTGTGTGTAATTCCTGTTCGATACATGTAAGACATTTTACTCTGTGCTCTGTGTCTTAATTTCTGTTTCATATTTTTCATTTCTTTACCTTTCATTGGTTAACTTACTCACATCCTCATTTTCTCACTTCCTTAGGGTCTATGCTCAAATCCACCTTCTCACAGAAGTTCTCCTAAAACCCACTTAAGTATACTAAATATCATCTCCTTCTTCAGCAGTCTTTATTATCTTATCCTAATTTATTTTTTATTAGCAAAGATCTCTACATGGCCTATTAAATATTAAGTTTTAAAATGTTGCCATAAGAATAAGTTTGATGAGAACAAACATCAATTTCTTAGTTCAGTTGTTTTGGATATTTAAAATCTACTTGCCATTTGAAAAATTGTATCTTATTGGTTTGGGGTTAAAAATTTTATCTTAATGGTTTTGTTTTTTTTTAAGTCTAATCATTTTAAATCTTTAAAATGCAATAGTTTGTTTGAAGTTGTCAGGTTTTGGTATCATACTAACATTGGCCTCATAAAGCAAACATGAAAATGATTTTTTTCTTCTTCTATATTCTGAAAAAATTTGTAGACTTTGGAATATTGCTTCCTCAAATGTTTGGTAGAATTTACTATTAAAGCCATCTGGGCCTGGCAGTATATATATTGGAAGAACTTAACTCTGAATTTAACTTTGATAGATATAGAACTATTCAGCTCATCAATTTCTTCTTGAGTGTTCTTAATGGGTACATGTCAAGGAATTTGCTAGTTTATCTTAGTTGCCAGATTTACTAGCAGAAGGACACTTGTAATATTTCTTTACCATCTTTTCTAATTGTTGTTGAACATGTAGTGATGTCCTCTCCTTTACTTCATAATATTGATTTAATGTTTTCTCTCACATTTTTCCCTTTGTTGATATACATGGTGATATATTTTTGAGTTCTATTTATCTTTTAAGGGAAATGGCTTTTGATTTTATCTATTTTATTGATTGTTTTTATGTTTTCAATTCTATTCATTTCTACTCTTATTTTTATCTTTTTTTCCTTCTGTTTTTTTATTGAGTTTAATTTATCCCTGTTTTTTAGTTTTCAGAGGGAATTCAAAATAATCTATAATTTTCTAATGTTGGCTTTTAGTAATGGAAATTTTGTTCTAAACATTGCTTTAGATGCATCTAACACATTTTTAAAAGTTAGGTTTTCATTTTTATTCAATTCAAAATATTTTCTAATTTTCCTCGTGGCTTCCTCTTTGAACTATGTAATATTGTGCTAATTCCTAAATATTTGGACATTTTCCATATATCTTTCTGTTACTCACTGTTTAATTAAAGATATCGGGGTCAGAGAACATATTGTGAATGATTTTGGTTAGCTTAGATTTATTTCAATGGTTTTATGTCACAAAATACGCCTATTTTTCTGAATGTTGCATATGCACTTGAAAAGATTGTGAATTCTGCTGTTACATGGAAACATTATATCTAGTAGATCACATTGTTTGACAGTGTTGTTCAGGTCTTATATATCTTTACTGATTTTCCATAAACTTGTTCTATTGATTTCTAAGAGAGAAGTATTGAAGGTGCTAACGATAATTGTGGATTTATCTATTTCTCCTGTCAATTTACTAGTTTTATTTTATGATTTTTATGCCCTATTTTGGATATATACACATGGAATATTGTCATATCTTTTGGTGAACTGATAGTAAAATTTTATTATTATGTAATGCCTCTCTCATATTCCATATTATATTTCCAGGTTAGAGGTTGACTTTTACAGATACTAGTGCACCCATTCCAGCATTATTTTAATAGATTTTTTCATGAAATAACTCCCATGTCTTAATGTTTACCCTATACATGTATTTATACTAAAGGAAACTTATAACATAAGGCATATAGTTGGATGTAACTTTTGTGTGCAATCTGAAAATATGTGCCTTTTAGTTGTCATTTTTCAGAATTTTATTTCACATAATAATTTATGCAGCTAGATTCAAATCCACAATTGTAGTAATTGCTTTTTCCTGGCCTCATCTGTTTTATTTTCTGTCTTCTTTTGGATTGAGTATTTTATTCTACTTTACCTTCACTTATAAGGATAATTATAAACTACATATTTTCTTTTCATGATTTATAAGGTTTATAACACATACCATCTTATCATTGTGTACATTCAATAATATTATACTATTTTATGTAAGTACAAGAACCTTACCATACTGTACTTCTATTCTTCTCTTCCATTATGACTATTGGAATACTTTTGCTTTAATACATAGTAAAAACCCTACAATACATTACCTTATTTATTTATATTTTTTTATTTTAAATGATCAACTATCCTGTGAATAAAAGTAGAAAAACACTTTACTTTCTGTTTTACCTATTTTTAGTGCTCCACTAATTTGTATAAATCTAGCAAAGCTACCCTGAGGAACTTCCTTTAAAACTTCTAGCACAAGATTGCTGGCAAAGAATCCTCTCTCTGTTTGTTAGTATGAAAAGTATGGAATTGGCCATACAATTTCATTTTTTTCCTCTAAATACTTTAAACATGTTGTTCATTGGCTTCTCTCTTGCTGCATTCTTCCGTTCCTTTGTGTGCAATGTTTTTTGATCCTCTGTTTATCTTCAAGATATTTTCTTTTCCTTTGGTTTCAAGTGGTTTGGCAAGAGTCTTGATGTTTGTCCTAACTCTCTGGTTTGTTTTCTTCATTTATTTCAAATGTTCTCAATCTTTTCCTCTTTAAGTATTTCCTCTAGCCCATTCCATCTCTTTTCTCCTACTGGGAATCCAATTAATCCATCCATATTAGGCCTAGTAATACTACCCCATTATTCTCGGATGCTTTCTTCTCTTCTTCCCTCCCTCTCCTCCTTTTCTTCCTCCCTCCTCCCCCTCCTTCCTTTCTTCTTCCCTCTCTCCCTCCCTCTACTGTGTTCATTCCTTTTCTTCTTCTTTTTTTTTTAATTCACTTACCTTCTACTTAGTTGATATTTTTAGTAGTATCTAGTCTGCTAATAAGCTCCACGAAGAAAATTTTCATTTTCGATAGCTTTTTCTTTCTTTTCTTTTCTTTTCTTTTTTTTTTACTAGCATATATGCTTGAACAAATAGTTTCTTCTTCTCTGTTATAAGTCCCATCAGTTCCTGCATGTGATTATCTGTGTCTGTAATTTATCTTGGATATTTGAAAGTCCCATCTGATGGCATTAGTATCTAGATCATTTGTCTGGTCCTATTGATTGCTTGAACTATTGGCAATTGGTGTTTTGGGGTCTTTTCTCCTTATCTGTGTGAGTTAGGGTTTTTGACTGAATAATTAACACTGTGTGCAAAACATCTATGGAGTCTGAGGTGAATAGCATCTAGACCTGGACAAGGACCTGTGTTGTCCTCAGTGCAGCTCCCGGCGGTGTGCTGAGTGGATTCCACAGTCAATAGTTGACCTGGGCTTAAGGTTTTCCTAGGTAGTACTGCCCAGGTTTTAGTCTTCCAATGTTTGACTTTCATTAACTCTGGCTTAACACACCTCCTGGGGAGCTGCAGGAAGGACTCTCTCAGTGTCCTGGTTCATCCTCAGGCTTTACTGTGCAGCATAGGAAGTTTCTCTCCTACCGCATGAGTTATATGTGGTAGTACTAGATTTGTCAAAGGATTGGGCGCTTTTTTTTTTTTTTTTTTTAATTTTTCAGTGTTGGGGATTCAACCCAGGGCATCTCATATGCTAGGCACGTGCTTTCCTACTGAGCTATGTCCTTAGCCCTTAGGACACTCTTTTAGTTTGTTTTGTTTTTTGGTCAGTTTTAGTCAGGATCTAGGTCTTTTTTTCTGTTTTTTTTTTTTCCTACCTCCATGCTCCATTTCCCTAAAGCACCCAAACTCTGCTTTCCATTTCTAGGTGGTCTTAGGAAATATTTCCTGCCCTGCCTCCTGTAATGATAGATCATTTTTGTTATGAGTGTAGGATACTAGGTTCAAGATAATCTCTTGCTCTTTTCCCTATATCTTAGTCCATTTGAATACCTATAGAAGAATACCATCGATTGGATGACCTTATGTTATTTCTCACAGTTCTAGAGTCTCAGAAGAACAAGATAAAGGCACAAGCAGATTCAATGTCTAGGGAGGGGCATTTTCCTTGTTTATAGATGGTTGTCTTCTTGCTGTGTCCTTATATGGCAGAGGGCGAAGGATGTCTCTGGGGTCTCTTGTAAGGGCATTGATTCCATTCACGAGGGTTCCACTCTCATGACCAACTCACCTTTTGAATATCACATCGTTATATATATGCTATCACACTAGGAATTAAGATACAGCATATGGTGTGGGGTGCAAAAATTCAAATAGAAGGACATTTTCTTCTACATCTAGTTAAGCAAGAATGGCTATTTGGCTGAGTCCTCCAGATTGAGAGGCTTTCCTACCCTTTTTCTGAGGCAGACTGGTTTTCCTCCACTCCTAAACCAGAAGCACTGCATATTTACCCATACTCTAGGAGTAAGAGTTCATGGCTCCTACCTAGCAGAGTAAAGCTTGTCTTGTAGGACCAAATGGTTCTAGGATGTAGGCACAGCTTTGAGCTGGTCACTAGTACCTGAAATGTCCCCCTGTGTAGTATGTAGTAGGATACTAGCTTGTCACCTGTCCTTTCCCAGTCTTTCTCTTTTTCCCAGTCCTTTTCTTTTTAGTTATACACACAGTAGAATCCATTTTTATATAATTGTAAAAGAATGAAATATATCTTGTTCTAATTTAGTCTCAAGTACTTATAAGCACAAAATACAGGCCTGCAAAATAGAAAATTGTGTCTGATCCTATCATCTCTTCTAAACTGGCATGCTTAGCCATCCTTTGTGTTTGAGAGTTTGTTAAACTTTAGCCAATTTCTTTTTCCCCCCTTCATGTGTTGTATGTCTCATGCTGTGTCCAAAGTGAGCCAGTTTGTGTATCTTAACTTTTTTTTTCTTTTGGATAAGATTTGTTCTTTATTGACATTTAGTGTGTTTGATTGCTTTGTGTTATGGATTGAATGTTCATGCATCCCATATTTCACATGCTGGAGTGAGCATGTCCTATTAGAAGGTAGGGCTTTGCGGGGTAATCAAGTCATGAGTGTAGAGCCTCCAAATGGTGCGAGTGTCCTTAACTGAAGATCCAGGGGAGCATACTCTTCCTCTGCTCTCCACCACGTGAACATGCAACAAAGAGAGGGCCACTTACAATCCAGAAAGGGGAGCATCTTTACCAGACTAGTCTGCCTGATCTTGGACTTCAAGTCCCCAGAACTGTGAGAAAGTTCTAACAGTCTGTGTTACTGTGTTATGGCAACCCAAATGGACCAAGATACCTTGTGACTCGGCTCTCTGATGGGCTCAAGAAAAGTAACTATTCTGTAGAGCATATGACTTTCCCGAGGTTACAGAAGGAGAGAGGTTTTGCATCTTTCAACATCATGAAGAAAAGTGACATTGAAGTACTGGGAGTTGCATAACAGGCTTCTGAAACCATGCTTTCCTTATTTTGCCCCTCCCATCAAGTTTGTAGTCCTTTCCTTTTCAGTCTTGCCAGAAGCAAGACTACTGAGGTAGAGTGACTATTAGACAGGAAGCCTGTGTGCTTTGGTCCTGGAAAGATACTGAGTTCATAATTAGTTAAGTCCATTTTGTTAAATATTTAAAGATATAAAATTTTCATTGTCTTTTGGACCACATGGTAAACAGCCAGAATATCAATCAAATGGTAAATTGTGCTGGTGCAAAAAGAGAGCAGATGGGAGAAAGTAAGAAAGATAGGTGCTGACTCAGACTCGCTTATATGAGATAGAAGAAATCTGGGAAATAAAATCATATCAGGTTTTGTCAGCTTTCTTTCTGTTATCACTTTTGTAAGTGTTTGAGGAGTGTCTCCACCACAAACTATAACAACAAGCCCAGAGAATAAGATATCTGATATCCAGCTTCACGAATGTGATGATAAATAGAAGGGACATTCAGCCCTTCTAATAACATAAATATCACCCACAAACATGGAGCCAGATATTCTCCTTGGAAAATGAACGTTCTGAGTTTTACGTGAGTTTTTAACTCCCAGCAACTAACTCTACGGGGAGGGCATTGGGCTTTCTCAGACAATGTGTTAGAAATGAGGATCCGACATCTGCCACGCCTGTTCAAATTTGGAGTGTGATTGTGGATCTTCCTGCTAGGTCATTGCCGTCTTACTCATAATTCTTAATCTTATAATGAAAAACTCAGGTAAAGACTAAGCTATATCTGAAAGAAGAAATCTTAAAAGGGAAACAGGATGCAGGAAGCCTGATAGTGCTGTGGTGAGGGAAAAAGAGGCAAGTCCTCTTCCTGTCTCTAGAACGATCTTGTGTATCAGGACTTCAGGCCACTTTTCACTTCTTGTGAGCACACTCTGTCACCATCCCATCTGTTGGACTCTGACCCTACAACCACTCCCATGTGAAATGCCAGGCCTGGGCTTATCGTACGAATTTGAACGTCTTCCCACACGTTCTGCCTGTGTTACAGCAAATTGACTTCCAAAAAGAACCATCCATCCAAGCAAACGAGAGCCGAGCAAATTCTTCTTGGCAAGTCATTTCTAATCATCAGAATGTTCCAGATAAATGATTTCTTTTCTAGGACTATTCCAAATGCAGGCCCCTATGCAGTTCTGTTTCTGTACACTGAAAGGGATCTTCTTGATCCTTTAGTGAATCCACTGCCTGAATATCTTTAAGAATGCATACAATTTACTTGGAGCTCTATTGCCATAAACTGACCTAAACAATTTGGATATACAAATATTGGGTTCCCTTGAGTAAAAAATAATAGACAGTACTGTAGATGGTGTAAGATGTTCTTACACCATCTTTCTGAGTCAATAAAGCAAGCTTTCTAAGTAACTGAGAATGAAACTTTCCTGTGAAAATAGACATTTACTAGCAAGTATAGACATAATCAAGTCCTATTTATTCTTCCAATTCCTGTATTTGTATTCTTTTTTTTTAAAAAAAAAAGAATATTACAGCTGAACCTAGCATGGAAGATTCACTCAAAGAAAATACAACAAATACAACGTAATTGCAGCTGGGTTTCTGGTTAACCTTGGGTGACCAACCATTTTGTAATCTAGTGTCTAGCCAGAGGTTTTTGCAGGAATGAAATCTAGGGGACCATTCTTCTAGGTAAACTGTAACAAACTAGCTAGGTTCACATACTGTATTCTGGCAAGTGTGAAAGGGATTTAAAGTATTTTAGCCTCTACTTGGAGAAATCACTAATCGTAATTTTAACAATGGACATTTATTTCTACTATTATTTTTCTAATCTACAAAGGGCATAATATTGACTGGCCAATAGATACCTTAAGTTCTTGTCATAGACCACTCTGGCATTTCTTCTTATTTCAAATTATTTTTAACTATCTGTTTCAGCAGGTATGTGCCAAGGAAAATTGTGACAGTAATGCATGAAACGTAAAGAGAAGGTCAATGAACATCAGTTTAGGCAAAAATAAATAAATACATAAATACATAAATAAGTCAACTTCTCAGAGTGGGTATTTCACAAGGCGTTTTAGCTAGGTTTTTCATTGCTGTGACCAAAACATCAGGCAAGAACAACATAGGGAGGAAAAGTTTATTTTGTCTCATGGTTTGAGAGGTTCAGTCCACAGTGGGTCAATCCCATAACCCTGTGCTCAAGTGAGGCCAAACATCATGGTGGAAGGGCGCAATGGAGGAAATCAGCACAGGACATGACAACCAGAAAGCAGAGAGAGCTCTTCTCAACAAGGATAAAATCCAAACTCCAAAAGCGAACTCCCAGTGACCTACTTCCTCCAGCCATACCCTACTTGCCTACCATTACCACATGGTTGATCTGGACCAGTGGATTGATTTGCCGATTAGGTTACAGCTCTCACAATTTCACCTCTGAACATTCTTGCCTTGTCTCATACATGAGCTTTTGAGGGATACTTCATATCTGAAACATAACACTAGATCATATGACAAACTTTTATATCTCACATTTTTCCTAATAAGTGAGAAAGTCATACAAGTCATAATGCATCTTTTCCTTTATATAAGGGAATATCCCATTTAAGTAGAAAATTGACGATACTTCTCTAGCCTACAGTTTTATTTAAGAGGAAGAGCATAAAATATTGACCAAATGTATAATTATTTCCTGTAAACGGTCTTAGGGAAGAACTGTTTTGATTCTTTGTTTTAAAGAAAGAAGTCATGTAAGCTCCAAGTAAAGACTTGGTCAAAAGGACCACTTTTTAAGTTTTTCCTGGCTCCCATAAAAATTCATATATAAACTATATATGAATTTTCTATATAAACTATAAAGAAAAAAATTTCTAAAAAAAATTTCCTATATAAATTATATCTGCAGGGATAGACAGAAGTTTAAAAAGAACACTCAAAAAAAAAAGATTTAATTGTGTTCATTGCACTAAACTTATATAAAACCAGGATGTGTCTCAATCTGTTTTGAAAGGATTTTTCAGCATTAAAGGTTAAAACAAAAAGAAGCTTCTAGTTAACCTTCAATTAACCATAGCTGCCTGGCACTTTCTATTAATCAAAATTTTACTTCTTCTTGCATTATTTTTATGACATTCAATTTTATTTGGCTTCTTCAATATATTTCTCAAAGGTGAAATAGCTCTATTTTATGGATGAAAATCAAATCAAAACATGGAAGCCTTACTGTGTGACCTTCATAAACTCGTCTCCCTGAGGTTCTTTCCTTATTTTAAAAATGGCAATAATGAGGTCCTCCTCACTGCGCTATGAAGGAGTGGAATGAAGTCACGCAGAGAAGCAGGGCACCGTTGAAAAGACAAAAGGTTCTGATGTCAGGTAGACATAGTTTTCACCATATATGAGCATGTAACATGGGGGTAAAGTCTTGGCATCTCTGAGCCTTCATTTCTTTATCAGTAAAATAAAAATGTAAATTCTTATTTAACAACATTGTGCTATTGAATAAAGCCATATCTGTAAAGAACTTGTCTATAAAAGGCAAAAATAAGCAAAGGCAAAGGAAGGGATTGTTTTCTTTCTTTCTTTCTTTTTTTTTTAATTGAGAAAAGACCCTGAATGCTACTTCAAGCATCAACATTTGTTCAATCTTGTCTTTTAATGTTATCTTTTGTCTCTTTTGGAAAAGTTTCTTTCTCTGATTCGTAGTCTTCTTCCTTTCCTCCACCCTCCCCAATTCTAATCAAGGGTAAAGTTAGACTTTGGTTGGATCCTGCTGCACACTATCTGGTTTTCTTAAACAAGCAGTAAAATGATTTGAGTCAGTGTGGGTGGTGCATACGTGTAATCCCAGTAACTTGGGAGGCTGAGGCAGGAGGATCACAAGTTCAAGCCCAGCCTCTGAAACTTAGCTGGACCCTGTTTCAAAATAAAAAATAAAAAGGGCTGGGGATATGGCTCAATGGTTAAGTGCCCGAGTTCAATTCCTAGTATATTTAAAAAAAAAAATGAATGATGCAAAATAAAGCCATGATTGTATTCTAAAACAGTGTTTCCTAAACAATTTTGTGTCCAATTTAGCTGGGTATCTCCTAGAAATCCCATGTGCAGGCTCTCCATCTCTAATTCTGTAGACCTGAGGCACATAACTGGGGTTTGTGTATTGTTGGGTGATATTTTTTAAGACATTGTTTTATAATTGTTGTCAAATACATATAAAACTTGTATCTTAACCATTTAACTGTACAGTTCTATAGTATTGAAAAGCCAGCCTCTACCTCAGAGCAAAGACAGTCCAAGGAAGGGGGCGTGACCCTTGTCCTTGGAAAGACCCACAGAGCACTCCTAGGCACATTCCCACCCTGCTGAGTTGTTTATCTACAAATAACAGGCGAGATCTGCTGCGCCAGATGTCCCCAACTCAGTCGGGCTAGGTGGGGACCCATAGCAACCCCCTAGCAGCCACCAATCAGCATGAGACAGGGAAATACTTGGGATGCCAGATGACCCTCCCAGTAGTTTATGGTGGCAGATAATATGTTGGGAAACCATGCAGTTCAGCACGTACTCCCCTTGTGGCCTAAACCAATCAGTTCAAAGAAATACCCCTCTTGTACTAACCAATCACTCTTACCCAACTTGTTCCCGCCAGTGAATGTGCTAATCATGTTTTAGAGTTGTTATTTGATTTTCCCACGGTGTGTGATAATTTGCTGAGAGATGCTTTGATGTATGTGAAGTCCCTGCCTTCCCCAAAGAGTGTATAAAACTGCTGCAAACCCTGGGCTTGGGGCCTCTCAGTGTCACCAGTTGGTGTGTGCAAGTGGAGGACCGAGCTAGCTCGCAATAAACACCTCTTTGCTGCTTACATCAATCTTGGTCTCTGATGGTCTTTTGGGGTCCCAAATTCAAGCATAATAGCATTAAGTAAATTCACATAGTTCTTCAGCCATCACCACCATCCATCTCTACTTTACTTCTTGTTAAACTGAAATTCTATGCATGTTGAACAACAGTCCTCCATTTCTCCCCCTTATGTCTTGGAAACCACTATCTTATTTTCTGACTATGAATTTGTCTATTCCAGGCACTGCATGCAAGTGAAATTATGCAATATTCATCTTTTTTTGTGATGTGCTCATTTCACTCAGCCTCATGTCATCAAAGTTCATGCACATTGTTAGCATGTGTAAGAATTTCCCTTTTTCAAGGCTGAATAATATTCCATTGCATGTATAGCACACATTCTGTTTATTTATTCTTCTGCAGATGGAAACTCCTCCCAGGTGATATTCTTTAAAAAAATGTACATCATTTTTATCAGGGGCTCTACTATTCTTCTCTCTCTTGTTACAGTTTGAGTACATGTGCTCAAATACAATGTGCTTCAAGCAAGCCTGCCAGCTGATTTTTTAAACTACTGATCAGACAGGTTTTTTTTTTTTTGCTTCATATTTCTGGGTCATTGAATCAATTTAATTGAGCAACTGATATTTAAATTTTAAAAATTTAAAAGATAGATTAGAAGAAAGTAGGACAGGTGAAAATTCTAACAATAAAAATGGCTTATTCAGGGCAGGAAAGCCAAGAATATATACTTATCATAATGGATATGTCAATTAACATAATGTTCTTAGTCTGAATGTGCTGTAGAAATACAGTGGTCATGATTTTACTTTGAAGATATCTAAAAATAATATTGGGATGGGTCTTGTGCACTCTGACATGGACTCCACACGTCGTCATGGAGGTCTGCGTGTTACTAATGAATCTTTTTCATAACAGTGTACCAGGAATTATGTATGCACTTGGCATCGCTTTGCTACACTAATCTTTTATAGACTCCAGAAGTAGATAAAGAATTGCTGACGGCATTAACAGAGAGGTGCGACTGCCACCAGAAATGCAGGATTCTGTTCCAGCTCAGGAAACATAGCACCCAAATCAAGACTATTTCCACCCCTTTGGCATTTTTCTCAAGCATATGTGGTTTTCAATTTATTGTGGTGACTTCTATCACTTTATTGAAAATATGCAGGATGTATTTATCCAAGATAAATATGATGTTACTTGGTATGTTTTCTGAAATAATAGCACACAATATGCACGAGAAAATGAGGCAATTATATAATAATAAAACTGTTTGTGAACTGTATTTGATTCTGCCAGACTTTTTGAAGGATATATGTTTAACAGATGTAAATGTTTATATTAGATCATATGGAATATAATTATTCATCTGCCTTAGAAAGATGTGTGGAACTCCTTCCTCAGGAGAGTTATTTTCAAAGCGCCTTAGATTTCTGTTTCAACTCCATCTCAAATAGGTCATGAGTCACCTGATACTGACACTGTCCTTTTGAGAAAGGGAACAGTACTCCCAAATAAGTGAAGTCCATGCCTGTTTTAATTAACAGAGAAGATGGTGGGAAAGAGGGACAGACACACAGATACATGAAGAGATGGTTGTTACCATACAAAAGTGATGTATAGAATCACTTTTGTCATTCAATATAGAATCTGGCTTTACACATTATATTAAATGGTGACACATTTAGACTTTAAATATGTAACCAAATTGTGTTCAAAGCTAGAACACTGACTAGTTTATAAGAACATTTTGCATTGTGTATCTTCATTGATCCTCCCGACTGTCTAAAAGGAAAGCTACAGAGGTTTTGCCAAAAAGAAACCAGATACCAGCATTAGCAGCCTTGCTGAGTCATAGACCACAGCGAGATAAGAATCAGGAATCAATTCCTGTTGAACGGCTCCAAATTCAGTCATCATCCCACTAACCCACCCTACAAAAGGCAGGCAGACCCTTCCCTATTGTTTAGTTTGGCCTTAAGATCCCTCAAATTTCAAGATAAGATACTCTTGTCCAATAAACAATTTCCTATTAAATTGTTGAGAATAACTATGAACTTCCAAACTGAAAAGAAAAAAAATACAGAGTAACACTACTTTTTAAAATATATATATATATATATTTTAAATATATATATATATTTCTTAGCTGTACATGGGCTCAGCATCTTTATTTTGTTGATTTACTTTTATGAGGTGCTGAGTATCAAACCCAGTGCCTCACACTTGGGAGGCAAGTGCTTTACTGCTGAGCCACAACCCAGCCACCAATAATGCCTTTATTCTTTTCCTATTTTGTAAATGTGCTCACAGCAGAGGTTCCCTAACCTGGATGATGCTCAGAATTTACTAAGCTTTTAGAATATATAGTTTTCTGTGCCGCACCCACCCTTCTGTATTGTCCAGGAATCTCTATTTCCTTAAAGTTGTACATCTCTATTTCCTTAAAGCTCAGCTAGGTTTAAGAACTATTGCTTCAGAAAAAATGCTTTAGGCTAGTGTTGTTGGAAAGACTATCAAAAATCAACTAAAAATCAGTACATCTTTATTTATGTACCATAGTCCACAATTCTGAAGAAACTGAAGTTTGTTTTTATTTTGTAGCCAGCAGTTTATGCAAATCAAGGAAATTTTTATGAAAAAGAAAACATAATTATAAAGACAAAATTGGTTTTAAAAAGAGAATATTTACCAAGATTAAGAAAAGTAAATACAAATTATGCATTTTAAAGAAGCTTAAAGCTACCACAAACATCATTATTAATTAACAGTCCCTCTGCTTAGCAATATCTACAATATCCTGGGAATGATTTCACATCAACTGATAAATATCTTTCACACTTTTTAAAAAAACTGAAAGAAAGCCCTTTGTGTGGCTATTCCATTGTTCATTCAATCACTATCTTATGGATGGGCATGCATGGGTATTTTCAATGACAGTGAATGATCTTGTATAGACGTATCTTCCTATTATAGAAAGTGTATTTTCAGGAAAAATTCTCAGTAGTTGGATCGCTGAGTGAAAATGTCAACACATATCCAGCTGCTTTAGGTATTGGTAAATCTCAGCCTACAAGACATGAACCAATTTCCTTTTCAACTAGCAATATGTGAGGGTGCCAGTGTCCCCACAGCCTTGCAATAGACTTTTGTTATTCTTTTAAGTTTTACCAATCTGATAGGTGAGAGACAGCATCTTCGTGTCACTTTGATTTGCATTTCTCATTTCTCCTATTTTGAGTGGCAATGTACATTCATCCATGTGTTTAAAGGTCATTTTTATGTTTTTTTTTTTGTGTGTGTGTGAATTGATAAGATATCTTTTTAAATAGAAAACTGAAATAATCTAGATTTTTCACTCAGGTGTGATAAATATGCTGTAAAATTCTACATGCTAAATTCTATCTCCATAAAATACATTTTACAGTGACTGTAAATAATGCAATTATATAATTAAAATATAAATAATGGCTTCCTGTTTCTAGCTGAAGAATGTATCTTAAATGTGTATGGTTTTAATTCTATAATTCATACAGCCAGTCCTAGGTGACAGAACAAAAATCGAGCCAATCCCACTAATAGGCACTGGCAGTTATGTAATAGAGTACTTTCTAAATAATCAGTTCTAAGTAGTGACTCATTTATTGCATTTTTCTTACATTATTTTATATGTTTGGCCATTGTAGTATGAACCTTGAATTGACTTCTATAGAATTTAGAATGCCACACTGTTGTATGCAATATTACACCAATAGAACCACAGAACAACATCATTCTGGTTTTCTATATCGGCATTTACTTGTCTGTATTTAAAACTGTCCATTGTTTGCTGTTTATTCAATGCTTCCTTTTTAGTAACCACCCTTGTATCTTCATGAATGCAAGTAATATTTTGTATTTTATGGTTTGTGTGTATATGTGTTTGTCATCAACAAATTAAATTTCAGTCAGATATTACACTGGGTAAAACTAATCTAGAAACATTGGTTGGAAACACATTATAGCAAAGTATACCATCTTTGAACTTAGAATAGAAAAGGAAATTTAGCATACTTTCGTTTTTCCACTTGAAGAAATTGTGGGGCAAACAAGATTTTCTGCAGCACACCTTCAATGGAAATATCATGGCAGGAAATTCTAATCCAGGAGAGGAAGAGGACCATAGCAAGGGAGGAAAGCAGTGGATGAGCAAATACAGGAAAATGAAATCGACCGAATTATGTTATCTACAAACTCATATGCAACAAATAATCCCCTATGACATGTAATTATAATGTACCAATTTTAAAAAGTGTTTGAAACCAGAAAAATTCTAATCAAACTGTTTTTCTAGAAAATGTTCACATTGTCCAAAGCATTTGATGTTCATTTTCTAGAATAAGTTTCTAATGAACATAGCAAAACTCCAAAGGTTTTTTTAAATCCGATTTTCTGATTTCATGAATACAGTTTGCTCTAATGGGCACACCAGATTTGCATGCATTGCTTCTGAGTTGGAAATTTGACATAAGTAATTCCTTTTTTATTCCCATTCTTTGCTCAGCCATTAAATTCTTCATTTGGTAAAGAAAATCACTGGATTCATTCATTTTGTATTTGATGTGAAGAATTTTCTTGTTCACTATTATTCTTTGGTTCTTAAATTTTACTTTTTTAAATTTATTTTTTAGTTTTAGGTGGACACAATATCTTTATTTTACATGTATGTGGTTCTAAGGATCAAACACAGTGCCTGGTGCATGCTAGGCGAGCACTCTACCACTGAGCCACAACCCCAGCCCTGGTTCTTAATTTTTAAATCAAATACTGAAAGATTTTGTAATATTTTATTTTAAACTGTCATATAGTTTATACTCACCAGAAATCTTTTAATTTTGTTTTTGTCAGTTTTTAAAAAGTCAAGTAGATAATTGTTTTCACATTTTTTTCTTTACAGATTTTTTTCTTCTTCTTGGCATCAATATATTTTCTATATCAATCATGACTATGTGCATTAATTCACATTGTCCTGAAAGATTAGAAGAAAATAGTTTCATGTACTCTATAAAATCTGAACATATATTCTTCAAAAGGTAAATTAAAACAAATGTAAAATATTGAAATTATTTTTTATATTTTCAAACCAATTAAAAATTTTTAATCTGTGTAAAAACTAAAGACAAAATATAAATCATCTTTAATATATGTTAAAATTTAATCAAAATAATTGACACCTGAATTTTAAAGTTCAATAAATTTCAAAATTTAATATTTTGAAATATTTTTGTAAAACTAAAACTATTTATATTGATTATTTATACTTCTATTTATTATATTATTCCATCCTGATTTCATACATGTAAATTTAGAATGATATAAATTGTCTAACATTGTAAAATGCTTTTGAGCCACTATGTGTGCCTACTGCAAATACCATGATGATCTAAAATTCCTGAAATGTGATTTTGAATACAAAGAGAAGCTACAGAGTGGACATTTAGTACTACTTGGAAATTACTCTTCATCATGCACCAATCTATTGCATTCACAGGCTCTGAGAGGAGGGATGAATTTGTCTGACCTTTTACCTGCGTGTTTCTGTCACTCAACTCTTCTTGGCCCTCCAAAGCAGCATCTGTCCACTGTCTGCAGCACAGCAAATATTCATGGGATTTTAGACCCAGCTATTTTTGTTTTTAGACCAAGAGGAAGAAACGTAGAGAAGCATTTCCTGGGGTCTGAAGAGCATTAGCTACATGAACAGATCTTACCTATGTTTCCGCTGTATGTTTCAGGGCTCTCTAAAGTGTGGACCTCAGATCAGGGTCTCTGTCCTCTAAATCTTATCCTGGATGATAAAGATAAAAAGAACATTAACAAAATTGTTTTGACTCCATATACTTGTCAACTCCATATGTTTACATGGAGCTCTGAATGATTAATCCCAACATTTCACTTGAAGTAGCCTTTAAGATAACAGCAGGATTGTTCTCATCAAGTCCTCTTTCTTCTCCGTATTTTATTCCTGTAGCAAATGTGTGCACATTCATTTGAATATACAGGAAGAAAAAAATTACTCTCAATAGTCTGTGTTCCTTTTTTTTTTCTTTCAGATAATTAACACAGCAGTTTGGAAACAAATATTTTGTAGTATTTTTTTGTTTTAGCTAATCTGAGATGCTTTCAGGTCCTTGATCTAAATTTTTTTTCCAATTTTTATAATTCAAGAATAAAAACATAGCAGTACTTTCTCTTTAAAAAATTCCCTGGTCCTTTAAACAGAAGCTGAACCACTGTATCCTTTGAAAGAACTCTTAAAAAGAAAAAGATAAAAAAAATTGAAACACCTCTTGGATTTAAGATATATTCAGGCCAACAACCTGAAAAGAATGTTTAAAACTAGTTAATTATTCTCCCAGGTGCTTTACCTGGTATGATCATTGGTTCAGGTTCAAAAAACCTGGTTGGGCTCCTTTCTTTTGAGCCTTTCTCTTACATCTAAGACTTTAAGCTCCTAATTAAACAGTTTCACTTTTTGGTGATATTTACAAATGAATCAGTGCTTAAGAGAATTGACTGATCTTAATTGGGTATCCAATCTCCAAGAGATGTGCCATTTCCACATTCTTAAATACTACAGACTCACTAGGAGGCTTACTCACCAATACATATAATTATTTAAAATTTCTAATAATGTTCCTAATTTGAAAAAAAAAAAAAAGGTTAAGAAGTGCTCAGCATCCAAATGTGTAGGGAACATCAGTCTTCACATTCTCAGCCTCCAGCTGACACAGCGAGGGCAGGGGGTTAAGACACAAGTGGAACATGGGCTTCATATGATTGTCATGCTCATAGTCAGATGGGACAGAGCTGGTCCTCTCAACTGAAGCAGAGAGGCAGATCATAACTATGTGTCCTTCTACCCTACAGGCCACAGACTGATCCTAAGCTGAGCTGAATCTTTGTAGAATTCCTTTTGGTCCCTAAGGCTCCAGACAAGTCCCTTTATTCTAAAAGACTGAAGGAATGATTTCACAGTACTGTGCTTGTCATTGCCTTGAGCTGTCACAAAGCTACCGGTCTATGACCTGCTGCTGACAGAGGGATCATCTTGAGCAATGCCTCTGAATCTGCTCCAACTGTTGACTTCCAAAATGTAACTAAAAGAGAAATAAAACAGGTAACCAGTATACCTCAGGTATATTAGGAGACAGTAGGAAAAACTAAAAAAGGATGCTACATTTGGGTTTAGAATATGTCAGAACAATTCCTGACTCTGCACTTAGCCATGTGATCGGAGTATATCCTTCAACCATTATGAGTCTCAGTTTCCTCATCAGTAATATATTAATAATAATAGCTGTTGAAACTGATGGATTTACATGAAAGGTGAGCATGCATGTAAGAATGCTTTATTGCTCCCAGAAACAGAATTTATAGCTTGAAAGAAATAAAGATATAAAAAAAAAGCTATATAATTTTCCATTCAATTTTTCAATATAAATACTGTAATAATAAATTTATCCCTCTTTTATATCTCTTGCTTCTAGGAGCCATATGAAAAAAGGCACACACTGGAGAAAGGACAATGAAATATGATCCATAAAATACCATGATTTGAATGTAGACATGAAATATAATTTCTGATGAGAAATTAAAATGCAGAGTCAAAGAATGAAAGTTGCAATAAAACTCTACTGGCTTAGGTATTGTTCTTATTTTCAGTTAATCCACTAGCATTCTGTTTCATAAAAAATATTTTCATTTCTAATGCTGATCAAATATTAAATAAAGATAACAAACACTCTTTGAGATCTTCAACTGTTTCATGTGCTTACAATTCCTAAATAAATGAAAGAACAAAAAACAGAAAGAATAGTCAATGAATTTTAAATGATAAGGTTAAGTGTTTTTATTTCTTTTCTGGAGTGTCTTGAGGACAGAGGTTATGTCTTATCCAATGTGATGTCCTAAGTTTTTTGTTGTAATTGATTTCATCTTTGGCAATTCCAGTGGCTTCTTGTTAATCAGATTCTAAGACCACTTCGCTTCTGTAGATTTAGTCTATATTATATATAGTTCTACTCTCTTCTCCTTTAAGATCAAATTTTTAGCTTCCATATGAAGGAAAACATGCAGAATTTATGCTGTCTCTTCCCTCGTCTCAAAACCTGCTTGTTTGACATACACGGCTCCAGCCTCTTGTATCTTGATGACAACACAAGCAGATACATGCTTGAGAGCACTGGAAGCTCAGTGCACTATCCAGTGTGGAAGGACACTGCAGGCAGACCCATGTCTGAGAAGAGTGACAAAGCTGTGGGTGATAGTCCCGGCCTGCAAAGTGTAACAGTGGCAAGTTCAGCCTTGCTTCAAGATAGTATGCCCTGAAGAAACCTCTAGGGAATGGAATGTGGAAGCCCAATGTGGCAGGGATAGCAGCATGTTTGTGGGTAATCCATCAACTGGAAGGACAGCAAAAGTTTGCTTTAAGACCTAGGTCATCAGGAACCAAGCATTTTTCATGGGCCGGACTTCAATTTATACTGTTCCAGGTTAGCTAAAAATTATTTCACTTCATGTTGAATTTAATGTTTTGTACAATTATTTCTTTCAACGTGTTCTTGACTTTCTAAATTAAAATTTGTTGCTATTTTAATTGCTTTATGTATATTAATGGTTATTCTTTCTAAATTTCACTTTTTCATTAATTTACGGTAATTGTAATTATTTCTGAGGTAGAGTATAATAGATGTTTAATGAAAACTATGATCCCCCTACTCTGCTATAGAACACCAGCACTTATTCTTTGGCTCTAACAATAGTAGATTCTGGTACCCATTATCCAATCTCCTTGTGTTCTTACTACTCCCTACCCCAACACTTCCTAGTCTCTAGTAATCGTTATTCTACTCTCTTCTTCTTTAAGACCAAATTTTTTAGCTTCCAAGTGAAGGAAAACAAGCAGAATTTACTTTTCTGTGCCTGGCTTATTTCATTTAATATAATGTTCTCCTGTTCCATACATTTTTCTGCAAATGAGTAAGTAAAATTCCATTATATATACATACAAATATGCACATATATAATGTCACATTTTCTTCATCTTTTCTTCTGTCAATGAACACCTCATTTGATTCCATATCTTTGCTATTGTGAATAATGCAGGGATAAATATGAGTATGCTAGTTACATTTCTTTTAGATATATACATACATTTGGGATAACTGGGTAATATATAATTCTATTTTTAGTTCTTTGATGAGCCTGCATACTATTCTCCATAACAGTTCTACAAATTTATATTCCTACCAGTAGTGTATAAGAGTTCCCTTTTCTCTGTATTCTCACCAGAATTTGATATTTTTTTGCTTGTTAGATAATAACCATTTTTTAAAATTTTTTTATTGATTTTATTTTTTAAAATAGACACAGTGGAATGCATTATAATTCTTATTACTCATATAGAGCACAATTTTTCATATCTTTGTATATAAAGTATGTTCATGCCAATTCATGTCTTTATACATGTACTTTATTTTTTTTTGCATTACAAATCTTATTACACATATATACCACAATTTTTCATTTCTCTGTTTGTATATAAAGTAGGTTAACACCCAATTCATGTCTTTGTACATGTACTTTGGATAATGATGTCCATCACATTCCACCATCCTTGCCAATCCCCTGCCTCCTCCCTCTTCCCTATGTAGAATTCATCTATTCCTCCCATGTTTTCCCTCCTTACCCTACTATGAGCCAGCCTTCTTATATCAGAGAAAACATTTGGCATTTGTTTTTTGGGGATTGGCTAACTTCACTTAGCATTATCTTCTCCAATGTCATCTATTTACCTGCAAATGCCATGATTTTATTCTCTTTTATTGCTGAGTAAAATTCCATTGTGTATATATACCACATTTTTTTATCCATTCATCCACTGAAGAGCATCTAGGTTGGCTCCACAGTTTAGCTATTGTGAATTGTGCTGCTATAAACATTGATGTGACTATGTCCCTGAAGTATTCTGTTTTTATGTTCTTTGGGTATGGTCTGAGGAGAGGGATAGTTGGGTCAAATGGTGGTTCCATTCCCAGATTTCCAAGGAATCTCCATACTGCTTTCCATATTGAATGCACCAATTTGCAGTCCCACTAGCAATGTGTGAGTGTACGTTTTTCCCCACATCCTCTCCAACACTTGTTGTTTGTCTTCATAATAGCTGCTATTCTATCTTAGAGTAGTATTGATTTGCATTTCTCTGATTGCTAGATATGATGAGCATTTTTTCATATGTTTGTTGATTGATTGTATACCCTCTTCTGAGAAGTGTCTATTGAGGTCCTTGGCCCATTTGTTGATCGGGTTATTTGTTTTTTCAGTGCTTAGCTTTTTGAGTTCTTTATGTACCGTAGAGATTACAGCTCTATCTGATGTGTGAGGGGTAAAGATTTGCTCCCAGGATGTAGGCTCTCTGTTCACCTCACAGATTGTTTCTTTTGCTGAGAAAAAAAACTTTTTAGTATGAATCCATGCCATTTATTGACTCTTGGTTTTAATTCTTGTGCTATAAGAGTCTTATTAAGGAAGTTGGGGCCTAATCCCACATGATGAAGATTAGGGCCTCTTCTATTAGACGCAGATTCTCTGGTTTAATTCATAGGTCCTTGATCCATTTTGAGATAAGTTATGTGCATGATGAGAGATAGGGGTTTAATTTCATTTTGTTGCATATGGATTTCCAGTTTTCCCAGCACCATTTGTTGAAGAGGCTATCTTTCTCCAGTGTATATTTTTAGTATCTTTGTCTAATATAAGATAATTGTAATTTTGTGGGTTAGTCTCTGTGTCCTCTATTCTGTACCGTTGGTCTACCAGCCTGTTTTGGTGCCAATACCATGCTTTTTTCATTACTATTGCTCTGTGGTATAGTTTAAGGTCTGGTATAGTGATGCCACCTGCTTTGCTCTTCCTGCTAAGGATTGCTTTAGCTATTCTGGGTCTCTTATTTTTCCAGATGAATTTCACAATTGCTTTCTGTTTCTATGAGGAATGCCATTGGGATTTTGATTGGAATTGCATTAAATCTGTATAGTGCTTTTGGTAGTATGGTCATTTTGATAATATTAATTCTGCCTATCCAAGAGCAAGGTAGATCTTTCCATCTTCTAAGGTCTTCTTTGATTTCTCTCTTTGAGGTTCTGTAGTTTCATTGTATATATCTTTCAAATCTTACATTAAGTTGATTCCCCAGTATCTTTTTTTTTTGAGGTTATTGTGAATGGGGTAAGTTTTCCTCATTTCCTTCTCAGAGGCTTTGTCATTAATATACAGAAATGCCTTTGATTTATGGGTGTTGATTTTATATCCTGGTACTTTACTGAATTCATTTACTAGTTCCAGAAGTTTTCTGGTGGAGCTTTTTGGGTCTTCTAGGTATAGAATCATATCATCAGCAAATAGTACTAATTTAAGTTCTTTTTTTCCTATACATATCCCTTTGATTTCTTTCATTTGTCTAATTGCTCTGGCCAGTATTTCAAGAACCATGTTGAACAGAAATGGTGAAAGAGGGCATCCCTTTCTTGTTCCAGTTTTTATAGGAAATACTTTCAATTTTTCTCTGTTTAGAATTATCTTGGCCTGAGGCTTAGTGTAGATAGGCTTTACAATGTTGAGATATGTTCCTGTTATCTCTAGTTTTTCTAGTGTTTTGAACATAAAGGGGTGCTGTATTTTGTCAAATGCTTTTTCTGTGTCTATTGAGATGATCATATGGTTCTTATCTTTAAGTCTATTGATGTGATGAATTACATTTATTGATTTCCCTATGTTGAACCAACCTTGCATCCTTGGGATGAGTCCCACTTGATCATGGTGCACAAGTTTTTTGACATGTTTTTATATTTGATTTGCCAGAATTTTATTGAGAACTGTTGCATCTATGTTCATTAATGATATTGGTCTGAAGTTTTTTTCTTTGATGTGTCTTTGGTTTTGGAATCAGGGTAATATTGACCTCATGGCATGAGTTTAGAATTGCTGCCTCTTTTTCTATTTCCTGAAATAAATTTGAGAGTATTGGTATTAGTTCTTCTTTAAAGGTCTTGTAGAACTTGGCTGTGTATCCATCCGGCCCTGGGCTTTTCTTGGTTGGTAAACTTTTGATGGCTTCTTCTATTTCTATTGGACTGTTTAAACTGTGTATATCTTCCAGACTCAATCTGGGAAAATCATATGACTTAAGAAATTTGTCGATGCCTTCAATGTCTTCTATTTTATTGGAGTAAAAGATTTCAAAATAATTTCTAATTATCCTCTGTATTTCTATAGTGTCTGTTGTGATATTACCTTTTTCATCATGTGTGCTGGTAATTTGAGTTCTCTCTCTCTCTCCTCTTCATTAGTGTGGCTAAGGGTCTGTCAATTTTATTTATTTTTTCAAAGAACCAACTTTTTGTTTTGTCAATTTTTTCAATTGTTTCTTTTGTTTTGATTTTATTGATTTCAGCTCTAATTTTAATTATTTCTTGCCTTCTACTGCTTTTCCTGCTGATTTGTTTTTCTTTTTTCTAGGACTTTCAGGTGTAGTGTGAAGTCATTCATTTGTTGACGTTTTCTTCTTTTAAGGAATGAACTCCATGCAATGAATTTTCCTCTTAGTACTGCTTTCATAGTGTCCCAGAGTGAATGTGTTCCTAGTCCCTTTGTGATCCATAGTCACTCAGCTACCTTGTCACAGGGGGTAGAGACGCGGAATCAACACACAGACTCTGGGAACTGGTGAGAGAACTGGCTGGAGACCTGCCTCAGGTCATTGTACAGTAGCTCAGTTTATTTTTAGAATGCACACAACAGTTATAGGATTTGAGTGGGGCTTGCCTGTCAATCATACATAAGCAAGACAATATCCATAAGCCAATCATCTTCTGCCTAATGTAACCTCACTATGAGGAAACTCTAAATATTGCTGTCGTGGTGGAAAGCAATCTGGAAGGGTCTTTAGCCCTTACTGAGTCAGGGGTTTCATTCCCTGAAGCCCCTGACTCTCAGGTTCCTGGCCGGGCAGTTTGGCAATGCTAACCACAAGTGCTAAGGATATGGTTTCACTATATCCTGCATGCGCTCCTGTCAGGCCTGAAGGAAAGTGGATATTTCAGGCACTTCCGAGCTGCTAGTAGCTGCTAGCTGAGACCGAAAGTTATTCCAATACTAGAGATTGTGATATGTTGTTTCTATGTTCTTGTTTAACCTCTAGGAATTTTTTAATCTCCTTCTTAATGTCTTCTGTGACCCTTGTTCATATTTATTTTTTATTTTCTCATTGATTTCCAATTTTATCCCATTATAATCTGATAAAATGCATGGTAGTATATCTCTACTTTTTTGTATTTGCTAAAAGTTGCTTTGTGGTATAGTATATGGTCTATTATAGAGAAGGATTTATGTGCTGCTGAGAAGAAAGTGTATCTGCTTGATGCAGGTTGAAATATTCTGTATGTGTCAGTTAAGTCTAAGTTTTTGATTGAGTTATTGAGTTCTATAGTTTCTTTATTCAACTTTTGTTTGGAAGATCTACCCATTGGTGAGAGAGATGTGTTAAAGTCATCCAAGATTATTGTGTGGTGGTCAATTTGACTCTTGAACTTGAGAAGAGTTTGTTTTATGAACATAGCTGCACCATTGTTTGGGGCATATATATTTATAATTTTTATGCCTTGTTTGTGTATGGTTCCCTTGAGCAGTATGTAATGTCCATGTTAATTCTCTTGTGATTAACCTTGGCTAGAAGTCTACTTTATTTAATATGAGTATGGAAACCCCTGCTTACTTCCGCAATCCATGTAGGTGGTATGATTTTTCCCAACCTTTCATCTTCAGTCTGTGTATGTCTTTTCCTATCAGATGAATCTCCTGGAGGCAGCAGCATATTCTTGGGTCTTTTAATCCAATCTGCTAGCCTATGTCTTTTGATTGGTGAGTTTAAGCCATTAACATTTAGGGTTACTATTGAGATATGGTTTGTATTTCCAGCCATATTTGTTTATTTTTGTTATTTTATTTGAATTGGTTTTCCTCTTTCATTAATTTTTCCTTTAGTATACTACCTCTGCTGATTTTCATCGTTGTTTTTCATTTCCTCTTCATGAAATACTTTGCCAAGGATGTTTTGTAGTGCCGGTTTTCTAGCTATGAATTCTTTTAACTTTTGTTTATCATGGAAATTTTTTATTTCATCTTCAAATCTAAGGTTAATTTTGCTGGATATAAGATTCTTGGTTGGTGCCCATTATCTTTCAGAGCTTGAGATATGTTGTTCCGGGATCTTATAGCTTTCAGGGTCTGTGTTGAAAAATCTTTCATTATCCTAATTGGTTTTCCTTTGTATGTAGTCTGGTTCCCCTTCTCCTGTGGCTTTTAAAATTCTCTCCTTACTCCGTATGTTGAGCTTTTTCATTATAATGTGCCTTAGTGTGGGGCTGTTGTGAATCTGTACATTTGGTGTCCTGTAGGCTTCTTGAATTTGGATTTCCAATTCATTCTTCACGTTTGGAAAGTTTTCTGATATTATTTCATTGATTAGATTGTTCATTCCTTTGGTTTGGATCTCTATGCCTTCCTCTATCCCAATAACTCTTAAATTTGGTCTTTTTATGCTACTCCATATTTCTTGAATATTCTGCTTGTGATTTCTTATCATTTTTGCTGTGTGGTCTATGTTCGTTTCAAGATGATTTATTTGATCTTCATTGTCTGATGTTTTATCTTCTAAGTTGTCTACTCTGTTGGTGATGATTTCATTTGAGTTTTTAATTTGGTTTATTATTTCTTTTATTTCAAGGATTTCTGTTTGGATTTTTTGTAGAACCTCTATCTCCCTGTTGAGGTGATCTTTTGATTCTTGGATTTGTTTATGTAGCTCATTGTCAAAGTGATCTTTCACTGCCTGTATTTGTTTTCTTATGTCTTCTTTGAGATCTCAAAACATTTTAACCATGTATATCCTGAAAACTTTCTCTGTAATTTTTTCTGCTGTTGCTGCCTATGCTTCTAATGATGTGTTGTTTTGATTTGTTTGTAGTACTTTCTTCCCTTGTCTTTTCGTGTTGCTCATGTGTCTTCCTTTTGAGCTCTGTGAATCAGATGTGTTATTGTTTTTACCCTGTAGGTTTATAGTGCTTTTGTAGGCTTCCAAGATCTGTCCTGTGTGCGAAAGGACAATGTTAACAGATCCTAATATCAACAATACATCACCTATGAACAAATGGTTGTTATTAAGACATTTACAGTTTATTCTCAATGTCCAGAAATGTTGGATTCAATTATTATTTAAAATATAATCAGTAGTTTCATAAAAAAAGTTTACAGTTTCTGATGGTGGACAATGAACTGGGGGTCAGGCATAAGACGATATGTTGAAGGGAGAAGATGTGAGAGTATAGAGTTAATATATCTTAGTAAATGTAAAGGAGAAATCTAGTGAAGAGGGTTAGTAGTAGGAGAATAGATAGGAGGTAATTTGGGGTAGATAATCACGTGGGAAAATAGTAGAGTACCTAAAACAAACATATATAGGTTTTCAGAATAATACAGGATGTTAAAATAGTATAATTTGGAGGGGAAAGGAAGAAGAAAGAGGAAAAAAAGGAAAGAAAGAAAGAAAAAAGAGAAGAAAAAGAAAAAGAAAAAAGGGCTTATGCAATTTCTCTAAATTATATTATTCAGGTGACTCAGTCCTCAAAGTCCTATTTCATGCAAAGTTCTTGGTTTTAAGTATGTTTGGTAAGTGAGGACCAGGGGATAGAAGGGTAGAAGAGAAAGAAGAAGAGAGAGAGAAAAAAGAAAATACTCTTAAAGATCCGTTTCTTTCTCTTTCATCCAGTAGGTGGGGTTGTCCAATCCAGTAGGTGTCTCTGCCCTCATGATGGAGTAGGTAACCAGGGTGTGAAGACGGGACCTTGTGTGGAGTGTCTGCTCAAATGGCAATCTGATCTGATAGCCACGCCCACCACAAAATGGCGAGAAAGTTTTTGCAAGATGGAGTTGGTCTGCTTCCAGCACCGGGATTTCTGGTGAGGTGGGGGGAGCTGGGTGACAGCCTTGTGCTGTGGATAGATAGCAGCCAAGTGACCTGCGTGGGAGCAAAGTGCAGTCTGGAGTCCTGCAGAGAGGCTGATAGATGTTTCTGCTAAGCCACTTGTGAGCTGTGGGTGAGCTAGAACTGTGGGCTTTGGGTCTGGAGTCTGGAGACTTACTCAAGCCCAGAGGCTCGATTTCTGCGTCGGTGGTCCTCAGCATTGGTGATTTCTGCAAAAATCCACTGGCCCCTGGAGATCCGATCTGGGAACTGCCCCCACCTAATATGGTGAGAATGTTAAGCCAAGATGGCAGTGATCTGCTTTCAGCACTGGGTGTCTAGTGAGGTTGGGGGAGCCGGGTGATGGCGTTGTGCTGTGGGTAGGTAGCAGCTGAGTGACCTGCATGGGAGCAGAGAGAAGTCTTGGCAATCTGTAGATGTTTTGATAGGTGATTCTGCTAAGACACTCGCTGAGTCTTGCATGGACTGGAACTTCAGGCTTTGGGTCTTGCTAGAACACAGAGTCCCAGAGCCCTGTGCAGGGTCACAGTGCTGGTGATTTCTGCAGAGAGCAGCTGCATAGGGGTCCTCTAACGCTTTCAGAGATGGAGCATTCCGACTAGATGAGATCTGGATCACAGAGCCCCACAGAATGCTGCCTCCCTCTGGTCCACCATCTTGAACTCTAGATGATAACCATTCTTACTGGGTTGAAATTCTATTTTGTTGAGGCTTTGGTTTGCGTTTTCCTGATGGCTAGTGATGAAACATTTTTTTTTCAAATTCTCGTTGATCATTTGCATATCTCTTTTGAGAAATGTCTACTGAGATTATTTGCCCATTTATAATTGAATTATTTATTGTTTGTTGTTGAGGTTTTTGTTTGTTTGTTTGTTTTGAGTTCCTTGTGTATTACTGATATTAATCTCTTGTCAGATGAATAGTTTGCAAATATTTTTCCCATACCAGATCTGTGTTGATCATTCTTTTTGCTGGAAGGAAGCCCCTTAATTTGACATACTCCTCTTTTTCTATATTTGCATTTGTTGCCTGTGGTATTGAGGATCTTCATAAAAAAACTTTTCCCTGTACTGATCTTAGGGTGTTAGGAAGAAACTGCTGTGCCTTCTCCTTCTTTCCAATCCACCTTAAGTAGGTATCCTCTTTGAATGTTACATTGCCTTCGGAAACCCCTGTAGCTCCTGGTTCCATGGCCCCAGTATGCCCAAAGCCCACTGCCTCCCCAAGAGGTAGGTGTGTGTGTGTGTGTGTGTGTGTGTGTGTGTGTGTGTGTGCAGTTTTCCCAACACCATTTATGAACAAGGCTGTTTTCCTTTCTCTAATGTGTTTCTGGTGCTATATGGAGCATCAGTTGGCTATAGATTCATAAGTTCATTTCTGGGACCTCTATTTTGTTCCATGTTATATGTGATCCTTTTTATGTCAGTGCCATGTTGCTTGGTTACTGTAGCCTTGGAACATTTCTCTGGGTTTATTCTTTTGTCTCAAGACTATTTGGGGTCCCTTGTGCTTCCACATAAATTTGAGGATTATTATTTATGACTGTGAAGAATGCCATTGCATTTTGTGGGGATCACATGAAATCTGTACATTGATTTGAGTAGTATGGACATTTTAACAGTATATATAACAATATTGATTCTTTCAACCCATGAACATTGGGATTCTTTCAAAAATTTTTTCCCTTTTTCAATTTCTTTCAGCAGTGTTTTAGAATTTTCACTGTAGATGTTAATTCACTTCCTTGATTAAATTTATTCCTAGGTATTTTATATTTTTCTAGCTGTTGTAAATGGAATTACTTTCATGTTTTCTTTCTCAGCAGGTCTGTTCTTGCATTTCAAAATGCTGATTTTTGTATACTGATTTTGTCTCAAAATTTTACTGAATTTGTGTATCAGTTCTATTAGTCTTTTGGTGGATTCTATATAGTCATACCATTTGTAAAGAAAGATAATTTGACTTCCTCCCTTCTTATTTGTAGGTCTTTTATTTCTATTTCCTAATTGTTCTTACTAAGTCTTCTGGTACTATGTTGAATAAAAGATATGAATATGAGCATCCTTTTCTTATTACAGATCTTAGAGGAATCACTTTCAGCCTTTCCCCATTTAGGATAATATTGTTTGTGGCATTGACATATATTCCCTTTACTATGTTGAAATATATTCCTTCTATCCTAATTTATTCTAATATTTTGTCATGAGCTGTTAAATTTTATCAATTGCTTTTTCTGCACCTATTGCAATGATGGTATAAATTTAGTCATTCATTCAGTTGATGTGGTTTTTTAACATTTATTGATTTGCCTGTTAAGCCATCTTTTTATCCCTGTGATAAAATTACACTTGGTCATGGTGTATGATCTTTTTGATGTGTGATTGGATTTGGTTTCTTGGCATTTTGGTCAGAAATTTTACATTTATGTTCATCAGGGTTATAGGTCTACAGTTTTCATTTTTGTTATATCCTGTCTAGTTTTATTATCAGAGTAATGTTAGCTTCT
The DNA here is from genome assembly GCF_052094955.1 of Ictidomys tridecemlineatus. Taxonomy (NCBI): domain Eukaryota; kingdom Metazoa; phylum Chordata; class Mammalia; order Rodentia; family Sciuridae; genus Ictidomys; species Ictidomys tridecemlineatus. The sequence continues at coordinate 122,191,401 of NC_135479.1, forward strand.
TATGATAAGTTTGGAAGAACTGCCTCCCCTTAATTTATCTGGAATGGTTTGAGAAGAATTTGTGTTAGTTCTTTAAAATTTTGATTGAAATTCAGTGGTCAATGCATCCAGACTTGGGTTTTTCTTTGTTGAAATGTTCTTTTATAATTTCTTCAATTTTGTAACTTATTTGTGATAGTTTCAGGTTTTCTACCTCTTCATGGTAGGTTGTAGGTTGTAATGTGTCCAGAAATTAATCCAATTGTTTAAGATTTTCTAATTTACTTGCACATAAGTGTTCATAATAGATCCTTAATGAACTTTTGTACTTCTCGGTGTCAATGTGATTTTATTTATTTTTTGTCAGTTAACGTAGCTAAGGGTCAATTTTGTTTATCTTTTCACAAAACAACTCTTTTTTTTGTTATTTTTAATTTGCTTTCTGTCTCTATTTTATTAATTTCTGCTCTGATCTTTTTTATTTATTTTCTTTTGTAATTTTAGGGTTTGGTTTGTTCTTGTTTCTTGGTTAAATTCCTTGAGTTGCATCATTTGGTTGTTTATTTGGATTTAAAAAAAAATTTAGACACTTATTGTTATAAACTTTCCTCTTAGTACTGCTTTTTGCATATCCAAGATTTTAATATGTTCTGTTTCCATTTTTATTTGTTTCAAGAAAATCTTAAATTTTCCTCTTGATTTCTTCAGTGGCCTATTGTCTCTTCAGAATCATGTAGTTTAGTTTCCTTGTATTTGTGCAATTTCTGAAGATCCTTTTTTTAAATTTTATTTTATTTAATAATTGTTTTCAGGGAAAATACATGGTATGATTTCTTTATTTTTTAATTGTTAAAACTTGTTTTATGGCCTAACTCATGCTGTATCTTGAAGAATATTTCATGTGCTGATGAGAGAAATGTGTATTCTGCAACCGTTGTCTGGCTGGGTGTAATATAGCACATGCTTCATTGGTAGTGAGTTGTAAACCACAAGAGGTCATTCAGAAAAGGGCCACATTCCAAGGCAGGTATGTTATTGATTGTGCAGAGCTGGGCCAGGGCACCTTTGCAGCATGGCACACATCTACCTGTCAGTTTCTAGGGGTTGCAGAGGGTGGGGTCATTCTAGCAGCTTAGGCAAATGTTGTACACTAGTGGCTTCACTCCAATGGCCTGGGCATTGTGTTTAAGTTCATATAACAGTGAAAGCAAGATGCCTGTGTGGCACAGTATGCAACTTCCAGTCTCCATGGGCTACACTGAGGTGAAGCCATTTGGTTAGGTGCAATGGGCCTGGGTACAAGGGTGGGGTGTGATTGAGTTTGCTATCCAAATGGTGCCATGCAGCACCAGCCTGAATGGGAGAAGGTACAGAAGGCCTGAGTTCCCCTCTACTGCTGTAAAATGGTGCTCATTCCTCAACATCATCCTTAACTAAGCTCAGAGAAACTTCAGCTGTTTATGGTAACAATGAAGTCTGTTGGAAGTCTTTTGTTTACTTCTTTTCCATCATAAAAGTTTTCCAGATTCAAACTAGTCTGGACTGGGGCAGTGGGATAGTTGTTGTAAGGTACCTTGTTCCCTTCCTCACCAGGCCATCTAAAATTTCCATGTTCCATAGTTTTTCTATTTTATCCACACTGCATTCCAGTTCTCTCCCTTGAAGATTCTAGCCAAACAGTCGCTATTTATTCTTTCTTTTGATGATTCACTAGTGTGCATCCAGTGCCCTAATCAGCTCCTTACAGTTTTCTACATTCTTTCTTTACCTACAACTGTTTTCTAATTTAATTATTGTTTTGGCCTTGAAATATATTCTATGAATTAATGTTCCCCTTTCATTTTCCTTCAGTATATATTTCATTGATAATATATATTATTGGTATACTGATATTTTATCTTTCTTTCTCTTTTCTCACTTTAATTCTTATGTATTATGTTGTACAAGGCTTTCATTTTTGCTGATTTGATTTTGCTTTTTACTCAGTGTGGAAAGTCCTGTCTTATAGGACTTTCAGCCTACTCATGATTATTAATTTCTTTGACATTTTGGTCTATTTGTTCATATTTTTAATACTACATAATTTATATTTTTTATTTTTTCTTATATATGCATCATATTTACATACTTTTATTTTCTCCTTTGGTTTGGAATCTCTGCTTTATAATTCAGACAGATGTCGCCTTTGGGTATTATAATTATTTTCTATATAGTATAATCATCAAATCAAGAACTAAATAATACATGTTAAAATATTTCACAATTAAAATTAAGCACTTATTTCACTTTAATTCCTTCTTACTGTCCCACTCCTCTCCCCATGATTCTTGTTTCACTTTGTAGTATTTGTTTATGTAATTAAGGCTCATGTAATTACTGGTAAGACTGCAATCATATTTTGTAGATTTTATTTAAAAAATTTTCTTTCATATTATTTTATTATCACGTTTTGAAAACGTATTCATGCTGAGCCCTGCGTTTTACATGTTGGAGTGCTCAGCACTGTCACTTTAAGCAGAACTGTAACCTTCAACTTTACCTTGCTCATCTTTCAACACATTGGAGCACAGAGTCAAGACAGTTTTCCTCCAACAAGTGATGAGTCATCTATTTCCTAAGTCTGTGTATATCTGAAAGTGTCTATAGTGGCTTTATCTATTCGGAGAAACTTAATTGACTGTGAAATTTTTGGGTAAGAGTCTCCCACCCCTTACAGATGTGAGTACATGTAATTTCATCTTCTTTTGTATTCATTTGATGAGGAGAAATTTGAAGTTTTTTCTTTGTAAAATTATAAAGTCTTATGCTTTTTTGATTTTAAATTCCCTTCTTGAGTAAATATTTGAGTGATTACTGTAGGTCAGGTTCTAATCTTGTCTCTGGGGACATGGTGGGAAATAAAATAGACAAACATTCATGTCCTCATGGGATTACATTTTTTTTTTTTGCTCTGAAATGTTTTCATGATCTTAAAATTTATTTTTATACTTATTATTTTCTTGTTTGAACTTTATTTTCCTATTTGCTTAGAATGAAGTTGAGGCAGTCTTCTTCAAATGCCAAAAGCAAAATCCTTTTTGTTTCAGACTGTTCTACTTATGATTCAATTTTTCAAAGTTTGTCCCAGTAGAACCTAGAATTTTTGGTTGCATCTTTACTCTCTAGTATTTATATTATCATCTCTCTGATTTTTTTAAATAATTTTTTTATTTATGCTTGCATTCTAAGAAAGCTTTAAACACTAGTTTACATAACTCATTGGATTTCTGGGTATCAATTTTACTATCCAATGTTTCACTTTTAGGTTTTATTTCTACTGGTGTAATTTTGTTTCATTGTGAATTTTTATTTCTACATTGAACCCTCATCTACATTTCTTCCCATCATTTTTTCTCTCTTGAATCATCACTCATTTTTGTAACTTTTAACTTAGATAGTGAACAAAATGTATGTATAGAAGAGTGTGCCTATCAGAATACATTTCCTAAAAAATATAGAAGAACTACGAAAAAAAAAAACATGGAAGAAGAAAAGGAAATGTAATATAAACTTAGCTAAGAGCATATCTCTGAAGATAAACTAGTGCAGGACCCTGGAGAAAGTTTTAGAATAATATTTTGCAAGTTATAAAGAGAGTTCAATGTAGAAATAAAAATTCACATTGAAACAAAATTACACCAGTAGAAATAAAACCTAAAAATGAAATATTGGATAGTAAAATTGACACCCAGAAATCCAATGAGTTATGTAAAATAGTATTTAGAGTTTTTTTCAGAGTGCAAGCATGAATAAAAAATTTCATAAAAAATTTCAGAGGAAAGATGATAGAAGTAATAGAAAGTAAACACGTCGCATTCTACATACACCTGCATAACCAGTCCCAAAACCAGATCCTGAACGTTGCCAGTTTCTAGAAACTCTCTTTATGTTCCTTTCCAGTCACCACTCACCTCAAACGTCACCCTATTGTCCTACTATATATATCTAGTCTTCCTCCTCTCCTCCTCTTTTTCTTTTTCTCTTTCTTTTCTTTTTCCTTTTCCTCTTCCTCCTTCTTTACGAATGTTATGTCTTCTTATATTTCAGGCAATTTGCAAAATAATATTCTAAAATTTCTCCAGGGTCCTGCACTAGTTTATCTTCAGAGATATGCTCTTTAGCTACGTTTATTACATTTCCTTTTCCTCTTCCAGGGGTGTTTTATCATAGTTTTTGCACTTTTTTTAGAAAATGAGGAAATTCAAACAGTTTTCTGAGATAGGTTATCTGGATATTCCGTAGCTCTTAATATTAAAGGCTACCTGCTTGTTGATCAGGTCTTTAGCTGATTATCCAATAATCAGCTAATAATTCTTCATTTACTATCTCTCTGTCCTAGAGTGGTGAGATTATTTTTTTGCTATTTCCTCTGCATTTTCTGTGATGTTAGATACCAATTAAGACTTGAAAAAGAGGATTTTTCAGCTTACACCATGCCAAAAAGTTCAGTTTTGAAAATCCAACCTGCTGAGGTTTGCTTGTTGGATTCAAGAGCATCAGAGTATATTCTGTCCCTTTCCACCAGCATTTTCTGTGTCATCTAGCTTCCAGCTCTACTCTGCCAACTTGCAGTCTTGAAATAAATGTAGAAAGATGAGGGTACTTCAGCATTCACCTGTAGCTGTTTAAATCCTCAGGCCTCACCCTGGATCTACTCTTTTACAAGTTGTTTGGGATTTCTATGCCTATTAATGTTATAAGCACTGACCAAGGAAGCTTTTGAAAACTATTGACACCTTGGTTTTATCTCTAGAGATACTCATAAAGTTCTTTTAGGGTGAAGCTTAGCATTAGTATTGGGTTGCTGCCTTAAAAAAAAATTAAAACAAAACTTACTGAGGACAGTATTCATTCTTTATTTCTGAAAACAGTACTCATTCTTTATTTCATAGTTCTGTAGATCAGAAATCCGGTAGAATTGGTTGGTTTTTCTGCTTCAAGTTTACAAGTTCTATATGAAATCAGGGACAGGGGCAATGCTCCCTTTGGAGGCTCTCGGGAGAATCTGTTTCCAGATTCATTCAGGTTGTTGATGGAATTCATTTCCATGCAACTGTACTACTGAGGTACCTACATATTTGCTGGCTGTGACCAAGGAACATACTCAGCCTCTGGGGGCCTCCTTAGATCACGTCCTCTTTGTGTCCCAAAATAGCAGTAGTGGATTGAGTCCTTCTAATGCTTTAGATCTCTCTGACTTCCACTTCTGCCTCATTTCTCCTGCCTACCCTTCTACCATGTTATTTCTAATTCTTCTGCTTCTTTGGGCCCATGAAATTATATTGGCATACTTAGATAGTCCAGGAGAACTCCCCTATTTTGACATGAGTGAATTAGTAACTAGCCTTAATGCCACCTATAAAATCCTTTCAAAACAATGGATTCGTGTTTAATCAAATAACAAGACATGGCAATGTTGTGGGCAGAAGGGGAATCTCTAGAATTCTACCTAACTCAGGCCATTTTCAGGGACTTCTAATGTGTAACAAGATTGAGGGTAAAGACCCTTTTGATATAGGAAAAGAGGAACGGGTGTTGTTCTACCTTCTTTCCATAACGTTGGTTATGTTCTGCTTTGGAGGTAAAGAAAAAGGAAAAAAAAGAAAGTTACTTAACTTTTTGTCATCATAACACAATACTTGAGGTAGGCTGCTTTATAAATAAAAGTTCAATCAGCTCACAATTCTAGACGTTCCAAGAGCGTGACAGGTTAGTCTCAGTTCTGATAGCCTTCTTGCTGGCAGAACTCTAAGGTGGCACATGACATAACCTGGCAAGAGACAGGGAGTGTACATGTTTATATCTGTGTCTGATCTCTGTCTCTCTTTTTATAAAACAACCAAGATGGGAGCTCTGCCCTAATAACCTTCTCTAAACCTAATTATTTTCCAAAGACCCCAACTCTAAAATCCATAGTCAGGTTAAGTTTCCACCCTCTTAATATTAGCATAAGACTTTGGGCATTAAAATCCTACATGAGTTCTATGGCACAAACCATATTAAAACCCAGAAAAGAGGCTATTAATATTTTTCCTTCAATTGATACTTGCCATATTTGTGTTAGAATGTCTCTGCAAGTTGTTTGCAGGTGATGCATTTGGACACTGTTTTAGTCAGCTTTTTCACTACTGTGACAAAAGAACCCAACAAGAGGAATATTAAAAAAAGAAAAGTTGGGGCTCATGGTTTCAGAAGTCTTAGTCCTAAAATAGCTGGTTCCATTCCTCAGCGCTTGAGGTGAGACAGAACATCATGGTGGGAAAGTGTGGGGGAGGGAAATGGTTCATGATGTGACAACTGATCAGGAAGCAGAGAGTGAGTCCATTCACCAGATACAAAGTATAAACTCCAATAGAACGCCCCCAGTGCCCATGTCCTCCAGCCACACCCTACCTGCCTTCAGTTACTACTGTTAATCCCTATCAGGGGATTAATTCACTGGTTGGGATAAGGCTCTCATAATCCAATCATTTTACTTCTGAATGTTCTTGTATTGTCTCACACATGAGCTTTTGGGGGACACCTCCTATATAAACCATAACACCGTCACAAACTCTCTGTATGTGGCCCTGTGGCTAGACAAGTCTAGCAGAGGCAGTCATCAGGCTAGTCCATGACCCAGTTGAGCCAGAGAACTCTACTCCTTATCAAAGATGAGATTTTACTATTTCAATTTTGATTTTCCATTTTTCAACCAGGAAAATCAGGGCTAGAGGAGATTAAAGACTTGCAAAAGCACATATATGTGATGAAAGGAGTTACTTCACCTGTTTTAAAAAAATCAGCCTTTAACATTTGCCTTCTGAGAAAATGAGCTATATTTTGTGCAATTTTCTTTTATTTCTTTTGAATTTCTACTACATCATTTTAATTTGAAGGTTGAAATATGTCTTCTTGTCTGAAATATTCATTTTTGCATTTTTAACTGAGCTGGTTAAATTTCTGTGAGGCTAAATGATATTTTGAGAGGTGGCAATGTTCAATGTGAACTTTGTAGAGAAGTTAGTAGCCAAGGGAATGATTAGATTTTTTTTTTTTTTTAGGTTTTGATTTTTTTTAAAGGAGAGAGAGAGAGAGAGAGAGAGAGAGAGAGAGAGAGAGAGAGAGAGAGAGAGAGAGAGAAAATCTTTTTTGTAGATGGACGCAACACAATGCCTTTATTTTTATGTGGTGCTGAGAAAGGAACCTGGGTCCCGCCCATGCTAAATGAGCGCTCTACGGCTGAGCCATAGTCCCAGCCCAAATGATTAGATTTTAACCCAGTGTAAAACTCTAGGCTAGTCATACATGGGATTTTATAACCAAGGGTCAGGATTGTCCTATTCTAATCTCCAAATTCAAGAGACAGACATTCAAGAAAACTATGTGTAATTTTCCTTTGTAAGAATCTTGATAGAACAATGAAGGTACATTCCCTGGTCCCCTTCTCCATGGGTAAACACTGTTTAAATAGTTATTTGGTTTTCAGAGCATTTTCTATAGGTCTATTTAATAAGTACCCATTATTAATTATCATTGATGATAGGGCAATGGGAATATTAAGACACTTAGAATACCATGATAATCATTTCAGTCACATACAAAAACTCAGGCTGTTCCCTCCAGTCCATTCATCTGTGCCCAGCCCACTGATAACTCACTAGGACTAGCTCATGACTTTTCAATAGCTCAAGAACTCCTGATTCTTTCATTTCTGATTTTCTTTCTGTTCTTGTACCTTATTACCCTGAAGTTTTGCTTCATAATTTCCTTTGATTTCAGGCTCTGGTCTTACAAAGGCAAATGATCTTTCTGATCTTCTCTCATCATCTTGAACCTTAGCACATTTGCAGTTTTACATATTAATTTCTTAAGTTTTAAGTGTCTGTTTCTTGGTGAGAATTTCAGATTCTACTTGTAAATAACACAGAGCATCCCAGAATGGTGGCCCGGCTTGGCCAGTTTTAATTATTCTTCAAATGATAAAAGTGAGGAAATATACAGTCATTATCAACAAGTCATTAAAACTAAAACAGAGAGATCAGAATCTTATAACTTGCTTCTATTCTTATATACTTTTTCATTAGTCCACTAATAATAGTCAAGATATAGTGTATATACAGCTAAACAGTTTTTTTTTAAATATCAGGAGAGAAAATCATCATGTTGTATAATTGCCTATATTCTACATCATGTTTTATATAGATGTAGAAGATATAACCTATGCTGACATTAATACTGATTCTTAAAAATAAAACTTTAAGAATAGAATGGATTTCAGTGATTCAGTGGTTTCTTAAGATCCAAAGAGGTAGATAAATAAAGGTGGAATGAATCCAGAGGGCTTTAGAACTCTCACCTCAATTCAATAGCAGTATCTCAGCCATTACCTCCTTTGCTTATGCATAAGTTCCAAAAAGATTTTGTTTAAACAAAGTGTACTGTGATTTTAAATTGGATGGATCTGGTTCAATCCATCAATTGCCACTCAGGGAAACAGAGGCTTAAAGAGTTAAGTAGATTCACACAAGTATCATTTGTGTTAATCAGATTTTCATCACTGTGAGAAAATATGTGAAAGAAACAACTTAAAAGGGGAAAGATTCTGTTTTAGTCAGCTTTTTTCATTTTCAAAAGGCCTGACATGAACAGTCAGAGGAGATAAAGTTGATTTGGGGATTCCTGGTTTCAGAGGTCTCAGTCCGTAGAAGGCCAGATCCATTTCATAGGACTCCAGGTATGGTAGAACATCATGGTGAAAGAGTATGGTGGAGGAAAGGGACATGCCACCAGGAAGCAGAGTGACAGAACTCCACTCACCAGCTAGAAAATATATACCCCAGAGGAATAACTCCATGACCTACCTTGCCCAGATACACCATACCTGCCTATAGTTACCACCCAATTAATCCTTATTAGGGGATTAATTCACTGATTGAGGTAAAGATCTCATAACCCAATCATTTCACCTCTAAACCTTCTTGCATTGTCTCACACATAAGCTTTTGGGAGACACCTCATATCTAAACTAAAACACATTTATTGTGGCTTAAGGTTGTGGTCAATAGTCACCTGTGGGTCTATGATAAGGCACAATATTGTGACAAGTAGAACAGAGCTGCTCAAATCATGGTGGCCAGGAAGCAGTGAGAGACCTAACAGACGGGGCCAGGAACAGGAACTTCCCCTTCAGGAACATGCCCTCAGTGACCCACCTTCTACCACCAGGGCCCACCTCCCAAAGTTCCACCTCTCCTTAATAATGCCATCAAATGATGAATCAGTTAATAAATTAATCTACTGATGAGGTTAGAGCCCTCATGAACCAATCACTTCCCCAAAGCTCCTCCTCTGAACATTGCTGCATTGGCAATCAAGCCTTCAACACATGAGCCTCTGGGAAACATTACACTTTCAAACCATGACAGTGTTCAAACTCTGAGCAAATGGCAGATCTCTAGTCCCCCATGCTGGATCTCTTTCCATTGACCAAAAAAGTACATTCTAGAGAATTCTTTCCGTAAGCAATTAAACACCAACAGTCATAATCCTCATGCTTCTCTAGGTAAACTAAAGAAGTAATAATATATGAATATACAGATATTCATATATTATTTACAAATCATGAAATAATTTTTCTAATTACATGTTTATATAGGAAAAATAGCGTTACTTTCATTGATTCTCAAAATTAATAAATATTGCACCATTTTATTTTCATAAAAATTCAGGAGTAAGATGGTGTATAAGAATGAGTGATGTGTGTTACTAAGTCTTAAGACATTTATTATTGAAAGAAAAAAAATCTGTGATTGGGGAAAAACATCACAGAACCCTGGAATCATGGATGCTCAAAACTGAAAGGCAGTTTAATATAACTTGTTTCAATAAGATTTAATTAATACATTGAATGAATGAATGGATGATGGTAACACATTTTTAAAATTAAATTATCCTAGTATCGATGGTAATTTTTATACTAGACTACCACAGTCACAAACAAATGTGCAATTATAAAAGTGAAATTGTTACCACATTAGGAAGAACATGGCAGGACATACACTTCCATTATTGGAAGGTATACCATATTTTCTTTAAGTTTTTCTCTATTTTCTTAATTTTGAAATAGCATTTGATTATCCCTGGATTGTATTTCATATTTCCAAATACATAAGGGCCTAATCTTTGCTCAATTGCTATTAGTATTTAGTTTCTGAAATTAAAACAAAATTCACTCAAAACAGTGAATTCACCTTTGTGAAAATTGTGTCTATATTCATATATACAATCTTCAGTACAAATTATGCATTGAGAAAAAGATGATGTCAAAGAATTATAAATGTACGCATACATAATGAAAGAAAATTCTTTCATTATAAAACAAACATATTCCAGGATAAAGACACCATGGATGCCTTTTGAATTAGAGGAATAAACATCCTCTGTTGTATACATTTAGGGATAAATCTAAAACCAATATAAGAGCTATAAAGTTTCATTAAAAATAACTACTATCCAAGGGCTGGGGATGAATCTCAGAGGTAAAGCACACGCCTGGTGTGCCTGATGCCCTGGGTTCAAACCCCAATACTACCAAAAAAGTAAAAATAGCTATTATACAATGGGAAATCCTATGTTGGATCATCTACCAGCCAGCTTACTAAAGATAAGAGCAAACAGACACTTTATAATTCCAAATAAAATTAGCACATTTCCCTTCTTAATAAGGGTGGCAAAGAAAACATTATGAACTCATTTGCAAGCATATATGTAGTAATTTTGGTTTTGATATTTGCTGTGTCTCGTATCCTTAATGTAACATCATTCACATGTGTCAAGGTAATCATGCACACACAATCATTTGGGCAGCATTATGCCAGCAAAGAGAATCAGGCCTGTCAAAGGGGAGGAAGTAATGCATTGAATGGCTTCATAATGACATTCATATTTCTCAGTGACCTTCTGCCACGCCATCTGATAAAAAAAAAAATCCAGCACAATGCACAACTCTCTTGGCAAGTCTGGGGAGGAAAAAGAAGTCGGGTGTTATCAAGGAGGCTTTTCAACACGTGGTTGCCTGCCCAGAGATTTAGGTCATGACAGTTGAAATAAATTTGAGCCTTGGTGTTCCACACAGCTATTAGACGTCAGCTAGTTTGTAGATGTGTCCTTGGCTGGCAGACGGAAAGGTCTAAAGTTCAGGTTGTTTCAAGAAGTCATAATGAAGCCACAAGAGCCATGTTCTTTACGAGAGAAATGTCAGCCCCTGGAAAGTCTCTTAAACTGTAAAGGACACTTCATTACATAGAAGAACTGACTTAATATACTTTGCAAATGACTTCATAACATTCAATTTTGAGAATCATTTCCACTCTTTTATTCACAGTACATAGGGAAATTAGCTGAAATATTTATCTTTGCTCCTCTCTAAGTTTTATAGCACTAGTCTAAAACTAATTAGACTCTGGCAATTAAATCCTGCATGCACGCTTCTTTTTTTTATTCTCAAGGAGTTTGACTTGTTATGCAACTTGCTCTAATGTAGAGGGTGGCCTACTTAAGTTAAAGGATTTCAGTGTAAGGTTTTTTTTTATGTCAAATTTATTCACTTTTTCATATATATCTACAGGTGCTTAGAAAAATAAGGGGAGGGAGCCAATCACAAAAACTAGTAAGCATCTAGTTTAGACAATGAGAAATGTTTACCCATTTATCCATTCAAATCTTTTAGTATATTCTATATCAGGACACTGCATGCATCCTGTGGTCAATGCAAAGTCAGATGTGATGGAAGGCATTACTGGAAAAATAATAAACTGATAAAATTATAATGGGGGAGATACAGATCAAGGGCTATGAAAGTTTTAAAACCAGGAGAAGTGACTTCTACCTACCTGTTTTGGAGGGAGAGCTTGTAATGCTTTGTAACTTTGAAGAAAGTATGAAAGCTAAGCCCCCCCCCAAAAAAAAATTAGTTAAAGAGGACCTGTGTGAAGCCAAGGAATACCACTGGAGAATTGAATTTTGAAATGTAAGAAGTGCTTCCTGGTTGCGTGTAGTAGGCAGAACTTGGAATGGCCACTGAGATTCTTCTTCCCTGGGAAATATGCCCTATATGATCCCTTCGTGAGTATGCATGGAGCCTGTAAATGGGATAGTGACATTCTGTGATTAGATTACATTTTATGGAGAAGGTCACCAATTGGTTAACTTTGAGTTAATTAAAAAGAGAAAGAATGCTGGATAGATCTGACCTATTCAGGTGAGCTCTTCAAGAAAGCCCAAGTCTAGAGTCAGAAAGTCAAAGCTGCATGGCAGTTCCCCTATCTTCCTTAGAGAAGCAAGTCCTTGAGTTCTTCGACAGCAGAGAAATAAATTCTGCTAGCATGCACCTGAGCTTGGAAGAGGACCCCAGGTCTCAGATGAGCTGCACCTCTGGCTACACCCCAGTTGCAGCCTGTGAGACTTGAACAGACCTTGTCCAGGCTCCGGTCCCACAGAACCTGTATTAAACTGTTACCCAGCAACAGAAACCAATATTCTCAGATATAGATTGTATCAAGGCCTTCAAACTGAAATACATGTGCTCCTGGAGTAAACAAAGGTTGTCTGGGGGTCACACCACAGACAGTTTTAATAGAATCATTTCCCAGATCCCCAAATCTTGTGTCTTTTCTGAAACTGATTTATCTAAAAGTGTGCTGGTTCTTCTCCCTTGCTCCTCTCTTATAATCACCCTCCCACCATCTTAACAAAGAAAGGTCACATCTGACTCATTCTGAATCTTACTCCAGTATACTGCCCTGGGCTGAAAATCCTCCTAGATGCCAATCAGAAAACAAAAGAAAAAAAAGTGTTTGAAATGCTCCTGTCTCTAGGTATTGTCAGTCTGTGATTGGGCTTCAGATCTTTTTCTACCTTATATCTCTTAGAATTAGAAACATTATACTAGAGCCTGGATCATGATAAGAGAAATTCAGAAATATTGTGACATTGGCTAAGAGAATTGATGGTGGCACATTTGGGTTAAGAAACAAGTGTCCTTCATCCTCTGCATCTTGTTAAAGGCTAAATTTCTCCTGAGGATCAATTCTGGTGGTAAGAAATTAGGTATTATAGTTGCATCAGGTAAACAAGCTCATGACCATGCCCAAATATCTCTTCATCTTTGAGTCAGAATAATCAAGATGTGTAAAAATCATGTGGATAAATACCAATTCTTTAAAATGCCTTCTTTGCATTTTTGACAACCTCAGTCTTGAAAGTGGAATGAGCACTTTCATGCACCTGTGTCTCAGGGGTATATTTGGGATGATTTCAAGAAAAGGGAGGAAAAGTAGAAACTTTACTTCCAACAGATTATCATACTTGAATAAAAAAATAAATATGGAAGGCAAATTAACATTTTTATTTCATTGAGAAGTTATTGAGACTCACAGAAGAGTATTGCCTCATTTGCCAAAACTTATCAGTTCATTGGATACTTTAATGCCTAGTCCCTTGTGGTCAAGGGGAAAATTACCTATCTAGACAGACATTGCAAAGACATGATGAGATGATCAATAAATGATGTGAAAGTAAAACTACATTAGGATAAAATTCTGAGGGAAAATAGGAATAGAAATGTGAGTTTGAGTAAAAAAGGGAGTAATATAAAAATTCTGCTACAGATGATAATATCCAAGAGCATTTTAAGTAGGCTATAGTGGGTTTTTCAGTTACTGCTATTTGGATTTCATTGGATGCATATGTCATAATATAATCAAATTACCATCATGTTTATTAAATACATAAATATTTAGAATTATATTCTAATAACTCCTCAAACTTATAATAAAAAATTTCAATACCAACTTCAAAATGCATGAGGGAATATATGGCTTTTCAACATTCTTTAAGGATATCTGTGACCGAAAATGTCAAGACCAAAGGTGAGAAATACAATGTTGGAAAGGTAACTTACATTGAATTTAGTTCTCTTGGACAAAGAACATCAACTCTATTTAGTAAGCCATAGGCATCCAAGGATGGTCTGAAGAATATAATGACATTTATGTAGGACGCCTGATTGAGTGTCTTGTAGGGCCATATACTGTTCATGGCTCCATGATCAGAGCTGGGCAAACCCAGGTAATAAGCAAATCAAATTTCATAATTTAAGCTAAGATTCAACTGTTGAATAGATTTAAGAACATAAATTTCAGAATCATCTTCTGTGGCTGTGTTTGATTGGATGGGCTCAACCTTTTTGAGCAAAACTGAGAACAATATTAAGGACTGCCATGTTTCTAGTGTAACATACCCAGGGCAGAAGAGGAGGAAGGGAGCTTCCACATACCCCAATTCTGAATTCCTGGATAGTCAAGAAGAAGAGTAGAATAGAGCAGATTTGGTAAATTAACAACTGTTTATTTCCTGTATGACTTGGCTATAGTCAGTGGAAGGAGACAGAAGTGAATAGTACCCAGAACTGGGCACTTATATTAAGACTACTATTATATACATCAGATTCTTAACCTTTGTGATGTCATTCCTTATGGTACAAATTTATCCAATACTTTTCCCTAGACCTTTTATGAAGTTTATTAGATTATCTCATTGCCCCCGAATTCCTGGTTTATCCTATTTGCATACATTTTTGTCTCATTATTCTATCCTACATATGCTGTCATTACAAGGGGGTAACACAAATATTTCATCCTAAGTTGGACTTTCTGCCTCATTAGATAAAATTTGTTTGATACATTCCACTGTGTAAATGCAAATATTCAATGATAAGGCTTCCTGATCCCCATTCCACCTCTCAAGTAGGTCTCACTAAGCAACTTTACAAGTATGTCAGAATTCACTCTTTCACAAATTCTTTGCTAGCTAAACTCCTCCTCCAATTATCCCATAATAGATTTACTCTATGATAAATGATGCTGCCTTGGTGATTTCTAACTCTACAGTGGAGATGATGAGAGTAGCATTCAACCAATGTATTAGTTTGTGATTTGTCCACTTGTATTAGTCCATTTTCTATTACTATAGCAAAAATTCCTTTTTATTACCAGAGTACTAGGCTGGGAGGTGTTGAGACTCTGGGGATCCCAACCAACAGACCAGGTCCTGCCACCTGCCATTTTGAGAGCCTCATCAGAGAGTAAAAGATGAGTGGTGGTGACATGAGAAAGTAATTTTCTTCTCAGTGTGGCCATACCTGGAAGTATAGGGAGTAGTGTCCTAAACCCTGTCTTTGGGGATACCAACAAGAGCTTCAGGATCATGTAAGGAAAGAACAAAAGGGAGGCAAGAAGTATGCATAATTAAGCAGTCTTAGACAAACTGGTCTGGTTGATGGTTTTCTCAGATGTGGTTCTGCTGCTGGCTCCAGGGAAATTGTTATTGTTTGATGGGGCTATTCAGTTCCCACAGGATATGATAGCCTCTGCCGAGGGGTATCTTGCTCCCCTACATGGAGTGATCCCACTTGCTTAGGGAAGCCCTCCCATCTTGAGGTGATGATTCACCTGCAAGGCTTACTATTCTTGGAATCTTGAAAATATACTTAGTTACTCTTATCTTTGTGTCTTCAGTCTTCAAGGGTGATAAGAGAGGTTAGGTAAACTTTGGACTAACCAGCTTGCATTACTCATTTTTAGACAGATATTTGTTAATTGATGATCATGTCTATGTCCAGAGTTGAGCTGGAATCTGACTCAAAGTAGCAAAGGAGACAGATATAAAATAAAGACATAGATGCCAGGCTTTTGTCCTGCTTTTAGTTACCTATTGGATGTCTGTAGGCCTGAGTGAAGAGTCAGTGCTTTTTAGTAAAAGCAGCCTCTAAGTCCTTTCACACTTATGTTAGATCACTTATAAAGAAAAAGGATTTACTTTGGCTACTGCAATCCAATCATTAGGATGACCTTATCTCATCCTAATCACCCTGCAAAGACATCACTTGTAAACATCATGGTTAGATTGAATTCTGTTCTTTCAGTACCTTACCAGAAAGAGTAAATTTCAACAGGTAAATCCTTTGGGAACACACTAACACCATATCCAAACCACAGCACCATCTTATCACTTAAGGAAGTGCTACACTGTCAAATAGGATTTGGATGGGGCTATTGGTGAAAGCAAGTAAAATTGGATTTTACAAAGACAAATGAGACAAATGAGTACAGTTCCTTTGGATGACTTTAAAGAATATGTTGCTGACTCTCAGTGGGCCTGGAATGGAAGTATATGTCAAGGGGCTGCAAAGGTAAACTCAGATACTTTGAGAAAAGAATTTGTGTGTGTGTGTGTGTGTGTGTGTGTGTGTGTGTGTGTGTGACTAGGGATTGAACTTAGGCACACTCAACCACTGAGTCACATACCCAGCCATATTTTGTATTTTATTAAGAGACAGGGTCTCATTGAATCATTTTGCTGAGGCTGGCTTTGAACTCACAATCCTTCTGCCTCAGCTTCCTGACCTGCTGGGATTACAAGCATGTGCCACCATGCCCAGTAAGAATGTTGTTTTGATATGCACTAGCATGCTCCTTCTCAAACTCTATGCTTTCAGAATGCAAAAGGCTAAAACATAACTGACTCTTCTAATTTGGGCAAAAGAGCCCCCCCCCAAAGAGCTCCATTTCTGGAAGTCAGGGATATTTTCTACACTGAGTGCTTAATTGACACACTGGTTGTTCTGTGGCAGGTCTGTCTTTTTTCTCTTAATTTAACATGAATTTAATCAAATATTGGTATATACCTATAAAGAGACTTTAGTGAGGGTTTGTAACTTGGTCACATTCAATTTTTTAAAACACAGTTCTGTTAGCACAATTGCTTTTATTTTCCACAATTATATAACCTTACAGAAATTTTCATTGTCATTTATTTTCATTTTTCTACTCAAAGCTGTACAGTCTGGGCAAGCCTGTAATCCCAGCAGCTCAGGAGGCTGAGGGAGGAGGATTATGAGTTCAAAGCCAGTCTCAGCAACTTGGCAAGGCCCTAAGCAACTTAGTGGAAAGACCCTTTCTCTAAATAAAACATTAAAAGAGCTGGGGATGTACCCAAAACAAAACAAAACAAACAATAACAACAACAACAACAACAAACAAACACAAACAAACAAAAAACATAGTCTTTTTTGGAGCAGTGGCCTAGATGTCCAGAAAACAAAATGAAAGAATCCAATTAGTATCAATGGCAATCAAAGACTTACAATTTATTATTGCTACTATTGTTTTCTGGCATTGGGATCCTACAAGCATTCCTATGCATGGTATAAACCATATTGCATATGTGCGGGAGACTTAGGAGGTGTGCCATTCTCACACAAAACTAATTAAAAATAGCATTTTATGAAATGGACATACAACTTTTAGTACGAAGTGTTTTTTATATAGCCCCATAATTATATGGCTTTTACATTCCCTTGATGATATTAATAATAGATAGGCAAACAGGACGAGCTACAGTTTTACTTTAGAAATGAAAAAAGGGACTTTAAATCAAAAAGTGTACAGGGACACAAAGAAGAACATGGTGTAATAATAAATGAATCAATTCATCAAGAAGATATGACAATTATAAATATATTTGAACCCAATGCCAGAGCACCTAAATATGTAAGGCAGATATTATTAAATATAAAGGAAGAGATAGCCTCTGATACAATAACAATAGGGAACTTCAAAAGAAAGGAAATCAACAAAGAAATATTGGAGTTAAATAGTAGATTATATAATCTATTTTTATACCTCTGTTGAGAAGATAGATTGGAATTTTTTTTTTTCGGTTACTAGAGAGATCCCTGAAGTTTTATAGCATAATCTTTTTAGAAAAGCTAGTTATACTTGATACATCTTTGTCATAACAAAATTCTGTTTGTTCTCATAAAAGGGATTTGTATTCCAGTTTCATACTTAATTTTGTGGATATTATAGAGCAAAGTTCTGCATTTTAATTGCCTCTTCATAATAGCTGACTAAATAAATCCCTCCACTCCCTCCTATCTAGCCCACTAATTGTCTACTTGCCTGTTTGTAGAAAAAGTGTACATATTTATGTTGTTGTAAGATGAATATAAAAAGATTTATTTTCTCCTTACCTGGTATAATTTGCTGCAAATGTAGCTGAATGAAGATTGCAGTAAAAATTGTTTTATTTTTTAAGCCCTAGAATTTAATTTGTCATCTGAAGAATAAACTACTGAGTGAAAAATAGTTGGAATGAATTTACTTATAAACTTTATTAGGAGAAATAGCTCAAAATTTTATAAAATGTCTTGAATAATAAATTACACCTCAAACAATTGAATGTTAATTAATTAGTTGATTATTTAAGAAAAATGTGCTTGAAAATTACACACAAAAAATCTAATGAATTAAATACAATATGGTCAAATACCAATTTAGCTCCCTTTAGGCAGTGATATTAGAATAAAATTTTATTACTATGCACATAAAGCTAAAAACTATACAATGGTTCTTAGACATACCAGCTAAACTGGGTTTATGAATTGCAAAGAAGATCTCAAAGTCAAAGATAGTATAAGAGGGACAACAGTACTGGAAGCCTTACTATGGGTCTTTCAATGGGTCCTAGAATTTTCTGGAGGTGCTTACCAAGTTGGAAATTGTGGCTTAATGGAAAAATTTAAGACCTTTGAGCACAGGACAGCTGAACATGCATGCTTCATTGAAATCACAGACCATTTTGTAGAGATAGAAATGATCCATTTTCAGAGAGCAAATTTTCTTTTTTTACACTAGGATTTATTGTAAACAAATATAGAAAATATTTATTACAGATCATATACAAGTGTAGTTTTCTTTGTAGAAAACATAAAGAAGTTGATCTTTATTAATTTTTTTCTTTTTTAAATTGAAATAAGTACAATGACATTTTTTATCATAAGTGTCATATGTAAATGTTGCATTAAGTTGAAGATCTTTGAAAGACATTTTGTTTTATAGTGATTAGTAAGTTATTTTACTTTCAGGTAGAAAAATGTTAATAATAAGTATATGTTCTGAAGAAGTAAAACGGCTCCTTTGATTGTCCTCTGTGAGTTGGCATCACAGTTATCATCATTATCAACAAAAGACATGTGATATCTTTTATATTGTTTTTTTCTTTGTAATTATTTGAATTCATAGTATATACAGATGGGTTAGCTGACACAAAGATTAAAATGAATATCTAATAGCTACTTTTCTTATGTATGAATTGTTTTAGTATTTCTTCTTGTATCATGTAATGTACTGTATTGATTAGAATCAAACTTTGGTTTGTAAATAATTGATTCTTAAAGGTTGTGTTCCAGGCAAACATTCTAATTTTTTGGAAACAAATTTTAATTAGCTGCCTGAGTAATTTCTACATTTAAAATAATATAATTCATAAGTATATCTTTAAGGAACAGGGAACCCTCTCCATTTTGGAGATTTTTGGAATTTGTGGTAGGAAATTTGGAAAGTTTAGGAATGCAAGCTGGAAAAGTTTTAGATTTTTGTAAACAGAGTTTAATGGGCTATTCTGGTGGGAGTTTAGAAATCCAGAATGGCAATACCATTGTTGTCAGTCAAGGGGGGATAGTGAGGTTTCAGAGAAGGAGGACTATATTGGAAATTGGACAAAAGGTCCTTCATATTACATTTTGGCTAATAAGTTGTCTAAATTTTACCATTGTCCTGAGAGTTTGTGTGAGGCTCAAATTAAAGACATTGGACTAACTTCTCTGGCAGAGGAAATTTCAAGACAGCACAGCCTTCAGGTTTGACATGGGCAATGCTGGCGACTTTTAGCCAAGTTTATTGAGATAATCAGGAAGAAAAAAACAGAGCTGAAAGATTTGAAAAGCTTCCAGTTTGGCCAAAAAATTGTGAGTAAACCTAGGACTACAGCCACTAAAGAAATGCTAAAGACTTTGCTTAGTAACAATAAGAAACATGGCTCCAAGGCATCCCAGAAATTAGCAAGACTATACCCATCTCAGACTCAAGGGTGAAAAAGTAAAAATTCTTTTTGAGAGGTCTGTAAGGCACATTGCTTTCACTGGTGGGCCAACAAAGCTATTTCACCATGCTTAGCTGCCCCTGCACTCAGAGGCTGCTGCAGCCTTGGTGCCTGAAGGCTTGGATACTGCTCCAGATGGTGGCAGACCATGGCGTGAAGCACATGGTGTTGATTCTGCAGGATTATAAGAATCTGGAATTAGAGGGGTCATAGAACCTTCCACCAACATTTCAAAGGAAAGCCTGAGAAGCCAGGCAAAGTGCTACTGGGATGGAGTCCCTGCAGGCAACCCCTGAAAAGGCAATGTGTGGAGACGTGAGGAGGTGGCTGAAGTTGCTGTGGAGACCCCAGAGATTAAGAAATGCCAGGAACATGGAACATGTACTGAGGAAAGTTGCAGGAATCAGGCAGAAACAAGGCAAGAGAGAGGGCATGTGGGTGTGAGCTATAACCAGAAAATTCATGAGCTACACAAGCCCTCTGGAGAGAACATCGTGATGCTATGTACCACAGATTCTGGACTCGGAGCTACAGGACTTGTTTGCCTTGCTGGATTTCAGTTTTGCTTTGATCCCATCCCTTTTTCCTATGCTACTGTAACTTCTCATAGAAAAGTTTACTATGTTCCATATTGGATGTATAAACTTGCTTTTGAATGTTATAGGAACTCACACTGAGATTTTGCCTTGAGTTTAAAAGGAGAGTTTGGATTTGGGAGTTTTGGAAATGGACTACATGTATTTTGTATTGTGAAATGAGCAAGAGCTTTGGGGGGTGAGGGGTGGAATGTTATAATTTAGATTAGGGTGTCCCTCGAAGCTCTTGAGTGAGACAATACAAGAAAGTTTAGAGATGAAATGATTGGGTTACAAGAGATTTAACCTCATCAGAGCATTAATCCCCTCAAGGGATTAACTTGGTGGTAACTGTAGGCTGGTAAGGTGTGGCTGAAGGAGTTGGATCACTAGGGGTGTGCCTTTCGGTTTATATTTTGTTCTCATTGAGCACAACTCTCTCTCTCTCTCTCTCTCTCTCTCTCTCTCTCTCTCTCTCTCTCTCTCTCTCTCTCCCTCCCTCCCTCCCTCCCCCTCTCCCTCTTCCTTTCCCTCTCCCTCTCTCTCCTTCTTCACGTTATGTCCTGAGCCATTCTCTTCCACCCACACTCTTCCACATGATGTTCTGCCTCCCATCTAGCCTAGAGTAATGGAGTTGACCATCAATGGACTGAGACCTCTGAAACCATGAGCCTCCAAGTAGCATTTCCTCCTCTAATTGTTCTTACCAAGTCTTTTAGTCACAGTGATGAAAAAAACAGTAGCAATTATGCACCTATGTTACACCAGAAACTTTTTGCAAGCATCCATAAGATTATCATGCCCTTTAAAAATTTCATAGTCAATTTGTAAACCACACACAGTTACAATGTAATGTGATAGAGTAAGAATAGAGGTAATAGAAAATAGTGACAGCAAGTAATTGTTCCTGGGATCATAGGCAAAGTCCTCAGAGCAAAGATGAAACTCCTTGGGAACTTCTGGTTTAAGATGGGGGTCTGAACATATACCCATAACTCTACTCTGTTGGATAATTCCATGGAAGTGACATAGAAACTCTTAGCAATCCTAAGGAACTGGGAAAAATGTCATTAATAGATCAGAAATTCTGGAAAATAATAGAAAAGAAAAACAGATAAGATTGGAGAGTTGTAGAAGTGGCAAGATAGCACTGAAAAAATGAGGGCTGATTTTCCTGAAGGAACACTGAGCAACTGAGACCACCACTGGCCACTAAATCACTGAAATAGTTCTAACATAGCACCAGTTCTTTGCAGAATATCTGGATGAGGTTTTTGCTTTCAAATTATAGCTAGCAAATATAGATTTCTAAATAAATTAGACTCTACTGCAGGGGGCTCCCAACTTGGACATCAGGGCTAGAGAAAAAACAGGACTGGTAACTCCTAGCTTCTAACATTCATGCCAACAATGTTTTATGGGCATGAGAGGAAGCTCCTCCATCTGTATGCATCCTTCTCTCTCCCACCATAGAACTTATGCAGATTTGAGTCATTGTCCCTGAGAGAAGAGTTTTCACAAGTGCTAAGGAAACATGAGTTACTATACTGATAATTTCTGGATGCTGACAAGTATATATGAAGAGCTAGCCAAAAAACATCACTTGAAGGAAAAGGCAGTCATATGAACAAACAAAAGGACAAATGCCTTTACAGTCATTGCATGAAACAAAAGCTATTATCTTTTAAAGAAGTCAGTGGAAAGTTTCAAGAGCAAGAGGGAAATGGCTGAGAGCTAAGCTAATTACTCTAGAAGCTAATATATTGAGTATGAGTTCAATAATACAGCATTATTATTGTATGAGTAAATAAAGGACAGATAAACATCTATCTGCTCTTTATTTACTCATACAATAATAATATCTGATATTAACAGAAATTATAAAATATAATAAGTGAGAAAAAAACACAATGTATTAGAGGAAAATGTTTCTAAGCTGAAAAAAAGCTCAAGACTTCCAGAAATTCAAAGAACCTTTCAAATACTTTAAGATAATATTGTGGAAGAGAGAAAAGGACTCAAATTTGATAAATCTTCATAAAATGCAAGAATTCCAAATTGCAAAGAAAATCTAAGAGAATAAAGAGAATCCTTGCAAATGAATTTTTAACTGTTCAACTGGATGCTTAATGGCAAAACACCTACTATTTTATAAAAGAATTTTGATCTTAGAATGCTATACCAAAATATGACTAAATATCAACGTGCTTTCCAGGCACTTAATGGGAAAAAATATTCAAAATAATGCTGCAATAAAACAAAGGCAAAGCAAACGTGAATCCCAAGGAGTGACCTTGGATGAAAGAACTACTGAGGAGAGTAAAACTTAGTGAAACTTCTAATTAAATTTAGAACTGCTGATAATGGGACTATGGAGGTTAAAATGATTACTAAGATGGAATGCCTGAAATATATAAGGTAAAGTGGACAGTAAACTTAACACACATGGAAGTGAGGTTAGAGTTCTACATGGTTTGAACAAACTATGGGGTCTAAGTAGAGACCATGACTTTGCAGGAACTCTTATTTTGCAAGATGGGAAAAGCTAGCCCTAGTGTTCTATTGTTTTCACCATGATGGATGCTATACTTTGTGGAATGCTTTTTCTGCATCTATCGAGATAATCATGTGATTCTTATCATGTGGTGAATAATATTTATTGATGTCTGTATGGTAAACCAAATTTGCATCCCTAGGATGAACTCACTTGGTCATGGTGCACTATCTTTTTAATGTGGTTTTGCATGTGGTTTGACAATATTTCATGAAGAATTTTTGCATATATATTCATCAATAATATTGGTCTGAAGTTTTCTTTCCTTGATATGTATTAACAGTAGAAAATCTAAAGAGAGGAAGAACTTACCTCAACATCATAAAGACTATGTATGACAAACCCATAGTCAATATTATACTGAATGGAGAAAAACTGAGGCTGTGGCTCAGTGTTGAGTGCTTGCCTAGTGTGATGCACTGAGTTCAATTCTCAGCAACACATATAAGTACATGAATAAAATAAAGGTCCATACATCTAAAATAATTTTTAAAATTTCCTCTAAAAACAAGAACCAGACAAGGAGGCTCACTTTCACTACTTTTATTCAACATAGTCTTTGAAACTCTATCCAGAGCAATTAGACAAGAGAAGTTAATTAAAAGGATGTAAATAGAAAAATAAGAGCTCAGATTATCTCTGTTTGCTGAAAACATTATTCTATGCTTAGAAGACTCAAAAACTTTCATCAGAAGACTTCTAGAACTGATAAGTGAATTCAGCAAAGCAGCAGGATACAAGATCAACATTCATAAATTTCTTGTGTTCCTGTATTCCAATGATGAAGCTGTTGAAAATAAAATTAGGAAAAGTATCCCATTCACAATAACCTAAAAAAAATAAAATAAAATATTTGGTAATCAATTGAAGAAAAGAGGTGAAAGACCTCTACAATGAAAACTACAGAACACTAAGGAAAGAAATTGAAGAAGATCTTAGAAGGTAAAAAGACCTCCCATGTTATTGAATAGGACGAATTAATATTGTCATAATGGCCACACTACTAAAAGCACTATAAAGATTCAATGCAATCCCCAACAAAAGTCCAATGACATTGTTCACAGAATGATAAAAAATAGTAGTGAGATTCATGGGAAAAATAAGAGACCCAGAAGAGCCAAAGCAACCTTTAACAAGAAGAATAAAACTGGAGCACCACAACATCAGACCTCAAAATATATTCAGAGCTATAGTAACAAAAACAGCATGATACTGGCACCAAAACAGGCAAGAAGACCAATGGAATGAATAGAAGACACAGAGACAAACTCACTGAAATACAGTAATTTGATATTAGACAAAGGTGCCAAAAACATATATTGGAGAAAAGTATCCTTTTTAACAAACAGGGATGGGGAAAACTGAAACTCTGTATGTAGAAGAATGAAATTCGACCCCTATTTCTCACTCTGCACAAAAGTCAACTAAAGGTGGATCAGAGTCCTAGGAATTATACCAGTAAGTCTGCAACTGCTTGAGGAGAATATAGGCCCAACACTGCAGCATATTAGCAGAGGAATTGACTTTCCTAATGAGACACATAAGAGGCAAGGAGCAAAATGAAAAATCAGTAAGTGGGATGACATCAAAGGAAACAATCAAGAGTGTAAAGAGAGATCCTACAGAATGGGAGAAAATCTTTGCTACCAGCTCCTCAGATGGGGCATTAATGTCCAGAACATACAAAGAATTAAAAAAAAAATTAACACCAAAAAACAATAAATGGGCAAAATAACCAAATTTCTCAAAATGAAAAATGTAAATGGTCAACAAATACATAAAAAAGTTTCACCATCTCTAGCAAATAGACAAATGCAAATTAAAACTACATTGAGGTTCCATCTCACTCCAGTCAGAATAGCAACAATCAAGAACACAAATAATAATAAATGTTGGCAAGGATGTGAAGGAAATGATACAGTCATATATTATTGACGGAACTGTAAATTAGTGCAACCACTGTAGAGAGCAATATGGAGATTTCTCAAAAATCTAGTAATGAATCCACAGTATGACCCAGTTAGCCCACTCCTCAGTATATATCCAAAAGATTTAAAATCAGCATACTACAGTGACACAGTCACATCTATATTTATAGCAGCACAACTCAAAAAACCCAAACTATGAAACCAACCTAGGTGCCTTTCAATGGATGAATGTATAAAGAGAATGTATATGTATGTATCTATACACAATGGAGTATTACACAGCCATAAAGAAGAATGACATTGTGCTATTTGCTAGTAAATACATTGCACTGGAGATTATCTTGCTAAGTGGAAATAAGCCAGTCCCCAAAAGTGAAAGATTGAATGTTCTCACTAATATGCAGAAGCTAATTCAAAATGGAGAGGTGGAGAAAGAGAGAAAAAGGAGAAAAAGGGGAAAGGGAATTTCATCTAAATAGAAGAAAGATCCATAGAGTAGACAAAGAGGATTGAGGGGAGTTAGGAGGGTCAGGAAAAGGGAAGAACAGTGGAGCAAATCTGACTCAACTTTATTATGCATATAAAGAAATAAAGCAGAGTGAATCCCAACATAAAGTATATTCAGAAGATACTAATTTAAAGAAATGAAATAAATTACAGAAAAATTTAGTAGAGTAGGGGAGTGAAGTGAGGAGACTAAACTAGAGCAAATTATAGTCCATACTTTTGTGATAATGTCAAAATGTATCCTAATGTTATATATAATAAAAAAATGAATAAAAATGTTGAGAGCCACAGCCGATCGGCAATAAACAGTTGCTGTTTTGAACCTACAAGTGCTTCGTGGCGGCTCGGTTATTTGTACCCAGCCAGACTGCAGTATAAAAATAAAAAGATGGGAAAACTGTATGTATATGTTTTTTGCAATTAAGAAGAAACATTTTAAATATTTTTTAATAAATTTAACAAAAACTATCAATACAATAGTATAAAAATAAGAGATAACTATCCCTTGAAGAAAATAACAAGGTCAAAGAAAATTTGATCAAACAAAAGTTTGGCTAAAAAAAAAAAAGAATAGAATATAGAATTACCTTAATGTCAATGTAAGGCAGACAAAACACAGAACAATGTGGCTTATGAATGTAGGAGTAAAATTTAAATAAAATATTCAAAATTACTACTAAGTGAATTAACATTAATAGAAGAATGTAATTATGATTTTTATTTCAAGAATGCAAGGTCAGCTCAACTGTAGGAAATCATTAATAAAATTTACTACATTAATAGATTAAAGGAGGACAAAATGATTTATGTTATCTTTTTGAATCAAGAAGACATTTATGTTTGCCTTTCTGCAAAGAAACCACTAGGATATTCCACAAAAATTATGTATATCTTAATAGTATCAAAAGTATATCTATAAACTTGAGAAATATTTGTGACCTATGCAAACAGTTATCAAGTTATAAGAAAAAGACATTAAAGAAAGATTTTAATTAACTGAAGATAATATCTTGTCCCTTGCACCTAAACAGAAAGTCAGTATTCTAAAAATATCATTTATTCTGAATTGCCTTTTATTTGCAATGAAATTTAAGTCAAAATTACAATGGAATCTTTTTGAGCTTTAAAGAATATTTTTTTTTAATTTTGGAACTGTAAATACTTATAGTAGTCAAAAAAATTTAAAGTTGTTCTACCTATTTAACACTATTTAACCCATTTAACATTATTATGTATGATACTATAATTATAATAGTATAATATGTATAATTCTGTTATGTATAATAGTGTTAGAATTCCTAAAGATAGATTATTCATTTATATAAAACATCATGAAAAGAGACTATTGATCAGTTATTTTTAGATATATTGTAAATATTATACAATAATGGAAAGTGGCATTTATTTTAATGGTGTACGTAGAAGCAAAAATGTCATACTGTATAATGGCAAATGTAGAAACAGGAATATATAATGATGAAGAAAGTCAAGTGATGTAAAAAATATTTTGAATTAAAGACAATAATTCTTACTCTTATATAATAGAGTTAGTTTATCACCTTTCGACAAAATAAAAGTAAAAAAAATAGGCAAGTACAGTTATAAATAATTTAGACACTTCGGAAACATTAATCATAAACTTATTTTTCTTTCAAAGTAATGTAGTTTAGAATGTCTTATTTTCATTTATAAGATGTAAAGTGATCAATATTCACCACCAGCTTATTTTCCTTGGAGCTATCTCATGTCACAAGCATAAATCACGGCAGCCTTCCGTGTTCCTGGGTAAAGTGCACATCAGAGAGGTTAAGATTCTCAGACTTCTGTTGTGTAGGGGATCATAGCAGCCTAAGGTCCAAAAGACGTGCAGAGGGATGGTGTAATTCAATCCTTGACCTAATTAATACCTTTGCTCAAAGATTCATAAAGATCTTTACATGTGCTTTGTGAGCCTGATCTTTCCTTTTGGAATGGTCCTAATAATAATGTTCTTCCTGAGACGGAAACAAATTTTCACCTTTGAATTTTGCCCACTGATCTTGGTTTTGTTCTTCTGAAATACAAAAAGAGTGCTGCTCCCTAGGGCGGGACTTCGGTGTCTGAAGCCAGTTTGGTATGCCCTGTGTCCTGTCCTATGTCCTCTAGTCCCGACACCCTAAAACCCCAGGACCTCTTCTTAGGTAGGGTAGCTGATCTCTCCCCGTCTTCCTTACCTTTATGATGAACAGATTGTGCCCAACTCAAATATAGATCTCCAGATGTAGACCTGCCACTGAGAGGCCACCTGGGGTGTTGTAAGTTCTACACAGATTGTAGGTCTGAATGACGTTTACTCTTTTAGAATAGCTTTTGAACTACTGAGCTATACTTCATCTGTTCTCTAATTGAGAAAATTATTTTGAAAGCTCAAGGGTGAATCTGAAATGTGTCTCTAATTCAACCTTATTAGCTTTTAGTTTGTTGAAAAAATTTCAAATATTGATCACCATTCAATGCATTACCTGGTTCACTCAGTCAATTAGCTGCAAATTTAATTAGAATGTCATTTTTAGCTTCTTTGAAGTTGATAAGCCAAAATATTGAATTGGTCAAGATTTCATTGCCAGATCCCTAGAGAGGACCAGGTGGAGTTGATCGGTCTGGCTGTTTAACTAGCTACAACCCAGAGAACAGTATTCTCATCCAGACAGCACGGTATTACAGTCTCAACAATATTATGAGACTTTGTTATATCTCTTTCTGCAGATAAAAGTCTTCATCAATAGGAAGGCTTTCAGATGATTGCTATTTTCCTAAATACAATATTCTTTTTTTGTATTATAATTCTTAATACACATATATACCACAATTTTTGTTATCTCTGTTTGTATATAAAGTATGTTGACACCCAATTCAAGTCTTCATATGTGTACTTTGTTTAATGATGTCCATCACATTCCACCATCCTTGCTAATCCCCTGCCCCCTCCCTTTCCCTCCCACCCCTCTTCCCTATCTAGAATTCATCTATTCCTCCCATGCTCCCCCTCCCAATCCCACTATAGATCAACCTCCTTATATCAGAGAAAACATTTGGTATTTGTTTTTTGGGGGGATTGGCTGACTTCACTTAGCATTATCTTCTCTAACACCAACCATTTACCTGCAAATGCTATGGTTTTGTTCGTTTTTAATGCTTAGTAAAATTCCATTGTATATATAAGCCACATTTAGGTAGAGGGAAGTGAAAGGAGAGGAAGACAGGGGATGTGGGGATAAGAAAGACAGTAGAATGAAACAGACATTATGACTTTATGTAGGTATGTGACTGTATGACCAATGTGATTCTACAATATGTACACTCAGAAAAATGAGAAATTATATCCTATCTATGTAAATATATCAAAGTATATATAAGTGCATTCTACTGTCATGGATAACTAATTAAAACAAATAAAAAATTTTAAAAAATAAAAACAATATAATTTTCTTTTTTTTTTTTTGTAGAGTCTTACATGGAATCACAATTTATAGAGGGAAGTTAATAGAAAGACAGGACTGGTGCTCCACTCTCTGTACCCTATTCCTCTCAACCCTTCCTAAGTCATGGCAGCTCCAAACCCAGGGCTCATAGGAAGACCTTGACACTGATTTTCAGCTTCCCATCATCTTGGTCAGTAGAGTTAGCTCTATCCTAAAGGAAGTGAAACCAGTTAGGAAAGGTGCATACACAGAGAACGCATGCCCATGTTGTGGGGTACACTGTTTTGCTGGAAGTATGCCTTAAAAATCTTTTTAATACTTTTATTAGACCATAGAATATTTAAGAAATACTTACTGGTATATATACTCTTCTTTCATAGTAGGGAAATTATTATTATTGTTGTCATTATTTGGGTACCAGGGATTGAACTCAGGAGTACTTGACCACTGAGCCACATCCCCAGCCCTATTTTATATTTTATTTGGAGACAGGGTCTCACTGAGTTGCTTAGTGCCTTGCCATTAATGAGGCTGGCTTTGAACTCTTGATTCTATTGTCTCAGCCTCCCGAGCCTCTGGGATTACAGGCGTGTGCCACCTTACAGTTTATGCAGAAGTTAAATAATTGTGTCTGTCGCATCTTATTATAACTTTCATTAAAATACTTGGATTTATTAAGAGAAGAAAATTGCAATGGCATCAGCAACTAAAAATAAAGACAGACCATATGCTATGGCGTGAGGGGAATTTCCTAGGGCTTTCTGTTCAAATTCCAGTTGGAGACCCCGCCACCCACAGCACCACAATTGCTTGGACAGCTGCATCGCCAGTGTCTGCTCCTAATTTTGTGACTTAAAGATTATGTTGATCAGAAAATCTGGCAGCCAACCAAATCCTAATGCCTAAGAACAGTAAGTAGCTGAAGATAATTCACCCAGGACCCTAACACCAGAAAATATAAAAATTGCAAATCTTATAAAATTCTCTTTTTTAAAAAAAATCTACATGTAAACCACATAATTAATAACCGAAGGAAGATTAGGGATTGTGATGATGGTAAGATATAGGAAGAGTCCAAGTGAACAGTCTGTTTTGACACATAGAAGCTCAGTGTATATTAACTAGATAAGTTTGTTGTTTTTTCCCCATTTTTCATGTAAACCTAGAGAGAAGATAACTGCAATTTAATCTTCAGTTGACTTAGATGATCTTTTTCATTAAAACAAGCTTTCTACGACACATGCTTTTGAATTTATTTCTTACCAGATTTTAGATCTGATTTCCCATGTTTATATGCCAGGACAAGTTCTTCATAATCTTATTCTTTTGGCATTTACTTAAAATTGGAAATGACATTAGTTTGGAGAAGGTCAAGTCCTTGTTGTTCCAAGGGAATGATCTGCTAATGTGGTAGGGCCATGCACCTACCTCCAATTTCTCAGCAATCTTCTCTTCCAAATTTCCAGTTTGTAATAGGACAAAGAATAGAGAAAGGAGCATGTTTTGCATTATTTCCTGTATTATGTGGTTACTTCAGGAAAGCTGATGCTGGGTGAACAATAAGAAAAGTCATTTTGCCAGGCACCATGGCACATGTGTGTAATCCCAGTGGTTTAGGAGGCTGAGGCAGGAGGATCCAGAGTTGAAAGCTAGCCTCAGCGAAAGTGAGGTTCTAAGCAACTCAGTGAGACTCTGTTTTTAAATAAAATACAAAAAATATAGGGCTGGGGATGTGGCTCAGTGGTCGAGTGCCTCTGAGTTCAATCCTTGGTACCTGCCCTCCTGGAAAAAGAAAGTTTATTTAATCTGTATGTACTGATAAATAGTTTTTATTGTTATTTATTTATGAATTCATTTTTTGTGGTACTGGGGCTGAACGCAGGATGTTCTACTACCAAGGGACATTCTTAACTTTTTTTAAATTTTTATCTTAAATTAGGGTTTTAGTAAGTTTCCAAGGCTGACCTGGAACTTGTGATCCTCCTGCTTCAGCCTCTCAAGTAGCTGGAATCATAGGCATGTGCCCCCATGTTCAGCTAAATACCGTTTCTAACATGCTTTCCTTGTGTGAAAAGAATTACAGTACAGTCTGACTCTTCACCATATTTAAATCAGCTAAGTAGAGAAAAATCAGTCTCCTAATTAGAAAATATGACACGGTTGTGTGTCTATCTATCATCTGCACCAAAGGCTAAAAACATTACCCCATACTAAATATATTACTCGGGCAGGTCTAGATACAAAAGCAAGCATTCACTAGTACACCATAGCTATATGTCTGGATAAGGGGGAGGTGAGGACTGTCTTCTGTAAAATAAAGCACCAGTATAAAGGTCTCAGAATGGCTAAACCAGGGAGCCTTCAGCTACAGGACAAGGAGTTCATAGAAAGGTGACTGAGCATAAAGGCAAAGAATTGCCTTGAAGGTTTGGAGGAAAAAGCATCCTTCTGAGACTAATTTATCTATAACAACAAAATGATTTAGAATATTTCCCTGATTTTTCTAAGAAAAGTCCAATAACATGGCCAATATAAAGAAGAAACAGGGACTCACCATAGTTTTAGCTGCAAGGAATAATTCTGATCTGGGTTAATTGACACAGTAAGTACATGATTTTCTCCCAATCAGAAGGACAGAGGCAGTGCAGATGCTCTGCAGGCTCCTGATAAATGTGGAGTAAGCCCCAGTACTCTTTGTGTTTTTCAGTGTCCTCATGATGATTCTTTGTTTTCATGCTCTCAAGATGGCTGCAGTAGATCCTCAGGTCACATCCATACATATGAATGTACACATGATGAAAAGCGATTTCTCCTCCCAGGTCTCTTTCCCAGGAGAGGAGCATTGTGTAGAATCTCCCAGTCAACTTTTCTCATTGACCTGAATTGGATCATAGGAATTTTCCTCATGCAGTTCCTGAAGTGGGAAACAAAACAGCTATGACTGGCTTAGAAAATTACCTGGAGGTGGGGGAGAGCGATGTGTGTATGATAAACATCATAGGGACATAAGAAGAGAGGGGGGGAAAAAAGGACAGGAGTGATAGCCCTAAAATATATATAAAAAAATAGAAATCCACTCTTGAAACAGTAAAGAAATTGAAAATACTAAATTGGACATATTAACCTCAGTGTACTGAATAGAAAAGCAAAGATGTTTCAGAAAGTTACAAAGTAAAGGTACTGAAGGCAGAGGATAAAGACTAACATTGCACTTATTAAGATTAAGCAAGAAAAAAAAATGGATGAAAAGCTAATAAAAGGCTTAACAAGGAACATTTCTTTAACATTAGTCTTGAAAGTAATTATTTTGGAAGTGGCACCAAAAGCACAGGCAGCAAAAGCAAAAATAAACTACTGAGCCTACGTGAGACTCAGAACCACCAACAAAATGAAAAGGCGATCCAGGGAATGGGAGAAAATATGGCAAATTGTGTATCAGATAAGGGGGCAATATCCAATACATAAGGTAATCACACAATTTAATGGTCAACGAATAGATAACCTAATTAAGAATGAGCAAAAGATCTGAAAAGACATTTTTCTGAAGACGACAATGCTGCTCAACATTACTGATTCTCAGAGAAACCCAAACCAAATCGCATGGGATATCATCTCATACCTGTTTGGATGACTGTTATAAGAAATGACAGGAGAAAACAGGTATGAGTATGTGGAGAACAAGGAATCCTAGTACGCTGTGGGTGGGGAAACAGTATAAAGAATCCTCAAAAAATGAAAAGTAGAGCTATCGTACCATCCAGCTGTCCCAAAGGATGCAAGATCAGTATTTAAGAGAGATATTTGCACTCCTGTGTTCATGGCAGCATTATTTCTAACAGCTCATCTATGGAAACAACCTATGCATTCATCAAACGGCTGAAGAAAATGAATTTTTAAAAAATGTTGTATAAGAACACAAGGAAGTATTATTTAGCCATAAAAAAAGGAGACTGTGCTATTCATGATAACTCAGATAAGCCTGGGAACCACTAGAAAGTGCAGTATACCAGGCAGAAAATGAATACTGTATGTGTGAGATCTCACTTGCATGTGTAATCTAAGAGTCAAAATCATAGAAGCAGGAGTAGAATGGTGGTTTCCAGGGATTGGGAGTGAGGGAGATTGGAGATATGTTGATCAAGGGTTCCAGCCTTCAGCTATAAGACAAATAAGTTGTAGGGATCTAATATATGGCTTCAGTGGCTATAATTAATAATATTGTATAATTTACTTGAAATTTGAGGAGAACAGATTTAAATTTCTATCATCCTGATTGCATGTACAAACATACACACACACATATACACACACACACACACACACACAAATTGTAACTCTTGGTGGTAATGGATGTGGGAATTTGACTGTGGTAATCATTACATGCTGTCTTCATGTATCTAATTATCCAGTTGTATACCTTGAATATACACAACTTTTATCTGTCAAATAAATTTTTTAGATAATTTAAGAGAATAAAGAGTTTCTATTCACAAACTAAAGATTTATTCACTTAAAAAAATATAAATAAAAAAGGAAAATTTCCATGAGATAAAATGGGCATGAGTGTTGAGATTCTAAGTGACCCCATATGTTCCATGAGAAATAAATGGAGACTCACCCCTTTACAGTTAAATCTTATACATATTTAGATAGGGGAATAAAAAATAACATCAAAGGAACAAAATCACTATAGCTGCAGACTTTTATTATATGGTACAAAATTGTAAATAACAATGCCTACAGAAATTTTAGAAGAAAAATTGCAATCCAAAAAGTGTATTGCAACAGAATGGTCAATCTAGTTTGTAAGCAAAGAAACAGCTATGTGTTTAGGGGCTCTACAAATATCCTATTTATTTCCTTTTCCTTGCAATTGAAAATAAGAGAATAACTCAAGATAGAAAAAAGAATCTCATATTGAATGATTTTGAAGTTAAGTGGTAGGAACTCAAGATTCACATGCTCATCTAAGAGGTCATTTCAAAATGAAGAAAACAGAAGATTTCTTAGGTTTGAAAAAACTCCATTAAACTTAAGACTTATCTTTTCTTTTAAAAAAAGTACAGTTGCTTTAACAACCTAAGAACAGTCATCTTTTAATAGAAAAGAGCTAATTGTGATATTTAAAGCAAACTAACTGAATGAAATACAATTGGGTAGCAATACCACAGTATGACTATTCAATTGAGTACAAAATTAATTGTTGATATTACATAAATTATCTAAGCCAAAAGTCATTAATCAATATTGGAGGGTTATTTTACACTGATGACTCTTTCTATCTTAAAATAGAAAATAAAAATTTAAAGCATTATATGAGACATTTACCAAGAAAACCCTATTGATTTATACAAAAGGATAATAAGAGGAAATATAAATGCTAATAAGCATATAAAAATCTTACCTCACTGAAATTCAAAAGAACACAAATGAAAATAGCAATATATTATCTTCACCCTGAAATTGCAGAATCTTAAGTGATTGTGATACTTGACTCATTTGAGGATTCTACTAGAGGGAATTCTCATATATGTACATTGATTCAAACTCTGAAAAGCAGTTGGAGAGCGTGCATAGTCACTTTACTCCAAGCCATAATGAAGAAATGAAGGCTAAGGCGAGATCTATAAAGCAACAAATATTTACATATAAGCTTGTTCATCATACTTCATTTGTATGAATGTAAAATTGATGAGAAATATCACCAAAGAAGAGAAGAACAAAAGAAATTAACTTCTATACATGAGATATGATGATATGTAGTTATTAAAGAGATGTATGTAAAGTTATCATTGCATTGGAAAACGATTATGATTTAAGGCTAAAGTCAGTAAAAGCTGACGAGTAATACTGTAGTCTATGCTATCACAACTATGGAAAAATACATACTAAATCTCAGGAAAAAAAATATGCCAAAGTGGTGGATGCAGGTGATTCTGAAATGTCAAATTATCAGTGATTTCTGCTTCTTAATACCTTTCTACAAGTTCTAAATTACCTGTCTCTAACGTATATTTTAATGAATGGAGAACCGAATATAAATAATTGAGAAGCAAGAAAATATTCACTTTTATGCTCCCAATTTCTTCCATTCTTTCAGCATTGTCTGAGATTGTGGTCTTTTTGTAATTGAATCTCTAGCTCCTTCACTCCCCTGAGATGTAATTTTTCTGAGACTGGAGGATTAAAAAGGCTTTATATTTTCACACTCTCTCCTCACCTGTCTTGGTTTTCAATTTCCTCCTAACTATGTTTGCTTTGTTTTTGCCACTTTGAAGATCCTTCCCCTGGTTGGAGAAGACGGAAACTAAATAGGAGTTGATTAGTCTTGTTTTCTTTTTGTCATCTGTTAGCTTTGTGCCATCTGGTACCAGCAGACGGCCTTCCTTCATCTCCCTGCTCAGAACTTAGCTAAAAGGAAAGAAAGGTCCACTGTTTTGTCTTCGGAAAGTTTTGCAAACTTGAACTTGCTTTTGAGGACTGACCCTTCTTAGAAATCCCAACCAATCTTCTGATTTAATATTTAGTTTTATGTCCTTTCTTGCTCCATGACTCTCCTTCCTGTGTTCCTTGAATGTCTGAGCCCATCGAGTGTCCTTTCCAGTCACAGGAGATTTCCCTTCTGTAGCCCTTTAAGCCAGGCCTGCTCTTTATCCATCATGCACCCTTTTGGTTCACACACTCATGTCAAGTGGCCAAACTGCGTTTCTCTCTTTTAATCTCCTATTGGGCCAGTCATTTTTGTGTCTTGTGTTCCTTTCCCAAACTCTGTTGCTTGACTATGGTTCAAAAATTTCAAATACTTGCAATGGCTTATCTGGGACAAAGTGGAGAACTGGAAATTCCAGAGTCCTTCTACAGACAGGGCAGCTGTCCACTCAATTACCCATCTCCAGGAGGAAGCCATGCAGAATGGAGAGGCCGTTGTGGTTAAAAATCCTCTGATTTTTAAAAAGATGCCCAAAATACTGAGTGTGTGTGTGTGTGTGTGTGTGTGTGTGTGTGTGTGTTTGTGTGTGTCTATTAGTGAGAGAAGAAAGAGAAATGGAGGAAGAGAGAAAGGAAAAAAGAAAAAGAGATTGTTTGGAAATTTTAATATTTGTTAATAGATTCTTTAAAAATTCTTTTTGGTACTGAGGATTGAACCCAGGGGTGCTTAACCACTAAGCCACATCCCCAGCCCTTTTTAATATTTTATTTAGGGACAGGGTGTCCTGGAGTTGCTTAAGTCCTCCCTAAGTCGCTGAGGCTAACTTTGAATTCACGATCCTCCTGCCTCCGCCTCCCTAGGATTATAGGCCTGTGCCACCACACTTGGCTATAAGTTAATAAAAACAATTTATTCCACATAAATTTAACAAATATCAAATAATAAAATCAATAACAAAAATCAAATTTGAAAGATGAATTCAGTCTTAGACCTCCAATTTTGTTTTTATTTTATTTTTGAAACTGGGGATTAAAGCCAGGGGGCTTTACCATTAAGTCACACCAACAGCTCCTTTCAATTTTTACTCTGAGACAGGGTCTCACTAAGTCACTTAAGGTTTAATATGTTTTCCCAGGCTGGCCTTGACTTTGTGATCCTCCTGCCTTAGCCTCCTGAGTCACTGGGATTACAGGTATGCACCATTGCACCTGGCCTGTTTTTACTCTTTCATTTATACCTACCATTTTTATTTTCCTGCTCTATCCTCTCTTAGAGTTGATATTTGAATTTCAATTTCCTTTAAAAATATCTTCCCCAGCTCTAAGATCTACAACCCCTTGTTGTCACCAGTAGACACAGTGCATCTATGTGTGTGTGTTGACATACGTGCATGAAGCAAAGCAAACACACACATATAGATGTAGATATATATGTATAAGTACATTTATACACACACACACACACACACACACACACACACACTCACAATTTTTCTTGTTTCCCTGACAGTGTCCTCTGCTCTGGCTGAGGATTTTTGTGATCATATAGTAGAATTTACTTTTATTGAGCATCAAAATCTACCTCATCCTCAGTCACACCACTTGGCTAAGGACATAAATTAGGTTTGGAAAACCAAAGCGTCAGGTATTCATGGTCATTGTGGACTCCTTAGCTTCCCTTCCCAACTCGTTTGCACTTTCTCTTCTGCTCCAGAGTATATGTCGTTGTTGTTTAATTTTGTCTTATGTTGCCTCCCTGACCTTGAGCTTGAAATTTGTAAATGAATTTGTTCTCTCTTTTAGTCCTTCCTAAGCACATGATTATTTTATTTTATTTTTGTGATGGTGATTGAACCCAGGGGAGCTGGATCACTGAGTCACATCCCCAGCCCTTTTTATTTTTTATTTTGAGACAGGCTCTCCTTAAGTTGCTTAGGGCCTTGCAAAGTTGTTGAGACTGGCTTTAAGCTTGTGATTCTCCTGCTTCAGCCCCAAGAGCCGATGGGATTACAGGAGTACAGGACATGATTTTAAATCACCTTCTGGTGCTTGCTTTTCTTGACTACTGCAGGTGACTATGCCAATCCTGATTTCAGTGCCAAATGACCTGGATGGTGTCATAAATAAATATACTAACATCCAGTGAAAGGGAATCACTTCTGAAAGCTTCATTCATCGATTCTCTCTGTACATTAGAGAATGTAATTTTTATATCACTTTTCAAAAATAACTTTCTTGAAATCTAAGGTATATTTCAAATAATATAATGATAATATTACTTTTTATCATTTGCATTTATTGAATATTTTGATTATGCTAACCACTCTCTTCAATATTTTATAAGCAGTGTTTCATTCATTTCTCAGAGTAACCCAATGAACTACTTGCTATTGACATTCCTATTTTAAGAAGAAACTGAGACACAGACTGATCAACTAACATGCCAAAGGCAATTCAGCTAGTGTCGGGAATATGATTTCAACCTAGGCAGTTGGACTCCAGAGGCATATTTTTAATAAGTCCATGATATTATCTCTTTCTACATTGTTACAAACTCAAAGATGACATAATCATTTTCTCTGCAGGTCCTCCTCATTTCTTCTGCATCCATCAGTTCTCATTGTTCAACGGAATTAGGTGCCAATAGCCTTTTCTCTCACTGCTTCTTTTATCATCCTTTGCCTTTTGAGCAATGAAATTATCAGCAGGGCCTGTCAGGAACTTTTCCTGGCTCTTCCTCTGGCAGAATAAAGCCTCCAGCAGTTGTATTGATAGTTGGAGCTACTTCACCTTGCCTCAGCACCAGTTTTGTGATTTATTGATCATTTACTTTTATCTCATCCCTCTGAAGTCTGCTTCTAAAACAACATCAAAACACAGACTCACGTGATTAGATCAGGCCCAATGGGATTATATATTTCACCAAAATCCTTTGCTTCAATTCTCCATGTTGTAACTTTCCATCCAGGATAATAATGTGTTTATGATGCTGTTTCCCCTTCTCTTTACTATGAAATCTCTCTGATGGACCTTATTCCATTAAACAGGGCTCAACCCAAAATTTATGTCTGTGATTCCAAAATCCATCTCTCTGGGTACATAGTGAATTCCAAGTCGGCCATCTCCATCTTCAGATACCTTTAATGCAGTATGTCCACAGCTGGACTCGTCATCTCTCCCTGATACCTGGTGCTTCTTCTATCCCAAGTTTACCATCTATCTGTGGGTCTCAGAAATATTGGCTCCGTTTCTCCACCCATCTGCACAAGAAAGACACATCAAAAGAGTTCTTGGTAATTATCATGTCTGAGTCCTCTTCACTTCTCTCTGTGCAAGAGATTCTTTGAGTCCCACATCTTCAAATGCCATCTGTGCGACGGTGACACCCACATGAATACACTCAGCCCTGGCTTCTCTGAGATGTCAACCCACACATTTTAATACTCACTTAATTTACACTTTCCCCAACCATCCCCCCAAGTCTTTTATTATTTCTCCCAATGATACCATTGTACTCCCAATGGATCAAGGACTGCATGTGCTGGTCATGTCTGGTCTCTATTTTATTTATCCTCAACTCCAATCATCAAAGCTACTCTAGCATAGGCCCAACTCACTTAATTCACTGTGTCCCTTGCCGCCTCTCTGACCAAATTCTACATGCTGTTTCTCTCTTGATCTCCAAACATTTACCTAATGCAAAATTCCTACAAATAAGTCACAGTCAGATAAAACAGTATATCGACTTCCATCATTTGCCTGGTTAACATCCTCCAGTGGCCACTCATATTATTTAGAAAGTCTGTGATACCCCTTTTGATGTTACCTGCTTCTCTGACTTCATCTTCTTTCCCTCTTATACTAGGTCGCAACCTCACTACCAGCCCTCAGTCTGTTTCTGAAGCACAAAAACTTGTTTGGGCCTCAGGACATTTGTGCATGCCTAGAGTCCTCATCTCCTTCATCTCACAGCTCTGAGCCTCACTGGCTGATAACTGTCACTAGCTTTTGACTCCAAGCCTTCCCTGACCAAATCTTCTGAAGTCAACTTTTCCACTTCCATTCTCATTCTCGGTTCTATGGCTTTTAAAAATTCCTTCACAGCCTAATCTAAAATTAGCTAGCTGTGTTTTTTATGTGAACTTGACCGAAATGTAATTGACATAAAATATATTACACATACTTGATGTATAGAGTTTGATGAACTTGGACAGACACACACATCCGAACAGCTCCACCCTCAAGCAAGAGGTGAAGCACTTCTATCATCCCAGACACACCACGTCCATGTTTCCCCATATGAACATCCAATGTTTCCAGCTCTATTTTTGAAAAAAAAACTCATTCCTTCCTCTATTAAGGTCATTGTCACCTTTACCAGAAGCTATTATATTATGGCTGTGAGTCTTATTCTGAGCAGTCAATTCTGTTTCATTGATGTATCTGTCTATATGCCAGCTCATACTGTATTGTTACTTTGTATATTTTTACCTCTGTATTATCTGCATTTTCCATGAAAATTCAAGTGACATGAGAGCTCAGACTTCATCTGCTTTGTTCATCTTTTTTTTTTTTTTCCTCTAGCATCAAAAGGATGCCTTGCAAACAGACTGAGCCTGGTGATGAATGCAAAGGAAACCAAAATATCAAGGAAACAAAATAAGCTTTCTTAAAATGAGAGCAGAGAGAACATTTCATTCCACATAATAAGACTTCCTCGAATTTCTTTTGAAACATCCTACTCTCCAAAGACCCACTCCTAGCAGCAGCCCCTAACGTCTCTCATCATCTCTCTTCCGTTCTCTGGTTCCTCTTGCTCCTTTTCCTTATTTCTCTGCTCTCTTTCTCCATCATCTGTTCGCATGAACGGTGTGGTGCTTTGTCTGCTCTCAGTTTCTACCTGGTTTCTTTTCTTGAATCTGCGTCAGCACAGCAAAGATAAATAATGGCAAAGCCAGAGAAAGACGTCCCCTCTTTTGAAAGGTGAGAGGGTCAGATGGGAGGAAGGAAGAATTACCCATGCTTTTGCTGGTGTTTTTCTTGTGCCTCTTTTGCACTAGAGATTGCTGGTCCATTGCAGGAGGAGTACCTCTTAGAAACCCAGGACTGTGAGTGGATGCTGTAACACTGGATGATGGAAGGTGTAGACCAGGATCAGCCAGACACGTACTCCAGCTCATGACCGATAACCCCAGGAGAGATGGGAAATACACCCCTGAAACAGATTCTAGATTATTTTTCGTGTCTTATTTTTATCTATAATTCACATTGCCCATGGTCAGGGCAGCCCCACCTGAGGGGTGATGAGTAGTCACATCTCTATTGTGGATAATGTGTTCAGCCTCTTTTATGACCACAGCTCCAGCTTCCCCACTCGTCTCCCATTTGTCCTGTGGAAGTCCCGGGAGGTGGTTCATTCATCCTGCGCACCACAAGCCCCGCTCTCATGGCAAATGATCTTCTCTTCTGTTGTGCTACCTCCGCCTTCCCCAGGTGATGTCTGTTGCTTCTGAATCAATTCAAAAGGGCCTGGCCACCGCTGCAAACGTCACTATTCACACCATTTTCCACAGCAGCTGCCAGAACAATGCTGTGCTAACACCTTGTTGTTTTGAAGCCCTTTTGCTTTGCTGTATGCCAGATGCATCAGTTCTCCTGAAGAGGCAGGATCAGCCTGAGGGTTCTGCTAAACTCCTCTTCCTACCCTGTGTCATATACTCCTGCAGATGGATCCTAAAACACTTGTCCTGAACTACCAATTTTTGAGAGAGCAGCTGATTTTTCAGGACTATGGACTGAACCCAGGGGTGCTTGAGAACTAAGTTATATCCCCAGTCCTTTTGATTTTTGTTTTGAGACAGAATTTCGCTGAGTCGCAGAGGCTGGTCTCTAACTCATGATACTCCTCTTTCAGCCTCTGGAGTCTCTGGGATTCTATGCTTGAGCCACTGTGCCTGGCTGTAGAACAACTCTTTCTGTTTGACTCGCAAGTTTCTCTCCCCAGACAAAACCCTTTTGCTCAGAATCTGTGATTAATCATGTTTTGTTTTAAGAGTCCTCATTAGGAGAATAAGCTGAAGGATGGATTATCTCCTGTACTCAGCAATCTTTTTCTAGCATGGGGGCACTATGGGATGGACTGTGGGCATATGGTGTGGTCCCTCCTTCTTCAGAAGGATTCTTTGCCAGAAAGCACCTCAGCCATCCAAGGGCTTTTCCACTCTCCTCCTGTCACGGTCAACCACACCAGCTCATAT
Organism: Ictidomys tridecemlineatus; assembly: GCF_052094955.1. NCBI lineage: Eukaryota > Metazoa > Chordata > Mammalia > Rodentia > Sciuridae > Ictidomys > Ictidomys tridecemlineatus. The sequence continues at coordinate 122,233,113 of NC_135479.1, forward strand.
TTAGCTAAACTTTAAAAAGCTGCATGTGATGTGCATTCTACCATGTGGGATCATTTACTACCAATTAGTTAATCTCTTTTGTTTTTGTGTACAGTACTGAGGGTGATTCATGGTGTTTGGGTACATACTTGATTCAGATGAACTCTAAATGAGAACTGCAGACAACATGCAGGTTATACTGGGTAAATGAAAGGATGCTATTGATTTTCTCCCTCCCTCTCTTCCTCCCTTCTCTCCCTTCCCTCCATCCTATATTTTTCTTCTCTGAATAAGTAGTGTGTTCAAGGCAGCAGAATTGCCCATTAGCCCTGTCAGCCATATGAATGGTTAACACACTTGCCTCAATATGGAGTCATCTACCACCCTGTGAGTTGCTGTTTCCTTGGTTGGTGATGGATAACTTCCATATGCTAGAATCTGTGGCTATCACTATTGTCTGTGCAGATGCTGAAAGAAATCAGTGTTTGCTCTGAGATTGACTTCACCCTCTGTGATGTTCCAATCTTCCTTTCATTACCTTGTTCCCCTTCTTGCCCACTCACCTCCCCCAGAAAACTTTTTAGTTATTTTTTTTCCTTCCCTAGTCACCTCCCTCCTGCTCTGTGAAATTTTAATAGCATGAATATGCTATGTATCTGTTTATGAACCATGGTTCACTGACCTCTGTAATACATAAGATCTTTTTTTTTTTTTTTCACAACCCCACTTCCAATAAAAGACTAGTCTTACCCTTGGAGACTTTTATAACAATCCCCATAGAGAATGCTCACTCCATGAAAAGAAAGTCTGGACCAATTATAATGAGATTCTTTCTTCTTCCTTTTTTTCGAGTTTTGCATGGTTTTAAGGAATAGACAGATGAGGATGGTGGGAACACCATATTAAGAGAATAATCCTATAAATTGGGCCCACTGTGCTGACCCCTCAAGAAACAATTTACCTGCAGCCCTGCCTAGCCTCAGTGGATAGGATATGTCACATTCCTCTGCAAACTACCTGTTCACTGCAGGAGAAATATAGGCCCAAGGTAATGTCAACGGGAGGAATCCAGGAGATTTTTGTGACCAGATACTGAAACTCTGAGAGATAAGGGTAGTTTCTCCTAACCATAAAGTCTGTAAGAATGTAAAGTTAAAAATCCAATTAGAGGGGCTGGGGTTGTAGCTCAGTGGTAGAGCACTTGCCTAGCATATGTGAGGCACTAGGTTTAATCCTCAGCACCAAATAAAAATAAATAAAGGCATTGTGTCCATCTACAACTAATAATAATAATAATAATTTAAAAATCCAATTAGAACTGGTTACCATGGGCCACGGTGACCAAAGTTGCCATGACAGTGGGGACTTGAAAGTCTGATGTCACCCTGCTGTCAGTCAAAAGTTAAGAGGTGAACCTAAGTGTGGCTCTCTGGAAACTTCTCTGAGACCCCCAATAAAACTGGAGTGCCGGACAGGCACGTGTTCCTCTCCTCTCTGAGAGCGACATATCTGAAATCCTTCTGACTTGGTCGCAAGAATTGGGGTTTGAAGAGGGAGGTCTCACTGCCTCAGTTTCTCAGAAGACCCCAGCTCCATAATAGGAGAGTCATACTGATTTAATAGAAAGAGATCTGGAAATCAGAAATATGGGTGTCCTGGTTTTGCCAATATCAGTGATCTTGGAAATCATCTCTGGGCCTTATTCATAAGAAATACAATGTCAGAAAGTATACTTTGTTCATACTGCTATTTGAGGATTAAATTTTAAACCCCTATGTAATTCTTATCACAGTAGTTCTTATTGAAGTTTAATTCCCTGGCAGTTATTTTAAGTTATATTGGTCAAGCCATCATTTCTGGATGCCAGTTACCTCTATCTTCTTGGAATTGCATTCTTCCTCTATTAATTCGAACACTGTCTCCTATTTTCATCTCCATAAATGAATGCAACTTAATAACCGCATTCTTCAACCAGGTTCATTTTCTCTCTGGAAGGGAAAACAGCTTATATTTATAGTTCACTGAACCTGGATCACTTCAGGTAGGAAGTTAAACAGAATACACACTCCACAGATTAAAGGAACAGTTCCAAAGATATTTATATTTCTTGGGTCTAAAATTGAGCATTAACTTTTTTGAGTTTCTGCTAGAAAATTTGGATTCTTCACAGTAAAATGTATGTTTGAAGTAACTATTCACCAGAGATTCTTAGGAGTTTGTTTTGTAAGCCTTCTTAATTCTTGCTACTCAAACTTTGATTCACAGACCAGCCGCTCCAGCATCCTCTGGGAGCTTATTAGAAGCACAGAGTCTCATTAGCATAGCCATTATGGAGAACAGTATGGAGGTTTCTCAGAAAACTAAAAAGAGTACTACCATACTATCCAGCAACCCTACTGCTGGTTCTACTTGCAAAGGAAAAGAATTAACATGTCAAAAAGACACCTGCACTTTTATGTTTATTGCAGCTCTATTCACAACTGTTAGGATATGGGACCACTTAATTGTCCATCAACACACGAATGGATAAAGGAAATGTGATATATATATATATATATATATATATATATATATATATATATATATATATATAAAACACAATGAAATACTATTTAGCCATAGAAAGTATGAAACCTGTCCTTTGTAATCTCATGGATGGACCTGAAAGATATTTGTTAAGTAACATAAGTCAAGCACAGAAAGATAAGTAGCCCATAATCTCATTCATCTAAAAAAGTTGGTTGGTCTTATGGAAACTGAGAGTAGAATGGTGGTTTCCAGAAATGGGGGATATGGAGGTTAAGAGGTCAGTCAATGGGTATAATGTTGTTGTTTCATTGGGAGAATAAGTTCTGGTGTTCCATGGCACATCATTGGGAATAAAATTAGCAATAATGCATCATATATTTCAAAATAGGTAAAAGACAGGAATTTCAATGTACTCACGAAAAAGAAATGATAAAAATTTAAGGGGATGGATGTTAACTACTTCAAGTTGCTTGCAAACCAATATATGAATCAAATAAACTACTTCAATACATTGCACCTCATACATATGTACAACTATTAGGTCTCAATCAAAAACATGAAATTAAAAAGAGAAAATAAAAAGAAGAGCAGAATCTCATATCACACAAAAGAACTAAATCAAAATTTTCATTTTAATAAGATCCTTAGCTGATTTGTATGCACAGTGAAGTTTGCATAATCATTTTTATTTCTCTGCTTCCAATGATCTTTTAATAACCCATAATTGACACTACTTGAAAATGTTATTGCCTATTATTACCTATTAACATTATTAACAAGTGTCAAGCCCAGCCTTCTTCAGGAAGCATAGTGTCACACAGTAACCACACCCATTGTAAACTTTGCTATGCTTATAACTTAACTGCGGAAGCTTGCCAAAATAAAGATTCCAGAAGACTCCTTGCAGAGACTCAGATTCATTAGATCTGAAATGATGTCAAAGAATCTGAGGTGTTTTTTTGTTGTTGTTGTTGTTGTTTTTAATGTAAGTAGTTCATGCACTGTAGTTTATAAAAAATGTTATTATTCTATAACATTAAAAAAGTTTTTCTCTCTTTCTTATTCCTTTAATTACTATGGGAGTTTCTGGTCACTATGGAGGTATACACTAGGTATGCAGCAAGTCCAGGCAACAAGCACAAAGCCAGCATTTTTGGAATGCTTCCTGGTCTCTGATGTTTCTCTGATTTTCTCTGTTTGATGTTGTAACTCTGCTCTCAGGGGGAAAAAAAAATGCGTGCCTCATTGAGGTAGCCAAAAAAAAATATTGCATTCCTTATTAATGAAGGAGAGAAATTTTCATCATTTATTTCCTTTTTAAGCAAAAAGTACTGCAAAGACCACCAATATTCATTATAAAACTGTATTTAAAACTCCTGTTGTAAGTGTGAGGCGGGGTGGGGAGTACAAAAATCAGATGTATCATGATGTTTTGAGGAAACTTTTAAATTAAGTCTTACTTAGAAGCATATACTATCTTGTAGAGTTAATTAACAGCCATAAAATTTTGCTCCCCACCCCCCCACCAGAATTGAAGTATCAGGTAAAACACATGAGAAGACTTTCAGAAGTTGATGAACAAAGTAGAAAACACCTTACGACAAGTACAATCTACAAATTTAAAGCTAGAAGATAGTCTTTCCATTTTGCTTGAGAAACAGGTCCTGAATAATCATCCCCAAACATAAAGCCTCCTTTAGAAAGATTCAATATAGTTAAGAATGGCTGTTTCTTGAAGATGGAAATCGTGCAATAATAATATAGGTGTGGCACATCTGACATGCAAAGGTTAGTTTTGATACTTACACAAGAGCCTTTTTCATGCAGTGGAGATCCATCCAGTGAGAGGGCTTGGCCAGTGGTGATATTGAACATTGAACCATGTTGACATTACCAGCTGGGGGAAGATAGTGGAGATTTGACTTGAGCTATGAGAGATGCCCCTGAGATAATAGGATCCTCTTAAGCATCACTTGATCAATAGAAGTTGTGAAAATAAGAATAACTTTTGAGGATCTGTATCTACCTACTTTTCTACCTACCGGTAAGAAGAAATTGAAGGTACCACCAAGGTCCCTTCTCCACATCAGTCTCATTTGATTCATAAGATTCTATGGAAGCATTTCTGGAAGATATTTTATAGGTCATGTGGTAGCAAATGATGACAGTATGATAACACCAGAAGTGGTGTAGGGCAGAGTCAAAAAAGCTGGGGCTCAGGAAGAAATAGATGGATCCTGTAAGAAAAGATCTAGAAGGAAACTAGGAACCCGAGAAAGGGTTGCTCTTCATTAATTGTTCATTAAAAGCAGGTAAAAATATTTTTTTTTCTGATTTTATGATCTGTCTTGATTACTTCTTCTATAAAGATATAATTATAAAAAGGGAGACAACTACTTGGGGTTGGGACTGAAAAACGAGCCTCTATCTCAGAGCAAAGCCTGTCTAAGGAAAGGACATGGCCTTTGTCCTTGGAAAAACCCACAGAGCACTCCTAAGCACATTCCCACCCTGCTGAGTTGTTTATCTACAAATAACAGGAGAGATCTGCTGCACAAGGTATCCCTGACTCAGTCAGGCTAGGTGGGGACCCATAGCAGCCCCCTAGCAGCCACCAATCAGCATGAGACAGGGAAACACCAGGGATGCCAGATAACCCTCCCAGTAGTTTATGGTAGTTGATAACATGTTGGGAAACCATGTAGTTCAGCACATACACCCCTCATGGCTTAAACCAATCAGTTCAAATGAATACCCCTTTTGTACTGACCAATCATCCCTACCCAACTTGTTCCCGCCAGTGAATGTGTAATTATGTTTTAGAGTTGTTATTTGATTTTCCCGCGGTGTGTGATAATTTGCTAAGGGATGCTATGATGTATGCGAAGTCCCTGCCTTCTCCAAAAAATGTATAAAACTGCTGCAAACCCTGGGCTCGGGGCCTCTCAGCGTCACTAGTTGCTGTGTGTGTGCGCGGAGGACCAAGCTAACTCGCAATAAACAATTCTTTGCTGCTTACATCGATCTTGGGTCTCTGGTGGTCTTCGGGGGTCCCGAATTCTAGCATAACAGGACTGGGGCTTAGGGGTAAAGCATTTGCCCTGCATGTGTGAGGCACTGGGTTAGATCCTCAGCACCACATAAAAACAAAGATACTGTGTGATCATCTACAACTAAAAATAAATAAATAAATAAATAAATAAATAAATACCTTAAAAAAAAGAGAGATTACTAGTAGTACATCTAAAGAACTGCAGCTGTTTTCCCCAATCTTAGTAATGTGATTGGTAAAAAACACCAAGTCCTGGGGAAGTGATGAGCTTGATGTTTCCTTAAGTGTAAAACTTGTAAAAAATTTTGGACCAGATTTAAGAGAGTACTCTTTACTCTCTGACTAGTGAGACAGTGTTTTATCTTTTTATTTTCCAAGGCACATGTTTTTCCTTGCCCACAGATAGTTCCATAAAGAACTAACTGAATTTTTAAGAAATTATGATTTACATCTTTGAAGCAACTCCTTAGGGTTCCAGTGACATTGGCAATAAAATTAATAACAGTGAGTTGTTTCAGGCCCTCATGGATTCTCTGGCAAACTGGTTATCAGAGAGGACTAACAGGCCTAGAGCTTTCCTGAATGGCTTCATTCAAAGTGTGAGGATGGAAGGTCTCCAGTGGCACACCAGTCACAGATATGAACTTCTACTAGGACAGTGCAAAAGAGAAAGTTTTTAAACATTTAGGCAAGATGTATTCCTAAATGTACAAAATAATTTAAAGTTAACTTTTTAATAAGATCAAGTTTGTTCAGAAGGTTCTTAGAGTTGGAGTGGTCTACCAGGTACTTTAAAAATAGAAGTAAAATAAGTGGGTAGTATTCAAAAAGAAATGGAATACTGAAATAGAGATTCATAGATAAATGGAGGATACTTCCCTAACTGTATATAAAAAGTAGCTTCGGAGCCAGGCAGCGAGCGTGGTTCACGCCTGTGATCGCAGCAGCTCAGAGGCTGAGGCAGGAGAATCAGGAGTTCAAAGCCAGACTCAGCATCAGTGAGGCACTGAACAACTCAGTGAGACCCTGTCCTTAAACAAAATACAAAATAGGGCTGGGGATGTGGTTGAGTGCTCCTGAGTATACTCCCCGGTATCCTCCATCCCCAAAATTGAGTAGCTTTAGAAAACTATGAATTTTCTAACAATTCTTTACATTCTTCTAAAATCAGAGTCAGAATTTTTTGAATGTAGAGAGAGAGGATGGTTCTGGCATGTGATGGTAAAGGGAGCTCTGGGAAATAGGAATGTTTACTTAAAAGAAAAGTTTAAATGGCTTTGGAAAATACAGATGTAACCAGGAATCAGCATGTTATAGGGATGTGTTAAGACAGAGACATGCCAGGATGACTCGTGGTTCAAACTATAGGATGGAACCTACAGGTGAGAGGGATTAAATACTTTTGAGAGAGAAAAGAGAAGCTAAGCTAAGACCCATATAAACAATGCAAGCTATAGAAGGTCCATGGCTTACTAAGAAATTGAAAATGAAAAAGCAGTTACAAAATAAGCTGCATTGTAAGGCCACAGAGCTCTATTAGAATATGCAAATGCTATTAAATCCATGGAATTAATGCAATATAGAAATGTTGCATATCTTTCTTTAAATCTAATATTATTCACCTAATTAAATTGCTAGTTTTCAGCAATAAATGGTTAACACATTATCACATTAGTCCTCAGAAAGCCCTGACTATTGGAAAAATGGTAGATACCACCCATTTCAAGTAAGGAACAATGCAAATTCCCAGCATGATTTCATACAAAGAGACTGGGAAGCATAGGGGTAGTCAATGAGGACTGTCCTATCAAGATAGGAGGCCATTGTATCTTTCTACCCTGGGTGCCATAAGCATGACACTGTAATTATTGTTTGTTCCTTTGTTTGGGGGAATGGTTTATAGGTGTGTGTGCCATGAAATGGGTTGGCGTAATGATTTCTTCTCAATGCTAATCTGAAATTTTAACATAAAATCCTTCCAAATGCTTTTTGTTTTCTCCCCACCCCATACACATAACTAAAATGGGAAAATATAAATTAAAGAACAGGGAAAATAAATTGGAGAAGCAAATAGAAAGATGAGAAAAAAAAACGCAATGAGAATAAGTTTCTGGACAAAGGGGAGAAAAGTGAAATAAATAATAAAAGGAGCATTACATACCTAATTAAACATGATATTTAAAATTGGAGCAATGGGTTAAATTGGAACATTAGTACTTGGCAAAGGAATTCATTTGTATGCAGAAATCAGCGTCGTCATCTGCTATTGTTGTAGTGTTTGCAAGTCTACATTTCCATCTTTTCCCTTTGTACTTTTCCATTACACACAGCACATTATAACCAGATCAGTGGGGCAGCCAAGAGAGCAGAATTTATATTTTGAAATGAAAGTTGATAGCTAATAGCCCAGCAGCATAATAAGCCACATTTCTGGTGTGGAGTCCAAGCTCACACAGATTGTTCAAGTCTAAACAGTGACCCGCCCAGGCCTGATGATTTCCTCAGCAATTCCAGATGGCCTGTGCTAAGCTGGAGCCCAATGAATCAGCCCAAGCTGCAACCCAGTGCTGGGAACAAGAAGAAATAGTCACACTGGGCTTTCTCAGTGACTGAGGGAACCACTGTACACACAGTTTAGCTTGCAGCATTGATTCCACTCATGAAGGAGTTAGATACATTTCAATCACCTTTTTCTTTTATTAGCATTCTTAAATCAAGCCTATGTTTTAAAAGTAAATATTTACCTTAGTGTGGATCATTTGTGTTTGCTTGCACAATGGAGGATGCATGGATGAGAAATACAATAGTCAAGGGTGAAATTCCTTGTAATGACAATAGCTTAGGTTTATTAGGTGCTTTCTGAGAGAAAGGCATTACTTACTTACCTTAAGCCCTATTCATGCATGATGCCATTTAATCCTAACAAAATTCTAATGAGTTAAATACCATTATAATCCTCATATTAAAACTTTTTTTAAAAAATTAATGTAAAAGAAACTTCATAAAGGTCAACTAACTTGATCAAGTAACTGATTTGTGATTTGAACTCATATCTTGCCTGATGCTAACCCCATGTTTTTGATCATAGTATACTTCTTTTTCTTCAAAATGTAATGATGCAAGAGTTGGAAAATCTGTTGCTGGGTTCTCTCTGGATTGTACTTTAACATCTTGTATAAATGTTGCATGCCACTTCTAGGATTCAGTGAAGCTAAGACCCATCTTGTAGAGTGGCTTCTGTTCCCACATGAAAGGGAAGAGGCTGGGTGAATGAATTTCTTCAAGGGTAAATGATTGTGGTCTTTGCCTCTCATCATTTGACCTGCCTTTCCAGGCTCAATTCAATTACCATCTTCCCTAAGTAAACTTTTACATGAACTATACTGCTTACAAAGTCAGTATTAAGTACTCCTCTCCTGACATCTCTACTACAGTTTATACTTACTTCCTTTGCTATGCCTATCTGCGATTGTGTGTGTGTGTGTGTGTGTGTGTCAGGAGTACCTGGGAATTGTTAGAGTCTGTAAACAAGTCAGGATGGCGCCTGGCATTTTGCCAGAGGGAGTGGTTTGTGAAGTAGCCAGCGAGCCATTAAGTGTGGAGATTCCTTATTGGTTGACTGCTGTATCTAGTTTATGTTAATTAAGATAAGCTGTGTGGAATGTATAAATACCTCTGTTGTCCTACAATAAACAGCTCCTACTCCTGCTGTATCAAGGTACACAAGTTGTTCGTGTCCCCCCCCCCCACCCCCCCCCCCCGTTATTTATTTTGCTGCAGCCGGACTGTGGCAGGGAATGAACACAGGGTCACTCGACCAATGAGCCACATCCCCAGCCCTATTTTGTATTTTATTTAGGGATAGGGTTTCACTGAGTTGCTTAGCACTTTTGCTGAGGCTGGCTTTGAACGCACAATCCTTTTGCCTCAGCCTTTTGAACCTCTGGGATTATAGGGATGTGCCACTGTGCTTGGCCTCTGCAGATTTTTCAGAGGAAAAATTCTGTATCTTATTCATGGCCTTATCAAAATCCAGTGATAGGCTGAGAAGAGATTGTGGAATTGAATTCAATCTCATTTAGAACATGCAGCTTCTATTTCAAGTATTTAAATATTTTTATTTGCTGTTTTAAATTCCTAGGAAATGAAAGAACAAAAGCCAAGTCACTTGAGCCTTGGGCAGTGGTATATGCAGGTGAGTTATTTGTTTCATGGTTTCCAGGGTGACAGTACTGCCTGTTTCTTTTCAAAGGTATCACAATAGGACAGAGAGGTACCACAGAGCCCAAATTGTGCTGCTAATAGTGGGTCAATACGTCATCCTTCTCATTTGCCAGAATCAATCCAAGCAACCCTTCAGTGAGCATCATTTGTATATTGGATACCACCATATTGGATAGGGATCAGAAGACTGAGGTGGTTTTCAGGAAAAGGAAATTACAAAGATAAATGTAATAGCAAGTCTCTGTTTTCAAAGGTTTCATTTTCTTTTAGTGAAAACATGCAGAATTTTGTTCCAACCCATATTCAGCATTTATTTTGATTGACTTATCACAAAGGTAATTTTTGAGTGCATACCTCTTGACAGTTTCCAGAGCACTTTACCAGTCTTTTATTGCTTCATTTTGCTTTCGAGATACGTCCCCAACCAGCATCCTGCTAATATTGAAGGCCAAAAACACTTTGTTATTTCTTGCATTCAGTTAGTAGAAATTAGAAGCAACCAATGGAAGGTCATTCTAATTTAAGATCAGCTGATGGCCTGAAGAAAAGGCTGCTCCTTAGTTATAGCCATTAAAAGAAGCATCTCCTAAGAAGCCTTCTATATTGTTGTAAATCAGACCCCAATTCCATTTTTAGCTCTTAGCCTAAGGGAAAAATAAACTATCTCCTACTTTAAAAAACAGGGACCTTGCAACCACAAAATTCTTTCAAGCTAGATCTCAGCTTCTCATTGTGATGCTGTTTTCCATTGAGAGGCTGCACCTCAGGCCATTCCTGAACCGAACCGTAACCAACTGTCATCAATAAAACTGAGAAAGCAGGGCAGCAAATTTCTGTGGTGCTTATTTGTTTTTTGTTTTTAAGAAAGTAGAAGGTAAATAACTTTGATAGAGAGAGGAAAATCTTGTGCATATAAATGGCATGTTTGCAGGCATTTTTTTTCCTATCAAAAAAAAAAGTATCCAAATTGGTTTTCTTCTAGGATAAAAGTTGATTGTGTTTGAGAGAATGGCTTATGGCTTCAAGAATCCGTTAAGCAAATTTTATTAAGGCCCAGAGGAGTGACAGGAGATTAATGTCTGCCTTCTCGGGACTGGCTGTACTAGCCTCTTCTGAGAAGGGAGCAAGAGGTGACTCACTAGGCACAGACACTAAAGATAAATTCCCAACCACTTGAACCATGAGTTTCATACACCCTTATGACACCATGTCAGGAAACCATATTTCTCCTAATATTGATGATGTCTTAGGATTCAACAAGGCTCCAGGAACAGTCATTTCCCTTTTAAAATGGTAATTGACTCACCAAGACTTGGAGAAAAAGATTTTGGAAAAAAAAAAAAACCAGAAAGTTGAGGCATATGTTTGCATTAACAGTGAATATTTTCTTCAATGGGAAAATCCCATCCATATAATTAGAATCAAAATGTTCCCCACCACCCAAATCCTAGTAATGAAGTAGAAATATTGACAAATTAAACATGGTCCATCCCCCTTCATTAAAAGAGTCATCACCAAAAGGGACTATCCAGAGTTTTTGATTGGTCTCTTTTCCCTAAGACCCAGAAAACCAGAGACTATGAGATACTACCTACCTACCAGTTGAACAAGTTAGGTATCAAACATTCAGTTTGTGAATTGTCAGTTGAAAAGTAAAAATTAAATTATTTCTCTTTTAAAACATAATTCCTTTATGAGGAATAAAATTCTGATGATGGTGACTTTTTTTTTTCCCATTAGACTCAGAGAAATAAGCTGAGAGAGCACAAATGATTTAGATGTGGGTAAGGAAGGCTTTTAAGGAAAGAATGCCAGATGATTGGGGGGAAATTTCGCTCAGTGTCTTGAAAAATAGGCTGTATTTCCTTCTGGAATGGATTTAGTGGCAGTTCTGATGAGGTAGAATTGAAAAAGACTTTTTTTTTTGGTAAGAACCGTTTAGACTCATAGCTCTTTTTAAAATTAAACTTTTGATTTTGAGATCCTGGTACTTTCATTCAACTGTCAGAAATAATGCAGTGTGGTGCCACCCTTTACCCAGCGTCCCTCTGTGGTACGATCTTGCAAAATTATGGTACAATTTCACAACCAGAATCTTTATTCTGATACAGGGAAGATACCAATCCGTTTCATCATCACAAAAGCATCTGTTGCCCTCCAGAACCATACTAAGCTTCCTCTTCCTTCCCTGTGCCTGACCCCTGGTAACAACAGATTTCTTCTAGGTTTCTAAAATGTTCTGACTTCAAAATGTTATGTAAACAGAATCATACAGTGCATGACCTTTTGAGATATAACATTTTCCCCTCAGCATATTCCCGGGATATTTACAACTCGACATGTGTTATGGTTTGGATGTGAGGTGTCCGCCAAAAGCTTGTGTATAAAGACAATGTAAGAAGGTTTAGAGATGAAATAATTAGGATAGGAGAGTCTTAACCTAATCTGTGAATTAATACCTTGATGGGATTAACTGAGTTGTGGCTGAAGGGAAATAGATTGTGGCTGGAGGATCTGGGTCACTGGGGACATGCCCTTGGGGTATATATTTAGTATCCTGTGAGTGGAATCTGTTTCCTGATCATCATGTAAAGTGCTTCCCTCCACCACACTCTTCTGCCATGATGTTCTGCCTCATCTTAAGTCCTGAGGAATTGAGCCTGCTGTCCATGGACAGAGATCTCTGGAACCATGAGCCCCAAATAAACTCTTTCTCTTCTATAATTGTTCTGGTCAGGTCTTTTAGCCGCAGCAGCAAAACAGCTGACTAAAACAATATGTATATCAATTGTTTATTCACTTTGGGTTGCTGAGTGGGATTCTGTAGGATAGATGGACTGCAGTTTGATAAACCTTCACTCCTTAAACGACATCACGTTGTTTCCAGTTCTTAGCTACTATGACAAAAACAATTATAACGGCCCATGTACGGTTTTCATGCAAAAACAAGTTTTTAGTTCCGTGGGATAAGAACTAAAGGTTTGAGTAATATGGTAGCTGCACATTTAGTTTGAAGGAAACTACCAAACTGTTTTCCAGGATGGCTGTATCCTTTCATATTCCAACCAACCATGTTGGAGTGATGCTGTCTCTTCGCATCTGTATAAACCAGCATTTGCTGCTGTCAGTATTTTCATTTTTGTCATTCTTATTGGTGCATATTGCTATTTCATTGAGATTTTATTTTGCCTGTCTCTAATGTTAATGAAGTTGAGCATACTCTCAGCTATGTGAATGTCATGTTTATCCTCTTCTGCTAAATGTTTATTTATGCCTTTGCCCTCTTTTATATTAGGTTATTATTATGTTTTTACTGTTGAATTTTGAGTTATATAGTTACTAACCCTATGTCAGGTATTTAATTTGAAAATATTACCTCTCAGTAGGTAGCTTCTCTTTTCATCCTCTTAAGGGTTTTTTTTTTGGAGTTTAAATGGTTATAAATTTTGTTGAGATTCAAATTATCAATTTTTCCTTTTATGGTTCAAGTCTAGCCCTAGAGGCTGGAATTTTTCTCTAATTTTTTTCTTAAAAAATTAGTCTATAATTTATTTTATCTAAAATGTGAGTTTTTTGCAAATGAATGTCCAATTATCTCAGTACCCTTTATTGAAAAACCCTATCATTCTTACATTGAGTTACTTTTGTAATTTTGTAGGCTCATAACTCTTAACAGTGTTATGCTCGAATTCGGGACCCCCAAAGACCACCAGAGACCCAAGATCGATGTAAGCAGCAAAGAGGTATTTATTGTGAGCTAACTTGGTCCTCCGCGCACACACACAGCAACTGGTGACGCTGAGAGGCCCCGAGCCCAGGGTTTGCAGCAGTTTTATACTTTGGAGAAGGCAGGGACTTCACATACATCATAGCATCTCTTAGCAAATCATCACACACCGAAGGAAAATCAAATAACAACTCTAAAACATGATTAGCACATTCACTGGCGGAAACAAGTTGGGTAAGGGTGATTAGTCAGTACAAAAGGGGTATTCATTTGAACTGATTGGTTTAAGCCATGAGGGGTGTACGTGCTGAACTACATGGTTTCCCAACATGTTATCAACCACCATAAACTACTGGGAGGTTTATCTGGCATCCCTGGTATTTCCCTGTCTGATTGGTGGTTGCTAGGGGGTTGCTAGGGGGTTGCTAGCCTGACTGAGTCAGGGACACCTTGTGCAGCAGATCTCTCATGTTATTTGTAGATAAACAACTCAGCAGGGTGGGAATGTGCCTAGGAGTGCTCTGTGCGTTTTCCAAGGACAAAGGTGATGTCCCTTCCTTGGACAGGCTTTGCTCTGAGGTAGAGGCTGGTTTTTCAACAGCAAACATGTATATTGAGTTCTATTTCCCTATGCCTAAGAAAAGCACTACTTTATGCTTGAAGAGTGCTAATTCTGTGTCTATTATTATTATTATTCCACCCTCAGCTCTTTATATATCTTTACCTGCTTAATTGGCTCAATAACTTATTACTCATTTCATTACCTTAATAACTCCTTAAGGTAGGTATTACTATTTTCATTTCACAGATAAAGAAACTGAAATATCACTGGTTAAATGATTTGCTTAAAGTCACAGACCTAGTAAGTCAGAAGACAGGGTTTAAACACAGCGTCCCTAGAGATTACGCCATTAATCCTGGTGAGGATCACATTATTTATAGTGTGCCAGATGCTGAGCAAAGTATTGAGCATTCTGCTCTTTTTCTCACTGTATTTCAACTAGTATGGCAATTAAAGACTTTCTTCCCACATCCCTCTTCTTAAGGTATAATGGATTTGATGTTTTATTCATATCAAAACCTTCATGTTCATGAAAACACAACTTAAGAGTCAAAAAACATCAAATTATTTTCCAAATTTGCAGTGTGTGTCACAAGCTGTAGCCCTCAGCATTGACATTTTGACCACCTTTGTGTTCATGGCAAACTCAATCCTTTTCACAGCATCTAAAATATACACAAACCCACTCAGAAATTCCAGTATTATTGCTATTAGCTGCTAACATAGTTTGGAAATGTTTACTAAAATCAACTCCTATTTTTTTTTTTACATTTGTTCTTTTCAGTTTGTTTCCTGGCTTAGAACAAGCACAGCAAGTATATTGTGAAAAATGAAGGCAACATAGAAGGAAACTATGCTAGCAATGCTGTAAGAGAAAAATGAAAGAAAATGTCAATCAAAATTTCCAACATGGTAAATATTTTGTTTTGTACACGGGAAGAAAAGTAGGACTTAAAGATCTAAACAACAATAAATTTCAAAAATTTTTCTACTCTCAGTAGAAATCAAAAAGCAAAAAAAAAAAATCCTTGTTTTACTGTAAGGACATTTTGGAATCTTTATTTACAAAAGCATTTCTGACGTTGTGAAATCTGACACAGATGAAAGATAAAAGAGCCAGAAGTTCATTCTCAAATCAAATATAAAATCAGACTGACTTGGGTTAGAAGAGAGCAGCTCTGCTGAGTTTGAAGAATCCCTCATGTGTCCTGTTCATCCATGAGATAAATTGTCATGCTCTCCTCTTAAGTGAGAGAGACCATCCTAAGAATGGTCTTGTGGTGTTTTTCCTGATTGAGAATAAGAAAATGGGCTATTTGGCTGCTTGAAATGCTAATATGAAAACTTCTTGGCATGATCAAGGATTCCCACAATATTTTTAAGTTCTCATCCTGATTTTCACATGTCTCCAAATTAAAGTTTCAAACCCTCTGAGATATTTCTATCACTAACACTGGATAGATTATGAACATAGTTGCATGGAAGAGGTTGGCCGAAAAACTGGATGCTACTTCACAACCAAGAAAGGAGCCACTAAGCTGAGGTGATAAAGTTTATGGACTATATGACACACTTAGGTTACTATTAAGTTATAGCTGAGTAACTTAAAGCACAGCTTGGAAATCTTGAGTATAGTCAAACCACTTGCAAATTCAACTATGGAAAGAAAATTTTTTTTTTTTTTTCAAATTGTGTCTTGGGCTGGGGTTGTAGCTCAGTGGTCGAGCGCTTGCCTTGCATGCATGAGGAACTGGGTTTGATCCTCAGCACCACATAAATATAAATAAATAAAATAGAGATATTGTGACCATCTACAACTAAATTTTTTTAAAAAAATCACATCTGTACTAAACAAGTCCTGATTTTAAAAATTTTAATTATTTTAACAATACATTATAAAGGGCTATTATGTAGTATTTAAATTGTATTAGGCAATATAAGAAATCTAGAGATGATTTAAATTATACAGGAGGGTTTGTGTGGGTTAAATACTTCATCATTTTATGAGGAACCTGAGCACTAGCAAAGTTTGATGCCCTTTGCTGTCTGAGAACAAGTGCCCTATGGATGATTTTACTTCTGGTCCCTCTTTTTCCTGTCCCCCTCACTCCAAGACTCTTGGTTTTTCCACTTTTTTGTTGTTTGTCTCACATAGCATGTGTGGAAAATTCACACTATGTGCTAAAACAATGGTAATATTTAATATAATGTTTAAATAAACTCTCCCTTTATCTATACTTGTACGTAAGGGAAACTCTAAGCTACAGATCCATTTGGTGGAGCAGGAAGGTGGAGTGAACGCTTTATCTTATATATTTTTTTAAAAAAAGATTCCAAGAATATTAAAGAAAGCAAAGTCAAAGCTGTTCTTGGTTTTGGCGATATGAAATTTGGGGCATTAAGAAAAGGCCAGCTTTCAAAAAAAATTAATTTTCTCTATTTTGTATCTCTTCAGATAGAAATAGACAGTATTGCAGCTAGACATTTGACTGTGTAGGTCATTTGTGTTTTGAGTTTCATTATGAAAATCAAAAAGGGCAAAAGTAAAATAGAATACATGGAATAATAAGTGTCTCCAAGAGACTCAGTGGTGGAAACAACTTCAAGATATAGAGAAATCGGAGAGTTTGCCTTTTTCTCTATAACCACGTACAATTATGATCTTCCAAATACTGTAGCCTCCTTGCTTGAGTGCTTATGTTGTTTAAGTCTATTCTTTGAAGAGTCCACTGAGTGAGCTTTTTGCAAGGCAAAACAGATATCCTCTGCTCAAAACCTCTGAATGATTTTACGCAGGGAAAAAAAAAAAATCCAGAGTTCTTTCCAAGGTCTTACAAGGTCCTTTACATTTTGCCGCCATTTTCCTCTCTGATCTCATGGCTTTCTGCTTCCCTTTTCTCTCTTTAGCATCTTTAGATTCTCTCGTCTGTCTACGTAGACCACCTTCCCCCACTCCATAGCCATGGCTTGCTCCGCCATCCCTCAGGAACCTAGTCAGCTCTTTCTCAGGAGGCCTTCCTTGGCCTTTCCTGTATCTGCTGTCCACCCGGATGCCTGTCCTCTCTCATCTCCTTTGGGTTGATTTTTCTCCTTAACCCTTTTTCAAAATCTAAATATTTGACATACTTATCTTGCTCTTTGTTTGAATACTTATTTTGTTTTGTCTTTCCTGTTCTCTACTAAAATGTAAATCCAATCAGTGAAGGAATTTTCAGCTTTTTCATAAAAGAATGTATTTCAAGCATGCAGAGCAGGCCCCCGGCACACAGTTTGGTCTTGAGTTGTTAATGATTGCTTAAGAGGTGGACAAGTCAACTTTCAAAGATGCTGGGAAAACAAAACAAAATAACAACAACAACAAAAAAAAAATCCCTTCCGTTTCTCACTTGACATTTATTAGGAAAAAACAAAGGTCTAGGCAAAACAGAACTGTCAAGGGCACTGGTCTGATATCTGCAGTTAAATTTTTCTAAAAGGTCATTTACACAGTTTGCTACTTTGGGATGTAATGTTAAAAGAGGCTTACAGGTCTACCTAAGTTAGTCAGTCAACTAATTGAAATCTCTTTTGATTTTGCTGCAGGGAACAATCCAGCTATAGAATCTCAGCCCTCAGAACAGAGCCAACTTGGAGTCAATCAAACAGAATTTGGCTTGGAGTGAAATTTGCCCCACACATGCTGGATGAGAAAAAATAAACAGCTCCAATGTTGTTCAGACTTGGGTCTGATTCTCATCTCTGCCAGTAATCATCTATGTGAACTCAGCTGTTACCAACCTCTCCTCAATTCCAATTTTCTTTTCCTTAATAAATGCAGATACTATAGGTTTTGTATTCGTTTCCTATGACCACTGTAACAAACTACTACAAAGTTGGTGGCTTAAAATCCCCAAATTTCTTCTGTCACAGTTCTACAGACCAAAGGTCCAAAGTGGGTATCCCTAGGCTATAATCAAAATGTCACCAAGACTACTCACCCTCTAGATACTCTAGGACAGAATCATTTCCTGACTTTTTTAGCCTCTGTGACTACTGGTTTTTCCTGGCTTGTGGGTACCTCACTCTAACGTCTGTCTCTATATTTACATTATTTTTCTTCTGTCTGTGAAGTCACTCTTTTAATGTGAAGTCATGTTTGCAAATACGCCTTTTTCAAATAAGGAACACTTATAGAATCCAGGAATCAAGATATGAATATGTTCTAGGGAACTAGCTTTTAGGCTGTCACAGATGTTCCCTTAGAATCCATAGCACAATGCCGGGTCTATTTTATACAATTGATAACTTTATCTTTCCTTTTCCTTTCCTATTGTTTCCCTCCAAGTCTCTGTAATGCTCTTCCATAGCACCATGTCTTATCCCAAGTAGATATAATTATGAAACAGCTTATGCTTGCCCTTGGCATTTCCCTGCATTTTCCTGGTTTTCCCTGCATTTTCCTGCATTCCCTGTTTTTCCTTGCATTTACTGGTCAACAACATGTATGGCTTACCAGGTGCAATGTCCTAGGCTCTGGGCAATTTGGAAAAGAAGAAGAAGAAGAAGAAAAATCTCTGTCTACAGGTAGCTTTCCTTCTGGTATGAGAGATGGATAAAGAGTCCTTCATAGAGCCAGAGATATAGTTCAGTGGTAGAATGCTTGCCTAGCATGAATGAGGCCTTGGGTTCAATCTCCAGCACTACACACACACACACACACACACACACACACACACACACACACACAAATAAATAAATAAATAAATAAATAAATAAATAAATAAATAAATCAAAATAAGTCCCTTGTAATGCAAAGAAGAATAGTATATGACTTTCATAGACACATCTATAATGCACAGGGGGTTAATAAAAATATTAGTAATTATATTGGGGAGGTAGGAGCTAGTGAAAGTATGTTCAACCCAATGAAATTTAAGCTGAACCTTGAAGATAAAAAGAATGTCAATGGTTTAATGACATTAAAAGACATGTCCAGAGAAGAGAAAGGCACAGAGGGAAGCTTGCTCTTACTTCTCAAGAAATCCAGTATCTTCCCACCTCCCTCTGGACATCCCAAACACTTCTCCTGTGTGTGCAGCCCATTCAAACCTGCTCCATGGTTAGTCTCCATGTGGAAAAAAAATTAGCTGCTTTAAACTCGGTACTGGAAAGTTGACGATATGATTAATCAAGTTCACTATATGACATGTGTAGCTGATAGCTCATACCCTGGGACTAAAAAGAAGACTTTCTTAACATTAGTATATTTCTAATGGGACTTAATGCCACGTGTAAAATTATGTGCAAGAAGAGTTTGTTCCAAAGTCATTTGTGTAAGGGAGCTTTCCTTGGAACAGAAAATGATAAGAATAGCAAATATCTTTAAATGGCAAAAATGCCCAACTAAGCAGCCAAGGGTCTAAACTCTTGAAGACCGATTCATTATTTTGTATTCTTCATTATGCTGATATTGTCAGGAGATGGGGATTCTGCCTCTCAATCTTATCTATACCTCAACCCCCAACAAAGAGAGGAAAACAAACCCATGATTTAAATTTTTTTTTCACATCTTTTAAGAGGCAACTTGGGAAGCAATGGACAGAAACAAATCATGCAAACCTCCCCCTTTTTCTCAGCTAATTCAGAATGAATCGGATTTACACAAGCAGCAGTGCTTAAGCAAAACCGTTCCCATGGTTACACAGAAGGCTTTCTAAATGTGGCACAAGATGCAGGCAGCCAAAATGCCTTGACTGTTTATGTTAAATATGAAGTCTATTCCCTATTGAAATTTAATGATCTACTAGCTGCATTTTAGCAGCTTGCACCCTGACAAAATTAACATTTCGAATACATTTGGAGAGATAAATTGCTTTAGCCATTGGCGGGTACTCACTCATATTTATTTGATCACATCAGTGATTCAGATGAAAGTGTTTCCCCCTGTACTATTAGAAATTGGGTCTACAAATTATCCTCATCTCTGGGCCTACAAGTCCCCAAACACATTCTATTATCTTTTTGCAGGTTAGCTGGCGCCAAATGTTAGACCTTACACTTGGCAAGAGGGCTCAGAAAAAAACACTTTTTTTTTCTTTTTTCTTTTACAACACTAGACAGAATCGACACTCTCTCTTGTGGCATCTCTCAAGCTACCCAGGGGTTCTCAGATATCCAACAAGGTGAACAGCTCAGACAGGGTGGAGTCTGTTCCTCCACCTCCCCCAACTTCTCCTCCTGAATGAGAAAGACAGCCTGTGTGTTTTGAAAAGCTGGCAGGAAATTGGAGCTGGGAAAGATGTATTCACTGCATATTTTAGCTGACACCATTCAAATTTGCTACCTAAGGGCGTTCCTTGATGGCTGTTAGTAGGAACCTTCCATTCAGCAAAACAGAAAATGAAAACAGACTAAAGGGTGGTACTCTTACCTATCAACTAATAGATTTAGTTCAATCCAACTAATATTTGTTGAGCTGCTTGGCACAATGGAAGGGACCACAGATGCAGACACAAAACATGTAGCTCCTAATACAAATAGCCCCTGGTGGAACAGAAGAGATGGACAATGAAGAAAGTTACACTTACTTCACTCAGCATTATATTCTCCAACTCCATCCATATACCTACAAATGCTATGATTTTATTTTTTTATTGCTGAGTAATATTCCATTGTGTATATATACGACATTTTCTTTATCCATTCATCTACTGAAGGTCATTTAGGTTAGTTTCACAGTTTAGCTATTGTGAATTGTGCTGCTATAAACATTGAGGTGGCTGTGTCCCTGTAGTATGCTGTTTTTAAGTTCTTTGGGTATAATCCCAAAAAACCAAATGTCAAATGTTTTCTCTGATATAAGGAGGCTGATTCATAGTGGGGTTGGAAGGGGGAGCATGGGAAGATGAGACAAACTCTAGATAGGGCAAAGGGGAGGGCGGGGAAGGGAAGAGCCAAGGGAGTAAAAAAGATGGTAGAATGAGAAGGACATCATTACCCTAAGTACATGTATGAAGACACAAATGGTGTGAATATTCTTTGTATACAACCAGAGATATGAAAAATTGTGCTCTATATGTGTAATATAAATTGTAATGCATTCTGCTGTCATATATAACAAATAAGAATAAAATTTTAAAAAAACAACAATATTATGCTAGGTCATTCTTCTCAACTGAATGTGCACATGTCATTCCCACAATCTTCCACTAATGTAATCACACCAAACTTTAAAATTTTACTAAGGGTTTTAAATGTCAGGGGAAGATGACTGTGTACCCAACATTTGAGCCCCAAATCTTTCCTCTGAGAAAATCATAGCCTGGAGAATTCCTTCTTCTTTTGTCTTGCTCTACATGGTCCCAACCCTGGGGGTTTCTGGCTCTTTCCTCCAAGATCCCCTTGGTAATAGACTCAGACTAAAAAATGTTGTCTGCTTTTCTACCCAAGACTTCATTTTCCATAATCCAGAAGTATGAAACTTAGGGTCTTAAAGTTTATGAGATTCATCTGCAACACATTTAAAACCTTGAAATGTGAATGTATCAAAACTTTTCTAGCCTTTCCTTAATAGAGACAAAATATTTCATTATAAATAGCTAACTTGGCAAATTGGACAGTTAATAATATTTTAATTATAATTTATCTCTTGAGATGAATATACTTAGCAAAGCTAACACTTGAGAATTTCAATCTGTTTGAGGAAACTTATTTTGAACTGGCAAGTAGAAATACATTCATCACATATTGATTCCCTTGTCAGATTAATCCCCAAATTTAAGTTACCTCTTAGTGTTCTAATTAGTCATTTCAGAAGTGGGTCATTATGATCATTGTTATTAATATTTTTGTTGAAAAATTTAGTAGATTTCTTCCCTTATGCTAGTCATTGAATGAATGGAAGATGCATTTTGCCTATTTAGTTTTGAAAAAATATAAGCTTTAAGAATTTTTTTTAGTAAGTTTCAAGTGATTGTACCCCAAACATAGCAGGTTTATTGAATTATGTGTATGCCTGTAAATTTTACAGGTGATATCCTACCTTAAAGTGAATTTCAAAGGCAATTGATTGATATATTTGTGAAAGAGTCAGTCCTAACAACTGAGTATAGTTTGAAGGCGGTCTACTCTGCCTTTAATAGGTCAGGGCATATTTTAGAGGAATTCTACTGCTATTCCCATTACTCTAAGAATACAGGAACAGGTCATTTGCTTAACCTGTAGGTAAACTACCGAATAGTCTCCAAAATTCAACTTCTATACCACAAATGTTTCCCTAAACTTCTACTTTTGTTTTGCTATTTATAATGAATTCAAAACTACGCCAGAATAATGGCCTGATGAAGAATTAATTCTACATTAAGTTGAGATAAATGCAAGTTTTTTTTTTTTCCTCAGAGGATGTCCTCACCCAGAGCTTCCTAATGACTGACCTTGACTCTAAATGAAGGAGTCTTCATCCTGTAGGAACTGTGGGAGATTGACATGGAGACATTTTGAGTAGAGAAGTGAAATCATCAAAGTTCATTTTGGGAGACAATTTACAAACTTGCTATGATAGGGGCATGGATGGGGGGGACAGGAATGCTATGCCAACTCAATCAGCTGCATGATTCTAACTGTGAGATACAGGTCTGTGTAACCACGTGCTGAGAAGAGCATAGGTGTATAAAATTAATAAATAAAATTCAAAAAAGGTTGCTTTTCCAAAAAATGATGAGCCATGTTTTTTTTAATCGTACCTTCACTATTTCAAATTCAAATAGGAATATTTATTACTGATTTTAAAGGTACACTTTTTCTTTCATTTTGAGACAGAGCGGGGGTGGGGTGGGAGCTGGGAGAAATGATAACAATGATTGCCAGATGGATTTCAAAATAATGAGTCTAAAATGTAAATGCTCCAAGTATGAATATAAGAAACTTTATTTAACAATTACTTCCAATTTACACTTTAGGAAATTTAAATAATACGTTTTGTGGAGTGGAAGCAGTTAATTTTTCAAGGCTGATTTCCAGAGTTCACATTCAACAGCTCATGCATAACATAATGTAAGATGTATTTAAATACCCAAAAGTAATTTCATCAGGCGATGAACCACGATGTCTTTCCCGTTTGTTCTTACTCAGAACACCCTCACCAGTGCACTCGGCATCCATCACTTTTATTTTGTATCAGATACTCATTGTCTGAAGTAATAATGGATAAGTGATCCAAAGAATAGAGTATTGCTTTGAACTGCTGACACATTGCAGAATGCTGTATTATGCAGAATTGTGCTGCTAGCCAAAATATCTGCATTCAGCTCAGAGCTCTTTGCAGAAAGCATGCCATTGCCCCCATATTTTTGTATAATAGGTATTCTATAGTGGGTGATTAAAATGGAAGCCTTTCATGCGTTGTTCAGTAGAATGGGAAATGGTATATGATGTATTTAGTTTTGATAATATCCTCCCTAGGCACACTTTTCATGAATCATGTTTAGAAGCTGGCTTTTTATTTATTTCTTTAGTGTAAAATATCCTGAAATAGAAAAATTGAGACCACCAAAAAAAAAAGAGGGTGCTTTCATATTATTATGTGGATTGTTTGGGACACAAATTTGCATGATATAAAATGAAAGTCCTCCTGGAAGAAAAACACTTATAAAATTTCACTAATTAAGAATGGAGTCAAAGAATTATCTTCTATTTTGTCAGAAGACAAGAGCAAGCAAATAAGCGAGATTCTGGATATGTGATTATTTTATGGTGCATTCATATTCACTATAACACAAACCCAGGAGACGTACCTCCGTACCTCCACAACAGGAGGTTATTGGCCTGAGTGTTGTGGCAGGATGGACCAAGGCTGACTACAGAAAGCAGATAAGGCATTTCTTTCTCATTACCACACAGAGACAAAATATATGTGCATTTTGAAATTCTGGAAATATGAGAAAGAAAAAATATATCTACACATATAGAGTCATTCTTCATTATCTGTGGGGGATTTGTTCCAGGATCCCTTGCGGCGATCAAAATCTGCAGATGCTCAAGTCTCTCATACAAAATAAAATAGTATTTGCTTAGAACCTGCACAACCCTCCTGTATAATTTAATTCATCTCTTGATTATTTATAATACATAATATAATGTAAATATATTGCAAACAATTATTATACTGTATCATTTAGAAAATAATGACAAGAAAATAAGTGTGTACTTTACATGTTGGGCACTAACATATTTAAAAAAAAAAACATTTTTTGATTGGTAGCAGGGAAACTTGTGGATATGGAGAGATTGACTGAAGATACATTAAGGTCTCTCTGCCTAAGATTCCTTAGGGCCTCAATTACCTGGAGTCTTCAGAAAAGGGAAGGTGTGTTTTGGTTGAACAAGTAACCAGGTTATTGGTGAGAACTTTATTGCTCTTTCAGTGAGCAAAAAGCTACAGACCGTGCGTGACTCAGCATGGAGATGTACATCCCTTTCTTTGTACATGGTGAAGCACAACATATTGTTTTTTTCTGTTACCTTATGGTATGCAATATAAGATTATATCTGTACCGTGAAAGATTTGGGAACTTAAATTTCCTCACAGTAATGACTTTGTCCAGTAGCCTAATTCCAAGTGTCTCTTTCCAAACTACCCTAAAGGCCATAGAAGTGAGACAGAAAATGGGGAAATGGCCTGGCCACCAGGGCCACTTCTGAAAAGGTAAAATAAGAAAGCATATGCGATGTTGTAAAGCTGTCTGGGTAGCTGAAAAATACTGATCTCTAGACTTAAAGTTTAAGAGATAACATAAAGTGCACAGTGGCTTCCTTGCAGTCCTACCTCAAAGACTGCATTTGTCCATGATTCTAGTATGGTTCATTCTGGCTGAGATACAGGGAATCAGTGATCTTCTGTAATTATACTTATAAAATGCTGTCAACATCAACCAATACCATTTTGAAGTTTCTTAAACATGGTACAGAAAAAAAAATATCACCAATTGTAATTAAAATAACCATTTATATTTCAGCTATACGAACTTATTTCTTGCCCTGTGACATTTACTAACGATTATAGTTAGGTATTCAGCTGCCTGAGCGCATAGAATGAATATATTTCATTAAGTTTCATGTTGACAGGGTTGGAATATTTGAAGAGACTTCTCTGGGAAATTTGCTTACCTTTAGAACTCAATGCCTGCTGTCTCTTTTTCTCTACAGTGAAGACAAGTCTTCTGGCCTTCATATTAGCAGAAGAGGACACTATTGCCTTCCCGTCACAGGGGACACTTACTTCTTTCTCCGTTAGGGGTGAATGGATTTGCATTCATCCATTTTCAGGCTTTTATTGGTCTGTCTCCCTATGACTGAGGTTCCATTTCTGAAGCATTAACCAGGTAAAAGAGCAGATTAGGTAGGTGAGTGTTGCCATGTTCTAAGACAGAAAGTAACCAGGCTCTGGTATCGTCTGTTACTTCAATGGGTTATTATTAGGCTTCCACTTTCCTCTCAACTGAGTTTACTTGGGATAGAGTATTCTGTGTTCATACAAATTTCTTAAACATGCATGAGACCCATGCTTTTGTCTTCCCCCATAATTTTACCAAGAAAAATCTTCGTATGTAGAAAAACTTCTTAATATTTTTCCACATCTTTTTTTTTTTATGAACTATTTGAAAGAAAAGTGCAGACACACCACAAGAATAAGGATGTTATCTGACATAACTGGACTACTTTAATACAACTTTAAAAAGTAATAATAAGAGTTAGGCATAGTGGTGCACATCTATAATCCCAGCTATTTGAAGGCTGAAGCAGGAGGATACTACGTTCAAGGTCAGTTTGGGCAAATTGGCCAGACCTGTTTCAAAATACAAAAAAAAAAAAAAAAAAAAAAAAATTGGGGTAAGAAGCTAAGTGGCAGAGAAACCCTAGGTTCAATCAGTACTACACACACATAAAAGTAACAATAATTGCTTAATACTTTCTCTTATCTGAAACATATTCAAGTGCACTCATTTTTCTTCAAATTGAATTTTCTAGTTTCCTCTTGACCCACCCCCACCGGAGACCCAGTCATGGTTCTTACATTACAAGTAGCTTTGATTCAAGGCAACTTGTAGTGTCATAAATTGCATATGCTTTCATATTATGGTAGGTTTTTTTTTTATTTAGGATCACTTGATTGAGATAATCCAAAATGAAATGAATAAATATATGAGTGAATAAGAACACTAGCACACTGTAGTCTAACATTTCTTTGTAGAATACATAAATTTAGTGATGTTTTTAAGTAACATTGCATTTCACTAAGCACAATCATAGCTGAACATATTTAAAAAAAAACAATACAAACTTTCTTTATGAGGTATTTTGAAGTTCAGTCCAGAGACTCTATTAACAGTTAATGTGATTCTCATCATTTCCTAGGCATCTTGTGTGAAGCTAAGCACTGAGTATTAGCTCACTTAATCTTCAAAACAAGCCCATGGGGGATCATTTTATAGATTAAGAGAAGTAAGCATTTTGCTAAAGTTTTCAGTTATCACAAGAAATAACCTGTACATAAACTTGAACTTGAGGGTTTGTCACGTGCACTACAATGCTTTGCGAGACAAAGCTGGATACTCAAAGGGAGTTCACTTACTCTCTTGCAATTCTTTCTTAGATCCACCCAACAGACATGTCAGTGTTTGTCAGCTCAACCTTCTCAGCTGAAGTATTTTGCAACATTCAGCTTAATTATTGCTCTGGCCTTAAGGGAACTGGAATCTTTGTGAAGTAGCCCTTTGAAATACTAATTCTTTACTAAATAAAGAATTAGTACACAGATTTTTTTCTTCCCCACCCCCCTCCCCACTCACAGAAAACTTTGAGCAAGGTCATGTCTGTTTCCTGAATGGACAGGATTAGGATAGGAAAACTGGAGCATTTCCCAGCTCAAAGGGAGCCAAGTTTTCACTGTGTCGGTTCATTTTTCTCTTTGAAATAAATTCCCAGAAAATTAGACACACCCATAGTAAACTTAAGTACAAAACACATCCCAAAGCCAACTGGGAATGATTCGGGAGTTTGCCACCATAGTGGATTGCATATACTTTTATTCCCTTCCATTAGTGAAGATAATTGCTTATTTCTTCTACTTCTTATACTGCAGAGGATGTAGATTAATCCAGCACAGTCATATCATTGTTAGTTACCCTGATTATACAGAAGATAAATCAGGAAAGGGAAGCTATTAACTTAACTAAATATGAGTCTCATCATAGCTTTAGCATTTAGTTGGGTCTGTTCTTTCAATCTGCCAGTACAGATTATTTCTTATTTTTATGATATAATATCTCATGAATTGAGTTTCTTTTTTTAAAAAATTATGGATTCTGTAAATTAGTGGTTTGTTAGCTAAAAATAGATATGTCCATATTCTTACAGAGAAAATCCTTTCTGAAATTTTGAGTTAACTGATTTCAAATACAAATCACCCCTAAAAGATGGCCAGCAGTTGGTCTCTTTAGTGGAATTTTTTTTAAAGCCATGACTGAACTAAATTAAATGTCAACAGAAAGTCAAAATTAATCATGAAAGTGATCAATAGTGAGAATGAGGGGCTGGGGCTGTAGCTCAGTGGTAGAGTGCCTGCCTTGCCCTTGTGAAGCCCTGGGTTCAATCCTCAGCAACACATAAAAAGAAATAAATAAAGATATTATGTCCATCTACAACTAAAAATAAAAAAATATTAAAAAAAAATAGTGAGAATGAGAGAGAAGGACTTAATTGTATGCATGTCCCAACGCTGGGAATGAGACCTGTGTTTCTAGATGCTTATAAACCAGCCTTCTGCAGCAGAAATCATACCAGGTTTGACCACAAAGTAATGAAATGTGGAATCTGTCCCATGACTTTCTAGTCACCCAATTTGTAAATGCTCCAAATGCCTCTCATTCTGGGTACTCAGTAAACACTAACCAGGGGCAGCAATTTCCTTTCCTGTCTAGTCAGAATGTCATTATTTCTGTAAAGCCTCTGAGCTAGTGAATACATAAAAAACATAATTCACCAAAATTTGAAATATATCTTAAGCTTTCCTCCCTCCTCTTCCCCATGTGACTTAAACAGCTGTGTAATCTACTGGAAACCTAAGAATATTAGTCCTCACTCACCACTTATTAAACCTTAACCTTTCTTCTCCCAAATGCCAAAAAGTTATAGCAGGTCTAATCAGCATATTTTACTTTGCCCTTTTCAATAGGCTGTTTGATGTTGATTTACTGCCAGAGGAAATTTTAAAAAGATCCACCAGCTTTTGAACATGTCTCTGTGTCCCTCAGGAAAAAAAATTGCATTTAATTTCATGGTTAGAGTGTGTTCAATAGTTGTTTTTCTCCGTTTTGGAGGTTCTTTGGAAGAGTCTACTTATACGTCTTCTCATGTCTTTTATTTATTAAAATATAAAATAAATGAGAGCTATTAACATCCTAGTAGTTATTGCTCTTGGCTCCTCAGCTTATTTCATGCTACCAAACAGCCATCTGTGTTAGTGCACATCATGATATGGTGTCCTAGGCCCAAAACTTCCACTTGGTTTCAGGATTGCCACACTGACTTATTTTTTTATATTTTATGTGCTAGGGATTGAACCCAGGGCTTTGTAGATGCAAGGCAAACACTCTACCAACTGAGCCATATCCCCAGGCGTAGTCATACTTATTTTACTTCTATCTCATTGGCTTTTGGCCTCCTTCACAGGCTCCTCCTCCTCTCCGCTCTAAATGTTAGGGTAATTTAGGGCTTAATTCTAGATCTTCTCTTTTCCTTAGATACTTACTCACTGCCTGTGAGATCTTCATTTCTATGACATTACATTTAGACACTGATGCTTCTCAAGTTTGTATTTTCAGTTTGGAGCTCTAAGCTCCAGATTATTATGCCCACATCATGACTCTTATAATCATGTTTTGCAAACTTATCACCACCAGAGGACTCAATATTGTGTCCCAAAGTGCTTTTCTCTAGATTTCCCATTTTAGTAAAATGCACCACCAATCACTTGGCCAAGCTAAAATCGTACAAGACATCCTTGATTATTGTTTCCTTCATTTTTCCAAATACAAGTCCTACCAGCTCTTCTTCCAGAGTATAGCCCCATGTTATCATCTTCTGTCTTCATGGAGATGACTGTCTGTCACCCAAGTTTCCATCGTCTCTTCCCGATGGCTATTGAAATAGCCTACAAGCTGATCTCTAGTCTTCAATCTTTCCCTTCTGGGATCTCTGCTCTATACAAGAGTGATTAAAATGATATATGATGATGATGATGATGCAGCTTCTTTATTCAAAGCTTTATAAAAGCTTCCCATTACAAGTCCAGTAAAAAGCAACCTGCTCACCATAGTCCAGGAAGCCCTGCATATGTCCCTGTCTTTCCTGCCCTGGCCCTGCTGTCACACTGCTACAGCTAGTTTGCTTTGTTCTCCTCCAATGCACCTATGTTTTTCCAGCCTCCTGCCTTATCACTCCCTAGTCTCTCCCCAGAATGATCACCTCTTTCACATCACCCATAGTTCTACTTAAATATCATCTCAGAGCATTTTTCTTGCCTGCCCCCCGCCTTTCAAGCAGCCTCCCTCTCCCATCCCCAGTTGATCTCAAACTCCAAGATGCTTTATTTTTTTTATTTTTTCGTGACATTTCTTTCCATCTAGAAACAGGTATTGCTATGGTTTCCGTTCCTGCCTCCTACACTAGAATGGAAGCTCAGCAGGGACAGTGACTTTGTCTTGTTCAGACACAGGTCCTGTGTCGCCAGCACCTAGAATAACACCTGGGTGGTCAGCTGGAGTCCTGGACAAACAGGATAGCTTAAGCATTATGCAACCTGTTTTCTTGCCCTTTGTGAATCATTTTTCATTTGTTTGTTTTTATCCCAATGGTCTGCTAACTTTAAAAAGAATAAATCTATACTGGAACAGAGAAACCCTTCCTGAATGTATGAATAGATTGGATGAATAAAAAAAAAAAAGAAAACTTTGGTGGAAAAAAAATTGAATTTATATTGTCATGTATTCACCTGAAAAGGCAGCAAGCTTCAGATTTTAGTGTTTATAACAACTACCTAGGGGAGTTGGCTGGTAAATCTGGGATTAGATTCTAAATCCTGATTTGTTAATAAGCCCCCAGGTGGCCTTGACACAGCTGCTCCTTTAACTGCTTGGAGAAATACTAGGCCATGGGTTCTGTAATTCTTTTCATAATGTTGGGGAAAATAGACACATGTCCAACTGATTTACTTCCAGCAGAGAACTAGAATTTGTCACTTAGGTGCATGATGCTGAGTTCCAGGGACCATAGTTCAGTCATGAGAGATATCTGTCAACCACTGGGAAGGCAGGAGATGAATTTAAATCAGAAGTGAAACCTTCTTGACATATTCTACTGTCAATTCCAAATGGAAAACACAGGCAGGTAAGCAGAGACACAGTCAAATAGGCCAGCAGCCCAGGAAGAAAATGAGGGGGGAAAGGGAAGCATAGAATGTGACCAGAGATTTTCCTAAAGGAAATTGAAATTTCTCAGAAACTACCTGGTGCAGCCTCATTTGACGTTTAGGGACAGGTTAAACTGGCCTCATTGGTAACACAGGGAAAATTCAGTTTTGCGGTGCCTCTCAATACCATGTAGGGCAACTTCTGTTATAGCCAACAAGCCCTCCCCACCTAAATCAATTCCCACATCACATAGTGTGAGAATTGAACAGACTTGGTCATTGATACCTGCAGCCTGTGCAGATGCTGTCATGTGATAGACTGGCAGGTAGGGAGAGATAGAGAAAGAGAATCTTTTGAATTTGACATGTATTTTAGGATTTTAATTCTTGAAGGTATATTATTTTAATGTCATTAATATCACTTACCATAGATTTTCCAACGCCATAAATTCAGATGGAACACTTTAATTGCTTCTTAATTTTACTTTCATATTATGGCAGATTTCCTGCATATCTGTTTTTGGCCCTTTGAAGTGTAATAGTGATTCCAGTGATGTTCATTGAACGCTTACAGATGAGGAAACTGAAGTTCTGAGAATTTGAATGATTTTTTCCAATGAGATCATATATAATTTCAGAACTGGGATTCAAACCTAGGCCTGTCTGATCAAGGTCAGTGCCTTGGACAGGCTTCCTGAGCTCAGTGCCAGCCATCCAGCCTGGCTTCCGTTCCCCACCATCTGCCAGCTATACCCTGTGCCACAAGCTGGGAGTACAGAAATCCTGCCCTGCAGGAGAGGTCCTGTGAGTCCCTGAACCACTGAATTCTAGGAGTGAGGAGGGGTCTCATCCATCAGAGGTGCTGAGACTCTACTCAAGGTCAATATTCTAGCCTGGTTGGTGAAATGGGCAGAAGGCGGAGGCCCCCCGTCTCTAGTCCATCAGTATTTGGTCATTCTCTCTACCTGGACATCTGATTGCTTTGTCCTTTTCCATCCGATTTGTTTTCTCTCTGGAAACTGAGCCTACTTCACAACTCTAGGTGGGAATCCTGGTTACCTGATAATCTTGCTTAGTTCTTGATCGTAATTAGAAGGTGACAGTCACTGATTCCAATATTATATCAAATTGCTCTGTACTCATTTCCCTCACTCATACCTTGGACGTGACTTGTTGTCACTAACAAGCTCCTTTAGAAAGTTTCATATCATCCCTGTCTTATATGATCAGAGCACATGTCCCATCTGGCTCTGTATAAGATCCCCTACATTTTGTCAAGTACTGTGATTTGCCCTGGGGTCACCCATGTCTTCAAGACTGTATGAAGGCAAGAGGGCAGAAAATGGAGTCTTCGGGTTTTATAGTTAGCTTGGCCTAGGAAACAGGGCTGATCTTACTCACGTTGATTACTGAGGCCCACAGGGTTGGGTCCTGGAACCATGAAAGGCTTTTATAATCAGGTTAAAGGTGAGTGCAAATGTCTGGGGAGACACACTTCAAACAGTGTTTATGCTCTCTGGATATCTTACTCAGGAAAAGGAGTTGGGAAGAAGTCTGCTTCCTTCCATCATCACCTGACTAAACAGATGGGACCCAAAAGGAAATCCTGATATAAAACCTTCCTGTTTTATAAGAGGTGGAAAACCCTGAGTGGAAACAGAACAAGGCTTTTTCCATTTTATTCTTTGGAAGAATTTGTTTTAAGGATTTATTTAATGGTCGGTCTTTCCTGGGATAATGTGATCCTTAGGAGGGCTACCCCTTCTTTCCTGCTTGTCATGGATCCAGCAGGGGACACAAAGAATGTGTTCCATCATTGTCAGGTGCTGGAAGCAAGAGATTGAGTCAATGTCTGAAAGAACAAAAGACTCTCATATTAGCAAATAAATGATATTGAAGAAAAGAGAGGTCCTGACCTCCTTATAGATTTTAGATGAGATGTTCTTATGTCCTGATAAAACCAGCTACATGCTAATTATAAGAGTCCAATGCTCAGCAATAGAACCTTGCTTTGCACACACACACATTGCACTTTTCAAATGACATTCAGCAATAACATTTTTTTTTTGCTAAAATCTTTAAAGCTCAGAAATAGTTATTTTTGAGGTCTATGCCAGCAGAATGGTTATATTTAATACATGGCTGGCCAGAAGCCATCCACAAATTCCCTTTTCCATTCCCCCCACCCCCTCTCCATCTGGATGAGGGAAGACCTAGGCACCAAGGTGCAAAATTCTGCTACGGTATCACTCCTGGAATTATGTGGCTTTGGTACATTTGTACAAAACAGTTCTAATGTAACAGCAAGAATTTTCCCCCTCCTGTTTATTTCTCTGAAGCTGCAATAAGCAATCCTGTGTGACATTGCCTGTGGTGCGGTTGCCAGGCAGCAGAAAGAGATCTGCAGCAGGAGGCGGGAGAGCTGGGGGAGGAGAGGAGAGCCAGAGGGAGGAGGGGAGCAGGCTGAGCCAGGGGGGGCTGGGCTCTGAAACTGCTGAGCCAGAATTCCATCTCCTTGTCATCCTTCATGTTCCAGGCACATAATGAGCCAATAAGCTGAACCTTAGAGGGGAAATAAAGATGGAAAAGAAACAGTTGAATGTTGTCATTAAATAGGGTGTCAGTAATGTTTCTTATTTTGTGAAGAAAAGCTTTCAGATTGTTTTTCTTCCTGAACTTTGCTTCCTGGTAAATGTAGCTCTACAAATATAAAATGGGACAGCTTCTCAGTGGGCTGACTTTGCTCTAAAGCAACAAACAATTAGCACATAATATCTTCCAGCACTTTCAGCATCGTGCCCGGGGAACATACACCATTATATACAGTTCTCACTGGAAAGGTTATTCTCCACCCAAGTCTCATGGTGTAGAAAAGTGAAACTCACAGAAAGGGTGCTCAACCCTTTATGGAATACATATTTGGTATGGGGAGGTTCCAAGTTTGGAGGTCATTCAAGGTGATTGAAGAAGCTGGCCTTCTCACTGCCAGGCTTCCTTTAGCTTGTAAAATTGGGAGCTGCAGCTAAATCTCCTCTCTTGGCTTGACAAGAATCTCACTGTAATGAGATTGAAATGATTGGACAGAGATCCTAGCAGAAGGGGTGAGGGCAGATGGCACACAGGTCCCTCCATGCCAGCCTGGATGTCCCCCAGCACAATGCATCTTGCCTTTTGCCAGCCTTCCAAGCTGTCTATGAGTAGGTTGGACACTCTCCAGTGGTAACAGACAATGATTTTTATTTAGATGTTTGATTATTCTTGTTAATCAAATAGAACAAGAACAGGAGGTTTGTTCAAAACAAACAATGTATTTACGGATAGCTTTGTGTGGTGGATGCACATTTTCAGGCTCTAAAGTCGCCTAGTTACTCCTCTCATAAGACGCAAATCCACCATCTGGGGAAAGAAAATGGGACAAAGCATGTTAAAATGGCAAGATGATCAGAAAAACACTTGGAGTTAATGTAACAATGACTAAGTTTCTTATTTAATTTTAGCAATGGGAATGGGGGAGAGAGGGAATGTAAAATTAAGATGAACAACTCTGAAAACTATGATGTAGATGGTATTACCTCCCCCGGTCCCTACTGCAAACTCAGGGTTGTTTGTCCAATGCAGTCACCTATCTTCTCAGGTCATGCATGAATCAATCAAGGACAATTAGTGATTTTATGCACACTCTGGGAGGAAGAAGATGTGTCAGAAGAATAATACTCTTTAGCACAAATCACATAAAGAGATAAGATGGCAACATAGATATAAGATTAATCAGAGTCACAGAAAGCAAACCAAATCTGCCCAGAGCCAGGGCCAGATGCAAGAACTCTCTCCCTCTGCACTATTTCAGAAGGCTAACACTTTTTCCTAAGGAACTGCAAAATATTTACAGACACTTGACAGTTCTCTAGGTAGCACAGCTGGAGTATGGACACTCCAGCTCTCTGGAATGTCCTGTGATTGAGGTTTTGTCTCTAGTGCACAGCAGGAGGAACTAATCAGTGAAGCTGCTGCCTCCCTGACCACACTGGTTAACGACAGGCTCCACAGAGCCTCCCTGGAAACTGGAGATGAAATAGCACACTATTTTTTTTTTCATGTGAAATTGCACTTTTAATCAAAGCAAAAGGGAAAAATACTTTAGAGTCAGTCTCATAGTTGTGCCACAATGGAAATTTCTACCAATGTCTACAATCATTCTTCATTTTATACTCTACAGAGCTCTTGCAGTTTAGTTTTTATTTTATCAAAGTTATACATGAGTAAAAAAATGTTAAACAGGCATTTTTAAGTCTCATTTGAGATCCAAATGTTGGTAGGGAGGGATGATAAAAGCCCCACATTCTAATGAAACATGCTCGGTCATCTATACAGGACTTGCCAAGAGGTGGTCAACACCCAATATTATGACCATTGCCCCATCATTGACCTACAGTCTAGGTACAAGAGACTGCTCAAATAAAAAGAGGCTATTTTTGTGATGAAACTGATTGTCTAATGTGAATGTTTTAGCATTACCCTCCCCAATCCTCACTCTTCCTTATCTCAAAGCAAGTAGGAGGGTTTTCACGGGACTTATGTCATCATAGGATGGAAAACTGGCCTGGTTCTGGTGGTGTTTAGCAAGCCAGGGGCTTCAAGAGCAGCAGTATTTGACATGCACTTGTCCAAAGTGAAATAAAAGCATCATCCTGGATGGTTTGGAAGTAACACAAGAGGATGGACCAAAAAGACAGATTACCTTTCTATTACGAAGACAAATGTTCGGTACAATTTAAATTAAAAGTGAAATATGTTTGTATACTCAATGTCTGGACAGATTAGACAGATTCCACTTCCCCATCTTGATGAGGTTGCCTAGAGAAGGATTAAAGAAGAGGACAGTGAACACAAAAACCTCCTGACAAACACACCTGTGTGCAGCACCGGTAATGTACACATAATAGCCAGCATATCTTTCCTCGAAAGGTTTAGATTGTTGAAAAGGTGTTAAAGCAATTTACAATGGGGTTGTGTTTTTTATTTGCAGTGCAAATAGGAGAGGACTTTGGATCCAAAACCTTTCCATTGCAGAAGCAAGACATAATTTTCAGGGTAGATAAAGAAAAATAGAATCTGCATCTCCCTTTGAAGAATCCAGCCCCAGCTGCCAAGGAAGGGAGAATAACAGAACAAATAGATTCCTGTGAGAGGATAAGCACCTTTTCGATCCTGGGAGCTTTGTCATTTTTCAAAACTAGCACATTTTTCATAGTTTGCCATGGTGATCTTCAAGTGGATAAATGGATATAGTCAGAAGCAAGTTAATTCCCATCCAGTTCCTTTTTTAAGGCTAACAGATATCCTCAAAGAGAAGTGGCACAAAGCAATGGTACATGAAGAAAATAAAAGCACAGCCTGAAAATGAATGGATTCACAAACCAATTAAAATAAAGCACGGCTTTAAGAGATTGCTAAAATTATTCACGTGTTGCATACTGAAAAAGCAGTGCTTCCTCTCAGCCGTTCTTTCTCAAATGTTTTGTTTTTGTTTCCAGAAATAACAGGTTTAATTAAGTGTGCAAGATACACTCAAGTGATCCAGACTAATGCACACAGGGATTGCAAAGTCACTTAGAAGATTTTAGGAAGGATTTTGATTCACCAGGCTTATATACTAATGGAGAAACCTGGTCTTCAGGAAAAGAGCATGTGTGAGCTGGGTGAGGCTCTGTTACCACAGTCAGAGCCAGTTTTCACATTATTGAGAAACAATGGTATGAACATAGCAAACATTAAGCAAACCAGAAAGGAAGTTAGGTTTTATTATACGCCTTGTATGGGCACAGTGACTGTGTGTTAGTTCAATTAAATCTTGAAACAACTCAAAGAAAATGGATATTATTACTCCACCTTTAAGATAACATTAGCCAAGACTCTGAGAAGGCAAAGAATAATAGTTCATTGAAACTCAGGGTATCTGATAACAAATCCAATGCCCCTTCCATAACACCGACTCTTCTCTATTCTAATAAAGCTGCATGAGTAGTAAATGCTGCTCCTGAACCTGAGATTGAAGTATCTGATAATGCACTAAAAATATTCTATCCTTTTCAATATACTATTCTTGAACAGCCCAGTTAGAATTTGCTTGTACAAAGTATTCAATAGGATTCAACAGGAATCGTCACAAGATGTTGACAGTATGATTTACTAAATTTGAATACAAATGCTAGTTTCAGGAATACTTGAGGTGACCTTAAGAATCAATGGAGGCCACTAGAGCTAGCTCATCACCTCAAAACATTGCTATTTATGTGTGATTGCAAATGTGAAAGCAAACTAAAGTCTTTAGCTTTAAAAGGTATAAGTACTCTATATATTGCATGACTATTACTATGTTTTCCCATGAACCATAAAAATAAATGATGAATACATTTTAACATATACTGAACCAGTCTGTATTTTATTGGCTGTACATAGCACTTGTAAGTTGCTTGGGAGGTTAGCACTGGATTTTGAACCAGGAGATATGAGCCATCCCCTGGTGTTGCTGTTGAGTTAGCACATGAAAATTTTCAAGTGTATTAGTTTTTATTTCCCAGTTTATATTAAAATGTACTTTCACTTATTTTAGCATTTATGGGCATCTACTAAGTGAACACAAAATACAGATTTGTTAAATGAATTCATAAAATAAGGGGCTGGGTTTTATTTTCTCTAGCATCCCTAATATTCTAACATTGTATTTGTTGAGCATGTCCAGTACTAGATTCTTCCAGAAATAATTCCAGATAAAATACAAGATTAAGTGGTCTTTTCCAGAGTCCTCTGCCAAGGACACATAAGTATGTCAAACTCTTTCGGTTAAACAAGTGTACCCACAAATAGGACAGGAAACGTGAAGAGAGAAAAAGAACAGATTTACCAGTAAGCCAACACACAGCCCTAAGACTTCCTGCTAATAACATGCTGTATTTTAGAAAAAGTAGTGAGCCAGAAGTCAGCAACTAAATGGGATTTATGACCAGTTCTAACACTACATAGTGTGATGTCTTTGGCTGTCATTTATTCTCTCTGCTTTTTGGTTTCCTCAGCTGTGAGATAGACTGCAGTATTTATTGTATAATAAGATGAACCTCAGTGTAATGTTATAGAGGTAGACTGAGGGTTGCTTAAAACGTCCAATTATCAGCCAAGAAGAGCAGGAACCTGAGAAAAAAAAAATCATCATATTCAACCAAAAGGAAAACCTGATCCCCAAGTAATCATATTAATGCAGCAAATAGAAGGATTTTTTTTTGCAATAATCTGATATTTATCCATTAAATAAGGATAAACTCAGCTGAAAAAAAGTCAGAGTTCTTTGAGGAAAAATGTCATCCTCTAAATTCTCCTTTTAGCCTCTGTTTACTTATGCAAATCAAGATATTCAGAAAATTGTATATATTTCAAGAATCTTGGCAAAAAGAAAATATAGAATGAAATGGCAGACAAATTTAACTTTAAGTATTAAACGACCATTATAAAAGAGTAAGTCTCAAAGTACTTTCATTGGAAGATAATTCTAAAATGTATTATTACACTAAAAGAACAACTTCTAGAATGATGCACTGCCAGCTATGTATGTTTTTATAAATACAGTGGGGAGTGTGTATGTGTGTGTTTGAAAAAGCATTGATAAAGTTCTAGAACTTTGCCCCCACTAGAGGAATTATTTGGACTAGATAGATATATTTAGGTGAGTGAAGTTATGTAAGAGGGATTACATTTTCTGTATATACTTTGTATTGTATTAATTATATATAATGAAAATATATGCATGTTTACACTATGCTATTTAAAAATGTTTTAAGAGAAAGAAAGGAAAGGAAGGAAGAGAGGGAGAGAGGAAGGGAAGGAAGGAGGGAAAGAGAGCTATATAGTCAGATATAGCTGGGATTTATACTAACCCTGCAACTTATTAGCTCTGTATATTTGAATAAGTTAATTAACTTTTCTCGCCAAAGTTTTCTTATCTATGGAACAGAGATAAAAAATAGGTACCTTACCGTGTTTTCATAAGGATTAAAGATAATGTATGTAAAGCACCTGGAACATATTAAAATTTAATAAATTGTAATAATTATATAAAGAAGATAGAGAATATAATCTTGCTTTTATTTTATGGATCAATGAAATGGATTCTTATTAGAATACTTTATTACCTGACACAAACTTTTGTCCTCTTCCCATCTCCCCAGTTAAAAGGAAATGCAGGAACTGGAAACCAGAAAGAAGATTGAAAGAGGCAATGCAGAACAGATGTTGTCCCTTCTTCCTGTAGCTACAAAGCTTCTCTATTAGCACTTTGCTTGTTCTGCATATTATAGAGCATGTAAAAACTCCAAGGGAATCTGCTCCTGAGAGCCCTGTAGTCTCATAGGACAGCAGGTGGAAGAAGTGATAAAAGGATGCATATGAACATTAGATAACCTGGGAAGCTTCCTAGGGGCAGATTCCAACACCCCAAGGCACACTGTGCACACTTCTCCTTGTGGCCCTTCCTGCCTTTCTTCTACTCCTCCTTCCAGATGAACTTGGTGTGAAAGGCTGTGATTCAAGGCAATTGGTCTTGCAATGAGTCTCAGCCAAACCATCAAGATCAAACTATGGAAAACTCTTTTCAATCTTTGAGGCAGTTCTGACAAGAAAAGCAAATGCTTCATTATTTACAGAAAAGTAAAGAGTCAGAGGTCCCATATATCCTGCAAACTATTGTCAAGTGGGTCAGAAGAAAGATTGGGAGGGAAGGAAAAATGGTTGAAATGTATGGGTATTTTTGCTTTGAGTTTTGAATATCAACAAATGAAAATGACTAAAGAGACTCTCTAATTAAGCAAAAGGGATGTTCCACTATATATAATGGAGAAAGCCCTCAGGAATTCTTTTTCCTGGTTAGGGTTATGCCCACAGAAGCATTTTTCAAGTTTCTTATGATTCTGACTTACTTAGGGTCACCTGCTTCCAAAGGCAATTGAATCTATGTCAGGGAGCATGTTCTGTGCAAGGAGAATATGGGCTTTGGCTCTATTCGCTCCTTTGGTATGATGTCTTTATGCACAACTATATGCCACAGTCCTAAAGTGTCAATCAATCTAGGATGTGTTCTGTGTTCTTAAATCTTGTCATGTATGTGCATACCTTTCCTCTCTTTTCTCAAAACTGGGTATTTTAAAGCCAAACCCAATCATGACTTGAGAAACTACTGATTGCCTATTGATATATCCTATGATCATCCTGTGAGTTAGGCATTATTATGGTCTATTTCTTCCAAATGAGAAAAATTAAATATTGAGAACTATTCAAGTTACTTACTCAAGGTCACACAGAATAATAGAATCAAGATACGAATTCATATTCATACAGCTCAGGATTCAAATTTTTAACACTATATTCTAGATACTTTGTTTTAATAAAGTATGATTAACATTCAAGATATTTAAAGGAAAATAATTAAGATTTCAGTTATATATTTGAATAAATGGAGAAGTCAGCATACGGTTTTCCATAGTGACTATAGTAATTTATTTGCTTTCCCACCAAAAATATACAAGGGTTCCCTTTTCTCTGCAACCTTTCCAACACTTGTTATTTTCAGTCTTTTTGATAATAGTCATTCTTCCTGGGGTGGGATGATATCTCATTGTTGTTTTGATTTGCATTTCTCTGATGAGTAGTAGGATTGGCCATTTGTAGATCTTCTTTTGAGACAAGTCTATTTAGATCTCTTGCCTATTTTAAATTTTTTTCTTTGTTTCCTCTGAAGTTTTTGGAGTCCTTTATACATTCTGGCTATCAAGCCCTTGTCAGATATATATGAGTAATTCCACATCTTGGTGTATATTCCATAGAAATGAAATCAGTATGTTGAAAAGACATCTGCACTCCTGTGTTCTTTGCTGCACTATTCAATAATAGCTAAAAAATAGAAGAAGTTTGTGTTCATCAACTGATAAATGGATAAAGAAAGTATGCTCCATATACACAATGGAGGACTATTCAGCTATAAAACATGATATTCTGTTATGGGTGATAATTTGGATAGAACTGGAGATAAATAGGTTAAATGAAATAAGGCACACACCAAAGACAGGTACTATGTTGTCTCATTCATATGTAGAATCTTAAAAAGTTGATCTCATAGAAGTTGAGAGTAGAATGGAGGTGACCTGAGGCTGGAGAGTATAGGAAGGAGAGAAAGATAGGAAAAGGTTGATATGGCTTCTAAGATACAGTGAGATAGGAGCAAGAAGTTCTGGTGTGCTACTACACAGTAGGTTGACCACAGATGACAATAATGAACTGTACATTTCACACTAGAAGGAAATATTTTGAAAGCATTTGCCATAAAGAAATGATGTTTGATAAGATATACATAACTTGATGTAGGCATTATACAATGTATACCTGTATCAAAACATCACATTGTGCTCTATTAATATGTAGAAATTTAATGGTTTTTATGTATCAGTTAAATAACATAGATTTTTTTTAAAAAAATTTTAAATGTACAGAAGACTGAATAGTTTTTAAGCCATCCAATAAAGGGACTACTGATTCCATGTTAACAATAGATGTATATTTTATGTTTTTTTTCCTTCAATTGGCATTTTAGACAAACTTCTTTAAGTCAGGTAAAATTCAAACTATTTATTTTATTCTTAAATATCATATAATTAATGGGAATGAGAAAACTTATTATCCTAGTAGACCTAATTTTTTTAAGAAGGCAAAAAATAAATAAATACAATAAAATAAAGTGCTTTGAATTGCCCAAATAAGTCATTCCTGGAAGTAATATGGTGACTTTTCATAGACATTGTGTAGATACGAAAAGGAATTCCTATAGACTGCCTCAGTGATGGGTACAATGTGTAATAGTTTTTGGTATAGAATTCAAGTAATTCTCTCTGCTATCATCTGAGACTATTAATGAAATCGGCTTCCAACTCCCAAGTCCTCAAGTCCCTGAGTTAATACTTCTGTGTGTCAATATCTTTGCCCTCACACTGGTTAAGATTGAAATGAATGTGGTGTGCTTCTTAACTCCAGATACAGAAAAAAAAAAAAACAACAAAAAAACAAAAAACA
Source organism: Ictidomys tridecemlineatus (assembly GCF_052094955.1). NCBI lineage: Eukaryota > Metazoa > Chordata > Mammalia > Rodentia > Sciuridae > Ictidomys > Ictidomys tridecemlineatus. The sequence continues at coordinate 122,274,739 of NC_135479.1, forward strand.
TGAGACTATAAAATGAAGTCCTTGAATTGAAGAAAACTCTCTTCTACACCATAACTCTTCATCAAGACCAATTCCGACACTGAACTATTGAATAAAGTATTGGGATATGAAGAAAATAGCCTCAAAAATATTTTTTTTTTTAAAGCCTGATTTCCAGCCCTAAGATCAAAGAGGCTCACCCAGTCAGAATATAGTCCAGGCTGCTAGGACTCTGCTTTAAAGTCATTCTCCATCTGGTCTGCTTTTGAAAGATTAGCAAATTTATCACGTGGAAAGTACAAAGCGATCCAAAGAAAAACAAACAGACATGTGAAAACGACTTTCAACACAAAATGAAACCCGAAAGAATGAAGGTGACTATAGGCAACTCCATGCCCTAAAATACTGTTTTATGGTAAAATGGAGAACATGGAAAGGTAGAAGCTATTTTTGTCTACAGATGCAGCAGCCACTAGCTCTGTTTGTCAGGTATTTTCAGTTGTTCACCCTCCTATGTATGTGGTAGGGCTGTAATTTTAAGTAATAAAATGAATGTAGCTGGTAGAGCTAGATTGGGCTGATGAATTCTGCTCAGCAGTGATGGGCGACTTTGGGGCTAGAGAATTTAACTGACAGTGACAGAACTTGAAAAGCTCACATTTTACTCTAGCAAAGGACTAACTTTTGCAATCCTTGCAGATTCATCATTCTGAGTCTGTGAAGCTACACTGAGCAGGGCCTCATTGCCAAACCAAGATGGGCACGTAAAAGTGGGCAAGAAATACATTTGGTTATTTAAATCAATTGAGATTTTGGTGTTTTCCACTTCAGCATAGCCTAGTCTAACCTAAGTGATCAACGTTTAACCAGATCAAAACAACTATGAAAACTGAACATCTGAGATCACTGTTGGATTCAATAGTTGTTAGAAATATGGTACAGAATCTCAAGAAACACAGTGGAACACAATAAAAAGCAAGCTGAAAAAATATGGAAGATAAAACACAGAAGCATAATTTGTGGAAAGGCAAAAAAAATTACTGGAAAAAAACAAAATAGGTTGTATTAGTTGGAGTTCTCTAGAGAAACAGAATTAATATCAGATGTATTGTATATGACCCATATTACATAAATATATATGTACATATATATTAATGTCTAGGATTAAACTCATTATAAGGGAAATTTTTACATGATTTTGAGGTCCCACAGACTTCCACTTGCAAGATAGAGATTTGGGAAAGCTGGTAACATAATTTTCTGTCCAAGTCCAAAGGCCTGAAACCCATGTCCACATGTAGGCAGGCCCCAAATGACTGTAGTTAGGCTCCCTCACCGAGGCTTCCAGCCGGCTACATTTTTGGTGTGTAGTCAAGGTCATAAACACTCTGATTCACAATATGTACTCAAGGTCATGAACATTTGCTTGTGAGTATGCACCCACTGATGTAAACTTGGCAATGTGCCTTCTTTGTCTGGTCTGGGTATGAAAAAGGCCTATGGAAAAGTCTTGGGAACAAAATGATACTGACTGGGAGCTGAAGATAGAGGTGGGGGCTGGCTAGGTCCTATTGCCACTTCTGAATAAAGCATGTCTACATCCCAACCATGTCTTGCATCTTCTGTCTTCTTCCACATGCTGGATCCTGAGTCTGTTTCCTAAATCTGAGCCTCAACCTGATGCCATGTAATTCACAGTCCAAAGGTAGAGGAACACCAACACCAATGTACTTGAACATGAGCAGATAGTCAATCTGGGCCCACCCTTTCCTTCTGTGCAGGCCCTCATGAATTGAGTGAGATGGACCCCCATTGAGGAGGACCATTTGCTTTGTTTGGTCCAGGAATTCAAATGCTAATCTTTTCTGGAACCACCCTCCTAAATATGTCCAGAAATAGTTACCCAAATATTGGGGAATCCTGTGGCCTAGTCAAGTTGATACATAAAGTCAACCACCAAGAAGAAATATAGGAGCTCCAATGGTGTGATTGATTAGCGTGCTACTCAAGAGAAGAACTATAACTAAAGTATTATTTAGGGGTACTGGAGGTTGAACTCAGGGGCTCTCCACCACTAAGCCACATGTTCAGCCCATTTTGTATTGTATACTTAGAGACAGGGTCTCACTGTGTTGCTTAGCGCCTTACTTTTGCTGAGGCTAGCTTTGAACTCGGGATCCTCCTGCCTCAGCCTCCGAAGCTGCTGGGATTATAGGTGTGAGCCACTACACCTGGCTTTCAAGTAGTTTTTTTAAACATAAAAAAATGAAGACTTTGGAAAAAGTGGCTCCTCATATATCAAAGGAAATTATTAAAAAACACATAGCTTATTAGAGTCATACATTAATGAACCAAGAAAAATGAAAGCTAAATATCCAAGACAGGATTAAAATAAATCAATAAAATATAGACAAATTAAAACACTTTAAACAATTTAAGCAGCACAAAACAGGAGAACAGTTGTTAATTATCATGCTTCTGTTTCATGCAATGTATCCACTAAAATTACTATTTTGAAGATTAGGTTAAAACAGGGTAAAATATGTACCACATAGTATAGTATAAAACTTAAAAAAAAAATGGAATCCAGAGACTTGTTTCCATAGAAACACAACTCTGTATAAATTTTGCTTTTTAAATAGGCAAGAAAGTGCAAGGCAACAAAACAAAACATTGTCTTATTAGGGCTGTAGAATTAAAGATTCTAATAATATTTATTATAACAATAAATTCTACTAGGTATTTAAGTTTAATGCACAAAGATTAAAAAGATAAAGAAGGACTTCTTTATTTCCTAAGGAATTGATTTAAATGAGACAGATTTATATCTGAGGATGCATATTTAAGCAATATTTTATAAAGTTTATAACCTCATAAGAAATTGTTTCCAACTTTTTTTCTTATAAGAGACTTACATGATTTTTGTCATTTTTTCTGAATTAGAGAAATATAAGTACAGAAGATTTTATTATAAAATCAACTGTGTTTAAAGAAAATGATTATATTATGTGGAAACAATTTTAATCATTTTTGTGGTATTTCTGCTACCAATTCATTGTAATTAGTCCAATCCATGAAAATTTTTCCTTGCAAAGTGGCCTAATGCTTTTTAAGTATGAGTATTAGTTGTTGATGGTGGTGCTACATCTCACCATATCAGACTGTTCTTTATTTCAGAATAAAATGATATAAACTGAGGTCCCAAAGGCATCAGAAAATCAGATGAAGAATAGTTCCCAGGTCTTTTGATTCTGAGATCTACAAGATTTCTATGCTACTTTAGTGATAAAAAGTTTTGGGATAAAATATTGAACTTTGGTTATACAAATAATGAATTTAACTGGAATCATATTCCTATGCACTAAATATATGTTACTATAACTATAATTGATGATATTCTTAATGGTACTGAACACACAAATCCAGTGTTGGCAAGAGACAAAGATAAATGTGTCTTGGTATAATAACCATAACAGATTGTTAAGACTCCTGGATATACCTCAAAATAAATTACTGACTTCAAAAGAAGTCTAAGTGGCTCCTGTGTTCATGACGTTCGGGACAAAATGTTATGCACAGTCAACGTAATGCCACTTTTATTTAGAAAAATTAAGAATAAATGTAGTATATGATTGATGAAAATATACTAATATTTAAATGTTACTGCAAAGGAATTTTAACTTTCTTCTTCATATAGTATACCAATATTTTGTAATATCTAGAAAAGCGTGAATTGTTTTTTGTGGAAAAATATTAAAATTTGGCTATGCATTTAGTAAATTTAGAAAAGAAAATGGAGTTGGTATTAGTCCTCTTTTGTAGAACTTATTTTATATGATTCTTTGCTGTTTTTTGAGATGTCAGGGACAAACTCAAGCCAGGCAAGCCCTCTACCACTAAGCTATATCTCCAGTCCCTGAAGGAAATCAAAAATATATTTCTCAATCAGGAGTGTCAGACTCGTCTTTCTAAACAAGTCAATTTTATATGTAAAATACTTTGTTAGTATCAAAACCCCTATTGCATCTAATAGTATAAAGTGTTTGACATTTTATTGCATCAAAAGTAAATTGATGAGAAAAATCATGTACGTGGAATCCCTCATCAAATTCTGCCTTAGCAAAGCTGCTTCGTTCAGGAATGCTGCACAATTACATTCTCAAGGCTGTCTGTCTCCTGCAGTCATCTTCAAGGATTTAGTATTTACTATGACCTCTTTCCCCTGTGAATATGGAAAATTCATTTCAGATTGTAGTCTATCATTCTCAGTGATTTTAATGAATTATGAAAGTCTGATCTTATAAGTCTCCTCCACCCACTTCTTCCACTGGCTCCCCTCACTTTGCATTTCCCATTGCCTCTGGGCCTGAAGTTTCATTCATTTGAAAACTATTCTTGGAAAGACCTCCCCTCCTCCAGCTGTTAATCTGTCATTAATGGACCATAAGTCATTCAGATATACTGCACTATTATGCAACCTCAACAGAGTGGAAAAAATCATTTGCTTTACTGTCAATGTAAAAACTTTTATCTTCTTTGACAGTTTTATTTAGAAAACCTCAGCTTTATTTTAATTTGGATCTAATGATGGTTTTCAGAAAATGATTTGAGTAAGTAAAAGTTTAGTGCAATGACAGCTGTCATGATTTCTGTGGTAGTTTCTCTTAAGGGGTATTTATTGGAAAGATGCATTTCAAATACTGTGCCTCATTTTTGGCACAGTGGATGAAAGTTAATTATTCAGAGCTGGTAATGTGGTAGTATTTACTCAGTAGAGAATTTAAGTGAGGAAGGCCAATTTGTTTTATCTTCTCTTTCATTCCTCGCCACCACGACTTCCTTGAGCAAAACTCAATTCACAGAAATCCCCATGGCATTTGAACTTTTTGTAATTGTTGATTGTCCTAACAAGGTAAAATGGCTCACTCATTTTCTAATAATAAAAATAATGTCCTGAAATGAATTCAGGATGCAGTGGACCAATGAAATGGATTCTTTGGCTCCACTTTTACTGTTAGCTGCTGTATTGAAACCAAGGGTAGAGGTATTTACAACAATTCAAGACCACATTATTTTGGAAGTGCATTAACAGGACTAAGAACAATTATGGCTCACTAAATGTTCAAACTCATTTTCGTTTAGTGGGAGAATTTAACCACATCTGCCTTTGCAAGTCTGTAACAAATTTATGTTTGGTTCTTGGGGGTGAACATACAGAGGCCGATACACAAAGCCCAAACACTGGCTGTTCATTTGACTATCAATAATTTTGCTGTGGAATATTGTCCCTCATGGAAATAAGAGCATTATATTGCAAACTGAGGAAGCAAAGCCATGACATCTGCATGCTTTCAGTCTTCAGAGATCTATAAATAAGCAATCTGGAAGTTCCATCACTGTACAACTGCTAAATTAAGAACACTAAATGATTTTAGGACTGCATTGTGGTTCCCAACGAATAGCTAGCTAAGGTTAGCTCAGCAATGAACATTTAATACAAAATTTGAGGTGGAATTTTTCTCTCAAGCCCTTTTTCATTTTAGAATTGCAATGACAGAAAATGAATTACAGGTCAAACACAATTTGGAGGAGCACTTCTTTAATTTGTTCTGTTTGCTCGGCTGGATGAAGTTAGCAGTGGGAGATTGCCGTCTTGGAGCCCTGAAGACAACCTCACAGAGGAGGACCTTCAGATGTTATAGAAAGATTTGTCTCAAATGATTACTTGTAGTGATGCATCTTCCTTGGGGGAGCTGACATGTTCCAATAAAAGATGACACTAAACATTGCATTCTATAATTTTGCAATTTAATAATTATAGTCAAGCGAAAAGTGCAAAAGTTCTCTTTTCTTTGCTTTTTCTACCTTGCATCTTTATGGTGAGTTCCTCAGACTTCATTAAGGAAAACATGTTAGTGAGAGAAGATTATGCTCCCCATTCTAACCAATTTTGGATGGATGGTAAACATAGCTTCCTGAAATTTTAAGCCTTGCTTTCTAGAGAGCAGTTCACTTTTATCCACACTAGAAATCTTGTAACACCTTCCTGGATTGCTTCATTGTATTTAAACAAACAAATAAACAAACAAACAAACAGATACAGATTTACAAATGGTAAAAAGCACATTAATTTCAGGGTCGTTAAGAAAAGACAATTCACTACTAAATAGAAAATCATACATTGGACTACCATCAAATTCTTGTAGTTAAAGATTTTGTTAAGTAACACAAGTAGAAGTTTGCTCAGTAAACATCTAATGGGCTGGTCTGTATTCCATCAGAATAGTCCTGGAATAAAGATGCTGTGGTGGCTATTATGATTTTATGTATTTTTGTTCAATTGCTTTTTGTCTATTTGGGTTGGGTAATATATTATGGAACTCAGTGTCCCTCCTACTCCAGGGGAATGGGTTCTGCAGTCAGTCCTCTGTATCTCACTAACAGACACTGGGTAGAAAGAGAGGAAGGGAGACAATCTTTCCCTCTATGCCCAGGATGTTGATGTCACTCAGCTGGTTCTTCCAGACAGCCCAACAGATATACTAGTTTCCCAACTGGGCATTTCTGGGGTCAGAGCAGCAGACTAGAAATGAGAGATCCTTGTCACTCATCCTGTCATTCCACATTTACATGAACAGCAATCTCAAGCAATCAGACTACTGTGATTCCTTTTGGAGGTACATTTAATGTTTCTCAGAGGTCTCAAGAGCCTGCTGAGAGCCTGTTGAAATACTTTGTGATTTTTCAAGTCCCATTTGCTAGTGTTTGTGATTTTTCTGAATTTTTTTCTATTAGTTTGGTTAGGGAGAAATCTGATTTAGAATTTATTCAGCCTTAAAGAGACTCGTCAGCTATTCACTGCCAATGCATATATTGTTGAAAACCACAAAAGAAGCACCTTTAAATAGGTTTTTAATGTATATATAGAACTTCTTAGAATAATCTCTTTGAGGTGTCACAATATCCACTGACTGTAGTCCTCTGCTATATTCTGAAGGACATTCTTTTCTCACAATCAGACAAAGTGGAGAAATATAAAAGAATTAGTACAACATATTGCGCTGACACTATATATAAACTACCTAATTTAATTATGATAAGAAGTATATGATGCTGCTTTTTATCCCAACTTCACATGTCAAGAAATAAATTTCAAAGAAATCTTTGAACTGAAATCTGCATGACTCCCAAACCTGGGCTTTTAAGCAATTTACTCCATGAGGTTTTTATACAAAGAAATATCCTTCTAAATGACCAAACTACTCCATCTCTTCCTCCATGAGCTCTCTCCACGCCGGGTGGCAAGTACAGCACTTTTGTTTTCTTTTTCAATTTGCTTCTTAAATGGGTGATAACTATATAGTAATTAAGATTGTGGTGCTTGGGGTTTCTCTAAACCTCAGTGTTAATTCCAGCTCTTTCTCTCACAGGCTGTGATCTAGAGAAAATTACTAAATTCTTGTATGCATCTGTGTCTTAGTCTATAAAAAAGGGTATGATGATTCTTAAATAAGTAGTTTTTTCTTTCTTTTTTTAGGCTCTCTTTCCCTCCCACTCATATATTTTTACTGGTGCATTATAGTTATTCATATTGATGGGATTTGCTGTTATATATTCATACATGCACACAATATAATTTGTCCAATATCACTCCCCACCATTCTCTACTCCTCTACCTCTCACTCCTTGGTTCCTTTCTTCTCTTGATCTTTCTTTGAGTTTTAGGAAGTCCACTCCCAACTTTTTTTTTCCTTTTTCCTCTCTAGTTTCTGCATATGAAAAAAAAAAAAACAATCTTTAACCTGAGTTTGACTTATTTCCACTTAATTTGATGGTCTTTAGTTCCATCGATTTTCCTGCAAATGATATAATTTCATTTTTCTTTGTCTGAATGAAGCTCTATTTTGACGATATGCTACATTTTCTTTACCTATTCACCCGTTATTGGACATCTAGTTTGGTTATTGAGAATTGTGCTTCTATCAACATGGTATGCACGTATTACTGTAGTAAGATGATTTTAATTCTACATAAGAGTTAAGATAGTATATACAAAGCATTCAGCAGGATGCCTTCAAGGTGATAAGCTCTGACTGCACTGTAGCCAGTTTTGCTAATATTATATAATTTGAATGTTGCTTCTTTAACAAATGTGTTACCAAAAGAAAGAAGTGGAGTCAGCTGGGCTTGCCTTGTCTTTCTGGCCCTGTGTGGCTCCTCTTCATTGCTTGAGCATTGCATTAAGAAGTCACTAAATGCAGTTACTCGGAGAGGGAAGTGGCTTTCTGCATAAAGCAAGAGAAATGGAAAAGACTGAGGCTCATTATATACATCTAAGCAGCCCATAACTACCCCCTTCTTCATATATTATATTCTTGCAGGTATGGACCTATAGTTGGTTCTTTATCCTGTGGATGAGTGGGTTTTTATATAAGCACAGACTCATAGAGATAAAACACAGATACACTTCAGTGATCTTTCCTGTCCTTCCAAGACCCAGGGGGGCCAATTCAGAGACATTTGCATTGCACAACTTCAAGAAGGCATCATTTAAAAGGAATTTTATGTGAAAGTCTAGAAGGATCTGGAACTGTGCTACTGAAAGTTCTAGGAGGCTCATTTTCCCCAAGAGTGGATTTAAGGAATAATTTTCTCCCATTTCAAGTACACATTGAATATTAGAGATGGGATGAAGGTACTGTCTTAGGTTAGCTGAGTCTTTTTTTATTTTCCTCATCAAGAAAAGAGTCAGTTTTTCATAGTGGAAAAGATACAAAAGGAGCACAAATGAGGTGTAGGCCTACCTACGCCTGCTCTATATTCTGTTGGACTTGATGGCTATTGGATATGCCAGTAATTAAAATTTTCAAACAGACTTCTTTGTTCTTTATTGGTTTCTGCTGACTGATGTTCCTGCCTCTATCTTCACTTCTCCTTTTTTTTTTTTTAAAGAAAACAACTCTGCTACAAGACAAGACAGAGAATAATTGTACTTATTTAATTCTACCACTCCTTTTATCTTTTCTCTGTTTTATATTGTAGAGTCTTTTTTGGATTGTACACATTTTGTGTCATGTACCACAAAAAAAAAAAAATCACTGGAAGCTCTAGAAGCAAGTATTAGAACTTAAAGTTCATTGCCATCTTTCCAAAAAATAATTTTATTATTTCTAAAAATATTTTGGTGTATGCTAATAATGCTTACACTTTGTAATATATGTGATATAATAGTAAAGTAGCACATATGTGTGATAGTTAATTTTGTGTGTCAACTTGACCTAGGCTATAGTACCCAGACATTTGGTCACATTCAGCTGGATACTCTGAAGGTACTTTTAAGATGAGATAGATTAACATACAAATTAGTAGATTTTGGGTCAAGTAGATTGCCCTCAATAACATGGTTGGACCTCATCCGTTCAGTTAAATTCCTTGAGAAAAAAGGCTGACCTCCCATAAAGAGTGGGTATTCTTCCAGAAAACTGCCCTCTGATTTGAGCTGCAACATCAACTTGTCCTGAGTCTTCAGCCTGTCAACTTGCCCTATAAACTTTAGACTGCTAGCCCCACAGTCATGTGAGCTAATTCCTTAAAATCTTTCCCATCTTTCTCTCTGTGAAATAAATCCATCCCATTGGTTCCTCTTCTCTGCAGAACCCCGACTACTACAAAGTGTTATTTATAAACATATGTAACAAAAGTTTTTAAAAAACTTTTTGCTTAAAAAGTTTAAAAAAGAAAATTAATGGTATTTTCAAGAATATTACTTACTGGTTTCAAATCCAAAAAATTCAGAGACTACTGTTGCCTTCAATGAAGTCTAAATTCCTTAGTGCCACGACCCTTCATCATTCCACATTTACATTACTCCTTGGTATTATGTGTCTCCATGACACCACACATGGACTGATCATTGTCTTTTAGATGTGTTTGTGGTTGTCTGAATACAATATTCTTAAATGCCTTTGATGTGCTATGATTTTACTCCTCCCACATTTCTACTGGTGCATTGTCATTTTGGACTTATGTCTTGCATCCCTTCTTCTAAGAAACCATTTAGATACTCTGGGTGTATTTAGGTTTGTCCTTTTTCTCTGCCTCAATACTGCCCACTAAACACCTAATTATCCTATTGCTTTGTATTTATTGACATGTCTTCATCATTAGACTGTGGGATTCTTAAGAAAAGATGGTCTCCTTGCTTGCTATTATCATTCCAAAATTACACATTGCAGACAACAAATACCTGGCGAACTGAATCACGTGGATGCATTACTGTAAAAAATGCTTCCAGATTCTTAATTTTGCATAGAAGATGGTGTTAAGCTGAAAGAGACATTCACATTCTGCAAATCTAAAATCTTCAGATTACATGAGAGTAATTAAGACCCAGAGTGATAATTTTCCCCAAATCACAAAGCCAGAAAGATAATACAATTTGTTTTCCATGTTGTCCAGAATTTCTTCTCCATATGGTTGAATAGTGTATCAGTGCACATACATCTCTAAAACCTTGGTCTCTTAGTATTTGCAGGTTCCTAAAATGCAAACACAGTATGTGTTACAATTTGAATCTGGAATATTCCCGTGAGGCTCATGTATTAAAAGACTTGGTTCCAAAAGCAGCGATATCCAGAGATGGGGCTTTTAGGAAATAGTTGGATCATGAGGGTTCTGATCTCTTCAGTGGATTAACCCATTTGGTGGAATAATCGTTTGGGTGGATTATTAGAACATGGCACATATCTAGAGGAAGTAGGTCAATGGGGGTCTGCTCTGGATGGGTGTATCTTGTCCCAGACCATTCCCCACCCCCTCTTTCCCAGTTACCAAGAGTTAAGCAGCTTTCCTCCACCATGCCCTTCCACTATGATGTTCGGGCTCATCTTAGGCCCTAAACAAGGACTGAACTTCTGAAACCTTGAGCCAAAATAAACCTTTCCTCCTCCAAGTGATTTATGTCAGGTATTTTGGTCACAGTGGCAAAATGTTCACTACCACAGTATAGAAAATGTAGCCATACATCAATCAGTCCTCAGGATAAAATCTTAAAAATTGAACTGTGATATTGCTTGCCATCAGAGAAGTAGATTTCTTACCTTATGCTGCCAAAGGGAAGGAAACTTTATAGACAAATTGATATATATTTTTGGCTGCAATTTTGTATAATTTCTCTTTTCACCATTACTGTTTTGAATTAGAAGACGAATCGTATAGAAATGTTAAGTGAATGTCCATCAATAAGTTCAGTTTACCTAACTCTAAAGCAAACTTTGACCTATTATTTCATTGAGTATTCACTTAATCATTCACTGGCTCACAGAGTCTCAACTAACACTGTATTTCAGGCCATTATCTCAATCCATTCTGAATACAAATAGCCAACAACTTTTTGGATTCTTCTATAAGGTTGCTTTGCTTGTTTCTAAAATAATTATGCCCAGAGATAAACAAATTTCCTTTTCTCCAATATGGAATTTTCCCCCTGGTTTTATTGGTTAATTTGAGGATTTTATCAGCTCAGTTCAGGTCATTGCCACCTATTCTTTTTAAGAAAGTGAACATATGCCTGAACAAATTTAATCAAACTTTCCCCCCCCTGCCATCCTTTCAGTTTAGAATAGCCTTCATAATACATTTTCTATTTTGTAAAAAAGTAGGACCATTGTTCTCTCCAATTGTTAAGGAAATTTTGGAATCAGGTTGATTCCCCAACAAGACTAGATCTCTACCCAAGCCCTCTCACACTTCCTTGTACTCTGCCCCTCACCTTTCTCTTGTTCAATGCAGTATGACCCTGTGAGTTCTGTTGGTGGCAGTCTCTTTATGACTCAGTTACTCCCAGCCTATGTTACTTAGCATGGAAACTTCTACTTTTTCTGCTCCATCTCTCTGCCCACCACTTCTAATTATTTTTCTCAGCACTTGAGGGAGAAATTGCTAATGTGATTGTTCAGAGCTTAGGTCTTGTTGAAGACACCTTATTAGGAGCATGGCTATTGTATTCTAAAGGTTGGTATTTATGGGAAGCACACTCTTTTGTGTTCATTTATCCCAAACAATAAACATGAACTTAAGCAGGACGTGGATTTTTGAGGTAGGTCTGGCTAGTTATATCTAGTTATATTTTTTCTTCCACACTAACAAATGCATGGTCAGTTAAACCTTGGTATACTCTTCAGACAGAACCACCTCAGTTAGAAACTGGAGGCAATCATTAATCTTCTTTTCTGCTAAAATTATAAGTCAGTTTTATAGGCATTCTATATTTTGAATTTTGGCCATTGATTTCGCTTTTATACACATATTTTTTCAAATTTGATGAAAAATGTTAAAAAGTGAATTTAAGGAACTATACCCAAAGGACTTAAAAAGAGCATACTATAGGGACACAGCCATATCAATGTTTGTAGCAGTACAATTCACAATAGCTAAACTGTGGAGCCAACCTAGATGCCCTTCAGTGGATGAATGGATAAAAAAAATGTAATATATATATATATATATATATATATATATATATATATATATATACACATACACACACACAATGGAATTTTACTCAGCAATAAAAGAGAATAAAATCATGGCATTTGCAGGTAAATGGATGGTGTTGGAGAAGATAATGCTAAGTGAAATTAGCCAATCCCCCCCAAAAAAATGCCAAATGTTTTCTCTGATATAAGGAGGCTGATGCATAGTGGGGTATGGAGGGGGAATATGGGAGGAATAGGTGAATTCTAGGTAAGGAAAAGGGGAGGGAGGGAAAGAGTAGAGGCAGGAGATTAGTAAGGATGGTGGAATGTGATGGACATCATTTTCCAAAGTACATGTATGAAGACATGAATGGGGTGTCAACCTACTTTATATTCAAACAGAGATATGAAAAATTGTGGTATACATGTGTAATAAGAATTATAATGCAAAAAAAGACGTACATGTATAAAGACATGAATTGGAGTGAACATGCTTTATATACAAAGATATGAAAAATTGTGCTCCAAATGTGTAATAAGAATTGTAATGCATTCCATTTTCGTGTAAAATAAAATCAATAAAAAAAGAAAAAAAAAACTAAACAAAAACCAATTTGAGTTAATTCAAAATAAAGCATGCAATGCAATCAAATTTCTGAAATTCTAATATATAAGAGGAACTAAAAAATAGCAAGAAGAAAGAAAAAGATACATTACTTATAAGGGGACGATAATTCAAGGGAGGGGTTGACTTTTATGTGAAACCATTGGAGACCTGTGGGGAGCCACTCTGAATGATCTGCCTCTTCTATCCTGGAGCAGAGAGGCTTTGACTGTCACTACATCTCCTAGTGACTTGGACACTGCCAGAGTTCTGGAAGTTTGAGGATGCATCTTCAGATGTAGGCTCTCCCTACAGCCCTTGGGTTGAATTACACTCACATGGCCCTAGTAACTCCACCCCTTCTTACCTTTTTTTTGGATGGAATTCTCTAAGAATTAGGGTCCTCCCAATAAAAGACCACCCCCCTCCTGTCTGTCTCCTCTCTTTCTCTCTCTCTCTCTCCAGCCTCTCTTGATTATTCCTCGCTCTCCCATTTGAGGAGCTTGAGGCCTAGAGTGGAGGAGCCGTCCTGAAGCTTGTTTAAAGGTAAAATGTGTGTCTGTGTTTTATTTGGAGTCCCTGGAAATTCACAAGAGCGACCTTAAGTTCAGCTGCCCCTGCGGGCCGGACGCCAGAGACCAAGATAGATCATGGAATAACATAGTTAAAGTGCTGAATAAAAAGAGAGCTTGTCAACCTGGAATGCTATATCCAGTAAAAGTATTCCCTAGCTCCAAAGGCAAAGTCAATTCATTTGCAGATAAATAAAAGCTGAAAGGTTCTGTGGATAGAATGTGAATGTTAAAAAGAAGTGTTAAAAAAATGTGTCCAGTGGAAGTAAAAGTACAGAAGATGGCAATTAGGATCTGCACCAAGAAGTGTTGGAAATGGTGTACATGTGAGTAAAAATTATATAGATTTTAAAACTATTTTTATTTTTTTAAAAAGAGAACTAACATCTTAAAAAATAGCTATGCATTGCAGCTTTAAATATACACAAAAGAAAGCCTGTGCAAAAAAAGCACAAATAAAAGTAGGGTAGGGTTGTTGTAGAGTTTATTTGTTACATTTGAAGGGGTATTACATGCAGATGGAATTTATATAGGTATTATTATATGAATATTATATGAAGATGCAATATAATAGATGTGTGTTATAAATAATAGAGAAAACACACACAATAGTCAAAACAAATAAAAAGGCACAAGTAATACACTAATTAAGGAATAAAATTAGTGTAGGAATAAAATGGAATATTGAAAAATACTGTTAATGCAGAAAAATAAAAGCTATAAAAGAAGGACATAGCAAAGAACAGATGTACAAATAGAAAACAAACAGGAAAATTGTAGGCTTAGACTAATCAGATCAACAATTGCATTTAAATGTAAATAGATTAGTGGCTCTTCTGAAATCAGTGAGTAGTTCTTACCCTTTCATGGATTGCAACTAGAAGTTCTATGTGAAATTTTAAACAGTGATTGACAGCAATAAAGAGCTAATGTTATGGTTTAGATCTTCAGTGTTCCCCTAGAACTCATGCTGCAGGTTGCTGCCTATCTGATGTGGCCAATGGGAGTGGTAAAAATGTCAGGAGGTGGGGCTGTAGAAGGAAGTAGTCATTAGCGCTTCTCCTTGAAGCATGTGTTGGGACCCTGATCCTCTCCTCTCTCTCTTTGCTTCCTGGCTGCCATGAGATGAGCAGCTTTGCTCCACCAGGAGTTCCCCACCATGAACCCAAAGCAACTGGGCCAAGCAAAACCTAATGGAAATTGTGGGCCAAACTAAATCTTTTCTCATTTTAAATTGATTTTCTCAGGTATGTTGTCATAGTGATGAAAAGCTGACTAATACAATGATTTTTTTTTTTTTTTTTTTTTAAGGAACCAGAATCTGAAAAGACATAGACATTTGGAAAAAAAAGGCAACAGCACATATCATGTTACTGGTTTTAGACCTTTTATTCTGAGGCAGATGAAACGTAGCACTGTGTGAGATGACTGGCTTTTTAACTGAAAAATTCACAACCTCTCTAATCAGACCAGAATTTGGAAAAATTATAGTGTGTCCTGATACAAACAGAGAGAGTGGGATCTCTGACTTCTTTTGTGTAAATTCTGCCCAAATAAAATTAATCTCTGAGAGCATGTGTGGGTAAAACAGATTTCATCTAAGGAAAAAACAACTTCCATACTGGAGATTGAAGCCAGGGGTGCTCTACCACTGAGCTACATTTACAGCCTTTTTTTGAATTTTATTTTGAGACAAAGTCTTGCTAAATTGCTAAGGTTGGTCTCTAGCTGGTGATTCTCTTGCCTCAGCCTCCTGAGTAGCTGGGATTAGAAATGTTTTCCACTGCATCATGTTAAGAAAAAAAAAATTGTCTAAGAGTTGAGCTGCTACCAAGAAAGAGAGTTTGCAATTTCAGACCAAATAGAAATTTCCAGAAACCAAAGTGTCCACAATATAATATTCAAATGCCCAAGATACACATTATTCAATTTACAAAGTTGCAGGAAATATATTCATTAGCAAGATAAAATAGCACTCATAGGAGGCCAACCCAGAGGTGATTCAGCTTACCCAATTTCAACCCACTATTATATTAATTAACACCAGAGATATAAATAAATACTTGGTCAGAGTTTAAGAAGAGATAACACATCTTAATATAGAGAGAAAAAATGTGAAAAACAGCCAAATATAGGTTGTAGAACTAAACAATACACATTTTAAATACATACACATATTTATTTATTTATAATACACTTTTTTTATTGCAGTAGATTGAACCCAGAGCTGTGTGCATGCTAGGCAAGTGCTCTGTCTCTGAGCTGTATTCACAGCCTAAAATGTCATAATTAAAAAAAATTTTCTGTAATAATTGAAAAAAAATGAAGACCAGAGGGAATAGGGAAACATCCTTAAAGTGTTGAAGGGTGGAGCGGGGGTGCGGGGGGAAGGAGCGGAGGACACAAAAAGAAAACTTTCAACCTCAAATTGTATATTAAACAAAATGCTTCTCAAGAATGAAATGGAAAAACTATATATTTGCATAGGGAAAAGAAAGAATTTATCATCAGGACATCTGTACTATGAGAAATGCTAAGGAAGTGTTTTCATGATGAAGTAAAATAATACTAAATGAACACTCAGATCTTCAGAAAAGAATTGATATTGCTAAAAATGATAAAAATCTGGGTAGATACAAAAAGACTCTATCCTTTCATTTTCATTTTTAAAAATGCTCAGGACTTTTTAAAGCAAAAATTATACCATTATGTTGTATATAATAGATTCGGATATAAAGCATATGGCAACTATAGTGTAGTGGAATCGGAAGAAGTAAATGGGTCTATAATTTGCAAGTTTATACATTTCTCAAGACTTAGTACAATATTTACTCTACGTAAATGATATGTATTGAAACTCTTAGAACACTCATAAGAATTAAAGAAAAGAAGTATAAATGAAAAGCCAATAAGTTAACACTACTTTCCAAAAATATAAGTAAGCTAAATACCCATATATAAGACAGATTATCCAAAGAATAAAGAAGCGAAGCATGAATTTTTCTGTCTATAAGAGTAACACATTAAATATAAATACAGATTTTTTAAAAGAGCCATGTAATTAGGAGGCATTCGTCAAAGGACAGAGTCTTCCCCATCCCCCTTGGTTCTTTTTAGTTAGAATCCATTTTGACATAATCTGTAAGCTAGGAATGTATCATGTTCAATTCTGACCCCAGTACATCTCCTCCCCTTTCTTCTCTCACCCCTTGCTCTCTTCTGTCTATTGAACTATCTGCCATTTACCTGTAGTTATTTTCTAAAAAATTAATTTCCTGTGGATGTACATAATGAGGAGATACACTGTTCAATATTCATCTAAGTACATAGGAAAGTTATGTCCCATTCATTTCACTGTCTTTCCTTTTCCTATTCCCTTCCTTTCATGCCCCCTTATCTAATCCACTGAACTTTCATTCTCCCCCCCCACTTATTTTGGATTAGCTTCCATATATCAGAGAAAACATCCCACCTTTGGATTTTTTTTTGTGATTGGCTTATTTCATTTAGCATAATAATCTCCAAATCCCAAAGGATATAGGTCTTAATTAGAGAGGTAGAATAAATTCTTGTGGTCTCTTGTACAACATGGTTACTGTAGACATGTGTTAGATATTTGCAAACTGTTGAGAAATAGATTTTAAATCTTATCACCATAAAAAATGATAAATATGTAAGATAAGGGATATATATTAATTATCTTGATTAAATCATTCCATAAATTATACATATGTCAAATATTATATTGTATCCCATAAATAAATGTTATTATTTGCCAATATAAATAAGTCTCTCATTCTTAAAAAATAAAAATAAATGAAAGTAGAGAGAAAAAAATAATTTCATTCAGATACTAATTATAAGAAAGGTAGAGTAATTACATTAATATTTCAGAGAAAGTAGAAAAAAAAAGTAGTGTTACCAGAGATAAAGAAGTATATTTTATAATAATAAAAAGAACAGATCATCAAGAAGTCCCAACAATAACATATATGTATATGCCTAATAGTAGAGTTTCAAAATAATTGGAGCAAATATTAGCAGAAATCAAAGGAGAAACTCATGAACCTATAGTTATGGCAGAAAATTTCAAAACTTCTTTCTAAGTAAGAGGGACACAATTGGGAAAATATCAGAAAGAATACAATTTGAAAAAGTATCAGACAATTTGACTGATTTCATTAAATATTTATACAATGCTACATCTAAAAGTCTGCAACATACTAATTCTTTCAAATGTACACCAAACATTTGCAAAAGCAAGACTTGTCCTGGGTCATTTAAAAAGCCTTGTTTTCAAAGATTTCCGTCATATTGAACATATTTATGAGCCACTGTAGTATTGACGTAGAAACCAACAAAAAATACAAAGAAAAGCCTCAAATACTTAGAAATTAATTTACCCATGCCTAAGCCATCCATGCACTTAAAAAGAAATCCCTAAGAAAATTACAAAATAATTTAAGGTAAATGAAATGACAAAAGATTATAGTTTGTGGGATGTAGTTAAATACTGCTCAGAGGGAAATTTATACATGTTTATATTAGAAAGCAGGTGTGTTTTAAAATTAATAGTTAAATTTCCAAAATATGAAACTGAAAGAAGAGAATCAAAAATCAAACTAAATTAAAATAGGCAGGTTTGGTGGAACATGACTGTAATCTCAGGACCTCAGGGGTTCTGAGGCAGGAGGATCATAAGTTCAAGGCCAATCTCCACAACTTAGAGAAGCCTGGAGCAAAGTTAGTAAGAGCCTGTCTCAAAATAAAAAAAATAAAATTTAAAAAAGGGCTGGGGATGTAGATCAGTGATAAATTTCCCTTGGGTTCAATTCCCAGAAAAAAAAAAAAAGGTAGAACAATGAAAATAATAGTGGGGCAGAAAATAATGAAATAAAAAACAGATAAACAGAGAAAATGGAAGAAACCAAATGTGATTCTTTGAAAAGATTGTTAAAATTGATAAGTTCCTTTACTATTTACTATTATTGACCAGGAAAAAAAGAAGGCACAAATTACCAATACCAAGAATAAAGTAGAAGAAGCAAGAATAGTTATTGTAGGTATTAAAAGGATAAAAAGAAATATTAAGAATAATTTGGGTCAATAAGTTCAACAATTTGATGAAATGAACAAATTCCAATACTGAACTGAATAAAGGTAGAAAATTTGAATCATCTAATATCTACTACCAACTATATAATTAGTAATTAAAAAGCTAATTATATAGTCTTATACTTTTAATTCTTAAAAGTAATTTTAAGAATTTAAAAAATTCTTAAAAACAAAATCCCGGGGTCAGATGGATTCACATAGATTCTACTAACAATTTCAATAAGAAATAATATCCATAATTTTTTAACTCATTCACAAAATAGAAGGGAATACTAACAGCTCATTTAATAAAGTCAGCATGACCCTGATGTCTAAACACCTTAATGGAAAAAGGCATTATGATAAAAAAAAAAAAGCCAGAAATTTTATTTCTTTTGGGGGTGATATGTTGGGGCACCGGGGATTGAACTAAGGGGCACTCAACCACGGAGCCACATACTCAGCCCTATTTTTTATTTTATTTAGAGACAGGGTCTCACTGAATTGCTTAATGCCTTGCTTTTGCTGAGGCTGGCTTTGAACTCGTGATCCTCCTGTTCAGCCTCTGGAGCTGCTGGGAATATAGGTGTGCGCCACAATGCCTGGCTGATTTTATTTCTTCATAAACAAAAACCTTTATAAAAAATAATAACAGCGCAGACACCAGTGGAGTTTCTTTTGTTGATGTAATTCAACTTTCCAAAGTTAATGTAATTCAGAGCTTTAACAGAATAATTCAAAGAAAAATTATCTAAACACCTCAAAAAATACATAAAACAATCTCAGAAAAATCCCAAACTCATTTTGAATCAAAACTCTTTCTAAACTTGAAAAAGAAAAGGACATCTTCCCAATGATAAAGAGAATCTCAAGAAAACTAGCAGGAGCATCATACCAGTGGTGAATGATTGAACACTTGTCCTCTATGACAGCGAATAATGCCAGGATGCCTGCTTCTGCCCCCACTACCCTGCTTCATAATTGGAGGTGTGGGCTGTGCAACAAGGCTAGAAAAATAAATGAAAATCATACAGGTTAAACAAAGAAGCGAAGCTGTTTTAATTATAGAAAAATGGCAGTAAACAGTATCTAGAGAAAATCCTTAAGCAATCCACAAAGCAGCTATGACAACTAATTATTAGGTTTAACAAAATTATAAAATACAAGATGAGTTTATTTCCATAGCATGGCACCGAAAAAACTAAAAATCAAAAATTAAAAATAGATACTATTTACATTCATGTTCAGAAAACTTGGAATACTCAAGTAAAAAGTGTTTACACTGAAAACTATAAAACACAGTTAAGAGTAATTAAAGAACACATAAATAAATGGAAAAATATAGCATGCATATTATGCTTCGGAAAATTTAGAATTGTAAATATGTCAAATCTACTTGAATTGAACCATAGTAACAATGCAATCCCAATCAAAATCCTATCTGTTTTTTAAAATGGAAGTCAATAAACCAACTCTATAATTTATGTGTGAACAAAAGGACTAAATTGTTTTTAGTCTTGCAAAAGCAAACAGCAACAACAACAACAAAATTTGGGTACTTCTAAGTGATTTGAAGACATCATAGAGCTACTATATTCAAAGTAGTATGCTATTGAAATATAAATTAGACTGATCAATGGAGAATAGAGAATTCAGAAATAAACCCATACTTTCATCATTAAGTAAGTTTCAGCTTAGACTCCAATTCAGTCCAAGAGAGAACAGGAGCATCTTTCAACACATCATGCTAAGACAACAATAAAATCGAGGAGAAACAACCTTTTCTTATATCTCACCCCATATATAAAATTTAGCTAGAAATGCATTTGGGCACTAAAATGACATAGTTTTCAGAAGAAAACAATAAATAATATCTTCATATCCCTTGAGATACACAAGTATTTTTTAGGATATAGAAAGCAATAACCATAAGAAAATTGTTACATCATCAAAATTAAACAACTCATGCTATTCAAAAGACCCTGTTCAGCAAAGAAATAGATAAGCAAGAAACTGACAGAAAATGCTTGTAATGCTTGTATCTGACAAATGACTTATATCCCAAACCTACAAAACTCCTATAACTCAAACACACAGAAACTACTCATGTCAAAATATGAGCAGCAAGTACAGTACTCTCTGTTCTTGGTTTACTACTTTAAAAGATGAAGAACCCTTATAAATAGAATATGAAACACTTGATGAATTAAAAATAGTTAGGGTGTCTATCAAAACATTTCAAAACTAAAACAATTAAAAATTAAAAATAACAGCATATTCATGGTTGCCTTTAGGAAAGATGGCACACTTATTTACTGGGAAGGAGCACTAGGAATTTTCTGGGGTTAAAAATGTCCTGTTTATCCATCTAGGTGTCGGCTACATTGGTGTCAGAGCCCAGA
This sequence comes from Ictidomys tridecemlineatus, assembly GCF_052094955.1. Taxonomy (NCBI): domain Eukaryota; kingdom Metazoa; phylum Chordata; class Mammalia; order Rodentia; family Sciuridae; genus Ictidomys; species Ictidomys tridecemlineatus. The sequence continues at coordinate 122,295,866 of NC_135479.1, forward strand.
GAATGGTCTTTTTTATGTGAATTACACCTGAATGGGAAAAAAGGTGTTAGTTTAATTCCCAAATTTGTTACAACACCAATTCTATCATTATTTTCTCTTTTATATCATGAAAATTCATAATCATAAGTCTAATAGTTCATTTTTGTACAAATGCAGCTCATTTTAAAAAAAAAAACACATCAATGTGACCATAATCTAGAAAGTTGATTTGCTGTAAAATGTGTGGGAAATAACACTTTCCTCTGAGCTCACTTTATGGTAAATACTATTTTGCTGTGGTAAATGGAAGTGCTTTCTTCTCATTTAAAAAGCGAAAGAATACACAGCCATTAATTTTTCACTTGCTCATGCAATAATAAGGTAACATTTTAAGATGATGAAAAATGATTCTTCAGGCAGCATGATGTAGCAAAAAGAATGATGGCCTGAACAGCTCTGTACTGTGTAACTGTGCATTGAACCCTGAAGTCCCCAGCACCTCTGGCCTTCCCCCTCCCTCATCTGCTTAAAGGAGTGATTGAACTGAATGACCTCTAAGGTCCTTTCTGCATCTAACATTCAGAGGAGAGCTAGCTCTATTCCTCTATCTATGACCATAGGTGTCATCCATTTTGACATTTTAATATGACACAGCACTTGTGCTGATACTCACTCATTCTGTTACTATTCAAACTTCAGATTCAGGAAGCTAATCTTAAGAATATCAAAAATATCAATTAGTTTTAGTTGATATTTATGGTGCTATTAGCACATTATTTGTTAGTAAGGTCACATAGAGAGTGAATCATTCCCTCTCTGATTCCAGAGGCATAGGATGTATTACAATAACATAAATCATATTAATGTGAATGTGAGATTAATTTCAAAAAGAGACAAATTGCATGCTTTGCTTAGTATTTACATATTGGATGTTATGAATTTATTTCCTATTCATGGTAATAACATTAATTACAATAAATTTGCTTTATATTCATGTAGATGTCACACTCTCCCAGCATTGGCATTTATAAAACATGAATAAATGGCCACTAGCCTTTTACTCTTATATTTCTGATATAGTTACTCAAATGAATAGTCACAAAATTAACAAGCTATATAACTAAGGAAAGAAATCTGATAGCTGCATTTTATTGATTTTGTCACAACATCAAAATATATAATTTCTTACCTCTGGCATTTACTTAGTAATTTCATGTAATGAATTATTTATTGACAGCCAGTGGCCTGACTGGAAATTACTTTGATCTGGGTTTAGCACTCTTGAGGAAGCCGGTTTAAGGGGACTGAATATTCAGGGAAACCAACATTCCTATTAAAACAGTCTGACTGTATGTTTATTTCCCTTTATCGTCACTAAACATGATTAAAGGTATTGTAATCCATTGGAAAGAATTAAAACACCAGGAATCTGTTGCATCTGTTGTATCTCTTAAAGTGTACTTATTTAAAGCAAGTTTCTCAACCTTTCTAGATCCATAAAATGCAGGTAATATTCAAATGTGTTTCCATTTGGAAAGATACCTGGAACCCTTACAGGCCACCAACCAATGTCAATTATATTGATTTGCACCCCGTGTCTTCAGTCTAACTCCTGCCTCTACTTCCTTAACTCTATCGTTTACAATTTCTCTTTTAGATGAAAATCCTTCCTCTGTTGCATCCTCCAGGTTTTCATTTATTCCCTCTCCAGTCCAGTCTTACACATCCATGCTCTTGTCTTCTAGGTCCCCAGATCCCAGGTAGGATCATCACTGAGAGCAAACTCTCCTTCTTTGGAGCACCTTAGCTGCCTCACTTGGAAGGAAACTTTGCTCTTTCATAATAACATTGAACCCTTCAAGATGTGGCTGAGGAAGATTGTTTCTTCGCCAGCCCTCGTTACCATGAGTGGACCACTGAATCAGCTTGCTCTCTGGAGTCCTCCAGCTGATTCAATTTCCCGAGGAACTCCTGATATTATTGTCTGGCTAAAAGTTCCTTATTCATTTCTTCTGACTAACATGATAAAGCCCAAACTTATTTCAGGGGCTTTCATGGGCTCTATTAATCTGACCCAAATCTATCTTTCCAGTCGTAATCACTATATCTACTTGCAAACCTTCATTTTAGTCAAACTGCACTGTTGCTTCTGTGTTTCCCTCTGTTGGAATGTCAGCATCTAATCTCTTTCTAAAGCATCTTGACTCACTATCTTGCCTGGCCATCAGCAGTGCCTTTCCTCTGTGCCCTCTGATGCATGAATTTTTCTGCCCATAGATTCCTGGATTGCAGGAATTCTATGTGATACAACTGTGAATTACTGAAGAGAAAAATAACACAATGGTTTGTAGAAAACAGATTCTTCAATGTGCGAATGAAAAAAAATAGTTGTCTTATTGTAACATTCTTTCTGTGAACTTTGCTGAAAGAATATTTGTTTCAGAAAACACAAATTTATTATTGCAAAAAAAAAAGACAAAGAAAAGAAACCTAGTGGAACTAAATTTGGAGAAAAGTATTAATTTATTAGAGCGGTATTGAGACGTTTCAAGTACTGTAAGAGCTGGAAATTAGCAGGGCTGAGGGGATGGACAAAAAATTTGGTTCACTGTGGGAAGACTGAAAAGTCACTTTTCTCCATTTTGCATATATCATTGTTATGGGTGTCTGATAGCCTTGATTTCTCTCTCTCTCAGCTGATCCTTTTGGTCTTCAACCTATATTATGCACCTTGGCTATAACAACTTTAGAATTTTCACTTTTCCTATTAAGGATTATCTATTATGCAATTGCATGCAACTTAAAATCTCTAAGTTATAAATTCACATTCCCAGGAAAGGACTCTAAAGTACCTGGTGTAGACAACCGACCATCTTTAAGTTGTCATCTTTGACTAGAGAGCAGAGTCATATTATTAGATTTTTCTTGGAGGAAGTACTTCTCAAAAATGCACATGAGCGTGCACCAAGGCTCCCTGCTTGTCCAGAGATGTCTATCATCATTTGTACATTTGGGAAGCAGTAGCTCCATCAGAGAACTGGAGGCAACCTAATGTGTGCCTATGTCAGTGGCTAGATATTTGAAGCAATCTGCAGATTATAAAGAATCATAAATTACTACACTCTCTCATTTTGTATAGCTGCTAGTACTTCAGAAATATTTTAAATACTGTCCATTTGCTTCTAGATGGGTTAATGCAATCACTGGAGCCATCACTATTGAAGGGCTTGAGTCAGAGTTAATAGCTTTGAATAAAAATGTATGAAATCATTTTAACTCCTTGACACCATTTATCTTTGAAATTGGCAAAAGATCACTTTTGTCACCAAATCAGTTCCTGAAATAGCTTTTCATCTTAAAATGAAGGCAGAATCATCTAAAAAATATAAGGAATCATTTTTTTTTCTTCCATAAGCTAGAGGACAACTGTTATGACCTAGATTCCAAGCGTTTCAAGCTGAAGATTAATTACTCTATTGTAAATACAGGTTATTTTGACCATTAAATGTCAGTTGTGTTGAAAGCAAGATTAGAAATTGTTTTTGTCCCTCAATCTGATTGATCTCCTTTTCTGACAACAAGATCAAGAGAGGTGAAGTGATCAAAGGGCCCCTATGTCAAAAGAGGGGCCAGGTTCTTTTTACAAAAGGAAGAGAAATGAGGTAGGGAACTGATAAGGGTGTTCAGGAGGTTGTTTCCTGGAGCTGGTAGGAGTCAAAAGAAGTAGGAAAAGTCTCAGTTGGGATTAAGTGAAGGACTAGAGCTGAGGCAGGGACACAGTATTGACAATGAGTGACCCTGGGCAGACAAGAAGCTATGTAAGGAGGAAGTTGGAGAATAAGGGGTAGGGTAACAGACAAAGAAAGAGCAGTGGTCTGTAGAAAACTCAAGAATATCCATATTGGTCATTCACTCAGTTTATGGAGTCTTGCTTTGATTAGTTTGGATTATTCTGATGGTCTGGAACAGTAGATAAAAAAAAACTTACCCATTTGAAGTTCTTTTGATGTTGCATGCTGATATTTGAGAGGTAGAGGGGCATAAAGTGTAAAAACAGAGGGAAAAAAATAGAGAAAATTTGCTATTGGTCCACTGACCTTTTCCCTATGCCTCCCTGGGTGTGAGGGCAGTACAATAGATACCCCAACTTTTGTCCTTTTTTGTTATGGTAGGTCACAAGTGATAAAGGAAGGTTGTTGACGGTTGTATAGAATTTGAATATCTAAATTCCTGTTTAGCTATTTATATCAGTGAGCAATGTATTCACCTGCAATGACTGGAATTCTCAAACAGATTTAATTCATCTCCACAATCACAGATACCAGTGTGGATAAACCCAGTTGGTGACAGTGCAGGGATGGCCTCTGGGAATCAGGCTTTTACCTCCTTCCTCTCAGCTTCCACCTCATGCTGGTCTCCTGATGGTTGCAAATTGGCTGCTGTGCCTTGGGGTCATGTCTGCATTCTAATCAGGAAAAAAAAAATGAGAAAAGATTGAAGGATAAATCTGTGGTTATCCTAAATAGAATGGGATGCTGTTAATTATCAAGAAGATCATAAAATTTGAGGGAGCAACTAGTGATATTTGCTATTTGCTTTACCCTTCATTTCTTCAATTAAACCTGTATATTATGTGTGCGTGTGTGTAAATGTGTGTATATATGTGTGTGTGAAAGTGTGTGTGTGTGTGTGTGTGTGTGTGTGTGTGTGTATATATATATATATATATATATATATATATATATATATATATGTAAATATAATTTTCACCCCATCAACAGTGAAGTAACAGTAATGTGAAGTAATAGTAATGAATGGCTCATAACCAGTCCTGGATACTGGGAGTGACAGTGGCTAGTTGAGCAGACTTGGTCTCAGTGTAATTTTTCATAGCCAAGTGAGTGAGGTATGTTACATTATTGATAGTTTACATACTGCTTGTAAGCTTTGTGAGCTTCTGTAGCTTGACTCTCTACATGTGAGTATTGAGCAAAGAGGAGGGCAGAGATGGACAGGAAGCCCAGAGGTTCTGGAAGTCATCTTTCCATTTTGCTATGTGAGGAAGTGGTAAATAAGAAGCTGTCTTCTTCAATTTCCTTCTTTGGTATTCTGTAGTTTTTGCTGTAGAGGACTTTCATCTCTTTTGTTAGATTGATTCCCAAGTATTTTATATTTTTTGAGGCTATTTTGAATGGAGTAGTTTTCCTAATTTCTTTTTCACTTATGTTTAGAAATGCAATTGATTTATGGGTATTGATTTTATATCCTGCTACTTTGCTGAATTCATTTATTAGTTCTAGAAGTTTTCTGGTGGGAATTTTTGGATCTTCTAAATATAGAATCATGTCATTGGCAAATAGAGATATTTTGAGTTCTGCTTTTCCTATGCATATTCCTTTAATTTCTTTTGTCCCTCTGACTTCTCTGGCTAGAATTTCAAGGACTATGTTTAATAGAAGTGGTGAAAGAGGATATTGCTGTCTTGTTCCAATTTTTAGAGGGAATGCTTTCAATTTTTCTCCATTTAGGATGATATTGGTCTTGAGCTTAGCATAAATAGCTTTTACAATCTTGGATAGGTAGAGTTAACATTGTCAAAATGACTATACTACCAAAACTGTTATACAGATTTAATGCAATTCCTATTAAAACTTAATGTCATTCTTCATAGAACTTGAAAAAAGGGATCAAGAAATTTATTTGTAAAAATAAAAGACTCAGGATAGCCAAAGCAATCTTTAGCAAGAAGAGTGAAACAGGAAGCATCACAATACCGCACATTAAACTAAACTACAGAGCAATAATAACAAAAACAGCACAGTATTGGCACCAAAATAGACATTAGACCAATGGTACAGAATAGAAGACACAGAGACTAACCCACATAAATACAGTTTTCTCATACTAGAGAAAGGTGTCAAAAACATACATTGGAGAAAGGATAGCCTCTTCAACAAATGTGCTGGGAAAATTGGAAATACATATTTAACAAAATGAAATTAACCTTTATCTCTCACCAGGCACAAAATTCAAATCAAAGTGGATCAAGGACCTAGAAATTAGACCAGAGACCCTGCACCTAATAGAAGAAAAAATAGACCCAAATCTTCATCATGTCAGATTAGCCCCCGACTTCCTTAATAAGAGTCACGAAGTGCAAAAATAAAATTAAGAATCAATGAACAGGATGGATAAAAACTAAAAAGCTTCTTCTTAGCAAAAGAGACAATCGTTGAGGTGAAGAGAGAGCCTAAAGTATGGGAGCAAATTTTTACCACACATACATCAGATAGAGCATTAATCTACAGGATATATAAAGAACTCTAAAAACTAAATACCACAAAAACCAAAACACCCATTCACTAAGTGGGCTATGGAACTGAAGAGACACTTCTCAGAAGAAGATATACAAACATATGAAAAAGTGTTCAACATCTTTAGTAATTAGAGAAATGCAAATCAAAACTACCTAAGACTTCATCCTACCCTAGTTAGAATGGCAATTATCAAGAATACAAGCATTAATAAGTGTTGGAGAGGATGTAGGGGAAAAGGTACAGTCATACATTGCTAGTGGGACTGCAAATCAGTGCAGCCACTTTGGAAAACACTATAGAGATTCCTTAGAAAACTTGAAATGGAACCACCATTTGACCTAGCTGTCCACTCCTCAGTCTATATAAAAAGGACTTAAAATCAGCATACTACCGTGACATAGCCACATTAATGTTTATAATAGATGAATTCACAATAGCTAAACCGTGGAACCAATCTAGATGCCCATCAATACATGAATAGATAAAGAAACTGTGGTATATGTACACAATGGAATATTACTCAGCATTAAAAGAGAATAAAATTATGGCATTTGCAGGTAAACAGATTGAGTTGGAGAATATTATACTAAATGAAGTAAGTCAATTCCAAAAAACTGAACCCTGAATGTTTTCTCTGATTAGTGTATGCTGGTATATTATGTGGGGAGGACATGGGAAGAATGGAGGAACTTTGGATTGGGCAAAGGGGATGGTGTGGAGGGATTATGAGGATAGGAAAGATAGTGGAATGAGATGGACATCATTACCCCAGATACATGTATGATTACACAAAAGGTGCCTCTCTACATCATGTACAACCAGAGTATTGAAATATTGCACTCCATTTGTGTACAGTGAATTGAAATGCATTCTGCTGTCATGTACAACTAAGTAGAAGAAATAAAAATTATAAAAAAAGAAACTGTGTTGCTTGGAAAATGACAAATTATGAAGGCCTACACATGTGGTGTTAAGTAGTTTCGAGTTTTTCATAGAAATTGAGAACTTGTAAAGGATTTTAAGCAGTAGAATACAGTGACAGCTATAGGGATCCTTAAGAAAAAGGCAAGTTAATGATCAAAAGAATCTCTTTTGTTTACTTATTTATTTATTGTGCATGATGTACTAGCTCTGAAGACATTTGAACTCAGAGCGAAAACTTAAAACACAACACCCTTGTTAGTTATGTTATTACCACATTAGACTCCACAGACACCATTTACAAATGAGAAATTCTCTTACTATATCAAAGTATTTTTTCGTTATAACCTTTCTTCATAACCTGAATTGAAAGTGTTCGTTAAAGAAAAAAAAAATATCTCAGGTGGTCACTCATTTACGTCCAACATAAAGTAATTTTCCATTAGGTTCAGAATTAGAGGACAAATTTAGGAAAAAAACCATGTACCTGGAAGATCTCTGCCCTACCAGCTGCTTGAATTTACATAAGCACTGAGTTGGATTGGGGGTCCACTCTTCATATTAAGGAATTTGTTACTTTCCGTTCCAGACAACCTGGACCAAATACTGTGCTTGGAACAAAATTACCTCCTATATTTGAAATTGCCCAAACAGCAGTTGTTGACATGACAAAGGCATATTGTCTTTTCCCCAAGAAAGCAAAGGCCCAGATCTTTACATCATGCCAGGATCCATAAAAAGAATCAAATGTGGGCGTTGAGCAAGGGAACATCTCAATTTAGGTGTCTTGTCCAGAGACAGAAACCAAACACGCTACTGTCACCTGAATTTTTATTTAAGAACATAGTACATGAATCTTTATTTAGCTTATGTTGTTTAACTCTGGTGTTTGAAATGATGTATGGGTCACTTAGGAGGCTGTGACAGTTACCTAGAAGATACACACTGAAAAAAAAAGAAGTTCGATTCGACAGAGTTAGATTTTTTAATTTGCCTTCCTACATTACAAGCAATGTAAATGAAGGAAATTCAGGGTTTCATATATAAAATGAATCAATTTTTATTTTTGCCTGTGTTAGAGAATTTCTTTGTTTCTTTCAAGGAAGATTCCACTTAATTTTTGAAGCTGTTCAGACAGAGTGAGAACAGAGAAAGATGATTTCCTTAACAATATAATCCAAAAAGTAGTATGGATGGATTCATTTGGATTTCCCAACTGAAATACATTACTGCAATAGTTATAAAGTCCTAAATTCCAAGCACCAGGAGATGCGTGGGGAGAGCTGGAAGGTGGTGCTGAGAAGCAAATGGCTTTAATGTGTTTTGTTGCAATATTATTTTTGGATCAAGGACATACCAATTAACAACTTACTGTGGATTTACTGACCACCAGATAAAGGAAATAAGCATACCTCGGGAAGATGTGGTACCAGGAATCAGCAGAATGGTATTGATGAGGTTACTGAGGGAACAGGATGGCAGACCTTTCCCCTTTGGACAATAAGATGTGTGTTTGCTTTTAATTTTCCTAGACTCAAAGCACAAATAACATTTTTTTTTTCCTAAATGGTATTCTCTGTTTAAAGCCTATTGTGCATTATGCTATTTTCACCAAGATAGCCATTTTCACTGCCTCATAGAAAATTCTGTGAAATTTGTCTAAATTATAGGAAACCAATAGTAAGAAAGGATTTTACTAGAATTGGTGAACACATTTGTTTGTTTGTCCTAGCAATAGTTCTCCTAAAAGTGCTAGACAGCAATGATAGGTTCATAGATTTTCATGGGGAAAGAGAAGACAAGCTGTTTGAAATTGTGTTGTTGAGTGTAGTAACTTTGAAATAAGACAGGACAGCTCATTTCCTGCCCGTGTCTCTGAGACCCAAGAGAGTCCTTTTGGAAGCAATGGGGCCACAGGAACAGGTTCCCTGTGAACACTTGTCCTTTTACTCTAGTGAGAGTTTCTCCAGAAAATCAAACAGGATCCACAATTATGTTATGAAGAGCTTTATTATAAGACTAGCATGAATGGTGATCTAAACAGAAGAAATGCTGGAAATAACTTAAATGGCAAAATATTTGGAAATGTGAGTTCTTAGATTAAGAATTATGACACCTAAATTCATTAAAACATTGTTTATCTGCAAAGATAATATCACTTAAATGGCCTTCTAAATCAACCTTATAACTCGTTGACATTATTTCCATTCTATAATATTCATATAGAGCAGAAGTTGCTTTTTGGATATTAATATATTGAATAATTATCTGTGTGTGTGTGTGTGTGTGTGTGTGATACAATGTGAAAGAGTGACAGAATTGGTGATAGGATCCTCTATCCAAATGCCAACAAAATATTATATGATATATATATATAAATAAATATATAATAAACACTGAGATCTGTTTTCTGCTGGCCATTCTTTGTATTGTGTTTAGTTTTTAAATTTATTTTCTAATTTCAGAGCATTTAGGAAGCCAGCAATGAAGTTGGGGAGAGCAGAGAAAAGCAGGGTAGACACAATGCATTTGTCCCCTCCCCTGTACCATGCTAAATACTTCCTAGGGTCAAGTGTTTAATAAATGGAGCTCATGAAGATCCATACTATATGTCTGCTGGTAAACATCATTTTTGCAAGTTTTTTCTCTGTTTTGAAGATGAGAGAAAAGATGTAGCACCAATGAGGTTTGCAAAAAATAATGCAAACATTATGGGGGAAAAAACATTATCCTGATGATTCAGAGAAAAACAGATCTCTGAGGTTGCTCAGCTGAAAAACATGAAGAAAACCTGGATATTCATAACATGATGAACAAAGACATGGTTAAGTGAATGGAGAAAGATCAGATTGAGAAAAAACAGTAAGAAGTGCAAAGCAAATAAATAGAGATTAAAAAATTAAAAAAGAGAAAAAGAGAAAGAGGAAGGCTAAGGGTCATTAGAACCAAAATTTCAGCAGAAGAATAAAATTCTGCATAAAATTATAGGTACAATAATAGAAAAAAAATCAGTTATGTGGAAATCATGAAGTCCTGAAGTAATGAAAAGAAGAAAAAGATAAAAATAATAACAGAAAATTGAAGAAATAGAAAAGATTTGAAGTCAAAAATTATAAGTATTCCTCATTATTATATTATATTTTATCTAGTAGTCTAGATAAAATTAAGCAAAACCCAATTATAAACATATGAATTTAAAAAACCTTTCTTTAGCTAAAATTAATAATTATTAGAAAGAAGAAGGAAGGAAGGGGAGGGAAGAAGGAAAGAAAGTAGGAAGGAATTAAGGAAGGAAAGAAGAAAGGAAGGAAGGGATGGAGGAAGGCAGAGAAGGCAGACAGGCCAGTGTGTGAGAACAGAGGATGGAGGAGGACTGTGGTGATAAGATGACACATATTCAATTTTGCAGGCAATTTTAATGACAAGAGATCCAAATCTCAATGCTCCTTATCAAATTTTTGTGATTAAGTTACAGATAGAATTCTATAATATTCATATAGAACAAATAGGAAAAGTCACTATTACACTAATTAAAACTTATTTACCTGGACTAGATATTTTTCTTTGCAACTGTGTGTCTAAATATTATTATGGAGAAACTGTTCAGAAAAATCAACTTTTTTTTGATAAAGGTCACACTTAAGCATTTTATTGTAAGGCAATTTGATCTTTATGGTCAAGGCAAGAGAAAAAATGATCAACACAACACAATGACTTTATTGAAAAACTTAGAGGAGGTTAATAAAAAAACATTTTAGATCACTTGTTTGCAGTGAAGCCAAAGGATAATTTCATTCTGAACTATAAAAATAAGTAATGTTTAAATATGGCTTTTGTAAAACTTGGAGATAACCATAAATGGATTAGTATTCAGATATTATATCATTTTAAATTTAAACATTCTTCTTTAGGCATTTTGATGGCAGTGTTATTCTATTTTCACTGCAGATAGAAGCAACCTGTTCAGAGAATTCTTATAATTTGAATTTTCTTATAATAAACTTAAATCTGAACATAAATTTAAAGGTGTTACAATTTGTAGAATATTTAATGATATACATTTTTAAAATATATTTTTTTAGTTGTGGATGGACACAATATTTTTATTTGTTTATTTTTACATGGTGGTGAAGATTGAATGTAGTGCCTCACACATGCAAGGCAAGTGCTCTACCATTGAGCTGCAACCCCAGTCCTTTAACGATTTTAAAAAGCTCCTGATATGGTGTTAAGGACAAAATGAGACAATAAATATGACAAACAGTCATATTTAAGATAGGTTATATCCTATTAAAAATATGGTTGTAAATATCCAACCACCCACACACAAACATGCATTTAAATGTCTATGTGTTCATCATAAGGTCAAGGATTTTTAAAATTAAATTATTTATTTATTTATTTATTCTAATTTGTTATACACGATGACAGAATGTAATTCATTTCATATTACACATATAAAGCACACTTTTTCAAGTCACTAATTGTACACAAAGTATTTTCATACCATTTGTGTCTTCATACATGTAGTTAGGGTAATGTTCAATATCTCTAGCAATTAGAAAAATGCAAATCAAAACTACTCTAAGATTTCATTTCACTCCATTCAGAATGGCAGCTATTAAGAACACAAACAACAATAATTGTTGAGAAGGATGTGGAGGAAAAGGCACACTCATACATTGCTGGTGGGACTGCAAATTGGTGCAGCCAACCTGGAAATCAGTATGGAGATTCCTTGGAAAATTTGGAATGGAAATACCATTTGACTCAGCTATCCCATTCCTCAGTTTATACCCAAAGGACTTAAAAACAACATATAACAGGGACGAAGTCATATCAATGTTTACAGCAGCACAATTCACAATAGCTAAATTGTTGAACCAACACAGCTGCTCTTCAGTAGCTGAATAGATAAAGAAAATGTGGGCTGGGGATGTGGCTCAAGCGGTAGCGCGCTTGCCTGGCATGCGTACGGCCCGGGTTCGATCCTCAGCACCACATACCAACAAAGATGTTGTGTCCACTGAGAACTAAAAAAAAAATTAAATAAATGTTGGAAATTCTCTCTCTCTCCTCTCACTCTCTCTTTAAAAAAAAGAAAAAAAAAAGAAAATGTGGTATATATATCTACAGTGGAGTATTATTCAGACTTAAAAGAGAACAAAATCATGGCATTTGCAGGTAAATAGATGAAGTTGGAGAATATAATGCTAAGTGAAGTAAGCCAATCCCAAAAAAACAAAGGCCAAATGTTTTCTTTATTATGAGGATGCGGACTCATAATAGCGATGGTTGGGGTTAGGGAGCATGGGAGGAATGAAGGAACTTTAGGTAGGAATGAAGAATTATTTTTATTATTTCTTTCTTTTGAATATTTAAACATTTTCTTCAATGGTTATATATTTCTTTTATAATCAGAAAAATTAATTTTCAAATTGAGGAAGTTAAATTGATTTGTAATGCCTAAATTTACAGAATTTTAAATAATTTAGAAAAAAGTGCCTAATTTTTTATTACCACATTACATGAAAAAAGTTGTGTGAATATACTTTAATTATGGAGGATATTATTGGAAAAAATATAGACTAAACACAGTAAGTATATGCTATACACAACATCATCATTAAAACTTTTTGCTCAAATAATCTCTGAAAGAATGATGGAAACTACCCACTAACTCATTTTTAATGAATTTAAAAATGTTTTATCACTAGTAGTAAGTTGAAGGAAATATAATTTCCAGTGATTTGGAAATGACATTTTAAAATAAAATTGTTGCATCACTCTTAAAATCATACCTACATATTCAAATAGAATAGAATAAATCAAATCCAAATCCTTAGACCATTATCCATTTAAAAACAGAAGCTGCTCTGCTTTCTGAGGCAGAAATTTTGCATCATTCTTCCTTCTCCTCAAGCTTATATGTCCATTTTATTTTTCACATGTAAGGTTTTTATAATATTTTATTTTTTAAAGTTTTTATCAGTTTCTCTTTCATAATCTCTGCAACAACAAACAAAATAATTGTAAATTTTGATTCTGAAATGTTTTAATTTGCCACAAACATAAGCTTTAAATATTAGAATTGCTTTTACTTCTAAATTAATTTATCAGAGTTATTAGTATACAATGACCAAAAAATCCAAAAAACATCAAATGTGATTATTAATAAAAATATAAAATATAGTTATTAGAAATGCACATTTAGATGAAATATATACATATCTTATTATGCATGATTATTACTTATTAATCAATGAATGAGGCCACTTTCAGAATAAATTCTAATCATATGTTTCTTCTTTTTTTAATAAATGCTACTGAAAAATTTGTCCGTGTTAAGTAGACAAATAAGTAAGGATGGAAAAGAATTTTATTATGCAATATTAGTTACTTGCTTGAACTTACTCTGAATTATATGTCGATAAATGTGAAGTGGTCCATATCAGAACTATATTTAATATAGATCTATATGTTGAAAATTAAGTTAAATCCTTTTTCAATTTGGTTGGAAATGAAATACAGAAATTGCCTGACTTGTAGAGACATTTGTTCCCCACTCAGTAGAGTGGTTCACTTTCTTAATATCTAGAAACAACAAATACACTTTATAAAGACTTATCAAAGGCCTGTAATCCCAGTGGCTCAGGAGGCTGAGGCAGGAAGATAGCAAGTTCAAAGCCAGTCTCAGCAAGAGCGAAGTGCTAAACAACTCAGTAAGACCCTGTTTCTAAATAAAATACAGAATAGGGCTGTGAGAGTGACTTAGTGGTGGAATGCCCCTGAGTTCAATCCCTGGTACCACCTCGCAAACCTTATCAATTGATTATTAACTATAATGCTACTCTTTCAGTTGGAGTTAACTTACCTAGCTTACCATATAAAAATAGTTGAGAAAATAACTTCTATAAGGTTAACATCTTACACACATATCTTTAAAACAATGCCTATTTTTACCACATGAACAACATACATTCATAAAAACAATGTAACTTCATGAACTAAGGAATTGATCAATAAATATGACATGATTTAATACCATTTGATGGAGAAATATAATAAATATCTATATAATATTCAGCAATAAAAAGAAGGAAGTACTAACAGAAGTTACAAATAGATGAACCTTAAAAACTTGGTAGAATTCCGACATAAAATGTCATGTATGGCGTGATTCCATTCATATGACATGTCCAAAGTAGACAAATCTATGGAAATGAAAAGTAAGCAGAGCAGGAATTAGTAATGACTGTCAATGGGTACAAGATTAATTTTAGAGATGATGAAAATAAGATTGTATTGTTGATTACACAATTTTGTGAATATACTGTAAAACACCAGAATATGCACCTTAAATGAGTTAATTTTACGGTTTGTGAATTATATAATTTGACTAAACTGTTCAAAAAAAAACTTTGGAGCTTCAAATTTAGATGCTATAATTCATGGAAAATATCTGATAAAGAATAGAACTGTATTGGAAGTTCTGATTATTTCTGCCATAAAAACTACCTGCGTTTAAAAATTGAGTTAATTGTGTTATGCTTCTCTTTACAGTAGTCTCACTTTTGAATATTGAAATAGCTGAAAATGAATCAATCTCATTAATTCATGTATCAGTCTTTAAGAGTACAGATTAAATACTCTTGAAATTTATAACAGGATGAACTTCAGCAGCTTGGGCTCCTCACACTATTCTCCGTCTCGGGTTTGTTGGCAAGGCTTTTTATTTTCTCCTGTTCTCCACAGTGGCCTTAATTACTGGTGGCAGTCAAAAAGTCTGTGCAATTCTAGGAGTCACATCATTTGTTCTACTCTCTCAGGAATCAGAGTTTTGTGCCTGCTATTTTCTAAAGTCTGATTCCTGCTGTTTTATACATTGTATTAGTTTTCCATATTTTAAAGGTGGGAGAGTAAATCTGGTCTTCCTTGTTCCATTAGGACCAGAAGCAGAAGTTCCCTATTTTGAGACCTTTTCTTCCCCATGGTCTCACCTGTAGCTTCAAAGGGATGGATTTTTAACATACAATTTCTGATTTTCTACTTCTAAAAAGAGACCAACTCCATCTGTCCCTTGTATTTGGACACTCACTCCTTTTCTACCTCACTGGTAACCCCTTGCTAACCCATGGAGAGCCACAGTGACTGACTGCCTCTTCTATCTCCTTTCTATTACCACCACACTTCACTCAGGAAACTCTTCAATGGTAATTATTTTTTAATTGCCTAATGGTTTATTTTATTGTGCTAAGCTAATTTGGATTGATTTGCATTTTTATTATTTTACCATATTTGCAGCCCAGTTATATTTGCTACATTATAGAAGAGAAAATGTGAAACTGATACCGTGTACTACACAGGAATGCTTCCTGTTCAATATTCACTATTAAATAATTTCACTATTTGTATTATATATGATTTATATTATGCAGAAATTCTTGGAACATTAATACATTGTGCAATATTTAAGTGTTTTCTTGTTTTATAGAATCAGAATGCATTTTTTCTTCCTTTTAAAATGTAAGTATGAGATTTTTATCCTCCCCAAATTGGCTCTCCAATACGTTTTTAACAAAGGAATGCCCACACTCACCATGTAATGAATTGCAATAGCTAATGCTTCAATTAAAAGTATTGATTATTGACAGATTCTGATAGTGACAGGACTGTGCAGCAGCTAAATATAAGATAACAGCAATAGTCATATTTAAAAGAATCTGTAATTATACCAAGACATTGGGAAGTGTAGCTAAAAAATAATATATTCTATAAAAATAAACCATATTTTCAAGCTTGCTGAGAATATGCTGAAAGAAAATGATTGTGATACTACATTAAATAAACCAAGAACATAAAATTATGTTAGGTGCAATTTGAATTTCATTTTAAAATATTACATATATATATAAAATTCATTGGCTATCTTTGAGAAAAGTTCTTTACATGATTTTTATGTTCTGTTTATTACATTTTATGTCTCTTTGCTTAATGTTTTGTCTAGACTTTAGAAGGGCAAGATTTTCAAAACAAAGGAATAACTCAAATTAAAAGATTGAAAAATATAACTCCTGAAAAAAATAAGCATTTTATAAGTCATTAAAATTAAAATTAAAATCATCAACTTAGCAATATCCTGTCTCAAAAAAAGGGGGAGTGGGTGTTGGGAATGTAGTTCAGTGGATTGGATTCAATCCTAAATACTACAAAAAAACAATCAAATTGTGTACTCATATTGACAAAATATTAGTAACATGTTAAAATTGTAAAGAACATAATACTATAAAAGCAAAATATATCTATAGAAAACTAAGCAAAAATCAGATAATTGAAAAAAAGAAACATAAATAGAAAATAAACGTGGAAAAATTGAAATAAGACACTGTTTTTCAAATACCATAATGAAGAAAATTACACAAAATAGAACAGTTGCTTTCAACTGATGTTTCACTTTTAGGAGAGCTTTGAGCAGAGTGAAGAAATCAGCCACACAGGTAAGTCCCAAGTGACACAGCAGACTGAGTAGAGAAAGAAGACCAGAACCCAAGATTCTAGTCTCTTCCCAATGGAGTCTCTGCAGATGGGAAAGAGAGGTGAAAACTTCCTTCCCATGTGGTGTTCCAATAAATATAGAATGGAATGCACACCATTTTCATCTAAATATTCAGGAAAATTATGATCTTGTATATTTCCAGGAAAATCCAGAATCTGACATCCAGTTTGACATCTATTATGCATATAAACATACTATATTGTTTTTCATTGTTCACTTGTTTGCATTTTAGCTCTGTTTTTAACCATATTTTTGTTATGTCTGTACTTGAAACAAAAACGTGGGTATAAAATTCTCACTAGTGAAAAACTATAGTTTATTTCTTGTATATGCCCAAGGAATAAGTCTCTTTTATATTGCTGTGATTTAGCTATGGCTCAAAGTTTGCAGACTCCACTAAGCAAATAGAACCTCTGCAATTATTCAGAATTATCTCTTTTCCAAGGTAATTTGGTAACCATTTTTTTTGCCTCTAAAACATAATCTGTGTCCCTTGAAGGAGATGCCTCTTAAAACAAGTGCATTAATAAGTGTATTATTTAGCTGGTTCATCTAAACACCTTGTTAGTCATCAGTGTCCATTTTATTGCTCTGTCTACTTATGATTGGTTAATATTCCAGACATAGTTGTTAATTATTTTGATTGTAGCTTCTTAACCATAGCGTAGCTTCAAAACACAAACAGTCTCTGAAGCAATTTCTTCTACATTTTTCTATATCTCATCTCTAGAGATGTTTTAGAAGCTTGGTTAGCTTGACATCTTGGACAACTTCCATCTGTTCTTTTTATTAACCCAGTCAAATAGTCTTTGAACTTTTTTTTTTGCAAAAAAAGTCTGCTGTGCTGTCTCGATGAATGGCTTAAAAGTAGGGGCTAGTTACGGTGGTCTAGCAGGTTATCTTGAGGGTAAATCTACAATTGATTCCTAGCACAGGAATTCTTGAGAATTCTGAAACAGGCAGGAGTAGAAACTCTAGAGACAAGTTTCCACACATGGATGGAACAAGATAAAATATTTTTATTTTTATTCACTTAAGACCACAAAGCTGATATGTGTGGAAGCAAGTATGGGACAGAGGGAACGATTTCAGTGCTGATGGTCAAGCAGCTAGAAATATCTGGTTCCTGTGACATTCACTGAATTTTAAGGTTAATCTTGGTGGAGGCAAGTAAATGCTAGGCAGGGTAAGAATTTAAAAGTCCTTGTCTTCTTAAGTAGATAGAAGGCAAGATAAATGAGGAGTATACGTATTCTACTTTATCCTCTTGGTTTCATGAAATAAATTGATTGGATATTGTGATCAATTGACTTGAAAAAGTGAAATCTAGTAATGAACATAATCACTTATTGAGTGTCTAATAAATAACAGATACTGTGTAGGATGCTTGTCCTAAAATATTCTTAATAGCTAATCGTTATTGACAGAATCCGATGTTCCAGGCAATGTTCTAAATGTTTTTACAATATTAAGTAATTTAATCTTCTAAACAAATCTAAGAGATAGTTGCTCCAATGAATCCCATTTTACACATGAGAAAACTGAATTAAGAAGGGGCATGAGTTTTGTGTGTCAAATAGCTAACAAATGACAAAACTAGCTCACATAAACTCACTTATCCATTATTACTTAAACATACATTGATGAACTATATTAAAATATACATATTGTTATCCTATCATTCCTGAAATTGATATTAATAGTTTAATACTGTTTCATATGTTTATTCTTAGAGAGTTTGAGTTCCTTGTTACCAACTACACAAGTAATAAACTGTAAATCTAAGACTCAAACTCAAGCCCATCTGACAGTAAAGACTAGCTTTTTCCCACCAGGCTAAGCTTCTACCTCTATTTCAAAAATATAGGTAGACCACTCTGGGAGCTGGTCAAGAATATGGCATTTATAAATTACCCTGGAAAGTCATGATAACACTGGAATGAGATCAGGTGCCTGCTAGTTATCTCTTATACAATATCAACCTAAAAATAATCATGAGTTTTTTTGTTTGTTTGTTAGTTTTTTGGTTTTTTTTTTTTGTGGTGCTGGGAATTGAAGCCTGGGCCTTGTGCATTCGAGGCAAGCACTCTACTACTGAGCTATATCCCCAGCCCTCATTAGGCTACTTTAATCATTCTTTCATGTGCTAACCTTATGTTTATTTTCTATCCTTTTAACCACTTTGTAAAATAGTCTTTGTAGCTAGTATTATCCATCTTGAGCTGATGAAGGGACAATTTTCTAGAGATAGAATGCACTTCACCTGAAGTCACCAGGCTAACTAAGTGGGTCGTGGAAAGTTCTTTGGATCGAAGCCCAGGGTTTCTCTCATATCACATGCCCCAAGTGTGGCTTCTTGTAATTTTGTTTACTTTTGGATATATATATATATATAAAATGAAAAAGTACTTCTGAACTTCTTCTGAGTTGCTTTAATTTCTATTTGGAGGCCTTTCCTTTAGGCCCCTGAAAACTCCTCTATATGTGTAATTACTGAGGCCCAGATGCCAATACTGTTCTGTAAAACGTTCCAGACTGGATTCTGAGTTTTAAATTACAGAAACCAATTTGAATTTAAGTAGAACAAGAATGTATTGAAAAGATCCAAATATTTGAGAGGAATAAAAATGCACACTCAGGTCTTCGCTGGGACTACTGAGTGGAGAAGCAAAACACAGGCACCCCCCCCTCCCCATCCTGACAAGCCCAGTCAGGATGCACTATTGAGCATACAGCCTCTTCACCACCTTCAAGGTTGTTCTTTGTTCTCTGTCATCAGCACCATGAACATCCTCTAAGTCCTTGCAGCTCTCCTCTGAGGGAGATTCCCGGTGGAGGAACCCTGTGTTTGGCTCTCGGCCTTCTTTGTTCTTTTCCCAGCTGGTTCACAGGGATGGAATATCTACTCCCATTGGCTTAGCTAATGTGCAACAAAAATCAAACAATAGATTTTTTTGGAAACTTAAATTGAAAAAAGATAATTGACCATTACAGGCCCAAAGAGTACATTTATATGTATGATAAAATCTCTCTTTATAGTAATTAAGCAACTGAGGCTTACTGTTCAAGAAACTTAATCTCTCCTATCTTCCAGCACAGATGCACACACATACATATTATTTTAAAATATATTGCATGTCCTTGAGCAAATCATCCCACTCCAGCCTATGTGCATCCTCAGTTAGAAAAAAGGTATGTTATTCCTGGCCACTTCCTACCAGACAAGCTAAACAGATTCATGGCAACAATGACTTGAAGCACCCCAAAATCTTTGAAAAAACAAGATGGTCTAAAGTAGATGAAAAGCGTTCTCATGGTATAGTTCTGTGGCACAAAAGCTATCCTATAACTGTTTTTGCATTCTTAGCTTAAAAATATTTTTTCCACCAGGTCAGATCAAACTCACTCACTAGGCTTGAAAGAGTGAACAATATGCAGAAACTGAATGAGAAAGTTCATTTTAAACTAAAGGTAAACCTGGAGAAAAATACTGATCAGTTGATAGCCTCTTGTGTGCATTGTAAGATAACCACGAGTACTGGGCACCTCCCCAGAAAGGACTACATGGAAGTACTGCAATTATTAATTGCATTCTTGAATTCCAGTTCAAATTCTGAGGACTGGTCATTAAGAAAATGTTATTCTTTTTAGTTCATGCAAATGTCATTAAAGAACAAAATGATAGAATGGTCTTTTTCCAAACTAACAATGCCATGTTTTTTATAAACAAAATTAAGCCAATAAATGCACATGTATGTCTTGGAAAAAATGGAGGAAGTGAGAAAGGAAAAGGTTACAATGTATTATAAAACTGTAACTTGACTATGGAACAGATTTATGATCACATAAAATTTTTAAATAGCATAAGAGCTTAGTCCCCTGTACATGACAGTCCTAGGACATTTACAATTTTATTTTAAAAAATAAAAGGCTCTTCTTGAGCTACTGTGGCACCAAAGATGCCCTGAAACCTCAATAAAAATCTATTTTTATACTTTTACATGGGAGAGAAAAGATTGAAAAGAATATATAGAGCATATAATGCCAGAACCAACCTGCATATCTGAGCTGTAAATATCTTGAAGAGGTGTTTCTGAAAAGGGCACAAATGGAATTGCCAGTTACTGAAGTTGATTCAGGCAACACACCACTGAGCTCCATGGGTAAATCCAACTCCTTAAATTTGATGATTGTGTTTTTCATCCTACATTAGCTAGATGTTCCCTGTTGATGTTTCTTGGCCAGGAAGAAAGGTGAAATAGTCTTAATCAAAAACATATCTTCCTTTTTCTAACATTGATTCCTTAGCAAAGGTGGAGCATAGGAAGGGGTCAACCTTATGATAAAACTTCCCTTCCTCCAAAAACTTGTGAACCTTAATAGAGACAACATGATTTTTAACACAGTTGATTTGAAGATGGGTTCACACATATTGTCCAGGGTGGGAGGCCTGGAATTTACACCCTCAGACATTTCTATGGAATGTAAAGATAGAAAAATAGAAACTTAGGGTGTGAGAAAAAACAGAGCCCACTTGAATCAAAGTGTGAAATATGATATATCAAGAACTATGTAATGTTTTGAACAACCAACAATAAAAATTAAAAAACAAAACAAAACAGAGCCACTGACACTTGGGAGTTGAGCAGGAACGCAGGCAAAAGAAAATAAGTAAATCCCTGTGTTGGGAGTATGTAGTGAAGTTGCCCACGGCTGGGCTTCAGACCAAATGTTTGACCTGGATTACCAAATAGAAAAAAATGTGCTAAAGGAGTGGATAGATTATTACTGATCTTGAGTTAATTAAGCAAACATAGAGTGAGGAGAGAATTAGCAATGAATGTGAAACCTGGTTTAAATGTAAATCTATTTAATAACACTGACAATTTAAGACTTTTTATATGAATTCAACCCAATAAAAAGTATTGATACAAAGATGACCCATGACAAATTTATTTCCCCAGGAAATTCGCAGGGAGATGCTCAAAGCCATGTTATACAAATAGCTGTAGTTATGTGGCCTCATTGCATTCTATAATGGAGGAATAGAAAACAGCTATTAATTCTCATTTCAGAAATTAAAGATGACTTCATTGAGTAGTCATTTGCTTTAGATTTTGAAAGATGAGTTGAATTTTCATAGATTTGAATAATCTGTGGAAGAAATCTAGGTGTGAAGAAACAATATAATCAAAGACACGGACACAAATATCATTGGCATTACTCTGGTTTGAATGTGTCCCTCAAAAGTGCCTTTGTTGGAAAGTTGGTTTCTCACTTCTGCAGGTTGCGAGATGGTCTTTAGGATATGATTGGGTCAGTAGGACTCTGCTTACATAAATAGATTAATAGGTTATTACAGGAGTGGCTCTCTGTGGCTAGCTTGCCCTGTCTCAGAATATGATGCCCTCTGATATGCTAGGTAAAGCCCCCCAAAAGGCCCTCAGAAGATGCAGAGAAGAAGATGCTGATGCTGGCATCACGGTCTGGACTCTCCAGTCTCCAGACCATGCATTAAATAAACCTCTCTTCTTTATAACCTCCCTGTCTCAGGTATTTTGTTATAGCAACAACAACAACAAAAAAGTAAGACAGGTGTATTTGGGCCAAAAATGTAAGTAGTAGAATAGCTCTATTTACATGTATCAGAATAAATGGTGGAATGTGTAGTAGGAAATTTTGTTGTGGTAGAATACATTAAGACTTGATGGTAGAGATCTTTCCAGCCTGTGTTAATGAGTTTGTCTAAGGAGAATAAATCTAATTACAAATTTATTTTAAAAAAATAAAAGGCTCTTCATGAGCTACTGTGGCACCAAAGATTCTCTGAAACCTCAATCAAAATCTATTTTTATAATTTTACATAGGAGAGAAAAGATTGAAAAGATAAATAAATCTAATTTATTCTCCTTAGATAAACTCATTAACATAGCTTTGAAAGAGGAAGTCATTGTTGAGATTTTAAGTGATCAACACTTATACTTTCCATAGTGTTTTTACAAATATATGTCAAATGACAGCATACTGTGCTAAATTAATAAAAAAATATGATATATACTAGATGTGAGGTTTAAAACAAAGTGGCTTTTCCCCTTTAATCACCACAAAAAAATCCATTAGGGCAAGTGCTATTAATCATACTGTGCCGTGGAGGGAACCTACAGGGTCAGAAGTGTCAGTAGCACATCCATCCATTGTCAGTTAACTGGCAAGTAGCAGAACCAAGACTCAAACTCAGATTTTATCTTACTACAAATATCAGATTCTATGTCATGGATTAATTTTGCCTATGAAGAAGCTGAAACAATAAAGTGAAACAATAATGCCATGAGCATCACTTGCAAGACAGGGTTTCAATGCCTTAGTTGGTGGTCACTGAACATCAGTTGCATAAAATATGACCAAAGGAATATGCTTCCCAACAGCTTCATATATCACAAAAATCTCAGAATCACTTGTTATGGGGAGAGGCTAAATATTTTTCCCTTTCCAAAGAAAAATATAACCATGCACTCAAATAGTAGTGGGAATTCTATTGGATCTTCCCATAGGCTGCATGGAGCTCAATGGGATGACTGGACTTTTATTTTTATACCAGAGGAAACAAAATCCTTCTTCGTAACATTTGCAATCACTACGATAAAATAAAATAAGAAATTATGGCTAACTTTATCTGTGCATTTATATATGTGGTAGATTAGCATGCTATTTTTTCTTAAGTGTTCCAAAAAGACATAAATTTCAGTTTCTGTATTTTCAAAAATGTTAGCCTCAATTGTGTAAATATTTCATCTTGAGAATAAATAATTCTTTACATTTTTTTCTGTCCAACAGACAGGACTAATCAGAATACCACACCAGGAAAAGGATATGCACTGAGATGGAAAAATCAGGTATTTTAAAAAATATACGTCAAGTAATAATGATTTTAAGCAGTTATTAGCTGAGGTGGCATTTCTTTACATTTTAGCAAAGAAATGAAATTTTTAAAAGGCTCATAGACATATGCACACATACTTCTTTTAAATCTGTGTGTGTGCATGCATGTACAATGCCTTTAAAAAAATTATTTATATATGACAGCGGAATGCATTATAATTCTTATTATACATATAGAGCACAATCTTTCACATCTCTGGTTGTATACAAAGTATATTCACACCAATTTGTGTCTTTATACATGTACTTTGGATAATAATGTCCATCTTATTATTCCACCATCATTTCTAATCCCTGCCCCCTCCCTTCCCCTCCCACCCCTCTGCCCTATCTAGAGTTCATCTATTCTTCCCATGGTTCCCCTCCCCCATCCGAGCCCAGCCTGTACTATGCCTTTTTAAAAATTCTGTGTATGTGTGTGTGACAGCACTCAGTGGTACAGTATCATTCCACTTGTTTTTTTTTTTTTCAGAGTGATTTTTGACTCATCTTCACCAGTAGATTAATATTTCATTTCTCTCTGATTTAATTGATGGGAACAACCTACTCATTTGTATGACTTTGTTATTAAAAACACAGAGAGTATATCTTTGGTTTTTTTACATTGAGAAGATTGGAGGAGTGAGAATCTTTTCCGTGTCTATTCTGCTTTCCTGCTTTTATCACATGACTTAACAGGCATAACATAATGGCTTCCCACTGTACTTAAAATGTAAACCCGTGACCATGATCTCACAGAGCCACATGATCTTCTCTTTCTAACCTTGCCTCCATTTTTCCCTTTCCTTCTGTGGTGTGCCTGGTATATATATACGCCTAACATAGGTATTTGGACACAGAAGTATAAGGTTACTATTTTCTTTGCTTGCCCCATTCTTTATCAAAGTAAAAAGTCTGCTAGTATGTCTGAATGTTAGAATCACCTGGGAATTATTAAAAGCACAAATGTGTAAGCCCCATCACTAGACATTTCAATCTAAATGATTTTTAACAGGGCCTAGATGTCAGTTTTTAAAAGCCTCCGGGTTAATGCTAATTTACAGTCAGAGTGAGGGAATACTGCATTAGATCTTCAAGTGATGGGTTCAGGTCCCTTCTGAGATAGCTTCCCACACAGACCTTTCTTATGTGCCCACCTTTCATATCATCATTATTTAGAGATCTTACCACTTTTCAACCTGTTCTTTTGTCCCTCTTTCCCATTGAAATATCAGCTCGATCGTAGCAAGCATTTGATGTGTTTCTGTTTCCTTCATCATGTTATTCACAGTCTGGTCAATATTCAATAAATATTTGTTTAGTGAAGGAACATCTGGTGATGAAGATAAGGCCAAAAGAAGAAAGTGAGAGGCATTCACTGATTTATTACAGTTCATTTTTGCATATAATATACATTCATTACAACGTATGTGTCTATGAGAATTTATGTTTGGAGGCACAGGCACACGTGCATATTTAACCAGAAAATATCTAGGCCTTACTAGCCTGTGGATACAAATGGGAACGAAACACCTCTAATAATCCAGTGTTTTGTTTTTGTTTCTGTTTGGTCACTAACTACCTCCTGGAATAAAATGTTAGGCCCCCGAAAAACTTTTGGAAGCATTGTGGAGTTTTTCCCATTGTCTTGAGCCAGTCCAGCACTTAATGTGTTTATGTGCTGTGTTCTTCTGTTTTTCTCTTAGCTCCCCATTGTTACTCTTCCACTTATGAACTCCTCTGAGAATAACCTTACTAGGTCCTGTGCATCATTAGAATAACAGTTGTATAGGCCAAGATGCCCTCTCTGATGTTCCCCCAGCAGCCATGGTTGAAAGAGCCAAAGTAGTGATGGGTTCTGTGTTGTGGTGGGGAGAGTGACCTTCTTCTCCCCTGGCCCAAATGTGGAAGTCCTAATGAACTTCTCTGTGCCCTGATAAAGTCCCTCATGAAAAACAGCTCCTTAGTCTCTGCCTACACAGCCTCTTCTTCATTAGAAAAACTTCATGGATTAATGGAGGTCACAAAGCATGTTGCTCTCCAGTTCCCCATCTTTCTCTTCCTGCAGTACAAAAAGCCCAATTCCAGGGGACCCTCTTCTGTTCATGAGGCCTGCAATATAGTCTCTGACGTGAGAACATGTTGAAGCACAGTAGTCCCAATAGTGTAATATGAAATTGGGCTTATGTTATGCACACCCACAATCACACCAATAACTACTTATAAGATACACACACACACACACACACACACACACACATATATATAGATATATATACACACACACATGTATCTGTATATGCCAATTTGTATATATACAAAATATGTATATACAGACATACTTTTTATATGATATAAATTGAGTGTTATAGATTTAAGACCTGGATCTGCCTTCTATAAGCACTGTAAATTTAAACAAATCACCTAGTCCCTTGGAATATCAGTTTCTTCATCTGTAAATGGGTAATTTCAGTAGATCCATACTATTTACAAATTTAACGTTCATGGTGTCAACCCTGTGCAAGTGACCATGAAGGACCATGACATGTGGTGATTTGTAATTTTACTCAGGCATGAAATTGAGGTTCATGTCCTAGGGGCCTGTTGGACAGAAATGAGCCAGTTAGCAAGGGCATGAGCCTTGTTAACTACTCAGCAGGCAAGTAGCCACATGGTTTGTTGCTTTCTGCTTGACCCGTATGTACAATAACCCTCCTGGAGCAATTAAAAAAGAAGTGTG
This sequence comes from Ictidomys tridecemlineatus, assembly GCF_052094955.1. NCBI lineage: Eukaryota > Metazoa > Chordata > Mammalia > Rodentia > Sciuridae > Ictidomys > Ictidomys tridecemlineatus. Next base: position 122,322,297 of record NC_135479.1, read on the forward strand.
GAGAAAAACAAAGTTGCTTATGTCAAGGAGATTGAGAAGAAAACAACAACAAAAATATCATGAATATGTCCAATCTAATGTTTTATAGCAAAAAGCAGAAGTCTTCAATATTTTTTTTTACCATGGATGCACTAAAAGAACTTTGAAAAAGTATGTGCTCCCTCACACATTTTAAGTATGGCATCTAAAAATCATCTGTCATAATTTTAAATACTTTCAAATGATGCAATTCCTAGCATGCTATGAATATTGGCAATTTTAAATAAAATTATTACATCATTCTTAAATTGGTTCCAAAGGCTCCATTTATCATAGTGACTTGATAACCACTATTATCCATTACAAAAATACATGAACAAGCTCTTTTTAAGAGAAACTTACATCAATTTTGCCTCCTTAAACTCATATTTCCATTCCACTTACCCCACAGAATTTTTATCTTAATAACATGTATTTATATTCTATGTTTTAAAGCCTACCATTATTGATCACCCTATCATGTTCTCTGTAATTTAATTTTTTTTGTAAATTTCCTGTAACCATAAGTTCTGTTTAGAAAACTTTTTGAGTTGAATTGTCATTATAATTTATGATAGGATGCAATAGCAACCACATAACCATATTATAAATTTTGATAAATTATTATTAACATAAAGGGAAAAAATGACTGCAAATGTATCACTTAATAAGATACATCAAGCTTATTTCCGTGGATGAATGTGACTTGGTGCTAGATGAGCCAAGATTCAGCTTTGATCCTCTCTCTATTTTTGTTTTTATAGATGAGAGTGCTAAAAAGTGTTGTCTACATACAGATATAAATGGAAATGAAAGTAGTTTTATTATATCAATGACACAAGACTCCAAGACTCTTGGAACACTTTCCAATCTATATATTCTGGTGATTTATCATATGGAAGTTATTTTAATAATATATCAGCCAACAACTTAATCAGGAGCTCCTTCAATTCTGCTGAAATTCAGCAATTGGAAAGTACAGGACTTGCACAAGGATTTATTGCCCAGTAATTTAGACCATTCACTTTCCCAACACCTATCACAATATTTGTAATTGCCCTAATTTTAGATACTAAGAGATATTTCAACCCCAGGAAAACGTGTCATGATGACATCAGTAGTAGGTAAAAAGTATGCTCTTCTTTTATAAAGAATAATCATGAAAGAAGGAGTTGGAAAGAAGATCTGTTTGAGAAATAAATGCTTGGGGAAATCAATTTTGGAATACAGTATTTGAAATTTTATCTTACAGAAAGTCTTTTCTGAAACTTTCCAAATACCACATAGCCCTGGGGAAGTCCCTATGTTTCAGTGTGAAGACATTCACTGTAAGCTAAATGTTAATGACAGGGCATATTTTTTTTTTTTTTTTTTTTTTAGAGAGAGTGAGAGAGGAGAGAGAGTGAGAGAGAGAGAGAGAGAATTTTTAATATTTATTTTTTTTAGTTCTCAGCGGATACAACATCTTTGTTAGTATGTGGTGCTGAGGATCGAACCCGGGCCGCATGCATGCCAGGCTAGCGCGATACCGTTTGAGCCACATCCCCAGCCCCGACAGGGCATATTTTAATGATTTTGTCTGTAGCCCTCATTTTACCCTTTTGTTGGAAAAAATTTGGTATGATGAATTTTATGATCGAAATGTTATACTATTTGGGATTCTGAACTTTGACACTTCTACCAATACTAGAGATCATACCAGATTGTCCCACCATAACCTGTTAGTGTTAAGAGTAAATGAGGTAAAGTAGATGAAAGTGTTGTGTCAACTGTACAGCACCATTAAAACGTCATGACATGAAAGAATTGGCCTTGTGAAAGACAAGAAGAAGAGTTAAGACCTGTGCAATGTGCTGCTGAGGTCCAGGAAGACATAAGAACCTAAGTATCCAAGAGAAAAAATGTCCCTTCAGGACTAGAGGTTCAGAAGCAGGAAGTAAACATGCATCTAGCAGTAAATAAAAATTAAGTTTTTTTGTTTGTGTTTTGTTTGTTTGTTTTAAGGATTAGGCTTGTTTTTTTTCTGGAAACTGATCTGAGAAATTAAGCCTGTGTGTGGCTAAAAGTTAGTGGTTAGGTAGGTAGAATATCAATTCTCTGGATGATCATTTAGTTTCCATGGGTGTATTTTTTTAAAATTTCCTTTTGGTTTTGCTTTGTTTTGTGTTTTTCTCATGGTTTTCTTGTTAATGTATAACTATGCTTTCATTGAAGTAAGAGGAATATGTTTTCCATCCTTTGAAGCCTATATTCCATCAGACATCGGAGTGCCTCTGGAGAGCAGACCCAATAATCTTCTAATTGGCTTTGCATTTCCTCTCTCATCCCCTTCCAACCCATTCTCCTCACAGCTGCACAAATGAGCTTTGGAAAATGAAAATATAATACATTCTCTCCCTTCTTTAAAGCCTTCTAATGGCTTTCCACACTGTATTTAGGATAAAGCCTAATCCTTTACGTGGCCTAAAGCAGTGTTATGTTGGAGCTGGCTTACACAGGCCCCAGAAAGCCAACTGTTAAATTTTGTGAGCTGATTGTTAAACATGATCGTGATTGCAATTCAATTACCTCACTGTACAATTAAGTAAATCACATAAAAAAACAGGTAAGGAAGAGTCAAAACTCAAAACTTCCTAATGATTTTTATATTTCACTTTTTGTTCTTGATACTATTTACTTCCATTGTACTTGACAGGTGGGAATTCACAAGGTGGCAATTCTACCTGTGTATGTGCCCCTGCACTTCTCTCCTCAATTCTGTGTCAGCTAGTAGCTTGATGTGAGTTCTGTGGTTGTGTTTATATCAAGGGAATGGTAACACCACAAATTGGGGCTTGTTTCTCCAGAGTTGGTTGCTGCAAATTTCCCAACACATCGCTGGTCAGACATGACTTGAACCTGGATTGAAACATGAGAAGGGCAAACTGACTCACCCTGGAGTAGTTCTCTCTTTTTTGATATTTCCTTTTCATGATTATTCCCCCAGATAATAAATTCAGTCATTTTAAATTGACAAAATGTGTTCATTTGTACTAGTTCATGTACAAAATTATATTTTAAATTATATTCTTTGAACAATCTTTTCCCATTACATCTTGTAGGACTTAGCACAAAATACATACCCCTTAAGAAATTCACTTTTTTTGCCTCCAGAAACTAGGTAGGCTTTTGCTTCTTTGTTATTAAAGTATAGAGTATTCCAGACAATATTAGCTATTCACAATTGATCTTATTCTCTCTCTCTCTCTCTCTCTCTCTCTCTCTCTCTCTCTCTCTCTCTCTCCTCTGTCTCTCTCTGACACACACACAAACATACATACATACACACACATACACACATACTTACACATATTTTATAATTTCACAAACTGCATAGTAAGTTTTGTGAAGACAAGATTTTGTTTAAATACCCAGTAGCACTTGGGGAATGACGTAACACTCAGGTATTTTAAGATTAATATTCTCCGGATCCCATTGTTATAGTGTTTCTTAGACTTTTCCTGAACTATATCAGGGTACCTGAAAAATTAAATTAGGTTCTTTCAGTACTGCCAGTAATAAAGATTTGACAATCATAACTTGTCAACTTACTTGGTAGGATGTAACCAGAATAACATCCAATTTAGTTTTTACATTTCAGTGCTGATTTGAAGATCTTTGAGAAAGAGTTTTGCTTCAAAAATCCATCAGGAGTGGGAATATGCACCATCTCACAGTCACTTACTCCACAGGCAATCACCAGACATTTAAGAATAGAATTTGAAAGAAAAACATGTTTGTGCCCTGTGACATTGGGCATAAAGCTTTGGCTAACCTAAAACAAACATGAATGTTAAATTCATCTCACTACAATCAGCAAGAAAATTTTAAATATTTTGGTATTCCATAATAATCTTCTGGGTCACAACATGGTAACTAATCAGAACATTTGAGATTCATGTAAGAGCTGAGGAAAGTCTTTAAGTGAGAAATAGAACAGATGGTTTAGGCATTATGTACATAAGTCTGTTGTAAGAAGATTGAAGGGGAAAGGATTGTCTCTGGATCTACCCATAATTGCCTTTGTACAACACCAGACATATGCTTATTTAATATATCCATATATATGTTGTTCTCAAAGGCAGACAATTTCCTTAAATTTCATCAATGCTATCTGTTTTCAAATGGAAGCACAGAAGATCTAAGTTCTATAAAATCTATGCATTAACAATTCCGGGGGAGAGGGACTATTTTTAAAAAGTATACAGTTATAAAAACAAAATGAGATTCCAGAATAATAATTAATTTAGGAAGAAAAAAGAACCCAACAATTGAAGCTGGAAAGTTCCTTAAATCTCACAAAGTTTTAAGAATATATTTTCATTGAATAACTACTTCCCAAACTCTCTATGGTACGTTTATTTATGTTTCTGACTGAATGTTCCGTGATTGGCTCTTTATAGAAGGAGGATTTCATAAAATTTTGTAAAGAGAGAAGATAAAGCTAACTCAATCGTTTCTCCGACACAGTTGACCAAATTTTGGTTTTATTGTAGATAAATAGGATGCATAAAACATGTGGCTTCACACACAGATGTCCTCCCTGTTTGTGGGAGAGCTACAGATTTTCGTCTTACAAACAAAAGGATTCTGATAAATTCTAGTGTTCTTAATTCCTGTCAAAAAAGGAAAAAGCAATTCTATAGCACATTTAGATTTATGTGGTGCTACATTATCAAACAAATTCCTACTGGGAGGGAAACTGTTTTGTCTAAGAAATGATAGAAATCAATTTATCCCCTTGTAAGTTTGGAAGGCTTTCCAGAGACTGACCTCCATTTCTAAGTCTTTCATACCTTGATTCTCCCCCATCCTCATCATCTGATGGCAGATGTTGGTACAAGTTGTTAGAATCACCATTGTTCCTGCACTTTCTTGTGTTGCAGAAAGTAGCAATATTAATGGAGGTTATCCCTCTAACCACAGCTTCTCATGGAAGTTGCCACAAGTCACTATATATTTTACTAAAATTAAATTAAACATACCTCTACCTTAACTTTCCAATAAGTGGATCCTTGAAACCTTTAAGGCCATGCACACACTGTAAAGAAGCTTGAAGAAATAATAAAATGTTGTTCATCAACATGATAAGACTATGTTATATGTGCAAATATGTCCATAGTTAGAATTCCTCTTGGGATCTTAGAAGGAGCCAGTACCCATGAAGTGCTATGAAGGTAAAGCCTCTTTAAGAATCTGTCTGTGGACAGCATAGGATACATTGCCAGGAAGCCACACTAGAAAAAATGTCAGGGAGTACACCATGGAAAATAAGAATTAGCTGCATATGAACCAAACAAGGCCAAACATTAGATATGCAATCCTAATGGGGACGAGGATAATCTAAGACAGGAATAGAAAACCTGTTTCTCCTTCAGAATTTCTATCTCAACAAATGAATCATTTTGATTTCACTCTTTTCCTCATTTGTGTCATCTGTCTTGCCAAGACCTAGACTTCCAAACTGTACCACAAATTCATCCAGTTTTCTACATCTCAATATAACTAACCTTGGTTATGTCCCTATCATCAGTCCCTTGGCACCCACCACATGACTGAAAACAGCATCCTAAAAAAGCTTATTATTCCATTTTTGCCCCAATTCCACATCTGTAGTCACACAGGAGCCAGGAATAATATAGAAATAATTAGACAGGGTTCCTGTTCTGTCTAAAATCATCTAATGGTTTTACATTGCGTTTAGTATGAAATGTAATCTCCATGCTATCGTCTATAAGGATCAACCAAATTAGATTCCTGCTGACCTTCCTGCCTTACATTATTCACTCTTCCCATTTCTCTGATGTGGCCTCTCTAGTTTGTGAAATTCATCTCAGCCTGATCTCTTAGCACCAGCTGCTCCCCAATCCTACAGCTCCTGTCCTTCCTTTGCCTGACTTTCCCATCAGCTAAAGTATTAGATCTTCTAAAAAAAAAAAAAAAAAAAACAGTCTCAGAAAATGTCCTTTCTCTAGGTAGTTGGTATAAATTTACAACATTTCTAAGAAAGACGTTGGGAGCAGGCTTCAATACATTGACAATATTAGTCCTTTGTAGATCTTCCACTAATCTCTTTCAGGATCCTTAGAAATTTCAAATACCAAGAAGATTAGGCAGAAAGAAAAGGTGCTTGCCTTCCAAATGACATTGGAGAGGCAAAAAGTGGGCACATCCCACAGATCAAAAAAGAGCCTGACTTTGTCATTCTTGATCATAGGGCTTAGTAACTATTGGTTTCAGGGCACAGGTGATGAAATAGAGCCAATTGTCCATCGTGTCTTAAAGAGAGAAAGAGGCCTCTGCTCTGAAGCTGGGGTGATATTTATTCTGAATAATTATAATGAAGCAGATGGTAGTTACCTTGTAACTTTGTGGTTCAAAATTGAGGATATTGCACTAGATTCTTTAGTCAAAATATTTCTACTTAAATACTTGGTTTGGTTTCAGTGATTAATGAATTTACTAACAGATGTCATGCTATATAGAATATTAACTCATTTGTTAATTGTGAACTCTCTAAAATATATAGTTGATTAACTGATTTCCCAATTTTCATTCAGATATTTTGAAGAGCCAAAATGTCATTTTCCAACTCTAATGTCTCCTCTTATTCTGTGCCCTTTGTAATGAGCAATTCTGACTATCTACTAAAACTAGATAATATTTCTTATACCTTCCTTATTTCTCAGAACCCATCAGACAGTTTCCTTCAGAATGCAGTAGATTTTTTTGCTAAATGTGTGAGACTGAATTTTTAAAGCCATGCATTGATTATTTCTATTTTTTCAACACTGGTGGATTTTATTATAACAAGAGGATCACATATGTATTTTCAGCTCATCTAAGTAATGTCAGAATTTCATCTTTTCTCTAGAGCAACCCTTTGAGTTGGGTGATACATTAAAATATGTACAGCGCCATCTTTTGATGGCAGTTACTGCCAAAAAGAAAAAAAAATCATTACAATCACTGACATTCGTCACTTTAGCTTCTGCAAGGTTTTAAAAATGATGACAATCTGTGGCTCTCTCGAACACAGACTAGCATTTCCCCCAGTCATCCCGTCACTTGTATTTTGTTGTTGTTTTTAGATGAGACCAGCTGCCTTGTGATCACCGAAATGTCAGGGAAAAATCATTTTCCACAAGAGAGAAAAGCTTAAATATTCTTGGAGACAAAACTCCTACAGAAATCTTTAAAAAAAATTCTAAAGTGATTCTCTACAGCATGTACATGGGTGACTGCCATCAGTGTGGACGGCAGTTACAGATGGACCGACAGGCAAGTCTGCCCAGAAAGTTGCTCCCTATGTTCTCTCTAGTTGCTGTTTATGGAACAGAGACGCAGACAATGGCTGTTGGTTTTAAAAGGAAAAACAAAAGATGCAAACACCCATCATGGAAACTTACACTGAAATATGCATGACTGTAGATAAATGAAGGAACCTCTCTGTGCATGACTTTTCTTGATTTCAAAGGTGAAGATACTACAGTGGATGGAGTTTTTTAATGTCTCTTTCAGTTAGGAATCTCTAAGATTTGGTCTGTTGTTATTAAGTGATCACAATGTTTAGCATCTTAATTGTGTTAAATAGAAAAACATGCATCCATGGGAGCCAAGTTCTCACCATATCAGCAATTAGAAAAAAAAATGTTCCCTCTAAAAGAGGCAAGGAGCTACAGAAATGAAGAAAGAATGATAAGCAATTTTACCTCAGTAATTTCAATAGATCCAGGTATTCTTCTTTGTGAGCCTGCAAGAAATCTTGGGGGGTGGTAATGAAAAGGAACAAACTACATTTTTTTTAACAATGAGATAAATTTTAACACCATATGATTTAAAACAGTTTAAAATAGCTTTTTCTGGTTGCTTCAATTATTTATATTTGTATAGAAATTTATGTTATTTAATTTTCATTTCTTAATAAAAAGCTAGAATGTTTGAAAGAATTTATTAAAATACAAGGACATCTTATTCTAAGACTATAAAGGTGAGTAATAAGAATTTTAAATGTAAGTCATCATCTAAAAATTGTTATATAATTAAATATACATGGAAATTTAATACATGCATATGCATACATACACATCCCTTTCTCACTAATCTTCTTTTAAGTGGGAAATTATCCTCTTCCCCAATGGCAAATGTCAAAGAAGAAATATAGCTTTTTAAAAGTGGGGAAAATATTGATTCCTCAGATAAAAAGAGGAAAGATATAATGTCCGACGAAGGATAAGAATGATCACTCTTGGCTGACTTGTGTTATATTGAGCAGCGCTACTACAAACATCTAGATATTCGATAAATATTATTTATTCATCAGAAATATTTATTAAGTGCCTTATTATGCATTGCATGTGGGTGTAAGGTCAGAAAAAAAATTCTAGCATCCTTTATTTCAGTGTCACATTCAATCCAAAACAATCAATGACTATGTATATGGTGTGGCTATTACATAAGGAGAAAATGTTTTGACAGTGGTAGTGACTAACATTCGTAGAATTTATGTATCCAAATAAACATGGTTTTCAAAGAGCTCCTTTGGGAACCTATACATATCTTCCTAAGATATGATTATTTTTTTCAAACATTTCTGGAACTCTTTTAAATTTCTTTCGCTGGTAGTTTATGAATCATACATTTTTTGTTGGGGGAGGGTCAGATCCTTATCCTACATTTTTTTTCATCTAGTTCAATCTACAAATTTTTCTCTGAGAGACTATGGTTTTAGTACCAAAATCAATTTCAGAAGAAGGTTTTTGCCACCACTGAGAGTATTCAGAAAAACATAAACTCCTCTATGAGGACAACCACAAATCAGTCTCCCCAGTGGTATCTCAGCACAGACCTACAGAAACCTCCCGGAGTAACTACAGAGACTAAGTTCTGTGTATCCTAATTTGGTAACATCAATTCTATCACTTCATCGTCACGTCATGAACAAATTGTTTCCCTGGAGAAGCTTGAAAGTGGACAGAATGACATTGTTTAAAGGAGCAATATTTTAAAACGCCATGTATAAAAAATGAACTCAATTGCCACTAAACGCTATTGATTTTCATCATTCCCAAGTGAAGAACCAGTATCTTCACAGACAGAGGCACACCCAGCTGGGACTTTTTAAAGATAATTTAACAAGCACTTACAGACATGTTAAGGGATGAAGAAACCAACCAGAAATGTTAAGAAGCCATACTTGCCCTAACCAACATAGAGGCCATCACCACCCACAGGCCTGCTGTGGCAGGGGGAGAAGTGTGCAGGTGGAATCCAGCAAGAGCTGGGCTTTGGAAGAAAGACTGACAGTAAGAAGACACAGTACAACTGTGCCCTGAAGGGGGAAGCGGAGGAGAAAGACATTTCAATCCACTTCTCCTCACACCCTCTCTTCAGCAGGTGCCTCTCGTTGGCCAGAATAGAAACAATAACTTAGTACATTCCCGATAATAAGTCTAGCAAGAGTGAGCAGGGAGTAGCATATAGATATACAGAGAATGGATCAGAGCTGGAAGGTAGCAACCAATCTTACAATACTAAGATTCTACTTTTTTGCCATTTTTAATTGTTTGATTATTCCACTCATTTATTGAGGGTTATTAAAGTGAATTAAATATAGTCCTTACACTCAAAAGTTATATATATATATATAAATGATTAGAGTTAGAATAAGGCACAGAAATCGTAATGTGACTAGAATATCTTGAATGTCACCTTCCTTGTCATGTGATTTTTTTACATCGATTGATAGATAATATTCATATGCAGATATATATGATTTATTATATATTGATACATAGAAACATGTCTGTCAGACTGAACAAATAAATGGAATAGACAAATTCCCATTCAAAAATTCCAAATAGTTGTCATGTGATATTAATAATACAAATCTCAATGTTCCGGGGTCACAGTGTACTTAGTAGGAAATTCAGTCTATGCCCACAAATTCCTTTTCTCTAACTCTTACCATGAATCCTTAATGCAGTTTATATGCATAGCCCAAATGCCCATTTGGTTAACCTTTTGAATGATTCTAGAAAATACTGTTTTCAACATCTGACATTGAAGGGGCAGGAAAGAGTCACAGCACATAAGATAAATGCTGCCAGATATCACTGTCAGTCTTTGTGCCCCAGTGTTTATTTTCCATCTAGGCTCTACTCTTGGTTACCAAAGCTCAAACACTTACATAAGGAAACAACCCATCTCTGTGCTCTCCACACCCACTTCCTGTGTTGCTGAACTTCTCTGGATTTACAACCTCCCCAGAACCCATGATCTACCGCCACCATATTTCTACTTGTAACAGCAACTGCTAGTGCTGTTACTTCTGACTCAAGAAGAGTAGATGTTCCTCCTTGGAAGCAGTTGTATCTGAGGCAGTTCCCACAGCAGATATGTTGGGTCCTTGTGGAACTCTTTCTCCAGTATTCTTGATTAGGCAAGTCCTGAAAGAATCCCCCAAGTCAAGTCATCCTCTCAGATGTTTTTCAATGACATCTAACCATTGTCTTTATAAGTGTAGAAAGATACAAGGAATATAGTTACTGGTGTTTTGCAGATAAAGTCATTTTAATGTAAAATTGTGGGCTTCTGGTAATGATGGAGTCAGCTGCTTTGGGTTACAAACACGAATAATGTCCATCTACTCTTTCTTTCAACCAATTGACATGTTGTATTTCAAATAGTAGCTTTAAAGAATTAGACCAAGCAGAAAGCAGCAGTCTCTCTGAGTGGAGAAAAAGGAGATTTTTTTTCCTTTTTTAATGAATGCACAAAGAGAAAAAGAAAAAAAGAAAGACTATGCAAAGATGCATTTACGCGGACTGTTTACGAACACCAATAATGAAAAAATGACATTGATTTTAAATTTATACTAGATAATAAATAACATTTTGAAATATAGAAGATATGGAACTAAACAGTTACAAAGTTATTGTATCGTTTAAGACGTAGTAAATGTACTAACATAAAGAAAACTAACTGGGCGCCGTGGTACACACCTGTTATCGCATTGGCTTGGGAGACTGGGCAGGAGAATCATGAGTTCAAAGCCAGCCTCAGCAATTTAATGAGTCCCTAAGCAACTCAGTAAGCCTCTGACTCTAAATAAATAAAGAAAAAAAAAAAAGAAAAAAACTCTAATATGTGGAGGATGAGTATTTTATTGCTCAGAGTAATTTCTAGGAGAATACTAAAGGAAGGTTTAAACAAGATGCTAAAAGAGGACGAAAAATTGTAATACTAAAAAATTCTAAATTAATTTTTAAAAAACAAGAAATGATTAAACAAAGGAGATATTACAAAAAATGGAAAACAACCAACAACATAGCAGGCTTCAACCTAAGTATACTTCTAGTTACATTAAATGTGATAGAACAAAATTCTAATTAATAAACAAAGATTGCCAGCAAGATAAAAACAAAACATAACTGTGTGCTATTATAAGAAATATATGTATCACAGATAGGTTAAAGTGCAATGATTAAATAAAAATACACCTTTGCAAGTGCTAATTAAAAAGTAGATAGTGTGGCTAAGCTAATATTAGACAAATATATTTAACACAAAAATGTTAATAAAGAAGTATATTTCAGAATAATAATAAGGCAAGTTCAACAGGAAGACATAATATTCTTTTTTTGTGTTCTATAATAATAATTGCCAAAACCAAAAGGGGAAATATTCATTTCCATGATTATATTAGGAGAAGTCAACATATTCTTTTTATAATTAATAGAGTAGGCAGGCAGCAATCATCAGGATAGTACAGAATATATAAGAAAAACTGTTAACAAACTAGATCTAAATACAGATCATGATACCCAACAAATGCAGGATAAAAATTCTACTTAAGCACAAATGAAATATTTACCAAAATAGACCACAGGCGATGTCATAAAGCAAGTCTCAACAGATATAACAGCTGAGATCATACAGAGTGTGTTCCCTGGCCACATAAAAATAAACAAGAAATCAATAACTGAGAAAGAAAAAAGAAGCAGGCCTTGATATCTGGGAGCTGGTATGACACTTTTAGCTAAGCTTTGTGTCAGAGCAGACTTGGTGCTCACAGTGAGATCACGTTGTTCTCCAGTTGGACATAAAAAAAAAATCCCGCAGAACAACAACATCAGACAAGGTCACTCGGAGACTATCACAGAGTGAGACAAAGCAAGACTTTGATAATTGGTCTAAGCAAAGGTGAAAACAAGATTCATGTGTATGCAACTAACAGGAAACCAAACATCTCCCATTTCTAGCTAATGTGAGTGAGCACCGCATGGTTACCAATTACAGATGCAAGTCTTCACTACTTTGACCTGCCTGTAGATGAGATTTATTGAGATAACCAATTATAAAATTATCCCCATTTTCTGATAGAACCCAATCAAGAGTAAATACCTACTTCCTTTAAGTCTTCCCCAAATTACCCAGCCAAACAAAAATCCTATAATGTCTCATAGCTCCCCATTGGATAATTCTCTCTTTGCTGCAATGAATAATAAACCCAATTTGTGTGAAATATTTAGTGTTAAAAGAAAAAAATAAACCATAAGCCTAGAACTCTGTGTACAGGAATATAATCATTCAAATGTGAAGATAAAATAAATATTTTCTCACACAAAAACTGAAGGTATTTGTTGGCAGTGAATCTGCTTTGCAAGAAATGGTACAAACAGTTCTTTGGAAAGAAGGAACATGATGCAGCTCAGAAACTTGGATCAATAGAAAGAACAGAAAACCATTGGAGAAGGAATGAAACAGTTTATTTTTTCTCATTTTAAATTGAACTGATGATTAAATGTGTGTCAATGCAGTAATAGCAGTACTGTGTTGGAAGATTATATGGACAAGTGACAAAGTGACAGCAATTACATAAGGGATAGGAAGGAGAAATGGACCATACTCAATTATAAGGTACCTGCACTATCCATGAAGTGTTATTTGAAAGTGAATACAAGTTAGCTGTTAATATTTATTGTAAACGACCAATCACTTAACATTTAAAAAATAAAGTATAGTTGGCATACTAAGAGAAAATGGAACCTAGAATGGTCAGTTAAAATTAAAGAATGTAGGAACAAATAATGAGTATAATGAATAGAAAAAAGATATGACGTGGTAGATATCAACCCATTTACATCAATAGGACTTCAAAGGTATGTCATCTACATATACATATTTAGAGACAGAGACTTCCAGTGGATCAAAATACAAGACCTGACTGTAAGTGGCCTATAAGAAACTCACTTTAAATACAAAGGCACAGATAAGTTAAAAATAAAGGGATAGACAATCATATGCCATGTTCACAGCTTTCAAAAGAAAACTGGGGTACTAATATTAATTTTAGAAGAGGCAGACTTTAAAATGAGGGAAACTATCAGAGACTCATAGGAGTATTGAAGAATGCATGTAAAAGGATCTATTGTCTAAGAAAACTAACAGTTTATAATGTGTATGCACCTAACAACAGTGGCAAAAACTAATACAAGTTCAAAGAAAAAAATACAAATCTATTCTTTTAGTTGGAGAATTTTATACCCTTCTATCAGTAGTTGGCAGAGCCAGAAGATAGAAAAGAAGTAAGGATACAGTTAAACTCAACAGCATCATTATTCAACTGATCTTAATTGAAATTTACAGAACATACAATCAAAAAAAAAAAAAAGTCATGTTCTTCTCAAGGTCACATGGAACATCCACTAAGAGAGACTACATTCTGGTCCATCTTAACAAATTTAGAAGAATATAAATTATACAAGGTATACTATGAGACTACAGTAGAATTACAGTTGAAATCAATAATGGAAATATGGTTAGAAAAATTCCCACCTACAGAGGATTAAAGAGCGTACTTCTAGGAAATACATGGGCAAAATTCAAAGTAGCAAAACAAAATTAAAATATGTTGAACTACATAAAACATTCGAGACAATTTATCAATTCAACAAAAGCAGTGCTTATATGGAAATTTATAGCATTGATTGTATATGTTAAGAAAGAAAAATTTATAAGATCTCAAATCAAGTACTTAAATTTCCACCTTAGAAAACTATCAGAAAAAAGAGCAATAAAGTAGGGGCTGGGAATAGAGCTCAGTCGGTAGAGTGCTTGCCCTGCATGCACAGGGTCCTGGGTTCAATCCCCAGAACCAAAAAATAAACAAACAAACAAAAAGAGCAATAAGACCTAAATAAATAATAAAAATTAAAACACAAATAATATTCAAAACAAATTCAAATAAAATTTTAATGTAATAAAAAACTAGTTCACTAGAAAACTAATCAAGAAAAATACAAGAAAGATATAAATTAATATATCAGAAATGATAAAAATACATTGTTATTTATCCCATGGACATTAAAAAGGCAATAAAAGAAAGTGTTGAATAACTCTATGCTTACAAATCTGATAAACCTAGATGAAATGGATCAGTTCCTTGAAAGACATGTACTACCAAAACTTAAGCAAGGAAAGATACATAACAAAAATGAGTTTATGCCTATTAAATAAATTATGTAATAACATAAACAGCAAAAAGAAAGAACAAAACTAAGATGCTTTCACAAGTGAATTCTATCAAATTCTTAAAGAAGAAATGATACCAATTTTCTACAGTCTCTTCCAAAAAATGGAAGTGGGGAAATACCTCCTAATTCATTGGAAGGCCATTATTCCACTAATGCCAAAATTAGATGAACTACAGACCAGTATTTCTCATGAACATAGTTGAAAAACTCAACAAAATATTATCAAATCAAATCTAATAATGCATAAAGGGAAGTATATTCAGATTTATTTTATGTATACAAAACTGGTTCCACATTAAAAAAATCTATTAATATAATCCATCACATCAACAAACTAAAGAGGAAATATCCCATGGTTATATGATGAAGAATAATCACAGGATCAAATATCAACAAATTCATGAAAAGTGTTTAAAAAACTCTAACAGCAAGTCATAATTAAAACTGTAAGAAAGTTAAATAAAGGAAAAGTTCCTCAACTTAATTAAAAAAAACTGTAAAGAGCCTAATAGCTATATCATATTTAAAGTGAGAAAATAGATGTTTTTCCCCATGATTGAAAATAAAACAAGGATAGCTATTTTTTTTATCAGTTTTATTCAACACTGTACTGTTAGTTCTAGATAATGCAATAAGACAAGACCAAACAAAAAAACTTATCAAGATAGGAAAAAAAGATGAACTGTCTAAGTTTCCAGCTATCATGATTGTAGAAAATAACATAAAATAAAAAATGACAATCAACAATAAAAACTCGTGTGACTAATAAATGATTTAGAAAAGCTGCATGGTGAAAGGTAGATATACAAAAGTTGATTAGTTTTACATGTAGTAGTAATGAACGATTATGAAATTTAAAACAATACCCCACTTAAATCTGTACCCAAAATAATGTTCCTAGGCATACATTTGATAAAACATGTACATCATTTATATGAGGAAAAATCTAAAATTCTGATAAAAGAAGTTAAAAAAATCTAAATAAATGAGGATATTCTGTATTCATGGATTAAATATAAATTCCAATGTGTCCATATTGTATGTTCTGTTATCAGTTCTCCCCAACTTCTTATGTTTATCCAATACCATCTCAGTCAAGATCCCAGTACATTATTTTGTGGATGTATATGAAGTTAAACCATACGTGAAAGGGGGAAAGACCTGGAATATGCAATACAATACCAAGAAAGAATAAAGTAGGAAGACCAACACTATCTCATTTCAAGACTTATTGACCTGCTGTAGTGATCAAGACAATATGATACTAGTGAAAGCAGAGTCAAAGAGATTAATAGAACAGGAAAGAGCTCTACAAATATGGTCTGCTGATCTTTGACAAAGAATAAAAGCAATTCAATAGAGAAAGGATGACCTTCTAAAAATATGATGGTGAAACAATTGGACATCAATATTTTAAAAAAAAGAGAATCTTGATGGTTCATAAATCTAAATGTAAAGTGAAAAATTGTTAAACTTCTAGAAAATAACTTAGGAAAAATAACAGGGACCTTGGTTTTGGTGAGGAATTGTTAGATACAACATCAAAAGCATGACCCATGAAATAAATTAATAAGTTGGAATTACTAATAAAAATCTTCACTACTAGAAGAATTAAGAGATAAGCCACAGATTAGGAGAAACATATCTGGTAAAGAGCTGTGTCTAAAATATACAAAGAACTCTTAAAACTCAATAAAAAGAAGATGAATATATGGTTAAAAAATGGGCATCATACCTGAACACTTTATCCAAGAAAACATACAGATATTTAAAAAGCTTATAAAAATGTTTCACTTATCATATCATTAGGGAATGGCAAAGGACAACAATGAAATACCACCGCTCACCTAACACCTCTTAGAACAGCAATGACCCAAAACAGTAAGGACACCAAATGCTGGTGAGGATATGAAACTACTTTAACTCTCACTCATTGTTGTCTGGAATGCAAAATGGTACAGCTACTTTGGAAGACAGTTTGATAGGCTAAACATCAACTTATGATATGAGCATTAATCATGATCCATGGTATTTACACAAATTAGTTGAAAACTTATGTACGTAAGCATTTGCACATAAATGTTTCTAGTAGTTTTATTCATAATTTTTAAAACTTAGAAGTTGTCAGGAGTCTTTTAACAGTTGAATGGATAAATAGTCTATGATATATTACAAATAGAGTATTATTTTAGTATAAAAGATATTAAACCTTGAAACTACAAAAAGGCCATAGAAAAAACTTAAGTACTTCTTTCCAAATGAAGGAAACCAATGTGAATAGGCTATTACTGAATGATAACAAGTGTACGATATTCGGGAAAATGCAAAACTATAGAGACAATAAAAAAAAATGTCAGTAGTTCCCAAGAATCCAGAGTAGGAGGCGTGCAGTGGGAGAAACAAATAGATGAAGCCCAGGGGATTTTTAGGGGACATAATATTCTGTATGACAATTATAGTTGCAAATAAGTTAGGTTACGAATTATCATAACTGTAGAAATTTATAACACAAAGAGGGAATCTGAATGTAAAATATGAACTTAAATTTATAATAATATGCCAATATTATTTCACTAATTGTAACACCTGTAAGTGGTACCAAAAAGAAATGAAATATATATGGACATATGTTTGTTGCTGGAGGAGTACATGAAAATTTTCTGTGTCATCTTCTCCATTTTTTGATATATGTAAGTTTCTTTATAAATGAAGTGTATTAAAATAAATTTCATTTTATAAATGAAGAGATTCATACCAGAAACAACAGATAATTTAAGACTTTGATTTGACGTGTGTCAGGAAAAGTAAAACTTAACCCTAGAAAAATGCTAATATTTTTTCAATGTTGAGGAAATAATATAACATTTATTATTTAAAATAACATAAATTGAGTTTAAACATGCTGTATATTTACTTGACAGAATGCTTTATCTTCAGATACTGTTTAACACAGAAGTAATAATTGCTCTGTTTCTATGCATTGCTTAATTTCACTACTGAGCTTAAGTACATATGCAGTAAGAATGAGTATCAATCCATCTCAAACACATATACTCTCAAAGTGGTATTTGCATTTTCTCAGTATTAGCTAATAGTACAATTCACTGTGGTTACGAAGGAGAAAAATGTGGTTAGCAGATTTTTCTACCTAATCCAAGAACCAGACTGAAGCTTCCTCACAGAATTGGATTTGGGTATTAGGAGACAGGAAATGGTGACTGCTGATAACTGAGTTACTTTAAACCCTGAAGCAGTTACTGGGACATTTTGTCCATTAAGTTTCCAGATGGCAAAGTAGATATGCCATTCACAGCTGCATGCATGAGGATATGACATCTTTGTCTATATTAATCTCATGGATCACTTGACATGACTCATTCAACCTCTCTTTTTATGACACGAAAAGAAAGCTAACTATCAAGACTTCTAATGGTTTTAAAATAGATCCACAAACTCTCATTGTCCACTCTTAAAAGTTTTGGAGTGAAATAAAAATAATTATTTCATTTTATCAAGTAAGAGAGCCAACAGAGGGTGCATTGTATGAATTAATTTTCTTTAATGATATAGTAAGATAATAAAAATTAAATCTAAGACATTACTGATACGCTCAAAACAGTAAATTTTATGCATATGTTCCTGACATGAGCTTTTTTTCTCTGTGGAAGTACAAACAAGGTAAATAAATATCATGGAAATAGAAATGAATTTCAGAAAATGAGTTGACTAGATTTATCCAGAATTCCCAGCCTCCCCCCCCCCAAAAAAAAAAAACAAAAAACAACACACTTTATAAGAGTTTGACCCTGGGCTGGGAATGTGGCTCAAGCGGTAGCGCGCTCTCCTGGCATGCGTGCAGCCCGGGTTCGATCCTCAGCACCACATACAAACAAAGATGTTATGTCCGGCAAAAACTTATATATATATATATATATATATATATATATATATATATATATATATATATATAATTCTCTCTTCTCTCTCTCTCTCTCTCTTAAAAAAAAGAGTTTGACCATTTATTTTGTTTGAAATCTACAATCATAGCCTACAATAATTTGGGAAATCTGCTTGGTCATCTGTGTCTTATCTATTGAGTTTAAAATGTCACAAATCTATGTGCTGTGATGAATAACCACAGTTATAGCAAGTAAATTCAATAAAAAAGAGTCTGATTGGCAGTCCCAGCCAAAATAAAAGACATCTAATTGGAATGAATAAGATGATTACTAATGGACAATCATCCAAATATGTAATATGAATAGATGATGTCTGATACTTTATGAAATAGTATATAAGGACAAAACTCAAGATATAAACAAAAAGAGAAACATTTTCATATTATGACCAGGGAATTAGAACAGCCAGTAGAGAATGGGGAGGATCCTAGAAGATATAATTCAGCTTTGGAGCAAAATTTTAAAATCCCTTCTGGTCAAAAAGTTGAGAGTGAGTTGTAACAGTTGAAAAGCCATGCATGAAAATAATTCATCCTAAACTCTGTATGAACTTGAGCTAAGAAAAATAGGTCTGAAGTCCTGTGTCATGCAAAAAGTCACCTTCTCTCTTTCTATGCAGATTAGTTTTAAATTTAAAGATGTTTAAGTTTTGACAAAACCCACTAGCTCACTAAAAACACTTTTAAATGATATGAAATTCAGTATAACCCATCAAGCTTTGTGTTTTTTTAAAAATAGTTACACTCATCTACCTACATAATCTATTTCTGATGTCTATTGCCACAAACACAAACAGCAAAAATCTTAGCTGACTTTCATCTTCAAAATCTGACATATTGGAGGAGCAATCCAGGGCAATATTTAAATTGTAAATATGGAAAAAAACCACCATCTAATACACAAAAGGAAAGGAGTGATGAAATAACACTTATAGCCTGGTAAATGCCAAATGTGCCTGCAGTGGGAAGAACACACTGTTTTCATATCCTGGGAAAGAATGAGAAATGTGCCAACAGAAATAGCATTAAGACTGCCTGATGGTAGAGGCAGTGGTACTAATCAAAACATTCTGCTGCCTATTAAGCAAGTACCCATTAAATTCAGGAAACTAAGAGCTAAAGAGAGGTAAAATATGGATCGCACCAGTCATTCTCAACGACTGAGAGAATGATAACCCAGAGACTTAGTTTCCAAAAATGCTTCCTCTTCAGCAAACCATGCCTCCTGGAATTCATAGCCCTGTGTAATCTGTTCTGACGAGTTGGATGTGGAGAGTCTGACCCCAGCTACTTTAGCTGATGCCCTGTGGATCAGATATGCCACCCAGCTGAGCCCTACCTGAATCTGTAATCTACAAGATCATGAGCAACACAAAATGGCTCCTCTGGAGTGATTTTTTTTTTTGTCAGCAATAATCACCAGAACTATCACCCAATATTTTATGTGGGCCCTCATAATCATGGCGTTTTTAACACTCAGCACTGAAAAAAATACATAATGATAAGAAATTATCATTATTAATTAATCAATACTTTTAAGAATTCTAGTAATAATAATCATGACAATTGTAATGACTTACCTTTATTGTTGTTGTTTATGTGTAAAATTCTCTTCCAAGAATTTTCCTGAATTATGTTATTCAATAGTCATAAGATACTATAGAAAAGGTATTGCTATTAGCATTCTTATTTTATAGATGTGAAAACTGAGGCAAAATTAAATAACTATTCTTACGAACACCTGGCTAGTAAGGAATTATTACAAACCTTATCATTACAATATTTATTAGGTTTGTTTGATACATTGTAGTTCATAGGCATACAAACATAACAATTATTTATGATGCTTGGTATAATACACAATGCTCAGCACATTTATAATTCTCAGTCACTTTATGATAGCTTCAGAATCTCCAAGGAGCTTATAGACAACAGTTTTGAGATCCATTGACCTAATCCAATTTCCTTCACTTATTTTTGAAGAACTGAGGTGCACACAAGTTGTATGAATTACCAATTCACCTACTCAGCAATGTAGAACTAGAACTCCCTTCCTAGTGATACCCAGTTTCACTCTTTATTTTGATCACAGGCGAACATTACTTACCATAGGAACAATGTGATTTTAGGAACATCACCTTTAAATCACTGTGGATAATTCTGTTGTCTCATTATTTTGTTACTGTGTAAGACTGAACAAATAAAATTCACCTTTTAAAGAATACCTGATATGCATCATTATTCAGATTAGCATTATCAGTTTTTCAATGTCCTGAACAAAACAAAGAAAAATATGTAAACTATTTGCATCTTGTTTTCACATCTCTTTAGTACTGTCTACCACATTTTGCTGAATCAGCCTTGTTCTGTATACCGTGGAGATTATCAATGATCAGGAAATCCAACACTCTTCTGTTCTGTCATTACCTTACCCTTTTGTACACTCCAAGGACAATCAATGCAAATATCTTGCCAAAGTTCTTTTCTTGTACATGATATTGCTAAACATCATTCAATCATTTGAATGGTAAGCTTTACAGGAGTTCGTCTTAGGTGAACTCAAATATGCCCATTTTTCTTTGAGAATGGAATGAAGAGTTCTAAACAAGTCATAAAACTGTAAAAGCAATTTCAAGACTCCATCCTGATTGCTCCCACTGTGAAATAGAAAGAAGCATTGGGGTTTCATGTACTCAAGGATATATCAGTAACTATTTATTGAATATTCCTGCAGAAAACATCCTGTAGATGGAGAGAACTCTGCAGTGGTTCGATGAGTTATTTACAGAGTTCTCAAAGCAGGACGTCCTTATTCATGCTGGAGATGAGCTACCTAATAGTAAATCCAATAGCACTGAAAAGAAATTTATGATACAACTCTCCTATAAATTTATTGTTAGCATTAGAGGAATTGGGTCCATATAATCATGAATTTGTGGATCTAGAAAGAGACCTTGAAAATATACTTAATCGGCAAGTGCATATAAACCCAGACACAAAAATCAGTTTTCATGACTTTTAATGATTGTTTGAGACAAATTTAGACTCTAGACCTTTTAATCACCACAGTGTGCTTATGTTTTTGTCTGCTATACCATAGACAGTGGTAAGAATAATTAATCAGTTATAGGAAACAAACAAAACAAAGACAGACAATTGTTGGATATTTGGAATTATATAAGAGACTTGAAAGTGAACATAAAGCTTGAATATTAGGTTGTCCTCTAAGTGAAAAGTTGTAATGTCAGAGATTGGTGTGTTCTGATTAACTGCTTCTCCCTGTCCTTTGGTAAAGAATAGTGTTTTCAAAGAATTCATTAACAACAGTCATGACAATCACAGTGACTGAGCTTCACTTAATGCTGTTTCTGGTTCAAAGTTTCTTCTGTAATATAATGAAACAACTCTACATTGTCTATTCTTCAAGCTGCTGTGATAACCACATAAAATAACTTTCCTGAAAAAACAAAGAAAATAATTTGTTTGAACTCATTTCTCATCACAAACAAAGTTAGCTGGCAGCCTGAAAAACAAATATGAGAGGATTTCACTTAACGATCTTAAAAATGGCTGCTGTCCTAACCTCTGTTATGTGGGAGGACCTACACTAGTTGTTTTCATGTCACCTCTGTGATTCAGCTACTATTTATTTTC
Source organism: Ictidomys tridecemlineatus (assembly GCF_052094955.1). Classification (NCBI taxonomy): domain Eukaryota; kingdom Metazoa; phylum Chordata; class Mammalia; order Rodentia; family Sciuridae; genus Ictidomys; species Ictidomys tridecemlineatus. Next base: position 122,344,503 of record NC_135479.1, read on the forward strand.
TTCACTTGCTGGATAAGGAAATTGAAGACCAGGATCTGAATAACTTTCTTAGAATTAAAGAGAGAGAAGATGTGAGGGAAGGGGAGGGGGGATAGTAGGGGAAAGGAAAGGTAGCAGAATACAACAATTACTAATAGGGCATTATGTAAAATTGTGGATGTGTAACCGACGTGATTCTGCAATCTGCATTTGGGGTAAAAATTGGGAGTTCATAACCCACTTCAATCTATTGTATGAAATATGATATGTCAAGAGCTTTGTAATGTTGTGAACAACCAATAAAAAATAAAATATAATATAAAAAAAGAATTAAATAACTAGAAAGTGTTGGAGGCAAGTTTTGAAGTCAAGTCTGAATTTAAGGTCCAGGCTTTTCCCACAATGCATGACAAGCAGAGCCAACCAACCTCTAACAAAGTGGTTAGCAATATGGACTGTTTAACAGGCAGTTTATTCTGACATTTCTTCATCTTTGAGAGGTATTCCCTAGATTTATTTGAATTTAATTATTCTCCTTGAAATTCTAGAGTAAGTTATTTTAAGAGTTTAAAATAGAAATAACTAAATATAATTGAACTACTATTTCAGTTATCATACAAGTTGTCAGATTAGAGTTTTAAGATTCTGTATTCTATGTATAAGAGAATCAAATATAAGGATATAAAATTTTGGTAGAGAATGAGAAAAGCTACATCTTACAAAAAAAAGACAAAACAAAACTTGCATAGATTTATGAAGCATATTTTAAAAAAGAAATATTTGTAGACTTGAAAAGGGACATTCATAATTTTAAAATGTCCATGAAGAAAATTTCAAAATTCTAAATTTGTATACATCTAATAACATTATCTCAAAATACAAGATAATAATAATTGATCAAGATAAAAACTGAGACAAATTTATAAATTAGAAATAGAAGACAAGTAAAAATCCCTAAATTTTGAAAAATGAAAGTTACTTTAGGGGCTGAGAGTGTAGCCTAGTGATAGAGCAAATACATAATATATATATGACTCAGGGTTCAATCTTCTATACCCCTACCTAAAAAAAACAAGTAAAGTAAAATAAACACTTTCACTCCTAAAAAACATGTGAGTCAGAGGAAAAAAAAAAACTTATGAAATTTTAAAATATTTTAAATTAAATGATAATGAAAATTTGGCATTAAAATTTGCTCTTCTTCAAATAGATAATTAGATCATCGACTTTCAAATATCAAGTCTTCTTGATATTTGTGGAGATTTGTTTTATGAACAGTGAGTTTTGGAAAATATTACCAAGTTCTCAAGAAATATAAAGAGTAAGTTAAACCCAAAGAAAATATAAGGAAAAATAATGACAACAAAAGGAGACGTTTATGAATAGGAAAAAACAACAGTATGCTGAAAGAACTCAACAAAGTCAGAAGTCATTTGTTGAAGAGAAATCTCATAAAAGTGATAGACTCAAGATTGATTGGCAAAAGAGAAGGAGAACACAAATTTACCAATATCAATATTGGGGGAAAATTATCCCTTATAGTCCTATAGCTATGTAAAAGATAATGAAGTTCATTAGAAACAAACATATAGAATTAGAAAACTTAGACCAAAGGTCAAATGTTCTCTCTGATATGTGGACACTAACATGTAACAAGGGTGTGAGGGAGAGAAGAGAATTTCAATGGATTAGCAAAAAAGGCAGTGAAGGGAAGGGAAATGGGATGGGAATAGGAAAGACAGTGGAATGAATCAGATACAACTTGGCTATGTTCATATATGAATCCACCACCAGTGAAACTCCACATTGTGTATTATCAACAAGAATGATATCCCAATTAGAATAAGTTATACTCCAGGTATGTATAATATCTCAAAATGTACTTTATTGTCATGTATATCTAAAAAGAACAAATAAAAAATAAATAAAACAAAAAAGCTTTAAAAAAGAATTAGAAAAATTTAGAAAATCACTAGAACACACATGTTAAGAATACGAAAGAAATTAATATTTTACCTTCTGCTAATGAAATCCAGGGATTAACATGTATAATATACATGCAGAGATGCAATTCACATATAATATGTAGTAAGTATAGCCACTTAATGAGGGGGTTATGCTCTGAGAATTGTGTTGTTATGTTGATTTTGACATAGAGTATACTTACATGAACCAAAATAGTGTAGGTTAACCACTTGACATGGTCACTGGAGGTCATCAAGAGACTGTTTACAAGAGCCCTATCACCAGGCATGGTTGGGTGATGGTGTAGGGAGTTGCCACATAGGAGGTGAGTGCCCCTAACTTTGAGCCATGGAAATGTGCAGACTAGCTTCTCTATGCGTGGAAGCAGGTGGATCCCCATCTCCTCTCAGCAGAGGAGCAAAGCTTTGGTTACCCAGTGGAGTGGGCTGCCTTCTTGTTCCTTTGTAATACTACTCCTTACCTTTTTTGGATGGAATGTTCCATTGAACCTCCCCTTGTGCGTCCTCTATAAAAATAAAGAATTTGGGTGGCTCTTTCCAACAGACCCTAAGGTTGAGAGTCGACACCCAACCCTAAGAAAAAGGTACTTTCTGTGTCTGTGTAATTATGTTGTGCCAACCCAAATTCATCTGGGGTGACCCTGAATGATTTAGGCGCATATCCCAGCAGTGGGACACCCCGGTAATCCCAGTGGCTTGGGAGCCTGAGGCAGGAGATCACAAGTTCAAAGCCAGCCTCAGTAAGAGTGAGGCACTAAGCAACTTGATGAGATCAGACCCTATCTCTAAATAAAATAAACAGTAGGGCTGGGGATGTGGCTCAGTGGTTGTTTGCTCCTGAGTTCAATCCTTGGTACCCCTTCCCCCAAACACAAGAGATGTATGAGGAGCCACCTATGTTACACAGCATATTGTTTCATAGTAAGCTTCCTTCATAAGTAGGAGTATACTCTAAAGTAATGACAAAAATTATAGTAAATATATACACAAATAACTGTTATTTATTATTTCTTATCATTATCAAGTATGACGTACTGCAAATAACTGAATTGCTGTACTTATGTTTAGCCACACAGTAGATTTGTTTTTACCAGCATCACATAATAGTGATGTGGTGAGAGTGCATGTATACATGTGCTAAGATGTCACAATGGTCACAATGTCACTAGGCAATAGGAATTTTTCAGATTCGTTATAGTCTTCTGCGGACCATCATCATATATGTATAATATGTCACTGTTACATGGCACATGATTTATATATATATATATATATATATATATGCATATGTGATATATATATGAAGTGTTATATGTCCAATACATATATTACATTTAATGCATGTGATACATGTATGTATACACATACAGATAAACACATTTCTATAGTATGTATATGTCTATAATATGTATATGTATGCCTGTATATGCACATCATATAAAATATATGTGGATTATATTTATCACCCTCAATGATCTATTTCACAATCTTATCTGTATCTCACAGTGAATCCAAAAATGAATATTTGAAGAATTGGCCATCTAAATTACAAACTTCTTAAATGTCATGGATTCATGATAGCTATCACAGAGGAATGCTGGCAGTCACAGAGAAAAGACTATGGGGTAGACAGAAATTTATTAAATAGAATAATCATAAAAGAAAACATTTTTAAAAAAATATTTATTTTTTAGTTGTGGTTGGACACAATATTTTTATTTTATTTATTTTTTATGTGGTGCTGAGGATTAAACTCAGGGCCTTGCACGTGCTAGGCAAGTGCTCTACCACTGAGCCACAACCCCAGCCCAAAAGAAAATCTTTATAAATTAAAACACATTAAAATTAAAATATTCTTTTTATTAAATAAAAATGTACAGAATAGTCAATAACAGCCTTTGAGAAGATATTTGCAATATATAAATTCCTTGTGCCCCAAATATATATGATCCATAAAAATCAATAATAAAAAGCCAGTGAAATAGAAATATGAGAAAAGTCTTAGACATTCAATCATGAATGAAGATATGAAAACGATCAATAAACCTATAAAAAGTGCTCAATTCCATTAGTTATCAGGGAAATATAAATTAAAGCTAAAGAAATTTTAGCCTAATAAATTTTTATCTTAAAGAGAAAAAGAAAAAGGAAAAAATTTGTTAAGAGAATATAGATGTATAATATCGTGAATTTTCATTCACTACTTTGGAGAATATAAAATGGTGAAACTATTTTGGAAAACTGTCATTATTTCTTAATGCTGAATATATATACGTAACTTTTCACCCTGCAATTTCATTACATGCTATATCCCTCAAAAATCTGTACATTTTTACACAAAATGTATAAAGGAAGGTGTTCATAGCAGCACTAGTCATAATTGTCCAAATAGGAAGCAATATAATGTAAATAAAAAATAGAATAAAAAATTATGGTCCACTCAAACAGTGGAATACTATACGTAAATGAAAATAGATAAACCACAGCTCTATGCAACAACATAGATAAATTTCACACACAAAAACATACTGAAAAAAAGAAGCCAGACCCAGAGGATATATACTTATATATTTATAAAAGGTTCAAAAGCAAACAAACCTGACTGGAGATCTTAGAAGTCAAGATAATGGTGAACTTTGGGGAGGAGTGGGGTGTGTAGCTGTGGCACACCTGTGGTACTGCTGGAATTGTAATTCTTGATCAAGGTAATCAGGATGATAGTTATGTGGGAATGTTTACTGTGGAAAACGCCATCAAGCTGTATACAGGTGACTTCTACACACACAAACAGACGCCATGCAGTAAGAAAAATATTTATTAAGAAATAGAAGATCAGAGAATGTCCCAACATGACTTCTGTGCTAAAATAGAACTCAGTTCAGCCTGCTTATTCATATATGGAACTAGTCTATTGTGAGCTGGAGCTCTAATTGACACACAGTGAAAATGCTAGTTTATTTTAAGGATGGAATCCAGGTTCATACTCTCTTTGCTAAATGTTTCCATTTGTGTCAAAGTAGGGCAGAGTAGTCAGATTCATTTAGAACTTTGGACTTAAAATTTATTTTAATAGATATTAAAGTATACAGTTTAATACATCAGTGAATTGGTAAGTAAACTGAATATTGAGTGTTTATAGAGGCTATTATCTGGTTGTGTGCATTAGGAATAAATTTAGCTATATATAAAATCTGAGTCACATAAGAATAATTTTTAAACTTTTTGTCAAACTAACTTCCCCATAGTCAATAAAATAAACAGGGATTATTTTTCACACCTATCAAGAAGTCTAGACCTAGGATAGACATGCAAAGCTGCTGCAGAAGCTCCATTTGCAGTTATCAGTGTCCCCCACCACCACCCCGCCGCCTCAACACCCCCCAGAGTTTCCTGCTTTGCCATTCTTAGTATCTTTATTCTCATTCTTGAACCTTCAGTATCTGGTCTCATAACAATGTTCCACACAGGAAGGAAAATGAAGAATGAAGGAGCCTGGGGACCTCCTAAATCAGGAAAGCAAAGCTTTTCCCAGCAATTCATCATCTTCTGCTTGTGTTTCCTGTCCCACTCCTACTCTAGGGCACTGAAGGAAGGTGTTAGTTTGTTGGGCTCGATGCACTTTAAGAAAACTGAGGTTCTTTGGATGAGGAAGGAGTGAATAGATATTGAATAGACTAGGAGCAGTACCATTTATGCCCAAGATCCATACGCCCATGAACCAATAGGAATTGCTGACAGCATCACTCAAATCTGACATCAGGTGCAAATATACTTTTTGTTGGGTTCAAAGAGCAATTTGAATATGGAATGATGTGTTATGCTTTCTACAGAAAACCTGACTCAGACCCTTTTTCAGATGTGATGTTTTGGAGAGGACTATATTTTAAATGCTAATGATAGCATTATAGCAATTCTTTTTGCATGTGACATTTCAAAGGGACCATTTTTTTCTGAGTAAACATTGATGGATCATTTACATACACAGCAATGAAATTACTGCATCATTCCATTTGAACCATTTTTTTCCAACCTATCAGAAACTGTCATTTTAAGTTAAGGTTTAAGTTCAATAAAACTAAGGGCATGTTTGAGTTACATATTTTCATAAAAATGTGCTGAGTTGTTAAAACATTAGTCAATAATTCAGGAATACATTAAAAATTTTCCACTTCTACTAAAAGAGTTTCATCTAGTAAACTAAAAAAGAGAATTTGTTTCATATGCTTTTGGGAAAAAAGCTAGGATCATAATTTGCATGTAATTTGCATATGCATATCATACCCTAGGGACCCTATTTAAAATTTTTGAGGATTTGCAAATATGATTGAAGAAATCATTAATAAAGCTTAAATTATTTAAAGGGGGAAAAGAAGCCAAGGAGATTTATGAAACCAAACATTCCTCTCAAAACAATGCCATAGAAATATCCATTTAAAAAACAATATAATTCCCAACTTTCATAAATGCATTTTCAAACAAAATAATGAACTCTTATTAATTTAGATAGGGCAATTTCCAAAATCACTGCTTATACAATATGTTTTTTAAGACATATCTGTGAGGACTACTTTGGAAAACTGTGACAGAGACCTCAATCATTCTGTCACCAGAGGTCCAAGGAGTTCCCAAAGAGGGGACATTGACTTAGGAAAAGTAGGGTTCTTGGCTTCTGTGTCAGAAAAGAATTTCAGTATGCACTCATCAGAGACACAAAGGTCTATTTAGGAAAGCAGAGGCATATTCAAAAAAAAATGTGGGAGAATGTGAGTTATCTCAAGAGTCAGAAGATTTTGATAAATTAAAGAATATGCATTCAAGGGAGAATGCAGGCCATCTCAAGAGGAAGAGATAGTTATGCTTTGGTGTGGGGTGTTCATATAAAGAGAGAGAGACAGTTCCTAGGGCTGGATTAGAGATGGTACCAGGACAGATTTACACAATTTCATACCATTTTTCTCTGGCTTGTGCATTACCTTCATGTTTCCTTTTGCAGGCCAGGGCATAGGTCAAGGGTCTGTCAAGGGTGTGAGCTGGGTTGCTCAGGAGTTGAAACCTTTCATGGTTCCTGCATTTCAGTAGTTCATGGGCATTTCCTCTATTTTAATGGTTGGTGGATATTTTTCTGCAATCCAACTGCTCATGGCTGTTTGGATATTAATCAGTCTTTTCTGTAACCCCCAATTTTTTTCTCAATTTGAGGTAGAAAAATTTCCAAGTTCTAGATTCCCATATTTAAACTGCCAGGCCTCATTTTATATTCCTGTTCAAATTCTTGATTAGAATTCCTGTGGCCCTGTACCTCCTTTCCGGAGGCTGGATCCACTCACAGAACCTATTTAAAAACTGGCTGATTCCTGTCAACACCTAATTAGAGAAATGAGAGTTTCATCTCTGTATGAAGAGTAGAGCAGGGCTGCATAGAAAGGCAGATACAACACTATAACCTTGCCAATGGCCCTAAGTCTACCCACATCAGAACAATGAGATTATTGCCAAACATAACTGACAGTTTTTTCCAGGATGATAACCTGTATGCATCTTTTCTCAGTAGCACATTTTTTTTCCCCTTAAGGCAATTATCATGACTTGGATTCTATATTTAGCATGTGCCTCTCTTGCAAACTTGCATCTCTTTGTTAGGGATATATGGCTACATTTCCCTTTAAATGATGCCCACCATCATGGACTGTGGCCTATGCAGTCTCACAGTACTCCAAATTGGTGAAGTGCTCAGCTACCAACATATTGAAATTTAAAGTCATTTTATCTTTGACCTTGTGTTTTCTAAGTGAAGCCTGATAGGACAAAGGGACATGAACATGAGAGAGAAACACCAGTCAGCAGTGTGCACATACGCAGGCTCAGGCCTACAGTGTACCAGGCAGTATCAGGCATCACCCAATTTAAATGGCTACTTACACATATGTACATGTCTAGGGGCCATCTGGAGTAACTTGGGGGAGATTGGTGGAGCAATCGCAGTGGCTAGGGCAGTAGATATAGTAATGGCACCAGAGGAAGCATAATAACCATGCCATAGGACAGAGGAGGTTCTCTGTGTGGGGCAGCACTGGGACTCATGGAGAGAGGCCAGCCCTGCAGTCTGTCCCCACAGGAGCAACAGAAAAACATTAATCCTCAACTAAGCACTATAACAGTAACTGCTGATGCCTAGACAATACACTTTGTTGATAAATTATTTTAAAATAAAAGCATATACAAAGACATTGCATGTGTTGATTCCTCAGGCGGGGAGTTATTAGTATTCATCAAAGAATTTTGAATCTATGGTTTTGAAATAGCAGTAACCTTGCAAAGGAAATATCCACAGGCTAAAAAAGAGAAATTCATTGTGGAGAATGTTTCATTTGAAAGAAAACTATGGCCCTGTGAAGCTTTGAATGAACTATTTTTTTTTAACATGGAAGATAATTGAAATGACAGCAACAGAATGCATGAATTATTGTTTGAAATTATATGCAGATCACAAAGCCACTTTTGGAAGCCACTTTTCTATAGTAAATTACAAAAGATGTTAGCAGAAATTTCACAATTTGATCATAAACGTTTTCATTTAAAAGTAAATTTAGATTTGCAAGAAAGTTACTTGTATGAAGAATTAAATCCTTAAAGAAAAATTGTCCCAAAAGAATCATTAACTCCATAGATGGTAAAATTTATATTTTTGAGATAATTTATCATATGTATCCCAAAGTTGTCAGAATTTGCGAAATACTCTTAACAGCTGGAATAATGGTTACTTAAGCAGAGCAAATTTTCTTAAATTTAAAAATTATCAAAAATTATTTGTGATCTTGACTTTGCTGGGAGCACAGATGTAATTTTCAATTATATAGTTTGAAAATTGTTAAAGCTACGTGTTTTGATGTCTTACCAAAACAATTTGCAGAAAAATGTTAAAAGATTTTTATTGTGTTATATAAAATTATGAAGCCAAAATATTATGTTTTTGCTATTGATCTGTTTATGTTGTTATTCATGCATCACCATGATCCCATTATGGTACAAAATGAATAAAATTTTTAGTGCTGATTCTTTCATTATCACTATAAGATGATAGAAGAGAGATTGGTGTAGACGTTGAAGACTGAATAGAACTTGATACTAGGAAGGTTTTTCCCCACTTTTTTTTTTAATCAGTGTATGATAGTTATAGATAATGGTGGGATTTGCTGTTACATATTTGTATATGCACACGATATAACAATATGATTTGGCCAATATCACTCCCCAGAACTTCCTCTCTTCCTCCCCTGCCATAAAATATTTTTAGAAGTAAAGCTTTATATTTTAGTGCCTTGAAGTGGCACTTTCTTCCTGCTTTTTGAACAGGGGACCCATATTTTCATTTTTCACCGAAAATTATGCAGCCAACCTGCTTTGAACATTTGTTCATTTTGCACAATTTCTGCTCCTCCACGCCCCTACCCTCAGAGCCCTCACAGCCAGCCTTATTCCTCTTCCTTCCTAATCCGGAACATTTGTGATTCACTCCTGCGTTCTTGCCTGCCAGCCATTTGAGTCACAGCCTGTTATTCCACTTATAATGGCATATTTGCAATCATTTTGAACACTTACTCTTTGCTAAATCTTTTACATATAGTACCTAATTAATCGTCACAATCGCTCGGTGGGGTAGGTATTTTAGCTTAATTTTATAGACAGGGAAGCAGAGGTTTACAGTGATTAAACGTTTTCTAATGTCACAGAGCTAATTGGACTGTGAAACCTGCTAGGAAAATGGAAGGAACAGTAGATAGCAATTTCTTTGTTTCCTGAATGAGGCGTGACAGTGTTGGCTCATAAATGGTGATCTTCTGCTTCTCCCTTCTTACTCGCTCTATTTGAGATCCTCCCCCTTGCCTTCTGCGGCAGCTCCCATGCCTGGTCCTTGTCACCTAGATCCTACCAAGTCCGTATGAAATGTTTCCCACTCCTTCTATTGAACAAATGTCCTTTTATTTTCAAAGATGCAGTTCAAATATTCACCATTTAAGAAGTCTTGCCTGTCTTCCTCTTGCCACCCCAGGTAGAATCAAGCTTGTCTTCCCTGGCCCAATGTTGCACTCCCTTTCTCTTCACAGCCAGTGCAATGCTACTGAGTTTTGTTTTGTTTTGATTTTAGTCGAAGATGGACACAATACCTTTATTTTATTTATTTATACTTGGAGCTGAGGATTGAACCCAGTGCCTCACGCATGCTAGGCAAACACTCTACCACTGAGCCACAACCTCATCCCAATGTTACTGTGTTTTCAGAGTAACCTGCTGGTCTCCACAATAGGACAATTAGTCTCTCACAGATAACAACTTATCTTAATTTGCTTTCATGTTCCCAGATCTCAGTCCAGTTCATCAATGAATAAATAATGAAAAAGTAAACAAAAAAATCAACAAATGAACGGATAGTAAAAGGTACAAATATTCTCTCTTACACTGTGGTATTACCCCATTATTATTGTTAATTCTTTAATTTTACTACCACACCCACTTTTATAAATGTCATTTTTCATTTCTATCCTGCATGCTTTATATATTATATTCCATATTTACTTCACAACACTGTCATATTTCTGGTACTATTTCTTCAACACAGGGGAAAACACACAGGAGTTGGGGAAGTTACATAAATTGTCCAACATGACACAATTACTAATGGATAGGGCTATCATTTGAACTTAAATTGCTCTAACTTTTTGAGTGCTTGTGTTCTCAAAAAACATTTGTTTCCTTATATTCTTCATATATTAAAGCACTTGTCCTAAATACTACAGCTCTTTCATTGAAGACACTGTTTAATGTAACCTTTTATTCAGGAAATTGTCTGATGTTCATTGGAACTAAAGAACAATGTCTTTGTCTCCTCCTGTCACATTTGAAATTACTCTTCTAACTGTAACTACTTTCCCTACATACAAGTTTGCAACTTTATTTCCTCTGACCCAGTGTACAAGCAATGGTGGAATCTTAGCAAGGGAAAATAAGAAATGGGAAGACAGAACCCTCCTCAGTGTTTTAGCTATTCTTCAGTGAATGTCTTCATGGCAAATGGAAGTTCAGGCCAACAATGCTGGAGACCTCTCAATTATTGGTGGCTTTACAACTTTCTTACTTTCTCTGGTTCCTTCCCTACATTTTGTATTACCTTCCTCAGGAATAGGTACAGTTGACAGAAAATAGTGAAACCCTGGCCTGCTTGACTTGAGATTTCTATATATAGTAGTTGAGATTCTCAAGACAGAAATTTCAAATTTTATTTGGATGTGAATAAGGGAAAGAGCAGAGAAGGAAAGAAACAAAGTCCAGCCTTTCTCTGTCATGAAACTCAGAATTTGTAATTGAAATGACCTCTTTGGTGAATTTCTCATGAAATCCTTTTTTATGACTCTTCATTTGAATTTGATATTTGGTAGTAAATCTCTCTTTTTAAATGCTGAATTGGTTAAGTACTATGTTTAAGGAAGCTTCTCAAAGGAAAAATCATCTACAATTCTCTTAAATGTTTATGAGATACTAATAGGGTGTAGATTTGCAATTAGGGCTGTATTTTATATGAATTTAAATACAAGACTAATATTTATGTGCAGTGAGAGTAATCCCTCCTTTGGAATGGTAATTCTTTTTTTTTTTTCCACTGAGCAGCTGAGCCTCTGCAGTACCCTCCATCATTTGTCAGATTTAACAACCCAGAGTAAATAGCTCACTGAAAAGTAGCTATGGGTCCATCTTGTTGATCCCAATTTGTCAAACATTGCAGTAAAAAAGTGATAAGACTTTACCAAGGGAGTGAGATTTGTAATTTATCTGAAACTTCAGACCAAACCTAGATATAGAAATATAGATTTCTATATCTTCTAATTATAAATATACTGTCTTGCAACTACGTAGTCCCTTAGTTAAAAGTAGTTATGTTATATAACACACTAGGGTTTTCAGTCTTCTACCTTTTGGGTATATTTTTCAATGAAGATATAGTTAGAAGAATATTTTTAAATTGTTGATGCTTTTTCAAGAGTCCCAGAAAGGGTAAGATGTATTACATAAACCAAAACCAGTTTGTAGCAGAGGCAAGGCTAGCATTCAGAAATAACTGCCAACCCAATTTGCTTCACACAAAGTAAAAGAAGCAAGAATGAGGAGATGGTGATTATAGACAATCTCTACAGAATGTTGAATAGTCAGTAGATAACAATTTTGAAATTCAGCTAGGATTTGGATGTTTTCATGTGTTTACAAATAAGAAATAACTCTTAATAAGCTTATTTGACACACTTATTTTCTAATTTCAGTTATGATCATTTGTTGAATTAAATCCAGGTTTTCCTTAGCTTAGTAGACTTATGCCCTCCTATTAATAAGAAGAAAAAGTGCTTTTCTAAGCATCTCTGAATCATACCCATTATACAGTGTCCTGGTAGATGACCAGCTATCATCTGTTGAAATCCATGAATTTCACTAGGAAAGGGGAGGAAATTATTTGAAGTCCAGTGGCTAATTTTTCATAACAGGACTATAAATAGAATATGGTATCAATAAGCTTTGACAGACATTAAGTCAACTTCTTTTTATTCTAGAGACCTGCCACTCTACACACATTGTAGGGATGGGTAATGAAAGCAGGGTGATACTGAGCTTGAGAGCATCATGTTTTATAAGGCTGGTTATGCACTATTCAGAAAACATGGAAAACTGCAGTTGAATTAACATATGATGAAGCTGCTTTGGGATCTGTTTCATATACACAAATACCGTGGGTACAGTTAGATTCCGAGTCGCTTCCAACATCTATTCAATAGAGTCAATTGAACAGTAGGAGCTCGGGGACTGTTTCCTTTACTCAGTCATTTATCCAAAAACCAGAACTTAATCTGTGGACCATAGAACTTATTAAGAAATAGAGAGCACAGGAAGTAGAGACATCATGGACGAGAGTTCCTTTAAAATCATTACTCAGCATTAAAAGAAAATAAAATCATGGCATTTGCAGGTAAATGGATGGAGTTGAAGAATATAATGGAAGTAAGACAATCCCCCAAATGTTTTCTTTGATATGAGAATGCGGACTCATAATGGTGATGGAGGGAGAGCATGAGAGGAATGGAGGAACTTTAGATAAGGCAAAGGGGAGGGAGGAGGAGGTAGGAATGATAGTGGAATGAGTTAGACATCATTACCCTAAGTACATGTATGAAGATGAGAATGGTGTGAAAATTACTTTGTGTACGATCAATGACTTGAAAATTTGTGCTGGATACATGTAATATGAAATGAATTGCATTCTGCCATCGTGTATAACAAATTAGAATAGATAGATAATAAAAAAAAAAATCAGATGGCCTGCTGGGAGCAGTGGTGCACACCTGTAATCCCAATGGCTTGGGTTGAGGCAGGAGGATCTTGAGTTCAAAGCCAGCCTCAGCAATTTAGCAAGGCCTTAAGCAACTTAGCGAGACTGGGTCTCAAAATAAAATATAAAAAGGGCTAGGGATGTGGCTCAGGGGTTAAGCAGCCCAGCGTTCAATCACCCCTATCAAACAAACAAACAAATACAATCAGATAGCTTGAATCAGTAAGTTTAGGATATCTCAAAAAATATTCAGAAGCCCAGGAGTGATACTTGTGAGGAATGAACAATGAAACAACAGAAGTCCATACACTTGTGGTTGGGAGATAAATTTGTACAATATGGGTTGGTATTTTCTAGCGATGTGCATATCCTATGGCCCAGAAATTCTACTCATAGGTATCTACCCTCAAGAAACTCCTATGCATTGTATGAAAATGCATATTTAATTATGTTCATAAAAGTTTTGTAAATGGCAGTAAAAAACTGTCAAAATTCATTATCATAGATTACCCTATTAAATTATAATACACAGTAATGCTATACAATAATAAAAGTAAATAATACTCAACTATGTTTAATGACATATTTTGAGCTAAAGCAAGACGTATAAGAATATTCAGCATAAGCTTTTGTTAAAAATTAAAAATAGGGAATTAAAATAAGGAATAAATAAGCAGTTAAAAATCTATCATATTTATCAAATCAATCTTGACTTGCTTTTCTTTCTTTCTCCCTGCTGGACTTCTCAACATTTTTTCAGAAAATTATAAATCTGCTGAGTATAAATTCAGGCTATCTGATAATACATTTCCTATCATCATTATTTAGCCTGAAATGAAAAATAAATTCCAGGCCCCCCCCCAAAAAATACAGAAGATAAATAAATACACTTTGTAATAAGAAAAATTTCAATTCAACTTAGAATTTATTTTTAAAAAATTTACTTATGTTTATGTAAAAATATGGTCTTGATTTATATAAAGCAAAAATCAATAAGATTATCGAAGAGAAATTTGTAAAGATCAAGAAATAATTCCAAAGCCTCTCTCTCTGATTCATGGGACAAGGAGGCAAACATATTAATAAGGATAGAACAGATTTTAATAACAAAGTGGACTAAATTGAACAAGTGGAATTCAAGAACCTATTCATCTTTTATAAAATGAATCCATAATCTGAACCATCAGTAGTTTTTGACACATTTTAAAAGATTGAAAGAATGTAGTCTAGTAATAAAGATCTGGTCAGGAAAGCAGAAATCACACTAGATCACCTGTTTGGGTGTCAGAAAAATGAGAAAGCAAATACAGGATACCAAAGAATCATCAAGATAGTAACTGCAGGGAGTAGATACTCCCCTAGGCCAGGGAAGACTGGGGGGCTGGGCTGAAACCTGTCACCAAAGAAGAGTTGTCTGGTTGATGCTTCTGAAGGGGTCATGATGAGACTGGTTGTTAAAAACAAACAAACAAACAAACAACAACAACAACAAAAACCCTGGAGACTGGAACCAGCTACTCCTATTGGGGGTAAGCAGCTGTGGCTGAGAAGCTATGACAAAAACAGCAAGAAAATGAGGAGTGAATCTACTGACCTCGCCTTGGTGATTTCCAGTTCCCCCTCCTACAATGTCTCCCATTGGCCAAACCAAAAGTGACCTAAAAGAACAAAAGGAGGAAACGCAACACTAGAAAACAGAAGGTAAAAAGATGAGTTTGAAGCCAAGAGAAGACAGTTCTCTTTACTGACACTTGATGACAAGCAGGCGCACGTATTCTCTAACTCTGAAACAATGAAGCCTCAACTCAGTAATTGAAAGATTTTCCAGAACATGTACACGTTTGGGAGTAAATAAATATACTTTTAACATTGGAGTCATTAGTAAGCGATAGTAAAAACTGAACATATTTTAAACTGAATGATAAAAAAAGTATCTGTGCACCAAATGCATAGCTAAAGTGTTACTTAAAAGAAAAATTTGTATGATTAATTAAGTATATTAAGGTGGAATATAGGCTGAAATTGCACAAATCTCAAGAGGTTGGAAAAAGAATGTCAAAATAAATTCAGAGAATATGAGGTAAAAAATTCATAGCAGAAATTGATGGCAAAGAAAATAAACATATACTGGAAATTATTGGCAAAACTAAATATCTTTGAAGAGAATCAACATTTAGCTATTTAGTATTTGCTATTATATAAACAAATATATGTAAAGGCTTATCAAGATAGAAGATGGAAAGCATAAATAACCAACATCAGGAAAATAAGAATGACATTTCTATAGATATTGTAGATACTATAAAAATAATCAGAGTCTGTTAATAATACATATATGGCAATAAATTTTAAAATTTACAAGAAATGTTCTAGGAAAATATGAGTTAGCAAGATACATTTAAGGAGTAAAAATATATATATTTATTCTTAGAACAACTGAGCAACTGAATTAATAATCATAAAGAGTTCATACACACACACACACACACACACACACACACACACACACATAAACACACACAAAACTAAACCCAGATAACTTTATGGAAATTTCTACTCCAAATTCAAGGAACAAATAATTTCAAATGTCAACTTTTCTACTAGAGGGTAGAGCAGGAAACAGTCTGCTAGCAGATATGTCAGGGTCTCACCTGTATTTTTTTTTCAGCTGTGTGGTCATCCAGAAATGCCAGAGAATTAATACCCTACTTCCCCACCACACCTCATGTGCATAGCAGCCCTGGAACAATGACTGAATGGAACTGTGTACCAAAATAAGCCAGTTCTGCACCTGGAATTGTGTGGTCCTATTTTATATATTACATGACTTCCTAGATTACTCATGCAGAATTAAATTTCAGTTGCCATTATGGAATCTGTCATAACAACACATTCTTTATTGGCTTTTTCCTTACCTGTATAACTCCCCCATTTCTTGGCCAGATTCACTGAACGTCCCAAATAACTTTTTTTTTACATTTGAATCTGAGTCTCAGGGACTGACTTCCAGAGAATCACACAAAAGAGCTACCCATTCTTGCTATGAAACTAACAATACTTTAATTCCAAACTTTACAAGGATATCATATGAAAAGTAAAAGATCAGTCATTCCTATACATAAATGTTCAAGTGCTAAATAAAATTCAGAAACATAAATCCAGCAACATATAGAGGATAATGCAAGATGATGAAGTTATGTATTTCAGTACTGCAAGGCAGATGACATAGATAGGCATATTAATTAATGCCCTTTATTATATTAAAATTAAAAATCAGATAATAACTTATTATATTATGTAACCATCATATACAAATGCATATAATATCAAAACTATGTTATTTTTAAAATGAAAAATCAATAGTTTTACCATATCTTAGTAAACTGAGAAGAAAACAAATTCTTTGATTTAATAAAGAGTACCTATGCTTTAATAAATAAATATTCAGAATTTTCTTTTTGAAAGCAGAAAAAATAAAAAAGTTTCCACTATAATTAATGGGTTTTGTCATTTTATTGGAGAACCTAAGCAGTGCAGTGCAGAAAAAAAAATCCTATAACCTATAGTTATAAGCCATAATATTTGGAGGGAAGCACCAAAAGTTTAATTTTAAATTTACTTGAATTTATCTAGAGATTCATTGCAATTCCAAGTAAATACTCAAGTTTGGTTACTTTAACTTGATCAACTAAAATATAAATTAATAAATAAATATGGATAGAAAGAGAGACCAGAAATAGGTAAACTATTCTTAAAGAACAAGTCAGAAAAACTTTCCTACTGGATGTAAAAACTTGTTCTTCAAAACGATTATAAGATAAGGATAACCAGATATACCTGACAAGTGTTATAGTGATACAAGAGACTCACACACGTATGCACACTTCATATTTCACATAGATAGTTCCACACCTCACAAGAGCAATGAAGATTGTTCATTAAAAAAAAACTCCAACTGAGCCTTGACCTCACACCATATACATAAATCAATTCTAGCTGAATGAAAGACCAAAATGTGACCAGCAAAAGTACAGAGGTTTTAGAAAATACAGGAGGAATATCTTCATTCCTTTTGAGTATCAAGTATTTCTTAAATTAGACATAAAACTAACCATATAAGTCGGGGGAGGGAAAGAACACATAGGAGAGAAGGAGGAGGGTGGGAGGGAGAAGGAAGAGGAGTCGAAGAAGACAGAGGGAAGGAAGGAAAGAAAGAAAGGAAATTTGAAAAGTGAATGACCCTTGGAGTGTTTACAAATTTTAATGCTACAAAAGGTCTGGAAGTCTTCTTTTCTCCTATTAGAATAATTCCCTCTGCCTTTGTTTGCTAGAGAAAATTAAAAGTATAAATGACACAAAGAAACGCTTTCAATGTGAACACTGAATTGCCTAAATTTTTAAGAAGGAAGGTCGGCCTGCACACGGTGGTATGTAGTTCTAGTCAACTGAGACTGCTTTAAGAATCTCTGTGATTTAAGGTGAGCAGATCTATGGCCAATCTGGTGGTGCAAGGCACAATGTTTGCACGAGGACTGAGGGGGAAATGTGTTGACCAGGAGGAAAACTGGGAGGGTGCCCTGGCGGGCTTAGGCACTGACCCTTCCTATAACCTATAGTGGCAGTCATTCCTGAGCATGTCCCTGCTCAAGCTCCAGCTCTGCCACATGCAGGTAGAGCACAATCTCTATACCTGGCTCCTCATCACCTCAGTGGTGCAGATCCAAGAGATGAGCTGGAATGGTGCAGGGCCAGCAGCAGCACTCCAGAGTGCAGGCTGGGTGCTGCTCAACTGCCTGGTGTGCACAGAGATCCTGTGTGGCACAGTGAGGGGGCCTGAACAGGGAGGGCCTGCTCCTGATCTGGGAGATGGCCCCTAATAAGGTCATTTCCAAATTTTCCAATTGGCTCAGTCTAAGTGCCAAGAAACCTTCAGAGCATCCTTAGGGAAAAAGGCAAACCTCAGGAAAAGAGAGGAAGCTTTCAGAAGTCTCTGGATCAGATAGTCGAGGCCTTAGAGAACAAAATGTCAGCACTGTGGAGGAGCTGTTCTCAGATGTGGACCATTCCTACTGTGACCTAGACAGTGCTGACAGGAATGATGGGCAGCTCTAAGCCAGGCCTCTTCAGGATGAGAGTCAGGCTTTCTGGATCCAGGTGCAAGTATGACCTGGCCAATCCAGACCAGGGGTAGAGATCTTGGTGAAGACCTGAGAGGAGGCTCCCCGTGGGCCATGGGAAAAGCCACATGCCCCAGAGAGCTGATCTGATGTACTGTGAGCCACATAGAAAAGCAGGGCACTCAGTCCTGGAGAGTCCCCACCACGGCAGCCTACATCCTAGCCCTGTTGGGTGGTCTCTGGATTCAGAGACTATCTCTTGAATCTAGGACAGATTGTCATTGGCAAGGGCTCAGATGCCAGGCCTGTGCCTCTTTCTTGAGGAGGGCAGGACAGAGGTCCTCACTGGGAGCTGAGAGCTCTCTGAAGGGACTGGTTGACATTCCACAGCTGTGCCCTGGCTGTAGCTCCTGTGCAAGATGGCAAGCCACAAGCCGCATTCAACCTCATTTAAATCTAGATAGGTGAAGGTTTAAAACACAGTCTTACATGTTTGTGGCCATATTTTGTCTTAAGATATGTTTCTTAAACTTTTTATACTTTATTTCTTTGGAGTTTCCGCAGCTATTTTTTTTAAGTCTAATTTTTGTATATACATTCTCTGATGCTACATTAGAAACTTGTATAACCTGAACGATAGCAGTTGATGTGTTTACTTAAAGGTTTAAATGTGTTTTTTTTTTTTTCAGTGAGCTCCACTACACTCTGAGGCAGCAGTGTAAGGGTATTGTTTTCTACTTCAGCTGGATGCAGAACCCTTCTGTCATGTTCTGGGTTACGACAAAACAACTATGCAAGCTACTGCACTCTCTGCTAGGTCTGCTTTGTAGACTCTATCTTTTTTAGAATTCTGTGTAAATGACAAAGGGTTTTATTTATGCCTACTTATACATAAATGCCACCAAAGGGGAGGGTCAAGTATCTGTGCAGAAATCACAGGTACTCTTTGATTTTTAGATACTGTGGAGTATTAGGCGGTGCCTTCCTTCGGGTGGTGTTCCAGGAGGACACCCTCTGTCTGGTTTCCAGCATGGCCTTACAGCGCGCATACAGATGGAGGCTGTTGTGTGCCAGGCACATGCATGTTTGGAAAGGATGGGTGTCTTATGCTGTTGGGATGGAAATGCTTACATTTGCTCCATTAAATCGGTGCTAAAGCAGAATTTTAAGATTAAATTTAAATGTAGAATGAAAGAACTCTGACTCCATATAGTTTATGTCCCCTTGATCCTAAGGGTCACATGATGTGCTGCCCCAGGGAGGGAGCTGGTGTGGCCCCTGCACCCAGCTCCTGGGTTGCCTGCATCTGCAGATCCTTGTTCCTTTCCATGCAAGGGTTTCCTTGTGCCTCTCTGACTTCAATCTCTAAGCCTAAAATGTCTATTGTTTTCCTTTGTGTATATGACTATTCTTTAGAGTCCTTGTAACTGAAAGTCAATTTATTATCAACTATTAATTCTCTTGAATTAGAGTTTTCTTTTAAGTATTTCTGACTTATCCTTTCTTCAGGTAGAGTATCTTGAGAATATGTAATATCATTTAAGAATAATTCAAGAACAATTTTCCTTTATAAAAAAATAATAGAGGACATAGAAAGTTGAAGTAAAAGAGTCAGATATGCCTTTAATTTATATCAGAGCATCATTTATTTCCTATGTAGATTTCCAAAAGTTATATAAGAACATTCAATAATAAGAAATTTGCTTTGCTTAAAAAATGACCAATTTTAACCTACAAAATCTAATCCTTAAGGTGTGCATGGCTAAGCTTTGGTAATCACCCAGACTTGTCTAAACTACCCCTTACAATAGAGAAGATTTTGCCTGTTGAATGACTTTGTCCAATAAGGACAATTGTCTCTCAGAATATACAGAAAAACAAACACCTTCCTTTCTACAGAGAATTGCCTAAGAAATCGACGGTCTCTATTGTCTTTGATGACTCTGAGGTTCAGGAGGCCACTACTTATTCCACTTTGTCTGCAGATTTGTCTTGGAAAGACATCTAAAGAAATTCTAATTCCTCTTCTTGCATATGACCTTACCTGTTTCCTGAGATGAAGAGTGAGGTATAATAAGCAGTAGGAATGTGGCCAAATGCTTATTATTTTTCTGGAACCGTAGAATATATTTAAAAGTCATCTCCATGTACTTCCTGAAGCAAATCAGCTTGAAAAAAATAAATTGATTTTTAATTCTAAAAAATGTACTATTTGTTCCTACTATTCTCTTGGGACTTCTAAAAAAGTTTGCCTTCTGTTTTGGTGTGTCTTTTTCTCATATACCTCTTATTCATCCATTTCCATTATACAGACCATTTGGAAGACCACCACCATGAAGGTTAAAATAAAGAAAGATAAGAAGAACATGAAGGTTAAAATAATAATCAAGGTATAAAATCATGGCAGAGGTGTACAGAGTCAAATTTGAGAGGCAGATTGTTTTACATTGGGCAAGAAGGGGTTGTTCTTAAGCAGTAATTAAGAATCTAGAATATAATGTGTAAATCAGAACAAGGTAGGTGGATTAATCATCCATGGAGACTGAGGAAAAGGAAAAATTATAGAAGTAAATAGTTGTACTGCTCATCCCAGACACCTAGGCACCACCATTTCCTTGAGTTGGCATACCTATGTCAGGGAAAAACTTGCTTAGCAAGAAACCATTAGATGTTTAAAGTGGCTTCATATTTAACTTGCCTCCAGTACAGATAGACTGGTATAGATATATGGATCTCTTCACAGCTGAATTTCCAACAAATAATAAATGATTTGGCCTCCTGCCTGTACCAACATCAAGTTTCCGAGCTGCATTGCTGACAGCTCTTAACCAAATACATTTTCCCCAGTGGTAGGTTTGCCAGACACAGCAAATAAAATATAGAATGTCTGGTTAAATTTGAATTTCAGACAAGCAATGAACAACTTGGAGCACAGTTATAAAAATATTAACCATTTTTTTTTTATCAGAAGTTCAAATTTAACTGGGCTTCCTGTATTTGCCTGGTCATCTAACCTAGTCAAGACTCGTGTGAGTGGCCAATTTGCCTAACTCAGAAAATGTGGTTTGGCATTTATGTCAGTGTGAGTTAATATTTGAGGGAGAAGTAAAGTCATGTACTTTATAGATTTTAAGATTCCTTCCCACCCAATATCAATTAGAGCTGCAGAGTGAGTATATGAGCGTTCTGGTACCCATGGATGACTACCGCATGGTGATCATCATGAGAATTAAACCCTAGGATGTCCAATCTACTCGTATTACCTGTTCAATGCCTCTCCTACTGCACTTCCAGTTCACGTTTCTTTGCTGTAATTGTATTGTCTCTTGATTTGTACCTTAAATGCTGTCTCCAATAACACTTTCAGTTATTTCATTTGCTTCTTGAGTGTTATAGTCAGTTTTTTTTATTGATATAACTAAAGGGACCAACCAAAATAATTGTAGAGGAGGAAAAGTTTATTTGTGGGTTCATGATTTCAGAGGTCTTAGTCCACAGTAAGCTGACTCCATTCTGAGTCAGCTCTAGTTAAGGCTAGTTAAGGCTGAACATCATGGTGGGAGAGGGAGGCAGAGGGAAGCAGCACACATCATGGTGATTAGGAAGCAGAGAGAGAGAGATACTCAGCTCACCAGATACAAATACACACCCAAAGCCATGCCCCTCCATGCCTCATCCAGCCACACCCTACAACTTCAGGTACCACTCAGTTAATCCCTACCAGGGGATTAACTCACTGACTGGGTTAAGACTCTTACAAACTAATCATTTCTTCTCTGAACTTTCTTACACTGTCTCACACATGAGCTTTTGGGGGACACCTTAGATCTGAAACATAACACTGAGTAATAAGGAGAAGTGTTGATATATAATACTCTTCATACAATGTGACCAGTAGAGGTTCAGAAATAAACACTCCCCAAGCAAACTTTGGCTTTGGCATATTTTGAGTGTTTTTTTTTTTCTCTTTCTAATTTAGTTCAGTCTTTCTTACCATTCTCCAAGTGGTGGACATACCCATGAGTATGGCTCCAGCTTTCTCTTTCCAAATCATCTTCTAAGAAAAGGCACCTTAGATGGAGGAACCTGAGATAAAAAGCATCCAGTAATGGGCTTAAGCTGAAAGAATGCATATCAGCAGCTTGTAAGCTGCTGACAGCAGTATTTTGACACAGCAGTATTTTGCTCTTTCAGATGCAGTCCTTTTCACTCTTGAAAAAAAAAATACACATTTGATCTTCATGTAAAACAGAAGTTTCTAGAAGCATTCATGAACTTCCTTTAAAAAATATTTAGATAAATAGGCAGACAGACAGAAATAGGAGAGGGAGACAAAGAAGTACTCACTGACTCCTGCATGAGCAGGAAGTATGACAGAAGAGAAGAGCATGATTCGGCTTTTTTGCACAAAAGTTAAAATTAATATGCAGCCGACAGGTCTTTGGAGAAGCAGGACTTGTGGCTGCGGTGTCTGAATCCTGTCCCTGATTCTAATGACTCATTTTGTGACTCCCTGCAACTTATTAACTTCTCTTTATTCTAATCTCAGCTGCTGGAAAAGAGATTTAATAATACACGATTCACAGGAGGTTATGATCCTGAGTCATAATGCAAGAATCTGTAGAGAGAAAATATTATTAGCTGGTGGAGAGGAGGTGATAAAAGTCATTCTGAAAGGCGACACTTAGGGACCTGGAGACAGGAGCAAAATAAAATTTGTTAAGACACAATTCTCATTAAAAAAAAAAAAAGCTTGAAATCAAGAACCTGAGTTAATGGACATAAGAGGAAATAGAGAGTGGCTGCAAGCATCAGGGACAAGTCTAAGCTGCGTTGTGCTGAGTGGCATGTTTTTTTTCCAGAGCAACTGTGCCCTTTCCACGCCCTTTTCCCCCCTATCTGGTCCCCCTTCTGCCTTCCACACACTCCATTCCACTAAGGATTCTGTCTCCTTGCTACCCTGAGCTTGAAACTGTTCTCTGGTGCATTATTGGTGCTAATGTTAAGACAGAAATAAACTTGTAAGTTGAAAAGAGTATTATTTTACGATTTGGCACCAGAATTCTTTCTGAGAAAAGAATATTTTTTGGCTTCATGTTTGAGAAAAGAAAGGTGAGGACTGAAAGAATTAGGTAGGAAGGAGATGAGCTGAAAACTGTTCTTCAAAGAAATAAAGTCCTGAGATGAAGGAGAGATTGGGGAGGTGGGAGGGAAGGAGATGTCTAAGGAAAGTCAGCATTCAGATTGGTGGAAATGACAGATACATTTTTAAAACCTGAGCTATCTAATATGCATTTTAAACTGTTTGTACTATTGTGCTATAAAACTACCCACAGGGTGCTTTTTTTTCCCCACATGTATGGAAATGAAGAAAATGGATCTTAGAAGCAAGTCGAGAACATGGACAGCCAGTGAGCAAAGACAGGATAATCTATGGATTGGCTTAATTTGAAGCAAATAAGCTTTGTTTTAAAGACAGAAGAGATCAAGAAAAAAAAATCATAAATACCTCACCTCCTCCAGAACTTCCAGAATGATTGGAAAGAAGGGTTCATGTCAATTTTACCTTAATTTCCACAGATAGACTGCCCGCCCCCTCTGGGACTCTTGGGTTGAACAAAGATCATCAGGCCTGTCTGTTGCTCCAATATGAGGCGATGAGCAACCCTCTGCCTCCCTCCTACATGTCCTGAGTCTCCTTTCACTAGATTTGCTTCTCCCAGGGGCAATTCCAGAAAATATTTCTTTTGAACTTTGAATTAACGCAGCTGAAAAAAACATATAAGTTTTTTTTTTTAAAGTAGGAAAGTCATTTGTCCCCCATCCTATTCCTTGCAGAGATCTTTCAATTTTTTTAAAGAGAGAGAGAGAGAGAGAGAGAGAGAGAGAGAGAGAGAGAATTTTAATATTTATTTTTTAGTTTTCAGCGGACACAACATCTTTGTTTGTATCTGGTGCTGAGGATCGAACCCAGGCCGAACGCATGCCAGGGGAGCGCGCTACCACTTGAGCCACATCCCCAGCCCCAAGAGATCTTTCAATTTTAATGCAGATGAAATAAGACTGAAAAGGGGGCTTTATGGAATAATTTCATACACAGGTTTCCTAATGGGACAAGGGAGTTGAAGCTGTGTATGGGATGGAGCTGGAAGACAGCAGGATATGGTGGAAATTTACAGCAAAGTGCAGAAACTTGCAGCCCTCCAGAATCCTCTGAGACCTTCCCTGGAGGGGCATTCTCTACATGATATTTTTAAAGAAAAAGAGAGTAAACTTCACAAAGAAAAACTGCACAATTCGAATTCTACTAGTGGTAACCTTTAACATTGTATTTTGCCATCATATTATCTCAAAGGCCTTAAAAGCCTATTAAAAAATCCAAACATTATTATTCTTACCACCAAAAATGCAGCAAAAGCAGCTTATATCTTAGGAGATACCTCTTTATTTTCTTATTTAAGGAAAAAATATTAAGGCATTACATTTTACTGTGGGAATGCCAGTAGTTTTGTAAGTGGGATATAACACAGAGGTACCATGAAACTCATCATTTTATACAGACATGATTTTTCACTTAAAAAATTAAGATTTTATTCTCGTTCTTCCACTTCAAATTGCTTTTTAAAAGGCTACTTAACATTTCTTAAACTTCCTTTTCAAAGGTAATACCTTTGAGAACTGAGTTCAGGATTTTCAAATTTCCCTTCTATCATTTGGTGCCAGTAGAAAAGATCTCGTCAACTTTAAAAAAAAATGATTTTTAAATGACAATCTTGCTGCTCATTTTTAAATAGCCTCTTTCCATTTCTGAGGAATTACTTTGGAGTTCAAACAAAATGAGTCACCCAAGGAAACAAAAAAATCACAAGCCATTTTTATGCATTATCCAGAGCAGAAATTTTAATTTAATGGCACTGATACAGAAGAGCTCCTTCATGCAGCAATTTTTAAAGCCGGTTCCTTTACTTTTATGACAGCAACACGTTCTGTTATCTATGCAGATGAAATAGCAGTGAGTGGTGAATGATTCTGATGTTCCTGAAATGTGGGACAGGTACTGGTGGGAGAGATGTCGTAGTCCCATGGGGGGAAATAACTCTATAATGTAATTGGGAAATGCCTTTAGATTTCTTCCTTTCTCCCAGCAGGGACTGGAGCAGCCTTTTGAACTGGAGGGTTTTCCTGTGGGAAAATGGAGAGTTAGAAAATGTTGAACTTAAAATGGTTGAGACTTTCCAAGTTCAAACCAGTTATCTATACCATATGTCTGTACCCTTCAAGATACAGAGAATTTTTCAGGGTACAGAGTCCGATACTGGAGGCTTAAGTGCTTTCTCTCATTCTACTGAAAACAGAGGAAGAAAAGACTAGAATGGGTGGCTTGGTGACCATCAGTCTTCCTCTGCATATTGCTATCACATATACTTTTCTTCCTTGGCAGCACTTGTTTATGAAGGATTATGAGGCTTTTGAGAGTCATAGTATCAGCTGCTGTAACTTGAATATTGTAGTGTCTCCCAAATGTCCATATATAAAATTTGGTCCCCAGGATGGCAGTATTAGGAGGTACTATAGATATTTAAGAGGTGGGGCCTAAAGGAAGACCCCTACGTCATTAGAGATGTAACTCCAAAAGGGATTGTGGGACCCCACCCCCTACTCTCTCTTTTTCACTATGCAGGATTGAAATGTGATCAACTTGTTCAACACGTGCTCCCTGCATGCTATGCCACCATCCACCACCCTTATCAGAACAAAATCAGTGCAGGAACAGGGCCCTTGCACTTTCAAACCTGAGACTGCATAAATCTTTTCTTTTTGTAAGCTAATTGCCTCAGGTATTTCATTGTAGTAAGGTGAAGCTGACGAATAGTGGCTCATATCCATTGAGTCTAAAACGAGTTTCTGTTTTGACTACTTTTATTTCTTTTAAATTTTATAACAACATCATGAAAAATGGTCTCTTTTTTATTTTAAAAATTAACTTTAAAATAAGTTACTTACCATTCTAATTATATACAAATATTACAAATCACCCTAAACTTAGTGGTTTAAAATATAACCACCATTTGCTTTGTTCAAAACTCTGTCATTTGGAGAGTGCTTGGTGGGGACAGTCCATTTCTGACTCCAAGCAGTGTTTGCTGAAGTAACACAAAGTTTGGGGAAAATGGAAATGGGAATGGTGCCATTTGCATGGTACTTTATTGGACACAGAACCCATATTCAAGGGACAAGGATCCCACCTCTTGATGACAGAAGGGTCAAAGAATTTGGAGGTCATGATTTAGAGCTACCATACTTATTGGATTCATGAAACTCTAAGTGAAGAAGCTTAGGCCCAACCTCTGGATTCTTAATCAGTTTTATAAATTACCTGGAAAGCTAAGTTTTGATTTAGGAAGAGGAACATAGAATTCTATATATACCCCAAAATTATAATTCTCAATATTTATCTTAAGTTGAATTCAGGCAATAGCAGAGCTGGAGGTGACTTTAACATATTACACTGCTTCCATTTCACCTTATAAACCTGTAAATTCAGGTACCTTTGGTCATATGACACAGCAATGTTAGATGGTTTCAGTGTTAGACCAGAATCCAAGCCAGAGTCTTCTCTGCTGTGTCTCTGCCTGGATGTGCATGGCTCAGATTACTTCCCTTTTAACTTTGTATATAAGCAACTTATCCAAATATCTGACATTTATAGGAAGATTTACAATATACAAAGCATTTTCATCTTTCTGGTCTCATCTAGCAAGTCTATTCTGGACAACTGAAACAATGCAGGGAGATGTAAATAATGACTCTGAAGGCCAATTCAGAAAAAACTGTAATCACTGATTCTTTTGCCATACAATACTAAGAGAAGTAGTTTTAAATCATGAGCAATGAATAGCACGGTGATTAGAAGTTGATAGAGGAAAATTGGAGCTAAGAAGGACAACACAGTGAACAAGGCAGACAGAAGTGTTATATACAATTGCCCTTCCATAGATCTCCTGGATCCTGGATCCTGGAATATTGCACCCGTGTTAATTCTCACTGTACCGGGTCAGATTCCAAGCAGACCAATGTCACTGTATTATTAACATCCTATATTAGTTTCCAAGGGTTTCCATAGTAAATTGCTATGCAGTAAATAACTTAAAACAACAGAAATTTATTCTTTCACAGTTCTGGAGGCTGGAAGTCAAATTCAAAGTGTTGGCAGGCTAGTCTGCTTCTAAAGCCCCGACAGAATAATCCTTCCTTGATTTTTCTAGTGTGTGGTACTTGCTAGCATTCCTTGGCATTCCTGGCCTTGTAGATGCAGTACCATAATCTGTGTCCATCATTATGTGCCATTTCTCCCTATGTTTTAAATTTTCCCCCAAAGTTCCCCCTTCTTGTAAGAATATACATTATTCATCCACTATGACCTCATCTTCACTCGAGGGCATCTGCAAAGGTTCTGTTGCTCACTACAGCCACACCCACAGATTCTGGACAGAATTTTGACACTATTCAACCCAGCACACTCCCCATTTTAGGGATGTGAAGTCAAGTCAAGATAGGCTCGGCAATTGTACCAGATCATTGAAATCTGGAATTTAAAACCAGGTCTCCTAACACCAATCCTTGGTTGTTTCCATCATACCCTAAAGCATGATAGGAAGTTTTCTGAGGCAACATTATCTTATTTGATTTCCCACATGAAGTCTGAAAAAAAAAAAACCACAGGAAGTCCATGTATTGTGTAATATTTTCACAAACCAAAAAATTATTTCCTTGAACTTTCTGTCCTTCTATGTGTTTCCACAGAAATCTTTTGTTCTTCATAAGTGTGATCACCTTAATGTATTTGCCTTATTGTTTATCTGTTTCTACTAAATGCAGAGAAAAACAGCATTGGTGGTGGCACCGGTGAATGAGACTTAGAGGGAGACAAAAGGTTGTACTTGGACTACCTGGAATAGATGTAAAGTTTGAACTTGAAACCATTCTCAGAGTATATGAGTTCATCTTATAATATCTCCTCAAAAATCAAATTTCTTACCACATCATCAGGCCACTTCATCTCTTGGTATCACCAGGCACAATGCCTGTAACCCATGAATATTTTAAGGGCCACAAAAATGTTTGAAATCTGGAAAATATTACTAGTCACTTAATAATAAAACATTGCAAAATTTAAAATAATAAGGGATTTAATTAAATAGTGATAAAATGCAATATAACTGAACAACTGTAATAATTCTTACAGAATTAAACATGCAAATTGGACCTAATCTAAGACCCTCATGCATTTAAATTGATTTATTACAGCATTGGACTGGGGTCTCCGAGAGTAAGAATGCTTTGGGCCTATAAAGGTCTTAAAATGGTCCTGATTACCACTTTATAATCAACCCCCATTATAAGGATCAAGACAACACTCAGATTCAGTCTGGCAAATGAGATGGGAGAGTGTGAACAGTTTTTTTTTGTTGTTTTTTTAATTTCATCACAAGCAAAGCAGCGTCTCCTTGTTATATAACTGTCTTAGGATCAGTAAGTAGCATTTGGTGAGGTCGTCATGTACTATTTGTGGCTCACTTAATCCCAGTCTTCCTCCTGAGGATAGACAGAGCAATGTTTCATCTTGGTGTTTTTCCTGTGAAATTTTTGATCCAATTACCTTTTAATCTTTTGCTACACAGGGTGTTGGGCAAGCAACTAAGCAGCCAGAGCTCTTTTCTATAATGACAATTAGCACAAGAGACAAGAGAACTAAAAATATTAAAGCCTAAGAAAGTAATGTAGAATCGGAGAAAGCTTTATCATTTCATTTCCCTGTTCCTGATAACACCCGGATAGCTAAAAGAACAACTAGACTGTAAGGATGTTAACAATTTTCTTCGTGAAAACTAATTTTAGTTCTAGCTCCCCCTATACTCCCACCCATGAAATATAAGACTTGCTATTCTTTTGCCTTGAACATTTTCAGAATATTCAAAGTAGAGCTCTGACATCAGTATGGAAGACACAGTTGCCATATTGGGGAATCTTGTGACTCTTCTGGCAAGGAGAGTTTATTTTATTTAACCACAGCAAAAGCCAAGGGTGTAAATTGACTCCACACTTTTTGCACAATCTATCAGCTTCCTCTTGGCCTTCAGTTCTTCTTCTCTAGGCTCACCTCCCTACCTAAGACTTCTCTCTCCAATCTTCTGAACCCTTCAGCCCTTTGTCCTTCCACACTGCAAACTCCACAAATCCCTACCCTCCTTGACTCTCATTATCTGTCCCAGAAGGTCAAACAAACACCCTACAGAAGAACCTCATTCAACTCCCCTGTTGTTCCAGAGAGTATCCACTTGCAATCCACCTTGGGTACTTCTGCTTCTGATGAATCCTTTTATTTATCTTCAATAGTCAGCCTTTTTTCTACCCTTAGTATACACATACAACTTTCTCTTCAAGTCCTTATCCTGATACTCTGAACAAATAGCCCAACTACCTCCATATCAAGATCAGGTGTAAGTCACCTGCAGCCAAGAGGAAGGTGCCATACCCCTCTTTCATGGTAAAACCTCCATGTGTGCTCCTCATGGCATCCGTCCTTGTATTCCACTGTGAGTATTAAAGTTTCAACCTCAAAAAGTGTAGAATACCTGTTCAATGGGTGGTAATAGACAAAAGAACAGTCACAGGAAACTGTTCATGTTATTTTTCTACAATATCTGCCCTAGGGTCTTGGGGCCAGCGTTCCTTGTATCCTTCCAGGGATTGTGAGTGATATCCAGCAGGGCAAGAAAGGAATAGTCCAGATGATAAGGGGGAGAAGAGATTATCCCCTGCAGAGTGAGCAGCAATTACAATGGCAGAGAGCCATGAAAACAAGGAGAGCTCAGTAATCTGGGTGCAGCTGAAAAAAATATGAAGTAGGACATGTGTAATGATCATTCACCTCCCAAATAGGTATGCAGAACCGATTTCTATGCAGATGGCACAGCAGAGCCATTCAATTTATTGAATGGAAAGACACAAAGTCTCTTGTGTATCAGAAAGAAGAGATGAATACAGTGTGATACACAGATGGTGGGGGAACAGAATTGGGGGCTTGAATATAAAGGGAGATCCTTTCATAAACCGACAGGAGAAAGAAAATGGGTGAAGGCATTTGTTGGTGCTCTAAAACAGTAGTGACAGGGATGCCTTCATATGGCTGCCAACATCTTTAAGCATCAGAAGCCGTTAACTACAAAGGCTCTGTTATGAATGTGGACGCCCATGCCCTGTACTTGTGAAGGTTCCACAACAGATACTGCCAAAAAAACAGAGCAAAAAGAAAGAAAAGTTGTACCCCTCACAGAAGAAACAAAACTACTCTGGGATTCATGATCCATCAGAAGAACTGACAGATCTGTGTGTGTGCAGTGTGGGGAGGAGAACGAATAGTAGTTGACATTAACTTAATTTACTCCTATTACTGGGGCAGGCTCTCAGAAAAAAATGTCACCTGGTCTAATGCTTTTTCCACTGAATTTCCAAGTACATATACTATTAGTATATGCTATAAGGGAGAGGTGTAGCTTCACAATGTCCTTGGAAGCCTGTCCCTGGCTAAAGTTGTGTCTATGATAAATCCACCTGGAATCTCTGGATTTGTAAGGGAGGACTGCGTTGAGAATTTCACATAAACTCTGGCACATTGAGACAAAAAGTGGCAGTTTTCATAATTGGTCATCTTTCTGCTATATGAAGTAACCCCCAAAATTTCCTTGGAGACCTCACTTATTATTCCAAGTCAGAGGCAGACATTTAATATAGAAAGAACCTTGCTAGCTGCCCTGGATGTCCCGGTCCTTTCTCTGTCTTCATCTTTGCCCTTTGATTACCTGTATTCTAGAACTTAACAGTAAAGTGTAATAGGCAGTAGGATTTGTGAATCTGATTTGACCAATTCAACAATAAGCCCATTCAATGTATCAGGAAAGGATTAGTGAAATATTATTTATTAATCTTATTATGTGCCT
Organism: Ictidomys tridecemlineatus; assembly: GCF_052094955.1. NCBI lineage: Eukaryota > Metazoa > Chordata > Mammalia > Rodentia > Sciuridae > Ictidomys > Ictidomys tridecemlineatus. The sequence goes on from NC_135479.1 coordinate 122,375,953, forward strand.
AGTTTTACTGCACAAAATGGTTGGTTCTGGGGAAAAAATGGGTATAGTTCTTAAATTTTCTAGCTTTAAGACAGGCTTGTTTGACTAAATCAAATGCTTCTTATCAAGCATTTAGATAACTTTGATTGATCCATTCAGTTGATCATGAATTATTATCCACATACCTATCAAGCTAATCTCCACCACCCTGGACTAGTGAAGGTAACTCCTGCTAGTCTCTTGATTTGTCTTTAACATATTATCGGTATAAACAAAAGATATTTTAGTGAATGTATTCATAATCTTGTTTCACATGTCTGAACTGGAAGAAGCTGCATGGATTAGAGAAAAACTATCTGTAGAAGTTCTCTTGTATGCAAAGCAAGTACAGGCACTGCTTTAAATCCACAGGATAAAGCAAGCAAAGCTATGCTTTCTTCTCTAGGGCAATTTAGACTAGCAGCCAGGCAATTACTGCCTGGAGCAGAAGAAAGCTGTCCCCACAAGTAGGCAGCCAGGGAGCTGTGAATTAGCTTTTCAACACCTGAAGTACAAGTTAGAGAAAGTTAATGGCTCTGCTTTGAGAATAATAAGAAGCGCCTGGGGTTACATGAGGTCCCTTTCTTCACAGTAATTTTGCACATTTTAATAATTAGAGTGCATCAATATTTATGATATCACAAATAAAGAGGCATATTTTGGGAAAAATTTTCAATCATGTGCCTCTTCCCTTCACAATTGTCGGTGACTGAGTGAGGGTCCTGTGCTAGGAGTGATGAAGTCTTAGTCAAGGCTTTCTTAGTCAGTGTACATAGCCTAGGTGCTAGTCTTGCAACCCTGCTCCCAACATGCAGTGCTCATATTAAACTACATGTGCACTTCAGAGCAATGACCATGGCAATCTTATTAGTATATTTTTAGAGACTAGAAGGTAATTTTGATTATTACCTAATTTCAGTGTTTCACGAGCATTAATCCCATCAGATTCACCTGGGTTCCACCCCTGGTGCTGACTGATTCAAAAGATTTGGGATGAGGCCTCTTAATTTGCATTTCTAACAAAAACATAGGTATTGTTGCTGCTGCTTGTCTAGGGGTTACACTTCAAGAAATATGGTTCTACTGCAATTAAATTAGAGTTCCTACTTTGGCTGCACTTGAAAACTACCTGGTGGACTTTTAAAATATTAATGAAGCCAACCTGAAAGAGGCCCAAGTGGCCAAAGGTGGAACAATTTAAGTAATAAAAGACCAGTTTTAGGTTATAACCAAAGTGTAAAATAAACATGCATGAGTCCATGCTTATATAAGTAAATGATTAAATAAGTAAATGGATGGAGAGAAGAGACAAATAGAATTAAAAAAAAAATTGTATAGATATTCTCACCTACAGAAGGTGAACCTTACTGCTTCCTCCTATTTTAACTTCTCCGTAGAATACTCATGTGGGTGAAGGGAGAAGGAAAAACTTGACAGTGACAAAAGGGAATGACATGCCCTTGGGCAGGTGATCAATGTCAATGTCCTCAACAAGTCACTACTCCCTGACATGAAGAATCAAGGCACTTCACCTCTGTGGTATTCTTTTCAAAAACCCTAACTCTATTCTAACCATGAGAAAAACATCAGAAAAACTGTGATCTGGAAACCTTCTTCAAAATACCCGACCAATATGCTCAAAGGTGTCAAATACATTTAAACAATAAGACGGACCTGAGAAGATGAAGAAGACACATAATGGTAAAATATAATATCTTAGGTAGGATTTTGAAATCAAAAGCAAGTAGAAAAGCTAAGCAAATGGAATGAAGAATGGGATTTAGTTAATAGTAATCTACCACTGTTTGGTTTCTTAATTATGAAAATGTGACATAGTAATAGAAGATGTTAACAAGAAGGGAGAAGCATATGGGCTCTTTCTACACTATCTTTGCAACTTTTCTGTGAATGTGAAAGTATTAAAACAAGTTGTTGTGTTTATGTAAAATGTACTAAAGCCCAGAGAACACCACAGACAAATTAAGTCAGAATCTTTGGGGTGGGTCCTGTGCCTTTTATTGTTTTAAGCCCTCAGGAAATTGTCATGTGCAGCCAAACTCAAGAATCAATAAATCTAGATAAAACCACATAACTTTCTTGGCAAGTAAACTTTTACTTGAGAAACAAGGTAGTTAATACTGAAACAATTCCCCACATTTTGTATTTTCTGGAGGAAACATCTCTTTCCATTTGGATCAATCAAATCTGCAAAATGTTTCTACCTAGCACTTGAAATAAAATGAAATGAAGAAACAGAAAAAGTTCATATAGTGAGTTTTAAAGATCAGATTCCAGACTGTATCCCCAGGTCCATATACATCACATCTGCTCTTTTGCATTGTCCTGAAAACTTTCAAAGGAGACAGCTGTTGGACCCAGGGAGAATTGTGGGACAAAAAGCATTCAGGCAATTGAAATAATTAAACTCCTCGGTACTTGGGAAGTCATATACTTATGATATGTCTTTGCGGTACACAGAAGTCTCTACCCAAAAGCATGTACTTTTTCTTCTAATTCTTATTAATTTTTAAGGAATTAAGCTTAGTTGTACTATTTGTCTCATTTTTTTTTCATCTCCACATCATGTGGATAATTCTTCCTCAATTGTGAATATGCTAAAACCAATGAATAATCCTAACTACCACTCACTCCAATAAGAGAAACAATTTTATTTTTAATTAAAAGATATATTTTTAAAAGACTTTTTTTTTTTTTACATCAGGGAAGCTGATGGTGGAGAGATTCCAGCTACTCATTGGCTGTTTGAGCATCTCCTCATGAATTTTCTTTCATAGTAGCCAATGTGATTTTTCAGATCCAACTCTTGACCTATGCAGTGTCATGAGGAAAGGAAATTAGCACCTGAAACCCTGCCTACAAAGCAGCAAATTGTTCACATCTGTGGCCTTGCAGGGACAACCAGTTCATTTGAGTAGTCTGGTTTTTATAATTTCTGCAGGTCTGGAGCTCACATGCAAAATGACTACTTTCAACTTATTTTGTACACTTTGACTAATCTTTGTAGATTGTACACTGATTGGCAATTTGGAGGGAAGGAAGGAGTCTAGAATTTTTGAGATTAGAGGCAGTACCAGAAAGCCTAACATTTGTTGCTATCTCTTCAACATTTCCTGGAATCACAAGCAGACACAGGAATATAGAGCCATGTCAGGGAGGTATATCACCTGAGGACTGAGGTCTAGGAACATCATGTGCTTTATCACATTGAATGGATTCTTTAGCTCTGGTAAGGGAGTTTCCTAGAATCTTTGGCAGTCTTTAAAAGTATAGTTACCTGATTTAATGGAATATTACTACAGCTCCTAGGCATTCAATGAAAAAGAAAGAAGTCAATTTGTTTTGTACACAGCAAAATTGTTACTCAAACTTTCATATCCTATTCAAGACTGGATCTCGGGGATTTTATTTCCTTACTATGCCACATGAACACCAACCCTGCTGCCAGGCATCACTGATTGAGCTGAATGAGAGTACTTATTGTGTACTTATTACTTTATGTGTAAATATGCATAGGAAGTAGGTATGCACATATTTGTATGGGTATATACACTATTTTTAAGAGAATCCCCACTTTTTTAGGGAATTCTCTTAAAGATATTCAACTAGTAATTCTACCTTCTTAAGTTCTTCCCATACTGAACAACCAATAAAAATAGCCTACTAATATGTCTTTTGCATAGTTATTAAAATCATAGGCAGTGGCACAGATTACTGAAATGTTGTAAATGAATTAATCTATGTGCAGAACTTGGAGCCATATCTTACATGGAGCACATAATAAGTAGTCAAAACTCTTATAGCTGATTATGATGCTTGCTATCATTATGATTATTATAGTATATAATAAGCATTCACATCTAATAGTATTATCATTCTTTTAGAAAATTAATTTAGTTCCTGGGGAACATGCTAGTTGTTCTTTAGCAGAAGGAATTATAAACCTAAAAGAGCAAACCCACATTTTCAAGGACCCACAAAATGGTTTATATTTATGAAACAAATTAATAGACAAGATCAAATATACAAGTACTAAATTTAGAACAAAGAAACAGATCCATGGTAACGCATAGAATCAGGAAGAGTTGGACCAAATGAAGCAAGCACTGAATAGATGTTTGGCAACATAGCAACAGCACATTGACCAAGACTCCTGGTACCACTTCACGAAAAGCTCTGAAGGGGCTGTTGGGTACCCTCTCTGGAAAAAGAGAATGATGTGGGGCCATCGATAATCAGTATGGCCAGAAACTAGAGAAATATGAATATGAGCTCAAGCATAATACCTTCTTTGTTAATACTCAGGCTATAGATGTGTGGCCAAAGAAACAAGGATTATAAGAGCTTATCCATCTCAGTATATATCCATCCCAATGTACTCTTTTAATCATTGGAGCACTTAAAATGAAGATGTATTATTATTTGATGTTGTTCCTAGGGACTTGAAGAATTTCTTTGAATAATATTTTCTGTAAAAGATCACAAATATTTTAGGCTTTGAGATCCATAGGTTCTCTGACACAGCTGCTTACCTTTTCATACTATTTTAACACAAAAGCAGCCTTAGACAACATATAGATAAAGGAGTGTGGTGGGTTCCAATTAAACTTTACTTACCAAAAACAGGTAACAGACTGAATTTGACCTATGAGACATAGTCTGCCAAGAGATCTCATCCACTTTTTCCTATGACCTTCACTGATAGTGGGTACTTAGCAAGGAATTTGCCAGGCACTTCAGAAATGCTTATTCTCTAATGGCTGATTAAGCATGAAAGTCCACACCACTAGAGCATATATTTAAGAAATGAAAAAAAAAAAAAAAAGAAATGAAGGCAAGCAGTTGGAATGGTCAGGTTTATGTCATGTCTCATTAGTGGCCCAGAAAAGAGGAAGGAAAGAGCTGAGACAGGAGGTGTCATTTCCTGTATTCTCATGCATGTGGCACGGTGAGCTATTAGCAAACCTAGACCAGAACACAGACCTACAACAGATCAAGCAGAGACAGTCCTACCACGAGGAGACTGGAGGAAAGCTGCTCCAAGGAAAATTCAGTTAACAATTCTAATTTACCAAAGGAAATGAGGACTCTGACTTAATACTTTTTAAGGTAGAGTCAATTGACAGTGAACAACATGACAGAGAATATACTTGTGTTTATTTGAGGCCCCCAACACTGAGCCTGCATTCATAAAATACTGAGAAAATGTTTATTCAAAGGTATCCAATCAAACAGCCCCAAGGAAAATAATCCAGTCATAACAACAGGAACTCTGGGTGGTGGTAATTCTTAAACAATTTGTGTATGGAAGATGCCTAACAGTAAAAATTAAAGCATGAGGGGCTGGGCATATAACTCAGTTGGTAGAGTGTTTGCCTTGCATGCATAAGGCCCTGGGTTCAATCTCTGGCACCACCACCACCAAAATCAATCAATCAATCAATCAATCAATCAATCAATCAATCAATCATCAATCAATCAAAGCATGAGAGTAGAATATAGTCCTTTAAAGTCAAAATTAAAAAGTCAAGCAAACACTTGTGATCCTGGATGAAGAATGACAACTCAGTCTTCAAAGGAGGGCTGACTAGATCCATAGCTAAAATAAGGAGGAAAGTCTAAAGCAAAACTATAGACCTGGGCAGCACAGGAAGAGAGAGCGTCAAAGGAATTAATGTATCAGGAAAATATGACCCCCACCTATAGACCTGTGTCCAAATCTGGTAGATAGCAAAAGGAATTTAAATGGAAAGAAACGTCAAACAAAGGATCTATCATATGAGGCTGCAGCATTGATATTCTAACCCAGACAAATTACTTATTCAAAGATTTACTAAGGTTCATGATACATTTTCATAAGTCAGGGCAGAGTATTTGGACAGAACAGAACTTGGTGGTACATCTTTTGGACATAGTCTATCATTGGAGAGGATACTAATCAAGATGTTAAAATATGATGTAATCCTAAAATCATGGATCTTAGGGTTAGATAATCCTGGATTCAGATTTTTACTCTGCCATTCTCTTAGATAAGTGTTTTACGTAACTATCCTCAGTTGGTTTTCCCCTAAAATGGGCATAATAATAGCATCTAATCTTACAACTAATGTGAAGACTTAGAAAAATATTCAAAGTACTTTCTCTCTGCCTATACAGTAAGTACTCAATAAAGGACAGATTTCATTAGGTAGAGAAAAACTAATAGGGATATGAGTTTAGCGTTTCCTATTCCAGTATTTGTTAAAGCACATCTAGATTTCTCAAAGCATAAGTGTAGAAATACCAGACTCATTTTCACATTTTCTTTCCAATTTTGGCAAGGCCCAGGGCTCATGGATTTTCAAACTTTTCTAATGGCAATTTCTAGGCCAAATTAAGAGCTTCCAGCAAGCCAGAAACCAACCCGAGGGTTTGGATTGAAGCTTAATATCTGATCGACTATGGAGTAGACTAAAAGTCTCCAGCTTGAAGAAAAAAGAAATGAGTTCCATCAGTGCAAGAAGGAAGTGTTTTTCAAAAGGAAAAAACAAATCCTTTTCAGAATCAGCAACTTTTCTTAGATTTTTCCCGAAGCTAATAAATGATGCAAGCATGAAACAATCATCCTTATAAGGCAATTTGTCAGATTAAGTCTCTTGGGCCTGTTGTGGTTTTAATCTGAACCTTGGGCAGGGGGGTGTTAACGACAATGCTAGCATGTCCCAGTATTCCATGTATAGTGGGTTCATCAAACCACAACTTCTATTCTTTAGGGTTTGGCAGGAAAGCATGGTAACCCCTCTCCTACCCCAAAGGACAGAAAATACAGAGAATTCAATACGGGGAAGGTGCTGTTCATCTCCTAAACCACCAGAGCGAGCTTCAGACATTTATGTCAGAAAAGATTATTCTTTGTTTTGTCAACCAAGTAATTAATAAGAGTAAATAATACTAATAGATGGCATATTGCCAACCACCAACTGCTTTCAGGAAAAATTAAAACAAGAACTTGAAGAGTTATAAAATCATGTCACAAATAGCTTTCTTTTCTATGTATTTTGAGATTGAGGGTGGTTTGGGATTCCAACTGAACAATATTAAACATTTCAAATATGTCTTCATTGTGTCACCAGAAACATCTTTTAAGCTACCTATGTAGTAAGATTCAATTCATGACAAATTTAAATATCTCCTTTAATTTCCTTAATTAAGGGGGGAGGAATCCAAATTGGAGTGTGTGTTCATATGTCCTATGAGCTCTGCTTCTATTTAAGATAGATTGAAGATATCCTATGATACATTAAAATTGCATTCTTTCTTAGAGAAATCACTAAAAAGCAAAACAGAGAGATATAGCTTATCATTCAATAATGGGCATAAAACTAAATATTTTTTTAAAATAATCAATCTGAGAGAAAAGATAAGAAAATGAGGGGGAAAATGAAGAGCATATGCAAGAAACATAAAGCAAATGGAACAATGGCATAGGTAAATACCTCCACATTAAAAAATTAAATTAAATGTGTAGTTCCCCTGCCAAAAAAAGGCAGTGATAGACAATACTGCTGGAGGCTGGGGTGGTGGTCCATTCCTATAATCCCAGCAGTTCTGGAGGCTGAGACAGGAGGATCCTGAGTTCAAAGCCAGCCTCTGCAAAAATAAGCTGCTAAATAACTCAGTGAGACCCTGTCTCTAAATAAAATACAAAGTAGGGCTGGGGGTGTGGCTCAGTGGTTAAGTGCCCCTGAGTTCAATCCCCAGTACCCAAAAATAAATAAAAAATTAAAGAAAGAAAGAAAGAAGACAACATTTATCAACATACTGTATATAAGAAATACGTTTAAATATATGGCACATCTATTTTAAAAATGAGTTAGGTTCAAGGACTTGCCTCTAAAAAGAAACAAAAACCAAAAATTAGTCATTTTATTAAATGTAATAACAACCTTAAACAATTATTCATCTAACAGAAATGTTCTAAAATTTATGAAGTAAATATGGAAAGAGTCCAAAGGAATAAATGTCAAATGCATTTCAACTACACTTTTTCAGAAACTAAAGGAAATATAGATAATAAATCAGTCAGCATATAGGTGAGCTGCCCTTCACCAACACCTACCTAATGAACTTTCATGGTACATTTCATTTAACAAGATAATTCATATTATTTTCAAGTGTATAATATGAAACCCTAATAAGCTAGATAACAGGAGGAGTCCTAAAATAATTTTCAATAAATTTTAAAGCAATTGAGCTTACACATTATCTAACTTAGTATCTGACTATAGTAGAATAAGTTAAAAAGTAATCTTTTTTAATATAGAAAGACTTAGATCTATGTAGATAAATTTGCAAGTCTCAAAATATGTTGAATCATATGACATTTTTATAAGATAGCCATGGGTTCAAAGAAAATACAATCAAATAAGAAACAGTAGAAAATATTTTGTAGTGAGTAAATATATCAATACTGTATTCATACAAATAAACTAAAATAGTAGTAAGAAAAAAGTTTATACTTGCAGATACTTATATTAGAAAAAAGGAAGCTCTAAAAGCAAATATATAAGATGCCTCCTTAACAAGCTAGAAAAGGAAAAAAACAGTTAAAAAAGAAAGAAAGAAAGAAAGAAAAAATCTTAAATGCAAATAAGAAAGGAAAATTGAATTCCCCAGCCACTGGACACCACCATTCAACTTTTTGTCACTATGAGTTTGACTACTCTATATACCTGATAAAAATGGAATTGTGTTGTTTGATGTCCTTTGGTGAGTGGCTTATTTTACTTAGCATATCTATGTTGTAATGTGTGTCAGAATTTCCTTTTTTTTTTTAAGCTGAATAATGGACTGCTAATGGCTTATCCATTCATCTATCAATGACATTTGAGTTGCTTTTACTTTTTGGCTATTGTGAATAGTGTTGTTAAGAATAAAGATATGAAAATATCTGTTCAAGGGCTTGACTTGAATTCTTTTTGAGGAACAGAGCCAAAAGTGGAATTGCTGAAACATATGGTAATTTTGAGGAACTGCAGCACTACTTTATAGCAACCATACTATTGCAACACTATTTTATGATATCCATGTCATTTTACCACTTGTCTATGAGTAGACAAGACTCACAGTTTCTCCATATGCTTGTCAACACTTGTGACTTCTGGCCTTTTTTCCCATTTACTTGTAATAATCATCCTAATGTTTTGAGGTTTAGATTATTCTTCCTTTTCTGCTTCCATAAGATATATGATTACATTATTGATCAAACATTTTTCTTTCTTAGCCAAGCGCAGTGGTGTATGCCTGTAATCCCAGAGGCTTGGGAGGCTGAGGCAAGATGATTGCAAGTTCAAAGCCAGCCTAAGCAACTCAGCAAGACTGTGTCTCTAAATCAAATATTTAAAGAAAAGTCTGGGGATGTGGCTCAGTGGTAGAGTGCCCCTCGGTTCAATCCCTGGTACCAAAAAAAAAAAACAAAACAAAACAAAAAAAAAACTTCTTTTGTCATGTAAATATTTAAAATAATAAATTTCCCTCTTATTACTGCTTTTACTGCATCCCATACATAGTGGTATATTACATTTTTATTTTCATTTGTTTCTAATTGTTTTATAATTTTCTTTGTGATTTCTTCTTTGGCTTACTTTTGTTTATGTTGCTTGATTTCACATTTTTTTGTGAATTTTCTCCTTTTTGTTTAGCTATTTATTTCTAGCTTCATTTCACTGTCTTTAGAAAAAAATACTTTTTATGATTTCAATCTGTTCAAATATATCAAAGCTTATTTTGTAGAAGACATATGGTCTATAATGGAGAATGCTTCATGTACACTTGAAAAAAATATTTCAAAAAATATTTCAAAATAATATGCTATTCCTGGGTGGCTGTTCTGTCCAAGTCTGTTCTGTACAAGTTCAATTGGTCAATAGTGCTGTTTAGCTTCTCTCTCTCCTTATTGATAATCTATCAGGTTGTCTTACCTATTATTGCAAATGCAGCTTTTCTTTATCTTGGAGTGTCTTATTTTATCCCTCATTTCTGAAAGACAATGTTTTGAATATAGAATTATAACTTGACAGGTGTATGCTTCTGTCTCTATCCCTGACTCTCTCTCAGCACTTTAAATATATCATCCAATTGCCTGCATACTTTCTGCTAAAAACTCCACTGATAATCTCACTGAGGAGCACTTGTATATAATGAGTTTCTTTCTTCCAGCTGCTTCCAAGGTTCTCTTTGTCATTGGCTTTTTGGAGTTTGATTATAATGTATCTAGGTACAGATCTCTACAGAGTTATTCATACTTGTTGAAATTCTCATATTTTTAATCCCCATCTTTCTTCAAACTTGGGAAGCTTTGCCCATTATTTCTCCAAATAAGTGTTCTTACTATTTTACTCTATTCTTCTTTTGAAATTTCTAACTTGCATTTATTGGTCCATTTGATGGCCCATAGCTTTCTTAAGACTTTTTACTTCATTTTTTTTTCCTGTTCAAACTCATATTTTCAAACTTGAAATTCACTGATTGTTTCTTCTGCTTATCCTAATCTACTCTTGAATCACTCTAGAATTTTTAGGTTCAGTTGTGTTTTTTGGCTCCATTACTTCTACTGGGCTCTTCTCAGTTAATATATATATTTATTTGGTGTTATTATAAGTTTATTCATCTATAAGCTTTCTGTCTTCCTTTAGTTTTTTGAGCTCACCTTTAGGACTTGGTGCACATGTCAGAGGGTTTTTTTTTCTGTAGATAATGATCTAGAAATGTCAAAAACTCTGTGTACCTATAAGGTCAGTTTCTGATTATGCAAGTTGTTCTTTGAATAAGCAATGGTTTCCTTTTTGTTTTTTCCTATGCCTTGTGATCATTCATGGAAAACTGGGTATTTACCAAAGAGTCACCTCAGCCAGTCTTTGCAGAATAGTTCTGTGATGGGAAAACCTTCCCTAATCAATTGCATGTAAAGGCCTAAAGTCTTCACAGAACTTTTTGTTTGTTTTTCTAATTCCCCTGCTTACATGACTACTTTTAAATGTCTTAATTTTCCTAAAAGTCTCTCTCCAGCTGCTTCTTAGGGCCTCTGATGCTCTGAGGTATACCTCTGCCTGTCTTTTCTTTCACTAGACTGTTCACAGGTCTGCAGAGCTCCTGAAGTTTTCATAGCTGTGATGTCTATCACTGCCTCTGTGCCTTTCAACCTGAAATCCAAACCATGCTGTGAACAATCAACTTTTGAACAACACAACTCAGAAACAAATTCTTTGGGTAGCCCATAGGTGGGTCAGAATATTACAGATTTTTTACTCTTCCTTTTAGAATGAGGAAATCATGAATTAGGCGACTTCCTCCCAAATTCATCAAGTGGCACAGACTGACCAAAAAACACATAAAAAAATGGACAACACTTTTAGACATCAGGTAAATGTAGATTAAATGAATAATTAGACATATCACCACTGATAATTTTCATGTTATATGAATACAATTTTCACAAATTATTTGTGGGAGTGTATAAATAGTGCAATCCCTTTGGAAAACAGTTGTTCTAAAATACATGCTTTAGATGACCCAGAAATCACCTTTTAAAGAATATATTTGTAAGAAATGGATACATAAGTTAATGTATATAGAAGTTTTATTTATAATTTTTAAAATATGGAACCTAACCAAGCGTGTGTGTGTGTGTATGTGTGTGTGTGTATATATATATACTTATCAGAATATATATATATTCTGATAAGTATATAAGAAGAGATGAACCAGTGATAAATACAACAACATAAATAAATACCAAACATATTCTGCTGAGAGAATGAAGCTAGACAGTAAAGAAGAAAAAAAATGAGAACCTAATTCACAGCAATAGAAAGTAGATCATTGGTTGACTGTGGCCAAAATGAGGTGGCATATGGCAACTTTAAGGAATGATGGAAACGTTCTATACATTTTTTTAGCACATTGACGTACACTTTTAAATGCACACACTTTATTGTATACAAACTACTTTTTTATTAATTTGTTTAAATAATAAAGTATATATAAAATTACTCTTTTGATCTTTCTAAAGAAATATAAGCTTTTTTTTTTTTTTTACTTACCTCATCTTCTAAAAAAGGTTCATTTGTACTCTACCCTCAACTTTATCTTCAACTGTCTGGCTCAAATTTATTTCATGGTAAAGAGAAATACTGAAGTCACTTCTTCCTGGAAGTGGAGGCCTTCCTAGGGGAGGGATGTGGAGCAAAGGAATGATCCTGTAAACACTCATTTCATAAGCCTAAAACAAAAGCCTGTGACTTTTTACTACACTTCACATCTCTGCATCTTTCATTGTCTTTTCTTTCCGTTTCATCATACTAATCTCTTCTCCTATTTGCTAATCTCTTCTTCTGTTGATTTCAGTCTGCTGCAGATACCCATATTGAGCTCTTAATTTCAATGCGTTAGTTTTTAATCTCTAGAATTTTCATTTCATTCTTTTTAAATTCTAGTTCCTTGAGGAAAATCTGTATCCCGCCAAATACTTTATTGAATATACTAGAATTTTTGTCAATAGTCATACCTGTTCACTCCCCCCCCAAAAAAAATAGGTCATCTACATGTCTGTTTTGAATGTAAGCATTGAAACATGATCAGAAAAAGGTTGAAGAATCTAACCTAAAATGACAATAAAGTATGGGTTGGCTGTGGCCAAGAGTGGATTGAGGAAATTTATAATAAAGAAGTATGTGGAAACATTTTAAGGAGAAGATAGCATCTGGTATTGGTATTTTGATATTGCTAGTGGTTATATAGTTATATATATATACATTTGTCAAATTTTCTTGGGTACTATACAGTCATATATGCTTCACTTATTAATCTAATGTTAGATATTGTGTATAAAATACAAGTAAGCTACTTACTCATTTGTTTCAAAAATATTGAGAGCTTACCACATGCCAAGCTTTTGCTGGGGATCCAGCAATAAACAAGACAGATGACCTCCACCATTGTAGAGTTTTCAGTCCCTGGATGGACCCCTCTATTTCCCATTTTTATTGGGCATTCTAATTTGCTCACACTCTTATTAACATAGGATGCCATGCTCCCCCCATTTGTATGCTCAAATCATATACTGTTTTTTTTTCAATCAATTTTAAATACCACAGCTTCAACAAATTCCTCCTGTGCTTGAAGTTATCTCAGGTTAGTCTGTGCTTTAATATTAAACTATTTGTTTCTCTAGTGATATCGGTGTAAGCTGCCTTACATTATTAATGAGATATCTCATCTGACTAGACTTCAAACTCTTTAAGAAAAAAGATCTCCTAATTTTCCTTTATGAATTTAGGAAAGCATTTAGAAAAGTGCCTGCATTGTAGTAAATAGATTTTATTAAATGAACATATAAATGTCATTATAATATTTATAAAATCATGGGCTATGTTTTAATACTTTCTACCTAATAATTCACTAGTCTCTCTACTTAGTTTCAATTATTGAGTTTGAGTCGGTTTTAATCCTACCATATCTAATTCCAGCTTGTAGCTTCTATGATACTCTATGCTCACAAACCAAATAATCAAGATTATTAAGGACTGTGTATAAAATAAAAATAATTAGGCTCTTAGGGAGGGTGTAATGACTTTTAATACATTAAAGCATGGCTAAAAAATTTGGGCTTTAAATCTGATTGCTCAAAAGGACTATTTTGTCAGCACCCACATTTGGGAGCTATATTCTGAAACATAGACAATAGTTTCCAGAAATCTGACTTCCATAAAAATAGGGTATTGCATTGCTAGAAAAACCAATTCTTTTGTAGAAAATGGCCATTCTAACACTGAATATATGTCCTCTCTGATAAATGAATTCTGGTGTTCAGGACTTAGAACCAGACAGCTGTCACGGCGCCACTGAGGATTCCTCTAAATTGCAGCAGATGGTGCTACTTATTTGGCCATCGAATGCTATTCTGAAGTATCAGTTGGCCAACTGCTCGGTGGAGGTATGAAAATAGAAGATTTATTTAGAACTAGAGGAGGCAAGCACAACTGTTTGGGGATACAGAGTTAAACTGATATGGAAAAATCGTCTCCAGCAAATTGCCAGGCCAGATCCATTAGAGGGTGTGGTTGTAAAACCTCATCCCTCAGATGAAAGCACTCCTGGAAAATACACTTCTTTGGCCAGCTGTACTATAATCTCTTCCATGCCCTCTTCCCCTGAGACGTGCACATAGCCACAGGCATACCCACCCAGCCACATGCACAGCAAATGTATTCCTACACATCCAGTTGCTAATCAGTCTACAATTTAAATTTAACACCACTTAGGAACCAGCTGGGTCACCTGTGGCTAGTCTGTGGAAATATGCACAGCATGTGTTGGTAGTCTACATCCAAAATAAGAACATTTCTCCACTTATCTTTAAGGTAACAGCTGCAGTCCTATGTAGGTTTTATCAACACACAGCAATCTGTGCTTTTTGTGTCACATGAATATTGAGAATAGTGACATAACTTTGGCCCTTTAAAAAACAGTCGTAGATCATTCCTCATCAGAAATAAATCTAATTAATGACTACTTTGCTTACCACTGCCCAGAATATAATTTTCAAGCAGTTTCTTAGTTACAATATATATTATTAACTATTTACACAGAGTTTAAAGATAGTTCACAATACTCATTAAATAGAGTACTAATGCATTGTAAATTCTTTGTGTAAAGTTAATAAATTATTATGCATATAATTTATTATACTATATTTATCAAGTAAGTGAACTACTTACTTGAGAGCAATTAACTAATTAAATTATTCAAGTGAACACCAATTTACTTTGCTATACTACATTACCTAATAGGACACTACTTAAAAAGTGAAAAATACATAGGAAATAATGCAATTACTTCCAGGATCTGTATTGGAGACCCTCATATCTAAGTGGTGTATGAACTGTAAAGACTAATATGCAAATTTAAGTGATAAATAAACCTAAAGAAATCAACAAAACAGCTTCACATAGACTGTCAATGAAGTGAGATTATCTTGGAGACAAAAGCTTAAAAATTCAAAAAATGCTTAGCCACAGAGAGGAGGGACTCCTCTAAATTGATTAACATAAAAGGAAAACTAGAATTAAAATAGCAATAATTAAATAAGTAAAAAAAATTACAATAAAATTGAGGATTGTTCCAGAACAAACTCCTAGATGGGTAAAAGCTTTTTTAAATGAAAGCAAAAGGGAGCATCAGACAGAGAATAGATGTGGAAGTATCAGAGCATGCAAAGTGCCTTGGGATACAGATTTTAGGCAGTGTGGCTTTCCTCTTTATGAGAGAAAATATTAAAAAGCCTCTTGAAAAAATTATCTTTACAACTAGCTAAATTCCTTCAAACACCTGTGAGAAAACAGGAAAAAGTACCCGCTGCACTATTAGGACAATAAGAATAAGCAGAACTATCAGTATTATCAGTTGTCAGCATTTATCAACAAAGTCCCACATGGATAGCCACTGCCTTATCTGACTCCCTTTTGTCCCAGCTTAATCCTTTGTCCCAATTTGAGATTTACTATTCAACTTGTTTAAATTCTATTAATTTTCATTAAAGTCTATTGCTATTTTGCTTGCTGACTTGTTTAACCTCCACCAATTGCTTATCCTTGGCTTCAGTCATCTTTAACCAATTCTCTCACAGTGATGCCCAATTTGCCATTTACATGACTGGTTTCATTTATATCTCAAGTTTCTCAACTATACCTTTGTTAAATTCCATGGCACATAATCTGGGAGATACAGATCCACCAATGGTAAAAGAACAGTATATTCAGATAAAATTAATTAACGAGACTTAAGTTATTAATGATTTCTGTAATGGATAATATTTATCGAATATGAAGAGATACTGTCTGACTTAAACAAATTACATGTTTTAAGTAATTTAATACTCCATAACTAACAATAATTTCATTTTACTAATGAGAAAACTAAAGGACAAAGAGGTTAAATAATATACTTAATACATTTAATACTGTGAAGAAAAGAGCAAGGATTTGAAACTAGAAAATTTAGGATTCAAGATCACCCCATTTTCCATTATGTTCTATGATATTTTATTGAAAATTGAAAAACATTAAGGAAAATTCATGGTACCATTAGAAAAACATGTAAATAACCACTACAATGTATACTTTTACAAGAACATCAATGGATTATTAACATAACTACACATTTATGTGCTCATAAAGAAATTAGGCTGAGTAACTCTGATGAGTCTGTAGTTACCCTTATTTAGACTGAATAGAATGAGAGAATCTTTAACAACACATATGTAGATTCTCAGAAAGCTTCCAACATGTTGAGAAAATTGAAGTGATTGTCTATTTTGCAGATATATTCTTTAGTTACATTTATTTAATAAACTACAATTTTAATTAATGATTAATTAATTTTAATTTTCAAAGCAAGACAAATATCCACAGATACAACTTTTAAAAATTCTGATGTACAGTAGAGATTCCTGTTCATAGCAAGTAGGTAGGAGGTGTTATGCTCCAGGTAGTGAAAAGTGATAGTTCATTGATAAAGGAGGTATTAAAGGGACACAGCCTTGAACTTAAGTGAAACACCAAAGTCATAGGGTTGGTAACAAATTAATTAATCATTAATTAAAATTGTAGTTCATTACATAAAGACTTTGAGGCAATTCCATGATCTTAAGGTGAGGGGTAGTCTTAGAGATAGGGCAGGTTGGTAATGGTAATTAAATATCAGCAAGTAAACATTTGCACTCTGGTAGGAATCTATATTTATTTATTTGTTTGTTTTTTTAATTTATTTTAAATGTCAAAAGGTGCTTTGCAAGTCTCCTTGTGTGTCCTGGAATTATTCTGGGTAATTATCTCATAAAGGAAGAACTTTTCTAGGACTGACACCAGAAAATATTGTTGAATTAAGAACAAATTTGGAATTCTGAGGATTTTCCAAATTGATAGTAGATGGTATTATGAAAAACATAAATATTTTCTTGGTTTTTCCTGTCTGAAAAAAGATTGCTAGAAACATGGGTTAAAGAATGACTGAATAACAATGATCAGTTGGAAGCTCTAGAAAAAACATTGAGCTATATTTATATGAAGATTTGTGTTTGCATTTCAGTAATAAAAAATGATAAAACCTGGAACTATTTGTTTAAGATTTTTGTAAACATAGAGGAATCTTTCCCTCTCTCTTCCCAGATAGAATTGCTTCCATTAGAGAGCAATACATTTCTCTCCCTCTTGCTGAGAGAGAAGTTCTTATATAAGTTCTGAAATCTGTAACTTCGAAGTTCCCCACCTATAATGCAAAATTCCCCTTTGCACATGCAGGCGACATCTGCCCTCATTGTGTCATCCCAAAGGGGAAATGCACACCATTGCTGAGATTGCTATGTAAGTGAATTACTTGCCTATCTCTGATCCAGATAACTCCAAGGGAAAAAATGCAGATATTAAAAACTAAGCAGTTACATTATGAATAAAAATGTTCAAAGGTTGAGTGAACTACTAGTATTGTTATTGTATGGGAACGCCTCCTAGAACAAATACCTCCCAGATCTGTTTGTACAGGATGTTAATGAATTTTGCACAAGTAAAAGGATTACATAATTAAACAAGTTTGAGAAATGTGCACACCATACCTCTCCCTAGGATACATAGAAATTGAATTCTGCAAACTCTTACAATAATTAAAAAAAAGTTCTCTCTTGACTTAACGTTCCCAAATCAGTAATGCCATTGTAAAATGACCTCAGAGCATCTTCTCAGCCTCTAAATGTGCCACAAGAGTACCCTGAAGTTGGTGCCATACTCATGGGTGCATTTTCTGCCTAAATTTCTGGGAGTTACTAATTAGTATTATCATTCTTTGTGTTATCCTCAATATCTTAGAAGAAGTCACTCTGTTGGCC
Source organism: Ictidomys tridecemlineatus (assembly GCF_052094955.1). Taxonomy (NCBI): domain Eukaryota; kingdom Metazoa; phylum Chordata; class Mammalia; order Rodentia; family Sciuridae; genus Ictidomys; species Ictidomys tridecemlineatus. Next base: position 122,393,906 of record NC_135479.1, read on the forward strand.
CTCTAGAAAGTAAAAGAAATTGACTGTTTTTCAACACTGAGAAAGAATTGGTTTTCAACACTGAGAGCACATTAAAATCACTCAGGCGAATTTTAAGAAACGCCAATGCCTGTGTCCCAAACCACCCCAATTAAAAGAGAACCTCTGAGGATGAGTCTGGGAAACTGTAAGATTTAAAAGCTTCCCAGGTGATTCTAATATGCAGCCAAGCTTAAGAATCACTGACACAGTGCAGTGGCTCTCAAGCTTTAATGAATGGAGGCATCATCCACCTATGAATACAGATACCTGCAGAGCTTATTATTCTGCAGGTCTGGGTTGAGCCAGAGCTATTGTTTTTAAACAAATACTCCAGCTGTTTTTGACTTCTCAATGACTACACTTTGAGATACTGTGATACAGGCTGAAACTATCATTCTGACTGCTGTGAGACAGTTCACCAAGAATCCCATATTCTGGAAATCGGTGGGGAAAGGGGGTATTACAACTCCCCGAGTCCACCTGTATTTGCATAGACAAGGAAGGCGAAATTATCTTAAAATTCTGGCAGCAATGTTTTGACCCAGTTTTAGTGTCTCTGGTAGACGATGGATGAGGATAAGCAATATCTTCTGCAACAGATGGATAAACTCAACTATGCCAGTGGTGCTCTTCCTTGACAATTCATATATCCGACTTCTCAGGGCAGTCATTCCACCTGTGGGATACAGGAAAGTCAGACAGGCACAACCATGAATTTATTTCAGAAAATATGGCTAAGTTTCCTTTGGGTAATAGCTGAGGAGGTCCCATCAGAACAATCTCCTTTAAATAACAACTATAAACTCTGGACAGAATTTAGAAAACAACTACCAAAAGCACTGAAGAGAAAATAAAAATGCCCAAATTCTGGAGGGCAGTGATCACATGGGAAAAAAAAAAAAAAGAATTTGCATGAAGTAAGTTTCCTATTTTCCGTGGCTTTTAGCCAAAGGGCAGGCCAAATGGGGATACGAAATGTCTACAACTAAGAGACCCCAAACTAAGGAACTGGAAGATAGCATATGGATCATCTAGTAACTGGAAAGTGAAATAGGAAGCCCTGCAAAGAAGAGTAACAGAGAAGGTCTCAAATTCGATAAAGGACTTTGCTCAAATCTCTGTTTTGTTCATGAACCACACATTCAAGAGGCAGCCTGCAAGGAACCAAATTAAAAAAAAAAAAATTGACCAACAAATGAAAACCTGAACTATGACTTCAGAATTTGAGTCTGAGAGCCCCTTTGTGGGAATGTACCAGGATCCAAAATCTTTACAATATGTGATTCATAATAGCCAAAACTACATGAGATATTAAAACCAGAAACAGATTTTTCTAGCCCCATCTCCCCCAAATCAAGTCCAACCTAAAGATATTACAGACGTTGAACTTTCTAGATAAGGATTTTAAAGCAATTATTTTGAATAAGCTCAATAAAGTAAGAAAAAAATGTGCTTGAAATATGTGAAAAATGGGAAATCTTAGCAAAGAATTAGAAATATTTTTAAAAGAACAAAATGGAATTTCTAAAAGAAAATAAAGAACGCAGAATCTATTTTTTTAAAAAAGGGATATAGAAGAATGTAAATTTCCAAAGAAAAAGTCCAAAAACTCAAAGATAACACCAACAGAAATTTGTTATGAAAAAGTACAAGAGAAAAGCTCTAAAACTTAATAGTGCTGCAAGAGTCCGTGGGACAACAACAAAAAGTATAAAATACATCTTATTGGCATCCTGGAGAGGAGTTCAGAAAACACATTTGAAGACACAAGAGTCAAAATTTCTCCAAATTTGATGAAAGTCATAAATTGGCCAAGATTTCAGAAAACTCAAACAGAACAGATTCCAATAAATGCCTCCAAGTACACTATGTGAACTGAAAGTCAAAATATTTAAAAAAAAAATCTTGAAAGTAGCCAGAGAAAAATGTCACCTTGTGTACAGGGAAATGAAAGTTCAACTAAATACTGACTTCTCATCAGAAATGATTGAGTTCCAAAGACATCTGACCATGTACAGAAGGTGGTCCTGGAGGAGACAGGGAGAGTAGAACTATCAGAACCAAAAATGGATAGCAAAGGAGAGGCAAGAGAAAATGCAGTGATTTATCAGAGCCACAGGGGAGAAAATAAAGAAAATATTATATAATAAAGACAGCATGATACAGCCAAACACAGGACAAAAATGGAACACTGGAGAAAAATTCCATCATGAGTCAGACTGGCACATTCATTGTCATAGAACCAAGTCTGAATTTGTATTTGCACAAACTGTGCCTCCCATAATATTTCATAATATAAGAAGCACATATTCCCCATTACTCCCCTTTGCTGATCATATAAGCACCCTTACCTATCTATTAATGGGGGTAGTTCTCCAATGAGACCCCTGATGCACTTGAAGAACTATATATATTTCTTTAAAATACTTGCATGCTTTAACACAAAGATTCCAACTCGATTTATTTAGCCTTAAAAAAACCTACAAAATATAGATAAATATTAAAATACAATGTTATTGATCAGAGTTTTATATATGCATATGTTTTGAAAATAGTATCAATGGCATAATTAAATGACCTTGAAAAGTTCACAGAATGAAACAATATAACCATTGAAATGTGTCAAACCTTAAAAGTATATAAAAATGTTTACCATGTATAATATTTAAATTTTGTTTCCATTAACAGTGTCTGAATTATGTTAAAGGAGAAAAACAGGTGAATAGAAAATGCCAAAATGTTCATACTGATTGCCTCTCCGTTTTGAAATTAATTATTGTTTTCTTCTATTTTGTTCTGATTCCTTCCACATGGATAATAGTAAATATGTCACAAGGAGCATGTATATTTTATAATAAGGAGGAGGAGGAGGAGGAGAAAGAGGAGAAAGGTAGAAAAAGATGAACAAGTCTGCAGCTGCAATGATGAGTCACAGATGAGAAGCTGAAGGCAAGGAGCAATGGTGGACCAGAGACCAGAGAGTCCAGGCACATACAGCCAGTCAGGCCAGAGCCCCAGAGATGCAAGATTTAGGGAAGACATAAAACTGGCAAGAACACACCAAAGAACTGTAAGCAAAGGAAAATGAGGTGCATAGAGACATCAAAGGACAACACAAGATATCATGAAATATTCAAGTATAAAACCAGAATCCAGGAAAGAATTAAAATACCAAGGGCAAGGAGTATTTGAAGGTGTTCCCTAACCAGGAAGCTTCATATATATATATATATATATATATATATATATATATATATATACTCTGTGCTGGAATTGAAATAAATCTCAGGATTTGGACAGCTCAGAATCCACAGAAGAAACCAGATAAACCAACAAGCCCAGCAAAAAAATGGGTAAAGATGGCATACAGATTGATGACTGTGTTGTGTAGCTTACACTAGAGAAAAAAAGATGGAGGTAGTGTGAACACAGGGAAAGCAGAGGAAGAGATAAAGAAACGGATTGCTTATCTTTTTTCCCCCAGATTCATACGTTGAAATCCTACCTACCAAAGGAATGGAAGTGGGGCCCATGGATGATGATTAGGTCATCAGGGTGGAAGTCTCATAAGTGGGATTGGTGATCTTACAAAAGAAGGCCCAGAGAGATCCCTCTACTGTTCCTCCATGTGAGTTATAAAGAGAAGCAAGAAGCAGGCCCTCTCTGGACACTGAATCTGCTGATGTCTTGATCTTGGACTTTCCTGTCTCCAGAACTGTGAGAAATAAATTTCTGCTGTTCATAAGCCACCCAGTCTATGATATGTCATTACAGCAGCTTGGAGAAAGAGAGTGACAGAGAATATTCAGATTGTCAACAATTACTGGAGAAAATAAACTAGTACAGAAACCAGGTACTGGGACTCCACAGAGAACCTACAGTGTAGCTGATTCACAAGCACATGACCTTTCATTTTAAAGGAATTATGTGAATCCCTAGATTATATGTATTTAGCATATATAGTAAACACAATGCTTATTATGTACAAAATATTGCCTTCATTGTTTCAGGAAAAGAACAATCCATATTCCATTTCCATTATGGTAATATATAGGCATTTATTGTATTTTTCACAGTACAGTTTATTTTTTTAATACTCTTCCATTTATTTTCTTGCTAACATTCCATTCTAGAAATGCCAAGTGCTCTAACTTGCTGACAACATCCTTTTGATCTATTACAAAGGTCTCCTGCAGGTTTATCCTTTGGAAGGCTCATAATTACGCAATTGAAAACTTAAAACCTATTATTCACCAACAACTTAGGCAAAGTGAATGGATGATCTTTAGATATTTTCCCGTGTCTGCAAATCTTTTAACAAATACAGAGATACCCTACCACCAGAATTGTGCCTGCGAAATGCCTGCTAGTGTTAATAACAGAATAAAGTTCCTATGACAGTTTCATTCAATTTAGAGTTTATCTCGATCAAATGTATTATTAGTTATATTCAGTTCATTTAAAATTAACCACATCTTCTGTTCAGATGCTGCTGGAATTGACCTAGCATGTCTGCAGAGATAATAAGATTAAGGTGAATGAAGTAATGAATAGTATAACACAGCCTAATTATATACCATACTCCCATTCACCTTAATTTGAGAAAGAGCAGAAACTGGATGGGATTCAAAAGGCAACAGATTGAAAATGGATAAAAGACTTTTTATGTGGTGCATAATCAGCTTTCAGAATTCACTGCCGCAGGATATTTCTTAGGCTAAAATTTAGTAAAGTTTCAAGACAGGAATAAGAATGGCATCTGTGGATATACTCACTGGATGTGAATTTATGGAAGTTATCAATCCTCGTGCTGGTAGCCATAAAATCATCACCAGCTGGTGCTGGGATGGAAGCCCTCCCTGTGGTACCCCACTGCATGATTGGCCAGATGCATGATGTGCTGTTGTTGTACAAAGACAAAAGAACCCAGAGAGCCTTAGGCATTAGCCTTTGCCAAAGGAAAGATTGCACACGTGATGGAAACTTAAGCAAGCCCTGGGCTGTGTTCCTGTGTCTCACAGAAAGCTCCTCTGTTTTTTTTTTTTTTTTTTTTTTTTTTATCAAATGTTATTTCCCCTCTCATGGTAAAACACAATGATTCCTCCTTTTCACAGAGTTTATTCAACATTATCACTGAATTGTTTCACACTTTATTTAGAAATGCAAGTAATCTTTGTTGTAAATAACCAGACCACCTTTCACTTAAAAGGTGGAAGATCTCAAACATCCCCCCTTTAAAATGATAACAATAGCCATGGCAGAGATCTGGGACTTTTGTTAATGGACAGCATGGCAGATCTATTTGTTGGCATCCTCCCTGACACCCTGAGTCCTTTAATTCCATCTGACAGATTCAGGGCATGCTCCAGATCTCACAAAAGAGGTAAGGGAGAGTATTGATCCTCCTGTTATTGTTGATTTACTGTTCCATTCCTTTAGCAAATTTGAACACACACACACACACACACAATACTGAGGTCACAGCTGTTAGACAGCAGCTTAATGAGTGATCATTTTCTTATCTTTCTTAAGCTCTATAAGTAACTCCTCTGGTGGCTTCATGACAGTCCTATGCATTTAAGCCAAGCAAATAATATCATTTCACCTTAAGATCAAAAGGTTTCTAAATATGGTAATATAATATCTGACTAAAATGGAAACTTAGACATGTCAAAAACTTGCAAGGAAATGAAACTAACAAAGCTACAAACTGATTTTTTTTAACAATGCTGCAGTCTAAAACAAATTGAAATGTATCATTTTGGAATAGTCTAACAAAGCAATACCAAAGGAATAAATAATGGAGAAGGTATAGCTATAAAATCAGGAGGTTGCTTCCTTCTCTCAGTGCCCAGATCAGTCAACATGGAGATAGCACCTTCTCAATGTCGCTCTCCTGAGTGCTCTGCTGACTTATATGTTGCCATCCTACAAAATGGTTTTGCATTTAACACCTTCCCCATTTTTTTTTAAAGAATAAGTTCCTTATGGCTCTCTTTTTTATGTGTTTTACCTCTGACTTGAATCAAACCATGGATTATATTCTCTCTTTTTTAAAAAAAATGTTATTGGTGTGTTATAATCATACATAATAGTGGGATTCACTGTGACATTTATACATGCAAATAACATAATTTGACCAAATTCATTCCCCAGAATTTCCCCTTTCCCTCCTCCTTGTCCCCTCCCTTTGATCTCCTGCTTATATTTTACTGGCCTCCCTTTTATTTTCATGAGATCCCATATTTCCCTTTTTTTTTTCTCTAGCTCACTCTTAGAAAACATGTAACTGTTTACTTTATGAGTCTGGCTTATTTCGTGTAAAATGATATTATCCAGTTTCATGCATTTTTCTGCAAGTAACGTTAACTTTGTTCTTCACGATAGAATAAAATTCCATTGTGTCTATATACCACATTTTCTTTTATTTATTTGTTGACCAACACCTAGGCTGGTTCCATAACTTGCTTACTGTGAATTGTACTGCTATCAACATAGATCTGCATGTATGGCTGAAGTATGCTGATTTTAATTCTTTCTGATAAATATTAAGCAGTATAGTTGGGATATATGATGGTTCCATTCCTAGTCTTAAAGGACCTCCATACTGATTTCCATAGTGATTGTACTAATTTATAATCCTACAAGCTGTGAAAATGTGTTCCCTTTTCCCTACATCCTTGCCAGTATATATATATATATTTTTTTTTGGGGGGGGGTAATGAGGATGGAACACAGGGGCACTTAACCACTGAGCCACATCCCTAGCCCTGTTATTTGTATTTTTGATGTTTGACATTCTAACAGGAATGAGATGAAATCCCTGTGCAGTTTTGATTTCTTTCCTTTGCTAAAGATGTTGAACATTATCACATATATTTGTTTGCCATTGTATTTATTTTAAGAAATGTCTATTTAGTTTATTTACCGACTTATTGATTGAGTTATTAGGTATTATTATTATTATTATTATTACTATTGGTGTTAAGTTTTTTGAGTTTGCTATACATTTTGGATATTAAGCATCTGTCGGAGAGTAACTGGCAAAGATTTTCTCATTCTGTAGGCTCTCTCGTCACTCTGTTGTTTCCTTTGCTGTGCAGAAGCTTTTTAATTTGATGCCATCCTGTTTGTTGGTTCTTGGTATCATTTCCTGAGTTTTAGAAGTCCTACTGAGGAAGTCATTGCCTGCATCTCTATTTGGAGTGTTTCCTCTGTTTTCCTCTAGCAGTTGCTAAAGTTCTGGTTTAATTGCTAGGTCTTTGATCCATTTTGAGTTGATTTTTGGGAGGGATGAAAAATAGGGATCTGGTTTGGACCTTCTACATGTGGATATGTTTGTTAATGTTTTAATATCTTGCTTGTTATTGGTCTATATAGGTTCTCTCTAGTTGTGTCATTGTGTTAGAGTATGCTGCAGCTGTCCTAGCTAAATATCACAGACTGGAGGTCTTAAGCAGCAGAAACTTATTTTCTTACAGTTCAGTGTCCTGGAAGTACAAGATCAAGGTGCCAGCAGGGTTGTTTTATGATGAGGCCTCACTTCCAGTCGGTCAGGGTCAGGTGACTCCATCTCTCTCTGCTCTCAAGGCCATTTCTCTGGGTGTGTGCTCACGATAAGGGAACTCCAGTATCTCTCTCTACTCTTCTGAGGATGCTAGTCCTACCACAGGATGAGAGCCTTGATATTTTTATCTTATTTCACCTTAATTAGCCCCTTAAAGGCTCTACCTTCAAATATAGTCACATTGTGAGTTAGGAATACAACATGAAAATTTTGGCAGGCACAATTCAGTTCCCAGCCAAAATTTTATTTATTTAATTTAATCCTGAGTAGTTTTTTGCCTATCTAAAAAATATTAAATTTGCTCTTGAGGTGAATGACAACATTAGATAAATACCAATTCATAGTACTTTAAAAAATATTAAAAATACATCCAAAAATTCCAAACATAATTTGAAAAAAGCAGCATTTACCAGGAAAAAAAGAAATAGCTTACTAAAATAACTGTATTCTTATCTAGAGAGATAAGAAGTATTTCACAAGAATTAACCATCCCTATTTGCTAAAAAAATCCATATGATACCAATGCTTCATCAATCTACACACACACACACACACACACACACACACACACACACATACTCACTCACACACACATGATGGTGCCCTTCCTGGGACAGCTTCAGGTGCTTCCAACAGCTCTTCTGATGACAACAATTATAAACTCTAAAGAAAAATACTAATACTAGTATCTTGAGAGTCCTAGAGGGCAAATCAGGTAATTAGATACTAAAAAGAAGTTGACACTAAGAAAGAATAATATGACATCTGTTTTCTGTTCTGATGGCCTCACTCAACGAGAAGCAGCTATAGGTTTGACATTCTGATAGAAAGGCCACCATCTATCTGTCTCAAAGAATCAAGGAAGGAAGCCAGCAACCAGAGAAGATAGAGAATCATAGAAAGGAGTCATCCAGAGAAGGATGATCCCCAACTGATTCAGAAATTACACATACACAAGGAGAACTGTCAGTGACCATTAAGATATAAACCAATAACTGAACTGAGAGTGTGATTGCACTCACAACAGGTAGAAATAGCAGTCTGGATTTGACCAACTTAATTGCATGCGAAACCAAACATCAACATTATTTAAGCCATTGAGCAATATCCACAGTACACACAATAAAATATACACAATGTTTAATATACAACCCAATTTATTTTACATACAAGAAAATATGAGTCAATTTGAAGGGAGAAGAAAATTAACAAAGTCCAACTATGAGATGATGATAAGTTAGTATCATAAGACCGTAAAAATGCAATTTACCTAAATACATACACAATGAGGTAAAGGAATATACTCTCATTGAATGAAAATGCAGGAAATAATAGCAGTAGAATATATTTTAAAAATAACCAAATAGAAGTGTTAGAAGCAAAAAGCACAGTATTAGAAATTCAAATTTTACTAAGACTAGGAATAGAGATGACAGAGATTCAAAGAACATGAATTTCAGTGAAACTGATCTATACAAATCTTTTAATCTGAAGAAAAGAGAGAAAATTAATTTCAAATAAATAATATAAAATAATAAGCAAACACACAAAGTCCTAAAGGTAGGTCATAAGAGCTAACATGTGTAATCATAGTCCCAGAAGAAAAGGAGTGTGAACGGGGCAGAAACTTGTATAAAGAAATAATCACAAATTTGGTGAAACAGATTTAAGACACTCAGCAAGACTCAAACAAATAAATATTAAAAAAAAAAAAATAGTCCCAAAGTGTATTTTGTTAGTTGGCAGGGAGCATAGATAAGAAAACATCTTCAAAGTTGGAAAACAATTCACATACACTTAAAAAATAATGGCTAAAAATACCTCAGAATTTTCATTAGAAACTGTGGAGGAAACAGAAAATGAAAAAAAATGTCCTTATTGAAGAAGAAAAAAAGCAAATTCAGATGTTTTTAATAATTTGATTTAATTAGTTATATATGACAGTAGACTTTGATACATCATGTATAAAGGAGTATAACTTCTCATTCTTCTGGTTGTTCATGATGTAGAATCATACCAGTTGAATAGTTATATGTGCACACAGGGTAATAATGTCTCATTCATTCTACTCTCCTTCCTACCCTAGGCCCTCGCCCTTCCTTCACTCCCCTCTATCTAATCTAAAGTAACTCTATTCTTCCTTAGTGCCCCCGGACCACTGTGAATTAGCAACCACATATCAGAGAAAACATTCGGTTTTCAGTTTTGGGGGGATTGGCTTATTTGTTTTAGCATGATATTTTCTAGCTCCATCCATTTACTGGAAAATGACATAATTTTCTCTTTTTGAGTAATATTCATATTAATATTGATAGGCTAAAAATGTGATATATATCACATATATATATATTTCATCATATATATAGATGATAGCTAAAAACAATGTGATATATCACATTATCACATATATTACATTTATTTTAGAAATTCATCTGTTGAAGCTCACCTAGGTTAGTTCCATAACTTAGCTATTGTGATTTAAGCTGCTATAAATATTATGTGGCTGCATCACTGTAATATGCTGATTTTAGGATATAAACCGAGAAGTGGGATAGCTTGGTCAAATTATGGTTCCATTCCAAGTTTTCTGAGGAATCTCCATACCACTTTCCATAATGGTTGCACCAATTTGCATTCCCTCCAGCAATATATGAGTGTTCCTTTCCCCCTACATCTTTTACAACATTTATTTTTACTTGTATTCTTGAAAATTGCCATTCTGATAGAAGTGAGATGAATCTCAGTGTAGTTTTAATTTGCATTTCTCTAATTGCTAGAGGTGTTGGACATTTTATATATATTTGTTGATCGATTGTATTTCTTCTTCTGTGAAGTGTCTGTTCAGATCCTTAGTCCATTTATTGATTAGGTTATTTGATTTTTTGGTGTTAGATTTTTTGAGTTCTTTATAACCCTGGAGATTAATGCTCTATCTGAGGTGCATGTGCTTAAGATTTTCCACATGCATTCTGTAGGCTCTCTCTTCATGTTATTGATTGTTTCCTTTGCTGAGAAGAAGCTTTTTAGTTTGAATCCATCCCATTTGGTTCTTGTTTTTACTTCTTTCACTCTAGGACTATTATTAACGAAGTCGGATCCTAAGTTGACATAGTGAAAATTTGGGCCTACTTCTTCTTCTGTTAGATACATGGTCTCTTGCCTAGTGCTTTAGTGTTTGGTCCACTTTGAGTTGATTTTTTTGCAGGGTGAGAGATAAGGGTTTAATTTCATTTTGTTACACGTGGCTTTCCAATTTTCCAAGTACCATTTATTGAATAAGATGTCTTTTCTACAATGAATGTTTTTTATGCCTTTATCGAGTATGAGATAATTGTATTTATGTGGGTTTATCTCTGTGTCTTCTATTTTGTACCATTGGTCTATATGTCTGTTTTGGTGCCAATACCATGCTTTTTTGTTACTATACCCCTGTACTATAGTTTAAACTCTGGTATTACGATCCCTCCTGCTTCACTCTTCTTGCCAATAATTGCTTTGGCTATTCTGGATTGAATGATCATCATATGATTAAACTAAAATAGATGCAGAAAAACCATTTGACATAATGCAGCACCCCTTCATTTTCAAAATACTAGAAAAACTAGGGATAGTAGGAATATACCTCAACATCATAGAAGCTGTCTGTGCTAAATGCAAAGCCAACATCATTCTAAATGGAGAAAAATTGAAAGCATTCCCTCTAAAAACTGGAACAAGACAAGGATGCCCTCTTTCACCACGTCTATTCATCATCCTCCTTGAAACTCTAGCCAGAGCAATTAGACAGGAGAAAAATATTAAAGGGATACGGATAGGAAAAGAAGAACTCAAACTTTCACTATTTGCCAATGATATGATTCTGTATTTAGAAGAGCCAAAAAATTCCACTAGAAAACTTCTAAAACTCATAAATGAATTCATGAAAGTAGGAGGTTATAAAATCAACACCCACAAATCAAACATGTTCTTATACATTTGTGATTAATCTACTGAAAGAGAAATTAGGAAAACCACCTCATTCACAATAGCATCAAAAAATATTTGGGAATTAATCTAACAAAAAGAGGTAAAAGACCTCTACAATGAAACTTACAGAACAATAAAGAAAGAAATTGAAGAAGACCTTAGAGGATGTAAAGATTCCCATACTCCTGGAGAGGCAAAAATAATATTTTCAAAATTGCCCTACTATCAAAAGCATTAAACAGATTTAATGTGATTCCAATTAAAATCCCCAAAATATTCTTCATAGAACTAGCAAATTCAGACTTCTATAAACAGCAAAAATATGCATCAGAATGAAGAAAAATAAGCACATCTTTTATTGTAAAAAAGCAAAAATTAAAGAATACTTACTCTAGGAAAAATGTTATAGAAAATTGTTTCAGCTGAGAGTTAAGCTGCAAAGTTTCTACATTTCTTGTTAATTTACATTGACTGACTAGAGAAAATATTTTGAATAAAAATATAGTTTTTCATGGAAATAGTACTCATTCATTTATTAAAATTATGTTAGAAAATTTCATCCACATTTAATATATTTATATTAATAAACACTAAGTTCTTGGAAGGGGACTGATGCACTCAGGGTAGGACATGTCACAGGGAGAATAACTTAGATCCTAGTACATTCATTCAAGCAAAAGATGGTCACTTGGACTAAAAAATTATGTAGTTGAGATCTCACCAATATTTTTAAAAAGACTTACTATTTGAATCTAATCCACTAGTTAGTTATCTCATAATTAATGACCACATGTGAGAGTTCTCAAAATGAAACTAAATTTTCTTCCCTATCAGACAAAAGATGCACCTGTATCCTTACTTTGTCTTGTGATATACACTAGGAAAACCTAATATCAGCTTTTATAACTAGACAAATACAAAATACAGAAGTATTTATACTGTGTTCATACAAAGCCACAATGAAGAAATATATCAATATGATAGATTTGATGAAAACTATTGACTAAATATTTTGATCACAATTTTGGCAACTTTTTCTGAATTTTTTTTCTTCTCTAATATGTAACCCTGAGAAAGGAGGTTCATGAATATCTTTTGTAAACTCAGCAACTGGTCATATCTATCCCTTCAACACTTCATTTTAAGTAGCATGCTTTATATCTGAAAAATATTCTACCTTCCTGTGATTCCCTAACAGCAGTCCTCTGCACATAATTCATTGTGATGCCTGTCAACCAGGTATTTCAGAATATTTCAATACGCCAACACAGTAACTTGTACATATATTTAGTAAACTTTTTTTTTGCAAAGTACTCAAAATTCTTTAGAGAGTAGTTTACAAGCTTTTTCCTTAGAACTGTTGACTAATGAAAAGAAGTGTCTCGGGATTCAGTGGAGGTAAGTTAGAAAAGTAAAGTGGGGGCACCTTCAACTCATCATCTTCTTCATAAAGAAAAGTGCAGTTATTTGATTATTGTATTTTCCTGTATGCATTTAAATAAATTGATATGTCATTAGGAAGAAAAAGAAGTTAGACAAACAATGCTCTGCATATGCAATTGAGAGTCCAAACTATACTTTAAGCATAAGAGCTCATTTTCATCCTGTGGGTCAAGATAGAAACAAATTGGTAATTAACTTAAAGGAAGATCACTTTAGGGGAAATTATTTTGAAATTAAACTCTAGAACAAAAATCATAGCATGCATAAAGAAGACAAATGCCCTAAAAACATCTCATAAAAATAATTTGATGAACTTAAACCAAGAGATCTTTTTAAACCCTAATGCCCACTATACAGGTAATAGGGACTGATATCTAAAACAAAGTTAGATATATTAACATTGTTAGGTGGCTTTAAAAATGAGCCAATATGCAGTCTGGTGGAAATATTCAAAAATAAAACTTCAGTAGGTCACATTTAGTATATGAATACATATGAAGAACAAATTTGTGCTTGAAATTAAGAACTAAAAATCTTAAAATGAATCACAGAGATATAAAATTTTGAAAAAAAGAAAGAAAACTTAAGAGACACTTAAGATAGAGAAGTTTAAAGTATTTCAAATAGTAATTCAAGAAGAAATGAACAGCAAGATTAAGATTAAAGAGAAAGAATAATACCTATGTATATTTTGTGATAAATGAAGATGTATCCTCAAATTGAATTGGCCTACCATGTGCCAAGCAAGACTAAACAAGGAAATTTAAAAGATTGGAAGGAAAGGCGAGTCATAGACACACTGAAGTAAAACTTCAGAATATTTTGAAAAAAGAGAAAAATCTTAATTCTCACAAAAAAATAGATACCTTGACAGAAATTAAAAATCTTATTGTACCATCTATCAATTTATGGTCTCTCAATTCCAAGTTCACCCTTCATTTCTTGCTTTGCAAAAACCAAGATAGTTCTTTTAAATATTTTCCTTTGCCAGCTGGAAATATGTTAAACTTTACCATTAAGAATACTGGAGGGGCGAGAGTTGTAGTTCAGGGGTAGAGCGCTTGCCTGGCACATGTAAGGCATTGGGTTTGATTCTCAGCACCACATATAAATAAGTAAATTAAATAAAATAACTAAAAAATAAGTAAATAAACTAAAAAATAAGTAAACTAAAAAAAGTAAATTAAAATAAGTAAACTTAAAAATATTTTTTAAAAATAATAATTCTGGAGAGACAGAGGAGGAAGTAGAGGATCAGGGCACTGTCTCTTCAGGATCCTTCAGCACGTGCCCAAGTACTTCCAACAAATAAGTGGGTTCCACAGAAAACTGTTTCTGCTTTAGTTGAATTTTCCTGGATCCCAGCTTCCACAGCATAGTGTGAGCAATAGCAGGCACTTAACAGTACAGATGGCTTCACCAGCACCCTGCTTCTGCAGTGTCCAGTTTTTAGCAATACCTGGAAGCCAGCAGCTTCTTTTAGCATGCCTCTGGGGTGGTACAACATTAGGAAACAATCATAAGACCACCCTAACTTCTGAAACCAATTGTAGAATTTGGGGGTTCCTAAGACTATCTTTTACTCTTACATCAATTGCAAGTTTCTAAGTCAACTTCAGTTTTATAATTCACTAGAGAGACACACAGAATTCACTGAAAGCTGTTATACCCATGGTTATGGTTCACTATAGACTGAATGTACTTCCATGCATACGTTAAAATTCTAATCCCCTAGGTATTGATATTAGGAGGTGAGGCCTTCAGCAGATGATAAAACATGAGATGGAGTCTTCATAAGTGGGATTAGTGCCATTATAAAAGAGACTGTGGACAGATCCCTCACTCCTTCCACTTTGGGAGGACATGCGGAAAGGAGCCTTTCATGAACCAGCAAGTGAGCCATCACTAGCACTGAATCAGCGGGCACCTGATCTTGGATCTTTCAGCCTCTAGAAATATGACAAATAAACTTCAGTTGTTTATAAGCCCCCAGTCAATGGCATTCTGTTATAGCAGCTGGCACAGACTAACAAATGGTTTATTTCAGTGAAAAGATACAGATTAAATTCATGCAAGGGGAGAGATGCATAGAGTTCCCAACAAAGTTTCCAGTTGTCCTTATACAGTGGAATCCTGCTATGTTAACTTCTTCCAGCAAAAATGTGTGACAATATGCTCTGAGTGTTTCCAACCAGGAAAATTCATGGGAGCATTGATATCCAGAGACTATACAGGAGCTCGGTCTCACAGATGTAGTCATGTAAGTCACTCATTATATGTAGTTAACCCCTGCAAGGGTTAAGCTGATACCACATGACACAGAGTCCCTACCCAATTCACACTGTCAGACTATCAAATGTGGTAAACAAAGATATTTTACCTCTCATGACATTCCAAGGTCAAATCCAAGAACAAAGGCCAGAACTCTTTTTGGTGAAGTCGAATCATCACTAATAGATGATTTCCTAGCACAATGCCTCTGGTGATACAGCTTCCATGAATGATTTTCTTCAGCACTTCAGAGTGTGGATTTCTAGCAAGTTCTACTGATGTGGAAATCTTCCCTGTTATTGAGTGAGTCCTGAGTGTTCTCAGTTCAACAAAGTCTGAATCTCAGCCCTGGGGGTGGGGGAACCCTACCCCTTCCCCCACACACACTCTTTTGAGTATTTACCTTAGTCCTAGTATCAGCATCTGCTTCTTAATACTTGTGATTCCTGTATTTTTTGTTGTTGTTATTTTTCTGCTTTACTTCTCACTGTCCAGTGCCTTGATAGTCCATTCCCCTGTCATAGGTAATGATTCCTTTTATTAAACTATCCCTGTTCAGATTCACCTCTGCGTTCTGACCTCTGATGACACATGACATCATCATTATCAAATACAGTCTTCTTACCTGTGACAAAGATCTCCAGAAGAAAGTGGAATATATTTTCAAAATGCTAATTAAAATTAGCCATCAAATTCTATGCCAAAGAAAATTATATTTCGAGAGTGAATAAAAATATCTCTGACATTTAAAGACTAGGAGATTTATTAAAAATAGACAGTCATTTCAAAAGAACTACTAACAACTTACATCGCTAAGGAAAAAAAATAAATCCAGAAAGGAAGAGGAAAGAGTAGGATGCACATTACAATAGTAAACAGAGAAACAACTGTATCCTGATAATAAACATAAAGCAGACTTCTCTTTTTTTTTTTTGTAAAAGTGTGTGTGTGTGTGTGTGTGTGTGTGTATATATATATATAGTATTTGGACAAAATACGTTTATTTTATTTAATTATTTTTATGTGGTGTTGAGGATAGAACCCAGTGCCTTGCATGTGCTAGGCAAGTGCTCTACTGCTGAACTACAACCCCAGCCCTAAAGTATGTACATTGTATAGTGTGTATGTCATTTGTGTGCAAAAACAACCTTGGAACAAAAATTATGATTGATTCAAAAATTCACATGGACATACAAAAGAAAAAGAACAGTCGAAAAAAATTTTAAAAACAGGAACAATGTCAAATCACTAACAACTGATTTCAGGATTTAGTGTAAAGCTATGATAATAAAAATAGTATGGTATTAGCATAAAGATAGAAAAATAGATGAGTTGGAGAAAATTGAGAGTGGAAACAGAATAAAAACTTCTAGAAAATTTATTTTTGACCAAAGTGAAAACTTCACATTACTTTTATGAAGAGAATCAACATTTAAACATATAATGCTGGAATATTTGGTATAAAAATGAACCTCAATTTATACCACACACCATATGCAGAAATTTACTCAAAAGGTATAATAGATCTTAGTGTAAAACCAAATATTATAAAACTTCTATGAAAAAAAAACAGGAAAAATCACATGTACCTTGTATTTGGCAAATGTTTCTTTGCAATACTTAAAGCATGATACATAATTTTGTTTGAAAATTAAACTTCATCAAAATATAAAATGCCTGTTCTTCAAAATGCACTCTTAAGAGAAGAAAAGATAAGAGATAAGCCATAGATAGAAATACAATGTGCTAACTTATATAAAACAAAAGACATATCCATATGAAGAATTATCAAAAGGAAAAGAATGGAAAATGGACAAACTAAAAAATAGACAAAAGGTTTGAAAAGATATATTTTGAAAAGTATGTTGTGGACAAAGAAGATATACAAGTGGCAGACGTAAAATGATAAAACTGGAACTGTCACCTCTGATAAGACAAAACAGAGCATTTTCCCTAATCTTGTTGCTAAGTATAACTAAGGATACTCAAGAGGGGGCTGAGGTTATTGTTCAGAGGAAGAGCACTTGCCTGGGTGTGAGGCACTGGGTTCAACCCTCAGCACCACATAAAAAATGAAATAGAAAGGTATTGTGTCCACCTACAACTAAAAAATAAATAATAAAAAAGAATTCTGGAGAGTATAAATAAAAGATTTATATAAATAAAAGATTTATTTATCTAGGATGGCTCCACTAGAAATTCCAGAACCTATGGAATGAATGGAAAGCTCTGGACTAAATGTTTGTTTTCTTCCAATTTCATAATTTTCGATCCTCAACCACAATGTGATGGGATTTGGACATGGGGCCTTCAGGTTGTAATTAAATCATGATGGTGGACTCATGATGAGGTTAATACCCTCATAAGAAGAGACAAAAAAAGAGCTTGCTTGCTTGCTGTGCTCTCAGCCAAGTGGTGAGGATACAGGATGAAAGCAGCCATTTATGAATGGATAAGCAAGCATTCACCTAAAACCCTGCCATCTGACACCCTGATTTCAGACCCCCAAGGTCCAGGGTGGTGTTTAAGCCATTCAGTTGATCGTGTTCTGTAATTGCAGCCTGCACTGAGAGAAGGATGGTGGTTTTTTCTTATTGCCTCAAATATCCCATATATGGAGTGGAAAAAACCAGGAACCTGGAAACTTGGATGTACCCACAAGAACAGGCAAGAAAATTTTAAAAATAAATAAAAATATAAGAAGCCCCCAGGAAAGAGGCAGACAGAAGTCTTTTAGATAAAAAGTGCTCTGCTTTTATCAAACACCATTGAAAAAGCTATGCCCCACTAGCACTCTTAACCCTAAAGTCCAAGTGGACAGCACAGACTTCTTGTCTGGAGGCTACAGTGAGATCCCACCCCCCACCCAGCACCCTCCAGGTTGGAGTAAGGGAAGGTTCCCTAGGGCGCCTGGACTTCCATCTCCACCAGCCCATAAACAAGCAGCAGCCCTTTCTCCAGTGTTAGTGCAGACCTCAGGAGCAAATTGGAATTCCACAGCACCGGGGTGATGACTCCAGCACTCCCCATAATGGAGCCACAGGAAGCTTATAGAAAGTCAGCATGGTGATAAGGAGGCACCCTTACCACAGGGATCCTGGAGACAAAACCCAGAGTCAGAACTTCCACTCCATCCTCCTTTGGCCGTCGATGGAGGCAGACAGGGAAACCTGAACTTCCATCTCTTCCTAGAATTGATGAGACAGCAAACACCCCTACTGAAAAAAGCTATAATGAGACACACACTCAAAAGCAAGATAGATAAAAGCAATATAGATTTAGAAAAAAATGAAATTTTAAAAAACATTAAAGTAACTAGAGGAAAGTAGCAAAGAAGAAATACAAGTGAAAAACAGAAAAAAAATATTGAAAAAAATGACAGACTTAAGCCCTATCATATCAATAATTACATTAAGTATAAATCATTTTAGCATTATAATTAAAAGACAGGCAGAGTGTACTGAAAAAATAAACACAGCCCAACTCTATGTTATCTACGAGGAATTCATTTGAAATGTAACAGCAGAAGCAGATTAAAAGAAAAGGATGGGAAAAAATGTACCATATAAACATTGAGCAATGGAAAGCAGGAGCTATTTTAATACAGATAAAGGGGACTTCAGAGCAAAGAAACTTACCAGAGACAGATAGGTACAGATTATAATGACAGAAGTGTCAATCCATCTAGAAGACATAGCAATCCTTAATATGTATGCCCTAAAAATAGGGCTACAAAACATGTGAAGCAAAAACTAATAGGACTGGAAGGAGAGATTGAAAATCTTCAGTTATAATTGGAGACTTCAACACCTTTTACTTAAGAATTGATAGAACAAAGAGATAATCAACAAGGATACAGAAAAACTCAACACCACCATCAAATGACAGGATCTACTTGACATTTGTAGAATATTCCACCAACAGAAGAAAAGCACACATTGCATTCAAGTCCCTATGGAACATATACTAAAACAGATCATATGCTGGATCATAAACAAACCTCAAAAGAGTATGTTTTTTTTAAAATCTAAATTATAATGGAAGCAAACTAGAAATTAATTTTAAAAATAACATGAAGTTCTCCAAACACTTGCAAACAAAATAGCATCCTCTAAGTAATTCAGAGCTTAAAGAAGTCTCCAGGGGAATTTTAAACATTCATAGAATTGAATTAAAATGAAAATACAACTTTTCAGTATAGGCGATGTAACTAAAATAACGCTGAAGGAAATTACAGCATTGAATGCATATATTTGAAGAGTTTAATCTCTCATTCAAGAACCTAGAAAAGGAAGAGCAGAATAAAACCAAATCAAAGATAAGGACGGAAATAATGAAGATACAAGGAGAAATCAACAAAATTGATAATAGAAAAATAACAGAGAATTAATGACTGGTTCTTTGAGAAGATCGATAAATTGACCAACTTCTACCAATGCTGATAAAGAAAAAAGAGAGAAGACACAAGTTACCAGTATTAGGAATGAAGTGAGGAGTGTCTCTACAGCCCTGAAGACACCAGAAACACAATAAGACAATTCTGTGAACACGGCCACATGTACAAGCTTTGACAGATTAGGCAACATGAAACAATTCTTCAGAAGATAGTACCACAGCTCTATCCTTTTGATATAGACAACTTGAATAGTATATCAAGGAAATCAAATGTGTAATTTAAAACTCCCCTGAAAGAAATGTAAGACCAACTGGTTTCATGGATTATACCAAATGTTTAAGGAAGAATTAATATAGTTTACATAATCTCTTATAGAAAACAAGGTGAGAGAACAGTTTCTCATTCACTTTAGGAAATTAGTATTATCTTAAAACCAAAGTAAGTCAAAGAAAGAAAAGAAAATGAAAGACCAACATCTTTCATAGTATACATACAAAAATTCCTAATATTTATTATACAGAATTCAATGATACATAAGAGTAACTAGGTAACCTGAGCTTTATTTCAGGATTCATGTCAGGTTCAATATTCAGATTAAATCAGTGTAAACCACCATAATAATAGGCTAAAAAAGAAAATCACAGATCATATAAACCAATGCAGAAAAAATCATTTAAAAATATTTAATGTTCATTCATGGTAAAAAAAAAAAAAAAACCTTCAGAAAAAATAGGAACAGAGGGGAACTTCTTCAACTTGAAAAAGAATGTGTAAGCAATCCCTACCACTAATATAATACTTAATGAAAAGAGACTGCAAAAATTTTCCCTAGGAAGGGAATGAGATGAAATGACCTGACCCCCCTTGTCTAGCATATTACTGAAAGTTCTTGTCAGGTCCTTAAGGTAAAAAAAGAAAGTGCACAGAGATAAGTCAAAGTGAATAAAACTGTTCTTATCTACAAATGATAGCATTATCAACATAGAAACTCCAAGGAAATCCACACAAAAGGAGCTGCTAGAAATAACAAATGAGTTCAGTGAGGTCAAAGGATAACAGAAGAATATACAAAACTTAATTGTATTTTCAGTGCTAATAATGAGCACATGGACACAGAAATTAAAATCACAGATTGTTTATAATAAAATATCGAGGCTTAGATCCAAAGGAGTTTAGAAAAAAATGATAAAATATTTAGGTAAAAATTTAGTAAAACTTGTGTAGGTCTTATATAGTGAACATTTCACAATGTTGATAAAAGAAATCAAAGATCAAAATGCATAGAGGAATCTGTCATGATCATGGACTGGAAGACATCATATTGGAGATGACAATTCTCCCTTAACCAATATACAGAATTAATTTAATATTTCTCAAAGTCCTAGAAAAAAATGTGTCCAAAACAATCTAAATGAAAATGCAAGGAACTAGACTAGTCAAGCCAATTTAAAAGAAAAAAAAAAAAAAAACAAGTGGAAGGAATCAGGCTACCTGATTTTAAGATTTATTGTGTAGCTATAGTAATCAAGATTATGCAGTAATGATGAGTTGAGGATACATAGATAAGTGAAACAGAATACAGGGAAGTCAGGAATAAATCCACACAAGTATGACCAATGGACTTCTGAGAAAGGTGAAAAGCAATTTAGTGGAAGTATAAGGGTTTTTGAAACAAAGTACTCCCCTATAAGCTCTTGTGATAGACAGTGCAGTAATGTTAAGAGATAAAGTGATTAGATTATGATAGCTATAACTTAATCAGTGGATTAATGCATCTGATGGATTAAAATTTTAAAGGACTCCTGTACTGGGTGGTAACTATAGCCAAGTAGGTGGAGTGTAGCTGGAGGAAATAGGTCTTGGGGGGATGGAGTGTTTCTTTGGAACTTTATATTTTGTCCCTGGTCCCTGGCTTCCTTTCTCTCTGCTTCCTGGCTACCATGAGGTAAGAAGATTTTCTCTGCCATGCCCTGGTGCCATGATGCTTCACCTCACCTTGGGTCTAGAACAATGGAGTCGACCAACTATGAACTGAACCTCTGAAATTGTGAATCACAATAAACTTTTCCTCCTCCAAGTTGTTCTTCTTAGTTGTTTTGATTAAAGTGATGAAACACTGTCTCACACAAAAGGAAAGATAGCATTTTCAACAAAAGACAATGTAGCAATTGTGTATCGATGGGTTAAAAAAGGAAGAAAAGATAAAAGTCTTGAATAAAGTCGCACACTTTATACAAAAAAATTAACTCAAAATAGAGCATGGATTTAAATGCAAAACATGAAACTTAAAAAAAAAATAGAAGAGTGGCTTGGGCATACTTATGCTTGACACCAAAGATATGATCCATAAATGGAAAAAGAATGATCCATAAATGGAAAAAGAATGATCCATAAATGGAAAAGAATGATAAATTGTATTCATCAAAAATTTAATTTTTTTTCTGTGAAAGATCTTGTTAAAAGGACAGAAAGGTAGACTACAGAATGGGAGAAAATATTTATACTCCACAGTGAACTAGAATCTAGAATATAAAATAACTATTAAAATTCAATAGTAAAAAAGGAAACAATTCAATTAGAAAGTGGGCAAAGGCATGAAAGGACATTTCTCCAAAGATGTTCAAATGGTGAATCAGCATATAAAAAAGACACGTCATTAGCCATTAGAGTGATGCAAATGAAAACCACAGTGAGATAGTACTACACACCCAACAGGACTCCTAAAATATCAGATGGTGACAATAGCAAATGCTGGCAAGCATGCAAAGAAACTGGACCACTTATTCATAGACCACGGGAATGAACAACAGAAAAGCCACTCTGGAAAACATTTGACAGTTTCTTATGAAGTTGACATACAACTGCAATGGGCCCCAGCAATGGTGCTTCATTTCAGAGAAGAAGAAAAAAAACCCATAAAAACCTGTACCCAAATTTTAATTGTAGATTTACTCTTAATAATTAAAAAATTGGCAAGCTAGACTTCCTTCAACTGATTGAGGAATAAACTTTAGTACACCCACACTATGCAATAAAAAGAAAGACCTATTAGTCCATACAGACAACATGGATGAATTGCCACAGAATTTTGGTATCATTTTCCTGATTTTATACTGAGTTCCCTGAGTTTATACTCAGGAAAGTAATCTCCAAAATTTCATCCCCATATGATTTTCATCTATATAATGAAAAAAATTATAAAAATAGGAAACAGATTAGAGACTGTCATGGATTAAGGAGAGGTAGGGATGGGAAGGAAGTTGGCATGGCTATAAAAGGCAGCATGAGCCAGGTGGTGGTGTACATCTGTAATCCCGGCTACTCAGGAGGCTGAGACAGGAGGGTTGCAAATTCAAGGTCAGCCGGGAAAAACACAGGGAAACCCTAAGAATTTAGTAAGACCCTGTCTCAAAATAAAACATAAAAACAAAGAC
The DNA here is from genome assembly GCF_052094955.1 of Ictidomys tridecemlineatus. Lineage (NCBI taxonomy): Eukaryota > Metazoa > Chordata > Mammalia > Rodentia > Sciuridae > Ictidomys > Ictidomys tridecemlineatus. The sequence continues at coordinate 122,417,004 of NC_135479.1, forward strand.
TAGGGATGTGGCTTGGGCTCACTGGTTAAGCAGCCCCAGGATCAATCACCAGTACCAAAAAACAAAACAAAAGTAAAAATGACAGATCCCTGTGACATTGGAGCCAGACACAATGGTGAACACCTGTAATCCCAGCAACCCTGGAGGCTGAGACAGGAGGATGGCAAGTTCCAAGCCAGCCTTGGCAACTTAGCAAGGCCCTGTCTCTAAATAAAATACAAAAACAAACAAAAAACAACAACAACAACAAAAAAATGGCTGGTGGCCCTTGAATTCAATCCCTGGTACCAAAAAAAAAAAATATCCCCATGACAATGAAACCAAACTTTATTTTGACCAAGTCAAGGTCAATATCCTGGTTATGATATCATACTGCAAGATGTTATAATTAAGGCAAACTAGGCAAAAGACACTTACAATCTCTTTATATGATTTCTTAAAATTGCTTATGAATCTATAAAACTTATTTTAAGATGTCTCATTAAAGGAAAAAAAATTCCAAAAATTACTCACATGAAAAGACACTCAATATCATTTGTCATCAGAAAATACATTTTAAAACGACAACTCACTATCACTACACATCTGTAAGACCACTAACACGAGAAAGATGGACATATCCTGTATTGGTGAGAATTTGGAGGATCCAGAAGAGAATATGGAGAATTAGAACTTCCACATCCTTCTGGTGGGAATGTAAAATACAATCCCTTTGAAAAATAGTTGCCAGTTTCTTAAAAAATCCAACAAACACACAAGGGCCATGTGATCCAGCCATTCTAATCCACACATTTACCATTTTAAAAAAGAAAACATAAAACCCTGTGCAAGATGCCGCAGTCATCAGTTTGTCAAATAATGGCTGCAGTATAAATTTACACCATTTCTTTGAATAGCATTTCAGTGGTACCCAGTAAAATTTAAAATGTGCTTATGCTGTGATCTAACAATTCTGCTTCAAAGTTAGATGTATTGGAGAATCACTCAGGAAGATATATAAGGAGGTATGTACACAGATAGTCACTACAACTGCTTATAATAGAAAGAAACAAAACAAACAGAAAGGGCTATCACTATGAACATGAAAAAATTTTAATGGGGTGTTTACTTCCTAGAGTACTAATTATTGAACAGTTATAATTATTAAACTTGACATTTCTCAAAACTATGTGTGCATGTGTGTGTGTGTGTGTGTGTGTGTGTGTGTAGATACATCTCAGAACAATGTGGTAAAATTTAAAAAATTAAAAGCAAATTGCAACAAGACAAAACAGGAAAAACAGTTTATTTATTTAATATTATTAAATACCCACTCTCAACATACTATAATTGGTTATGAATATATATAAATGGATTTAAAACATATCAATGGACTGGAACAATACACATTATAGATGATTGTTTTGGGCTGTGAAAAGGAGAAGATTGGGACTAGGGATGGTGCTTCAGTAGAATGTTATTTTGTGTAATCGAACATATGTATGTATGTCTAGGTATCAATATTAATTTAAAAACCACAACTGATGCTAACAACTTGAAAGTACTATTTGTCTTTAAAATATGCTATTAAAAAATTTTTAATGCTGTGCAAAATTGTGCTTTAAGTGTCCTGTAAGCCCATATAGACATTAATATTGGCTATGGTTTTTGTCTTTGCTGTCTGTGGGACCCGCTTTTAATTCCTAGTCCACCATTCAGATGTTGCATGACTCTAAAAGACTAACTCAGTTTTTGTCCTGAGCTTCTACAACCTTCTCTTGTGCTACTCCATAGGGTATTTTTAGAATCCAATGCAGTAATAAATACATTAATGAAAATAATTTAATAGCACTTAGTGAGCATCTAGTAAAGTCTAATTACTTTGGTAATGCTTAATACATTCATCTATTCACACAGAAAAGAAATAGACTTATGTATGACTCCTTTTTAGATGCTCATTTAAAAACTTTATTTGCATTTATTCATTTATTTGGTACCAGGGATTGAACTTAGGGGTACTTGGCCACTGAGGCACATCCCCAGCCCTATTTTGTATTTTATTTAGAGACAGGGTCTCACTGAGTTGCTTAGCGCCTTGCTTTTGCTAAGGCTGGCTTTGAACTTGAGATCCTCCTGCCTCAGCCTCCAGAGCCTCTGGGATTTTAGGCATTCACCATGGTGCCTGGCTTGCCTATGTGTTCTTGCCAATGATCTTTACAACTTGGATCATAATGAAACAGTGACAGTCTGTGAAATCATTACCTGGGAGGCATTGAATTAAATGATATTCTTTTAAATAATTCACTCCTCTACTTATTTAGGAAAGGTAACCATGTGAAACAAAAAGCCCTTTTTTCTAAAAGAGCAAATAAAGTCTCTTTTATGGGTCTATTCCTTTGATCTTTCTTTCTTACTGCTGCTTACTTTCAAATAAACTAACAGATGCCCGTATGACCCCAGGACATGAAGAGACTGCTTTCTCTAAGTCTACTCTCTGGAAGCATCCTTATCAGTGTCCCAGTGAACATCTGAAATTTATTATCATTTTCTCCAGGATGAGGAAGAAATGGTCAACAGTCACGACTAAGCAGTCTGAAGTTTTACAAAGTCTTTTAAAGTTGCAGGCAACTGCATTTTGACTTGTTCCTAAAACAAAACGTAACAGTGTAACAGCAACCCACACATCCTTTCATATATTTTGGCAAGAACAGCAGAAACAAAATGTCATGCACTTAAATGGTGTATGGAAGACTAGAATGTAAATATGAAAAGCGTAAGGATTTTTATAGCTTTTCAAACTATAGGAGATAAGTAATATCTTTGTAATGTGAAGAGAGCCATTTTTATTATCACAAGGCCTTGACAAGTAGCTTCCCACGCAGCTTATCAAGCTGAATGCCACTAATACTGCCAGAATACAGATTTTGTTCATGCTTTTGTAATGTCTGAAGGGATGGGTTTATGCATGGAGCTCAATGAATGCATGGGCAAACTGATAGGTCTCCAGAGTAACTATTGATAAAAAATTTAAAAAGACAAGTTAGACAAACTGATTCTCTGCCTTCTGTTTCTGTGTTGCCTTTTGAACATGTATTTTTCACCATAATAGGAATTATTATCATTGGCATGGCCTTTCTCACAATGCCCAGTCCTCTCTCCTATCCATAAAGCATTATTTTAGTTTCAGTTTGTCCTACAAAGGATAACTCTGCAAATCTTTGCCCTGCTCAGGAATGATCCCTGGCCCCCTAAACACTGTTTTTGTTTTGTTTGTTTTTTTAAGATGGAAGAGGAACAGCAGTGACAATCTATATATGAAGATACTTGATCATCTAAAAACTATTTTTGTGTACAATACCCCATTTCATCCCTGTTACAATTATGAATTGGGGATAATTTTCTAAATTAACAGATAAGAAAGTGGTGGGGGGGTAAAGGAGTTGGGCTGTTTGTCAAGGAGCACAGAATATCTGGTTCAGTGTCTTGTATTTTGTTGTTGTTGTTTTTATTTTTTGATTTTAATTTTTAATTGACAATAATTATCTACATTTATGGGCTCAAAGGTAATGTACTTTTCATTTTTTTCTGTAGTGCATGATTTTGTTCAGTTTTTAATAGGGATTGGCACAGCTGTGACACAGAGCTGGCAACTCTGTAATGACAGTTAAGCAATGCTATTGTCCCGCAGACTCTTCCTTGATTTTCTTAAATCTAATTTTTTTATGTATCACTTATAGTTTAGTTTCTCTTATAATTATGGGCTCAGTCTATGTACGTTCTTGCTTGTTGAAAGAACAAAAGAGTGGATATTGACATATAACAAGTAGTTTATGTGCCTATAATTGAGGAAGCTTAATAATTAGGCTCTCTGACTTTCATTCAATAATGACATTTTCTCCTAGAAAAGCTATTATAAGAGTCCATGCAATTATATGGTGAAGGATTGTGTAATAATACAAAATATTACCAAATGAAACATTACCACTTTATCTGGTAAAATCTTTTTTTTCTGCCTTGACAAAATCCTAGTTCAGAGTGAGAAAGGGTTTGATATTATTTATTTTGCACTGCAGAAGTCAGAATATAAATCGCGCAAATGCAGACATACATGAGACTCTGCCGATCCTATGTACTTTTCCATTTTCCCTTCTGAAATTGTTTCTGTCAATATTTTGATTTACATTTCACCAAAAGAGGAGAAATACAAAGATTTAATCAGAAGATTGTCAAATGCTTGCATTTGCCTAAGAATTAGTGGATATTAGTGTATTTGGGGTATGATACCTAACATTCTTAGGAGATACATCTCTTAGAGGCATTATTACCAACTTTTTTCTAAAAATCATTTATTTAAAGAAATAACAGATACAACTTTATATTTTTAGAAGTGTCTACTCCAGGGGTTTTGTGTGCATATGTTTGCAGACCTTGCCAAATACCAGTTTATGGCTATCTACATCAGAATAATAGAGAGAGCTATTTTATAGAAGGAGAAGGAGAAGGAGAAGGAGAAGAAGAAGAAAGAACACTAAGTTGAAGTTTGCCTGAGTTAATGTTTAACTGAAATATAATATTGTTCAGATTGCTGAGCATCAGTTACATTACTCCCAAGAAGCAGGATTCGGTTCTTCTCTTCTTAATGATACTTGTAGTAATTTCTGATTACTAATTACTACAGCTGAGTCTTGAAGACTCTTTTAAGCTGTGAGTGGTTTAAGAGCTTTCACAGCCTGCTTTTAAACCAGCCTCATCTTCCTCCATCTCAAGTATGAGCCCTAAGCTCTACTAGAGGAAACACCAGCCAGGCCCTGTCCTCAAATGGTCATCAATCCATGTTGCCACTTTGCCCAATCTGTCCTCCTCCAACTGTATTTCTTTTTCCACTACAAGATTCTAGAAGGGCAAAGACTAGATATTTTTTTAGCCCCTATTTTCCAAAATCCACCTCCTCCCTCTCTGCAGCTTAGATCCATTGCTGTACATTTTAGCAAAAGATCCATAATTAATTAAAAGGTCCATATATTTGTAATACGTGAATAAACAAGTAACATGAATCATTATTCATTTTGACTAGAAATTAGTAAAACTGGTAAACAGATAAATTTTGGTATTTCTTTGAAACAGTGAATGAAAACAGAATAATTAACATCATGTTTCCTGTTAAGCAGACAATTGGTATTTTATTTTCTATCCAGTTTCAATCTGTCTATTTTTGAAGTGCCTAGATTTATAAAGTCAAATTAACTCTTTTCCCACTTACTCTTCTATATCATAGTGTGGATGGTGTATGTGGGAGGGGATTACAAGTTGATTCTTACATCTTCTCCCCCACAAAGCAATTCATTGTTGATTTGAGAACAAAATAAAATGTTTCTGCTTCTCATCCATGAACAGAGAACAAGAAAGTAATTCAGGAAAGATGTTAAGATGCAAAGAAGCAAGGTAATGGCAGTGAGGTATTTTCAATAAATATGGATTAAAAGCTGGAAACTAAATTTAGAGATAATAATAACTTGCTCCTGAAGAGGCAGGCAAGGAAAAGAATGCCTGTTATGCTTTACTTTGTGAAAAATTATTATATAAAAATCCAAATTGCAAAACAATGAAGAGTTCCATATTTGCGTTGTGAATCATCATTTTATAGACATTCTATGGGGTCATGAGCATAAAGATTTATTAGAAATCAAGTTAACCAACAAATCAGAAGCTGTTTCTTGAGCAATTGCTACAAGCAATGAATAAATAATAACTGGAATGAAGCACACATATATACACCCCCCAAAATGTATTTTACACATCATGGATGAGTACTTTTATTTGGATATAACCACATTTTTGTTTAGCTTAGATTTTCTGTAATGATCACAGTAATGATAACAATAGGTACACTCTTTGTCTACAATGTCTCTTGGGAACATTTCATATATCTTACTTAATACTTAGGTATCAAGTCTAGGAGGTAAAAGGTAACATCTGAACCTTATGGATGAGAAAAAGAAAATTTGGGGATTTAACCATTTAACTTCAATTAACTTGACTGGTAAATTTCAGATCTGGGCTTTGATTCTGTGTGGTTCAGACCTGATTTGAAAACAAATTCTGTGCCAAGTCATCTTTTCTGCCCTCAGAGGAGGTGATAGTTCCACCAGCTCATAAAGATGAAGTCCTACATGTCACCACATTTAACTAGTAAAGAAAAGATACATTTAGGAAATTAACATCTCTACATGGTTGAATCTCTTTTAAAGAATTTAAGATGTGCCTAATTAGCAGATTCCCATGTTAAAAGCTATCTTTAATATAGTCTTCAGCTAAGATGCTTTTGGTTTCTGTCTGCTCTTCTAACATTGGCTCTCATAAGTCATGATGAATCAGCTCTTATAGCTAAGCCCAGAGTTTCTTTGAGTTTACATCATTCTCAGGTATTTCCATCACCTTCTGCAACATTCAGTTGCTCTTTTATTGCTGTTTACTGCAGATACAATGGTTACCCATAAAATACAATCTGAGAATTCTTATGATTCTTATGCCCTCCCCCCGAAAGCAATTCATTGTTGATTTGAGACAAAATAAAATTAGTTGCATGTAAAAACTGAATCACTGCTCATTTTGGCCTCAAATTCTCCAGATCGCTTAGGCATCTTCTGTGCCATTTTCTAGAGGCACAAAAGAGTGTATGTTCACCTACATAGATAGATCACAGGCTACATTTTGAATAGTAAAAGTAGGTGAAATCAATCAGGTAAGTTGAGGACGGACAGCAAAAGGTTTTATATGTTATGCTAAAGGATTTTGTGTATGTATTGCAGTTAGCAAGTACTTACAGTAGTATAGGTAAGGGGTATGATGATACTGAGTTGGACATTAGAGAACTGTAATATAAGAAACAATTGTGTAGTACAACTGACTGTAATTGGAAATACCAACCACCCTCAGTCCAAATATCACCTTTGTGCAACTCAGACAAAAGCAGTTCCTAGAGGAAGAGGCAATCCATGGGTGCACAGTTTGTGGAGTAGAGTGGTCTGGATATTATCCCAAACTTGGTCAGGTCTCTTGGGTAGTAAACAATCTGCTTTTCAAAATGTGGTGACCCTAAGCATTGAAAAGGAGAATCAACTCAGTACCCTTGAAAGCATGTCTGGAAACAAATCTTTACCTATTATTTTCAAGTATTTTTAAATTTGACTGTGCAGGGGGGAAAGGCTTCATCAGATGTGCTATGTGAGTTTCTACACTTTTTCCCCACAGGAAAGGCAGCAGAATACAACAGACACTAGTGTGGCAATACGTAAATCAATGGAAGTGTAACTGATGTGATTCTGCAATCTCTATACAGGGTAAAAATGGGAGTTCATAACCCACTTGAATCAAAGTGTGAAATATGATATATCAAGAACTATGTAATGTTTTGAACAACCAACAATAAAAAATTTTAAAAAAAGAAATTATGATACGGTTAACAAAGATAAAAGGCCTAAAAAAAGAAAGCACATATCTTAGATGATTCTTATGAGCAAATTTATCTTATGATTAAAATTTCTGAAAAGCTTTTTTTTTCTCTTGAGAAAGTCTAAAACAATTACAGCAAAGAAGACCCTAAAGAGACATAATGGGTAAGCATGACTAGTAAACATAGCTATAACATATCCTGGATGTGATCCTTGAATAAGAAAAGGACATTACTTGAAAACTTACAGAAGCCCAAAAATAATGGGATAGAGAGCAAAAGGTTTTATATGTTATGTTAAAGGAAGCAGTGAAGGATAAGCTCCCATAGCCCATGAGTAGAACCCTAGGTAGACTCCTAGGGTATAGTCTCCCTATGTAGATCAGCATCTATAGGGCTCTAGAGGTACATTGAATCAGCGATGCCAGACCACTCACCACACAATAAGACACCTGGAATTTCACTAAACATAAGCCCCGCATCCCAGAACTCCACCTACAGGAACTCCTCTCACAGAACCCAGTGGCAAACACCCTGGAAGTGGAGGCTATACCTCTTCTTGTTCCCACACCACTCTGCCAAAAAAGGAAGTTGAGAAGTGTTAAACTCCAACTGCCAACCTGCTGAGCGACACAATAAAAAAGAACTCAACAGCCCATGACCCATACTGCCATGCTCAGTTCATACCTCAAGAAGAAATGAAAAAAAAAATCAACTGGACACAGAGAACATGTATTCTCATTCACTATTTTGTCCACCATAATGGACATGAATCCTTAACGTTTCACCAAGACATTTCTTTCTTTTTTTTAAATGTGTACTAATTGATTAAATATATAAATATACATATTTATTTTGATCTTCTCATTTCTATCATTTTTTTTCTCTTTTGCGGGTTAGGGTTTTTGATTAGTATGTTTCAGTTTTACTTTCATTGTCTTTTCCACTAGTCTATTTTCCTTGTTTGCCTCTCTGTTTTTTCTTTTACTAACAGCCAAATTCTTCTTTCAATCTTCCACTCTTCCATTAAATTTTATTTCTATTACTTTCTCCTCCCTCCTCATAAGCCACATATCCTACATTACCCCTCCATTTGCCCTTTTCACCCTTCAAATTCCAAACTTTTTTTTAATCCTTCTCTTATGGTTTGGATGTAAGATGTCCTCCAAAAGCTCATGTATGATACCGTGTGAGAAGGTTCAGAGGAGAAATAATTGGATTGTAAGGATCTTAATGGAATCAATGATTTAATCGCCTGATATGAGTTAATTGATTGGTAAATGACGTGGTAGGGTATGGCTGGAGGAGGTGGGAATTGGGGCATGGCTTTGGGTATATATTTGTACCTAGCAAGTGGAGTTTCTCTCTGATTCTTGATCACCATGATATGAGCTGCTTCCCTCTGTCACATGCTCCTCCATGATGTTCAAACTCATCTTGAGCCCTGAGAAAGGGAGCCGGCCTTCTATGGGCTAAGACCTCTGAAACCGTAAGCCCTCAAAGAAACTCTTCCTCCTCTATAATTGTGCTGCTCAGGTCCTTTAGCCACAGCAATGAAAAAGCTGACTAAAATACCTTCTATCTCCTCTTCTTCCTGCTTGATCAACTCTATCCTTAACACCTCTTAACACTAGTTGGTTTATATAATTCCAGCTTTACCACCAATGCTATAACAACAATTAGTATGATGGAAGTCATAGTCAAGACCTATTGTTTGATTTTATGCTGAACATAATTTATGATTATTTATTTACTGTTTTTATTGATAGAAATTGCTGATCCTACTATTTCTGCTTATTGTGCCAATTAACATTGAAGACATCCTAATAGAAATGAAGTACCTAGTCTATTCTATATATTGCTTGCATAGGTTATTGCTATTATTGTGTTCCCCCCTTGTCTGTGAATTACTGCAATCATACAGGGACACCATAAGCTCATAGGGTAGAAACTCTGCAGCTTCAGATCCATCCAGATAGATAGGTGGACAAACAATATGAAAAAGTAAGGGAACAAACTATCCCCAACAACACAGAACACCTTAACAACAGATTCCATGGACACCACATTGGAGGAAATGTCAGAGGTGGAATTTAGAAACTTCATAGTTAATCCAATCTATGAAGTAAAAGATAGCATAATGAGTGAAATCAGAGAGAAAATACAAAAATTATTAAATAAGGAGATAAGTATTTTGAAGAAGAATCAGTTGGAAATCTCCAAAATGAAGAAATTAATAAAAGAAATTTAAAAATTCAATGGAAAACATCACCAACAGACTAAGCCACTTGGAGGACAGAGCTTCAAGTAACAAAAACAAAATATATAATCTTGAAAATAAGATTGGCAATGGAAAAAGAAGAGACCATTAACAGAATTTTCAAGAAATATTGGATAAAATTAAAAGCCTAATTTAAGATTCTTTGGGGTAAATGAAGGCTCTGAATTACAAACCAAAGGAATGCACAGTCTTCAAAAAATTATATCTGAAAAATTTTCACGCATTAAATGAAATGAAAAATCAATACAGAGGCATATAGGACTACAATTATTCAAAATTACAATAGACCCATTCTAAGACACTTTGTTATGAAAATATCTGACATGCAAAAAATGATAGAATTTTAAAAATAGCTAGAGAAAAGTGACTGGTTACATTTAGAGGTAAACCAATCCAGATCTCAGGTGATTTTTCAGCCTAGACCCTAAAAGCTAGGAGGATGTGGAATAATATATACTAAGCTCTGAAAGAAAATGAAAGCTAAACAAGAATACTATATCCAGCAAAATTAACTTCAGATTTGAAGATGAAATAAAAACATCTCAAGATAAACTAAAGTTAAAAGAAGTCACAACTAAAAAGCTGGAACTAAAACATGCTTATTCAAAATTTCAGGAAATAAAAAGCATTTCTCAATAATAATATTGAATGTAAATGGTATAAATTCATCAATCAGAAGAAGATACAGGTTTGCAGACTGGAATGAAGAACAAAACTTAACAATATGCTGATTCTAGGAGATTTGCTTCATTAGTAAAACATCCACAGACTGAAAGTAAAATAAAAGGAAAAAATAGGTCATTCACAAGGTTTTTGCAAACAAGCAGGGGTTTTTGTTCTAATATCAGATAAAATGGACTTCAAACCAAAGTTAATCAAAAGAAACAAAGAAAGCCATTTCATAATTCTTAAGGGAATCATATAACAACAAGAAATAACAGTCAAAAATATTTGTGCCCCAAATAATGAAACATCTGCAAATATCCCACAAATCCTTCTCAAAATCAAGAATTAAATGGACCACAACACAATAATACTGGATGACTTTAACATGCCTTTCTTAACAGTAGATAGATCATCCAAACAAAAATTAAATTTAAAAAGCTACAGAATTAAAAAATACAATTAATAATCTAGACTCAATAGACATATAAAGAATGTTTATCTATCAATGCCTAAATATACTTTCTTTTTAGCAGCAAATGGAAAATTTTCTAAAATAGACCATATCTTAGGCCACAAAGCATCTCTGAGCAAACACAAAACAATAGAGATAATTTCCTCCATTCTATCAGATCATAATGGATTAAAATTAGAAATAAATAATAAGACAAATTAAGTACAAATTAACATAGAGAGACTAAATAATTCAGTATTGAATGATAAATGGGTAACAGAAGAAATTGAGGAAGAAGTAAACACAATAATTAGAAGTAAATGAGAATAGCAATATAACATGTCAAAATCTCTGGGACACTAACAAGGCATTTCTAAGAGGAAAGTTCATAGCATTGATCTCATTATTAAAAGAATAGAAGGATCCCAAATAAATGATCTAATATTACATCTCAAGGGCCTAGGAAAAAAAAAGAGCAAATTAAGTCTACAATTACTAGAAGACAAAAAATAATTAAAATCATAGCCAAACTCAAGAAATTGAGATTTTTTAAAATTCAAAATTCAATGAAATAATAAGTTGGTTCTTTGAAATAATAATAAGATAAGCCCTTAGCCAACCTATCTCAAAAGAAGATGGAAAAACTCAAATTATTAAAATCTGTGATAAAAAAGGAAATATTACAATAGACACTACTAAAATACTGCTAATAATCAGAAACTATTTTGAAAACTTATTAATAAAATAGAAAATTTTGATGACATTGACAAATTTCTAGAGACATATGATCTACTCAAATTGAAACAGAAGACATAGAAAATTTCAACAGACCAATTTCTTTCTTTTCTTTTCTTTTTTTGTGAATTCCCGTATATTTAATAGAATTCAACAGTTCTGATATGCATATTAATATTTAATGATTAAATGTTTGGCTTTTTAATTACTTTTTAAAATTTATATATGATAGAATACATTACAATTCATATGGCACATATAGAGCCCATTTTTTCATATCTATGGATGTATATAAAGTATATTCACACCAATTCATGTCTTCATACATTTACTTTGGATAATGATACCCATCACATTCCACCATCATTTCCAACCTCATGCCCCTTCCCTTCCCTTCCCACCCTTCTGCCCTATCTAGAGTTCGTCAATTCCTCCCATGTTTCCCCTCCCTACCCCACTATGAATCATCCTCCTTATATCAGAGAAAACATTCAACATTTGTTTTGGGGGGATTGGCTAACTTCACTTAGCATTATCTCCTCCAACTCCATCCATTTACCTGCAAATGCCATGATTTATTCTCTTTTATTGCTGAGTAATATTCCATTATAAACAGACCAATTTCAAGCAATAAAATTGAAGATTCCATCAAAAGCTTATAAAGAAAGAAAAGCACAGGACCAGACAAGTTCTCAGCTGAGTTCAACAGACTTTCAAAGAAGAATTAACACCAATTCTCCTCAAATTATAGCATGAAATAGAAAAGGAGGGAATCCCTCCAAACTCATTCAATGAAGCTAATATCACCCTGATAAAACCAGACAAGACACAGCAAGGAAAGAAAAGTTTAGACCAATATCTTTGATAAACGTACATGCAATTCTTAATAAAATACTGGCCAATTACATACGAAAACATACTAAAAAGATAGTGAAGCATGATCAAGTGGATTTAAAAATACATTCTGCTGCCATGTATATCTTAAATATTAATAACAAAAACAAAGCAAAACAACACCTTAGCTTCTTCCATTTCTATCAATCTCAGCAGCAGTGTAAAACATTTTTACAATGGCAACTTATTAAAATTAAAATCAAAATTCTTGCAAAAGGCAGTATTTCACGATGTCAATAAAATTGATACTAGAATTCCACTTAAATTACTTAAAAACCAAGAAACTAATAAGAATCTTGCCTAAAACAGCTAAAAGTTGAAAAGGGGAAAATCATCAAGATTGGCAACTTAGTTGGCTCTGATAAAGAAATACATGGATTCATTGGTACTTTCTACCAAAACTTTAAAGAATAGACACCACTCTTTCTCAGACTCTTCCAAGAAGTAGAAGAAGAAATAACAAATCCCAGCTCATTTTGCTGGAACAATATTACCCTGATAAAAAAGCCAGACAAAGATACCACAGGGGAAAACTAAGACTAATACCTTTATGGGTATAGATGCAAATATCCTTAAAAAAAAAAAAAAGTAACAACCCAAATTCAGTAGCATAGTATAAATATGATATTCAGTACATATTTAAAAGATTATATATCACTTCCACTAGGATTAATCTCCAAAATGCAAGAATGATTTAACATATAAAAATGGATTGTAGCTGGGCATAGAGGTACATGCCTATAATTCCATTGACTCTGGAGATGAGACAGGAGGATCACAAGTTCAAGGCAAGCCAAAGTAACTTAGTCAAGTCCTCAGCAACTTAATGAGACCCTGAAACAAATAAAAATAAAATGGTCAGGGGGATTAAACTCAGTGATAAAGCATCCCTGGGTTAAATCCCCAGTCGTCCATCACACACCCCCCCCCAAATGTCATGTAGTAGGTAGTTTGAGATGTTTATCACCAAACTGGGAACTGGGGAGATGACCAAGACTGACTACAATATCATGCAGGATCTCACCTTGGTGGACACATGCTCCTGCAATGAATGCAAGATACATGTCAGACCATGTCTCATCAGATCATTTCAAGAATTGACAATATTGGTAATCACACCCATGATTGGATAATAACACTCCGGGCCTCCTAACTCAGGCTGGGTTGGAAGAGTTTGCAAACAGAAATAATATATTTCCACACAAAAGAGCTCATAACAGCAGGATTGGTCAAGGCATTCTCCCAGGGACTGTTCCTAAATTGGTCAGCTAAGCCAGGGCTCAAACCAGACTCTAAGGGAAGGGAAGCCCAAGAGTGACCCAGGGCACCCTGCCTTCCTGGGATCTCTTGACCCCCTTGTGAGAGCTCTCCCCAGACAGTGCTGACACTGCACCCACCCCTCCTGCCTTCTCAGGGCTCCTCATCACCTTGTGCCTCCCTGTACAGCATCCTTGCTCTGTCTCCATTGGCCACATCTGTCCTCCTTCCAGATAATTTATTAGCTGCTCTTCCTTGGGCTGCACAACTGCTCCAAAGACAGTGTCACCACCCTGCTCCCACTTCACTTTCCCACCTCTCATTTTTCCTAAAACACGTGCCTTCCTTGAGTTTCACTATCTGGGAGAGCAGGGGCAGCAGGGAGGCCCTGTCATATTTTCCCAGTCAAAAATCACCAAGGCCCAGGAAAATCTGGGCTGAAGGCCTTCAGTACACAAAGCACTAAAGGTCAAGCTAGAAAGTCAAGTTCTTCCTTATTCCACTTTCTCCTCACCCCCACTCCATCCATTGGCCTCACCCCTCCTTCCCCACCCTAGACCAGGTTGAGTCTCACCCAACTCCATGAGCTTTAGCTAGTGAATATCCTGTCACAATGGGAAGTGGCCCAGAAGCACCTCTGTCCACACCAACTCTCCCATGGCCCATACTTGAAGATATTCCAGGAAAGCTCTGGAATATTCCAAATATGAACCATTTTGCTCCATAAGATTCTGCCTTCTTTAATGTGTTTACAACCCTTAAGAAACTAGTAACTGGCCAGGTGCAGTGGCACACACCAGAAACTAGTAATTGTCCAGGTGCTGTGGCACACACCAGGCTGAAGCAGGAGGATTGCAAATTCAAGGCCCATGTCAGCAACTTAGCAAGATCCACAGCAACTTAGTGAGACCCTATCTCAAAACAAAATATAGCAAAAATTGGGGAAGCAGGTTCAGTGGTAAAGTGCCCCTGGGTTCAATCTCTAGTACCAGGAAAAATTACTCAGCAATAGTGTATTTAAAAAAATTTTTTTTCAGAATTTTTAAATTTGGAGAAAAAAATTTTGATTGGTTGTTTATAAACTATAGAAAATGTTGACTGTATATAAGTCATAGAAAAATTCTTAAAGGAATGATAATTAATACATTTTTAAGAACTGGGCAGTAATTTGAATACCTTTTTCTCCCCACATGGAACCCCATTAGACCCAAAAAATAGCTCTAAAGCACCAGACCAGCTTCTCTCACTGGCTGCACTCCTAGGTCTCCTGCTCCAATTCTGTGTCTCAAATGCTCTTACATTCCACAGGACTAAAATCTAGTGGCCTCTTTTTATTGCCCCATCATCTGTCCAACCTCCCGCTGTCTCTCCTCTTTCTCCTTATCCTGGGGGAATCAGGGAATCAGGCTTCTCTCTTCTATCCCCAAATGTTGATCCTTTTGTTTGTTGTTTCATTCACTTATCCAGATGTTTTTCTTGTGTGCAAGGATTGAAGAACCCAGGGCCTTGTGCACACTAATCACATGGTCTTCAACTCAGATACACCCTCAGCCAGAAATATTTCATGGCATTAAAAATGCTTCAGCCCAGCCAGGTATGGTGGTACAAGCCTAAGATCCGAGGGACTTGGAAGATTAAGGCAGGAGGAAGGCAAGTTAGAGACCAGCCTTAGAAACTTAGTTAGAACCTGTTTTAAAATAAAAAAATAGAAGGGACTTGGGATGTAGGTCAGTGTTAAAGTGCCCATGGGTTCAAATCCCAGTAGCAAAACCATAAAGTCCGGTCATTGCACTGGGGGTTGAAAGTCCACTGCAAAGAGCACAGTCTGCCTATTTTCAGGGTGTTGAGGCCAGCAGCAGTACAAGGTCCTGAGCATCGTGCATAGAGGCCAAGGTAGAGCAGAGAGAGGGTATCATGGGAAAAGTGTAAGCGACCAAGCCCTCAGCATCCTGGTACATGTAGAAGAGAAGCCAAAAGAGTTAAGTGCCAGGACAAGCAAGAGGCTATTTCAGCCACTTCCAATTTCCGAGGCTGTGTCCAGTCCAGAAAGAGTAGTCTGAAGAATGTCTGCTGGCTTTGGCCATTGAATACTGCATTCTCATGACACCAAGGGCTGGCACTGGGCTGATGTGGGCCAGGAAGTAAAGGGTGGAACTAGTGAGCATGGTCAACTCTTTCATGAAATAAGGCACAGAGGGTACACCAAGTGGAGTGGAGGCCCGGGATGTTAAGTGTAGGGCTTGCTTGGCTTTTAAGATGAGGCAGAATCATGTGTAAATGACCATGGGAAGAAATGGTAATAATAGTAAGAGCAGCACATAGGGCACTTTCTAGTACCAGCCACAGTTCTATGTGTGTTTGAAAATTAACCCATGTTTCCCTCTTACCTATAAGGAAACTGAGCGACCAGGTGGCTAAGTAGCATACCCAAGGCCTCCCTGCTGGTATGTTATAGAGCTGTGATTTGGACTTATGTGGTCTAGCTCCAGAGTCCCTGCCACCAACCACCAAGCAAGGGACTCCAGAAGGAGTTGCAGTCAGGGAACGGACAGAGTAAGGAGGGAAGGAAATTTGGAGCATGGAATCAGTGCCAGAAATGATGCTGCAGATAATGAAAAGGAGCCCCGCCTGGTGAATCCCAGAGGGCACACTACATTTAGGTACCTTGAGATATGGAGTCCTGGACTTAAAGGCCTCATTCTGAGCAGAGGAGGAAGGGCAATGGCCTACGGCCTGACCTGGGGCTGGAAGAACCACAGGATGGAGGAAGGGAAAATACTTCCAGGCAAACTCAATGATGGAGTGAAGCTGGAGAGAGGAGAAGACAGGCAGACCACAGGGCTGAGGAATAAGGGCTAAGCACAGGAGTCACAGGTGGGAGGGGCACCAGATATGGCAGTGGGGGGTGGTGACTAAAGGATGGGTGGTGATGAGCAGAGACGCTCCTCTGTCTGTTCAGCTGTCTCAGGGGATCTGCAGCTTCCCCGCCCCACTGATGCTGCCCACCAGTCTTCCTGAAAGAGCCTTTAGTCAAGTGATTGCCATACTAAAGGAATCCATGGCAGAGACGCCCACTCCTATCATTCCTAGTCAACACTCAAAAGAAAAAGAAATAAAGACACACAGATTGGAAAGAAGGTAATGAAACTGTTCTTCACAGAGGACATGAGGTTCCAAGTAGAATGAACAACAACACTCAGCACTAGAGCACCCCCTCATCAATGCTCAGTACTGGAAAAACAGCAACACTAAGAAGTTCTGCTTCTTTGGAAGATGCTACAAAGAAAATGAAGTGACAAGCCACAGAGTGCAAGAAAAAAATTGTAAAACATAGATCTGAATTCTAGAGAGAACTCTTAAAACTCAGTAAGCAAACAACCTATTTTTTTTAAATGGGCAAATGATTGGAGCAAATACTTTACCAAAGACATACCAATGGCCAACATCATTACTCATTAGGAAAACACAACCTGGAGCCTTAATGAGATGCCACTACTCATTCATTAGACAGGCTCCGATGAAAAGACAAAACAAAATAACAAATGACAGTGTCAAATGTTGGTGAGGATGTGGAGCAACTGGAATTCTCATACATTCCTGGTAGAAATTAGGAATGGCACAGTGGTTTTGAAGACAAATTTGGCAATTTGCTATAATTTTCCACCCATGGTTACCACATGACTCAGCAATACCACCCTATGAACTTACCCAACAGTAATGAAAACTTTTGTTCACATCCCTGTACACCAATGTTGTAGTAGCTTTATTTATAACTGTGAAAAACTAGCTAGGTACAGTGGGCCACGCCTGAATCTAGCAACTTGGGAGGCTGAGGCTAGAGGATTACAAGAAACAAAATGAAACAAAAACACTGTAGAAAAGCTAGATAAAATGAAAAATCCATACATTGGTGAATATATAAATAATCAGTAGGGCATTCATAAAGTACTGCACACCAATAAAAGGAAATAAACTATTGATAGATGCAACACATGGATGAATCTCAAATGAATTGTACTAAATTAATGAAGGCAGATTCAAAAGGGAAAGACTCCATTTATTTGTTATTATGGAAAAAGAAAAATAGAAGAACATAGGGAGAGAAATTGACAACAGAAGATGATGAAAGGATTTTCTGAGTTAATGAAACTGGTCTAACCTGATCATGGTGGAGAGAGCAGGATGATATCCATTTTTCAAAATCCTTAACCATAAACTGTGAAGGGTAAATTTTGCTGTGTGTAAATTATTCCTTAAGAAACAACATTTAAAAAAAAAAAAATCCTACCATGGCTCCCAGGTTTTTAGTTCAACCAAAATAAATTCCATGCTGGATTTTCTGGGCCTTTTTCAACGTGACCCCCTTGGGTTTAACTTCATTGCCCATGTAACCTTGTTCTTGAATTAGAGCCATATCCTCATCATTCCCTTAACATCCTACTTTCTGGTTTCCCTGCCTTTTTGCTCTCGTGTGTCTCTCACAGGCCACGCCCTCCTGTCCTCTGCCTCTCCACAATCACACCTAGGACTGGGAGAGCAGCACATCCTACTCTATCTACAATGCGGGCCTCGCCACACTCTCAGTTCCTTAGACTCGGTTGCACTACTACTTACTCACCCCTGTACCCATCCCTCAAATAACCCGCAGCCTAGCACACCTAGCAAACAGTAGGCTCTGGAAGCAATGCACCCAGGAGGGAGAAGGACCAGCGAACTCCAGGAGGAGGAGAGGACTGAGCTGCATCTCAAGAGGTAGGTGTGGAAGGACTAATGAGGCACCATCAAGGCCAAGGGCAGAGGAGAAAGCACAGAAAGTGGCGAATGGCAGAAGTGCAAGTACCCCCCGGGGTACGGGGCAGTGCTCACCTCTACACCCTGGATCAGCAGGCCCAAGATGAGTGGCAGCAGGGCGGCTGTGGCGAGTACAGCCACTAGGAAGCTGTGCACCGGCTAAGAAGCCAAGCAGTTGGACAGTTCCTCACTGGCCCCGCCCAGTGACCTGACTCCGCCTTCCCTAGCCCCGCCCACACTAGGACCCACCTCCCGGGACTGGACCGTTGGTCAGGTACACCTCACTCCACTACGCTGTCCTCTTGCCTGTCTCTCGTCTACCTTCATTATCCCTCTCTGTAGCCCAGCTAGATTCTCAACTCCATAGTACATCCTACCCCCCCCCCCAGCTCCCTGACCCCAGTCACTTTCAACTTGTCCATGACAGTTCCTCTGAAGGGGCTTTTTCCTCTAGACACACCCATAGCAGCCTCACTTGGTTACCTCACTCCTTGACTCTCGGCCCCTTCCTCCCCACAACCCCTGCTATTCCCATTGTGGGTCCTTGGGACTTGTAGATGTGCCATGGCTTTGTCCAAGAAAAACGGCATCTCTCTGGTGTGCACAAGGAAGATGATGCACATCACCAGCAGGGCACCCAGGTACAAGAAAGGGGACCCAAGCACAGTAGTTCACCCACCCAGAGTGATGGTCAAACTCCTAGGACAGTGAAGGCAGGCCTCAAGGGTCTATCTGGCCTGGCTTCCATCACCTCCAAATGCTCAGGCCTCCTCCAGTGACTCCCACTAGGTTGCCTGGTTCTTCGCTCTACACATAAGGGCTCCCATCTCAAAACATGGTTAGAGCACAGTTAGGATTCCATAGCTCATCAGATCACCTGTCATAAGTCAGGTCTTTAGACAAGACCTGCCTGGTGTCACCTGGAGCAGGATATAAAATAACTCTGGGCCACTATTTTCTCAGATACTGGATAAAGATGGAAAGAACACACTTGCCCAGCCAGGCCTCTGCACTTGGAAAACCATGCAGGGTGCGCATATGAGAGAAGAGCACTCAGAACCCAGGAAACCCTCCAGCGTGGACACCCAGACAAAGACAGGAAAGGATCTCCAGAACAGGGAAGCAGTTAGCCTAAGGGTCTGGGTGTCTAGTATCACCAAGCCAGGGGATGGGACAGGCACTGCCTTTCCTCCTTCTGACTCCACCAGGCTCAGCAGGAGGTGATGCCCTTAGCATGTCAGCACCTGTGCGAAAAGGGCCAGCCTCTCTGGCTAGGGGCAGACACAGAGACGATAAGAGATGTAAGTGACCAAGAGTGGCTGGGAGCCACTTTTAGCAGTCTGGGAGATAGTCTTATACCCACCCCTTGTCCACTTATGCTGTGAGGTTCCTGGTCCTGGCCAGGAGCCTGGTGATGGGCTGGTGAGTGGACAGGAAGGAGGAGTACTCACCTCCACACAGATGTTACAACTGGGACCGTGGAATATCTTTTTTTTTTTTTTAATTTATCTGAAACTTCTGGGCCTCATGCATTTTTTTTTTGTTTGAATAGTAAGGAGTAATTTTATTAAGCATTATAACTTTTATCATTTGGACACAGAAACTGTTAATTTAATTAGTATGAAGAGAATACCTTGGCATCTATAGAATCTTTTTTTTTATTGGTTGTTGACAACATTACAAAGCTCTTGACATATCATATTTCATACATTAGATTGAAGTGGGTTATAAACTCCCAATTTTACCCCAAATGCAGATTGCAGAATCACGTCGGTTACACATCCACAATTTTACATAATGCCTAATTAGTAATTGTTGTATTCTGCTACCTTTCCTATCCCCTACTATCCCCCTCCCCTCCCCTCTCATCTTCTCTCTCTACCCCATCTACTGTAATTCATTACTCTCCTTGTTTATTTTCCCATTCCCCTCACAACCTCTTATATGAAATTTTGTATAGCAATGAGGGTCTCCCTTCATTTCCATGCAATTTCCCTTTTCTCTCCCTTTCCCTCCCATCTCATGTCTCTGTTTAATGTTAGTCTTTTCTTCCTGCTCTTCCTCCCTGCTCTGTTCATAGTTGCTCTCATTATATCAAAGAAGACATTTGGTATTTGTTTTTTAGGGATTGACTAGCTTCACTAAGCATAATCTGCTCTAGTGCCATCCATTTCCCTGCAAATTCTATGATTTTGTCATTTTTTATTGCTGCATAGTACTCCATTGTGTATAGATGCCACATTTTTTTTATCCATTCATCTATTGAAGGGCATCTGGGTTGGTTCCACAGTCTAGCTATTGTGAATTGTGCTGCTGTGAACATCGATATGGCAGCATCCCTGTAGCATGCTCTTTTAAGGTCTTCAGGGAATAGTCAGAGAAGGGCAATAGCAGGGTCAAATGATGGTTCCATTCCCAGCTTTCCCAGGAATCTCCAAACTGCTTTCCAAATTGGCCGCAGACAGTGGAATATCTTGGGTGGGCAGTGGGAAGAGCAATGTGGGCAAAGGGCGTTTCAAAGGCCCTTTGTACATCCAGGCCATTTATGTCACCACAGGGTCCTGTTTGAAGGAATCTGGCATGGGGAGAAGTTTGGGCAGTGGCAGGAGGCCCCTCCATCATCTTTTGCTTGGGAAGCCCCATAACATCACTGGGCAACAAGAAGGGTGGGGAGGAGAGGGGGGCAGGGGAATCCTGGTTCCTGTTGAGCAAGCTGAGCACTCTTGTTGGCAGTCAAAAAGAAGGGGCTTCCCAGTCACTGGAGCTCCCCACTGAGCTCCCCTCTTTGGAATAGTGATCAGTGCTTGAAGTCCTGTGTGAAATGGGAAGGAGGAAGAGTGAGCTGTGTGGTCTGGAAGAGCCTGCTGGCCTCTCTGCCAGCCTGCCCCGTCCTCCCTATAAAACAACCGGAAAACCTCCAGGATTCTGTTTCTCCTCCTCATGTCAGGGGCTAAGTAATGACATGGGGAGAAGAGATCCTGAGCCATAGGTGGGGTCAGCACTTTAGAAATCACCCCTGTAGGCGTCAGCCCTTGAGGGACACCTCGTTCTCCCAGGGGTCTGAGGCCTTACCTCAATGCAAATGACAAGTCAGAGAAGTTAAGGGACACCAAGCTACTGAAGATAATGAGAAACAGTAGGCCAGTAACTAGGGCAAAGCCCCTCTCTCCGTTCAGAGCAAGCCAACTGCATCTGAAACCTGAAGTAGAATCAGTTCTAGTCTAGTTCAACCCAGAGCTCCCCACGAGGCCAGGTTCACATGAGGTCAGACTCACAGACCTTAAGGACAGATCTAAATATTCAGGCTAGAGACAGACCCCATTCCCCAAATGTCACCAGCATTACCAGCCTCCCACGGTTCCCTAAATGCATCAGTACTCTGTGTGCTTCTAACTTATGTCCTTCTTCCCCGCCTGACCTTCTCTCTCCATTCCCGTGCCTCTGCAGTATCATTGTCTAGTTTCCCTTCCATCTCTTTGTAGGAAACTTGACAGCTTGCATGGAGACTCATGGGAAGGTAAAGAACACAGCGCTCACATTCAGCAGCAACAGCACGTTGAAAGTGGCAAGGAGACTGGGTATGAACCCAGCATATGAAAGTGGACATTGAATTAGGGGCAACAAGTCATTGGAGAACACTGTGACTAAATGAATGAAGCCACAAGTGATTTCTTCTGAGTTGCCACCCAGAGTGCCAATGACAACAGCAGGAAAGGAAAGAAGTATCAAGAGGCACATCACTGAGGTTCCAGAATGGGGGCTCTGGCTGCTTCCAGTGACTTCTGAGAGCAACTTTTCCTCACCTCCATATAAACACGTATTGTACAGGGACATCCTGCTCTTACAATGGTGGTTGTGTTGGAGCTTGTGGTGATGTGTTGTGGTTTGTCCCCCAAAGGTTCATAGGCTGGAGCCTTGGTCCTCAGTGTGGCAGTGTTGAGCTGGTAGCACCTGCAAGAGGTGGGGCCTAGTGGGAGGTAATTTGGCCACTGGGGATGAGGCCCTTGGAAGACAGTAATGGACTTCCCATGGGCCCGCATTAGTTCCTGTGAGAGGGGGTTTTTATAAAAAGAATGAGACTCGTCTCTCCCCAGTTTTTGGCCATGCAATGGCCTCTACCCCTTGCATGTCCTCCCACCATGATGCCATTCACCATTTTGTGATGAACCTCATCAAAGTTCAGTCACAGGGGCTTCCAAATCTTGAATTCTAAGCTAAATATGATATCTTTACAGAGTATCCATTCCTGGGTATTTTGTTGGAGCAACAGGAAGCAGGCTAATACAGGTTCTCTGGGGAGATGGCATGGGGAGAAGTTGGCTGATTCTTATCCCCCTTTCAGGCCCAGTGCTAATTGAAGCAGACAGAGCTTATTGCTTATCCTATCTCCACTTCTTCCTTTTTGTTTGTTTAATGGAGTTCCTGTTTGGGGAAGGATGGAGTATTCTAACCCAACTAAATAGCTTTGCAGTTTTCCTCATTTCTATGCTGGACTTTATGACACAGTTATGATTAAAAGAGATAATGTACAAATGTTTATTGAGGATTTCTAGAAAAGCTTTTGCATTTTCAACAAAGGAGAAGATGGTGTAATTGATAGAGCTCTCCCCTCTTCTTTCTGTCTTGAGGCTAGACCTGTTGCCTGGAGTGCTACCTGTCACACTTGAGGCAACAAGTCATGCTACCCAGAAATGACTTGTGACATCGTTGAGTCCCTGCCCTATCCCTCAACTGCCTCCCCCTAAGCTGCATATTATGAGAAAATAACTGGGTTTCTCTTACACTGGTATGTGTCATGTTTTGGCCACTGAGCACCTAAAAACCTCTGTGTTTGGTATATTCTTCCCACCAAAGTCTTGATGAGGGGCAGAAACCATTTTTCCATCCCAATTGGAGCTGAAAATGGCCAAATACCTGTGGCTTCTCTCACAGTGATTACAGAGCTCTGTGACCCAAGTTATATCAGTTTCACTCCAGAACTGCCACCACCAACTGACTGAGACATCTGTGGTGAGATGGAATAACTACACAGATGTCCAAAGCACACATTTTAAATAGATCATGGCTGGTGGCACTGAGACCAAGGCAATAGGACAGGGTAGATAATGAATGATTGAGTCAGGAAGATGGGGACTGATTCAAAAGGAAATAAAATGCTAATACCTCCAGAGAATTTTCCCCTCCTCCAAACTTTTGCCAAAGTTACCTGCCTCCAGGGAATTGTACCTCCCAGCAAGGAGTTGTTAATGAGTACCCCCTGGATGACTCCCTTCCTGCCTTTCTGGGGAAGATATGGAAAATGGGGAGAGGTACTAAGTTAGCTCCCTTCCTGCCTTTGGGACATAGAGGCAGGATGGGAGGAGGGAGCCATGAGAAGAAAGGAAACCTGAAACCTATAAAAGGTGCATGACACCCCCACTCCCTGGGACACCAGATCTCCCCGCCCCCTGTCTCTCTTCTTCCATGTTCTATTCTTTAAATAAAAGTATTTGGTTTTGCCTTGACATTTCTTGGGTGTTTAATCTTGAACACAGGGGGGTAGGGAATGGACCCCATCCATACCTTGAAGACTGGTTTCAGGTGGGGCCTCTGAAGGGATCATCACCAGGATGAGCTCCTCTGCACACCACATCTTTCTGAGGTGCATCCTTCTGTCTGTCTTTCTGGAGGACAATCATCGGCACTAGCCAGCTAATTAAAGGAAGCTAGTGCAAGTGCTCTCCAGAGGTTGCATGTGTCAGGATTCATGGCGTTTGTGGCTCCTAATCACCTGGGGTGCAGGTTAGGCATGTTGGCTTCTGCCAAAGCCATCTCACTAACCTCTCCATGCTTGGAACTTGTGTGGCATAAGTAACCAGGATCTTGTATCCCAGTCTGTCTTTCAATGTGTGGAGATGAACAAAGGTTTGGAACAACTGTGAGATTTTGGTCAGGGCCACTCCCCAGTGACCTCGAAAGGTTTCTTCCTATATTCCTCTCCTGACCGCCCTTATGTGGTACTCTGTAGTGAATGGTTGATGAAAATGTGCTCTGCGAAAGCCCCTGTGATTCATACCTTGGCGTGAGCCAAACTGCACTCTCCTGGATTCGTTTTCTCCCTGAGCATTCCCCTCCTCTGGCTGATCAGATTGGAGCGAGGGACAGGTTACATGGAGTGGTTCATAAAGAAATACTTGGGTTCCCTTTGTTTGCATATGAAGCCTTTACAAGCCTGTAGGGATTCTCCCCAATGTTCTTTCCACCAACAAGCTTCTTTGCAAAAAAGGAGGCATTTTAAATTCACCCATTTTGTAAAGTCCTCTAGGAAATGGGTGGTAAGCATCTAAGGGCCATTAGATGTCCTCCTTACCCTTCAGAGATTCCTTTGGCCCATAGAGTATAGAAATATTGTCCAAGTTTATTGTGACAGGAGACGTCAGTCTTACCTGTAAGTCTGAACTCTCCAGGTCTTCTTTTGCATGAGGCAAAAACAAAGACAAGTGTTCATTCTGCCAGTGTTGCCGGGAACAGATTTGGCATAAGAGAAGAGTTTTCTGACCCTCAGAAGCTCATAGGGAGACATCCTTAAAGAAAAAATATGGAGTTTTCTCTGGAGAAGGTGACTGAGTTTGTTTTCTTGTACTCAGATGAGAGCTTTGTTCTCAACAGTGATGGCAGTTTCATCACTAGCCTATCCTCAAAAAGGAGGAATGGAAACTGCTAGATGCTAGAGGCTCTGGGAGCTAGAAGCTCAAAAAATGCCTCATTCTGCTGCCAGGCCTGGGAAATGACCTAATCACAGTAGGACAAAGGAGATGTCTCATAATTTTCTGCATCCAACCTGGCCTAATTCCCAACTGAGAGCATCAAAACTGGCCTCTGGAGAAAACATAAATTTTAGGACCACACCTTAAGATATGAATTTTACAAAAGAAAAAGGGTTAAAATTCCCTCTGTATGGGATTTTGCCTCTCAAGATCAGAACTGTAGCTTCCCTTATTTCTTGGCTTCTGCCAGATCTGTATTTCTCCAAGGCTTACAGACTATGCAGAGCTTTTGAGACTACCAGGCTTGCAGAGGACCAGTTTGGGACCAAAAAAATGAAAGGTGTCACTCTTAGATTCACTTAGCATAATAATATTTTCAAGGTTTATTCATATCAGAGCCTGTGTTAGAATTCATTTAAGGCTGAATAGTACTCCATTCTATATATGTGAATAGAATGAATAATATTCCATTCTATGACCCATTTTGCTTATCCACTCATGTGTCAATGAACATTTCGGTAGCTTCTACCTTTTGGCTACTATAAATAATGCTGCTGTGAATATTGATGCACAAATACCCGTTCAAGTCTTCACTCTTAATGCTTTTGGATACATTTGCAGAAGTGAAATTGCTGGATCATGTGGTAACTACCTGCTTAATTCTTTGAGGACTTGGCATAGTGTTTTCCACAGTAGCTGTACTATTTTAAATTCCCATCAGCTATGCATGAGTGATCCAATTTCTCCCTGTCCTTGATAACACTTTTTGTTTCTTGGTGTTTGTTTCTTTGTTTGTTTTATAATACCCATCCTAATGCATGTGAAGTGGAAGCTCATTGTAGTTTTGAGGTAAGTGTTTGGTTTCTCTTTTTTATTTGCAGGATCACTTTTTCAAAAAGAATAAAATTATGGCATTTGCCAGTAAATGGATGGTAATGGAGAATATCATGCTAAATGAAAAAAAAGCCAAACTCAAGAAACTCAAAAGTCAAAGGTTTTCTGTGAAATGCAGAAGCTGGAGTAAAATAAAGGAAAAGGGGAGAGAAGAATAGAATAACATAAAGAACGAATCAAATATATATTAATATACATTAATATTTTCAGTGTGTTTATTGCAAATGTGTTCTCAGTTTTGTTATTTGCCTTTTAATTTTCTGTGAAATTGTGAATGTCAAATGTTTTGTTTCATGTAGTCAAATCTGTTAATCATTTTATTAGCATCATCTAAGTTTACCTATATTTTCCTCTCCTTCAAGCTGATAAGAATTAGGTATACTGTTTCCTTTTTCTTTCAGTTTCTTTAATCTATCTGGAATTAATGTTGGGTAACATGATAAAATAGTCTAACCCATCTGTGCTCCCCATAGTTATAATCAATGGTTCTTGTATCATTTATCAAGTAATATTTCATTTCCCTGATTTGTGACCACTACTTACAATGGACACTGTGTTCTTCATATATGCTAAGATCTGTGGAGGGGACCATTTGAGGTGACTCCCAGATTCCCTTCCAGGAATGAAGAACTTACCTGCCCAGCTGCTAGAGTGTGGGTCCCCAAATTTGGGGATGTCTCTCCTCTCCCTCCAGGGACAGATTGCATCCAAGGAGTGGTCACTACAGGGCATAAAGACCTGGCCACTTTGACTCAAAGCAGGGCAATTTTAAAGAGCCATGTGACCTTTGGGCTTGCTGAGCTTTTGTTGGGCCCCTCCCTCAGGTGACTCCCCTCTGCTCTGTCTTGCAGCTTCCCCTTCCCTTCCCTACCTTTCATGGGTGTTGATCCCCAGATCATTCCCAGTAAACACCCTACATGTTGATCTCTAGAGTCAGTGTGTGGAGGTTTTCTTTCTTTAATCTATTGATTTTAGCTTCACATATTCTGATTTTTTTTTGTAATTTTCAAAATAATAGGAACTTTTTTTGCATTCTTAGTTGTTATCATCTGAATCCACACAAGGACTGGCAGTGTAGGTCAGTGGTAAAGAGCTTGCCTAGCACATGAGGCAATGTCCTGGGTTAGATCCCCAGAACTACACTAAACACACACACACACACACACACACACACACACACACACCCCATAACACAAATTATTTACCAATGAACTCACGTAAGAGTCTCCACTCAAAAATCTTTTTTCATTTAAAACTGGCATCTTGAGCCAGGCATGGTGGCTAAGCCTATAATCCCAACTACTAAGTGGTTAAGGCAGGGAGATCAGAAGTTCAAGGCCAGCCTGAGCAGCATAGTGAAACCCCATCTCAAAAAACAAAGCAAGGGGCTGGAGTTGTAGCTCAGCAGTGAGTGCTTATTGATGATGATTTTCATATACATGTTTTCTAATTTAAGCAACATATTTATATATATAATAATTAATTGGATGACAAACTTTATTAGATATGTGTTTTAAATAACATTTGGCTTGCACATTATATAATAAAATGTCTAAATGGATTTAAATGAAATTCCTTTTAAGCAACCAGATTTAAATTACAATTCCCCTAATGAAATAGGAAAACTTAAACTGTAAACAGGTTAGCATGTAGAATGACTTGAGAGTGGGAAATGCCATGGAAAGTTCAAGAATTTAGGGACTATGACCAATTTCATTAGTTAATAGATAAAATACATTTTTGATGATTATGTGTAATTAGTATTTTACGAGTAAAAAAGAAAATTTGCTATTCTATTACAATAACTTTCTTCTCAGAAAAAGATATCCAAAAAGTTAAATGACTCAAAGTCCCTCAGAGAGAAAAAGACAGACACACAACACACACACACACACACACACACACACACACACACACACACAGATTTAGGTTTATAAACAATTTCCTGGGGCTGGGATTGTGGCTAAGTGGTAGAGTGCTCACCCCTCATGCATGAGGCACTGGGTTCAATCCTCAGCACCACATAAATGTAAAATAAAGATATTGTGTCCACCTAAAACTAAAAAATAAATATTAAAAAATAAACAGTTTCCTGTATTCTCAGTAACAATTCTTCCCTTTGTAGTAGGTGGTCTAATACATGCCTTACATGCCCAAAATATGGGAAGCAACCGATACTGTATTGCCTGGCACAAAACTGTATCATTACAGGCCTTTAGTCTGTTCTGCTGTAATAAATTATTATGAACTAGGTGTTTTACTAACAACAGAATTTATTTCTCACAGTTCTGGAGGTTGGCAAGTCCAAGGTCAAGGCATCCAAAGATTCAGTGTCTGATGAGGATTCACTTCCTTTGGCTCTAGGCAATACATCCTCACATGGTGGAAGGGGAGAGGGAGCTCTCTATGATCACTTTCTGCCTCTCCCTTCACAATAAAAACTCTGAATAAGTTAGGAATAGAAGGAATATACCTGAACAGAAGGAATATACCTGAACATAATAAAGGTTATGTATAACAAACCCACAGCCAACATCATACTGAACATGGAAAAGTTGAAATATTTTCTTCTACAGTCTGAAACAAGACAATGATTTTCACTAACATCACTCTTATTCAATATAATGCTAGTTAGAATGATCTGGTAAGAGAAGAAATAATAGACAAACATATAGGAAGGAGGAAGTCAAATTATTCGTTTGCTGATGAATGT
Organism: Ictidomys tridecemlineatus; assembly: GCF_052094955.1. Lineage (NCBI taxonomy): Eukaryota > Metazoa > Chordata > Mammalia > Rodentia > Sciuridae > Ictidomys > Ictidomys tridecemlineatus. The sequence goes on from NC_135479.1 coordinate 122,445,861, forward strand.
AAGCTAGATAAGCCACTGAATATGCCACTAAAAAGCCACTAGAAATGGTCAGTAAATTCAGTAAAGTTCTAGGAAACAAAAACACTAAAAAAGAAATCATAAGAACAATTTTATTGGTAAGTGAAAAAACATAAAATAAAATACCTGGGAATAAATTTAATCAAGGAAGTGAATTATCTCAACAACAAAAATAATAAAACTCTGATGAGAGAAATTGAAGATCGCACACACACACACACACACACACACACGCACATCCCTACACACAAAATGGAACCAACTCCCATGTTCATGGATTGGAAGAATTAATATTGTTGAGATGTCTATATTAGTGAGCTTTTTCATTAATATGACCAAAAGACCTGACAAGAACAATTAGAGGAAGAAAAGTTTATCTGGGGCTGTTAGTCCATAGATGATTGACTCCATTCTCTGGGACCTGAGGTTAGGCAGAACTGGTTGGCAGAAGAGTGTGGCAGAGGATAGCAGCTGGGAACATGGCACCGGGAGGCAGAAAGAGAGAGCTCTGATAAACAAGGACAAATTATAAACCCCAAATGCATGGCCTCAGCAACCCACCTCCTCCAGCCATAGCCTACCTGTTTACAGTTACCACCAAGTTAATCCCTATCAGAGGATCAAATTAAATTAAACCCTGTATAACCCAATTATTTCATCTCTAAACTTTCTTGCATTGTCTCACCATTGAGTTTTGGTGGGACATCTCATATGTAAACCAGAACAATGTCCATACTATGCAAAATAATTTACATATTCAATGTAATCCCCATTAAAATATCAATGAAATTCTTCACAGAGCTAGAAAGAAAATTTGTAAGATTCATATTGAGTGCTGTGGTTGTGGCTCAGAGGTAGAGCACACACCTAACATGCGTGAGGCATTGAGTTCGGTCCTCAGCATCACATAAAGTAAACATAAAGACATTGTGTACACCTAATAAATATTTTTTTAAAAAGATTCATATCGAAGCATAAAAGATCTCAAATAGCCAAAGCAATCTTGAACAAAAAGAAGAAGTATTATATTTCTTGACTTCAGAATATGTTATAGAACTGTAGTAATAGAAATAGCACAATATTGGCATTAAAAAGATACACAGCCAAAATAAAGTGGCCAAAAAACTCCATGCATTGACAGCCAACTGATTCTTGACAAAGACACCAAAACAAACATTGGAGAAAGGACAGTCTCTTTGATAAATACTGATAGGAAGACTGGATATTCACATGCAGAAGCTTGAACTCCTATGTCACACCCGATACAAAAGTAAACTCAAAACACATAAAAAGCCTAAATATAAGACCCAAAATTCTAAAACTAACAGAAGAAAACAGAAGAAACTTTCAAAATATCAATATAGGCAAGGATTTTTTAAAACAAAAAACTAAATTTATAACAGTGATTACTAGAAGCTGGTGAGGTTGGATAATGGGCACCACAACACAGTCAGATAGAAGTTACTGGTAGTGTTCTGTAGAACAATAAAGTGACTTATAGTGCACAGTAAGCTATTACACATTTTATGAATAACTAAAAAGAGGAGTTCAAAGTCTCCAAATACAATATAATGATAAGGAGATGGTAGTGTTAATTACCCTCCTAAACACAAGGGGGAAAAAGCAGAGATATTTTCTGCACACCAAAGAAAACAGTTGATAAAGAGATAATCTACAGAAAAATTTTGCAAATATTTTTTCTATTTAGTATTCATCCAATAGACAATGAATATCTAGAATATATAAGGAACTTAAAAGACTCAATAACAAAAATACTTGATGTAAAAATGGCAAATATATGAGTAAACACTACTCAAAAGAAGAAATTCAAACTGCCAATATATTTAGGGGAAAAATTGCTCAACTTCATTAACTATCAAGGAAATGAAATCAAAACCACAATGAGATGTCACCTCACCCCAGCTAGAAGGTCTATAATCAATAAAGACAAAAAAGAGTTAATGCTAGTAAGGATGTGGGGAAAATAAGCTTTTATACAGTGTTTGTAGAATGTAAATTAGTATAGCTACTATGGAGAACAGTATGGTAGGTCTTCAAAAAACTAAAGATCTTTCAACACTTTTGGGTATGTACCCCAAAGAAATGATATCAGGGGCTGGGAATGTGGCTCAAGCGGTAGCGCACTTGCCTGGCATGCGTGCGGCCCGGGTTCGATCCTCAGCACCACATACAAACAAAGATGTTGTGTCTGCCGAGAACTAAAAAAAAATAAATACATAAATATTAAAAATTCTCTCTCTCTCTCTCTCTCTCTCTCTCTCTCTCTCTCTCTCTCTCTCTCCTCTCTCACTCTCTCTTTAAAAAAAAAAAAGAAATGATATCAGCATGTCAAAGAGATGCCTGCACAAATATATTTGCTGCTGAAACATCTATAAGAGCTAAGATAGAGAATCAATCATTGATGCCAATCAATGGTTGATTGGATAAAGAAAATTTGGTATATATACACATAATGGAATATTGTTCTACTGTAAAAAAAATCATGTCCTATCATTTGCAGAAAAAAAATGGTTGGAACTGGACAATATTATGGTAAGTGAAACAAATCAGACACTGAAAAAATTACATACTGTATGTTCAGCATCATACATAAATAATAAAGAAAGTCAACTGGAATTTATAACAGTGATTACTAGAAGCTGGGGAGGTTGGATAATGGGCACCCCAACACAGTCAGATAGAAGTTACTGGTTCTAGTGTTCTATAGAACAATAAAGTGACTTATAGTGCACAATAAGCTATTATACATTTTATGAATAACTAAAAAGGGAGAGTTCAAAGTCTCCAAATACAATATAATGATAAGGAGATGGTAGTGTTAATTACCCCTATTTGATCGTTATGCATTGTATACATGGATCAAATGACTACACTGCACTCATAAATTTCTACAATTAAAATAACAGTTAATTTTTTAAAAATCTCTGCACTAATGAAAACATGAGACTATCTCCCTATACTGTAGTTACTATGGTGACAAGTTTCATATGACAATAGTTTTTCTCAATCAGCCGGGACATGAGCAGAGATACATTTGCATCTGTTAAATTTAGGTTCAGTTCTTTTTGCATTACCAGACAGGTGGCAACTGCTTTTGTGCTCCTTGGAATATGAACAAGTTTCTAAAATTTAAATCTCAATTGATGTTTCCCTTGTTCTCGGGTGACAGGCAGTTAACAGAAAGATGAGTTCACTTGCCAAAGGGTGATAGATTCAAGGAAGCTATGAAGCGTCTTTAAGAAGACATGGCCATTTTCCATGTCATTAGATAACTCCCTACTGCCAACAAGCATCATCTCCATCTTGCTCAGAATGGGTTGCCAACCATTTCCTTTCATCAAGACGATTCTCTCAAGCAGACACAGCAGTGTGAATCTAGACATACAGGAAAAGTACTGAACGAAATGCAGATGAAATAGTAACAAACAATACCCCCCAATATTTGTCTATTTGCTCTTTTAAATGTTGGTTTGACTTGATGGTCTAAGCAGAGTTAAATGCTGCCTAGAAAAGAAGAACCTTCCCTCTCCAAAGTTTCTTTCTACCACTTTGATAGTCCACACTCAGTTCTCCTATAAAAAGTGAACAGCTCTGGAAGAGGAGACAAGTTAAGCCTAATCAGTATTTTATATGTTCCTTAGGAATAAGTCTGTCATACTAGTTTATGACAACTTCTCTTGGTGATAAAAGAATAAAGAGCATACAATCTCATCCAATTCCCAGCACAATGAGATGACAGGTGTATAATATAAAAAAGAGAGTAGATGGAGGGAGATATATGAAAGTTTTCAAAAATGTCTCCTATTTTGCAAGCCAACCAGTGACCAACTTGCAGTAAACAAACAGTAATGGTGTGTATTACCATACATTTTACAATTCATTCCTTTCAAAATGTTTCCTGCAAGTGTCATAGAATTCTCATGGGGGTAAGGTATAAAAATCCCATTGATAACAGCTAAGTAATAGTAATTGACTCAGTGAGCATTTATACTACCCAGGAACAGTATTTCACATGAATTGTTTTATGAATGAATGGTTATTCATTAATATAGTTCCCCTGCTCTAGATACCCAGACTACATCTGTCAGCAACACCAATAATCTAAAGTCCCTGCTCTTGTGAATCATAAGCAATCAATCATCAATTTCCTGACATACAGGTACCTTATGTAGTAAGTTAGAGGTGACAATAGTATGGAAAACAATGTCATTATAGAAGCAGGTAAGGAACACCAGGACTAAGAAGGCAAGATTTGACAAGAAAGTTGGAGAAGGCAACAGAGAAGAAACCAAGAGACATCTGTGTGAAGAGCCAAGTGCTGGGAGACTGCTGTGGATTGAGTAAGGTGATTCCTGAGCAAGAAGAGCAGTAGAGGGCGATGAAGAACTTCCTCAGTGGTGGGAGTGGAAAGGGCAGGTAACAGAGCTATTCAGGTATGTGTAATGGCCTTGCTTTTATGCTCTGAACAGACACCAGCATGGTCTGACTTAAGTTTTATAGGACCTCAAAGAAAGTCAGAGATGATAACTTGTGCCAGGGTGACAACAGGGAGACGAGTGAGAAGTACCTGGATTCAGGGTATATTTGAAAGCAGACCCCGCATGACTTACCAATGGGTCACCTGCAGGAAATGAGAATATGAGAGGGTCTTTTCAGAGCCTGAGCACTGTGGGGTGGCCTCAGAGGCACAGGCCACAAGTTTGAGGTCAAGAAAGTTAGCCTTGGACTTAAGTCTGAGCTTTGTACCATAAGTCCAAGTAGAGAGTTGAAGCTCACAGTTGAAAATTCAAGTCCGGATTTTAAAAAAGATGACTGGATGAAATATAAATGTGGAACTATTCCACATATTAATAGCATGCATAAATTTAGGGGTGAGTGCAGACAGAGGAGAAGTCCAGGTACAGAGTCCCAGGCATTCCAAAATCGAGTGATAGAGAGGAAGAGGAAGGTTTGGCACAAGAAACTGAAAAATAAATTGTAATGTGAAAGAATTGTGATTCTGTGTTGTCCTCAAAACAAGTGACAAAAGTATATTAGGAGATTGGAGAAATCAACTATGTTAAATGCTGCATTCAAATTCAAGTAAAATAAGAACTAAGAAATAGCTTTTGTCTTTAGCAATATAAAAGTAATTCATGTCATTGTCCAGATCAGTTTTGATGGGCCATTAGAGGGTTTTAAGAGAATTCTAACTACATTGATGTCCAATATAGTATGTATTAAGTGAAGATGCTATGGAAATTAGAGTACAAGGAAAATAAAGAAAGCATTTAATTTATCCTCATGTAGGGTTCTCATCTACATATTGTATGGGAAACATTTGAGTCATAGTGGTTAAGCACATAAGATCTAGAGACTCATAGCCTGGCTCCACCTAGTCATGGCTGCACCATTTACTGACTGTAAAACAGTGGTTAGATTCCTTAAACTCCATCCTGCATCAAAAAGCATAGTCCCATATAGGTATGGGCAATAGTCCATATACAATGTGCAGTTCCCCTTTGTGTGCATTCTTTAAGATTTGAATGTCAACAATTTGTAAACATAATAAAAATAACTAACAATAACTAACAATAAAACACATGCCTGTGGACATTTAATAAGAAGCAAAATGTGATAGACAAGAAATAAGAAGTCCTGATAGACTGGCAGAAGAAGTTGGTACCAAAAACAGTTCAAATGCATATGCATGTTAAACAATGGCTACATTCAGAAATCATCATATGTATGCTTTGTACAATCTTAAAAATCTGTCTTAGCAACTTACATATTAGTTATATGGGAGCTTAGGTTAAGCATTCAAAGAGTCTTCGCTTCCATTACCAATTCCATATCCAATACCATATTGAAAATTATGCCACTGAAATGTGATATACTCAGAATGGAAATAAAGTGCTTTAATAGATCATGTACACAAACAAAAATTAATATTTATCCCATTTTTTAAAAATTCCAATCTCAATTACATTTTAGAAATATAAGTTTTATTACAAATATATCCTCTGCATAAGGAATATAGATCTTCTGACCCGATCAATATCAGGGTCTTCTGCATGAAAATGGTCCTTGGAAAGCTACTGTTTTGTTGTTGTTGTTAATAAAAGTTTCTGTCTTCAAAGAAAGGCTTGGGAATGAGGGTCAATAGATCAATCCCAGCCACATGCAATTTTCATTTATCCTGCCAGTAACCCTAGGTTCAAAGCTATCCAAAGACTGCCAGACTGATTTGGTGAATCTCTGTCAAGGGATAGATTACATGATTTTTACAGTTCAACTGGAAAACAAGCCAGGTTTATCATCTATCTATCCTGCTAGGCAGCAACTGTCCATAACATTCAGCTTCCTATCATTTTAAACTCCTCTTAGCTGTTTTGAGTGAATTGGGGAACAAATGTTTGTCATCTGACAGTTCCTTGAGGTGTTCAAAGGTAATTAAACCTGACTTTAAGCAAGATCCGCCATCATGTTACAGGGTTAGAAATTTATAGAACCATGGCACAGAAACAGATTGAAGTCATGCATTCTGAACTTCAGCATTGCTTCTCCAGGAACAGGAGAAGGAAATTAACAGCAATTACAGTCTAAATCAGTTGCTTAACGCTGTTTGCATCTTCTCAGTACCTGGCATTCTAAGTAGACAAGAGAATAGAGTCATCTAGAAGTTAGGACAGTTAAAGGGAAGTGGTGCTAATCCTGATTCTGTGATTGTTTTTGGACTCGTGTGCATATGTAGGATCATATACATCTGGAACAGAATATTTGCTCCAATAAACTGAGAATGTAATAAGAGACATCTTAACTGAATTTTAGATATTATAAGATAGAGGAAAATTCACACTTAACAGTATAACAAAGCCCAGATACTGGATTCATACGTCTATTGATTCCTGAACTATTCTATTTTTTAGTGTTGTGCAAAAGACAAGAGTTCTGGTGAATACACTGCCTCTTCAAGATAGAATCAGGAAAGTTTTCCCCTCTAATCCACAGTCCTTGGTATTTTTTTACTTCTGGGACCTCTAGAAGTTTTTGCATCAATCTCAGTTTAGGAATTTCCTGTTCCATGCAAGTACCTGCAAGTACCTCCTCTCTATGCTAGAGAGGCAATGTGATAGATGGGAAGCTAGGAGGAATGGGTTGGATCCCATTCCCCCATAATTAGCCATATGACCTAAAATGGACCACTGCATTTATATGACTCTCAGATCTTTAGCATATAAACAGAGTTAATAATGTCATCCTATAGAGTGGTTATAAGAAATAAATGATGTCATATAGAAGGAAGTGTGTGGCACAAAGAGAATATTATAGAAATCATCCAGAGACATTTTATGTTTATGGACTTAAATGTTTTGGGACAAAACAGACCTGTGTTCAACTTCCATTTCTGCCACTTCATAGCAGTAAGGCCTTGGACTAGTCACTTAACCACTTTGGGTCCACACATTGTAATCTGTAAAATGTTAATGGTGAGCTTTCTATTGTAAAGTTGCATTAAATAAGGATGAGTAAGGTATGCACGATGCCTAGCACAAGGGGCAACATGATGAAGGTTCTCAGGCATATGAGCTGCTGCAATGTTTAAACCTGTGTGCCCTTGGCATAGGACTCAATTCTGAGCCCTTATGTGTTCATGAGTTGAAAGTTGCTAATTCCAGCCTAGAAGCTGCCCTGTAGCTCTCAGCCCACCTTACTTGGTGTTGCTGTTTGCAAGTCTCACTGGAGCCTCAAACTTGGCATGTCTCAAAAGGAACTGCCTTTCCCCCACCCAAATCTACTCCAATCCCAGTAAAAGTTCTGATTTTACTCAGTTGATAAAGCCAAAAAATACTTTGGGACAATCCTTCCCTCTCCCTTTCCCATAGTTTCATATTTAAACACCAAGCACCATGCATCTCCTCCTCCATTAGGACTGAAGTTCACACCTTGTCACCTTCTTTCTCTAGCTGCTCATTCTCTGCTTAGCAGCCAACCCTGATATTCCATGCCTGATCTATCTCTTCCTTCACATCTGGGCTTGAGGATCATCTCTTCAGAGAGGTTTTTGTTGTTCTTGTTGTTGTTTTTAATCTAAATAGTTCTGGTATATTTTTCTATCTCTTAACACCCTACACTTTACTTTCATATGCGTATGATAAGGTAAAATTTACATTTGTCTATTTATTTACTTATTTGTTGTCCAAACTCTTCTCAAATATTCTCCATGGACAATATTTATTTTTCCCTTCTGTGAATATATTTTGACTTCGATATAGCCTGACAAAGAGTCTACTCTAATTTTTTTATCAGTTTGAATGAGTAAATAACCACATTTTCTAGCAAGTTGCATTTATTTACTTACATTCTCTTACATTCATATGATGTTATTCAGTCTTTCAACAAATATGTTAAGGTATGCTAAGCCCTGATATAGGGCAAAGAGAAGGTAAATGAGACCCAGTTCCTTTTGTGAGGTGCCTACTGTCTTGGTGGTGAGATAAACAAATGAATCACAATAGAGAATGATTAATACTACTGGGGACTGAAGTGGAACACGTTGTATTTCATGCTTTTGTGATTATGTCAAAATGAAACCCAATAGTATGCATAACTATAATGTAACTAATAAAAACATAGTGCTCTAAGCAAAGACTTTGAAGTGTTGAAATAATTCAAGAGTTTTAGAGAGAAGACATCATGGGTCCTTTGACTTAGTAGCTAAGATCTAGAGAAAGCTGACTATATGGAGAATGGTCTTCTCCTTTTTGGAGAATGACTTGGCAGAACATGAACATCCTTGATTCATGACTCCTAGAAAAATCATGACTCATGTGTTCAATTCCTATATGAGAAAAATAAGTAGTGTCAAGTAGATTTATTTCTATCTAAATGCAATTATATAATGAGACAGTTATCATAGCTCAGGTTTCCTTTTGCATATAGACACTTCCTGTTCAAACAATCTCAAATCTCCATGTGTGCTATTTCTTCCTTAATGGTTATTGGTACCTGTTTTCCAATGAATGATCTTTTGCTCCTCAATGTTCTTTTCCTTTCAAACGTTATTTTTTTAGGTGAAGGTTGAAGGGATAAATATATTGTTCTCTGTAACATTCTATGATCCCTTTCCAGTGCCCTGCTTAGTTGCTAGGCATTTTTAGGCCAGGGTGACAATTCTTTTATGTAATATGTAGGTTGCTTATTACACATTCCCCTAATTCATATCAGTTTAATTATAAAGATAAAATTGCAATGTGAAAAAAAAAGCTTCAAAGCCACACACACAGAGAAAAATCTTAAAGGAACTAGGGCACTCAAACCATTAATAACTTTGGGGCAGTAAATCAGAGTTGGGATTATTTTCCCTTGGCAATCCATTTGACTCCATGAGTCCAGCCATCAAGGAAATAAGTCTTTTCTGTACCACTACTTAAACTTTTCTGCTCAACCTTCAAGTGATGTTTTATTATGCAGCTGTACCCATATTCATCCAGGAATTACAAAAGGCATTTAACAAGCAGAAATTGAGGCAGCTGTAGCAATCCTGAGCTTCAGGATAAAAGGTATTACAGCCCAGGTGAACATTTTTGTGGTGGAGCAAAACAAGCCATTAAAGTGTGGAGGTGATTGGTGTTTCTGTTTTGAACTTGATGTTGTAAGACTGTCTAAACTTCACGTGGGTGGAAAAAGCTGAGGTTCAGGCTGAAATGGGAACTGCAATTCCCTGCAATCCTGAACAAGAACATCTTGTTTTTCATTTCAGAAACTGGTAAACAAGCTTGCTTCTCCAATAAAAAGGCACTGGTGACGATGATTTGCAGGAATTCTCCTGCAGCTGTTTGAAAGCACAAACCTTCAAAAGCATAAGGAAATTACACACCCTCAGAAACTAATATTCCTGTTACTTAGAATCATATCCTGCTTCTCATTTCAATCTTCCTGGCCTATTGCAAGGAATGGGTGGCTCCATATTTACCACGGTGAGAAAGAAGGGTCAAGAGGACACTGAGCTAAGTCTCAGCTTTCAAATTGCCACCCGGAAATTGTTCCCAAGAAGCCATCCAAGTTGTCTTCTGTTACCCATAATTAACAGTTGGGAATAAAAATGTCCATCGACATGTAAGTTGATTTGTTTTTATTTTGCAGAATAATACATTTGATCAAAAATGAAGAGCAACAACATTATGTACTGTACAATGAATGACATAACTGTTAAGCAATATCCTCAACATCTTATATGCATCCTTTAATTTAATCCTCACGATAACATCAATGCAGGTAAACAGAAATATTCAAAAGTTGAAGCAAGAGTAATAGGAGGCTATTTCATGAATGCTCAACTTTTAAGAAGGCCCTGTAAACCTTCACTTGGAAGAAATATTTTATAAAGCACAGAGACAGCTACAAAACTAAACACAAGGAAAACATTATTTTTTCACTGAAGAATGTCACAACAGTTAACATGAGAAAGTCATACTTGGACACCTTGCTTTGTACCAAGGAAATTTTTGAAAAGACAATATGATTCAACTAGAAAAGTGGAAAGATTTTTTCCCAAACTTCTCCCTTTCACCCTAATATTCTTCATCTCCAGTTAGGTTCTATGCTGGTTTTTGTTAGTTGGTTGGTTTGTTTTTGTTTTCAATTTTTGCCAGCATATTGAAATTAGGTAATAATTCATGAGATTTATCTCATTCAGTTTTAGAAAATAAAACTGACTTAGGCTTTAGAAAGTATGGAAAATGGAAATCTGGCTTTCTCACTAAGCTCAGGACTCTTTAGACAACAATGGAGCAAGAAAATAACATTCAATCTTTTTTAGTGAGAAGTAGGTGAGGACATGGGGGAAAAGATACAAAAGAATTTAGGGTCAGAACTTTAGAGACTAAGAGAACAATAAAGAGAAACAGATACTTCTTCCTGTATGTGTGTGTGTATGTGTGTGCATATGTTCAAACTGCATATTAGAAATATGTGTAAATCTTAGTAGTTGGAAATTTGGCATAAACTTCAGGGTACCTTTTGTGGACATTTTCTCTCTTTGAGAATATTATTTTCATAATGGGATACACACACACACAGAGTAATTTTCATTATTTTTCAAATGCACATATTAACTTTGAAACATTTTAGAAAAGGAACTACTAATTGACCTGTAATTTTGCAATCTTCAGATAATGCCTATTAATATTTTGCTATATTCCCTTCTAGCTTCATGTCTTCCCTAATAATGAGTGAGTTGATAACTGTTTTTCTGTTAATAAATAATTATTTCAAAATCTTCTAATGCATTTCAATTTTAGTATATAGGTAAACCTTAATTTACTGTTTTAATCCCTTATTGGGTAATTAAATGATTTATTATATATTAAAATGTTCTAATGGATAAGTCTTCTTCAATAAACCTTTCATATTTTTTCCTTGAGACAAATATGTAACTTTGACTTTCCTCCCACCCTATGTTTTGCTATCTATTAGAAGTTAATCCCTCAAAATGCCTATCTACTGTGAATTTTCCTTACAATGGTGTCTAACAATCAGTCCATCCCCTATAGTGATCTTCATTTTATCTAAATGCTTCATAATGGTAAAATGGAACAGCACAATATTTGTTCTTGGTGACCACTTAAATGTAAAGTATAGAGTTTCCATGAGCTACTGGATGTTTCTCAAAAACCGAAAATACAGAAACATATCACATGAGCCAGACTTGAGTTCTGTTTCATCAGTTTGATTACATCATCCAGTCTTCATTGCTAAAGGAGAAAGGTCTAAGATTAGAGCAGTGAACTTTTCGTAGAGCAAAATGAATATTTTAGTCATTGCAGGCCACATAATATCTCTCGCTCCTACAATGGTTTGGTATGAACCATTGCAATGTGAAAGCAGTCATAGATGAAATCTGAATAAATAAGTGTAGCTTTGTTTCATTAAAATTTTACTGGCAAAAGGAGGCTGGAGGAAGCAATTGGATGGCAGGCCATTGACCAAACTCTACAATAGAACATGGGGATTCTCACCTCCCTATTATTAAATCTCAGTTTGACAAATGACCCAGTAAAATGAAACCAAAGAGGATGACACATTACTTAATATTAGACTATTTTCTGGAGGTCTAGTCTCAACAGGCCAGAAGGAAAGATAATGTTGCTTCAACTTGTGCTCATTAGTTGACTTTCCTCTGGACTCAACCTAAAGAGACCCTCTGGCTTTACCTCTCTAGAGTAACAGCCAAAAATCGTTCAAAAATAAAAAGAAAATAGGACATCCCCAGCTCATACTCTGAAAACCCAGTTCAGAGCCCCTCCTGACACAACAGCAATCTTAACTCACAGTTGCTTACTTACCTGATTTACAGATGAATAGTCCATATAGTACAATTGGTTTTAAAAACCTTCTAAATTTGTCAAATATACGATCTTCCTACCTCCACATGGGTAGTTTCTTTCAGTGTTATTTATTTTATTTTTTAAGTGCTAGTCTTCTCAAATTTTACCATTTGGAATATTCTTCATTCTATTCATATATATATATATATATATATATATATATATATATATATATATATATAATGGACTACTATTCAGCCTTAAATGAATTCTAACACAGCCTCTGATATGGATAAACTTTGAAAATATTATTATGCTAAGTGAATTTAAAAGTGACATCTTTTATTTTCTTTGGTCCCAAACTGGTCTTCTGTGAGCCTTGTAAGTCTTGCAAGCTCTGCACAGTTTGTAAGCCTTGGAGAGATAGAGATCTGGCAGAAGCTAAGAAGTAAGGGAAGTTACTGTTCTGAGCTTGAGAGGCAAAACCTCATACATTGGGCATTTTAACAATTTTTTCTTTTCTAAAATAAATCCCTGAAGATGTGGTCCTATAGTCTGTTTCCTCCAGAGACCAGTTTTGATGCTTCCAGTTGGTAATCAGGCCAGGTTGGGTGCAGAAAATTATGAGACATCTCCTTTGTCCAACTGTGATTAGGTCATTTCCTAGACCAGGCAGCAGAAGAAAACATTTTGAGCCTCTAGCTCTCAGAGCCATATCTGTCCAGAAAGGCAAGAATGGAACCACCCAGGGGGTACTCATTAACAACTCCTTGTTGGGAAGTATAATTCCCTGGAGGCAGGTAACTTTGGCAAAAGGTTAGAGGAGGGGAAAGTGCTCTGGAGGTATTAGCATTTTATTTCCTTTTGAATCAGTCCCCCTTTTCCTGACTCAGTCATTTATTATCTACCCTGACTGTCCTATTGCCCTGGTCTCAATGCCACCAGTCATGATCTATTTATAATCAATTTAATTTTCTTGGCCAGGCATGGTGGCATATGCCTGTAATCTCAGTGGCTTGGGAGACTGAGGCAAGAGGATTACAAGTTCAAAGCCAGTCTCAGAAACTTAGTAAGACTCTGTCCCAAAATAAAAGGGCTGGGCATGTATGTCAGTGCCCTTGGGTTCAATCCTCAATCTAAAAGGAGGGGAGGACAATACATATGTGCTTTGGACATCTATGCAGTTGCTGCATCTCAGCAGAAACTTTTCAGTCAGTTGGTGGTGGTAGTTCTAGAGTGAAACTGATGTCACCTGGGTCACAGAGCTCTGTAATCACTGTGATAGAAGCCATAAATGTTGTGTCATCTTCAGCTCCAATTAGGATGGAAAAATGGTTTCTGCCCTTCACTAAGACTATGGTGGGAAGAATCTGTTGAAAACAGAGGGTCTCAAGTGCTCAGTGGCCAATACAATGACACATATCCAATGCAAGAGAAACGCAGTTATTTTTTCATAATATGCAGCTCAGGGAAAGGCGGTTTTAGGGACAGGACAGGGACTCAATAATGTCACAAGTCATTTCTGGATAGCATGACTTGTTTCCTCAAGGGTTACAGGTAGCACCCCAACCAACACTAGTTTCAATACAGAAGTGGGGGGCAGAGCTCTGCCAATTGCATCATCTTCCCTTTTATTGAAAAAGCAAAAGCTTTTTCAGAAAACCTCTATAGACATTTGCACACATCTCTTTAACTAAAATTGTGTCATAAAGCCCACCCTGGAAATAAGGGAAACTGGGAAGCTATTTAGTTGGGTAGATTGCTCCATCCTTCCCCAAACAAGTTTTGATGCTCCCAGTTGGTAATCAGACCAGGTTGGGTGCAGAAAATTATGAGGCATCTGGAATAACTGGAATCTGTTACAACAAAAAGGAAGAAGTGGAGATAGGATGAGCAATGAGCTCTGTCTGTTTCAAGTAGCACTGGGCCTGAAAGGGAGATAAGAATCAGCCATACTTCCCGGGCCATCTCCCTGGAGATGCTAACTTAGCCTGTTTCCTGTTGCTCTAACAAAATACCCAGGAATGGGTACTCTGCAAAGAGATGATGTTTAGTTGCTCAGAGTCCAAGATTTGGCAGCCCTAGTGACTGAACTTTTATGCGGATCATCACAACATGGTGAATGGCATCATGGTGGGAGGACATGCAAGGGGTAGAGGCCATTGCATGGCCAGAAACTGGGGAGGGACAAGTCTCATTCTTTTTATAACAACCCCCTCTCACAGGAACTAATAGGGGCCCGTAAGAAGTCCATTACTCCCTTCCAAGGGCCTCATCCCCAGTGGCCAAATTACCTCCCACTAGCCCCACCTCTTGCAGGTGCTACCAGCTCAACACTGCCACACTGAGGACCAAGGCTCCAGCCTATGAACCTCTGGGGGACACACCACAACACATCACCACAAGCTTCAAAAAAGCCAAGAGCAGGATGTCCCAGTAAAACGTGTGTTTATACAGAGGTGAGGAAATGTTGCTCTCAGAAGTCACTGGAAGCAGCCAAAGCCCCCATTCTGAAACCTCAGTGATGTGCCTCTTGATACTTCTTTCCTTTCCTGCTGTTGTCATTGGCACTCTGGGTGGCAACTCAGAAGAAATCACTTGTGGCTTCATTCATTTAGTCACAGTGTTCTCCAATGACTTGTTGCCCCTAATTCAATGTCCACTTTCATATGCTGGGTTCATACCCAGTCTCCTTGCCACTTTCAACGTGCTGTTGCTGCTGAATGAGAGCGCTGTGTTCTTTACCTTCCCATGAGTCTCCATGCAAGCTGTCATGTTTCCTACAAAGAGATGGAAGGGAAACTAGACAATGATAGTGCAGAGGCAGGGAAGTGGAGAGAGAGGGTCAGGAGGGGAAGAAGGATCTATAGTTAGAAGCACAGAGGTCTAGAGAGCCTGACACATTTAGGGAACTGTGGGAGGCTGGTAATGCTGGTGACATTTGGTGGAGTCTCTGTGATCTGTTTCTAGCCTGGATATTTAGATAACTTAGCCTTGTAGGGAGCTCTGAGTGCTGCCCTGTTCTGGTGATCCTTTCCTGTCCTCATCTGGGTGTCCACATTGGTTCTGAGTCATGTCTCATGTGCATACCCTGCATGGTTTTCCAAGTGCAGAGCCTGGATGGGCAAGTGTGTTCTTCCCGTCCTTTTCTAGTATCTGAGAAAATAGAGGCCCAGAGTTATTGTATATCCTGCTCCAAGTGACAACAAGCAAGTCTTGTCTAAAGACCTGACTTAGGATAGGTGACCTGATGAGCCATGGCATACTAACTGTGCTCTAACCATGGAAATGCCAGGTTCTCCCTGATATGGGAGCCCATCTGTAAGGCTAAGAGCAGGCAGCCCAAAGGGTCGTGTTGGGGGAGGTCTGATCATTTAGGAGTGATGGAGGCCAGGTTAGATAGAACCTTGACGCCTGCCTCCTCTACCTTCAGAGTATGACCACCACTTTAGATGGGTGAAAAACTGCATGGGGCACCAGAACATCAGGCAGTTCCTGCTGCTGCTTGTGTCCCTTTGCCTGTAGCTGGGTGCCCTGCCGGTGATGTGCATCATCTTCCTTGTGTGCACCAGAAAGATGCCATTCTCCTTGGACAAGGCCATGGCTATCCACACAGTCCCAGGGGGCTCACAGGGGGAACAGCCAGGGTTGTGGAAGGTAGGGGCAGAGAGCCAAGGGGTGAGGTAACCAGGGGCAAGGCTGCTATGGGCGAGGCTAGAGGCAAAAGCCCATTGGGAGGACCTGTGGAGGGTGTGAGGCAGGTGAGTGGGGTCAGGGAGAGAGGAGAGAAAGGATGCACTGTGGAGTTGAGAATCTAGCAGGGCCACAGAGGAGGGTAATGAAGGTAATAAAGTTAGAAAAGGGACAGTCGAGAGGGCAGCCTGATGGGAGTGTGGTTTCCCTTTTGGTGTACTGGACCAAGAGTGCTGTTTAGGGAGGAAGAGTAAAGGGACAGTGCCATGTGGGGAGAGGGGCAGGAAGGGTGGGGTAATGTCAAGGGGCGGGGAGCAGGGCACAGTTCTTCACTGGGAAATCTTTCTTCTCAGAATGAGGCCATATATGTACAGGATCCCTGTTCTCAAGGGATCTAAATGTGGTCTTCCCTCTGGGATTCACCAGGCAGGGCTCCTTTCCATTAATGGCAGTACCATTTCAGGCTCTGATTCCATGCTCCCGATTTCCTTCCCTCCCTACTTCATTCCCTGACTGCAACTCCTCCTGGAGTCACTTGCTTGGTGGTTGGTGGCAAGGACTCTGGAGCCAGACCACATAAGTCCAAATCACAGCTCTACAACATACCAGCAGGGAGACCTTGGGTATGGTTCTTAGCCACTGGGTCACTCAGATAGGTAAGAGGGAAGTATGCATTAATCTGCAAAAGACACATAGAACAGTGGGTGGTACCAGAAAGTGCCCTATGTGCTGCTGCTATTATTACTACCATTCCTTCCCATGATCATTTATACATGTTTGTGCCTCATCTTAAAAGCCAGCAAGCTCTGCTCTTAACATGCCAGGCCTCTACTCCATCCATTGTTCCCTCTGAGCTTATTCCATAAAACAGTTGGCCAAGCTCACTAGCTCCACCCTTTACTTCCTGGCCCACATCAGCCCAGCACCAGCCCTTGGTATCATGAAGATGTTGTCATCAATGGCCAAAGCCAGCAGACATTCTTCAGACTACTCTTCTTGGACTGGACACGGCCTCTGAAATCAGAAGTAGCCGAAAATGCCCTCTTGCTTATCCTAGCCACTGAACTATTTTGACATCTCCTCTGCATATACCTGGTTGCTGTGGGCTGGGTTGTTTACCCTTTTTCCATGATACCCTCTCTCTGTTCTACCCTGGCCACTCTGCATGGTGCTCAGGGCCTTGTGCTGCTGCTAGTTTCAAATAGGCTCGCCATCCTGTTTGCCGTGTGCTTTCAACTCCCAGTGCAGTGACTGGAATTTATGTATTTGCTACTGGGATTTGAACCCAGGGGCACTTAGTAATAAGGTGTCATTATAAAAATGTTTACATTGCTGGTGAGATTGATGGAATAGAACGATGCTAGTGAGTTATTGTTTTGGTCTGTTTTTGCTATTAATATTTTTATTTATTTTCTTTTAGATATATATGACAGCAGAGTGTATTTTGACATATTGTACATCCATGGAATATAACTTCCCATTCTTGTGGTGATAGGCAATGTGGAGTTTCACTGGTGGTGTGTTCACATATGACCATAGAAAGTTATGTCTGATTCATTCTACTGTCTCTTCCATTTCCATCACCCCTCCCTTCTCTTTATTTCAATTTGTCTAATCCAATAAACTTTTCTTTCCTCCTCTGTCCCCCTTACTTTGTGTTAACATCTGCATGTCAAAGAGATCATTCATTCAGCCTTTGGATTTATAGGATTGGCTTATTTCACTTTTAATTTTTAAAAATTTTTTATATGTTTTTTAGTTGTAGATGGACATAATACCTTTATTTATTTATTTATTTATTTACTTTTATGTGGTGCTGAGAATCAAACCAAGTGCTTCACACATGCTGGGCAAGCGCTCTACAACTGAGCTACAACTCCAACCCCTTGCTTTGTTTTTTGAAATGGGGTTTCACTATGCTACCCAGACTGGCCTCAAAATTTTGGTCTTTCTGCCTGAAGCACTGAGTAGCTGGATTACAGGCCTAGCCATCATGATGGTGGAATGTGATGGTCATTATTTTCCGAAGTACATGTATGAAGACATGAATGGTGTGAAAATATTTTGTATACAACCAGAGATATGAAAAATTGTGCTCTGTATGTGTAATAAAAATTGTAATGCGTTCTGCTGTCATAAATTTTAAAAAAAGAAAAGTATTGTTATATTTTCCCTCATATATGGAAGATAGAGAGAGAAAAGACACATAATAAAAGTAGAAAGGTGACCATAGTATAGAGAAAGGGGTTCATGGGGAGGAAGAAGGGAAGGGTGGAGGAAAAGTTGATCAAGTTGTATTTCTATATATGAGGGAATATATCACATTGAAAATCAACATTCTGTATAATTGAGATGAACTAATGAAAAAGTAGTATCTGGATAAATAAGAGACTCAGAATAGCTAAAGCAATCCTTAGCAGGAAGAATGAAGCAGGTGGCATCACTATACCAGACCTCAAACTATACTACAGAGCAATGGTAACAAAAACAGCATGGTATTGGCACCAAAATAGACTGGTAAACCAATGATACAGAATAGAGACACAGAGGCTAACCCACAAAACTAGAATTATCTTATATTATACAAAGGTGCCAAGAACATGCATTGGAGAAAAGGTAGCCTCTTCAACAAATGGTGCTGGGAAAATTGGAAATCCATATGCAACAAAATGAGATTAAACTCCTATCTTTGCCATGCACAAAACTCAACTCAAAATGGATCAAAGACTTAGGAATACAACAAGAGATCCTGTGTCTAATAGAAGAAAAAGTAGGCTCTAATCTCCATCATGTGGGATTAGACACAAACTTTCTTAATAAATCTCCTATAGCACAAGAATTAAAACCAAGAATCAATAAATGGGATGGAATCAAACTAAAATGTTTCTTCTCAGCAAAAGAAACAATCTGTGAGGTGAATAGAGAGCCTACATCTTGGGAACAAATCTTTACCCCTCACACATCAGATAGAGCTCTAATCTCTAGGATATATAAAAAACTCAAAAAGCTAAACACCAAAAAAAAAATCCCAATCAATAAATGGGCCAAGGACATGATGAGATAATTTTTAAATGTTTAAAGATTAAATAAAATAACAAAAATAAAAAAAAAAAACATATGCCAGTTTTAAATGAGACATGTTAGAGTGGAGACTCTTAGGTGAGTTCATTAGTGAATATTTTGTGCCATTGGGTGTGTGTGTGTGTGTGTGTGTGTGTGTGTGTGTGTGTGTGTGTGTGTATTTAATGTGGTACTGGGGATTCAACCCAAGCCTTTCCATAAGTGTGTAATGCAAGAACTTTTCCTCTGACCTACACTCCCAGTACATTCATCTTGGCTCTCTGTAACAATATAATGGGCAGCATAAACTTTTATAGAATTTAATTTAAGATAAAAGAGAGAGCACCAGAGAGACACTCATAAAATCCAAGACTTTCCTTCTAACATCATACATGGGGAACAAATTTTATTTATTAGTTCTTTCTATAGATATTATTGCAAAATGTTCATGTGTGATATCCATTGCTGACTGAATGGACAATAGAATTATAAGACTCATGTCTATACTTAAAAGAGTTACTAAAAGGAGTGACATCTGCAAGAGGATAAAAAAGGATTGTCTAGAACTCATCCGATCACAGAAGCATCTCTTTGAACACTCAACCATGTCCTGAAGTACCTCTGGAAGAATAAAGGAATCCACCAGAGAGATTATGGCATTTAGTTGGAACATAGAAACAAGAAAAAAATGTGTTAAAGAGGGAAGGAAGACAGGTTCATATTACTTGTGCCACACCTTCCTCAAGTCCATAATGGTACTTGAAAAGAGATACGTTTAGATGGTGAAAGAAGAGTGAAGTGATCACCCAGTCTTGCTGAAAACCCTTGTTCCAGGTCCACCACAGTGAACTTTAATTCTCAGATGGTCTTCCAACCACTGTGAACCCAGGACCCAGCCCACCTTAATGTTAAGAAAGCCACAATTGAATGTAGGTGCCTGGTCCACCTAAAACAATTCAGTGCCAAGTCTATCCCTGTAGATGCAGGATGCGAGCAGATTCCAATAGACCTAGGCACCAGACTAACTTTGTGGACTTAGATACCAGGTTTACCTTCCCAGTGACCCAGACACTAAGCCATCCATCCAAGGATTCCTGGAGCAAATTTAGCCATAAAGCCTGCTATTGAGTCTGCTCAGAATCTCTGAATGAACTAACTAGAGAAGAATTTTCCCCTCCAAAGCCAGTCTATAAAGGCTGGAAAAGGTCCATACTTATTAAAATGCATAGACATCAACAGAAGGTCACAGGAATCACAAATAATCAAGGAAACACAATATTACTAAAGACACGGTGAAAGCACTAGGAATAAACCCCTAAAGAAATGAAAATTTTAAGCTGACAAAGAATTCAAGATAATCGTATTAAGAAGCTCACCAATGTGAAATTGTGCATACAGACAACTAAATGAGATCAAGAATAAAATACACTTAAAAATTACTCGGGCTGGGGTTGTGACTCAGTGGTAGAGCACTCACTTAGCATGTGTGAAGTGCTAGATTTGATATTTGTTTATGAAAATAAACAAATAAAATAAGGGTATTGTGCTCATCTACATCTAAATAAAATTATTTTTAAAAATTGTGAGTTCAACAGAAATTTTAAAGGAGTAAATAGAAATTCTGTATCTGAATAATGCAATGGTTGAACTGAAAGATTATGTAAAGAGCTTCCCTAGCAGATGCAATCAGCCAGAAGAAAACAGTAGTGAGCTTTAAGATAGACCATTTGGAATTATCCAATCAGAGGTACAAAAGTTAAAAATAATTAAAAAATGAATAAAACCCTTAGGACTTATGGGACATTATCAAGGAAAGCAATATTCATATTACAGTAGACTCAGAAGAGGAAGAGGGGGAATCGTCCTCATTTAAAGAAACAATGACATAAAATAACAAATCTGGAGAGAAGCCTTAAAATCTAGAGAGAAATGAAAAGTAGAAACCCAAAGAAGACAAAAGAGAAGCATAAAGAGATCTTAACTGAGATAGAAAATCAAATTCTCAAAAATTGAATACAAAGAATTTTGAAAGCAAATAGAGAAAAGTGACTCATCAAATACAAGGAAAATGTCCCCCCAAAAATATCAGTAGGTTTCTCAGCAGAAATCTTGCAAGACAGCACAAATTATTAAAGAAAAAATACGCCAACAAAGAATATATACCCTGCAAAGCTACACTTCAAACGGAGATAAGTGATTAAGATCTTTAAATACAACAAAAACTGAAAGGAGTACATACATCATCACTAGACCTGCCTTACAAGAAAACCTAAAGGAAGTTTATCAAGTTAATGAAAGACACTTACCAACCAAATGAAAACAAATGAAAATATTTAATTTAGTAAAGGTAAAAATATAGTCAAATCCAGAACACTCTAATAATGTTGGTACAAAATAACTTTAACTCTACCATAAATCTTTAAAAGACAAAGATATTAAAAATTAGTAAAACTACAATCATTTTTTAACAAAGATATAATAAAAATGTTAAGTGTTACATCAATAACATAAAATGCCAGGGGAGGAAAAATTAAAGTGTTTACATCTTAAGTGTGGCCAAAGTTAAGGTATCGGCTTAAAATAGACTGTTTTAATCATAGAATGTTTATGTAAGCCTCAGAGTAACCACAAATTATAAAACATAGTGAATATACAAAATAAACCAAGTTAGGATCAAAGCATGCAATTAACAAAAACCCACCAAATACAAAAGTAAACAGCAATAGAGGAAGAAAAGAACCAAAGAACTATCTAAATGGTTAGAACATAAATGAAAAGAAATAGCAGCAGTAAGTCCTAACCCATCAATAATTTTTTAAACATAAATGGATGAAATTATCAAGACATAGAGAAGCTCAATGGATTTTTTTCACAAAAATAATATTCAGATATAGATAGCTTATGAGAGATTCACTTTAACCCTGCAAACACACATAGACTGAAAGTGAAGAGAGGGAAACATGTTTTCTATTAAATTGGCAATCCAAATAAAGCGAATCTGACAAGACTTATAAAAATTAAAATAGGCATTAAATTTTTTAAAAATGTCCTAAGAGATAATAGGGTCACCACATAATGATAAAGTTTTCAGTTCATCAACAGGATTTAGAAGTTGTAAATACATGTATACACAATAGCAAAGTAGCTAGATACATAAAGCTAAATATTAAGAGAATTGATAGAAGTCATAGATAGAATAAATAATAGAGGACTTCAATACCTGTCTTTCAACATGAATGAATCATATATACAGAAAAAAAACAATAAGGAAACAGCAGATTCAAACAACACTAAAATGACCTAATATAACTATACTATAGCAGAATATACCTTTTGTTCAAGCACACACAGAACATTATCTAAGCTAGAGCATGTGTTGGGCAAAGAAAAAAAAATTCTCAACAAAAATTTTAGAAGATTGAAATTATACCATATATCTTTTCTAACCAAAGCAATATGAAATAAGAAAAAAAATTACAGGAAAAAAATTGAAAAACTCACAAATGTGTGGAAATGAAATAACACACTCATGAACAACTGATGGGACAAGGAAGAAATCAAAACAAAAGGGAAAATTTTTGAAAAGTCTTGAGACAAATAAAAATGGAAAGCCAACATACCAAAACTTCAGGAATATTAGCTAAAGTCATTTGAAGAGTTATGTTTAGAGTGATAAATATCTACATAAAGAGAAAAAGAAAAATATAAACCTAACTTTAAACCACAGAAATAAGTAATAAAGCAAAATAAATGAAATAGAAATTAGAAAAAATAGTAAAATTTAGATCAAGGAAAATGTATTTCTTATAAAAACAAAAAAAATCAACAAATCTGTAGTTACATCAAGAAAAGAAGGTGATATCACATTATACATACAAGATAATAGAAGACTACTCTGAACAATCACATGAAAGCAAATAGGATAACCTAGAAGAAATGGATAAATTTCTAGAAACATGTATCTATCGACATTGACTTATGAGGTATTAGAAAATCTGAAAAGACAAATAATGACTGAGGTGATTGAATCCCTAATCCAAAAACTTCTAGCAAAGAAAGCTGATGAAGATTGAAATTATAGAAGGAATGCTGATGAAGTCTACAAAATTTAAGGAATTAATATTAATTCTTCTCAAACTCTTCCAAAATTATTGAAGAGGAGAAAGCATATACAAACACATTTTTCAAGGTCAGTATTGCCTTGACTCCAATGCCAGAGAAGGGAACTTAAGAAAAGAAAACTAAAGGCCATCATCACCAATAAACATAAATGTAAAAATTATGTAAAAGTACTAGAAAACTGAATTTCAATAGCTTATAATAAGGATAACACACCAGGATCAATAGATCTATCCCTATGTTACGAAGATGGTTCAATCCTCAAAAATCAATAAATGTGATACACCACATTCACAGAATGTTAATATGCAGATTGAGGGGTAAAATCACATGATCATCTAAATGGATGCAGAAAAGGCAATTTAGAAAATTCAGCATCCTTTCGTGATAAAAACTCTATAAATTTGTTCTAAAACAAACATACCCTCAACATAATTAAGAACATTCATGAGAAGCCCCACAGCTAATATCATGCTCAGAATTGTAACCATTTTAAGATCAACAATTAGAGACAGGTGTCTACTCTTGCCTCTCCAGTGCAACATAGTACTAGAAGTTGCAGGCAGGGAAATGAGGCAAGAAAATTAAATAAAAACGCATCCAAATTGGAAAGGAAAAGTTAAAATTGTCTCCAGATGACATGGAAAATTCTGAAGCTTCTACCAGAAAGCTATCAGAAATGGTAAAGAAAAAAAAAGAAATCCATAAAGTGGTAGAATACAAAATTAATATACAAAAATAATAGTGTTTCTGTGCATTAACTATGAACTATTTTAAAAAATTGAGGAAATAATCTCATTTATAATGAGATTATAAATGAGATAAAATATTTCAAAAATATTTCCAAATATATAAAAAGAAGATTGCAACAGATTGAAAAGTTTCTTCAAAGCAAAAAAAAAAAAAAATCAAAAGTGTGGAGACAACCTAAGGAATGAGAGAAAATATTTATAAACCATGCATCTAATAAGGTGTTAATAACCAGAATATATAAATGAACTGAAGCAACTCAATAACCAGAAAACAAATCACCCAATTAGAAAATGTAAAATTCATATGAGTAGACACATTTTAAAATAAGACATACAAATGACCATTATGTATATGAAAAACTGCTCAACATCATTAATCATGAAAGAAATGTAAATAAATACCACAATAAGATATTATGCCACACCCATAGAATGGGTATTTTTAAAGCTACTAAAGGTAATACTTTTAATAAGGAAAACTGTACATCATTTGTGGGAATATGAATTGGGACAGCTATTATGGAAAACAATATGGAGTTTCCTCAAAAAATTAAAAAACAAAATTACTAAACGATTTGCCAATCCAGAGAATTGAAATCAATGTGCCAAGAGATATATCCACATTTCCATGTTCATTTCAGCATTATTCACAATAGCAAAGGTATGGTATGAACCCAAATGTCTGTTAATGAATGAACAGATAAACAAAATGTGATATGTATATACAATATGATATGTACATGCCATGGAATACTACTATACCCTAAAAAATCCTGTAATTTACAATGACACAGATGAAACTGGGTGTTGTTGTGCTAACTGAAACAAGTTAGGCACAGGATGATAGATCCTACACGATCACACTTACATTTGGAACAAAAAAGTTCAGACTCACAAGTAGAGTAGAATGTTAGTTCCTAGGGGCTGTAGGATGTTGGTCAAAAGTTTTATTTTTGCAGAATGATTTTATTATGAAAACCTATTATACAGTATTGTGACTATATTTAGTAATAACATTACATAATTGAAATTTGAAGAATAGGTCTTAAATAGTCTCATCACAAATATAAAAATGATACCAATATAAAATGACCATGCTAATTATCATGACTGTGGTGACCACTTCACAATGTATCCATATATCAAAAGGTCACATTGTATACCTTAAAATATAGAACTTTCATTTGTCAGGTATACCTCAGCTAAGTGGGGGACTTTCATTGAAGGGGAGAAGGTTTACCTAATAAGCACATGATTAGAGTAGAAGATGAATGTTGTGCTGTAAGCATACAAAAAAGAAAGAGGAACATGTAACTGAAATAGGGATATTTGATAACATTCTAAAAGGGAAAATGCTTAATGTGACTCGTATAGGACTTATGGAGGTGGGATTTCTAGGCCAAGGAAATAGTATGCTGACTCGGCAGTTTTAGAGAGGATGCCCTTTCTATGGAAATGGAAGTTGACACTGAAGTTGTGCCCTGTATAGAGTGGGCATGGAGGAGATCAGGTGACCAAAGAGGGCAGGAGTCTATCTGTGAACTGCTTTGGTTGCAGCCTGAGGAATTTGTACTTTACTAAAAAAAAATGATAGTTAGTGTTCTCTATTAACCTAATTGGGAAAATAAAAAAGAACCTAAGACTTTGTACTTAATTGACAGAAATAGGCAAAGAACCAGAAGTAAATGAGATCTATTCCGGTCTCAGCATATTATTGGTTCTGCTGGGCCTGACATATAAATAATGTTCCAAGTCAGAGTGAATGGGAAAGATTTCCCGGAGATTTTAGTTCCCCTAGCAAATGACTACTACCTCAAATATTTATCTTCTACCTCTCTAACTGGACTTCAGTGCTTCAACCAAGCCTGACTCCAAAAAGGCAGTCTGTGAACATTTATTGATTGGATCCTTTACTTCTTTCATCTTCATTTAAAGATTATTCTTTGTTTCTAGCCCTATCACTCTAATATTCAATTGGATTTGATTGAATTCTATCTCCAATCAAAGCATCTTTGGATTTTTCTGGAAGAGAATTAGAGTTTTTATGATTGAAGGAACTCAGAAGTATTTCTAATCTTACAGATGAGAAACTTCCTCTTGTAATGTTAAGTACTTGTTAATGTCCCATGGCCACATATATCAGTAGTGATGCTTTCCATATGTACCATATTATCTCTTTTACCCTATAGCAATCCTGGCAGAGTAGATAGTATTACTATTATACAAATAAGAAAAGTGAGTCATGGAGAGGTTAAGTAATTACTCTAGGTTCATGTAGTTAGCAAGTAGCAGAGCCAGAATGTGAATCCAGTCCCTTTCTGATTTATATGTCTAGGTTCTCAAGGAGTGCTACTCACAGTGTAGCTAATAGAGTGACAAATATAGTCGTTAATTTTATGTGTCAGCCTGACTGGGTAAAGGTATGCCAAGGTAGCTAGGAAAGCATTATTTCTGGGTGTGACCTTGAGGGTGTTTCTGGAATAGATTAGCATTTAAATCTATAAGCAGAGAAAGCAGGAAGCTCTCAAAAATGTAGGTAGACAACATCCAACTGTTAGGTACCTGAAAAGGAGTAAAAGACAAAGGAAGAGCAAATTTGCTCTTTGTTTAGGCTAGGACACCCATCTTCTTCTACCCTGGGTCTCGGTCTCCAACCTTCAGACTCGGGCTCTGACTCTACCTCTGGCTACCCAGGTCCTCAAGCCTCACGGCCTAGGCTAGAGTGGCACCACCAACTTTTCTAGGCTTCTAACATGGAGATGGCAGAGCATAGGACTTTTCAGTGGCTGTAATCACGTGAACCAATTTCTCATAATAAATCTTTTTCTATATATGTATACAGATCTTATCATTTCAGGAGAGTCCTAACAAATACACCATACCAGAAACTTGTTAGGGATTCATTGTCTTCATCTAAACTTCAGATGGAATGAATCAGAATCTATATTACAATGTATATAATTTATTTTTTCACTTGCCCATTAAATTCTGAGAAACTTCTCTAACAACTATATTATGTAAGCGGATTCTTATATAAAATTACAAATTAAGGAATGAATATTGTAAAAAAATCATGTCTTTTTTATTAATCTGGTTAGTGGTGACACAGTTTATATATATATATATATATATATATATATATATATTATGCTGAGTCCTTAAGATTGGCTTCTTTTTTTTGATTCATATTTTTGTTATTAAAACATAACAAAATTAATCATATACCTCAATGAAAAACTAGAGCCACAAAACTTCTGAAAAAATAAGATATTTTCACAGATGGATGCAAATATCAATTAAAACTTATTAAATTTAGAAATTAAATCTATATAATTTATTTTTTCTCAATTATATCTCAATAAAGCCTTAAAAAGCTACTTAGATGTAGACAAAATGAAAAAAGTAAAAATAACATGCAAATATGTACTAAAATGTTTTATTTAAATATTTATTATATTATATATTTATTTATTGAAGTAGATTTCATGCCCAAGTGAAACACAGCCTGTTTTTGAAATAGTCAAAAAATTCTGCAGTATTTTGAAATAGTCAAAATTAGAAAAATAAAAAGTACTCCTACACTACAATTTTTAAAAACCCACAAAAGCTCACAGAAAGCTGAATTGTCTAAATCTATGTGAAAACTGGTGAGTTAACTAAATCAGATTTTAATCTAGAGTGTCGTTATTTGCATGTGTAAATTGGTATTTGATATTTAGGAAAATTAACTTTTATATAAGTTGGTTTTTAAGTAAAAATGGACTGTATCTGTTTTTAATTCAAAGGTGTTTTTTTTAATTATTTTTTTTTTCTGAATGATGGAAGACACCATGGAAAATCTGCCCACACCAGCAAACCCACAGATCTCACCTAGTCAGAATACTCCATCTCTGAGAGTGTTAGAGGACCCCTATACAGCTGCTCTCCACAGAAATCACCAGCTCTGTGACTCCATGCAGGGTTTCAGGCCTCAGCATTCAAGTAGGACAGCCAGTGTTGGAGCAGGACCCAAAGCCCAAATTTCCAGTCCACACAAGACTCGGCGAGTACCTTAGCAGAATCACCTATCAACACATCTGCAGATCGCCAAGACTTCACTCTGCTCCCACACAAGTCACTTAGATGCTACCTACCCACAGCACAAGGCAATCACCAGGCTCCGCCCACCTCACCTGCCCCCCACCTCACCAGGCCCCTCCCACCTCACCAGGCCCCCCCCACACCTCACCAGGCCCCCCTACTTCACCAGGCTCCCCCCACCTCACCAGACACCCTAGCGCTGAAAGCAGACCTCCGCCATCTTGACTCAACATTCTCTCCATTTAGCTGGGAGCAGTTCCCAGATTGGATCTCCAGTGGCCAGGTACCAGATTTCTAACCTTCCACCCTTTCCAGCAGTGGTAGCCCAACACAGTAGTTTCCCAACACAAGTGTGCAGTGTGACTAGGGAACTGCCCATGGGAGCACCAGAGTGAGAGTTTCCTCAATTGGGAACTGCTAGGGGAGAAGGAGAGACCAAGAACTGGGAAATCTCCAGGCAAAAGAGGGAGATAGTACCCGGTATTCATGTCATAGGAGCCAGTGGTCCCAAAAAGAGGAGCCTTGCACCAGGGCCAGTCTTCCCACCCTGGTTACTTCCACCATCCAGAGGGCAGTGACACCAGCTTACAACAGACGAGGCCACCTACTGAATGAGAAGAGAAGCAGGTAATATATGGATCTCTAAAGCTAGCTACAACCCTGGTTCTTCCTTTGAGTTTTTTGTTTGATGGTTGTTGGTTTGTTTGTTTTTTCTCTTCTACCCCTCTATTCTCTGGCCCTCACATCCCCAACATATCTATCCCCAAGAACTTTGCATGAAATAGGACTTTGAGGACTGAGTCATCTGAATAATATAATACAGAGGGGTTGTATATGCCCTTTTTTTCCTTTTCTTTTTATTCTTTCATGTTTTTCCCCTTCAAATTTTATTGTTTTAACACCTGTAATTTTCTAAATACATATGTGTGTTTGTTTTATGTACTCTACTGTCATCCCATGTACTTGCCTACCCTAATTTACTTCCTGTCTATTCTCTTGCTACTAACCCTCTTCCCTAGATTTCTCCTGCAAACTCCCTAAGATATATTGACTCTATATACTCACATCCTACCTCCTCAGCATACTATCCTAAGCCCCACTCCCAGCTTAATGTCCACTGTCAAAAACTGTAAACCTTTATACAAAACTACTGATTATATTTTAGATAATAATTGACTCTAACATTTCTGTATATTGAGACTAAACTGTAAATGTCTTAATAACAACAAATTGTTCATAGATGGTATATTGTTGATATTGGGATCTGTTAACATTGTCCTTCCACACAAAAGAGAGGTCTTGGAACTTTACAAGAACACTACAAACCTGTAGGGTAAAAGCAATAACAATCTAGACCCACAGAGCTGGAAAGGAAGACACACAAGCAACATGAAAAGACAAGGGAAGAAAGTGCCCCAAACAAATGAAGACACTACATCATTAGAATCATTGGCAGCTACAGCAGGAGGAACGACACAGAAGGATTTTATTATATACATGGTAAAATGTTCTGTATAACATTTTATAAGAGAGCAAATACAAGCAGTGAAAGATCACTTCAACAAGGAGCTACATAAATATAGGAAGCAAAAGATCACCTCAACAGAAAGAGAGGTGTTAAAAAAGAAAAAAAACAACAAAACAGAAATCCTTGAAATGAAAGAAATAATAAACCAAATTAAAATCTCAAAAGAAAGCATCACCAACAGAGTAGACCACTTGGAAGAGAGGAGATCAGACAACGAAGACAAAAATATATAATCTTGAAAAAACTACAGACCACACTGTGATGATGGTTAGAAACCACAAGCAGAACATTCAAGAAACATGGGATAGCATGAAAAGATCAAATTTAAGAGTTATTGGGATAAAGGAAGGCATAGAGATCCAAACCAAAGGAATGAACAATCTATTTAATGAAATAATATCAGAAAAATTTTCCAAACATGAAGAATGAATTGGAGATCCAAATTCAAGAAGCCTACAGGATGTCAAATGTACAAAATCACAACAGCCACATTATAATGAAAATGCCCAACATACAGAATAAGGAGAGAATTTTAAAAGCCACAAGAGAAAGGAATCAGATTAAATATAGGGGAAAACCAATTAGGATAATGGCAGATTTTTCAATGCAGGCCCTGAAAGCTAAAGATCCTGGAACAACATATTACAAGCTCTGAAAAAAAAAATGAGTGCCAACCAAGAATCTTGTATCCAGCAATTTAAGCTTTCGATTTGAAGATGAAATAAAAGCCTTCCATCATAAACAAAAGTTAAAATAATTTATAACTAAAAAACCCGACACTACAAAACATCCTTGGAAAAATATTCCATGAAGAGGAAACAAAAAACAACAACGCAAATCAGCAGAAGGAGGTAGTACCCTAAAGAAAATAAACTAATCAAAGAAGAAAATCAAGTCTTAAATAACAAAAATAAACAAGTATGGCTGGGAATACAAACTTTGTCTCAATAGTAACCCTGAATATTAATGGCTTAAACTCACTAATCAAAAGACATAGGCTAGAGATCGGAGTTTTAAAAAAAGACTCAACAATATGGTGTCTCCAGGAGACTCATCTGATAGGAAAAGACATACACAGACCGAAGGTGAACAGTTGGGAAAAATCATACCTTTCACATGGACTGCGCAAGCAAACAGGGGTTTCCATACTCATATCAAATAAAGTAGACTTCAAGCCAAAGTTAATCAAAAGGGATAAAGATGGATATTACATACTGCTCAAGGCAACCATACACCAACAAGACATAACAATTATAAATATATATGCCCCAAATATTGTTGCAGCTATGTTCATCAAACAAATTCTTCTCAAGTTCAAGAGTCAAATTGATTACAACACAATAATCTTGGGAGACTTTGACACACCTCTCTCCCCACTAGATAGATCTTTGAAACAAAAGTTGAATAAAGAATAGATAGGACTCAATAATACAATCAATAACTTAGATTTAACTGACATATATAGAATATTTCAACCTGCATCAAGCAGGCACACTTTCTTCACAGCAGCACATGGAGCCTTCTCTAAAATAGACCATATACTATGCCACAAAGCAACTCTTAGCAAATACAAAACAGTAGAAATACTACCATGTATTTTAACAAATCATAATGGAATTAAATTAGAAATCAATGATAAAATAAAAAATAAAAATTAATCCAATACATGGAGACTAAGCAATATGCTACTGAATGAACAATAGGTTGCAAGAGTCATCAAAGAGAAGATTAGAAAATTCTTAGAAGTAAATGAGAACATAGACAGAAAATATGGAATCTTTGGGACACTATGAAAGCAGTTCTAAGAGAAAAGTTCATTGCATGGAGTTCATTCCTTAAAAGAAGAAAAAGTCAACAAATAAATGACCTCACACTACATCTCAAAGCCCTAGGAAAAGAAGAACAAATCAACAGCAAAAGCAGTAGAAGGCAAGAAATAATTAAAGTTAGAACTGAAATCAATGAAATCAAAACAAGAGAAACAATTGACAAAATTGAAAAAACAAAATGTTGTATCTTTGAAAAAATAAATAAAATTGACAGACCCTTAGCTATACTAACAAAGAGAAGGAGATAAAGAAGTCAAATTATCAGCATTCATAATGAAAAAGGTAATATCACAAATATTCAGAAATACAGAAGATAATTAGAAATTATTTTGAAAACTTATACTTTAATAAAATTGAAGATAATGAAGGCATCAAAGAATTTCTTAAGTCATATGACTTGCCCAGACTGAATCAGGAAGATATACACAATTTAAACAGACCAATATTAAGTGCTAAAGTAGAAGACACCATCAGATGCCTACCAACCAAGAAAAGCCCAGGACCAAATGGATACACAGCCAAGTTCTACAAGGCCTTTAAGAAGAACTAATACCAATAATCTTCAATTTATTTCAGGAAATAGAAAAAGGGGCAACACTTCCAAACTCATTCTATGAGACTAATATCACCCTAATTTCAAAGCCAGGCAAAGAGACATCAAAGAAAGAAAACTTTAGACCAATATCTCTAATAAACATAGATGCAAAAATTCTCAATAAAATTCTGACAAATTGAATATAAAAACATCATGCACAATGATCAAGTGGGATTCATCCCAGGGATGCAAGGTTGTCTCAACATAAGGAAATTAATAAATGTGATTCATCACATCAATAGGCTCAAAGATAAGAATCACATGATCATCTCATTAGATGCAGAAAAAGCATTTGACAAAACACAGCACAACTTCATGTTCAAAACACTAGAAAAACTGGGGATAACAGGAACATATCTCAACATCATAAAGGCTATCTATGCTAAGTCCCAGGTCAACATCATTCTAAGTGAAGAAAAATTGAAGGCATTCCCTCTAAAAACTGGAACATGACAGGGATACCCTCTTTCACTGCTTCTGTTTAACGTAGTCCTTGAAACACTGGCCAGAGCAATTATACAGATGAAAGAAATTAAATGAGTACATATAGGAAAAGGAGAACTTAAATTAGCACTATTTGCTGACAATATGATTCTATACCTAGAAGACCCAAAAAGCTCCACCAGAAAATTCTAGGTCTAGTAAATGAATTCAGCAAAGTAACAGGTTATAAAATCAACACCTATAAATCAAAGGCATATCTGTATATCAGTAACAAATCTGAGACAGAAATTAGGAAAACTACTCCATTAACAATAGTCTCAAAAAAGATAAAATACGTGGGAATCAACTTAACGAAAGAGGTGAAAGATAATGAAAACTACAGAACCCTAAAGAGAGAAATAGAAGAAGACCTTAGAAGATGGAAAGATCTACCTTGCTCTTGGATAGGCAGAATTAATATTATCAAAATGACCATACTTTCAAAAGCACTATACAGATTTAATGCAATTCTATCAAAATCCCAATGGCATTCCTCATAGAATTAGAAAAAGCAATCATGAAATTCATCTGGAAAAATAAAAGACCCAGAATAGCTAAAGCAATCCTTAGCAGGAAGAATGAAGCAGGTGGCATCACTATACCAGTCCTTAAACAATACTACATAGCAATAGTAACAAAAACAGCATGGTACTGGCACCAAAACAGACTGGTAGACCAATGGTACAGAATAGAGGACACAGAGACTAAGCCACAAAATTTTAATTATTTTATATTAGAAAAGGCGCCAAAAACATGCATTGGAGAAAAGATAGCCTCTTCAACAAATGGTGCTGGGAAAACTGGAAATCCATATGCATCAAAATGAGATTAAACCCCTATCTCTCACCATGCACAAAACTCAATTCAAAATAGATAAGGCTTAGGAATACAACCAAAGACCCTGCGTCTACTAGAACAAAAAGTAGGCCCTAATGTCTATCATGTGGGATTAGGCCCCAACTTCCTTAATAAGATTCCTATAGCACAAGAATTAAAACCAGGAATCAATAAATGGGAAGGAATAAAACTAAAAAGTTTCTTCTCAGCAAAAGAAACAATCTGTGAGGTGAATAGAGAGCCTACATCTTGGGAGCAAATTTTTATCCCTCACACATCAGAGAGAGAACTAATCTCTAGGGTTTATAAAGAACTCAAAAAGCTAAACACCAACCAACCAACCAACAAACAAACAAACAAACAAATGAATAACCCAATCAATAAATGGGCCAAGGACATGAACAGACACTTCTCAGAAGAGAATATTCAATCAATAAATATAAGGAAACATGTTCAACATCTCTGAAATTAGAGAAATGTAAAAAAAAAAACTACTCTAAGATATCATCTCACTCCAGTCAGAATGGCAGCTATTATGAAGACAAACAACAATAAGTGTTGTCAAGGATGTGGGGAAAAAGGTATGCTCATACATTGCTGGTGGGACTGCAAATTGGTGCACCCAATATGGAAAGCAATATGGAGATTCCTTGGAAATATGGAAATGGAACCACCATTTGACCCAGCTATCCCTCTCCTTGGACTATACCCAAAGGACTTAAAAACAACATACTACAGGGACACAGCCACATCAATGTTTATAGCAGCACAATTCACAATAGCTAAACTGTGGAGCCAACCTAGATGCCCTTCAGTGGTTGAATGGATTAAAAATGTGGCATATATACACAATAGAATTTTACTCAGCAATAAAGGAGAATAAAATCATGGCATTTGCAGGTAAATGGATGAAGTTGGAGAAGATAAGCTAAGTAAAATTAGCCAATTCCAAAAAAAAAAAAAAAAAAAAAACAAATGCTGAATGTTTTCTCTGATATAAGGAGGCTGACTCATAGTGGGGTAGGGAGGGGGAGCATGGAAGGAATAGAGGAATTCTAGATAGGGCAGAGGGGTGGGAGGGGAAGGGAGGGAGCAGGGGATTAGCAAGGATGGTGGAATGTGATAGACATCATTATCCAAAGTACATATATGAAGACATGAATTGGTGTGAACATACTTTATATACAAACAGAGGTATGAAAAATTGTTCTATATGTGTAATAAGAATTGTGATGCATTCCATTTTCATGTATTTAAAAAATAAAACCAATTAAAAAAAAAGATACCTCCCCAGCCTGGAACTGAAGGCCTAAAAACTCCCTGGAGAGTCACTATTCAGAGTTTTCTTTGGAAGCGGGAAGGATCTGGAGTCTGATGTCCTCAGACAATCAAAGTAGCAATCAAGAACCTATTCAAGAAGAATTAAGCTTGAACCTTGTTATATTATACCTAAGAATATTGTTTTATTTTGGTGCTATTGCAGATACTATTGGGTTTGATTTCAAATCCCAATTATCTATTGCTTTATGTAGAAAAATAATTAAATTTTTAATAGTATCTATCCTTGGATCTTACAACATTACTATAATGACTTCTTAGTGGAAAGAGTTTTTGTCTAGTCTTTAAGATTTTCTACATTGGTAAGCCTATGATATGTGTACAATGGCTATTTTATTTCTTTCTTCCAAATTTATATGCCTTTTATTTCATTTTCTTGTCTTATTGTGCTAATTACAACTTCCAGCATGATTTTAAATAGCAGTTCTGGGAGGATTGAAAATAAGGAAATAAGGATCTTAGTTATTTGTAGCTAGGATATGCAGAATCACCTTCACATTTAAATTTTGAAAGTTAAATTTTTAAAATATAGTTATTTTTAACTATGGAGTTTTAAGTAAGGATCTTACAGATTGTTATCACTCAATATAACTATATCTTATTTTTTATATCACTATTTAAATTTGACTTCTCACATAGGGTTTTCTACCTGAATGAATTTTCAGAGTAGAAAGGCAACTCAAAGAAGGTAAGAAAAAATTGTAAATTGAGTATATGATAAGGGATTAATATTTAGAATATATACATAACTCTTAAAAATCAGTGTGCATGTGCACATGCATACACACACACACACACACACACACACACACACACCATACATTCCAATTAAAAAAGGGGAAAGGAGTTAAAGATATACAATAGCTAAGAAGTATGTGAACATGTACTCAAATTTCTAGTCATTAACAAATAGCAATTCAAAACTGCAAAGATACTACCTCATACCCATTAGCATGGTAGCTCTCAAAAACAAAATAAAAAACAGAATGTGGAGAAATTAGAATTCTTGTGCACTGTTAGTGAAAAATATAAGTTGATACAGTTGCTATGGAAAGAGTAGTTCCTGAGAAAGTTGGAACTAGAATCTCGGTACGATACAGCAATTCCACTTCTGGGTACATGCAAGAAGAAATGAAAGCACAGTCTTGAGGAGATATCTGTACATCCATGTTCCTAAAAGCATCATCCATAATCGGAAGCATAATTGGAAGCAACCCAATTGTCCATCAATATGTGAATGTATATTCAATATATGGAATGTACGTATAATGGAACATTATGCTATCTTAAAAAGGAATGAAATTCTGACATATGCTACAATATGGATCAACCTTGAAGACAGAATGCTAAGTGAAATAAGTCATTTACAGAAAGATCATGATTCTTCTCACAAAAGGTGCATCATACAGTAATCAAAATCATAGAGACAGACAGTGGAATGGTAGTTGCCAGGAACTGAAGGAAAAGAAGAATAGGAAGTAATTGGTCCATGAATATAAAATTTCAGAGTTTTTCGAATTTTTTACTTGTTCTAATTAGTTATACATGACAGTAGAATGCATTTTGACACGTCCGTCATACCTAAATGGAGTATAATTTCTCATTCTTCTGGTTGTACATTATGTAGAATCACACCAGTCATACAGTTATATATGTACATAGGGTAATAATGTCCAATTTTTCTATCCTTTCTACCTCCATCCCCCCTCCTCTCCCTTCACTCCTCTCTGTCTAATCAAAGTACCTCTATACAGTTTCAATTTTAAAAATGAAAAGAATTATGCTGATGGATGATAGTGGTGCCTGCACAACAACATGAATGCATTTAATGTCTCTAAACTGTACTTAAGATAGTTAAAATGGTAAATTTTTATTACACATATCTTACTGTTGGGAAAAATTTGGTACATTGTTCTTTATAATAACATAGTATCCATATAATGATTATAAACTAAATCAAAAACAAAATTTGGGGACGTACTATCAAAATGACATAAATAAACATCGACCAAATATAGCTATATGTGAATTGGAAGAGAATGTGATGTGGTCTTTCCTGTTATTCTGTAGTTTTATACATTAAAAAAGGCTGCAGC
Source organism: Ictidomys tridecemlineatus (assembly GCF_052094955.1). Classification (NCBI taxonomy): domain Eukaryota; kingdom Metazoa; phylum Chordata; class Mammalia; order Rodentia; family Sciuridae; genus Ictidomys; species Ictidomys tridecemlineatus. Next base: position 122,482,618 of record NC_135479.1, read on the forward strand.
GTTGCCATGGCAAATTTCTGGCTCGACTGAACGCTGGAACCTGGTACATAAGCCTAGGATTTGATGAAACTATGTAATCTTGAAATGAACAGGCGAATTTTACAGTCATTCACCTAATGCAGGTTTAGATTCTAGCATGTACAGCTCTTCTATTTAACACAAAAGAGCAGATATTTGAATATTCGGTTTTGTGATACACTCAATATCCATGAAATCACAGATTTAATTTTTAATATGAGAATCTAGAATTCTCACATTTCAAGGGTATATAAATTATTAAGCAAGAAGTTAAGGAAATTATCTATGTCTTTTCTCCAGAGGCTGGTTTTGTAAGAAAGCTTATCATTACATTAATAAATGTGGGGCGTTCTCTCTATTTATAGCATAGATTATACAATCTAATTTTGAATCTTTTTCAGTAGCATGAGGCATATTGCACATATCCACAGCTATCCAACTGGGGTAATTTTTAAGTTTTTTGGTCATTGGAATTCATTTGTATGCATCTCAGTATTCGAGAGTATAATGAATGCATGGTGTTCATGTTGATGACATATACTCCATAAAAGTTTAATTGTCATTCTGCATTAATTAAGTCTGAATTAATGAACACTTTCAAAGTTTTGCAACAGTTGAATCACCAGTTCCCATCAAGCGTGACTGAAGCAGAATTAGCTCATTCTGAATGCTAAACCCATCTGTGAAAAAAAAAAAAAAAAGAAAAAGCAAGAAAAGAGAACCTCAGTCAATTATAATATTGAAAAGCTGAGTGCATGGGCACAGATGCTTAATTCCAGGTAGAATTTAAATCTAAAATCAATCTCCTTTGCTCCAAATTTTGCTCTAAATTCTGTTGTAAGTAGACTGAGTTGTTGTTCTTTTTTTTTTTTTTTGTCAGAATTGTCATCATTTTGTACAAAATTTTGAACACTTTATGTGAAACTGGACTAAATTGTGCCCCGTTGAGAGACACTACTCCATTCAGGGCAGACTTTCTGACTGGTTTATAGGTGGGGAGTGGCTGAGACTTCCAGGGGACCTACATGGCAGTGCTAATGATATTTTCTCTTAAATTCCAGAGCCAATCCTTGAAGGGAAACCTGGCCCTTCTTTACAAAAGCATTATACTTGAGATTCAAAGAGGTTCATACAAGTTACAAAAACCAGAATAGGAAGCACACGTAAAACTTCTGACTCTAAGTTTTATCTCCCTCTCTCCACTGCAAAATTAATGATGTCTTTGAATATTTTAGGAACAATAAATGAGAATTGAAACCATCTACTAATACTGCCTACAATCACAGGACTTTACTATTCCTCTGTTCTCACACAACTTCAGTATTCCAGGAAACTTTTATCCAGGAAGATAAATGTTACACATTATTTCCCTATTTGTTGCAGGAACTTCAAGTTTTTAACTGAAAGCATCTGACAACAGTTCAACATTCCAAGATTTCGTGAATTCATGCATCAAGATCCTTCTTTATGCATCTACCAAACCTAAGTTATTCATCATGATATTTATCAAACTCTAATCAAGCATACCTTTCCCATATCTCACATTGAGCCACCTGGCTTGCACTAAACTTCAGAATAGCAATAAATATCCCAAAATTGGCCTACTTTTAAAAAATTTTTTATTTGTTTTTTTTCAGATATACATAAGAGTATAGTGTATTAGGACATATTATACACACATGGAGTATAACTTTGCATTCTGGTGGTTGTACATGATGTGGAGTTATAGTGGTCATGTATTCATACACGAACATAGGAAATTTAGTCCAATTCATTCCACTGTCTTTCCTATTCCTATCTCTCCTCCCTTCCCTTCACTCTCCTTTGTCTAATCTAATGAACTCTTATTCTTCTCTCCCCTTATTTTATGTTAGCATCTGAATATCAGGAAGAACATTCTGCCTTTAGTTTTTTGGAATTGGCTTATTTCACTTAGCATGAGAGTCTCCAGTTCCATTCATTTACTAGAAAATGCCATAATTTTACTCTTCCTTATGGCTGAGTGATATTCCATTGTGTATATATACCACGTTTTCCAAAGTTGGCTTTTTTTTGCTCTGAGATGCTGCCCAGAGTGTTGAGATAGCACTGTCACCAAACAGCTTCTTTATTTCACCTGTTTGTTTTGGTAAAATTTTGGAGACATGGGTTTTGATAGACACTGACTTGGATTGAAATATAATCAAATATGAGCTTATCCCAAACTTACTGAATTTGAGCTGTGGATGGAACTCACATAGAGAAATGACTATTGCCTCTTAATATTACCTTGATACACCACCCTGTCATGGAAACGCCTCTAATTCCCCACTCCAATTCTGAACTGAACATTTGTGGAATAAGAGGCCCATGAGCGTAACTCATCATAACACTTTATAAAAAACAATCTTTGCCTGAACACGGTGGCTCACACCTATAATCCCAGTGATTCCGGAGGTTGAGGCAGGAGGATTTCCATTTCAAAGACAGCCTCAGCAATTTAGTGAGGCTCTAAGCAACTTAGCAAGACCATTTTTTTAAAGTAAAAAAATATATAAAGAAAGGGGGCGGCTAGATTTGTGGCTCAATGGTTAAGTGCCCCTGAGTTCCATCCCTGGTACCACAAAAAAGAACAAAACAAAACAGAAAAACAATCTTTGTACCACATGCAGCAATTATAAAGCATAAGAATAAAACCACATTACTCCCACTAAGTACTGACCTGGAACATCTCCACTAGAATTGGTTCTCCAACTGGGCACGGTGGTGCTTGCCCATAACCCCAGCTGCTTGGAAGGCTGAGGCAGGAGGATCACAAGTTCAAATCCAAACCTAGCAACTTAGTGAGGCCCTAATCAATTTAGCAAGAACCTGTCTCAAAAATTTAAAAAAATAATAAATAAATAAAAAGGGCTGGGGATATGGCTTAGTGATAAATCAATCCTGGGCTCAATCTCTAGTACCAAGCAAGAAAAAGAAAAGACAAAACAGAATCCAGTGCTTTTCTGTAACTTCCATTTACATTATATATGGTATTTTCAAGATTTACCTCTGTTATGGAGAACTACAGTAAGTACTTCCATTCTTGCTGAGATTTTTCACAGCTGGTCCAGAGAGAACCCTGTGCAAGGTCAGGAAGAAGAGGTGCTCTACTGCTCTGTTGTGCTGTGGTGGGAGGCGATGGTGGTAGACTGGCCACCAGAGAAGAAATGCACTGTGGGCCAAGGGAGATCCCTGGCCCTGTGCTAGCAGGCAGCACCTACGGAGAAGGACACCAATGAGAAACTGCCTGCCAAGCAACCAGTGTCGCACAGTGTCTCTCTTCTGGTTACTCTTACTGTCTGCGAAATAGCAGAGATATAACTATCCCTAACACATAACTGTGTGAGGGCAGATCAGCAGCTGCAGGAGGGAAGACAATAATCCAGTATGTAGAATTCCTAGGAAGGAACTTGAAGCAAGCACTATCCAGGTTTATAAAAGAGCCTCTGGATGTGTGCAAAACAGGGGGCCAGAGGTGTCAACACAGATCCCAGAGTCTGTGGGTTGGGGGTTGGAGTCATTTTTCTAGAGTGTGAGACTCCAAGGGTTAGGGGAATTAGGAGCCAAGCCTTACACAGTGAATTGTGATGATGTGTTTTCCATCCTCCCCCCAGGCACTGTAAAAACTGATCTATGTTTTATATCTTCTTTTGTTTCATTGAAAGAATTAATAATTCATAAATGAAAGAAAGAATGAAGGAAATGAATAAATAACTTTTGGAGCAGAAATAAAGAAAGATAGAAATGGATGATAGCGATAAGGAGGCCATCTACTTAGAATTTAAAATGGAGCTGTGAATTAAAGAGTAAAAGGTTATATAGAAAGACGAGGAAACAGGCCTTCAAGTTTGGGAATAGCCTATTCCATTAGGAAGTAAAAGAGGCCTCATTCTGTAATCTCATATAAAATCCACCAGTTCTACTGGTTTCACCATCCAGACAGATATGAGCCCATACCTCTGACTCATGAGGTCTATTTGTATCAAGAGTTTTTCTCTACTGAAAAGGTTTTCTTGGTTGCCATGGTGGCACCATTAACTATCTACTACAGTCATGGTGCCCCATCCAGTCTTCTTATGACTGTGGCTGCTGGTTGCCAGTTATGAGTTGAGTTTCCATCAAGAATTTGAAATTGGTTTTGTTCTTGTAATTTATTGTCTTTAGGTCTTCCTGTTCTATTTACTAATTTTGACTCCTTAAAAAGGATGTAAGATACAAACTTCTTGTCATTCTCTGGCCAGTCTTCAGTTCCAAATAGAACATACAAAATTAAAAACACATCTGGGCCAAGTGTAGTGGTGCAAGCCTGTTATCCCAGCAGCTCAGGAGGTTGAGGCAGGAGGATCGCGAGTTCAAAGCCAACCTCAGCAAAAGCGAGGCACTAAGCAACTCAGTGAGACCCTGTCTCTAAATAAAATACAAAATAGGGCTGGGGATGTGGCTCTGTGATTGAGTGCTCTTGAGTTTGATCCCCAGCTCCAAACAACACACACACACACACACACACACACACACACACACACACACACACATTAGGGGATAATTACACATTATAGAGAATAATATAGCTGCTTTCTTGATTTCTGAAGAAACAAATATCCATCTCCTAAAGAACAAAACAATCAGAATGTTCTCTAATGTATAATGAGTTTAAAATTGGTAGTCAAATTTGGTATGGAGAAAATTGCTCTTCCAGTGTGGTCTGTGGGTCATACAATGGCTTCCTTTTGTAGCTTGCTATATATACAGACTGCTAGACCCCGACTCAGACCAACTGAATCAGATCCTTCATCCTTAGAAAAATTCCCACATGATTAGTATGCACAAAATTTTTAAATGTCATTGTCTGAGAGTGCTGAAGAAAACTCTTAGGGACAGTGGCAGTCTGTGCAAGATGGAAGGCAAAGGTGGATCTTCTGGGTCCCTCCCATTCTTCCATCACCAGAGCATTTTTGGTTTTGCCTGTAATTTTTTTATGTACTGAGATTCCCGTGCCAAACTTTAAAAATGTAATCTGTTGCTTAGAGAATTTTTTAAAACCATCACTCAGTGAAACAAACAGAACTTTGTTGAATCCAAAACTACCCTTAGAGTATTTCCCAGTTCAGAAGCTAGACACCTCTCTCTCTCTCTCTCTCTCTCTCTCTCTCTCTCTCTCACACACACACACACACACACACACACACACACACACACATGCACACTGTATATGAAGCGTTAGTTCTATTTATTTTAACACATCACACTATTTTAAAAATATACACAGATGCCATTTAAAGAATAAAAATTTGTTTAAAAATGAAATTTTAGAAAACAAAAAGGATAGCAAACAGAAACTTGCTAAAAGAATGGAGAAGGAAGAATAGTAACTCTAATCTAAATCATACAAACTGGAGAAACCGTTTTCCATTTGCAGGTGGTCAGTAGCAGCAAATATTCAGAACAGAGAAGCACAAAAATTGGATTCTAGAAGATATTACACTGTGACTTCCATGTGCTTGGTTAGCTGTCAGTTTATTTGTCTCTTACAGGAAGCAGAACGTAGCAGGTTATGTCATTTTATGACCATAATAATGTTCTGAGCCAAACCAGCTGCCTTGGTTTTTGCTATGACCTCAAAGGCAACAGATGAGGACTGAGAAAGGAACATTAGATTTGGCAATTAGGTGGATATTGGTGACTCAGGAACAAGCAGCTTTAATTGAATAATAAACTCCAAACTGCTAGAGGGTGAGAAAGGGAAGTGGCAAGATGGCAAACTTAGATGCTTTTTTTTACTCTAAAGAAAAATTGTTTGAGAGAAAAAAACAACAATATTTTGAAGAGATATCAGTTTAGGGATGAATATTTTTAAGTTGATGGAAAACTAAGCAATTTTTTAAGTTGAAAGGAACAAAAAGAATAGAAGGAGGAATTAAGAGGGGGAAAAATGGAGAGTTTTATTGACATAAATAAAAAGGAGATTATGTTCTACTTTGTTGATGCCAATTATTTTATCTGATCATTTTTAAACATAGGGTAAGTTGAAAGAATTTATCTATGAAAACCTCCTATTTAACTCACTGACAGTGGGCTCATATTTAACTCACTGACTGTGTTCGATAAATGGTGGATACCTACCACTATGTTCTACCGTTAATATGCAACTCTATATTATCTATCCATTATGCTTTATGGATAGATGGATCTTTGCATTAAACCACCTTATTTTCTCACACATTTTAATGATAAGCACTCTCCCCTACGATCTCTCATGTGCCTTACATTAACTAGAGTTCAATATTTGTTCACAATATTTTTTATTTCCTGACGAAATTTACATGCAATGTAAGGTAAAATCTCACATGTATATTTATTGAGTTTTGGCAAATTCACACATCTGTGTAACCCAAATCTCTTCCAAGATATTGAATCTTTCTATCACTCCAGGAAATTCCTTCATTTCCAATTCCTTCATTTCCAATTCCTTCATTTCCATTTCCTATCAGCACACATCCATGCCCTCCCAGAGACAACCACCCTTATGTTGTTCCATGTAGATTATATTTTCCTGGCCTAGAACTTCATATAAATGGTTTAGTACAGTATGGATTCATTTGGATAAAGCTTGTTTCACTTGACAAAATGTTTTCAAGGGTCATTCATATCACTAGGTATTTCAACAGAAACTTCATTCCTCTCTGTCTTTATTACTGAGCAGTCTTCCATTATTTAGTTATTGCCCCATAAGCACACCTAGTATACCTAAAGGTGTTTGCTATGAACATGCTTGTGCAACTCTTTGGGGGTATATAACTTTTCATGTATCTTGCATTAATAATTTGGAGTGGAATTACTGGGTTTTAAGGTAGTTTTATATTAAAAGAAATAGGCTTATGTTTTACCAAAATAATTGTACTATTTACACGCCCACCCATGAAATGTCTGTTCTTTTTCCTCCCAAATCCTCTCCAATATTTTATATTTTTTGATCTTGCTGCTCTGCTGTGTGTATACTAGTATTTCATTGTGCTAATAATTTACAGGGTTTCTTTATCTTTTAGAATTTGCAGGTAATCTCTCATACCATTCATATAAAACTTAAAGTTATAGCCACTTTAAGAGATGATCATTTGTCAATATGTATTTCTTCACCTAGGATAAACTCCTGAGGAAAGGCTGCATTGTATTATTATTTATATTTGGGCTCATATTTAACTCAGTGACTATGTTCGATAAATGCGTTTTAATTTAATGGAATCAAACACATTATTGCTGGCAATTCTTGCAGTGCAGAAGTCAGCCCAGAAGCATCTGCCTGCATCCTCTTCTTTCTTAGAGGATCAGTTTGCCATTAGCCTTATGAACGTGGAAAAGAATGACAGTGCCACAGTAGGGAAAAGCAGCGTGGTCTGCTCCCGCTGAAGGCAGATGCAGGCTGGGGGTCGGCTCTGCCTGATATTGAGACATATTTCAAAGAAAAACTTGCATGTGACATGAAAGCTTCAAGTGGTTTTCATCAATTATATTTCAGCCATCTGGACTTTTGCTAACGGAGACTACAGACAACTGCAATGTGGACAATAATCAGAAAGTAAAACACAACATCCAGGGAATAACAAAGGGTATTTTATTTCCTTGAAAACAGTATGAAGCTGAAGGCTAAAGGCTGGCTTATTTGTATGCAGTAATCCCCAAGAAATGTAATGAAATTCTTGAAGCATATAAGCATATTGCTCTTCTTGTGACATATCAAAAAAAAAAAAGAAAGAAAAGAAAACCAACTTTGGCTCAGACACCTCTGAAAATAGTATATATATATATATATATATATATATATATATATATATATATCAAAACACACACACACACACACACACATCACACAAGGCTTCTGAATTTATTCATACAGGACTTGAGACATTTGCTTATTTTCAAGAGCACATAGATGAATAACAGTTTATAAACAGTAGAAAGCTCATAAATGCAGAATGCTTTGTAAAATTATGATAAATCAAGAAATTCTTTTGTTAAAGTGAAATGCATGGCATGACAGAAGCATTTTGAAGGAAAATGTTGCTTCAAGTCCACTTCGTAGTAGTACAATATTTTTTACACTGACTAGACATTAGAATATCAGCAGGTACCATGATCTGATACATGCCATTCACAATATGATGTGTGAGCGTGAAGCGATTCTGCCTGTTCAGAGTGCATTTGATATTTCCTCTCATTCCTCTGCTAACACCTGGAAAACAAGACTCTAGTGTGGGGGCAGGGGTAATGAAAAGCTGTTGAATGCCTACTGCTGCAGGATCTGCTTGTTGGTCACAGGTTTCTGCTTTCTTTGTGGAATGACTTCCAGGAGACTGCTGAGGACACCAGGGTTATATTTTGTAGTTCTTCTTGCATGCAATAAAAGCCAGGTATGATTGTCAAGGAATGGGAACAAAAGTGATGTGTGCCACTTCCAGACCCACTCTAAAAGAAGGAAATGAGACATCTGTACTGTATTTATTATCCTAGATCTGAATCTAGAAGATACCAAGGTCCCAGGATGGTGAAACTATAGCATGAAAGAAACCTAGATGCCCTTCAATAGATGAGTGAACAAAGACATTGTGGTATATATACACAATGGAATATTACTCAGCATTAAAAGAGAATAAAATTATGGCATTTTCAGGTAAATGGATGGAGTTGGAGAATATTATGTTAAGTGAAGTAATCCAATCCCCAAAAACTAAAGGCCAAATGTTTTCTCTGATAAGTGGATACTGATCCATAATATGGGGGAGCGGGGAGGCCATGGAAATTTTTTTTTTTAAATGGAGTAACTGTGATTGGGCAAACGGGAAGGAGGAGATGGGAGAGGGTGTGGGGACAGAAAAGATGGTGGGATGAGATGAACATCATTACCCTAGGTACATGTATGATGCACACATGGTGCAATGCTACATTGTGTACAACCATAGACATGTAAAGTTGTGTTGCAATTGTGTATAATGAATCAAAATACATTCTGCTATCATATATACCAAATTAAAATTAATTAATAAAATAATTAATTTTAAAAAAGGAAACCAAGTTACTGCTTTATGCACAGAGGAAGAGCAGCCACCTTACCAGGAATACCTGCATTTGATTGTTAAATGAGGAATAATCTTTAATGAAATTTTTACAATTGTAAAATTTACCAGTGACCTCAATTTCACCAATGATTTAGCCTAGTGCACACAGCTAGAGAAAGGAAACAGCTAGCATTTTTAACTCAGGTCAACCTGGCTCCAAAATTCACTCTACAAATTTATCCCATTAATTGCTGGAAGTCATAACAAACATTTCAGAAGTGTAAGTAAGCTTAGATATAATTAAGTCCAAAATTGCTTATTTTATGAAAGAAAACTGTGTATGTAATTAAGCTGATTTCACCAAAGTCTTTAAGCAACAAATTTAGGAAAGTAGATCTATTGTTCTCTTTATGCTACCACAATATAAAATGAATAATATTTATTAAAAGAATATACAATTCATAATGTATCAATTAATGTGTCAATTAGCACAAGGAAGCAATCTTCGATTTATTTAGAATTTGTCCCCACTCTATTATGAAAGGCTTGCTACTGTTCTCTTACAGGACATGGGTACACCACCCTTCCAGTTGCCTGTCCTACTTGTCTTCTGCTTTGTTTATCTCCCACCTATCAGAATCAATTATATTTTTGCCCTTGTTATTTCTTAATTGTATGCACAAAATACTATGAATAAAATGAAGATCTTCAACAAAGAATTACAAATAGAGACATTAGAAAATCTTAGCTAGGCATGATGGCCCACACTTGTAATCCCAGAGATGCAGGAGGATCCGAAGTTCAGAACCAGCAATTTAGTGAGGCCCTAAACAACTTAGCAAGACCCTGTCTCAAAATAAAAAAATTTAAAAATCACTGGGGATGTGGTTCAGTGGTTAAGTACTCCTGAGTTCAATCCAAAGTACCAAAAAAAAAAAAAGAAAGAAAAAAGAAAATCTTAGAATTCTCATATTATAAACTTCTTATTTTACATGTAAGAAAACTGAAGCTTAGGGAATTAAAGTAATTTTCCTAAAGGAATAAAAACCAATTATTACTAAAGCAGATACTAGACTTCTGGTAGTATCTGTTCTTTTTTTCCACCCAAAAATTAAACACTAATTTTAAAAGTTTTTTGGTAACATATATACACTAAAGTTAATAAAAAAAGAAAGAAATCATATATATTAGAAAAAAATCATGAAGCAGTATCAATTGATTTAAATATTCTTGAAGGTAAAGAGAAAGTCATTTTAATCAAAGAAAAGTATGAAAAAATAATAATGCAAAATTGGCATTAATATTCACTAATAAATGCTTACTGTAAAACTAGTTCCATTATCAAAATTGTAAATATTTGTCTTTAATTCATCCATGATTTTGTAGTGGTCATATCGTTTTGGAGCTATTAAAGATGGCTTTGTTCTACCTACAAGAAAGCTGTTTAAATCTTGTTATTTGACTCTTTTTCCCTCACACATCTCTATGAAGTGTCATCATAAAACACTATGTCAGAGAGTAAAAAACCTTCCACAGGACTCTTGCTGATGGTGTAATTGCCAAAAAATGTGTAATTATCTGGGTATTATGCTTGTTTCCAATTTCAATTTAAGAAACCAGAATTTAAAATCACAATTCCTGAGTCTCTGTATGCATTATTATTATTGCTAGATGAGTACCTGCATGACAGAGCCCAGGGTGCTCCAAAAGCTTGGCTGCTTGGGACACAAACTCTTACTGGACAGTGGGTGTTGGATAGAAAAAGTCTTTTCAGGGACTCCTAAACAATATTGCCAATAAGAGGAAAAAAGGGGGGTGTCTTGGTCTTCAAAAAATAAATAAATAAATAGCTGTCTCATACTGTTTTTGAAAGCCTGACAGATAACAGTGAAATAGAGGCAATCATGAAAGTTATCCATTTGGGGACAGAAGATCACATTAGGAGAGAGACTTATACAAAGTTACCACAGTTAGCCTTATTTTTCTTGTAGCTCACTGAATTTGGGGAACCTAAGAACATGTATTGAAAAGTCACTGAAGTTTGGTGTATTTTGTTATGGAGAAAGTGATCCAACAAGTATAGAGTGGATATAATTAAGCAGTCAAGCCGAGAAGACAAATCCTTAATTCCGCCATGATTTAGTTTTACAAAACCCCAATTTGAGAGTTTGGTAAGGTGCATATCCAAAATAAAAGAAGTAAAGGATTTGTTGTGTTCTAAGCTCAAAAGGGAACAATCCATCTTCTAAGTGTATTTGTGGAGAAGAAGGTTATTTTTTTGTTTTTAGTCGCAACTAGCATTAGAAGCTTGCTTTGAGACTCAGCAGGTACTCAGCATAACTACCTTCCCCAAAGGACAAGTGTGGAGACAAGTGCAGCACCTGCCAGTTGTTCAGCAGTTACCAGTTTGGAAGAAACTGTCAAGAAATTTTGCTTTATTCTATTCTTTCATCTTTATACTCAAATTAAGTTACCTTCACTTCTACTACTCTCCAGTCTGCACCTCTAGTATGCAGTACTCTTAATATTTCCATAACACAGTCATTTCTACCATGTAGTTATAGAGTCTGATGATCACACTCTCTGCTTTCGTAGATGTCTCTCTAATACTAGATCACAGTGTCTTTGGTCTACATTAGATAAAAGGTTTGGTTTTTTTTTGTTTTTTTGTTTCATGTTTTAGATTTCAAGGTGTATGAGGGAGGCATCTGGAACATCAAGATCATTCAGCATTTAAAAATCTGAGTGTATGCCAGTTACTATGAAAGGAATAGCAACAGATGTGAGAGTTTCCAAAATTTTAGAAACAATATCTTGTCCATAAACATAGAATAAAAAAATGGTCCATCCAGATGTTTGTCTCCCAAAGACCATTTCAACCCTTGGGATCAAGTCATTGTTGGAAACCTGCATGAGAACAGGACAGGCCTGACTAATGATACTGATGTGACACTGGGTAGGAGTGGCAAAGGGGTACCACCTGCCTGTTATTCTTGACTTTATTAATTAGACATTTAGTCTCTTTTAATGAAGATTAAAAAAAAAAAACTGGCCTCCTTAGTTGTGCTGCACCAAATGCCCAAAAAAACAAAAACAACATAATGGAAAATATATTCAATATATCAATGTGGTCATGAGATAATGTAATGGGAGAAGAGCACTTTACAAGTATAATTGTCCTTGTGAGATGTGATTCTATGGATGACAGCGTAGAAAGTGAGTGCATTAGCTTGCTAAATGCTACAGCAGGATGCTAACCTTCATCTGAGCATCAGAGGTTGTTTTGATACAACATGACTCTGGCACACAGATGTCAGGCAAATTATGCCTTTAGGTGTGGCCAGGCCCTTTCTGAATTCCGTGGAAATGTGGGCTGATTTTTTTCATTCCAAATTGGCTAGGGCAAAGCACAGAGGATTCTGAAGGAGGCTTCTTTGCAAGAAGAGTGTGTCTCTCACGATTTAATTTCCATAGCAATTTAAGGAAATGATGTGGAGGCGGGGACAGGCAGCGAGATGGTAGAATAATTGCTCAGATCTGACAGGGTGTGAGAGAACTGAACAGTTTCATGTGCATAATGTTAACCTCCACACATTTCCAAAATGGCCTCTTTATTCAGAAAAAAAAAATTCTCAACATCTATGAATAGTTATTTTGAAACCGAGTGGCATCATGTCAGGTCAGAAAATGCCACAGGGCATAACAATATATATATTTTCAAACCCAACCTGAAGTTCCTTGTACAATCAAGTAAAGTGGTTTAAATATATATACTGACATCTCTCAAAGATTATAAATTTTTGGTTACTTCTTTCATTTTATTAGAAATTCAAGGTGACAATTGTCAAAATGAAATCAGACCATGGCTATTCACTGGGATGATTATTTTTTTTAACATTTAAACATGAAAATCAAGCATGTAAAATATAATAAAAATCTGGTTGTTAGAATTCAGCCTTCTATGAAATAGTCTGCAATTATGAAGATGGCTGTGTGCATGTGCACAATAAATACAAAGCAGAAAATATTTCCAAAAATAATCATAACATTGGGTGAAATAGTCACTATAGCAGTAGCTGTGAACTCAGACATATGGGCATGTTGGACCCAAATGGATTTTTTTCTTTCTTTTTTCTTTGGTACCAGGGATTGTTGAAGCCAGGGGTATTTAACCACTGAGCCACATTTCCCAGTTCCCATCCTCCCTTTTTAAAATTAATTTAATTTTTGAGACAGGGTCTGGCTAAGTTGCTTAGGGCCTTGCTTACTTCCTGAGACAGCTTTAAACATGTGATCTTTCTGCCTCAGCCTCCTGTGCTGCCATTAATGAAAATTGGGCAAATGATTTCTTCCGGGGATGTCTATTTCCTCGTTGGCATCAGCATTAATAATAATAGGATTACATGGAACCAATATCAGTGTAGGTATGGCTGTCATCACAAGACCAGATTACAGAAAACTCCCAACAATTGTTTATTATCATTCATAAACAGCCAAGTAATTTTCTTCATTCTGTCAACTTTACACAACTGGATAACAATATTATGAATTACTACATTTAGTAATTCATAACTGATCCCATTGAGATCATATTCTCTTGATCACTAAAAAAAAAGAAAAAAAAAATTGTCAACTTTAGGTGAACAATGTTGACTGAATCACAATTATTTGTCAACTAAACATGTTTGCTAACTCTGTGTGCTGCAAACACAATCTGAGTCCTTCTGAGGAAAGTAGGTCAAAATTTAAATTCAAAATTAGGAAAAAAGATACTAAACACATTATCAAATCCATATAGACTAATAGGTCAAAGGAATTTTTAAAAGCAGATTCTGAGAAATAGACCTAAAAGAAGATAATCTTTTAGAGGAATCACACTTTTAAAATTTGGGATGGATGAAGGAGAGAAAAAAAATCAAGCTCCACTAGGATTACTCTACTTCTCTGGTAAATAGCAACAGGGATCTTCAATAGCATGTGGCAAAACGTCCAAATTTTGTACCTGAATGCCCCTCCATTTCCATCATTTTGTCTCATTGGTCCTTATCGCTCTAGCCTCCACACATCTTTTATGTTCACCAACATGTCACTAAAGTGAAGCTTCTTACTTTGCAAACATCATAATTTAAGACCTCTGCGGATATAAACACTGTTTCAGAATTTTTTCAGAATCTTCTCTCTCAGTCTTGTCATCTCCACATGACTGAATCATGTAAGTTCCTAAAGTAGCAATGCAAATGCCACCTTTTCCACAAATCCACCCCCCAATTCACATCTTTTCCCTAATTTGTTAAAGAAATCCCCTTCTTTTTTTAATGGATTATGGTTTAGAGAGGTCTCTTTTCCTTGTATTCATTTTGTTTGTTTGTGTTTTTCTGTAGATTATGAATTCCTTAAGAGCAGGAACCATATGACTCATCTTGATGTGAACAGGCAGCAAAATTAAGTTGAAAGGTACAAATCTCAGAGAAAGACCTTGCAACTTGACACATGTCATTTCCTTGACCACTGTGTGAGCTTGAACAAAATATGTCTTCTCTCTTAGCCTTAAGTTCTATGCACCAAATAATGAACAATTTTTTAGCAAGCAAATTAAACTATGTGATTATATAAAACAATTAAAGGGCTATTTCTTATTTCCTGACTGTTCCCCAAAACAAACAAACAAAAAAAAAAACCATGCTTTTCACAAAACCAAAGGGAAAGTTGAAAACAGTTTGCAATGCAGCAAAGAGCTTCTAAAGTGCAGGAAGGAAATCTTAGCTACTATGCTTCTGGTTCTATCACATAATGGTTGTGTGACCTCCAGCAAATGGATGTTAGCAATAGTCCAGTTCAAACTGTAGTCAAGGAATAAGAACCAAGACACAAACAGAAATGCTCAACTCCCATCTCACACTCAGAGGAATGTGGTGTAGTAGACCATTCCATGAGAGAGCACATCAAAAGCTCAGGGATAATTTCCACCACCAAGCCTTTCTCAAAGCTACTATCCAGCCCAGGGCAGAGTCCCTGCTTCTAAGAGGCAACTTCTATTTGTACTTCCTTTGTGCCACTTGTCATCCTGAGTGAGTTTTCACTATGTATCTAATACATCTCTCTTATTTCACAGACCATGGATTCTTTGAAGGCATGAATGATATGTGTTATTATTTTCATTTCCATCTACAGCTTCTGGACCAATAAATCTTTCATTATGAATGAATAGATTAATGAGTGAGTGGTGGGAAAGAGGGAGGAGTGAATGGATGAAAGAAGAAAAAAATACATTAAAGACAAAATAATACAGAATTTAATCTACATATGATAGCAATGTTTACATGGTTGCATTATTCCTCAGTGTGTACATTTTGATCTTGTTTAATGGTGAAAATGCCGTATTTCATTTGGTTGAGCATTGTGTTTTCCTGTCTCAATGCTGGGATACTGTGAAGTAAAAAAGAAAAGGGGCCCATCTTCTACTGCACCGTCAGCTGGCCCTTTCCAATCACCAGTATTTAACTACAAGCTAATTTTGCTATCTTGCCTTCTGATACTTTTATTTTTAGGCTTTTGCAATAATGAACATTGATCTTTCCATTTAAGAAAGTGTTTTGTTTATCACACCACTTAAAGAGTCTTGCTAATGGCTTATCTGTATAAACTAAACTGCAAACAATTGCCCAACAATGGTGGAAGAAATTGTCTCAATCTTTTGGGATAGGAAGGTGGCAACTGCCTAAACCATAGGTAACTCAGTACCAAGTGTCAAAATAAATTCACTGTTATGAAACAAAATAAAACTGTGAACAGCTAACTAAATTCTTACAGACAATGCCTGATGAAGATCAATAAATTAGTAGATAATGTACGTTAAAAGTTTTACCTGCAAGATGTCACTCATTTTAATGAACTGATGAGTACTACTATCAATGAGCATGTCTTCAAAGTAGTTACAAAGGTAATTACCCTTGAGAATAAAAGATTAAAGAGAAGCAAAACTTTACCTGTTTACCCAACAATTTGGCTGTGAAAACAGTTCTTAGTGACAGTACCTTGACAACTTAACAATTGCTGTGAAAATTAAACATTTCTTAAAACATCAGTTGTTGAAAATGTATTATTGCCCCATAATTGCTATGCAACAGGCACTGTTCTAATCATCTTATCTGAATAAACTCAATTAGTTCTCACAATCCTCTAAAAGATGGGTCATTTTAAATATAAGGAAATCAATGCCCAAAGAAGAAAACTCACTACACATGGCTAGAAAATCTTGGAGCTATTACTAATTGGCATTGATATTTGTTGAAAAGTTGAGTGAGTTTCCCTTACTGGTCTAGGCTGTGTGGACTGTACACTGGTTTCCTATGCAGATTCTCTTCTTCCTGAAATGCAACACACAGTCTTTCTTTCTACACTCTCATCCAAACCTACTCAAAGATTCTTAATGTGTACTGATCACAAATAAATTGTTCCACAGTGGACCCTGAAGGGTATTTGCATTCTCAAGAAAACATACTTGTCCATACTAATAGATTTAAATACTAATAAAGTAGGAAAGAACATCCATAATTGTCCAAAGAGAGAAAAAAAATATTTCCAGGGCTTCTGAAGTCACACGCAGAGTCTGGTCCCCTTTGCCTTGGCATTCAGTTGACTTAGCACCCCAGCCATCACTGTGTCCCACTCTATAACAGGGGAACAAGATTATAATGAAAAATACAAAGTATTATTAAGAGAAGATTATTATTATAATCAGTTGCATTGCTCAGGTATTGGGTTTATTAGCAGATGCCTCTGTCTAGCTCACAAGTGGATACATGAGGTCAGCATGGGGTGATTGCAAAAAGGACTCCTGACATTTTTCTCGAGACAATCCTAAACCCTAAAGGGTTTAATTAATTTATCAAAAGAATCCACAGCCCATTTTAAAAGGCATTTAGACAGAACTCTACCTGACTCAAGTACCTATGGTGTCTTTTGCCAACAAATTCCCCTACCTTCATACATTCCAAAAAATAACTACACTGGTGAATTAACATAGAATGATTAGTATAACAAGGACATATTTAGTAACTTGCATAATATTATGCAGCTGTATTTTGAACTGAAAAATTAATGAAAATGTTTCCTATACTGGCATCAAATACTTCATTTGTTCCATTTCGCTTTGGTAGTGCTTTGAAAGCCTCTTGCAATTTGGGGCACTCACTTGAAACTGATTTGATTATGGGATACACAGTTAATTGGTTTCTGCATTTGAATTAATTGCATACATGTTCAAAGAATTTTTAAAGAGGATTGTGCTCAGTTAAAATTGATGCCATGGGAGACATCACAATCTCAAGTAGGAACAGCAATATTATATTTCTAAGAGGGTTTTCCTTCCTTCAGAACCTTTGGATCTGCAAACCTGTTCAAAATTTGCTTCTTAGTATGACTGCCAGCCAGGTAAAACTGTCTCACATATTCTGTAGCTCAGGCATCTTTGGAGATTCCTTGATTGTAATCATCAATAGTTTGTTGAAAACTGATGTGAAATAGCTATGAAATAATTTATTTCCTCAAGCTAACAACATTAGAACTACTATTCTCTTTTAAATAATTATGGTATCATGCTCTAATCACAGTCTATATACACACCAGACAGTTATAGGGTGCTTCTCAACAAACTGTTATATAAATTATTTCATTCAGTTCCCAAGGACAATGCATATAACTTAGGGAAGAAGTTATGATATGCATTTTACAGATAAAGAAAATGAGGTTTCTAGAAGCTAAATTGCTTACCTATGACCATATATTAATCAGTGGTGAAAGTTACATACTTATGCAAAAATTGGTGTGGATGATGACAAGATCACAGTTCTAGCTACTCATGGGTCCTTAAGAAAGAACACGACTTGCATAGATTTATCAAATTCTTTTTCAGGCTTTGAAAACACTACATGGGCTCAAGAGCCTGAAGCTCTGGAACAGTCATTAAGTAAGAAATTAGTATGAACATATAATGAGCATTTTAAGAGGTCATTATCCAGGAGCTCTGAGATCTAACCCAGGTGTTGGCTGGGAAATTTCTTCCTAGGAAAGTTGAGACATGAAGAATGGGTAGGATTTGCACAGTGTTAGAAAGAAGAGGGCAAAATATTTCATTATTGGTTCTTATTTTATTAAATTTTGTGAAAGAAAATATATTTTATGATAATTGTGTTTATAAATTTAGGAATTTTTAACAGGTTTAGGATGTACTATTGTGAATAAAATATAAGGGTGTATTTTATCCTGAACTTTCCTTTACCCACTTCACTGGATTAGTTAGAACATGATGCACTTACAAAATCATAGATTTGACTGCATTCTTAAATGATGATGTTTTCTCTGTTCTAAGCCTACAATATATAGTCATAACTCTGTCATAAGAAAGAATGCCTAGGAGAATGTGGATGGTACACTGAAATTTCATTGCTTATGCTGGAAAAAACTTGAAGTGCAGATGCTTCTGACATCATATACTTTTCTGTTTACCTTAAATTAAAGACATCAGCTTATTACACAGTTTATATACATAATATAAAAATACAGTCACAGTCTTATATTACTTTTGTAGTTATTGGAAGAAAGAATTTATGTTAATGTGTATTGCTCCTTATAAACATTCTATCTTTTTCAATGTGTCACTAAGAATTTTTGCAAGATTTGCACTATATGTGCCTGAATATTCAGTAGTTATAGTACTATATTTTACATAACATCTGTTGGAAATATAATTATGTGGCACAGTACAATTCTAATTGATAGCATATTTTATAAAGTCAAATCTAAATTTAAAATTTCTTTTTTTCCATAATGGACAACACCAGCTCAATACCAAGGATTATATTCAGAGAAAGTAAAGCACAGTTAACACAAAGCTCAAGCAATATGTACAAAATGAGATTCATGTTTTAAATGTACTTCCAAATATTGATATTGTTCAAGCTACTTGATTTGTGAGATCCTAGAATAAAAGTTTAAAACATTAACCAATATGTAAATATCACAGAATTACAAAATTCAGTGTAACACTTTAAAACTAACTTTCTCATTTATAAATAAGAAAACATTTAGTTCAGGTCACATTGCTAGTTAGTGTTAAGGTTGGGATGATTCAAGTACTATGACTCATTGTCTAGTTCTTTGTGGACCTTACCAGGCTACCAGCTTTATATTTCACAGAAAGTTCAAAATGTTTCCAGTAGGTTTCCAATAATTTCTTCTATTATTTCAACACATGTTTATGTTTGTACAGTATATATATATATATATATATATACTGTATATATATTATATATAAATATATAATATATATATAATATATATAAATGAAAAAAAATCACTTAATAACGGAAATAAAGTCAAGTCATGTTGACTACTGCTTTTGACTTTTGTGGGTATTCAAAAGATTTTTTAATACTTTGAGACTCATTGCAAAGATATCCATGACCCATTGTTGAGGAATAGGTAATCAGAAAAAGAGACAGGAAAATCAAAAGTACCAACATCCTTGATTAGTCTAGCTATCTAGCTCTCATCTATATATCAAGTGTCTAGTCATACATGTATCTTAAAATCTACCCATCTTTCCATGTGTTCATGTATGATGTATGTTAGTATATTTGCATATATATACACATGAATACATATGCATGAATATATATATATATGTGTGTATATATATATTTCTATCTACAAGGAAGTTGAACTTACTGTACTGTCATGAAGAGAGCTGTTTTTTGTTGTTTATACTGAGTAGTTAAGCCATTTATTGTGCTGAGTATCATTAAAGCCAGAAGATCACAATGTCTTTTTCTATTTTATTTTATTTTGCCATACCACTTTTCAGTAAGCTATGCAATTCTGGTGGAGGTGACTCTACATCAAACCATGTAGAAGATATTGAATCTGTGCAAAGACCAATTATAATTGTCTTTGTTCATAATTGTCTTGTTATAATTGCCATTAGACCAAGCTCAGCCTGAAAGTGGACATGCAAAAGTGAACAGTAAAGAACCTAAAGTAAAACTGCAAGATGCCTTGCATGAAGATGGGAAGAATCCCTGGGGACTGGGCTGGCAGGACCATTTTTAGGAATTTTTTCAGGCAGGAGGGCAGGGTGCTGTCCTTTGGTAAGGGTGCAGAAGAAGGCCAGTCATCAGGCTGAGGAAGGGTGAAATTTCTGTCTGGGACAGAGGCTCAGGCTATACATGTAGTAGGCTCTGGACTTTAGGAAAGTATACCAAGGCCTCCATGAGGGATTACATGTGGGAGACCAAACTTGCACGTAACTGAGTCACACTCCCCGGCTGGGTGCTGATGTGGCAGAGCTTTCCCCACCCTTCTTGGATTCAAGAGTCGGTCTCTCGTGCATGGGTGTGTCTTGCTACAGCCCCATGGGTGAAGCTATGCTCACCTGTTCTTTTGCAATATAACCCTTTGCCCTGTTTAGGATAGAATCTTCCATGGAAGTGGCCCCTTCTCTTACTGTGCCTTTGGGTGTGGCCTACCCAGGTGTCAGCCTATCTACTGACAGTGGACATTATGGAGATACACTCAGCTCCCTGAAACCTGACCCCTTGCTTCATTTGAATAGCTTCTCCTCAATAAAAAGAATTAGCGCATGCTCTTGCTCTGTCTCTTTCTGTGGACCCTTAAGGTCAGAGGAGCCGTCACAGTGACCCCAAAGAAAAAAGTATTTGTGTCTCTTGTGTGGTTATTTTGTGCAGCCCAGTTAGCCCAGTTTCCCTGGAGTAACCCCTGAGCCTTTTAGTGGAGAGAACAGAAACCCGGAAATTACAAATAAAAATCCAGTTACTATAACTGCAGTACAAACACAAGAATTAAAGAGCAGGTGAGCTAAGATTTAAGAAAAAAACAAACAGTTCCTGACAATGGTGCTAGTATCTAAATTCCCTGCACCCAAGCACATCATAACACTCAGATAGGAAGGATTTAACTTGCTCTGCTCTCACAACTTTGTATCTAAATCAAACTGCAAGATAATGCCACCTACTCCTAAATCTATCTTCATTTTACACCCAAGTAAATCATGTGGATGCTTTCTCATCCTGGATTACTTTTTATTTAATCACAATTTATTTATGTTTTTCTTTAGACTTTTATAGATCCCATTTCTGTTTCAGATCTAATCATAATCATCATCTTAAAACAACAATGTGAAAACTGGTTACAATCTTATCCCTTAACTTATTTCGTGAATGGAATTTTTCTTTACCTTGACTAGTTATTTGACAGATTAAATTTGGTTCTGGCATTAAAAAAACAAAAAAAAAACAAGAACGACTGATTCAGCATGACTACATTTAAACTGATTATCTGCTGTGTTATGTCTACTGATCACAACCTTAATAAACACCTCAAAGATGTAAGTGTTTAAGCAGATAATTTAATAATAATGTCTTCTTCTTATGATGCAAATGAGAAAGAAAGAAGAACACATAGAAAATGGGAGGCCATCTTTCTTGATTTCCAAGTCATCCCTTAATATGGCTATATTACATTTTAAATTCATACACTGAGTCAGGGGCACTAAACTGTAGAAGTGATTCCTAGAGCGAGTTGGTCATGCAAAGTAATCATAAGACATTTCCCCAAAGAATTCAAAGCACTTTTCTTACTGAATATCGTTAAACCATTTTGAGAGGTATAAAAAATGAATATAAGCATTCTTATTATATAAATATAAAGATTAAATACACGAGGTGCTTATATAGTAAGAATTCTACATTTAGATAAATACATGAATCTAAATCAATCTAAAATATAACATTCAGATCAAGTTCCAAATATTTAGTGCTCACTTCAGCAGCACATATACAAATTCCAAATATTTTATAAGGCTGACTCATTGATAAGCCATTGGATCACACTATCAGAAACAAAATATTTCTTTTCATACTATTGCTCAGACTCAATGTGAAGGGTTCAAAGACAGTATCCATTCAGAATGAAAGAAACATACAGGTTCAAATTAAGATATGTCATTTTTCTTATTCTATAAAAAATGTGTTTTAAATTGCAGCAATATTAGTAAGAACATGAAAAATATGAGTAGTTCTGAATGAATTGCCATTAACCAACTTTTTTAAAAAACGAGATTCTTAACAAGTCCACCATGTCTGATACCATGATTTTTATCTCAGAATGTAACCTCAAAAAACAAATGTGTAGACATAGATCTAAACAGGACAGTGAAACTAAAATGTTATTTCCTAATACTAGAGGTTTGGTTTTATATCCATATAATGGAACTTTATTAGAGCACTAGACATGTTTGCACACTATAATAACAGAGTATAATAATAACAAAAGATGATATATAATAACATATGCATGAGCTATGGTTCTTAGGTGGTAAGCAACAGAACAGAATTTTTCTTAGGTAAGCCAACAGATATAGAACATGGGAAGCAGGAGAGGAAGGAAGTAGAAGAACAACTAAAGAATCAGATCATAAGAGGCTGTTTGAAGGATCCAACGAGTCGGAGCTCATTGTCAGCCTCATCTGCTTACTACTGTCTGAATTAAATCCTTTTAAGTCAGTGTATTAAAAATTAAAGTGTCCAGAAAAGTCAGATCAATCTAGTTTGGGTCAAGCATCTATTACTTGACTAAGAAAACTTCATTTGTGATTTTCCCAGTCCAGTATATTAATAGGCAAAAGATTAATTTAAGAAAAAGACTGGGGAAAATAACAAATCACTAATAGGGTAATTAATATGATATAGTTGCTTTGTTTCTTATGTTTTTATATTTTCCAAGTAAGATGCATTGGGAATTACTTTGTGTTTAGAAATTAACTTTAATTTATGTAAAAAAGAATGGTTTCAGGAACTGAGTTTGTTACTTTCTTCACCCTTTAAAACTCATAAATTTAACATATTCCATGGAAGTGGAAACTAGAGTTATGAATATTCTTTTGTCTGAATTCATACTACATAAAATGCCTCCAATCCTTTGCTCTTTCCTTTATATGTTCTCAGGTAGTTCTTTTTTTTTTTAATGTACAATTGAAAATAGGGTGTTTTGTTTGCAACCACATGTTAACATTTGGTTTAAAAGTTTTACTACTAAATGGAGACACAATAAAGTAAAGCTTTTTCACCTTACAGATGTACATTTTGTTAACTCCAACAAATTACTGGAATATTTCACTGAAACTGATTTCACTTCTGATTAATTGCAGATCACCTTTAAAATAATGATATTCCTTTTTTCAGTTTTAATTTTTGAGTTCACAACTTATGATATATTCACTTTTTCTATTAACTGTGGAACAGAACAGTCAACTCAAAAACAAATTCCTAAGGAATCTGACAGGATTTGAAAACTGTTTTTGAAGTTTATTAGAAAGGAATCTCTTAAGCCAGGATCACAGCCCCAGGTGATTCTGAGAAAGACGAATAGGCAGCTAGAGAAGTAATAAAAGTGTTGTTTTTCTGTCCTTTGAAGGATTGGAATGAAAGATGGAAAAATATTTGCCAGATACAAACAATTGGAATTGATCTACATGGAACATTTTTAGAATCTACTTTTCATCTTTTAGACCTATTGAATTTTCTCAGTCATGAAAGTGATCATTAACTGTAGCAATAGCTATCACTATTTTTAAAAAAGTTTAATTGCTGTGCATCTCAGTCATTACTAATTCTATGATTATAATTTTTAAACATGAAAATCCCTTATGAGTTTAAGCAAGTGTCATGGTGATAGAAGTATCACAAACAAAAATCCAAATAATTTCATTCTTGTCCTTTTCTGCCATTTTTCTGACTTTATATTATTTATTAGATCATGTTAAATACAACTTCTCTACTGAGAAATAGATTTAAAACCAGCTGCTGCTGTTCATGACTCACAGGGCCCTGAGTGGATCGATGAAATATGTAGATGAAGATACCTGAAAGCCTACATTTTATGGAAATATAAAGTGAAAATATGGTTTTGATGATGATGATAATTACAAAACAAAGATTTGAGTTTCCAAGTTATCTTTGACTTCTGAACTACTGCTCTTTATTAACTGTCAACTCTTATTTCATAACTAAAGTAATTCAAGCATTGACAATAGTTTCTTCATTGATAATAGTTTCTTCATATTTTGTAAATCTTACACAAGTTTCGATTTGTACACATTATTTTTTAAAAGTGATTAAAAATCTTTCTTTGAACATGTTTGACATTTGCAGCAGCTTCCCATGAATTCTTCATGATTTCAGTGCTGTGTCAGGTGACAGATTGACAGCACCAGCAACTGTTTATCTGTGGGAAAAGGCATCAGCAATTAAACTTCTAAGGCCCTGGTGACGGCCGCCTCCCAGCAAGGAAGGACGGGGGCTTGTCTCCATGGGCTGTTTAATTCTGCAGGGACTTCCAGAAAGGGCCTCATTTGCACTAGTGGTTTTCGTGTCAAAACCCATTAAGGGTTGAAATGAAGTCTGCTGATTTGCTTTATAGGCTGTGGAACATTGCTGTACAGCAAGGGTGAGCTCAGAAACTAGCCAGGACGGAAAGGCTTGCACCAAGAGATGGGACCAGGGGAGGAGCCACGTGACCTCTGCAAGGGTGTGTCCAGTGGAATGGTGGCCACTGAGCTTTTGCTGTGAAGGTCTGGATGGATAGTTACTTTAGGCTATCTAGGTATTACCCAAGAGCACACACACAAGCATGTATATGTGTGTGTGTGCGCATGTGTGTGCATGTGTGTGTGTGTTCTACATCTCCTTTTTTTTTTTTAAATATGAAAAGCATTCTTAGCTAGAGGGCTTTAAGCAAAAAGGTCTTGGGTTGTATCTCTCCTCCATTAATAGACGCAGACATCTGTCCATGTGGGGCCTGACTCGACTCCCAGAATATTTTCTACTTCATTCTAGACTCCTCAAGCTTCCTCACCCTTCTGCTCACAGATCCAGATCCATATCATATAAAAATTAAAACTTCTAACTTCTGGTTTAAATTTCCCCTCTCAAAATAAAAACTAGAAGTCAGTGAGAAAATTAAAACTGAACATGTGTCCGTGATTTAAATACCTTTTTTTCCCCCTTTTAAATGATGCCCACCCACTCCTGACTCCTTGGGTACTGTTCCAGTGGTGGGGCATAGAAGCAAAGCAAATCACCTATAGTGGTGAACATTCCAGGCAACACCCAAGACGTTCTCCTTGGCTCTTCACTAGCCCAGAGCAAGATTCCTTTCCATAGGTCTTAAATCCAGAAAACTTTCTTTCCATACCTAGAGCCAGATTGATTACGAGCCTCAATTACCTATGTGCTCAGTTCCAATCCTTGACTGCTGGGCTATCTTATTGTAATTTATTTTGCCTTCTCTGGACTTGACAAGGCAAGAAGTCTTAAATTGAACCCAAACAATAGAATCCAACTGACTGAAGGATGAGAGAATTAAATAAGACAATCCAAGTTAGAATCAGTACTTACAGAGAGGCAGAGTACTGAAGGGAAAGATGTTCAGGCTTTCAAATGTCTGCCAAGGCAGTGGTAGAAAGATTGGGGGCTTCTGCATTTGCCCCTTTTGGGGGGTTCAGGAAGAGAGGAAGATAAAAAGTAATTATTTCTGTATTTTCTGAGACAGTCAATCCAGCCTGTGATTCAAATGAGCAACAAAAGTTATTTATACATAAAGAAAAGTTTTGCCTTGCTGTCTAAGGAAAATATATACAAGCCTCTTATAGGAGTTGGAGCAAGCACTGCTCTCTCCTTCCAAATAAATGGTCTTTGTTGTTTCTCAGGTGATCAGAAAACCTTTTCCCAAACATCTTAGAATGGCACAAAAGCCTCCTAGCATCCTACTGCTGGCCACTTTTCTGTCCTTTCTCACCTTCAGCATGGGCCTGTCATCATCCCTTCCTGTTGACAAACTCCAAGATCCTTCCTGCCTCTATTCTTTCACAGTTTCTCACCTCCACATGAAATGTTTCTCCTCCCTTTTCATCTATTAGGTGAGAATCTTTATGAGCAACTCTGTGAAGTCTGACTCACCACCCTTCCTGAGTCTAGACAGGGTAGATGTGAGTTGTAGGCCATATGACCTAATTTCTCTTAGACATTTTTTGAGGACAAGCTTTCCATATCAATCTCCACTTATGGCTCCACTTCCATACTTCCAGAGCCAGACACTGGGTTTGGTTTTCACTGAATGTGGTTTCTTTGTGCTGTTCCCAACAAAGGGCTTCAGATGGGAGTATGATTAGAACAGATATCAGAGAGATTCTCATCCCTTTGGTCACTCAAGTTCTGCTTGTCAACTGCTATCTAATACCTTTCATATATTTGGTATCAACTTTTCCTCTAAAGGTTAATTTTCTCCATTATTTTTTGATGAATATTCTTTTGTGGGGACTAGAGTTGATGTTAGTAGTGGGGAGTAGGGAACAGGCTAAGGAGTTTTATTTATTCCTATTGATGTGTGTCTTATTGGGTTTAGTTTATACTTAGACCATCAAAATCCTTTTTTGTTCTTTTTTTTGTCCCAGAGATTCTGTGCTGTAACATAATATCTACCTTGCCCAATGTACATCATTTTCAGGTTTGAGAGTGTGCCTTTCACATCTTTAATTAATAATGGCTTCCTCTATCCTCACTTAATGATGCTGAAATCTGGGTCCAGGTCCCATTTATATTCCCTTTGAATCATCGATCTAAACATAGGTGTCTTTATTATCTCTTCTGGCACATAAATGGTTACTTCATTATTTTTGATTCTACCAAACGCAGATAATTGGGAGTTAGAAACATCTGCTTATTAGCTGAATATAAGCATTGCTCTGGATCTCACCCTTGAAGTGGTGAATGTACCCTAGGTAACTTCCCAATAGACACACTGCTCCTTTCCCTTGATTACAGGAGGAATCTAGGACTTATATTTTGCTAATGAAATATGGAAAATATGATAGGATATTCACTCCCGTGATTGTGTTTCAACATACACAACTCCATATTAGTAACTGGAAAGAGATTTTTTTTTTTGGCTTTGACAAAGTGAGCTACCATGTTGTAGGAGCATCTATGAGAGGGTCACATGGCATGGAACTGTAGGAAGCCTTAGGAGCTGGGGACAGCCATCAAGATTACTTGAACTTCAGCCTCATTACCCCAAGGAACTAAATTCTGACAACAACCACTTATGCGAGGAAGAGAACCCCAAACTTCTGAAAGGATCTTAGCCTGATTAAACCTTTAGTTGTAACATTGTGAAATACTAAGCAGAGGACATGGTTAAGCAATCTGTGACTCCTGACCCACAGAGACTGGGAGATAATATATTTGTTGTTGTAAGCTACTAAGCTTGTGGTAACTTGCAATGCAGGATAATAGAGACTGATACAATTTAATACAATTAGGTTGTCATTAGTCTCAAATCCTCAAGTCCTCATGACAACTTAATGCAGAGTTCCTGCGATGTGCCTTCCAACTCAGGTTGATAACTTTGTAATCACCACACTTATTGGTTAGCCATGATGGATAACAAAAGCAAGAAATTTTACACTCAAGTAGCTTACAGTCTTACTGTAAACCAGGAAGTACCCCAAACTGCAGCAACACAACATTGATTCTTTTGTATGTGTGCTCTAAAAAGTCAGTGAAGGAAAGAACTTGAGGATTTTACAGAGCAAAACATCAACTCTAACTGCCAAATAGGTGACTAACACCGCTTTTAAAAAATCTCTGTTCTCAATACTACCAAAAAGGAGGAGAAAATAGACATATAATAGGTACATATTAAGAGGTTATGAGATCAGTATAATACCTGACCACACTGAATTGCTATAAATACACAAAATGAGGTCATTTGTGAAGATATCAAGCACAGCAACTGACATGTAAGTATAGTAAGAATGAATGGAATGAGATGAAGCACTAATTTCAATTTACAATGTTATAATTCACCACAAGTAGCAGAAGGTTGCCCAATGAGCTTCTACAGTACCTGGATCTCCAAGATTAATGAAGTCTGAAGAAAACCATCTGATGGTACTGCAGTAGCTCTCTCTTCCCTCTACCTCAAGAAGCTGATCACAGGTGCCCCCCCACACACACACCTGCTCCCTGCAGTTACATGTGCAGAGCTCTTCATGCTGGAGGAAATGTGGGCTGGGTTAGGAACTGCCACGCACCATCGTATGGATAGGATTTCTTATGGTTCCAGCCAAAACCTGAAGGCACAAGGGGCAAGGGAGAGCAATTCTGGCTCATTGTAAGTAGTATGACCTTCTATGGCCACTATCTTTCCCTCTCATCAGAAAAGCCAGGAAAATTTTTATTGGAGTGTACTCCCAAATGGAGATCTTCCTGTAAGAGATGTTAATCCATGATCAATAGAACTAAAAGGACCTCTTCCAGAATGTTTAAATGAAACTCAATAGTTAAATCTATGCACCAATCTCTCATTTCCTGTCAGAAAAGTGTATAGGGAACCTAAAGCATTCAATATTTATGTTACATCCTCGGCAAAAACAAGTCCTTTATTCATCATCTCTTTTTTCTTTACCTGGTGGAATGCCTTATTTAAATGTGAATATTTAAACGCTACCAATGTCTGAGAAATCTTCTCTGACTCCCTAAGGCAATAGTTACCATTATCCACGCTCATATAACACCCCGGTTTGTGCCTCACCTTACATTCTACTTCTCACTAAATGTCTATCCTTTCTCAATATTATGAAGTTTTTGATGATGGAGACAACATGTGTGATGTATGTGCTTATGTTTCTGACCTGATCTAGGACCTCACTCCTTATAGAAATTCAATATGTGTTTGGAAAAATAAATAATCTATAAAAATAAATTCAGAATGGAGAAGATTCTCCCAAATCTCAGAGATTTGGCAAGCATCACAGAAGTGGTAAGCCTCAAAGATAATTACAGTTTGCTTCCAAAACTTTGCATTGACCAAGAATCCCCTTACCTTAACCACCAACTATCATTTCAAGATACAACCCAGCACATTTCCTGAAAAAATAATTTTTTGAGGCATGTTTACTTTATCATAGGCTCTCTACTGATATGATGGCTAAGAATTTTGCTCTCATAAAATAAAATAGGACAAGGAATAAAGAGCTGAAATATTTCAACAATCCAAGTTAACGGCCCTTTTATTTTTAGATATGCAGAGAATCATCAACAATGAGTGATACGAAAAGAAACATCAAGAGATCTGATGCCAAAATAGGTCAGATGGTCAATGTTTCAGTTTCAATTTTCCCATTACCCTTAGCTAGTTTAGAGAGAGTCTAATAATATCAGATATTTAGCACTTGGTGTGCCCAAAGCTCTTTAAAACACTGAATAATCTGTCATCTCCAAAGTCCCTGCGATATGGGTAAGAATTATCATTCATCCTTTACAGATGGAATATTTGAAATGTAAAACAGTATCTCCAAGGCCAGACAGGAACTCAGCACCATGATTAAATAAAAACTCCGAGTTCCCAACATCCAAGACTTGGCAAAGGAATTTGTCACATTGCCGTGTTATATATAGAGCATGGAAACCCAGGGGGGATGCATAAGAGAGAACTGTGAAATTTAAAGAAACATGGAAATCTATTTAATTCAGGCTGAAGTTAATGGGTAATCAATTGAATCTCCCTATCCATCCCCCACCCTACACACACACACCTCCTGCCTGTGAGTATCTAGCTGTCATAGCAGCAATTTAGGTGACTTGGAAGCACCCAAACAGGCTGAATGCTGACAGCCATGGGCAGGAGGAAATTAAGGGACAGCAAGGACTTACATTCTGTCATCTACGCCTTCAGGGAATTAAAAAAAAAATGTATTAGCTCTAGCAAGACATTTACTTACCCTGGGTTATTCTCTACACTGAGAATAGAGTTTCATGACCCATGGCAAAATTTTATAACTGATTTAGGGAAGTTGTTCATCCAGGGAGGCTTTCTTTGCTCTGGGCTCCTTGATCCACATTTCTTGAAGCATGAGCTTATATCATTCTGACTCTATTTAATGACTAATCAATGAAAAACTAGGTGTGTCCCACAGATCAGCACTAGACAAGACTTTGCATCCTGCTTACATCGTAGAAGTCAAAGTTCAGTTTATAAATTTATCATGGAAGGATCCAAGTTTGTTGGCAAGAATAGCTTATAACCCCAGGAAGTAATTTATCTTCCCACAGACATGCTGTAGCTTTAATAGCTGATAACAGGGCTGTGGGATAAGGACAGCATTGGCCATAAATGAAATGTTCTACTCTGCTGTTCCTCATTTAGGTGCTTTTTGACCTTCAGTGACTCCTGAGTCTGTGAAATGAGGTAGAACCACTACCTCCTGAGGGGTAGAGTGAAGAAGGCTGAGAGGAATCTCAGCAGCTATCTGCTCAGGTAATTTTCTATATCAGGAAGCCAGGAACCTAACTCTCCCCGATATCTCTCTCACCTGCCTGCTCATTTGACATGCCATTACAGTCTTTAAAGGGAGAGATGGAAATGTTGGAGATATTGCCTCTAGATGTGACCAGAATCAGTATTTTCCTTTGGCTATCTGACCCTTGCTCACAGAGGGGTAATGAAATATGCCCCTCATGTCTAAATGTGGTATAATTTGTATAGCATTTTTAGACACATTCCTACCGCAGATCCTCCCCTTCCCTGGGAGAGAAGAAGGTGGGGATTATTATCTCCATTTCTTTCGATGATGAACCTAAGATCCATTTAGCTTCTCTGACTTACCCAGAGTAACCCAGGTAGTAAATGATTGAGCTAAGATGGAACTCCCAAGCCAAAGCTATCTTGTCTCTATTACCAGGTATCTTTCCACAGTAAGCTAGCCATCCTGTCTCTGCCTCTAAATCAAAGCAACCTATATTCAATCAAATAATGGGATCCTTCAATGCCAGGTGTCAGTCACTGCAGTAATAGCTGCAGCCCTATGAGAACCAAACCAAGACTCTAGAAGTAGATTTTAACATCTTTTCCATCACTTTGGAAGCAGCAATAATTATGGTCTTTTGGTAGGGAGTATCACATTCCATGAGGAGTTATGAATTGTCATAACACTCATTATTGATATATTTAAGTACATTGTGCCAGGAGCAAGGAACTTACAATTTAATAGAGAACACAGACATTAAGTGAATAAATACACAATGCATTAATTACAACAGTAATATTAGTAAATGACAGTGCCCTGGATACCAGCTTGTACGTGATGAACTTATCAAAAAACAAACCATAGGTTTTTAAGAGATAAATCATTTTTTTCCCTTTTTTAAGAGATAAATCATTTTTTTCCCTGTCACCTCCACACATAATAAAAATCACTGCCTCCAAAAGAACAAAATGAAGCCAATTTTGGAGGCAGTGATTTTTATTATGTGTGGAGGTGACAGGGAAAAAAAATGTTTAGAAGATGCTGTAAGCTGCAGCAGGAAAAAATAAAATGCTGAAAAAAAAATATTCTGTGGTCTCCTTGCTGGTTGCCCCTTAAGGAAGCAGAGATTTTTCCAGACCCTCTGTCACTCTGGGCACATGACTGACTTATAGCTCAGGTGTGCATTTGTCTGCTTAAATCTGCCACTGTTCCAAACAGCTTGCCATGCTCTTTATATAGAGATGACTTCACCCTCTGTTGGAATGCAGCAGCTGTTCAGCAGAGCACACTGATATGCTACAAGGACTCAGGCCATATCTAATTGAGCACTTCAATACTGCAGAGATAGGCGCCTTGGAAATATTTAGATGAAATACCTTTGGCCAGATGGAAGCTGGCCAGGATACCAGGATAAAATCTTCATCTCACAGGACTGTCAGTGAGTCTCAGCAGGGGGGCTCCATGGAGGTAGATGGCATCTGGAGAGATGCCTCTCTACCCAACATGACACAAAGAATAGCAGGGAATAGGAGATGTCAGAATTTTGCTGCTTCTCCCTTCTCCCTGTGGCAGACTGAATGGAGCCCTCCCCCTGTGAAAACAATCTGAAAGTTACTGGTGCCTACAAGTCAGGAAGGTTCTCCCCCACCTTGAGCCTATACCCTCCCCGCCGTCCCAGCTTTCCAGCCCTGGAAAATGGTTGGCAGGTATAGAATCATTGGTACTTTTTTTTTTTTTTTTTAACATTTCTTTGCCCAGGATCAAGTGCTAATTTTGCTGGAAGAAGCAATCAGCTGTTATAGTTGGCTGACAACTGGCCAGGAAGCGCTCCTCCTGGCTTTGCTACCAATGATCCACATCACTTCAGTCAGCCCCACTATTATGCAAGGTGTTGCTTCTCCCATCTGTAAATTTTAGAGATTGGCAGATTTATCTTCAGTGTTTCTCTCAGTTCTGAAAGAACCCATGTGACTGTCTTTCACAACTATCACCCCATTCTCCTCTCTTGGAAGATAATAAGAAAAAGACAAAAACAATCAGTGTTGATAATGGAAACATCTTGCATTTGCATGTAATTTACTGTTTAGGTAAATATATCATTTGGATATCTACCTTCACACCAAAGGAAATGCTGTTATTTTAATTTAGATGAATCAACAAAAGTACAGAGAAAATAAGTGTCTTGACCGAGTCAGACGAATTGCAAAAAAAAAAAAAAAAAAAAAAAAAAAAGATTTGAACTAATGGTATTGTCAATTATGAAAGGATCACTAAGACACTAATGCAATTTCCTCCTTGAATGTGTTATTTATATGAGCTCAGTGAAAACAAACAAACATCAGAGATGAGGAATAATAAGTCTCCAGCTTTGGGTCAGATCTGTGTTTAGATTTAGGGATTTGCAAATAAAAAGCACAATTCTTGCCCTTCAAATTCACTGTTTAGTCGGGGAGCTAGCCTCGGTAACCAATGCTGGCCATGTGATGTAATAAAACACGGAACAGTGCATCTAATTCATATCTGGAGGGACAGAGGGTTGAGGTCAAGAAAGCTCTGCAGAAGCGGGTATGTTATACTGGCAGCAAACAATGGATAAAAAAGAGAAGGGGGAGAAGAATTCAGAGTAGGATAATATCTAAGAATTCTAAGAAGGTTCTAAAAACAAGAACTAGCATGTGAGGGGCTGGAGGTTACAGTGTCTGTGCTGAACACTGGACCATGGGTGTGACAAGATATACAATGTTCAAGTATCTGAACACCCAAGTGGGAAAGTTCATAGCTGGATCGGAGACCCCACGCTCAGGGTTGAGAATAAAGTGTCCATACAGATAACCAAAGCCATTTCTCAACGCTTTAGTTTTCGGAAGTCCCTGAGGATACAGCTATGCAAATGACAACCATTTCTGGACAGGGTTGCTAGGGAGTTTAGAGTTTAAGAAAGTTTTGCGCATGCTCTGCATTTGAGTCAGGTTTTTCGCCTGTTAGCAATCACTGTTCTAAGGACAGAAGTGTAAGTTAGACCACTGCATGGGAACTGGAGGAAGGAGGATAACGAAGCTGCTGAACCAGGGAAAGCAAAGCTGGGATAGAGAGGAAGTCAGAGTGCCCAGCGCCCCACAGGGAACTCTTGATTTGGGTGCTGCCATTCCACTGTTTCTTAATAGAGTGATTATAAAAAATACTTTTATAAACTCATTTTTAAAGCTTGTTACTATCAGAAATCATTTCAAAAATGATAAAAATTAGGATCCTTTTTTAAAAAATGTAAAAAAAAAATCTTTGAGGTAGAGAAGGCATTATTGTTGAATTTCACCTCATTCTATAAATGAAGTTATAAAGTTCCCACAAGTTACCAAGCCAGTTGTTTTCATTTTTTTTCTTTTTTTAATTGTTTTCTTTTTTTAGTTATTGATGGACCTTTATTTTATTCGTTTACTTGCATGTGGTGCTGAGAATGGAACCCAGTGCCTCCCACATGCTAGGCAAGTGTTCTACCTCTGAGCTACAACCCCAGCCCAAGCCAGTTGTTTTCTAAAGAAACAAGAGAACATTACAAGATGGAAGACCTGAAAAAGAGAAATGGCAGCTAGGTGTGAATGCTGCAGGATACTCAGAAAAGCAAACTCAAGGAATGTTAGGAGGAGCATGATGGCTTTAATTACTTTTTAAACATCTATTGCTATCTGTACCAAAGGAAAATAGATATTTATACTCTCTACCAAAATTACTATGATTTTAGGTAAGACAAAAAACTTAGGAAGCAGATTTTTTAATTATCAAGAAATGTGCTATGCTGACATATCCTCATGTATTATTTTTTATTTTTCATAAAAACACCGTATGGTGGATATTATCAGCTCCATTTTAAAATCAAGGAAAAAGATTCAGAAAGGTTAAGTGTTTTTTTTTCTAAATCCAGTCCATTTATTATAGAGTCCAGATTTGATATCATGCTACTTGATTCTAATACGCACCTGACCACTGCCAATTTTTACATAGCCTCTAAAGCAAGAATTTTGTTTATTTTTAGGCTTTTTGTGTATTTGAAAAAACAAAAACAGTAATAAATTTTGTGATACATGAAAATGATATGAAATTTGAATTTCATTGCTGAGAAATAAACTGCTACTCTCATTTATATAGTCAGTGACTGCTGTTGCATAAGAGTGCAGTTAATTGGGACAAAGCCTGAACAACGTGAAAAAAAAAACAATGTAAATAAACATCTTCAGAGATCATCCAACAATCAGGTTTAATAAATAAAATATTTTAGGCTCTTGTTTCTAAGAAAAATACTTAGACCATCATATTGACAATGATAAAAGTGAATTCTGCAGTTAAAACTTATCCATATGTTGTTATAAGAGGTAAGGACCCCCAAAAGGTCTATATGCTGAAATATAGAATTACATATATTTAAGCAATTGGCCTGAATCACTGCAGTGATATCATATCAAATCAGCCAAACATTCTGAGATTTTTCCAGGAAAAAATTATGATCCAAGTTTGACTAAACAAGCAAAACATTAAGATAGATTAGTGTTTCAGATAACAACTCTGAAAACTTAAGAATTATTCTCAATTTTTCCTAAATAGATTCATTTTTCAAACATTTGTAATTTTGTGCTCAGGCTACTATTTTAGGCAAGGCACTCATTTACAGAATGCCTGCCGTGCCATCCTAAGAGGCTCATTTTTGTCTGATGATGATGGGGAGCCACTGGGGACTCTCAGACTTGTGAATGATGGAGGTTCTCACAGGGAAGGGGTCAGTTGACGAACAGTAGTCTGAAAGGCCAGAGATATGCAGGAAGAATAAAAAGAATAAAATGACATCAAAGAAAGGGAGTTAGAAAATTCAAAATGAAGGATATAGTTTGTATTGTCCAATGCAACAGAAAAGTCCTATAAATCAAGGATTGAAAAAAAATATCTATTGGATTGGACAATGGAAAGAAGGTCATTGGTGACTCAGCAAGGTCAGGTTCAGGGGAGTGGTAAGGTGAAACACTAGACTGCAGTATATTGAAGAGGGCTTCAGAATAAATTATAGGTTATTCTTAGTAGAGATTAGGAGAAACAGAGAATCGAGACTGGGCAGTTGCTTAATAAAGATGCAAAAACAAGATTTTTTTTTTCTTCCTTTGTTGTGGGAGGAGGTTGTTAAGAAATACTTAAAGGCTGCAGGAAAGGAGTCTGGTGGGGTTAAAAAGGTGAAAGATATTCCTTAGAAAAGCTGGCTAGCCAATGGATATCTTAGCAGGATTGGGAGGAGAAGGGGCCATAGGACTAGTTTGGGTTTGAACAAAAATTGAGGGATTCTCTGTTATGGTGCTGCATCTGATGGCAGATATAAACTAATTGTAGGGCTATGCATGAGAAGTACAGAGGGGATATCATAGGCATGGCCTTGGTTTTCTAGATGAAGAAGGAGACAAGGTCACTGGCTGAGAGTAAAAAGGTAGAAGTGCAATGGGGGGTTTTATGAAGTGTAGACACTCCAAATGTACAGCCAGGCATGTCCTGTTTATTATCATGGAAGCACCTTTAGAATCTGCAAAGTGACCTTCTTAAAAGCACCTTTAGTATCTTTTCCTACTCTTTCTGATGCTTCAACGTAGCTTTCTTTGTTTTATCTTTTTCCCCTTATTATTTGTCATCTTGCATTTGTCCTCTGTCGATTCTAAGATGACATAAATTGGAGGAGGTTTTTCATGTACCTAACTCAGCTACCAACCTCAATCATTGTTTTATTCACCCTTGTCTTTCTGTTTTGGATTATCACTCTTTTACAAGTACCTTTCTGGGGTTAGAGATTTCTTCTTTTTTCTTTTTTTTTTTCAGTTTTATGGGATATTCAGTTTTAAGGACTTTGTTTTTTAAGATCTTATCATGGAAAAAATAAAGTCTTCCATTTTTAACATTATACTGACCTCTAGAGTAGCAAAGGTTGAATAGCACCAACAAAAGAAAATAGCAAGAATAATTAACATGGAAAGGCTTAATTCAAAAACTCCAGTAATACTCATTAGAAAAGTACTCATTTAAGGGAGCATTTTTTATGTGAATACATAATTGAAATAAATAATTGAATTTTTATGTATTTACATGGAAAATAAATACAAAGGGACTCTGGAAAGTCTAGCTACAATATATTTTTGAAACAAGGTAGAATGAAATAAACAAAGCATTCTATTTCAAATTTATATAGTGCTATTTTTCCAAACAAAATCTATATCTTAAAGAGAACAAAATGTTTAATTTTTCAGACATATTAAGAAAGGTAGTAAAATGAGTTAGAAAAGTTAATATCACGAAGACTGTATGAAACAGAATGAGAAAGCTAAAAAGTAGGTTGAAGAAAATACTTTTTGCTGCTATTCCTTTCCATTCCCCACTTTGTAAGTGAGAAGTCTGAGACCCAAAGAAGCTTTCAACATGTGAAAACTCAGATGTCCTGACTCTCAGTTTAGTCTATTCAATGCATAATGCAGTCTCTCTTACTAGGAAGATAACTAACAGAAGAACTATACTAACCTTCCTGTTAACAATGAGAGGTGGTCCTGAGAACAGGTACAATGAGAATGGGTAGCTGACTTGAAGATTTATCCTCATGGTGCTCTGTGAAAACACCACATAGGTCTAGGGATATGGCTCAGTTGGTAGAGTGTTTGCCTTGCATGCACAAGGCCTTGGGTTCAATCCCCAGCACCACAAAAAAAAAAAAAAAAAAAAGAAAAAAAGAAAGAAAAAAAAAAGAAAAGGAAAAAAAAAAAGGAAAACACCACATAAAGATGAAACTAGGGCCAACCACATCCTTTCTCAACTTGCATATTTGGTTAAGTCTTTTTTCCCAGGGAGCCAGAAAGTGATGAAGAGATTATGGAAGTGCTTCATATAGTACTTTCATGCATAATACTTCTGAAATAGACAAGAAAATTATAAGTGCCATTTGGTTGAGAAGGTTTGTATATATCATCTTGATGTTCAAAGCCTATTCATATTTTCAACAACCAGGAAAATAAACATCAGTATCCTTGTTTCATAAATGAATGTTCAGAGATGGGCTTCACACTGCTTTGAAATAGCAAAACTATTTTTTGAACCCATGTTACCTCATTTTAAATCCTGTTCACCCACCCTTCCTTTAGTAGTGAAGTATTTCTCATTGTAAGACTTATGACTAATGATGACTTGTGTGGTAGTGAAATTTGTTTTTCTTTCTAAACAACCGTTCATAATTACTAGACTTGACACTGGTCACTGGAAAACTCCTAAACTACTGGGTCATCCATTGCTTTTGATGGAATGAAGGATGATTATCCATATGAAGTCATTTCCCATAGGTTCACCCCAAGAATGTTCCAGAAGCCTTGCAGTATACCCACTGCCTTTCAAAATGATGTCAAATTCAGAATGAAGCATAACTTTGAAGTATATTCAACTTAAATAAAACCACAGACTGAGTTTTCCCCTTTTTTCCCCCATTCATAAAATTCCACATAGTTCAAATCCTTATGCCCATGTTGCCATCTACCAGACACACATATGATCCTTGGAATTATTTATTACACCTTCCAAGCAGTTAACTCTGGATAAGGGCAATGCTCTGCATGACCAGAAGTGGGTCAGATGTTTGTTTTGACCATCTTCCAGCTTATTCTCTCTCCTATTTATATCACCTAAGTTCTCGTTAACTAAGGTCATCTGGTACTTACCCCAAAAAACAATCTCACAGAAGATTCAACGTATACCAAAACAAATGGCAGATAGCAACATCATCAAATTCCACTTAATCCAAGAGAATGTATATTCTACAGGTTTTAAGTCTTTAAGAAAAAGGTAAACAAGAATTCCATCAGGGTGATTGGGCTTTTTCTATGGCAAGCTACAGGTCTTATTGGCCTCTTCTGCAGTGCAGATTTTCCCTCATCCTCTCAATGGAGCACACATGCTCTGCTGTGGCCTTAAAAATGTCCAGAAGGAGAAAATAATTTATTTGTAAGCTGAGAGTTAGAAGGCAGAGCAAAGACAAGGAAGTTTCATTCATCCTCTGTGTACTTTAGGACAGAGTGGGCCACCCAATATTTATAGACTGCCCATTACACATCATTCACTATTAATAACTTTGCCATATGTACCAACTAATTTATCTCATTTTGATCTTCCTTCAAACCTGCTGTAGAGGTAATTCATCCCTATCGTACTTGCTAAGAACTGTGCAGCCTTGAATGTTGGCGTTACAAATGGAACTCGAGTTTCAAATCAACCATATTTCACCAGTGCCACCTATAAGTAAATAAGGAAGTTTCTCTACTGATATTCTTGCTTGTGAAAAATCTTCTTAACACTGTTTTGCCAAGTGTTGCTTCTAGACTTAAACTGCCTGGGTTTAACCCAAGCTATGTCATTTTTTTAATTAGTGTCATGACTGTGGTCAGGGGATTTAATTTCTCTGAGCCTCAGTCCCCTTATTTGTAAGGAAGGGGTGATAATAGAACTTACTCTATAGGAATGTTATGAAGACTGATTAAGATAAACTACATGAAATGCGTAGCATGGTGGCTCAATAGCTATCGGGTTTCTTGGCCTCATCAGAGGTGGCTAATGTTTCCTGCATGTTAGCTCTGATTGAGTGCAGTGGCTATGGGCACATGGTGCTGAGAAGAATTCACAATAGGCCTCTAGAGAAAGAATCATGTTCCTGATTCTGTCTTCGGATTAGGATGAAGCTAAAGGTCCCTGTGTGCAGCAAATAGGGTTTTCTGGACCTGTGTGATACCTAGCTGCCTTAGTGTTTGGCACACATTTGTGTTTTAAAAACATAAATGAATGCTTGACTGAACTAAATAGATTAATTATAGAATCACTTAAGACCTGCTTAATGTTGATCCATATGTTAACTGAATCTAGTCTCAGATTTCCTTGGCCCTCCTTCTCAGTCTCCTATTCACAGATCACAATATATGCTTTCTTGAAAACTTCAGGGGATCTCAGAGGAAATGCATTTAAAGGCAATACAAATGTGGAACATATTCTTTGGTATAGGCTAAATGATCTTGCAGCTCTAAGATCCTAACTTTAGGATTGCAGCATATCCCAAGGAGTTATCCCAAGTGGAACCAGGCTGTAGACTAGTAGATATAACATTGTGCATAGAAACAGAGGCATCTCGTAGTCCAGCCGTAGAACATGAACATGTGGCTTGTCCAGAATCAAGTGCAAGCCAGAGTACTTGGTTTTTAATAAAAAGGAATATCATCTTTTCTAGCCTTCATAGTCTATCATCTACATCTGAAATGCTGCCAGGTTAGTTTCAGAAGAAAAACATATTTTTAAAAAGAGATAAAATGATCTTTACCCAGAAGATAAATAACTTTCAGACTCATGAGGTAAGAACCTGCGATTGACAGAACTTGGGAAAATAAGAGAAGTTAGAAAAGTCCTTTATGAGCAACTTTGGAGAAAATTATTGAAAATGCTATAAAAAAAGAATCCGACAATAAACTGGGCTGTTTGGGTAAAAAACAAATCAATAGACTGCAGCTTTAGTTGTTCTTTTTACTACTTTTTCTGTGACTAGGAAAAACCAAATAGTTTCATATCCATTATTATTCCTCACATTATGTGTATACACTCAGAGGAGAGAGGTGCCACCATGTAGGCTGAGGCTCAATAGAGAAAAACATAAGAGTAAAAAGGTGCCACAGTGACCCACCCAAGGTAAGGTCACACACATGCTCTTGAAATTGAACTTGGTACAAAGAAGTCAAAGTCACACCCATTGTATGACCATAAGCCTCATAAAACAGAAAATTATGAGCTATAGATCATTATTAACAAAGGAAAACATCTAGCAAGGCTCTATTACTCTTTTTGTGCTGCTATAACAAAAGAGCACAGACAGCGTACTTAGGGATAATAGAAATTTCTCTGTCACAGATCTAGAGGCTGGGGAGTCCAGGATCCAGACACCTGGTAAAAGCTGCCTTACTGCATCATCATATGGCAGGAAGCCAAAGGGCAAAAGAGGACAGATGCTCCTTCCTGACATGAAGAAGAGCAAAGGAGGAAGAAGCCACTCCTACAGCCCTTTGTGTAATGACATTAATCCTTTCAGGAAGACAGAGACATACTGACCTCAATATTTTCCAAGGGGCCCCACCTCATGTATGGCTGTATGGATATGATTTTTTTAAAATCCTAGTGACATATGAGTAGAAAGTAACTACTGCTTGTATATATTTTATGGCTTACAATGAGTTTTCATGCACTGATGTGCATTTAATTCTCCAAATTACCCTATAAGGTCAGTATTACAATATTCATTTCTAAGATGTGGAAACAAAAACCCAGAGAGATTAAATAACTTGCCCAAAGTCTCACAAGTAATTATAGGCAGAGTCAGGTCTCAGGGCTAGAACTTTGTTTAAATCCTATGCTATTTCCAGTAGAGATAGCATTAACTAAGCAGGAAAAGGATATTTGGGGCATACATAAAAACTTTCGTATAACTATATTATGGATTTGGACCCAGTCTCATTAATCTTTTAACATTCTGGAGAGGTAGATGAGAAAATATGGTACTCCCACTTTGTAGGAGTTGTTCTTTTGTTTCTCTTCACATTAGACCCAAACAACATTTGCTGTTCCTTAAAGAATACAATCTACAGAACCAATTAGACTGCACAACAGTTCTGCCTACTGCTTATGGTTTAAGCTGAAAACCCTTCAGTGATGGAAACAAGCCATATCAGTGCCTCGTGCTGATGTTACTGACAACAGTCACCAACTGAAGGGACACAGCTCTGACTTTAAATGCTTCAAGTCTGCCCCTGCCTGTGTTGTCAAAGTTCCCCCTGAGGAGAGACTCACGAAGTCAAGTTTTAAATTATTTTAATAGGACCAATGGTGGCTGCAATCCTTTGAAGATCTGCAGCAAGGTGAAGATTCTTAGGAAAACAAAACCAAGCAGCCCTGGTCCCAAGAATATTGGATGAGTCTGCAATTGGTGAGCACGTATGTAACAAAAGCTCAGCAGTCTGATCTTTCTGTGCATTTGGGCAAGCTGCTTCATCTCCCTTGCTTGCAAACAAAGATTCTGATATTTATTCACCTAGCAAAATTCTGAAAAATAAGTGAAAGCATGTGTGGTTCCTAGCAAATGTCAGGGCCCTCTTGTATTCATGCTTCCTGATAATTGGGCTCAACACTAGAGGGGACCTTGAACTTCAGGTAGTGACTTAATGAATATGGGTTTGGCCTCCAACAGGAATTGAATGCATTAAAACTTTGCATATAGGAGGCGGCGGTACAGTTTGCAGAGGTAGTATTGACACTTTTTCATTCTTATTTTCCAAGTAGAGACTATTGCCTCCAGAAGCACTGTATAATTCCTCAGTGCTTTCCATCTAAGATTCTTTGGGACCCTAAAGGCTGTGAGTTTGTATATCTAAATAAGAATCTGGAACTAGCCGAGAGATCCTGCAGCATGAGAAATAGTTTTCTTGTGTTTAGTGTCCACTGGGAACAAAGGAGACCAGCAAACTTCTCCCTGATACTGCAAAACAGGCAGAAAAATAAGCCACCCGATCTTGAAACTTGAATGATGACCTTTTAGAAATGAAATGAGAATGGTACAGTGACTCTGGACAGAGGGGTCGTTTTCTGAACAGGGTTACTTCTCCCTCAAAACTGTGCTTTGAAACATGAGGTTAAAACAGAAAGTTCTGGGATCACAAAATAAAAGCTGCCAAGAGCATGGCATTCAAGGCTAAAAGTGCTGAGAAGGGGAGAAACTTCAAAATAGAATTGTTTTTTAGGTGTCAAGATAAATATACTTCCATCTGATCGCCTGGATGGTGTGAATTCAAAATGCCTAAGAAATGGATTTGATGTCATTTATTTCCAAACTTCAAATTTTTTTTTTCCTTTTTGTTAATTAAACAATGAGATTACATGTGAAAAGAAAAAAAAATACAGGTAGGATTCCAAATATTGCCGTGATGTATATATTTAGCTTATTTCTAAATAGTATTTCAATTCAAATGAATTAAAATCCTGGAGCAGAGCATCTTCTGTTCCCTTAGGAATATTAGAGATGGATCCATGGCTGGAATTGATGCCTCAAGATTTTATTTTACTTTTTATTTTTATATTATTCAGTTTTCAGGGAAAGAGAAAACATTGCTATTTCTATTGCCCTATCACTTACAAATGAAATTTAAAATGTTAGAAAGTATTTCAAAATACGCATACAGGTTTAATTAGTTTGCAAAATGATTGGTTTGGTGCCAGTGGATTCTTCTTAAACATAAGGCCTTGGCATATCATATCATATCTCACTTCTGACTGAATTCCCTGTCAATCAGTGTAGATATCTGAAGGGGGAAATCCTTAGAAAGGGCTTCAGAGCCTCATTGGAAAGGAGAGCACAATGCCCATCATATCCCTATTTCTTTTTTAATTCTGTATGTGTTTGGTAAGGATGAAAGACATTTTTTCTCTAGATGTTTGGGGTTTCTAAAATAAAGCGGGATGAAAGAGAATCTCCTCTTGTTAATTATCGCAGGGTAGAAATGCTCAGTGACCTTTACATGGAAGAAGTCTAGGGAAAACACTTTTGCTACAGAACTATTTACTATAAGCAAATTCAAAAGGTTTATTTCTTTGGAAACTGGGGAAAAAATTGAGAATCAAAAAAAATTAAAATCAATAAACCTGTTTTTCTCTAACTAGAAGTTAAAGTTAATCAAAACGATAAGCTGAGTATCCTTGGATGAATGACGTCACTTCTCTAATTCTCAGTTTCTCTCCCATTACAATGCCGAGCTCTCACTTGGGGTGTTCTAAGTATCAACATGTCTGTTCTATTTCACACAACCACCAGCAGGGTCTGTACCCCAGATCCTGCACACGGTCATCAGCACTTAGAGATGTCACTGGTTGTTAGCCATTCTAGGAGGCATGCAGTGCTTTCACTTTGTATCTGCCTAATGAATATTGGGGAGCATCTTTGGTGTGCTACTTTGTGTAACTTTTGTAACTTTGTTAAGTATCTGTTTAAATCTTTTCCAGTATAAAGAAAAAAACTTGCATATCTTTCATTAAAATTATTCCTAAGAATTCTAGTGTTGGCAATATTTTAAACTGAATTATAAATGGGACTTTTATTTTCTAGTTGCATGATGTTAATTATTAAAATAATTGATTTTTGAATATTTCTCTTCTATTTATGAACTTGCTAAGTGTGTTTATTAGTTCTAGTAGTTGTCAGGTATTTTCCTGAGGACCTTCTAACTAAAGATCCTGTCAATTTCAAGAAGAGGCAGTTTTACTCAATCTCTTCCAATCTTTATAACTCTGATTTTGTTGTTATTGAAATGGCTAGTACCTCCAGCCCAATCTAAATGAGAGAGATGAGAGTAGACATATTTGCCTTGTTTCCAATCTTAGGAAGAAAGAATTTTGTATTTCATTAGTAAGTATTATGTTAGCTCTAGGTTTTTGTAGCTATACTTCATCTAATTCTCTTCCATCCTTAATATTCTTAGTATTTGTACCATAGATTTTGAATTTTGTCAAATGCTTTTTTCTGCATTTATTGAAATGATCATAAATATTTTCTTCTTTATTCAATTAATATGATGAATTACATTTATTTCCAACATGACAAACCATTTTTGCCTTCATGTAATAAATGCCCCATGATGTATTAAAATTATCTATTTCTGTTTCTACTTGTTAGTATGTTTTTAAGGATTTTTACATCTATGTTCAGGAGAGAAGTTGTTCTGTAGTTTTCATTTCTTATAACATCTTTGCCTGGTTTTGGTATTAGCATCCTGCTGGCCTCATATATAGAGTGTGGAAGTGTTCTCTCCCTTCTGTATTCTGGAAGAATTTGTCTAGAGTTGTAATTATTTCTTTTTCAAGTGTTTATTTTTACCAGTAAAACCATCTGGGCTGAAGCTTTCTTCATTAAAACTTTTGGAACTATTAATTAAATTTATTTAGTAGATATAGAGCTATTCAAGTTACCTATTTCTTTCTAAGTCACATCAAGTATTTTTTGTATTTCAAGGAATTTGTCCAATTTCATTTAAATTCTCAAATTTGATAGTATAAAGCTGCTTATAATAGTCACATATTATGCTTGGAAATGTTATATTATTATCATTCAAGCATTATGATTGAAATATTTTCATATCCTTTATGATTATTCCTTCAATCGTATATTATTATATTGTTTTATTTCCACATATTAGGATAACCTAAATATTTCATTGTATTAATTTACAATTTAATTCCATTGCAATTAGAAAAAGATACATGGTAGGATTTTA
This sequence comes from Ictidomys tridecemlineatus, assembly GCF_052094955.1. Taxonomy (NCBI): domain Eukaryota; kingdom Metazoa; phylum Chordata; class Mammalia; order Rodentia; family Sciuridae; genus Ictidomys; species Ictidomys tridecemlineatus. Next base: position 122,527,434 of record NC_135479.1, read on the forward strand.
TTGTTTTATGATCTATATAGATATAGTATCTCTATTAGTAAATATACCATGTGTATTTGAAAAATAATTATATTCTGGAGCTGTTAGATTTGCTTTATACAAATATGTAGTGTTGATAGTGTTGCTCAGATCCTCTATGTTTTCACTTGGATGCTTCTCTAGTTTTTCTCAGTTTCTTAGAAAGGTTTTGAAATAATTGTCACTTGACCTACGTTTTCAGCCTCTCTTTATCAGGTTCCTGCACATTTCTGGTTGTTCCGAATTCCCAATCAATTGACTTACTCACATTATGAAATAATATTCTTTGTATTGGTAATACTTAGGTGATTAGCACTACCCCATTTCAAGCCTATCTAATCTGATATTAACATAACTTCACATGCCTTCTTATGATTATATTATCTTTTTGCATGCCATGCCTTTATCTAACCATTAGCTTAAACTTGTTTTTATATTAAAGTACTTCTCCTTTAAAGACAATGTAGTCAGATCTTGCTTCTTTTTAATGATAACCTCTGCCTTTTAAATAGAATGCTTATCCTGTCTATATTTAGTGAAATTATTGACTATGTTTAATTTAGGCCTACTATTTTATTATTTGTTTTCTGTGTGTAACCTTTCCTTCTCTGTCTTTCTATTCTTTTCTTCTTTGGTTGAGATGTAGTGTTTGAAAATTCAGCTTTTGGGCTATACCTCTTTGTATTATCTTTTTAGTGGTAACGTTAGGGATTGTAATGTGTGCTAAATTTTCCTCAGTTTATTTAGAGTTAAGATTATAGAAGTCTCAAAAAATGCCTTCCATTTATCCATCCACCCTTCACCATCGTTTATGTAATCTTAACGTCTAGGCCCTCCATACCTCTCATTTGGCTTTTTATTTAAGATAGGGGCCACATTTTCCTCACAGACCCATTCAAGAAATTTTAGATTTTATTCTGGTAGTTGTGAACAGTATGGTGTATAGACTCTGGATTCCATTATATTGCTTTAAAAAGTGCTGTTTTGCTTCAGCAGACAATTGCATGGGGCTAGAATCATATTGCCAACTCTCATACCTGTGGTGGGTTGTAGCTCAGATCTTAGATGAATTCTTTCAGCTATAGATGCAAGCCACTTTGTATTTAGATGGAAGCTGCTTTGTATTTGCCAGTGCATAGCTGAGTCAGGAGGCATCCAGAGACAGGCTGAACACAAGATTTGATGTTCCCTTTCTCTGCTTTCTGTTCCCTTTTCTTTCCGGGCCTTCCCCTCATTCTCTGTGTGCTAATCTATTTTTTGCCAAGTTAATGGCAAAAGACTGGGTAACTTAGAAAGAACAGAGATTGCTTCTTATACTTCTAGAGGCTTGGAAGTCCAAGAACATACTGCTAGTATATGGCAAAGACCTCCTCATCACATCATAACCCAATAGAGGGCATCACATGGCAAGGCAGTGTGTATGTGAGATAGAGAGAAAAGTCAGACAAAACTTACAATTTTATCAGAAGCACTCCCTCATGATAACTAATCCACTGCCACACAATGGCCTCCATCCATTCAGAAAAACAGTGCCCTTATAACCTACACCCTAAAAGGTCCCACCTCTTAAAACTGTTAGAATGGCAATTGAACTTGGAGGTGACAGTCAAACTGAGCACTCTGATGTCTCTAGTTGTTTGGTCTTCTAATCTTGGTCAGGAAAAATGTGTGTTCTCCATTGCAGGTTTGCAGTTTTTCACAGCTGAAGCATCAACTGTGGTCCCTCTTAGGGCAAAGTCACAAAATCCAAGGAAATTCTTCAACGTCAACCACTTACTATAAATTCCTACTCCAATCCAGAATTTCTCCATCATCATTCAAAATCCTCTTGTTTTCTTGTTGCTTTGTTCAAATTTCATAGCTGTTTTTTTGTGGGGAAAATCAACTTGATTGGCACTCACTTATCCAAACAAGAAACACAAAGTCTCATCAATTGCTTAATTTCCACTCATCTTGCAGGAAGGGCCCTACCTAGAACCACTGACTTCCAGTTATCCACTTGCAGAACTGGATGCCACAAAAGCATACTTTCCAACTTTGTCTATGCTTTAAATTCCACAGCACATTATTCTCATTGTTATTTGCTTTCAATTCTAGAGTAACTTTACCTTTGTATTTTCCCTTCTTAATATACTTCATTCCTCTCTATATTTCTGAACTCCTATCTGGGATTCTTTAGCATTTTTGTTTAGTGTTGGTTTACTGACAATTTTTTTCATATTTTGTTTATCATAAAGTGTCTTTATTTCATTCTTACTCTTGAAGAATGCTTTCAATAAGTTTTAGTGCTAGATTGGAAATTATTTCCTTTAGCACATCAAAAATAATGTGCTTTTGTCTAATCATCTGATTTTTAAAAAATCTGGTATTAAATTACATGCAAGAAGATATAGGTACTTTCTCCTTCTTTCCTCTGCCACTACCATCATCAGCATTATCATCATCCTCATCCTCCTTTTCCTCTTCTTCTTTTCCTTCTCCTCCCATTCCTTCTCCTGTTTTCTTTTTCTACCCCTCCTCCTCATCCTCTTTCTTCTTCTTCTTCTTCTTCTTCTATTTCTTCTCCTCCTCCTCCTTCTTCCTCCCCTTCTTCTTCTTCTTCTTTTCTATATTTCTGTGTAATTTTATTTCATTCTGAAAAATTTAACTCATAATGCAGTTGACCAATTTTTTCAAGCTAGTTTACTAATTTCATCCATTGAGTTGCTAATTTGGGTATTTTTCACTTACAGAACTTTCTGTGTGGTCTTGAAACTTCCTAGTTTCAAGTCGAAAATATTTTATTCCTATCTTTAAGTTTTTGAATACAATATCCATGCTTATTTTAAAACTGAATTTTACAACTTTGGTATTTGGTGTCCCATTGGATTTATTTCTAATATTGTCATTATCGAAGCTAGTTGTCATTCATGCTATTCTCGCCACCTTTGTAAACAACATTTTTATTACTTTTTAAATAATATATGTTTAAAACTGTTTGAAGAAAGACTTGAGTACTAAAATCATCTTATTCTTTCTCCAAACATTTAGAAGTTTCCCTTAACGTGCACAGGAATATGAGCGCCATCTGGGATCATTCAGAGCTGAACTTGCAGAAGTTTGTCTTCTGGTCACTCAGACTCTGCTCTGTCTTTTTGGAGTTCCAACTCAGTGTGAGGAATGTCCACTACGGCTCTGAGGGGAGGACTTGGACTCCAAGCCCCTTTACCCCCAACTCACAGGGCTGTCAAATGAGCCACCCATCCTTCCATCTTTTCAGCTGGCACTGAAGATGTCACCCCTTCCCCCAGATGAAATATAGACAAAAGGCTATCTTATTTCCCCAGGTTTCAATTTTTCCATGGATCCTAACTTGGTGATCCTTCCCTAGCACACTCTCTCTCCATTGCTTTCTTTCAAGCAAAGTTTTCTTTTTAACTAGTGCATCCTCTACTCTACAGTCTTTCTATACGAGTTTTTCTTAATTAGTGCTTTTATAGACACACATCAAGGTAAAATCCATGATGATATAGTCATATATTTACATAGCATACTTTTAAGCAAAAGTTTTTTTATGTGTTGTCTGACTTTTATTTTTATCTCCAAGGGAGATTTGGAAAGACTTACCTAAATCTGCCATTATAGGAATGAGAAGGGTAAAGTTAAACATTTTTAAACTTCAATTTGTGAGGACAGCTTAATATTTAATAAAGTAATAACATTCAGTTGGAAAACTCTAGCATGTCATGGAAACAACTATTCTTCTCAATGGTCAAAATAATTAAATCTATGGGCTGGGGATATAGCTCAGTTGGTAGTATGGTTGCCTTGTATGCATAAGGCCCTGAGTTCAATCCCCAGCACCACAAAAATTAACAATAATAACCATTAAATCTATGTGCTTCTTTAAAAAATTTTAAATTTGAAAAGCACTATTTATTATACCATGAGAATTTTTTCTAAAGCATCGTTTCTTAATACTACAGATAACCACTGATAATTCTTTGTATTTGAACAATGTAAAATATTCTCATAAGAATATTTTAAAAGCATCATTACTAAATATTCTTACAGAGTATTTTTATATAGATATATCATGACTTATACTACTATATGCCAGCTTTAAAGTAAAAATCCTTCCACATAAATTATTATTATATTACTAATGGTGTGCCTTATTCATTTTTTTCCTTTCATTTAGAAAAAAAAATTGTATTTATTTAATAAAGCAAATATTCGTTACTTTCTTCTTCTGCCTTACTAATTTATTGTACTTAATGTTAATTTCTAAATAGTCTACAACAATAAATTTTGGTATATTGCAGATGAAGGAAAACTTAGAATGGATATTTTCCCAAATTTTTTAGACTCAACAAAAATATACAAGTCGGTTTCAATTTGTGATGAGTTTTGAAAACTAATGTTTATATTCTGACACTCTTGACCTATGACTAACACCCAATGGGCATGAGATTTTAAGATTATATTGTAGAAGTAAAATGTGTCATTTTAGATAGTTGGTAAAATACTTACTTCACCCTTTTCACCTTCAAAGTCTATTTTTATTTTTATTTTATTTATTTACTTATTTTGTGTTGCTTGCTCTTCAGGAAGCTAGTTGCCATGCGTGAGTGAGCATGTTAGTAGACCTGAGCCCTGCCAACACCTGTATGTCTGGTGGCAGAAATGGCTTCCCATGAAGTTGACCTGGTCATCTCATTGACTGCACTCATGTTAGAGACTCTGAACCAGACAGCTCTGCTAAACTACTTCCAAATTGCTGCTTCTGGGGTACTAAGTTTTAAAGTAAAATGAGAAATTGATAACTAGTATACCTCTCATTTCTTTCTAACCAATATCAAATAATGAATTAAAATTTCAAATGACAAGGTAATACATAGAAAAGGAGAGCATGGTTAAACTAAGATGTTTAAAACAAAATTATGGTCAAGTCTTAATTATCTATTGGTAGGGAAATGGGAGGTGCTCATTTCTCCAGAGATGGTAAGAAATCTGATTATCCATTCTTGAGATCAGGAAGAGAACATCTAATTTTGGAAACTAGAGAAGTGAACTGGATAAGTGTATAATCTATGACCATCAAAACACTATTCCACAAGTAGACCAAATTCATGGTCATGGTGCCATCCTCCAGTACCACACTTCACTGAAATGTTCCACACAAGTATCTTTGGTGTATATGAAGCCTGCTGATTGACATCTGCTCTGCTACCAAGCTTCAGGTGCATGGCAATGGTCTGTATTCCAATCTGTTTTATCTTTACATGTATTTAACCACACACATAAAAACATGGTTTTAATTGAGCCCCAAAGCTAAAGTTTCTGTGAAGGGTATTCACTTGATATCACATAAGAATACTACACTCTATCAAATCTGTTGAGGAGAATCCTCAAGAGAATTCTATTTCCTGCTGCGTGCTTTATCTCTTTCACAATATAAAAGATGGGACTTTTCCTTCTGGAGTGTTTTAAGATCTCTGACATCTAGTTTAGAAAGTGATGAACGTGCAGCTTCAGTAATATCTTGCTTTAGTTGCAGGAAACATCAATTGACAGAGCTATGCCTGTGATGTTCATACTAGTGCTCTCCATCATAGCCATGTTTTTCTGTTAAAATTTGGATTTGGTCTTGTCACTTGACTTGTGGAAAGTGGGTTATCTTGTTTCAGAAATATCTTTGCCAACTATCAGTCATCATTAGTGGAAACATCTTTTCCCCCCCTTTCTCCTCCATTCTGTCCAATAATTCAATAAGCATACTTTCAATCACAACTTTTTTGTCGGTTTTTCTGCTTATTTTTCTTTGCTCCAATTTTTCATTTTAGTATAGCTGTTCATTTCTAGTATCTTTTGAAAAAATTATATATATTTTCCTTCTCCATTCTTTTTACTTAGCAAACTGGAGATCCTGGAACCTAAAACAGACATTTTTTATTTCTGTTTGTAAGAAGGCCACCTCTGGATATCTATGAAGGCATAATTCAAAACAAGAAAAGCTTTTGAGAAAACCACTAGCTGAGCTACACTTAGAAGATAGTATAGCACACACCCCCAAAAAACTCAGACCTTGGACAGAAGTGGCCCAATTTACGTTTTTCTATTGAACAGGATGAACTTGAGGAAGGTTTTTGAATGTTCTCTGGGTATACACTTCCTTATATATATTTACCTAGGATATCACTTTTGGCTTTAAATATAGTAATGCATGCAAAGTGTTTTAAAGAATCTGAAATACAATAAATACTGAATAAGCATCAACCTTATGCCCCTCCCCAAAATTGACTTGTTCCTTATAATATTATAGGCACTCATAAAATAATGGCTTAGATGTTTTCTCTATTAGTAAATATCTAAAGAGGGGGACTTTAGCCTTCAAGACAATCTTATTTAAGGAATTTTGCAACTTTTAAAACATGGTTTAATGCAGGTATTTGCCGCAGTTCGGCTGCAGCAAAATAACCAGGGGGTGACGAGTAATTTGTGAAGACTGATACAGCAGGAGTGGGGGCCGTTTATTGTAGGACAGGAGGGGTATATATACATTCCACACAGCTTATCTTAATTAACATAAACTAGATACAGCAGTCAACCAATAAGGAATCTCCACACTTAATGGCTTGCTGGCGTTTCTTCACAAACCACTCCCTCTGCAAAATGTCAGGTGCCATCTTGACTTGTTACAGACCTTAACAGGTATTTTAGTATTTCTGGGCACACTGTTGTTTGATAAATAATGCAATAACTACCTTTTATGAAGTGCCTACTCTAGGGCTGGGAATGTACCTTATTAGGAGAGCACTTGCATACCATGCATAAGGCCCTTGATTCAATTCCCAGCACCAAAAACAGAACAAAACTGACTTCTCTACGTTACATACATATATGAATATATCACAGTGAATCTCAGCAGTCTGTACATACACAAGACTGGGATCCAAATTAGAATAAGATATACTCCTTGTTTGTATCAATATGTCAAAATAGACTCTACCAACATGTATAACTAAAAAGAACAAATAAAAGTTTAAAAAGGAAATGTATCATGGCCATTAAGATCGATGACAGATGGGTGGAAGAATGAATAGATTATATACAGAATCAGAGAATTTGAATAATGAGGAAAGACCTTAAATAATTAGTAATGACAGCAAGCCCTAATTTACAGATGAAGGGGAAGGGGATGAAGCTCAATTTAAACGAATATGGTTCTCCTCAGATTCCTCTCTTGTGCTATTTCCACTGTACCAGAATGTGGTCTGTAGATGTTTCCACAGAATCTTGCAGTCAAATAACACCAATCAATTTATAATCCTTTACAACTATTTGTACAATGTTAAATAGTTTTAAAATTTGAAGTAGAAAGTCCTCTTGCAGAAGTTCATTCGAGATTAGTTACTTTTTTGATAAAGCAAAGCATTTGCCTAAACTAAATACACACCTGCGTCTGACTTTCTTTTTATCATTGTAGATAGGACAATAAATGGCTTTTGAAGGTAAAAATGGATTTGCTACTTAAAATCATTCAAGCACAGGCAGTCAAAACTATTGAAAGTAATAAGTGCAGTTATCAAGTAAAATTCCCAAAGTGTATACCCTTCTCTAGGCCAGCGTATGTTAAGCCTTTTGGCAAAGTTTATTAGCATTTTAAAGACACTGGAAAAGAAATCTTTCTGATTTCAGAATCAACTACAATGCACTGAATACCAACTATGTTTTAGGGGCTTTACAGGACCTTCTCCTATAGTTCATCTTAATTAATCTCATAACCCTGAAGGACCAGTGTATTCTATGTTTAACTGATGCTGAAACTAATGTTCACAAAATTAGGTTACTTAACTAAAATCACACATACATAAATGAGAGAGTCAGATTTGCAGCCTGAGTCTCAATTCCAAGTACAATGCACTACACTGTAAGATCTGTATTTAGAATTTAATTTTGCTCATCAAAATATAGACTCATATAGGTCACTAGAATATGACATTTTCCTTATTTTTTCGTAGACTTGTAACACATTAATTATTATTATGGTTATTTATATGCATTATATTTCTGATGTTTCCCCTATTTTGTACCACTCTTTTAATCAGAGATTCTGCATGTTGATTTTTACCTACAAATATATTTTAATTTGTAATAACTAAAAATTGTCAGTTTATTTAAAAATTACTATTTTCTGGTCATGGTAAATTGCAGGATGGAAAAACCCACTCATAAACATGCTGATCAATCATGCATTCTTTCACCAAAACAATGAATCTATACTAACTCACTTATTTCATATCACCATTTTTTTTGTATTTTGATTTATTTTGGGTACCAGGGATTGAACCAGGGATACTTAACCACTGAGTCACATCCCCTGGCCCATTACAAAATGAAAAAAAAAGTCAAACTTCATGCATAATCATACAGTTTAAGATTCACACATTTTAAGGTAGATTTTATATGATAAGACACAAAAAAACCTCATAGTTAATTATATGTTAAGTGAAAAATAAGTACATGTAATATCATATTTTTACATAAATTATTATAAAGCTTTCTTACAAAAATATTATTTGTATTACAGAGTAAAATTATAGTAGAGAAAATGTAACAAAATTGATAATGCCTTTAAAATATAAGAATTCTGTATATTTATGTGTTCTGTATCTGCATAGTTTATCTCATAATAAATACATTATTTTGTAATAAGTAAATAAAAACACATTGTAGAAGAAAGCTAAGATGAACAAAAGCTAGGATGTATATATTGAGGACCATGATAAAAATATTTTAGAATCAGTAAAAGTATTATTCTTTCTGCCTGAGTTTCAGTTATTTAAAACCCTATTATAACACTCTATTGTTTTTGTTTGTTTGTTTGTTTTGCTTTGGTACCAGAGATTGAATTCAGGAGTACTTAACTACTGAGACACATCCCTAACCCATTTTTATTTGTAATTTAAGACAGGTCTCACTAAGTTACTGAGGCTGGCTTTGAACCTTCAGCCTCCTGCCTCAGCCTCTCAAGTCACTGGGATTAATCTTGTTTCACCATGCCTGGCCAAAATTTATAGTTCTTTCTGCCTGAGTTTCAATTATTTAAGACCCTATTAAAACACCTATTAAGCTTTTAAAGAGATACTACCTCTTAAAAGTATCCTCATAGATTTGCTTTTCACTAAAGTGAGTTTCAATTTTTTTTAAGAATTTCTTAATACTTCTAATATATACTACATAAGAGTTTCTCAAAATTTTGGCTTCAAGAGCCCTAAGCAGTCTTAAAAGTTATTGAGAGTCTTGAGGAGCTTTTCTTATATTGATTATATTTGTTGTATTTTCTCTATTCCAAATGAAAACAGATTATTAAATGTTTAATTTATAAATTCATTTAAAAGTAACAAAACATACCCATTATATGTGAACATAAATGACAAATTTTATATAATATGAATTTTTTACCAAAAAAAAGATTTCAGTGCAAAATAGTGGCATTTTTTGGATACATAAATTTCTGAAATTAAATCTGACATCTGGAAGACACCTGGACTCTCACATTGGCTTCTACAATAATGATCTGTTGTGATTAGATGTTTCTATTGAGGTGTATGAAGAAGCCAAGCTTCATGCAGAAATGTAGTTGAGAAAAGGAAAAAAAACATCTCTATAGGCTTTTCAGGTGACTGTGGATATTCTTTGATCCTGCACCAAAAATCAATAAATGAAAGTTTCTCAAATGCTAGCTGCAATGTGAAATCTGAAACCATAGCAATGGACTTTTTATTTTCAGTTAACCTTAAAGTCTATTGGTATATTCTGCACATTAAGTGAATATTTTACTCATTCACATTTTATATTATGCCTCGATCATTTGGAAATCATTTATTCACAGGCTTATGTAAATTTTCCTGATGTTGACATATTTTATTATACAATATCAACAATTTACATTCATGAATACCACCACTGTCTCATGAAAGTCTTCAAGCAGGTACTGCTTTATGGGAGTGTAATCAGTGTAGCCTCAGAAGATCCCATACTCTGAAGGGTCTCATGCTTGTTTTACTGCTCTGCAGGTGCATTCTTGAAAGTTTTAATAATTTTACCTTTAAACTTTCGTTCTGTAGGTTAAGCCCAATGGGACAATGATGCAAAAGAGATACAGGTAACATGCAGCATGTCTCCTGATCCTTGGTACCTCCTTTGCATAGGATGTTCCCAAGGCTCCACAACCACAAATCTGTTGAACCCAGGATGCTTGAGTTCCGTGAGGTTCAAAGTAAGCACAAGGTGGTGTATTGTCATCCAATTTGTTCCTTTATAACTGAAAATTAACCCTAAATAAGTTATAATGAACATAAATGTATTGGCTAGGAAGTCCAAGACTGAGGTGTCAGCACCTACAGGAGCCTAATTGCTATATCAGCCCATGGTGAAAAGGGGATAGGCAAAAGAGAGAGAGAGAGAGAGAGAGAGAGAGAGAGAGAGAGAGAGAGAGAGAGAGAGAGAGAGAGAGAGAGAATGCCAGCAAGCAAGAAGGGTGACTCCAAGATAACCCAAGATCACTGATGAGGCTGGAACCCTCGTGACTTAAAACACTTTATCTTAAAGGCCCTCCCTCTTACTGATACAGTGGTAATTAAATTTCACCATGAATTTTAAAGGGGGCAAACATTAAACCTTTGAAAAATAAGCTTTTCAGTCTTCTCATAATAACGAAATTCAAAATGTATAATTTTGTGACTCTGCATGTGAATAAAGTTTGTTCCATGTGTATACAAACCTGTCTTTGTACAATATAAAGATAAATAGCAAAATTTGTGTTAACAATATAAAATTATAATTTTCTAATAACACGAGATAACAAATACAGAGCACCAAAACAAGTCAAGAAACTAAATGTGGAAGACAGAGTAAAGCTCTAATTTTAGCACCCCTAATGGTACCTTTTTCCTGCCTTTTGAACAAAGAGTCCCACATTTTTATTTTGCACTGAGCCCTGCAAATTATGTAGCTGGCCCTGTCTTTGAGTATTGAGAAACTGTCAAGTTTATGGTGGTGGATACACATTTTCACAATTCCGATTTTAGCTTGAAAGCTCAAATCTTATCATTGGCCACAAATGCTGTCAGTTGTTTTCCTTGAAGTGACAGGCTCACTTCACTCTTTTCTAAGAATAATCTGCCAGATTCCCAATTCTGAATAACCAGCGTCTCTAAAAAAATATATATACTTCTTGAAAATAGTGGCTAGTTCAGCTCTCAGTTGCATTGTCAGACAGCCCCATACTTTCTATGTAGCAAGGGCACTTTATCTCTGCCCCCTACTTTGTCACACAGAGTATTAAAAGGATGTGTACTAAAAGGTTGAGATTTCATCAAACTAATATTTCTTTTTTGTTTTATCCAAGATATTTGTTAGGGAGATATACTTGTTTTCTCTGTATGTTGCATGGCAATAAAGTATACAATGTCTACCAGTACCGTTTGTTTTCAATACCTTGATTCATGCAAAAGCCTAGCAGTTTTTCCTACCACAGAGTATGTACTATCTATGCAAATGTCAACACAGTAAAATAAAAATTATTTCTCAGTATTATTATGAATATAATTTAAACTTCATGGACTTCCAGAAAGGGTCTGGTCTCAGGAGTTTCCAGAGGTTCATAGACCATACTTGAGAAATCACTATATTAGTTAATTTTGTGTGGCAGAGAAAGGCAAATATTATACTTTCTTTGAAATATAACTTTTATTTTAAAGAATTTAAGCTTTACTTGTATTCAGTGCACAAATGGACATTGGTTGCCACAGTCTGGCTGCAACAAACTTACGGGGTGGGGGTGAGGGGGACGAGGAACTTGTGAAGGTTGATACAGCAGGAGTGGGAGCCGTTTATTGTAGGACAGGAGGGGTATATATACATAACTGAATACACAGCTTGTTTCAATTTAGCATCATCCAGTTACAGCAATCAGTCATTAAGGAATCCTCATCATCTTAACAATTATACACAGCTTAACTTAATTGATATAATCTAGACACAGCAGTCAGTCATTAAGGAATCTCTATCATCTTAATGGCTTGCTGGCGTTACTTCACAAACCACTCCTTCTGGCAAAGTGCCAGGAGCCATCTTGACTTTTTTACGGACCCTAACAATTGGTACCACTATTTTTCCCTGTCAAATGATTATTTGCCAGACATAATATTTTATCATATCCTAAGGGAGGAATGAGATTTCCTTAGCCGACAGGAGCTGGCAGCAGTGCCTTCATTCCTTTGTCTTTTTATGTTTTGACTTATGATAGATATCCAGTGGACTTACCAATTCTATTATGCATTTTCACGAAGCAAATCCTCACCAAAAAAAATGGTGATCAAATAATCTTTAAATAGTTCTTCAAAGAAACAAAATACGAAAAAAATATACAAAAAGCACAAGCAAATAAAAATAAATTAGAACACCTGGCACTTCTATTCCTGACGTATGTTCTTCAACAGTCACATCATTAAGTCAAAAACAAAAAAATCAATGATGAATGAATCAGATAAGATGTCAGTCAAAATGTTCAAAAGTATTAAAAACATGTCTTGATGATGAGTGATGAATATGACCCTAAAAAGTATATAGTCTATAACTTGACACATTAAACTTGTACATACTGATATACTTTCCTTTAAATATTAAAAATTAAATTTAAAGATTATATAAGTTTAAATGAATGGATTATCAATGATTATAGTGCACAGGAAACTTTGAGTTATTATTTATTTAATTCTACACACATATAATTCATAAAGAAAAAAATGTGCACTAGTGAATCGTATGTGTCAATCTGGCTGGACTCAAGGATGCCCAGATAGCTGGGAAAGCATTATGGCTGGGTGTATCTAGAAGGTGTTTCCAGAATAGATGATTCACAGGTTAATTTGAATGAGTAAACTGAATAAAAAAGATCCAATGTGAGTACACACTATTCTATTTGTAAAGAGTTCAGAGAGAACAAAAAGGTAGAAGAAGACAAATGTTCTATTCCTCTTCTACAGCTGGAAAATAAATCTTTTTCTATCCTTGAATATTGGAGCTCTTGATTCTCCATCCTTGAGACTCTGGAATTTCTCCTGTTACCTCCTTTGGTTCTCAGTACTCTGGACTCAGGTAGAATAGCTCAGACTTCAGCCTGCAGATGGCATATTTTTCAGCCTCCTTAATTACATGAGCCAATGTCCACAATGTCACCAATGAGCCAATGTCACCTCTTATCTCCATCTACCTTTCTGTCTGTCTATCTCCCATTGATTTTGTTTCTCAGGAGAAAACTAACTAGTACAGAAGGGTAACATAAGTAAATTCTAACTAAAGAAAATAAATGTTGGCACTACAATATTAACAGTAGACAAAATAGATATATTTGCATTACACAAATATTAATCAGTAAAAAATCATAATAAAATAAGAACCCACCAAGAGTTTTAATAATCATAAATGTATGCCCCTGAAAATATAGTCTGTAAATGTTTGAAGAAAAATTAACACCATAGAAAAACTGAAAAAAAAATCAAAGTAGGAAATGTTTTAGATACTTCTTTCTGAAAATGGTAGATAAAACCAACAAAAAATGATTAAGGACAAAGGGAAAGTGAACATCACTACTAAAGAGCAAGTGTTAACAAATTTGCACTATCTAATAAAGATAGATATATCCATATTTTTAACCAATATGGTAAATTACAGATAATCATTTAAATATTATAATAAAGAAAAATAGAAGCAAACTAAATCTTGACCCAAAAAAATATAATCCAAGAATTAGAAATAGTCTTATGTTGTTAGAATATTTTAAATGAAGAAAATATAAGACAGAAAAATGTCCCCTGAAGGCCTTAAAAGAGCACACTACAGGGATACTGCCACATCGATGTTCATAGCAGCACAATTCACAATTGCTAGACTGTGGAATCAACCCAGATGCCCTTCAATAGATGAATGGATAAAAAAAAAAAATGTGGCATTTATACACCATGGAGTATTATGCAGCACTAAAAAATGACAAAATCATGGAATTTGCAGGGAAATGGATGGCACTAGAGCAGATTATGCTTAGTGAAGCTAGCCAATCCCTAAAAAACCAAATACTAAATGTCTTCTTTGATATAATGAGAGCAACTAAGAACAGAGCAGGGAGGAAGAGCAGGAAGAAAAGATTAACAATAAATAGAGCCACGAGGTGGGAGGGAAAGGGAGAAAAAAGGGAAATTGCATGGAAATGGAGGGAGACCCTCATTGTTATACAAAATTACATATAAGAGGTTGTGAGGGGAATGGGATAATAAACAAGGAGGGAAATGAATTACAGTAGATAGGGTAGAGAGAGAAGATGGGAGGGGAGGGGAGGGGGGATAGTAGAGGATAGGAAAGGTAGCAGAATACAACAGTCACTAATATGGCAGTATGTAAAAATGTGGATGTGTAACCGATTCGATTCTGCAATCTGTATTTGGGGTAAAAATGGGAGTTCATAACCCACTTGATTCTAATGTATGAAATATGATATGTCAAGAGCTTTGTAATGTTGTGAACAATCAATAAAAAAAGAAAAAAAAGAAGAATGTCAATAGTTTAATATGCATATGTCAAAAAAATCATAGATGAACCTATTAATGAAATGTGTTTTAAGATGGATCTGTAAAACACATACTAACAAAACTATTGATAGAAGTGATCTTGGAGAAAGAGTAAAAGGTAAAATTTACATTTTATTCACATCCATGTGTATTACTTGAGATTTTTTAAGACTATTTTTAAGTATTAGCAAGGGAAATAGATACAGCAACAAAAACAGACAGAAAGGGTTGTGTTGGTAAGAGAGTGGAGAAAATGGATGTTCTCATAAACTGTGAAAATGTGAATTGAGAAAATAGAAAAAAAAAATGTTATTTTTAAAGACCTCTGGCTTATGAGCCAAATGCTTTCTGGACAGTAATTGCTATCCAAGCTCTGTCGCATCAAATTCATTTGCTAAAAACACAAAAGTTAAGATCAATTCATAAAATGCCAAAATTGATACAAAGTAAACAAAGAGAGTTTGTACAGTTATGAAACATATGTCGGTCATATCATGAATGCATTTTGAAAGGGAGTGGCAGGGAATTATTCTCCTGAGTAATAAAGTATCTGATACATCAAAAAATACAGAAAATTTAATTGATTTTATTTTCTTTCCTTAGTTTTCCTTTAGCAAGAATCATTCATTGCTATGACGATAACTAAAAAATTCTTAAAATAGAATTTCATTCTCAGCAGATTAGATGTACATGAATAACTTTGAAAGAGATTGAATGGTTAATATATGAAAAAATAATTATTCATGGCAACATTTCCAAAAAATGTTTACTAGGAAGAGAGGACCAGTCTGCAATAAACGTGGCAAAGAATGGTCGGTAGGTCCCAACTTAAAAGTATTCTTGTGAAGAAATACACTTTCCCTGCATGAAAGCAATTATCAAAAGACCTGCCACAAATGGTGTTCCAGAGAAGAGAAAATTGTAATATCACTAATGATATTTACCTGGCCTCAATCCAGTATAGGCTAATTTAAAATATAATAAACTGGCATCAAAGTACTAGGCAATTAATCAGTCATTATTAGATTAAAAATAACTGTTTAAATCTGTATCTGAAGACTATCTAGAGAATAACCCTAAAGAAAGAAAACATCAAAAGTATTTTGCAAAAAGAATTGAAGAGTGTGATAAAATAAAATAATTGCTTCTACATGCAAGCCAGAAATATAAAAATTATGAAAATGGGGCAGAAAAAAATAGGAAAAATAAGTTTTAGTACACTCAATAAGCAAAAGACAATCAAATCAGTTGAAATTGCAGAGTGTGTTCATTGACCAATTATCAACACCAGTAAGCACAAGGGAGCATAAGGACAAGTAACATGCCAAAAAGAAACTGTTTGTTTTCTAAGTATAAACACTATTAGTTTATTCCCGATGCATCAGTTTAGGAGCCAAACTTGTGAGCTCTTAAAGTCATTAAAAATAAAATCTTAAAAATGGGATGAGAAAATATATTTTATGTTGTCAATAGGATATGCTACATAAAACTCCACTTCAAGGAAATAGATTTCAACTTCGTGCACAATATTTTGGAAAAATCAATGGACCACAACTGCTATTTGACTAAATTGGTCCTTCCTATAAACCAAACTAAGCGAATGAACTCAATAAAAGTAGTCCAACTGGTTTTTGCCTGACACAGGGGAGGACTAACAATAAAGAACAAATAAATGAAAAATGGGAAAGATAAATAAATGGATGTTAATACATCTTTGTGTCAAAATTGGTACTAAATCTGGGATTACCTGAGGAAATTTTAAAAATTAAAATAAAATGAGAAATAATAGTAGTATTAAAAGTAAAACTAGGGCTGGGGATATAGCTCATTTGTTAGAGTGCTCATCTTGCATGCACAAGGAAGGACCTGGGTTCAATTCCCATCACCATAAAAAAAAAAAAAAAATCCTTAAATGTAAAACCAAGTTCCTCTAAAAAAATAAAATCTTTAAAAGTAAAACCAAGTTCCTCTAAACCCCGAACTAAGAATCAAAACGGTAAGTTGAAACACATAGACAGCATAGGGCTTTGGGGAGGAAAGCAAATCAAAAGGGCAAAGGAAATAACTTTTTAATGTAAGTGAAAGTATTATTGTACAAAATAAAGGAAACCGAGGCTTTGTTTCTTCTAGATTTAAATTCATTCAAGCTCACTGAGAGTTAGATCTTCTGATGCACAGACGGAACACGGATCAAACAGGATTTGTTGGTAATGGGACAGGTGCTGACAGCCCAAGCTGATGGCTGCCTATGACAGAAATGTCAAGGGAAAAAGATCAAATTTCTTGCATCTCTAAACACTGAAATGGCTGACTGTTTCCTTCTCAGTGTGAGGATGTTTAGACTGTTGGAGAATTTGTTTCACAGATAGAAGTATTATCCTGCTCTCTCAGTCTGCATAACATTAAGGAGAATCTCTCATATAGAGCCAATTCTGAATTTTTTCAAATCTCTCAACAATAGCCTTAATTGCTCCTACAGATTAACAATTTTAGAACAAATATCATATAACCGTGTGTGAGACTGAGCTACAAGCTGAGAAGAGCTAATGGGCCACAGGCCTGTTACCAAGGAAAGCCTTTGGCTTGAGTCCCTGGACTCTCCAGCTCACTCCTTAGATCATGCTATTAAAAATCATCAGAGAAGCATGGAAGCTATGCAGAAAAAATATTTATGACACAGTATTGTTTTTAAACTTTCAGAGAAAAAGTAGCATACACATTGTGAGGACAGGCATGCAAAAAAAGGACTGGAAGGGAATATGGAACATTGTTAACAGGTTGAATTAGTGGGAGTATGGATTTTTTTTTTCTTTGCAGCACCCATCAAACATTTTTGATGGTTTTATAATTCTTGAATTTAAAAAATCATATTAGATATCATTAAAAAACATTTTAGATCTAAGATCATTTAAAGAATATGTCAGTGTGTTAGTCTTTTATTGCTGTGACCAGTATACTTGACAAGAACACCTTGGAGGAGGAAAGAACTTGGTTTCAGAGGTCTTAGTCCATGCTTGGCCCACTCCCTTGAAAATAGATCATGGTAGAAGGGCGTGGCAGAGAAAAGCTGCTAAGCTCATGACAGCAGGAAAACAGAAGCAGAGAGAGCAGGACTAGGGAGAAGATAAAACCCTTTCAGGGCATGCCCCAGTGACCTAGTTCCTCCAAGTCCTACCTAACAGTAGTCCATTCAAATATCAGTGGATTAACATATGGGATGCCAGTGGATTAATCCACAGGGGAGGTCAGACCACTCATGATACAATCATTGCCTACAAACCTCACCTCTGAACCTCTGCAAATTGCAGGCCATTTTTTCAACCCATGAGCTGTTGGAGGGACATTCTAGATCCGTACTGTAACAGTAGGGCTCGTTAAAAAGACACCAATGTATTGAATTCTTCCCAACATATTCACATTTAATGACTTAATCAAAACTAACAAGTGTGTTTCCTGTCATCTAGTGATTGAGAAGAATACTTTACCAAGTCACTACTTGTCTTAAATTTCTATCTTCACATTGACTATAATAAAGTTTCCCTATAATTTTATTTTAGAATTAGTACTCAAATAGTCTATAATAAAAATTAGTTAATAGGGTTACAGTTTCCATTGTCATTTGGAATTCTCTCTTACTAGGAAGCTAGATAGAACATACAAACTGGTAGACATCATAATTTGTATATATATATAAGGGCATTAGACTAAAATTCCCCATATAATAGCAAACTATAATAAAGTGCTAAAGCATATAGTACAGTTAATAAGACGTTACCAAAGCTTCTCTCACAAACTCTCTGCCTATAAACACCCACAGAAAGGAGCAAAGTTGAGTGCCAGAACAACACGTCAATCATCAACAGTTGTGCAATAACATTATCCTCTCTATTTACTAAACATCAGTTTTATTTGTGCTTCTTTTTTTGGTGTGTTACAAATATCAATTTTCATATATATAGTAAGCAAAAGAAAGACAATGAAAATATTATAAGTGGAAGGAGACAGTGTAGCATGATTATTGTATTATTTTTATCTAATGGGCTTCCAAATAGTCAGAGCCTGTATCTAATAAAGGGCTCCAATTGTGTGGTAGTGGGACTCAAACCAAAAAGAAGCTAGAGAAAGGTTAAGAATTATGAGAAAAAGGTAAGAAATAGTTTAAACCAAAAAGAAGCTAGAGAAAGGTTAAGAGTTGTGAGAAAAAGGTAAGAAATAGTTTTGGAAAATGGAAGATGTACGAGAGAAAATGCAGGTGAGAGGAAATGAAATTGAGAAGTCCCCTGAGGAGGGAGACTTGGAGAAGACCATAAAACCAGAAGGAAACTTATGTGAAAGTGCACTGGCTTTGTCATTAATACCAAGTGTTTGAACTTTGAGGAGCACTAGCAGCACATGTTGAAAGAGGAGAAGAGGCTTTTGAGGTTTGTTTAGAGTCACACAAATTTTCCATTTTGAGGAAACTTCAAGAGAAGCTTTCTTCTAGGTCCTTTGAGCTAGATGGAGAAATTTGGGGAAAGATGGGTAGTTGGAAGCATTCAGCGTATAGACGAAGATTTCCAATAGAAATAGAGAATAGCAACTTTGATGAGATAAAGTTTGAGACCTGAAAGTCAAAGAGGGAAAGTCTGGAGAGTTGAGTCTGGAGAAGAAAGAGATGCTGGGGATGGAGGAAAGAGGAAGCAGGAGAGGAACTGGAACTTCTCTTGACCAGGGAGAGGACGAGGACGGGGGAGTCTGTGAAAGAACTGATGTTGCCAAGAATCCGAATACCACCGAGATCTCAAGGAAGAAAAGGACTAAGGAAAAGCTTCTAAATCTGATTAGAAGGGCCTCAGAATGACACTGGGAAGACTGTGTTGAATTCAATGGCCGAAGCAGAACCAAAGGAAACAGCTGCCACGAACCAGATTTGAGGCTGCCAAGATAATAAAGCAGATCAATGGCTACAAAGTACAGCAAAGTCAGTGAACTGCCTTTGTTTTTATTTGGATGGAAAAACCGAATTTTTACCATATAGGCTTTGAGAGCAGGGAACAACAACAAAGATTGATGATTCCAAGCAGAGGAAGATAAGGCTGAACATAATGACTTTCAGAGAGAAAGGCGGCTGGGTCAGTACCAAGATCATGGAGAAAAAAAAAAATGAGTTTGCTTCAAAGGAGTAGGGACATTGAGACACAAAGGTGATGACCTTTAGGGACCTTGGACAAAATGTTTTGTTTTCTAAAAGGATATATACAATCTGAATGGCAGTAATAATAGGAGGATTAAATAGTGTGCCTACCAAAAAGGAGTATTAAAAAAAAAATGTGTAGGATGGAGATGGCTTTGTGCTAAGGCGCCAGGAGGACTGTGATGGGGCCTGGGTTTGGGGGTCAAGTGAGAAATTCGGCGTGGCTGGAGCCCCAGGTGTGTGCAACTAGGTATAGCTCAGAAATCCGCATATTCAGGGAAGAAGCAAATGACAAGATCCTTGAGGAGGATTCTAGGCTAACACTAGAGAGACTTTTGTTACTTCCCCCAGTAGCAGCTTGAGATCCAGGTGACCTTACATGCCCCACATTTCCTCACAGAGCAGCCCCTCCCTCCACCCTCCTACTCCCCCACCGCCACTGCTGAGTGTGTTGACAGTAATTAAGTAAAATTCAACCTGGGAACAGCTGATTGGGTGTCAGAGCACTTTCCATTCCGCAGACGTCTCCCTGCCAGTGTTTGCCATCCAATGTAAATTGAAAAGCTGGTTAAGCACTTACATAATGAGTAGGAAGAGCCAACGATGTAATTCTGAGTCTTTTTTAAAGAAATTAACAACTAAGTAATGGCCTTATTATAATTGTTTGGCGAAATGCTGTCCTTTAGACCCTCCTTTTACATAATGAAGCCCGAAAGAGTCTCAATCAGTGCTTCTAATTCTAAGCTAAATTTGTTTCATTTTCTGTGAATGTATCTGAAATCACTGACCGGAAATTTCTAGAAAAATTATTTGTTAACGAAGTCTTGCCAATTGACTTATATTTTCATTCAACATGTTATTATGTACTTACTGAAGTGCCAAGAACCATGTTATGTTTCTAAAATAATAATAATGGATGAAAATAAACAATCTTTAGTCTCATTAAGTTTAGAGTCAAATAGTAACACAAATGAGTGCACAGGTAAAAAATGAAGTGTCATGTAGGAAAGAAAAATATGAGTCTATATAGTGTAACCAACCAAATAAACAACAAGGACAAATCCTTAACCTGGATTGGAGATTGGTGAAGACTTCCCTGAAAGGGTGACATTTAATTAAAATCTAACTGTAAAGTGGGCATGAACTAAAAGAAGGGAAGAGAAGGAGGAGGGTCTTTCAAACAAAGAATAAGTGACAAGATCCTGGTAACAGGGACCTGGCAGAGTTGTTGTATTTATCTGTCCTCACGGTGACATAATCAGGGCTCAGAGCCTCCACAGACTTCCAAGAAGGTTAAAGAAGCCACGGAGATCACAGGGGAAGTAGGCTTCATTTGAAAGAGTCAGGTCATTTTCTTTTTTTTTTAATTTTTTTTAATATTCTTTTTTTTTTTTAGTTTTCGGTGGACACAACATCTTTGTTTGTGTGGGGTGCTGAGGATCGAACCCGGGCTGCATGCATGCCAGGCGAGCGCACCACTGCTTGAGCCACATCCCTTTCTGCTGGTAGAACAGGGACAGTTATCTTTCTTTAAGGGATTACAGACCCACACTCTATTGATTTTGTTCTCACAGGTTTTCATTTTTAATCAAGGAATAAATTTACCCTCAATAGGGTAAGCTCAGGGAAAAATCTACCAGGATTTAAAAAGCAGAAAGGTATCTTTGGTAACTCTCTCAAAAGGAAGATGTTATAGTCTTTAATAATCCTCTACATCTCATCATTGGTTTTCAATAATTTCAAAAAATACCTGAGTGAATAAGGAAGCGGCAAAGAAAGGCAGGAAAAAAAATAATTTTCTGATTTCCAAACAAGGGCTCAAAGCTAAAAAAGTAATGAACAGCCCAAAGAGGTATTTTAGACCTTTTTATTTCAAAAGATCCCTGGCACAATGAGTTATCCTTTTGTTCAGAGGGTGACAGAGAATGATATTTCCTGAATGCATATTGAATTTACTTCTTAATGTAGCATCTCTCAGTATGTAGTTCACATTTGTTTATGCCCATGTAGCCAACTGTGCATGGCTATAAAAAGGAATCCAAGGTCTTTAAAAAAAAAAAAGCAACATATTTTTCTCCAAAATGTAAATTCCTGAACAAATTACTCTTCCATGAAATATAAAATTTGAATGAAATTTTTTTCTTTTACCATTTGCAAAAGCGTTGTAATCGTTATCTCTCAAGCAGCTAAACAAAACAGGGTTCTGTTTACAGAGCAAATCACTGTAACAAGCTTGGCAGCAGCAATGTCAGTAATTGCTATCCTTTCATCTCCAGTCCTGTTTTGATGGGTTATAAAAAAAAAAAGGAAGAAAGAAAATAATAAATCAAACTAGACTCCAAAATCTCATCAAAGAAAATCAATCAAATGTGGTAGCCAAAATGATATTATAGAATTTATTTTTTTTTCATTTTTATTAAAGGTTACATAAGCTGCTATTCAGAATCCAGACTTACTGCTATCTAAATTCTAAATCACACAAATGCTATTGTGTATATGAGTGTGCTTACACACAGATGGGCAGCCGGAAAGAGCCATATTCCTCATGACAACTGGTCCTATGAATTCTTAAGTGAATGTAAATAAGGATTTATGTTGATGTAACTGTGGCCCAAAACCCCTTCTGTGTGGGCACCCCGTAGATTTAAATGTTGTAGCAATCAAGAATAAAGCATCATACTATTTCTCAGAGTTTTCTTCTGCTTTCCATACTTTTTTAGGCTATTATCTAGTAGGGAGACAGTTTCCTTCATTAATAGCCTACGTTTTATTCTAATGCTCATTATAATAAAGATCTTCAGCAGGGAGGCTGTTGAAAGAGGATATGGCATCATCAGGGAATGCTTGCTTCATTCCCTGTGAGCATCAAACAACTGTCATTCTGCTAAATGAGTTGTCATTAGTAGGCAGATTTTCATTCCAGCCTTCTGGAATGTAATATAGAGAGAAATCTAACTTTGAAGTAATGACTATCAGATGAGCTCTGATAGAGTTTAGAGGATTAGGAGACCTCATTCCCCATCCTCCCATCCCAATACAGTCTTTTTAAAATTGGAAGATATTTGGCTTGGGTCTGGTGACCTAAAATTACCCCTGAAATCTGGCACAGTACTTCAACACTAGCATGAATATTCCCTCCTCTAGCCAGCATATTTGGAAAGCATCTTGTGCGTTGCCAACTATGCACCAGAAATGTGAATGATGAATAAGTTAAGGTGACTTGCAAATGTGTGTTAGCAATGTTTTCCTTACTTTAGGTTGAGATTTCTATGGAAAATTATGTCCTCAGCCTTCTTGGTCTTCCCTTATACTTATTACCTGGATAATTGTAATACTTCTCTCAAATTCACAACCTATTGTACTAATGGATTTTCAACCCCAGACCATCCACCACCACTTGCCTGTCATTCTTTTTTATAGATGATGCATTCTTCATGTGCCCCATATTCTATTGTCTCATACCAGAATTTGTATTTTTATCATGTATTGCTTTACTATTGAACTCGACCTTCAACTAAAGAAATAGTCATGCTTATAAAGTGATTGAAATTATTAGGGATGAAAGGTTATAATTCCATTGATTGGGAAAAAAAAAAGATTCCTGGGGCTAGGGCTGGGGCTCAGTGGTAGCACACTTGCCTGGTATTTGTGAGGCACTGGGTTTGATTCTCAGCACCACATATAAATAAATAAAATAAAGGTCTATCAACAACTAAAAAATTTTTTTAAAAGTTCCTTAAAACAACCAGTTTCCTATGAAACTATTGCCAGCTGAACTCCTTACCACCTAGAGGCTGACAAAGATAGTAAGAGAAACATTAAGTTATTTTAAATATTTCGAAAAATAAAATAGGAGTCATGTATTTGCCCACAGTGAGGCTTTTTGGACCCTCTAAAATATAAGCTTTCTTTGCTTTGACTGGAGTTATTTCACCACTTTGGCACTCCCAAAGTAATCTCAGCAACTTCGTGACTCTTTTACCCCTTGATCACAGTAGTGCCCAATATTTCCTTAAATGCCATGCATTATAAGTGAAGATGAATTTCACTTCTACATCCATAATTGTTGAATTCTAAACCTAATAACTTAACTCTCCCCCCACCCCCACCCTGGTTTCTATCTTATGCAGACATGCACAGACACACACAGGAAAAAAAAATGCAAAATATGTGGTATGCCACGGTCAGGATAACACTAACCTTGAACATAGATGAGTGTGTGAAAAAAAAATACAGTTTGTAATTCCTTTGCAAGAGCCATTAATCGGTTAATGAAGAGCAGAGAGCAGCAGGGCTGCTTGGAGATGAGGGGCTGAGAGTCACCCAGACTCGGCAAAGCCCATTCATCAACTTCACAACATTAAAGCAAACACAAAGCTGGGCAAAACGATGGCTGTGCTGCTGTGTACCTCTGTGGGTGCCCGCATCTTCAGCCACCGATGCTCTGTGACACTTCAAGTCACACCCTGTTTGTCTCAGACGGACAATGAGCGCTTATGGGCATTTTCATTTTAAAAAAGAAAGTGATGATTAATTGTACGAAATAAATGTAACTTGTTGAAACAAGCCTTTCAAAATACAAAGTCCACTGATAAGGGCCTAGAAATAACCACGGGATACTGTCAGTACCTATCCTAGTGTGTTTTGTGGTGTTATGAAAAAAATTCCACAGACTGGGGAAAAAAGAAATGTATTGGTTCACATTTCTGGAGGCTGGGAATTCCAAGGGGCTGGCATGACATCTGGTGGGGCTTTTTTGTTACATTTTCCTATTATTGAAGGGGGGGGGCAGCCAAAACAAACAAACAAATCAAATGAAGCCTACTTGTTCTTTTATGTGCAACCGTCTCCCATAGTGAGCCCCTCCCAGGGTAAGGGCACTAATCCACTTGTGAGGGCAGACCCTCGTGACCTCATCAGCTCTCAATAGGTCCTGCCTCCAGCACTGCTGTGTGAGGGATTGTTCCCAATAAAATGCTTCTGGGGGGGACACTTTCAAACCTTAACATTCCAATCCATGCCATATTAATGATTTTCATCTTTAAATTTTATTCTTAAGATAAAAAATACAGAGAAAATCGGACAAAAATACAACCACAAGCAAACCCCCCTTGAATGAAAAAAAAGCTCATGTTTTATCATTTTTATTTGATTTTTATGAAACAAAGCATTTTAGATAAGATTTATGGCCTCTTTGATCTATTTCCCAATTCTAACCATACTCTCTTCCCAGACCCAACTGTAATCATATAATCATACAGAGTTCATCTGTATCTTCCTATTCCATGTTTTGATGCATTAATTTAGCATATCTACCCATAAAGAGTATACATTATTGTTTTGTGAGGATTTGTATCAATAATATCATATTCCAGGCATCTTTGAGCACTTTGCTGTTTTATTCAAAATCATGTTTTTAAGTCATTTCGATTTAATCTTCATTTTACTACTGAATAGTTTTCTATTATATAAGTATATTAAATGTCATTATATTAATTTACATATCAGTATATTTATAAGTTTATTTCCTAATTTTATGTAGTTATAAACAAAATTGCACTGAACATAGTTAGGTATGTCTCCTGGCA
Source organism: Ictidomys tridecemlineatus (assembly GCF_052094955.1). Classification (NCBI taxonomy): domain Eukaryota; kingdom Metazoa; phylum Chordata; class Mammalia; order Rodentia; family Sciuridae; genus Ictidomys; species Ictidomys tridecemlineatus. Next base: position 122,552,825 of record NC_135479.1, read on the forward strand.
CATCTCTGCAAGAGGCAGGATTCTTACATAAAAAATATAACAAATTGGAAGCTTTTAAATGGTGCCTAAATAAGGCCCGTAGGGTTAGAAGACAAACAAAGCTCACTGGGGCAAGCATGGGAGAAAAACAAGTGGACTCTTTCTGGGGTGTGTGCAGAGAGAACACTTTGTTGATGAGGAGAGTATATTTTAGATGACATCTTTACAAAGTACATTTTAATAGAGCTAAGAAAAAGGTTGCATTTACATTCTGGTTGCAGAATGGCACAACTTTCCTTGAAAAGAACACTCTTCAAAGCAGATACAGCAGTTGCTGGTGTATTGTGCTTTAGAAGATAATGTCACATACTTAGATCATTCCTTCCTGGCCTTTCATCTTTGCCTCTCCAACTGGAGCTCTCCAGCATGAACCTCCCACTCTGGCCAAATCTCATTACTCACACTGAAAACCAGCTTGAGCTTGGTGTCTTCCCTGCCTTTATTTTTGCTGCACTCGGCCTGAAAAGAATCTGTCTGGTTCATGGTATTATGTCCCTCCTCTACAAAGGTCTAAGCATCTTGTTTATACTTAGTAACTAGCAACCTCATTCCAAGAGTCATGTTTTGATATGACACAAAACCAGCTCTTTAAGATCTCAGTCAAGAAAAGTTCTGAATGTTTCCTCTGAGTTCCAAGGCTTCTGTTAACAATGACAGAAGAATCTAGATACAGTTAGCCTACCCTCTCTTCTTAGAGGTGGAACTTTTCTTTCAATGTTTGCCAAATCCTAACACTACTAGGAACACGAAGGAGATGATTATAACAAAATATCCAACATTTATAGATCATTTTCTATGGGGCAGGGTCTACGCTGAGCACTTGACATGGATTATCTGACTTAATTTTTACAGTGATTGTGAAGCCTTGAAAGGCACAGAGAAATCTAATGAGTTAAGTTAGGTCACACAGCTGGTAGGAAGCTGAGTCAGCTTTTATACCCAAGTGGATCTCATTTTCAAGCCTAATCACCCAAAATTGCCATCCATGTTAATAACTAGAGGAATATGTTCCTTTTGTCTGTAGCAAATTTCTAAAATTCACACTCTCCATGGTGGAAAGGAAAGGAAAGTCCAGTTTGAAGGGGTATAAAGGTCACATCTGGACCCACTTAAACTTGGGTTTGAATACCACTTCTATCACTTTCTTGCGGTTTGGCAAGTTATTCATTGCTCACAGTCTTATAGTTTATGAGAAAAATTGTCCCCTGGGATGTTGAATGTTGACATCCCAGTGATGCTAGGTCTCTGTATTTTTTTTTTTTTATTCTGTGTTGTCACAGTGTTTGGTGCATGTGTTATGCTATGCGTTTATGAATTTCGTCGTAATATCTACTCATCAAGCCCTTAATGCTCAGGAGCCTATTTCAGATGCAGAGACAAAGTGATGAAATTCAAACAATATCCTTGTGCAACTTAGACCTCAATAGAGAAAGAGACACAATAAAAAAAATTACTGTAAATACCTGCATAGAAAATATAAGACTTGATCAATTTGATACAATTTATTAAGATTGGGTGATAGCAACTGGGCAACTCTTTTAAATTGGGGAAATCAGGAAAGGCTTCTCTGCACCTCTGAGAGAGTGAAGTTTGAACTGCTAGATGAATTCCAGAAAAGATCCACATTGCAAATTTGATGGGGGTGAGAGTCCTAGGCAAAAGTAAATAGAGTGAAAAGATGCCAGCTTCTCCCTACTGGACCGTGATCTCCCCCCAGGCCCATCTGCATTCATATATGATTGCTTCTATTTGGTGCATTTTAACATACAACTCTATTTCTCTGTGTTACTGAACTATTTCAGCAATAAGGCTTTATAGAATCTGCACCATTTCCCTGATGAAGATCTTTCAGTAACTTCTCATTGAACATAGAATAAAACCTACAAAATAAACTCCAAGTCCCCTGAAGACAAGAATCACATGCATCTGGTTTGTCATGACGTCTCTAATTCTGATTTTGTTGCCTAACAAGAAATAAATGCTTGTAGAAATGATAATAAAGGAATGCAGAATGACCCTGGGTCCTATATCTCAGCTCTTGAGTCTCCTCAAGGACTCACAATTCACTTTCTCCATTTTAAGACATGCTCTACCTAGCCCTTTCAGCATATATATGTTGCTTATCTGAAAAAAAAAAAAACTAACAACCACTAATAAAAACAAAAGCAAAAGAACATCTTTCCCTTGACCCCTTTAGCTGCCGACACTCCTCATGTGACACAACTTCACTTGCCATTTAGGCTCTAAATGTTGTTTCTCTCTACCACAAGTCAAAATTGATAAGCTGTCATAACACACCAAACTGCCAAATTCAAGGGTTTTCCTCACCCTGACAGTCTGGTGGACTTCTGGTGGTACCATTAACCTCTATTTCCTGTTAACTTCCTTTCCTAACCTTCTGGTTTTCCTTCTATTTCTCCACTCACCCCTTTAATCTTCCTCATGAGCTGTTTCTTCCTCATTCTTCCCTCCCAAACGATTTACCCTTACTTCTGTTCTTTTCATTTCATGAGAACCCCCAAAGGAAGAAAGCCAAACTCATGGCAATAATTAAGACCTTCATGATTACATAATTAAAACCTCATGTGTCAACATTAACCCAGACATCTCTAAAGCTCAGCAGTCCTAAACAATAAAAGCCATTGTTTACCAAGTGCTTATTATGATACAAGAGCTGGGCTGAGAACTTCACAAATGCTGAGGATTTTATTCTTCCAAACACTTCAAAGTAGAAATAAAATCGTTTGCATTTTATAGAGGAGTAAGCAGGAGCTTAGGTTAAGTGAATTGTCTAAGAACACACAATCCAAAAACCAATCTGGGATTTGAATCCAGACCACCTGACTCCAAAGCCCTGATTTTACATGTTCTATTATATTGCTTGATATCAAGCCTTTAGTTATTTTTAAGTATCTAAATCACAAATTATGCCAAATATAATGTATCAAGGTCCAAACTTAATTTTATATATTAAATAGAAAACATTTTCCTAAAAACTATGGCTTTCTGCCTAGAAAACTTTATCTCTTCGGGTCTGTTTGATTAAAATTGCTTATTTGCACATCTTTTCATAAAGAGATGGAAAAGAAGTTCCAGAGTAAAGCAAAATAGATGAAAGCACAGGATGCATCTTCTTCAATTCCTGATTCAAGGCCAAGAGTTAAGTCTGATTTTTGCGTGTGTGTTGTGTTTTTTTTGGCTCTGGGTTAATGTACAGTGGGCACTCTGTATCAGGAAAGGGTGGAGAGCCAGTTTACTCATGGATAGATTTCTTTGTCTAAGAAGCTAAACTAGATTATTAGGCAAATGGATCAAATGCTCCAGTATACAAAGGCAGAGTCGGAAAAAAAAAACCTGAAACACAATAAAGACATAATTCTAAATTCAGAGAATTTGTGTTCTACGTTCACTTTATGATGAGGCCATGGGAAAATCACTTCAGCAAGCTAGCCTCCTGGTTCTCGTATATAAAGTAGAATAAATAGTAGTACCTTCCTCTTGGGATTTGTAAGTGGTACAAAGATCTGCTGTGCCTAGCACAGTACCTTACACACAGTAAATATTCAACCGAAGTTGGCGAGGCCACGGCTACCTAGGGTTTTCATGGCCACACCTTCATACCTTGCTGTATAAAATCACATGCCAAACACCATTGCCATATTCCATGGCCTCACAGTGCACTCCAACAGCCTTGTGAGCCAGAGGGAGTGCACATTTCAGGATGCAGCTTAGATAAAGACATCAGTCACTGTTTCTAATCTCACTTTACAAGGGAGGCATGCTAGTCATCACAACTACTGAAGAAATAGCACCTGGAAGCCCTACTCACTTGGCTTGGTGCAGGAACATCTACCAGTTTGTGTGAAATACAGGGAAATTGGATTTAACGCTATCATGTGTCACTCTCTGATTTAATCAAACTATCTAAATACATTAATGGTATAAAGATTGAAAGGTAAACCCAGGGGAACCTAGAACGGTATTTTGTGTTTTTACACAGAATATTTAACATATCAAGGAAATTGGCCGTGACAGGCTCTACCTAGCTGTTTATGATGTATTATATAGGTAAACTACATTATGAAAACTAAGTAGAAACTTAAGGAAGATTTCTCTGACCACTTTCAGATTCTTATTTAGTAGGTGAGGGTCTTGTAGTAATTCAAGTTTGCCAGATATTATATAGACTAAAAATTGACACATTTTGTTGAAACATTGATATAAATTTTCTGAATCCATATATGATTTCACATAAATGGCACTCACCTCGAAAGCTAGCTTAAGAGGCTGTGATTTCCTCCCAGGGCACATTTCTACTCTTAAAAAAAAAAAAAGAATCCAAATTTATAGATCTGTCCATTTACTATATAACTGATTACAATGTGGGGCTGTGAAAATCTTGGTGTGGTATATTATTGACACTTACCTTTCTATATTATTTACATTCTATAGCCCAGAAAATCTTTAATTGCATATTTTATTAGTACAATGTGGTCTTTCAGGAAATACACACATGGGCGTAAAGGCATACAAGTGGGGAGATGAAAAGATATCTAATATCCCTGCTCATCTTCCTCCTATGTTGTTCTCTCCCAGACAACATGGAAACTGGATTCTGGCCCAAGTTCTCATTTCCACTGTTGAACCACCATTCATCCTAGTCTTGTCAAAAAACAAGGGGAATCTTGGGAAAGGAGTAAGTGGGAGATGCTAAGCACCAGGAGGAATCCCTCTCAGATCACCTTAGTATCTGGATGGAAGGCAGAGTGGTGGACCACAGGGTTAGCTACAGGTGACTTTAGTTGGTGCACTAATTGGCACCTCCTCCCTTCAGTAAAGAAGCAAGCAAAGTAGAAAGTTTGCTTCATATACAAATGCAGCTTCAGTGCAAACACCCAACCACACTCTTCCTCCAGTTCTTTCAACCAGATTATAACAGCCAAATTTGTCCAATAGATGTTGAGACTCACTTGTTTCTGAGATGTTTTGTACATTTATGTTGTGACTAATTCTTTTTCACTTCCTAGGAAAGGGTACTGTCCAACTCTGGAAAAACCCACATGATGCCACTTATGAGATTGTAAGGTAGACACCCAATTCTCAGAAATGGATGGACAATGAAAATTTTATACTACAGTTAGACCAAGAATCTGAGGAGGGAGTTTTTGGAAGAAGAAGAAGAAGAGAATTGCAGAAATTATGGAATTTTAATAGGAAGTGATCCCCCCAAAATTCAAGCAAATGTGTCCAAGGTCTAAGATTATAAAGGGAAAGAAATTGACTCGGAAAAATAAATAAATGGGAAAATAAAACAAAAAAAATGCCCTCCTTACAATTGCCATTTAAGGCTGAAATAAAATCAGAAGTAAAAAGAACTTGTAGGCCTTCCCGTACCGCAGTCTAAATTAGTGTTCGGTTTCAGGCAAAGTTCACTAACAGATGCCAAGTTCAACAGAAATGCCTCTGGCAATGGCAAAAACACTAACAAAAACAACCTGCATCTAAGAAGCAAACTGCCAGATCGTTAAACAAAGAGGCACAACCCTTTAGCACCAGCACATTAAAACAGGCCAATGTCCATGCCCTCAGACATCACAGGTATTCTACACATGGAATCTTACTTCATGGAATACATAGAGCTGCCATATATCAGACTTCCACTCTGGATCCTAGCACTATAATGAAACAGCAGCAAAATAAAATTTGTATAACTCTTGAAGCTACCTATGCAAATTGTAAACCTTAAATTTATTGAAAACTGACCAATGTGACATTTCTCACGCTACAAGGGATGTGGGCATATGTGCTAAAGAATTTCATTCTGGTGAGAAAACAGAACCCACTTGGTACAACGACTAAAATGGTCATTCGAAGGACCAAAAGTATCTCTCCTTCATTTATTTATGACTTCAAGTATCTAATGAGCACCTACAATGTATACATGCTGAGCTCAAGTCTAGCCACTAGGAATATGAAGAGAAATATGGTGGATTTCCAGAAATGGTTCATCTCTTTATATTCTATATTGGTGGAATGTGGCTCACTGTCTGCTTTGGTTTGAAGCATCATATTCTAGTAAATTAGAAAAGTCTAAAGAAGAGCATCACATGTAGTGGGAGCTATAGGAATGAGAATGGTCAGCTTGAGATCCTTTCAGTGCCTAGAGCACTCTCTTCAAATATTTAAAGATATGACTTACCCAAGAGTCATAGTCGTACCACAAAGTGTCAGTCTGAAAAAAGAGACAGGGTAAAAATGATAAATCTTCAAGGGCAGGCCCAGGCCTCCTGACACAGTAGGGACCACGTGGTCATTGCAGGTACGTTGCTTTTTTAGACAGAAATATCTCATTACCACTGATCAAACATGAAAATAATGGCTTGAGTACCTTATGCCCAAGAATGCATTATTTGTGTGAATGCTACCTATTTTAATTGAATGTCTGGTCAGCCAGTTGTTATTTTGGCTCTGAGTTTTATAAGGCAGCTTTCTGCAGACTATCAAATTGTTTTCCAAATCCTTTGAAGTGGCAGTTGTTATAGGTTTAAGTGGATCAGCAGAGTCTAGAAAATCTGAAGCAGAATCAGAATTGGAAACTCTGCTTGGTAACCTTCATCCTCCTGGAATCACCACCATATCTTTCATACTCTTGTCTCCCTCTTACAAGAGATATGCTAGTTCTTTATCACTAAATCCTTTATATTGTTATTTTTTGATAGTGTAGCTTCTTCCTGTTATTAAATGAGTAAAAAATAAAGAATAAACACATGAAAATGGATGACAGGGTAGGAAAACATCTATCAGATTTTAATGAAGCAATATTTGAAAACTGTGTACTAGTGTAGAAACTCAAAAGTCTAAAACAGAGGCATACGAAAAATGTAGAATATGATCAAGAAGATATTCCCAAAAATGCTATCGGCAAAACTGACTATGTAGAAGGAAAAGACAGTTTCCTACTCTTTTGACATTATAAACTTCATCAAAATCAAAGAATTATAGGTAAAGAAATGGAGCCATAATAATAGTAGGAGAAAAAATTTTTTATTTTTATGACATTATTGTGGGAAAAGCCTTTATAGGCACAACACCAAAAGCAGAAGCAAAAGAGCAAAATTTCCACACATTTACCTAAATATTAGAATATTCCTTGTAAGATAAATAATCAGTTTATTGCCAACAACAAACTTTCAATAGGGTTTGCAATATAAGATGCAAGAAATTTTTCAAAATGAATACAAAAAAGAGAAAAACTGGTCCCCCAAATAGCCTTAGGACATGAAAAAATGATCCATAAAAGTGAATTTTAAGTGGCCAATAAAATTATTGAATGCTCAAAGATATTGACAATCAAATACAGAAATATTATAAAAAGAAATGCAATTTCTACCTGAGTGAAGGAAAAAATGCCTCATGTCCAAGAGGCGAAGAAACTGGAACTTTTATACTCTCCTGGTACAAGTATAATTTTTAAAAAAACATTAATCACTCGATTGATTAAATGTTTAAAGCCTTACTGGCATGCAGATTATAAAATGTGTTGAATTGTTAATATGGGTATTTTCTTTGGCACAGATCTTTCTCTTTCGAGGAATTTAGACTTAAGTAAAAAAGTTAGATGTGTGTAAAGTATACAGTGCCACATCTGGAATTAATGGTGTAGTGAGAGTGCTTGCCAGTGTGCCCCCTGAGCCACAGTCATCAGGTGAAGGGAGAGTCAACAACATAGTATTAGTATTTGGACCATAAACCAGTTCAACCACATGTGCAAATATGGGAGAGGCATTTCTTCTATTATGTATGCACTTCAGACTGTTTAAATAGTGTGTTGTAAACACCCCTCCATTCTCCCACCTTTAGCCCAACATTAGAGCATCCCACTGAGACACCCAAATCTCAATATGTTGGGCAGTATGCAACTTAGCCATGGTTCGACTTAGCGTTATTTTAGCTTACAGTGGTGCAAAAGCAATATGCATTTGCGACAAATTATACTTCAAATTTTAATCTTTTCCCTGACTTGTACAGATGCTGAGTGTAGCAGCAAATAGTCAGTCACACGATCATAGAGTGAATATGATCTAATACTCAGAATTTACTGTGCTGCTCAGCTATCCTGCTCTGTAGGTTAGGTGCACTAGATACATTTTGACTTATGTATTTTCAATACTATGGGCTAATCTTACACAACTCCATTCAAAGGAAACATCTGTCAGTATTAGTCCCTCAATTTTAGTCTTAACTCTTAAACAAGAATTATTTTCAGCTCTCTCTGGTGGAGGGGAATGGGATATTTGGAGGAAGTTTAAAGAGTGAACAAGGTGAGGCAAGGTGTACTTGCCTTTCCACAGTAGCTAGAACACAGCTCAATGCCTAAGAGTAAGGCTAAGGATTGACCCTCTTCCTTTACTTCTTAACCTCTGCTTTACTTTACTCAGCCTACCTGTGTGCTGCTATAGGAAGCTTTCATACCTGCGGTACCTTGTGCACCATTTGATGATTGAGTCTTGCTCTTCATACATCCTTCTAACTGGTTGAGAATGCTCCTTCTACAGACCACTCTAACAAGTCTTTAGGAAACCCAGATTTAGAAGAATAAGGATCACCCGGAATTTGCAATAATCTCAAATGTCCAATTACTGCTATTAATTTAAAAAATTAAACCATTAATTAAAAATTTTAAATAAAAAGAAGAAATCAGCCAGATACAAACACATCTGAATCTCAAAGCCCAGACGTCAGGGTCCCCTTTCCTGGAACCACATTCAGTTGAAATTCTCCTCCACAGAGTTTCTCGTTCTCTCAAAATCTATTGTACTGTTCTCAGAATAGAATTCTTGTCACATTTGTCTGGTAAGTCCCGTCTCCACCACATACCTTGGCATGCAATATGACATCAACAGTGTTTGATGTGTGAATTAAGGTGAAGCAATAAGTTAAGTTTCTCCTCCACTTTTGGGCCTCATAAGAAGGTGAGAAAGAAATTTTGTAAAGATATTGTAAAATATGTACATCTAGTCAGGAGCTCAGTCTATCTAGAACAAAGCTTTTGTCCCCTAGAACTGAAAGGCTGTATATTCGAGCAAGACCCACATGCCTACGTTTATATTAGACTCTTCAAGTAGTCTCAAAGACAATAAAGTACAGGAGTTGAGTAAATTGCAAACACAAACATGACACAAAGACAAACAAAAGGAGAGTCTACAGAAAGACTTGTGTTCTGCGTCAAAGGGGGTTGTTGGAAGGATTAGGAAGACAGATAATAGGCTGGAGAGACAGTCCACCCTGCTGTGGACCACTCTGGCCCTGCTCCTTGGCTATTTTCCACCACAATTAGTTATCTGGCAGCCTTGCAAGATCTTCATAAAAATAACTCATAAGATTTAGTCATATCATAAAGGTCATCAAAATGAATGATCACAAATGTTTTGAAAGGGTCACATGCCAAGTCAGCATTTAGGATTCGGTTTTTTAAAAGTTGCTTTCTTTCTTTCATCTCCAAAGAAAACACCAGAAGGAGACTGTCACAACTCCAACATGCTTGCTCCATCCCCTCCAAACCTATTAATATCACATCCTGAAGTTTGTGCCATTGTCAGGAGTCCAACAAAAATCCCACAATGTGTCTTTCTTTTTTTCTTTTCTTGGAGGAGTAACCTTTTTAATCTCATCACACACACATTCCCATGCTTTCTAACCTAGTTCACAAGAGATGTATTCTGACCTGTAATTACATCAGATTTCCTGACCCAAGGACCTTAGGAGGATATGATTACACTGTTTATGTTCACAATCACCCTCAAGAGATTATGTAAAACCCATCACAGTTCACAATACCCATTTACATGTAGTTGTTTCAAAGGCAAGACCGCCCTGTGACTTATGGGAGCAGATAATGGTGTTTCCCCCCCCCCCCCATTTTAAAGAGGAGAAAATTGAAGTCTCGAAAGGTTAAGTGAAACTCTAAAGGTTAACATAGCATAAAAATGTAAAGTAATTCTTGAAAACCGTGTGTCTGCCTCTAAAGCTACGATTACCCTGCTTCTGTGTAAAGGGAGAAAGGAGGAGTCAGAAGAGTCTTCCCTGGGGCCCCAGCATGACCATGTGGAGGTCAAGAGATGTGCCAAACCCAATGTGTCAGCACAGTAAGAAGCCTATTGAGGACTCTTGGCATCCTGCATTTCCCACTAGAAATGGCACTTCTCAGGTAGGACTGGAGATAGAGTTTCATGACTCCATCCCTGTTCTTAGGGTCTCCCCAGTGTAAAAGTGGAGGGGAAATGTTGAATATTCCCTGAATTTCTAATGCTAACCCTCTAGGTAGCCTTCTTAATTTGTGGATACTTCTCTTTCCCTTGTAGCTTGAGACATCTGTGTTTCCCAAGATTCTCACTACTCAGTGCAGCCCCCACAGCTCCACTTTCTCTAGGAAGAACACCCCACACTTCTTTTTTGGCCTTCTTTTCCCATGACACAGGAAAGAGGAAAATAAATGAGTTCACACCAAGATATTACTAGTAATTTGATAAATGGGCTTCTCTGAAGGCAAAGGTAGAACTTTTGTGAATCTCTAATGGGGTCATTTCAGACATCCATGACAAGAAGTAAGAGGAAATAACTGGGTATGGTTAGTCATGCAACTGCTAGCTCTATATTAATTAGGGGGATACCTCCAAGTCTACCACCCTAGGGTTAGGGTCATGATTTTTCTATATTGCTTTAAAAATAAAAAAATTACGTTTTGAAAAAATGTTTGGGCTATTGCACTGAAATACTGTCTTAAATATATAGATAAAAAGTTATCATTGACAAATAACTTCTTTTACTTTTAACCTGTTGTCAGAAAAAAACTATAAAAGAGTACAAATGCTGGGTGTGGGGGGGAATTCCCTAGCTAGACCTAGGGATATAAAATGACCCCTTTCTCTGAGGGATTTTAAACCTTGATTACATTAACTTTTAGAAAATTCACAAAGGAAACAGTATTTCAGAGAATGACCCAACTGAGATAATTAACATACTTCTTGGCACTCTGGTACCCATGAATGACAGCATATGTTGACATTAACCTTGTGTGATGTTTCTGAACCAGTGTCCAGTATAGCCTCTGAGGCCATCTGCTTCCAAGTCCCAAAATAATTAGAGATAACTAATTTCTTAGAACACATTTTTCCCACTGCTTTTATTAGGAAAAAAAAAACATTTCCATCCTAATCAATCTCTGTGTTTTAACTCAAGTAGATATTTGACAAACTTCCTAGGTTGGAGTTCTTAAATCCCCAGGTAAGTGATATTCAACATTGGGGAAGATTTAGTGCATAGACAATGGAATGCTCTCCAGCCACATTCACCCTGTTCACAAGGGATAGGGATGTGGACAAAATCAAACCACAAAGTCAGGGGAATTAGGAAGCTTTGGTGTTATTTTCCTTGCAGTAACATGTTTGGCATCCTCCTTCTTCATTTCCATAATTCTGGTTATATAATTTTCTTATATCCCATCTATTTTTTTTTCTTACCTTTTTAGATCACCCCTGTGGCTCTCCTGATGGTCTGTATCTCTGTGTCTGACTGTTGAGGTGACTGTGGGGGCACAACATCTAAAATGTTGTGCACAGACCAATGGTGGAAACAGAAATCTGCAAACACAGAAATATTCCTGGCAGGCTTATGATTCAAATAGAATCTCCTTTATCCCAGTTAAGCAAGGCTACATGAAGCAAGATGGCTAAAACATATTTACATAAAGAGAAAAATTTTAAATGTCTCAAATAAAGCAAAAAGAAAAAGAACATGGGGGTGACGTGCAAAGAACATTACTATGTCACTGCTTTTAGAAATTGTGGAGACACATATTGAATTGCTTTGTTTCTGAAGGATGGTAGCTCTGCAGAAATCCTCCTGTGACTTTTTTTTTCATCACCTTCATTCAATTTTATATTGTTCTGAAGGTCCAGGCAGAGAGGATATGTAATTAGACATTTGGTGAATGCAGAGGAGTGAAATTGTGCCTAAAGTTATTAGCTTATCTTAGTTTGAAGAGCAAGGAGAACATTTTATTTCATCTAACTTTTTATAGCAATCAATTAATCCTCGGCTTCAAGGATGACAACAGAACGCCTCTCCTCATTCTCATGGAAACATTGACATCTAGTGGGTCACTGCATTAATGCAGGGCAGCTCAAAAGCTTGGGAAAATCTTCCAAGCTTTGGAATATTCTGTGTGGTGCACTATCTTGGATCAGTGAATTTGGCTCATTCATCTCACTAGCCAGCTCCTGCTGAGAGCTATGTTTTTAAAAAGATGATTCAAAGAAAGTAGTAGAAAACAGAATCAGCATACCTAACCAATAACTTTCATATGTCTTGTAAGTAGATTCTTAAATATTATTTTAGTTGAAGGTTTAATATTGGTCTTAGGAACCAAAAATTCATAATGGTCCATGGAGTTTTACTAATGATAGAAACTAGCTCTGAGTGTTTGGAGACCTATGTAGTCTATCACAGTAATTCTTAAACTTTTTAGTTCACAGATGACATTGATGAACAGTTTAAACACTCTGCCAGGAAATGTTATATATGAGAAGCCACACTAAATTCCCAAGGGGTTTGTAAGACAATTGACTCTCATGCAGGTAAAAAAAAAAAAACCTTCTGAACAATTAATAATGACAGGAAGCTCTTAGATAGCAGTAACTTGTGCCAGGTACTATTTCAAATGTTATTCATGTATTAACTCATTTCATTATTTTAACTTTTCTAAGAAGTAGCAACTATTAATAACCCATTTCACAGAAAAGAAAACTGAAACACGGAGAGATGAAAATCTTTTTTTCCAAAGCTACACACATGTATTATCAAGTGGAGTTAAGATTCAAACCCAGGGGAGTTGACCCCACATGCTATGTTCTGTCACACTGCCTAGGGACTCTCACAAAAGGAGCATTTCAGGGAGGGCTCAATGGAAGATAAAAACCATACACACTGGTTTTTGCATGGTCAGTCTCTCTAAGAAACCTCTTCATACTATCTATTTTCTATCCTCCATTGCCCTGACTTGTATTAAAACAAGAAATATTTACTACCCAATTGGGAGAGAAGGAGACAAGTGGAAAAATGAGATAATATGCTGTGGGGTCCTTAAAAGGGAAACTTAATGTAAGTTTGTAAGGACCTTCAATTCCTATAGCCTTGAGGTGAAAGACATTGGAAGTTTAAAAAAAAAAAATCCAATAATACTGATCACAGAAACATCCAATTGGAGTAAACACAGTCGGTTCTGGGGAGGTAAGAGATACGATAGAAATTCTCTGTGCTATGAGAGTTTTTATCTGTTACCTGTCTGTACTTCAAGAAACTCTTTCAATACAAACTACCTGGATTAACTTTTCTGTGGTCACCCTAGCAAAGAAGAGTTACAAACTCTGCTCCCTTGAATGCAGTTCTCCTGGGGTGCAATGTTATGACATATTCGAGAAGGTTACAAGTGCTGTGCCTCCGCTGCCCAAGGTATCCCATAAACCCAGTGCAGGATCATCCTAAGGACATCCCTACCCAGAGGCTGCTGGGAGATTAAAGGAAGAGGATATTGGACAGCAAGAAGGCTTCCTTAGTAGAGACCATCATCCCCCATGCCCCCAAACACTTGTCTGTGATGGAAGGATCTCCTTTGGAATCCATCTCTAGATGGTAGGAGAGGGAGTGGGAGGTAGTCTCCATTTCTTTGAACAATCGGATCCCATTTTTCTGTAGGGATTGTGTCAAGGATTTTGTAACTCATACTGAAACTTTACTTAGTCCTCATTAAAATAAAAATATACATAACATTAGAGTATCCATATATAACATTATAATTAATTGAGTCTAAGTATATCATTCATTCAGGGATTACTCTGTTGAAAGTAAGCACTGTACCATTTTTATTTACAACAAATCCTAGGTAAATGTGGGGTTCTTTGAAATCAACTTTCTCTTCTTTACTTTGAAATGAATACAGTGAAGACAGTAAAACATTTTTTTTCTATAGAGTTGTCCCTTTACGACCCTGGGCCCAAACACCTAACCAAACTAGAAAAGTAAATATTTTCACACAAATATTACACAGAACTTTTGATGAGAATTAAGAAGAACAGACGTGAATGTCCATGGATGGTACAATGTTTTCTCCACAGTATTCTGATAAATCTAAAAGGAAAGTGCACATGTTTTCCAATTAAGAAAATGCCTGAGGAGCAATGAGTAATGCCATATGTCTGAGCCTCTTGAGTGGAAATGAATGGTCAAAAGCCCTTACTAAGAATGAAAAATATTATGGACTGGTAAGGGGGACTTCCAAAATATCACCACTGCCCTTCTTTATCACCATTTCCTTAAGTGTACTTTGACTCTTTAATGCTGATATTGTAATTTTATAATTAATCCAAACAAACAAATTTATCCTTCTCTACTATTCCTTGAAAACACCATTTTTTTCTCAGTCAAGAAGAGAACTCAATAGATTCCCAGCACAATTTTAGTGATTGTTAATCTTCAGTGATAAAGGCCCGTGCTTCATACTCCACCACTGGATATCAATTTCTCCACACAAACCCTTGAGGGACCGTATCAAAAGGCTTTTGAAAATCAGAATAAACTCTATGCACTGCCTCGCCTTTTTCTTATTCTTTTCTGAGTCCTTGAAAGACTTGCTCTATAAATGTTAAATGAATAATAAAGGTCAGAGAAAGGTCATAATTTCTTTTGAAAGAGGTATATTTTCTTAAACCATCAAACTGGAATTTTTTTTAACAGGAGAATATGTAGTCTCATTAAGAGAGATTTCTCCTTTCACTTTTCCACTCACAGCACAGAATCATGTTCTCCAGATCTAGGTATCTATCTAAAACATATTAAAAGGGTTCTTTGAATAACTTTGTAGGAATAATAGAAGAATATATGGTAAAAAATTGAAAGCTGCCATACAGTGAGGACCAGACACAGCTTATAACATGTAGGCCATGACTGAGAGATTATGAGGTTGATTCTGAGTTTCAATACCACTTTGTTAAGGACAAATGCAACTCTTTCACCACTGAGGTTAAGGAATTAGGTTCTGCTTCAGTCTAGTGCTCCCTTGGTGGGTGCCATGTTGCCATTTGTATTTTTAATATTTTTATTAGTTGTTGATGAAATTTTTTATTTTATTTATTTGTATGTGGTGCTGAGAATCGAACCCATTGCCTCACATATGCTAGACAAGTGCTCTACCACTGAACCACAATCCCAGACCCATGTTACCATTTTTCTATAGGGATTGTGACAAGGTTTTTGCAACTCATACTGAAACTTTGCTTAGGTCTCATTAAAATATATATATATATATATATATATATATATATATATATATATATATATATATATATAGCATTAGAGTATCCATATATAACTTTTTAATAAATGGGGTCTAAGTGTATTATTCATTCAGGGATTACTCTGTTGAAAGAACACACTATATCATTTTTATTTCATTTAGCTCTCCCTTAATAAAACCTGCTCCCTGACAACAAGAACCTTTTCCACTTACTCACCACTGGATCACCAGTGACTGGAATAGTGCCTGCAAAGTAATTTGTGAATGAATGAATAAATGAATGCTTAGGGTATTATAATAAATATTAGATAGATAAAAAAATAAGTCTTAATATTATTGCCCTGCCTCAAAGTTATCAAAGAACAGCTAGTTTATCCCAGATCACACAGCAAGTATGTTTAGGGGCTGAGGAATAACAAAGTTCTTCTTAAATTCCAAAACCAAAGGAGACATTTCAAAGGAATAAAGCCCATTGCTGGGAACCACATTGCTTTCCTCCCAATGTAATCTGTGAACTTTCCACCAGTGTCTCTAATCTGAGTGGGACTCCTGACTTCTCAGTGTTCTGCACATCGGACTCCATTGTCTCCCTGACCATTGAGATGGCACCTTTAGCCCTTTGTTGGTGTCTTTTCTTGGGGTACCCATTTGTTCGGGAATGCTACACTTTGCATGTATAATCATTAAACACCAACTCACAACAATACCTTTGGAAATAGCATAATTTTTCACACCAGATATTATACAGGAATTAGGTCCCTCTTTTCTCTCAGCTAAATTTCTTTACATGGGATTTTTCTTTTCTTTTCTTTTTTTTTAACAACTTTCCTGCCCTCCCCAAACTAGCTTCCTATCCTGAACGATTTTTCAAATACACAAGCTTCATTCAGAAACCGAATGATATTCAAGCTAAAAATCTTATGTTCAAGCAAAACACTAGGAAGCAATAAGAATGTGCTTCCTGGATAAATACGATAGTGGGTGCCCTGTTTTCTCCCATCCTTGAGTGAATCATGGAAGGCACACTGTGGTATGGATGAGGGGGTCCTGCCTGACCCTTTACATCTACCATGTGATTTGGGAGAAGTGCTTTTTATCCTCTCCCTTGAATTTTTAAAATTTGTTTTATGCACCTGTACATTGCAAAATCCAAAGTACCAAAGAGTATTTAGTGAGAAGTAAATGTACCAACTCCTATCTTTCAATTCTAAAACTAACCACTGTTCCTTATGTATTCTTCTGAGAAATCCTCTGCATATTCGAGAAAATGCAATTTGTACTCATTTTTAAAAAATTTTTTTAGTTGTAGACAGACTCAATACCTTTATTTTTTTAAAATTTATTTTTATGTGGTACTGAGGCTCGAACATGCAAGGCAAGCGCTCTACCACTGAGCCACAACCCCAAACCCTATACTCATTTTTTAATATCAAAGGTATTCACTACCTATGGCTTTCACATTTTTGTTAATTATCAAGATTTTTTAAGGCCTTCCCATATATGAGAATTCAACAAAACTTACTCATTTTGGAAAGCTGAATGGGATTATTTTCGTTACCTTACAAAACTATTTTTGACTTAATATGTAAGAGCAAACAGGTGAAAATACTTCAAACATTTTGAAAAAAGATTAACAATAAATGGGGAGTTAACCAAGCTGCATAGATTCTCAACTATATTCTAAAGCAAAAAGCAAAATAGTTTACTATTAGTGTAAGACCACAAAAAGCACTTAAAAAAATCTAACGTAAAAAAAAATAAAGATTAAGCAATTTGGCATAGGATGAAAGCTATCCAATAAACTGGATATTTGGAAAATGTTAAATTAGATCAGTATCACATACCAAATCGATTCCAAATGATATTAAGACCTAAGTGTAAAAACATTAAACCACAAAAGAAGCAAAAGAAAATAAAAGTAAACATCTACTTGCGTTTGAAGTCAACAGTGCCTTTTTAAGCATAAGATCACAAACCACAAAGAAAAGGTATGATATATTTTACTATGTAAATAATAAAAATGTCATTACATCATAAAGTTAATGAACAAATTACAAACAGAAAACTTCTGAAACATGGATGCAGACAAGTAGTTAACAACCTTTATATTGAAACAGGCCTCATTAATGTTAAGAAAAATCTAAGTTTCCCAGAACAAGCAGATTTACATGCAGTAGTAATACAAGTAACAGAAGCATACAGTGAACATTTTAAAGAGATGTTGAACTTGCCAGTAGATCAAAATGGCAAGTAATGTTAAAAAGAACAATAAAATGCCATTTTCTCATCTACAAATGGGGAAAGTAATTAAATGCAAAGTTCTCAGTATCAGCAAATGTTCAATACTGTTTTCGTATGCTGACCACCATTCTGAGGATAATTTGATATTATGATTCATGAGCCTTAAAGTTGTGATGTTTTTCTGGTATTTCTATTTGTAACAAGTTATTCTAATAAAATGACCAGATGTGTACCAAAAAATTCATAAATAGCAGAGTCCATATAAAATAGTGAAAAGTTCCAAACCACTTACATGTCCATCAGCAATATTAGGTTAGTGTATACATATTTTGCTACATCATATATCTTAAAATCACATCTTACAGCAAATGTAATGACAAGAAAAATTTCTGACAATATGTAAATGCCAAAAATAAGATTACCAAAGATTTGTATAAAGTATAAATGCAATTTAAATATACTGTGTATCCTGTAAAAAGATAAGTTTTTTTTTACATAAACTCAAATACTTTTCTGGATGAAATGGTAATGAATTTTTTTTATGTTTTGTACATAAAAATTTCTCACCAATATTAGAAAAATTCAAATGTTACTTTAAAAGTTATAATCAGAGTAAATATTTATGATCCATATACGTAACCACTATTTTTCCAAGTGTGACAGTGTTTATGCCAGCACTTACTGTGTTGCTTGGGCATTAATTTTTCTTTTAAAAATAAACAAATATTATTTCTAATTGTTTTGAGAAAATCTGTAAGCTCTAAATTTAAAGTCCAAAAGCCTCCCCTGGGAAAGTCTAAGTGTTAAGGTTTCTGTTTTGCTATGAAACAGCTGTTTAGATGTTTTTGGTTTTGTTTTTTTTAAAGTACACAACCACTGCTAAAAAGTCTAAATTAAAAACTTGGCCTCAGTTAAAATACCAATAAGGGAGACAGTGTTGATTAAAGGACTAGGTTAGCTCATGATATTAGTTGTGGGCAACAGCCCTGAGGTGTGCCAACCTCAGGCGGGTTTCTTCCTTCCCCATGGTAATATGGCATACTATGTTCAAATTCCACTGTTGGCACAAAAGCAGGAATTAGGCTGGTGTTCTAGCTCAAGAATTCATTTCAGAACAAATCACACTTTTTTTGTGTGATTTGCCAAGTAATTTTTCAGTTTCTTCTCACGGTTTTCTGAGAAACACCAAACCCATGAATTAGTTACATTCCTTGAATTGGCAAGGAAGCTAGTCATGCACAAGAAAAGCATTACTAATGTGTTCAAACACCCTTAGATCTGTTTCTGTTTCACTTCTCCCACTTTATGAGGACCATCAACTCCACTCTAGTTTTCCAATGCTGCAAAGCAGGGCTCAATTCCCCCAAAGCAAATAACACTGAGATCATTAATTATCAAGAAATGCTCCTCTTCAGATCCCCAGTCACCCACTGACACAAAATGTGTTAGCAAGGCTTGAAAGTCCATTGTACACAAAATATTTAGAACTGGTATTCCTTGAGAGAGTGATATCTGATATCTGCTACCTGCATCTCACATTCAAATTAGTAGATTCCTGCTCAAAATGGGAAGAAGTAGATTTTGACAGACTGATGCTGCCCCTCAGAACAGAACAAAAGGAGCCAGATAATACAGTAATAATCATCTGTTTGAAGTCAGCAGACTGCTACAACAGAAAAGAATTAAAAGGGTCATAACTCCTAAGAGGAAAGAACATAAGAGTTACTTTTACCCTGGGGGCATTTCCTATTTTGTATGTGGGCACAAGGAGGAGTGTTGTGGTTCATTTTAGGTGTCTCTTTGAATTGACTAAGACATGCCCAAATAGCTAGTTAAACATCATTTCTGAGTGTCTGTGATGGTGTTTCTGGAAGATATTTGCATGTGAATCCGTAGACAAAGTCAAGATCTGCCTTCACAGTGTGGGCGGGCCTCACCCAACCTGCATCTAGGGCCAGGAAAGAACAAAAGGAAGGAGGGCAAATTACCTTCCCCCTCTGGTCTGGGAGATGCATCTTATCGGCCCTCAGACATTGGAGGTCCTGGTTCTGGGTCTTTAGTCTGCAGAATGGAGGCCAGACATCTCCTTCTCCCCACTCTGAGGCTTGTGGACTTAGATGAGGATTTGCACTCCAGCTCCCCTGCTACTCAAGCCTTCAGACTCAGACTGAATTATGACACTGAACTTTATTATTATTTTTTATATTATGGATTCTGTTTCTATGAAGAACCCTGACTAATATAATGAAAACCGAGTTTTATACTCAGAGAGGGATGCTATAATAGGATAGAGGGGAAAAAAATAAGCTTTCGATAGAGATATGGGGAGGCTTATTCTAGTTTCCCCTCTCATCGTGGTTACAAATTCTAAAGCAGTATCAGGCAGAAAACTAAAAACTGAACAGTTTCTAAAAGACTAAGTAAGCTTTTGGCAGTCGCATTTAAAAAAACACTATAAAGCAAGTGAACAGGTAAGACATAAAGTAAAATAAAATACTTTCAACACATATTTCCAACAAAGATTTAAAGCTATACTATACAAAGAAACTTTACAAATCAACAAGTGCATGATGCAATCCAATTGCAAGAAAAAAAATGGGCAAAAGATAGACGGAAGCACTTCATAAGGAAACATATCCACGTTGCAAATAATCATCAAGAAAGACAATCAATTGCATTAATCATCAGGGAAAATGAGAATTTAATCACAAAGAAATATCACCAAAAAAGCTAAAGTAAACAATGTCATAATGTCACAATTCTAAGAGGTAGAACAGCTAGAACTTTTGCAAACTGATAGTGTGGGGTATAAACTGAAAAACTGGCAGTATCTATTATAGCCAAGTTAATACACATCTTTGACCTACCTATTCTATGTCCAGATATAAATTACACAGAAATGCATAAGCATATATCCCAATGTACAGGAAAATTCATTGCAGTACTCTTCGTAATATCCCCACATAAGAAACTATCCAACATCCAACAGCAGCAGATGAGCCAGATAAATTAATAGTGTCATTTTATACAATGAATACTGGTTAGGAGTGAGAATGAACTGCAACTATATACACTAACATGGGTACAAGTTAAAAATATAATGTAGAGCAAAAGAATCTAGATTCAAAAGAGTGCATATGTTATCCTTTTATTAATGAAAGCCCCCAAAACAGGTAAAATCAGTCTATGGTGTTACAATTCTGCAGTTTCTCTTGGCAAAAAAAAAGAAAAGAAGAGCCCTTCTGGGATTCGAGTGATGTCCTGTTTTTAATGAGTGCTGGTCATGTGGGTTTATTTTTTACTTTGCAAAAAAATATTCTGCCATATACTTGATTTCTACACTTATGGTACATGTTTTAATTAAAATTTTATATTAAAAGGTGTATGCATGTTTGCAGAGAATCTACCATTAGCTAGCCTACAATAACTGCCTTTGGCTGAGAGTGATATCGAAATATCAGTGTGCATTCAATTACACATGTATTTATACATTGTTTTCTATTGAACTATTAAAAAATATTTATTCTGTCCTTTAACTTTCCTGAGAGGGTAGTGCTATCCCACTTAAGTTTTTAATTTGCATTTGCTGATTACTACTAAAGCTAAGGATCTCTTATACAATTGGTATTCTATTTTGTGAAGTGCCCCACTGAAGTGAATTCCCTGTTGTGTCATCTGCCCCTTTTTCTATTGGCACAATTCCCTACAAGTTCTGAATAAGGATTCACAACCAGAAAGATGTATGCAAAATATATTCTCCTATTCTGTGACCTGTATTTTCATTCTTTTAATGGAACATGTTTAGAAACAGAATCCTTACTATTAATTTGGTTTGGCTTTTATTTTTTCCCTTATGGTTAGTGAATTTTGTCTTTTTAGGTAATCTTTGCTCATTTTAGGTCCTAATATTTTTTTTTCTGTTTTTAATAAAAGCTTTCTATTTTAACATATATTTCAATCTACTATCCATCTGAGATTTATTTTTGTTTACACCAGGTAGTATAGTTCAACATTCATTTTCCTCATATGAAGATCCAGCTAACTAAAAACTTATTGAAAAGACCAACCTTCCTTCCAGAGTATTACATTGTAAAATTTGTCACAAATCAAATTAAAAATTTGATTTTTATGCCTGCTTCTGGAACTTCTTCAGCAATACTGTTTTATCTGTCCAGGTGTCAATTTTATATCACCCTACTTACTATAATTTTGCCACCTGGTGTTGTTAAACCTCCGATTCTATTCTTTTTGAATTGGCTTGAAGATTTGACTATCCTGAACCTCTCCCATTTCCAAATAAAATTTAGAATGAGTTTACCAATTTTTACAGACTAACATGCTCAGATTGTTACATATCTGCTTGAATGAAAGATATTGCTTGGTTTTTTTTTTAAACGTTGAACCAACTTTACACTCTTCAGTTATGCCCCTGCTTGCACCTGATGCATTATTTTTTTATTTGATAATTTTGCGTTTTACCATACTTATTTTAAGAATGTTTCTATCTACCTTCATAAGGAATATTGATCTATAATTTTATTTTCTTGTAAAATGATTACCTCATAAAATTAATTGGAAGTATTCCTCCTTCAATTATGGGAACAACTTTTCATTGCATGGAAACATTTGAAGAATTAATTAGTGATGCTAACTCTGCCTGGAGTTTTTGGTGCAACGGTTATCTAATAAGTAGAAGGTTATTTAACTTTCTTACTTTTTTTATTAACTTTGGTAGATTGTGACTTTCTAAAAATTTCTGTTTAATCTATACCAACAAGTTTAAATATGGTTGTCATATTTCCTTTGTAATATCTTCAAAGTTTGTGTCTAAAAGCTTATCATGGGTTATTTTTTTTTCAAAGGTCTGGAATTTGACTTTATCAATTTACTCTTTTTAAAAAAGTTACTTTTACTTCAACTCTTAACTTCTTTATGTCTTTTTTTTTTTCTCACATGCAGAAAAGGCATGTGAGATCAGGAACCAAGGAACAAGAATAAGGCACCAAAAGAAGATTAATTGGGGGGCGCTCCCTGGCGAGGTTCATCAGTCCGGGAAAGGGTGAGGGCTGGGGAGTCACAGTCAAGGCAAGAACAATGCTTATAAGGGAAGCTGGAGGTAGGAGGGCCTAGGCCACCTAAATGGTCACTAATGAC
Source organism: Ictidomys tridecemlineatus (assembly GCF_052094955.1). Lineage (NCBI taxonomy): Eukaryota > Metazoa > Chordata > Mammalia > Rodentia > Sciuridae > Ictidomys > Ictidomys tridecemlineatus. The sequence continues at coordinate 122,575,608 of NC_135479.1, forward strand.
AGCAGGTTGGCAGAGCAGAGTTTAGGGGCTTCTGTCGCTTGTTGTTCCAGGCTGAGATGAGTTGACAGGGCAATTGCTTCAGCCTGGGGAACCCTGGTCCTTGGGGTCCAGTTGCTGTGTCAGCTTCTGATTGGCCATTTCAGGTATCCTCAGCCAGGTGGAAAGACCCCAGCCACAGCTAGAAGGGAGGAGGGGGAAGGGAAGTCTGCTTTGGATTTATTCTATTTGCTTTGGATTGGAGTTTACTTTTACTTTGCTATTATCTTAAGATGTTACCTTAGAGTATTGAATTCAAAGCCCTTTTGTTTTCTAACGTAATCATTTTGTACTATAAAGCCACTTAAGTCCCTTCTGTAACCTCATACCACAAAGTAGAACATATTTTCATTTTCTTTAATCTAAAAAATGTTCCTAATAATCCTTATATATTCCTTTTTGAACAGAAAAAAAATGTTTAGAAATATCTGGTTTAACTTCCGACTATATGCAGGGTATTCATATATTTTTCTGTCACTTTTTCTAGCTTAAGTTCATTATTGCAATTTATTTCACTTAGTTTAACAGCCAGGAACACCAAACACATACCTTATTGAATATTTTATGCCTATTACAAGAAATGTGTATTTTGCTGTTATTAAGTGAATTTTTCATAAATGTCAATTAAGATGAGTGGTCAATAGTGTTATTCAGGTACTTATAGCCTTATCAATCTTCTACTTTTGTGGTTTTTTTTTTTCAAATTACTGAGAGAGAAGTGTTGACCTCTTCCACTATTATTGTAGATTTGTCTATCTTTAGCCTTTTGGATCATTCTATTAGGTTTAAAGATAATTTGAAACTCTGTGATTGGACACATAAACGTTTAAGGTTGTTGTCTTCTTGATGAACTGACTTCTTTAACACTGGGTAACGTCCTCTCTTATCTGACAGTAGTCCAGTTTTAAATGTACTCTTCTACTCCTAGAGCCACTCCGGTTCTCTTGTGACTAGTGACTGCATAGAACATGACCTCCATTTTATATTTAACTATGTTGCAATGAACTAATATGTGTTGCTGCAAAATTCATATATTGAAATTCTAACTCCCAAGGCAGTGGTTATAGGATGTGGAGGCCTTTGGGAGGTGCTTGGATCATGAGGTTGGCAGCCTCATGATTAGAATTAGTATTCACATAGAGGAGGCCCCAGGGAACTAGCTAGCCTCTCAGCAATGTCAGAACATACCTAGACACTGACACATCTATGGGTCCTCACCAGACTTTAAATATACTGATAGCTTGAACTTGAACTTCCCAATCTCCAAACTGTGAGAAATAAATTTTTATTGTTTATAAACTACCCAGTCTTGGCCTTTTGTGATAGTAGCCCTAATGGACTGCATCTTCCCATGTTAAGTGGATTAACTTGTAGATAGCATATCGTTGGATAGTTGGACCTTCCTTAATTTTCAATATGAAAATTTTTGCCTTTCACTTTCAATTTTTCTCTTTTTTGGGTCCAGCTTTCCATCTGGTGCTAACTCTACCTATGTTTGAAAGATCTTCCATAGTATTACTTGTAAGTACAGGTCTTCTGTTGACAATAAGTTCTCTTTCATATTTGTTTACATGGAAAAAAAAATCTTTATTTTGCCTTCAGTTTTTAAATATATTTTCAGTGGGTACAGAATTTGAGCTTGACAGATTTTTACTCTTTTAAAGAGTTTGAATATGTCAGTCCATTAACTTCTGCCTAATATGCAGTTTCTGTTGACAGGTCTGCTATAATTCTGATTTTTGTACCTCTCTGTATGTTGTTTCATGTATCTTCAGTTACCTTCAGAAACTTCACCTTATCTCCAATTTTTAGCAGTTGGCCCGTGAGATATCCAGATATATACTCTGTGAGGGGAGCTCTAGCTTCATACATCGGTTGTTTGCTATTCGTCATTTTATGATTTACGTTGAACAACATAGAGCTGTGGGTCATTGTTCTTTGAAAACATTCTCTGCTGTTCTTTACACAAATATGTATTCTGCTTAACTCTATCCCTTCTCTCCATCTAAGATTCTGATGATTTAATATTTTAGACTATGTTATTTTGACTTTTAACTCTTTGATGTTAAATTAGTATTTTTAAAAATATCTTTTCTTTATGTTTCCTTTGGACAGTTATTGTCAACCTACCTCTAAGCTCATTCTTTCTGTCCCCAAGTGTGTCCAGTCTGCTGATCAACTCATTGAAAAAAAAAAAAATTCACCTCTGTATCCTTGATTTTAATTTTTTCTTTGAAAGTGATTTTCATCTCTATTATCAAGGTCCCTGCCTGTTCATGCATGCTGTCTACCTTTTTCAGTACATCTTTAAATATATTAATCATAGTATTTTTAAAACTACCGATTGTTATACTATCTAGATTATTTGTGTGTACTAGCTTTTTGTCATTGTATCCAAAGTACCCATAAGAGTAACTTAGAGGAGAGGTCTATTGTGGCTCACAATTCCAGAGATTCAGTTGTTAGATGACTCCGTTGCTCTGGGAACAAGATCATGGCAGAAGGGCTGTGAAGGAAAGCTGTTCCACTCATGGCTGAGGGAGCAAGAAGAGGCTGCAGAGAAGATAAACCCTTCCAGAGCACGTCCCCAGAGACCCACTTACTCCAGTCACACCCCCACCTGCATATCAGCTCTGAATATTCCTGCATTCACACAGGAACTTTGGAGGGACACTTCACATGCAAAACAAACACTGAATCTATTTAAGTAGGTTGCATTATATTCTTACAGCAAGTCTCCTTTTTTTTTTTCTTTTTCCGTGTTGCACAATTTTTTATTAAATCTTGAACAGCCTCTGTCAAAGGAAAGGCAGGTCTGAAGCAAATACGATTAATTCCAGGAAAAATAAATAAATAAAAACGCCTTCCCTCGGGCTGTTGGCAGAGGGAGAGTGTGGTTCCATGCAGTTAGTAATTGAGTCGGGTTTGGCTTGCTCTTGGCTGTCATTATCCTCAGTGCTCTACAGGATTCCAATGTCTCCAGTGTTGGATTGTCCTTGTCCCTTAGCGTGGGGCCAGAGGACTGCCAGAGGGATTTCAGTGTTCTTTTCCCTCCACTTTTTCAATTCCTGAATGCCTGAGTCCCAGGCAGGTTCTCTGTGCCCTTTGCCATGTGGGGTTTCTACTGCCCCTTACTTGGCCCCGGTCTTGTGTTGGAGGTGGGCCAGTTCTTGGTTCTCTTGGCATAATCTGGGCTTCGTGGGCAAGCATGTTTAGCATTTCTTCCTCATCTCCCTCCCATAACAACAAAATTGTTTTTTAAACGTCTTGGGCTAGAGAGAGTTTCCTGATCGTTCACGAGTGGTATCATGTCTCTGCTTTGTGCTGCTAAAGGACTCTTGGCCCACCATGTGTTCCAGCTCCTGTATCAGCATCCCTGATGACAGGAGCATTTTCTGTCCTCTCTAGGTAGCTTAAGGCTTTTGTTTTGTATGGGAGGAGGACCAAAGGAAGTGGGTAATTGTCCATGCCACCTAGTGTCATCTAGTCACCTCCTGCATATGTAACTCCCCAGAGGTTGAGAGTGAGGGTGTCCTCCAGTCTCTTGCCTGGCACCCAGTCTTTCTGGGAACAAATCATCACTGTGTCCAAACCACCTGACTTAAAGGAAAAATTTTATTTTAGCTCATCATTTCAGAGGTTTCAGTCCATGGTTGGCCAGCTGCATGGCTCTGGACTTGCATGAAGCAGAACATGGTGTCAAAGGAGCCTGGAAGAGGAAAGCTGCTCAGATCTTGACATGCTTGAAGAAGGAGTGGAGGGTTTGTGTCAGGGACAAGATATATTCCCCAAGGACATGTCCCCCCACATACACACCTACTTCTCCAACCATGCCCTTCCAGCCTGTAATTTCCACCACCTCCCAGTAGTCTTTTCAGCTATCAATGGATTAATCCACTGATGAGATTAAAGGATTCTTGGTCCACCGTGTTTTCCTCACGATCCACTCACTTTCAAAACCTCCAGCTTTGGACATCGCTGCATTGGGATACAAACCTTCAACATATGAGTTTTGCAGGGGGATGCGGGGAGACAAAATATCAACCATAGCAAGCCCCATGGAGAGGTTTGTGGTGAAGGAAAACTGCCCTTATTTCTGGGGCTCTCTGTTTTTCTAAACTGAAATCTTAGCCCACTCTTGACCTTTGTGAAGCATTTACAATTTTAGCTGATTTTTTTTTCTTGAATGTTTCTAAGAAAGCCATTTATTCCTCCCACCCCTGTCAAAGTTGAAAAGATTTTTGTCAGCCCTCTCTCTATCAAGGGATCTGCTACTTCTCAGAATTTTGGTATTTTTGTTGTTTTGTGACCTCTGAGTTTTGATAGCTTTGATAAAATAATGGTTTCGTAGATTCTTTTTTTCTCATCATTAGAATGGAAGCAATGTTCTTTTGCAGATCTTGGCATCATAAGTAGAAACAATTATCTGCTAGAATTTTGATTAGGATTAAAATCTACAGATTATTTTTAAAATAATCCAGTGCACACAATATGAATCTTTCAATCAACATGATTTATAATAAAAACATCTGAGTGATTAATTTAGGAAGAGTCACTATTATAATTATACTAGTATGATATGGTTAAGTAGATGTGTGGACTAATATTGAGGAACTATACTGTAGTCTGGCTCTCCTCCGGGGTCAGGAGGGGACAGAACTAGGAAGAAAGGAAGAGAGTGAGACCCTCTTTACTGTCATTTCACAGGGAATAGTAACACCTGGTTAAAGTTAAACAGTTGCTAGTGAATGGCAAACACCAGACGCTAACACAGATATTATTGGTCCCCAGTTCAGGAATCTTTCCACTGCACATAGTACATGCTAATGTACTTTGAAGAGGTTCCTTGGATTTCTTCTTTTTTTATAAGAAATATGATTCTACAAATTTTTTAGAATATCAAACATGCCAAGTTCATCATCATCATCTAAACTTCTAATTTTTTTTCCTATAGGCAAATTTTTAACTATGGGTATTTGTGCTCAATACTTTGACAAAAAAAATCTGTTTGCTCATATTCATTTTTATTAATACTCTCAGATGATAGTGAATGTAGTAAATAAAGTTGCTATTATCTGAACATTTACCCAGAGCTACTGCTTTCTTTCATTACAGTAAGTGACAGTTTTTTCATTCCTTATTTATATTTATGAACTTAGGATTGCCTTTTCCTTGAAGAAAGAGAAGAATTCATCAGAACCTGATAGACACAGTAAAGAATTTTTTGTTATTTGCAAAAAAGCAATAAGTCATAGAATAAAATTTCAATCAGATCATCTGACTGTAGAATAAGATTCAGCAAAACATGACCATGTTGTGTTACTGTTCTCTGACCTGTTACTTATCTTTGTTAAGTGCAGTTATATTGAGACACAGCATGACTATTTCATCTTCCATGTGCATCTATAGGGATGGTTTAAGCTGCAAATTTAATCTTGTGCTTGCTTACTACTTAAAACCTTCCAAGAATTTCCTACAGCTCCAAAACCCTTTAATTGCATACAAGGCCACTCACAGTTTACCCATAGACTCCACATTTCTCACAATTCCCCATCTTCTACTCTGGTATTACAGTCATATCATGCTCTCTTGCCTCTGGGCCTTTGCACATATTCTTCTCTTTAACCTCAATTTGCTTCTCCTTTCTCACTTTGTTTCCTGTGTAGAATTCATCATTTTCTTGGAAAATACCAGACACCCAAGAGTTCCATAGGCTTCCATAAAACCTGGAGGATCTATCACCAAATGTTTGTGATGCTTCTTATTTTATTTGTGGTACACTGTGGTCTGTGTTCACTGCACAAACTAAGAATAATTTTCACATCTTTATATTGTTGAAAAAAATAACAAAAGAAAATAAACATTTGGTGACATTATAAAAATTATGATATTCAAATTTTGTTGTCCACAAATATGATTTTATCAGAACCCAACCACATGCATTTATTCATATATTGTTATACGCTGGAAAATGCAATAATGAAAGAGAAAGTCCTATACCTACTCTCACAGACTTCAGTACCTACAATATCTTCCCCAAAGGTGAGGTTCAGAGGAAGCACCCAATAAGTATTTATGGTGTTAATTTGTGGTAATTCAGTACTAGAATCCAATTCCTAGTAAAACGTTATCAGTCCTCATTTCTTGTGATGTTAGAATATTGTTATTCTTGGAGTAATCGCAGAATAAAAATTCCTTCCAAACACATCATCTTGGATGTCCCTCAACTACAGGTTTGAATTCACCAGTGTGTGCATGAGAAAGTCTCTCCTGTTATGCCCACAAAGAGTAAATAAGGAGAGGAGCACTTCTGGTCCAGGCTCTGCTTTTAAAACAGCATTTTGATAAATTCAAGCACACCTCAAAAGCAAAGCACATGAAAAAAAAAAAAGCATATAAAAGCAAGCACTGTGATTAACCATATCCAGATGGAAGAAAAATGTGTTGACATTTCAGCAAGAACACAGCCTTCAATTCAAGCCAAAAATTAAATTCCCACTTAAACTTTCTAGTCAGCCAAAATGTCCAGCTGCAAGAATTCTCTTGTGAACAAACAGGCCAGTGCACAGAGTAAGGTCACTGAAGAATGTGCCAGTAATCACAAACTGTAATTAAGCGGTAATGACCCTAACCTGGAGCTTTCTTCAGGATTAATGAATACCTGAGAAGCCAGTGGCCTGAGGCAGCCCTCATTCTATCCAAAATGCCCAGGGATAAAGTGAGTGCTATAAACAAAATGTGTTTACAGTTTAAATTGCCCCCCAAAGTTATCTCTTCCACTACTGTATCACAGTTGGATTTTTATGGCTTCATTTTGGAAAAGGGCCAAGAAAAGAGAACGATTAAAATTCAAAAATAGAGTGGGGGATTTCTTTTTGGATAGGACGGTATGTGGGGGTGTGAAATAGACTTTGAATATTTAGTCTTAACTTTTGGCTTTGCTCCCCCCCCCATAAGAAATATAAAAATAATATTATTTATGATGTTTCAGACCACACATATAAATTTACCACTGAAATGAAAGTGAAATAAAATTATGATTATTATCAATAACTATTATAATCATCATTGCTATTGCTTTTTATGCCTTGGCTTAAATGGTAAGAAGAGAAGAAATAAGGAGCCTGATTACTAAGTAGATTGACATCAAAATATTAGCCATGTTTTATTTGCAGTCTTGATAAATAGTCTCTCTCCCCCCTGGGAAGCTGAGTATCATCTCCTTTGCACAGATGGATAATCTAAGAATCAAGGTTAAGTAACTTGTCCTAGGTCATCCTCATCCATGTAAGGACTGGAATTCAAGTTTGGGTTCCAAGACTCAAACTCAAAGTCACTGTACACTGTGACCTTGTTAACAAGAAAGTTCTCTATCATTTAGAAGTGACAAGATAGATTTGTCGGGGGTGGGGGGGGGATGTCCATAGGAAAATAGAGCTGGTGGTAGAAGATCAATGTCATTAATATGCTTTTAAAGGGTGCTCTTTTTTATTTGTTTTAATTAGTTACATATGACAGTACAATGAACTTGACATATCATACATTTGAATCAGATGGGATATAATATCTCATTTTTCTGAGTGGACAGGTTGCAGAATCACATAGGTCATGCATTCACATATATACACACAGTAATAATAATGTCTGCTTCATTCTACTATCCTTCCTATCTCCTCAAACCCTCCCCTTCCCTCCCATCACTTTTCTCTACTAATCTAGGGTAATGCTATTCTTTTTTTTTCCTCACATCTTCATACATGTATTTTGTATAACAATAAGGGTGTCTCCTTCCACCTTCCATGCAATTCCCTTGCTCTCTCCCTTTCCCTCCCACCCCTCTTCCCTAGGTAGAGGTAATCTTCTTCCTGTGCTCTTCCTCTTTTCCCCATTTTGAGTCTCACCCTCCCCCCCTTATATCAGAGAGGACATTCAGTATTTGTTTTTTGGAGGGATAGGCTAACTTCACTTAGCATAATCTGCTCTAATGCCATCCATTTCCCTGCAAATGCCATGATCTTATTATTTTTTAGTGCTGAGTAACATTCCATTGTATATATATGCCACATTTTCTTTTATCCATTCATCCATTGAAGGGCATCTAGGTTGGCTCCACAGTATAGCTATTGTGAATTGTGCTGCTATAAACATTAATGTGGCTGTGTCCCTGTAGTATGCTGTTTTTAGGTCTTTTAGGTATAGTCCTAGAAGAGGAATAGCTGGATTAAATGGTGGTTCCATTCCCAGCTTTCCAAGGAATCTCCATACTGCTTTCCAAATTGGCTGCACCAATTTGCAGTCCCACCAGCAGTGTATGAGTGTATCTTTTTCCCGCATCCTCGCCAGCACTTGTTGTTTGTCTTCATCATGGCTGCCATTCTTACTGGAGTGAGATGATATCTTAGAGTAGTTTTAATTTGCATTTCTCTGATTGCTAGAGATGATGAGCATTTTTTGGTATATTTGTTGATTGATTGTATATCCTCTTCTGAGAAGTGTATGTTCAGGTCCTTGGCCCATTTGTTGATTGGGTTATTTGGTTTTTATCTTTTTGAGTTCTTTGTATACCCTAGAGATTAGAGCTCTATCTGATGTGTGAGGGGTAAAAATTTGTTCCCAGGATGTGGGCTCCCTATTCACCTCACATATTATTTCTCTTGCTGAGAAAAAACTTTTTAGTTTGAAATCATCCCATTTGTTGATTCTTGGTTTTAATTCTTGTGCTATAGGTGTCTGTCTTATTAAGGAAATTGAGGCCTAGCCCCACGTGATGGAGATTAGGGCCTACTTTTTCTTCTATTAGACGCAGAGTCTCCGGTTTAATCCCTAGATCCTTGATCCATTTTGAGTTAATTTTTGTGCATGGTGAGAGAAAGGGATTCAATTTCATTTTGTTGCATACGGATTTCCAGTTCTCCCAACACCATTTGTTGAAGATGCTATCCTTTCTCCAGTGCATGCTTTTAGCACCTTTGTCTAATATAAGGTAGTTGTAATTTTGTGGGTTAATCTCTGTGTCCTCTATCCTGTACCATTGGTCCACCAGCCTGTTTTGGTACCAGTACCATGCTGTTTTTGTTACTATAAAGGGTGCTCTTATATGTATGGGAGTCATAGCTGATAAAAGCTCAGTAGTAATAAGAATTTTGATTTAGGAGTCAGGTCTGAGTGCCATCATAGACACAGTAGCACTTCTGCTTCTTGATAAGAATGCCACAGCCCTGAGATAACCACATGTTTCAAAACATTTGCACGAACCCTATATACATGCACAAAATCTAAAATTTATTTAATAAAAGACTAGGAAAGATACTTAAAATGTAAACATGCCTGAAAGAATTACCCATTAGTCTCAAGATAGAGTACAAAATGCTATCAAAACCTGTATTAAAGGTAATAGCATAATGCTAATTTTACAGCTTGAGGAATTAAGTTTTTGAATATAAAAAATCTTTCATAACAATATTGATACAAGGGAAGAGAATATTGAAAAAGGATCAATGAATTTGTCTGCAGCAGCCAACAAATAGATAGTATTCTTTTCTCATCTCCTTGTTCCCAAAGCAGGTGATCAGGGACTTCTTCTCCTGTAGAAGAGAGGGAACATAAAAGATTCTTTTGTCAACTAGTTGTTTGCAGTGAACCTTTATTTTCAGGTATATTTTGATCTTGTGAGGGAAGTGTCAGAGCATATTTCATGCTGAGGCTAAGGTTCAGATCTGAGAAGCAGAGTTCCAGGCTCAAGCAGTTGAAAGAAAATGTGAGGCACAGTAGGGATGGTGGTCATCCCCTATTTGGAGGTGAGAATATCCCCTTAGCCAGCTTTTTCTCCCCACCAGCCATTTCCATTAGCCTTTTTTATATGCAGGTCAGACAAAAAAGGCACACTGTCAACAGGTTACACTAGTGGGTGCATTGTCACAAGCAAATGTTTATCATCTTGAGTACAAATGCAGAATCAAGGTGTCCAGGACCTTGGCCACATGCTAAAAACATAGCCTTCCAGAAGCCCCAGTGAGGAAGCCTAACTATAGCCATTTTGTGCCTGCCCTACAATCTTGCTGTAATATATATATTCCACAATGATCCCTTAGCAAGGAGGAAATAACCCTACACCCACAGACCACAACATAAGCTGTAACAGAATACAATCAAAAGACAAGTCCCATCACCTAGGATTATTAAAAATCACCTGCCAGTTTCATCCCACATTGAGGAGGCAATAAAAGTCTTTTCCAGCCCTGTCTAATTGTCCAGAGACATAGCTTGGATTCACCAAGTTAGTCTAGCAGCAGAACTCACTGGTGCACACCAGCAGGTGGAGATGTTTGCTACTCTAGCATATGTCTGTGCCCAGTTCACAATGGTGTCAGTGAGGACACGCCTATGGATGAAAGGACAAAGCAATTACAGGCACTTGTACAGGTAAGTCATGTCCACCTGGGAAAATGCATGCCAGCTTTGAGTCTCAGGAGAGCACAGTGGCAGCCTGTGGCAGCTTCCCTGGGCAGAGAGAATACACTCACACAGCTTGGTCCTGAACATTAGCAGGTTCAGTGTGCACCAACATCAGAGAACTTAAAATTGGCCAAATGGAAATAACAAATGTGCCTTTGAAACTCTGTCCCATCTGTAAGATCCAGCCAAGTCACATGTACAGGGGGAAAGGACATTCACTGGTTATCCCATGGTGTTACAAGGAGACCACACTACAAACATTTTTTCCCTGCTTCTCAAACCCAAGCTTAAGTACAACATCCTCTGTTGTCACCTGGACTTGTACTGAGGCTACTGTGTAATGCAGCAAAGCCTCCACAGGAGCTGGTCCCCCTCATCAGAGACACTAAATCAGAGCTCTCACAACCACCTACAGAGGCTGTGCCCACCCCTTCATAGAACCTGAGTTGACTGCAGTCCTAAGTCCTTGCTTAAGCAGGCCATTATATCTGTCTATCATGCCTGCAGCCTGTGGGTGGTATGGGGCATGAAGCTTCCATTGAACCTGTACATCTGTGGCTGCACATCTTGACCTGTGAAATGAATACCTTGATCACTTTCTATTGTAATGGGCTGGCCATACAACACTGTCAGGGTGTGAATCATAACACACTGATTCACTTGACCACTAGGCCAAACAATAAGCCTGCAGCCATATCTACTGCCATTCAGGCAAACGTGGCCCCTTCTGACATGGTAAAGTACCAATGTAGTCAACCTGCCACCCTGCCCAGGGGATTACATGGCCCCAAAATATCCAGGGTCTGAATATTTGTGAGCACAAACCATACATGCCTGGCAGGCCTCTATCTGAATATTCTATCTTAAAGACTGTCCCCATTTTTTGACTACATTCCACATAGTTTGTACACCTGCATGCTGAAGGTAGCAAGGGAACCAAGCTACCCGGTCAGTGGGAGGCCCCTCCTCTAACCACAGCACTGTAGCCAAAGCATCTGTTTCTTCATTCCCTGGGCAAGTCAAGAGGCATGGCCAGTAACATGCCTTATAGTCACCTATTCCTGGTGGCTTAGCTCCCAGAGATCTTGCCACAGAACTTTCCCCCAATACACAGCACAACTGTCAGTACATATCATCATGGGAGATGCTTCATTTGCTATCACTATTTAGCTCAGCTCACTGGTTATTTTATCTTGTACTGGTATCAAACAAGATAGTGTCTCTCTCTGGCTCCAGAGCCACTGCCATCCACACAAGCAATTGTCCCTGGTTGGAGTTATCAGTGTACCAACACTGGACACTACTGATGCCTCACCTTCAAGGTATAGATTTTTTTTCTGGTTCACCTACATAGGTCCTAGCAGTTCCTGAAGTCTCGTTTCCCTGCCAGCTCCTAGCACATCTTGACTCTCTTTTGATCTCTGCCTGCTCCTAATACACTTGGGCTCTCTCTCTTGGCCCCTGTTGGCTCCTGGAAAAGTTGGGCTCTCTTGGCCCCTGCCAATTCCTAGCACATCTAAGTCACAAGATTGTGCAGGATCTGTAACGTGTAGGACGTGGGGTGTCTTGCCAGGGCCAGGTCCTCTCTTGGCCTCTACACAATTATTTTCTTGAGTATACCAACTCGGCTTGACTGATGCAACACAGTGAACTTGGTTACTTGGGCTGGCCCTGCCACAGGCCGCCCTTTGGAGCTAGTAGATGCTGCTGTTTCATTTTCTGCATTATCATTGGCCAGACTTGCAGGTGTTAATTTTCCTCTTCTTCCTCAGACTCCATCAGAACTCTCGGGGAGGCCAGAGGTTATTTTCAAGGTGTAGAGATACTCCTTCAGTGACTGTACTTTGGCTTCCAAAGTCTCTTCCTCATCTGGCAACTCCTTCATCTTGGCAGTCTCTGATGAAGCTGCATAGTTTCTGTTCTCAAAGCTGTAAGAAACATTCATCCCCTGGCTCCAGCAGCCATCTGTGTGGCTCCACAAGCAACTGCTCAGTCCTGTTTGCATCATCCCTGCCAAATTTGTCCTTGACCAAAGATTGGAACCTGGGCTCTGCTACTCAAGTTTCCAGTTCACCCCTCCAGGTCCACGTTTACTACAGGGCAATCAGAGAGCCCCTCCACCACATTCCAACTCTGCACAGGAATTCATGCTAATAGGACCTCGGCAATCAAGTGCTACATGCTGCTTAGGGGCCACAGGTCCCTCCTGTCCACTGGAGTTAGTGCATCTCTTATCTGTGAAGTATCCTGCTGACTATGCCAATTGTACTGAGGCTGAGGCTCAGTCCAGGAAGCAGAGTTCCAGGCTCCAGCAGTTGAGAGAAGGTATGAGGTGCATCTGGGAGAATAGTCATCTTTTATTTGGAGGCGAGAATAACCCCTTTTTTATATGCAGGCCAGACAAAGAAGGCACACTGCCAATAGGTTGCACCAGTGGACGCATGCTCACAGGCAAATGTTTATGACCTTGAGTACATATTCTGAATCAAAGTGTTTATGACCTTGACTACATGCTGAAAACATAGTCTGCCAGAAACCCCAGTGAATAAGCCTAACTACAGCCATTTGGGGCCTGCACTACAGCATATTTGAGTCTTAGGACCTCTCCTGAAGACATAGAATATGACAAGTCCATTCCACACACTTATTATGGCTCCCAAATTTTATCTGTCTCTCTGCATGAGAAGCTGAGGCTGTCACAGCATTGTGAATTCAACTGCTTTCTCTCGCTTCAGGGAGAAAGGTTGAGATAGTGTTCAAGCCAGTAAAATGTTCTTATAGACAGGTCTAGGATACTGGCAATAAAATTATGTTGGGATCATCATATAATTTAAGCCAAAACACACCCTCATTCTAAGTTAGACACTGTAAGGCCTCCGCCACCCTTTTCCAAGGGGAGTCAATTATAAGTATTTTGGGGAACAAAATTTCCAATACAACTGAGCCTTATATACCTGGTCTCATTTTCAAGGTCCAATAACCACAAACATATCCAGAAAAATCTCATTTGGTCATGAATGAGCCATCAAATTTGGAGAGTAGAGTACAATAGACAGAGACAGAAGACTGAAGAAGCTGTGAGCATGGGTGATTGACTTCACTCGGTAATAAATAGAAAATCTCACAAAAATTTTCAAAGCAGAAAATTAGCTTACCTTTCAAACACATGGCCCAAATTGCAGGAACAAAAAGAGACTAAATTTATTCTGAATAATTTATTTGCAAGGCTCATGCTATTGAGCCAAAAAGGAGAAAGAGAAAGAGATAAAGAGAGAAAGAGAGAGAGAGAGAGAGAGAGAGAGAGAGAGAGAGACTGAATTTTATATTCTTGTTAAATTGTGACCCATGTACATTCTAAGGTCTAGTCTTAATTCAGAGTCATTGCAACCACAAGGGCCTGAGCTAGCCTGAAACAAGATGAGGGTTGAGAGAGAAGTGAAAAGTAGATAATAAAATCCAAACTCAATATGTGGGTATAAAACAGAGAAAAAGAAGCATAATCCTTCTATACTAGGAGTATCAATCCCAGCCCATTATGCTAATATAATTACCTAAAAGGCATTTCTGTTAACCTACATCTGGTTAACTATTACTTTCAGAAATTGTTGCCTGTGGTGGGAATCAACAATTGGCTTTCCCAGGGGATTCAGTGGGTAGGATCATTTTCATCTTTGTGTTTGTAAGCAACTATTATATCCTATTTAGCTCTATTTTTACATTTATTTCTAATTTGATGATCTTTTTATCCTGAAGTATATGCATTTGAGCCTCTGCTAAAGTTTATCAAAAATGCCCATACTCTGTTCATTCTGTTATAGTTAAAGCTTCGTCCCGGGGTTTCATAAACTGACTTCCAGACCACTCACATATAATCGAATCAAGCCCTTATTGAAGCACACTAGTGGTGACTGACCAGAACATAAAGCTGTTCCCCTGATCAGCCCCGAACAATTGCAAGGGAGCTCCTTATAAGACTGAAAACCTCAAAAGGGATGTTCGGGGGTCTAGCCAATGCAAGCAAGCCAGGTTACAGAAGCAGGACAGTGTAGTCAGGCGGTGAGAAGCCTAACCAATCACAGTTAGCCCAGTCACCCCAGTTACCGAAACAGAGCCCCTTTACCCTAGTTTCAGAAACAATGCCCCATTAGGTAGTTCCGTGTTCTTAAAGGTTTCTATAGCAAAAAGAAAAGAACATCTTGTCCCAGTCATGACCCTTCTCCTTGGCATGGTTGTTTTACATGAAGAAGTCATAAAACAAAATGGAGTCATATTTGCTTCTACTATCACAATTCCATATCTAAAAGGTAAGAATCATTACAGGGAGGAGCATTGTTATGAGTATTACAAACAAAACAGAAACTTCACTGATTCTGAAGCATGTACAGTTAAGAGCCATTGCCTGAATTTCCTTAGTCCCTCCTCAAATGATAACATCTAAAATACCTGCTCTGTCTGAACTGCTGCTCTTTGGAACCTATTGGTTTTCAAGTAATGACACCTGATAAGAAATCTGGAATTCTGTACATCCCTAGAAAAATGGGACTATCTTTTTATCTTATTCAATTAATATGACCTAGGGTAGAATTGCTTGTCTTTCCAGCATTGAAAAAAAAAATACTTTTAGGCTTTTGTGTCTCTTTCAGTTTTTGACTGTGTACAATTTTATAAGATAAGGTTATCGTAGCAGTGCCCTTTGTACTTTCTGCAGTGGTCCTAAAAGCTTGCTGTGGAAAATCCAGCTGAGCAAAGTAGCTTCCTAACTGTCTTTTAAATATCTTCATAGCTTCTGTTCTGCTACAAGTCCATGCGTTCAAGTTTAGATGTCTAATTCTAATTATGGCCTATTCTAATATATTTTCTAAGCATTAGATTAAACAAGAGGAAATTCTAACATCAGTGCAATCTGCTGAGATCAATTGGGAGTTAATATTTCAGTCCAAGATCATACTATTTGTACTGAATCATTCCTCATTGTTTTCCTCATTCATAACCTTGATTAAAAGGTTAAAAGTGTGGTATCCAGGCTATCCAGATCAATTAAATGATCATCTATTATGGTTTGGATGTGAAATATCCCCCCAACAAAACTCATGTGGAAACGCAGGTATGTTCCAAGTTGGAATGATTAGAATATTGGAGCTATAAAGTAATAAATGAATTCAGCCACTTGATGGTTTAATTACTTAAATGAATTTCTAGGTCGTAACTGTAGGCAGGTGAGTGTGGCTAGCGGGAACAGTCACTGGAGGCATGCCCTTGGTGATTATATTTTGACCCCGTTTCCTTACTCTGTCTGTCTGCTTCCTGGATGCCATGAGGGCAGGAGCTTTCCTTCACCATGACTTTCCACCATGACCTTCCACCTTGATGTTCTGCCTCACTCAGGCCTAAAGCCATCCAGTCAGCCAAACATGAACTGGACCTCTGAAACCATAAGCCCCAAATAAACTTTTCTTCCTCTAAGTTGCTCTTGTCAGGTATTTTGGTCACAGTGACAAAAAGCTGACTAACACATCATCTAACACTTTATCTCACTACAAAGTGAGAGATTAATAAAAAGAATTCACAAGAGAAAATAGACATCAATAACTTGGTTACTCCACAGATCAAAATCACATCATCCCCTTTGATACATCCTCTTGATGTGTGATGGTTTCTCCTTTGCTGAAATTCATGCTAGAAAGCTTTTAGAGCTCTTGGAGAAAATAGATTATGAGATTTATTATCATGAAACTTTTTGTATCAGAGCCATACTGAAACTATAGATAAATAATTTATTATTGAATCAAAATTGAAATGATGCCACAGACTTTAACATCTCTTCATCCACCTATTTAATAAATGGGTATTTATAGAATACTAACTATGCATCAGACAGGCACTATGCTAGGTATAGAAAATAGAGTGATGATTTTTAAAAAAAATCTTTCCTTACTCAGAAAACTAACAATCCAATAGAAGAAGACAGATAGTAAGAAATAAATAGCAAAAACTTATCTTTATCTAGGCAAATAAGGAGTCATCCTACTACATTGCACTCCATTCTTACAACACCATATAATGACAAGTAGCTAGTGAACACTTTTGAATGTCAAAATGTTTGCAGATGCTCTCAACTGAGAAGAATACAGAGATATTGGAATCATTTTAAGGGGGCAAACCCTGGATGCCAAGGTGATTTTAAGTTTTGTATAAGAGCAATTAAAGGAACAAAAATGATCAGTCTAGAGAAGAGAGATGAACATTTGAGTCATCACTGAAGGTTAGAGTTCAGCAAAGAAAGATGATCTGGTAAGTAAGGACTTAGACAGTTGAGCAGAGAACAATGGGTAGAAGTGATAAAACCGCAGATTCTATCTCAAAAGAAATTTCTCTGTATCAAGATTGCATTAATATTGAATGAGGGGCAAGCCAAGATAATGGCCCAGTTGGAATGTGAGTTTTTGCTGTGTGTGAAGCTAGACATCAGTGTCTTCCAGATTCTGCCCCTGGCCTCCAATCCAGTTACTCAGCATCTGCTAGGAAATTAGATCAGGCTGATTGGACTGGTCGTCTCTGAACCACCTCAAAAGGGAAGATTACTATGTCAAACTTGAAGATAAAGTTTCAGAAGAGCTCTTTGCTTCAACACCAGTAGAACAATAACGTGGTTTTGCTGTGGAGATAGTGACATATTCCAGCTGCTACTGTGTAATTCAGATCCAGGATGGTACTGAATGTAGTGTGTTCATTGGCATTGGATTTACAGATCCTAGAGGTGACTTTGACTTAAATGTCTCCTTGCAAGATCACTTCAAGTGGGTAAAGCAGGAATCTGAGATTTTCAAAGAATCTCAGGAGATGGACACTTGTCCCAAATTGGATCAAGGCTTCAAGGAAGGACAGATCATCAAGTTGAGTATCAGGAACGTTATAACCAAGAAATAAGGTTATAAGCCCAGGACTGCAGGAGCTGGTGGCCTATGCTTACTTCCTCCTCCCCCTAGAGACAAAGTCACTATTCTCCCACCATCTTCCTCAGTTGCCACCACCCATTCCAAAATCTTACCCTGAAGGTAGTGATTCAGATATCCTCTCAGGTTTGGATTCTCTGGCACCTGTCACAACACTAGCACCAGCTCCAGTTTCTGCAAGCAATGACTTGTGGGGAGATTTGAGTACTTCATCCAGCTCTTTTCCAAACCAGGCACCATAGCTATCCAACTGGATCCAGTTTTGAATAACATTGGAAAGACAGAAAGCACAGACCTGAAGACTAAAAATGACATTGAGGGCACCAATCTAAGGAGGAAGCTAGGAACCCCATCCCTCTCCCCAAACCAAAAGTAATTGACAATCTTTTTCCAGAGAGAATCTGGTTTTTTTTTCCTGGTGATTGCCAATGGAGGAGAACAATAGATCTTACCATTCTTGGGGCCAGTGTCTTTTTGAGAGGATGTGACCTCTAATTCATAAATTTTTTTCTCCATCTTTTAAATTCTTGAACTTATTTCAGAATCAACTTATGATCCATGTGTGCCTCTTTGTGAAACCCTATTTGGCAATTTCAGAGAAGACAAAGCCTTGGAACTTTCTTTTCCACTAACTGAAGACTAAGCAGG
This sequence comes from Ictidomys tridecemlineatus, assembly GCF_052094955.1. Classification (NCBI taxonomy): domain Eukaryota; kingdom Metazoa; phylum Chordata; class Mammalia; order Rodentia; family Sciuridae; genus Ictidomys; species Ictidomys tridecemlineatus. The sequence goes on from NC_135479.1 coordinate 122,593,700, forward strand.
TTGACTTCAGTATTTACAAATTCAGAATTTTGATTAGGGTAGGTTTGGAGAAAAATGGCTGCCCTGGGTCTCTTTTATATAGCCTCTTTCAGGCTTGTCCTACTCAATGAACACCCAGTGTTAGGTGCAGCTCCATCACCCTCTTGGGTGTTTACATGTGTGTTTCTGTGATAAGAGGGTTATAGTGTTGGCACCTCTACTCTTCTATTTATTGAAGGGTGCAACATCTTTGACCAGTCCAAGGGGCTGTGCTTTCCATGTTATGTTCTAAAGAAGAGTTTCTTATAGCTCCATCTGGTTGCTGCATTTGAAGCAGAGCATTAATTTATGTTCACCCTTTGTTTAACTTAATTTGAAGAGTTGTGTTTTTAACCTGATCTATAGAACAGAGAGGGTTGAAAGCACCTAAATCTCATTCAGTACCCACATTGCCTTACTGTTTGGGTGTCTGATCCTTTTCCATAACATTTCTTTTCCATTCCATCTAGCTCTTCAATAGAAGAGCTATTATATATATTGTCATTTATGAAGGAAGTTGGAGAGTCACAGCTTTACGTGTGACAGATTTTGCCTTAGACTTTGATGCCCCCCAGCTAGGGTATCTTAATAGCAAGTTGCTCTCCCATCACTTCCCTTTGCCTCTGCACCTCATCACCTCCTTTCCCTCCAGGATACTGTGAAGACAGTTCACCCCCTCAGATGAGTGGGCACTACTTATTTTGTTTGTTAGTGGGAAATTTTGAGAATTAAATGGGAAGATATAATTTCTTCCCTTAGAACCTATTTGGATATGTACATTCTGGCTGAAGGTGGATCCTTATGTTTAGTATCAAATTATATTATTTCTCTGGGATTTCACTCTGAGCTTTTTCTAACCTTGGGTCCAGGTTTTACATTGCCTCCCCTTCTAGGCAGCTCTATTCCTACAGAACCATGGCAGGACATTTTAAAATTCCAAAAGAAAACACTAAAAGGAAAGTCTTTAGTTAGTGACTGACTATTGGGAACCTATTTTCTCAATCTTCCTCCATGTTGTGTTCTTTGTATTCTCAAGATGATAATATATTATGTATTTGAATTGCTGGAAAATTGAAAATTAGGTTCAAGGTATATGTATATAAAGCATATTCTGTATTGGTGAAATAATGATATTTAAAAATCTGGAAAAGGAAAAGTAGAGATTGAATGAGATGCTCAAGAAACAATGAAATTTCCATCACTGGATTTGTCCCATAACGTACTGCCTCACCTCTCAGCAAAGATGTTATAAAAAGCTTTCAAATAATAAGGAGCAGTTGGAATAGAAAGCAAAGATCTTCCCAGACTTGATATTTATAAATCATATCCTTCATTTGATATATAGAGAAATAAAAATCGTGAACTCTCATTTTTAAACATTACTATTGTCTCTTAATTACAATGCCAAATTTCTTTTATTTCCTTTCAATTGACTGTCCAATCTTATGTTGTTATTTTCTACCATGGGGTCACATTTTTTGTGATTATTTAAGTACTAATGACTCACTTTTTGACACAAAATTATATGACTATTATAAACACATTTGCTTTAAAAATAGGAAAAACTCTTTTAAGCCTTTATCAGACCTATGCAGGTAATTCTTGACCTTGTCCTTTGAGAAACTACACAAAACTGCCATCACTTAGATGATTTAGAAAATTCCTATTTTGGAAATGCCTTTGAGAGTCTTAGCAAATTATTTTGAATAATTTCAGAGATGGTGCACTACAATCTTGTGAGATGCATAGTTTGGAATCATCAAAGGTCATTCAAAGCAATGTCTGAGAAGATTAGGAGATCTGGTTAATAAATCACATAATAATTATCTCTATTCCCTTAAGTTTTATTTCTTCTTTCTATAAAGAATTCTAAGCAATCTTACTCTTAAGTCTATAGATCTTCTCTCTCCAAGGAAAAATGTCCTTGTCTTTCTATGCAATGCAACTCAAATGTGTTGTTAATATGTTTCCGTGGTTCCTTAACCCTTTTCCATGGAGGAAAATCACCTAGGTGACTTTGGAAATCATTAATGACTATCTAGGCATGGTGACACATTCTTGTAATCCCAGTGGCTCAGAAAGCTGAGGCAGGAGGACCACAAGTTCAGAGCCAGCCTCAGTAACTTAGTGAGGCCCTAAGCAACTTAGCAAGACTCTATCTCAAAATTAAATATATAAAGCTTTAGGGATGTGTCTCAGTGGTTAAGCATCCCTGGGTTCAATGCCTGGTACAAAAAAAAAAGGGAGGGGCGGGGAATTATTGAAGACTCATACTAGATAATATCAGATCCTGGCAATCTATGTTTTGAAGTCTCTTCCAATCATTGGAACATTTGTCAAGTGAAGAACTCTCTGTTCAATCCCCTTATTCCAACTCACACTCTTGTCCTCATCCCAGCACCCTCATGACAGTAGCTTCACGTAAAGAAAAAGCAAAGAATTTCAACTTTTGAATTAATAGATTGAAATTCTAGAGCCACTGCTAACTAGATGAGCACAGGCAAATGATAGCCTTTCGGAGGCTCTGGTAAACGGGATGTATCAGTGGTTTGTATGAAGGGCTGTCCTAAGAGTCAATTTAGACCATGTGTGTAAAGCACTGATTATGTGATTGGCACACAGAGCTGAGTAACAAGAACCAATCACTGCCAGTTTCTCATTACTGCTCAAATATACCCATACTAACCTCTATTTCTTTATTGAATTACAGTTGAATTTGAAGCCACCATAGGTATCTATACAGACCATCAAGCTCTTTATTCTCAACATTCGTTGACATCTAAGTGAACTTGGTCCCCTGAAAAAGGTCAGAGATAGTCAAAAGAAAATGAGAATATTTGTGCATAAACAAAACAGAAATAGAAAAAAAAAACTTCAAAAGATAAAGAAATGGTGTACTGTGTAAAAAATAGATAAAAGGAAATTCAATGATTAAAGAAATAGACAACAATTTTACAACTAGTTTTAAATGTATTGTTTCTGAATATGACCTCTGAGTTGTTATGGTTTGGACTTGAGGTATCCCCCAAAAGATCATGTGTGAGAAAATGAAAGATGGTTTAGAGGAGAAATGACTGGGTTATGAGAGAGCCTGAACCTAGTCAGTAAATTAATCCTCTGATGGTATTAACAGAGTGGTAACTGAAGGTGGGTAGGGTGTGGCTAGAAGTGGTGGGTCATTGGGGCATGTGCCTTTGGTGTATATATTTGTCTCTGATCAGTGGACTCTCCCTCTCCCTCTCCCTCCCTCCCTCCCTCTCCCTCTCTCTGCTGACTGATTATCATGTGATTGGCTTCCCTCCACCCCACTCTTCTTCCCTGATGTTTTGCCTCACCTCAATCCTTGAGGAATGGAGCTGGCTGTCCATGGACAGAGACCTCTGAAACTGTGAGCCCCTAAATAAACCTTTCTTCATCTAAAATTGTTCTTGTAAGGTCTTTTAGTCACAGCAGTAAAAATCCTGAGAAATACAAGTTCTAAAGGTAGATTTTGTTTGTTCATTTTTGTGGTGTTGGAAATGAAACCCGAAGCCTCTTGCATGCTAGGCATGTGCTCTACCAATGAACTACATCCCCACCTGGATTTCCTTTACTCTAATCCTAGGAGGGACAAACTTTTCTAAAGGAAGTTCACCCCTTAAGATTCTGACTGTACTCAATTCAAGATTGAGAGTAACAGGGTTTGAAAATTTCCAATATGGAGGCTCTTTAAAAAACATCAGCTCCTTCAAAACAGATATATTTATTTGCCCCCCACCCAAACCAGAATACTCTTTGTTGTTCGCCATTCCTGCCATAGCTTTCATGCTAATACCTGAAATCCTGTTTCTTATGGGGTTGATCCTATCCAGGCTTCTAATTAAGACCAAGCCTGAAACATAGAAGTTGTTTAATAAATATCTATTTATCAGTGTTTAATAGATATCTATTGACTCTGTGAATAAATGAAAGGGTACTATGCAAACATAACAAATTCAGTACAGATTATTTAAGGGAAAAAAACCTTTGGAGGAAAGGTTAAATTAAAGCTAGATATCAAGGGATGAATGGAAATTTATTAGTGGCAGATATAGAATGCTGTGGAAAATAACCAAACTGAGAGAATTTTATGAATTAAGACATTAAAAAAAAGAGAGAACAACATTAATATGAGGACCTGCAGTTTTTCAAAGCACTAGTCAGAGATGAGCCTGAAGATGTAGACAAGATCCAGGACATACAGAAATTTGGCATCACGTTAAGAAGTTTTCACTTGACCCTGTGAGTGATATATAGCCACTTAAAATAGAAGAGAAAAATTAAGAACTGGATAATTCGATCACATAAATCAAACTATGCTTATTTTTTAATGGATCACTATGGTAAATATGTATAGGGTAGATTTGTGGAGGAGGGCAGAGGGTGAGACTTGAGGATATTGAGAATCTAGGAGATCAAACTGCTGGATTTTTTTTTTAAGAGAGAGGTGAGAGAGAGAGAGAGAGAGAGAGAGAGAGAGAGAGAATTTTTAATATTTATTTTTTAGTTTTCGGCTGACACAACATCTTTGTTTGTATGTGGTGCTGAGGATCGAACCCGGGCCGCACGCATGCCAGGCGAGCGCGCTACCACTTGAGCCACATCCCCAGCCCTGGATTTTCAATATTTATTTTTTGAAATAATTATGATGAAAGCAAGGAAAATAACAATGTTATATAATTGCAAGGATAACAATGGTGATGATGACAATTGGGTGCCTAACACCTCTCTATCAAAGGCTTGTTCTGCATCAAGCCCTTTGCTAAATGCTTCACCATCTCACTGAGTTATCATCACCCAGCTATGAAGGAGGCACTTCTATTTTATTATTCTATTTTATACTTCAGGGAACTGAGACTTATAGAAGTTCACAAAATACATCTCATCACTACTGTAGTAGCATTTCCCAAAACATATAACCTCATTCTAAGAAGAGAAAACATCATATAAATCAAATTGAGGGTAATTCTATGAAATACCTGACCAATGTTTTTGAAAAGTGTCAAGTTCTTGAAAGATAAGGAAAGATGAAGAAATTATTTTCTTTGCTTTGATTATTGTACTGTGATTGCATAAAATGTTGTCACTATAAAAAGCTGATTGACAGTTATATTGAAATTCTACAGATTTTTTGCAAATACCGTGTAAGCATAAAAATATCACCAATTTTTAAAAAGTTTTAAAAACTTCTATGTGCTCATAGAACATTGGATACAAAATATAAGATAAACCTGAAATATTTTGTCATGCTAGGATGCAGGTTGTGAAAAAAAAAAAAGATACAGAAGCCAATCTGAAAGAACTCCCAATGGTCTGAAATAATTTGATTGACAGAATAATGATACTGTTGAATCATAAGCTAGATTTTATATATATATATATAAATTCAGACTTATGTAAATAAATTATTTAATAAATAAGTAGCATTTAAGAGATAATTCTTCCTTAGAGAAAATACCAAATAATAAATACAGAAGGAAGAAGAAAAATAGAAAATCATCAGTAGAATGTAACTTGATAATTACTACTATAGACAAGACCCATTAGAAAATGCTATAATTTGTTGGTAAAATTTTAAAGACTAAAAGTATATTTTAACATCAGCAAAGTAGTTCCCACACACAAAAAAAAATTTAAAAGTTAATTTGGTGGTTGTAATATCTATTTACAAATTATTCTATACTCTCCCTTCAGGGCATAGAACATAAACTACTTCGTCCAAGTATGGACTGAAATTAGTAACTCACTTTTTAACACATAGAATATGAAAAGTGGCAGGAAGAGGAGTGATTTGGTAGTGGAGAAACCATCAGAAACCTTAACTAAGTGATTAAAGTTAACATTTACCAGTTATGAATCATGTTGCTATCAAATATCTCTAAAATGATGCCAGGAGAAAGGAACTTCCAATCTGTGATATTTCTCCCAAACTCATAGCCCTAGACTAATCAGGAGAAAACATCAGACAAGCTTAAATCAAGAGAAATTTTTCAAAATACCTTCAAAAATACTCTTCTAAAATATCAAGGTCATGGGAAAACAAAAATTGAGAAACAATTACAGATTAGATGAGACTAAAGAAACATGACAAATAAATGCAATATGGCATCCTGGAATTGATCTTGGAATAGAAAATTATTAATGGGGAAGCTGGTGAAATCTTAATAAATTCTCTAGTTCAGTTAAAAGTATTGAATAGGACCATGTGAAGTTTTCAATCTTAAATGTACAGTAGTAGCATTAAATACTAACATTGTGGGAAGCTGAATGGAGGGTATATAGGAATTCTGTACAATATCTTTACTACTCTTTGTAAATCTTAACTTTTTCAAGATTCAAAAATGATTTTAAAACCTAGAGTCAAAAGACATTAAAGAACTACTCACAGAATTTTTTTTTAAAAAGGCAAATGCTCTCAAAAAAAAAAAAAGAATTAACATTATTAAAAAGTAAGAGAAAGTCTAATTAAAATAACACTGAAATAACTTTCATTGTCTATCATGTTAGCAGAAATTTAGAAGTATAAAAAACTACTTTTCATTCAACATGGCAGCGGGAATGCAATGACCCTCCTAGTGACGACACAGCCAGACCCGCAGATCTCGCCTAGTCAGAATATTCCATCTCCAAGAGCATTAGAGGACCCCATGTAGTTGCTCTCCACAGAAATCACCAGCGCTCTGCCTCCACACAGGGCTCCTGGCCTCAGCGTTCAAGTAGGAAAGAAAGACTTGATAATCTGACCCTCATTAAAATTAAACATTTTTTCTTTGCAAGGACAAGAAAATGAGAAGGGAAGCAACAAACCGGGAGAAAATATTTGCCAAAGACATATCTGACAAAGGATTGTTTTTCAAAATTTACAAAAAATTCTTCAAACTTAACAATAAAACAACAACAGAAAATCCACTTAAAAAAATGAGGCTGGATGAGGTGGTGTGCATGCCTGTAATTTCAGTACCTCCGGAGGCTGAGGCAGGAGGATCAAGAGTTCAAAGCCGGCGGATCCAACATGGCGTCCGGCAAGGAAGCAGCGTTTCTAACGTCTCCACTTTAACCGGTTAAGAAAGACCCATCGGAACAGCAGAAGCCTACCTACGGAGAAACTTCTAGCATAATTCCCTTAAGAAGAGAGCTGCCGTGAACTGGTAGGTTTATTGGAAGTGACAGTTTGTCCCAGAGAAGTGGATCTTGGACGGCCACGCGGGCACAGAGATCTAGTGCCGCAGCCATCAGCCGCTCCCGCAAGCGGCTCCCCAGGAAGGCCTAGTGCTCGCTCTGGGAGCAGCCGCATCACCCACCCGGTCCCTAACCAAGCGGCCACAGCTACCAGGCTAGACAGGTGGCCCCACGGTGGGTGCAGAAATCAAGTTCTGCAACCAGTGCAGAAATCAAGTTCTACAACCAGCAGCCGCTTTTGCAAGCGGCGGACACCCAGAGCAACTTGGCCTGCCCCGCCAGAACTGGAATCGGCCTCCGCCATCCGGGCTCCTCTGGGAGGCCTAGTGCTCGCTCTGGGAACAGCCGCCTCACCTGCCCGGTTCCTAACCACGCGGTCGCAGCTACCCGGCTCTACAGGTGGCCCCCCCGGTGGGCGCAGAGGTCCAATCCCGCAACCACCAGCAGCTTCTGAAAGCGGCGGCGGCCCGGAGTGGAGTGGCAGCCCAAACCGGCAGACGCCTCCGCCATATCGGCTCTCCCGGGAGGCCCTGCTCTCGCTCGGCGAACAGCCAAACCACCCGCCCGGATCTTAACCACGCAGACACAGCTACCCTGCTCTTCACGTGGCTCCCGGTGGCCCGACTCAGCTAGAAGGGTCCCCCGCATGGCCCCGCACATGGCCATGCCCTCCGGGCTCTGCTAATACCCCCGCCCACCTGGCGAACAACCGGGAAACTTCAAAATCTCTCTGTGGGCGTGACCGCAAGGACCAAAGGACTCTCGACACCCAACTCCCCTTACTGCCAGAGTCAGGCAGACCTGAGACCCACCAACGGAACAGGCCTAGAGGCCTGCCAGCATGGTAGGTACGCCACTCCAATTGGAGTAGGGGGACAGAGCAGAGCAGCCGCCCGCATCCGATCAGGCCCAACGACCCGAGGGGGTGATAGTCATATCGCCACAATTGGAGGGGGGGCAGAGCAGAGCCGCCACCCGCTCCCGCAGGGTGGGCAGACCTGCGAACAACCGGCAGAGCAGGCCTAGCGGCCTGGCAGCGCGATATTGAGATCACCCCAACTAGAGAAGGAGCACAGCCACTACCCACCCTGCAAGGGAGATTTTTCAACTATACAAGAGCAATATAAATAATTAGGGGGAAAAACTCATAAACACAACAGTTTCACCAAGCAGAAAGAAACGTGAGCAGCATGAAAAGACAAGGAAAGAAAGGACCACAAGCAATGCAGGTCAACTCAACTTTAGAAGAGGTAATAGCTGCAACAGATGGAATGTCAGATAAAGAGTTCAGGATATATATGCTTCAGATGATCTGGACTCTCAAGGAAGACATGAGACAGCAAAATCAGACAATGAAAGATCACATTGACAAACAAATCCAGGAAGTAAAAGATCAATTTCACAGGGAGATAGAGGTAATAAAAAACAAACAAATAGAAATCCTAGAAATGCAGGAAACAATAAACCAACTTAAAAACTCAATTGAGAATACTACCAGGAGAGTAGATCACTTAGAAGAGAGAACATCAGACAATGAAGACAAAGTATTTCAACTGGAAAAGAACATAGACAGCTCAACAAGTCTGCTAAGAAACCATGAGCAGAACATCCAAGAATTATGGGACAATATCAAAAGACCAAATTTAAGAGTCATTGGGATACAAGAAGGCACAGAGCTCCATACCAAAGGAATAAACAGTCTATTCAGTGAAATAATATGAGAAAACTTCCCAGACTTGAAGAATGAGACAGAATCCCAAATCCTAGAAGCCTACAGGACGCCGAATGTGCAAAATCATAAGAGATGCACACCTAGACACATTATAATGAAGATGTCCAACATACAGAATAAGGAGAGAATTTTAAAAGCTGCAAGAGAAAGAAAGCAGATTACATTTAGGGGCAAACCAATCAGGATAACAGCTGATCTCTCAACACAGACTCTGAAAGCTAGAAGATCCTGGAATAACATATTTCAAACACTGAAAGAAAATGGGTTCCAACCAAGAATCGTGTATCCGGCGAAATTAAGCTTCAGGATAGAAGATGAAATTAAAACCTTCCACGATAAACAAAAGTTAAAAGAATTCGCAGCTAGAAAACCATCTCTTCAAAAAATCCTTTGCAAAACATTACAGGAAGAGGAAATGGACAATAACATTGAAAACCAACAATGGGAGGTAGGACAGTAAAGGGGGAAAAGTAGTCAAAGAGAATAACAAATCAGGTTTAGTAACATCAATAAACAAATATGGCTAGAAGAACAAACCAGATCTCAATAATAACCCTAAATGTTAATGGCTTAAACTCACCAATTAAGAGACACAGGCTAGTAGAATGGATCACAAAACAAGACCCAACAATATGCTGCCTACAGGAGACGCATCTGATAGGAAAAGATATTCATAGACTGAAGGTGAAAGGTTGGGAAAAATCATACCACTCATATGGACTGCGGAAACAAGCAGGAGTGTCCATACTCATATCTAATAAAATAGATTTCAAGCCAAAGTTAATTAAAAGGGATAAAGAAGGACACTTCATACTGCTCAAGGGAACCATACACCAACAAGACATAACAATCATAAATATATATGCCCCAAATAATGGTGCAGCTGTGTTCATCAAGCAAACTCTTCTCAAGTTCAAGAGTCTAATAGATCACCATACAATAATCATGGGAGACTTCAACACACCTCTCTCACCACTGGACAGATCTTCCAAACAAAAGTTAAATAAGGAAACTATAGAACTCAATAACACAATTAACAACCTAGACTTAATTGACATATATAGACTATACCACCCAACATCAAGTAGTTACACCTTTTTCTCAGCAGCACATGGAACCTTCTCAAAAATAGACCATATATTATGTCACAGGGCAACTCTTAGACAATATAAAGGGGTAGAGATAATACCATGCATCTTATCTGATCATAATGGAATGAAACTGAAAATCAATGATAAAAGAAGGAAGGAAACATCAAGCATCACTTGGAGAATGAACAATAGGATGCTGAATGATCAATGGGTTTTAGAAGACATCAAGGAGGAAATTAAAAACTTCCTAGAGTTAAATGAAAACACAGACACAACATATCGGAATCTATGGGACACATTGAAAGCAGTTCTAAGAGGAAAATTCATCGCTTGGAGTTCATTCCTCAAAAAAAGAAAAAACCAACAAATAAATGATCTCTTACTTCATCTCAAAATCCTAGAAAAAGAAGAGCAAAACAACAGCAAAAGAAGTAGAAGGCAAGAAATAATTAAAAACAGAGCTGAAATTAATGAAATTGAAACAAAAGAAACAATTGAAAAAATTGACAAAACCAAAAGTTGGTTCTTTGAAACAATAAATAAAATTGACAGGCCCTTAGCCATGCTAACGAAGAGAAGAAGAGAAAGAACTCAAATTACTAACATACGGGATGAAAAAGGCAATATCACAACAGACACTTCAGAAATACAGAAGATAATCAGAAATTATTTTGAATCCTTATACTCCAATAAAATAGAAGATAGTGAAGGCATAGATAAATTCCTTAAGTCTTATGATCTGCCCAGATTGAGTCAGGAGGATATAGACAACCTAAACAGACTAATAACAATACAGGAAATAGAAGAAACCATCAAAAGATTACCAACTAAGAAAAGCCCAGGACCAGATGGGTATACAGCAGAGTTTTACAAAACCTTTAAAGAGGAACTAACACCAATACTTTTCAAGCTATTTCAGGAAATAGAAAAAGAGGGAGAACTTCCAAATTCATTCTACGAGGCCAACATCACCCTGATTCCGAAACCAGACAAAGACACTTCAAAGAAAGAAAACTACAGACCAATATCTCTAATGAACCTTGATGCAAAAATCCTCAATAAAATTCTGGCGAATCGGATTCAAATACATATCAAAAAAATTATACACCATGATTAAGTGGGATTCATCCCTGGGATGCAAGGCTGGTTCAATATACGGAAATCAATAAATGTTATTCACCACATCAATAGACTCAAAAATAAGAAGCATATGATCATCTCAATAGACGCAGAAAAAGCATTCGACAAAGTTCAGCATCCCTTTATGTTCAAAACTCTAGAAAAATTAGGGACAACCGGAACATACCTCAACATTGTAAAAGCAATCTATGATAAGCCACAGGCCAGCATCATTCTGAATGGAGAAAAATTGAAGGCATTCCCTCTAAGATCTGGTACAAGACAGGGATGCCCTCTCTCACCACTTCTGTTCAACATAGTCCTTGAAACACTGGCCAGAGCAATTAGACAGACGAAAGAAATTAAAGGCATAAAAATAGGAAAAGAAGAACTTAAATTATCACTATTTGCAGATGATATGATCCTATACCTAGCAGACCCAAAAGGGTCTACAAAGAAGCTATTAGAGCTAATAAATGAATTCAGCAAAGTGGCAGGATATAAGATCAACACGCATAAATCAAAGGCGTTCCTGTATATCAGCAACAAATCCTCTGAAACGGAAATGAGGACAACTACTCCATTCACAATATCCCCCCAAAAAATAAAATACTTGGGAATCAACCTAACAAGAGAGGTGAAAGATTTATATAATGAAAATTACAGAACCCTAAAGAAAGACATAGAAGAAGACCTTGGAAGATGGAGAAATATACCCCGCTCATGGATAGGCAGAACTAACATCATCAAAATGGCGATATTACCAAAAGTTCTCTATAAGTTCAATGCAATACCAATCAAAATCCCAACAGAATTTCTTGTAGAAATAGATAAAAGAATCATGAAATTCATATGGAATAATAAAAGACCCAGAATAGCAAAAACAATGCTAAGCAGGAAGTGTGAATCAGGTGGTATAGCGATACCAGACTTCAAACTATACTACAGAGCAATAGTAACAAAAACAGCATGGTACTGGTACCAAAACAGGCGGGTGGACCAATGGTACAGAATAGAGGATACAGTAACCAATCCACAAAACTACAACTACCTTATATTTGATAAAGGGGCTAAAAGCATGCAATGAAGGAAGGATAGCATCTTCAACAAATGGTGCTGGGAAAACTAGAAATCCATTTGCATCAAAATGAATCTGAATCCCTATCTCTCGCCATGCACAAAAGTTAACTCAAAATGGATCAAGGAGCTTGATATTAAATCAGAGACATGGCATCTGATAGAAGAAAAAGTTGGCTACCATCTACATACTGTGGGATCGGGCCCCAAATTCCTCAATAGGACACCCATAGCGCAAGAGTTAACAACTAGAATCAACAAATGGGACTTACTCAAACTAAAAAGTTTTTTCTCAGCAAAAGAAACAATAAGAGAGATAAATAGGAAGCCTACATCCTGGGAACAAATCTTTAATCCACACACTTCAGATAGAGCCCTAATAACCAGAATATACAAAGAACTCAAAAAATTAGACAATAAGATAACAAATAACCCAATCAATAAATGGGCCAAGGACCTGAATAGACACTTCTCAGAGGAGGACATACAATCAATCAATAAGTACATGAAGAAATGCTCACCATCGCTAGCAGTCAGAGAAATGCAAATCAAAACTACCCTAAGATACCATCTCACTCCAGTAAGATTGGCAGCCATTAGGAAGTCAAACAACAATAAGTGCTGGAGAGGATGCGGGGAAAAGGGTACACTTGTTCATTGCTGGTGGGACTGCAAATTGGTGCAGCCAATTTGGAAAGCAGTATGGAGATTTCTTGGAAAGCTGGAAATGGAACCACCATTTGACCCAGCTATTCCCCTTCTCGGTCTATTCCCTAAAGACTTAAAAAGAGCATGCTACAGGGACACTGCTGCATCGATGTTCATAGCAGCACAATTCAAGATAGCAAGATTGTGGAACCAACCTAGATGCCCTTCAATAGATGAATGGATAAAAAAAATGTGGCATTTATACACAATGGAGTATTACTCTGCATTAAGAAACAACAAAATCATAGAATTTGGAGGGAAATGGATGGCATTAGAGCAGATTATGCTAAGTGAAGCTAGTCAATCATTAAAAAACAAATACCAAATGACCCCTTTGATATAAGGGGAGTAAACAAGGACAGGGTAGGGACGAAGAGCTTGAGAAGAAGATTTACATTAAACAGGGATGAGAGGTGGGAGGGAAAGGGAGTGAGAATGATATATAAGAGGAAAGGAGGGGTAAGACAAGATAATACAAATGGAAGAAATGATTTACAGTAGAAGGGGTAGAGAGAGAAAAGGGGAGGGGAGGGGAGGGGAGGGGGCATAGTAGAGAATAGGACTGACAGCAGAATACATCAGACACTAGAAAAGCAATATGTCAATCAATGGAAGGGTAACTGATGAGATACAGCAATCTGTATACGGGGTAAAGTTGGGAGTTCATAACCCACTTGAATCAAACTGTGAAAGATGATGTATTAAGAACTGTGTAATGTTTTGAACGACCAACAATAAAAAAAAAATAGATACAAATTTAAAAAAAAAAAAAAAGAGTTCAAAGCCAACCTCATTAAAACTGAGGTGCTAAGCTCCCAGCATTGGAGCAGGAACCAGAGCCCAAAGTTCCAGTCCAGGCAAGACTCTACGAGTGCCTTAGCAGAATCACCTATCAACACATCTGCAGATAGCCAAGACTTTTCTCTGCTCCCACGCAGGTCACTCAGCTGCTACCTACCCACAGCATGACGCCATCGCCCGCCTCACCTCATCTCACCAGGGTCCCCCCACCTCTCCAGGCTCCCCCCAACTCACCAGGCTCCCCCCACTTTACCAGCCCCCCCCACCTCACCAGGTCCCCCCATCTCACCAGACACCCTGGCGCTGAAAGCAGACCGCCGCCATCTTGACTCAACATTCTCGCCATTTAGCTGGGAGCAGTTCCCAGATCAGATCTCCAGCAGCCAGGTACCACCAGATTTCCAACCTTCCCGCCTCTCCAGCAGTGGTAACCCAACACAGTAGTTGCCTAACACAGGTGTGCAGTGTAACCAGAGAGCTGCCCACGGGAGCCCCAGGGTGAGCGTTTCCTCAGTTGTGAACTGCTAGCAAGAAGGAGAGACCAGGAACTGGGAAATCTCCAGGCAAGACAGGGAGATAGTACCGGGTGCTCATGTCATATGGTCCCAAAAAGAGACTGTGAGGAGCAGTCATCCAGGCACCCTGCACCAAGACAAGACTTCCCACCCTGGTTACCTCCACTATCCTGAGGGCAGAGACACCAGCTTACAACAGACGAGGCCACCTACTGGATGAGAAGACAAGCAGGAAAGATCTCTAATGCTAGCTACAACGCTGTTTTCTTCCTTTGAGTTTTTTGTTGGTTAGTTGGTTGGTTGATTGGTTGGTTGGTTTTTTCTCTTCTACCTCTCCATCTTCTGGCCCTCACATCCCCAACATATGTGAAACCAAGAACTTTGCATGAAATAGGACTTTGAGGATTAAGTCATCTAAATAATAATACAGAGGTGCTATAATGCCCTTTTTTTTCTTTTTCTTTTTTCTTTCATATTTCTTTTGCCCGCCAAATTTTAGTTGTAACATCTGTATTTTTCTAAATACACATGTGTGTTTGTTTTATGTACTCTACTGTCTTCACACATACTTGCCTTCCCTAAATTACTTCCTGTCTATTCTCTTGCTACTAACCCTCTTCACTAGATTTCTCCTTCAAACTTCCTAAGATATATTGACTCTATATCCTTACAACCTACCTCCTCAGCATATTGTCCTAAGCCTCACCCCCAGTTTATTGTCCACTGTCAAAAACTGTAAACCTTTTTACAAAACTATTGATAATATTTTAGACAATAATTGAATACAACATTTCTGTACATTGAAACTAAACTGTAAACTCTTAATAACAACAAATTGTTCATAGGTGGTCTATTGTTGATGTTGGGATCTGTTAACATTGTCCTTCCCCACAAAGGAGAGGTCTTGGAACCTTACAAGAGCACTAAAAACTTACAGGGTAAAAACAATAACAATCTAGACCCACAGAGCTGGAAAGGAAGACACACGCGCAACATAAAAAGACAAGGGAAGAAAGTGCCCCAAACAAATGAAGATACCACATCATTAGAATCATTGGCAGCCACAGCAGGAGTAATGACAGAGAAGGATACGTATTTAGGATATGCATGGTTAAAATGTTCTAAGAACTCAATGAAGATATAAGAGAGAAAATATAGGCAGTGAAAGATCACTTTGCCAAGGAGTTACATAAACAAATACAAGAAGCAAAACGTCACCTCAAAAGGGAGATGGAGGCACTAAAAAAAAAAAAAAAAAAAAAACAGAAACCCTTGAAATGAAAGAAATAATAAACCAAATTAAAGCTCAAATGAAAGCATCACCAACAGAGTAGACCACTTGGAAGATAGGACATCAGACAATAATGACAAAAACTATTATCTTGAAAAAAATATAGACCACACAGTCAAAATGGTAAGAAACCACAAGCAGAACATTCAAGAAATATGGGATAGCATAAAAAGACCAAATTTAAGAGTTATTGGGATAGAGGAAGGCATAAAGGTCCAAACCAAAATAATGAATAATTTATTCAATGAAATAATATCAGAAAACTTTCCAAACATGAAGAATGAATTGGAAATTCAAATTCAAGAAGCCTACAGAATGCCGAGTGCACAAAATCACAACAGATTCACACCAAGGCATATTATAATGAAAATGCGAGATATACAGAATAAGGTGAGAATTTTTAAAGCCACAAGAGAAAGGAATCAGATTACATATAAAGGAAAACCAATTAGGATAACAGCAGATTTTTCAATGCAGGCCCTGAAAGCTAAAAGATCCTGGAACAACATATTACAAGCTCTAAAAGAAAATGGGTGCCAACCAAGAATCTTGTATCCACCAAAATTAAACTTTAGATTTGAAGATGAAATAAAAACCTTCCACAATAAACAAAAATTAAAAAGAATTTATAGCTAGAAAATCAACACTACAAAACATCCTTGGAAAAATATTCCATGAAGAGGAAACAAAAAAAAAACAATGAAAGTCAGCAGAGGGAGGTAGTACCCTAAAGGAAAAATTAATCAAAGAAGAAAATCAAGTCAAGTTAAATAACAAAAATAAACAAATATGGCTGGGAATACAAATGATGTCTCAATAGTAACCCTGAAAGTTAAACTGGCTTAAACTCACCAATCAAAAGACATAGACAAGCAGATTGAATTAAAAGAAAAAAAGACCCAACAATATGCTGCCTCCAGGAGACTCATCTGATAGGAAAAGGCATACACAGACTGAAGGTGAAAGGTTGAGACAAATCATATCACTCATACGGACTGCAAAAGCAAGCAGGGGTTTCCATCTTTGTATCAAATAAAGTAGACTTCAAACCAAAGTTAATCAAAATGGATAAAGAAGGACATTACATACTGCTCATGGGAACCATACACAAACAAGACACAACAATTATAAATATATATGCCCCAAACAATTTTGCAGCTATGTTCATCAAACAAACTCTTCTCAAGTTCAAGAGTCAAATTGATCAAAACACAATAAACTTGGGTGACTTTATCACACTTCTCTCACCACTGTATAGATCTTTGAAGAAAAAAAAAACTTGAATAAAGAATCTATAGAATTCAATAATACAATCATTAACAGACTTAACTGACATATATTGAATATTTCAACCTGCATCAAGCAGATACACTTTCTTCTCAGCAGTACCTGGATCCTTCTCTGAAATAGACCATATACTATGCCACAAAGCAACTCTTAGCAAATACAAAAACAATAGAAATGCTACCATGTATTTTATCAGATCATAATGGAATGAAATTGAAAATCAATGATAAAATAAAAAAAATACTCCAACACCTGGAGACTGAATGAACAATGGGTCACAGAAGACATCAAAGAGGAGATTAAAAAATTCTTGGAGATAAATGAGAACATAGATAAAACATATCGAAATCTCTGAGACACTATGAAAGCAGTTCTAAGAGGAAAGTTCATTGCATGGAGTTCATTCCTTAAAAGAAGAAAAAGTCAACAAATAAATGACCTCATTTTACATCTCAAAGTCCTAGAAAAAGAACAAGTCAACAGCAAAAGCAGTAGAAGGCAAGAAATAATTAAAAATAGAGCTGAAATCAATGAAATCAAAACAAAAGAAGCAATTGAAAAAATTGACAAAAAAATTGGTTCTTTGAAAAAATAAGTAAAATGAACAGACCCTTATCCATGCTAACAAAGAGAAGAGAGAGAACTCCAATTACCAGCATATGTGATGAAAAAGGTAATATCACAACAAACACTACAGAAATACAGAAGATAATTAGAAATTATTTTGAAAAATTATACTCCAATAAAATAGAAGATAGTGAAGGCATTGACGAATTTCTTAAGTCATATTACTTGTCCAGACTGAATCAGGAAGATATACACAATTTAAACAGACCAATATCAAGTGATAAAATAGAAGATGCCATCAGAAGCCTACCAACCAAGAAAAGCCCACCACCAGACGGTGACACAGCCAAGTTCTACAAGACATTTAAAGAAGAATTAATACCAATAATCTTCAATTTATTTCAGAAAATAGAAAAAGAGGCAGCACTTCCAAACTCATTCTATGAGGCCAATATCACCCTGATTCCAAAACCAGGCAAAGACACATGGAAGACCAATATCTCTTATGAACATAGATGCAAAAATGCTCAATAAAATTCTGGCAAATTGAATACAAAAACATATCAAAAAGATCATGCACCATGATCAAGTGGGATTCATCCTAGGTATGCAAGGTTGGTTCAACATAAGAAATTAATAAATGTAATTCACCATATCAATAGACTCAAAGATAAGAATCATAAGACCATCTCAATAGATGCAGAAAAAGCATTTGATAAATTCAACAGAACTTCATGTTCAAAACAATAGAAAAACTAGGGATAACAGGAACATATCTCAACATTGTAAAGGCTATCTACACTAAGCCTCAGGCCAAGATAATTCTAAGCAGAGAAAAATTGAACGCATTCCCTCTAAAACAAGAGAGGGATGCCCTCTTTCACCACTTCTATTTAAAATAGTCCTTGAAACACTGGCCAGAGCAATTAGACAGACAAAAGAAAATAAAAGGATGCGTTTAGGAAAAGAAGAACTTAAATTAGCACTATTTTTTGACAATATGATTCTATACCTAGAAGATCCAAAAAGCTTCACCAGAAAACTTCTAGAACTAGTAAATGAATTCAGCAAAGTAGCAGGTTATAAAATCAATACCCATAAATCAAATACATTTCTGTATATCAGTGACAAATCCTCTGAGATGGAAATGAGGAAAACTACCCCATTTACAATAGCCTCAACAACAACAACAAAAAATACTTGGGAGTCAACTTAATGAAAGAGGCAAAAGAGCTTTACAATGAAAACTATAGAACCCTAAAGAAGGAAATCAAAGAAGACCTTAGAAGATGGAAAGATCTACCTTGCTCTTGAATAGGCAGAATTAATATTATCAAAATGAATCATACTTCCAAAAGCACTATATAGATTTAATGCAATTCCTATCAAAATCCCAATAGCATTCCTCATAGAATTAGAAAAAGCAATCATTAAATTCATCTAGAAAAATAAGAGACCCATAATAGCTAAAGCAATCCTTAGCAAGAAGAGTAAAGCAGGTGGCATCACTATACCAGACCTTAAACTAACTACAGAGCAATAGTAACAAAAACAGCATGGTACTGGCACCAAAACAGACTGGTAGACTAATGGTACAGAATAGAGGACACAGAGACTAACCCACAAAATTACAATTATCTTATATTAGACAAAGATGCCAACAACATACATTAGAGTAAAGATAGCCTCTTCAACAAATGGTGCCTGGAAAACTGGAAATCCATATGCAACAAAATGAAACTTAACCCCTCTCTCTCTCTCACCATGCACAAAACTCAATTCAAAATGGATCAGGGACTTAGGAGTACAACCAGAGACCCTGTGTCTAATAGCAGAAAAAGGAGGCCCTAATGTCCATCATGTGGGATTAGGCCCCAACTTCCTTAATAGCACTCCTATAGCACAAGAATGAAAACCAAGAATCAATAAATGGGATGGAATCAAACTAAAAATTTATTCTCAGCAAAGGAAACAATCTATGAGGTGAATAAAGAGCCTACATCTTGGGAGCAAATTTTTACCCTCCACACATCAGATAGAGCACTAATCTCTAGGGTATATAAAGAACTCAAAAAGCTAAACACCAAAAAAAATGAATAACCCAATCAATAAATGGGCCAAGGACATGAACAGATACTTCTCAGGAAAGGATATTCAATCAATCAACAAACATATGAGAAAATGCTCAACATCTCTAGCAATCAGAGAAATGCAAATCATCTCACTCCAGTCAGAATGGCAGCTATTATGAAGACAAACAACAATAAGTGTTGGCCAGGATGTGGGGAAAAGGTCCACTCATGAATTGCTGGTGGGACTGAAAATCGATGCAGCCAATATGGAAAGCAATATGGAGATTCCTTGGAAATAGGGAATGGAACCACCATTTGACCCAGTTATCCCTCTCCTCGGACTATATCCAAAGGACTTAAAATCAGCATGCTACAGGGACACAGCCATATTAATGTTTATAGCAGCACAATTTATAATAGCTAAACAGTGGAGCCAACCTAGATGCCCTTCAGTGGATGAATGAATGAAAAAAAATGTGGCATATATGCACAATGGAATTTTACTCAGCAATAAAAGAGGATAAAATCATGGCATTTGCAGGTAAATGGATAGTGTTGGAGAAGATAATGCTAAATGAAATTAGCCAATCCCCAAAAAACAAATGCTGAATGTTTCTTCTGATATAAGGAGGCTGACCATAGTGGGGTAGAGAGGGAGAGCATGAGAGGAATAGATGAATTCTAGATAGGGAAAAGGAGTGGGAGGGAAAGAGAGGGGGCAGGGGATTAGCAAGTATAATGGAATGTGATAGACATCATTATCCAAAGTACACGTAAAAAGACATGAATTGATGTGAACATACTTTATATACAAACAGAGGTGTGAAAAATTGTCCTATGTGTGTAATAAGAATTGTGATGCATTCTACTGTAATGTATTTAAAAAATAAAATCAATAAAAATCATCATCATCATCATTAAGCATAGCCAGTTTGCAAAAAAATCTAACTACAATAAAAAGGTATTTCACTTTAAACTAGGTTGTCACTTCAAATTTTGATATAGTCATATTTTTAGCCTTCTTTAGAATAGGATATTGTACACAATTTAAAAACCATGCTAGAGAAAACAAGTGATAGAAAACTTAAAAGTATTACCAATTTAAAAATAAAATAAATGTTCTATAGCATGCAAAATTTTGTAAATGTTGTTGAAATCCTGAAAATGTAAATATTTTTGTGTTTTTGTCAAAAATTCACCTACAATGTCTTCAGTCATTCACATATGCCCAGTTTGCTAAAAATGACTAATCTGATGGTTTATAGTTAATATCACAGATGCTAAAATATTTTTTTCTTATGATATATGTTTTGCTAGGCACAGATAGTTTAATAAAAATAAAACTGATTTCATGTGACAGCTAAAAATTAAAATTAAAAAAGCCTTTTTTGATTATATAGAGAACAGAATTTCTTATGCATAGGTGGTAGAATATGACTATAAACAACTTATGCAGAAGACCCCACTTGTAAAAGTAAGTCTATTTAATTTTAGATAATAGGGATATTAATAAGGAATGTATTTAATAAACACTGATATAATAAAGGTCTATGCTGTAGAACTATAAAAGAGAGAAAATTCCTCTATCTGTTAAGATAGAATGGCTTACAAAAGACAATTATATTTTTAAAAAGGCAAGATATATTGGTTCATTCTTACACAAAATTTAGTATATGTTAAATTTGTACAAAATTTTAATATACCCTAAATATATATATATATATATACTAAATTAATACAAAATTTTAGTAGTCTCTAAATTTAGCATAAAAGTAAAAGCAAAATAATTAATCTGTCTATACAAATTGCATAGTATTAGGAACAGAATTGGAGCAATTATATTCCACACTTGTATGATTATGCTAAAATGAACCCCAATATTGTCTATAGCTATAAGCCACTAATTTAATATTTTATATGAAACAAGGGAGATAAGCCAGAAACTAATGGCATTTTTTTTTTACCTCTAAACAGCTATGGAAATGGTATGGAGCATATGGAAATAGAAACCTTATTTTTTTGAGTACATCTTTTAGTTTACTTTTGACCTGAATTGAGCAAATGTTTTAAACATTCTAAAAATAAACTAAAGAAAAAAAAAACAACAATAATAAACCCAAAAACGAATTTGAGAAACAAATAAATCTACATATAAAATTGACAATACAATTAAAACAAAAGTATTATTTTGAATAATTTCCAAGTACCATTCCAAATGTCCATTCTTTATAGGGTATTTTCTATACACCAAAACAATTTGTAGGGGGTGGGGATGTGGTTCAAGCAGTAGCACGCTCGCCTGGCATGCATGCGGCCCGGCTTCGATCCTCAGCACCACATATAAACAAGGATGTTGTGCCCGCCGAAAACTAAAAAATAAATATTAAAAATTCTCTCTCTCTCTCTCTCTCTCTCTCTCTCTCTCTCTCTCTCTCTCTCTCTCTCTCTCTTTCTTTAAAAAAAAACAATTTGTAAAAAAATTTAAACTGCAGAGAAATATCTAAATTATGTAGTTACATTTAACAGTAACATGCTGGTAATGTAGTTTGAAGTTACTTATGGTTATTGTAGAATAATGTGCTTAAACTAATATGTTTTATTACAAAACAAGATTTTTCCAAGTTAAAAAAAGAGAAAAAAGAATAAAATAGTGAAGTTGACCAAATTATGCTATGTGCATATAGGATTATATCACGATGCAGTTCATTATTATATATAACTATAATGCACTGATAGGGAAGAAAGAGAGAGAGAGAGAGAGACAGAGAGACAGAGAGAGAGAGAGAGAGAGAGAGAGAGAGAGAGAGAGAGAAAGAAAGAAAGACCAGAAGGGGATCAGAAGGACAGAGATGGGGAGGGAACAGGGAAGTACTGGGGACTGAAATTGAGCACACTACATCAATATATCTATGAATGTCAAAATGAACCTTGTTATTACATGTAACTATAATGCATTAATAAGATATTTTTTAAAGTCCATCGGAGAAAACTTATATATTAAATTTGAATCAGAAATACTGACATGAACCTCACGATTCTTTCATGGTTTTTGTTCTTTTTACTTACACATGACAGTCGAGTAAATTCTGAAATGTTTATATAAACATGGAGTATTTCTTATTCTAATTAGGATCCTAGACTTGTGGATATACATGATGTGGAAGTTCACTGTGGTGTATTCATATATGTACATAGGAAAGTTATGTCTACAGTACATTTCCTAGTTCTTTGGACTGAGATGGACTAGAAGCAAGGGCATCCTGGCAGAAATGAAGATACATAGCATTCAGATCTTCATTTCAAACTGCCAATATTATCCAAAAGGAGCAATGTCTTTATAAAGGGGCGAGGGGCTGACTCCACATTTCAAGTGGGTAAAGTAGAAATGAACCTGAGAGATACTGTTGAACCATACACACACATAAACACAAAAGGTCATGGAGGGAGAGCGGGAGGGAAGAAAGGACAAAAAATGTTCAGAGAATAAGTTATCATTACCCCAAATTCATTGTTTACATTATGGTTCACTCTTGGACTATGGTCCTGGGCAAGTTTATGATGGCTTGTAACACCACTAAAGTATCAGAATAGTTTTGCTGCCCTAAAAGTCTTCACTTTTCTGCCGACTCATCCCTCCCTACCCCATCCTTGGGCACAACTGATCTTTTTTTAATCTCTCTGTGGTTTTGCCTTTTCCAGAATGTCAGGTAGTTGGAATCATATAGTATTGACCTTTTTCTGGTTTCTTTCTCTTACTAACACTCATTCAAGGTTCCCATATGACTTTACACAGCTTAACAGCTCATTTCTTTTTAGTGCTGAACAATATTCTATTGTTTTTGGTGTATCTCAATTCGTTTATTCATTCATCTGTTAAGGATATCTCGGTTCCTTACAGATTTGGGCAATTGTGAATAAAGCTGCTATAAACATCTGCGTACAGGGTTTTGCATAGACATTAGTTGTCAACTCCGTAGGGTTGCTGGATCATATGGTAAGAGTATGCTTAGTTTTGTGGAAACCTCCAAATTGTCTTCCAGAGCAGTTGTACCATTTTGCCTTCTGATCAGCAACCAGTGAGAGCTCCTGATGCTCCATGTTGTTGGCAGTGTTTGGTGCTGGTTCCGGAGTTCAGCCATTCTAATAGGTATATAGTGGTATCTCACTATTGTTTTATTTTGAATTTCCCTTATGACATGTAATATAAGATTTTTTTCATATCACTATCTGTCATCTGTATATCTTCTCTGATGAAGTGTCTGTCAGGTGTTGGCTCTTTTTTATTCGTGAGCAGTTGGGGGCAAGAGTGTGTACCAGGAACCAGGAATTAAATTCAGGGACACTTGACCACTGAACCACATCCCCAGTCCTATTTTGTATTTTATTTAGAGACAGGATCTCACTGATTTGCTTAGCGCCTCAGTTTTAATGAGGCTGGCTTTGAACTCTTGATCCTCCTGCCTCAGCCTCCTGAGGTACTGAAATTATAGGCATGCACAACACCTCACCCAGCCTCATTTTTTAAGTGAATTTTCTGATTTTTTTTTATTGTTAAGTTTGAAGAATTCTTTGTAAATTTTGAAAAACAATCCTTTGTCAGATACGTCTTTGGCAAATATTTTCTCCCGGTTTGTGGCTTCCCTTCTCATTCTCTTGTCTTTGCAGAGGAGAAATGTTTAATTTTAATGAGGGACAGATTATCAAGTCTTTCTTTCATGGACTCTGATTTTGATGTTGTCTCTAAAATATCATTGCCCTATTCTAGGTCATTTAGATTTGTGCCTATCTTGTTTTCTGGGAGCTTCATAGTTTTGAGTTATAAATTTAGGAATGTGATCCAATTGAGCTAACTTTTTTAAAGGATGTAAAGCCTGTGTCTTGATCCATTTTTTTTTTAATGCAGATATCCAGTTGTTCTGGCACCTTTGTTGAAAAGACCACTATTTTTTCATTATTATCATCTTTGCTCTTTTGTCAAAGATCAGTTGAATATATTCATGCAAGTCTATTTCTGTGCTCTTGAGTCTAAAAATATCACTTTTCAATTTACTATACATGGAAGCATTTATCAAAAATGCCGATGCTTTCAAAGTAGCATAACTGGCTTTTTTAAAATGTTTTTTTGAATGATCTCCTCTCACAACCAGTGTACTTTGCCTACATGATTTTTACCAGGTCTCTCAGCCAGAAATAACGATAACAATGGGCTTTTACAACAGAAACTGCTGGGCTTGTTGGCATATGCCGTAATCCCAGCAACTTGGGAGGCTGAGGTTGGAGGGTCTCAAGCAATTTAGTGAGGTCCTAAACAATTTAGCAAGATCCTGTTTGACATTTTATAAAAGGTGGGGAAAGGACATGCAGCTCTGAGGTATAACGCCGGTGGATTCAAGTACGCGCCCCACCAAAAAAAAAAAAAAAAAAACCAGAAACTATTCTGTAACTTGAGTTTAACAACAAACTAAGGGTGGGGGTGTAACTCAGTGGTAGAGGGCTTGCCTAGTGCTTGTGAGGCCCTGGGTTTGATGCCTAACACTGCAAACCAAAAACCCAAATTAAACCTTTTTCAATAGTTACAAAAACAAACAGCAGGTTATATAGTTTTAAGCCCTTGGTATAAGTCTACATGAGATCAAAGATGTCAAGAAGCTGTTATCTTTGCACATCACATGCTATATTGATGTGTAAGTGTATGGCATGCTTTTTTTTATACATGGGAAGTAAAACTAGTCTTAGTGCATTTCTGGACTAAAGCACCATTTCAATACCTAAAGAGCCTGTCATTGAGCCAGCTCCTGGGGCTGACACAAGTTGTCAATCATAGGAAGGGCCAGAGGAGGGGCCCTCGCTCCCTCTGTCACCACTCACACAGGTCTCCAGTGCACTTTTTTCTACTGAGTTTCTGTGTTTGTTTTATTTATGGATTTCCTGCCTCTGCTTAGGAATATGTGCAGCACAGAAGCCTCACAGCTACCAGGAAAAAAAAAAAGTGAACTTTAACTCTGAACATAACAAAGACACAGTGAGGCAAGAGAA
Source organism: Ictidomys tridecemlineatus (assembly GCF_052094955.1). Taxonomy (NCBI): domain Eukaryota; kingdom Metazoa; phylum Chordata; class Mammalia; order Rodentia; family Sciuridae; genus Ictidomys; species Ictidomys tridecemlineatus. The sequence continues at coordinate 122,619,211 of NC_135479.1, forward strand.
CAAAGAAAAGAAAGAGAGAGACAAAGAAAGAAGGAAAAAAAGATCAGTACAATGATTTTTAAAGAAGTAGTGTTACTGCACAGTAAAAATGTTCCAACTGGAATATTGATCTAACTTTTAACACTGTTCAATAGGAAATGGGACTTACTATCAAGACAAGAAATAGTATGTGCATGTTTGGTTTTTCTCCCATGTTTACATTTAAGAACTAAAAAGAATTTTAAAAACTTAAAGGTAATCAAATTTATTAATTATGTACACTCCAAACTTATAAGTTAGCCTTCCAACATTTTATTTACTGTCGTATTAGGTAAAAGTGAATTTGGCAACAAATTGAACTTTTATTCCAAAACCTTGGTTGCATATCCTATCACTTAACATCAGAATCAGGTGCAGGCAATGAAAATAAACTTAAGTGATCAGGAAAGTAAATAGTAAAAATGCCAAAACCTGACAAATAAATTTCAGAATAGGTTTATTTGAGCAACCTGATTTTTCAACTAGTTAAAATTATTACTTTCTGATTCATCTTGAATAATTAGCTAATGTTTGAAACCATATTGAGAAGTTAAAGGAACTAACATTTTATTAGAAATTACCATAAAAATTTATTTAAATAAACTCTCCAAGCCAAATTATTTCTTTCAATTTTCATGACAATTTTTAAAGTAAAAGTCTGGCCTCAATGATGTAAAAATCTGCTCAGTCAAGTGTTCAGGGAACAGAGAGGACCACTTGCTTTCAACTTCAACATATAAAGGTGTCAGGTGAACAGAAAGAGTGATTGATGTGGATCAGCAAATTCTACACAAAAATTCATACTTATGAAGTGCACAATGCAGCATAATGAAAATGATAGAAAACATATACTTAGGAGTTGCCTTAAATCTCCTAATTAACTTATATCTAATACAATAAGGCCATTTTTGTATGTGTTTTCTTATGAAATGAGACGATGCCAGTACAGTTATTATATATTATACCCTACTTCAATATCTATAATGTTATTATTTGGGTCTTCCACTGTTCAGTCTTACTACCAGAGAAAGTGTTTGAAATTATGCTTCCTTTGTAACCCACATACAAAACAACTTCTCTGATACTTATATTCTCTGAGTAATCTTAAAGTAATATGGTGCAAGATAAAATCAGGATATCATTTATTGAATTTTTCCAGTAGTTTCCTGTTTTCTTCTATGTGCTTTTTAAAATAGAAATGTTTTATAGAAAACAGGATGTTATTTTCTGTAATAATTTATAAGTACTCAGAAACTTAATTATTTTTAATCCATTCCTTAAATCTAATATGTCTAATAAAGAAGTCAGTTATAAATTTAAATCCCCAAATTAGCAATCAGTATAAACTATTGTTAAAGTGTAAACTTTAATTAAAGTCGTATTGGTGTTTGCATGGAACAGATCTTGAGATCTAACTGTTGGTGGAGATAAAATTCATGCATTATCAAATATCTTAAAAGTATTGTGCCATTGCACCAACAGAAAATCCAAATATAGAAAGATGGACTGGATTTTCCCAAAATAGCAAATAGACTCAATTTTCAATGGATAATTTATTTTCAGCCATGCGCACATCTTTAGACATAAAATTCCTTAGTTTGGTCCAGTTTTATCTGTAATTTCTGTTTGTTTTAAATGACTGTAAACAAAAGGTGACAGCTCACTCTTTCTTTATGCACCCAGGGAAGGAGGCAAGAGCATGCAGTATGGTGGTAGTCTGGCAATCGTGGGCAAAAAAAAAAAAAAAAAACCATCAGGAAAGAGCTGTCACAATATTTGCTCAAGGAAATCTGATCCAATCAGCAATGCTAAATATTTTATAGGCCTGAAGTCCTACTTAAAGATTAAAAATAAGTCCACAACCTACCCAGAATATCTAAGAACACTGATGACCATACACTATCACTTTTCCTTGCTTGCAGTGTTTCTCTCAAACACATGTACATTTCTTCTTGGACACTAAATAACAGACTCACTACTGAAAGGCGAGTGACTCACCTGAGACGGAGATTCAACCAAGAGATTTATTGGGGGCTGTCTGAAGGGGAATAAAAGGAGAGGCAGAGAGCAGAGAGAGGAGAGGAGGAGGGCAGAGAGAAAGAGAGCAGAGAGAGGAAAGAAAGAAGAGGAAGAAGGCAGAGAGCCAGAGCTCACAAGCTTCAGTGTAGGTGATGTGGCGGGTGTTGATTGTCAGGGTGACCCAGGAATCGCAAGTGGACACTGTGTCCCACGGAGATTGGTCAAGAAAACCTTTGAATTTGGCGCTCTTTGGCTTTGTGGCCTTCGGAGAGGAGGAGGAGGGGTAAGAGATTCCATGATGATCTCGCCATTAGGAAACTTAACTGCAGTGGGGAGTCTCCCATACACCCAACAATTACCAACATAATAATTGGCTTAAGATTTGTTATATGTAACTAGAGTTATTTAATGCACCTTCCAGTATAAATTATAACTCCAGTATAGTACATTCTTAGGAAAAATCCATTCTTATTATAGCTTGTAGTTGCTATTGTATGACTGCAAATATATGACTTGTTAAACTTCTTAAGATGAGATCTCTTGAATAATAGATGTATACAGAAGATGAAATAAAATCTTTTAATAAACTTAGATTTAATTTCTGAATCTGATGTGGATACTGAGAAGCATACAACGTGATCCCTAAAGAACCATAGAGTATTTTGGAGTTTCCGATCTAGTTGCAGGGACTCAGGTATGTACATGGAAATACAGGAGTGACAGGTGATGAATGTACCCAAACAAGAGATAACAGCAATTTCCAAAGGAGTCTCTCTGAAGGTGATAACTGTAGGTTGGCCTCAATAGAGGCCTCAGGCATTGAGAGCAATTGCCTCACTGGATAGATGCCCAAACAGGTTCTGAAAAGTCGAGGAGAAGGAAGAGGATTGTTTAAAATGTCACATCCATTTTTTTGGTCTTCCCTAACTTGGCTGGATACAGCTAATGGCTTTTTTGTGTCACTATCAAATGCTTGACATGTATACAATGACTTCACCTGACTTTTGGGTCTGTTGTAATTGATGGCTTACTTCTTGCCCTCTCTCTCACCCCGCCCCCCACCATTCCCCCACCCCCCTGGCTTTTCATCCCTGTGAGCCTCCAAAGGACAGAGCATATCTTCATTTTTAAGGTCCCAGTGCCTTGAAGTTGCTCAATGTTGAAAGCATTTTTGAATGATTGGAGAACAATACAAGCAAAGGCACAGCATATAAATAAGCACAACATGGTCATATTTTATTGACAGAACTGGCTGCACAGAAGAGTTTCATGTTGAGGTTAATAAAAGATCAGTTGAAAAGGTCAGAGAGAAGTCAGACTTACAGGGCCTTGCTTGCCTCAACTAGCATGATCTTCTCTTTGCTCAGGATCCTACTTTCTCTTGGTCAACCTCCAACTTCAGTGATCCAAAGATAATACTAATTAGATCTGAGATCATCCTTCAGTATCAATCCTTGGGCTTCATTCTGCCTGATATTAAGCTGGTGGAGAGTTCTCTGTCATATTCAAAATGAATTCTATAAAGATTTATCTAGCTGTGTGCAGAATGAATTGGAGTGGTAAGAGCAATCTGAAAAAAAAAAAAAAGCAACTCCTTAGAAAGTAATATCAGTGGAGCTTTACTGGAAAGCACACAAGGGAAGAGAAGAAGAACAGAAAGAAACTTCATCGACAACCTCTGAGACAGGATGGTGAGTTAAGGGGGAGAGTTAAATATGGCTCTATATCTCTGTGGGAGGTTAATTGTACCAGTGAAGGAAGAAAGTCTAGGGAGTAACTCTAACGGCTTTGTTACAGGAAAGATGACCAGTTCCTGTAATACATGTGGAGCTGGGCAAGACACCTGTGGAGATATCTTAGAAATATGAGACGTTACTTCTGGACACATAATGATACTCTAAAAGCAGTGAGAGTTGATGCTATGTGAATAGGATTTCAAACAGAAAAAAAGAGCCCTAGTCCAGGTACAAGAAAAGTATTAGTGCCCTTAAGGCATACAGTCTCTTCCACTCCATAAATCAAGGGTAATATTTCTATTCTTTAGCTCCTAGGAAAGGTATAAAAATAGAATGGGGTATATACATCACAGAATAGTTTTGCAGACATAAGTCATTTTGCAAATATATATTGCTATCCTATTTTATATTTGTTTCCCTGTTCTCTGATCCTGTTTCATAACAAAAATAAGTAAACATATGATGATTGCAGAAATAATATTAACAAGAAGCAATCACAAAATAAATGTTATTATGAATATTAAAATGAATCTCTTTTATGTTTCACCCTGTATCTGAGAGATAGAGTAAGGAGAAATCTAAATGCAATATAGAGCATAAAGCAACAATTTTATTTCTGTAGTTTTTATGTGCCAAGTATTGTAGAATGAGAGTTATAAACTTTATTTAATTTAATCTTCCTAGCAACTCCATAAAGTAGGAATTGCCCTATTATATCAACATGGGATGTAAGGCAAAGAACACTTAAGCACCCTCTCTATGGTTCACAAAGCAAATGCCATATCATCTAATCTAAGATGACAGTACCATTATTGCTTTATCCACCACTCATAAGGGACAAAAATGTGGCCAATTAAACAACAACATGCCATAAATTGCAATTTGTGCCTCAATTCCAGAAATGTTAAGTATACAAGGGAAAGTGCATGTGGTCATTGATCAAATATTGTACACAATAGCTTCCCAAATGCTTGTGTCTAACCACTGCACTACCTCATGCTCCATAAGTAAAGTGATTTCTAAGTCCCTGTTGCAGATAGTATTTCTCGAATGTTAGTAGCAAGATCAATTAGATTTGGAGTATGGACCAGCAGGCTTTAAAGGCAAATAAGAAAGGAGACAAATATTGCTCTACCAGCTATACTGCATTCCTTTTCATGGCCTTTCACATTAAGAAGAATCCCAGGTTGTCCTGAACACACCACTGGATCTCAGGAACTCTAACTACCACAACTGTGCCATGATAAGAATCAAGTGTCTAGATAAGAGGGATTCAAAAGAGACTGGAAATTCTTCTGCACAAGGAAGAGAGACCTCCAAATCAATTGTACAACAGATTGTCTAAGACGAAAAGGCCTTATGGTCAGCAAAGATCCAAACTTCATTCTGCTGCATTGTTAGTATAATTTTTTTATTCTACTAAAATTCTAAAATTAAAGACTGGAATCCAAATAGCATAAGCAACATTTGTTTGACTCCACCACATGTGTTGAAAAGTACTTCTCTTGTTTAACCCATATACCTTTAATCTGAGATTGTGTCTACAAAGTGATCAGTAAATATAATACTGAAACTACTTGTGAACCAGAGACTACAATAAGAAATTGCATTTAATTTTTTTCATTAAGACATAGTGTCTATATTTCCTTATGGGGTACATTGTAGTAATTCAATATACATATACAACATGTAACAATCAAATCAAGATAATAAGAACAACTAACTTCTCAAAAGTTAATCATTTTTATGTACTGGGACTTTTGTACTCTTCTAGTTATTTTAAAATATATTGTGGATTAGTTATAACCAATAGTTACCCTAGTATCTTACAGATAATTAAACTAATTCTTCTTCTCATGTTTTGGCATACTTCGGCTGACCTCTTTCTACTCCTCCTCCCCTGGCCCTTACCAGTCACTACTGATCATGATTCCACTCTGTTCTTCTTTAACAGTGACTTTTTAGTTTCTACAAATAAATGAACATATGTGGTATTTTTTGGAGGGTGGAGGGGTACTGAGGACTGAACTCGGGGGCACTTGACCACTGAGCACATCCCCAGCCCTGTTTTGTATTTATTTTTTACTCACTGAGTTGCTTAGTGCCTCACTGTCGCTAAGGCTGACTTTGAACTCACAATCCTCCTCAGCCTCAGCCTCCTATGCTGCTGGGATTACAGGGGTGCACCCTTGTACCCAGCACATATGTGGTATTTGTCTTTCCGTGTCTGATGTACTTCACTTAACATATTAAACTCTGGTTGCATCCATGCAAATGACAGTGTTTCATTCTTTTTGTGGTTGAATATTTTATTTTGTCTATAACACATTTTCCTAACCATAAGTTAATGGGCATCACAGTTTATTCCTACCTTTGCTATTGAGAGCAGTGCTGCAATCAACATGGAAGTGAAAGTTTTCTCTTTGGTATAATGAAGAAATTGTATTTTTGCAATTAAAAAAAATCTTAACAAATGCATGCACTATCTGCAGTCTCCCTAATGTGGTCCACAGCTTCCAGTCCAGCTGATTTCTCTAAGGCCTGGTGTCACCTCAGAAACCACCTCCCAGCCTGATTTACATTCCCTGGATATGCAGGTAAGGAATCCCAAAAGGCCATGAAATAACCACCAATCAAAGGATAAGGGAAAGAAAGCACATTCATCACAGTTATTTTCACTGAGTTAAAAATTGCTTGACAGAATTACAGGTATTATCTGGTCCACATAAGAATAGAACTCCAGTAGAGAAATGAGGAAACTCACTCTTGTGTATATTTCCAGCGGTTAGCATAGGGACCAACAGTGAAAGAAAGTTGGATAGATGAATAAGCAATTAAACAATGACTAATTGGTGACTCTACATAATGAATTAGACAGCTGGTAAGCTAGTCAGCTGTGGATCACTCCTCCAGGTTGGATCAGTTTTTGGACAGTGTGTATGTGACATGTCACAAATAGATAACCAGAGGATGGACTGAATGACTCATCAATGGATACTGAAGGGTTAATACAGCACCTTGGTCAGACAGCTGAAAAATCACATTTAGGCAGAGAAGGAAGAGCTGATCAATAAGCTGACAGAGGAGAGCAGGCTGGTCATGTTAGGAAGCTATAAGATAAATGAAGAAGCCAAGGCCCAGGAGGAATTTTATTATGTGATATATATCAAGACAGAAATAACATTTCACTGCCATGTCCAGTGTGGGTGCAGAGCCCTAACCTGTAGGAGCCATCCAACCCAGTTTTTCACAATCCACCACATATAATTTAAAGGGATTATTGACCAGGAGTTTTATGACACAGGGATTATTAAGAATGATTGGAACCACACTTTTTAATGAGGATCTATCAGGTATACATGTGTATGAAAACTCTGAACGATAAATAGTGGCTCAGGGGAGAGGCTAGGGCCCTCTAAAAGCTTCCAAGCTGTGAGTGTTTCTATTGCCAGAAACCTAGATGTATGTACTAGACTTCAGAGGCCTTGTTACCAATCTTGGACTTAGTTGCTCAATCTTAATGTATAAGTATTAAATCTTATGACATTTTTGAAACTTCTTGTCTTCCTTGTTATACACTTCATGATCAGTTTTTGAGACATAGATGGTACCTCAAAAATATTTCTTGAGTGAAAAAACAAATTACTACCCATGCTTGTGCTACCAGATATGTATTAGATGTTGACTCAGAACAAGAACCACAGCTTGGTAAACTGGTGTTATGTCCACTAAAAAAAAAAAAAAAACTATAGGAACTTTATGTTTCATAACACATTCCTATGAACACATCTCATTTTATTCTTGCAAACATGGTGACTGGCATGAATTAAAAGATGTCAGTGAGTAACAGTGTGCATGAGATCCCGGGGAAAGCAATGAAAGCCTCATGGAGGGTTGACCTATTAACTGGGTTATGAAGGCCTAATGGGAAGCCTGAGGACAATAGGTATTTGCAGCAGAGAGACTAACTAAAGTTCAAAGACAGATCAGTCATCATTGTCTCTCCATCCTTAAGGACTTGATGCTCAATCGATGAGTGATAGGTAAAGCCTGAATCTACTTCGGATTTTCAAGTCCACTGTTATTTCCACTGTGATGTCTTATTTCTGCTTCATTCAGGCTAAACAGTCAGTCTATCTTGAAAGACAAGAACTGAAAAACAGCCACAGTTTTCCACAGAAATAAGACTTTGGGCTATCAGGGTGATATCTATAAAGAAAGAAATATAATCCCCAAAAACCACAGGCCAAAGAATGTTCTCTCTGACGTGCAAATTCTAACACACAATAAGGTGGTGAGGAGACTATAAATTCAAAAGATTATACAAAGGGAAATGAAGAAAAGGAGGGGGAATGGGAATAGGAAAGACAGTAGAACAAATCAACATAACTTTCCTACATTCATATATGAATACACAACCAGTAAAACTCCACATCTTGTATAACTGCAAGTATGGAATCCTAATTAGAACAAGTTATACTCCATGTATGTATGGTATGTCAAAATACACTCTATGTATGCCTAAAAAGAACAAATTAAAAATTTTAAAATTTAAAAAAGAAAAAAAATCCAATGGGAAATAATAATCTATGAAAACTAAACTAGAGCATAATAAAAAATAAGGACCCCAAACCAGAAGAAACCACAGAAAGGAAATGATCAATTCCTGATAGATGTCCTGAATAAACAGTAACAATGATACTCATAGGATGTCACTGTAAGTCTTCAACATTGTAACACATCCTAAGAGATTAAAATAGTCACCATGAGAACAGACCAAGGATAATTCCACTGTAAGGCAAGATTAAAAAAAAAAAAACTGCACCAGGTAAATGGAACTAAAAATAAAATAATAACTTAAAATCTATTCGAACGCTCTCATATCCCACAGTAAATAGTACTTTTGCTATAATAATATAAAAAATGTATTTAGAGTTTTGATTTCAAGTTATTTGGATATGACTAACTCATTAAATTTATGATTATTAATTATTAAGCAATCATGGCACATGCTTGAGAATTTTGTCAAAAGAAGGAACTTAGCCAACAAATTATTTTTAAATATAATAATATGCTTGGGGACATTAATAAATTATTGGTCAGGTTTGTGCAATGTTACATTTTTAGACAAGTAGAGTTTTTAATCTAATTTTATCATGATTTTTCAAATTTGAGGACCAATGTATTTTATCCCTTGAGTCACAAACATTTTAATCATAACCCTAAGAAGCCATTAATCTTTGGCATTATATCTACATATCCACATTAGCTAGTGCATAACATGTTCTCACTTAAAAGATGATAGATAGATGATAGATTAGGAAGACAGTTTGACTGATTTTAAATAATAAGAATTAAACTCAGGTCAGGTACACTATCATGTTTACCTTAAAATTGCTGTGCTTTATGTTTGCTATATTTTATTTTCATATTTTCCCTGGTCTTTGTTAACTACTTTCCAGTGTTAATAAGAACAGCTGCTAAGTGTGCTAATGGCAGCTTCTTCCCCTATAGTTTATAACATTTTGAAGTGCAGAGATGATGGTTTTCTTTTACATAGAACTACATAGGGATAGCTTGATGTGTACAATGAGACCCACCAGATTGTTGCTTCTCTGTTTTTTATAAATTTTCAGCAATTAAGCGATTTGAAAAAATGCTTTCTTTTAAAAATATGCAATGAAATAAAATGGAATGGATTTAAATAAAATTAAAATGGCAATCATTTTATATTTTCCAAAAGCTTTGAAAGCCTTTCTCGGTAGCCTTCTACCAGAAACACAACTGTAGGAGAGTTAAGAAGAAGAAAGGAATTCAATCTCACTATAAATGAGATTAACCCCCACATCTCATACATATCTAAGCCAATTCTGTGAAGGAAGAACCTTTCTTGGAGAAGCACCTTTTTCACATCATGAATTCAAGTTTGAATACTTTAAAAGAGCGTTCTCAGTTTAACCCGAAAAGCCAATTATCTCAGAAAACACCCAGGAAATCAGTGTGGAGACAGACATCAAAATCAAGCTGCCAACCTTTTTTTCTCTTTCTGCCAGTTATTTCATGTTGCTTCTAACTCTGTTAGACTGAGAGAGGGAGCAACCAAAGAAACAATGGCTTGTCTGGGTAAATCTTCCCATCAGGCTTGTATTAAGGCCTATAAGGTGACATGGGAATAAAGAGTGAGCGTTCAACAGAGACAGGCGGCCGTAATTCAATTAGCAGTTATGCATCCGTTCATAGGTTTAATGCACATCAATAGATGGTGAGAACATGCTCTGTTCTTGGCTCTCAGGACACAGAGTTGGTAAATAAATGTTTCTGCCCTAAAGAAGTTCAGAATCAAGTTCGAAACTACAAGTAATTATTTATAAATTTACATCAATATATTACAATGGAGTGATGAATATAAAATAGAAACTTACAAAATCAAGCAGCAAAACAGAAGAGAGTGATGAATAACATTGGCAAAAGGTCAAGAGAGAAGTATGGGGAAAGTAATATTTGTGCTCGGTTTTTTAAGAGATGATTTGGAATTTGCCAGATGGGGAAAAGTTTGTTCCAGGCAGAAACACGAGAACACTCAAAGGCATTGGGTGGAAACACAGCTACTGCTGGAGACTGGGACTCCTAGAACTCAGAAAACCTGTGCTTATTGAACACTTGAAATATATGTAGTATCAGATGTTAAAATGATCATATTCTGGATTACCTATTATTGTTTGGGGGTATTTTGTTGTTTGTTTGATTTTTCCTACTTTAATGTGGCTACTTCATTTATATTTTAAATTATATGGGTGCCTTGTACATATTATATTTCTATTGGACAACGCTACCCTAGAATATAAAATGCCAAGAACTAATTATAAGAGAAATCATAAAAAGCCTTCTGTGACACTGGAAGTGGTTTCATTTCGATCTCTTAAAAATCCCAAAGAGTAGCCATGAGAGGTAGGGTGGTAGGGACATCTTAGAATGGAAAAATCTTGGAAAATTCCTGTGGGGGAAAAAGGGACCATTGATATGAGGCTCAAAAACTAACTAGGACTCAAAGTCACTGAGAAAAGAGGGTAAATCATTTCACAGGTATAGCAATGCAGCAGAGTCAGACAGAAGGTTGTTCTAATTTCAATGAAAGGAAGGTGGGTTGTACAGAGTAATTAACATCTCAGAGCACAGCATGAATCATTTTGCAGTGACTTGCATCCTAAATTCTCATCAACCAATTATTAGGACTTGGGATACCTCAAAGAAGGAAAAAAAAAAAAAACTGCCTGCTGCAGTTTGCTCTCCAAATAAAAGTGACCCTGGGTCAGTTACTTGGCAATATGACCTCACTTAATGAACAGTTTTCCATCAGATAATACCCAACCTGGGGCAGATCCTATCTTGGCAGGGAACTGCCCATGATCTCTGATTTAAAAAAAAAAAAAAAAAAAACCGACAACAGGAAATTGCAGGAAGTAACATTTGCACGGCAGCAGATGGCACTGTACCCCCTGGCTCAGTCTAAAGGTTGTCATGATAGAAGAAGCTCTTTTACAGAGAATCAAAGTTTACCATACTTTGCAGGAAAGTGAAGAAAGCTTCTTTCTAAAGTCTATATTGTAATATCCATGCCCATTTCTAGACATTTATCCTAAGGAAATGACTTGAGGGGAGGAAATGAGAAATATGTGTACAAACATGAACACTGCCACCTTGTTTATAGAATTAGAAGCAACCTAAATGCTATAGATAAGCGAGTGGGGGAAATTGCTTTCCATCCAACCTATAGAAATCATATTCAACCATCAAAGTGATAGCTATGGAAAATGCTTCTTGGCAAGATACAGTGAAAACAGCAATAATAGAAAATATTTGCTTAGTATAATCTTTGATGTATAAAATATGTATAAATATATATACATATGGAACATGAACTAATTTTTTTTAGCACAGATGAACATAGTTGTTTCAGGGTGCTAGGATTATTACTGCTTTTTGTTTTTCATATATTAAGGAAGGCTGTAATTATCTGTGACAAGAGCCTTCCTTTCTAAGAGATACTTACATAGAAAGCATCTGGGTTACTTGTGCTCTGGGTGATTTTGAAGTAGAGAAAGAAGGTTAAAGGGCCTGAAGATTCCCCATAGCTCTACCTAGACATCTGGCACTGGGAAAATTTGCCCAGGGTATTTTCTAGAGCTTGGTTTTCTCTACAGTTGTGGTTTGACCTGTTGCAGCCCTTCTTGCCTTTCTGTGAGATGTTATAAGACTAGCTACTCAAAAGGGAATGTTGATGTTAAAATTCCAGAGCTTGCATAAAAAGCACCTGAGGTTTGGATAGGTGTCAGGATAACCATTATTCTCACTGGTCCCTAGAGAGGATAAGTGATTTTGCAATTGGGAGAAACATGGATTGCCTTTAGCTCTCTATATCAGCAGTGCAGCTCAGAGGGAAGCATCGATAACAGCAGGCATTTCAAAGAAGCATGAGGCCCAGTCTTCAAAATACCACTGAAGCATTTCTGCAAGACTCATCTGTCTTAGAAGAAACAGAGCAAGGTTGAATGTACAACAGATAATTGTCTATTGTTTTTTTTTAATTTTAAGTTTTATTTATTTATTTTTTATTTTTAGGTATACATGACAGTAGAGTGTATTTTGACATATTATACATACATGGAGTATAACTTCCCATTCTTGTGTTTGAACATGATGTAGAGTTACATTGTTGTGTATTCACCTATGAACATAGGAAAGTCATGTCTGATTTATTCTACTGCCTTTCCTTTTTTTAATTTATTTTATTTTATTGGTTGTTCAAAACATTACAAAGATTGCAGAATCACATCGGTTACACATCCACATTTTTACATAATGCCATATTGGTAACTGTTGTATTCTGCTACCTTTCCTATCCTCTACTGTCCCCCCTCCCCTCCCCTCCCATCTTCTCTCTCTACCCCATCTGCTGTAATTCATTTCTCTCCTTGTTTTTTTTTCCCCATTCCCTTCACAACCTCGTATATGTAATTTTATATATCATTGAGGGTCTCCTTCCATTTCCAGGCAATTTCCCTTTTCTCTCCCTTTCCCTCTCACCTCATGTCTCTGTTTAATGTTAATCTTTTCCTCCTGCTCTTCCTCCCTGCTCTGTTCTTGATAACTGCCTATTGTTAAACAAACTTTGTGCTCAGTGCTTAATGCATGTTACCTTCCTTACTTCCCAGCAATCTTAGACAGGTGTTATAGCCCCATTTTGCACAGGAGGGAACTGAGACCCAGAGGGATTGAGTGTTGTATCCAAGTTTTCTCAATAAGAATTGGAATGCTTTATTCCAATATTCTTCACTCTATTCTATACACTGCTATGTGCAAATGGTCCTTTCCCTTGGAATCCAGTATATAGTGGCTCCTAGAGAAAACTGTCCCAAATGTTAGACTCTGAGGGGCAGAGATCTGAGAGCAAAACAGAATCTTTAAGTTTTTTCCATTTTCATAAGTGTGGACAATGAAGCCTAAGGAGATATAATTCTGTTTTAAAACAAAACTTGCACAGTGTTCAAAGATAACTATTTGGGGTTAAATTGTGTCTCCCTGAATTCATACATTGCAGTCCTTATCCCAAGGTCTTCAGGGTGTGACTATATTTGGAGATTAAAGCCTTTTAAAAGTTACTTAAGTTAAAATGGATTACTAAAGTGGGCCCTAATCCAGTAAGACTTGTGTCCTGTAAAGAGGAAATCTGGACACAGACATACAGAGGAAAAAAACACGTGAAGATACAGAGACATGACAGCCACCTACAAACCAAAGAGAGAAGTTTCAGAAGAAGCCAATCCTGCTGACAGCTTGGTCTGTCCGCCTAGACTTCAGAAAAAAACATTTCTGTTTAAGCCATTCAGTTAAGCACTTTGTTACGGAGGCTCTAGCAGATTAATACAATGACTGTTTCCACTCCTACTTTGATCTTAAAGTCATTCTGTAAAGGAAATTGGTATCACAGTTATTGTCAATTTGCTATAGAAGTTGTGACCTGGAAAGAAAGGAAAAAAGTACATGGGAGTCCTAAAAAACATTTTCATTAGTTTTATAAAATGAAAATATTCTATGGTGTCAAAGAACAGACCTACACTCCAAATGTAATTCTCTCTCCTTTCAGAGCTAAGTAAAATACCTATTGAAGAGAATCACGGTATATTAAAAAATGCTTTCTTATTTATCTCACCTCCTCTCATTATATAGACGAATAGATAGAGGCTCAAAAAGAACTGTATCTTATTGCACTAGAATATCTTCCTTCCTGTCTTGAAATTGAAGGGATTAGAAATCAAAAGTAATAGGTATACTCAGTGACAGCGAGCTCCTAAGCACTTAGCTATAAACAGAACTCAGAATGCTCTTAATGTTTTCTTTATTTAGAAACCCTACAATCAAAATGTTATTTTTTTGTATCACAATAAAAAATCTATTCCCAATTCATAAAAAGCACAAGATCTTGATAGAACCCCTCAAGATCTAACTTTTTTTTTTAATAATGCCTTAAACTTCTTTTGCAAATTCTTCTCTGTTTCGCCCAGTAGGTGGCACCACTTCTACCGTGAGTTTGGGAAGAGAAGTCTGGAAAGGCTATAATGCTGGTTGGTATAGAACAGAGGTTCTGAAATGCTGGTCTTCAGACCAACATCACCTGTGAACCTTTAGAATTGGCGATTCTTGGTTTCCCTCTGTTCTGAATCAGAACCTCTAGAGGTGGAGGCCAGCAATCTGTGTTTTAACCAGTCACTCAGATGATTCTGTAGCATGCTAAAATGTTGTTCATAAACGTCAAATTTGCATGAAAAGCAAGCAGGTTTGAACATTGGGGTAATGTACAACTGAACATCACAAATGTTATTTCCTAATGACTGCATTGCTCTTTTTAAAAATTTGATAGCATGGGCAAACCTCATTAGTACCATCGCTATTGCTTTCATTATTAATCACCTGCTATGGGCCTCATCCTTTCCTGAATCATCTTATTTAATCTTCACAACAACCTTGCATGGCTAGTGCTCTTTTCTTTTATAGATAAGAAAACAGAAGCATGCATGTCAGGACTGCCTCCAATTACCAAGTTAGGAAATGAAAAGCCAGGACTCAAAGTCAGTTTGGTCTTGACATCAAAGTCGATACTTTTCTTTATGCCCAGGTAGATTTGCCAGATTTAGCAAACAAAAAATATAGGATGCCCAGGAGAGGGGCAGAGCAAGATGGAGACATAAGACTTGAGCAATAATCCCCGCCCCCACCTGCCACCCCACCCCCTGCAGAAACTATGTGATAGTTCAGACATGTTGAAAAAAATATTTGATATTTATTGAAATTTGATTTGCTTACATCTCCTACATTTAATCTGGCAACTCTATCCTATTGCCTCCATCTGTTTGTATTTTCATTAGTTAAAGAAAAGGAGGCAGGAAAAGGGGTTTCCCTGGGGACATTTAGGAGTAAACCTTAGCTTGTGCCTCACTCCATAAGCTGCATTGTAAAACTATCTTCAGGTGATTTATATGTAATTACTGTTCTGAAAGCAATGGACTAGAATGCTCACAGTCCAGAATGACTTAGTCCAGCAACAGGTACCACATTCAGTGCCCTTTCCATCCCTGAGATTCTGGGACTCGAGGAGGAAAGATAATAATAAGGTTAACAGCTTCCTTTCTCTTTTCTTTCTTTCTTTCTGATTTGAAATACATAAATCTGCATGAAGTAAAGAAAAATATTAAAAATCATAAATATGTTTCTTATAGCCTCATGATTCTGTTGAGGTTGTTGAGGGTAAGAATAGAGTTGAACAGAATTTTATAATGAGTAAAGTATCACAAATGCCTTCATTCCAGTATCGGCTTTTAAATCTCTTGTTCAGATCACCAACAAGATATTCAAGCAGAAAACAGTACTACTAATTTACAAGTAAGAATACATTTTTCTCCATAACATTAACTATGAGATACAGAGGGAGAAAAATAGTTTTCCAAATGATACATGTACTTCTTCATTCAATGCTTATTGAACACCTGGGAAGGGTCAAAGGCCTACTCCCATTGTTACCAAACTATATAATTCACATGGGATGTTAAAGTATCTATTGATGCAAAACTTCAAATGATCTGTACAAGGAACCGACTTCAAGGCTGCTGGGTTAAAAAAATAAATAAAATGCCATCCAACAGCTCCTCTGACTGTACCTACGAAAATCATAACAGCTCACATAAATATATGAATTGGTCCATTTAGCAAATGTGTATTAATTTCCTATTATGTGCTTCCTATTATGTGCCAGGCTTTGAAAGATGGCTTACATGGAAGAAAAACAAAAGGAAACAGGGAATTATTCAGCCATATGCAACAATTCAGAGGAACAGGAGCCATAAGACTGTCTGGGTCAGAACCTTGAAATGGAGACAGTTCGTGGAGATGTGTGCACTGTGTGATAAGTAATTGTCTCTAAAGCCAGGAAATCAGGCTGGGGGATTTGATCAGAAAATCTCTGCAGTCTCTACTCTGGGACCAGATGTTTTGCATCTAGCCAAATTTTTTAAATGAAATGTATTTCATCTGTCTAGTTTTAAATAAGTCTTTTGAGCTACTCCTCTCTAATAAACACTCAAAGGCATTTTTTCTTTATTTTTGATCTCTGACATTAGTTTACACATGACTTAGAAAAAAACGTACACCATTAATTATTATCTTGAAAAACTTAAACATCTTGGAATTTCCAAGTCATTAATAATATTAAGCAAAGATAGACCTACCTCTTTTTATATTCAGCCCACAGAGATTCACAATATGAAAAGATTTTTGGTACTTATTTGATTTCAAATCCCTAGGCACAATTTTTTTTTATAAATCCCTATAAATAGTGTAACATTAGGCCCTGAACAAATGTATGTTGCTTTTTTTTTTTTTTTCAGTTTGGGTTTGTTTCTCACTAAATCCACAGGGTTATTAAAATGTGTACTTAGTCCCTTAAAACGAATCCAAGCTCAAGCACTTGAGTAAGAACTCCTCAGGGACCTCCTCTCTCCTTTGTTCGGTGGAAAGCAGGGACAGGGCATTGAGGTAGCATGTGTGTCTGCTAGGAGCAATACAGTAGCTCTAGTTTATGCCAAATCATGGGGGACCTTTGTAGTCCTGCTGTGTTGCATTACCCACACTTTGCAACACTCCTGGAGCCTTCTGTGCCTTAGCCATTGAACTGAAGAATTCAAGGCTATCGTAAAAAGCACAGGGACTTGGGACAAATCACACCATCTGACTGTTTTTCCTCCACCAGGTGATTAACCACTGCAGTTCCCCACTCTGGCCTGAGCCCTGGACTAGATTCAGATTTCAAGGATGTGGGCATAACAAACAGCCTTGGAAGGTAGAGATAGTCTCATGTCCCTTTCTAGAGCAGAAAGCAGATTTATTTTCTGACTAGGATAATGTAGATAATGTCTTCCCCAAGGGACAAAGGTTGGGCATGTTTTCTAGTGTTACAGAGCTGGGGCCTTCTGAGAAACTAAGGCAACGCAAAGACACACACCCCCGCCAACCCTGCTCCTTGCCATCAAGTTGATACCAATCTTGGAGATCAGGAACAGGTCCTTGTTTCCCAGTGTTGAAGATTAAATACCCAAGAAATTCCAAGTCAAGCATAAAAAGCAAGTTTTATTTAAGTGAAAGAGACAGACTTCCAAGAGAAGGGAACTTCAAAGCTGAAAAGCCTGCAGGGGAGGGGGGGTGCATCTTGCTCTTTTATACACCCCAGAACCCCCTCTTTTATTATTGTCCCCTCTTTCTTCCCTGTATATGTGACCAAGTGCAGGGACTAGGAGGTTAACTGTTAATAACCCAGAGTGCCCAGGAGCATGATGGTGGAGGTTAACAAGCCATTGCTCTCATTTGATAATCAGTCCTCACCCTCTCTCCATCCCCATCATTCATAACCCATGCTGACTGGCTGACCTCACACTTGCCTCAGTTTGCTGAAGAATGTAACATATCCTGTCCACTTAGGCCAGGCAGGGCTGCAGGCAGATTTGTTTTTGGCAAAGAAAGCTTGTGGGGGATCAATACAATGGATTCATTTTATAGACTTATTCTCTTAACCTCATGTTCCCACCTTTCTTACCTATCTGTCCCCTTACAAAATCAGAAGGATTTCAGACACATCACTCAGAGTAACAGGAATGAGTTTATTGGAGGGATGGTAAAAGGAAAAAGTGACAATTTCAAGGGAGACAGTAGGTCCTTTCAGAGAGGATAGAGACAGTGTGCCTCTCCAGCACTCCAGTTTTACTGGGGATTCCAGAGAAGTTTGCAGAGAGTCCCGCCCGGGGTTCACCTCTTGACTTGTGACTGACAGCAGGGTGACATCGGACTTTCAAGTACCCTCTGCCATGGCAACTCTAGGTCATCTTGGCCCATGCTGACCAGTTCTTACCTATCCTTATCTCCAGAGTTTCAGGAGATCTAGTCACAAAAGTCTCCCAGATTTCTCCCATGGACATTTATTCCAGGTCTGCCTTTCTCCTGCAGATAACAGGTAGTTTGCTAAGGAATGTGACAGATCCTGTCCACTTAGGCCAGGCAAGGCTGCAGGTAAATTGCTTCTTGGAAAAGAAAGTATGTGGGGATCAGCACAGTGGGCCCATTTTGTGGAATTTTTCTCTTAACCTCATGTCCCCACCATCCTCATCTGTGGTGCCCTAACACTATGGGTTTTCCCCAAGCTCAGTACTCTTCACAGCTCATGGACCTGCCTCTGCACTGGCCCTAGCGACCCTGGGAGGGGATGTGGGGAACAAATGCAAACGTGAAGCTCTTCCTGATGGTTGAGCTGGGTAATAAATTGTCTAAATCCACGGGGGCTCGTAGAGTGCTTTCCAACCAAATCAACTGAATTGTGGAGAACTTACCCAACAGCTCTCTGCACCTGCTCCTGCATCCCCATCCATCCTCCACTTCTCTGTTCTGAGCCTAACATCTAATATCTGAACTGCACACCTGGGTTTCCTTTCATCTGACTTTTTGATCACAACTGGCCTGTGAGAGGTGCTGGGGGAGGTGAGAGAGTAGGAGGAGAGGTAGGTGAGGGTAGTTACTTCCCTGCTCCTTCTCTGCCTCTGTGGCTACAGCTCTTGTCAGCAGCACCTCTCTCATCACTCAGGTCCCTTGGGGCTTTTCTCTTGCTGCCTCAGGCCTGGTGAGGAAAATGGTGTGTTGCTCATGCTAGACCTTGAATATGCTGCTGTGTCTTACTGAATCCTGATAAACCTCTATAAACAGGTTTCAAGAAGCTATCTACAGTTCATCTCATTTGAATGTGGCACATTGTTTCAAAAAGCAATTTAAGGCAGTTTTGGGAGTGTATGAAACACAGGTTATACACATATACACACAAGACTGCCTTTAAAATCTTAAATTACCTCTCATCCTTGTCTTACGGAGTCATTGCAGCCACTGTGGACTCAGCAGCACAGGGACCTCCATCAGGCAGGGGTGCTTGCCTTGATATCCAGTACTCCAGGGGTGGCTTTGACTGGATTATGTTACAAATGCCTTTCACCTGCTCCTGGCTGTTATTTTGCTGCCTGTGGAAGTTCTGTGAAGGAGGCAGCTGGTGGACACTCTAAAGATGCCCTCTTTGCCATTCGCGGCTCACTACACATCTTCTGGCAGATAGTTACGGTTCCCAATGTGCAAATAATGCTCTGAACTTGGTTGAGTTAAATAAATGTATAATAAAGTAAATAAGGGCCACAACATAAAACCATTCCACAGAAAATTAGGTCACTCGGGGAAACTTTAAAGAAACTCAGAACCATAGTTTCTAGTTGGAAAGGATATTTTAAAACCTCTAATAAAACTTTCATTTGACAGTTCATTAGACTCTAGACATATTAATATTGCATAAATTCATTTTATTCCCTATCAAAAAAAAATCAGTTCATTCTCCTTTTTTAATATGTTTCCTATAACTCACCAGGAAAGAAGCTATAAGAACAGTTGTAAAGGTACAAACTGGTAGGAAAGCATATTATCCCAATAGCACATGTAAGGAGAATCTTAAGTAATTAGTTTCCTTTTGTTATTATAACAATGAGGTTCCCAAACCTCCCTCCCCAGGTTGCAATGCCAGGTTATCAGATCTCCAGGCACTACATTACTACATACTTCTCATTGTGGCATAGGCATAGCTCCAATTCTGTGTGGCGTGGATGCAAAAGAGCAGAATATGAATAGCACATCTTTATAGAGCATCTATTTTACTTGAAGATAGTAAAAGTGAATAAATTTAGGGGATTCCAAGAGCCATCTTCTTTAACCACAAATAAGGAGGAAAAGAGAGATGATCAGGAAGAGCAAGGGCCCCAGGAAACAGTCCACTTCCTGTATTTTCCTCAGGTGAATATCTAAGTCTGTTCCTGTGGCTATAACAAAAATATCATAATGAGTAACTTATAAAGAACAAGAGCATTTCTCACAGTCATGGGGTCTGAGAAGTCCAAGATCAAGGGCGTCAGTGTCTTCCTGCTTCTACTTACTTAGGGTCAGTAGGCACCACTTCAGCATTAAGTGTGGAGGCCTTATTAAGATAGCACAATCACCAACAAAAAATACAAAAATTTGAAAAACGTGGCTCTGAGTAGGCTCTGAAAAGGACACTTGTTTACAGTACGAGCTGGAACATGAAGATAGAACATCTCCTTGTTCAAGCTCAGCCATGTGTGTCAGGTGACAAATTTCCCCTTAATCTGACCATGCCTGTTCTTAAGAAATACATTTATAATGGAAAAATGTTGGTTCAGAGCACTCAAAATGAAGTGAGAGGTGGTGAGCTGATGGGATCTCAGGCACATAACACCCCAACTTCCTACCCGACATGTATACACGAGGATGTAGGCTGACTTCCTGGAACACCCAAATTACCATTTTCTGCAACAGTATTTGCTGTTTTCTGCAAAACTGTTGAACTGAAACATTTCTCTCTCCTTCTGAGAAACTGCCCAGAGACTGCTAACCACTAATAGAACCACTTAGCCTTTGCCAGCACCAATCCAAAATCCTGACAATAACTGATGTAATCTCCTTCCCTTTTTGGTGGTGGGGGGGATGTTAAACTTTAAATATGGCCTTCATTTTGTGAAACATCAAAGTATAAACTCAAAACCACTTGAGTCTATTGCTCCTTGGATCACAATCTAAGAGTTCTAAAGAAATATCTTTCATTTTTTGGTCTAATAATATTAATAGTGACAAAGGAGGAATTTAGAACTGATACTTGTTCTTTGTCTTAAGAGATGGACAGATTTTAGGAAGAGGCTGAACAATGCAAACCCAGGCTTAGAAATTAGAAAAAAATTGGGGTACCTTGCAAGCTACATGCATATTAGCCTTATAAATTGTAAGGATTAAGCTAAAATTGAGGGAAAACAGAAGAGAAGGTTAATGCCGCAAGTTGCCACCTTGAAATGTCTGTGTTAGGCATATGGACCAGCTTTTATCTCTGTAAATGTCTGCCAGCTCTGGGGCTGGAAAGGAGCCATGATCAATAACATCCAAATTCTCGATTGACCGAGCAACCGTGAGCCACCATCTGGGGATTCCCATCTCCATTGAATCAATAGTTATTTTAGTACTTGTTATACATCTAAGCACAGTAATAAGTGATCCTATCAGAATCATATGCAATTTTAACTCAAATTAGGTGATCATTATGAACCAAGGTCAATGCATCCACTGGCCAATTTCCACCACTGGTGTTCCTTCCAAGAACTGGGTTTTGGTTCTCTTCCAGGAAGTTTGAATCCAAAAAGCATCTAAATCAATGTGATTCAAAGTACAACCTGGGCTCTATACTGATATGAACCCAGACAAGGAATGGCTTATAGATAATGTAGCCTCTCCATAATCTGCATCAATAGCCCTTCCAGCTTCCCCCAAATAAACATACAAATACATGTAAAAACAATGCTTATTACATGGACGAAACTTCAAGACCGGTGTCTAGTTGGGCACAGTGGTCATGCCTGTAATTCCAGCTACTCAGGAAACTGAGGCAGGAGAATTGCCAAGTTCAAGGTTAGCCTCAGCAACTTAGCAAGACACTATCTCAAAACAGAAAATTAAAAAGAGCTGGGGATATAGCTCAGTAGTAGGACATCCCTGAGAAAAAGTGTCACTGTCACTCACTACCTCCCTCACAGCCAGATCATTGTTTCTAAACTTCTCTCCATAGAAATGTTGCTTGAGTAAAATTTCTCTTATTTTCTTTCAGTAGGGAGCTCTGTGGAGGAGAGAAATGGTCTCAGCAATTAGAACAAAGGGAAGGAAAAAAAGATAGTTTGTTTCTGCTAGCAAAAATTTTATATAAACTTGATGGGTAAGTTTGTTTTTTAATATTTAACGAAAACATTAGACAAGGCCTATCCTTTGAAGGGTCCTACACTTTGTTAAATGCTCTGTGGCTTCTATATTGAAAGCCTTAATGATTTTCAAACAAAGGGTTCCACGTCTTCATTTAGCACTAAGCCCAGCATATTATGTCACTACTCGTGCCCATAAGTGGTTTGGGAGTCCTCAAATGGGTAGTCATTGAGTCACAACTGGTCAGGAAATGAAAGTGAAGAAGAAAGATTTATTCCAGGAATTGAATAATATTTGGGAGTAGGAAAACTGTATGCAAAGAGAAAAAGAGCTTTAAAATTCCATATCAATGTTTTTGCTAGGAAAACAGTGAAAACAAATAAATCATAATGAATTGAAATAAAATTCTGAAATAATCTCCCAAAAAAGGTTCCAAAAATTAAATTCATCTGATTTTTGCTTTGCCTGTTTTTTTTTTTTCTCGACTTAAACAGCCAGTAAGTTTCCCTTAATATGTATTGTTTGTTCAGCCTTCAAAAAGGATTTAGGACTGTTCATAGATCAAGGTAAACTGACCATTATCAGAGAATTCCACAAGGTGTCAGCCTTGGGCTAAAATAATAAATCCAACACTAGGAAACAGATTTAATTTTTAAAGATGAAGATTTCAAGCCTCCATTTTGAATTCTGTTTCGGAATCTATGGTAATATAGAGACCCCTACTTGTTGTGTGTCTAGCATGGTGTTAGGCACTTAATAGACATTATTAATCCTTAATCTATCTTTAATCATGAGATATGGTATACATGTTTTTGTTCCTCCAAAATTCATAAGATGAAGTTTTAACCCTCAACATGATGATATTAGGAGGTAAGACCCTTGGGTGGTGATTAGGTCATTGGGACAGAGCCATCATGAATGGCATTGTGCCTTATAAAAAAGACCCAAGAGAAACCCCTCATTGCTTCTGCCAGGGAAAATCAGGGTGATAATGGGGCCAGTCTGTAAGGCAATAGTCAGCAGACACTGAATCTGCTATCATGCTAATCTTGGATTTCCAGCCTACAGACTTAAGAAATAAATTCCTGTTGTTTAGAAACCTCCTAGTCTATGGCATTTTGTTACAGCAACTCAAATGACTAAGACACTCGATAGTAAATTTAATTCCCTCTTTTAAAATGATTTTTTTTAAAAAAGAAACCTAACATTCATAGAAGTTTAATCAATTTCTCAAGACATACCAATAATAAGTTCCAGAGTCAGTATTCTAAAAGAGAATTATCTGAACTCAAATCCTATGCAATTTCTGGTATATCATACTCATCATCAACAAAATAGACAAAGGAATGGACACCCAACAACTCTCGGATCTCTCTCCTGTGCAGGTCTATTCTCCACCAACTTAGGGCTCTGGAGTGCCATTCTGGGTCCAGTAAGCATTGGCCTAGCTGCTGCCCTCACCTGTTTGCGGATACAGGGCCACCCCCAGTGATATCCCAACCATGACAAAGGACATTGCAATAAAATACCATTGGTTATGGTCATTATCTATTATTATTATTATTATTATTATCTAACATTGCATTAGTTTTAGTTTCAAAAGTGACATTTGGAATAAATCATGGACGTTAATACTACTATAGCCTCCAGACGTTCCTGGCTGGGAAACCTCCAGGGATTTCTACTGTCAGGAGCTTTCTCTCTTTGTTTCTTGACCAGAACTCAACCCTCTCTACTCTGAAGCTTTGGGGTAATTCTTGCTTTATACAGGTGATTCAACTGAAACCTCACCTTACTGGTTTTTCTGGTCAATGTTATAGTGAAGCCTTAGACAAATCTTTGTCCAGGCTCTTATCATTGGGATCCATTGCCTTCTGGCATTGCACCTGAATCCCTGACTAGGGTAGATGGTAACTATCATAAGGATTACTCTCTCAGACTCTGAGTCTGAATTGTGGTACTGTCAGTTTTACAATAATCAACCCCATTCTGGTTTGCTTGGGACTGTCTGGTTTTAGCACTGCAAATCCATTTAGCTAGGAAATTTCTCTATCATAGTCAAACTGAGCTGGTAGGCCACCGTCATTTGCACCCTAACTATGCAACCTTGAACAGATCACCTAATGTCTCAATGCCTAATATGGAAAGTAAGAAGAACGCTAATATTCACCTTACCAGGTCATTGCAAAGAGTAAATGAAGTATGTATATAGTGCTTAGAGTAGGATAATACATTTTAGCTGATAATATCACTGCTCTAGATGCCTTAGTATTCACTCAACCCATAATTCTTCCAGAGTTTCTATAACCAGAGGGCTGCCTGGCTCTTGCCAGACCCTTCCAAGGAAGAGAAGCTCTGCCCCAGAGCCTGAAACCCAAGTCAGGGCCCTTCCCAGCCTCTTTTCCACATTGCTTGTTTCTACACTATCAGCCATCCTATTAAGAAGGTTCTTTCTGACAACTCTTTGTTTTTAAGCATCAGTAACCATTCTGACAGCTCACACCCCCCCAAGGCCTCAATGACCATGTCTCCTTCAGAGTGAGTCAGGGATCACAAGAGACAGGAAGGAGAAGTTTAAGCCTGGTGGTGCCTACAATCTGAGTGTGGCTGAAAATGCACACTTTGATTCTATTCATTGCTATAAATATCATGAATCTAGCCTTGAGAATAATTTTGTTGATTTGGCCAATAATTCTTAATCCAACTGCATCTAATGTCCTGTGTAATTAATGATCATTTTGCAGCCAAGCATTTAATGGCTGTCATGTTTGACTACACTTTGACACATATATCTTCATCATTATTGCAAATATTGCATTTTGCTACTTTATGCAAACCCTATGCATAATTATATTCTGATATTTCTTTGCAACAAGAAAAGGAAAACACGGCTATCAATGACACTTGCTTTGTTTTCTTTTACCATCTTCTGTACACGTTTGTTAGTGTTCAAACACACTAGAAAGGTATGTACATATTGCCTCACTTAGGCAAATCTGCCAAGACTTTCTGGTTATATGTTGTCTACTACTCAAAAAATCATAACCAAGTGTCCAAAACAGAAAAGTGTATGCTTTATTTCTACCTTCTAAAAAGATTCTCAGGATTTGTGTGTATTTTGATAGTGTGTTCGCTCTCACTCAATTTTTAGACTTTGTCATTTTAAGTAAAATCAATACCTTGGGACAGTAATACTTATATTTTGTCCTTTATATCATGATCTAAAATGTCTTTCTTAAAAACTAAGCATCTGATTTGCAGAGGGGAACCAGATTGGACATTTTTCATACAGACTTTTATGTGGCTCAAGTCCGCCTTCTGCATTAGACTTGAGTGGAGTCTCATGTCATTATGCAGTCGACCTCATTCTCCTCACTTCAGTCTGATCTCTCACCCATCTAGCATATAAAATGGCTCCCCCCAAAAGCAGCAGTCCATTCCCTCTGACTCTGGAGGAAAGACTCACCCATCTACAGAAATAGCTCACTGCCCAGGCCCAGTACATAGGAGCACCCAGGGGTAGAGCCTTAGTTCATCTAGCATCTGTCTTGTTGATGTGTATGCTCTGACTCAAAAGAAAGTCTAAGAGAGTAACATATTACAACAGATGATCTCCCTTTTTCTTAACTTGCAGGTTTGGGGCTCAAGACTCAGTGATTTAAATTAAGTGGACCTGAGCTTTATAACTTGCAATATACATGTGGTGAGGAAAGTCTGTAATACAAGGCTCTTGCTTCTGGAAGAGTCAGTCAGGCTTGCATAGTAAGGATAAAATGGCAAGAGCTTGAGGGTGGAGAGAGAGAGAAGATCTTCAAGGCACTTTCCTTTGACATGTTCCAAATCAACAGTGTCAGCCTTACTTGGCCATCACGTTTGCCAGTATACTGTCAGGAGCACCAGAGGCAACGGAGAGTTTCCAACTAATGAGAATGTAGTCGGATTCTAAATCAATCAGTTAACCAATTAAAGACTTCTCAGTCTTTTAAAGGTGACTATATCACATCTTGTCAATGCATATTTTCCTTGTGAATATCTGTTCTTCAGATATTCTTAGACATGAATATTCATGGGACATAAAATCCTACACCCTTAGGATATCAGAGCCAAGGACATTAGATAATCATCTAGTTTAGCTCTCTTGTTTTACAGATGAGAGAATGATCCAAATTGTGCAGCATGGGTTCTTCCAGACAAGCCTTAACTTCTCTAGCAGAGCTTCATAAATATGAATATTCATTATTATAAAAGACAGAGATAGGAAATTACAGGTTTTAAACGTGATCGTCATCATTTAAAAAATACCCATTGTTCTTGATCTCTGAATTATTGAACCAGTTCCAAATTAAAGAAAGTAATCATTAAGTTTTAACTTAAACCCAAAGGGACAAAGAAAGCCACATGATCCAATGAAGAGAAATACGTGAAAATTTTCCAACTTATCATCTATGACATTTTATACCATTGTGCATTAGCAAATCCTGGCTTCCCTTCTGTGACCTATATAAAAACACTTGAAGTACTTTCATTATCATGTTAGACCTAGCAGTGTTCCTAAAGTACGGCTACTTCTAGAGGACATGGACACTTTGGGAGAGTCAGAAATTTCTGTGCCATCTTGGATTGGTTCATTAATATCATTGTTTCATCATTAAGGAGACAGATCCAGGCAATTTAAGATGTTTATGTATAAAAATACTTCCTTAACTGTCCCCTTGACAATGTACTGTGGAAGAACCACTGATTCACTGTTCAGAATTATCTTATCAATATCTCAAGAAGCTTCAACCTCTTTAAATTGTTGCTCACAGGGGTTGGCACCCTGCCTGTAATTTCTGTCCTTGAGCAATTCTGTTCCATTTATTGAGAAATTTAAACAATTCCATATAGACTCACTTCATCTGAACCACCCGTGCCAAGAATAATTATTGACTAAGAAAACAAGATTCTGGTCATACCCTTGACTCAGTGAATTAGTCACCAACACAATGAAACACCATCCCTTACTGGAAGAGTTATAACTAACAATGTGGTGATGATGTTCCAGACCTTTGTGCAAACTTATTCCACTTCCAGATTTGTTTATGAATTGCTTCCAAATCAGAAGATTCTACTCACAAAATCAGGTTCGATCACTTCCCAACAAATACAAACATGAAAGACAGAAAGACTTACCTCTATCTAGATTCCTCAAGGATAGTGATGAAAGTGTGAGTTCACCCAAGAATAGAACAAAGCTTGACTCTGGGTAGCCCTTCTGACTTACAGTGAATTCTTTCTCTCAGGCACCATGTTAGGGTTTAAATATGAGGTGTCCCCCCAGAAAGCTCAGGTGTGAGACAATACAAAAATGCTCAGAGATGAAATGACTAGATTACGAGTTGTGACCTCATCAGTGGATTCATCCACAGTACAGATTAACTGGGCATTAACTGAAGGTAGGTAGGGTGTGACTGGAGGACTTAGGTCACTGAGGGATGTCCTTTGGGGTTTATATTTTGTCCCTGGTGAACTGAGCTCTCCCTCTGCTTCCTGGCTGTCTTGGTTTGAGCTGCCTCCCTCCACCACACCTTTTCACCATGATATTCTGCCTTAGTTCAGGCCAGGGTTATGGAGTAGGCAGACCATGGACTGAACCTCTAAAACCATGAGCCAAAATGAAACTTTTCCTCCTCTTTAAGTTGTTCGTCTGGCATTTTGATCACAATGATGCAAAGCTGACTAAAATACCCCATTTATTTAGTCTTTCATTAATTTAACCAATACTTATTGAGCACCTACTGTATGTCAGGCATTAGGCCAACATTGGGGATTCAATGACAAAAGAATGTTTCTTCTCTCAAGAATCTTATCAATCATTTCATCCCAGCAACTTGGGAGGCTGAGGCAGGAGGATCATAAGTGCAAAGTTAGCCTCAGCAACTTAGCGAGGTCCTGAGAAACTCAGCAAGACACTGTCTCTTAACAAAACATAAAAAGGCCTGGGGTGTTGCTCAGTGGTTCAGAACCACTGAGTTCAATCCCTGATACAAAAAAAAAAATTATCAGTTAGCCAGATTAGCAAGTAATTACACTGTTCCAGTCATATCTATATATGCCTGTGTTACTGGTGGGCAGACTGCACTGACCAACCTTCAACCCTTTACGGATTTAGTGAACTGGCATTATAATCCAAGCTTATCTGCTCAAAGGCTAATAATTTCACACCTTATATGATTCTTTTCAACAATGCCTATCTTTTAACTAAAATAATCAATCCTTTACCTCAAAGATGACCTAAGTTATTGATATTCAATTTCACATCTTACAGGAATTTAACACACACACACACACACAATCACAAACACACACACTCACACACATACGTGTTTGTCTCTCAGCTTGTCTGACAAATAAACCTCTTGACCCCTTGAATGCTTCTTTAGTCTCCAACCTGCAGATCTCACAGAATGAGCAGTGATGGACATTGAGATCATTTACCACCCAATACCTGCAGAACACTAGCATCAAATAGGCAGCTTGGGACATCAGGAAGTCTGACAATGGTTAAACCACACCCCAACCCTAGGACGGGGGTTTAGGGGCATGAATCTTCTCCCTGTAGATATGCTACAAGGTGAAAAATCATTGTTATCCAGGTCTTATCATGTGCCAGTAACTGTGTTAAGTATTTAACAGGCATTGCTTAGTCCTCTCCCAAATGAGGAAGACACCTACTCTCCTTCCCATTTCAGATATCAAGCAATGGGCACATATTTTGCTCGGGACTGAGTAAGTGGTAAAGACCTAACTAAAACTTCAGCAATGTGATTTAATCAGCCCATAGTTAGAGAAACTTGAACCCACAATCTTAGGGTTACACTGTTGAATTAACTCTTCATATTTTTTGAGGACAGAATTGTCTTCAGATCTTGGTGAATACCAAGTCTCATTGAATATGTCCATTAGTCACCGAATTCATCCCAATCTTAGCAGAACCTGATTTGCACAACAAGTCTGCTTCCAAACTCTGCTGTTTCTGCTATATCATGATCCTAGCTCATAACATTTGTCTCTGCTATAGATACAGAGGAGAGTTCAGAATTATAAAAGTCAATGGAGCCATACAGAATACGTGCTCAAGTTCCTCCATCACAGCTTCTTAAACTTAGCAAGTTGTTTTCATCAAGGAGTAGAATTGATGGCTGCACCTTAAGACTATTTTTATTCTACTTCAGAAACTATAATTCCTTGCTTGTTAATTAGAAAAAAGTTTTGAGTACTTTGAGTTCAAGCTAGTTAAGAGCCTCCCATTGCCTAAAGTCTCCACTAAAATGGATCATACTGCCAATCATCTTTAACATCTAGAAATGAGCCTCACAGACTCATGGAAGTGTGTCTAGCTGAGAACTGGATAGCAGACAGCCATGGGCCCCACCATGATTAATGGTGCCAATATGAAGTCCCATGTCTGTCATTTGGGCAGTGTTTGAGATGATGGCATATTCCTCCTTTCAATTCTCACTTTCATCTTAAGGAAGACTGCTCATTTGTATCTCTTGAGGATGCTCCAAATAAGATGAATGTACCATCACACGTTTAAGGAGGGAGAAAAAAAGGCAATAGCAGAAGTTCAAGGGGAAAGAAATGAAAGCTGAATCATCCCCAGTAATCTCCCAAATTTATATCCCTCAGTATCAAAAACTGAATTATCTCTATAAAAATTAGTTTAGAAAAACAACTTTTCACTTACAGCTGCACGGTAAAGAACCACGTCACATTCATACAGTAAAAATTTTATTTTCAATCTAATGTGCCATTGGCAGTTTCCAACCAGAAGAAGCAATTTGCTAGTCTAGCCAATTACAATTTGTCCTTGGCTGAAGATGACAGCAAAGTCTGTGCCTCTGGTTCATTGAAAACATCAGAAAGATATCCCTAATACTCAGTCTGTTTCTCTGTGAAGTTAAGCATTAAGGAGGTGATTAAAATTCAGCTTAACTTTGGTACCAAATCAAAGG
The DNA here is from genome assembly GCF_052094955.1 of Ictidomys tridecemlineatus. Classification (NCBI taxonomy): domain Eukaryota; kingdom Metazoa; phylum Chordata; class Mammalia; order Rodentia; family Sciuridae; genus Ictidomys; species Ictidomys tridecemlineatus. The sequence continues at coordinate 122,649,359 of NC_135479.1, forward strand.
AAAGGCATTGCTATCTGATGATAGGGGAGGATTTTTAGAACTGTCCAAAGCAGCAATGGCATGCATTTCAATTCCAAGCATTGTAGATAATATTGAAGCTCAATGCCTCCAGTTATACCCAGCAAGCCACTCTTCATTACCCTGTGGGAACAGGGCTGTTGAAGGTGCCCATACTTCTGCACACAGATTTATTTAAACTCGTAGCCCTGTCTTCATTGATACCTCTCTTACCAAAAGATGACCTTTGGCTGTGAATGAGAGGTCTGAGAAAGAATGACTCCTAATTATGCCACTGATTTCCTATGTCATGATCAGAAAATGAGTTTGCCTCTTTTTTTGCCCAATCTGTAATGTTAGAACACATCAGAGAGCTGATTTCTGAGGTTACTGTGATGACAGGATCAGATGAGAAAGCAGATTGGAGAACTTTGCTGTGTTAATCGGCTTCTAAAGATGAGTAAACTGGTGGCACCTGAATAATTATCCAAGGAAAACACTCCTTAACTTGGTCTAATAATATTATTATATCAATGCAACACTGGATTATTAGTGTAAGGAAATGGAAGACATTGCTTGATAATTAAGCCTTTCCCATATCCTGGCCTTGAATTAATGAACAAGAAATTAAGCCTCCATCATTTCCTCTGATTCAAGCATCAGATAAAAATCTTGGGGAGAGATAGAATTGGTCATTTTTTTTTTATTAATCCAACAAAGCCTCATTGAGTGTTCCACTCTGCGCCTGGTTCATTTGTGTTAGAGGCACAGATGAGTAAGACTGAGCTCCTGCCTCAAAAGGGTAAAGGGGACATTCCTGCTCTCCTGCCCCAGCCATTACTTGGCCCTCCTGGGGATGTGCACACTCTCCATGAGCACGTCTACTACTGGCTCTCTGTGCTGATCCCTATGGGAACATGCTGTCTTCCTTTCTTTACCTAATTAACTCTTGCTCATCCTGGGGTTTTAGCTCTGTGACTGGCACATGGCAACTGTTCAATAAGTACTACTGAATAAATGAACGTATAAACAAAAGGTCATGATACAAATGAAAAGTTCTCTGAGAAAAAGAAGCAAACAGCCTGGAGACAGTGAGATCGTGGTAAGGCTGTGGAGGCAGGTTTCACCAAGGGTATTTGAAATGCACTTGGAAAGATCAGTAGGGAAAGAAGGTGAATAGGGACAATGTGAGAAGAGGATGATAAAATAGTGAGAAAACATTAGTAAAAGTCATACGAAACAAACAGAACATCACTTGTAAAGGCATGAAGGGTATAGAGGAAAATGTAGCATTGGATAAAAGGAAGCTCAAGGTGGCTAAAACCTAGAGTACATCAGGGACAGTGTTGACCAGAAGTACATTTGACCTGTATGTCAAAGGCCTTGGATACCATGGTTAAATGTTTTGATTTTTTTTCCCAAGGTGACAGGAAGGCTCATAGGCAGGTGTTTCATTTAAGATTCACAGGCAAACTTAGCAAGTGCAAACAAGTAACCACTCTAGATTAAAGAGAAAAATATATATATTTTATTCAAGGGTATGAAGTAGTTCAGAGACAGCCTATAAGGGACAGTGAGTTCAGACTTAGAGACTCTAACAAACACACCATCATCTCCACACAAGCAGAAGCAACCACAACAATGACCTGGGGCAAACATGGGCAAAACCTCCACTAGTGCTTCAAGAAAGCCATTTCTGTCACTCTCAACAGAAATGAGTTCCACATAGCACCTCCTTCCTCACATTGTTCTCTTTCAAATCAAAGTCTTACATACCTTCTGTTTGGCAGAACCCAGGTCTAATGCTAGCACCATAGCTGCAAGGGAGACTGTGAATATGAGTTTCTAGCTTCTACCTGGGCAGGTAGGACCTATGATATGGTGAACTTCAAACACAGAAAAGATGTTCTAAGGAATCTAACGACCACAAATCATGGAAACTGTCCACTGTCATAAGGAAAACCATCATTGAATTTACATCATAGGAAGATTCTTTCAGCAGCATTATTGGAAATGAACTGGAGGGGAAGAGAGTTGGTGGACAGAGAGATCAATGTGGAAGGTTTCAGCAAGAGATGAAAGGATCTTGAACTTTAGTGCTGACAGTGAACATAGAACTAAGTGAATACAAAATAAGGATAGAAGATTCTAGGAAGCCAGGACTTGGTCTGTCTTTTCCATTTCTAGAACTCTAACAATTTCTTGCATGTTGCATATTCTCAATCATTTTTTAATTTTAGTATTAAGTAGCAATTTGTGTATAGTATACTTTTCCTGATACGTGAATTTTTGAAGATTGTGCACACCACAGTGTGATCACTCCTGCTGTTGAGGTAGGGAATAGCCCTATCTTTGTGATATGTCCTTATAATTAAATCCAAAGTTCATTTTTTTTCTACTGCTGAGTAGTATTCCATGGTATGAATGTACCAAAGTTTATTCATGTCCAAATTGAAAGACATCAGGGTTATGACCAATTTGGGAGGTTACAGATCATTGATATTTTTGTGTTAACATAATATTTTATGCATTTGTGTAAACACCTATGTGTAAGAAACCTGGGACATATGACAAGTGTATGTTTAACTTGTTAAGATGCGGAAAATCTGTTTCCAAGAGCAGTATGTTAGAGTTCCAGTTTCTCCACAGCCTTACATTCAGTATTTTCATCTTGAAAGTCATTCCAACAGATGTCCAGTGGTAATTCATTGTGATTTTAATTGGCATTTCCATAGTGATGCTGAACACTTTTTCTCCTTATTGTTTATTTTTAATGTATCTTTTGGAGGTAAAATGTTCAAATAGCATGCCTATTACTTTTTAATAAATCTCTCCTGAATTTATAAATAAATTGATACTAAAGATTTTATAAAAATAAAATTACCTCCACCTGGTATGGTTGGATATTGCTAATGGGAGTACAGGGAAGAGGTTGAGGATGACACCAATCTTTATAGATGAATGTTGATTAAAAGTTTGACTGAAGAACTTAGTATGAATGTCCAGAAACAGCTGTTTCTATAACTTCCAACTAATTACTGTCACTCAGTAGTTTGTACCTGAATCTAAAAGGCATGAAACTACATAGCTTAATGAGGTTCCCCTGAGATTATTTTGCACTGGTTTTTACATGCTTCTTATAATAAATAAATAAATCTCAACAGTAAAATCCACATCATTACTCAACAACCCCTGGCAGTGGCTCAGTGTTTAAAAGAGTACTAAATAAAATAATCAGAAGAAAAAAAGAATAGGAAACCGAGAGCTGTAGCCCCTACAGTGAAGAATCCTGAAAAGCTAGGTGAGGAGATCAGACACTGCATACGTCGTCGTATACTTTGCTACCTTCTGAATCATCAAAGGACCAAAGGTTTCTGGATAGGGAGGGTGGTTGGTAGCTGATGGAGGGAGAATTGCTTTCTCTACCTGGGACTTCCAGATTGTCAAAATAACACTGGGTTCCATCTGAGCAAAGACAAACCAACCCTCCACTGGGCCTCCTGCTGCAGGTGGAATGAAGACTTCCCCTTCCCGTGTGGCCAGAACATTTGACAGCCAGGAGAAGCCGAGCCAGAGAGTGAAATGGGCCTGCCAGAGAGCGATGCTTCATGAAAGATCAACAAATCTTGGTCTGTGGTGCAGACAGGTATGATAGACCACTGGACAACAGGGCCCCCTGAGAGAAGAAAACCAAGTATGGAATAGGCCCCCAGCATTACTCTAAAGAAAGAGCATTCATTTAAAAAATCCTCCACCCCCTTGAATCAGCCAAAGCAAGGTGATCAGGAGGCCAGTGGGTGTGGGTTTTCAACATCTTCAACTGGTTCTTCCTCTGGGGGAAAAGAAAAGTGTGGGGACCTCAAAGGTCATTGATTTCACTTCCGACTTCCTCAATAGTACTAGCAATCAAAGATCATAAAAGTTTATGACTCTCGCATACACAGGAAGCCATTTGTGACATCATGAACTAGGAGCTGGGTCTGGTGTTTTGCTCCTCAGCCTCTGTAGGGAAATCTGTAAGCTGGGAAGAAGGCGGCCCCAGCACAGGTCTGTGACTGGAGCCTTCTAAAATTTTGTATAGGATTCTTGATGAGACTTTGGCTTTACCTCAACCCATCACAGATACCAAAAAATAAACAATTTATCAGAAAAATCATCATGTAGTACTTTTTAAAATGTATTTTGAACTTAATATGAAGAGCACTCTATTCAGGGCTAAGGTAGGGTAACAGAAGGAAGAGAGGAAAAATAAAAGAAGAAACAGAATTAATAGAATAGAATCTTTATACCAGGGTCTGATAGAAATGACTGTATTTGGTCCCCAGATTTGCCACATGTTAGTTCATGACCTTGGACAAATTATTTAGTACTCGTGAGGTTCAGTCAGATTGTTTCTAAAACAGATATAGCAGTGTTTTCTCATTAGGGCTGTTGCTTGATCACTTCTCCAAATCTCCAGGATTATGCACATCCTGGAACATATAACCTGGGCATAAAATCAGACACAGAGAAACAAAGTTCCATCTTCTCACAGCATCCACTTTTTCTGTATTAAATAATTTGATTATTATTCATATATTAAAATAAAGGCATGGATAATGGATAAGAATGCAAAACTCAGAAGTGGTTTTAAAATAAACTACAGGATTTCCAAAGGTTTGGTGGTTGTAGCAATTTCCTTTGCTGTGACTCAAAAATATCTTCTCTCCTACAAAAGAAAATAAACAAAAGAAACAGAAACTACACATGCCTGTGAAGTGGTGGTGTTTGTTTTGTTTTGTTTTGTTGGTTTTTTTGGTGAAAATAATTTGGGGAAAGGAAGCAATCTTCTTGGCATCAGTACAGTTTCTTTCCTCCTTCTGTCAAGTTGTCTCTAAGGTGGGAAACTAGATGTACATGCCTGACACACCATGAAGGGAATATAAAACAATGAATTAAAATTTGCAAAATAATAAAACACAAATGGAGTCACAGGTCATAAGGGAGACAGAAGGCAGGTAGGTGAGTTGGGGGGCACCTTAAGCTGAGATACAGGTTCTGATGAGTTTCTAAACTGTTCTGGGAATAAATCAGGGACAGGAATCCCCAGAGGAAAGCCTGTACTTGGTCTGGGCTAGTTCACAGAAGAAATGACAGTTTAAAAATCTACAACAGTCCCCTGTTCCTGAGAGGGCAGTTTTAACATTCACAAGGGCTTGTCCCTGGACTAGACAACTGCCCACGGTTATTCCTCTTCAGTAAATCAGAGCCATCAATTACCGCCTCCTAGTGCAGCTAGTCCAAGGACTGCAGCACAGCCAGGGCTGAAAGGGAAAATCACGGGCTGTGGACGGTTCCTTTTGGAGTTCCTTGCTGCCAATGGTGGCATCAGTTAACTGCTAGGTACACCGTTTGATTGCTACCCCCATGCTGGGTTCAGACCCCAACCAAGTGCTATCTAGAACCTGCCATTCATCACTTAAATACATACATCTCAACCTCCAAGACTGTGCACAGCCTTTGTGCAGGTATGGAAACCAATGATTTCCTTAACCTGTCACTGGTTCCATAGTAGCTGAAGCTTCAGTCCCTGTGCACTGTTCTTGCTCTCTTGGTTTTAATGATGCCACTTACACAGATAGGTGTATCTGACCAAATCAAATCAGAGTTCTTTTACAGGCCACAGACAATTCAGATTAAGCTAGCATTTTTTTTGAGAATTTTTAATATTTATTTTTTAGTTATTGGCGGACACAACATCTTTGTTTGTATGTGGTGCTGACGATTGAACCCGGGCCACACGCAGGCCAGGCGAGCGCGCTACCACTTGAGCCACATCCCCAGCCCTAAGCTGGCATTCTTATACGAGAAATGCAAAGCGTAACTTTTTAAAAAATATTTTTTAGGTATAGATGGACACATTTATTTATTTATCTTTATGTGGTATTGAGGATCAAACCCAGTGCCTCACATGTGCTAGGCAAGTGCTGTATCACTATGCCACTGAGCCCAAAGTGGAAATTTAAAAAAATAATAGCTTTTGAGCAGAAGTTCAAATTATTTACAAACAGTAATAGTTTTTTAGAGGCTTTTTGTTCATATAATAACTATTGATCACTACTTTGAGCTAGGCACTGATCTCTACCCCAACACTATTTGCTAGTTGTGCATATGGATTGAACTTTAAAAAGTAACAAGCAAGTAAGCAATGCAAGCTTATTTTAAAAAATGGTTAAAAATACTTGATAAAAAGAAAAGCAAATATATTTCCTATGGCCACTGCTCCATTTCCAGTAAGAGTAATCCATTTAATTCTCCAGTGATTTTTCTCTCTGCATGCTGTGTATATGCATGTGGGGGGAGTGTGTGTGTGTGTGTGTTTAAACAGACTGATAAGTAGTGTTATTTGCTTTTAACTAACGTTAGACTATGTGTACAGCTTTTCAACATTTTTTCATCAATAACATAACATGGACATTCATCCATGAATCACACATATCATTCAACAGCTATAAAAATGTTACACTTACTTAGTGCATTCAATTCCATAATTCCCTCAATAATGAATATTTAGGATGCTCCCAATTTTTCTGTAAAACAAGAAGCCATTCATGTACACTCTTGTATTTATATCCTGTGTACATACATATGTAACTCTGATGGATGATTGCTAGAAATAAAACTGCTAAGGCAATGAGAATACATAATTTAAAATGTACATATATAGTAATGAATTGTTTCTCCAAATGGTTTACCAACCTATACTCTGACCAAGACTGTATGGGAAGTCTCAATGTCACACACTCATATCAACATTGGACTTTATCAATTTTAATAATTTTTTTAAAAAATTAATCGCTTAAGAAGCATTTTTGTTGTCTTAAATAACATTTCCCACACACTATTGGAGCTGATCATTCTTTCACTTGTAGGTTATTTTTATGTGCATTGTATAAATTGCTAATCCATATTATTTACTTAACTCTTTCTCCAGGCTGAGCTCCAGAGCACAGAGATTTATATTTTCATATTTATTTGTTGGAGATTTCATAAAGTAGAGATTTGTGCACTTGTCTCCCATATATCTTTTGCAAGTTAATTTTTCCCTCATTTTTTGCTTTATTCTGTCTTGTTCTGTCTTCACTGATACATACTTTTTCGATAATTCCTGTTCAGCCTTGGCTGTGTGTTCTTAATTAAAAACAAAGCATTTAAATACTGATTAGAAGCTCTGGATGTAAAAAAAAATGACACTTTAATAGCCATTAGAAAGATGACTCTTCCTTTGGGACCCCCAAAATATCAGTATCTGGAGGTCTTTTCCTTGAAACAGTCCTATCTTTCTAGAGAACAGTGTGGCTCTGCCTGAGAGAATTGGTGAAGTGGAAACGTTTTTTCACCTGTCAGAGGAAGTGAGCTTGGGATTTCATTTTTTGATACTCTTAATCTAATTCCCCTGCATTTGGGTCTCTGATCAAATTTCTACAAGAGATTAGCCCACCATTTCCTGTGAACGTGGGGAAGGGAATTCACCTGGCTGTGGGTTAGAGGTGAGGACCTAAGGGATCTGACTATACGTTTAAAGCCTATCGATCAAATGTGCAGGTTGCAGTCACCACACTTTTAACTCTGCATGGTCCCTGGTGCCTCCACTCCTGAATCATCCTAACATTTTTCAAGTTGAATAAGTGTGCTTGTCACTGGCATCTCACCCTGAAAGTCCTTTGGATTTTACCATTCTTCCTGCTGTCTGCTTTCAATCATCTAAATGATTAAAATCTAATGTCTACTATTATTTCCTCTGTTTTATTTGTCCTTATGAGTTTATATTTTGTGAGATCTTTCAGTATTGTTCTAGTGGAATAAAGGAAGGAAAGAAGATAAAGTACTGTGCATACACTTCCCTAAGTCTTTCCCATGATTTATCTCAAATGCAAATATTCCTGGGTCTGTCTGTCCAGCAGAGATCATTGGCAATTCTCTCTTTAGTTTTATCATGTTCATTTATGTCACAAATGTTGCCAGCCAATTGTTAAAATGGGCAGAGAAATGTGGGGACCAGTAGGAAAGGCTTTGAATCAGGACACAGTTTTCAGTCTTGATTCTGACACTAATCAAGCTCATTTTCTTGAGAAAATCCCTCCATCTTTTAGAGGTTCTTCATCAGTAAAATCGGCGGGCGGGGGGGGGGGGGTTAACTATGCAAGTGCTAAAGTCTATTCTCATTTTAAAAGGTGATAGTTTCTTTGAATGAGAGATGTAGAGACCAACAGCAGGGCAGTTTTGGATATGGGGTATGTATGAAGGACTGAAAGATCTCCTGGGACACTGCAGGATTTAGGTCTTTGCCTCACAAAAGCAAAATAGTGCAGCAGAACTGAGGAATTTGGGATCAGAAAGCCCGTGTTCCAATGCCAGTGCACAGCCTACAGTGGTGTAATTCCCGAAAGCTTCATTTTCTTCACTTGTAAAATGTGATTTTGTAACACTTAGCTTATAAGGTGCTGTGTTTTTCTGTTTTTAATGCACCCTTCTTAATTGCCATTTGGAATTTCCCCCACAGATACCACTTTCTGGCACATTCTTAACATTCTGAAGTGCATGATTGTCTCTGGATACAAAGAAACCCAAAGTAACTCAGGGTGGGGATATGGCTATGAGGTATGCTGGGATTGTTAAGATGACTGTGCTTCTGGAAATGTTGTTCAGGATGTGTGGTGTGAGGGGTCATACATCAGTGATGTCAGAGCTAAATCTCTGGAGCTGCTCTGTGAAGGTCAGCAGCTACTTGTGGTCCCCCTGGGTGGTGTACTGTCAGCAATATAAAGTTCAGCTTAGTGAGTGGAGCAAAAGCCCAGAGGAACAGATAATGCATGATTCTTGAAATCAGGCAGCAGAAGGGTGAGTAGACCATGCTACTCTCAATTGAGAGTAGTGGACTGGTCCTGCTCCCAATCTGGTGACTAGGGGATACAAAGTTAATCTCTGAAGAGAAAGATTAAGTCTGAAAGCCAGATCTCAGCCAAGTGGGTTGAAGCTATGAGGACAGAGTTGTGATCATGATTGGAACCAGAAAACCCAATGAAAAAATACTGAGGTGGAGGGCCAGCTAATTAGGGTGGACTCACATGACTTTGCCAAAATACCATGGCACAATGAGGGAGTATGTGGGTTCTCGTCTTTTCTTTTCATATAGTCATGTAACTAAGACCAAAGCCATCGTCTTTACACTGCCATGCACTGTTCTCCCTGTTCTGGAGTAGTCTAAGAGTTGTGCAGATAGAGACTCCAGATGAGCTGGGCTTGAGGAAGCAAAGGACAGGTACACCTATGTTGACTTTGCTCCTCAAACAGAGCAGAGGAAACAGTTAATGTCATTTTATCAGAAAGTGAGAAGGATCCCGGAGAAATGGGTATGGCTCTTATAGGTGTTATACACTGGACTTCAAAGAAGGAGATTGTTCAGAGAGGACAGCTTCATGCTTTCTCTTTGCCTGGCAATTTTCTTCTCTAAAAAGAAGATTTGCTGGAAGAAGAAAACAGCTGTATGGTTACATTGAATATAGAAATTTAAATATATGAATTCAGAGAACTTCTTGGAAGAGTGTGATCCCCAGCATGAAAATCACTGGGACTGAGCATAGAAGTAGCCAGTCTTCCTAGAACATCATCAGTGACTCTAAATGTTTGGTTTGGCTGAGCACCAGGTTTTATATGCAAACAGGAAAGAGGAAATATTTAAAAAAGAAATTTTCTTCTAATGTTAGTAATCAAGTTTATTAACATTCCCAAAGTTCATTTAAAAATGAAATTTCAAAAGGGCTGCTTCTTTTTCAATTACTCAAGCTGTCAGACCCATTTTTGACATGTCATTTCTGATGGATTAGGCCCGTCAAATTGTATTAGATTATAAGTGTCACACAGCATGGCATTAGTAATGTCACTGAACAGGACATACATATCAGTGACGAATGTACTAGAAAAGCCATTTTTAGGAAGACATGTGCATCTAAATATCTATTTCTCATCTTTTGTTCTTTTTCTTGAACTTTATTTTCTCTCAGTTGTAATTTTTTTATCTCTCTTGACCCCTCTAATGCATGTCCCATGAACTTGATCTGCACTATTTTGTCCATTTCTGCACTAAGAAAGAATTGATTAGTGAAAACCTTTTGTCCCTACTTACCTTGCACAGGTGCAATGTGAACACTGCAGGAGAAGTGCAGGGCTTCACTTGCTGAAACTAAACAAGAACCCAAATAGTATGACTGGAGAATTCAGGGCTCTTACTGCTAAACCTATTTCACTTGAAGTTACATTCCTTTAATAAACAGCAAAAATGGAGTTAACAATCTTAAAAAAAAAAAACTAATGTTATATCATAGGGCAAGTCACTGAGTCAAAAACCATAGAACCAAAAGATCTCCTGAGAAAAACACATTGGGGATAAGTTGCTATCACTGGGACTCCACAATTTGGGGGGTCTTATGTTTTCTGCCCTGTGTGCTAATTCCAAGGAGACAGGTCAGTGGGCCTAGTTGAATATTTTCCTACCATCCACTTAGGAAAGAAAAGAATATGCTTGATCATTCCACCATGCTGCTTCTGGAAGGACAGGCGTTCCCAAAAATGGAGGGAAGAGCTGTGTGATCTTCAACCCTTCCCATCTCCACTCAAGGAGCTGGTTTGCACAAAGCCAGATCTGGGTGGTAGAGGTAGATAGGCAAGGTAAATAAAATTGTGTGCTAGAACTTCAGTAGTGTTGGGTCTCACATGAAATCAAGTGTGGTAAACCCAATACTGAAAGTACTGATGATAATAGTACCCAACTGATAGGATACTAGTGAAAGGAGAAGCTGTAAATGAATGCCAGGTCATAAATACCAATGTCACACATCCAGCCAGTACAGCAGAGGGCTTAAGCAGATTGGCTTCAAGTTCAGAGAAACATGAGCTAATGCCTATGTTATTGTTTGGATCTGGAATGTTCCACAAAGCCTCAGGTATTGAAGGCTTCATCCCCAATGCAGCCACGTTCAAGGTGGGCTTTTGGGAAGTGATTAGATCATCAGTGGATTAATTCATTGATAGATTAATAATTTGATGTCATTATTGGGAGTTGTTAAAAACTTTAGGAGATAGTACCTAGTTGGAAGAATTAGGTCACTGGGGGCATGTTCCTGATATACCTTCATGATATATCATGTCCCCAGCCCCTTCCTCCCTCTCTTCTTCCTGGCTGCTTTGAAATGAGCAGCTTTCTTCTGCTACACCCTTCTGCCGTGATGTTCTGCCTGACTTCAGACCCAAAGCAGTGGAGCTGAACAATGAGCCAGGAACTGAGATCTTTGAAACCGTGAATCAAAATAAATCTTGCCCTCTTTAAGGTGTTTTTATCATGGTGTTATGATTTTTTGTTGTTGTTTGTTTGTTTGTTTTTAGAGATTGCAGCACCCACTACATCTGGAGATTGCCCCAAGACTGTTGGGTGGACATTACTTCACTATGACTTATTCCTCTCAGATGGTCATGCTCCATCTCTGCTATTATTATGGAAGTTATTCTACCCAAGGAGTACCATGTTCAGAAACCTCAATAAGATGCTTTAACGGCCCAGTGTTGGGACTACAAAATTTAAAAAAAAAATGGTTCCTTTTTTCCTTTCTACACTAAACCTGACTTTCTCCATGCTAAGTGCAGTTCCCTCCTGACTATTACTACAGCTTTTAGGAAACTTTATGGAATGAAAATTTGACTGAGACAGGAAGAAGGGAAGAGAATAAGGGTAAACAAGACTAAGAGCAACATGTGGGATGAAACTCTTGGAGAATGTGCATATTTTCAGAAGTCATGAAAGAAGTTACACCCACCCAACACACTGTCCTGAAATGTCCAGCATACCATGCCTAGGACTCATTAATAGGCAAAAGGAATTGGAGGCACTCATCTTATGGGATCACATACAAAATCAAAAAACATGCAGCTTCCTTGCTGCCCATTTTCAGTCTAAGAAGTCCAGAGAAGTGCTGAGTTCCTCAGCCCCAATTAGTTTCAGTCTGTTAGAATTCCACTTCTGCTGATTGGACAATTGCTAATAACTTTCTCTTCTCCAAAGGCCATTTAAGCCTTTAGAAGGTTGTACTTCTATCAGGTCAATACTAATTGGAGCTGGAGCTGACATCTGTAGATATTGAAGCAACAGACATCACATTGACTCCTGGTCTTCCTTCTGAGCTCACTCAGAAATATCTCTTTCCCTTGTGGCTAATAGCTCTCACCTTCTCTTCCTCTCTAAGACTGCTTATACAATTTAGCTCATTAATTGTGTTATATGGTTCTGTAAAATATCGAGGGAGAAAGTTCATATTAAAGCTTGTGTAAAACCCAAAGAATATAAAGCATTGTTATTGGCAAAGGAGATACAATTATAGTGGCAGTGAAATCAACAGATAACATGTTTTTCATAGTCCAGGGAGAGAGTATAATCTTAGGCTTTATGAAGTTTTAATTAAATGAATATATAGGCTCAAATAATATATAGCAGACACAAGATTTACAGACTTTCAATTGATCCCGAGTGAATTTTCTATTCTTGAGATGCCAAAAACAGACATACTGGGCAGATGGGCCATCTCTGCAACACATTATGCTGATATTTTCGATTTATTTTATACCATACAGGAAAGATGAATCTAAAACTTCAATAGTGTGCCATATCCAAATAAATATAGACTTACATAAATAATATATTTCAAATCATAAATATATTATTCCAAAAATAATACATTTCAAATTTATATTAATTTATATTACATACTCAAAAAAACCACTCTAAAAATAAAAGCTTTTAGACCTCAGTATCTTAAAATATCCAGGATTTAATTTCTAACTGAAAGTCATAATGACTTGACATTTGGCCCCATTACTGATACCCTGTTTTCATAGGCTGTCTCTTTACTAAATCATAAAAATCAAAATCTGACAGCTATTACAGCTGGATGGGGGTCTATGGATGAGGATCAACTCATTACCAACAATAAAAATGAATTTACCCCGAGCTGATGTAGTGTACCTGAAATCTTACAATAAACTAATTCAAATAGTTATGAAAATAACTTAGCCTACAGAGCAACAAGAACTGCACTAATGGTAATGAGGCTGCTACATGAAATTAATTTTGCTCTTCAAAAGTGAAAGAGACAGTCACATATCTGTTTCCAAATAGTATGGGGAGGCAGCCAGCACCTCTTTTGGGGGTTCTTCTTCCTGCCAAGGAGGGTGTAAGCCACCTGAGAAATTAAAGCCTTGAATAATTAGTAAAAAAACAAAAGATAAAGTCAGAAGAGATCGTTTTTTAAAAGGGGAACTCCTGATAGGTCCAGCCCACACAGAAACTGGAGCTGACCAATTAGCAAATGGCTCCGGTGGTTTGTTTAAGGGGGTACATCAAAGGCAGGGGTCAAGTTTCAAGGGTGGAGCCTTGCTTCATGACCTCTTGTAGTCAGCAGGTTGATTGGCATCTTGGCATCTCATACCCATCTCAGAGACTCTGTGCGACTACAGCAGGTCACACCATCTCTCGGGCTGTGCAGGACCACACAGAGTGGAACTGAAATTCACATGTCTCTGGGCAGTCAACCAGAGAAAATGTCCACTGGAAGTTCTCAGACACCAGATTATCCTATTCACTAGCCTACGACGCACAACACAGTCCACACACAGCCCATGGACAAAATAGTGTTGTGAGAAGAGCATGTGGTTAATTGACTAAAGTTTTTACTTTGTCCCTAATAATTTGGCACCAAGAAGATAACCCCACATGATATACCCTGCAACTGCAACAGCACTTGCCTCAATTCAGAAAAAAAAATTATTAAGTGACATATGAGGTCCTGTGGAAGGTACCAAGTGACTAAGAATACTTGAGACTTCAGGGGATCAGTCTCATAGAATACAACAGACACATTCGCAAACCATCAGAATATCAACTGAAGCAAGGAATGTGATGATGGAAAGGAGAAAAGGGACAGCTAGGGAGAGCCCATGATGCCACTGAAGTCAGCAACATGGTGGCCTTTGAGAGTAAGATCCAGGACTTACAGATGGAAGATGTGGGTCTGAATCCAAGCCAGTCATGTATAGCACTGGTACCTCACTCAGCATCCCTGGGTCTCCTTGTGGTCAGCTGTAAAATGGAAATGGTAATCCTTCTTCACAATATTACCAAGTAATTGATCTAATGTATGTCAAGCCAGTGTTAGTTGACTCTGAAGTGCAAGTAGTTGAGAGTCTGAAGTGGAATTTTTTGGTCATTTAAAACATTTAGTTTCCATTTTGAGAACAGTCTTAAGAAAGATCACAAGGCCACTACAAATTTTTATGCTGAATAAACAAGTATATTTGGAAGGCCTTTTGTTTATGATTAAAGAAAATATTCAAATGTAAAATGGAATTCTGTTCACTAATATAAATGTTATGACTTAGTTTTTATAAGTACAAATGTCAGCAATTTGATGACATGAAAGTAAGATCTAGTATTATTTAACTTTGGATATTTAATACAACAGAATTTTTTTTCTTTTATATGCCCACCCAACCTCTGTGTGTGTGTGTGTGTGTACACATTTTATCTTAGTTGTAATTACAATGTTTATATTGTAAACATCATAGTTATAACCAAGACAGTTATAATTAGCAATGTTTGCTCCTAAAACATTTTTAATTGCTTTTTAAATTATTTACACTTTTGGTGTCACTTTGTATTGGAAGATTACTTTTTGATTCAATAAAGTCATAATTTTAAATGCTGGGGTCTCCTTGGAGATGAAAGTTAACCAAATTACTTCATATTTAGCTTACATAATATTGCACCAAAATTGAATTTAGATTTCCAGATATTTTACTTTAAAGGAACAACATGTGAGAGTGAACAGTTAGTAATACAACTCAATTCATATGAGGTCCCCAGAAGAGTCAGATTTATAGACAGAAAAGTAGAATATTGTTTATCAGGGGCTGGGGAATTGTTCAATGCATAGAGTTTCTGTTTTCAGTAATGAAATGGAAGTGAATGGTAGTGATGGTTGATAAAGTGAATTATTTAATGCCACTGAATTGTACAATTAAAAGTGTAAAAATAGTTAGAGTAATAAATTTTATATGTATTAAACCACAATAAAGAATATTTAGCTTTTTCAAACACTATTCATAACAGTCCCCACTATTTCTAAATAACTCTGGGTTTTTTGTTTGTTTGTTTGTTTGTTTTTTGATTAGATCACAAATGTCAACTTACTAAGCGTAAAAGGAGGTATTAAAAATAAGAGAAAGTTAAAAATGAGAGTGGCATGTACAAAACTCTTTCAACCTTCAGAAACTTCTTTGGAGATTGCATAGATTATTGGAAACCTTAATACTTCACCCATGTATACCTGGCTTCAGAGAACAAATAATTTCAAAGAGGAGGAAAGGAACTAATAGCACTTGCGGGCTAGGTGCTATATCAGATGCTTTTGTGACATTTTCTCATTATTTTCTCTACTGACTTTAAGTGTTCTATCATTCCCATTTTACAGAAGAGGAAAGTAAGGCTCAGATTTTAACTGACAAGCCCACATTTATATTCCTAGTAATCTGTTATGCCTCTTAAATCAAGGCCCTCCCTAGATTATTGTTTTGATTTTTGCTGATGTGTTCACAAATTTATATTTCATTCTTTTCCCATGTCTAAATGGCTGGTTGCACTGGCAATATTTCACATTCCTAGGTGATGAACACAGCGTACCACAGCAGGAAGAGTAATGACCCAGATTTTGGAGCAGCACACCAGTTGCCCTGTTGACTTTCACTCCCAGCTACTGGAGGTGGGTCACTGAACTCCACCTGGACCTTGCTTCCCCAGGCTGTGAAGGGGGAAAACAGCATCTACTCTGCCCAACTGAGTTAGACTATAAAGGCCCAAAGTGATCATATGTGGAAAAGCAGCTGACAACAATTAAGGGCCGGAAAACAAGTAAATCTAAAATTTGCAGCCATAATGCCTGGTTACTACAAAGCTCTGTCCAAAGTGCCTGGCTACCCTATCACCATGCATTTGAAAGCCTTCTGATTTGAAAAGGTCGTATATTCCTTTATTTTCTCAAGATAATCTGTCCAGTTTGCTCAGTATGGTTCATCAGTGGTCTTCTAACATTCTCTGGTACGAAGACACCATGCAGGGTTTCATGAGGCTAAGAAGCTTGTCTCTGAAACTACTTTGATATCCCCTCTTGCTCCACAAGCCCTCCAATCTCTGGCTTACCCCTTCTAAAATACGGTCCCATGACTCAGTTACAGGCAAGAGAAAGCTATTGGTGCACAGTCATTCTGTATCAACTTGACATGTCTAGAAATATAACTGGCTTTATTGTTTGGAACTGCCCTGGAGATGGTGTGTTGAGAGCCTTCGGGACAGGTGGTAGGTGTAACAAATGAGGTGGTTGCCACGCAAATAAACTAGTCTGGCAGGAAGGACAATTAAAATGATGTAGCCACAATGCCAATGTTATTTTACAATTTGATCATGCTGCCCTGGCTTAATGGAAATTTATTTTCCATAATAAAGAAACCATGTTGGATGGTGGTGCTGTAAATAAGGTCTATTCATGGAGAACTGTTTTTCGGATGGATCAGGTGGATTTATAGATGGAGGCAGTCAGATAACATAGATTTGAACTCTAGCTGGTGTCTCCTTCACTCTGATTTATTCCATTAAATTTGAATTTTATCAAAGCCAATCCAGTAATTACTACATCCCCCACTTTAACTCTATAGATTCAGCCTGAAGAAGACAATACCCACAATTAAGGATAAACAAATATAAACCCCCAGGAGAACTTAAAAGAATCCCATTGATCAACCTTTAACTTCCAAACCAAAAGAAAATAGGTCTAATAAACAATATCTTCTAAGCATGTTATTAACTTAGTCCTAAATGAAAGAAGAAAAACTTATCTTTACGAGGTAACTCCATTAGTAGTGATGGGCCCTTAATTTATAAGATTTTGGTGTGTGTGTCAGTAGGACCACAGTGGCTAAGATGCCACTCTCTAGAGCAGCAGTGGGCAGTCTATGGCCTGTGGCCCACTGAGGCTAAGAAGGTCCCTCACGTTTGTAAACAGTTTAAAAAGTCAAATGAAAATAATATTTTTTGAGACAAGTTAAAATTATATAAAATTAAAATTTCAGTATCCACAAATAATGTATTGGAACATAGCCACATCCATTCACTTACAAATTGCCTATGGCTGTTTTGGTATTATAACCAGAGAGCTGAGCAACTGCAAAGGAGGCCCTCAAAAGCAAAAATTATGATCTATCCTTCTAAAGAACATTTGCCAAACAATGTTCCCAAGTCATCCTGCTTCATCACTTATTAGCTGAATATTCTTGGACCGGTTAGCCAGGTTTCCTGGGCCTCAGTTTCCTCATCTGAGGATTATACTACCAGCTACTACATTGTTTATGAGAACTAAGTTAATTAAATTCTCGGAACATGCTTAAAACTGTTCCTGTGAAGCTCTATCAGTGTGACATTATTATTAGATCTTTTCTTCCAAAATGTTACATGATTATGCTGTTATGGAAAATTGGAAGAAAGTCATTAAAGGATAAATTAATCAAAAATGTAAGATTGATTGTAAATATATTGTGTTATATAAGGTCAGTAAATAAAACTGCATAGGGAAAAATTAATACATGTATATTTATTATTCATCTCAGCACCCTGCAATGTTCTACACCAAAAATCTCAGTACTGTTTTGAAGCCCATTAGTTCGAGACCAAAAAATGTTAGGTAAAAACAATTGGATTGGCACATTGGCCATATAGCTTAAAGGTAGGATTAAGGCCTTTATAATTATTTCCATAAGAAAATACATAATTAGATATTGATTGCAAGGCTAAAACACCTGCAATTTAAACAGTTATGACCAATTGTATCAGTTCACTGTATTACCTTAAATGTTATAAAATATAGGACTAATGTTTGGAAAGCTAAGGATATTTTAATGTTAAAATTTTGCTATAGAGGACTTAAGGTGTAGCTCAGGGTGTAGAGCCCTGGCCTAGCATGAGCTATGCTAATTAGTTAGTTGATCCCCCATAATAAATATCAACCACCACCCCTCAACTTGAAAGCTAAGTTTAATTGTGCAAAGTCATACTGTAAGCCAGCAACAAAGCTAAAACATGAACTCAGAACCCTGACAACAGGCCAAAATGGACCCAGGGCCTTTTAAATGTAAGGATGATGCCTTTGTGAATTGTGTTTCCTTTAGATGATGAAGATACATAGGATCACTAACTTCCTCTAACCCAGTCACTCATTCATTCCTTTTTCTGCTAGCTCAGTAATCAAAATACAAGAAGAAAAAAATGGCTCAGGCTCTCTCCTCCTGTAGCCCCAAGATTTTTTAACGGCCACAACCATAGATTACAAAGTGAATAAAAACAGATTTTTCTACATAGAGAAAGATCCAACACATTTGACAAAATTATCAAACTGGGAGCTGGGACTCTGGCTCAGTGGCAGAGAGCTTCCCTTGCATGTGTGAAGCATTGGGTTCGATCCTCAGTACCACATAGAAATAAACAAATAAAATAAAGTCATGCTACCCATCTACAACTGCAAAAAAAAAAATTAAGTATCAAATTGGAATTACAAGGCATTATGATGCAATTATATGGGGAAAGATGAGAGACTAGTTTATTTGCTTCAACAAATTCTGAATTGCTAATGAGAAGGCATTTAAACTGCATGGAATTTGATATTCTTAAGCCTGATGGCCACAACGTTTCATTTCAACTAGTCTTTGAGTTTATTACTATGGAAAAGACAACTATATGAGCTATCACTAAATTCCCAAATAAACAAAAGGAAGAGTATCATTCAAGAGATGCCTGAGATTCAGAGATGCAAGCTGCTTTACACAGTTGGCAGAGATGAGACTGGATCCCAGGGCTCAAGAGGCTCAAAGTCCAACTTTCTTCACTTCCCCAAGCTACTTCCTTTACAAGAGGTGAACAATAATTGGGAGAAGGGAGAGGACTTCTTTTGAGTTACTTGAGTAAAATGCTAGTAGGTTGTGGCAATTAGCGTGGTTAGTTCTGGAGGTCTTTGGGGAATGTGGGTGGAGCCTTGGAATCACTCTGGGGAGGGATTACCAGAAGCCAGTATCATAGCACCAAGGGCTACAGGAGGAGACTGGGGAGATGTTTACTTTGTATTTGTACATGGGAGACCCAGGCCTCCAGCATCTTACCTTACTCCGAATTCAAAGGGAATGCATTTCATCTAACGCCTTTGGGCAGAAGAATCCAGTGAGTCAGTGGGAGCAGCCATGGCCAGCAGCCAACCACCTGGTTTTGAGTCCAGGCATCTGCTCTGATGCCATCCAGCTGTGAACTGGCTCCTTACCCGTGTGTTGCTGCTTAGGGAAGCAGTTTCACCACACTGTGCTTCAGGTTATACAAAGGTCTTACCCCAATGGAAATGAACTAAGGATATCTTAAGTCTGAAAAATACACATACATACACGCACACACACACACACACACACACACACACACACACACACACAGGCCACTAAATGAACACTAATGCATTATTTTTTTTTCCTTTTAAAATTTAAGACTTCCTGTGAAGATCCCAGCTTGTAAAGATATTTGCTCAAGGGGGTCACTTGCAAATGCAAGGATTTGTGTTGCAGCCCACCTCCAAATATGCAAAATCCATGACTAAGTTATCAGTATTTTCCATCAGACTGCATAATTATAAGAGTTGATTAGAAAGTCTCTTTTTAGCTCATTTGTATCTCCAGGGTAGACACAGAATTAGGCGGCTGTAATTGCAGAGGCTAGAGAATTCTGAGGCTTTGGATTGGTAGACATAAAATAAAGAGAGAAAAACTAGTCCTAAAATATGTCTAGTTACAGTAGTATAAGTTTTTATTCACTTGTTTCCGATTCTCTGTTACAACCCTGGGGACTCATAAACAAACACAGTCTACTGCTTTTCTCCTCTGCATACACATATTAGTGTATTTTGATATAAGAGGGAACCCTCACAAGCAATACTAATCTCTTAACATGCACTTATTGCTAATCTGATAACTGGCTATAACATTGGAAGATTATTTTCTGAGTCACACTTTATGATCGATTTAATATGCAGAGAACTAAATCCTACCAAAATAAAATCGTGACATCCAGAAACTTACGTTGAGACGTAGCCAGAAGAATGAGATGTAGCCCAAGAAGCATAAAGAGTCCTAAGAATATGGCAGAATCTGACCCTGTTTTACTCCTGTGTATACTTTGTAGATTAAAATATTATTTTAACTTGAAATAAACAAATATACATATAGTTCTTTATTTCTCCCCCCCCACAAGATAAGAGCAAAATAAAATTATCTTTAGTCTGCAGCTGTTTCCAGAACCATCAAGAGATAGCACTAGTAAATAATGTAACTACATAAAAAGCTTTGAAGCCCACAGACATATTCCTCCTTTGCCAGAGGTGGGGGAAGCAGCAATAAGGGAACAGAATAAGAAACAGTAAAGCCCATAATTCTTAGTGACAGTCTCTGCATCTATTCATGTCAGAAGGTTCTTTGAAATATGCATCCCATTATTTCAGGTCTTCCAGCTCACAAAGAAATCATTAATTTAACAAGTACATAAGAAGATATGTAAGATGTGTTTTAATAGCAATAGAAACCCAGAGGAAGCACATACACCTGGGTCAGGTAAGTCAGTGAAGGTTTCATAAAATGGATGACATTTCATTTGACCTGTTCATCAAATTAGCAATTGTGAAAAACTATTCCAAGCAAAAGGAATGGCATCACCAAAGTGCTGAAGACGTAGAAGTCCACAGAAGACGGAAGTCATAGTTTCATAAAATCCAGTATAGCTGGAGCACAGGGAATTCAATAAGTATAAGACAGGGCCAGAAAAATACATGGGGTCACATTATAAAAGCTTATATCTAAAGTTAAAGAGCTTTAACTTGAAAGCTATGGAGGGTGACATGATCAGAATTACAGGGGTTTGGAGATTTTAGTTTATAAATTTCATTGAAGAATAATATAGATTAGAATCAGTGTTAAAGTTGTTAACTTTGTAAAATGAACAACACCCATGTAACCAGGACATGGGTCAAGAAACAGGACATTGCCAACTCCCCCAGAAGACTCTCTGGAACTCGCTGGTCATAAACATCCCTCCCCCACAAATGTAACCTTAACTTCTGAAGTTGTCAAAGGAATGGAAAAATATGATGTGCATGTTTTGGGTATTTCCTCAGTATTACACCTGTGAAATTTATCCATATTGTGGTGTGCGGTGGACTTTACTAATTCCTATTGTTGTATGAACATATCACAATTTATTATTCGAATATTGAGATGGTCAAGATTATTTTCAGATTTGAGCCATTAAAAAATAATGCTGCTCTGGCCGTCTCACATAAGTTTTCCACATCCCCTTGCCCTGCCTCCTGTTTGGCAATGTGACTCCTCCCTCTTACCTGAGTTCCTGGCATCATGGTGCCATTCACCATGAGATCTTCATAAGAACCAAGTCACTATGAGCATCATGCCTTGAACCTGCAGAATTGTGAATTAAATCAACCTTTACTGTTTATGAAGCTACCTAGCCTCAGTCATTTTGTTAAGTAATAAAAAAAGTGGATTAATAAAGATGGTTATGTGAGTTATTTCCACATTTGAACTATTGACAAATAATGATGCCGTGGACATCACAGCCACGTTTTTTGATGAGTAGTTGTATGCATCTCTGTTGAGTGCCTATAATATGAATGAATTTGCTGGATCAACTAGTATGCTAGCATTCAACTTCAGGAAGAGATGGTCCTTTATGTAGGATGGGATTGCATCCCAATAATCCCAGTGGAAAAAAGGGAAAGGGAAAGTATCACAAGTTGAAAATCCATTAGTTCTACTTAGCCTACTGAGTCTCGTAGTTTAGTAACAGCACCCTGTTGAGTACCAGTTGTTCACCATGGTGTTCTTGTGACTGCCTTGACTTACCCAATATAAAGAGAACATGGCACTGCCTATCAATAGCCTGATCCAAATTCAAATTTTGAAATACAGTTTCTACTGAATATGGATTGCTTTCTCACCATCATAAAATAAAATTTAAAAAATCACAAATCTAATCTTCATAAGTGGCCCAATGTCAGTTAAACATTTATCCAAGACTTATTGCAATTCACACTCTTCCCGACAATCTGTGAGCTCTGATTTCCCCATGTCCTTGCCAACCTTGGTATTGTCCTTTTCGCTTTAGCCTTTACCTGGGCATGTGGCAGTAACCTGCAGTGTATTTTGAAGAGAATGATAGTGAAGTTGCCTATTAGGGAATTATGGAAATAATCCAAGAATGAAATATTATGGATACTGATCCAGGGCAGAGCCAATAAAAAAGCAATCTTCTGAGGGTCCCTATATTTTTCGTAGTTTATACACACCCCGTGAACAATGTACATGCGAAATAATGCTGAAAGCTTAAGATGAACCTTCTTTCATTGTCTCATGCATACTTGCATGTTTTCCTTTCAGTGATAAAATTATTTCCATTTCTATGGGCTCCTTATCCCAAAGCCCTTTGCAAATGAAATGCAGCCTAGTCATGTCAATCAGCAGAAGAGAAGAAACAAAAGGGCCAGGTGTGCCTGCCCTCTGCCTCCCTTGTCAGGAGCGGGGCTGGAGGCTTGCCTCTGCCAGCACGTCCTACACATCAGGATAAGGGGAGTAGAAGGAAAAGCATCTCAGGAGCTTTGAGAGCATCTGCTCCCTGCTGCACTCTGATGGTCCCCTTCACCAGGGCAGCCAGGCACAGACAAGGGACTCTAAGATCTGTGGGAGTCCAGCCAAGGCACCTGCAAGCAAGAGTGGAGATTTCAGTTTCCTGAGTAGCTTGACTAATGATGATCACTTGCTATGGGAGCAAGGAGGGTTTTGTTTGTGAATTTGAACTTTCAATCCCAGGCGTTTTAAGACAGTTTTCAGAAAGTTGGCAGGCCATCCAATTTAATGGACCATTTATAAGAAGCAGGGTCTGTGGGTTGTCAGGGAAGAAGCATGCCTGGTGAATCACATCCTGGGCTTTCCATCTGGATAGAAAGTGGCAGCTCCCTTATGCCACTGGACAAACTCCCCTCTGAAATACTCCTGCCTGGGCAGCAGCTCTCCTTACCACCCACATAGCCAGGGCAGTGGCTACTCCTGAATTGATTGGAACAGGGCACCAAGTATCATAAAAGTGGAGTTCTTGGGAAGGGCTAATACTTGGATAGAGCAACATGGATTGAAATTGGGACTATGAATAAAGTTTATAGAGGTTTTCCACTGGGTCATCTTATCGAACCAGAGGGTATTCTTTCTTTCAGCAAAGAGAATTTCTTCTCTTTTTTGTTAGCGTCGCTTTTCAGCTGTATCTCTTAGTCCATCAATGCGTTTAGTTTGTTTTAGTCTACCTTGGAATCTCTAACTAGGTTTGACTCTGGAATCAACACCTTCAGTTCCTAAGCAAAGCATATGCTGCTTCCTTTGAATTGCATTTTCTGTTTCTGCTAATAGCACCATTGTCACTGATTCAGAACCTGGTGGGTATCTTTGACTTCCATTTCTACCCCCACTTCCACTCACCCCACTCCATCAAAATCCCATCAGTTCTTCCTCTCAATCCACAGTGCAGGTTGCTTTTCTGCTCCCGCCCTTCTGGCTCAGTCAGAAAACTAACTTGACCCCAGCCTGAACCACTCACCACCAACATCTCTGTTCTGATGTGTACCTTCTTCAAACATGCATATCTATCAATAAATGTGCAAAACTATGGAATTTTAGCACATAATATATATATATACACAGCTCCATATTCATATGTTAAGCACTTATTTCCAAATGTTCAAATTCAAATGTCTTCAGAATAAAACAAAAACTTTTTAGATGGACATTCAATTCCTTCAGAGTAGATACCTAACCCATCCTTTATTCCTCCTCATCAAACTATGCCATCGTGCCCAGTAAAATACAAATGGAATTTTTAGAATCACAATATTTCACAGTCCATCTCAGGGGCTAACAAGGTGAGAGGGGATGACAGGCAGGCAAGACCCTGCCCCTAACGTTATTTATTAAATTTTATATTTATATTCTTTTGAACTCCATTTAATATATAAAATATAATATTTTAATGTTAAACATCGAAGTTCCACTACTTAAACAATATTGAGAGTTGTAAGTCCACTCTCCTAAAACCTGAAATATTTCTGAGCTCTGGACCCTTGATCTTATGCCACTACCCCACCCACCCCTGACTCCTGTCTTTTGCGATCATGGTCTCCAAGTGGCTGAATTGCCTTTTCATTCTCCTCACCCATTTCTACATTCCCAGATGAACATCTCTTCCAAACTCATCTTCAAAGCACGTCATCCATCACAAATCCCGGGAAGGTCCTTTCTATCTCCACCTTTGAACTAAGATTCTGTCCTTCCCTGAAGGAGAAGACTGAAGGAAACCTGTCTGCATGTTGGCAGGACCTGATGAATGGCCTCCATCGTGGCACACTGTGGTCAAGAGGCAGGCACCCCAGAGAACCCCCAAAAGACACAAAAGAAGGGACTATGTCTGGGAACTTTGGTCCTGCAGTAGACCCATCTGTTTCTTTTAGAGAGAAATTCTTGGGCTTTAACAAAAGCCAAATGCTGTGGTTAGAAAACTCATTCATGTGACCATCTAAGAGACAGAGTTTAATCAATCACTTTAATCTCTTTTTAGTACTTGAGTTTGGCTTCCTATATCCATCACCCTTTGGAGGGAGCTATCCCTTGTAAATGATTCTTATCTCTTTTACAAACTTTCCTGTGCATACTCTCCATTCTGCCTCCTCACATCCAACAATCTTTCCTACCTACCTTTCATCTTCTAGAAATCTATTAAAATCTTTAGTTTGACTAACCCCCTTTCTCCCTTTCAGTATTTTAAACTAGTTTTCACATTTTACTGAATTCATATTTTTGGTGGAAAAAGTTCAAATACCCAGGCATTGTTTTGGGCTGGAGAAGATGTAGGAGGTCCAAATAGGCCAAGAGTTAAGGAAGTTCAACAAGATGAAAAGAATTGGGTAGAAAACTGAATGAAGGCTCGAGGGGAAACAGATCAAATCAAAAGAATTGGACAAATCTGAAGACAAAGCAAGCAAATGACCTCAAATCCAGGAGTGAGATGAAACAGTAGCATGAAACAGGAAAGAAAAAGATCTGAGCCTGCTGCTGCAATAGAGGCAGCTCCATTTGGTCTCCAGATGTGTGGTTCTTACTAGGAGATGTTAAAAGAAATTCAGAGCCTTTCCCCCAGACTGACCCAAATGCAGTAGCAGCAGGAAGCTCCGAAGTTCTCAAGCTGCTGAAATGGAAAATCATTTCTCATAAAGACAGCCCACAATGCCATTAACTTGACATCACTCAGAAGGACTGTGTTCAGACAAATCAAGACCCTTGACACAATCACACAAACAATAATAAAAGCAGAGATAATTTCAACATGCAGCTAAAGTATTATCCATACTCCCAAATCCATGTGACAGCTTTTATTGGTAAATCGATTGAAGCCAAGAATGGAAAAGAAAAAAAAATGGCCACTTCATTCAGCAAGTATACACTGATCAATTAAGTGACCCATGAAGAAACAGTCAACTAAGAAAAAAAAAAGTAGTTTAAATTATGAGCTTGTGTGTGTCTGTGTAAGTACTCAAAAGTAAAAAATATCAACATAATCACGTTTGGTGATCACCACGTCTACCCAAAATACACTCAAATATGCTTGGTCTCTGACATCTCATGGCCCTTGGTGTTAAAAACAATGAAGCAAAGATTTGTTTCCATATCTACTCTTAGAAAAGATAATGAAAACAGTAAAGTCTGTGAAAAAACAGAGCTGTGTGTGTTTGTGTACGCACACACACATTTCTCCCATGTGGGATAAAAGAGGAGGAAACACAGGAATTAAACACCATTTCTAGAACCACTGCCTGCAGCCTTTGGGGCTAACTTCATTTTCTTCGAAATGAGGCAGTTCAGCCATGCACAGAAATTAAAGTGTACAGGGTGGAGAAAGTGCTAAAGAAAATATGAATTGTAATGAAATCTAAAATGCCAGTGGTTCTATTATTGTGTGCTTTATGTGATCATGAGGCAAAGCTGTTCGGGTAATGAGAGGTCACAATGGCTAAAATTTGGAGCACTAATGGCTCTAACCTGCTGGTAAGAAGCACTGATCTCAATAAAATGCAGCACTAATAGAAATAGCCCCATCAGGAAAAGCCAACATCTGTGTTATAGAAAAAGGGAGAGAGACAGAGAAACCTTCTTGATCCACCCCCAAATCTATTGTTTCAACAAATAATGCCTTTCTTAGTCAGAAATCTCTCCTGTAAGTGCTGGCTATTGATCTAATGCTTCTCCTGCCTAGACTCCAATTATCCAACTTGCCCTTGAGTCAGTGGATCAGATTAGCCAATTGGTCTGATCAGTTCTTAGGAATATTCCTAGACATGGCAGCTGTGATCATGTCCAGACAGGAAGAGCCATGGTTCAGTTACGGGCAGGCAGCTTCCAGGAAGAAATAGATTGGGGCCAAGTATTACCAGTTGGGGGTAATAACCTGGGGCAGTTATAGATAGAATCAGCTCTAAGCCTCCCACCATAGCCAAAGTCTTTAGGGACTTTTGCTAATTCTATTCAGCCACTATTACAGGGCACTTTTCCTCCAAAGCAAAGTTATTGTTTTTTGATTCCTTTGTTTTTGCTTTTGACTTGTTTTTACCTTGTTTTGACAGAAAAGTAGTCAAGAGAACAACTTTGTGATTTCATGAGAAACATAGAAGTCATGAGGACTTCTACTTTACAGATTTTCTCAATTAAATCAGAATACTTATATGATAAAGGTATAAAGTTCCTTGAAGGTTAAGTTTGTATCAAAACTTTTTGAAAAGCATTATCACCTAAAACTCTTAGTGTGGCGGTCTCCACATATTTAGGGAAAACTCATAAATGAACATAAAACCTTATGAGGTATAAGGTGAACAAAACGAACATAAAACTTCATCATGTATAAAATAGCTGAAATAATGTTTTTAGTCCCATAAAAACTGATGAAGAATTGGAAAATGGAAATTGTTTAAAGACAGTGAAATATATAGCACAAGCACACAGAAAAGAGAGAAGAGAAATGCACCAAGGAAGCAGAGAGACAGTAGATCCTTCTATCTCCTGGCATCCTGCCGTCCTTGGAACTGTGAAAGGAGGCAGAAAGCTCATTTCTTCTTCCTCGACCATTCATTCCTCTTGAGTATGTTCATCTAGTTTCTCTATCCAGGCAAATGGTGTTCGAGAGTCTTAGTTGATTTTGTTCACAAGATAGTTTGTAGATTAAAGACAAATGTTACATATTAATCTTCAGATGCTTGTTATTAAATTGGATGAAAATGCTGAGAGAAGCATATGTGAAGAACAGGGATAGGGAAAGAAGAGGATGAGATACAGAAATTGATACTTGAAAGGAACACTGAGAAGGAAAAAGAGGGCAAGGGAGAAGGATAGAAACAGGACTTGAACAGATTACAAGCAGAGTGTTGGTCCAAGCAGCAGATTCATTTTCTGAATTATTCTTACAGGTCCTCAATTGTTTCCATGAGCTCTTGAAAGACAAGGTAAGGAGAATTAGTACCATTCTTAAAAATATCCTCTATTCCTCCCATGCTCCCTCTCCCTATGGGAGGAATAGACAAACTCTAGACAGGGCAGAGGGGTTGGAGGGAAAGAGAGGGGACATGGGGTTATTAATGATGGTGGAATGTGATGATCATTATTATCCAGAGTACAGGTATGAAGACATGAATGGGTGTGAATACACTTTGTATACAACCAGAGATATGAAAAATTGTGTTCTATATGTATAATAAGACTTGAAATGCATTCTGCTATCTTATATAAAAAATTATAATATCCTCTAGTTAACTTGTGATAACAGTTCTTCAACTCCTCTTCCTCAAATCCTAAAAGGCTGTTCTGAATGGAAGACAGAACACAAGAAAAAAATTATTTTCCTTCAATCACAAGAGCAGAGCTCCTTGGGTGTGACTGGAAGAGAAGACTGAGTTTCACTCCACATTCTAGTGGACTGATTCTCCACTTTCTCCTGGCTCCAGTCACATCCAAGAGAATGGCACCATCCCATGGATCATACAGCCGGTCCATGCAGGGATCCCCCTTGAGAAGTGGGAAGGGCACAGACTCCTCCAGAAAGAGACATCAGAACCCAAGGGTGGGGTTGGGAGCACCAGGTAGGAGGGTGGGAGCATTGTCAGGTGGCTGGTGTATTTTGAAGTCCCCTTGTTTGGAACTTCCAGTGTTCTCTACCAAATTAACCTCCATCCCTACCACTTCTTTGTTGATTAAAGATGCCCAGCCTGATGCCCAGTCCAGAAGAGGCAGGAGACCATAGAAGTTTATATGGATACCTGAAGGGCAACAGGAGGACAGTGTTATCTGGAACTGTGAAAAAAGCATTTGGTGATACCTATATTGATTAGCTGGGTTTCCTGCCATTTATTCTTTCCCCACAGCAACAATCCCATCTGCTAAAGTGATATTCTTCAAATCTCTATGAGATCATGACACTTCCAGACTCGAAAACCAGGGTCTCCTGAGTGCAGTCAGAATAATAAGGGATTTCCATGAAAGACCCCATAATCTTCTGTATCCTTCCCTGCACAGTCCACTCCCACGTGCAGATGTGTGTGCCCATGGCCCAGTCACTGTTCTCCACATGGTTCCTCTGCCCTCTCAGGCCTCTGAGTATTTCCTAAATACATCCTCTGCACAGATAGCTCCCCTCCAGACTGTGTGTCAATGCTTTTGCCATTTTCAAGATGCAGCTCAAATCACAAATCCTCTAAAAATGTCTGTACTTCAAGTCAAAATCAATCTTTACATTTACTTTCATAGCACTCTGAACTTACATTTTTATTATCCTTTATCCACTCATTTGCTCCTATTGTCTGAATTATGTTCCCCCCAAAATCCATAGATTGAAGCTTTAACGCCAACATGTGGAGACAGGGCCTTCAAGGTGTTAATTAAGGTTTAATGGGGGCATAAGGATGGGATCCTAATCCAGTAGGACTGGTGTTCTTGTAAGAAGAGATGGAGACACTGGAGATTTCTGCACAAGCATACAAAGAAATGCCCACGTGAGGACACAGTGAGAAGACAGATATCTACAAGCATTGGAGAGAGGCCTCCAGTTATTGTATACTAATCTCCTGTTATTGTATACTCGGCTTTTAAACCCAGAACAGTGAGAAAGTAAGTTTTTGTCATTGAAGCCACCCAATCCATAGTATTTGCCATAGCAGACTGAACAAGACAATACACTTACAAAACAGGTGTCAGGAGCCTGCCACATGTTCAGCCTTTTGATCATAGCACTCCTAGAGCATGACCTGCTCTGCATCCATTGTATAGATAGATGCCTGGGGCATCTCTCCTTTGTCCAAAGGGAAACTCTTTGTGGATTGGCCCAGCACAGAACTCAGCACAGGTCTTTGATGACTACAGGCTTACTTATCTGCTGGATTAAAACAAATTTTGCTTAGGTTATACATTAGCTCTGCCTAGGAAGTCCAAGACATTTGTGGTATGATACACAATATTCCTTTCTTAAGGGCACACTTCAGCTCCTCTTCTGAGCAGTCCCCCTGCACACAATCACCTCATATTTTCTGCCTGATGAGGTTTCCAGGTCTGGCCATGGCTGTCAGACTCCTCTCACTACCCAGTGGAGTCCACTATCAGCCTAAGAAAAACAAATGCATTCCAAACCAATTGCTTTGCCTCAGATGTACATCATGCTTATGTTTGTTCTAACAATTCAGTTTGTTTTCACATTTGGAAAAGAACAAACAAGACACACAAAACTCCCCCTTTCTCCACCCCTTTGGCTTTTTACAGTTGACTGCAAAAGACTGTCTAAGTTCAGGAAAATTGATTTTTGCCATTTAAATAATCTAATCTTCACAAACCTCTTAACACCCAAACAAAAACCATTTAAGGCACAGCAAGATAATTAATATTGAGAAAAGTCTCCGCAGGGGATCTGCATACCTGCCTACCCACATTTCCCATTTGGAGGAAGTATCTGGTATGTAGTTCTAAGTTTAGGAAAGGTTTAGCATACCAAACATGAAGTCTATTTTAATGGGTCTTTCTTTCAATATATTTTACAAATTGATTAGCTTAACTGGCCAAATACTAATTAAAAATGCATTAGAAAATAGTTTGTATTCAACAGCTTTGCTAATATTCTTACTGATGTTTTTTGAAGCCCATTGAGTCAGAAAATCAATTTCATGGAGTCTATTTCTCTGCCATAGCCCTGCACATTGTGCAAGTTCACTGGTTCTGATGGGAACTACTCTGGAAAGACAGAGCCAAGCAGCCAGGGGAAGAAGAGAAGTTATTAGTTAAAGGGCAAATGCCACCATTAGCATTGCAAACTATTTCAGAATTCACAGAGGCACACAAGCAAAGAAATATCCCTTGCTTTATTATTCACCTCAACTTTTGTGAATTGACTGCATTCAGTGGAACAAGGATAAGACTAATAAAAGTGCCTAGCAAGAACCTAGTCCCCTACAAACAAGTAAAACTCTTTCATGCTTTGAAAATCCTTTCCCTTCCTGAGAGCCAATCCCAATCACATCTGTCCCTAAGAGAGGAGTCTTTACTCTGAAGTTCATGGCTAGGCTTCTGGAAACCTGTGAACCTTCTGAATTGTGAATGTAGAATATGTTTCTGAAGAGAGGATACATAGTTTTCACCAGATCCTTGAAGATACCCAGGAGCTCAAAAAACATCAGGAACAAGAATCCCCACCACCACCCCTGCGCTCAGTTATACTAGTTTATTGCCTTTCTGCAGATGGAAGGGGCCTTTCTTCCTCCAACTCAAGTTTCTGCACATGCTCTATCCTATACTAGGATTCTCTCCATGACCTAGACCTCTCCTGCTCATCCTTTAAGCATTTGATTAAACATCAGTCTACCTACTTCTCCAGACTACTTCTTTCAAGGCACTTAGCTTAGTTTATAATTGCAATTATGTGATTAATATTTCATTCTTCTACTAGATCATAAGCTTTGTGAAGGTAGAAACCATGTCTATTTTCTCCACTATTTTGTCAGAACCTGGGACATCGTATATAACTTGTATATTTCTGTGAGAATGGAATATGCATGAATAATAAATGAATGGATATGTATCCCAAGTTCTACTTTCCATAAAGTTTCCTATAACAAAACAGGCTTAAACAGTATTCTTAATTTTTCTAAAATGCTTAAGAATTCTCAAGCATAATAACACCATCCATTTGGGCACAGTTTCTCATTACCTTGTTGTTTTATCCATGTCTTGTTCACTTGGATGATCACAAGCTCTTTGGGACTGACAGGAAGGTCATATGCCTTTTTTTTTTTTTAAGCTCCATCTCACTTGACTCATTGTTCAGCATACTTCAAAAAATAATCAGATGCACTTGTTAAATTTAATAGACTCAACCACAACCTGCTGTCTCATACCCCACAGCAAGTCAGCTAAGTTTATCTCAGTCTTTTCCACACTAAATTATAATAATTGATAAGCTGTTAATTATGTGACCTGCTTTCCAGGTCAATCACCAGCTTCCCAAAAGCCTGGATCTTTCCTTCTCTATGTTTTCCATGGTACCTGCAAAGAAAGGTGTGAATTAGAAAAAGAAAAAAGTCAAACCTAACTAAGTTTTCTGAGCTCCTTTGCCCTTCACAAATTGTGTCTTCCCCTTTGAGAAAACTGAAAAATGTCACACTGGCTTCTGGGGGGAATTGACTGGGCATCCATTAGGATTACAGGAGTATTTTGAGTCACTTTATACCACCAATCCTGATGACCCAACAATATTATAGTCAGAAACATGCAGGTTGAACTACAGGGAGAGTGTTTATCTTTCTCATTCACTTCCCAACAGCTATTCACCTTCAGGGCAAGGCCCCCACCCTTAATCAGATATTAGCTTGACTGATGGGTAAGTTTTGGACAGGTTTAGGAAGGAAAAGAGCAATATGGATTACTGTGTCTGGATAACCAGAAGCTCAGGCAATGGTCATATTTTATAACTCAGTCAACAAACACCTAAAGGCAGCATCTGTCCCATATTGTTATTTATGATGAGGAAGGCAGGAGCCAAATGCATGGAGTTTGTGAACCAGAAAAAAAAAAATCTGTTTAATATCCTGGAAAGAAGCAATATAATAGCAACTATGAAATTGATATTATTCTTGTGCTTTAAGATGCACCAGGATTTCCTAGTTGGAACATGGCAATGATCTACCTCCTTTGGGGATGTCATGAAGCTAAACTTAGTATCTTATATTAAGGTAAACCTCAACTTTACCCATGAGAATAAGTGCTGGCACACATCAAAAGTCTCCAGGTAGAACACTGTGCTTTATCAAAAAACATGTTTAGTACAAACTCCCTGTTTTAGTTTGTGGAGGTTTCCATAACAAAATATAACAAACTGGATGGCAGAAACAATAGAGATTTACATTCTCATGGTCCCAGGATTAGAAGTCCAAGATGAAGGTGCTGGCAGGTTGGATTCCTTCTGAGGCCCCTCCTTCACTTCCAGAGGTAGACCTCTCTGTGTTCTCATATGGATGTCTCCAGTCTGTGTGTTGTTTGTGTCCTACTCCACTTTTCTTACAAAGGACCCAGTCATGGCCATATTGGATTAGGGCCCAACCATGTGACCTCGTCTTA
Source organism: Ictidomys tridecemlineatus (assembly GCF_052094955.1). Classification (NCBI taxonomy): domain Eukaryota; kingdom Metazoa; phylum Chordata; class Mammalia; order Rodentia; family Sciuridae; genus Ictidomys; species Ictidomys tridecemlineatus. The sequence goes on from NC_135479.1 coordinate 122,682,260, forward strand.
CCTCAATTACTTCTCTAAAAAAGTGTAGGCATCAATCAACAGATGAATGGATAAAACAATGTGGTATATATACACAATAAAATCTTATTCTCTCATGAAGAAGAATACGAATATTTCATTTGCAGGAAAATGGATGGAACTTGTCAGCCATCATGTTAAGGAAGATAAACCAAACTCAGAAATCCAAGGGTCTCTACGAATACTCTCAAACATGTGGAAGTTGGGGAGAAAAAGGAGATTCTAAAGAGAATAGAAGAGAGACAAATAAGATGGAGAAAATGGGGTTAAGGAGAGAGAGCAGCAGAGGGCAAGGGGAGGAACTAGAGAATTCACTTGATTATAAATTATGTTATGTGTGTGTACAGATATGCCACAAGAAAACCCACTTTCTATATAATTTTTATGTACCAAAAAATTTTTAAAGGCCCTACCTTCTAAGGACTGACACTTTTTAGCATATAGGCCTTTGAAAGCAACTTCCTTCTTCCAGGAATTCACTGCCCACCTCCACTTCCACCCCAGACATGTACCAAACCCAGGCCCACCCACCACCCTCCAGCACCTCCATCAGCTCCACCTTTCTAAACCCAAATTCTAGTCACTTCTGAGAGTATTCTCAAAGGCATCTTCCTCTAGTAAACACATCCTGATACCCGTGATAGAAATTTAACTCTCTTTCCTCTCAAAGCCTATTCAAACCATTTTTTTTGGCAATATAATATAAAGGGACACAAGTCATCTTCCTTGGAGACATGATCAACATTGCTTCCTGAGGCTACCAAACATATTACCACATATTCAGTGCCTGAAGCAACAAAAATTCATTCTGCCACAGTTATAGAGGCCAGAAGTATGAAATCATGGAGTCAGTAGGGTAACCTTCCACCTGAAGGCCCTAGAGTAAAACTAATTTTCCTTCCAGCTTCTGATGGCTCTGGGCATTCCTTGACTTGTGGCCATTCTTTATCTTAACATTCTAAATTATATTTATAAAAATACATTTTCCCAAAATTATAACATCACAGGTTTCAGGAATTAGCACAGAGATATTTCTTTTGGGGTCTGGTAGACATATTTTTTAATCCACTACTGGATTCAATATGATCTATTTTTCCATTTCCATGATGTCTAACAGATGTAAGTGCTCAAGAAATATTTGTGTAATGAATGAATAACCAGTAAAATAATCTGCTAGTTCCATTCTAACGTTGACAGCTTGTTCACTAATAATATAATCAGTGGATTTCTTTGGTGTTTCCAAGATAAAGCTTACAAACATTGTTTATGCAGAAAGGAAAGGAAAACAGTGGTGGATTCTGGCATAAACTCTAAAACAGATAAATTACTTATTGATAAGCTTGTTTACTAATAACATAATCAGTGGATTTCTTTGGTGTTTCCAAGATAAAGCTTACAAACATTGTTTATGCAGAAAGGAAAGGAAAACAGTGGTGGATTTCCGGCATAAACTCTAAAACACACAAATTACTTAATGATAACTTTTATATCCTTTTTAATTCTTTGTTTAGACAATTACAATTTTTCTATTTAATTGTATTCTAAATATTTTAATGCCAAGTATTTTAAAATATCTGGTGGAATTATTCATATACAACATGAAATAAAATATCGTCTTGTTTAGTTTGAATTCCATCTATTTAAAGACATTTTTTGCAAAGCTTCACATTTGTATATTCCTAATAATTACTATCAGGATTACACTTTACATCTGGATAATTAATTAATTAAAATATGGCATTGTTTTGTATAAAATCATCATTTAAATTGTAGGCAAATATTGCAAATAGCACATGATGCTGCTTATAGTAGATATTAAAAAGTAAAATGCTAATTTTTTTTATTTTAGCAAAACTGTATTTCTGCTATATACAAAAGGACTTAGTAGTGATTTAAAATAATACCTTAAGAGTGGGCAGCACTTTATACCCTTCAGACTGCTTTCCCATATGGTAGGATATCATTTAACCATATAACAGCTGCTAAGGTTGGGATGTGGTTTGTCTCCCAAAGACTCAAACTCTGCACACTTCATCCCAGTGTGTTGGTGTTAAGGTGTGAAACTTTTAAGAGGTGGAGCCTTGTGGAAGGTAATTAGATCATGGGGGCACCATCATATGGAGGGTTTAATGCTGGTGTTGGGAACTGGGTTAGTTCTCAAGAGAGCAGTTTGCTATAAAGTGAGGCTACCCCATACACTTGGCCCTCTTCAGGCAGCCATTCTCCTTTCCATTTTTCAGCCATGTTGTGACACAGCCAGGGAGCCCCTATCAGATACAAGCACCATGCTGTTTAGACCAGAATTGTGAGTCAAATATATGTCTTTTCTTTACGTTTTGCTAAACATCAGGTACTCTATCATTGCAATATAAAATAGACTAAGATAACAACCCCGAAAGGAAAGTAAAACCCACTTTATTCAACCATCTGATCACTGGCACAGGTCTTTTCAGAATAAACTCTTGTAATGATCAATAAAATTCCTTTCACAGAGAATAAATATTCATCAGGACCTATAAAGATAAAGAACTTTTATTTTTTTTTCCACAGAGCTTGTTAAAATCCAAGGTCTCTCCATTTATCCTAAGATAAAGAGACATGTAATTTTAAAAAGCAATGGGAAAAAAATGCATCTTTGGAATCACTGAATAATGAAATGGCTTTTAGATGTAGCAAAAGTCTTAGAAACTCTCCAGGTATCAGATTTAGGTGAACCTCAAAAGGGTTAAGTGACTTTTCCAAGGTGACTGGGTCAGGACTAGACCCCAAGAAACCTGATTCTTAGTCTTATGAGTGCTCTACCACAGTTATAATTCATGGTCATAGACTTTAGATAAACGTATATCATCAGTATATCTGTGGGGCAAGCCAGCTAATGGGACTTTATAGCTTTTGTTCTCAGGAAGAGGAAACACTGCCATGTGCTGGAGAAGGCTTCAACCTGCTACAAGAATCTCTTCACAGCCCTGTGTTCACTGATGCCACTAGTGACATTTGTACCCTGGAACTCAGCAAACACTATAGATTAGGACATTAGCCAGAGTATGGGGTGGCAATGGGATCTAGACAGTTTTGATCTACCAATATTACACTGGTGAAATCCTCTGCCTCCATGGTAAGAAAGATATTCACCTCTGATTCCCCAGACACATCAAAAAGGACTAGAAATAATCGTATGTTTTTTTCTTTAATATTTGAACATGAAATTAAATAATGACAAAAATAGCCATATTTTATGTTTACCAGGTGCCAGCTAGTATACTCAGGGTTTACATACTTTACTCTTTGTTACCTTCATGACAATACTTTAAGGTGGATGCTCTTGTGGCCCTCATTTTACCAATGAGGAAACTGAAGCTCAGAGTTGATATGTCATTTACTAAACTTTGCCAGTAATAAGTGGAAGAACCAGAACTGAATATCAGATCTTTCTCTAAAGCCTGTTTCCCACCCCCTGCCATATCATGTTGCTTTTGAACCCAGCTCTATAAACTATATTCTTTAAAATAATAGGTACAGTTACAGCTGCTTGATGTTGTGTTGGGCCACATGCAAACACAAGTCCCCTTGCAGAGTGGGTGTTACCATCATCTTACATAAATTACATTGACAACTGCACTCACAATCAGAAAGGTTAAGTGATTTGCTGTCAGTCACAAAGCTATGGAGTAGTGGGGCGAAATTCACACTAGACCTCTGCATCCCAGACCTGTCCTCCCTAGCTGTCTCATGCTTCCCCATGAACTGATGGCAACTAACCCTGATGCTATTTGATGAATGTGACTAAGATGCCACATTTACTACCTCTACCAAGTGTCATTCTTAACTTTTTGTACCCAATGTTACAGTCAGTTCTGATAGATTTTAGACTACTTCTATAAAATACAGGTAACAATAACAATCTATATCCAGAGTTCTGGTGAAATAAAAGAGCAGGAAAAAAGTGACCTTGAGCATTCCACCTTCACAGACCAAGCCTTTAAAATACCATTATAGTTTTAATAGACCTTTTAATTTGGCCTGGAATCATCATAAAGAAATTTTTTTTCTCTTACTCATTTAGAAAAAGTTTCAATACTCCAACAAAGAATGATAATTATTTTAAAATTCTCAGGGTCCACGATGACTTTTGAGGTCCAAACTTGATAACCCAATAGAGCAAATGCTTTGGACTGCAATGGAGAAATGAACTTTGTCTTTGTTATTCTTCATTGTTTCCCAACCTACTCTAATCCAAATTTGTTGTTGTTGATGATGGAAAGTTCAAAACCCACACAAAATGTGATAGGAGCTGTAAAAATGTTATCATCATTGGCTAGAAAAGAAGTCTTCATAATAAGCAATGAAAACTGATATGATTGATTATAATACAAAGAAGATACTACCAATGTTGAAACACATATAAGTCATTAAATGTTCGGAGGAACTCAAATCCACCTCTCTAAACTCTCTAACAAGTTTCTGGCTAGTTTACACACTTGTATTTAACCTCATGTGGTTCCCAAGTGCAATTCTAGATGCTAAAGAATGGGTGAAAATCTGGGAGGGATAACAACTCACTATGATAGTTTATTATCTGAGGAGATAAAGCCAATATCCTCAAAAGTATCCAGGAATACTTCCACATTAATGGTGTGACCCTGACTCTAAATGCCTCAGCACAAAGGAAAAGGGAAATGTGTGCAGTCCACATGGGCTTGACTGCTCTGGAAAGAATTTGGGAAAATAACCAGAGTAAGAATGGGTGAGACACAGGGCTTGAACAGCTCCTTAGTGGTGAATATAATTTACATAAAATGTAAGGAAGCCATTCCTGCTATTTCAAGTGAAAAGAAATGTAAAACCAAATTCTAGAGACAGGGAAAAGCTTTGAGCAGAACATTTCTTAGTTGTTTTTTATCAAGGTAAGAAATAAGACCATTGAGAAAACATGAACTCAATTTGAAGGCCCCAACTGGCCACGCAGAAGGCTGAGAGTGGAAGGCACTTTTGACCCATGCCAAGTCCTTGAGAGGAAATAACACACTTGCAGTAGCAATTCCAGAAAACTCACTCTCTGTCCAGAAGAAAATGAGATCTCTTCGTTGTAACCTCAGCACCTCACTTGAGTGGATCACTAGTTCTCTGCAGCTCCCAAGCCTATCCTGGCTGAACCAGTTCAGGAACTTCTGCACCTGGAGCTGTGTCCTTGGCCCAATCAATCAATCTCAGCAATATTCTCCTTCATAGTCTCAGCCATCTAGCATTGTAATGGGTGGCAAACCCAGGACTAGAAGTGGATTAGTCCCTGTGAAAGGGAGAGTTCTCCTCCCATTTGTAGTCAGCCCAGCTTCAGGGAACCTGATTAACACCACCCACCCCCTACCTTTTGGATTGTAAATGACTTCCTCTAGGACTCTAACTACTTCTTTGAAATGTAAATGACCCATGTGTTGCTCCTGGCCCAAGACTAGAGATTTATCCAAAGCTTTTTAAGAGAAAGGAGTTCTTCCTCTTATCACACTCTGCTTCTCTAAACATGCTTCCCACTAGAAACCCTGTACACAATCATGTGTGGTTTAGACTAAAAAATGTTATGGCACAAGATATCCTATAAATGTTGTAAAAAAAAAATGGTGATGGGCACTTAGAAGTTGGAGTCTCATATCCTCTGGGCCATCCAGAGTAAAATCAAATTTGGAGTTTTCCTCTCCAAGTGTTGTTTGCTGTTTCTCCACCAGTTTCCTGCAACATCATTATGATCTCAAAAATTTCCCTAATCTGCTAAAAGATGTGGGATTTGCTGATGATCCCTGGGCTCCTATGTGACCCTCTGTATCCTGTTCCTAAAAGCTTTGATTGCAAAAGGTCTCATTATCCTCCCTCTGTCGAGGTAAGATGATGTTTACCTTGGAGGCTATCTTGATGTCTACAGCCCTTCAGTTTCAAGTGCTGCCTGGTGGGTGGGTGAAAATTGCCTAGATTAGCACCTCTGTGCTCAGACCACCTGCAAGAGCCCTGGACTGTTAATGCTTGTCACATACCCATGCTGAGACTACAAATTTTATGTCCTCTCAAACAATCCCAGCCCACCTGTCTACAGCTTCACCACCAAAGACCATTAGAGCAACCAGGCTTGGAACGCTAGGTCCATCCTACTTAGAATGTCGTTTTGTCTCCTTGTTAGCCTGGTAAATATCAATTCTCCTCCAAGTCTCAATTTAAAAAAACACCCCAACATACACAGACACACACAAACACACACATTGTCCACGTATTCAGACTCCTATCTTGTCCTCACTATGCCCCATACATATTTGTACCATATCAAGAAAAACTTTATTGTACACAGGTTGAATATCTATAACCCCCACCAAAGTGTGAGCCCCTCAGAGAAACACGGAGTCTCTTCCCTGGGACCTCCATACCTCATATAGGTAGAGGGGGACTGCCTTAGGGAGGTTCTAACTCCACAGCCATAGCTCTTGCCTCCTCTTCACGTGCCCTGCATTCATAAATGCACTCAGTCATCTGACAGAACAGCTTGGCCCCTGCCTTTTAAAGAAACAGATTTTTTAAAAAAGCAGATGATCAAGAGAATTGAGGGATCATATCTTGCACCCCGCAACCCATTCCTCTGAGGCATCTGGAGATAATGCCAGTACATGAACGCTCCTCTGTTAGCAGTTATCACACTGTATTACAAGTCAGTTATCTGTCTCCTCTCCTGACTGTGGTCTCCATAGGGTTCAGGATCATATCCAATTTGTTTCTGTGTTCTCAGGATCATCTTAATACCTCACCTCAGAATTGATCTTGAGGCATCAGTGATTCTGTGCTAAAGCCACATGCTGCCACCATCATGAGTTTACAATCCCCCTCCCCCACCCGCTGCTCCCCAGCCCAGAGAATTAGAGGAACAAATATTAGAAGGCTATTGTTGGGGAGTAGGAATATTATGGATTATTGGTTCAAGTGTATCCCAAAGTTGAGACCTGTACGCCTCTGAGGCTTAAGCTCCAGGGATGGCCAACCTTAATCTCCAGTCAGCAACTGGAAACCTTTATTTGATTTTAAAGAAGGAGAAGTATCTTGGAAAAGAAGTTCTGCTAACTCCAGAAATCCCAGGTTCCCACTGAGCACTGGGACGGGAGGATGGCACAAGGGAAGGGGACAATCTAAGACATTGCCTAGAAGAAAAGAATATTTGGATCATCTCCCAACTTCAAGAAATACAAAACCCATCAGCCTAAAGAAACATTAGAAGTTTATGATGCAGAAATAAGTAGCTTGTGCGTGACGCATTTCCTACTTATGGCAAGGTAGCTATTAGAACCAAATGCTCTCCAATGGATGAGACCAGATTATACTCCATTGCTACCAGCCGAATGCAGCTCAGGAAAATTGACAATTGCATGCAAATGGGAAGTGATTAGTATTGCCTCTGCTGTTAGACTCTTCCCAATGGGAAGGTGACAGAGTACTCGTTTGCAATAGACTATTAGAAAAAGCAGACATGTGTCTGGGCTGTCTTTTAAAGATGTTGTTTTGTCTCTGTGTTTTCCTCCTGAATAGTGTTAAATTATTTATTCATTCATTTATTCAGCAACATTAATTAAGTATTTTCTAGTACCAGGCAAAATGCTCGCTCTGCAATTCAAAGATAAATAAGACCTTTGCCTTCCAGGAGCTTACAGACTAGTGGGAGAGAAGGGTGGATAAACAATTGAAAATTAAAATGAGGGAAATATGTTCAAATGTGAGGGAGGAAAAAGAACTTCAGCTAAATAAGACTTTGCTTTTAGTGGTAGAGAAAAAGGTTTCTAGAATCTCTTGTCATGGTGGGTCCTGAGGAATGTACAAGAGGTAGACAGGCAAAGGGTTGGTTTGCCAAGGCATTTAAGGTAAGGAAGAGGGTTGTGCTGTGGGAGAACCACAGCTTTTCCATGAGGATACCAGAACAGTAGAGGCATGAGGCAGAGAGAGGCGGGATGGGTAGGCTGGACCATCCAATCCAAGGTAGACCTGAAGGATGTTGGCCCTGCTGAGATTTGTTTTTTTCTAAGTGTAAGGAGAGTGTTTGGAGAATTCATTTAGCCATTGTCAATCTACCTGAGCATGGAATTTCTATCTCAGGATACAGTCAATTTTTATTCATTTGTTCTCTTGATGGTAGGGAGAAGAGAAATGAATACATAATATTTGCAAATCTCCTTCAGTATCAATGTTTCTAATTTCCTAGATGTCAGCATTTCAGGAAATCTTCAAGATTATTGAATTCAATCTCTTCATATTGTAGATGAGAAAACCGAGCTCTTCAAAGGTTACATCTCTTAATTAAAGGCATATAAATTAAAAAAAAAAGAATTCCCTTTTTTTGCTGTCAAAATTCTGTGATGGAGAGAAATTCAGGAAGCAGCCTAACTCAATGTATAATCACTTTCCAGAAAGCCAACCTTTTCCGCCGAATCTCCTTCAAAGCTCTCACAGATGCTGTCCTGTGCCTACCCTGCATTCCACGTTGAAGGCACAAAACCTGTAAAGCACCTCTTTCCTCCCCTCCCCAACCTGGCTAGGCTCCCTTGTCATGAGAAGAGCATAGAAATAAATCTTCACCCAGCAATCATGGATGCAGTCTGCTGAGTTCTTGGGGTGGTATGCCTATATGTGCTTTTGCTCTCATTAAATCATTTTTCTTTTCTACAAATGATAATAATGATAATAATAATTAAGTAATTGCATTGGATTAAAACATTCTTCTCTTTGGCCCTTACTTCTCCCATCTAGGGATTCAGTCTGAATAAAAGGCAAATATTAAGCTAGGGGTATAGATCAGTGGTAGAGTATTTGCTTAGCATACCTGAAGCCCTGTGTTTGATCTCTAGTACCACAAAAATAAAAATTAAAAAGAAAATTACACACAACACACACATAAAGTAAATACTTCTTGACCCGTTTTTGTTTTTGTTTTGTTTTTCATTTCACAACTTTGGGGACATCCTTCCTAATCCTTGTCAAGTTTGATACTGTATTCTGGTCATGATTAAAAGTTAAGTAAAAAATTGTTTTTTTGTTTTGTTTTGGTCAAACTGCATTTTGAGGGAATGATTCAGGTAATGGAAAATTTCAGCCAGACTGGCTTTCTTTGATAAATCTCATATCAGAACCACATTCAATAACAGTCTAAAAGAAACCCTTTTACATGATGTGAAAGTGTCCTTGTTTCACTGGAGAAAAATGGCTAGAACTATAACAGGTGCATCACTCCTGACAGCACCTGGGGGCTTGATTGTCAAAACCCGACCACTGCCATCATCAAGCTATCCCCAGGAGTGAGAGCCGAACATGTGTGAGAGTTTTCCATGTTTACACAGGCAGCTGGGGTCATTTCTTCACAGGTGACCTAATGCAAGCCTACCAAAGATTGCATGTAGAAACAAGCGAAATGGAGAGAAAGAAGCAGACTTGCCAGGCTTGACTTCTCCTGAGAGAGGACTGGTGTTACAAACGTGCTCCTCTGGGACTGTGTTTCTGCAAAACATGCCTCCGGAGATCAGGATGTAAGGTCGTTGCCTGGAGCTTCTCAGCCATGCTCACATCAGACGCAAGAAGCAAGTCTGTGGTGGTAACGACATAAATGTGGCTGTCAGGCTGATCTTCACACATGAAAACGTTACCCTGAGAGTGAGTGCGCTCATGCTCATCACCACTGAGACTCCCTCCCTCCCTCACTTTCAGAAAGCTCTCCAGGGAAGTCATTTGCCAGCTCCCTGAATTGGCTAATAACATGGAGTTCCTTAGGCTTCTCCTTCAGGAGATCAGGAAGCTACTTTAGAAATGTGACTTACAAAATTCTCAATGAGGAATTAAACTCTTACCTGGAAGATTTTAATTGTCGTTCTTGTTTTCCTCACTGACAGCTGGATTTAAATCACAGCCTAGGTTCAGACTTAAAACAAGTTTAGAGATACTCCAAGATTATCCTTAAATTAAAACAATACAACTGTGCATGAGCATACAAAAATATAATTGAATACATGGTAGCAATTAATACAATATTGTATTGCTCAATATGCTACGGATCACCATGTGTACTGATGGGGAGTGGGCATTGAGAAAAGGAAACAGAAGAGGCTGGGGTATTAGGCTGGTACAATATCAGAAAATGCTTTGAATATCCTACTAAGGACTTTGGGATTCCCACCCCTGCCTTCAGGCTCTCTCATTTCCCTAATTGATGTCACCAGATTGTCTGCAAAGATTATTCATCTCATTTAATTATGTTTGTCTTTCCCCACTAGGCATCAACAACACGGAAGGGACGTGGAGCCTTTATCCAAGTTGTCTTGTTTTCTCCAGTGTTTAGCATAGAGAACAAGGTAATCATCCCCAAAATATCATTTTTTTTTAATTGTTGTAGAGATTCAAAAAGATGGTCTCTGAAAGCCAAGACTAATGAATGAAGAGTCCGAGTTCCTGATTGGGTGTAAGTGTTTCTCCTAGTGCTATCCATCACTGTATAAAAATAAACCACAAAGAGAAATTCCAGTGACCTCACGCTACATCTGCTGACATAAATAGTTCACTTCAATCATGTAGGATGTGCAGCAAAATTCCATACAGTGAACACCATTTGCTCATTGACTTTTACATTAAATTGAGATTAAAATTGGAGCTAATGGGTTATGCTGTGTGGCTTGTGCTTACCACCTCCTGGAAACGGGCCAAGAGGTAGATTAAACCTATGGGTCAGTATAAATTTAACCCGTATAACACTCTGAATAAAATAGCCCTCATGCACTGCCCCAGGACTCTTTTCTACCTAATAAAATAAAAGACAACCCTTCCTTATAAGAAATGTGTAATTTCCTACTCTGCCAAGATGGAAGTAGCCACATCCTATGCTTTTTTTCCATATTTGAGATTTTTGTTGTTTAATATCAGATGAATAATAACAATAACATAATAATCATCACAACTACTTTGGAGCATTTGTTCTGTATCAGGTACTTTCCTAGGTGCTACTGAGTAAGATTCTTACCCCTGTTTTCCAGATGGCAAGCTGAGTCTCAAGAGGAGTCAAGGTGGTTGCACAAGCCAAGTTAGTAAATGATAGTGCCAGGAAAAAAAAAATCTCCCAATCTGTCCAATTCCAAAGCTTCAGCTCTTTTTACTATAGCATATCCTTTCTCATACTCTTTTATGTGCTTTATGACAAATGGCCATATTAAAGTTAACAAATATGGCCGGTAGGTGGTATAAAATAAATCCCAATGAGGATACAGGAAAATTCACAGGGCTTTGGCCACAGGGATCTTGGCATGATTGTGAGGAGTGAGCACGTTTGGAGTGATATTACGTTAATGTTTCGTGAGTCATTTGGCTAAACTGAAGAGTCAGAGAAAAACAAAGAGGCATATGGAAAAAACAACAGGTGTTTTCCTTGGCCCTGCCTATAATTTACAAAAGGCCACAATCCCATCAAAAGGAACAAATCTGCCTTTATGTACAAGATAAATGGTAGCCCCAAAATATGTGTCTCTTGTGATCAGCTCTAAAACCGTTCTCCAAAGACATAAAGTAGGAGTCAAGATTGGAGAAAATAACACACACACACACACACACACACACACACACACACACACACACATGCACAGAGAAGAGAGAGAGAGAGGGAGGGGGAGCATTTGGAAATGGGAAATGGGAATCTTTTCTGTGTGTTCCCAACATATTTTAAGGTTAATAGTAAATATAAAGCAAGTCACCTCTGAAAATAATAAATACTGAGAATCTGAAGCCAGTTTTCAAGTCTTCTTAAACTAAAACATATGAACACATTGATAAAAATTTCTTAATTTTTTTTCTAATAGTTCTTCAGTTTTCTCATAACCCTGCTTCTTATTCATATTTAATTTTTACCAGGCAATAAACCCTAAAAATAATTTTTAAAAGAGAAATAAAATGCAGGGAAATGAACATAGAACACAGGGTCAAGAAACAAATTCAGGACATTCTACAGATGTGACCTTGGGCAGTTAGCTTGACTACTGTATTCATAATTTTCTTTCTTTATAAATGTGATTTTTGTAAAGTGTGGCAGACCCCTGATTGATTAAATAAATGAAAAGGTAATAAAAGTATACTAGAAAATATTTTTCTGTCACAGTACTGTACAACACTAAGAACTATTTTGTTATTTATTATTTAGTATGAGAGATATTAATCATGCCCAGATTAGAAATGGTCCATCTTTCATTCATAAAATGATTTAAATGATACTATAAATCATTCATAAGGGTTTCAACTGGGTTTTCCATATCATTAAAACATTAGGCAAAAAGGCAAAATTAAATATTAAAGAATGACTCTTTTACTGGCATTACAAGTTTTGCAAAATTCTTCTCACATCCACTACCCAAAATAAGTGGGGTGGAATATGGTTATTTTTAACTGAAGTCTTAGTATATTCATCAAGCAGTAGCCAATTTTCATTCAGTCTTTTAAGTAATAGAAAAACTGCACTTAGTTTTCAAATGTCTAAACTGAGTGAATTTTGGAATGTAGATAGTATAGGATAATATTTAGGAAATGTGATTTGAAAAATATCAAGAACTCCTCAACCAATCATTGGTCCTTACCCAAATCTTCTCTCCTATTCTGCTAACCTTGTGTTGGGTATTAAGAAATCACTGCTTTTCATGAAATAGCAAGTTCCACCCATAATCTTTTGCATATGTAAAAATCCCTAGGAAGGCCTAATGTTCCAACTCTTCCATGGGAGTTGGGAAGACCCAGTCAGTCATCTGACAATTGGTGACAATTTGGTTTTGCCCTGCGCTAATTAGGAAATTCTGCCTAGAATTCCTTGAGGAGAAGGACAGTGATGTCAGATGGGTTCATGTGCCATGCCTGATGCACATCACTTAGCATGACACAGGACAGTACTGGGCTGACGCACTTGGTACTACCATCCCCCTTCCAATTTGCCCATCTATAGCCTGGAAGACGTGAGCCCAGACTGACCAGGGTTTGCCCAATGCCATTCAGTCAATGGAGAGATCAGACAAAGAAAATCCAAAAAATACCCAGCACTTCAAGCTGCAACTACACATTCAATCACATCCAAAGTTGATGTCTTGGGGGTATTTTGCTTTTGGGTTGGTATCAGTGACTGAACTCAAAGGTGCTCAAACACTGAGCCACATCCCCAGCCTGTCTTCCTTCCTTCCTTCCTTCCTTCCTTCCTTCCTTCCTTCCTTCCTTCCTTCCTTCCTTCCTTCCTTCCTTCCTCCCTTCCTCCCTTCCTTCCTTCATTCCTTTCTTCCTTTCTTCTTTCTGAGACAGGGTCTCACTAAGTTGCTTATGGACTTGTTAAGTTGCTGAGGCTCACTTTGAACTTGCGATCCTCCTGCCTCAGCCTCCCAAGCCTCTGGGATTACAATGTGTGCCTCTGCACCCAGCAGAAGTTGATTACGTTTTGTGAGACCACTTTTTACTATGACCATAGGAAATGGACAACAAGCAGTGAAATGGACCAAGGGGAAAATTGTTAAACCTCTGAAGTTTAAGTCAAAATCGTTTTTTGTCTAGAACTGGTTAACCCAATCTCCTTTTAACATCCTTCAAGAAAGAAGACAATGATACTCCAAAACACTATCAACCAAAAGACAGACATAAATCTACAGTTCCTATGGAACTTCATATCCTGAACTGATGGAGCAATTTGTCTAAGCAATTTAAGTAAATATAGAGAAACTTCCTTATGGCATTTCCCAGCAATTGATCTATGTGACAAAACAGAAAATAAGTAAGAAATATCACATGCCTCTGCTGTGCTTGTCAGAGATGAAACATACGGGCGGAAAGTGCTAAAAGCAAAGAATGGGAAACCCTGTCTCTGAGTTCCATAACGATGGCATGTTATTGATGTCCACATAAAGATCTCATGTCTAACTCCTGTGCATGATTAGATGCATTAGCTGATTTTGCAGAATAGTCTCACGTATTTCATGGATAAAAATCAATCAACTTGTCCTGTTTATTTAACAATAGCAATACACTCCATTATCCGAAGTCTGACTCAGAGCTTTTATAAGTGTCACACATTTATTCTGGCTAAGGAAATCAAAAGTCCTTCATTTTCAAACAGTGCTTTATTTGCTTCCCAGAACCATTCTTACTAGGAAGAAAAACTGGCCCCTGTAGAGATGTTTGATTTGTATATTATTTCTTTTCTCCCCTGACCTGTACCAATCCAGAGTAATAAGTGTCACAGACAGAGGTCCCCTGGATCTATTTCTAGAGCTGGGCTCCAGGACAGAGCAAATGTAGGTGAGTCACCCCAATGCAAAAGTCTTGTAACTACCTGAAGGGAATCTTTATAAGGACAAAAATGTGAATTGATTGCAAGGAAAAAAATTCTCATATGCAATATGCCACATATAATTTTTTGGCATTCAAACATAAGCTTCGCAAACATAACAACATGCTCAATAAAAATATTTGTTAATTTGTTATGTTAGATAACAATTAAATTACAAATAATATTAAATAGCTTAGTGAAGCAGAAAGTATGTGGTTTTTATACTGAAATATGAGTTTGAATTCGAGTTCAGTCACTAATTAACTATGTGAGGATGTGACAGTGTTCAACTTTCAAGAGACTGTTTTTGCCTCTGTAAGGCCTGTCATGATAATTTGCTCTAAGTGTGAAAATAGCATGTTTGTAATGCTTAGTTCCTAATAGTGACAAAAAACACTTATACATTATTTTTTATTTTTAAATTTTTGACACAAATGTACATATTTGTGGAATACAACATGATATTCCAACAATATGTACACAGTGCAATGATATATTCACCACCTCAAACATTTGTCTTATCTTTGTATTAGAAACATTTAAAGTGTTCTCTGCCATTTTGAAATATGCAATCAATGATCAACCACAGTTAGTCCACTGTGCTATAGAACATTAGGAGTTATTCCTTTTATCCATCTGCATCCTTCAGTCTATTAATCTTCCTCTCTTCACCACTCCTACCACCAACCTCCCAGCCTCTGGTAACAACCATTCTAATCTACTTCTATGAAGTCATTTATTTTTTGGTACCAGGGATTAAACTCAAGGGCACTTGAACACTGAGTCACATTCCCAACCCTATTCTGCATTTTTGAGACAGGGTCTCACTGAGTTGCTTAGCACCTTGCTTTTGCTGAGGCTGGCTTTGAACTTGCGATCCTCCTGCCTCAGCCTCCTGAGACCCTGGGATTACAGGTGAGCACCTCCCGGCCCAACGAGGTTATTATTATTATTTTTTTTAACTTCAACATCCATATTTCAGTGAGAACATGGGGCACGGACCTTTCCGTGCCTGACTTACTTCACTTAACACAGTGTCCTCCAGCTCCACTCACATTGTTAAAAATGACAGAATTTCACTATTTTTTTCTGACTGAATAATATTCCATTATATGTGCATATATAAAACTCATTTTCTGTCACCATTAGGTTACATCATGTTGCTGATCTTTGTGTCCATATCTCGCTGATGGGGATGAGTTGTATTAGTCTTGATAGAATAGGACTTGATAGAATAGAAGCATTTTTTGTTACCCTGCCTGCTTCATGCCTCCTCAGTTAAATGTCTCTCAATTTTTATCCAAAACTGTTCAGAATTCAATGTGTATTATAAAACAATATTTGACTTCAACAATTGTAACTGAAATTCCATCTGATTTTCAAAATTTTAGCTATAGGCACTTTTTCAAACAAAATCTTAATGATGCAAAACAAGTAAAAATTTTATTGAAGTCTTCTCAATTCTTCAGAAGTCTGTGAGAGGCCAAAACCCACAGTATCTTTTTAGGGTGTTCAGTAGTTTTCAACCAAAGTGGTAGTAACCCTCACAGTGCATTTGGGATGTGAGTGGGACATTATGGCCATCACACTGTTTCTTGGAATCACTACTGGCATTTACTGGGAAGGAATCAGAAAAGCTAATCATGCTACACAAAGGACACTCCCTCATTCCCTCACTCCCTCAGAGAACCATCTATCTTGCTCCAAATGCTATTAACATCCTCACTGAAAGATCTCAGAGCCCTCTCTGTTCTTCCTTGTTCTTGCATGTCTGTGTGTGTGAGGTAAATGAGTCACCCTTGCAATGCCTCCTACGCAATGTGTTTTAATGCAGGAGCATGCTTTAGTGTATCTCATTGGTTTAGCATGCAACAAATGGCTAATTTTTTTCTGGGCCAAATACCACCCATAACACTCTAGTTAGCCTCAAAATTGTGAAAACCATAGCAAAGCTTAGCAGTGGTCTGAGGCTGAGAGAAAGTAGGTATCTTTCCAAAGGTGACACATGGAGGATCTGGGTCTATTGGACTCCAAAGCCCATTTTTCCACAGGGCAACAAATTTCCTCACAAGCAAGGGATACTAATCTCCATGTTAGCAACAGATGCTCCACAGTAAGCACTATGGAAACCCCAAAATAAAATGAGGGCATTGTTCCTGTTCACAGTCTGGCTAGGCCTATACCACATAGAATTTAGAAGCACAAATCCCAATATAGTAATATTGCCATGTGCGTTATATGTGTGGAGGTTGGAGAGACCAGTAACAGTAGGAATTTTTTAGAGTGCCGCAGTAGAAAGGTGGTGATTTTTCTAGCTTAGGGGAAAAATTGAACTAGGGGGTCATAGTAAATATTTTTGGTTCTGTGGGCCATATGGTCCTGTGTAACTGTGCAGCTCTGCCATTGAGCGGAGTGCAGCGTGACAGCAGCCACAGACAATATGTAAACAAAGGGCATGGCTGCATTCCGATAAATGTTTATTTGTATTAACAGATGGTGAACTGGATTTGAACTGTAAATTATATTTTACCAATTCCAGGATTAGGTTATAGATTTAGTTACAAACCTCTTAGTCTAGGCTCCCAATCCTTTCCAGTTGGACTGAAATTCACCTTTCCAATCTCTCTGAACTGCTCAACGGGCAGAGGAAATTAAGGAAGGAGTTCCACTTACATAAAGCACGTGAGGTAAGAATGAGACTGTCATACCCTGCGTTAAGAAAATTCAGAGTTCCCAGAAATGAGAGGTTGCAGAAGAGGAGGGAGATGTCCCCATGAGGGGACATCTTGCTATACACATGACACATGTGGTCTATGCCTGTCTTTAGCTGTCAGCTCCTTCTGAGTCTGCCTCAAGTTCAGACAGATGTCTCACCCAAGGTCAAGTCCTTCCTAGTCAGCCCAAACCTGAGCAAGGCCAGATGCAAAGACCACAGTGTCCTACTGAGGGAGGCTTTGATGAGCAATATGTGTTCCAACACTGGCCACCATATGACCTAAGGCTTTGCAGAGCCTATTGTCACAGTTTAACATCTTCTCTATCTAATGAGGCTCCTTCCCTCTTTGCCTCAGAGATATGCATCCAATACACTTTATGAATTGAATTACATGCCCCCCCCCGCAAATTCATTTGTTGAAGTTTTAATCCCCAGTCCCTCAGAAGAGGTACTATTGCAAAATAGTCATTATCAATATAACAGTTAAGATGAGGTCATGCTGGAATAAGGCAAACTTGAATCCAATAGGACTGGCGGCCTTACAGAAAAGGGAGACTTGAACATAATCACACACAGGGAGAATTCTATGTGAAAAGGAAGGCAGAAATTGGGGCAGTGCCATCACCAGTCAAGGAATCCCAAAGATTACCAGCAAATCAACAGGAGCTATGAGGGACACAGGGAACAGAGGCTTCCCTTGCTGTCCTTAGAAGGAAGTGGCCCTGCTACACCTTAATTTCAGACTTAGCCTCCAAAATGGTGAAGCAGAGAATTTCTGTTGTTAAAGATACTCTGTTTGTGATAACTTTATTTATGGCAGCCCTAGAAAATTAATACATTTTCCAAACTCTGTCTCAATGTTTATTGCTAGAGAAGCCAACTAGTGACAATGTTATTTTAATAAAAAATTAACCTGAAAATATTAAGCAATAATGTGGCATACTCGGAAGAGTAAAACATACTCTTTAAAAAGGTTTCACTTAGACTTCTAAACTAATACATTGAAACTCTCAAATTATTTTTACTTCCATAATGAAAAAAAAAAACATCTAAGAAACACCTTGTATTCAAGAAAAGAAGTAAAATAAAAACAGAGACCAGAGCAAAAATAAAGAGGCAGAGATAAGTGCATGGAAAGGATTATCAGAAGCATAACAATGTTTTCCTAAATATCAATATTTTCCTAAAATATCAAAAGCATGGACTAAGTGTTGGTTTTCTGAATGTTCATAATACAGAAGAAAATAAACAATCCAGGTGAGTTTTGCTTTATACAGAAACTACCATGTTTCCAAACAATTAATACAGTTAAATTACAAACTTCATGTTAAACTTAGTCTTCTAGAGGCATTAGTGAAAAAGCTTTCTTTGTTCTAAAATGTATCTAGATAAAATCCAATGCCACAAACATTTTTTTCCTATAACAATGCAACTTCTTCAGAATTTCTGTTTGTGATACATACACTTTTATTGCATGGTAGTGATAAATTTCAGGATTCCCTTGTCTCCAAAGGCCCAAATTTATGCTAATCTCACCCAAACAGATCACAGGTTAAAGTAGAGGAGAGGAGGAGGATACAGAGTGCAGCAAATTAACTATGTCTGTCTGGACTCTCTTCTCAAGTGAACCTCAGATGAGTGTGCCACCTTGGGAAAATTACTTCCTCTCTCTAAGTGTCCTTTTCTCATCTGTGAAATTGAGGGTTGAACTAGGTGACCTTTAATTTTTGGTGGTTCTAAGATTTTGAAACAGTGGGTTGACAGTGAGCAAAAAGAGTGGGGGGAGGGATTGCCATGTATACTGAATTCAGGAGAAATCTTTGCAGAGAACTGGTTTATAGCCGGAAGCTGGTGCACCCATGCAGCCCATTCACAAGCACAGGGTGCTCAGGCATGAGAAGCCCCTCCCAGGGTGAGCATCCTGAGTGATAGAGATAAGCTAATCTCACAAGTCACCCCTTCACAATCTCCTGTGAGGATATTCTCCCTTTCAGAAGGAAAAGAATGGAAAACAAACAGTTCTTTTAATAAGATTGATCCAGGCTTACATCACACTTTCTGCATAAACAGTTCCTTTGAACACAAAACTTAAGTTCTGTGAGGTTTATTACTTTTCTGGCAAAAGGAAGGTGACAGTGTGAGTGATGTATTGATAAAATAGATTTTCAAGAAATGGCAATATCTATCTTTTAAGGTTTCTGTGGAGGGTGACCATCTGCATAGAGAAGCCAACCTTAGGACAGTTCCGCAAATCAGCAGCTATGAATACTCTCTAGGCAAAGCATGTGCTAGCATGGCCGTTTGCAGAATTTTCAATTCTCTCCCACTAACGTTTGCTTCTTTAATCTCAGCAGAATTAATGAGTCTAGAAAGCAAACAATAAAACTAGGGAGATTTCTAAGAATGTACCCACAGAGCATATAAAACCATGGAAGTATCTTTTCTTTCTCCCTCACACCTCAGCCAATTGGGGAAATAAATGAATCTTCAATAAACATTCCTGGCATCAGACAATATTTCCAAGCATCATATTATGGCTCCAAATGTCTGTGTAAGTTAATTATCTTCATGCGTATTGGTAACTATTTGGAAAGCGTGCTCCAGATCTACTCACAGCATCACTGAGGACTTAATCAGGAGGGCAATATTCTCTCTTAGTCAGGATAGGAAATAAGTTACCTGCTGTATGTGCACTTGAACCATTTCATATGAAAAAAAAAGGGAGTTGGGGTTGGGTGGGGTGCAGGTCTGGTTAGTGAAGTCTTTTGAGACTCTTTAAAAATCATGTAATATTAGACCTAGAGGAAAGTTTAGAGAATCAATAATTTAATCCTCTTCTCATTTGCATTTGAAATGACTGGAGCAAAGAGGAGTTTCAATGACTTCCTCAAGACCACAGATTTATACTTGCACAACTTGGACTAAACACTGTGTGGCATAGATTCCAAATTAACGTTCTTTCCACACACTTCTTCACCATGACAATATAAGCTAGGAATAATATTGACAAGCACTTTATGCAACTGGGACATATCAAAATCTGTACATATAGTCTTATCATGTAACTATTTCCTTTCAGCTTCACTTTGATGTTAGAAATAGTGGGAACAGGTCAGAAGACATAGGCGTGCCCTAAAGAATCCCACAGTGTCACAAAGAAAAACATGGACGTTGACTCCAGGAAGATGCAGGTTTAAATAATAGATCAGTGTATCTTTGGCTTTTTTTTTTATGCAACCACTTTAAGCCTTGGTTTCCTGTGGTTCCAATAAAATTGAAATAATACTTGTCTTGAGGGTTTACCAAGGAAACAAAAGATTACCCATGTAAGATTCTAGCACATAGTAGGTGTTCAAGATATGCCACTAACTTATTACCCCTGAGGATCACTCATGGCTCAGCCATCTAGTTCCCTGGCAACCTGACAAGGCCATTTGTAGAGGCCTGAGCCTGAGAAAGGCTCAGGTTCAAGTGTAACTTGCACCAGCTACCACAGGTAGGAGAGACACTTTGGCCTTATTCTTCCCTTGCTTGAGCCTTGGATCCCTTTTGTAAAAGGGAGCTGCATTCTATCATCCCCAGGAGGCTCTCTGCTACTGTGGGGATACTTCTGTCCCCCTGCTGCTTTCCCCCAGGGGACTTATAAGAGTGTCAAATCCATCAGGAGGTGATAAAAGGAGAAGAGCACGGCAGGGGAAGACCTGCCTCCCACCTGTCCTGTCTGTTTCTGGAAGGCTTCTCAGGATGGCATTCTCCTAAGACAGCCTGCAGACCCCAGTTTCCACATGTCAAGAATCGTTATTGTCTTCACATTGCTATGTGACCAATGCATACACCCACACAAAATTCCACAGTCCTGGCATAGCCAATTTCATCTAAGTCACATTTTTTTTTTTCAGGAGAATAAAGTTCATGCTTTTAGGTAATAAAAATACCATACTTGTTTACTCATTTCCTCCTCCATTCCCAAACCCATATTGCATGCTTTGGTGTGATTTGAAAAAGCTGTTCTCGACAGCTCTTCCATGCCCGCCCCCACATCTCTTCATTCAAAATATTACATGACGTTTCTAACCAAAAAGACATGTGCCATCTGGCTGAGTCCTACTTTTACTGCCAAAGGAAACCAAAATATTAATTACCTTAAAATAGTAACACCTTTTTATTCTACTGTCAGAAACTGTTTCCAGGATATTAGAGATTAAGAGAAGACCATTCATCCACACATCCCGGTGGATACTATACTCCTGCAATCTAATTATCACCCAAGTATTTAAATAAACGAAAGGAATAAGACATGCATTTGGAGATTCGTAGAATAAATAACAAATTTCGTCTAGATTTACATAGATTGAGCTGTCTTCAGTGCTGCCAGTAGAACATCGTTTAGTTGTTTTATGCTTTCCAAGAAATTTGAAAATAAGCATCTTAAAATCTTTAGAACTTTTCCATCAAAAAGATGGGATTAGCCAGGTGCAACAGAACACACTGATAATCCCAGTGACTTCAGAAGCTGAGGCAAGAGCATCTCAAGTTCAAGGCCAGCCTCAGCAATTTAGCAAGATCTTAAGCAACTTAGTGAAACCCCGTTTCAAAATAAAAAGGACTGGGGATGTGGCTCAGTGGTAAAGCACACCTGGGTTCAATCCCCAGTACCCCTCCCACCAAAAAAGATGAAATTCATTTTTATGAATAGGATTTTAGTTCTCCAAAGGAATTGTGGAATGTGCCTGATAAATGAGCTCTGCCTGCTGAAAAACTTCATCTTTAGCTCCATTATCACCATCATTACCAACACTTGTCTAGAATTTACTATGTATCTGAAATTGTACCATGAGCTTTACATGCCAAAACTCTAATCTTAACACTAAGTCTGCAAAGATGATAATATCAACCTTATTATGTAAATGAGGAAACCAAAGGAGTCTCCTTTTACTGGTTAAACACCAGACCTTTTTAAATAAATCTATCCACATAGACCTCAATCATAAAGTTAGGATATGGCAGAGCGATTGTTCAGATTCAGTGGAATCCAGTTCCAGGTCTCTGAGTGTAGACTCATCACTACCGACAAGATCCCTTGCTGAGCAGAGCTTGATGTCTGTGACTATTTGATGAATGATATCCTCTAGACGCTTAAGGATTTGGCTACAAATTAAACTATCCATAACTCATTTGTTAATAAAAGGAATGAAGAGAATCATGAGACACTGTGAAAATCATAACATTTTTAAACAGATAATTAAATCATGACATTAATAAATTTGTTGAGAGTTCTAAGACTTAAAAAATTAATATGTGCTTTTTTTTAAACTCAGTTCTTGGAGGGGAGTCTTCTCTAGTTGTCAGGGGCTGGAGATTTTCCACTGACAATGTTTGCTAACACCCCAGCCAGCCTGTTTAGGAACCCGTTGACAACATTAAAGACAGGCTGAATGAACTCATGGAAAGATAAATATTAAAAATGAACTGGAGGAAAAGAGGGAGCAATTTTGTCATTCACTGTTTGTTTTTGGGTTTTAGCACATGCCACTGGGCAAACAAACCCTTTTATGTTACTCTGTTTATGAAACAAAAATAGTGGTGGATGGTGGAAATCACATCTAGAGATCAGCAACTTCAGTCAAAATCAGATCATTAAAATCCTCAACAGGCATCAAATGCTTCACTCAGAGGAAAGACACAAAACACTTGAAGGCAATGTTATGACAAAGATTTTTGTTTCCCTCTGATCACTCTTAGCATGAGGAAAAAAGACTTAACAGAGTCAGAAAGACATGTTTTTGCCTTGAAAAAAAAAACAAGTTCTGACTTCACATTCCTTTTCACTATTAAGTGAATGTATGACAACAGAAATATCCTCCCTACTTAAACTTTTGAATCACTTCTACAGAGAAGATCATCTCTTGAAAGTACCAGCAGGAAAGAGGATTGTTACTGCCCAGGATTTCTTTTTTATAGGTCTCTAGAAACTCTTAAAATTCTGCCTAAATACAATTTCACACCTGCGTAGTATACTATGAACTGCAGAAAAATGGAGTCTCCTTTTACTGGTTAAACACCAGACCTTTTAAAATAAATGTAACCACATAGATCTCATATTTATATCCTTACCTTCATTCATTCCTCCATTTGACGGTTCAATAAATATTTATACAATACACACCATATGCCAGGGACTCTCCTAGGTAATGAGAGTACAGAGGTGAATAAGATTTGATCTGTGCCTTCAAGAAGCTCACATTCTAATCCTACCCAGAGTGATTAATGAGCTTTTAACAAGGGAACGTACAGGATGCAGCGTAGGCGAGCACAAAGGATGTAACTCTACCCAGGAAGGTCAAAAAGGGCTTCATGCAAAAGAGAGGCTTCGGCTGAGACCTGGGCTGGGGAAAGGGGTTATGGGGAGAGGGGGACGAAAGATGTGAGTTTAGACAAGACTCATGGTATCCTGGTCTGCCTGCATAGCACCCTTTTATGTAGAAAACTTGCAGAATTTCCTAATTGAGTTGGAATCGCTTGTAAGTCAGTATGTCTTTAAACTATTCTGAAACTTTGTAACAACTGACAAATACTAGTTCCATGAAGGGGCTTAGGATAGTTGGGGAGACAGCATTCACTGTTTGGATAATTATATTCTCCAAACTACTTTCCCATACGGGGGCAGTCCAGACGCCCTCTGAAGGAGCTGCACCTTCAGGCTGCTCTGTGCCACCTTCCTGCCGGGGCCCTGCAGTGCTGGGCTGGCTGTTCTAGCTGCAGTGCCTCATTGCTGACTCATAGGCAATCTGATAACTACCCAGAACCACTTTCTCTCCCTGTGTCCTCAAGCTTAACAAGGGCTCCCCCTCTACCATAAATATGGGCTCATCTGAACCTTCTCACAACCGTGTCTACTTTTGTTCCTAGTTGGAAATGCCTTTGCCGTGTCTATTGCTAATCTCTTTTCTATATCACCCATATCACTTTGAATTCTGAATCTTTCATCAAAGTCATAGAATCCGATTTATTCAACCTTCTCATTGGTGTGTTTAAACAACTTAGTACTCTTTGCAGAACTCTGCTGTCATTGACTGACCTACCCTGGTCCCAAGACTTCTTCCTACTGAATAGCATGTGTTACGTCCCTGGCTTACCATTTATTTTCAAGGATCATTCAGCAAATTATGTTTCTAGACAGATGTTAGAAATGTTAGAAACAAACCTAGGAATTGCACATGTTCTTAGCCATATTTCCATAAGGATTGATGTGCTAAAGATCAATTCAGAAACATCACTAAGGTCAAGAGAACTGGTATCTACAGGAACCCAAACTATTCTGATCTAAATGACATTGGGTTTTTCTGATAGGGCTTGATCTTGACAGGCAATAACCGGAACACTAACTGGCATTTGCATTCTTTATGATCAAAGGAATTCCACAGAACTGAATCTAAAGATAGCTCTGTAAGGCCCATATTATAATAGATGAGAGCACTGACAACACACCGAGGATACAGGGCTTGCCCTAATTCCCACATAAGTAAATGGTTAAACTCAGATGCAAAGGCAGATATTTCCACGTTAAACCCTGAATCTACTCTAAGGTTCTGGAAAATTTTAATTTTATAATAATTACTTCTGTTATAAAGTTATGGTTACAGTTCTTAAATCTCCCATTTAATCTCTAGGCATATTCCCAAATTTTTATTAATTCCCATTAATTGGGCTAATACCCCATCAGCAACAATAGGCAACTATTTTAGCATCATAGGATGTAAATTAGCTCAGCTCTTGAGACAAGAAACATAATCAAAGAAAATATGGTTGAAAACAAATAAATGTTAGCCCTTGGGTGTAGCCAGTGCTATTTAGTGGAATGAAGTCTTGTGATCAGGGTAAGTAATATTTGAATCAAAGACATCTCAAAGAGTTCAGTAAGAAAGTCCTCAATGTTTTTACAAAACTTATTTTGGATCCTCTTTACTCTATTTTTGTTTCTGTCCTTTGGTTCTCTGTCTGCCCTTTTCCAAAAAGCTAGTCAGTATTTCTTTTTTATCATGTTCAGTTTTTAGCATGTCAGCTCTAAAACACTAGGTAACTGTAATTGAAAATAAAAGGGTAATAAGAGAATAAAATTAAAGTACATGGAATTTTTAAAGCATAAATAGAACTTGCATCTTCTTAAAAATGAAATGAACAAATTAGCCCCCTTTGCTTTGATAGGTGCCACTAATTGGTATAAAATTAATTTATTTAAGGTCACAGCAAAAACAAACAAACAAAAACAACAACAAAAACCTCAGCCTGTTCTATGTGATGAAGTAAGCAGTTCCAGAAACTAATAAAGGTCCCCTTGTAAGGAACTTTCCAGAAAATAGGTAGATCATGTGAATAATTCCATCTCTATGCTCTTTTTGAGTACCCCCAAGGAAGGAACAGTGGTAATAACTATTAGAAGGCTTTGGAGAAATTGGTAAAAATGAGAAGGTAGAGATTGCAAGACCCCAGTTGAAAGTCAAGGTTGAGGTTTTCTAAGTCATTGTAGGCTCTGTCAGAGAGATAGCCTTTGATCATTAATCTACCACTGAACAAATGGAACACCAGCAGACATCAATGGAATCTCAGCAGAATATGTAGAGGGAGGGGAAGCTGAAGCAACTTCCCAGTACCCACAGGAGTCTATTTGAAGCTAAGTGGATTCCTTGACCTCATCTTAAGGAGAGCATGAGTGTGAAATTCCTTTGGAATTACTCAACAAAGTTCTAATATAGACAGCCTGATTTGGCCAGATACGACCTGCATATACAAAGACAAGGAATGCCATATAGTTTTAAAAAGGAACTAAAGAGGCAGTTAGCAACCAATTTTGCAAAAAGATCTTCAATTATGTATATGCTTTCTGTTTGTTTGTAGCCTGTCCTATTTCCATCCTGGCGAAATTACAAAGACTTGATTAGAACCAAAAGGAAAATCACTTTCATTATCTTTCTAAAAGTGCTCTACATGTTTTTTTTTTTGTGACAAATCATTTGTTAAGTGACGTTTAAGTGTACTAAACATATCATAAGACTTATCTGTGTACATTGAAGATGTCAAAATGAGGAGAAGCAGCCTCAACAGATTTTTTTTCCTGTTTATTGCTTTACAGTTTATCAAATACCCTTAAATGTGCTCTAGTTTGGTTCTCACAACACTTCTGCAAGGTGGCCATGACATATTCATATCCCATAGTACAGATAGGAAAGTTGAATGCACAGGACGCTTCAAGGTGACATTCAAAATCGCAACATGCAAAGTTTTAAAACGGCCACTGTGATACTGAAATTCACCTTTTCCAACTGTTAAGTCCAGTGCTCTTGCCTTTCAGTCAGGCTTCTAGAGAAGTATTGCTAGAAAAATCAACATGGATATTAAGAATTCAAAGGAAGGTAACTGGTCCTTCAGGCTACATGTCTTTACAAAGCACCTGTTAACTTCTAAGAACCTGTAAACTGTGCTTAAGTGAGGTTATGAGAGTAAAAGACATATCTAATTCAACTTTGCCCCTTAGCAAAAGAGACACAAACAATTAAAATAAAAGGTAGCACATGATAAAATATCCACATGCATAATGAAGGAAATCCTAACTTATCCCGAGTAAGGCTGGCCAAGACATCCTTGAGAATATGGTACTTGAAATGAATTTTGATGGTTGAGGAGTATAGCATTAATTCCCATATGGTATACTTTAAACACCCAAATAAACTTGGCAAGTGAGTATAAATTATATAGCATATTAAAAAAAAATCACAGGTTAACCCAGAGTAGGAAAAAGCAATTAAATATAAGCCAACAGTCACAAAGTATGTTAGCTATTCCTCATTCACCTTGGAGAAAGAAGTTTATGGAACATATGCTTTGAGGAATGGTCAGTCAGACCATCAATAATTTGATAACTAATGGCCAGACAAATGAGGGGGAATGACAGAGACATGTTTACAGGAAACGAGAAAATACTGCACAGCTGGACCTGAAAGGATGGCAGATGGAAGAAGGGAGTGGAAGGCAAAAAAATAATCTACAAGAAGCAGCAAATTCTAGCAGCTGTAGGATCAAGCTCACCTACTGAACTCCTCTAAATACATTCAGGAGAAATTTCCCCCTAAACAATCTCAAGAATTGTAGTTAGAGTGTAAAGGTACATACTCTACAAACAAAGGCTGTCAAAAGTATCCAGGGAGTCGCCATCCAAAGAATGCACCCCAGCATGACGTCAGATAATTTGCATGAAACACCATCCACAAGGTGAAGTCTTCTTCTGGGTCACTTAACAGAGCTTCTGTAACATCTCTTCTGCCCCCAACTCAACTCATACTGTCAGGACACAATGGCAAAAACAAAGAAATGAACAAATAGTCTAGCGGATACAGACAGGATTGGCAATTCATGAAGCAGAACGCAAGTCAAATCCATTAACAGCACCATTTGCCATGTGTGCATGCAGGTCATAAAGCAAAAGAGAACTCATGCATATAGAAGTAGACAGGTTTTATCATCATCATGAGCAGGGCTCTCAGCAAGCAGTCACTACCATCACCATTTTAAGGAAGAGTAAAACCAAAGGACGTGAGGCAACAGAGCCTATAGTATTCATGAATTCCTTCATCTCTTCAACACTGATTCAGTTAATGTTTATTGCACATGTTCTATGGGTCGAGCACAGTAGTGGGTACTAGCTGTACAAAGGAAAACAGGACCCCAGTTCTGTGCTTAAGCAGCATTTCCTATGAGCAATGTTAGAGAAATGCCTGAGCATCTTCAGGAGAGTGAGAGCCAGGTCTTCCAAAGGAAAACTCCCCTGATGAAAGAGAGAAGAGGCATGAGCGGGCAAGAAAGGGGAAGACGGCAGCCTGAGCAGACGCAAAAGGGTATAAAACAACCTTGAGTGTGGGGCAGGGATGGGGGTCTGCACTCCCATGTTTATTGCCACTCTGTTTCAATCGCCAAGAGACTAAACAACCTAAGTGTCCATCAGTTAATGAATGCATAAAGAAAATGTGGTACAGATACACAATGGAATACTATGGTGCCATTACAATGATGAAATCCTGTGATAAAGACAATATGGATGGAACTGGAGATTGTTAAGTGAAATAAGCCAGACACAGAAAGACAAGTGCGGCATAATCTCACTTATCTGTGGAATCAAAAACAAAGTTGGTCCCATAGAAATTGAGAGTAGAATGGAAATTACCAGGCTGAGAGAACAAGGGAAAGGGAGGAGAAATTTTGATTGATGAGTACTAAGCTACTGTTAGATATCAGTTTTGGTGTCCTATTGCACAACAAGGTAATGATAAATGATGAGAACAGACTATATGTTTAAAAAAATGGAAAAGATTTTGAATGTTTTTACCATAAAGAAATGGCAAATGTTTTAGATGGAAAGGAGCAGCTAAAATAAATCCAGATGGATAGTAACCTTGTGATATTAAGTGAAGAAAATTAAAACTCAAAAGGTGGAAAAGGACCACACAAGAACAGCTTAAATTTTTAAGAATAATAAATATTTAAATAGAACTATGGTGAACTATTCAATAAAGAGGTGTAAAATGAGGATCCCTTAACTAATTATTTGTTTTAACTAAAATTCCTTTAGATTTTCACATTTAGAATATTTGCTGTGCAATTTTGGGTAATAGTCTTTATTATATTTCAGAAGCTTTCATCTTTTCTTATTTTACTTTAAACTCTATTAGGACTAATTGATGGTAACTTTTATCAAATGTCTGTTTACATCTTTTGATAAGATCATAAGGCTTTCTCTTTGAATTTGTTGAGGGCTATATTGACAGATCAATAGATGTTATATTTCTTGAATAAATCCTACTTTTTCACAATATATTATTATTTTCATGAATTGCTATTTTGTTTTCTAATATTTTATTTATAATCTTTGGATCTGTTGTTACCAATGAACCTAATCTATAGTTTTCTTTCTCTCTTTGCACTGTTCTTCTGCTAGTTTTTGTTTTGCTTTGTTTTTCAGAGTAATTATATCCAGGTTGGTACTAAAGTTATTCTGACTTTATAAAAATCCATTTGAATGAGTTCTTATTTTTTATGGTCTGAATTAGAAATCAGTTTAGACCTATCTGTTTTTTAAGGTTTAGATAAAATGTCAGTGGTAAACACATGTAGTTCTGGACTTTACACATACCTAGGTCTCTAACTGATCTCTTCTGTGATGGTTGGTTTTGTTATGATGAAAGTATTTTTTTTTCCTTTTGAGATCATCTTTCACAATCTGTACTTCACTTGGAAATCATCAATTTCATCTAAGTTTTCAAAATTTCTAATTTTCTTAGTTATTTTAATCTTCTATATTTGTAGTTATATCTTGCTTCACCATATATTTTTGATCAGTGTGTTTTTTCTTTAATCATGCTAAGGGAAAGTATGTGTATTTTATTAGTTTTTATTTTAATATCTTAAGGTTTTGGGTGGTTCTTTCTTTCTTTCTTTCTTTCTTTCTTTCTTTCTTTCTTTCTTTCTTTCTTTCTTTCTTTGGTACTGGGAATCAAACCTAGACCCATGTAATTATTAGGCAAGTGTTCCATCACTGAGGTATACCCTCCAGTCCCATTTTAATGTTTTAGATTTATTTTTTATTCCATTTTTATTTCTCACTTTATTAATTATTGCTTCTCTTTTAATTGCTTTGCTAATCTCTTCCAGGACTTGCCACCTGCTTTGGTTTTCTGTGTTTCATTTTTAATAGTAAAGACATCTAAGGCCACACATTTTCAGAGTAGTAAGTAATGCTCTCAGGGGTCTCCCTTTGTAGTTTTCTATATAAGTAAGAATTTACCTTTGGATCCCAATGGTTAAACAGTAATTCAGGAGTGTGGCTTTTTTTTTTCTTTTTCTTTTTTGCTCTTATATTTCTAAGTCACTTTTTTTGGTCACCTTTGTATTATTTCTATATTTATTTATATGTGATCAAAAAGCATGGCTCATGAAATTCAAACTTTAGAAAATTTGGAAAGCTTTTCTTAGTCAAGCACCTAATTTTAATCATTATTGTTACGGTGACTATTTAAAATATGGAATCCTCTTGTAGTTACTTATTTGTGTGATATTTAATTCTCCCATGATGTCACTTGTATTTTGTCTATTCAATCTCTCCAATTCTTGGATATAGTTATCTCTTAATTATAATAGATGACAGACAAAATAATGTCATCTATTATATTTTTAAACATTCTTAAATTTCTAATAACTTGATTTATATATTTAACTCATTGATGAGAGAGTAAATACAGATTTGTGATCATCTTAGCTTCTTCAAGTGTTATCAATTTTATCAGTAGATAGTGTTTATTTACATTCTCTGTAGTGCTTTTAAGTTTATATTAACTGTCAGTAATATTGCAACCTTCTTTTAGGTTACATTTGTTTGGTATCTCTTCTACTTCTTAATCTTCCTTTTTCATTAGTTTTTACCTTAATTTTGCTTTATCACTTATTTATTATTAATATTAATTATTATTTATGCATTTTAGTATTATGTATTTTATTATTTTGTTGTCTTTCTATGTAGGAGTCCTTATATTGGAGTGCACATCCCATCAGTCAGCCTTTCCCTATCCATTGTCCCTCTCCAATATTTATAAATATATGTTGAGGGTAAAAAATGTGTGTGGCAAGAGTCATTGCTGAGCATGTCTTCATCTTATCACCTCCACATGTTCTCTGGGTGTTTCATATTCATTTAGTAAACAATGGCCACTTGGTGTGCTGCTATTTGACAACTATGTTGAGAAAATACTGCAAATCCTGCTTGCAACAGATTTTCAATCTTTCTTCTGCTCAGAGGAAATAAATTTCTGGGTTACCTTAAAAAAAAATTATTGCTGCTGTGAGTGAACTATGCCCTTAATGTAGACCGGGCATGTTTGTGTCTTTCCATAATATCAAAAAGTTACTGATTAACAATAACTCACAAGCCTCACCAGTTTCATTAGTTGCAATTCAACAAGTACTCATGGATCACTTGGTAGCCATAACCTGGGCAATCACGGTTTCTTTTATAAAAATCTCAATTTCTAATTTCTGTAGAACTCAGGTCATATATCATACTTCACGCCATGATAAATATAGGTTACAGAAAGGTTACAAAAGAGTGAAGGCCATCACAGGATTTCTGTAAAGTGCATTGAAAGCAAAGGCAGGAGAGCTGATCTAAATGCAAATGAATTATTACAAGTGGCCAGATAAGATTAGGAACCAGCCCAAGAACTTAATAAAGGTACAGAGCTATCAGCTTACAGAGTAGAGTCCCTGTGACAGGCAATGGGCTATGTGAATCAGGGAGATTGAGCTGGTTGAAGCCTGTAGATCTCTTATGTGAAATCTTCACCAGATGGAATGATAACAGGTCATTGTGTACCACCTTAAGCTGTATTGGGTGCCTCTCCCTTTATGATTTCCACATAAGCAGGTGACATCTGGTGATATCTGTAAGGTCATGGGCCTCGGTCTTCTGATATGAGTTTGATATACCCATGCATCCTTGTGTTTCTGATTTAATTTGGTGAGTTAACATGTTTTCATTTTTTATTAGCACAATCTATTTATTTATCAGTTTGTGCTTTATATTGGGCTGGCAGCTGGGGGATATTCCTTTCCCTAAGTTCTGTGTGTCCAACATCTGGTGGCTATCTATTTGCCCAGACAATTTGCCAAGTCCTCCTGCCTTAACACTGACACTCAAAATGGAATAGCTTGGTGCAAAGCACAACCTGAAACCTGCTATTCCAGTGCATGACACAGTTTGCCCTCCACAATTTCCGCTTTAACTTTGCCTTCTTCTGCCCCTGTAGTTCCTATTTTTACCTGCTAGGATTTTTGTATTAAATCCTCAAGTCTCTTATCTTTTTCTGCATCTTTATATTTTTGCTCTGTGCCTCAAAATATATCTTGAATATATCTTGCACTTGATCTTCCAGCTCAACAGTGACCAGCTTCTTCAATATCTATTCTTCAATATCTAACAAACTAGTTTAGTGGGAAAACCATATATTCAGCTTTAAAAATTGTGGCAAGAGCTTGAATTTCCTTGTTTGTGCGTTCTCTCTCTCTCTCTCTCTCTCTCTCTCTCTCTCTCTCTCTCTCTCTCTCCACCCCCTTCCCTCCCTCCCTCTCTTTCTCTCTTCCTCTTTCTTACACACACACACACACACACACACACACACACACACACAGTTGTCATTTGTTTCTAGAAGCTCTGTTTTGCTAGCCATGTATTCAATTTGTTTGGGGTGACCTTTTTCTTTTTAGCTGCTAAATCCCCCTAGGTGGGTTGTTATTTTCTTTGTTGTCTGATTGGGGCTCACATGCCATCCTTGGAGGATCCTGTTGCAGCCTTCTGAGTCCCTACTCCCTGGGGCACTAAGTGTAGTGATGAAAGTGTCAACCCCCTCCTGGGGCACCTGAAAGCAGCCTCTTTGTTTTTAGATATTCCTAGGCTTAGGCACAAAAGAAATTAGCCCACATATTTTGCTAATTCATTCCTTTTTGAATTCCATAAAAACTAAACAAATTCTAATAAGAAGTTTCCCAAGAAATTCATAGATTCTATAGGTCAAGCCTTCCAATAATATGCTATTTTCTTTTCCTTGTAGCATGATTTCCAGCAGTCAATTTCCAGGCATTTGTTCATTCCTTAAAGTTTTCTATACAGGACATCTGACAGAGGTTAAGGCCACTCATGCACAGAGCCATCAATTGACTGGAGAAAGAAAAGGAGCAGAAATGAGCTACATACAATTTACTTTATTCTAGAGTTTCCTCTTCATCAGTACATTTTATCACCTGCTATCAGTTTTGCTAAATTTATCACTCACTAAATATTTCTTTGCTATTTATTTGACATCAAGTAACTTGCAAATTAATGTCATCATAGACATGATCGTATCAAATAAATAATTTGACAATTAACATCCAAGTTAGGATGAAAACATAAGAAGAGAGTAAGGTGTCTTCAAAACACAAATTTGTCAGTATTATTTTGGGCTATGCTACCACTTCTTGGTTCAAATATGCAATCCTGCCACCTGTGGTCATGCAGATTTTCTACTTTATAATTTCAGGACTGACATTCATATTCATAGATCCCACAGCTTCTTTTTTTCCCCTACTTTTTTGGACATTTTCTAACAGAAGATTCATAAATGTCTGATGAAAAGATGGCTTTTTTTAATTTTCACAAAATGCCATCTGACTATATCCATGGCTAAGATTTCACCTATCTTCTATGAGATTCATTTTCCAAAGGAAATGGAAAAGATAACACTTTAAACTTGATGTCAAGAATTTTTTAATGCCTTGCTTGATTTTGTAATCCATTACAGTATTTCTAACCAAGACTTTATTTTTTTGACAAAATTCTGGTGGCCCTTTTTCTTCAAAAATTGTGATAGGGTTTTAAATATCCCTGCAGAATGATAGCTTCAGGGAATACTTACTCATTCAGTATTTGCTTATATAAGAAAAAAATATCATTTTCAATTTTCATAGTAATAAATCTATATTTTAAATAAACATGTTGATACTTCCTACACTGTTTCAAAAAGTGCCACTGGCTCTCATTACATGTTTTCTAGGCATAGTTAAATCATGCTATCAAACTTGTTGCTATCAAGTGCTTTGTAAAGAGCTTTAGAGATGTCAGTTTTGACAAGTATCTCAAAATTTCAGGTTATTCTGAGATTTCTTCACTCTCTTGAAAATTTTCTTATATTTCAAGCTCGTTTTAAAATTGTCCTGTTTTGAACTATTCAATTGAAAACATAATTTTAGCATTATTCTTATATTAGTATATCATCTTTTGATAGATTAGGAATGGCATTCAAATCATACACACAGACACAATATGAGTTACTTCACTGGCAGGAATTAAAATGTGAGCTCGTGTAAATTAGCATTTTATTAAAGTATTGACAGGATATTAATCTGATTTGTGTCCCGGTGTATGTCACATTCAAAATTGCTGACTCATAGAATGGTAGGAAACAATTATAATAATAGAGTAGGTCTCTTGTAACTTATCAAGATATCACACACACCTCCTTTCTGTACCAGTTCTCACTGAAGAGTTTTCTCTGTTTCTTCTAACCAATGCCACAAGAGTTACCTGAAGACAAAAAAAAAACAAAACAAAACAAAAAAAAAACTTCCATATTCCCAATGACTTCCCACGGTAAAGATATTTTATTTGTTGAGCTTACCTGAAAAAGTCTTGGTTTAATGATGTTGGGAAAGCTGACTTCATGCCTCTGCTAAGAAAAAAAAAAAAAAAAACTTTATATACCACAACAGTTCAAAACTCCTGTCCCCAAAATCTTTATGCAAATTAAATTTTTTAGGAAGACAGAGCAGACTTAATTTGCAGATTTGTGTGGAAGTGGCATACACCAGAACCCTTTGACTCCATGCAGGAGAGATTCCGCTTTCAGCAATAGGAGCAACATGGATGTAGGGCCCAGACTTTGCCACAGTTTTTCACCTTCCTTCTCCCCACAATGGGAGCAAAAGCATAATGACTTCAGGAATCTGCAATTAAAATGCCAACATTAGTTACTCTCTTCCTTTGCCTCCTCTCTCTCCCTTCTTGTTGCATGACACCTGACTTCCATTGCAATCCCAAAAGCAAAAATAAAAGTGATATAAACTTCTCTGTGTGAGAAGGAAACAAAGCTTCCTCTTCCATCAGGATGAGTACACAGTGAGGGTCGGGTTTTGCCTCAGGGAGGAGATAAAAGGGTACAACCCCCAGAGCGAGTCACTTAGAGTCCTCAGAAAGCTCAGACATGTCAGCTCATATCTGATTTCCATTCAGATATGGAAACCTATCCTAAATAAATATATTCAGAGATGCAGGTAAAGATTCATGTACAAGTACTTCAGCAACATGTTATGCTAATGAAAAATAAAAATAACCTAAGTCTTCAACAGTGAGAGTGGTTCAAACAAACCAATTATTTTGTCCATAAAGCAAAATAGTACTATAAAATTATTATAGATAAAATATTATCTATTAAATAGTATCTATTAAAAAGATCTCAAATTAACATGAAAATATATTAACATTTAGGAGAAAATTAATACATTAAACTATATATACATTATAATCCTCACTTTTAAAATATTAATAATAGAAATTATCTCTAGATATTTTTTGTATTCTCTAATTTTTATATTTTCCAAAAAAATATAATTGTTGTATATTCTGATTTTTCAGTAATGAGCAAATATCATTTTATATTTTAGAATTAAACTGAATTTGGGAGGCCCATTTTAGTTTTTATTTTTAAGGAGAGAAAAAGGCAGGCAGTATAGCTGCCACCTTATCTAACCTGATGAAAATAATTTTACAAGTACATTTCAGTAGACACATGTATATGTTTACATCCACCTTGCAGATTTTTTTTCTAATTAAATTATGAAATGAGGAAATACATATTAAGACTCTCCCAGATTTCTAGAGTAAAATAGACTCTGAGAAGTTCTCCGAGTAGCAAAGACATAAGATTTATCAGGATTCTGATGTTTTTTTATAGCACAGGATATTTATGATGAATGTTCACACTTGGCTAGAAAACATTTTGTCCAATGCTCTTCTCTCACCTGAAGGATCAGCAGCATAAAGCGAGTTAATACAATATACGTGAATCCTGTTCCTTTGTATCCATCCTTGGGGTTTTCTCCATACCATGGATTTTTTGCTTTTGTTTTATTGTGTTGGAAGACAGATGTCTTTTAATTAACTTATTATATTAAAAGCAGCAGGTAGCCTGCTAATGCTATGTTGTATACAGGGTACTCAATAATTGCAGCCTGGAGTACCAGGTCTGTGGAGTCCATGTTCCTGGTAAGAACCGAATATTGTGGCTAGGCCTGTGAAGTGAGAGAATCCAAATGAAATAAAACTCCAACAACTGTCAGTGATCTATTTTATATTTTATTTTAGAGATGATTTATGTCCAATATTCTGACAGGCTTCAGAAGGATGGTTATACAGCCTCAATGACCTGTCTGCCAAATGCAATGGTTCAGTCAAAGAATGATGACTCTGAAAGTGGTTAGACTAACTCACCTGAGTGCTCTCCCATAGGCATTGGAGAGAGGGCTCCAGATCATCTATCTGTGTATGGCAGAGGTGAAGTGTCTGGGAGGGTGTTGCTACTACTCTAGAAATGCAGGTCAATTCATACATATGTCATAGTATCATCTGCCTCCTTTTCCCCATTTCAATCGTGTGTACACCAAATGGAAATACATTGCATGAAACCTTGAGGAAAGATTAACTGCTATAAGGCAGCGAGTGAGGTAGGTTCCTGAAGGATTTACTCTCCTAATTGTTCTAAAAACAGACAGAAAAGCAACCAGAGTCCAAGGAGAAGACCCAAATCATGGCCTTACTAGATGGGTCTGTGCTTATAGTTAGGAGATCAGAAACCTGCTAAGTTCCCATTAATATAGAATTAGTCAAAGGAAATTTTGTAATTAAGACAGTTGTGAAAACCTGTGCTTTATCTCTTTAAAATGTTTACCTAGTCTACTTGAAAACATAAATATCTACAAAAGAAAAGGTTTAAAAGACACAAACACATATTTGCAAAGGGAAAAAGAAGTGCCAGTTATCTTGATTTCATACTTTTTATGATTTTATTAAAGACTTTATTTTATTTTTTTACTTTTTAAAATTAAATTGATTTTAATATATGATAACATGAATATTCTATATATTTATGAGGTGCCATGTAATATTTTGATGTATGTATAAATTGTGTAATGTTCAAATCACATCTATATTCAAAACACATCTACCTTCTCAAATATGCATCATTTCTTTATAGTGAAAATATGCAAAATCCCTTCATTTAGCTTTTTAAAATATATAGTACATTATTGGTATCTGTATTCCACTTCCTGTATAATAGCATCTCAGAACTTCTTACTTCTCTCTAATTCTGTCTTAGTACCCATTGATCAAGCTTTCCCATCTCTCCCTTCTACTACTCTCCCAACCTCTGGTAACCACAGCTCTACTTTCAATTTCTATGAATCAATGTTTTTATACTCCACATATGAATGAGCTACTTGCTTTTCTTATTTCACCTAACATAATGATCTCAGTTCCATTCATGTTTGTGCAAATGACAAGATCTAATTTTTTGTTATGACTGAATAGTATTTATTGTATATATGTACCACATTTTCTTTATCCATTCATCATTTGACAGACACTTAGTTTCTTTCTATTTCTTGGCTAATATGAATAGTGGCTGCAATAAACACAAGGGGTACACATGTCTCTTTAACATACTGATTTCATTTTCTTTGGACATACACCCAGGAGTAGGATTGCTAAATCTCCATACTGATTTCCATAAGCCTTTATTTTTAATTTTATAAGAAAGAGAGAGAAGAGCGAGAGAGAATTTTTTAAATATTTTTTTCAGTTTTTGGTGGACACAACATCTTTATTTTATTTTTATGTGGTGCTGAGGATCGAACCCAGAGCCCTGTGCAGGCCAGGCGAGTGCGTTATCTCTTGAGCCACATTCCCAGCCTCAAGCCTTTATTTTTTAAAAAGCACTTTTAGGTTCACAGCAGAATTGAGAGGAAGATGCAAAGGTTCTCCTACAGTCCCTTCTTTATGCTCCCTGCCCCCACATATACATAGCTCCCTCTATTTGTTACAATTGATGGATCTACTTTGAAACCATTATAATTACCCAAGATCAATAATTTACATTAGGTTCACTCTTGATGTTGTACATTATATGGGTTTGAAAAAAATGTGTAATGACATCTATCCATTACTATAGCATCCTATGGAGCACTTTCACTACCTAATATTATTCTGTACTCCAGCTATTCATCCCACCCCACCCTTCTCATCCCTTGGCAAACACTGATCTTTTCACTGTCTCCATAGTTTTTCCTTTTGTCAGAATGCCATATGCTTGGAATCAGTACGTAGCCTTTTCCGATTGGTTTTCTTTCATTTATTAATATGCATTTATGTTTCCTCCATGTTATTTCATATCTCGTAATAGCTTATTTCTTTTTAGCACTGAATTCTATTCCATTGTACAAATTACCAGTTTATTCACTCATTCAACTATTAAAGGTCATCTTGACTACTTTCAAATTTTGACAATTATGAATAAAGCTGCTACAATTAAATATCCTTGTGTCGGTTTGTTGTGTGACATGAGTTTTCAACTCCTTTGGTCAAATGTCTAGGATACGGATTACTGGGTCATGTATGTCTTAATCTGTTTTGTGCTGGTATAACAGAATATCCGAAGCTGGGTAGTTTATAAAGAACAGAGATCTAATTCATACAATTCTGGAGGCCAGGAAATTCCGAGGGAATTCTTTCTGGATGGTAGAAGGTGGAAGGGCAAGAGAACATGTGGTGTGTATGTTTGTGTGCACACAAGTGCATAACAATAACAGAGAGAGGCAACAAACTCATTCTTTTATCAGAAACCCATTCCTGCCATAACTAACCCATTTCAACAATAGTAGCATGAGCCCTCCTAGTCACCTTCTGAAGGTCCTACCTCTCAATGCTATTGCACTGGAAATTAAGCTTCCAATACATTAATTTGGGGGATCATATTCAAAGCTAGCAATATGGTAAGAGTTTGCTAACTTCTATAAGAAATTGCCAAATTGTCTTTCAAAGTGGCTGCACCACTTTGTATTCCAACCAGCAACTAACGAGAGTTCCCATTGCTCCACACCTTTGCCACCATTTGCTGTTGTCGGTGTTGGTGATTTGGTCACTATAATTGGTAAGTAGGTGGAACTTGTAGTTTAATTTGCATTTCCTTGATGATAGATGATCTGGAGCATTTTTTCAGATTGCTTATTTATATCTACATATCTATCTTTGGTGAAGTGTCTGTTAGATCTTCAAGCACACTTTTGATTGGGATGTTTGTTTTCTTATTGTTGAGTTTTAAGGGCTCTTTGAATATTTTGGATAACCATCTTTTATCAGATATATCTTTTACAAACATTTTCTCCTGGGTTGTGGCTCCTCTTTCTATTCTCTGTTTTTAAGTTAAAAAAAAAAAATGAATCCGTCTTCTGAATCACACAAAGAAAAGTTTTAACCCGAAAAAAAGATTAGAAGGTAGTTGTAAATTTTCATGAAATAAGAACCCTGGATTCTGAATTAGAAGATGTACTTACAGGCTGTATGATCTTGGAGAAATCACTGAACCTCCCTCATACTTCATTTCCCTAGATGGAAATGGAGTTATCAATATTTGTCCACCCCTACAGTAACTATACTGAGGATTAGCTAGGATGCTGGTGAATATACTCTGTAATGTAAACTTTTGAGAAATTGAGGTTTCACTAATACTTTTTAAAAATCTTAAATCAGAAGGAAGAGCTTTATGAAAAGGGATGCAGACCACACTTCTTTATAACTCAGAAGTTGGATACTGCTATCCTGTAAGGCTTTCTTCAACGATTGTCTTTTAATTTCTAGGGCTAAGCATTTGGATTTATCCTAGAGAAAGCCCTTTTGTGTACCTAAAGTAGTACTGAAGATCACTTCAGGGTGAGTCAGCTTCAGCATGCACAGGAAAACAACAGGAAGGAAGCTGTTTCTGAACAAACTTTTCTGTCATTCCTAGAAAATAGCACAACAGGGCAAATGCAGTTACTCACTGTATTATCCAAAGCATAAATTACATATTCCAAAATATAATTATCACTTGTGTCTGTAACAGATAGCTACATTTTCTACTTATGTATCTATCAGATTTTCATTTTAATCGTGATGACTCATAATGAAATTATGCATTCATCGTTCCATTCATTAAACCATTGCACTTGCCGGCTGTGCACGGAAACCGAAAATTCTGTGCGTGTGCGATCACATCACTCTCACCCAGTCTCCAGTTCTCAACCTAATATTTGTTAGCACACACAAATTCTTTCCAGAACAAGTTTTCTTATGTGCATTCAGACAGCGGATGCTGTTGAAATGTTATCAAGTTACAGATGCACAGAGCATTCTTGCTGAATGTGTTTGGTAATATAGCTCTGAAATATCACTTCAGTTCCTGCCTTCTGCTAACCAAACTTCCTTCTCCAGAGAACTACACAGAAAAGCAGCGCTAAGAGTTACTAAATTCAATCCTCAGATCAGCTGTGTTCAAAATGGTAGAACAAGATTTTAACATATTCTACCTATTTTTCTCTCTTGCTGAATAAGGTGTGGGTTCTAAAGATGCTTGATCTTCTGCAACTTCATTGAAGGGGTAGAACTAAAGGAACGATTATTGGGATGTAATCCAGAAAGCAAAACAGAAACAAGAAGAATATTCTCCAAGAGGACTCAATAGGAGAAATTCTGTCTTCCGCCAGCCCTTCTCTGTTTTCTGTTCATGCCTCCTTTTCTTCGCATTTCTTTTTCCTCTTCTTGCCTCCTCTCAAATTATCTATTCCTTCTCTTTCTTCCTGCTCAGTAATAACTAATATTTATTTTAGCATTTTTCTCAATAAAGAACTTCACTTCCACCTTATCATGTGCCCTGCTCCACTTTATCAACAGCCATTCTTCATCACTGGATTTTAACTTGGGAAGCTCACATGGGCAAATGGAACCAAGTCTCAAAGTCAGGTCTCTTTATTCCAAAGTCTGAGCCTTTTTGCAACACCGTGCAGCTTGGAGAAATTCTTCCCTTTCTCTTTTCCTCATAGATCTTTTATCTTTCCCTCTTCTTCCCTCCCCTTCATCTTCTTTTCCTCATTTCCTGCTCCTCCATCTCACTTCAACAAACCATCCTCACCTTAGGGCACGCCCTCTGCATGCAGCCTCTAGTGGCAGCCACCTCCTCCTTCATTCTCAGAGGTCCAGATGCCCACTTTTTCTGCCCCTCCAGGAATGAGCCTCCTCAAAGCTCAACTAAGGATCACTGCCCCCGTCCTACCCTCTCATTTATCCCAGGATTAATATCTTACCCATTCATCTCTTGTTTTGCTAACACAAGTAGGACTAGTATCTAACTGGGGTATTTTCTTCCTCCTTCCTTCTCCACTCCCTTTCTCCTCTCTTCCCCTTCCTCTGTCTCTTTGTTTCTCCAAATCATATATATGGTACTTACAAGGTGTTTAATTTATCATCTAAATACTTCCTTTCATTAAAAAACTTGGGAATATGCAATTCATATATTCTTGTCCCACCAGTTTAAAAGAGAATATCATAAATACTTTCCCCCCTGAAATAATCCTTATTCCATTACAAATTTTTGGATGATATGCTTGCTTACAAAAAAAAAAAAGAGGATTTACATAGAATTCTGAAGAATTACCTCTGGACAATTTTGCTTTGGGATTTTTGTGCTCTCACTGTGCTGGTATGAATTTCTCCAACTACAAACTGTGAGACTGAGGTACTAAAGATAATAATTTTATATTCCTCGTCCTCTTTACAACTTTGAAAATTTAATTACTCTGATAAAAAATCGTTTCTCTTGCCTGATCACGAGGTCGTGAAGGTCTTAGACACATAACATAATTTTCTATTTAAAGAATGAAAAATACGAAAATTGTTCTCTGTCCTACCAACTAAATGGGCACAGATTATTTTTTGAAATTCAAATTGCAGTAAGTGTTTTCTGACTTGATTTGTCCCCAAGGAAATCACTATAAGGATACCCAATTAGAATGAAATATGATTATGGTTTGTGATACAAAAAGATTTTTTCCCCCTAAATCACATTTCATTCCTGAGAAGAAATTGTCACCAGTCAAGTAACAACTAAAAGTCATATACAATCAGTGCATATTCAAACTGACAACCAGAAGTTTAGAAAGAGAAAAGGACTAAATAGTGCCTCCCTTTTATCAGACATCTGAGCAATTCAGATGTTCACTTCTTGCATATAATAAAATAGTGAATGCTATGATCTAATCAATACAGCATGTCTCGATAACAAAGCTACTAGTAATTAAATAACCATGATTTACAATCATTCCCTTTGAGGTTTTGTTCTAGGAGTTTATTTGCAGTAGGTTTTCTGTTTGTTTGTTAATCACTATTCTTTTTCAGTTCTATAGGACAGTACACCACATTTTCATCCATATTACATCTGCCACTCTCTCTAAGCCCCTCCCCAGGAGCAGACCACTCAGTTTCCATAGTAACTACTACAAAAGTATTGCACTTGGGGTCGCAGGAAGGGAGAAATAAAAGCAGAAAGAAAGGACTATATATGGGTACTTAGAATATAAAGCATTTTCTATGTTACTGTGAGCCACCAGGAACTTTTTCTGCTTCCCTTTTGGAAAGGTGCTTACAACTTTTCAGAGTAGCATTTCTAGACACACAATCTCCTCTTCACTGGACAATGGTAAGAAATCCTCCTTTCATCTACCATTCTCATGACTGTACAAAATGGATCCAGGTAGTGTACACATCTGTACTTCTTCTACCCACCCCTCATTCTTTCCTGTCTGACAGTAGTGCATGCTTCAAATGAGAAGCAAAAGTTTCATAAATCAGCTTGTAATAATAACTTAATGCGTTCGTTGGTCTATTCAGTCCATTTGATACATAATTTGAGATTTTATGTAAACATATCTCATAAATCATACCTCAGTAATTGATGAGAACTTTTCTTATTTGACTGATTCTCGTACCTAACTCTAGAGATCACTTATTTTTGTAACTGGGAAGAGCGGGGATCTCCTTGCTAGGAGGAAGAAAATCCAATAGCATTTATTCTCAAGTTCACTTTCCATGTAGAAAAACCTATTTACAAAAGTTCTTTCTCCTGTAGTTACAGAGGATTTGGAAATCTGATCCAGTAGGCAGGGTGTTGTCTGTGGGAAGGAAGTCTGAGCCCTCTCTCCCTTTTTAATATGAGAATTCGAAAGCAGTGGGGAAGTGATGCTGGACCTATCACAGCATTGCTAACAGACAGCCTATTACAGTATTTAATAAAAACAGAAACAGCATGCCTATCCTAGGCTAATAAATCCTACCTCCTGCACGCTTTAAAAACAGTATGAAGCAGCTTCAACGGAGCTTCCGACAACTAATTTTAAGCATGGCTGTCTAGCGTGCCTGTCACTCCTATTGTCCTTCCAAACTCTTTCAGACATTTTGAGCAAGGAGTATTAAAGCTATGAGTTAGCAAGGGTTGTGACATTAATGGTCTACAAAGGCTTTAGGCACGAAAGGTAATGATGATCACCGTGGCTATTTGGAAGACTGCACTGGATCGCTGTCATTAAAAATTAAGCGTGGCTTTTGAGGAAGATGTGACAACTACCGGAGGTAGGATTTGCATGTAAAACAAAGGAATCTGTTGCTGTTTCCGTGCTTTTTGTTTGCTCTGTGCTGTGTGGGTCACGAATTGCAGCCAGGTGCGAGTGAGAAGCAGGAAGGGGAGTGGGAGACGGTCTGCTTAGAGCAAAACACAGTGGAGGGTATTATGTTTTTTATGACAGAAATGCCTCGAGGACGAACGGGCTCCAGGCTGGCTCATAGCCTGCTGAGTGTGCATTCCACGTTGCTTTTCCCATAGAGTAGAATGCTTAGAGGTCACGAAGAAAACAGTTTGCTTCTTATCTGTGGTGCCAGCGGGGCTAGTGGGAGGGTTGAGTGAAGACTTTGGCGGGTGGGAGGCATAAAGGTCCAAAAAAATAAAGAGGAGGCTCCTGAAACCTGTTAGGTAAATATTTTAGTGCCATGGTCAATGTGCTTTTGGTACTCAGAGTGTGGTTTTTAAAGGAGAAATTGGAAGATTATGATGGATTTCCCTCATAAAGAACTATTTGGGGTTTAATCTATCATAGAAGGAAATTGGGTACCTTCGTCCATCTTGCATATTGAAAGGCTGATCCACACTGTTTGTATTAAAGGTTTTGCTAAAGGAGATTAAGAGTTTTAGACTGAAGAAGGGGCTTTCTCTCTGTGTCTGTTCTTGCTTTTGAACAACTGCCGGGCTGCAGATGTAAATGCGATTCGGTAGAGGTTATGGTCTTGACATTTTTACCTTTTTTTTTTTTTTTAATGAACAGCATAAAAGCACAATTCTCCTTGAAAGATGAGAGGGGCAGTTGGGTTCCAAAGTCCAGTGGATAATGAGTAGATGTGCAGAGGCACTTACACTGCTTTGTACTTTATGTGGGATTAGTAGAGCTCCATTGGAATAGGAAATGTCAGGAAATCACAGGCTGAGATCTTTGAAGCAAAAGTGCAATGATCAG
This sequence comes from Ictidomys tridecemlineatus, assembly GCF_052094955.1. Classification (NCBI taxonomy): domain Eukaryota; kingdom Metazoa; phylum Chordata; class Mammalia; order Rodentia; family Sciuridae; genus Ictidomys; species Ictidomys tridecemlineatus. Next base: position 122,726,614 of record NC_135479.1, read on the forward strand.
AAACCTGTGTTTCCCTAACTTGATCTGTGGTGCAACTTTCAATCTTTGTCATTGCACATGACCCTCACTGTGAAGTGGCAGCAACGTAGTGAATGAATCCTCGGTAATGTTGTCTTATTTCTCTGATGGACTTCACAAACTCTGAGATGCAAAGATATCACTTTCTATTTTGAAAAACTTTGTGTTCTTATGCGTTGATTTGGTTATTTTGAATGGTAAAGATACAAAAAAAAATACTAGCATTTTTGTAAAAGAATGTAGTATTCTTCAATTAAGTCAACAACTTTGGTATTAATGCAGTATTAACTAGAAACAAAAGTGAAAGATAATTGCAGTGTGTTTGTTTTTAGCTAAATAATGGAATTAAGGCTAAGTGGGGCTTTTGCTTTTCTCTGATGCAATCAAGTTTGTGCATTTACGAACTTCTGTGTATATACTGCTATTCTCATGCAAAGTTGAAATCGCTGCCCCATAGCGGGTGGCATCTGTGCCTGAAGTTGTGTGTCTGCTTTTCATAACAATGTAATGGATGTTACTGAACCAGCTAAACTCTCTCTCTCTAAATCTCCTATGTGACCAAGAGCACATATTCACGAAACCACTGTGTGGGATATTCCTGGTGCTATTGATGGCTATAGTTTTCTGCTTCTTTGTGGCTAGCAGAAAGTGTGACCTTGACCTTGTCAAGTCCCATTCTCCAGCCAATTGAGCACACCAGTCAAGAACCTATCTGTAGGAAGAGAAAGCTTGAGATACACAGAAACACAGAGACATATTTTACTTAGTGATAGCAAAAGTTTATAAATGGATAGTATTTCTATTGATCTTATCAATTTTAAGAGGACTTTCATTGGCTCTGGTTTTACCAATATCTTCTGAATCTAATCATATCCAATACTTACTTTAGAGGTGATTTGTGCCATGAGACTTGTCAATGGGAGAAATGATCTTGTTGTGGTTATGCTCTTAGTATTTTACTGGTAAATTTGGATGATTTTTCAACATTTTCACAGACTTATGGGGAAAGTTGCTACGTGAAATCTTGCTGGTGTGTTTTGACTATATCTCCCACAGAAATGCAAGCTAGAGGAGAATGATGACTATTTTTCTTGTCAGCTGTGAGGAAAGCCAAGCCAAGTAAATTATTCAAACAATCTACTTTGTGTAACAAATTAATTTCATTGCCCATTTACATGGGTAGCCAAAATGTTCCCAAACATTCTTCCCTTGAGGTTGCTACTATATCTAGTAAGGAAAGCAAACAATCTGTATAAGAGGAAACTCCGGAATCCATCCCGACATAAAAAAATAAGCAAAGTCAGTATCACCATCTTGGTCCTATGGGCAACACAGTCACTACATCAGTTACCACAACTGAGAATCCAGAGTCATTTTGTTCTTTCTCTTGTACATACACACTGTCACCATCCCACTTTATTCAATGACATTGGACAAGACATTGCTCACACTAGCGCAATCTTCTCTCCAATCATCTCTCTTCTCTCACCAAAACACCATGAAAAATGAATATTCAAAAAGTCTTTGATATTATATCAAATAGCAGACTATAATAATGTACATTCAATAAAATCCTAAATGTTGTTAGTATACACATGTGCATAAAAAAAAAAGTGCACCACAATGTTAACAGCAGGTATCTCATTGGTGTAATGATAGATACATTTTGTACTCTTTCTTTGCACAGTTGCTAAAGTTTTTATTTTTCAAAGAGCATGTAGTGTATTAACAGACACAAGAAGACAATCATGAAAGTTTATCTGTATCTCCTTTTTAAACTGCATTACCATCTTTGCCCATTCAGATCATGTGCTTCACCCCAAATTCCAAAGTGAGTTATTTGTTCAACCAAGACGGAGCAGAGATGCCATTTGTCTGCCAGGGTTTCCTTGGAGTTTTTAATAGGTCATGAAAAACTCAGCATCACTCTTCCTCAGAGAGTGTCTCCTACCTCTTCACTTGGGTTTTCTAGGAAAGGAGACTGTGTGTGTGTGTGTGTGTGTGTGTGTGTGTGTGTGTGTGTGTGTGTGTGTGAGAGAGAGAGAGAGAGAGAGAGAGAGAGAGAGAGAGAGAGAGAGAGAGAGATTTCTACTTACTATATAAACAGATAATTTTCAAAAACTCTTTTTCTGGTTCTTCATTGTCTGCTAAATCTTAAAATGTTGGAGTGTTTTATATCATAACTGGAAATCTCTTCTTTATCTACACTAAGCTCTAAATCAGTCAGATCCAGTCTTTAAACTTTAGAAACCACCCAAATTCTAATCCCTATCTTAGACTTACCATCCAGTCTCATACTTTCATAACTTGCTATATAAAATTTCCACTTAAATGTCCTATAGTCATTCTACACTTAACATGTTCCATACAAAATATCCTCTGTCCATATTTTCTCTATGTATGTAAATGGAAATTCCATTACTCCACTTGCTTAGAAGAAAAATCTGGGAGTCTTCTTTGAAACTTCTTTTTCCTTCCCATGTCATAGAAAATTCTTTTGCCTCTACCTTCAAAATATACCTGAAATTCAATTTCTTGTTATTTCCACTACTGACCACCAACTCCCAAATGTATTGTCTTTTTTTTCACAATCGATCTCTTTGTCTCCCTCTGCTCTTGTATACACATTTAATTCTGTACCCAACACCAGTGGTCATATCAAATTAAAATTAAATCATAAGTGCTGCTAACAAGCCTCCAGTCTTCTCATCCAACTGCAGACAGAAGCCCAAAGCTTGCAATGGCCCTCAGGCCCTTGAGTCATCTGGTTTTTCCTTCCTCCTCTGTCAACACCATCCTGTTCCCACCTCACTTTGGCCACGCCAGTCTCCTGTGCTATTCTTCAAACTCACTGCACACTTTAAACCTACAGCCCTCAACTTTGCTGTTCCTGACACCCAGGAAGCTCTTCACGTAGGTAGCCATTTCACTTTTTCAGGTCTCTGTTAAAAGTCACTTTATCAGAGAAGACTTCCTTGAAAACTGTCTTTTAAAACACGCCACCTTGCTCACTTCTCATTCCCAGCCCATGCCTTCCTATCTCTACAGCAAACCACGATATCCACGACAGGTTACATGCTAAGTTTCCTTGTCTATCTTCCCCCTGCTAGAATGTAAGCCTCATGAAAACAGTGGTCTTGCTTTTTCTCTGCTGTTCCATCAAGAATAGGATCTCTTACGTAGTAGGCGCACAACACACAGTTGTTGAATGAATGAACAAGTTGTTTAACATAGGAATTCAATGTTTTGCCCTGTCAAAATTCATTAGGAGCATTAGATTCTACGTGTAAATATTTCAATTGTAGAGTCAGAGCTCAGTGTCATAACACCCTGTTGCTCTTTCCAAAAAAGAAAGATACTGAACACCTTCAAAAAAGTCAAGAAAATTTAGTAAGATGATTTTCTTCCTCGTCTCTGCACAGGATGGGGGGAAAAGTCACATCACTGATTCCAATCTATGTCAAAGTAAATAAAAATTCAATTTGCCTGAATTTGATCTTATCCGGAAGATGACTTCTATTTCAAAAAGGACATCTTTACAGATCTTCTATGAAAATGACTATGGATATAAACATGGTCTATATTTTCTTTGCTCTCTCTTGTTGGTCAGGGAAGGAATGGCAAAACCACATTGAAAGTTGCAGTTGGCATCAATATGCCTTTCAGGATCAAGCCTGAAGTAGCCTGTGTGGCAATAAGAACCAACCATAATAATCAATAACTGTACCATTCACTTTCATTCACCCTAAATCAGCATGGAACAATTTCATGATCAATTTAACAGAGATGTTATACCATTCATAAAGTGTTTGTTTTCAAATACTTAATAAAATGTAATAAAATAATCTTTTTTTCCAAATTGAGTATAAATGACAAAGTCCAGTATTTCTAGAATGTTTTATAGTCAAAGAAGTGGTGCACTATGAAAAAGACACATCATCTAAGATAAGCACAGGCTTTAAGAATCAAAAAACTTGGTCTGAATCTGACTGTCTCTGCTTGATAAGTAGGAAACCTTGAGCAAGTTGCTAACATGTTACTGAGCCTTGGTTTCCTATTTGGTACTTGATGACAATAATATCAACTTTTTTGGGTTAACGATTAAATGTGATCTGTATGCCACTTCCCTATCAGAGTACCTGCAGAAGAGGAGAAGCCTAAGCAGTAATAGTTTCTCCATTGACACTGTCATTTAATCCTCAGATCATGTCTCAGCTGCTGATATTATACTTTCCATTGAACAGATAAGAAAACTTAGGTGTGTAGAAGTTAATCAAACTGATCAAGGTCAAAGATCTAGTAAACTATCAAAATTTTCTCTCCCTTCATTCATAGAGGCTCTTGATAAACAGAGTGTCAGATGAACCATCTTTAATGTATTATGTGACTGAAGGCTGCCAGTAATTAGGGGAATCTTTTAAGGGAGAAACTGAAGAAGAGCCCCTGCACCCCCCGCCCCCACCATGGGTGCCTAACATACTTCTTCCCTTGACAAAACGTAGACTCCAACTTCCACAAACAAACTAAATGCAGAATAAATGAACACTGGAACCAGCTTCACAGCTATGAACACCTTGGTTTACATACCAGTTTTGCCTGTCGCCAAATGTTTGGCTTGCTGAGTTTCCTTCTCCTCTGCAGAAATGCAAATAGAAATAACATATAACTTATGAGGTCATGAGGATTAAATAAAATAATCTAGCACTAGGTGTTAGTACAAATTGAGTACATATTATGTATTATCTATTTGTACTTAACTATAATTACCTAAGATGAAATTGTGAACATTAATTGCATATGACACTGAGAGGTTTTCTTTAAAGATCACCTCTAGTTTTTGTTTTGTATTGTTTTACCATGCTGGGGATTGAACCCATTGTCTCACACTCAGTAGGCAAGGGCTCCAACCTTCAGCCACATCCCCAACCCTTCTTTAGCTTTAATTTCTTGGTATATTGCATGTCTCCAAATTCATTCAATAGATATCATTTGAGTCATTAGCATTAAGGTATTATAGAGGAGTTTGAGGCTGTGGAGCATCTGACCAGAACAAGAGACAGGTTTTCCTGAAAAGTGTGACATTTCTTATTAGGGCCCCCCAAAAAAAGAAGTAATTGTGAAAAAATTAAGGAAAATGACTGCCTCTCTGAGATACCAAGCCCAATTTTATGGATACAGATACTGGAGACAAAACTTCAACCAAGAACCTTCCCTCAGCCTTGTCAGGCTCCAGTTTTAAAATTTCCAGCCTCTTCACTCTGGCCGAAGTCTGACCACATTGGCCAGCCACATGCACAATCATAAGATGTGACTTCAGTGCACAGTGTGCATCAAATAGGCAATTAGCATCATCAATTATTCCAGATTTAGCTTGACTAATTTGTGAAGGCAAAGGGTGTTTCATTTAATTGCCCAATAAAAATTGCAGTGCCTCCAATTAAACTATCAAGAAACTCTCAAATACTGATCAACTACATAGGAGAACTTTTCCTTTTCTTCAACTCTGAACTTCAGCCTGCACCAGATAACTTATTGTATTTTGAATCCTTGGAGCTTCATTTCTGCAGCTAATGATTGTATTCTTGTAGAGATTTCTTTTAAAATTTCCCATATCTACTTCTATCACAGCAATCGGAACCAATAGTAGTATCTCTCTCCAAAAGTGTAGGTGCCATTGTCATAAAAATGTCACAGTTTAAGTCTTTTTTAAAAATAATATTAATAAGATATTGCTCTTTTTGTTCCAAAAATACCCTATGCATAATTCCCTCAAGGCCTTATAACACGATGCTGTGGTCTTTGATTCATTTATTTCTGTTCTTCCACCCACCCCATTAAATTGTAAGCCCCTGGAAGGTTAAGAACTGTATCATGGTTGCTGCAGTATCTAGCAGACTTCTTGTAGTAGTTACTGCTCAGTAAGTTTCTTGAATGAATTAATGATCTGTATACTAGATTTCGCAGTGTCCAGTTTGACCTAAAGAGGGTAAAAGACCATGTGGACAAATAAATTATACACAGAAACAGGATGCTAAGTAGGATTATCTTATGATAATAAGCCCTGGACCTGCTCTGTGCTTACTACCCTCTCATTCACCTGGTCTCTCACCTCTTCATATTCTCCATCTGTATCTGATGTTCCTTCTGACTGTTTTCCTCTCCCTTCCTCTCTGCTGTTGGCCCACAGAAGAAGAAGCTACCCTATCTTTGCAAAGCACATGGTGGGAACTTCACTCTGAAGCTGCCTTGGAGTCTGACAGCTCAGATAGCAAATGCCTAAGCCCCCTCCCTCATCAAACCCAGGGTGACAGATGAGCCAGGGTGAGAATTTCAGCTGGGGATGGGGGGTAAGTCAGCTGTCAAGATGTCAAGCCTGCTGACTTCTCAGGAAAAAAAGAGAAGGTGCTTAGAATGCTGGACAGGAGGGCTTTGGTTTACATTTGGCAGCATTTGAACTAAATGGGGAAAATGTCAGATGAATCCCAACATGCAGATTCCTTGTCACCTTGGTGTTTTCCGTGACTGTGGAATTAATCTTCCAAAAGACTCTGGACCTGGGAGTTCATTTTCAGTTTTCAACAAACCCGCTCAATGACTAAAGAAGTATAGTTACACAAGTAACACAATATGTAACTAAAACTTTTTAGTATAATTTTGAGTTCAGATAAAAAGTTTACAAACTTATTGAGAACAAACACTGTTTTTGGTAACTCATGCCTGAATAGAACTATGCTAAATATATACACATATATGTATGTATTCTTTAAAATAACAGTTTTACTAATAGAGAATCTCCTCTTCACCCCTTCCCTGAGGCAAGGCCATATTACATAAATCAGGCAAATAATTTCTCTTCATTTTCCAAGTTACTTGAATGGGGACTTAGTGGTCTAGAAACTACATAAATCTTAATTCCATAAAATCACTTTGTGCACTATGCAGTAAGTGGGGATCTTAGGGAAGAGGAAGGAAGAGAAGCTCACTCCAGAGTCATGATGTTTCCTGTTTGTTTCTGGATCAAATTACTTACAGGCATTTCCATGATTAGAAATAATTTACAAAACCAGTCCTTCTAGAATTCCTACAAAGGCAGACTCGATTTAGAAACTTTTCAAAATCAAGTTCTTACTAGGCTGCTTGTGTCTAGGAATTCCACTGAGCTGTGAGATATAGTTCAGGACCTTATAAATAATAGGCTCGGTTTTTAATCAGACTTTTTTAAGACTTTTTGTTTTCATTCAATTTTTCACCAGGATGCTGGTCAAGGTCAAGTACCCAACTCCATAACTCTTATCCATAGAGGCAAAATATCTTTCTTAGTGAAACTCTGAGAAAGTTAAAAATAGCCATCAATTCAAATGCAAATCTAGACTCTTTCTTGCTTTGCATCAGATGCAGAGACTCATTCTGGACATGCTGTATAAGCCAGTTTATGGGAAGGAGACAGAGCAGTTGGTAGCTCTCCCTCATGAGAAAGTCTTTAAAGTCCCAAGTTTGGTTTTGCATAAACATCAGAAAATTTCAGGTCACATAAAGAATGTATGCTCCATCACTGTGAGCTAAAACTTCTTCAGGGGGATTGTACTTCTGTAGTAATTCTGGAATAACTGATTATCTTTGTTTCATCTCCTAGTATATTCCAAATGAAGAAACTAGAAGAAAAAAAATAATCACCTGACTTCCAGAAGAAATTTTTTTTTTGCCTAACCTTAGAGGGAAAATAAGAGGATCAGTCCATTTTCTTCCTCCCTGTGAGGATGACCAGTGACTGGATTAACTTTGGTTCCTAGTGGTTTTATTTGATCCTGTATGGTACTTGGGAAGAGCCTGTGAGGCTCTGTGTTTAGACAACTCAAGGTAACTATTTGCTTTTAAAATATAAAAATAGAACAGCATAGGAGCCACTTCTCTGTTGGAATGAATCAAAAGAACTGTTGAAAGAGAGAAAGTGTATAGCTAAAGGAGGATGGTTTAGATAACATATTACTAAATTTAAGAAAGTATTTTTGAGGGTAGAAAAAAATAACAATATCCCTGGTACAGACAAAACTAGGCAGAGAATGTCTATTATAATCTACTTCTCAATCTCCTAGGTCTATTTCCCCATTGATAAGTGGTTTAAGTATCTGCTGAACTGAAATTGAAAAAAAAAAGATATAAAGGAGGCAGATGTGCTCTGATTTATATGCCTGTGTGACAAGTTGTCTTGTGTGTAATTTTGATTTCAGGCATACGAAGGTGGTTAGTATTTTTGCTAAGAGAAGATTCTTCCCCTCTGCCTGTGTATGTGCTCAGATGCCTGTTATTTTAATCTATTCTCCAACCTGTTATACTTGAAGATAGTCCTCATTTCACATTTGCATTTACTTATTCATTTACTCAATAAATATTTATTGAACATCCAGTATGGGCTAGGAACCATGTTGAGTACTGGACTTATAGTACTGAGCCAAATCAGAAGTAATCGCCCCCTCCAGTGATGGAGTCTGTAGTCCTAGAGGAGAAAGACGTTATTCAAATACTCTCCCAAATAAATATACAATTACAGATGTAATAAGCGCTGAGAGGCTTTTTAATTGGAGACATTAATGTAGTCAAGGGTGTCAGGGAAAGCTTCTCCGAGGAAGAGATGATGGAGATGCTAAGTGGTAAAGTGGAGAAGTGGAAAAAAGAGCAAGCATTATAAGGAGCAGGCGCCAGAGAAGAAGCTTTCTAGGCCAAGGAAAAGCATGTGCCAAAGCCAAAGCCAAACCCTGGCACATTGGCTTGGCACTCACCAAGAGTGCTGTGTGTGAGTCCATGTTTGCGTGCTAGAGACAAGCAGACATGCCAATCTATTTACAGAGATGGGGGGACAGAGCTAGAGGCAGAAAGGAAGGGAGAAAAAAGAACACAGAGTTTCATGCCCTCATGGAGCTATTGTGAGAGAGAGAGAAGTCATTAATAATAATAATAATAATAATAATAATAATAATAATAATAATAAACTAGATTGAAAAGAAATCCGGACACAGAGAGAAGATGAGGACTGTTCCCTGAAGGCAGGGACCAAGAGTGGCTAGAGGATCACAGCAAATGATTGTGATCGGAGAGAAGGCTGGAAAGGCAGCAAAGAGCCACGAGGTAAGATGTTACAGGTCACACTAAGGAGCCTGCCCAATATCTAAGAGCAGTGGAAAGCCATCAAGGTAGTTAGCAGGACAAGACATCTGCTCTCTGTAAGGGAATCTCTGACACCAGTGTTGTGATCAAAATAGAGAAGAGCCCGGGAGGATACCCAGAAGCCAGCTGCAAGGTTGTGGCAGCAGTACAGAGAATGGCAGCCTGGATGGGCAGCAGCGAAATGGCAGACAGGTGGCCAGAAGGAGACATGTTTAGATGTCATAGCATAGAGCTGGTGATGAACTAAATGTGAGACTGTGGCAAGGATAATGTGGATCTCTGACGTGAATAACCAGATAGATGGTGAGATTCTGGAACAGGACTAGAATTCCCTTACTTCAAAAAGCCTTTAGAAATTGCAGTCTTTTTTTCCACCCCCCACCCCCAAACACACACATTCATTCTCTCTCTCTCTCATGGATTTTTGTTGTTATTATTTGTTTTTGCTTTTGTTTGTTTCTTGAAATCCTCTCCTCCCTTGATTTTAATTATGTTTTAACTTTCTAACTTCCCAGCCCCCCTCCTACCCTTTAGTTCTTTCCTATCTTTTCTTTGCAGGATTCTCTTTTTCCCCTCTTACTTTTCTAAACTTGTTTAGTAATTGTGAATATCATCTGATGTACTTGAATCCCCAGCCATCTCTCCAGCCGTGACCTTGTTCTCCAACTTGAGCCTTGGGTTGCACATTACCTAATAAACATTTCCTGGTGGCCACCATCTTTGGACTCCAAAAGACAGTTGACAAAACTAAACACTTGTCAAGACCTGATACTTCCATCCATGTCTCATCCTTCTATTTATTATGCCATCAATCTCCCAGGTTTGAAAGTGGCTGATTCCTCTTCCAACTATATACTCATTAGACTGAGTCCTGTTGATTCTTCATTCAAAATATTTTTTGTGTGTATATGGTTCCTTTTATTTCCCAAATAAAACCCCTTTGATTGCACATCTTGACTATAAAATAGTTTGCTAACTGACCTCTTCACTTCTAGTCTGATATTTTTCAAATTACAGTCCTTGAATCAATTGCACAAGAATTATCAGGGGAACTTTTTAAAAAAGATCAGTTTGGGTGGCCTATATTTAATAAGTAGGCCTGAAAATTACCAAACATCATAGGTAGATCCATCATCTATATGTTTTGAGAAAAACTGTTCTGCAATCCTTTTCTTCTACACAGCCCTTTCAAATGAATAGTTCCAAAGCATGACCTTGGTTGTGGATCTTCCCTGAGCACAGACCCTTGGATTTCACTGAACCAAGCACATAAAGTCTCTCAAGATCCTCCAGTTTCTGGTGTCCTGATAAATTTCCAGCCTATTCTTTATTCCGCCCACTTCTCCTGTCCTGGGTTGCACCTGAAGGACACCACTTGCCACCCTTCAACTACATCATTCACGTACTCACACCTCTATCCCTTTGCCCACGGATTTTACACATTCAGGAAAATTTCATTATGGTTTTAATCTGGAATGTCTCCAAAGGCTCATGTGATGAAGGATTGGTCATCAATGCAGCAATGTGCAAAGGTGAGGCTTTCAGGAAGTGAGTGGTTCATGAGTGCTCTGACCTCATCAGTGGATTGACAATTTGATGACATTATTTGGGGGTGGTGGAAATATAGAGGCAGGACCTAGTTGATGGAGTAGGTCTTGGGGGCATGTCCTTGGAGGACATATTTTATCCCTGGTCCCTCTCTCCCTCTCTTAGCTTCTTCCCAGCTGTCATGCCCTTCTGCCATGATGTACTGCATTAATACAAGCTCAGAAACAATGGAGCCAGTCAATCATGGACTGAAACATCTGAAACCATAAGCCAAAACACATCTTTCCTCCTTTCAGTTGCTTTTCTCGGGCATTTTGTCATAGCTACAAAAAGCTGACTAACACTGTCTCATTCCCTTGTCATTTCCACTCGTCAAAATCCCACCTATCCTTCAGTGGTCCTTTCCTAATAAAACCTTTCCTCATTCTCTTCCCCTTTTCCCTCTTCCCATTCTATTGCTTGTCCTCCAGTACAGAAGGGGTCTCTCCAATCTTTGAATTCTTTTAATAAATTTTACTTTTTCCTACTTAATTTATCACATAACTATACGCAAATAATTTTTTATTTTTCTTTCTTCTATTTACATATTAAAAACAGGATTTATACTTTATAAAATAATGAGTTGATGGAATGTTGAGCTGGGTTTCAAATTCACCTAACATGTGTCTTTGGGCAAACTGTCTGTCTTTGTTAACTGGGATGGTGTTGCTTATCCTATATAATTTTGGACAGTATAAGCTGAGGAGTCTTACAAAAATATAAATCACCTGAAATGACCAATGTTTGATTATTTTCACCTACAAAGTTGGCCATTCTATTATATCTAGCTCTGCTCTATATATTATTACAATTTCCTTTAAAATATCGTTGTATCCCATACTGTGTTTCTTATTGACTTTGCATAGCAGCCCCTTGCCCACTGGATTTGTATCTGAATTTAACAATGGTATCAATTATTGCCCTGCAGAGAGAAAAGAATTAGAGAGAATTTGAATTAGAGAGAGAAGAGCAACGACATCATGCAAGCAAACTATCAATCTACCTCATTGCTGATCCTTGCCTGTTCTTTTTTTCAGAGCAGGTGAACAAACAGCAATGTTAACAATAAGCTAAAGCAAGCTGTTTTCTAATGAGAGAGTTCTGTTAAATAAAGGTCAGCAGGAAAAGCAGCAACACTCATTGTTTCTTGTTTATGTTCCACCCGGGCATCATGCAAATCTCCCAAATTTCTCTCCTGTGAATCGCCTTACTGAGAGTTTACCTAAATCACATTATACTCCACCCTTGCTAGGATTCATTCTCATTAATCTGAATACCAATGATGTTTTCAAATGTAACTTTTAAAAAAGTCTATATATTTTGTGTCCAGCTATCTTTCTCTCCCCTGTACTAGGGTAAAAAAAAAACAAATAAAAAAAATTAAACAAAACATTACAAAGCTCTTAACATATCATATTTCATACATTTGATTCAAGTGGGTTATGAACTCCCATTTTTCCCCCATATACAGATTGCAGAATCACATCGGTTACACATCCACGTTTTTACATACTGCCAGAGACTAGTGTCTGTTTTATTCTGCTGTCTTTCCTATCCTCTCCTATCCCCTCTCCCTTCCCCTCCCCTCCCATCTTCTCTCTCTACCCCATCTACTGTACTTCATTTCTCTCCCTTGTTTTTAATAATGACCAATGAACCCAAAGGAAATTCTTTTTTTTTTTTTTAAACACTGGGGATTGAACCCAGGGGAGCTTAACCACTAAGCCACATCCCCATTCCTTCTTTATATTGTATTTAGAGACAGAGTCTCCCTAAGTTGCTTAGGAACTCACTAAATTGCTGAGGCCTTGAATTTGTGATCCTCCTTCCTCACCCTCCCTAGCCACTAGGATTATAGGCCTGTGCCACCACACCTGGCTCAAAAGGAAATTCTTAACTTCAGAATGTCAGAGTTATGCTGATTTAAAGGTAAATGAGACAGGAAGGAGTCCATGCTGTTCTTGTGTTTTCACTTTCACACTTCAAACTTGCCATTTCAAGGAAATACTCTTTTGTCTAATGCTTCATTTATATAAAAAATCACTTTGCCCCACCAAGATATTAAGCTGAAAGAAGTCCTCAATGTTTACCAAGTATGCATAAGGTTTATCAAGTTCCTATGAGTTAGGAATGGGACAAAGGCCCTAACAAAGGTCCACAATGCTTTGGATATTTTAAGAGATGAGAAAAATTACAAATAGAAAGTAAAAAAAAAAAATGAGAAAAGTCCAAGAAGGAGTCTCAGAACTAACAGGATTTGAGTTTCTTTTTTTGCCACTAACACTTCTGTGCCTCAGTTTCTCCTTCTGATAAATGAGGCTGTAATCCCTAGCACATGGGAGCTTTGTGCAAGTTCAATGAAATCATGTACACAAGATGGCCAGCACAGTGCAGCATGAAGAGCTGATCAGTAAGGGAGCCTGTCATTGTCAAGGAGGGAGTGGGTCATCTTGTCAAATCTTATAGAGTTTAAAGAGGAAGGGCTTTGGATTTTGTATTTTGGGGGTTTACTAATCCAGTGGCAAATGTGGGAAATCATTTTGCACAAAGAAGTTGAGAGTCAAACCCACCAGGGCATCGTGGCACACACCTGTAATCCCAGAAACTCAGGAGGCGGAGATGGGAGGATTGGAAATTCGAGGCAAGCCTCAGTAACATAGAGAATCACTGTCTCAAAAATTAAAAAAATAAAAATAAAAGAAGCTGGGGATGTCACTCAGTGGTAAAGTGTCCCCAGGTTCAATTCTCAGTATCAAAGTAAAAAAAAAAATCAAAACGGGGTGCAATGTCATTAAAGGACTGAGCAGGTGCAAAGGAACATTTTATGCCAAAAGAAAGAGTGAGGACACTTGACACATGGTCAGTAAGAACACAGGAATGGCACAGTTGCTCTCTGAGGAGCCTGGCAGCGGGCCTCTTGGTAGTTGATGAGCTGCATCTTACCCTGCTTTGTAGATTTCAAGTTGAATTGCTTTACTTCCTGACCTGCCATTCTCACAACTCTGTATGATGGACATCATAACCCCCCCTTTCAGGAATAGAGAAACCCAAGACACTCAAAGTCCCAGAGCCAGTTCCTCTTTCCCAATTTCTCTATCCCTCAACTGCAGACCACACTGCTTGGCCTAACCAGGGACCCATGACCTCTGCCTTTGGAACCTGATTTTCACCAAGACATTCACATTTCCAGAAAGCATGCAGAGCCAAAACCATGGGGGAAAGAGTTGTTCATTTTCACGTGGCTACTCATTATCAATAAGACCTGGAAAATGTCAATGATAGTACACGTTTATAGAGCACTGTATGGATAAAGTCACTTTCTATGACAATATCACCTGTAGCTTGTGAACCCTTATTAAATGCAAGAACTGCATTAAGTACTTTGCATGCATGCTCTGATTTAATGCTCAGAACAGCCCTAAAACTATCACTCCAAAAGTGTGATCATCTTGCCCAAGGTACACAACTCATTGGTGGTCAAGCTGGGGTTCGAGCAAAGGCCACTTGACCTCCAGGCCTTCAAACATCACATTTGACACTTGCTGGCTATTTAACCCACTTTCTGGCTAGGTTCCCCGGGGGCACATGCCCCAGCTGTTTAGACCTGGACTGTGAGATCCTAGCAAGGAGAGGCCCAGAGCTCTTAGGAAAGTAAGAAGTAACAGGACGGGTGCACAAAAATCTTGGGCAGCTGACCCAGGCAATCTGCTTTCCTGTGGATTAACCTGTATCTTTGCTCTCTTCATACCCACGAAGCAAACTCCGGATGCGTGCTGCTGGTCCTTATCCAGATGCTGACCAAGGTTTACAGATATGATTCTAAATAGCACCAGTGAAGAATGATTTATTTAGCAATGCTCCTAGCACAAATTTCCACACTGAGAAACAGTGAAAGAGAAAGAAGATTTAGGCAGATAAGCAGAATGTCTTGTAACAGATTTCACAATTTTTCCTTAACATATCCTTAAATTGTTTCTCTATTTTTCTACAGTCTTATCTTTTGAATAACAAAACAAAACAAAACCAAAAAGATTCTGCTCGTCTGCCACCAATCTCTAAAATTCAGGTTGAAAACCCATTTTAGATAAAATATTAATATGTCCCAATGCTCTTTGCCCAATATTTTTCCATAACCCCATATATATCGGTGGCACAATAAAATTTATGTTCTCCCTCTCATTTTCCCAAAATTAGTCTTTATCTCATCCTTGTAGTATATGGGCTGCTTTCCTATAAAATCACCTTTCCCTAGATTAGGTAGAATTTGGATCACAGTTGTTTCCATTTCTGTACAATATTTGGGGGTTTGTTTGTTTGTTTGTTTGTTTGAGTGTTTGTTTTAGGTAGTTGCTTTAACTCAAGCAAATATAAAAATTACCCTTGCTTTTGCTTTTCCTTAAATTATAGAAATTCAAACACCCTATTATGCTGAAATTATTATAATTTGTATTCTAAAGCAATGACCTAATACGTTACACATTTTAAGCCTCAGTAGTCTGCTAGATCTGTGAATAAATACCACAGTCACTTCTGACAGCACCCATAATGGTGTTTATATTTCTTTCTTCTTTGCTAAGTAGATGAGAGTTAGATGTTATCCATATTTCAAAGGCATAATAAAACCTAAGGGCTTATTACTGGTAGTGCTTCAATAAAGATAAGCAGAAAAAAAGAAATGTCCTGTGAAGTGTTATCTTGGTTGGATTTTTGTCTCTGTTTGTCAAAAAAAACTTTCCCTATAATGATACTGCAGTAATTCATATTCATGCAAGTAAATCAATTTTAATAAAAACATGAAAGTGGAATTCAAGCTGAACCTTCACCTGAAACTTGAACTTCCAAATTGCCGTTTATTTCAAGTCAAGATTTATGAAAGATATATAAAATGCAAGGAAACAGATTTCCTTTATTATCTTACCTAAGTGCCATCTGGCATCATGCTAAGAGAAAATCAAAAATAAAAAAAAAAAAAGAAAAAGAAAGAAAACCCTTATTGGGGTTAGGATCGATCTGGATGTGCTTACAAGATCTTTTGAAAAACAAATTTGAAATGTGAACTAGATATTGGCCAATACAGACTTTTAGGACTGTCTACTGAAAACCATCAGACACATGGGCAAGCCACTGGGGTGCCAGAAAAGAGGGGGAAGGAGACAGAGCTCTAGGTTGAGCAGAGGAATGTCTTTCCATACAGAGCATTCTGTGACCAGCTTCAGGGATTCTTGTGGTACTGTGGAATGGTTCAGGTTGGTTTTCCAAAAACAAAACCTTCAGAGGCAATGAGTCTAAGCAGAAAAAAGAGGGTAGGTAACTGGGAGAAATCACTGAAGATCAATATACCAGAGCCCAATTGTTTCAACAAAAGTATTAAAATGAAAGCTAATATTTTTGTCACTTATTTATGTGTTAGATGCTATACTAAGCACCCTATATTATTATCTTATCTCTTTCTGATGACAAAGTAATGTCTAGGATTTTAAAAATCATTTATTTTCATCATTTTTTTTTCAGATGAAGAATCTGAAACAAAAAGATTTCCTGCAACTTGCCCCATCTTGCAGAGTTAAATATTAAGACCTTGATTCAAACTCAGGTGTTCTCATTCTGATTCTAGAGTTTGTACTCTAAATCACAATTATAAAAGAAATTCCAAACACTAAGCATATAAAATGATAGTCTTCAAATTATGTGACTATGATTAAAGATGAGTGGACTTATTATTTTAATATTTATTTTTTAGTTGTAGTTGGACACAGCACCTTTGTTTTATTTATTCATTATTTTTATGTGGTGCTGAGAATCGAACCCAGGGCCTCTCACGCACTAGGCGAGCACTCTACCGCTGAGCCACAGCCCCAGCTCTTGAATGGATGAACATCTAACAAGAATTCAAACCTGACATATTTATGAGCCAAATCTTGAAACTACGATTGATACCAAAACCTCATGCCTATTCATTATGCATTATTATAGAATGGAACTTCAACTCACAGTGACATTGAGAGTGTTCCAAAGAATTCATGGTTAAAATGAAATAGTGATTTTCATCTTATCAGAATAACCTAGAACCTTTTTCAGAAATGACAACTCCTTCCCTTTTTAATTTTCTGATGTGTGAAAAAGTAACTCAAATAAAAATCAATTTAACTCTGTTCTTTTTAATAACCAGTTGCTGGGCCCCTTTCATGAGAAAGCATTTATGCTTTTTGTTTCTCTTAAAAACAAAGAACTTAAATTCACACTATTTTTATGAAATAAGTACAATTTACATTCAGAGTCAGTGGTCTAGTGAGATTCTAAAGTTGATAGCAGAGATTAGAAGACCTACTCCCTTGCCCTCAAGTTGCTTTCAAATTGGTATTGATTACTGCTCAAAAGAAAGCAGCAAGTTCCTAAAAGCATATGGATGTTGTGTAAGGACATGGGTCTCTGCTCTCTGCAGGGGACTTTTCATGGTTGTGAGTCTTGTAGAGAGGACTTTGGAAGCCTATCTAACTACCCTTCCTTAGCAATTAGCTGGTGAGAACATGTGACCAAGTCCAAGGTCCTTGTCATTTTATCTGGGATTTCTTAAAGACAACACCTTCAGGATGGAGAGATGCTACAAATGGTAGACCCATAGAGGAGCTGGCACGTTGGAAGAGTGTCCTCCTGTGTTAGAACTGGAAGTTACCTGCTGCCTGCTGCTCAGGTTGGCTCTGCAGGTGGAAAGTTCCAAGAAAAATGAGAATCCAAAGAAAGATTGGACAGAACATTCTATTCTTTTCCAACAACAAAACAGTTCTTTGCTGTCTGTAAAACGTCCCCTACCAAAGAACCTTCCTCCCTGTCCCACCGACTTCCTGCATGTGACACAAGATCTGATTTAATCTGTTGCAGTCACCTGGTGTTAAGAGCATAAGCTTTCACACCTGAATTTGTCCCCTACTCTTCCAGTACTGTCACCTTGAGCAAGTCTCTTAATGTGTTGAGCATCAGTTTCTCCCATCTTTAAAATGGGTTCTCATAATACCAATATTGCATATTTGTTGGTAGGTTTTAACAAAAAGACATATGAAAAATGTGTGTTGGTATGATAGATGATCAATCAAAACTGACCACTGCTATAAAAGCATCTACTATGTTCACAAAAGCCCATGCCACTATTGTACTATATGGCAATACCCATTTCCACGACATTGTAGCTGCAGGGGGCCAGGGGGAATAGGAAGATATATTTGTTTACTCCGTGTGTTTGTTAGCTTTTCATTGCCATAACTAAAATACCTGACAAGAACAACTTATAGGAGGGAAAGTTGATTTTGGCTCATGGTTTCAAAGATTTCAGTCCCTGATGGCCAGCTCTACTGCTCTGGGCCCAAAGTGAGGCAGACAACCATGTCAGAGGGTATAGTGGAAGAGTGCTGCTGCTGTGCTTAGGGCATCAAGGAAGCATAGAAAGAAAAAAGGATAAGGGGCCACAGGGAAGTTGAACCCTTCCAGGGCACTCCCGAAGGGACCTACCTCCTCCAGCCACACCCATCTCCTACAGTTACCCACCAGTTAGTTCCTTCAAACTAGAATGGACTGATTAGATTACAGCACTTATTTCTGATCATTTCAACTCTGAACATTCCTGCATTAACATAGGATCTTTGGGGAGACACCTCACATCCAAACCATAACTCCAAGTAGATTATAAGCCCCTTGTTCTTGATACTAACCCCACCAATGAAGAGTATCTGGTCTCTGACATTGAGGGGTTTTGCAATTCAGTGATGGAGACTACATATGTCATGCAAAATTAAAAAGTAGAATGCGTTAAATTTTATACTTGAGTGTTTAAGGACCACCAAGGAGGAGAAAACTAATTTTGCCTGAGAATTTGAAATGGCTTCATGAAAGACTGAATATTTGATCTCCAGCTTGAAACAGGGCTTGAGTAAGAATTATAAAGAGAAGAAGGAAGGAGATGTGTTAAAAATTACAAAGGTTAAAAAAAAAACAGATACAGGGGATATGGAGAGTGAATAAGAGAGAGAAGGATGAAAGATAACCAGAGTTTAGAAGTCCAGAAAATTGGGAGGACAGTATTGGCCAGAGTTCTCAGAGAAGGAGTAGAATTCACAGAGGATGAAGCACTCAGTGTGGGATGCTTTTAGTTTGAGGTGGAGGAAAGACATCCAGATGAAGGTCTCCCCTGATGAGGTGTAACTTGCAATACAGAGGTATGCAGATTTCAGAGCTATTGTCATAGATGTGATCATTTCAACTTAGACCATCACTTTGGGGGTGGAGCACACCTGTAATCTTGGCAATCTGGGAGGCTGAGGCAGGAGGATTGAAAATTCAAAGCCAGGCTCAGCAACTCAGCATGACCTTAAGGGCTAGGATGTGGCTTAAATGTTAAGTACCCCTGGATTCAATCCCTTGTAACAAATATATATATATATATATATATATATCATAGAACAGTGAGAAGCAACTAATACTCTGAGAACTCATCGTTTTAAGGAAACCTTGGTGACATGGGAAAAAAACCAACAGGCTGCAGAATCACAGAGGCCCAAAGAAAAGAGAATTTCACAAAAGCAAAGGTGAACAGGAGCATGAGGCCCTAAAGAGTCCAGGGAGGATGAAGAGTTGGAGACTTTGTTGGCCATGTGGTAATAGCAAGGAGAACAGTTTCAGGACTGATGGGAGCAGAACCATTGAGAAGGTGAAGTGAGAAGGAAAAACATGCACAGAATCATAGCTTAAGGGACAAGGGAAGGGGTTTTATAAGAATAAGGGAGGATGAGTATATTCATAGTTTGGAGGGAAGAAGCCAGAAAAATGGATTAAAACTAAAGAATAAGCAAAAGTTAATTAATGACTCAGTTCCCTAGAGCACTGGTTATTAATGTTCTTTGAATATAAGACTCACCTTAGGACACTTATATTAATATTAGTGCCTGGTTCCTATCTGCAGAGATTCAGATTACAGTTTTTGTTAGAATGGGCATTGGTTTTACTTAATAATTTCCCCCAGGTGATTCTACCATGCATCTAGATATGAGAATCACCAACTTTGAAGAATTGGGCATTAAATTAAGGTCATTATAGAAGGTTTCTTTGGGATGACAAAGACTATCTTATTCCTCTGAGATGAGGACATCCAAATTAGAGTGGAGAAGTAGAGATAAGATTAAATAAAAGTTGAAACATTTTGAAGGAGGGATATTGAAAGAACTCACTATGGATGGATTCCACCTGAGAAAGTAGAGGTGAGATGTATAAAGTGAGGAGCAGGAGTAAGGTTGGGTCATAAAAGAAACATCAGACTCTAGGATTTGGGCTGGCGTTCTAGCTCAGTGGTAGAGCACTTGCCTGGCATGTAGGAGGCCACAGTGCCAAATAAAAAGAAGAAAAACAAAAACTATTAGGATTCCACCAGGATAAGTAAGACAAGTGTCCAATCACTGCTTTATTCTCTCTCCTTTATTGAGTGATACTGCTGACCAAAAAGAAAAGAAAAGAAAAAAAAACAGGGAGGGCATTACTGTTTTCTTTGTTCCTCTTAGAAAAAGAAAGGGAAAAGGTATAATCAAGGAAGAGTTGGAAAAAATGCTATAAAGCTTTAGGGAGAACTTTAAGCAGGGTTATCAAGAGGAAGAAAATCTAAGTTGTGGATTCATATCTCTGTGAACTTGACCATGGAGGGATCTTGGAGATCACTCTCCCAATTCCTTCCATTTAAATTATGACGAGACTTAGATTCAAAGAAATTCTGAAATTCTACCACCACCAAACAGCAAGCTAGTAGCACCCAGAGACCCTGAAATCAAGCCTTCTGATTCCCACACCCAGGCAGTTAGTTCCTGTACACACTCTGCTCCTGACCTCTGTGACTGAGGCTCCCATTTAGCAAAAGGGCCACCATTCTTCTGTGAGGATTAATAAGAAAATACCTAAATTGTTTTGAGCTCTTTGCAAGAGAGAAAAAAAATTGTTCAATTTTTTCTTTATTGCTATTACTTGTGGACTGGAATGAATTTTAAAAAACTTCTTATGACTAGTGTGAAGTTTCCCATTTTCAACTAACCCAATTTTAAATTGCCTATAGAATACACAGATAATCGACTGTAATAATTCAGTTGCCACACTCAGTACTTGTTTGAAATCCTAACAAAGAGAAAAATGAAAACTTTCAAGCCTACAGTACCAGCAAGATAGAGCCTGGAAAACCCGCAAAAGAATTTATTCTAGGTAATTAAGAAGTAGCAGTGCAAATGGGGACAACATCACTGGGTCTCCTCCCCTGCCTGGCTGGAGGGCAAGGACAGTGATTTAACTGTGCAAAACAAGATGAATGAACTAGATCACCTCTTCAGTCCCTTTCATGTCTGACTTTTTATATTTTAGTTTTTGCCATCATTCTTCTATCAAAATTTCTAAAATGGTAAAAACAATCTCATGAATTATAATTCCAAATTTTTTTTTCAATTATAAATAAATTTATGTCTCAACTTCAGGTGATTTTCCTGCAAATGGGAACGTGTTGAAATAACTATTCTAAACTAATCTCTGCGCTTCAATGGACTTTTCACTACCTTTGGTTGGTTACACTAGGCTAGTTGCTGTTTACTTTGCACGGTTGAATGCTCTGTCCCTATGCCTTGCAGTGCCAGGACTGGCACTGACCAATGAGCTTTGTATCATGGCACAAAGGTGGCTGGGCAACCTTCACTTATCCGTTTCTCCTATCCAAGTGTACGATGTACTCTTGCGGTCATCCCAGGAACCCAGGGGACATGCCAAGAAAGAGAGAGAGAGTGAGCACAACAAGGCTGAAAGGTAAAGCACTGTAGGTAAGCGGAATCTCCTAGAGCACTGTGGTTGTTTTACATTCGTCCTTTTAAACTAGTAAAGGGCTTGGTGATTGCTATGCCGACAAATGCTACTCTTAAAGAGAGCGATACCGAGTTGGATTTTTCAAAATATGGCTGTAAGATGGAAAATCATACAAAATGCAATGTTTCCTGGCTTTGGGGCAATCTGCATGACTTCAAACTCAGGAGCAGAGGTACATGAGAACTTGCGGGAGTGCTTTCTTTCATAAGGAAAGAAAGTCTCAGTTGCCTTAGGGTTGTTTGTTGTCTCTAGTGTACATTTTCTTATATTTTAAAAAATGGAGCAGTGGTAATTCACAAGTCTTTGTTTCAACTCTAATATATTTGAGTCTTGTGATTTTTCTCAGCCTCTCAAATTCTCAATTATTTTACTGTCAGAATATTCTTCTGTTTGATAAATTTTCTAAAAGAAGCTCTGTCTAGACATGCAAACTGCATGAGAGAATGGATATGAAGAGCTAGATGACTCTAGGAAAAAAAATCCTCTTAATTGACTATTTTAGTCAACAAGCCCTGAGTCTTCACTTGTCTTAATTATACAAATACAATATGTAGTTTAGATCTCTAATTAATTTTGCAGGCCTAGAAATTGTTTCACAGAAAAATTTAACAACACTTTTATTTTGCATGGTTTCTTCTTCCTCTGAAAATTAGATCACAATATTTTTAGTGATGAGAAAAGATATACAAATTCAAACTGACAGCAATTCACAGACCCCTAATATTCCAATATGCTCTGGTATATGTCAAGCGCTTTGCAAAATGATTATTAATAGCCTGACTGCAAAACTGTTTAAGAAACATTTCATTTCAAATTAGCCATGATCTATTTTTTCAGATTATACAGATGCATTAGGCTGTTTTCTTTTCTCATATTTAGTTTTCCCTGTTTTTCAAAAAGGGAATATATATGTAAAGAAAGACAGAAAACTACAAAGAAGGAAGGAAGAGAGAAAGAGAAAGAATACGGCAAGTAATTGGTTCATTTGATTATCTTAGATCATCCAATAGAGTATTTAAGATCTCTCCAAAATACTTCAGACCTTGGTGCAATTGCTTTCTCTGAGGGGTTAAGTCAGTGGTGACAACAGTATGTTAGAAATTGTCTAGGTAAGACAACCAATCAGGAGGCCTTTGTCTGAGAACCTGAGGTGAGTAGGAAACACTGAGAGTCAAAGGGAGGTGACTTCCATCCAAGGATACTTCTCATTAAATGGAAGATAACGCCTAGCCAAAGCCATTAGCTATCCCCCAGCTGACCCTCCCTATCTCACCCTTAGGTCTCTTCTTCAAAGTTTGAGGTTGATATTGTAGGCAAAAGTGCTCCATTGAGCCACACAAATAGATCTATCAATCAATCAATAGTCCATCAATCTATAAAATCTATGTATTTCAGAGCCAGAGCCAAACCCAAAGTTCTCTTTCCCTAAACATATTAAGGTAATTGGCTTTGCTCTGCAGTGTGCTTTGGAGATAGAAATGTCAGTGACATAAAATGATAAAGGATTTAAACTTTCCCTAACATTGTTGAGAATTATGTGTCAGACATGTGCTAAGTGATTTCTGACTTGTCTTTTCATGCAGTCTTTAAAATAACTCAATGAAGTAAGTGCTATTTTTATTCTCAGATGTGAACACTGAGCTTGACCACAGTTACTTGCCCAAGAGAACACAGTCAGTAAATAACAGAACCAGATGCAAACCCAGCACTGTCACCCTTGTCCATAACACTATACTACTTCCTGAGAGACAGTACTGCCTCATTTCCCAGATATTCATGAACTCTCCAAAACTCACAACAGGATATCAGTTATCTGAGCCTAAAATCCATTCCTGTATTGCCTCTGAATCCTACTCGTGCCAGGCACAAAGCAGGTACTTGAAAAATACTCCTGAAATAAATTCACAAATGAAAGCTATTTGTTCTAATGATTTATCATCTCACTCTGCTATGAAATTAAGTATGAATCCATAAAATTTAGTCATAAGGATAATGTTATTTGAACAGGAACAAGATGGCATTATGAATAATAGATTCCAATCTATTAAGCACAGAGCTACAGCAACAGTTTAACAGGATAATGCAAGGATTATTATAAAATCTTAAGAGATTACTGTAAGTGGTGCATGATCCCCTTCCCTATCAATAAAAACAAAACAATGCTGAGAAACAGGCTTTTTATTTGCTTTTACATGAAAGCTGTACTGAGTTGTGTGACCAGAGTTAGGGCAGCTCGGTTCTGTTCTTGGTTCTGAAACAAAATGGCTCTACTATGACTTTTAGCAAAAGGCTGACCTCTTCAGGTCTAAATCTCCTCATGGTTAAAAGTAGGGGAGGATCAGATTAGATGATTCATAAGGTCTTTCCCTCTCTAAAATCCACTTTGTAATATCAGTGCAATAGATTCCTATATGAGTATAGCTGGAAATGCTCACTGCACGTTTTTTTAAAATAAATTTTACAAATGATCTGTGTCAGAAGAGCCAAAGGTTCTTGATAACAATATTCGGCAGGGAAAGGAACACAGTGTCCTTTTAGGTACAATCTCTAGGATGCACACTATATGTGCAGGGCCAATGACACTAACAAAAGAGAAAACCATCAAACCAGTGAGGACATGATAAAGAACATGATAAGATCCATAGACTGAATCAGAGGAATTTCAGGCATTTTTTAGAACTTTCCCATACAGTCACCATCTTGATTGAACTTCCTTGAATTCAGTTATCCACTTTGGTGTACAAAAGGTCAAATCTAAAATACTGTTCACCAGGGTTTACCACACTTACAATTAGAGACCGCTTGTGTACACATAGAGCTTCTAGTAACATCATATAGTACAAATTTTTGTATACAAACCTGGTAAGCCCCAGTACTGGGTCCTGTGCCCACCTCTCTATTAATTGTGTTATCTTAGTTAACTAGTATGATCTCTCTTTATCTGAATTTTTTTTCATCTGTAAGAAGAGAGAATTGGGCCAAAATTGCTGCCTAGATCCAAAACAAGTGGTTTTATAGAAATAGGAAAGAAACATGCTCCAGTTACTATGGTCACTTGCTGCCTTCTATGGAACGTAGCTCCTGATAAGTGGAGAGTTATCTTGTTGGCTAAGGAGATGATAGGTATGACCACCAGTTTGGTACAGTGAAGCCAGTATTAAGTTTTCTGCAGAATTAAGGAAAAAATAGAGATCCTCAGAGAGAGGATTCTGAGAAGAGAATCCTGCCTCAAAAGAAAAGAAAAGAAAGAAAAAGAAAAAAAGGGCTGTAAGCGCAGTGATAAGGTGGCCTTAGGTTTGGTCCTCTGTTCCTCCCCACCACAGCATTGCAAGGAATTGTTGACAGACTAAGACAGATCTGGCTCTGCAATGTTGATAGCATGATAGCCTTAAAAACCCCTTTAACAGGACGGTGGCTGACCAGATTGCATCTAGGTTCAGTTCTCGACTTGTTTACAGAGATCTCAAACTCTGATCCCTTTGCAGATTAAATTTAGTGAAGCTAGAACTAAGACAATGAGTATTGATGGAAACTTGGGGCTGGAGAGGGCATGCCCTGCAGAAAGGCATTCAGATTCCTTTTTCGTTTTTATTTATTTAAAAGCAAAACAAATTAAAAAGACACTGTGCCAAGTAAAACACATCTGGGCCAAAATGTCTTAAAAGAGACATCATCAAATCAAAGGACATTCAGAAGAGTGATCAGGAGGTGAAATAACTCACTACCCAGTAGCATGGGGAATGACTTATAAACTGGGATCTATAATTTCAGAAAAAGACCTAGTGATTATCTTCAAGGTATGTGAATACTGTTATACAGAAAAGGTATTAGAAATGCTTTATCTTCCTTTAATGAGTGGAGCCAGAAAAATAGGACAGCCATTAAAGATTAAATGAGTAAATATTTGTAAAGCACACAGAACAGTCTGCACAGAGTAAGCATTACAGAACTGTACATCAAATAAAATGAAATGGAATTTGGATTCCATGCTGTCCAAAGCTTAAATGAGTTGTCTCTATAGTGAGTGATTGGAAAGGAAGCATTCATGAATTGGTTTGGGGGCAGAATTCTCATGGTTAGAAAGCTGACCCAGACTCTGAGTTTCCAGGGTGGCTCCCTAAGAATACCTGTACTACTGGGAATCAGTTGTAGTGCATCAAATATTTGAAGCAAAAGACATTTCTCCTTTACTGAATGGTCCTGTATAATATCTCAGTTCTCAGATGAACTCATCCCAGCATTGAGGTAACACACAACATTTTGAAGTAAGTCCTCATGAAAAAAGAAAGTATTGGGAAGATATATGCAATTCTAGAAAGTAAGAGTAGTGCCACTGGAAATGTGAGCACTTTGAAAAGGAAATATCAGAGTGCCACTGGAGTCCTCCAAGAAAGGAGTGTGTAACATGGGTATGGTGATGAAGAACACCAGAATCCAGGATCTGCAAATCTCTCAGAGACACCTTCACAGCCTTTGGTCAGATCAAGTAGATATGGAGACTTTAATGTTGAATCATTCAAGATGGAACTCCATGTCTTAACCACCCCCCCAAAAAAAACCCCAGGAAAATGAATAATCACAATAAGAAAAATGTGTAGACATCTTCCACGTTTAAAAACTTTGAGATTCTGATTATGATAGGTGCCATATGTCACCAAAGGATAATGACCAATATAAGACAGTGGTGACCAAAACTAACTAATGAGAAACTCAGTACTGATGTCAATTTGACTATCAGAGTGTGATGAACAGTACATTTAATCTAGATGGAAAGTAGAGAGAAAAAAATAGACATAACTGACAACTCCATCATGGTGGTCTGAGTAGAGCTGAGCAGTTGGAGAAGTGAAAAGATGGAATGAAGATTTATCAATCACCCACTCTTGGTCCCACACAGGCCTGGGGCTTTACATGTGTTACCTTATCCAATTCTCATGTTAACCTTGAGAAAAAAAAATGTAATTTAGTCCCATTTCTACACAAGAAAATTAGAGATCAATTTAATAAATTTGCAACTCTCATAAATTTGATGAATTGCAAATCAATAAAAAGGTTTTGAAGAGTGATTCAGAAGAATCTATCAGAAATTTTAAGAACCAAAATTATTGCCTCAGCGATTCTGTTTCTTGCCACTTATTCCTTCAGAAGTACTTTCACAAATGTGCAAGGATATTATGTGCAATTTTCTTTATTGCAGCATTATTTGTGATCTTAAAAGTTTGGAGACAATCTAAAGGTTTGGGGTAAAATAATTTATGATGTGTCTATATCCTAGAATACTTTGAAATAAAACTATTGAAATGTATAAAACTAACCTCATTCAGAAGGATGTCAGAAATATCTTTGAGCATAGAAAGCAAAATAAAAGTATAATGTATAGTAAAATCAACTTTTATTTTATATATATATCAACTTTTATTTTATATTATATATATCAACTTTTATTATATATATATATATATATATATCCGTGTGAATGTAGGGAAACATCTGGAAAGAGCTTCACAGTAGTTACATCCAGAGGATGAAACTGAAGGGCTGGAGTGGGAGATACCACATTCTACTTTCTGCTCTTCTGTATTATTTCAACTATTCCAAGTAAATATATACTTTCCATTTAAAAAGAGTGGAAGGGCATAATGAACCCAAAGTCACAGAAGCAGCCACTGGCTCTCATGATTTGCCACAGTTCTTATTCCAGAATCTAATTCTTAGTTATAGTTTGGGAGTTTTCCCTCCCAAAATGAGTTCATTCCCTCTAGGGTGGAAAGTGATGTATAATGGAATTACCTGAGAGAAAAACAGTGAAAGCTTTCTAAGGAAAATCAATTAAAGCATGGATGGAGGCCATGTCAGCAACCGTAAACACATTCTTCCGCCAAAGAGTGAACAGTCACCCCAGACATGAAGATGATATAAAACAAGGTTGTGTCACATCAGTTTGTTTTCCTAAAGGTGTAGTTCTTCACCACAGTTCTCACGATTCAGTTTAGTTAGTTCAGCAAGTAGCGTCCTATTCAAACAGCTACCATTGGTGACATCACTTGCAATTGATTCTATTGATGAGTATGAAACTCCAAATTCCAACCTTCAGCATCTCTTCAGGTATTGTTCTCCTGAGAATTGGGATTCTAAAAATCACACCCTCACAGTATGAATCTCATGGCAAGTGGAAGAACTGAATTTTTTGATATACTACAATTAATAGTAAGACTGTTGATTATAGTCATTAATAGATCTTAAAACAAGGTATTCAGGATGGAATAGGATATAAATGTAAGAAACTCAAAAAATTGGTCAAAAGCTCCAAGAATACTGGAAGTAGACAAATTAAACTAAGTGATAATAAATTGTCTCCTTAAAGCAGGGCAGATGCTTACTGGTAGAAGGGATATCATGAGAATAAACTGAAGCACCTAAAAAGAGTTGGAATAGTTTACTTTAAGGTCTTTCTTTCTCTTATAAGCACTCCTCTCAAAGTATCCAAATAGTAATATATGGAGTCTTTTAATTAAAATACTTAAGGCTTACTTGCTAATCCTTATTGTAGTCGTTTACCTTCCCAAGGTGCAGTCTTCTTCATTAAAACCTTTCTTTTGCTTCCTAAAAGGCAAAAGAAAATAATCCATAAAATATACATCACTAAATATTAACTCTCTATTAGATACTTTCAGATCTAAATATGAACTTGAATCACATTTGTAAAGTTCAGTGATCTCAGCATTTGTGTAGGAAGTCTCTAGCTTCATCACAAGCACATATGCATGATGCACACACATTCACATGACATGCCTACTTGGCTCAGAGAAAATTCACATGGATCATGACATACAAGTCACTAAAACAACTTTCTCCAAAACCAAATCAAAACAAATAAATGAGTCTATCTTGCTAGTACATCCTGTCTCCTTCTAAAAAACCAATCTCAGTTTTCTGTTTGGAACTCAGTAAGCAGAAAGGAGAAAAGTATTAGGTAAACATTTTTTGGGGGGGGGAATTGAACCCTGTGTCTTGCATATACTAAGCATGCTCGCTACCTCACTACCTCTGAGTTGTACCTGCAGGCTTCCTCTCTCCCCCGCCGATTATTTTTTGAAAATTAGACAAATATCAAAATCCATTCCCTTACTTTGCATTTAGGTAAATGTACAAAACTTCCTATTAATGTTTCTCAGATGGGAATATTTAAGCAAAAGAATACACTTTACTAAGAATACATTTACAGTGAAAAACTTTCCTAGATTTATCAGGTAGCCTTGTGCTTTAAATTGTGTACTCATATTCTACAGATTAGCCACCTAATGGCACCAAGGGAACTATTACAGCAACACACATTGGTGCTGGTATAATTGAGAAGCATTTGTTTAAAGATAAACTTCCTATCTTTTGTAGCTTTAGGCACTGAGGATGCATAATAATGAGTAATCACATGAATTAATAAGATGCCTTCAATCCTTCTGGCAATTAATGGAAGTAGTTAAATTATTTCTAAACCAGCATATTGTGACTCTATCAAAGGCACCCTTGGCACATCACCATCCTGGATTTTTCTCATTCCCATCTTTATCCTTGTCAATATTTATTTTTATTTTTTTAGTAATGCATTACAGTTATACATATGTTGGGGTTCATTTTGACATAATTATACAAACATGGAATATAATTTGCTGCAATTCAGTCCCCAGTACTTCCCTTTTCTTTTCTCTCCTCCCTGTCCATTCTCCTTTCTCTGTTCTACCAGGCTTTCTTCTATTTACTTATTTTAAATTAGTGCATTACAGACATGCATAAAGATAAAGTTCACTAAGGATATTCATGTGTGTTTATAGAATATTTTGTCAGTTTCATTCCATTGTTCCATTTTTTCATGTCCCTCCTTCCTCCCTCTCAATCTCTTTTCTTTACCTCATTGATATGTTTTTTCATGGGATTCCCCTGCCCCTGCTTACTCCCCCATCCTTAGTTGGTCTAGTTTCTGCATTAGACAGCAAATCAATGCTTGAATTTCTGGGTCTGGTTTATTTCACTTAGCATGATGTTCTCCAGTTTTATCCATGTAGCAGCAAATGCCATAATTCCATTCTTTATGACTGAGTAAAATTCCATTGTATATGTGCCACAATTATTTTTTTATTCATTTGTGTGTTGATAGACATCTTTCTTTGCCCATATTTGGGTATGTCTATGGGTGAATGTACATGTGTATGGGTGTGTTTGTGTATGTCTAAGCAGCTCACTTAAGATGGTATTATTTATCAGTTAATATCACGTGTTTGAAATTTACCTGAGACCTAGAAAAGAAAGGGGAAAAGTCCTGAGCAAACAATAGAAAAATCTAAAAGTTGTAAGGAGTAAGTAGACCACATCTGGTATCTCTTAGAAGATACTTAATGAGTGATTACTGTATTAATATCATCATGATCATTATTGTCTCCACATGGCTACACAAAGGCCTGAGATCATTTATCCCAGCACATTTATTTAGCATTTAAGCAGATAAGAAGCAACCAAGAAACAGAGGGCCTATTTTACTCCCACTTATAACAGCAAAGAGTTATACTTCTCATTCTAATAATAAGGATAAAATAGAGGAAAAATACTAAAAGGCAAACACAATTCAAAAGAAAGAGCCATGTGGAAACTCTTGCACCAGGACAGATAATTCAAACACTTTGTAGCCAGCAAAAGCATTATTTAATCTTTGCAAAGCACACGTTATGTTCTTAAGGATGACACTGTTGTGAGTAGCAGCTATGGAGTCAGGAAGATCTGAGTTCAAACCCAGCTACTGAATAATTGAGAATATATTACTCAGTATGAGAATATATCCTCATAAATGCCAGTGACATCTTGAAAACCCACAACGTCAGAGAAAGGAATCCCTGTTTGGAAAAGTACAAAATATTCTGATGAGATTTATACTGTGATGGTGGGGATTTCCAAACAGCCTAATATTCACAATATTTTAGAGCTCTGTAAAGAAATGGTAAAATGTAAGGGAGACAAGTACAGAATAACCAGTAGCCTCTTCAATGTTTCAAAGAACTGAAGAAGCAAACTATTGAACCAATCACTGCATTTTCCTAATTGTTATACACAGAGAATTCTTTGATGGTAGGTAAACTGATGATTAGCAGAGATATAAAATTAAGGCACTGATTCAAAAGAATTGAGTTTCTGTTTTATTCAGAACTCTTTCTTTCTTTTTTTAATTGTTTCTTTAATAAACAACAACGGAATGCATTACAATTCTTATTATACATATAGAGCACAAATTTTCATATCTCTAGTTGTTTATAAAATATGTTCACAGTAATTCATGTCTTCATACATGTACTTTGGATAATCATGTCCATCACATTCCACCATCCTTCTGATTACAAATGACAGAAACACAATTCAAAACCAACCAAGTAAATATGAAATATATTAGCAAATATAAATTTAAAAAATTACCAGAAGTTGACTTGCTTTCACATAGATAAGTCCAGTTGTTTATGAATTTTCTCTTCATTTCTTGGCTCTTCTTTTGGAGCAATTACATTTTCTAAAGTTTTTCTTCAGATGTAAGAAAAAAAATAGCCACCAGCAGCATCAGACTGGGCCCTCAGAAGGGCAGAGAAGTTCTCTCTTCAAACATGCAAATACTTACCTTAAAGGGGGTTTCAAGTGACCCTACTTGGATCTGATTGGCTCCTCACGAAGACAAGGGTAGAATTCTTAGGTCTTGACAACAGTTTAGTTTTGTCAACTGACTTTCAAAGTTTAAATGTGATGGCCACCAGGAAACGTCTACTAAGTAATGTGCAACTCAAGTCTTAAGTTGGAGAACAAGGTCACAGCTGGAGAGATGGTTGGGGATTCTAGTGCAACAGATGATATTCATAATTACTAAAAAAAATTTTAGAAAAATAAGAGAGGAATAAAAAGAATCCAGCAAAGAAAAAATAGAAAAGAACTAAAGGGTAGGAGGTGGGAAGTTAAACAGTTAAACATAATTCAAATCAAAAAAGAAGAGGATGTCAAGGGAAAAAACGCGTCGGGGTTGGTGGTAGTGGTGGAAGCAGTGAATATTATAGACTGTAATTTCAGAAGATTTTTTTCAGAAAAGGAAATCCTAGTCCTGTTCCAGAACCTCACCACCTAGCTGGTTATTCATGCCAGACACCTACATTTATCCTTGCCAACCCCTCTGCTTTGTCCACAGTCTCACATTTACTTCATCACCATCTAAACATGTCTCCTTCTGGCCACCTGTCTGCCATTTCGCTGCTGCCCATCCAGGCTGCCATTCTCTGTACTGCTGCCACAACCTCGCAGCTGGCTTCTGGGTATCCTCTCCGGCTCTTCTCTATTTTGATCACAAAACTGGAGTCAGAGATTCCCTTACAGAGAACAGATGTCTTGTCCTGCTAACTACATTGATGGCTTTCCACTGCTCTTAGAATATTGAGAAAACTCCTCAGTATGGCCAATAAGATCTCACCTTGTGACCACTCATAATGGTTAGAAGGATAGCACATTCTGATTTGCCACCTTGATTCACGTGAACATGTCTAGGGCAGGGAAGAGAAGTAGTGCCCTTTGATAGTCACATGGGGATCTTAGGTGAAAGAAAGTAGCAATTTCCCAAAGAAAAGAATATAGACAAAATAACAGATGTCACCTGTAGTTCCCTACTATCCATTACTTTCACATCCTCTGTTGATGCCTCCCTGAGCCTCCATAATATTGTAGTTGGTTGTTTACATGCCTCAGACCTCCTCAGGATTTAAATACCTTCAGAATAGGAAATCATGCTTTTACCTCACAATGTGATGCACTGAGGACCACAGGCACTCGTTGATGTAAACAAATACACAAAGCCACTCTGTAAACTGTAAAAATTTATACATGTACTTACATGTATAAATGTAAGAAATGTAATTGGAGAAATGGATTTAGTTGTATTTGACTTTCTTAGAGAGTTAAAAACTTCAAAATTCCTATCTCAAAATCCAATGATTCTAGTTGGATGCGGTGGCGAATGCCTATAATGCCAGCAGCTGGAAAGTCTGAGTCAGGAAGATCATGAGTTCAAAGGCAGCCTCAGCAACTTAGTGAGGCCCTAAGCAACTCAGTGAGACTCTGTCTTTAAATAAGATATTAAAAAGGGCTGAGGATGTGGCTTAGTGGTTAAGCACCCATGGGGTTCAATCCCTGATACAAAAAAAAAAAAAATCAGCAATCCTAAGAATGACACAGGACTTCTTCCTGTGATGACTTCTGAGCCAGTGCTTTCTTCAACATGTATCTTATATTGTCAGCCTCCCCCTAGCCATGCATGTCACAAGAGGCTGAAGATGAAATGAGGAATCATGGTACCACCTTGAAGCATAACTCCTATTGTACCCATCGTAAGGTGATTTCTCTATTCCTGGCACTGAGCAAGACACTTGGAATTTAGACATAACAGGTTTTTTTCTTTGTTATCACATCTAATCTGGTCGGCACTGACTCTTTCCCCTATAGATGCTATTTCTTGGTCTACTCAGAATGAAGTAGTTTGTGTCAATGCTCCCCAATCTATTTTCAGTCATATGTTATCACTATCTTGAAAGTTATGTCTCTCATCCATTTTTCTAAAATTTCATTTCTAAGCGACTTAAGATTTTCTGGTTTTCCTGTATTTGCAATATTATTAGGGAGACAAATGACAAAGGAGGACTATGCTTTTACACATCCTTTATTAATCATTCACAGTGCCCACATTCAAAAAATACTCCCCCAAATGTGTTTTACTAAGTCTGAAAAGGGAGAAAAGGAGAGGACAAAATGTGACAATATTTCAGGGAAGATAAGACCAGAGTCATCTCATTAAAATGAACACTGCTACAATAGAAGTTCATTGTAATTAAAATATTCCCAAGCTCTCTCTGGACAGTGACCAATAGCAACAATGATGCCTTTTTGCTCTTGTTAAAATAAAAGTTTTTTTTCCTTAATAACTCAGTATAACAAAGGCTTTTATTTCTCGGTTCTTTCCACATAATTGTCACCAGCTTTTGGAGGGGTGAGGGACTGAACACTTGACTCTAGATAGAGCAAAGAGCAAGTGAAAAATAAGCAAAGGTGACAGTTAAAGCAGCCCAAACTTCACAAACAACTGCTTGTCAAAAATAATATGAAATACAGCAATTTCCTTTTCTACAAAGTGAAGGGGGAATAAGTAAGAATCCATGGAGTCTGGTAACTAGAAAAGGAGCTTTGGCATTAAAAGTGCTATTTTACCTTATAATTTACATGAAAGTTAACCTGCATTACCTCACAGAGTTTAACCATTCAACAAAACTCTAAGATTATATTTTCATCACTTCTCAAATTGGGAAACTGAGATTTAGACTTTAGGAGGTTTTCCCTAGAGAGCAAGGCTAGCTGCCTTCTGATTTAAACATTTTGTAGTTTTAACATAATGTCAGAGCTGTTGTTCCTATTTTCTCTGACAAATTAACCATTATCTTTAAATCACTGAAATAGTGTGTCCTCTAAATA
This sequence comes from Ictidomys tridecemlineatus, assembly GCF_052094955.1. Taxonomy (NCBI): domain Eukaryota; kingdom Metazoa; phylum Chordata; class Mammalia; order Rodentia; family Sciuridae; genus Ictidomys; species Ictidomys tridecemlineatus. The sequence goes on from NC_135479.1 coordinate 122,760,784, forward strand.
TAATCTCTAATTCATCACAATATTATGCTTCTACTTTTTTTAGATGCCCCACTGTATATTCCTAAGTTATAAGTTTACTCCTTAATCAATTTTCTATAACTCTCCCTCTAACTAGCATCTTATGAATATATATGATATCAAATAACTTATTTAATGTGGATTGGAACAAGATGTAAATTTATTTGTATGAAATAAAGTGAGCCCAGTCTTTTCTTGGGTTGGTTGTTTAACAGGCCTAAAAGGCATTGATAAAGTGTGTTATTCATTGAGCTTTGTAGGCATTGCCTACAGTCATGCAATTTGGTTCTAACACAGCTTTACCAGCAACTTGAAATATGGATGGGAACTGAGGGCAGAAGCAAAGTCCTGTGTAGACATGCAAGCACAAGAGACTTCAATAAGCTTGCAACTCAATTATGAAAAAAAATCCACTAGAAAGATTCAAGATATCTCTCCATTCTAGTTTTGCTTAACTAGAGAATAAGTAACTTCAAATCTACAGTTGTTACTCCCATAACTACCTGTCACAAGTATCATTACTACAATCATCCTGAATGATACAGGTCACTCTGAATTGCTCAATTCAGTACATTGGACAGCACACTGGTTTAAAAAAAACAGAGAGCCATCTACTGGCCAGGAACATGGTGCAGTAGTTGGAATTTCAAATCTTGGGATTGTAAGAACAAAAAGAAAAATAAATTTTTTGTGTGATTTCCCTTTTTCCAACAACCCTTTTCATCCTGTTTAGGTCTAAAGGTATACATTTCAGTTCCCTGAAATAGCCCAGAAATTGAGGTCACAATTCTAATGTTGCCAGTGTATCCTCCCAGGAAACGTCCAATAATGCATTACAAAGGATTTGGGGAATGAATGTTGAAGGAATATTTATAAGTAAGGCAACATCTGTGGATCGACCTTTATCTTATAATTTTATAAACCAATTACAATAGTTAAGTAAACTTATAGTTAAGTATAAACTTAAATAGCTAAGTAAAATGATATGATTCCACCTGAAATTCTCTTTCCTTGGTATTAAGTTATTATCACTAACACACACACACACACACACACACACAGTGTGCATTGGCCAACCAAGTTTTTTCCTTCGTGTATGTCTATCCCCTTAGTTCTGAGGGTTTTCCTTTGGAGAAAATGATCACTGTATAATATTCAGAATGGTAAATTTAATCCAAAAAGTAAATTCTTATACTTGTATACCAATTTAGAATGGAAAACAGATCAGACAGGAGAAAACCTGAAGATAGTAAGATGATTTCTAGAATTCATGCTTATACTTAGGGCATTTTGGAGACTCAATTGTAATATAATTAATTGTTTTATGATTTCTTTCTATTGGTACTCTTCATGAATACCTTGACTTTTAAAGAATGCATAAATTGAGCAATTGTTGTCAAGTTACTATCTTCAACAGATTCTCATGGAAAACGTATAAAATACGGCAGGAATCAGTATCCTATTTTAAAGATGAAAAGACAAGGGTTCAAAGAAATCAATTAATGCTTTAAATTTCATGTGAATAGTGAATAATAGAACTAGGTCTCAACCCCTTCCTCTGATTCATGCTCTATACCACCATTCCTTACATATCTGTCAGGCATACCTGCTCCATGCACCTGGGTCCTAATCCACTTGCTTCTCCTATCCCCTGTGTTGCTGTAATCTGCAGTGTATCTTCACTTTGTTTTCCCACTACAAAAGTAAAATAGAGAGATGAACAGGCAGACTTGACAGGAAGGCATAATGTACTTTCTGGAATATATTTAACTATATACTTAAGGTTGATTTGGCCAGTAATGTTGAATTTCTGAACTTCAAAATCACTATATGCGTCAGGGAATATAATGGCTAATAATAGTACAATGCAATCATTGCTCTAAAGTGCCCTCACAACACATATCAACTTGTAACCTCATCTTCCTGTCCCAAACCTGCTTCTGGGAGTCTCAGTGTGAAACTCTGGCCTTGCTGTTCTATTCTTTAACCCCTCCAATGGCTCCCTGTTGCCCATAGGTTAAAGAAGATATGCTTTAGGGTGACCTTCCCTTTCTCTTTTCTAAACTCTTTCCCAACTCTCTTCTTTTTCTTTCCAGCTATCCAGAACAATTTTGCAATTGCATTCCAAATTGTTATACATCACCAAGCTTTGGCCCATCATCTCCCTTCTTTATAAAGGCCAACTTGTGTTTTTATTTTCTGTCTGAACATTATTCTTTATATCAAACCCAGCTTGGACATCTGTTTATAAAATTATTTTAGTATCTTCCCATTCCTCCACTAAACAGGTTTATGATTCTCTCCTTTATGCACATATTAATTAGATTTTAATTATTAGATTCTACCTTGGCACCTACCACAAGATTTTACAATCAACTATTTTATGTCTCCTTCAATGTTTCATCTTATTTGCCCTGTTCTTAGCACAGTGCATAGCAAGATATAGCAGGTTCTCAATACATGATTACTAGGTGGCAATGAAAGCGTGAATACCCATTTACCAGAGTAGCTAAAGAAATAGAAAATCAGATTTTCTCAAGGACAGTCCCAAAGACCATGCTGTCTTTTCTGGTTCTCTCTTGACCCTACTCTCAATTAATATTAATATAAGATTACTGAAGATCTCACACACCTTAGTTTAAGGGTACAGAGTTGCTTGAAAGTTTATATCTATTGAAAATAACAGAGGATATTTACTAATCTTATGCAGAATTCCAGACTTATTTCTACTGCCCTTGAGGAAGACTTGGAACATTGTGCATTTTAGTTGTTGGTTTGCTTACTCCATAACCTGCTATTCTGCATCTCTAAAAATAAAAACACAATATGAAACAAAGGAAAAATATAGCATTTTTTAGGCTAATGGAGATCCCCTGGATAATGACAGTATTCACCCAGACCCAGTCCTCAGAATATCATTTACACAGGAAGAAAAGCAATGGCCAAACCTAAAGAACCTTGTGGAGATAGTATGAGAGGTCAGGACTCAAAAGACCAAATACCTAAGTAAAGGAACAGAATAACTAAAAGTAATATCTGGAACTAAGTTTACTAATTTTATAATTGATTTCCTGTTTTAGGTGGTTTTTAAAACATTACTTACAAATTCATACAAGTTTTACAAAGAGATTCTTCAGAGACTGTTATGGACAAATACACATACAACTACAAATATATTTTGGGAAAATTTGTTTTAAATAACAGTTCTAAAAGTGTATAATTGGGGGTCTAATTCTGTAATATAGAGAACTGCATTCTGAATTTGTAGAACTGTTTCACATTCAAGCTCCAAACAGCTTCAGTTTTTGAACAAAGATTTTATTTAGCAACAAAGTTGCATAAGATGTGAAACTAAACACTATGAGATAGAAACTGCCTCTGAGTGCTCAGAGTCAGTAGCAAAAGTAAGGCATTTGCACAAATAAAGCTTATGATGCATGCTAAAGGAGAGATCAGTTATAGCCAAATACATAAGAGAAAAATTTCCCACCTAGAGGAATTCATGAACCACTTCATGGAAAGAAGGGGGTACTGCAAGAAGCAAATGCCATAATAGATATTAAAACAATTTGTAAATTGTTAAATTCTTTTCTAATGTTAGATGACTTTTCTAAGAACAGAATGGAACGTGTTGCATTCTGAATTAGCCATCAAGAAGGGTTCCAAATCTAGGCAATTTTAGATGTAAGATCAGCAGTCCACTTCTTGGTGGAACCAGAGAAACATGTAATATCAGCAACAAGGAAATGCCAATCAGCATAGGTTCCCTTGGTGGAAGAACCTGACATGGAAGCTTAGTTGGAGATGGGGCTACACTGAACACCCAGATGGCCAGGCTGGCACTTCTTCATTCTCTGGCTCCGCCAATAGCTCTTCCTTCTCTTGCTACAAAACCACGTGAGCTTTTTCATCCCCTGAGTGTATTTGTGCTTTCTGCTTCTGGATCATTTCTTATTCATATTCAACTCATCCTCACCCTCATTGACCTCAGATTCTATCTGAGGACTGCTCTATGTTTTTGTTTCCATAGGCATCGCATGATGCTGATCCTCTTTTTTGTCTTGATTCAATTTCCCATGGTAGGGAACTTAACTGTAACAGGTTTTTGTTTATTTATTGTTATTTTCCTCCCTATACCAGCCCACATTAGACATCTCTGTTAGGTTGAAGAATGCCTTCCCTTGAGTCAGATCCTCAACAGTTGGTCTATCTGTTTTGATCAGGCAGACAAGATCACAAAATTCAGATCATGGCCAACTTAGATTTTTTTATCTCACACACACACACACACACACACACACACACACACTCATGCAAATACTGTTGCTTTGCACACTGGATGATACAATGCAAACAAATTTTTTTTTAAGTCTGTATATTAGTGATGCTTTCTTCCAGTTGGGAGGGACAAAAATAAACATGAAAAATAAACAAACTAGACAAATCCAGCAGGTGATAAATGCTATAGAAATATTAAAACAGACAATGTTAAAATACTGGGATTGCAGCAGATAACAAGATGCTGGTTTGGCTGAATGGTTACAGAAGAGAGGGTACTCTGCAAGGAGAACAGAGTAAGCAGGGTGCTGTGGGAGTGGATTATGTCATAACACCACAAGTAAAATGTATCAAAGTTGCTGAATTATTACACCAATAGGTCACCAAACTGAGGTTAAAATTAACATACCATGCTTAGAATACACAGATGCTTCTCAATGCATGGAGTTACACCCAGATAAACCCATAACATAAACTAAAAATACAGTCAGTCAATGCATTTAGTACAACTCTCCTAGCTTGGCAGCATAGTACACTGTAGAGTACTGACTGTTTACTTTTGTTCACAAGGTTGATTGGGAGGTCTGGTTCACTGCTGCTGCCCAGCATGGGGAGAGGATATGGTGCTGATGATTGCTCTCCCCGAGAAAAACTGAAATTCAAAATTGAAAATGTGGGTTTTTATTGAATGTATTTCACTTTTCTATCATCATATGGTAGAAAAATCCTAAGTTGAGTGACCACTGGATTTTCTGTATGGGCTATCTAGTATAAACTGTGAATAACCAACTTTCAAATATGTAGAAGGCATTAAACTGAGATAATAAACAGACTATTAATTGATAGTGAGAAAACTCACTAACTTGCTGCAATTCCTACTACATAGGGTTATTCAGAGGGTAAAAGCCAATGTGAAATGAAAGGTATAAAAGCATTTGTGAACCAAAAGACTTTCTATAAATAAGCAGGACCTTATTTGACTAGTATAAACTAGAGTAAAGGGACACACAGTGAGTCCCAGTCCAGGTAGGCAGTCACCAATCTTATTTTCCAGAAATGATGAGTAATCCAAAAGTGCTAGTGATTTTCAGTAGAAAGCACCTTACCAAGTCTGAATTTTACTGGGGGCAGGGGAGGTGGGGGAGTTGGAAGCTTTATATACATATATTTATGTTACTGGTTGAAACACTATTTAAAATCAAAGTCTCTTCACTTCACCACTTACTTAGCCTGACTATTTTATAATTTCCACAACAGAAGATGTTACAAAAATATATTTTTCAAGTCAGATGTTTGTCCTAGATTTTGAGCTCCATTCTCAAGACTTGCCACATTTTTTCTATATCATATAAAATCAGGTACATAGCATGACAAATATTTCAATTCATTTCTTGTAACCATGGTCCCATAATAAAAGGATAAGGAATTACACGGTCTACAAATACCAGGTGGAAAACATTCAATAGGTCATATTTTTTTTTATTGATCTCTTCCTTCATCCATCACTAACTCCTCTCTAAAAGTTCATTTACATTGAGATTTCCCCTGGAGAATGAACTTTTTTCTATATCCATTTTCTATATCTTCCCTATATCTCCCCAAGATAGGAAGACTTTGTATATGAATTTATTTATGTGCACATTTGAAACAGTTATTTCACTTTTTATGGTGCAAAAAATGACCCAGAATTGAATATTGCTTTTACCACTAAAACAGTTGTATGTCCATGAGCAAGTTACTTAAATTGTCTGAGACTCAGTCCCCAAATACAAAATTAAAGATGGAAAGGGATGATTCTGCACAATATACTGTTTCAATGATATTAGTCCTCTTAAAATAGAATAATTTTCTATATATTCATTTGATTATAGAAAGAAACAAATATGTTTGTTTTGAAATCAATACAATGTATGGTTTAGGATTTTTAAGTGAAGAGGTTTAAAGTACACATTATTTACTCAATGGAAAAAAAAGTATTATCTTGAAGTTATAACTACATATTAAAATTCATGTTCCAGAAATAAAAAAGTTTTAATAAATGTTATTGTACTTATAGGATAATTGACCATTTAAAATATGATCCATTGGCTATTTTGCCTTTCAGAAGGAAGAGCATTAGGTTATACTAATTACTGAGTAAATTTTATTTTCTCATCTATACCAGAATTAAGTTAGACAGATACTTAAAAGGAAACTTAATAATAAGCAAGTTTCAATCTCTTCTTGACTGGGAATTTATAAAAAAAATGTTATTTAATTCAGTAGTTAGAGATTTTATATTCTGAAGCCAGAGTATTTGATAGAGATATTCAAATTATTTCAAATATGACTGAGTTAGTAGAACAATAATGATTTGCCTTTGACTGGATCTTTTACCAAGAGGACAGAATTTGGAAGTAGTAGATAAATTTTCTTCCCCTGGCTGAAACTCACCGGCTATGTAATCCTGACAAGTTACTTAAACTTTCCAAGGCTTAGCCTCTCTAAGAGTAGGGGTAATATTTCTACCACACTCTCCTTACAGAGCTGCTTTCAAGAACAAATGAGATAATGCACATAAAAGCACTCCAAAAAAGCTCTGAAACATTGAAAAGGAAAGGAGAGGAGGACTTGGCCAGAGTTAGCAGCTCCTTCCCTTGAGTTCAAAGCAGGCTGTTCAATATGCTGCATGGTTTTATAATTATTTATTCTTGGGGACTCAGTGATGCAAAGGTAAGGGGAAGGGAAGAAATGGGGTCTATCAAGTCCCAGCCTAAACCTTCTGACCCAAAAGAAAAACTTAGGTTAAAATTATTTATTTAACCAAAAAAGATGTACTCCTGTCTTGTTTGTGATGTTCAAGTTCTCCAAGAGGACAGACAAAGATGTGCAGAGGAGAAATGGCAGCTGGTCAAGGGATTGTCCTGGTTGATGGGTGCTAACCTCTACTTTAAAAGGCCAGGAAAGGGATGGCTCAGGGCATCTGGGTATGGCTTTGACATCTCAGCCAACAGACAGCTTAGTGGCTCCAGAGCAGTCCACTGTCTGCCATAGAAATCCCTGAACGAGAATCAGAAACTGGTCCAAGGCTGGAGTGTAAAAGGATTCTTACATTTATAGACTAAGATAAATTGGTGAGGCTTAGTGGGAGACACTGTTGGGTACTTTGCTGCAGGCAATAGTTGTTCTGATGTTACAGGACAGATCTTGCCCAGTCTCCCGTACACAATCCCTCCCTCCCTCCCTCCCGCCCCAAGAACCAATCAGAATGAAAAATCATCCCTGTTTCTTGATTTTTGGACCAAATAGTTTGATTTATACTATATGAATAACAGATAAAAAGGCACCCATTCAAACTCACTCTCTGGATGAAAGGGTGTTTTAATTATTATCATACCTGCTATTTTTCACTGGCAACGATTGTGATAACCTCCTTCTATCACCCTCAAAAAACAAACAGAAACCATTCAAGGTACATTACATTGTGTGCACCTACCTATGTCACTCTCTTCTAACAAGGAGCATCTGTCTGCCAACACTTTGACTTCAACAACCCGGCTGTTTTTGACAGACTTAGAGAGGGGTCCACAGAGGAAAGAATTGTCTTCTGATTAAAGCTTCCAGGCAAATTAAAACTCTCTGGACAGGATCCTCTTTCCTTCACTTAGATTTCGGTGAACAGAAAGTAGATTATCTCTCCAGGCAATTATCAACTCTGAAAGTGCTTGTGGTTTTAAGACTTGGGCAGAACTTGTTGCAAACGGCATTAGCATAACATACTTCCACAAACTCTAATTTCAATGGCTCTTCCATCCCACATGATGCATGATGAAACTGATGGTCTGTGTTCTTCCCTCAGGGTCATTTCTTTTCTCTCTCTCTCTCTTTTTTTTTTCCCACACAGAGCCAATCTGTCTCATTTAAATACAAACTATTATATTAACCATCCCTTTCATCCCTTTTTTTATTTTCCGTATCATGAGCACCATGCATCAAAGGTAGGATCATTATTTTTCCCCTTATTTTCTCTGTTAGGGACCCTGATTTTTATAGAAATTGTTTCTTGCATTAATAAAAGATAAGAGCCAGAGACTGGCAACAGATTCTGTTGGTCTGATCTGGGTCTTTGAATATGTCAAACCTGGGATACTTCATACAACACCATCCTGGGGGTCCTGATTCCTTTCCTTTACAGATGTAGGGTGGGCTGACTTGGATATAATCCAGAAATCTTGGTGTCTGATAAAGTCTCCTGAATAATTTTGCTCTTGTATTATTAAAGCAATATAATCATAGTTTTCTGGGGCATTATAGTCCCACTTAAAACGTGTATAAACTGCTTTATTAGAGATTATTGCACTATTGGGAGAGAAAGCAAAAGCAATCATTGTTTAGGATAATATGAACTGATAATTTAGGAATAATTTATTCTCATAAATGTTCTTATGTGTTCATGTAAGTTTATGACATGGTGTGCGTTGTAGCACATAAGTTTCACCCCAAAGTGGGGCCTTTTATAGAACTTATCTAAATTGACTTTTTATTATTATTATTTTGGTAAGGTATTGAGCTGTAGAAAATTGGTAGGGCTAGTTGGATTCTAGGGTGTGGAGATTGTCACAGCTCCCCTTCACCCTGTTTCTCTGCCCTGTTCTCTGATCTTTGCTTCATTCACAAAAGCTGGGGCAGTTGACAGAAGAGCAGTGGTCTATCAAAAAGGGGATTTTTATAGAGAGATTTTGTAGGGGATTTTCAAGTTTGGGATGGGAGATTTGAGTACGTAGGTTTTTAAGGTTCCTTTCAATCCTGAATTTCCCTGAAACAAAACTTTGAAATAATTTCCAGTCATAAACACCAACAACAAAAAACAATTTTAAAGAAATTTTGTGATATGCCACCAAATAGAAAAAAACAAAATAGTAATTGTGGCAACAAATCACACCTGCCAAGGAGACCAAAAATGCGCTATTTTAGTCAGCATTACCTTTCAGTTTTAAATAAAGTCTGTCTTTAAAAGTCAATTTTTAAAGGTAGTTTCTTATTATCTTTTTCACAAAAGGGAAAAGGAATGGAAGAAGGGAGTTTTCTAGAAGCAAGTTATAAAGATAAAACAAGTAATCACTAGGAATAAAAGAAATAGGACAGAAGCAAGTTAAAATTATACAGTGTTTAAAGATTCCACCCTATTTTCAGAGAGAGATGGATGATGAACAGATCAACACATAGATATGATAAATACATAGATGTTTTCTCTAGATATTTTTAAAATGTTTTTCTAATACCCGGCATAACATAATCATATGGGGATCTTTTTGTTTGTTTACATTATTACATTCATAAGAGTTAACCACTGCTAGGATGCTACTGAGTAATTTTCTCTCTATATTTACATATGTATAATGTCAAATATGCCAATCTCTTTCTTATAGTTTCTGGGTTTAATATCAAAATTATACAGGGCTGGGGATGTGGCTCAAGCGGTAGCGCGCTCGCCTGGCATGCGTGCGGCCCAGGTTCGATCCTCAGCACCACATACCAACAAAGATGTTGTGTCCACCGAGAACTAAAAAATAAATATTAAAAAAAATTCTCCCTCTCTCTCTCTCTCTCTCTCTCTCTCTCTCTCTCTCTCTCTCTCTCTCTCATCTCTCACTCTCTCTTTAAAAAAAATTATAGAACTATTCTTCTATACTTTTTTATAGTACAACATAGTTTTTTATGTTTAGAATTTTAATCTACGTAAATTTTATTTTGTATATCAAAGAGGAATATACTCTTTTATTTTTCTCCAAATGTATATGGTAGAATTGTTTCTTTTTCCTTTACTGATGTGAAATGCCATGTTTAACAATAATTTAACAATCATGTTTAACAATAGTTGGGACACAGGGCATAATCTCAATCCTCTTCTGCTCCATTGGTCTTTCTACCTATTCCCCTACTGGTATTATATGGATGCCGACTTCAGTGTTTATACTATATTTTTCTATCTACTAGAGAAAATCTTCCTTATGTGTCTTCACTTATCCATTTTTTGATAGATAACCCCTAATAAATTTTTTGGCAGAGAATTGTCTCAGGCTGAGTAAAGTCTGGGAAGTGTTAATAATCGAAGGTAATAGAAGAACCCCTAAGATTCAAGGATTTTTCTCCCTCAATAAACATGATTCAGTGGGTCAGTGATCTTTTCCAGTGTTTTTTTTTTTTTTTTTTTTTTTTTTGCTTGTTTGTTTGTTTTTGTTTTTCGGGGGAGAGTACCGGGGATTAAAACACTGAACCACATCCCCAGCCTTTTTATATTTCATTTAGAAGACAGAGTCTCACTAAGTTGCTTAAGGGCCTCCCTAAATTGCAGAGGTTGGCTTTGAACTCAAAATCCTCCTGCCTCAGACTCCCAAGTCACTGGGATTACAGGTGTGCACCACCGTGCCCGGCTCCAATGATCTTTCTATTAGGTATCCAAGGCACTGTATCTGGGTCCAGGAGGAGATGCTGCGAACAGCACCTGCATTACAACAGTACTGTGGCAGACCAGGGGACATACTCTTGACCAGATCAATCACTGCTTTTAAGAAGCCCTTGGCCTAACAAGGAAAGGCACCCATTGAGGTGAAGAGACCCATTTCAACTCTGAGTTCAATGAGACGTAAGAAGTCCTATCACCAGAAGCTAGGATAAAAGTAGAAGACTCTTACTAGTGAATGATTCATTTGAGTAGCAGGAGATAGACAATTTTCAGGGAATGTGAAGCAGGAAGCTGGTAGATAGTAACCCGAACTCTGCCCTAGGAGTGCTAAAAAAGCAAATCTCAAATGAAAAAGTTTCTTCATTTACTTCTCACCTTTCCTATGTCCTCTTATTGCTTTATAGAAGCAAGCTGGTTTTTGTAGAAAGGTGATCCTTGCTAAGATACTGCTATTTATCAGAGGTTTCATATGGACCAGATACATATGTACATAAAATTTTAAAATTTTAATTTAATGCTTTATTTATGTACATCTATTATCCATTATATATATATGCATCTAATATTGCATAAATAAATATATGGACACATACAAGTTTATTCCTGAGCTACCCTGGGAGGTAGCTCTTATGATTTTCATTTCATACCTGAGACACTGAGGCTCAGCTGCCCACCAACATCATACCACTACCAGGACCTTTGGCAATGACTTCAGGGTCCTAAGCCTCATGTTCCTCTTGTGGAGAAAATTTGAAGATCCACTCAAAGGACTATTTTGAGTAATTTACAATATAATGGTTATAAAATGCATAGCAAGGACCTGGCACATAGACAGTGTTCAACCAGTAATAAATATTCAGGTCACACAACTATTAAGTGGCCCAACTCAGCCAATGTGAATTAAGAGATTCCCCTCAGGCTCAAATCAAACACTAAATACTTATTAGGATTTGTTTTAAACCATCTTCTATGGCCTTAAAAGAAACCCTTTAGTAAAGAGAAGGGTTAGATTATCTAAAAAGAAAATTATTTGAAACAAACACTTACTATGCAGCAAATGGAATGAGTTTTTACTCCACAATCCCAACAGCTCACCTTCCTCCTTCTAAGCACTCCAGTCAGGAAAAGTCACATTTCCAGACCCCAGGTTTCTGACAGAAACACACAGTACCTGGTAAAAATCACTAAATTTCCATAGCCCCTTGGGTTCTGCCTGAGTCCATCAACATGTGCCATAGCTTACACTGATTCGACTGGATGCTGCCTCCATACTCCACCTCCTCATCCCCATGGACCCTCCCAGTGACTCAGAAACAGCAGGCAGATCAGAGGGACTCAGACTACAATGGCCCTTCAGCCCAAGCCTGGACAGCATCCCTTCACATCTGAAGAGAGACTGCGGGAACCTGGCCCAAGTAACCAGTCATCAAATCCTTGTTGTTAATTGATGGAAGTGACAGGGCCCAGGAGAAAGCTAGGTCTCAGGACTCTTTGCTGCTTTTCCCTAATGAAAGGCATAACATTTTTAATTGTTCACCCAGGACAGATTATCTTTTGTATAATCTCCTTGAGTATCCTTCAAAGAGATAAGGACAGATCTGTGCCTATAACAATATACTGAAATTTACTGACCCAGCAGGGTGACAGTGAGAGGGAGGTGTGATCATGAGATGACAGTGTCAACACTGTAAGATTTGGGAAGGTTTAACCAGAGAACTGCATCTAAACATTCTCATTCTTCTTTTAGCCCTCTTCTCTCTCTCTCTCTCTCTCTCTCTCTCTCTCTCTCTCTCTCTCTCTCTCTCTCTCTTCTTGTTTGGTGCTAAAAGTTCATAGGGACAAATGGTCAGTTGAGAAGGCAGAATGGAAAGGTGGGTGTTTGTAAGAGAAGTGGGTAAAACAGCTCTACTATGCATTTTTCAATCCCTCTCTTCCTTTACAATTTTTTTTAAAATTGTTATATATGACAGAAGAATGCATTACTATTCATATTACACATATAGAGCATAATTTTTCAAATCTCTGATTGTACACAAAGTAGAGTCACACCATTTGTGTATTCATATATGTACTGAGGGTAATGATGTTCATCTCATTCCATCATCTTTCCCACCCCCATGCCTCCACCTTCGCCTACCTCCCTTTGCCCTACCTAGAGTTCATATAATCTTCCCATGCCCACACCCTACCAACAACATTATGAATCAGTCACTTTTCCAAGCACTGTCTGTATTACATTGTTTAATCCTCAGCCACATTAGGAAGTAGGAATACTGTGATCTCCCTTGTATAGTTAAGGCAAGTAACTTGCCCAGAGCCACACAATTTATAATTGGTGAAGGCATTACCCAAACCCAGAGAATCTGATTCAAGTGCTCATGACCTCTAACACCATATTTTCCTCTAACACCATATTTTCCTCTAACACTTTAAATACTTTTAAAAATAGAATGAGAATTATTACTGCTCTTGACATTTTGGAACAGGAGTGGTATACTCTTTTCTCTCCAAGCAGAGATTTTCTTAGTCACTATTTGAATAAAAGAAAAAACAAGTCTACTAAATTTATTTCAAAGTGTCCTATACTGTTGCATGAGCCATGAGCCCCTAAAATAAGCCAAGCATTGATTAGTGACTGGATCAAGTTCTTCAGAATTTTACCCAGGAAAATTGTAAGGCCTGGTGCAATCTGGGACAGAGAAGAAATTAACATCTCATAAATCACCTTTTGATGAGTCTTCATGTAATCTCACTCTCATCCTCTTACTATTAGACCATAAGAACTGAGACCGCTAGAGAAAAATCCTGGCCCTCTCCACATGTGATTAATACTGAATAATTAAAATTTAATGTTCATTTGAGGAATCAAAGTATATATGGAACTGCCAAAAGGAAGAGATGACCGTGATGTTTTACCACCCTTGTGTTTGTTTGCAAGAGTCCCCAGATTTTCATTGCTTTCCCATTCTTCAGGGCTCATTCCATCTATTTCTGCAACTAAATACTTCTCTCAATGAGCTTGAAGATAGACGTAAATGAGGAACATATAGGCTCCACCTCCCCAGATGGGTTCCTTGAGCTCAGTCCTAAATCTTCCTAGGGAAGCTCATAACAATCCCCATCTATCATTGCTTTGGACCAATCCTCCCCTAAGGAAACCTACGTTGAAGCTAGTTCTTCTAATGAGAACAGAAAAGCTACCCATGCGACCTGGGCCTCCACTGCTGGGGGAGTGTTGCAACAATCCTGTGTCCCCATCAGGGATGGGGCAGCTTGGCCTCCAGTCCTGGACTCTGATCTCACTTGAAGGCTCCAGTCTTTCTCTGCTGTAGGCAAATCCTTTAACTTCTTTTGGCATAGTTACTGCCCTTTAAAATGACGGGATAGGTCTCCCACAGTGCTTTCCTGTGAATCCCTGGGGCTCTGAGGTAGAATATCATGTCAGACCATCAGCCCTTTGAGAAGATCAAGCCCAACTCTCTCTTTCCCCTCCAGCTTCATTCAGAGCAGCTCTGCCTTTATCTTTTTATATTTGGAGGTTCTATATAAAACTTTGTTTGAAAAAAAAAAAAGGATTCTGCCACTATTTTTTTTTTGTAAAAATTACTGGATTAGATGATTCCCAAAGTCTGTTTCATCCCTATGCAATTTTTTGTAATAACCCAATTCAAGTTTGTATCTTTCCATGCAAAGCCAAAGAATGCATATCAGCAGGATGTATTTTTTTTCCCATGGGCTTTTCTTTTTCTTTTTTTTTTCTTTTTGGGCAATTATGGGCAATATTTATGGTGTGAGGGAGTCAGAATTATCTCAACCACACCAGCATCACCTCTCAGGTAAAGCACTTCTGAAGACACAGATTGGCCATATTACTTCAGACCATGAAAAAGCAAGAGTAGTATGTAGAACACAGGTAATACTGCTCAGCCTCTGCCTCTCACCAGAGAGCCACCATGACTCTACATAAGGCAGAGGGTCATCAGGACAAAGACACTATTTAATATTTATTTACTCCAAACTCCCCTAAGGAATGATTCTTACGTGAAATGCATCAAATTTGGGAGAATTCTGATTCAAATTGCTGAAGATATACAGCTGGATTTGCTATTATCATGCTATGTTGGTCCCAGCCACAAGGGGCACTCTAATGATTTACATGTATTTTCCATAAAAGGAGCTTTTAGTTAAAAAAAAAGCTTTTTTTTTTTTTTTTTTTTTTTAAATGGCAGGACTAGGAGTTTTGGTAAACTCATCGTTTGTTCCTGTCTGCTTTGTTTCATTTAAGTCATTCTTAGAGTATAGTAGGCAGCCCAGCTGTATTAGCATTTTGGCAAGGAGTTACTCTTGAGAAATGATGTTTTCTATTGAATCAGAATCTCTGGGAAAAGGGCTTGGATCAAGTTAGCTGCTCTTCAAGGCTTTTAAAGCTCACCAAAGTCTTTTTTTTTGGTGGCTTCTTTGCTGCATTATGGTCTCAGAAAGCATCATTGATAAATTCTAAATATTTTGGCCACTAAATATATGAGGCTTGGCAAGTCCCTTCATCACCCAATTTATTTATTTTTAAAATGAGGTGGGGACAGTGCAGACTCTGGTTTGGGGTAGGATTTTATAGATAATCTCTGAAATCCTTGCCAACCTCAATATACTGTTCCTGAGTTTTGTACTAATTTAAACTTGGAAGCCAGAGTAGTTTATTATCAGAGTACTTTTCAGTTAAAGCTATTATCAATTTTGTGGGACATATTCAACCTGGAGAAACAGAAACTTTTAAAATATTTATGTACATATTTATGATGTGTGAAATGGAAAACGATACATCTGGGAACAAGTACCAGAAATGAAAAAGGACCTAATAAAATAAGCAAACCAGTAAGAAGTCATGTATCACCTGAATCAGTTCCTGCCTTGAAATCCACAATTAAATATGCTATAGAGTCTAGCCAGAGAATACTGTATCAGACATAATTCGGCTCTTCCTGATTCTGCAATTTCATTGAATAACTTACATTTCTTTAACTTATTTCTAGGTAGTTTTTTGAATCACTGATTTGAATGCTCCCCATTGCAATTTACTCTGAAATCCAACTGGCAACAAAATTTTATTCTATTGATTTTGACCATATTTTTCGGACCAATCATCATTCAATGCCTATAGTGTGTCATGCTCTACATCCTGAATAACTATTAATCATCCTCCTTCTTCTGCTACCAATGCCCCTACCATAGACTGCTTGTCTATGTCATTCCACTATCCTTCCAATTCTATCTCTTATCTCCTTCAATGCATCTTCCACCTTAAATTCTTAAAATCCAAATCAGATGATGTCACTCCTGTACTTAAATCTCTTCATTGGCTACTGATTACCTATTAGCTAAAAATCTGACCACCTGACCATGACCTAAGATTCACTACCTGGCTAAAACTTGATCTTCATAATCATGTCTGTATATCCCCAGAGGCACTGAAATTGTATGCATGCCAACTTCTTTTGAGACCCATGTCTTTGAAGATACAGTTTTCTTCTTCTGGTGTCCCTTTTCCTCTTCCTCCTTCTTTACCCACTCTGTCTGAATCATTTGATCAACAGCAGGAAGGATACTGAGGCAAAAGTAAAATGAATAGGATAGGAATAGAGTGGATAGGAATAGAGGTAGCAAATAGAGCAGATGGTGTTGGACCTATGCTGAGGGGGGAGGCGTGTCAGTGGAAGGAGGATGGCAAAGGACTGGAATGGTCTGTTCTGAATTCAAGGGTCATTCTGGCTGCCCTGGTAAGAATGTTTGTATGAGTGGGAAGTATGAGAAGATCAGGAATGGAGAGAGCAGTTAGGAAGAAATTACACTCATCTGAGTGAGAAATCAGTTGGAATTAGTGGAGATAGTGGGAAGTTGACAGATTCTATGTATGTTTTGAAACCACAGTCCATAGAATTTGCTGATGAACTGATGCACAATGAGACAGAAAAAGAGATGATGGATAATACTCAAAGTTTGGCTCAAAGCAATTGGGAAATTGCAGTATCCATTGAGAGATACAGAAGGAGGAGCATGTTGGTAAGGATGGCAGCAAATGAGAACTTCAAACCTGGGGGTGTTGAATTTAAGATGCCCATTGGATGTTCAAGAAGGAATGCCTTGAAGGCAATTGGGTACTTGAGTCTGGAACTGAGAAAGGAAGTTTCATCTAGAGAAATTAATTTGAATGTTGTTAACATATACACATTATCTATAAGTGAGTATAGCTATAAAAGAGGAAAGTGAACACATTAAAAAATTTTTTTAAAGTGAGATGAATGGATAAATGAATGAATGATACTGACCAAGATTTGCACAATAAAATGAATACAGGTCTCATTTTAGTACCATTTTGGAAATTTCATCTTCAATACTTTCTTTTATAGAAAATGTGTTGGCAATTCTATTTTGCAAGGACACACTGATAATGGAGTTATTTACTAGGATAATATAGACACAGTGAATACAATTGCTTGTAATATTGAATTACTCGTATCGTGTCTTCTTATTCTGTGCCTTAGTGGTCATATATTTGCAAAAAGACACAAAAAATCAATACATCAATCTGATGAGGCTGTCAGGTTTTAGATGGATATCACAGCTAAGAGGTGTTTGGGCACATTAAAAATTTCTCACATCCTCACCCGATGGTTTCCAGTTCCCAGGGTGCTTTATCATCCATTATCTCTCTCACTTCGTTCATCATGAGACCACATAATAGGCAGTTTGGCATTATTAGGCCTGATTTAACTTTTGATCACCAGAGGCTCAAGAGGTGAAGGGATTTACTTGAGCTGATGAATGGGTCACTGTGGATTGAATGAATGATGGTAGTTGGAGTGACTGGCCCCACTTCCACTTGTCACCTCCCTTAGGAGCCTAAAGTCCTCACCCTCCTTAGTTTTGGTGCCAATAAAATGTTCACAGATTGACAAGTAGCATGAGTCTTTTTTTGTATTTCTAAGTGAAGCAGAATATAAATGTTCCTTATTGGAAACCATTCAGTATGGGAACTGTATTGTGGATCTGGGTTTAATTCCCAGAAGTACATCACACCAGACACTGGATCTTGAACTTTCCAAAGAAGCAAGGTAGAGGAGGGGAGCCATGACCCTGAGAATGTGTCTAGACTCAATGTCCAGTCACCTCTTTCTCAGTCCTTGCTGCCTTAGAGCTTAGATTTGTTTGAGAGATGTTGAAGATGGCATCTCATCCTCATCCTGATGCACCATCCTAACCCCTTAGACATTTTTCCTTTATGAACTAAGTTTCAAAGACCCACTCACACAGTCCTCTGCACCCAGACTCATGACTTGTTTGCAAATTCAATGACCTCTTCTCAACAAATGATAGTTCAGAATAAGAACAACTCCCATTGCTGTTATATTACCTACACTCTTGACCTTTATCTTGTTATCTAGGCTGAACAACAACCATATCATAAATACATGTTTTCCTGTTTTACAAATGAGAAAATGCACTCAGAAGGTCTAATCATTTTATATGAATAACTGGAGGAAATGAGGTATGAATGTAGGTCTCTATAATTCCAAAGACTTTGCTCTTTCCCTAAGTCTGTATCACTATCTCCTCTCATCATGACCCAGTCATCCTCATCAAACATCACCAAATCTTAGTTTTATTTTTCTCCATTGGATTTGTTTCATTGCTTCTTGTTTCTGCCTTAAAGATTTAAAACCCTCCCTGGTCTTCTACCTTCTTCTCCCTGCTCCTCCCCACTTCTGCCACTGTGGGAATTTGTGAAAAACTTGGTACAATTAGTGAAAACCAGGAATGAAGCAGGTATCTTATCACCCAGATTGAAAAGAACTTCCATGTGTCTAATAAGCAAAACTTCCAATTTTGTACCAGATACTAAATCTGTTTCCCATAAATTTGTACCAAAACACAAAGTTTTGACTTGTTAGAGAGCCTCTTTCAGTTAACACATTCATCTCACTGTCGGCTTCCAGTCCAGGTTTCTATATGGCAGATGACTGGAGAAGAGAGCAGAGCACAAGTGGGGATTCCATCCTGAGGCCCCATCTTCCCAGGTGTCCCTAACACTGTTCTCTGCACAGATGCCACGAATCCTGAGGGGACTCACAAAACAACAGGAGGATTCAGACAATCTGAAGCTACCTTCCTTAAGCAGGCATCATGGGGGGGGGAGTTAAAGAAGTCACAAGCTGACATTCTTAGGGCTTCTGCCCATTATGGATTTTTATCACATCATAAAGGGGCTCCTCAGCTGGTTGGAAATCATTGCCTTGCTGAATCCATTATGATTACAGGGGCACTTTGGAATGTTATGTTGATTGGGATGTTAATAGGTACAAAGACACACCATGTACAGCTCAGTAACCATTCCATTAACATCTAGTTTAAAGTTGATTTCCTATTTTATCATTATGAAGGAGAAAATGACCCATAGGACACATGGGTTGGGAAGAGTAACTCTGACTTTTAAGTGTGCTGGCCTCTCTTTAGCTTCCTCTCTCATGACATGGGCACAGCGCTGAGTTGGCACAACCAGACCTACTGAATAATCAAAGGGAAAGTTTTGATTGGAAAAAAAAAATTGGCATGCAAAGCATGAGAGTGGGGACAAAGTCACATTGCCATTTCCATTTACTGACGCAGTGACATAACAAACAGCATTCACCATGCATTGCATTAAGACTCTTGAAGCAGAAATAATGGAGGTGCTGGAGTACCACAGTTTCGGTAATCTCTCATAAATATACCTGAATGATGTGCCATTCGCCACTTCTCCTAACTGCCATGGGCTGTGATTGACGTGGTTATGGGCAAGGTACTTAGATAGTGATTTTCATCTTTCCCTCTCCAATGGAGCTATACTAGTAAAAACTGGCCCTGTTTATACTCTTCTTGTCTGAGACTCCCTTTGTTGTGTTGGCTCTACAATATTTCAAATGATAAAATGTTGGAGGAGGAGAAATAGCAAGAAGAGTGAATCCTGGAGCCTCAAAAGGAGCTAGGATTTTAAACTTTTAGATGGAAATTTGACAGCAAGGATGGGGGGACACAAAACAAAAGACAAGGTAAACAGACCTCAAGTTGAAAGTTTAGCCAGCTTCCAAATCTCTCCCTAGGACACAGTCCTGAGCTCAGATCATCTCACTTTTTCACCACAACCTCACCATCTGAATCTGGAACGAATTTCACGTAGAAAGTGTTTGGTGGCCTGGGCTGAGGATTTGGAGAGGACTCTCTGAGTTTGAGTCCAGCTGAGAAGCAGCTGTAGAGCCACACTTTCCTGATGCAAATTATAGATAATAAATGTCTACAGAATATGAATCATTATGTAGTACTAGAATACTCAGACTTCCTAAATATAGAGGATGCTGTATTCATTCACTCATTCATTCATTCATTCACTCATTCATTCATTCATTCGTTTGTTCTGGCAAGGAAACTTACTCATGATAAACATCAATAATGTCAGACATTAGTGAAGGAGAGACAATGGGGAAAAGTTATGATTACAATTACTTAATTTCTCAGAAGAGAGAAGGAGTCAGGAAAGGGGTATAGACTAAGCAACACGAAATTGGTGATATTTGAGCTATGTTGTCAAAGTGAAGTTACAATCTCTCAGGGAATTGAATGAAAAAGGACAGAGCCAGAAGGAACAGCCTGAGCAGGAGGAGGAAGATATCATGTGCACATGTGCTCAGGGAACCTCAGTGACCTGGAATGCATGGGACCATGTTGAAGTCAAGCATAATTGTGGAAAGATCAAAGCCCTTGGGTCTTGTGTGTCATGTTAAGGAGTTGGTGCTCTTTCCTTTAAGTCAGTGGTTTTTAGTTCTGGCTTCACATTTCATTCACTTGGGTAGTTTTTGAAACATACTCAGACCCCATCTCAAGAAATTTGGATTTGTTTGTTTTGAGAAGGTCTCGAGATTGGAATTTTCAATGCTACCCAGGGACAGCTGGGACAGAGCACTGCACTAGAGGGATGGAGTTATTCTGAAGGTATTTAAGCAGGGAAATGTCAAGGTCAGCTCTGTGTTTACAAAGACAAGTCCAGCAGATGTGTGGAGAGTTGATGGAGAAAGATGGAAATGAGGTAGGATATTAACATAGTCTACTCAAGTGGGTTGTTTTCAAACTGTGATTCATCAAAACGCTAAGACTTTATGGAGTTTTTGCAAGGTTATAAAATATTTTCTTTTTAAACATCCATTTAATTTTTGTTAAAAAGAATGCTTGGGTCTAGGATTGTGGCTCAGTGGTAAAGCGCTCACCTAGTACACGTGAAGCTCTGTGTTCAATCCTCAGCACCACATAAAAATAAAATAAAGGTTATTGAGTACACCTACAACTAAAACAAGAAATTTTTAAAAAATGAATGCCTTAAAAATATTGAATATGATATAGACCAAATTTTAACACATCAACAATGGTTGACTTTATGTTTCTAATTTATACAATAAGAATTCTTCTGAGATTTTAGGTGGTGAGTAGCCTAGAATTATACAGCAAGCTATATTTTTTTAAAAGGAAAAGGATGAACAGTAGATTATAAGAGGAGTATTTAAGAATATAGCATGACGAAAACAGCACACATGGAATACAGAAAATAAATGGCTACCCATAACCCCAGATTTCAAATATTTTGAGTTCTCCAAATTTTTCTCAGACATTGACTTCTTTTTTGTCTTTTGCATTTACTTTTAAAAAATTGTCATAAACCACACATAACTTAAATTTACTATCTTATCCATGTTGTAGTGTAAGATTCAGTAGTGTGAAGAATATTCACATGATACCGCCAATCTCCAGGACTTTTTCATCTTGCAAAACAGAAACTCTGTACCTACCAAACAAACAACTGTCCACTTCCCTCTTCTCCTCCAGTCCCTGACAATGACCATTCTATCTTGATTCCGTGCCTTCTGCTACTCTAAAGAGCTCACGCACTTGGAATCCTGTAGTATTGTCTGTTTTCTTATAAAAAGCTTAATGATTTGAACTAAAAATAGCATGCATAACATGCTTCATTCTTATTTATCTGTTTGGCTATTTATTCTATCCATCCATTTTAATTAATTATACATATTAATGGAGCTTGTTGTGATGTTTTCATACAGGTATACACAATGTGCACTGATCAAATCTAACCTCCCTTTTTTCTACCACACCTTCCCCACACACATACATTTGTCAGTCTCCAGTACTAATTACTACTGTACTTAAGGTCAACTTCTTTTAGCTTCTGAAAATGAGAGTATTAGTCTTTTTGTGACTGGCTTACTTCACTTAGCAAAATGTCCTCAAGGGTTGTAGGATAGGTCAGAACTTCCTTTTGAAAGTTGAATATGCCATTGTATGTATAGCTCATATTTTGTTTACACATTTATCCATGGACAGATACTGGGGTATTGGGTCTTCTTGGCTATTGGGAATGGCACTGTTAGGAACACAGCTGGGCAAAGATCCCTTCAAGACCCTCCTTTCAATTCTTGTGGATATTCATATGCTCAGAACAGGGAATGCTGGATCATATGGTAATTCTATTTTTACCTTTTGTAGAGGAATACTTTGACTTAATCTTTGACTCAATGAGCAGAAATTACACATTGAAAAATGTACCCTTTAAAAAAAGCAGCTTTATCTATTTTATTAAACAGGAGACTCTGCTTAAGAACTTATTTCACAAAGGGTGAAGAGGGCTCTACTGCTATGGAAAAAAAGGGAAAAGGAAACTAGAAATTCCAGGGCAAGGACTGTAGAAATGATGACAGAGACAGGGATGGATCAGAGGTAGAGCTGGTGATTTTACTAAGGCCTCATGGATTTCCCACATCTCGCCCCAACTACCATGGCTTCTTTTAAAATGTGGTGGTCCTGGGAGAAGTCTTAGAGTGTATGAAAATAACACAAAACTCTTTGGATAGCATCATCTTGGGGTCAATTAATGGCCCTCTCCATTAATGGCTAACTCAGGAAAGATTCTAAAAATATATAGAAAAATTTAAAATTGCATCATTTTTCCGAGTGTCTTCTCAGGAAGAGTCCTCTTATTAAATCACAGAGTAAAGAAAGTTTAAAGAAGTCTTCTATTTGGCCAAGTCTTCTCTTCCTCTAATATTCCAAAAGTCAGAGCACCACCAATAAATTCTACCTTGTGCTTTGCCAAAGCCAGTTACTACATTTTACACATCAGTAGAGAGGGGTCCTATGAGAAGTTAAGAGCTAACAGTGGCACTCAAAAGCAATTAGTTGGGACCACAAAAGAACAAAGACAACAAAAGAAAAGCCATTATGCAATTATCTGGCCAGAAATTGCCCCCAAACCTTGAGGACTTCCAGGAAGAATGGAGGAGGGTAGTTGATTGAAAGGGTCCTCTGACAGCCTGAATCACCAGACCTCTGGGTATTGGTAAAAGTCATGTATACCTAAAAACAAAACAAAACAAAAAAGCCTTCTGCCTGACTTTTCCTCAACAGTCTTCCTGACTATCTTGATATTGAAAAGGAGGGAGGCAGAAGAAGGGATGAATGGATCAGAGATAAAACCTTGGCCACCAGCTCAGTGGTGTGACCTAGGCCTGGAATACAAGGGAAGTGTGGGTTTGAGGAATGAGAAGAGATTGTCAGCCTAGGGTAGGTACAGGTTTTGGTTAGAGAGCAGCATGAGGCTAGGGGGATCCAACTAAATCATTCATCGAAAAAAATCTTTTTTGTGCATCTTCTACTATGTGTTGAGGATAATTCTTGTTTGCTGAATAGCTTTAGTGAAATCAAACATTAGTGAATGAATAAATATGGTCCAAATCCTCAGAGTGCAGTGAGACACTTGGGACACATCCTACCACAGCTATAGGCTCTTCAGGGGGAGCTGGCATCTAAATACAGCCTGAGGTTGGAGAAGGACTCTTCCAGGTGAAGAGGAAGAGTAGGAACACCGTATGCATTGGGCCTTGTGGCAGGAGGGGCTGATGTGCTGGGCAAAGCCCTCAGTAAAATAGGAAAACTGTGGAGTAAGTCAGGTGAGGTTGGGGAGGTTCCCATATCTTAGCAAGCACCAGAGCCACCTGGAAGGTTAGCTAAAGCACTGACAGATGGGCCCACCCCTCAAGTTTCTGATGCTCTGCTGGAGAACACACTTTTTGAACAAGCTCCCAGATGATGCTGACTCAGCTGGTCTGGGACCACATATTGAGAAGTGCCAGTGCAGAGAGTATATTGAAGTGTGCTGCTCGCTTCTCTTCAATAGTCTCACCCCTCTGGGACAAAGCAGATAAGAATGCTGTTCCTTGATAAATGTAAGCACTGTTCAGGGGTGGGAGAGAGAGGAAATTAAACCATAGGACTGGCGTGCAGTGGAAGTGGAGTGTGAAAGCAGTGTGGGGCCAAGGCAGATGAGGTCAGATAGGATTGAAGTTAACCACCCATGCAGTGAGCATATTGGAATTTTTTGCCACCAAAAATAAAACAAGTGGCAGTTAATAGTAAGAGTGGTAATGGCCTAGATGAGAAGTTGGGATGATGATAGAGTGAGCCACGCTGTATAACTGACAGTTTGCAATGACTGGCTGGGTCTGGAGGGTGATGAAGTGGGGGTCAAAGTACAGAGCCAGAAGGATTGCTTTACTTGCTGAAGCAAGGGGCCAAAGGAGGAGCATATTTGGGGAAGAAAATGGTATTTGGGTCCTGAGGGTATTATTTATGAAACTCAGAAGTAGAAAGTAATCATCAAATGGACATTATTTCAAATGTATGTATCAAATGAGCTTAAAGTAGTTAATCAAATGTATATTATTTAGGAGATAAAGGAAATAGGAAAATGAGCTGCAGGCACAGGCTCACATCCTGGCAGGGTATAGTGATAGAGATCACAGCTGCAGAATTGATCCAGAGAGAACATGCAGATGAAAGAAAAGCCCCAGACCAAAATCTTGGGGAAGAAAGAAAGATAATTTGAGGAATAGGCAAAGAAAAAGCCAAAAAAAGAAAAAAAGAAAGAAAAAATTCATAGAAGCAGTCAGAAGTGCCCAAGAAATGAACAGAGTGGGTGAGCCTTTCCAGGAGGAAGTGTCCTGCACCTGCAGAGGTGACTCACCAGAGAGGTCAAAGGATCACCTGGCTCAGAAACAAGGTGGTACTATGTGACCTTAGGGAAGGATTTGAGTGATTGATAAGAAGAGTAACCGGATGCAGTACCAGCATGATGGTGCCAGAAATTCTATTGTGAATTGAAAATTCTACTGCTGATTCTCTACTTTAAGCACCCTAATTTCATGTACGTGGACATTTGAAAATGTCATCTTTGTGGGGAAGCAACCAAGAAAGCAGGTAAGTGAAAATGATATTGCACTTATCTTGGTCTAAAAGGAAGAGTGACAGTAACACAGTTCAAAGCCCTGGAACCTGAGTCCTCACGCCAAGGAGAGACAGAGCAATCCCAAGGCAACTGAAGAAGTATTTTTCTAGAGAAGCTCAGCAGGCTAACTCAACGTGGTGCTCTGCTCACTTCTGTCTCCAGAGGGCATCCCATTTCTGATCTTTTCCCCTCATCACTTCAT
Source organism: Ictidomys tridecemlineatus (assembly GCF_052094955.1). Classification (NCBI taxonomy): domain Eukaryota; kingdom Metazoa; phylum Chordata; class Mammalia; order Rodentia; family Sciuridae; genus Ictidomys; species Ictidomys tridecemlineatus. Next base: position 122,786,101 of record NC_135479.1, read on the forward strand.
TGTCAGCATGTCCTCATTCCCTTCCCTTCTCTCTTCAATAGTCTCACATGCTGAGAAGTAAGAATGCTGTTCCTTGACAAATGTAAGCACTCTTCAGGGCTTGGGAGAGGAAATTCAACCACAGGACCAACATGCAACAACAGAAATGGAACCTGAAAGTCATACAGGGACAAGGCATTATAGAATGAATCCCAAAACAAAAAAGACCATGCCATGAACGGAGGTTAACGGAGTGCTATTCTACAGAAAACCTGCTGAAAGAAAAATTTAAGCCTGGTTTAAAAAATACTCAGTGGAACCTTGAATTTTTTTTATAACTTGCAGCTAGCAGCACTTTGAAATGTCTGAAATCGACACCACTTTCTCCTCAAAACCAAAGTTTACTTTAATAAGTTCAAGCATTAAGTACAATATTAAATGGCCTATGGATACTTTTTAAATAAACTAAGGATATATAATGTAATTTAAAAGTTAGCAATGTTAGGATTTGATTTTTTTTAATTACACAAATCCAGAAAATTAATTAATACCTGTTAGTATTTCCCTTACCAAATCATTCACCTGATTTATTGACCATGAACAACACATATTTTGAAGTTACTTGCCATATATATATATATATATATATATATACACATACACACATACACACACACACACACACACACACACACACACGTGTGTGTGTGTGTACGTGTATGAAAGCCCAGAGCCTGATTGTCTGATTCTATTGCTGGCTAACTTATTTCACACAACATAAATAATTTAATCTATGAGTTTCCTAGTAAGCAAAACTACTTAATTAATTAAATAATCTTTGAATTCCTGGCGATCCTAAAAATTCTATCAGCTTAACACATTTACTGACAACTTTATGACTTAAGGAATCGTCAAGTTGATGACAGTTTAGGTGTTAACAAATTAAACACATGTGTTTTATTGATCAATTTTTAAAAAGCCCCCAAAATATTTAATGCCTTATCTAAGGTCAAATCATTTTCTAAGGACCTGCTTTATGCTGAAAGTTTATGTACCCCCAGAATTCATATGCTGAAATATAGTAACATCAGGAGGTGGGATTGTTGGCGATTAGGTTGTAGGATTCAGAGCTTATAGAAGGGGCTCTGAAGGGCTCTCTCTCCCCTATACTATGTGACGACACTGTGAGAAGAGACTGTCCGTGCCCCAGGAAATGAACCTTTACCAGACATCAAATCTGCTGTGCTTGAATTAGACTTTCCAGACTCTAAAACTGAGAATAACTTCCCTTGTTTATAAGCCACCCGTTGATAGTGGTTTATTACAGCAGCCTGGACAGACTAAGATAGGACTAGTTCCAGAGTCAGGTTTAGGACCAGCACTATTTCCACTACAGTGTATGCCTCTTCAAGAGAGTAGAAGGTGGCAGTAAGGACTGAGCATGAATCAGCTACAAGGAAGGAAACAGCTCAATGGCCGACAGGATGGATTTTCCAGGGGGTGGGGGGGTGGGGGGGGAAAGATACTTGGGTTGAGCTCTAAAAAGTTTGAAACATATGGAACATTAAATGGATAATAAATTAAAAAGTCAAAAGACAAGAAGACTTGTATTATTGCCCATTTAAAACTAATATTTTTGTTTATAAAATGCCTTCAAACCTCTTCAAGCTTCGGGTTATAATAGCCTAATAACTATTTGTTCTCCAGTGCCCAGATTTGAAGACCACATTACAGCTGTGTGTTTCTCAATCTTGGTAATAGGGTATTTTATCTGAAAATTTATATATCAAGTTGTCAAGGTAGTGAATAGTCAATGTGATTATCACTTCAGCTATTTTTAGTCCATCAAAGTTCACACAGAAAATGTGTGCTCTGTGTGTGTGTGTGTATGCTCTGTGTGTGTGTGTGCTCTGTGTGTGTGTGTGTATGCTCATAATCACTCACAAATTCATATTTCAGGCTGACTGGTTTATCAACAAATATTGAAAATACATCCTTAGTTCATGAGTCATAAGTTCATAATTCCTCAGGTCAAACTAGAGAATATCTAACACGAGTAATTTCCTTCTATGCTCTTATATTGTTAATACAACCCTTGAAACCCAGACTTGCTTTAAAAATTTGAAGGAAAAGAGCAAGAGCAAACCAGAGTGCATGGGATCTACGTTCCTACTCAGCTAGCAGAAATGCTGTTTGTGGTAGCACAAAAGTTCTCCTTTAAACAAGAATTTAACACGTGGGAGAGCCCAGAGAGTCCACAGGGTCTAGGAATACTTTAGAGCATAGGCCCCATGTACACATGACCCTAAACAAACACGAAAATATACATGATGGGAAAATAAGATACAGGATAGAGAGTTTTACAGAGAGGTAAAAGAAAAATAGATAAGAAAACAAGACTCAAACTTGTAAAGAAAACAACAGAAATGGTGAGTATTTAGGGGAAAACACAGGCTGTCATGGGATGATGATGATGATGGTGATGATGATGATGATGATGATTTTTTTGTGGTGCATGGGATGGAACCTAGGGCCTTGTACAACCTTCACCACGAAGCTACCCAGCCTCCCCTTTTTAATTTCAATTTTAAGACAGGATCTCTCACATATATCACCTTTAATCCTTATGAAAAGGAAAAAATCATTTTCCCCCAATGTAAGGATAAGAAATTGGGACATGAGAAGGCAGATGGCCTGTCCAGGAACATACAGGCTATAATGGGATCTCAAATTCCACATCCTAAAAATGTTTCTCTAATAGTCAGGATGATGAAAATATAGTCCTCATTAATCATTCTAAGCAGCTGCTATGTGTCAGACACAGCTTAGGTTCTGGGGTGACATAGTGGAGCTACGTGGAGCTACAGCTCTTGCTTTGGAGTCTGCAGTCCAGTGCGGGGAGGACAGCAAAGCTAGAGGGCCTCAGATCCTATCCTCTTTCAACAGCAAAGGTGGCAGATATATTTATAATAAGGAAATGCTCATTTACTTAAAAGGAGACATCACGTGGATATTGAAATACAGAGACTAGAGGTGTCCCCAAGCAGGCTGTTCAGTTGTCACCAAGGAAAAAAAGAACCTAAAGTAACAAAGTCCTAAACAGGGAACTCTTAGTAAAAGATGACTTGTTATATGTGATTGTTAAAGATTTATATTGGAGGCTGGAGATGTGACTCAGGCGGTAGTGCACTCGCCTGGCATGCGTGCAGCCCGGGTTCGATCCTCAGCACCACATACAAACAAAGATGTTGTGTCCGCCAAAAACTAAAAAATAAATATTAAAAAATTCTCTCTCTCTCTCTCTCTCTCTCTCTCTCTCTCTCTCTCTCTCTCTCCCCCCCCCCACTCTCTTTTTTTAAAAAAGATTTATATTGGAAATAATGGCATAAATTAAGAGCACCTCTGATATATTTTACATGAAAACTTATCAGCGTATGAAAACCTTAACCCAAAGCTACTTCTGCTTAGAATAGTTAGGCTAGAAAAGTCCAAAGCCAATCAATCCACAATTACATATGAAAATAAGAGCCACAAAAACAAATTAATCTCCATCATCTCCAAATCACATTTTTAGGAAAGCTTCTGATAGGGAACAAGTGTTCATCATGAAGGATTTTATCTGAATAACATTCAGTTTACTAATGTATGATTTAGAAAACAGTTTGATTTTTAGACTAGTTCCCATTCAATAGATCAGTTACCAGTTCAAACTTGTTCATGTGGATATGAGGATGATAATTCTAAAACATTGTTTCATTTCTCAGTTCATTAGAAAATAAAAATAATAATGTGTACTTGTGATTTAAAATTCAGCAAGTTTATTTAATTCATTCCAGTTTTTTTTTTGTTTGTTTGTTTTTGTTCTTTATTTGCCTCTACACCAATTCCTGATTGGAAAAGTGCCCCAGAGATTTCTACAAATTGCTTCTGGTGATTGTATTGAAGACTTCAATGTAGGATGGCATGTTAGAGCTACCCAGGATGTTGTCAAGATGTTGTTAGGGAACAAACAGATGAGGATGGTGGGGACATGAGGTTCAGAGAATAATTCTATAAAATGGGCCCACTGTGCTGACTCCCACATGCTTTTTTTGCCAAGAAGCAATTTACCTGCAGCCCTGCTTGGCCTCAGTGGACAGGTTATGTTACATTCCTCAGCAAACTACCTGTTCTCTGCAGGAGAAAGGCAGGCCCAAAATAATATTAATAAGAGGAACTCAAGTTACCCTGAAGGAGGAGACTTTTGTGACAAGATCCTGATCTGAGAGATAAGGATAGTTCCTCCGAACCACAAAATCTGTAAGAATGTATGCTTACAAACACAATTAGAACCAATCAGCATGGGCCAAGATGACCTAGAATTGCCATGACAGTGGGGACTTGAAAGTCGACGTCACCCTGCTGTCAGTCAACAGTCAAGAGATGGACCTGGGCAGAACTCTCTGGAAACTTCTCTGGAGTCCCCAATAAGACTAGATGCAGGAGAAGCACATTATCTCTCTTCTCTCTGAGAGGACCCACTCTTTCCCTTGAGAGTGTCCCCTTTCCCTTTTTCCTCTTATTAAAGATAGACTCATTCCTGTTACTCTGATCGACATGTCTGCAATCTTTCTGACTTGGTCGCAAGAATTGGGGTTTGAAGAAGGGGGGGTCTTCACACTGCCTTGGTTTCTTGGAAGACCTCAGCTCTGTAACCATGTGATAGAGTATACCCCATCTAGCCCTTTCCTTGAGTGCAGGACAAAGTCAGCTGTAATCTCAAAGGTAGAATACCTGCCCAGGAGCGGTCTTGAGAGATGTCCCGCTCACAAGATGCCTTAAAAACAAGAGCACTGCAGGATGAGAAATTACATCAGACACAGGTGCCCTTTTAGTCCCTCAAGTTTTATTTGGATTAGCACCTACTTGTTTCTTTCTGGGCTGTTAGCTAACCCAAGGCCCCTAATCCATAGGAGACTTAAACAATGCCAGGGCATTCAAGGAGAGCAGATCCCAGCCTTTCTTTAATCAAGCCTCAGAGAATTAAACCCACACAAACAAGCAAACAAAAAACCATCCTGCTGAAAGGGTAACTGTTTCTTTTGTGCCTCTTGCTTGGTTAACACCCAGCCCATGAACAAGTCATCTTCTTAAAAAAAAAATGTTTCTCATTATTGCCTTGCCTTGGATTTTTGCAAATACAGAAATGTACAGCTGCAAAATGTCTATACTAAATGTCTGTACTGAAGAAAATGGCTGAATCTTACTTTGGTGATGTGTAATGTTGCATAGAATTACATGTCTCCATTTCAAATATGTTCATTGAGACAATACATCATCTATCAGGTTTGATCCACTCGACCTTTATGTTAGTAATTTCCATAATGTCTAGAATTTGGGTGTCTTGGAAGGATTGAGCAGCTTTTCACTTTCTAATTCATAACAAAGTCTCCACTTGGAAGATAAAAAGCAGGCATTGCCATAAAGGAAGTGCTGAGTTATTATGTGGCCTAGGACTGAATGGAATAGGGAGGAGAAGGGAGGGAATCCAGAGTCAAACAGCCCAGGGTTCAAACCCCAATGCCTCACCTATTCCATAGGTGGACTTCAGTTTTCCTCACTTGTTTCCTGGTCTGCACAGTGGACCATCACAAGGATTAAAAGTGATACTGTGCCAATAGCCCTGGCACAGAGAATGTGCTCAGTATGCAGTTTTCACTCAGTATGCATTTTTCCTCCACTTCTCACATAAATCACGAATGTTCTGTTCGTATCCCTTCAAATGTATCAACCTTGACATGTGAAACCTTGACACGTCTTGTCCTATAAAATAAGACTTGATCTTGCCACAAATATTAGTGTTATGGAGATATTCCTCTCCCTCATTTATCAGATTGTGAAATAGGCCTGCCAAAAAAATGAATGGTTGTCTTAAAAGAAACTGGTCAGGGAAACTATTTCTATTTATTTATTTATTGTAGTTGTAGTTGGACAGAATGTCTTTATTTTATTTTATTTTTTTACATTTATGTGGTGCTAAGGATCGAACCCAGTGCCTCACGCATGCTAGGCAAGTGCTCTGCCACTGAGCTACAGCTCCAGGAAAACTATTTTGATGAACACCTAATTGAAGACACTTTGGTGCCTGAGTTCAATCTAGCATACCTTTGAGGAAAGTAGAAAATAGTGTAAAATGCTTTGGTAAAACTTTTCTTCCTGGCAGCGTATGCTCAACTATGTTGATCTTGCAAAAAAGTCCTAGAATTAGAGAGACTTGAGCTTAAACACGAGTTTTGTCACCTATTAACTGTCAAACTTGACTTTCTTTAACATTTCTGATCATTGGTCACTTATCTGTAAAGTGAACATTATAATAAAATCTCCCTCAGAGAGGAAGAATTAAACAAACTGTGTAAGTAAATACCTTGCAAAGGGCCATGGTACATGGTAAACATTCAACAATGATCATTTACTATAATTGTGTTACCTTACACTGTCGAATGGCAAAATACAAGATTATAAAAGTGAATTATGAGAGTAAAAATCTGATGTCTCTTTTGTAAAATGAATCCCCTATTATTGATAGTATCATTGAGGCTTACTAGCGTGAGCTGTCTAGATTATTTCTAAATTCTGAAATTTATTTTATTTTTTTCTCTGTTAAAAGCCAAAGTTTCTGATGTGACCAAAAAGAAAAATTGCAATTCTTAATATCCGTTCATAATAGACTTTATCTTTTGGTTTTCTATCTGGTAATAGTTTCTCTTAAGTGTACAACTAGAAAGAAAATTCTAAGACCGATTTATGCTATATTATTACATTCATTTTGCCCTTGAAAAGAAAGCTTGAAGTCGGATATGTGGCTTTGAATATCCATTTAGGGAGTTAGAATTAATATCCTCAGAATGCATTATGGTCGAGAGCCTCACTACTGGATTGATGTTAGAAATCCAAAGTCCCCCCTGTCCCGTTTTAACAGGGAACTTTGACATTCATTCTCATTAGGCCATCAGAGAAATGACACCTCATTTTGACTTCTTTCATTTTTTATAATAACATTCTTCATGAAACAAATTTCCCCCAAAATGTTCAGCCACCTTCTCAACTTTGTCCCTGAAAACCTTTTGTTAACATTTTTTATCACAGTGACCATTTGATTTACAGTCACAGGTGGGAAAGACCGGCCCCTGCAGCTGCTGATTATGCTGTTCTATCACCCCCTGTATTTTATGAGCATTTCAATCCTGATGATGCTAATCTGATAACATTGTATTTGAATACATTGTTGCTTTTCCAAGAAGCAAGTGATATTATGGAGATAGCAACCAGTGCAATCAAATATTCTGCTCTTGTATTTCAGTCACTGATTTTCCAAAGAAGAGCTAAGAATATAAATTTTGATGGAAGGAGCAAACTGAAACTTGAACATCCAGAAAATGCTAAAGAGGCCAGATGTGATCCTATGGAAGTGACTAACATGACTCTTCTGGCTAATGCCGATGAGTACAAACTAACCACTTAGCCCAGCTTTAATTAAGAAAATGACTTACCCCTAAATTAACTGCATGAGATTTTCCTCCTATTTTTAACAGTTGCAAAATATAACCCAAACTTCTCACGTGAGTGATTTTAGAGTTAGGTCATTATGTCTCAAACTGCAACTTTCTCCTGGCCCTGCCCCAGCACTTCTTCTCTGCTCCCTTCTCCCAAAATGCTCTGTTCTTGGACTCTGCTGCAAGGGGCATTGAGCCCAGTAAGTCAAGAGCACTTGGATTTCTTCTGTGAATACCAGACTCCATTCCCACTTGACTTTGAAAGTAAATATTTCTTGAAAAGAAACCCTATGAAAAGAAAAATAATGATTCTGGTTTCCACCAATTAAAGTACATTTAACTTGTCATTTAACTTCCTACCATATGGAAGATGAATTAGAGAATAAATGTAATCAACATGCAGCAGAGGGTAGAGTAGCCATCATTTCTGTTAAAGAATAGATTTGATGATTGTCATCTAGCGAGATTCTCAAGGAATTATAGTTTAAAATGATACAGAAATGATGGGGAGTTTTCAAGTATCCACTACAGGATATGATTCAAATGAATTAAAGAAAGGTTCCTGGAAGAGGCAACTGCAAAAGATTCTAGAAGCACAAGTCACAGACTCTACCACAGCAGAACATTCTGATTTTTGTATTAAGGAACATGGTAGCCTCCTGGGATCTGAGAGAAGGTAAATTGTTCCAGATAGAAGGAGATGATAAAATGACTATGTTTTCTAAAAAATTCTAGTTGGGTTGCTCTGGAACAAGACTTCCAATTGTGTGTATATCACAACCATCATGTTTGTGTCTAAGAAAATACACACCCGGTTTTACATTGCTCATAGCCCAAGAGTATGGACTATTTTCATTATAAGATATCTGTCTACTTAAGTACTTTTTTCTAACATTATCTCAACAATATAATACGTGCTTGTTTAACTGAAGTAAATTTAATTAATTGAATTTAATGTATGTTGTGAACATTTTCATTCAGATTACTTCTATTCCCCAGTAATTTAAATGATTTCTAATTATCTGCATGATGACCTCAAACTCCTTATGTCAGGCCCCAATTAGCTTCCCAAGCTTCTATTTTTGGACTCACTTTCTGCAGTTTTAGTTACATCCACATTGAGTTACTCTTCTCTGTATATGTAGTCCTAAATTTTCCTACACTTGTACATCTATTTACACCACTTCTTCCCTGTGGATTTATCATAAATAGTAGTTTATGCATAGAGAAAGCAAGGGTGAGCTAAAAGCAATTCTGTAGGAAATATTAATCAGCACAGGGGCTTAAAAGGGAGAGTTGTGAAGGGCTAATCCAATATCAAAACAGTCTAAGGAGAAGGGTCAAGTTAAAAAGCAATCACAGGCACCAAGCCTATCTACACGGTGATTTGATGGAGGTGAGGATGGGAGGGTTGAGATGCAAACAGACAATGAAATCCCGTTGGGACTGGTCTTGTATCAGAGATGCCCAAAACAATGCAAACAGGCCCTGCCCTGGGAACAAGGCTGTCAACATCCTAAATCACAATCATCCCACACTTTGTGATTTATTGCCTACTGAGCATCTTCTATAGAAAAGGCTTTGTGCCAGACACTGATGCATATACAAAGATTGATAAGACAAACAAATCCTTGGACCAACAAATCTTTTGACTTCAAAGAAATATGCATAAAACACAAGTAATTCAAGAAACGAATGAAGGGTCATAGAGGAGAAGTAATAAGTTTAGGCTCATGGAAATAGTCAACCTGAAGTTTCCAAACCGAACCTCTGCATTAAAATAGAACCCATTTTGAGTTGGGTCTAAATGCCCCAAAACCTCTCTACTTTTCAAAGGCAATTTTGCATCACACACTGATATGTAGTAGCCAGGGTATATAGGTGATGGTTGTGAGCAATCTGGAGAGATGAGATAACGTATAATGTATTGCCGATGCTCCCACGCATCAGCAACAGTTTCACATTTGCATGAGAGTTCGGAGTCTCCAGTGCTGAGAGAGGATCTTATCCAATCCCAGTGTCCACTGCTTTGCTTCTCACCTGTCCTTATTTCCATGTATAAGAAAGAAAACCAGTGCAGGACTAATCACAGGCTTACCAATGACAGAGACAGAAGCAGATTTGTTGTCAGGCACCTAACAAGGCTTTCTCGCACAGAGAGAACAGCACAAGAGAGAGAGAGAGAGAGCAGCAGCAACTCCCCTTTGAGCATTACCTTTTATAGGCCAGAATCATGGCCGCCCATTAGGGGCAGGGTTAGCCCTTTCGACTGGTATTGCAAGCATCACCTGATTTTTGTGGAGGAAGGCAAGTTACTGTTTCTTGAGAATAGAGAAGGGTAAGTCTTTATCTCTCAAGGAGAGAATAGAGACCAGCAAATTCCTATTTCTTTAGAATAAGAACAGTATTCACAAAGTGAGGGCGGGGAAAGGATCTGGCTGTAGTTATGACAATAGTATGAATGGCCATAAAGTCTACTTCCACAAATCTATTTTTAAGAGTCTTTACGACAGTTGAGTCATTTCTGTTCCTACTAAGACCATCACAGAAATATGGTGTCAGAAAATTATTTGAGTGGGTTTCAGTCCCATCTCTTTCCCACAATTTATATCAGAACTCTACTATTACTCACTGCCAAAGAAACATACAATCTAAGTTAAATATATGCTTGAACAAAACGTCAACTCCAAAACAAGTGTCTCAACATCTCTTTCAACAAGATTGCCACCTGTAAGCCAGCCTAGAAAAGAATTCTGGAGATACAAGTAATGCCAAAGTCAAAGACTGTTGAGTTTTCTTGACACCAGTCAGAGGGAAAAACCTCTTCCATTATTTTGGCTATACTTTGTCACCTGAACCTCAACTAGGTTTAGGTTGTATCTAGAATACCAGAAATTCTTTCTTGAAGTAAGACATGCAAGCATTTGGTCTTTAGGACCATACTATGGGATGCCCCGCAGTCAATCCAAGGAAGTGAGAGGTTAACAGACTCCATACCATTCCCCATCCTTCTCCTTTCCCATCTCTTTCCTATTTCTGTCCTCCCATGTATAAAGCAAAAGCCATTATGTATGATGTAGATGGAAATTGATATGGGAACGGGGTTCTGAGCTTCAGATCTTCTAAACAAAATGTTCTATTACTTTAGTGAACTCTGCTCTTGAAATCAGAAATGCTGGAATAATTTTTTTTTAAAAAAAGATTCAATAAAATGCTTAGAAAGGCATATAGCAAGGCTGGCATATATTTAAAATAAATAAACAAAAGAAAGAAAGAAAATAAAAACAGAGAAAAGAAATGCTTGAACAGTTTTCTGGGAAAATTTCACCAAAACCTAATTAGCTTTAGTGTTTTAGGAAGCAAATGATAATTATTAGGAAAAGTAATTTATGTGAAAGATGTTTTTAGATAATGCTCAGTTTATGAGGTATTAGTCATGACCCAAGAAACAAACCTAAAATTCAATTAAACTACAAATAATCATAAAACTCAGTAAAACAGCATCCCTAATACACAGGAGGTGTTTCCACCATCTCCTGATGAAGGTTTAACTCTCAAAAGTTTCGGATAAGGCAGAGACCCTTTTCAATCTTCTTAACATGGCCCTTGGAGGTGAAAATTACTTCTCACTCAAGGCTCAGCCCCCTTGGTCATCTTCTAATTTCGATTCCTTCCTCTCTGTGGCTCATAAACCTCTCGGTACCTTCTGAGATTTCTGGTAAGGATGTCATTCACAGTGGTGCTGCCTGCCTAACACAGGCCAAAAGGGGCTGGCAGGTTATTAGTGTTGTTAGTCACAGCCACCGTTGAGAGGAAAAGGTTGGGGGACCCAGGTCTCAAGGTGACAAAACTACCCAGCTTCTTCCTGTGCCCTCTCACATTTTAATTTTTTTTCTTTTTTGTTCATGTTTAGATTCAACTAGCCCAAAGTGAACAGTAGATGGATGTTGTTTGATTGGATGGATGGAACAGACCTAGTGTAGATAAAAAGTAAGAAAGAGAAACTCACATCTTAGGTATGTTGTTTGTTTCATGTCAAAAGGTTTGGTGAAGGAAAGTGAGTCAAAAGCAACTAACTAAAATTTAATTTATTGCTTTCAGCTTATCTTGCCAGTCGTCTGGCTAACTAATTTGGATTTCCTGAGTTAACTGTGCTAATACCATTCTCAAGCCATGTAAACATAGTACAGGGGATCTAGATGTGAATTCTCAAGTGGGAAAAGCAACAATTCTAGCCACAGCGTCATGTCCTGCCTTGTTTCAGCTTTCCTATGAAATGTTTTCACTTAAAATAAAAATATGAGCTACTTAATTTGCATTCACTGCAACAGGTAGACAGTGCAACAGGTCTGGAAGCAGTTTAGTTGAACTATGAATCATTTTGCATCATCTGGGAGGCAAGACCTGGCTCTTCTGCTGCTTTTGTTTCTTCTGGAAACAGGAATAACAAGAGGCTGAAAACACAGGGCTCTGTCTGACTATTGGGTGTGTCTCTCTGCTTTTATCTCCATAACAAACAATAACATTGTAGTAAAAAGGATGAGTAGATCAAGTTAAAAAGTCAGCAGGCAGTATGCTTTTCAACCCTTTATATTAAACTGAGATGACAGTCTGTCTCCAGGGTACAGAACCCAGTGATAGACTCCCTCAATAGACTAAATACATAGCTGCCATCTTTCTTCTGTGCAATTTCAGGGAGAAATGTTTAGGAAGGCAGGAGATGAGTGGCTGAGGTTAAGTTTATAAGTATCTGTGACCCTGCAGGCTTCTGTTGAACTGTGAGCTCTGAGGAAGAGGGCCTTGGTGTCCCAGAGTTGGAACAAAATTGGAAAGATGGAGATAATCCAGAGGGCAGACTGAGAGGAACTTTACCCTCTTCCTGCCCTGTGAGCAACACACTGAGGTGCCTGGACTGTGACTATCAAAGAAATTGATCTCTATTTTGGTATATGATTTGTCAGCTTTGGGACATCATAGCAGGAGAGGACTCTTGCCTACTTGAGCCCGGTAACTTGGGAGGCTGGAGGGAAGCCAGCAGTGCCAACTAGAAAAAGACTTAGTTGAGCAAGTGTTCAGCAGCCCTGGAGGTGAGCCAAGAGCCCTCCAGAAGAGGAAATTTTACCAGTCTGCTTGAATGGGGAACATCAAAGAATGAACACAATTTAGACACAAAAATACTGTTTTGTTCTCTTCCCCACCAGTAGGCTGGCGAGGTGGTGGGGACACACAGGTTACAAAGCCAAGATTCCAACAGACATGGGATTCTGGTTTGCAATAATTATAATAGCCCTCACATGGGCTTACACACATTCAAAAACTCACCTTCCTCACAATGAGCTCAGTTTTCACCCCAGGTAGGTTAGATAAACACGAGACAAATTTAGATAAAGCTACAGTAAAGTAGCACTGAGAGGCCTCATGTCACAGATTTCTATAAATTAAAACGAGGACCTTTGGCATCCAACAGTGTTCCTGCACATCTCTGCCCACTTTTCTGTCACATTCCTTCTTCATCCTGGCTGCACAGTCAAGGCAGAGAGCTGAAAAAAAAAGTCTATAACCAGATACACATTGATCATTCACCTTCGAGTCTATATGGTCACATTTTTAAAAATTTGATCACAGAATTATCTTTTAGTTTGTCCTTATAAAACTCACTGCCTAATGAGTGATAAATTACTACAATTATAAAAATTCAATGATTCAATTATTGCTCATTACCTACTAATTCATAATCATTAATGTATTAATTGTATAATAACACAATTGTTATTAATGAAGAGCTGGGGTTTCATAATTTAATTGACATCACAGTTATTAGAGACACGAAAGGTCTAGTCCACATAGCTCGTACTGCATATGATTTGTTCCTTTTTGCCAAACTAATTTTGGACCCAAGATTTTTAAATTAGATACAATAACTATAACTCACTGTTTGAGTACTTAGCATGGCTGAAATCTGTGACTCAGCCATGACAATAAATCAGTGTCTCATTCCAAGATTTCCAGCCCCATCCAGGTATCACAGAAAATTACTTGTCACACAACATATTTCTTCAGTGTAGATGAATTTGTTTTACAGGCATATCATTAGACAAAGCAAATAGAGGAAACTGTGCTCTAATTAATGCCTTGTGATACACTGTGTATTGGAAACTTTAAAAATACATAATCAGAACAGATAGTCCACTCCCTTAGCTTCTTGGTACCTTGAAGATTTCAGTGTTCTGTTCGTCTTTGTGTGGAACAAATCTGCAGAACCAGCCTGGTAACTTGAGCAGGTCACCTGGGGCCTCTTTCCAAGAACCGTCTTTCTCTATCACTGGGTCTTTTCTGAGCATTGCTGTTTCTTTCCCTGAGATCAAAGGTGTCCAGTGACACAGGGGTGGGCAGAAGTATCTTATGACACACAGGATCTTTGGAGCAAGGTATCTTGTGACACAGCAGAACTTGGATATTGGCAGAAGAGTGGTAAGTTAAGTCTTCATCAATATCTAATAACCTTTATGGGCTTCTTAGTGACATCTTTAGTTTCCTCATCTATAAGGTGAAATTATAGGATGAGAAAAGTTCTGAGATCCCACAGAAATTTTCTAATTTCTAACCCCGTGGGTCATTGAACAGAAAGGATCTAACATAAGTAAAATGTAGGTCACATGGGAGAGATGGCTTAGGAAGAAACCACTGATAAATTCACAAGGTGAATTTTCTACCATAAAAAAATGGTAGAAAAAAACTCAAGGCTCATAATGAAGCCTATGTATGGTAGATATTTTCCATCTCTGATACACAATTCCCACTTTCCAGCAACTTATAGAAGTTCTATAAAGTGGACTTCAAACTTACTAAGTTCCACAATAATTCAATATTTTTGCTAATCCTGCCTCTTCTACTGTTTTTCTACAGAGGATCCCCAGAGCCTCTTAGCTGTACAGTCTCAAAGTATATTAGAAACTCCTCTTCAGAGACCCATCCAAATAGGGCTTGCTTGATTCTGTTGATCCTACTCCCACAGTTCATTGAAGATATGTCCTCTTCACCATCAGCACCTTACTTCAGACCTCGCTGTGGATTTTCACAATACCTAATTCACCTCTTCACCTCTTCTGTCTTCTAGCCCATTCTGTAAATAGCCACCAGAGTCATTTCCCAAAGGGCAGTTCAGAGTCTCTCTTAAGCACATTCAATTGTACCTTGTAGTAACCTGTGCATAAAATCCAAACTCCCTGGACTGCTTTTTGAGGTTCTTACTGTCTGATGCCAACCAACCTTTTTTGTTGTTATTATTGCTCATTTCCTTCTAACCTCTTTTCACATGCATTGCTAACTAACTGAACTTTATTTTCCTTCCACTATACTTTTTCCTTTTTTTATTCCTCTCTAGATTGCCTCCCCATTATCTCCATATGCCTAAATCTACTTTTGTGTCAAGGCACTAATCAATTGCCACCTCTTCTCTAAAGCTTTTCTACATCTTCCTGCAGGAAGCAATCCTCTGTCTTCTGACACCCATGGTGCTTAATCTACACCTCTCTTATGCACTTCTCACTTTTTATGTTAAAATATTTATTTTAAAAAACACTTGAAAAGAATGCAAGCTTCTTGAGTAACTAATGTAGTTCCTTGTATATCGTTTGGCCCCAATTCATTACTGTTTCAAGTTGATGAATGTCTGTCTCATCAAAGGAGACCATAAAACAAACAAAAAAAAATACATTTCATCAGATAGTGGAAAGAGAACATGAATTAGAGGGATGTTTTGGATGGGTTATTCTGTAAAGACCACCAAGTTACTTTAGAATATTTTCCATGCAAGCTTTCTATAATAGCATTAGTGAACAATTTCTTTGTTGATCTTTCAAGATTCAGATTCTGGGTAGATGTTTTTTGAGGCATTTAAATCCAGAAGACATCTTAAAATATTGTTTGCATTTATGAAAAAATCAAAATCATGTTAGAATAATTGATCCTTTATTAAATACCATGTAATATATTAAAAGCTTCACACTAATTATCTCATTTACACTAATTTTCTCTTATGATTTTCCAGTGTGAATGTTAAGGCACAGATATGTTGAACAAAATTATCCAGAGTTACACAGTCAACAAACGGAAATCCCCAAAGTGAACCACAATAACCTGACCCTTGAATCTACCCAATTAACCAGTATAGCATACTATCTCTGGTAAAGAGGAAAGAAAACTGTGGCTTTGGAGCTAGACAAGGGTTCAATTTTTCCTTTGTTGTTTATTATTAGTTGTATGGCCTTGAGAAAATTATGTAACTTCTCTGAGACTTGTATACTCTATAAAATGGTTAAGATCATATCTGTATGTCAGAGTTTTTAATAGAAATAAATTAATATCTGTATAACCCAACCCCAATCTACCCAACCCCTTACCCTCAGAAGTAGCTTTCATTTTGGAGAAAAAGGGGCTCCTCTCAAACTGATCCTTGGTTCTTCATTCTCCTCTTCCATGCTCCTTCCGATTCTTCCATTCTCTCTTAGTCATCACTCACTTGTAAGATCTCTTAGAATATTGAAAAAAAGGAGCCACTAAAACACATGCACCTATACCTAATGGTTTTCTCCATTTTTTTTTTTTTGGCCAAATTCTTGGTTTTCATGACTTGAAAAAGAGTCTCCTATTATTTCTGTATGGAGTAAGAGATTGGATCACTGTACAGTGTGAGCATGTACTAACCATGTGACTAAAGGTGGGAGAGGAAGAGTCTTCCTCTTGCAGTTATGTAAGCATATGTACCTGACACAGTACAGGTGCTCAGCCAATCAAAGTTGCTTTCCCTTGCCCCAGAAGGAAAATGGCACCATGTATTATTGAAACACTAAAAGGGAAAAAAGCTTCACACTTTTCTAGACTTTACATATCACCACATTCTCCAACCCAATGAAATAGGTACAAATCTTACTTTATTGTCTCAATGCCTTGAAATGTTTCCTTCTCTTGTTTATATATGTTTAAAAACTCATATGGGTTGAAATTTAACATTATTAACAATCAAAATTTATTTTTGCCTTATAAAGCCAAAGTTCTTCTTTCTTTTCTCTAAAACAAAAAGATTTATTGAGACTTAGGGATGCTAGCAAGAAAAGAACCATATCCTGGGGCAAGTTTCACAACTATCAGCAACAAGGCTAGGTAGCGGTTGGGGATATGTTCCTTAGACCCAAGAGCTAAGGGCATTTTTATAATGAAACCAAAGCTCTTATTTTTTAACAAAAGCTAACATATTGGTTCTTCTATCATGGGTTGGACTTTGCACATGGATGCCCAGTTAGTCTAGCACCATTTGTTGAAAATACCACCATCTCTCCATTCAACTGTCTTTGCTCCTTTGCTAAAGATCAGTTCACTGTACTTATTTGGGTCCATTTCCGGGCTTTCAATCCTGTTTTATTGCTCTGTGTGTCTACTATTTCATCATATAGTGCTGTCTTGATAAATTTGTCAGCAGTCTTGAAATCGGGTCCTGTGAGTTCTCCAACTTTGTTCTTCAGATTTGTGTTAAGACTCTGGGATTTTCACCTTTCAATATAAATATGAGAATCAGTTTGTCAATATATTCAGAATACTTTGGTATTTTGCCTTGGATTGTGTTAACTTGATAGATGAACACATACATTAAGTTGGGGAAAATTGATGTCTTAACAATATCATATCTTCTAACCCATGACCATGAACTATTTCTCTGTTTCCTTATATTATCTTTTATTTCTTTCCACAAATAGCTCATCTACATGTCTTTCTCTTTTCATGGTACATTTGAAAGTGGTATTGCTTTATATTCCAAATTCCACTTGTTCATCAGTAGAAGTGCAAGAAATTAACTTTTGTATATTAGCCTTGTATCATATGCTCTTGCTATAGAGACTTACAAATTTCAGAGATTTTTTTCACTGATTCTTTGGGATTCGCTGTATAATCATAATATCTACAAATAAAGTTTTCTCTTTTTAAATCAAATAACATGGATTTTATTTCTTTTTCTTGTCTTACAATTGTAGCTAACTCTTTTGGCACAATGGTGAATGAGAGTAGTGAGAAAGAAAATTCTTGTCTTGTTCCCAATATTAAGAGGAAAGTGTTATGTTTCTCAGTAGTATGTTAACTGTAAGTGTTTTTTATCAAGCTGAGGAAATTTCACTTGTATTCCTAGTTTTTTGAGTGTTATTATCATGAATGAGAAGATCTCATTTTTAAAGACTCAAACTTTTCTTGTAACTTTTATTTTTCATCTATTTCTAAATTATGCTTGTTTCTCCATTTTATTTTTGTACCCTTCATTTCTAAAATGTTATAATTAAGCCATCTGGAAAATTTTTGAAGTCTTCCTAAATAGCTTAGATTTTGCCCCCAGGTAAAATAAATTACAGCAATCATATGAAATAACATGCAGTAGTTTATTCTAAATGTCTCTTAAGATTTGTTTGGAGAAAAACAATCAAGATAGAGAGAGTCTTTGTTTTTAACAAGCGTGACTTTCAGCAAGAAAAGACTGCAGAAATACATATATGGGATTCTTTGACATTGAGTTTGTGAATGTCAAATGATGACAATAGTCTCCAAGAAAAAAAAAAAGATTTTTTTTTCCTTTCTAAAAATAGTTCACTTGCCCATGAGAAATAGTAGTCTAATCGGGTGAATGTAGAATAAAAATCAAAGTTGTAGCCATGTTATTTCATCAAGCACTGTATAGTTTGGGGGAAATTAGATGACACCTCTGTAGTTCTGTTGTCTGGTTTATCAAGTGCAATGACGATAATACCCTCTACCACCATCACCATGTACTCCTCATCCACCTGAAGGTATTAATTCATTAATTATTTTGGCTAACCAAAATAATAGATGCAAAACTGCAATAGAAATGTAAGCATATGGTTATCAGAAGTATAAGTTAAAAAGGAGATGCTCTGAGATCCTATCATCAGATTTTCATGCCTAAGCTCCATCACTAACACAATTTAATTTTCTGGACTTTCAAGGTTTTTTTTCCAATTTCATAGGTGAGATAAAAATAATGTGGGTTGAACAAGACTCCCAAGGCTGAGGTTTACAGTGGTATCACCAATTCAAAACCTATCCTGATCATGCCTGCATTCAAAATAAGTTTGTCTAATGTGATCCACTTCTTATCAAGTCAAATGAGGTGACCCGATTCAGGGGGGCTCATGATGGTGGATTTGAATCAGAAGGTCAAAATATTGCCTGTTCTAAATAGCATGAAAACAACCAGCTGTGCTTTCACCACTTGTGCCAGATATTTGACATAGTGAGTTATTTGCGGAGTCCATTCCTTTCACATAACTGACACTGAGCTCTAATCATGTACCATGTAGGTAATACATAAATAGAAAGTCAGGTCCTGGGGTACTCAGCTATAAGAAGGGATACACTCTGCAGTCAGTAACCTAAATGAACCTCAAGGAAATTATGCTGTGTGAAAAAAAAAGCCAATCTCAAAAGGATACTTACTACATGACTTCATTTATGGAACATTAATGATGTAACATAATTTTAGAGATGGAGAATGGGTTAGTGGTGGCCAAGAGTTAGGGAAGGAAGTGGAGGATGTGGCAGTGACTTTAAAGATATCACCTAAGACAGTCTTGGGGGAATGGCACAGTGAAGTTCTTTGATTGTGTTAGTATTTACACAAGGTTAAACGTGTGATAAGGTCATGCTGCATACTCACACACACACAAGTGCTTCTTTAACTGCTGAAACTGGAGTTGGCCCTGGATTGTAGCAATATCCATATCTTGGTTTTTACATTGTACATCTATTGTGTGAGATGCTAATATTGGAGGATACTGAGAAAAGCCTACATGAACACTCCCTGCACATTTCTTTATAATCTTCTGAGAATTTTTATAATTATTTCAAAATTAAAAAAAAATTCAAAGAAGATAAAGTCCATGCCCTCCAGATGGAAGAACTAAAAAGTCTCCTCCATCTCTCCAGACTGTGGAAACAATAGGTTCCAGCCAAAGAAATGCCTCAAATGTCATGTCCTCCAGCCTAACCCCCTCAGAGTCACCCCCTATTATTTCTGGAAGGCTTCAGATGACCAAGGCAGAAAAAAAAGTACTTAATCAAAAAAAGACCTACATCAGGGAAAGTTCCTGAGATGGCAGTACTTGACTGAAGGTAAAAGAGGAACTTCCAGATGAAAGGAGGCTGGAGAGAATCCCAGACAAAGGAAAACTCTGTGTAAAGATGCTGAGGGAGCACATGTGGCCAAGGAACAGAAGTAATTCATTATTGGAGTTACTGATGTTGAAGTGAGGTGGGAGGTGGGGATGAGCACTACTCACCAACATTTGCGGTCCAGAGCCCTCGTGGTGCCATGTGACGGTGTGGAGCATGCTCAGACACCCTTTACAAGAACCACAGCACCCTGTGCTATTAAGGGCTTATGCCCTCCTGAGGCACCCTGGAACTTGTCCTGCCTGGCTTGGCAGACCCTCTTCATCTCTGGTGCAGCAGTGAGCTGGTGGGGGAAGGCTGAGAAGGGGCTGCTTTTGCCCTAGTGTGCTACAGATTGCCCTCAAGCTTATATGTGCACATCACCAGCTTCTCCTCTTGTCTTTATGTCAGTTTCTGCTGTGGACAGCCCCCCCCCCTGCTTGATGTGCACCCTATCCCAGTCAGTTGTTAGCAGATAAACATGGTCTTATAAATTAGTTCCAAGTTCTAAACTTGGAACCAAATGATCTCCATGTGAACAAAAGTTCTATGTCCCGTAAAAGCTATGTGCATTTAAGGCAAGTTCATTTTATAAAGATTTAGTTTACCTGCCTACAAAGTGGGGATAATAATAATAATAATACACCTTACAGAGTTGTCGGATTAAATGGAGAAATACACGGGAAAATTCCTATTACCTTAGCCCCTAAGAGCTAAGTTCTTGTTTCAAAAACATTTTCTTTTTCTAATGGTAGTTCCTCTCCTTTGTTCAAGATCCAAGATTCTCATATTTTCTCTCCCTGCCTTTCCTATTTGGAATCTCTCCAAAAGAAAAGTTCTGAGACAATAATTCCATTGCCAGCCATTTCTTGGGGAGGAGAAAGAAACACCTACCAGAGGGAAATAATTAAGACCCAGAAGAAAAAGCAGCCAGCAAAGGCAGCATTATCAAGCCAATTGCCAGCAGAGACCCTGGATATGGAGTGCAGCTGGGGAAGCCCAGGAGACCAAAGTGGAAGGACAGCTTAGAGAAAGAGGAGCCATCTATCTCATCACAAGTTAGACATGCTCCTGGTGGGGCATTAATTGTACTTCTGCCCTGATGATTTGGTAGCTCTGTGGGCCCGAGCAAACTCTGGGCAAGATGGGCAGGTATACAGGACAGTTAGATAGCAGGTGTTCTCTAAGATAGGGAAAGGGCCTGAGAAACACATATGCCAAAAATGTCAGTATCTTAGTGTACATATTTAATGTTCAATAGAAAAAAAAATACAAAGCAATTAACAGCTCTAAGATAATTTTTGTCATCTTCTAAGAGGTACACACTGTTTATGGGGTCCTCTTGGAACCATACTCCAAAGACACGTTTTCTGCAGGTAGGAGTTAAATAGGCATCCACTTGCACTCATTATCCTGCATTCAAAGTTATCACTTTCAAAAGAGAAACTTCTGATCTGAACACAAGAAAATCTGATTTGGATCACAAAAGGTGACAGTGTACAGAGAAGTGGGCCTGGGAACATTTATTTCCTGAGGGCATCTGTGTCCCTGCCTAGATGATAGTACTGCAGAGACAGTTTCAAGATCACAGGGAAATCAAACAGCTGTAGGGAGGAGCCCAAGGCCTATTACCACCTGCGCAGGGCTATAGACTCTATTAAGGCTCTGAAAACAGGCAAATACCTGGCAGTGGCTCAATATCTGTGACACAGGTTGTAATGAATAATCGGGGATGTTAATTTGTTTCCTCCACATTATAAAGCTGGGTTTAATTCATTTGGGCCTAGATTAAGTATAATTTAGGTATGCTCGCCAGAAAAGAGTAGTAGACTGAATCTCTAAAGGGAAAATGGCATCTGTCTGTTTGACTTAAAGAAGAGTAAAAAGGAAACAATTATAGGACAAGGGGCGCCGATGCTGTAGCCCAGGGAAAGCATGACATTTGCTGTCAAGAAGTCAGGGTCTACTGCTGTAAGCAGTGTCAAAGTTCATCCTATGGGACAGAGGCTCTAAGACCCAGTCAGGACTGCAGAAAAGAGATTGGAAGAAGCACTCAGTGGCATCTGTCTCCCACACCACAGCTCCGGGTAGTAAGTTAATAGTGTGTTGCACTGTTAATGAACTTGGTCTGGCCGTGATGACAGAATTCATTAGAGAACATTTATTCTCCACTCAATAAGGAGAAAAATGACTTCAATAAAAACTATGCCAGCTCCACAGATATATTATTATTATTATTACAAAGGCATTTTCAGTAGTAAAATTTGTTACATATTCCCATTATTAATACTCCTGAATCAAGTTCTCTTTAAGTATTATTATTGGATAAATGCTTAAATCTTTAAGGAACACAAACGTGATCTTATACTGTAATTGAAAATAGATGTAATAAAAAAGACAGCTATAAAGTATGTTTATATTTTGATTCTCCTGCATCCATTTATAATCTCTCCAGTTCTAAGCTAACTCCTGGCTTAACTTCTGCTGTATTTCTCCTGCAAGCCAATGCTAGTTGTGAAGGATAAGTAAAGGAAGCAGATTTCTATCAGGTGGCTGAAGCTCACAACCTGTATGGTTGGTTGTTTTTCTTTTCCCCCTATCTTTCCTTTCTTATATTCTAGAAATGCACTCACAGCAAAATGTGGACACTCAAATATACAAGAAAAAACGTGTATCTGCCATTCTAGCAGAATCTAGCAATATATTGTAATTTTTAAAAAAACTATAGAGTCAAAACAATCAGTGTTAAAACTCCTGGTTCCATAATTTATAAGCCTAGAAAAGCTATTTAAATTTTTGGTTCCCCAGTTTCATCATCTACAAAATCCAAACTGGAAAGCAAACCTACAGCATAATATTTTGATGATCACACGAAAATGTGTTTTTCACCTACAGCACATTAAGGACTTGTCATCAAAGAGACTTAACTTTGTGTTCTTTGGGATAAACATGTCAGTGTTATTTACTTATTCAGTAAACTTTATTGAACCAGTATCATGAGGCAGCAATAACGTTTTAGGTCCTGAGAATATAGAAATAAATGATGTAGATACAGTCCTGAATTTAGAGAATGTAGAAATAAATGATGTAGATATAGTACTGTCCTCATTAAAAATATAGTAGGGAAAATAGTCATTAAACAAATATTTACTAAAATTCATGAAGAATAAATCATTTTAAGTCAAATGATTAAGAATGATTTGTTACTGTTCTAAAACATGCATCAGGAGTATTCTGATATAATAATATGTAAACTATTTCATGTTTACAGTATTAATTTTTTTTTACTTCAAGTGCCACAAATTGAAGAATTCACATTTCTCAGCATATGACACATTTTTCCTCTATTTTTGCCTTGTATCTTATCAATACTCCCATACTCTATTTAATAGAAGTTCATTCATTCTACTTTTACACTCATTTAGGACTATATGTATTCTTTAACAGATGTTGCGTTGTGCTTGCTATAATTTTAATCTGAAATGTTCCCCAAAGACCCATGTCTTGAAGGCTTGGTGCCCATTCCATGCCCCTATAGGAATGTGCTGGAACCTTTAGAAGAAGGAGCCTAGTGGGAGGTTTTAGGTAATTGAAGGAGAGTTCTCAAGGGGAACTGTGGGGCTCTGGTCCCTTCCTCTCTTTTTCATTTCTGGCCATGGTGTGAACTGACTTCCTCCTCTACTTGCTCCCCTCCATGATGTACTGCCTCACCACAGGTTCAAAAGCTATGGGGACAACTAAACATGAAACCTCCAAAATGTCTTTTCTATTTTTTAAATTGACTGTTTTAGATACTTTGTTACAGTAGCGGAAAGCTGATGAATACAGTATGTGACATATATGAAAGTATTGTGTTATAAATGAGTTGTTTCTTTGTTCTCTTAACAATGCTCTTAAGTGAAGCATTCTATTTCCATCTGAACCTGACTTACTTCCAAACACCGCTTAGCATTCCATTGTATGCACAGATTACATTTTACTTATCTGTCTTTCTAACATTAGATATCTAAGTCGTTTCCTTCCTTGTTGGTTACCATAACAAATAAATCAACATCATTGCACATATCTCATTATTAATCTGTTAGTTTTTTGGCTTATTATGTTTACAGGCACCAGGAATTGCAGACTTATGTCACTGATAAATTGCTGCAGCCATTTTCCAATTCTCTATATCTTTGTCAAGGCGTGGCATTATTTGATGTGCTGATGTGCTTTCTATCCAGTGAATGTGAAGTGGTATTTCATTGTTTTTTTTTAAAATTTGCATTTGTCTAAATAATTGCAATATCACTCATATTTTAATATTTTTATTAGATTAATCATGATCCTCAGCACATGGCACATAGACACGTCCTCATAATTGCCTAATCATAGCATTGCTCATCTTTCTTAGGTATTCTGACATTTATTACTGGTTTGCAATCCTCTATGTTGTTTAGATGTCCAATTCTTCATTTGTTTTGCACTTTACAAGAAACTTCTCTCAGTTGCTCATTTTCTTTTTTTTTATTGGTTGTTCAAAACATTACATAACTCATGACATAGCATCTTTCATACATTTGATTCAAGTGGGTTATGAACTCCCATTTTTTACCCCAAATACAAGTTGCAGAATCACATCGGTTACACATCCACATTTTTACATAATGGCATATTAGTGACTGTTGTATTCTGCTACCTTTCCTATCCCCTACTATCCCCCCTCCCCTTCCCTCCCATCTTCCCTCTCTACCTCATCAGCTATTGTTCAATTCTCTCCCTTGTTTATTTTCCCCTTTCCCCTCACCATCTCTTATATGTAATTATGTGTAACAATGAGGGTCTCCTTCCATTTCCATAGTTTCCCTTCTCTCTCCCTTTCCCTCCCACCACTTGTCTCTGTATAATGTTAGTCTTTTACTCATGCTCTTCCTCCCTGCTCTGTTCTTAGTTGCTCTCCTTATATCAAAGAAGACATTTGGCATTTGTTTTTTAAGGATTG
This sequence comes from Ictidomys tridecemlineatus, assembly GCF_052094955.1. NCBI lineage: Eukaryota > Metazoa > Chordata > Mammalia > Rodentia > Sciuridae > Ictidomys > Ictidomys tridecemlineatus. The sequence continues at coordinate 122,810,803 of NC_135479.1, forward strand.
GCTAGCTTCACTTAGCATAATCTGTTCTAATGCCATCTATTTTCCTCCAAATTCCATGATTTTGTCGTTTTTTAGTGCTGCGTAATACTCCATTGTGTATAAATGCCACATTTTTTTATCCATTCATCTATTGAAGGGCATCTAGGTTGATTCCAGAGTCTAGCTATTGTGAATTGTGCCACTATGATCATTGATGTGGCAGTATCTCTATAATATGCTCTTTTAAGGTCCTCAGGGAATAGTCCGAAAAGGGCGATAGCTGGGTCAAATGGTGGTTCCATTCCCAGCTTTCCCATGAATCTCCATACTGCTTTCCATATTGGCCGCACCAATTTGCAGTCCCACCAGCAATGTGCAAGTGTACCCTTTTCCCCACATCCTCACCAACACTTATTGTTGTTTGACTTCATAATGGCTGCCATTCTTACTGGAGTGAGATGGTATCTTAGGGTGGTTTTGATTTGCATTTCTCTGACTGCTAGAGATGGTGAGCATTTTTTCATGTACTTATTGATTGATTGTATGTCCTCCTCTGAGAAGTGTCTGTTCAGGTCCTTGGCCCATTTGTTGATTGGGTTATTTGTTATCTTATTGTTTAATTTTTTGAGTTCTTCGTATATTCTGGATATTAGGGCTCTATCTGAAGTGTGAGGAGTAAAAATTTGTTCCCAGGATATAGGTTCCCTATTTACCTCTCTTATTGTTTCTCTTGCTGAGAAAAAACTTTTTAGTTTAAGTAAGTCCCATTTGTTTATTCTTGTATTTAACTCTTGGGCTATGGGCGTCCTATTAAGGAATTTCGAGCCTGACTCCACAATATGTAGATCGGAGCCAACTTTTTCTTCTATCAGGCACAGAGTCTCTGATTTGATATCAAGCTCTTTAATCCATTTTGAGTTAACTTTTGTGCATGGCGAGAGAAAGGGGTTCAGCTTATTTTTGTTGCATATGGATTTCCAGTTTTCCCAGCACCATTTGTTGAAGATGCTATCCTTCCTCCATTGCATGTTTTTAGCCCCTTTATCAAATATAAGAAAGTTGTAATTTTGTAGATTGGTCTCTGTGTCCTCTATTCTGTACCATTGGTCCACCTGCCTGTTTTTAGTGATGCTGTTTTTGTTACTATTGCTTTGTAGTAGTTTGAACTCTGGTATCGCTATACCTCCAGATTCACACTTCCTACTAAGAATTGCTTTTGCTATTCTGGGTCTTTTGTTTTTCCATATGAATTTCATGATAGCTTTATCTATTTCTACAAGAAATGCCGTTGGGATTTTGATTGGCATTGCGTTGAACCTGTAGAGAACTTTGGGTAATATCACCATTTTGATGATGTTGGTTCTGCCTATCCATGAACAGGGTACATTTTTCCATCTTCTAAGATCTTCTTCTATATCTCTCTTTAGGGTTCTGTTGTTTTCATTGTATAAATCTTTCACCTCTTTTGTTAGGTTAATTCCCAAGTATTTTATTTTTTTTGAGGATATTGTGAATGGGATGGTTTTCCTCATTTCCATTTCAGAAGTTTTGTTGCTGATATACAGGAATGCCTTTGATTTATGCCTGTTGATTTTATATCCTGCCACTTTGCTGAATTCATTTATTAGTTCTAGTAGTTTCTTTGTAGACCCTTTTGGGTCTTCTAGGTATAGGATCATGTTGTTCACAAATAGTAATATTTTAAGTTCTTCTTTTCCTATTTTTATGCCCTTAATTTCTTTTGTCTAATTGCTCTGGCTAGTATTTCAAGGACTAAATTGAATAGAAGTGGTAAGAGAGGGCATCCCTGTCTTGTTTCAGATTTTAGAGGGAATGCCTTCAGTTTTTCTCCATTTAGAATGATGCTAGCCTGAGGCTTAGCATATATAGCTTTTACAATGTTGAGGTAAGTTCCTGTTATCCCTAGTTTTTCTAGTGTTTTGAACATAAAGGGATGCTGTACTTTGTCAAATGCTTTTTCTGCATCTATCGAGATGATCATATGTTCTTATCTTTAAGTCTATTGATGTGGTGAATAACATTTATTGATTTCCATATATTGAACCAGCCTTGCATCCCAGGGATGAATCTACTTGATCATGGTGCACAATTTTTTTGATATGCTTTTGTATTCGATTCGCCAGGATTTTATTGAGAATTTTTGCATCTATGTTTATTAGAGATATTGGTCTGTAGTTTTCTTTCTTTGCAGTGTCTTTGTCTGGTTTTGGGATAACTATGCTTATTGTATATAATCTATTTTAACATAAATCAATCTGTCACCTTTGCCCTTTATGTTTTGAGCACTTTTGGACTGGTTTAGGAAAGTCCTCTCCACCTAAAAGTTGGAGACATTCTCAAACCTCACCTTCTATAATCTTTATACTTTCGTTATTCTTATTTAGAAATTCTTTTTTTATTTTGTTATTTATTTTTGAGATGAAGGAGTTGGGGGGATTCTTTTTATTTTTTGCTCAGGCTAGCCTCCAACTTCTGGGTTCAAGCAGTGTTCTTGCTTCAATCACTGGAGTAGCTGAGACTAGAGATACATGCCACCACATCCAGATTTAGAACTTTCTTTCATTTAGAGACTTTTTACATATGATATGAGGTAGGCTCCAATTCAATTTTCCAAATAATGAGATGATTATCCCATTATTATGTATAAAATGATGTATCCTTTCTCTACTGGTTTGTGGAGTTATAGTATTCTACTGTGGTTACACGAATATGGTTTAAATACCTGGATTTAATTAATTTAATAATGTTGTATATTTAATATTAGTAAGGTAATCTCACCTCTGGTTTTATTTATTTGTAAGTCTCTCAACTTTCTTTGGACCTTTAATTTTTTATTATTTTACTTTTTTATTTATTTTGCTGTGTTAGGGATTGAATGCAGTGCTTCACACATGATAGGTAAGCAGTCTACTACCACTGAGCTACATCTCCATCCCTCTTCATAAACTTTTGAAAGTTAATTTGTTAAGTTCCCCTTCAAATCTTTCTGGCATTTTAATTGAATTTACATTAATAGATTAATTGATACATTAATTTAGTATCAAGAATATCTCATTTGTAAATATAATTCTGTCACTCCATTTATCCAGATTTCTTTCATATTCTTTAATGGAATTTTATATTTTATCCATAATAAGCCTATGCATTCAGTTAGGGTAATTTTTATAGATAGATATTTTACATAAACAGCCATTTGATAATATTATATTTTCTATTTGATTTTTTGCTAATATGAAAAATACTAAGTTTCTCATTTCCAGTAAACTTTTTAAGCACTCTCATTAGTTTTCTTAGTTTGTTTATGGATCTTTTTACATGTCTGGTGGCAATGTTCATGCCATTTTCAAATAACAGTTCTGCCTCTTCCTTTTCAAACTTTATTCCTTTTATCTTATCTCTTATTGCACATCAAGGATAATGAGCTCTACACTGAACAGTGGTAGACAGAGCTGCTTGCTTTGTGCCTGACTCTGAAGCATCTCCATTACATGTGATGTTTGCTCCATCCTTTTGACAGACAGCTTCTAGAAAGTTAAGGAAGGCCTCACTCTCTAGGAGACTTCCATATAGCATAAACAAAATTATCAAGTGTTTTGTATTTTCTTGAGCAAAAGTAACAATTTAGATGGTTATATAATTTTCCTCTCTATATTAATGTATGAGTTTATGTTGATAGATTATTAATATCAAATCTTCCTTATATTTCCAGGATTAAGCCATGCTTGATAATAGGTTTTTTAAAATACATTGCTGAATTTGGCTACCTATTATTTCTTTTGCTACTTTTGCATCAATAACTATCCATGGAATTGGCCTATAATTTGTGAGTGTATGTGTATACTGTGCTTATCTGCCTTGGGTCTCAATATCATTCTAGCCTAATGAAATTAAACAAATTTATACTTTTTTTCCTATATCTGTAAATTTTTATGTAAGACTGAAATTATTTCCTGTAAGTTTGGTTCAGCTCATTCTGTAAAATGCAATAAATCTAGAAGCTTTAGCTTGCAGCTCTAGATAAGCCTCTTTCTTCCTGGGCCTGTTTTAGCACTCTGTTCATTTTTAGAAATTCATCTATTCTGTTCCATTCCAATTTGTTGGCCTGCAATGATTCACCTTAGTCCTTTAATTATATTGTCAACTCTTTTTATATCAGTGGCTAGTTCCCTTATTTCATTCTGGAAATCATGTATTTCCACCATTTCTTCAAATTAGTCTTGCTGTACGTTGATACCTGCAGTTTGCCTTTTCAAAGAGTTTGATTTTATGTAAGCATATTTATTAAATACTTTAAGCTGAAGGGTAATAAAAGCACCTTACATCAAATATGAGGGACCCAGCTTAAATAGAATTTACAGGGAAATTTACAGTTTGAGATATATTCAGCATAAAACAAGAAAGTCCAAAAATTTGAACTGAATATTTAACTCGAAGTAAAAAATAGAATAAACCCAAATAAATAAAAAGAAGAAAATGATTTTTAAAAATGGCAAAAATCAATGAGATAGAGAACCACAACAATAGCAACAAAAAGCCAAAATTGACCATTAATACTTTTCAAAGCAATTTATATACATAGTATCTTTGGGGATGTTACTTTACACTGTATTCTAGTATTGGGGATAAAAGAAAAAAATGCTAAGATTTTCATGTTTGATTTTATTGGTTTTCTCTTTAAAAGTTGAGAGTTTTAATGAGAAAAAACATAGAGAGGCAAAAATATTTCAACTAGCAAGCTAGTTGAGCTTTATTGCTGGTCTTTCTGAATGGTGTTGGAGCATACTTATTTCAGGATCAGCTCTATAGTCAGACAGAATGTGTTCAATTTTGGCCCCTGCACTCCCTTTGCTTTGACCTCACAGGCTCTCTATACCTCCGTTTCCTCATTTGCAATATGGGGAATACAGTGTTTCCTGTCTCAGACAGTAGTTGAGAAAATTAAATGGGGTACAATTAAGTATATAATTGTGCTCGGCACAATGTTCACTAAATATTAGCTCTCTTGCAGGGAGAAGGTTTTAATAAAATGTATTTTATATAAATACTCCCATGGGAAATAAAATCTTGGACAAACTAATATTGCATGCCAGAGTATTAACTTTAATTCTCCTATAAATATGATAGCTCTGTATAAATAAGGATATACCCAACTCCAGACTTAAAGTGGTGTCAGGCAATTGCAAACCAAAGGTGAGAAATTCAATGACAAATGGCTGGTGCAGAATGATCTCTGGATTTCATCCACAAGGAGTAGAAAGAGGAATTGGAAATAAAATATCACAGCTGGAGCCCAGATGGAGTGCTGAGAAATTGAAAAGGAAAGCCTTTCAGAGTAACTAGAAAGAACAAAACACCTGCAAGAAGAGTAAAGACCCTCCCTTGGTTGCTTTTCCTTTGGGCTTCCCCAATATTTTCTAAAGAGTATTCCCAGGGAAAGACAAAATGAGATGAAAAGAAACTACGGGAAGAGAAGTAACCCACAGAAGTGGCGATGGTGGTATTCTTTGCTGGTCTGAAGAGCAAGGTTTCCAGAGGTGGCAGAGATCAGACCCTTGGCTCCTGTGGGCCAGCTAACAGTGCCCTGCCTGCCCCTGTCTCAGGACCCACACCTCCTAAGCCTAGGACTCTGTCCTCCAGGGATTCCCTTCAGACTGATGCTGGGAAGTAATTTAGGTAAAGTCGGGGGCTTCTCAGACTTCCTGAATTTTGTGTCTTGCTGTCAGAACTGACCTTCCTCCCAGGAGAACAAGAGGTATGAGCACAGCAACAACAATCCCCTTTCAACTAGGGACATAATGGTAATGAAACCAAGTGGAACTGGTATATGTAGAACATTAAAAAAAAAAAAAAGCCCACAAAGGACAAATGATTCCCCTTTGAAAATAACAACCATTTCCTAGTCAGACATGTAAATTGATGTAAATATGAAAAAACATTCTTACATATAAATAGCACCTAGAAAGTGCTAAATAAGACCTCAATTATATTACATTAGTCTAAATAAGAATTTGTGTTAAATTTCCACTGAGATGTCTTCAGTCTCTTAAATGCAAATAGAAGTCTTTTTCTGATAACTAAACCCCAGCAGGATGAAAGCTAGGAATTTTCAAAAATTATTCTCCAGGAACAGGCAAGCTCTTTTCTTTCATAGATTAATAAGCATTAATGCTAATGGATGCTGAATTGAAATGACATTCCTATAAAGTGGGAATTAACACCTGAGAATTCATCTTGAATAACGGTAGTATAGCATATGTCAGGAATGTGTTAATCAGTCTAATATAAAAGGTGACAGGGTGTTCTCTCAACCATCTTAAGGATGCTGTACTCGTGGCAGACTATATCCTAAGTCTCCTGTGTGAAGCTTAAATAGCATATATCAAAATGATTTAAATGTGCTTCCCTTGGAGTAAAAGAAACAAAGAAGGAAAAACAAACCAAAAAAAAAGAGTCCCTCAGTCAAGCCATATACACAGCATTCCTTTCAGAGTTTTCTCTGATTGAGTACCTACTATGTGCTGGCCCTCTACTGCTTGTCTGCTAGCTGCTCTGTCTCTCAGGATCTTGTTGTCACCATATTCTTATAAGAAGAAGAAAATAAGCTTCATCGGATGGAAGCAACTTGCCCAAAGCTCTACAATCTAGTAATAAGTAGAGGTGGTAGCAAACTTTAGTCTGATTCCAGAGCCTACATACCCTTCCTTCTGCTATGCTACTCCCAAAGAAGTCCTGTGCCACACTGGACGGGCCTCTAAGTTCATTTTTCTAGGCTGACAGTGTTCTTTTCTAATTGTTTTGAAAGATGCCAGTCATTGTCTTTAGCTACTGGTTCTGAATTTACTCCAGCCTGGATTCAAGCTCTCTCTCTCTCAGAATAGGGTTTAGTCTTTGGAGGTGGACTGACCTGGGAAACCTCACTTCTACTCCCATGTGACTTTGATCAAGCTACATCATCTCTCTAAATCTTAGGTTTTACCTGTGAAATGGGGATAGCTACATCTACCTCCCAGAGACTCATTTTAAAAAGAAATAGCTGAGCACATAGCAAGCTTTCCTTGCATCACTGGATGGAATGATTGCCATGCCTGCAACCTGTAACCAGTTACGCTTTTGTCCCATGGTTAATGTTTTGATGCACACCCTCCCAAGTTTCTGACATTGACCTAGCCCTATTTTGCTATTACTTCTATCTTGGAACTGGCACATTAGAATCCCATCCTGCTCAAATGTATGTAAATGTCCAGGAAAGAGAAATAAGGAAAGAAAGAGAGAAAAAAGAAAGAGGACCAGAAAGAAGCAGGCATAATAGTCACCAAGCTCTTGTCAAAAATATGCTATTATTTCAGCCCCATTTTCTCAGCCCACTTGTCAAAATTGCAAAGTATCCACTTTAAGAAACAGAGTTTTTTTTCATAATAATAAATTGTTGCTCCAACCAGCTGCTGGCCTTTCATCACTGAGGGATTGAAGTCAAAACCATCTGCTCATGAAAGACAATAGACCTTCATTACTGAATCATGGTAACATTACCTGTCTTAATATAACTTCCTCCCAATTCTCTGGCACCCAAATTTTATACTCTCTGGGAAAGTTGAAACAGTTGCTCTAAGAAGCTGTTCCTGACACCTGCATTGATTCTTCTCTTCCTTTACTTTCCTTTCCTCTGAGCTAAGATATCTGTATCCCATTCTCCTGCATTGGTTTAACAACTGAATTTCTTTGCTGACTAATTAATGTATGGTGGTTGCCTCCCACCCTAGATGGAGTGCATGCTGTCCAATGGACAGAGAACACAGATGGCCATGCCTTCACTTTCCGTACTGCATCTCAAGCACCCTGTAGCTAGTACCATACCATGCATAGCATGTATTGCTCAGTAAATGATGCCCAGAATAATAACACACTTAAAGGACTGCTCAGATGACTACACCAAAGGCTTACAATATGCCCAGAATGTTTTCTTCTTGAATTAGGATTCTCTCACTAACCTGGCATGCACAGTGCTTAGTGAGCATGAGTGACATTCTTGGGAGACAGTTCCTACCTCCATCAGACCATTGAGAATATCAAGTGATTTCTTCAGGCAGATGCCTGAGTTTGAGCCTTGACAGAAATCCAAACAGAAAAGTGAAGGTGCTCCAAAAAGACACACATATCCCTCTGGCCTCTCCTCTGCTAAAGGAGCATTCCCAAAGCAATAGGCTAAGGATGTTTTCAACATTTCAAATAGCAAACTCAGCTCATCCGTGAAGCAGTCACTCTGGAATTCTGTGCGTGTCTCCAAAACGGAGGCCAGATCCAATGTGACAACTGCCAGGTGAAAATCACAGAAGCATAATATTATGCAATTTGACTTCAAAGCAGAATGTTCTACATCCTCAGGTTGCCAGCCAGACAAAACATCTGTGAAGAACAAACCCACATTTAGACATGAAGGTCCCTCACCTTCAAATGTTTGTATGAATGTGATGAACTTTAAAAGTTAGAGCCTTCAACACCTTCCTTAACACTATAATTTATGTAAAGTTAAATATTCTCCCAAATAACAATATTACTCAACTTTGATGTCAATTTCACAGAATTTTACAATGTTAGGATATTCACAAGGATATTTTACAATGTTTGGATATTCACAAGCTATTTTCTGGTACAATCTCCTGTTTGGGATAAAGAAATTGAAACTTAGAGGCATACTGGACTTATCCAAGCTTTCTCAATTAGCTAATATCAGAACCAAGACAGACTTGGTCAAATATTATTGCTATCAGTTGCATCTTGGAACTGGCACATTAGAATCCCATTCTGCTCAAATGTATGGAAAGACAGACTTGGTCAAATGATGTGCTCCATAGTTCAGTTTACATATGTGCTCTGATCAATAATGAACAGCACAAGGGCTTCAGGAGCAAGCTACTCAACTACTTTTAAAATGAATGGCTCCTACTTCATAGGAAAGTTAATTAAATGAAATAGTGAGTGTGCCACATGGCCCATCAAGGTATACATGGTAATTTTTGCTATAAATATCCTCATCACTATTATTCCCATCCAATTGACAGTCCAAGCCTCACACAGTTTCTCATGTAATCACAAAGGAGCCTGGCTGTGTTTCTAGGAGACCACTTTCCAACAGAAGATAGAGCAAAGTTGGGGTTCCTACAATAGGCTGGTTCCCCAATCGGTCCAGGGTGAGCCCCTGAGCACTTTTCTCTATACTAAGCTTCAGCCATCCGAGCTGAAGCTCCAGCCTACAGCTTCAGAACCCTGTGGCCAAGTAGAAAGAGCATAGGTGTGAATCAGATCATCTTGGATCTGAAGACAGTTCTGCCACTGGTACCTGGTTGACCTTGGATGAATACCCTTGGATTAATTATTTAATTTGACCAAACAGTAGTTTTCTCATGTCCTACATGATATGAGAAATAGTAATTACATTGCAGAATTTGTAGAAAAATGTTATGTCTACAAAAAGCACCTGACAATAGGTAAACCATCAACGAAGAGAAGTCATTATTTTTATTATTATGAATATTCCCTCTGTGATAAGGCTTACATCTTGGTTTCTGGAACGCTACCATCAGGACTGGCAGGCTGCCACGAAGCTTAATACATTTGGCTGGGACCAGGCTCTTACCAAGGCTTTTTCCCAGGGAGGACCATCTGGAACCAGGAAACAGCTACCTACTTAACTCTGAGTGTCACGCCTCTCACATCTGGCAAAACCCCCTTCTCTTGGCCTTTCCTAATAACAGTTGTTTTATCATCTACTGTGGCAAGTTGTGGGTTAAATGTCTTTTACACATAATCACTTATTTTCCAAGAGAATCCAAAAGCTAGTTTGATGAATCCCACTTTACAGATGAGCACAATGAGATTCAGAAAGGTTAAAAATGACCTGCTCAGGATCACAGAGCTGGTAAAAGCAGGGTCAAGACACTAAAGCTGCTCACTTATCCCCCCTCCCTATTGCTTCACATGCACAGAGCCTGACATAGACCACATTCCATCCAATCCTGGTATTTTCTTTTCCTTATTTAGTGATCCCTGTGGGCTCCATTAAAATAACATAATGGTTCTCTGATAGATCCTTTCATCTCCCTTTAGTAGCACTGCGTTGGCCCTTCAAGATGTTATAAACCTACAGTGCTCTATATCTGTATTTTTTTCTGTAGAGTCAGGTACTAATTTAGGCTTCGTGGACTGTGCACTCTGTCGCAATCACTCTACCACTGTGTGTGCAAGCAGATGTAGACAATACATAAAGAAATGAGCATGGCTGTGTTCTTGAAAATCTTTCATAAAAATAGGCCACCAGCTGGATTTGACCAATGGGCCATAGTTTGCCAGCTCCTGCTCTTTGTGTTACCCCAAGTGTGGCCCATGTACCAGCAGCATCACCATCAGTTGGGAGTTTTTTGGGACTGCAGAATCCTGGACCCTACCTCAAATCTGCTGAATCAGAAACTGACTTTTAACAACATTCCCAGGTGATGCAGACATACACTAAACTTTGATCAATTCTGCTTTATTTGTCTTTGATTCATTGAACACCTCTTTTACTCCAAGCATTTTCCAGGCACAATATGTATTACTAAATCTACTGTCCTCACAATGAAACAAGGTAGCTGTTCCTATGCCATCTTACAGATGAGTAAACAAAAACTCAAATGCATGAAACAAATCAAGATGACCAATGGTATTGATATTTAGCTGGAAATTAAATAAACTGTTTTCAATGTTCAGACCCAATATACACAGAATATTCCAGAAGCACTAACTCTGCCTGTACTGTTCTCATAACCATGAGCATAGGGTTTTCATCCTAAAGTATTGAAATCATTACATGGCCACAGAAATGTAGAAATAAATTTCTACTCTTGCAGATAATCTTCAAGGTACAATATCCTTTACCAAACTGTTCTCTTCATGTACTGCCATTTATTCAAAGTTGACATCATAAATTCTTCAAGAGGCAGGTCACTACTTAAGTATATTTTATATTTTTATATTCTGTTTTAAATGCCTCATAGAATTTTTTTTAATTTTTACTTATTTATTTTTAAATACTGGGGATTGAACTCAGGGTCTCTTTACCACTGAGACACACCCCCAGGCTTTTAAATTTTTTTATTTTAAGTGAGAGTCTTATTAAATTGTCAAGGCTGAATTCCAACTTTCTACACCTGCCTTAGCTTCCCTGGTAGCTAAGATTAATTCCAACTGTCTACCCTCCTGCCTTAGCCTCCCCAGTAGCTAGGATTAGACACATGTGCCATTGCATCCAGCTCTCATCAAAATTTTTTAAAAGGATTTGAAGTAACTTAGTGGTGCATGTAAAATGCAAGATAAAAATGAAATAAACAATGATGCAGATTATTGAAGGCTATTAAGCCATGGTCCAGGATGAGGGCCATATACAAAATGCACACCAAGAGGTCCATTATTCCTTTTGTGACATTTTACTTTTAAAATATAACCAGAATTTGGATCGCCTGTTAATGATACAGAGAGCCCAGATTTGGAAAACACTTGCTTATGAAACATATAATTTAATCTCTGGTTTTTTACAAGTATATAAAATGTGGATAATAATATCTAACAGAGAACTCTCGAGTATGAAACATAGCTGGGATTCTAACTTAGTAGTAGAGCATATGCTAGCATTTGTGAGGTCTTCCGTTCAATTCCTAGCACCACAAAAGAAAAGACTAATCCAGAAACATAAAATATTATTTCACCTTAAATGTAATGGCTTTTTAAATAATATATCATGTTAATTACTGATACATAATATAATAACTAACACTTTTTATTTGTTATACAAAGATCACTGAATGGATTATCTCCTTTCATCTTCACAACAACCTTAAATTACTAAAATGAGCACCATTGATTGGTTGATCGACATGTAACAATGGTACATATTTACAGAGTACAAGGTGATACTGAATACATGCACACAGCATGTACCTATCAAATCAGGAAAATCACAATTCCCATCTTCTTAGCATTTCTTTCTCTTTAAAGGCTTCAAGCTCTTTTCTTCTAGTTCTTATAAAATATGGCTAGGTTACTTTGAATTATATCAGCCCACTGTGCTGTACAACAGTAGAATGTATTCCTTCTTTTTGTTTTAGGGCTTATTATTGAAACTTCTCCATTCCCTCTCCTTCCCACCCTTTCCCAACCTCTAGTAATTACTAGCCCTATTTGGACATGACAAAACAGGTATAAGAGCAATTAAGTCACTCCATCATCTAGTGTATCAGGTAGCTATTGCCATGTACAAATCCATCCTGAAACAGAGTAAATGATAATCATCGCTTAAAACAATGATCATTTCTTTGCTCCCAACTTTTTGGTCATCAAGTAGGCTGGGCTCACCTGGGATGGTCCGCCTCTGTTCCATGTATCGCTGGGCTCCCTGGAATCCTGGAAGGCTGGGACAGCAGTGCCTTTCTCTCCACGTGGTTTCTCCCCTTCATGGAGGCTACCCCAGATTTCTTCACTTGGTTCTCATTGAAGAAGCACTTCTCAAGCTGCTGCTTGTGTCATGCCACTCAGGTCTCAAGTCTAGGATCAATATGGTAAGAAATCAACAAGGGTATGATTCAAGAGGTGTGATTCCTTGAGGTCCATTATTGGAATAAGCTCTCTTGTAAAGAGAGTTCAAAATTGGAACCTGAGAACTGTGAATTTAGGACCCAGGCTTTGGGCCACCACACCACACTCACCACCAAGGAAATTTCCTCTAATATTTTCTAGATGCTGTCTTTTTTAAGAGTTGAAAGTTGCCACCTCCTGGGAAAGCAAGACCATTCCTAATCTTATTTCCAAATGATTTCATTCTGACAGAAGATCCCATGAACCTTATGGGAGGCTTAACAAAATACAAATTGAAGGCAAATTCTTTTTTCATTCCTTAGGTCATTCATATTATTAAAAAAGATTGAACTTTATATAAACTGTCTCCACGAACCTACATGAAAGCAAAAGTGGCATCACTGCATTCAAAGAAAGCAGTACTACCTCACTTTGTGTCACACATTACTGTCAATGCAAAGGACCATCACAGTGAATATAAAACTTGTGCATTTGGGATTTCCCGATGGGCATCTGAAATCGGGCCCCGGGTTCAATCCCTGATAAAACCACCAAAAAAGATAAGAAAAGAGAAGACCAAGATAAATGATCTCAATTGTCCTGGTGACTGTGTAGAATGGGAAGAGAAAGTGGGAGGTGTTCAAGGTAGTGCCTTGATGACTTTGTGTGTCCTGGCAAGTGTCACCTTTCAGTGTACATAGTGTTTTCATATCAGAACTTCCTGATGAACAAGGATCCTCTTTTCTATTCAGAGAAGCTCCAAGTGGACAATGGGACCCTCTGCATCATGCTGCAGCTAGCCTTGTAAATATCAGAGATGGGGAAGGCAGGCCAAGACTGGAATTTTACTAGGATTACAGAATGAATGACATGATCAGAGTGGCATTTTAAAAAGATCTCTCTTGCAACAGAGGGGAAGGTGGGTTACAGGAAGCAAAGATAAGAAGGAGATCAACTGAGAGATTTTTATGGTCATCTAGTTGAAAGGCAAGATGCACTCCTCTCTGCTACCACATGTGATTTTTTTTCCTTCTATCAATAATGACTGAATAACAGAATCATAGTATAGGGGTGGGGCATGAAGATTGGCCTATTTTCTTCGTAGATTCTATAGCTATCAGGAATCCTTTCTACTGGGAGCATTGAGAAAAGCTTCCCCATGCAGGAAATTAATTTTTTCTACTGTCCTTTATATGAATCTCCTACACCTAAAAGGAAGGAAGAAGGAAGGAAGACAGGGAGGAATGAAAGAAAAAGGGAGAGAAAAAGGAAAGAGGAAGGAAGAAATTGTGTTAGCAATTAAAGGCAAGCTTCTTAGTGCAAATGATGGAAGGAAATTAATGTAGCATTAGATGAAGCTCTATTACTATAATTACACAGTGGATGTCCTAAAGAGACATCATGCAGATAATCTTTATTGTCACAAGGACCATCTATTAAAAAAAAGAACAAAGGAAATAATTTTAATAAAACATTTTGCCCTGAGCGAGAAATGTGCTTCATGTATCATACATGAGAAAGGATAGTTGTTTGATTTAAAATGGAACTGTGACCTTGCTATAAGACTGTTCATTACTTAATGCCACTGAAAGTAAATTAATGGGCTCCCAAAAGGTGTAAAATTCATTCTGCTTTGTGGCATTTGTTTGCCGACAGAGGAGTTTAAGAGGGATCTTTTCATGTGATTATTTAAACAAAGGCTTCAAGGAATTCTCAGCAACCTTTAAGGTTCCACCAAAGGACACTTTCATAGAAAGGATTCATCTGAGGGGGTGTCAAAAGTTGGGGAAAACAGGTACATGCATACACTTAAATTTAACAAAGTTGTCCTTTCAATTTTTTTTAATTTTAGGATTCTATAAACAAATTTAACATTTGTTTTAAAAACAACAATTAAAAATGCTGAATTGTCAGTCTAGAGAATAAACTGGTTGCTTTAAAGATTTGTGTTCCAACAAGACTGAGGTCCTTATGTAACTTTAAGGCCCTTCATTATATGGTGTCTTCTATTCCTGTTTCCTGTCATTTAAAACCACTTACCTTTATAACTGTTTACCGAATCTTTACAAGCCACTTTACAGCTTACAAATTGCTTTCACGGCTCTTTAGATGTTCTCAATGACCTTGACATTATACAAAAACAAATATTAGTGGTATCATCTGACATATGAGCAATTTTAGCCTCTGAGAATCTAACCAACTTGCTTAGTATAAGAAACTGTTCTGACTGTTGGCAATAAAGCAGCAAACAAGATAAGCAAAGTTCTTACCATCACAGAGTTTGCCTTCTACATGAGATACCGCAAAATATGTGAACACCCAAGCATGTAATATAATGTCAAAAAAAAAAAAATGTGAGACTGAGACCACACAAGTCAACTGTCTCAGATCTCTCAGAGTTTTCACTAGAATCTTCCTGTGAGTACAAAAACTACTGAGTGGTTGTCCTGCAGCAACATTCCGCATTATCTCTTTCTGTTGTAACTTCAGCCAGTGCTGATAGATGTGTGATATTGCTGTAGATCAGCAGCAACAGTGGATTTCAGTGTTCATGGAATATCACTTTTAAATGAGGTTTGTAGACACTTAGGAAAATGACAGTTCTAGGGCCCAGCCTGGTTCATTGAAAAAAAGGCTAGCAGATCCACACTACTTAGGTTTGCAACCAGGTCATGAAAGCATAGAGAAGATGATAGTATAGATATACTGTGTCTGCATTTTAAGAGCAGCCAAAAATCTTTTTTAGGAATTATTTTGGTAATTAACATATAAATAAAAATATCATGAATGCCCAGGAAAGAATAAATATTTAACTGAAAAAATGTTCATACTTGGGGCCAGTGGCATGCCTATAATTCCAGTTATCAGGTAGGCTGAGGCGGCAGAAGTATCACAAGTTCAAGGCCAGTCTCAGGAACTTACTGAGACCCTGTCTCAAAATAAAATGAAAAGGGCTTGGATGTAACTCAGTGGTAAAGAGTGTCCCTGGTTCAATCTCTAGTAACCCCCCCCCCAAAAAAAAATCTTTATGGAGAAAGGTAGCCTGTATGGCAATAAAGTTAAATGAATTTAAAATTAGCTAAATAAAACTTCCAAAAATCATAGCTATTGCCCATTCACAAGAGAGCTATACAATGGAAGCCCTCAATTCTTGATCCTGGGCAGTATTTTCAACAATTATTTCAATAACCACATCAATAAAATGCTGATAAAACTCACATATGAAATAAGGCTGAGAGGGAAAACTCATGTGTTAAAGGAACATAACCAGAATCTTACTTCATTTCTAAGAAGAGTCTGTCATTCAATTCCAAAACATCTATTAGATGCCCCTCATGAATGAGCTGCTGTGAAAGAACGTCAAGGCTTTCACAACTCCTGCCTCCCAGGGGTTCCTATGAGTAGCCATTGCTGTACCAAGTACCAATTTGCTATAGGTTTAATGTGCCCCCCCAAAATTCATATGTTCACATTCCAACCTAGATTTGGAGATAGGGTCTTTGAACAGGTAATTAAGTTAAAATGAGGTCATTAGAGTGGACTCTAATCCAATATGACTGGTGTCTTTCTAAGAAGAGGAGATTAGAACATAGACACCAATGAGAGGGGACTAATTACTATGGCATAAATGTGTTCCCTTCAGGAAATTGCATGGAAATGAAGGGAGACCCTCATTGCTATACAAAATTACATATAAGAGGTTGTGAGGGGAATGGGAAAACAAACAAGGAGAGTAATGAATTACAGTAGATGGGGTAGAGAGAGAAGAAGGGAGGGGAGGGGATGGGAGGGGGGATAGTAGGGGATAGGAAAGGTAGCAGAATACAACAATTACTAATTGGGCATTATGTAAAATTGTGGATGTATAACCGACGTGATTCTGCAATCTGCATTTGGGGTAAAATTGGGAGTTCATAACCCACTTCAATCTAATGTATGAAATATGATATGTCAAGAGCTTTGTAATGTTGTGAACAACCAATAAAAAAATTAAAAATTAAAAAAAAAATGTGTTCCCTTCAAAACTCAGGTCCTATTATTGCCAGTGTGATGTAATTAAGAGGAGTCAGCCTTGAGGAAGTGCTTAGGCCATGAGAGTTCCTTCCTCATAAATGAGATTAAGGTCCTTACAAGAGAGTCCTCAGCTCCATGTTGGGCTCCTTTGCCCTTCCACATTCCACCAGGTGTGGATGTGGCAAGCAGGTCATCATCAAACACCAAATGCTAGTGCACTTGCTTGGACTTCCCAAATCTCTAAACCATGAGAAAATTGATTTCTATTGTTTATGAACCACCCAGTCTCAGTATTTTGTTGTACAGTTTATCACATGACATCATGTGAAAACATAGGTGGAAGATGACCATCTACCACCTCAGAGAGAGGCCCTAGAAGAAACCAGCCCTGTCAATAATTTAGTCTTGAATTTTTAGACTCCAGAATTGTGAATAAATAAGTTTCTACTATTTAAGCTATCTGGTTTGTGGCACTTTGTTATAGTAGCCTTTATAAATTAACATCCTAACAAAACCTCTGCCATCCCAGGCCTCTGCCACACAAAGCCACACCTCTTTAGAATCAGCTCTTTTGCCCAAACTTCCATTTTTTCCCCCTATTCCGGAGTTTCTGATAGAGCAGGAGCCTCAAGGGCAGGGGAGGATTACTGTAAGAATTGTTGTAGGAAAAGGGCCTTCTCTTGTCACTGAGTTTTTAAGGGGAGAAGGTATGCATCTATTTTCATGTAAAAACAAAATTCTGGGCTGGGGATGTGGCTCAAGCGGTAGCGCGCTCGCCTGGCATGCGTGCGGCCCAGGTTCGATCCTCAGCACCACATACCAACAAAGATGTTGTGTCCGCTGAAAACTAAAACATAAATAAAAATTCTCTCTCTCTCTCTCTTTCTCTCTCTCTCTCTCCCTTTCCCTCTCCCTCTCCTCTCTCACTCTCTCTTTAAAAAAAACAAAATTCTATATGCATTAGTCCTACTGGATTAAAGTGACTCAAACATTCAGAACAGAATCTGTTCATAAGACACAGATCTTTCTTGGAATTTGCAAATTCAGTTGTTTAGTCATTCACTGAGCATGTGTTTACTGAGCTCTGATCTGCATCAACTTCTGCTAGTCCCTTTCACATTTATCCCTTCACAGAAGGAAGTAGGGGTTATGTCAAGAGGTCATGGGGACAGGGACAAGCAGAGCCTTTCAAGAAATAGGAAGCTTTTGTTCAAAGGATCAAAGGCACAGAGGGGTCCATGATGTGTTCAAAGAAGAGGAAGAATTTTGCTATGCCTCAAGTAAATGTGTGTTGAATTTAGAGATACAGTTGAGTGGAGTATGAGCATCTTTTCTGAGACCATGATGAGTTTTGGACCCCATGCTGTACATAACAGAGAATCTACAAAAGTTGTCGAGGAAGTGAGACATGGGATTATCTTGAAAGTGAGGTTGCTCAATAGTAAGGAAGGAAAAGTATCAAGAGGTCACATTTGGAAGTTCTTTAAAGTCCTCAAGTCATGAATCTCATTACTCTCTTGATCCTGAAGTTATGAATCTGTGTGTCAGTCTAACAGCAATACCACAGTGTACGAGGTTAAATCACAACTGCTATCTATGTGTGTAGACACCAGCATGTAATAGCAGACCCAAGTTTAATCCAACTCATCAGCACTACAAATAAACCTATTTTTATTTTTAGTAATTTAGTGCCATTGCCCATCTATTCTGTCCTTTCATAACAAATAATTATAATATTAAGTGGTTTATATATTACCATGATTTTTTAAAAGGCACTTAAGACTTTATAAAATGGCACATTTCTATTACCAAATCACAGGAGCAGAATGTTCATTTTTTCTTTAGTAACGAGACTCTCATCTCTAGAGCTCCAATTCATAAAAGGATATTTATGTAGCTTAGTTGGGTTTTCCTCTCCTCTGCTTCTTATGAGAAAAAGAAGAAGAAGAAGAGAAGAATCCAAATCAAATGTAAAATTAAAGCCAGAGTAAAAATAAAATGAAAATCCTCAATGATTGGGAAACGAATAGAGTGGGTGGTATGACAGGAAAAAAAGAAAATCTCCCAGGCTTGTAGGAAACACCTCTTTCAAACATAAATGAAGATAGATGGGCATGTGACCCACAGGGGAATTCAGGACTGCTTCTTGTTTTATAAATAGCAGTTGCCACCTTCTATTGCATTCCTAAAATAGCTCACACGTTAACAGAAGAGAACAGACAAATGAAGTGTATCACAGCAGATTTTGTCAATGAAAATAATTAACCTTCAACAAAAAAGCAGGGAGGAGACAGAAGGGAGGGGAGGGGTGTGGGGGTTGACGGTAATAGCTAGGAACATTACAACAGAGTCCTAATGCTGATCTAGGGACCTGGTGGGCAACTGCAATGCCCATGGGGGCTGGGGCAGTGGAATTTTGTGACAGGTACAATATTGTTAACCAACCAGTGTTATCTGAGCCTTCCCTGTATGCAACATATTGTGCTCAATGTCAGTCCCTGTGTTCCAGGGGCTGTTTAGGAGAAGTGATTGCACAAATATATCAATATCTATAATACAGGGCAGGGTATGAGATACATCATGAGTCATAAAAACACCAGGTTCTACAAGGCAGAGGTACAAAGGAAACAGGTGATTTGGAAAAGCCTCATGAAAGGAGTCATATTTGATGTGAATCTTAAAGGCTGAATTCGTTTGTGATAGAAACCACAGGAGATGAGGGAAAAAGCAAGACATGTAGATGTAGCAAAAAAAAAAAGAAAAAAAAAAGTTTTATTTGTAAGTAGCCAGAGCACGTTTTTGGTAATTCTTCTAAACTAGAGGGAAAAATTATTGATTTGAAGAAGGGGAACATAAGTTGAACTTTCCCATTGAAAAGTTAAGGATGCAAAATGGGAATCATTGCCCTCCTCCACATCTGGCCACGTGGAACTAGAGTCATCAACCACTGCCGATAGAGATTCCTTCGGTAAAGAAAATGAAAGAGACTCTCTCAAAGTAGTCTTTCAAATCCTCCCACCACCCCCATAGCATTCCTCAAGGGCAGGGTAATTTTTATCAGCTGTTGAGTTAGTTAGTGTTCCACAACTGTAACAAATATCTGAAGTAATAAGCCGATAATGGGAAGTGGTTTATTTTGGTTTCCAGTTTTGTTTCAGCCTGTGGCCTGAGATTTCAGTAGGCCCTGTTTCTCTTAGACCTGTGTCAAGGTAGCATGGACCAGAACACATGGCAAAGCAATGTCATCACCCATGGCTTTGATGCAAATGGGAGATGAAGAAAGCAGAATAATAGGATCCATCCCTTTAAGGGCACTTTCAGATGACCTAAAACCTTCTACTAGGGCTCACCTCTTAAGGTTCACCACCTCCCAGACATGCCACCCTGGGGACCAAAGCTCAGACACATGAGCTTTGGGGGCCCTTCCACATCCAAGCTGGAGCAGCTGTCCTGTGTACTGCAGGATGTCTTACAGCCTCTCACTAACACCAGCTGTGACAACCAAAGAGCTTCTGGAAGACCTGGTGGAGAGAAGGGATTAAAGAAAGGAGGGATATTAGATAAAACATAAGATAAATCTAAAACTAGGAAACTCCTTACAGATCTAATAAAAACAATAATGACAAACAGCTAATGATCTCCATGCTACACGCCAGTGTTCTAAAGTCTTTATTGTACTGGTGCTGGGTAGATTTAAAATGGGCTGACTAAACCTATTTGAGGAACTTGGCCTGTTATTAAACCCATGGGAAGGCTGTAGAGCAGATCACCTCATTCCTCGAAAAGCAAGTGTGCCTGTGGCGATCCCCATTTTATAGGTAATAAAACTGAGGCCCAAAGTCATTCTGCTCTTTTGGTTTAAATACAGGATTTGAACCAAGTAATCTGGCTTCTAGTCAAGACCTAGTCACTGGTAGCTTCTGCTATAAATCAGCTCGATTTATTTTTTCTACTAAGTAGGAAGCTGAGGCTGATCGAGGTGATATGATCTGCCCATGGTCATCCATTTGTTGATAACTGCTCTGGGGCCAAAGTCCAAGTCTTCTAACTCACACTGCAGACGTTTTCCCCAATACTTACAGTCCTCTGGGGATGTGCAGAAAGGAGATTGGTTCCTCTACTTGGATCCTCCAGTGTAGAGAGGTGGGAGCAAATAACGGGACAATTGAATCTGCTGTGGAATAGAAAACAGTTTTATATTCAATCTGATTTCTACGTTCAAAGAATCAACTCCTGAAGACTGCACGCATACCCCACCAGGTTGCAAGGAAATAGATAGAGCACTTGATTATGTGGGTTGAGGGTGAAGAGATCTAGAGAGTATCAAAAACACCCGTATTGATTCCCAAAACTTTTAAGCTCAAACTTCTAAGCCCATTGAAAGATTCTTGTGATTTGAGTTCCCAATTCAGGGTAATTTTACTAAAATTCCAACCTAGAGTATAAGATGAGGCACTTTTCAGTTGCTTTGAGGGTTGACATGAGATGTTTTGATTCAAGCTCTCCCTTAATTGTGTAACCTTGTGGCATTTAGAAAAAGAAAGAGGATCTGAATACACCACCACTGCCCCACCTCTAGAGAGGCCGCCTGTCCACATGACAGGTGCTCCCGTCTGCTAGGCAGAGAAAATGAGCAGTCTAGGCTCATTATCTCAGCCCCCAGAGCCTCAGAGCAGTGAGCTCTGAGATTAGGGAGGAAATACAAAATACAGACGGGGAGGTGAAACTGATGATCCACAGCACAGTTTTCTGGTCAGTCAAAGGTTGAGGGGCTTAATAAGGAGGAGAGAAAGGATACATTTCATGAGACAGTGTATGTTTTAGCCCACTGCATCCTGCTCTGTTGTCTGTTCTTGTTTTCCCGAGAAGAAGGAGCTTAGGAATAATTATTTAAGTACATTTTCATAAAATAGTAGTTTCTATGCTTATAAATAAGGATTTATCATATCTATGTGTTCTGGCTTCATCGACATGTAATACAGTCATGTAATCATGAAGCAGGAACTACCAACATTTCTGCAGTTCATTGGGTAACCATGGAGACAGAGGCACTACAGTCCTGGGCTGTAATAACTGAGAAGGGTATACCTTTGGCTTAGAGAACTGGAGAAGACTGCTCTACTAATAAAAATCAGAATTATTCTTTCATCAACTTTCCCTGGACATGTTACAGGATCACTGGAGACTAGTGAGCAATCCTCTTTTCTCTAAAGAACTGAATGAAGCCCAGGCTGGCTGGTGGAAGAGGGCACCACACTGGAAATCACCCCAAAATAAAGTTTTGTTACTTTATGCATCTATCATTTGCTAAGCCTTTTCCATATGCCAGAATTATTCTTAATATTTTGCATCAAAAGCTTTATCTTTCTGGCTCCTCACCACATCTATATGGGGAGTAATTGTGTCCATTGTACAGATGAAGAAATGGGTTCACATACCCATTCCAGGGGTATATAACTAATATGAGGAAGTTGGTGCTAGAACCCAGGTCTGTTCGGCTTCAGAATCCGTGTTTTTGACCTCCATGTGCTATAGGTAAGGAAGAGCTATTGAGCACCAGTGGAAACACTGTGCTGGCCTTTGAGATCAGCATGACAAATCATAATCTCTTTGTCCTTAATGAGCTTGTAGTTGAGTCAGGAGAGCAAA
The DNA here is from genome assembly GCF_052094955.1 of Ictidomys tridecemlineatus. Lineage (NCBI taxonomy): Eukaryota > Metazoa > Chordata > Mammalia > Rodentia > Sciuridae > Ictidomys > Ictidomys tridecemlineatus. Next base: position 122,833,069 of record NC_135479.1, read on the forward strand.
TAAGAAAAAAGATGATTGCAGGGTAATGCTGACTTTTTGATTTCATATACCCATAGTAAAATTCCATTGTGAACAACATTTGATTTGAGTATGCAGAAGAAGTCAATAATGCATCTTAAACTAATGCCTTGATATCTCTACCTAAACTAGGGGCATTTCTTAAATTCTTAGTAATGTAAATACCTACATTAATGAGTCTTCCACAATCCTGGCCCTTCAATTCCTGCAACTCTTTCAATGATATTGTTCTTTTCCCTGTGTTGGCTTCTTTCTCTCAGGATTTGACTTGTCCTCCAAAGTCTGCAACATATCCAGAATCTAAATTTGCAGCATCCAACTCTCAAACCACCATCCCCTATGTCTCTGGCCCATTCTCTCTTTCACCTTACCGGTGATGACACCAAGATCCACCCTTCATTCATCATACTACCTTTCATGGTCCTCCACTGCTTCTTGTCTTTATTTTACCTTCTCTCCTGCCCCTTAGAGTTTGTATTAATTATTTTGTTTGCTTGTTTTTCTTTTGTCATATTTTCGCATGTGTCTTTAATTCCCTTGCGCCTTCCATGCTTTATCACACTTGTATGGCACGACCTCAACCCTGGTTAAATTGAACTCTGCACTTGCTTTGCACTTATGCCCAAGTAGTTGGATTTGGCTGGAAACAAGCATACAGTGGAAAATAGTTCCTCTTTTTATTCATAACCATAAACTTCAAGCAGGCCTAAGGGCAAACACATTACATTTCCCTGGTCCATTGCAAAATGTAATGTTCTCCTGCTTCGTATCTTACTATTTCTCTTATTTCCAGCCCCATTTGTGTATCACCACTCTAACCTGATGACTTTAGTTCCAATTTTACTGGGTGGGGGGGGGAATGAATGCAACAATAATACAGCTCCTTCAGGTTCCCATCATCATGCTCACCCACCAACCAATATTCCCACCCATAAATTCCACCTTCCTCCTCGTACTGTGCATGAACTGTCCAGTCCCCATGCAAAAGCATCACGGCCTTGTGCACTAGATACCATGCCCAACCAAAACAGTGATTCAACAGCACATCAGTACATTTGTTGTTGTTTTTTAAATCTCTGTTAGTATATAAAGTTGATACCCAATTTTGTATATAAGGTTGACACCCAATTCATGTCTTCATACATGTACTTTAGATAATGATGTCCAACACATTCCACCATCCTTGCTAATCTCTTGCTTTTTTCCTTTCCCTCCCACCCCTCTGCCCTATCTAGAATTCATCTATTCCTCCCATGTTCCTCCTCTCTACCCCACTATGAGTCAGCCTGCTTGTATCAAAGGAAACATTCGGATTTGTTTTTTGGGAATTGGCTTACTTCACTTAGCATAATCTTCTCCAACACCATCAATTTACCTGCAAATGCCACGATTTTATTCTCTATTATTGCTGAGTAAAATTCCATTGTGTATATATACCACATTTTTTTATCCATTCATCCACTGAAGGGCATCTAGGTTGGCTCCACAGTTTAGCTATTATGAATTGTGCTGCTATAAACTATGATGTGGCTGTGTTCATGTAGTATGCTGTTTTTAAGTCCTTTAGGTATAGTCCAAGGAGAGGGATAGCTGGGTCAAATGGTGGTTCCATTCCCAGGTTTCCAAGGAATCTCCATACTGCTTTCCATATTGGCTGCACCAATTTGCAGTCCCTCCAGCAATGTATGAGTGTACCTTTTTCCCCACATCCTCGCCAAAACTTATTGTTGTTTGTCTTCATAATAGCTGTCATTCTGACTGGAAAGAGATGAAATCTTAGAGTAGTTTTGATTTGCATTTTTCCGATTGCTAGAGATGATGAGCATTTTTTCATATATTTGTTGATTGATTGAATATCCTCTTCTGAGAAGTGTCTGTTCAGGTCCTTGGCCCATTTGTTGATTGGGTTATTTGTTTTTTTAGTGCTTACTTTTTGAGTTCTTTATATACTCTAGAGATTAGAGCTCTGTCTTATGTGTGAGGGGTAAAGATTTGCTCCCAGGATGTAGGCCTTCTGTTCACTTCACAGATTGTTTCTTTTGCTGAGAAAAAAAAAACTTTTTAGTTTGATTCCATCCCATTTATTGATTCTTGGTTTTAATTCTTGCACTATAGGAGTCTTATTAAGGAAGTTGGGGCCTAATCCCACATAATAAAGATTAGGGCCTACTTTTTCTTCTATTAGACATAGAGTCTCTGCTTTAATTCCTAATTCCTTGATCCATTTTGAGTTAAGTTTTGTGCATGGTGAGAGATATGGGTTTAATTTCATTTTGTTGCATATGGATTTCCAGTTTTCCTTAACACCATTTGTTGAAGATGCTATCTTTTCTCCAGTGCATGTTTGTGGCAACTTTGTCTAATATAAGATAATTATAATTTTGTGGGTTAGTCTCTGTGTCCTTTCTTCTGTACCATTGGTCCACCAGTCTGTTTTGGTGCCAACACCATGCTGTTTTTGTTACTATTGTTCTGTAGTATAGTTTAAGTTCTGGTATAGTGATGCCACCTGCTTCGCTCTTCCTGCTAAGGATTGCTTTAGCTATTCTGGGTCTCTTATTTTTCCAGATGAATTTCATGATTGCTTTTTCTATTTCTATGAGGAATGCCATTGGGATTTTGACCAGAATTGCGTTAAATCTGTATAGTGCTTTTGGTAGTATGGTCATTTTGATGATATTAATTCTGCCTTTCCAAGATCAAGGTAGATATTTCCATCTTCTAAGGTCTTTTTTGATTTTTCTCTTTAGGGTTCTATAGTTTTCACTGTCTAGATTTTTCACCTCTTTTGTAAAGTTGATTCCCAAGTATCTTTTTTTTTTTTTCTTTTTTGAGGTTATCATGAATGGGGTAATTTTCCTCATCTCCTTCTCAGAGGCTTTGCCACTGATATACAGAAATGCCTTTGATTTGTGGGTGTTGATTTTATATCATGCTACTTTGCTGAATTCATTTACTAGTTCTAGAAGTTTTCTGGTGGAGTTTTTTTGTTTTGTTTTGTTTTTTGAGTCTTTTAAATATAGAATCATATCGTCAGCAAATAATGCTAATTTAAGTTCTTCTTTTCCTATACACATCCCTTTGATTTCTTTCATCTGTCTAATTGCTCTGGCCAGTTTTTTAAGAACTATGTGGAACAGAAGTGGTGAAAGAGGGCATCCCTGTCTTGTTCCAATTTTTAGAAGGAATGCCTTCAATTTTTCTCCATTTAGAATGATGTTGGCCTGAGGCTTTATGATGTTGAGGTATGTTCCTGTTATCCCTAATTTTTCTAGTGCTTTGAACATAAAGGGGTGCTGTATTTTGTCAAATGCTTTTTCTGTGTCTCCTGAGATGATCAAATGATTCTTATCTTTAAGTCTATTGATGTAATGAATCACATTTATTGATTTCTGTATATTGAACCAAACTTGCATCCTTGGGATGAATCCCACTTGATCATGGTGCACAAACTTTTTGATATGTTTTTTAATTCAATTTGCCAGAATTTTATTGAGAAATTTTGCATCTATGTTCATTAGAGATATTGGTCTGAAGTTTTCTTTCTTTGATGTGTCTTTGGCTGGTTTGGGGATCAGGGTGATATTGGCCTCATAGAATGAGTTTGGAATTACTGCCTCTTTTTCTATTTCCAGAAATAAATTGAAGAGTATTGGTATAAGTTCTTCTTTAAAGGTCTTGTAGAACTCAGCTGTGTATCCATTCAGTCGTGGGCTTTTCTTGGTTGGTAGGTTTTTGATGGCTTCTTCTATTTCCTCACTTGATATTGGTCTGTTTAAATTGTGTATATCTTCCTGACTCAATCAGGGCAAATCATATGACTTAAGAAATTTGTTGATGTTTTCAATATCTTCTATTTATTGGAGTATAAGATTTCAAAATAATTTCTAATTATGCTCTGTATTTCTGTAGCGTCTGTTGTAATATTATCTTTTTCATCACGTATGGTGGTAATTTGAGTTCTCTCTCTCCTTCTCTTCATTAGTGTGGCTAAGGGTCTGGCAATTTTATTTATTTTTTTCAAAGAACCAACTTTTTGTTTTATCAGTTTTTTCAATAGTTTTTTTTTTCTTGTTTTTGATTTCATTGATTTCAGCTCTAATTTTAATTATTTATTGCCTTCTACTGCTTTTGCTGCTGGTTTTTTATTCTTTTTCTAGGGCTTTAAGATGTAGTGTGAGGTAATTTATTTGTTGTATTTTTCTTCTTTTAAGGAATGAACTCCATGTAATGAATTTTCCTCTTAGTACTGCTTTCATAGTGTCCCAGAGGTTTTGATATGTTGTGTCTATGTTCTCATTTATCTCTAAGAATTTTTTAAATCTCCTCCTTGATGTCTTCTGTGACCCATTGTTCATTCAGTAGCATATTGTTTAGTCTCCAGGTGATGGAGAAATTTTTATTTTTTATTTTGTCGTTGATTTCCAATTTCATTCCATTATGATCTGATAAAATGCATCGTAGTATCTCTACTTTTTTGTATTTGCTAAGAGTTGCTTTGTGGTCTATTTTAGAGAAAAATCCATGTGCTGCTGAGAAGAAAATGTATCTGCTTGATGCAGGTTGAAATATTCTGTATATGTCAGTTAAGTCTACATTATTGATTATGTTATTGAGTTCTATAGATTCTTTATTCAACTTTTGTTTGGAAGATCTATCCAGTGGTGAGAGAGGTAGGTTAAAGTCACCCAAGATTATTGTGTTGTGGTCAACTTGACTCTTGAACTTGAGAAGAGTTTGTTTGACGAACATATCTGCACCCTTTATGATTGTTATGTCTTGATGTATGGTTCCCTTGAGCAGTATGTAATGTCCATCTTCATCCCTTTTGATTAATCTTGGCTTCAAGTTTACTTTATTTGATACGAGGATGGAAACCCCTGCTTGCTTCCATGTGAGTGGTATGACTTTTCCCAACCTTTCACCTTCAGTCTTTTCCTATCAGATAAGTCTCCTGGAGGCAACATAATGTTGGGGTTTTTTAAAAATCCAATCTGCTAGCCTTTGTCTTTTGATTGGAGAGTTTAAGCCATTAACATTTAGGGTTACTGTTGAGACATGGTTTGTATTTCCAGCCATATTTGTTTATTTTTGAATTGTTTTCCTCTTCCATTAGTTTTTCCTGTAGTGTACTACCTCCCTCACTGATTTTCATTGCTGTTTTTCATTTCCTCTTCATGAAATATTTTGCCAAGGATGTTTCTATAAATTCTTTTAACTTTTGTTTATCGTGGAAGGTTTTTATTTCATCTTCAAATCTAAAGCTTAATTTTGCTGGATACAAGATTCTTATTTGGCACCCATTATCTTTCAGAGCTTGATATATGTTGTTCAAGGATCTTCTTGCTTTCAGGGTCTATGTTGAAAACCCTGCCGTTATCCTAATTGATTTTCCCTTATATGTAATCTGATTCCTTCCTTTGTCACTTTTAAAATTCTCTCATTATTCTATACATTGGGCATTTTCATTATAATGTGTCTTGGTGTGGGTCTGTTGTAATTTTGTACATTTGGCATCCTGTATACTTCTTGGATATGGATTTCCAATTCATTTTTCATGTTAGGAAATTTTCTGATTTTTTTTTCATTGAATAGATTGTTCATTCCATTGGCTTGGACTTTTATACCTTCCTCTATCCCAATAACTCTTAAATTTGGTCTTTTGATGCTATCCCATATTTCTTGAATGTTCTGCTCATGGTTTTTTATCATTTTCTCTGTGTGGTCTGTGTTCTTTTCAAGATGATTTATTTGATCTTCATTGTCTAATGCTCTATCTTCTAAGTGGTCTACTCTATTGGTGATGCTTTCATTTGAGTTTTTAATGTGGTTTATCATTTCTTTCATTACAAGGATTTCTGGGGTTTTTTGTTTGTTTGTTTGTTTGTTTTTTATAGAACCTCTATCTCCCTGTTGAAGTGTCTTTTGCTTCTTGGATTTGTTTATGTAGTTCATTGTCGAAGTGATCTTTCACTGCCTGTATTTGCTATGTCTTCTTTCAGGTAACAAAACATTTTAATGATGTATATCCTGAAATATTTCTCTCTCATTTTTTTCTACTGTAGCTGCCAATGCCTCTAATGATGTGTTGTCTTAATTTATTTGTGGTACTTTTTTTCCTTGTCTTTTCATATTGCTCATGTGTCTTCCTTTCCAGCTCTGTGGTTATGATATGTTGTTATTTTTACCTTATAGAATTGTAGTGCTCTTGTACGGTTCCAAGATGTCTCCTTTGTGGGGAAGGACAATGTTAACATATCCCAATATCAACAATACATCACCTATGAACAAATTGTTGTTATTACAGTTTAGTCTCAATGTCCAGAAATGTGGGATTCAATTATTATTTAAAATATAATCAGTAGTTTCATCAAAAGGTTTACAGTTTCTGGTGGTGGACACTTTGAGGGGAGAAGATGTGAGGGTATAGAGTTAATATATCTGGGATGGGGATGTGGCTCAAGCAGTAGCGCTCTCACCTGGCATGCATGCAGCCCGGGTTCGATCCTCAGCACCACAGACAAACAAAGATGTTGTGTCTGCCGAAAACTAAAAAATAAATATTAAAAATTCTCTCTCTCTCTCTCTCCCTCCCTCTCTCTCTCACTCTCTCTTTAAAAAAATATCTTAGGAAATGTAAAGGAGAAATCTAGTGAAGAGGGTTAGTAGTAGGAAAATAGGTAGGTAATTTGGGGTAGACAGTTATGTGGGAAGACAGTAGAGTACATAAAAAAACACACATATGTTTTTAGAAAAATAATGGATGTTAAAATAGTATAATTTGGAGGGTGAAGGAAGAAGAAAGAGAAAAAAGGAAAGAAAGAAAGAAAAAAGAGAGAAGAAAAAATTAAAAAGAAAGAAAGAAAAGAAAGGACTTATGCAATTCCTCTATATTATATTATTCAGGTGACTCAGTCCTCAAAGTCCTATTTCATGCAAAGTTCTTGGTTTTACATATGTTGGGGATGTGAGGGCCAGAGGATGAATGGGTAGAAGAGAAAGAAGAGGAAAAGAAAAAAGAGAAAAAAATACTCTTAGAGATCCATTTCTTTCTCTTTTCATCCAGTAGGTGGGATTGTTCATCCATAGGTGTCTCTGCCCTCAGGATGGTGTAAGTAACCAGGGTATGAAGATTGGACCTAGTGTGGAGCGTCTGGAAGTGGGGATTGTTGCCCACCAGTCCCAGCAGGGAAATAGTGCCTCACGGGTCTTTTTTTTGTGTGTGTGTGACCACTTGTCTGACTTGAGCCCCCAGTATCATCTCCTCTGTTGCCTGGAGATTTCCCAGATCCTGATCTCTCTGTTATGCTCTAGACTTTAATTCCCCCCCCCTTTCTTATTTATCAGGTCCCAACTATGGGACCTCTCACCCCAGGCTCACACCAGGTGGGCAGCACCCTTTTCACACTGCACTCCTGTCCAACTGAGGGCTGTTCTTGTGTTGGGTGGCCACTGTGCCGAGTTTACGCCATTGGGGAGAGGGGAGGAACTGGAAATCAGGTACCTGCTCCAGTGGCGATCCGATCTGATAGCCATGCTCACCACAAAATGGCAAGAAGGTTTTCCAAGATGGAGTCGGTTTGCTTCCAGCGCTGGGATGTCTGGTGAGGTGGGGGGAGCTTGGCGATGGCCTTGTGCTGTGGATAGGTAGCAGCCGAGTGACCTGCGTGGAAGTGGGCACAGTCCACAGTTCTGAAGAGGTGCTGATAGGTGATTCTGCTAAGCCGCTTGTGAGTCATGTGTCAGCTAGAACTGCAGGCTTTGGGTCCAGAGTCCGGAGACTTACTTGAGCCCAGAAGCTCTGATTTCTGCATGGGTGGTCCGCAGCACTGATGATTTCTGTGAAAATCCACTGGCCCCTGAGATCCAATCTGGGAACTGCCCCCACCTAATATAGTGAAAATGTTGAGCCAAGATGGAGGCGGTCTGCTTTCAGTGCTGGGGTGTCTGGTGAGATTGAGGGAGCCGGGTGATGGTGTTGTGCTGTGGGTAGGTAGCAGCTGAGTGACCTGTGTGGGAGCAGAGCAAAGTCTTTTCGACCTGCCACATCAGTACATTTGACCTCCCCATGGACCCTTTACCATACCCATAAAGCTAGGCAACAGTTATCCAACTTTCCTTCTTGATTCTGCCCCCTTATAGGAACTGCCTCATTTTTGTGCTTTTAAAAGTCTGCCTATTGTCACTCATCAATTCTCTTCCCTCTTCTTTCTTAAACTCACTATAATTAGACTTTTGCCCACATAACTCCTCTAATTGTTTTTACTAAGTTTGTGAAAACTTGGCTTTATTAGAACATAATATTAATTCTCAGGCTTCCCTTTTTTTTTACCCTAGTTGATTTTGATACAGCTGATTCCATCCTTCCCTTTGGCCTTCAAAATCCTTCTCCACTTGCTTCCAGAATACCAAGCTCCTCTGATTTTCTTTTCGTCCCACTAGCCAATCCTTTCTCAGTCTCTCTTCACCCCTCGCCTCTTTTCCTACCTTCACTTCTTGGATTACTTCATCTAATGTCATGGTTTTAAATAATTTTGTTGAACTCACACATCCTTACATTTCTACTGTTGGTACATAGTTCCAACTGCCTCCTCAACATCTCCACTTGGCTTTCCACTATGTATGGTAAACTCAGCAGGTTCATTTGAATGTCTCTTTCTTTCATTTTTTTCTTCCAAACTAATTTCATTCATAATCTTTTCAATTCATGATAATTCCTTAGTGGCTCAAGCCTAAAGTCTGGAAGAATCCTTAATTTCTCTCTACATCTAGTTCATCAGCAAGTCAGATTGACCTTCACTTTAAAATAGAGCCACAGGAGAGGGAAAGAGAAGGTATTGGGGAATGAAATTGACCAAATTATCTTAGGGACACATGAATGTAGCAGAATAAATCCCACTATTATGTGCAATTATAACGTACCAATAAAAATTTTTCAAAATAAAAAAAAAATAAAATAAAATAGAGCCACAGTCTGACACTGCCCTGTCTACCACATTAATCCAAACTACCCTCATCTGTCACCTTGATTACTGCAGGTCTTTCTGTTCCTCCCTTTCAACCTTCTACAGTCGATTCCCACCAAAGCAATCAAAGTAACCTTGTTGACCAGCAAGTCAGATCATGGTCCTCCTTTTCCCCAAACTCAGTTCTTTTTGGATTTGAAGCTGAATTGCTTACAGTGGCTTCCCAAGCCTTTCAGGATCTGGCTGCCGCCATCTGAGTTCATCTTGCTCAGTCCAGTCAGACACAATGATACCCTGTCTATTCCTGGAACAACATGAGCATTGGCTAGCAAGGGGTCTTACATCTCCTTGCCTAGAATGTTCTTTTCCCAGAATTCCATGTGACTCACTCTCAAATTCTCAGGGCAGACTTTCTTTGATCACTAAATCATAATTACTGCTCTTAGTTTTCTTATCCTCGTCCTCTGCCTAATGTTTCCCTATAGTGCATAGTATGTTCAAATACAACACATACCTTGTGTATTTCCTTTGTAATTATTACAATAGAAAGTAAGCTCTACAAGGGCAGAGCTGTCTTCTTTAATTATTGTTTTGAATCTTCAGCACTATGTGTCCAGCGGTAAATATTTGTTAAATGTCGAATGGAAAATAATATAGCTTTAAACTATTATTTTGATTCATTTTTTAATTCACTCATCAACGTGTTCTATTATAAAAGCTATTCAGGATTTAAAAGGCTAATGATCACTTTAATAATTCTTTGTAAAAAGTCTGATGTACTTAAATAAGCAGTAATCATCAGCCAGGACTTCCAGAACATGATGGGGTTTAAAATAATGGAATTATGTGTCATCAAGCTAGGTGTTTACCATGTTCCTGAGGACAGTTCAAGGAGACCAAGGTGAGGTTCAGTTTGGAAGGATGACTTGCCAGCTTTCCCATGAGGTTTGATTTCTGTAGATGTCAGAACTTCTGACACACCTGCTTGGGGTGCACTCAGGACACAACCTGAGCCAGGGCAAGCACAGGTACATAAAAAGTGCAAGTTAGCATCTGAGCCCTTTTTCCTTAGACATCAAAAAAAGAAGAGTTTGCTTTGACAAACATAGGGAATCTCTAGTCAGTGTTCACACATTTCTTGGAAAAGCAAACCTAAAATGATCTGCTCTGCTCTAGACCATTTCTGGACACAGGAGAACAGTTTTAGAAATAGCCATGAGCAATACAGGCTAGAGTATAAATTATACGGTCCATGGCATAATTATAAAATGAGGGCTTATATCTAAAATTTCAGATTTAGTAGATGGAGGAGTCTCTGGCCTCTGTCAGGCAGATAGGGGCATGTTTATTCTCAGAAATCTCAATATACGGAATAATCATAATAATATTAACTATTGTTTTAGCCATGTATTCCATGTCAGGTTGTTAGGTACTTCATATTTATCTCATAAGCGCTCAAAACACTTATCCCCATTACAAAGATAAGAATACTGAGGCTCAGAATGGTAAATCAGCTTGCCTAAAGTCACCCAGTGAGAATGGGATAAGGTCAGTGTACAAATTCCAGTGTCCTTGACCCCAGCCCAAGCTAATGCCCTTATGTTAGACTGAAGCAGGGACTCAGAGGAAGCACTCATGCTTGGGAAGGAAAGCAGGTTAGGGGTAGCAGGCTGGTATCATGGCTGGGCATAGGCCCTAAGAAGAATCAAAGTCCACCTAGGGCACAATTCCAGCCCAAGAGCCTGGACATGCCTAGTTGCATGAATCTCAAGACCAACTTGTAGGCACAAATGACCAAGGTTTCACACCAGGGGAAGGGCTTTAGTCCAGTTCCTGGCAGAGAGGTAGACAGAAGCCCAGACACATGGAGACAGACACACAGAGGAACAACACCAGGTGGGACCAGAAGGAGATCCTTCTTCACTCTCCTTTCTCCCTGATATCATACCCTCCTCAGCCTCCACTTTTCTCTTCCCTGTTCTCTCAAAGCATAACTTCGCTCTTCGGCAAAGGAGCATCTGGCCTACTGGGTTTTGCTACACCAACCCCCTCCGCTCGAGGTTGCCACTCAACCACACGCCTGAGTTTTTCATTGGCACCCAGATAATATAAGCCATAAAGAGGCAGAAAATAAGCCACTTGACAGTAAAGTTACCTCTCACAGTAAATGTCCTCAAAACACTCTCTCTGAGGCCTGACACAGATCCTGGCTAGAAGAGCCAACATACTTGTAACTCTACACAATTTTCTCATGTTTTGCCCGACACTCACTTATTCCTGACCTTTCCATAATACGGAAAGATAATACCTCCCATTCACTGAGTGATTTACAGGTCACAAACCAATTTCAACAGCACTACCTCACTGAATCCTCTCAAGAGTGCTGAAGGCACAGGTCTTGTGTCAGAGGAGGAAACAGAGAGGAGGTGAGTGTCCCCCCTTGCACTGCAGAAGGTCTCAGCCTTGGATGGAGACAACGGTCCCTGTTCTTGCCCTGGCCCTTTCATCACAGCAAAAGAGAATGGTTCAACTTGTTCCAGAAGAGAGGGCTTCTTTAGCCTTTCATTTCCTCATGTTACAACTTTTGCAGTGGTCAATATGTGTAAAACCAAACTAAAACAAAAACAGTTGCCAGGATTCTGGAAGTGAAAAATCCAACCCTCCCATGTCGACATCAATTCAAAGAGGACCTCCAGAATCAGAGATTTCTCCCTATCCTAGAGATGTATTTGTCATTTAGGAAATAACATGACTTTTCCTACCAAGAATAATGGAAGCCATAAGAAGAATATTTACACAGAGGACAACTTTAGACTTTGAACAACAAAATGAAATAGGCAATAAGGATAATGGAAAGATCGAGAGATGAGACCGGTGAGGAGACTCACATACAGACATGTAGAAGGACTGATGTTCCTTCTTCCTCCCCCTCCCTGGTCCCACTTGTTTCCTCTTGCCACAAGGAGCTCTGTGCTTCATTCCTGGAACTTCATCTGTCACTAGCATTTTGAGAAGTCAAAATGCAAGAACATAAGAGCCTGTATACTATGTAAGAGAACCTTGGCTTATAAGAAATTAGCCACAAAGTCATAGAAATGGGAAGAAGGTAATAGAAGGGAGAAAAAATTGGCAATCCTATTGGAGAAAACCAGGACATCATCTTCAATCTTAGGGGAATGGCTTATTTAAATGGGGTTACCTTGCAAAACATTTCATGTAGTCTTATTATCTCTTTTCTGACATGGTCCAGTCAGTATCCACAACGACACTGAGAGTCACCTATACACAGAGACTTAGAAGACCTCATCCCTTGGACATTCGTCTAATCATCTGTATCAGAAAGGACAGAGATACTTGCAAACTCTTTTGTATTCTTATGTGTCAGGCACTGAACTAGCTCAGAAGAGACACTAACATGTCCTGGAACATTGCGGAAACACATAGCATCCTGGCTTCCCACTGTCACTAGCATATGTGTGACCTTTTCACCACTTAACAAGAATCAATTTAGAAGAGGCCTTCAGACCTTCCCTGACCTTCCATTACTCTCCATCACAGCACCCTAATTCTACCTTTCTTAACATTTAACAATGCTGTAATTGTTTTGTTCACTTTCTTCATTTTGGATTCACCCAAAAAAGAAAAGATACATTAGCACATATTACAAGTGTGGTATATTATTAAGGAAAAGCTCAGTTTGTATCAGTGAAATTAATGAGTATTAAAATCTCTAACACAGTGCATGATTTTAAGTAGGTATTCCCTCAACTCAGAGAACCCACAGGATATTGGAGGATGTGGACACATGGATACATAATTCTACACAAGGCACACTGAGTGCATGCTGACTTAGGTCAGAGGAAAAATATATTTGGTGGTAATGATTATGTTCAAGAGAGATCTCCAAGTCTGCTAGGAGAGATCATATATATATATTTCAAGGACATTTGGAAGCAAAGGTAATATATTCTCAAATTTATGCCCAGCCCACTTCATTCTACCCTTCTTCACCTCTGGGGATGCCAGTTAAAATAAAGATGGCTAAAATCCAGAACAAATAGTCTGACAAGTACTTGCAGAGATTTGAAATTTGAAAGCTCCCTAATGCAGTGTAATGCAGTATAACCACCATTCCAGAGCATCTACCATTTTATTTGGGTATATATTTCCCTCATTCCTTTCCAAGAAAGATTTGAGACAAGGTGGATTAAAATGCCTCCATTCACAAGATTCCTCTGTCATTGGAAATGTCATCTAAAGACTCATTTCAGGGGTTTTCCCCACATGGATGGGCGAAAGCATGGAGTCTGACCTTGGCCGGTAACAGTAAGAAAGAGGAGATAGACTTCAGGGTTGCAAGTGGATAGATCATGAAACCTCAGAGAGCCCTGCTACATCCCCCTGCACACAAATTAGCAGCTGATTGTTTCTGCCTCCCACTCTCTCTTCTGTTGGGATGAGACTGTGCACAGCTTTCCTAATCCCAGTGACATTGCTGCAAAGCCTGTGGGACAGAGATAAGGTTAGAGGAGATGGAGGGGTGGAGGGGCTATGCCTTTTCCTTTCATCTAAGTCTACCTGAAGCTGCCTAGTGAGGCCCAGAGGCCTCTTTAAGGTCTGTCTGGCTAGAAGCACATATCTCCCATTTCCTCTAGCTGCATGGACAGCTTCTCACCTCCTAGCTGGGCTATCTGGAAGTTGACTGTTATTCACAAAAGCTCTTTATCCAATCTTTTTTTGTTTTTGTTTTTTTTTATTTTTGAAGATTTTTTTTTTTAGCATTTTGAGAAGTGAAAATACAAGAACATAAGAGCACAATTACCATATTTTCAATAAAATGTCCTGGATAAAGAAATATTAGAATCCAATCCTAATACAAGAAATTTGTAACTTTGCTTCTTGACTCTCAAAGCTGCTGGAGTCTCTGCTGTGATATCTCCCACCAGGCTCTCTTCTGGCTTCCATACGTACCTGTACCTAGTCGAGGCATCCACAGGCACAACACTCTCTCCTGGTTTTGTTAACTCCTCATTCACATCCTCCCCCTTGTTCAGCAACATAGTCTCTAAGTCTTTCCTCCCTATTCTCTCAGCAAAATGTGTCCCAGTGAAGAAAGAATAGCCTCAGAGTCTGAAGACTTTGTTAGAGTATCTTCAACAGATCTCTTCAACAAATGCCCCTGAAAAACATCTCAAGTGTCTGAAGGGCTGTCACTGAAAGATTTTTAGGTTACCTCTGTGTTCTTGAAGGATAAGATTGGGGCCAATCAGTAGAAGCTCCAGGAGGCAAATTGGGAATGTTCTCACAGTCAGATTTCTGGGTTGTCTCACAAAACACCTAAGATGTTCAAGAGCTCATTGAATGCAGCAGTTCCTGAGCGTACCTGCCTGTTGCAATCTCTGAAGTTTTCACAAATACGCAGTCACTTGGGCTCTGGAAGTTGGAAGACAGAGCACAGAACCTGTCAAGTACATGGGCTTCAGACCCTCCTCTCACATTTGCTGATAGAGTGACTCACACTTAAAATTATGGTGTTCTCTTTAATAAAATATGGCTTAATTATATGTGCTCAATGACTTTTTAAATAACTATCTTAGTCAATAGAATTCACATTTGGGTGCTACCAGGAATGAATTATAGAAGCCTGACAACATCTGTGGACTTAGCAGTGGTCCCCTGGAAATAATGGTCCTATATCTGTCTAGCCCCATAATAGTTAATGAATGAGTTTTCAAATCTGATATGACACTTTACAATTTGCAAGGTTTATTCATACACAGTAATTCCCCAATTTACATGGCTGGACTTAAAATTTTTCAACTTTACATTGGTATGAAGGTGATACACATTAAGTAGAAACTATACTTTGAATTTTGGATTTCAATTTTTTTTCCTGAGCAAAGCAATATGTAGTGGAATTGTCTTGTGATACTGGGCAGTGGCAGTTAGCTACAGCTCCCAGATAGTCATACAATTGCAAAAGTAAACAATCATACTCCACTCTGAACTGTGTTGCTAAGTTATGATGTTCAATGGGTTAGGTGTACTATGCATTTTTTAACTTATATTCAACTTATAAAGGGCTTATCAGGATATGACCTCATCATAAGTTCAGAACCACCTGCATATTGTCCCATTTGGATTTTTGTCCTCACAACAACCGTGACATAATAGTATGCCAATTTTACAGATAAGAAAATTGGGCAGAGAGTTAAGTAATTTTTACAAGGCCATACTGAAGACCCAGGGTCAGAAATAACTTAGACCTAACATCTACTCAGGTACCATTATTTCCACTGCCCCAGCCTTATTACCTTTCAGCAGTTTAGAGGCTTATTTCTTGCATTCCCAAGTAGAAAAGAGACTATGGGCTATATTTTGTAGTTCTTTTTTCCTCCCACCCTAGACAGTGCCTTGTGTGCAGTGGGAGTTCACTAGACATGTTCTATTGGAATGAATTCATGAATAGTTTTGGGGGGAGCCTTGTTTTTTCATCAGCAAAACCCTAACTTTGGAATTAGGACTTTATCTCACTCCTCTCTATATCCCCAGGTGTCTTGAGTCTAAGGTTTGCTTAAATCATTATTCTTAACTGTTTGCGTTAGTCTTTCCTCAGAGCCTGCCAAGCTTCAGCTGGAGTGTTTTCTAGGTGGTTCCTGTCCTTAGAGTCTTGTCTCCAGCAACTTCTACCATTTTTCTCCACTTTCCTAGTCAAGTGGAAAGACCTGGAGAGATCTGAGTTTGAAACTCAAATCTCATTTCACCAGGTTAAGTAATTTGGGGTAAGTTACCTACCATTTCTAAACCTCAGGTTTTCATCTGTGAAATAGAAAGAATACTTACATGCCAAGGTTGTGGTGGAGATTAAGAGAGAAAATAGATAAGCATTTTTGGTACATAGTCAGTGCACAATAATTGTTATTGGTCATTTCTGCCCTTCATTTGTTGACTTTTTCTTGCAATTCTTTTCTGTTACAACAGCCACAAGAATACAATCCTTAAGCACAAGTTTTATTTTGTCATTTACCTATTCAAATCTTTCCTTCAGTATCTCCTAAGCAGTAGTCCCCTTAAGTTCAAATGCTATATCAAAACTGTCCAATAGAAATAAAGACCAAACATATGAGCCATACCTGTAATTTTAAATTGTCTAATAACCACATTAAAGCAAAGCAAAAATATAGCTAGAATTAATATTGATGATTTATTTTATGTAACTCAAAATATTTTAACATCATTTTAACATGTAATTATGTGGAAAATATTAATGAGATATGCTACATTCCTTTTCATACTAAGTCTTTAAATTATGGTATACATTATTTTGCACTTGCAGTATATCTCAACTCACACTAGACACATTTAAAATGCACAATAGATTTATGTGGCTAGTGACTATTGTATTGAGTGGTGCAGCCCAGATTTGTTAAACCTTCATCCATCAACTTCTCTGAATGATTCTTATTTATCAGCCTTATCAAATATTTATCAAAAACACTCAGCTGCTATATTCTTCCCTTATTACCTAAACATATACCCAGATCTTCCATCCATTTGAAAGACTTTTTCAGCACCTTGAGTGTTGGACAGCACCTTGATGTTGGGCAGATTTAGCTGCCTCTACCTAATTCCATCTGGGTATGAGGTCACAGATTGAGTAGAGAGGTTTATTGATAACAAGATAGTGAGTGATCTCGTAAGGAATAAGGGATCTAAAGTGAAGTAAGCCTGAGTTTATATTTATGTGCAGACTCTGTCACTAGCTGTCCTTAATAGACAGAGGTGGACATGGGATTGAGAACAGTAGTTGTCAGTATCTTTAAAAAACCCATAAAACATGACATAATTAAGAATGATAATGCCCTAGTTTAGCCCAAAGAAACCACACTTGATGATGATTCTTTTAGTAAAGCTTTCACAGACTCCAGGAGTGCCTTTGACATTGAGGCATGGGGTTAGCACATGTTTAGCCTGTGGGTCTAAGCACCATCAAAAGGCATCCAGAGATCAAGGCTGCTAATTATTGCTCATCCTTGCCAAATCAGCCAGCCACATCAGCACTGGTTCCGTTTTTAAGTTAAGAAATTAATATTTAATATTTTATTAACCTTGTTTTTGTATAACACCGTCCTACTCCCTAGAAGGACTGTTGATACGCAGGTAGAAAGTCTTTTCTTAGGAACTTTTTAACTCCAAAACAGTACAATTTTTACCCCCTCAACACGAAGCTATTAATAATGCCTCCATAGTCCAGCCACAGCTGCCTCTTTTAAACAATTTCATTCTGAAAACATAAGCATGATAGGTAGAACATAAAAGAAGGAAACCTAGGAAACATCTAATATTCCATGTATATTTCTAAGTACATATTAAATATTAAAGGGTAAATATTCTTTACCCTTTCAAATTAGAGATAAGTGCCACCCAAGTAGCAATTCTGCTTATTAAAATTAAATGCGCCCAGGCATCAATAAAAAGCACTGACTACTGCAAACTCACACACTCACAAAATTATTACAAAATATTATTTATAAATTCAACCAGTATTCTTCCAAAACTCATTCCCAATCATTTTTTTTTTGAGAGCGAAGGAAAGAGATCCTTGATGGTCTCACACTTTTGCAAACAGAAAACAATTTTTATTATATATATGAGAAATATTTTTTCTCACCCATCCTAGATTTATGGCTGAGGCCCCTACAACACAAAACAAATTAACAAGAGAAAAACATGAAAATTTATTTGATTTAAGCTTTACATGATAGAGGAGCCTTCATAAAGAAATTAAAACCCAAATAAATTTTTTAAAAGCTACATATTTTTTTATGCTAGGTTTGGCAAAGAAATAGGTAGTTGTGGAGAAGTATGATTGGATAAGTAGTCTAATGTAATAAACTAGGGTAGACATCACAGGTTTGTTGTTCAGATTCTTCTCTGTGTCTCTGTATCTTCAGAGATGGTAAGGTTTCTTCTTCTGGGTATACAGAAGGGCATCTCTCAACTCCAAGTCTTACCATCTACTTCTGGAGAAGATAAGAAAAATCCTTCCTGGGTTCTATGAGGTGCTTCAGAGAGGAGAGGGAAGGTGAGAGGGCCCTTCTTGCTTCTGCCATTTCTCAAATATCAAGGTGTTGTATTTAGGGATAGCATGCCCTGAACCCTTCAAATCATTTTGTCTGTATGTCCCTACATCCATATCTGTATGTAGTGTAACACTTTCAACTTTGTTTTCCTTTAATTGTAAAACTTCACAAAACCCAAATCATCAAAGAAGAAAAGCTAGTTACTAACAAGGTTCCCTGATGGATCAGGGTGATAGCTAGATATTCTACCTCTGCTTAATTCGGGAAACCTTGCACCTAAGAGAGGAACAAATCGTGTCCCAACCAACTGTGGATCATGAATTTCTGCAAAGTGCAGACAGCTTCCATTTATTTGTTTCTTAACCGTGAAAGAAAATTAGCAAGTATCCTTCTATTGAATCTATGAACAGATTTAAATGGATGTGGAATTTCTCTTGAACTTGGGAAAACAAACAGCATTCAAGGACAAAGTGACCATGCAGGTGACTAAGGAAAACACAGAGGAGTCCTTCACTCCCCTCCAGGAATCTGCACAAGGATGATCTTGGAAATGAGAACTAAGGAGACCTCTATATCTCTGGCTTCAGCCATAACCTTTTCCAAAATGAAGGCAGGGCCATTCAAAAGGGCTGACCCTGATTTACTTCCACGAGACTAGAATGAACTTCATGAATACCAATTTGGAAAGTCAGATCAGATTTTTTTTCGGTTCATCTCCTGATGAAAGGAAGATTAATGTTCATATCCAAAAATTTCCTCACTGAGTCTCGGCATATTTTTGTAATATACCTCCTGCTTGTGAGTCCAAGTATCTACACAGCTGCCCAGTGGGAATCAACTGCCTTTTACTAAACAAAGACTTTAGCAAAGATAGCAAGAGAGGCATGCATCTAGTAGAATGCTCAAGTGTCCTGCTGTTTGTGGGAATTAGCATAATGCCCAGGAATCATGTGAGTAAAACAATTAGAGGAGGGTGTACCAATAGCACTGCAAAGCAGAGTTTCAAAAATCGTAGAAGTAGCCAGAGGTTTCCAAAATAGTTTCATTGCTGTTTTTGTTCCTAAACAATCAATATAGACTATTAGGAAAACACTATACTGAAGTTTTAGGGATATTTAGAGACTATTAGAAAAATATAACAGGAATACTGAACTTTTCACTACGTTCATAATTTTTTTTCTTTTCTGAAAATACTCTTAAAAATTTGAAGAAAGGGGAAAATGCAAAAGCCTTTGGAAACAGAAGACTTTGATAAAGTATTCATTTTAAATAGGCTTTCTTCCTAAAGGAGAAACTACAGAGGAATATTTTTGGAAGGTAAAATACATCTGGCTGACACAATTGACATCTTCAACTGCAAGCCCACTGTTGCTAAGGTAACTCAATCAAAGTTTGGATAACATTGCTGAACTTATTAATAAAATATGAGGGGAAGAAAAATATTATGGTAGGGTGAGAAAAACTGGAAATCAAGAATAAAGTGGGAAAATTGCTACTGACAATTCTTTCTTTTGCTTTATGTTTCTGCTAAGAATTCTCAGAATTTAGCAGTTTGGAAAGATAGAGAAACTAATGAGATCTTGAGGGCTTAGGTGACAGACATTTATAGGACAGTAATTTGAGCTTAATCTTATGACACAAATTTTGCTACTTCATCTCTAGACTAGATAAAGCTGCTTATAGAAGTTGTAGCCTTAATTTTGAACAATGCAAGTATCTGATCGTATTTTTATGACAATTTTATAAAATTTGTCATCAAATACTATTGATTTATGATACCATGGGCTCTAAATTAAGTGAGAATGCAGGAAATAACAATTGTTTTGATGAAAAAAATGATGATGATGATGATGAATTTACAGTGAAAAGAATACAAAGAAATAGAACTCATTCAGCATAAATGCAAATAAATATGCTAACTTGAGGCTGAAGATTTCACAACCATGCTTTTTTTTACAATTTGTTCATTGTACATAGAAAAGTTATATTTTTATGTTTATACTATTGCAGATACTGTCTGCAATTCCAGGAACAATGAAAGGAGAAGCAAAAAGAGAGAGAGAGAGAGAGAGAAAGAAAGAAAGAAAGATTCCCCAAAGATAGAATTTGTAAGACTTAATTTTTTTACTATTGAACTTCTAGCTCAAATTTCTCGTTTTGTGAACTTTTATTTGTTAATATTTATATATTAATCAACAAAATAAAGTTGATAAATATAAGAAAAATAAAATAAGATTTAAGTTAATGTGGTGAACCCTCTTTATAGTCCTATCAAAGAATTTGAATATCACTATGTACCTGATTTGCTATTAGTGCTTATTCTTATTTGAATAGTAAACATTTCAGTAAGTACTTCACATGTAAAAAAAAAAAAACTCTGTGAGCTTTAAAATTATAAGACAGAAAATAAACCTTAAATCATTATGACATTAGCTTAAGTCAAATCACTTCTTCAGAGCAATTTCTATATATGTAGCTTTAAATGAAGTGACAGAAACTCCTTAAAGAAAATGCTACATGTTATACATTATAATGTAAATTTCTATTATTATAGTGACTTTGTGATATTCTGTCCTCAAAAGCGAAAGTAAAAATTAAATACAGGCTGGGGAGGAGGGTACATGCCTCCGTGGTAGAGCATTTTTCTAGTATGTACAAGGGTCAGGTTTTGATCCTCAGCACTACAAAAATAAATAAATAATGTTCCTCTCAGTCAACAGAGGTGGGTTCCAGGAACTTTCAAGGATAATAAAGCCTGTGCATGCTCAAGTCTTTTATATAAAATAGCAAAACATTTGCATATAACTTATACACATCTTTCCATAAAGTTTAAATCATCTTCATATTATTTATAAAACCTAATATAATGCAAATACTATGTAAATAATTGTTATACTATATTATTTAGAGAATAATGGCATGAAAAAAAGATGCAAAACTTGCAAATAGTTTCCATCTGTATTTGGTTCAATCCCTGGATGCAAATCCCAAGGGTTCCGATACTCAACTGTACATACTGACTTATTGGGGCTGGGAATGTGGCTCAAGCGGTAATGCACTCGCCTGGCATGCATGGGACACTGGGTTCGATCCTCAGCACCACATAAAAATAAAATAAAGATGCTGTGTCCACCGAAAACTGAAAAATAAATATTAAAAAAAAATTCTCTCTCTTGGCCTGGGGATGTGGCTCAAGCAGTAGCTCGCTCGCCTGGCATGCGTGCGGCCCGGGTTCGATCCTCAGCACCACATACAATCAAAGATGTTGTGTCCGCTGAAAACTAAAAAATAAATATTAAAAAAAATCACTCTCTCTCTCTCTCTCTCTCTATCTATCTATCTTTAAAAAAATTCTCTCTTCTCTCTGTCTCTTTAAAAAAATAATAGTGAGCATATTAATAAATTTTATTTTATCACGTTCTGTATAGTAATCAAAGAAAATATGTTTACCAGTAATAATAATCACCTAGCAATTTGTATAGTACTTTAGGAATCATAAAACAAAGTCATCCAAATGATTTCATTTAATGCTCAAATATTCTGGTGTTAGTCAAATTTTTCTTGCTATGAAAAAATACTTGAGAAAAACAACTTAAAGAAGAAAAGACTTATTTTGGTTCACAGCTTCAGAGGTTTCAGCTCATTGCCAGCTGATTTCGTTGTTTCTGGATCTGTGTGAGGCAGTGTCCAATGACATAAGGGTATGCAGAGGAAAACTGTTTATTTCATGGCAGCTGAAAACTTGAGAAAGAGAGCCAGGAAGAGGCTGGGACAAGACAGAGCTTTTGGGGACAGGCTCCCAGTGATCAGTTTCCTTCAACTATCCCCCACCACCTACAGTTGCTACCACCTGTCAATAATGCCATCAAGTTATTAATCAACCAATAGATCAATCCATTGATGAGCTTATAATTATCATGATTCAATAATTTCCCAAAAGCCCTATCTCTGAACATTGCTGCAGTAGAGACCAAATCTTCAACACAGTATGAAGAACTCTCTATATCCAGATCATGACATCTGGGAAATACCTCTCTCTCCCTACCTTTGTCTGGAAAGAAAATATAGGATGCGTGGTCAGGTATCTTTCTAAGGTCCCTAAAGGGAATAAATAATGGAACCGTGACTTCAACTTGAGCCCACTCTCTCAAGTACATGCTCCTACCACTATTCCACAATAGCTCCATTGAAAAGTTGAAATATGACCATGGAAACTCGCCAAAGGAAAAGAGGGTAACAGCAGTTAAATTATTAGCTTTTGTGTAGTTGGACGTCATATTAAGCTCACAAATAAAAGAAATCAGGTTAATCTATTTACTCAAGCACTTACTGTCTTAGGTGCTATAGCATTTGTTATTTTTATAAAGTATTAAACTTCACTAAACTAAGTTTCTGTAAATCAGTGTTAGCAGACAATAGAAGAAACCTGTATTATAAGAGTGATAAGTGCACACATATATTACTTAGAATGTAGTATAATTGATATTTTGCACAAATTTTAAATAGTATGATATAGAAAATATCAATGAAGCTGGGCATGGTGGCACATGCCTGTAATCCCAGCAGGTTAGGAAGCTGAGGCAGGATGATCACAGGTTCAAAACCAGCCTCAGCAATTTAAAGAGGCTGTGAGAAACCTAATGAAGCCCTGTCTCAAAATAAAATATTTAAAAAAAATGGGCTTTGGATATGGCTCAGTGGTTAAGTGCTCCTGAGTTCAATCCCTGATACAAAAAAAGGGAAAACTTTACACAATTAAAATCTATGTTTTTAAACCAAGAACCATATAATTTCAAAGTTATCAAACCAAGTGAATGATAAACTATGTTATCAATAATTGGCACCAATAACTATTATGCTTGCTAGAATTATGGAAACCATATGGTTGTAGGTTAAAAAAAAACTTTGTCAGATGATTCTGGTGACTATCTGGGTATTATTTTAACACTCATTGTTATGATTATATACAGCCATTTAATACTCTATAACAAAGTTTCTAATCATTTATCAAATCACAGTACTAGTGTAAAAAGAAATCCCTGAAATGAATAATTTTGAAACAAAGGTTTGATATGATAAAACACTTCAAAGAAGAACAAATCAATGCCATGAAATAATGAGCTGCTGATTTAGGAGAGAGAGAGAGATGGAGAGAGAATGAGATCTTATGAAGAGTAGCTAATTCTCAACCCAGACATATAAAATCATCTTTGAAGAAGAAGACAGAATGAGGGGCAGAGTGCAGGAGGAAGAAGAATACTAAAGGAGGAGGAGGAAAATAAGAAGAGAAGGAGAAGGAAGGAGCAGGGAGAGATAGGAAATCAGGAAGGAATTGCCACAGTGGATATAAATTTCTACACTTTCACAAGGTACTTTCTTTTTTTTTTTTCTTTTTCTTTCCCCCCCCCCCCCTTTGGTACAAGGGACATTGAATTCAGGGATATTTAACCACTAAGCCACATCCCCAGCCCTATTTCTATTTTATTTAGAGACGGGGTCTCACTGAGTTGCTTAACACCACACCATTGCTGAGGCTGAGCAAAATAAATCTTTTCTTCTTTAAGTTATTTTTCTGAAGTATTTTGTCACAGCAAGGAAAATCTGACCACTCATATAAAATATGACTTTCCTTCATAAACTAATGCACTCTGATTCAGCACTTTGGATAGTCCACCCAAGGAAGATTTGATTTCATAGTAGGCTTAAAGTTGGAATAAAACTTAAAGTTCTTCCACCAACTTGCAGGTGATCTATAGGATCTCCTCTAAAACATACTGGCAAAGTGACCATATATAATTAATTTATAATCAGAAAACTAGAGCACATGTTAATTAAAGATACAAAACTAGATTTAAAAAAAAAACAGGTACCTCTCACACCCAATTGAGTACTTTTTTCCTTACCAACTAAATAATTTCACTTCTCTAACATTTATCAAATTACTGATATTCCATTTTAAGCATAAATCCTCAATTAGTAGACTAATGTTTTGAAAAATATATGAACAAGCTCCCTTCCAACTTTTCATCCCCCACCCAGGATGGGTAATTACATTACTAGCTCCTGGAACTCAGTTTCAGCAAAAGGACTTTCAGGCTACCCCATCAGGCACTGCTAGCCCCACACCTTCCTTTCTCAAAAAAAGAAAACAAAGTCCAACAAGATAAAGAGATGTGCCCCGTGTTTTTACATGGCCATTTCCTTACAGAACATAAGAATTCTAGACCTCCTTCCACCGCTGACATGACTGAGATGTAGGAAGAGCTCTGAGAAGATATTTGCAGCAAATGGCACTCAAGACACAGAAATAAGAACTCATTTCTTTTTGCAACTCATCCCCAACCAACAACATCCTCTTGATGAGAAGTGTTATAAAAAGAAACTCTAGAAACGTTCATGATTTAAAATACTTGAAACAAAGTCTTAAAGCAATAGAGAGCGCTTTCCTGGTTAAGTATGAAATGAGAGCCAAAGGTCCTCCCTCACAGGGTTTCACTGTGACAGCCAATCTGAGCTCATTTAACGCTGTTTACAATCGATGGGGGATTTTCAAGGCAAAAAATAGATTCCATCTGATGATTTTTTTTTCTTTAAATTCCAATGGCATTCACGTCTACATAAATGTCAGTGCTAAAAATTGTTAATCAAGGGATATAAACCCAGCCTGAGACCATCCCTGTCAACTCTCTGATCACAAAAACAGATGGAATTAGGATATATACACCACACCTTCCTCCCTTACTAAAAGTATCTAACGTCAGTGCCTCCTACAAAGCAGATGCATGGTGTCCTTTATTACTTTATTTCTGCTTAAGTAGCTTTGTCATAGCTGGTTTCTTCAACTTTATCAAAAATCTGAGTGAGACAGAGAGAGAGAGACAGGCAAACGGACATAGGCTAATTTCATTTTACAGAAGTTAGGAGTTGGTGGTGGTGGTAAGATGCTCTGGTCATTCAAATACCATTCAGTTAAAAAAAAAAAAAAAACCTGTGAAGGAACAGGGGCTGAGCAGGATACAAAGGAGCGGGAGTTTAATCTTGATTCTCTCATTAACTGGTTATGACTTGAGAAAGTCAGTTTGTCTCTTGATTCTCACAAGGATACTTGTTCAGAGCAGTGTTGTCTAGGACGATCTTGTGCAATGGATGAAAATGTTCCCCAGCCCTGAACTCTCCAATAGTTAATTTTATAATGGGAAAACTAAAACACATGTTATTCAGTACTTGAATGCGGTGAGTGACCCTAATAACTACTATGTTGGACAGCTCTGAATACCTATGAACACACACATAGCATGTGTTTATATGTGGAATGTGTGCAAGAGAGATGTCCCAAATATTTGACAGCTAGCATAAAACTGAGAAGGAACTATCCCTTCCTAGATGAACTCTCTCCCTGGGGGCTACCACCACTATTTTTAACCATCAGAGAATATTTGTTTGGGAGTGTAATTTAAACAGCAAATTAAACATAGGGCATGCCATTTTTTTTTTACTCTGACTCTCGGAACTTAATTGTTTTCCATGGAGGATAGAGATGTTAATAAAATGATCTAGACATAAAATACTTTGTCAACTACCAAAGCTGTATATCTCAAATTTCAGTGCTGTACATTAAAG
This sequence comes from Ictidomys tridecemlineatus, assembly GCF_052094955.1. Taxonomy (NCBI): domain Eukaryota; kingdom Metazoa; phylum Chordata; class Mammalia; order Rodentia; family Sciuridae; genus Ictidomys; species Ictidomys tridecemlineatus. The sequence continues at coordinate 122,858,756 of NC_135479.1, forward strand.
GGATTCCCTTTTAGATCCAGGTCTAATGCCTGATTGTGGTCTATAAAGAAAGACATTTCCTTTACTGCTTAAGAGATTCACCTTAGCTGGGATCCTAAACCACCCACATTCTGGGAACCAACCCAACTAACTATATCCCTATACAGATCTCTGGAGATTTCACCTCAGACACTTGAGCAGGGACCCACCCAGAGATTCTGGCCCTTTGTCCCAGCATTCTCTGGGTACAGGTGATTCCTTAGACACATTCCTCAGTAGTCACTTCTTGTTCTAAGCAGCAAAGAAGAGAATGTATCCCAGGTCTGTGAAAACCATGCTTTCCTTGTGCAGCCGTTTCATGGGGTTAGGAGGTATCATCCAGGCATTGCAGACACCGGTCAGTAATCACTCCTGACCTTCTTCTCAAGTCATTCCATGCACTGAGACTAGCCCATGCACAGACATGGAAGAGAGTCTGTGAAATTGTGTATCGATGATTCATTGTCTACTTCCAAGTGATATGAAATTATGAGTAGGTTTTATTTTCATAAAATCAATGATTATAGAAGTACTCCAATTAGAGCTTAATCACACAGGAAAGAAGACTGGAGACTGAGTGCTAGATACACACACACCCCAGAAGGACTATGATGTTTGTATTTTGGGAAAGACTAAAAACAGAATGTTTTTTTTTTATAGTTGTCTATGACAGTCTTGTCTTTGCTAACAAAACATTATTATTATCATTCATTCCTAAGATTTTGAATTGTCACTTAGAATAAGCACATCTGAAATAATTATAGTTAAAAGGAAACACTAAAATCAGAGTCCAAACTCCTCCAAGAAATAGGCTGCTGAGTACCTGGGAATTAGTGGTAGGAAGGATACAGCATCATTCCCTCTTGATAAAAAGAATTTAAATGGAAAGATAGGCAGTGCTGCAGAGGGGGAAGGCTGCAAACATGGGAAACATGTGTTGATCTTAGATTTATCTACACCCTGTTTCCACTACCACATCAGACCCAGGATAAGTGTTTAGAGAGAGAGGGAAGCCACAGTCTGGGATCTCACCGTTAGACCTCTGAGGTGGAATCATCCCCACTCTAAGATACACACTGGGATGGCCCATATTTATGATCCAATCTCTGTCTTTGGTGTCAGGCTAGAGGCAGGAGGCATTTCCCTAGTTTTGAAATTTCCATCTGCTTCATCTTCTACAAAATACTATTCTTAGTGGGTCAATGTGTTCTGTTTGTAGCAAGACCAGTGATGATTCAAAGTGCATCAGAATATTATAATTAAGTGAGATAACATATGCAAAATGCCTGGCACAGAAGCAGGACCTCCTCACACAACAGCTGTGGGTCCTTTCTGTGATTAGAAGCCCCTTGTATAGTGAGGCAATATCAGCCATCTCTCACTGGCCTGGCCTGTTGAGAGTGCAGAAATAATCTGAAGCATGTAGCAGGCCCACACTACTTAAAAATAGGTGCAGAGGACTTTTGACTAAACAAGAAGTCTGGTGCCATCTCCTTTCTCTTACTAACCTCCTAGTCTTCAACTCCCAATCCAGGCCAGCGCTTCTGAGCCCTCAGAAACTTCCAGAAAGGGGGAAGTTGTTCTTTCCTGGCTCATGGTCTCTATGCCAGGCTCCAACTGCTTCTCATGATACATAAGAATGATTCTGCACCCAGATTTTCCCCAACTCTAATGGTAACTTGCTCTCAGCACCTGCCCAGCCCCCATCCTGTCATCTGCCAAGTCCGTCCTGTAGTCCACACCAATTCTCCTACATCCCCAGTGAGATTCCAGGCTCTGTCCCACCAAAAATGTCTTACACTTAACTTGACTTATTTAACCTATCAACATAAAACCCAGCTCTGGAATCTTACTAAGTGAACTAATCTAGTCTTTTTTCATTTGCAAGTGGTTATAGGAGAAAGGCCTCCAAGAGCGTGTGACTAGTACTGAACGGTACTGATTTGCAGGGTCCCATTTCAGGGCTCTGGTATGAAGGGATGACTTAGAGCTGAATTGATGGGCACAAAGACATCAGCCATTTATTATCCGTAAGATTCCAGATAACCTAGTTAAATGATGTTAACATTGTTCTTCTCATATCTGTAAAGAAGATCAAAGTAATATGTTGGGTTATTTGTTTTTTAAAATCTACACACTACAGTGATGCAACTACATCAGTGTTTATAGCAGCTCAACTCATAATAGCTAAACTATGGAACCAGACTAGATGCCCTTCAACAGATGAACTATATATATATATATGATGAACTATTGCTCAACCTTAAAAAAGAACAAAATTATGCCATTTGCTGGTAAATGGATGGAGTTGGAGAATATCATGCTAAACAAAATAAGTCAATATCCAAAAAACAAAGGCCAAATGTTTTCTCTGATATGCAGATGCTAATTCACAATAAAGGGGGTGGGTAGGGAAGAATGGAGTTACTTTGGAAAGTAGAGAGGAGTGAAGGGAGGGGAAGAGTATAGGGGTAAGAAGGGTAGTAGAATGAATCTGACCATTATTACCTTAACTATATATGTGACTGCATGACAATGTGATTCTACATCATTTGCAACCAGAAAAATGAGAAATTATACTCCATTTATATATAATGTGTCAAAATGCATTCTACTGTTATGTATAACTAATTAGAACAAATTTTTTAAAAAAGAAGATAAAAGTACCTAACTCTTAGGGTTGTTTGGTGACTAAATGACATAATATATTTCAAGAAAATTATAAAGGTATTGTCAGAATTAATATTAATGCCAGTATGACTACCTGGGAAAATCAGAGGTATTGCTCTTTGTGTTAGTCAGTTTTCCATCACTGTGATAAATTACCTGAGAGAATCAACTTACAAAGAGGAAAGATTTATTTTGGCTCCTGGTTTCAGGAGTTTCAGTCCAAGATTGGCTTGTTGCTTTGAGGCTTGTGGCAGCACAGTACATCATAGGAGGAGCACATTAGCAGAGGAAGCTTCTCACTTGATGGTGTCCAGGAATCAAAAGAGAGACACAGGAAAGGGCCAGGACACCGATATCCCTTCAAAAGTACAATAATATAACCTCCTGTCACTAGCCCCACCTCTTAAATGTTCCTCCTCCCGGTAACACCATGGGCTCAAAACTAAGCCATTAACTCCTGGACCTTTGGGGGACATTCCAGATACAAATTATAGTGCTACTATTGCAGTTCCTATTCTGAAATGCATAGGAAAGGATAACAAAGAGAAGAACCTCATGGCTCTCTTCAGATACTTGTGTTAATTTTGCAGTAAACATGATCAATGTAAGTGGTGATTACCTTGCTGTAAGTCTACACTTGGCTGCACACTAAAGTCATCCGAGAGCCTTAGAAACTCCAGATGCCCCATTATTCCCAGCACCAATTCTCAGAATCTCTGGGAGGACAATATAGGCATCAGTAATTTTTAAAGGTGATTCTAATGTGTAGCCAAGTGAGAAGACTATTAAAATAGTTAAATGGGAGGCCAACAGAAGAAGGTGGTTCTAATGTCCTGAACTCCAGTCTAAGCAAATGGAAACCCAGGTGGCTAATTTAAAAGAGACTGAAACCCTGCTCAGCCAATCACAGGCAGCCAAGCAGGCTTCAGTTAAATTGTCTTGCATTTTGCACGGGGATAGTCCAAGAAAAGCAACTGCTTAAACTTTTACCCATCAGATCCTTTCTTTACTTTGTCTTAGCATTTTCTCCAGAAAAGCCTTCTGCTCATTCTCCGTAGACAGAGCCCCTAACTATTCCCACTTAGAAGCTAACCACTTCACCATCTGCTGAAATGTTCACATGTGAAAGTCTATCTTTCCATACAACTCTAGTCCAATGGCTGCTTCTGTTTATACCTCCACTATCACATCAGTTCCCTTCTAAGTAATTACTTTTAAGGGTGTTCCAACAAACATTTGTACCTCCACAAGATTCCTCAAGGACAGAGGCCATGATCTATCCACCCTGGTAACCCCAGTGGCAGTGATGCCTAATAGTGATAACGTTGATGGTAGCCAACTTTGACAAAGCACTAACAATACGTGTCTGGAATCAGACTGTTTGTTTGTTTTTTGTTTTTAATTCTCATTTACTTCTCACAGCAATCTGTGTGGTAAAATGCTATTGTTCATCTCACTTTATACCTGAGAAAATTTGCTTACAGATATATAGGTAGTCTAACTGCAAGTCAACCCTCATTTCCATTAAGTATTGGAAGCCTCCATGTCTCAGAGTGGGCATTTACCAACAAAAATGACAATAGCTACTAGAAACAGTACCACCTACAAGTTATTGAGAGCTCCTTTGCACCATGAGCTACGTTGATCTCTTTACTTACTTTATTCCAATGAGTTCTCATCCATAACGTCCCTATAAAGGAAGACTAAGGACCTATTTTTCTTTTTTATGAAAAAAATTAAAACATAGCAGTTAAACAATTTCAAACACGGCCATTCAGATTGAGGATATGCATTGGAATTAAAGCTTTTCTGATTTCTGTCTCATAATTATTAAATAGCACTGCATCTTATTTCTTATTTTACCAAGGAGTGAAAGAAAGTATGAATAAGTGAATGACATTCTGATGTCTTTTTCTATACTTGTCTTTTTTTTTTTTTATCAACATTCTCAGCAAGTGTCCCTCATTTATAAGAAGCTTAAACTCCTCTCACAGGTTAAAGGAGGAAAATATAACCGTGTACCAGCTCTGTTCAGAGGAGGAAAAAAAAGAGGGGAAAAATCACCACGGAGGAAATAAACCTCTGCAAATTCCTGAAGATCTGGAGCTGAAGCCAATTTGTTAGTTTGCAAATGAAAATGCTGTCTCCACTTTTCACCACTCTGTTTCATGCCTTTAAAATTCAAACAGGAGGCTTAACATCTGCTATGTGTATTGGAAAATCAAGAGGGCTGTGAACATACTAAACAGAAGATGGACTGGGTCTTTTTGAATGTTTCTGGTTGCTAGGCAACAGTCTTCCTGCTTTCCAGGCACCAAGGCTAAGTCACCTGGGTTCTTGCTCTGAGGAGGTCTTGAATTAAACTTCCAGACCCAGGCTGTGACAAAGTGTTGCAACAGAACCATGGAAGGGGACATTTGATTTTATACAGGTTTACTGACACTTGCCTCCAACAGCAATCACTGTCAGTGCTGGGTCAAAAGCCAAAGATGGATTAATACAAGTTAGTTATTTTAGAAGCTCAGTTTTTTTTATACAGTAAACTCTCTCATTCAACATCAGAGAGGGCACTTCTGAAGTAGTACAAAAATTAAATTGCAGAATATTTTTAAAGAATAGAATTCTGTTCATTCAGTTGTTCAGTGACTTCAAACAAAATTTTCAAGTAGAAATTTTCAAGGAAAATGATATTTTAGTGGAAGTTGAGATTTTTTTTTTTTTGGATTGACAGGTGGATACACCAGTTTAAGCCATTCTGTTTACCAGTCTTCCCAGGATCTTATTGGTACTGTTCGTTTAAAGTGCTTCACGTACATCTTGTTTCATTCCCAGCACAATTCTGAGAGAAAAGTATTTTCATCATTCTTACAGATAAAGCATCTGAGATTGTGAGAATATGATTACTGCCTGGAATTCATAGTTATATACCGAAGACTTCAGAGGAACGCTGGATAAAAGTAATTTCTAACTTTTGCTTAAATCTCAGCCTAAGACCTAGAAGTGCACACTTACATTTTTTAAAATTTGATTTAATTTTATTTTTTACACAAATGGAGCACAACTTTTCATTTCTGTGGTTGTACATGATGTAGAGTCACACCATTCGTGTAATCATACCCATATGGAGGGGTAATAATGTCAGTTTCATTCCACCATCTTACTCTACACACATACACCCTCCCCTCCCCTCCCTTCCCTCCCCTCTGCACAATCCAAAGTCCTCCATTCTTCCCCCCCACCAATCCATTATGGATCAGCATCCACTTATCAGAGAAAACATTTGGCCTTTGGTTTTTTGGAATTGGCTTACCTCGCTTAGCATGATACTCTCTAATTCATCTTTTTACTCATAAATGCCATAAGTTTGTTCTTCTTTAAGGCTGAATAATATTCCATTGTGTATATATACCATAATTGCTTTATCCATTCATCTGTTAAAGAGCATTGAGGCTGTTTACACAGTTTAGCTATTGTGAATTGAGCTGGTATAAACATTGAGATGGCTGCTTCACTGAAGCATGCTGATTTTAAGTCCTTTGGGTGTAGACAAAGGTGTGGGATGGCTGGGGTCAAATGGTGGTTCCATTCCAAGTGTTCTGAGGAATCTTCATACTGCTTTCCAAAGTGGTTGCGCACCATTTTGCAGCCCCACCTGCAATGAATCAGTGTACGTTTTCCCCCACATCCTTGCTAGCACTTATCGTTGCTTGAATTCTTTTTTTTTTTTATTGTTGGTCGTTCAAAACATTACATCTAATTTGATATATTTCACAGTTTGATTCAAAAGGGTTATGAACTCCCATTTTTCATTGCTTGAATTCTTGATGCTTACCATTCTGACAGGAGTGAGATGAAATCTTATAGTAGCTTTGATTTGCATTTCTCTAATTGCTAGAGATGTTGAACAATTTTTCAATTGGCATACTTACTTCTTCTAAACATTGTAGCCTGACAGAGCCTCACTATTCAACTGGCCACCATGGTTCCTCTCCTATCCAGGTCCCCTCCCAGTCAGGGAAGGTGGCCTCGAGGGTCTGACAGAATATAGTTCACCAAAAACACCACTAGAAGGAAAATCCCAGGCATGAATTAAATGAAACCTCTAGCTATAGATGTCAGGCAGAGCCCAGTTCCAACTCAGGCTCAGAGTACACCTTTCTAGACTCCAGGACCACATTCACTTCTGAACTTCCCTCCTTTCCCCATCCAATCACTGAGCCACTCATGTGAGGGAATGGAGGGCAGTCCAGGACTTGGGAGAAAACTTATCAGGAGGACACAGTTCTCAGGTGCCTCATTCCAAATAATCCTAAATTCAAGGTCTGGAACTAAGGTTGTTTTCAGAGGTTTCCTAAATCAGGTGTGTGTGTGTGTGTGTGTGTGTGTGTGTGTGTGTGTGTACGAGAGTGAACCCAAGAAGAGCCACTGTGCACGTGAAACTCATCAACCTACTTAAATACTCCCTAGTAGTAAATACAGGAGGAAGCCAACTTTGAAAGTGTAAAGCCTTCCCTGAGAATCTTATTAATTTTATTTAGATGGCTTTATAGTACTGATGTTATGATTCAGCCTCTTGGTCTGTTGCATCCATTACACGTTCATTCATTCATTCAACACATGTTTAATATTTGGTCAGTGTCTACCATGTAAGGAGCTGAATTACATGACCTCCTATGTAATGAACTGAGTGGACACACCTCCAGCCCTTGTAGAAGTTGCTGTCACGAGGACATTAACTGAGCATTTTACTTTACTTCCAGAACTCCACTAATACCTTTCCATCATGAGCTTATTCACTTATATTGAGTTCAATTCTCAAAGCAACCAACAAGGCGTGATGAAATCCTTTCTATGGACAGGAAAACTGGTGAGGAAATGGCAAAGTGAGTAAACATTCCAACCCAGGTCTTCCAGAATGCAAATGCCACCCTGCCACACGGCCTCTATTTAAATTGTTGTATTATTTGCAAGCCTTTGACTTGTGAAGCTTAAATACCATAAAACAAGCAAAATCCTTAACATTGAACTTGCCACAGTTGCTTTTTTCTCCCATTCCACACAGACAGAACCTAATAATTCTGAGTTCCCAAAACTTCTATCATACCCAAGACCCCTTAGCATGGTCCTAGACCATCTTCCTCCTGGCCTTGTCCTTCTTGTCCTTCAGAGAGATTTCCACCTATCCTCTCTAGGAGCCACGAGGCCAGGCCAGTCGGAAGACAAAGAATACGAATTCAAAAGAGCTGAGAACCTGCTTCAGGGCTTGGGTCGCATGGAGCTGGAAGGAATCTCAGCCAGCAAAGCCCCTTCCTCCAGGGAACCCATTCATCCCAAAGAGCAAACTGAGTCTTCAGAATAGTCCAGACCTATTCCACCTGACAATGAAACATAAGCCAAACATCACTTCTCCCATCATCTCTGATCAAACGGAAGAAATGAAGTTCAAATCAATTTTTCTTTAATATTTTATGTGTCACGCTTGATTTCATACAGAAACACTGTTTTCAGATAAGACATGACCTCCTTTCAAATCATCTTATGTTTCCTTGGGCCAGTTGGTTAATCTCTCTGACCCTCTGATTTAGTGTCTGTATAATGGGAGATGTGCGAGGCTGTGTTGCTCTGGCTGTTAGCTAAGATCAGATATCCAGTCTCTGGTGACAGGCAACAAATGTGGGTTCCCTCATTTCCATCCTTTCTGCGTCAGATGTTTGCTGGTGTCACTGTGAGGAAGAATTCACATCTGTGTCGTCTTCTTCAATGTTGTCAGTGTAACCCTTTGACTGTGCCAAGTAAGTTTTAAAACGTCTCAACCTCAGCCTGCCTGTTCACACCAGGGGTTGAATAGTGGATCTGCCACCTTTATGTCCTGTTTCTCCAAGAGGAAAAAAAAATAATGGGATTAGCATATTTATTAAGGGACCTAACTGCCTAGAGGCCATAATCTATAGATATTATATATAATAGGTGGAAGTTGGAACTGATCAAAAAATCACATGTTATTTTGGAAATCTATCTCAAGAGAGCCTCAGAATATGGCTTTTTAATAGTGTGCACAGTCTAGTAGAAGGAGGCGGTGGTGACGTGAATAAGTTTGGATGCCATATTGACTCAATACATATTTATTAAATGTTTCCCAAGGGCCCGTTGGTGGTCTGGGTACTGATGATATTGAACAAGGAAGATGGGGTCCTTGATCTCAGGGCACTGATTTCTACTGTATACACATACACATTAATTAGACAAAAGAGGAAGAGGTTGTTCAAATATGAACTGAGCTAAGTGGTCTTAATGCTCAATCTCTCGTACAATCAGGATAAAACTGTAGTGACCGTACAGGCTCTGGAAGAATCTACAGTGATCAGCATGGAATGGTTACTCTGTGAATGCTAGCGCCTCTTCATTTTGCAGTTCTTGATTTGTATTTTTTTTTTTCTTTCACTTTGCATATGGCCAAATACTCAGAGAAACTGCGTTTTGTTCCTGGGAAACTTGTGAAGTCAAGTTAGTCTTAATTGCGATACAGAACGAGCTCTGTAAAGCAGATCTATATGAGTGTTCCATGGGCAGACAAAGTAAGGAAAGTAATATTGCAGCTTAAAATTAAAGAAAAGGCTTACCTACTCCTAAAGTGACTTCCTCTTAGACAAAAAAAAAAAAAATAGTTCTTAGAGCTCACTTTAGAGAGCCACAGGAAACAAATCACAGATATCAATTGCCTTGTCCAAAGTTTCACATCCAGTTGAGGGCAACATACTTGGGACTAGACTCCTCCTGCTCAGTCACCTGCCCTCTGTCTCAACCCCACCTCACACACAGGCTCTGCACCACTTAGATTGACTCCCCCAGGATCACAGTGGTGCCCTTTAAGGCCACTTAAGAACCACACTCTGTCATACCTTCAGGCAACGCTGCCTCCAAGTGATACAATTTAATGGAAGCTACCTTTTGGTGTGGTCTGAGAATGACCCTCATTATAAACATTTCAGTCCTGTGGGGCAAACCTATAGGGACATTCCCAAGTGAGAGAGTCCCTGAAGCTTGCAGAGCACTCATTAACCCTGTGGAGGAAGCATTTGTCTCTGTGCCTTATGACAGTCTGCTTATCTTTTTTAAGAAAAATAAAAGTTTTCCTCGTAAATGAAATTCTTGTAATTATCTCATTGAACTCTCAGGGTCTCCACACATTTTTCTATTGTTCATGAGAAATGGAACTCTTCCCAAAAACTAGCTGCTAGCCAGAAAAAATTGATGTTAATTTTCCAAGAAGATTCATGATTATGCTTAAATTGCCTCTTCCTTTCTTTAGTAACACACACACACACAAACACACACACCACACACACACACACACACACACACACACACGGAACACCAGATAAACTATTTCTTCTTCACTGCTTACTGCTTGTAGACTGATTCTGTATTTCATTTCAACTTCTATTCATTTATTCATCCAGCGAATATTTCTTGTGACTTGCCAGATATTCCATCCTCTGCGAGGACATAAACTCCAGTTCTTGCCCTGAAGGAGCTCACTGGGGAGACAGACAGACCCTCAGACAGGCACGAGTGCCCCCTAGAGGGCAGAGCAGGAACAGGACCTGGGGGGTGCAGTGAAAGGAGGTGCCATCTCCTCCCAAGACATCCAGACAATGCTTCACAGAGGAAGAGGCTCTGCACTAGGTCTGGGAGGACCAGTGAGAGTCGGGGAGGCACTTGGGAAAAGGGCTGGCACAGACAGTGGATCCAGGACAAAGCACTGTGTGGCTAGTGAACGGTGAGAAGCGATGGCAGGTGGAAGTGAGTGAGCCAAGTTTGGAACAGTCCTTTACAGTCACAATAAAAAGGACGTTGGGGGTCAATTCAGAGTTTACACTTGTTCACCAGCAAGTAGGCAGCTCTGCTCTAGCAAAGCTTCAACTGGTAGTGTGGCAATCAAATTCAGGTTCATTTTAAAAGCATATCGGCTTTTGGCAAAGTTTTTGCCCTGAGGCTGGATCTGGTCTCTGAGAAACTGAAAAGAAACTGACCATGGAAATCATGGCAGAACTATACTTCTTTCTAGAAAACAAAACAAAACAAAACAAAAACACCTGCTGCCTTCCAAAGTTCTTCATCCTAAATGGTAATTTGATATGTGCGCCCTGGCAAGTATGTATTACAAAAAAAAAATGATTATCTTGTTTATTTTTGAAGTAAATTACAGAGATTTTGAAGGTGCCAGCCTACTTTTTCCAATTCGAAGGCTTAAAAAAGAGAGAGAAGGAGTTTGGGGCTGATTTGAATAACGGTTTGTGCTCCCAAGAGCTTTGTGCTTTGGTAAGCAATGTTAGCTGATTATTGCCTCATGCTTTTCTGAAACAGCTGTCTGTCTCCTTTTAGAGCTCTATTCTAGGGGGACTGCAAAAGCCACAGAAGACAGTTTAACTCCTAAACACTCGGTTCCATTCGTGGGGGTAGAAGAGATGTGAAAGAGCAGAGATTCAGCTTTGTCTGTCTGTCTGGTTCAGAAGGTTGGTGGTCGTTAGAGACAGATAGTGAAAGATCTCTTTTCTGGGTTCACGTGGAATTTTGCACGCACCATTCATTTGAAGCCCAGTTTTTGATGTATGTCTGTGTGTGTCTTTGAGCAAACGGTTTGCAGCTAGGATTCAGCATTTGTTTCAAGGAAGGACAAGTTAAGACTTGTATCACTAGGGCTGTCTTTCTGTTGTCTGAGTACTGTTATAAATTTAGTTTATCTGGACACCATGCTACTGTAGTTGAATTCATTCTCATAGTCAGGAACTGCCTTTATTCATTTGGTGATTGTTGATTAAACACTATATACACTTGGCATTTTTTAGATGTTATGTGTATTTAATTGATAGAGGTTTGTATCCTGTCATCCCCAGTTCTAGTTACATGGTTTAAAAAGGGCCCCGGGCATAATAACTTCCCCACAGCCCTTGGGAGCATCTCGGGGGCATACGTCTCCCACACACTGGCATATCAGTTAGTACAGTGCCCAGAGCTCTTTGTAGAAGGTTGTATTTGATCCCAGGTCAGAGTCTGAAGACCTTCCAGGGACACCCCCTTTATCCTTCATAAGTGGTTCATTTAGCAAGGGGGGCTCATACAAATAAAGTCGGTCTTTCTCTCTAGGTATTACTTAAAAAACATGAAATATTACTTTTTGGAATAAATTGAATTATCAGCTTGCTAGGCTTATGTTGTTTTTATGTTTGGGTAAATTTCATATATATTAAATATATATTCCTAATACATATAAGTGATTATATATAAACATGTATATTTTATATATATATGTATATTACATACATGCATACATATGACATACAGATATAAACATCAAGGTATTTCCAGGTATAAATGGAAAATTGAGATGAAAGAAACCCAGCATGCTCCTACTACGTTTTTAGTTTTTGTATCTAGTTTCATCTGAACTTTTAGCTGGCAACCTGCTTCCACTGTGGGCCTCCAGCCTTGCTGTGTTCATGAACTACTGACTTAATCTGACCTTGCTCTGCATTCTTCTCCGTTTCTGACCTCCTCACATCCTGCCCAGCACCTCTCCTGCATACCTTGGGCTCCTTGATCATGTGTCTCCAAGCTAACATTGATTCTCTTCCTTGGCTATGATTTGCCAGGAATGCGCTCCCAGTCCCTTCAAATAATGATGTAAGACCTATGACCACGATTCAGAGACTGTCCAAGTGACAGCCTGTGAGGGCCAAGCTCTCCTGGGTTTGCTTCAATTCTTTGAAAGAGAAGGGGATATCCCTTCACATCAAGCATGATAACAGATTCCTGACCCTGAACTTAAAGCAACTTCAGAGAGGCATCAATCTCAACCCTTTCAGTGGCCCTTTACAGCTTACAAAAAACACATTATCAGCTTATTCAGTAAGCACTTATTGAGCACCTGCTGTTCATCAGGCACTCTACTAGACTAGTCTAAAAGATAACAGAGATGAGTAAGGTAGCCTCAGAACAACCTGGAGAATGAACTAGTGATGGAAACTTACCCAGGAAGCAAAAGAAGACTCAGAAGTTTTGTTGGATCTGAAATCTTTGGTTACAAAAAAAAGGCTTCTTTATTTTTGGTGACACTTCCAAAGTGAAACCATCATTCCTAAACTCTTGTCCTCTTCCAGACTTCACCTATTTGTCTTTAACATTGACAACAATTTCTTTTTAATCAATGATAAATAGATATGCTCTATCCATTTGTAAATAGAGTTTGCCTTCCCAGTAATTTTATTGTTTCTCATTTGCTATCCTTCTAACAGAAGTCTCTGATCTGAGCCCCATAGTATATAACTCTGATCTCCTCTGTGGAAATAGCAGGTCACAACAATACCTGGCAAATCCCAACTCATGTGTTTCGGATATAGTAGTGACATTTTGCTTTGTGCCTAAGAAAGATTTTTTTATATATAATTTTCTATCTAGTAGGTATCATTCTATTGCATAGTCCTACATTCAGATTTTAAAAATTAACTAAGTACCTGAGATTTAATCTTTCTCTATATAAATCTGTCTCATTTTCCCCTTAAGGAATAACCTTTATTCTCAGAAGTTAGTTAGATCAAGATCCTTTCCGCATCTATTCCCTGAGCCTAGAATCAGATCTGAGTTAAAGCCAATTATGGCCCCAAATGACTGTGTTACCCCAGGCAATTCATTTCATCTTTTGGGGGCCTTGATTTCCAGATATGAGATCAGAAGTAACACAGATTAGCTGAGTTATAAATTGGAATACAGTAAGAGGTTGCTCAAAAGCCACGTTAGGTTGGAAAAGAGGAAAGACTTAGAACAATTCACAGGTTCTTTCCACTGTGCCATACCATCTCAGGGAATTGTAACGTGAGGCACCACAGCATGCTTTAATCTGATTTTTTTTCTCTGTATCCCTTAGGCATTTTACAGATCTAACCAAATCTATAGTCCTACTAGCATTATAGGAACGCGAATCTCCAAGCTTGCGGCTACAGATTTGAGGTCCTCAGTATAATGTTATCTGTCCTTTCATGAAGGCAGGCAACTTTCCAAGTGTTAATGAGATAGAATTTAATGTGACATTTGGATGTGAAAGTTGGACATCTAAAGGTTGTGTGGACCCCTGAGTTGAAGTGCTGTCTTATAGCCTACAGCCCAGCCCAGTGACTTTTTCATAAGCATCACTGTACCAGGCTGGACTTCATCAGTTCCCTCTGCATGAAGGCTGTTTGTGAAGCGCAATGTTTTACATCTTAGTCCAGCTTCTTGCATTCCAACAGATGCCTTATTCTTTCATTCACAATTACCCAGTATCAACACTCTCTCCTTTTAGCCTACCAAATTCTGCACTGGGGAGGCTGGCATTTTTCCAAGCAGGCTAAAGTCAGGGCTGGCCTCTCACTTGAGTCTTTTAACCACAAGGGAGTTGCAGGAGCTTTGAACATTCCTGGGGACTCCATTTCAAGATTCTTCTCTTCCGTCTGTGATGATGCAGCATTTGATTTTGATCCCTAGGAGCCAGGTAGAGAGGACCTTGCTTATAACACTTAGATGACAGCTTTTATGCTTTTATGACTACTCTGGGCTTCTCAGGCACTTCAAAAGCTATTAATTGTGCTATCATGGGCAGTGGGCAGTATTTGGTTTCACCGTATTCCTTCTCCAAGTACGATTTCTTTTGCTTTTTGACTCTCTTTCTTTCTTTCTTTTCTTACAAAACCTGGCTGAGCAATGCTTATGATTTTCAAGTGGAACAAGTTCACAATTTTTATGTTTCTTCCTGTGCAACATTAAAAACACCATTGTAAACTGGAGACATGCAGGAGACATGTCAGTTTTTACCATCTTAACCAAATATTTTTTTCTCATTAAAAAATTATAATATGGTAATATAGACTTTTTAATTTATTTATTTATTTTGGATGTTTTCTATGAATTTAATGCATACATAGATGCGTATAATTACCATAATCAGGATACAGAATTCCCTCTGGTTCCCAGATTTCCTCCTTCTGACCTTGGTACTGAAATCTTGCCCCTCCCTCAAACATCAGGCAAACACTATCCTGTAGCTTTTCCTTTTCCAGGATGATGTATAAATGAAATCCTAGAGTATGCAATTTTTTGAGTCCAGCTTATTTCAAATAGCATATTGATTTGTAATTCATTTGATTTGTTGTATATGTAAATACTTTGTTCCTTTGTGTTGCCTAATAGTTTTCCCTTGAATGAATGTATGACATTGGTTTTTCCATTCATCCTTGAAAGGATATGAGGGTAGTTCTGTAAGTACTATTCTATAAACATTAGTGTATAAGTTTTTATGTGGACATAAGCTTTCCTTTTTTTTTTTTTTAGAAATGAAGGCCCTGAAACACAATTAGTGGGTCATTAATTATATGTTTAACATTGTAAGACATTGCCATACTTTGTAAAAGAGAGGTGTCCCATTTTGGATTCCCACCAATGAGTGTATGACAGTTCCAATTTTTTCAAATCCTTTCAACTGTCAGGTCTGTATGTTTCAATTTTAGCCTTTTAGATGGGTCCTACTATCTAAACTTGGTTTTTAATTCATATTTCCCAACTGGCTAATGATATATCTTTTCATGTGCTAATTTTCCATCTTTATATCTACTTTGAAGTATCTGCTCAAGACTTTTGCTTGAACATTTTAAAAATTAAGTTGTTTGTTTTCTTACTATTGAAATTTGAGTTATTTATATATGCAGAATACAAATTTTTTGTCAGATATGTGACTCACAAACATTTTTCCTCCATCTGTAGCTTGTATTTTCCTTCTCTTATAAAATGTAATTTATCAGTTTAGTGTCAAGTCTAAGAACTCTATTTCTAGCTAACAATATTTTTTCCCTGAGTTATTTTCTAAAAGTTTAAAATTTAATGTTGTGAGTTTCAACCTACCATCCACTTTGAGTCAATTTTGGTACAAGGGAGACTGAGATTTAAATTGAGGTTCTGTTTTTGGCTTTTTAAAAATATACATGCATATATTTCTCTGATGTCTCAACACCTTTGTTAAAATGATTATCCTTTCTCCATTGAATTGTCTTTATACTTTTGTGAAAATAAACCACTTGGCTATATTAATATTTGCCTGGACCCTCTGTGCAGTACCATGTACCTTTGTGTCTATTCCTTCACCAACACCAGACCGTTTTCATTATTATCCCTTTATAGTGAGTCTTTATCCCTTTATATCCCTTTATCCCTTTATAGTGAGTCAGTAATATAATTCTTCCAATTGTTTTTCATTTTCATGATTGTTTTAGCTACTCTTTGTCTTTCCATATAAAATTTAGAGCCAGATGGTCTCTATCTTTAAATAATCCTACCAGAATTTTGACTGGAACTGTACTAAACAAATCAATTTAGAGATAATTGACATCTTTACTAGATTTAGACTTCCAATTTATGAGCATAGTCTGTCTTTTCACTTATTTTTGTCTTCTGTTATTTCTTTCATCAGTGTTTTGTAGTTCTCAACCTATAAAACAGGCAAATTTTATTTGGAAGAGTCTTTTAATTTCCAAGTGTTTATAGGGTTTTTTTTCCCCTGATATCTTCAAATTAGATATATTCTGATTTAATTCTAAATGTATGTCAGAGAACACAATTTGTAATATTTCAAATCTTTTCAGTTTATTAACATTTGTTTTGACCCAGAACATGACCTATCTTATCGAATTTCCAGTGTGCACGTAAACAGGAAGACCCCATGTGCTCCAGTCTGTTATTGAGTGGGATGATCTGTGTCAATTAGATCATGGTGGTTGATAGTGTTGTTTAGGTGTCCTGAAGCACTACTGATTTCTTGTCTAGTATTTCTATAAATCACTGAGATATAGAATTTCAAAATCTCCAACTATAGTTATGAATTTATCAATTTCATTTTTTGTAATGTCAAGTCAATTTCATTTTTTGATTTATGTATTTTGAAACCTGTTGTTAAGTGCTTAAACATTAAGAACTATCACTTATTTTTAGTGAACTGACCTTTTATCAGGATAAAATACACAGCTCTTTAGTGCTGGTAATTAATCTTTTTCAGGAGTCTGCTTTGTCAGATATTAATACAGCCACTCCAAATTTCTTATGATTAGTGTTGGCATGACATATAATTTCTACCCTTTGACTTTTAACTGACTTGTATCATTTTATTTGAAGTGAGTTTCCTGTAGACATCATGTAGTTTGTTCATTTTTTTTAAATCTATCCTGATATTCTCTGGATTTTATTTGATGTACTTAGATCATTTTCACTTAATATAATAATTGTGAATTTACATCTATCATTGTTTGTTTTCTATCTGATTCCTCTACATCCCTTCCTTTGTTTTCTATTTCCTGCCTCTTTTTGAGATATTTAAACATGTTTAGTGCTTAACATTAATACATCTAATGTGCTTTTTAAACTATATTACACCATATAATTTTAATCACTATTCTAGAGATTACAATACACATACACTTTAAATATTCTATGTAGAACTAATATCTTACCATTTTGAATGAAATGTAAACACCATAATACCAGATGGACCTCCTTATCCTCCCCTTTACAATTATTGACATATTATATTTGCACACATTGAAAACTTCATATGATAATATTCTAATTTTTGCTTTCAACTATCAAACATATTTAAGTAATTCATGAAAAGAAGAAGAATCTACTATTTTACCATTTCAGTTCTCTTTCCTCATTCCTGATGGTCCAAATTTCCTTCTGGTATCATTATCCTTCTAAATGAAGATTTAAAAAAAAAAAAAAAACTGATTCTTCTAGAGCAGGTCTGCTGGAGACAAATTCTTATGGTTTTCTTTTATTTGAAAATGTTTTTATTTCACTTCATTCCTGACAGATATTTCACTGGTTATAGAATTCTCTGTTGGTAGGGGGTTTTTCTTCAAATATTTCCATTGATAGTTTTTATAATATACCTAATCTGAAGAACATTGAAATTGTTGCCACAGACGGAAGAACAGAGTCTACTATATTGTCTTTTTATGATAACAAGTGATACAATGAAACAGACACTTATTAGCACTTTTGCATTTTGACTCAAAATTTCAAAGTTGAAAGGCTTCTATAAACCTTACTGTTACATACCAAACATAAAATGTTCACTTATGATAATATGAGATGTTGATCCAACGTAGTTCAAGATTACAGACTACAACTACTTTATTAATTTCTCCCACAATTAACTGAAAAGATGGATCGTCTCTCACATCACAATTCCAGTTGTTCTTTTCCTTTTACTTTCCCATTCTGTCATGATCACACCTTCATCATTGTCCTGGCTAGCAGCCACAGGTTGGAAAGTACAAATCAAACTAATTACAAACTCTACTGTCATTAATAATGCCACCTACCTCCCTTATTAGGCTGCTGATTAAACAATAATTAATAAAGATAATGATTGAAAAACTCTTGGCTATGGAAGTGTTTTTGAAGTAACAGGACATACCCATATACTTCTGAAATACCAAGTCAATGCCTATTCTAACTCCCAATGTCTTGAGTCTCATATTGGCCTCAATACATTTTGCCCCATCAAACCTGAGGTTCCTATTTGGCCAAGAGTTTCTTCCCTACATCTTTCCTCTATTCCTCTTCCCCTCAAGAATATCAGTTTAACCGTTAGGACTTCAAACAAATTTTGCTCCCTTTAGGGAGACTTTTCTTCATGTCATTTCTGATCACTACAGTAACCAGAATAGTAGGCCTCAAAAGAGGTACCTATCTTAACCCTGGAACCTGAGAATAAGTTCCCCTATTTGACAAAAAGAACTCTGCAAGTTAATGATTGAGTTAATGCTCTTGAGTTAGGGAGATTATCCTGTGTGATTCTTGTGGGTCCAAGTTAATTGCATAAGTCCTTAAATCCCCAGCCTTTTCTGTCTGTGGTTAGAGGGAGACATGACTGAGGAAGAAGGGTCATAGAGATGCCATGTTGCTAGCTTTGGAAATGGCAGAAAGGAGCCAGGAACCAAAACATGTGGGCAACCTCTAGCAGATGGAAAAAAAAAAAAAAAAAAAAAAAACAAGAAATGGTTTTCTCTTAGAGCCTTTAGAAAGAAAGGCACCCTGGTGACAACTTGATTTTAGCCCCATAGGATCCATATCAAGTTTCTGAGCTACGGAACTATAAGAGAATACATTCATATTCTCTTTTGTTGTTTGTTTGTTTGTTTTTAATATCTTTATTTGTTTATTTATTTTTATATGGTGCTAAGGATTGAACCCAGTGCCTCACACGTGCTAGGCAAGTGCTCTACCACTGAGACACAGCCTTACCCCCTATGTTTATGTTCTCTTATGCCACTTTCGGTGGTAATTTATTATGGTAGCCATAGGAAACTAATCCAATTCCTTTCTCGTCCAGTTAAATGCTACTTTTATAAGCTCTTGTTACATTCTACACATACTCTAACAATAGATACACAGCACTTATCATAGCATGCTGATACCCTGTAATAATGTGTCTGCTTCTTGCAGCCTGCTGTTAGTGCTTGGAAAGCAAGTACAGGTCTTATGTGTGGAACTGGTAAAATATGAATTCATTCATTCATCACCCATAATTGTTAGTGAGTCATCACTTCCCACCAGGCTCTGGGATAGACTCTGATAACATCAGTGCATATTAAAATTTCTCTTTCATTCCAATCAGTCTCCTGACTGTGATTTTTATTAAAGAAATTGGACAGGGATCAGACATAATAAAAATGAGTGACCTAGACATGGACCCTAACAGCATTCATAATCTTTAGATCTGGCAGTCAGAGGACATTAAAGACATATTTGTATCCACAAAATGTTTCCATTGAATCAGTGAAGTTATTTTAGGAAATACAATGGGCCAAGGAGAAGGGGAAGCAAATGCAGAAAGGAAATGCAATTGCTTATTTTTCACCCAAGGAATGTCATGCAGGAGGCATTCAGCAATGTTGCTCATGACACCATCAGACGGGTGACTATTTCTAAGCCAAGTTATGAATCATGTTAGCACTGTCTGTCCAAGAAACAAAAGAAATGACATTGACTTTGGGATGAACTTGTGTTCCTGTTGGCTCTTCCCAAGAGGCACTTATCCATCCCCTTTGGCATCAGCTCTAGGAGGTTTCCACTCTCTCTCATCCACCTTCTCCTCTACCTGACCTGGGACTTTATGCACAGGATGCTTACCTTCCCTCCAAGTTGCAATTATGCTCCTCGAAGTGACCTTTAATATAGGGACACACTCCATACACATTTTTAAAAGTGTGTATACACTTCCAACTTGGTATCTCACCCTGTATTAATCTGAGAACTTCTCCACTCCTGGAAAGTTACTCAGGAATGCTATCTTATTTCATCATTTGCACTTATCTCATTTTCCTGAAAGCTTACCTAATCTCCTGTTCTCAGCACGGGGAATCAAGGGATCAAGTGTTGGTCTGTAAATGCATCTATAACCCTGGTTAACTCTTTAGGAGAAAGAGTTTTATGGTATTCTGGCCTATCATATAATTTCCCAAAGGTCAAATATAGAGTAAACAAACAGGAAGTTACCAGCGTGGTACCAGGTTAGAAAACCTTGTGCAAGCATTGTAAAAGAAAACAAGTGCTGGTTGGGTTTGCTAACAAAGGAGATGCTAAGGCATGGGGAAAGGAAAAAAAGAAAAGTTCCCCAGTACTGTATTTTTATTGAAACTGACCAGAATGTGGCACAGAGTAAATAAGTGAGTCACACCAAATATATCATGGTGTCTAGGTCTCAGCAGCTTCTCCTAGATTGTGTTTCGTGTACCGTACAATCAATTTGATCCCATCTCTCAGTATTGATTAGGAAGATGGCTGATATGATTGTACCCTCCAAGAGTTAGGTTCAGCAGCTGCAAACCACCCAAAATCCAGCCAAGTATTTAATTCACTCTCTACCTTCTTTTACTTAAAAAAAATTTTAATCTCCAGCACAATTCATGATCTTGCAATCCTTTATGTTTTTCAGCCACTCTCTTGCTTGCTTCCTGCTCTCCTGACTTTTGTAATTTGTGTGAAACGATTTTTCAACTAGGTCAATATTGGGCAAAATTCAACCAGGTCAAAGATTCCTTCAAAAAGTTATCCTAAAAACTTACCACTTTGGGAGTAAACTATATTTTTTTAATCCCATTTCCAGGCACATTTCACAATTGGCTTCATTCCAGCTTGTTCGATGTATGTATTTCAACAGACTAAGGAGATTGTCTTTGCATAATGTTTACTTCCAGACATTTCCTGCAAGATGGCTTCATTTCCTTTGTCTTTTGTGTCATGTATCAATAATAGTAGATTAGATTATGCTATAGGAAAAAAAAATCTCACTGGTTTAAGATATCAGGAATTTATTCCTTGAACAAGCTGCGTGTTAGTTGTTGGTTGACAGATTTGTTTATTGTAGTCATTGATAAAGGTATACAGTCAGATAAATAGCCATTATCTCACCATCTTAGTAGAAAAGAGAGCTCTATAGACCCTCACATCCACAACTAAATGTTGTAGCTCAGTGTGACACACAACAGTTCCATTCACAACTTATAGTCCTCACCAACCACAAGGAAACCAGTAAGACAATCCTACCATGTTCCAAAAAGTTAGAAACTGAAAATATTTTGAACAACGCTAATAACAATCATGTGTTGGTATGGAAATTTGTACTTTGATGTTTTCATACTATCTAAAAGTTATCAAATTGCATACCTTGCCCATAAGACAAGTGCATATTACAATAACCTACTAGATATTGATGTTAACTGCATTATTAAGTCAGAATACATCTGAATTTTTCAGTTTTGTCATCTTTTGATCTGCTTCTTTCTATCTTTATTGTCACTACCCTCCCCCACACACATACACATACATCACCCATTCAATCTCAACTACTTGAATAATTTCCTAACAGGTCTCCTTGTCTCTACCCTTGGCATCCAAAGGTCATTTTTTCACATAACTTCAAAAGTGCTCCTTTTCAAAATGTAAATCAAATCAAGTCTTCTACTTAAGACCTTTCCATTTTTTTTCCCATAGAAAAATAAAATACAAACTCTCTGCCCTAGTTTATGACATCTCCACCCTGCCTACCTCTTCAACTTGACCTGGTAACATGTCTCCTTGCCCACACTTCTCCAGCCACAATGGCCCTTGTTTTAATCTTCAAATAAACCAAGTGACTTCCTGCACTGGAACCTATGCATTTAGCCTCCCCCTGCTTAGAACATTCTTTCCCCAAATTTCACATGACTGCTACCTCCTCCTCATTCAGGTCTTGTATAATGCACCATCTGCCAATAGGTTCTGACCACACAATCTAAAGTACTACCCCTACAAGTCACTCACTGTTTTTCATTCACTTAACAAATATTTAAGTTGTCAGACACTATTTCAAATATTTAAGTATATCCATCAAAACATACTCAAGTATTCCTGCTTTAGTGAGGGAAGACATACAACATATAATACATATATTGTTGTAGGCTTAGTTAAAAGACATAATTTTATTAAAAGATTGAAAGGGAAAAGAGAGAAAAGGTGAGGAAAAGAAAGAGTGGATATGAGAGAGACAGACAAACAGACACACAATCTGACACATAGACAGACCCAGATGGACACTTACTTGATTATAGGAAAGTAGCAAATATCACCATGTTTAAGTGTGCCACTTCTGTATGATTGATACCTCAAGAATATAGAAGATTATGATTAAACTTTAAGAGAATTTCTATATGTAAAAGTATTTTAGCTGACCAGTAAAACATGAATGATAGAATTTTCCAACATTTTGAAAATTCTTTGTGGTGGTTGCTGGGTGTGCTGTCCTGTATATTGTAATGCAGGAGCAGAAAGGTGTGAGCTACACTTCCTCATCCATCCTGAGGGTCACAGCTGAAACTCCTATGGCAAAAGACAGGTTAACAAGAAAAAAGCATAACATTTATTTAATTAAAAATTTATGTGACACAGGAGCCTTCAGAAATAAAGACCCAAAAACTCAGGGGGAAAATTATGTTTTTATGCTCAGATTCAATGAATAATGGACAGCTAGATAGAAATGTGATTGGGGAAAAAGTGATATGATGTACTAGCAATAAACTGAGGGTAAATCCAGCAAGGCCTGTGTGTTCAGCTGCTTCCTGGCCTCTGTTCAGGTATGGAGCAGGATCCTCTGTAAAGGGAGAAGGTAGAGAGTAACCTTTCTAGGTTTTGTTACTTGCTTTGGGAGACAGGAGTTCCAGTTTCTATGATCTAACTTGGGAAATGCTAGCGTCTATGACTTGTTTGGGAGGCAGGAGATAAGTGGATGGGAGGAAGTTCAAAGAAGTCAGCATACCAAGATACTGGGCTGTGGGAATTCACATTCTGAGCCCCAACAGTAGAGTATTCACTCTACATTACAACAGTAGAGTATTATCTCTGACCTGTACCTGTCAATATAGGTAAATGTCTCCAGATATTGTTAAATGTCTCCTACAGGAAGAGGATTGTCCCTGCTAGAAAGCCACTGAATTAGAAAATGATCAGCAATGGCAATTTATATGACTGAGAGACAGACAGACATTATGTGCTCTCTGGGGAAGGTACAAAACACAGCCCATAAAGTAGTCTTGCCAAAAAATAAACACAAATAAAACCTGAATCAGATTAAGCCTCCAGATCTATCAATATTAAAGAAATGCAGGAGACAGAGGTCCATGTTTGATAACACCTGAGGGACAATCAGCAAAAACCAAACTGTCGGAAACAAATGATCAGTTCTTCAACCAAAGATTTCAAGGAAAAAACAAAAAACAGAGAGAAAGAAGAACAAAAAGGGATGCTAGAGATTAAAAGAGATCTGAGAAATATAGCAAAAAATTGGGAAAATGCAATGATGACTGTATACTCAAAAAAAATTAAGCAATTATTAAATTTTTAGTGAAAGGATAATATGTTGGTATTTTTAAGATTCTGTTGGAGGTAGATAATAAAATGCAATAGATTTTCATTACTTGCAGATTCTATATTTACAAATTTGCCAACTTGCTAAAAATTTATTTGTGATCTTAAAATTGATGCTCCAAGCACTCTCAGGGTCAACCAAGGGCGTATGCTGTGAGGTGAAGAGCTCGAGTCTCTTGAAGTACACATTCCCAACCCAGGCTCTACCGGGCAACACTCTGCCATCTTATTTCAGCCTTTGTGCTATAAGCAAATATCTGGTTCGCAGTCTTTTTAGTGACACTTTTTTTTTTGCATTTTTAATAATTTTTGTTGGTGATTTCACTGTCTACAATATGTCCATATCAGTTCAATATCACCTTCAAGTTATGTTTCTGTATCAAAGGATAGTGAATAAAATTTAGGAGTTAAGTTACCTTCTTAGTGGATCCCCTGTCTGAATTGAACAAGATACCTGTTCATGTCACTCCCAATAAACCTGATTATCATTCTGAAAACCACTAAAATAATGTTGAAAAGTGCCTATTGCATGGCAAGATGGCAGAGGGATGGCAAAGCCACATTAGGGGAGACAAGTAGTCTACACCTGTGCAGCATCCAGTCTGATGCCTGCCAACCCTGCAGAATTTAGGCAGAGC
The DNA here is from genome assembly GCF_052094955.1 of Ictidomys tridecemlineatus. Lineage (NCBI taxonomy): Eukaryota > Metazoa > Chordata > Mammalia > Rodentia > Sciuridae > Ictidomys > Ictidomys tridecemlineatus. The sequence continues at coordinate 122,883,070 of NC_135479.1, forward strand.
TAAATGGCCCAGGAGATGACCTGGATCGAAGTTCTCAAACCAACATACATGTCACTCCAGTGTGCCAACACCGGGGAGGAGGAAAGCCAGCAAGAATGAAAATGACAATTGAAGAACCAAAGTCTGAAAATCAAGTTGCTCTCTAAATATAATCAGAGCAGATTGTCTGCCTAATATCCATTTCAACCCATGTGTAGGGGCCAAAATGCCTTCCAGATAGTCCTGGCTTAGAAGTAAAGAGTCCAGTTTAAAACTGTGAGTGCAGGTTGGGGCTCCTTCACACCTTATGGGGTAACAGCTTGACCTTTCTAAGCTCTGTTTTCAAATCTTTTTAAAAAATATGTTATTTTTAGTTTGTATGACAGTAGAATGTATTTTAACAAATCATACATACATGGAGTATAACTTCCGATTTCTTGTGAGAAGTCATGTGCACATGATGTGGAGTTACATTGGTCTTGTATTCATATGTGAACATAGGAAAATTATGTCTGATCCATTCTGCTATCTTTACTATTCCTATCTCCCCTCCCTTTCTCTCATTTCCCTTTATCTAAACCAATGAACTTCTATTCTCCCCCTCCTTTATTGTGTGTTTGCATCGAATATCAGAGAGAACATTTGGTCTTTGGTTTTTTGGGATTGGCTGATTTCATTAGCATGATAATCTCCAGTTCCATACCATAATTTCATTATTCTTTATGGCTAAGTAATATTCCATTGTGAAAATATATACAGCCTTTCCCTTTGTGCATTCATCTGTTGAAGGGCACCTGGACTGGTTCCATAGTTTAGCTATTGTGCATTGAGGTGCTATAAACATTGATGTGCCTGTCTCACTATAGTATGCTTATTTTAAGTCCTTTGGGTATATGCCAAGGAGTGGGATAACTAGATCAAATGGTGGTTCCATTCCAAGTTTACTGAGGAATCTCCATACTGCTTTCCAGAGTAGTTGCACCAGTTTGCAGTCCCACCAGCAATGTATGAGTGAAACTTTTCCCCCACATCCTCACTAACATTTATTGTTATTTTTATTCTTGATAATTGCCATTCTGACTGGAATGAGAGGGAATCTCGGTGTAGTTTTAAATTGCATTTTTCTAAATGCTAGAGATGTGCATTTTTTCATATATTTGTTGACCATTCATATTTCTTCTTCTGTGAGGTGTCTGTTCAGTTCCTTTTCCCATTTATTGACTGGGTTATTTGTGTTTCTGGTGTTAAGTTTTTTGAGTTCTTTATATATCCTGGAGATTAATACTCTGAGATTAATACAGATGGCAAAATTTTCTCCCATTCTGAAGGCTCTCTCTTTACATTATTGTTTCCTCTGCTGTAAAGAAGCTTTTGTTTCATACGATCCCATTTGTTGATTCTTGATTTTCCTTCTTGCATGTTAGTCTTGTTGAGGAATTCAATTCTTAAGCCAACAGGATAGAGATTGGGGGCTTCTTTTTCTTCCAATAAGCGGAGGATCTCTGGTGTAATGCCTAGGTCCTTGATCCACTTTGAGTTGAATTTTGTGCAGAGTGAGAGAAAGGGGTCTAATTTCATTTTGCTACAGATGGATTTCCAGTTTTCCCAGCACCATTTGTTGAAGAGGCTATCTTTTCTCCAATGTGTGTTTAAGGCACCTTTGTCTAGTATGAGACTACTGTATTTATGTAGGTTTGTCTCTGTGTCTTCTATTCTGTACCATTGGTCTACATGTCTGTTTTGGTGCCAATACCATTCCATGTTTGTTACTATGGCTCTTTAGTATCATTTAAGGTCTGGCATTGTGATGCCTCCTGCTTCCCTTTTCTCAGTGAGGATTGCTTTGGCTATTCTGGGCCTCTAATTTTTCCAAATGAATTTCATGACTGCTTTTTCATTTCTATGAAGAAGGTTATTGGAATTTTAGTAGGAATCACATTAAATCTGTATGATACTTTTGGTACTATGGCTATTTTGACAATACTAATTCTGCCTATCCAAGAACATGGGAGATCTATCCGTCTTCTAAGGTCTTCTTTAATTTCTTTCTTTAGTGTTCTGTAGTTTTCATGGTTAGTTTTCTTTTGTTAGGTTGATTTCCAAATATTTCATTTTTTTGAGGCTATTGTGAATGGGGTGGTTTTCCTAATTTTTCTCTCAGTTGATTTGTCACTCAGTTGCTTTGGTGTATTGGAATGCAATTCATTTATGGGTGTTAATTTTATGTCCTGCTACTTTACTGAATTCATTTATGAGTTCTAGAAGTTTTCTGGTGGAGATTTTGAGTCTTTTGAACCTGTTTCCACATCTTAATATGGTACATCTGACATAGCATATATCTGAAGTCCATCTATTTCTGAGCATTGTATATGTTAGGTGACATGATTGACATGCTAGACTTAGTACTGGTTACACTTAATCCTTTAAAAAATGAAATTGAAGCCATTTTCTTGAATTATTTGAGTGTCTGTTATCCTAATCAAAAAGCCAGAAACAGGCTCTAAATGAGAGCCACAAACTAAGAGCATGAGAATTAATGGAGGGGGTTGGAATACAAGAATCAAGTATTAAGTTAATCACCAAAGAGGAAGGTTTAAAGAGGCAACTCCACCATCAGAGACGATTCAGTGAGGTCCAGTAAAATGTTTATATGAGTACAAATAAAACCTCCCATTTGTTGTTATCTGCGACACTTTTGGCACGCTGCACACTTTCCCCTTCTACTCCTCATCACATGCCTGAGGCTCGGAGGAACCAAGAGAATTGTGCTCGGACACAAGGCCAGTGAACAATGGGGTTGGTGAGGCTGCAAAACCAGCACTTGCCTGGACATGGAACAAATGCCTTTTTGAAAACAGCATAATTCCTTGAAACTAGCCTTCCCAGTATGGCAAAGAAGACAACTTTCAATCAATAAAAATATCTGATTAATCTGTTTTCATGCCACGTAAGAGAACATAATAACATTATTCAAAAGATAATCTGCCAGAGGCTAAGGAGGAGGGAGTGGGATGGGGAAAGGGAAGAAGTTGGTCAGAGGAAACCAAGTTTCAGTTGTACTGAGGCTTAGTGATCTCCTGCACGCATGGTAGCCACAGTTAATGATAATGTGTTGCATACTTCAAAATTGCTAAAATAGATTTTAATGTCAGCACCAAAAAAAAAGATGAATTGGTGAGGTGACGGCCATGTCAATAAGCTTGACTGCCTCTATAATGTATATAGAGATCAACGTATCACATTGTACCTCATAAATTTTGTTTGTTGATTACATATAAATATATATCATTTAATGTTTTAAAGACATAGCCTGTCTAAAAGGTTAGTTAACTATTGAAATGCTGGGTCACAAAGAATGTTGACTTTACGTCTTAAAGGGCCAGCTTCTAAATTCTGCTCCTTTTGCTAGACTCAAACTCCTGCCTCGGGGCTGAGGATGTGGCTCAAGCGGTAGCGCGCTCGCCTGGCATGCTGCGGCCCAGGTTCGATCCTCAGCACCACATACCAACAAAGATGTTGCATCCGCCGAGAACTAAAAAATAAATATTAAAAATTCTCTCTCTCTCTCTCTCTTTAAAAAAAAAAAAAAAAAAAAAACAACTCCTGCCTACTTCTTGCCCTCTAGGGATTTCTTGTCTTTCTTATCAAAGAACCGTCTGTACTCTCCTTTCTAGACCTTGCCTTTCTGCAGCTAAATAGGAATATCTAGGACCAAGCCCCAGGAACTGTAGAAACACCTGACACAACACCAAAGACTCATTCCCCTCTGCGGCCCACGCAGTAACCAGGTTGATGGATGGATGTGGATGACATTCAGAATGGGTAACCAATTTTAGAAGAAGGGCTTCTAAAGGAGCTTAGGTGGAGACAAATGTTGAAAATACACAAATGATCACCATGAAGAGTCATCAAAAATAACTTGAAAAATCGAGGAGAGGAATAATGCTAACAAAGTATTTTTGAAAGAAAAAAACCAAAATGTTAAATATTTTAAATGAATTGAAAGGCTGAAGCAATGGCGAATGAAGCGTGACTAGGCCAGGTAATTACACAAGCCACAGATAAAAGACCATCTACCAGCTTCACCAAAGAACAGCAAACGTCGAAGAGAGACAAAGACCCAGTATTGTTCTCCCAAATTCTGTAACCAAACATTCCAATATCTTTATGTCAAATAATTCTCTTCCTCCACATCAGGTAGCTAATAGTTTTGGGTTTGCATTTCAGAAGGGAAGGATTAAAAAATGTTTTCTTTATATTTTAGCAAATATAACCTAAAGAATTTCAGCTTAAAACTCAGACTTTCTCCTTGTTACTTTTTAGGAAATGTTCATTACAGAACCATTGTCAGTGGGATCAAAAACAGGACTAAAGAACAACAAAAGTTAAAGCTTGTTGATGATATTAAACATTCAGTCAACAATCATTTGCTGAATATATGACATCTGCTAAGCACATGCTAGGCACACATGTCATGGTCTCTTTACTGAAGAAGCTTCCAAAGTAGGGATGGAAACGGACTAAAACCAATTACAAATATGAAAAACAGAAAAAGACTCTATTGGCTTTATGCCAGGTGATTTAAGGGAGCCCATATAAAAATACATGGAAGTTGATATCAGAAAACACAACTCAGAGGTGACAATTATTCAGGATTAGATTAAAATTCTTCTACTAATTGAATCCTGAATGTCATGACTTCCTCCAGTGAGACCTGAGACCCAAGGGAGTCTCTTTGCTGAAGGCTGAGTATATGGTATGTCTGCATTTGCTGATAGCATTGATAGCAAATACTCAAGTATGTGCAAATAGATGTTATTGACTGAATAGCTAAGAACTAGCGATAATAACCACCCCTCTGCCTCAAGAGATCAAAGGATGTTGGTGTTTCTGTTGCTGAGTGAAAGTCAATGTGTTAGCTCATTGGTGAACCATTTGCATTAACTTTTTCTTTCAATATTTATTTTTTAGTTATAGGTGGACACAATATCTTTATTTTATTTTTATATGGTGCTGAAGGTCGAACCCAGTGCCTCATGCATGCTTAGCGAGCGCTCTACCTCTGAGCCACAACCCCAGCCCTGCATTAACTTTTTAGGGTCAGTTTCCTCTCCTAGATCTGTGCCTTTCCACCATTTATTATCTCAGTGAGAGACACTCCCTCATTCACAACAGAAACCCCGGAGACATCCAGATACCTTATTTCTCTCACTCTTCATCTATAATTCATGCCAAGTCAGCTTTCTAACTTCATTCCCATCCTTCATCCCAGCGCCAGCACCCCAGTCATCTAACCTGTGTGTATCAATAGTGCTCCTCCAGCAACAGGTTCCACTTTAAAGTATCGTAAGGTGGGTGGTTTTCAAATTTTAAACTTGATCATGTTCTCCCTTGCTTCACATTGTCACTAACAGCCAACTGTCCAATACTCAACATGGCCCCAGAGTCCTGCAGGATCTGGCATTTTCAGGGTCTATCACCCTCCCTAATTGTTGGAGCTCTAAGCCACTGGTGTTCTCCAAGTTCTCCCAATAAGCCTAATTTCCTCCTACCCCAGGACCTTGCATATCCTCTCTCCTCTTCCTGGAAACCTCCTACCCAACCCCCAGTCCTATTGTAGTCCTCACATTCAATTTCCCCTCCTGAGAAAAGCCTTATTGTGTTCTCCATGGGAGATCTACCACTTCTATCCCTTATTTCTTCCCACCTCACCCCATCATTATTCCCTCTCTCAACTCTCAGTACTTTTCCATCACTGAAATGAAAACTCTTAAACACAAAAACTTTATCTTTCTTGACCACCAATTGCAGCACATAATTATATTACAAATCATCATTTGATTAAAGTCTGTTTTTGCCCCTCACCATACTGTAAGTGCCATGAAGCCAAGAACTGTAGCTCGTTCATGGTGCACTGACAATAAATATTTACTGAATCACTCTTTCCCACCTCGGTGAAAAAAATGATGAAAATCTATAGCAATTAAAGTATACAATTTCCAATGGCCAGTGGATATGTGGTTAGGGGGAAGAAGAGCCTCAAGATGAATGGTAAGAGTATTCTAGATTAAAGCAATAACCTTAGATAACAGAAAAAAAATGAGAGGAGGTATCAAAAAGCATGGAGAGAAGAGTCAGAAGAAGTAGTTTAATCCCACTTCTATAACCTACAGGTTGTGTAATTTTAGGTTCTGTCACTTAACCTCTCAATTGTCATTTCATCTGTAAAATTGAAAATAATAACACCTGCCCAAAACAGATCAAGTGACATGTTGAGGGAGAAACATCAACGTCAAAGGAAAAGTGCTCTACCAAAGTAACCAACCATTATCACATAGCTATAGTATGATTCCCACTGTTTCAAAGAATTTGCCTCTGGGGACAACTCTAGGTATTTTTTTTTTCCATTGCAGAGCTAAAGGAATTCCTCAAAGGCAAATGAATTATCTAGTTCAACAGTCTGGGTTTGACCAAATTTTCTAGCAAATTACCAAGCCTGGGGGACGTTCTCCAGGGGGCAGATATAACTTCAGAGGACATTACCCTTGCCTTGCATTCAAGAGTGATGGGTGAATATAGCTTCTGAAGGTGGAAAAGTTAAATCTTGCTGACCTCCAGATTGATGTGTCTTTTGTAAAAGATGTGTTCTACTTACTGAGACACAGGCAAGAGGAGGCAGATATCCTTAAAGAGGTTCACAAACTCAAATGCTTAGAGCAGGCAAAAATATACAAAGGAGCAAGTCAGCCCAAGTGAGGCCTGTGGCACAATAGAGATGAGGGGGAACAATCTGGAGGGTCCAAACCAGAGGGAAAGGGGATGCAATTAACGATGATAAGGGAACTGAGCAATCAAGTAACCTATACAGGCCAGCTAGACTACAGGGCCAGCCCAACTAGGCTGCTCAATCCTTCCTAAATAGTTCAGCTGCTGCTCAGTACCAGCTTATATGGAAAAATCAATCTACTATTGAAAGTTTTTTTCCATTTTTTTAAGAAGAATGTAGAAATTTGGGCTTTATATAAAATTTTCTGATTTTAAATATTTAAAACAATTTCTTCTCTTTCTTTTCCTCCTCTTCCTCTTTTGCTTCCTTTTCTTCTTCCTTTCTTCTTTTTTTAAATTTTTTTTAGTTGTTGATAGACCTTTATTTTATTTATTTATATGCAGTGCTGAGAACTGAACCCAGTGCCTAACACACGCCAGGCTAGTGCTCTACCACTGAGCCCCAGCCCCAGCCCCTTCCTTTCTTCTTTAACACTGAGTGTGCCACATGAAGTACATCTTTAGACACCAACTAGTGGCCTCCTTTCAGGATTTTTTTCATCACTATTCACCAGCATTACCCTCAGCAAGGTTACTGTCCTCCAAAGATACATGTGTCTGCACCATCCTTTGCTGTAGAGAAAGAATCTTTGGAAAATACATGAGTAAACACATAGCTATTGAGCAGCCTGTCACCTGTCCATTGCTGTGCTCACACACTTTATTTCATTAAAAGTATCCCAGATCACGAGATAGGGATACTTACTGTCCTTACACTTCACAGAAAAAAAATCAGAGGTTCAAGTCACAAAATAAGTTTCTGAAGATCAGACCTGAGATACAAAATCATTCATTCTTCATAAGAAACAAGTTTATAGACACTTGAGAAGATGGGAATCATAAATTGAGGAAAGGGAAGAAACATTAAAGTCAAAATGAAAAAAGAGAGAAATATGCCTTACTATCCGGCATACAATAGGGTCTCAATATTTGCTGAATTAATAAAAAATGTTTGTGAAGCTGAGGCAGGAGGATTACAAGTTCAAAGCCAGCCTCAGCAAGTTAGCAAGACCCTAAGCAATTTATCATAAATATATATGACTTGGGATGTGGCTCAGTATTTAAGCATCCTTGGATTCAATCCTTGGTACTGAAAAAAAGAAGAAGAAAGAAAAGAAAATGCATTTGTGAATGTATAGCTGAGGTCTTAGCATCTTTCTTGTGAAAAGGAGTTAAACACACCTGTGCCTGCACATCACCTTCACTGTGTATTGTAATGTGAATATTGGTAGATAGCACTTCTGGCCTCATTCCCTCATCTATAAAGTGGACACAACATATACTTACAGGGCTGTGTTAAGAAATAATGGGAACACATTTGAAATACCTAGTTCACTTTCGGTCACATGGCAGAAATTCAAAGAATATTTATTTCCTCCCACTTTGGGGGGGAGGAAATATCTGTTGTTTTACTTTTGCCATAGATTTTATTACTTTTCTACAAGGCCCTCTTATCTTCATCAAAGTTAGCCCTATCCCATTCTTCCTCCTTCACCTCCTTCCCCAGAACTGAATCTGGCATGCCCCTAACTAATAACAGGTCTTCTCTCCTTAGCCTTCTCCCAACTCTTTTTCCTAGAATCCTTTACCTCTGGACTTGAGGTAAAAGGGAAGGATGCTGATATTCTCTGGGTTTCCCACTTCCGCTTTCAGACCATGGGTCCACAACCTTTGCTCAGCTATAAATCATCAAGCTCTTCAAGGCCCAGGCCATCCTCCTCACGTTGGTAGGATCATCAGCAAAGCGTGTGGTCTGGAGCCTGCTGAGCGAATGAACTTGCCTTACAAAGTATTCAAATCCAACCCTTGTAAATTTCAACTCTGCATCTAACCAAAGCTCATAGGACAGATTTAGAGTTGTCCATTAACTGTAGAGATGTCCAACATTAATGGGTAATTAATAAGCACCCATCTGGTTCTTAAGATTATTATGTGAAAGAATAAAAGCAAATTTTAACAAATTCATCTTTCTTAACTATTTCAGATGCACTGATTTATGGATATCATAATCGGGTAAAAAGGGTCTAACCAACTGTTAATATCGATCATAAAAATACATTTGACTAAGGAATGATTGCATTGAAAGTCATGAACATCTTATGAAGGCAATTTCCCTGTCAGCGTGTATTTCATGGAGTAAAGCCATTAAAACTACTCTGCAATGAATGGCTGGGGAAATCAAGTACATTCATTTAGAAAGATTCAAATGCCTCTCAGATTCATAAATCCTGCAGTAGAACCGCATTCTCTTCCAACAGGGCCAGGGTCTTTGTCAGATGTGACCTGCATCTGCACACTCAGGACTTGGCTCTGGTAAAACCCCTCTGATCTGATGCCCAGTTCATTCTGGTAAGCTCGAGACTACAAAACAAATAGCTCAAAATGCATTAGTTTCTCCTTAAATTTCATTTCCATTTAGCTTTTAATACATCATTATACAGCCCATGGGAATAATGACCAATTTTTGGTTAAGATAAGGACTAAAGTAACATTTTATATGTCCTCTGTTTAAATTCCCCAAGATTGGGACAGAAATGCTGGTAAACCCTCATTAAGGCATGTCTGTCACTGGGATAATTAACATCTTCTTGGTTGACACCTGAGGCTCATCTCTCTCCTCTGCACAGCAACAAGGCATTCATCCGAGAGCCCTTATTGGCTAAGCTATCTGGGATATAATAGGGGCTGTCAAAAAAATCCCCAAAGTGATACAGGCAGACAAACGAACCTGTCGTTCCAAGCATATGGCTGGGGATGAAGAATCCCTAAAAGGGTTCTGAGTTGATGGCCTCACATACACTGGAATATTGTTTCAATATGGCTGCGGCCCATCATTTCCCATCACTGTGCTGAGGCACATAGTGGCCAATACTTACCCAAGCCTACTACCTGACAGAGGGAGATTGGGGTGGGTGGTGGAGGTGGGCAGAAGCCATTGAGGTCTTGTCCAGGCAGGTCTCAGAGGCCTGTTGGAGTCCAGAGTGAGGAAAGATGCACCCTTTGGGGCTCTTACCAGAAACATTATCACAGAGGAATACTAAAACCAAGACTGGTCAGGAAAACAAATGGGACTCTTAGAAGGAAAAGTAAAAAGAAGAAAATCTTAAGACAAGACCATAATGCCTCCTTAGCAGTGCAGCAGAGTAAATAGAAAGGGGAATCCAGGGGACCTTTGACCATGTCATATAACAGTGCCCTCCTCGCTCACCCAGAACTTCCTGCTTCCAAGGGTATAAGCACTTAAATATGGTAGAATAAGTCCACCCTAAAATGGTAGGCCTGAATTCATCTCTAAGTTTTCGTCAGGATATAAACCAAAATAAAATGAATGACAAGTGCAACCAACCTATTACAGCCATATTGGATTTTAGATTATATGGTTCCCTCCCCTCCACCCCATCCTCCATAAAGCACTGTCCGTCAAGGTTGCTGAGGCTCAGAGACTCTCAGAACAGCTGAGCTTTCTCATCTGCTGAATTTTCCCCAGGAAAAAACAAACATAGACTCTGAAGTGCTAGGACAAGTGATGCGAATCCCCAGGCTCTGGCTGTGCTGACAAAATCCTGCAGGCATCCACAGACTTGGTCGGAGAGATCTGGTTATTGTAATTCTCTAATAGTGACATTTTCCAATCTTGGCATCACGTCGATCACAGAGTTCCTCTGACAGGAGTGTGTTCTGATGGCAAACTGTTTCATTCGCCTTAGGGGGAAAACACAAACACAAAAGCCTATACGGGGACACGGCTTGAAAGGTTGACTTTTCATTTACTTCTCTCTTTGGGGCTCATGGCGCTTTAAGCTCCAGCATTAAATTTTAAGCATCTGATGCAGGAGGATCAAGGGGAAGCCAGAGAAGGGTTCGGCCTCATCGACCGCGCTGGTCTTGCTAAGAATTTTCAACAAGGAAAAAAAGGTCTTGCTTGAAGAGAAAACAACGTGGGTCAGACAGATAGCATCTATTTTCAGAGATTTGTGAAATATCATTAAAAATTTTTAAAGTGTCCAGGAATGTGACCCTGAAGAAGGTCAACATCCACTGAGTATTATTTGCGATAGTGATGGAAGTTCCATCTTATTTTAACTATCAACAGAGATGGAAAGAGACTGTAATCTCTTTGAAATTACTGTGTTGGGGATGTAATGCACTTAATACAGCAAGTTAATAACATAGTATTTCACATTAAATGAAGCTATAATGGGTATTTTATTTTTAGGCATTGTGTGCTTGATAAATTGTTGGCGTGATAAATATAGAATCATAAACTGAAATGTCTTTTTGCTCTCTTAGTCCTTCAAGTAATAGGAATTTGAGGTGCTCATTTTATGACCATAACACAGTCTCTGCAGTTTTCTAGCAAAAAGTTCCTTTTCTGTGACTGTGTACACTGGTACATGAGGAATTAATTAGTCTTGGGGAGGGAAAACAGTGATATCAGCCACTGGAAGAAAGTCGTAACATTTTGTATTTGTTCAAGATTTCACAGTTTTTCACTCATTCATTTGGAGTATTTTAGGAGCCCCTACCTATGTTAGGTAGATGGTGGTAAACAAACCAAACAACACCCCGTATCTATGCATGGAACCAAAATCTTTGATGAATTTGTTTCTTCAAGACAGAACAAAGGTTGATACCCATGGGCTCAGTCTCCTCAATTCCTCCTTTTTGTTAGATGCTTGGAAAAGAGCCCCATTGGCAGGCTTTCCTGCAGGGGTTGCTTCCTGGAATAGGACCAGGCATGGCCAGGCTCCCCAGAACCTGTAACTGGACCCAGGCCAGCCACGAATGTCCAAGGCTGACTTTGCTCATTTATGCTTTTTCTCAGGCACCCTCTGTTTCCCTGCTCTGTTCTTCTCTTTCTGGTTAATAAGCAGATGCCAGAGTCCAAAAGCTCCAGTTTAAACACCAGCTTTGCCACCTACTAGTTGCAGGATTGCAACAATGTTAATTAACTTCTTTGTGCCTTGGTTACCTCATTCATAAAGTGGAGGTATTAATGTCTCTACTTTTATGAGAATCTACCTTACAAAGTTGCTGAAGGATTCATTGACATAAATCCTATAAGCACTTAGGATGGCGCTTCTCAGACAATAAAAGTTATGACAACAAACACTGGCACAGGATTTAGCAAAGTGCCAAGTCCTGTTCCAAGGATTTTCCATGTATTAATCACAGAATCCACACAAAACCCCTATGATGAAAATACTATTATGTTCATTTCAACTGACAAGAAAAACAGAGCCCTAGGGAAGTTAAATAAACTGTGGGTAATCACTCAGCTAATAAGAATCCATTTCTATTTCACTGTCAAACCTGTGATTGTAATGACCGTACTAATATAAAAACTGACTTAGCCTTGTCCTTGAATCCATAAGTCTTTCCTCCACCTTAAAGTTTCTTGATTGAAGTCTTCTCAATGTCAGCTCACCATGACCTCTCTTGGCCCTGTTTTACCTCATGTCTGCTTCTGCTCCCATCTCTATTTTTAAAATCCCACCTCATCATTTCATGACAAATCCCTTCAGAGTTTCTTGACCCACCTTATGACAGGTGTCCACCTGGACTAGTTTTCTGAGGTTGTAGGCATTGAGGTTATTTGATTTCACGCAACACCAGACCCAGAGGGCTCGAGGCATGGCAGGTAATACGTTTGACCTTTCTAATGTCCCCATTCTATAGATTCAGCTACCAAGGTATTTAAAGTCTGATGACTAACCCAAGCTCATTCTGCTAATTTTTACCAGACATAGGACTCCAATCTGGGATTTTTTTAATCCAAGATCAGCAAACTGTTCACATTTCTTCTTGGATATTTCTCTCTGTATATGTAGAGTCTAAATTCTGCCCAGCTTGGAGCCAGTGCTGCATTCAAAATGACTACAGCCAAAATTATATTCAACAATAGCAAATAAAAAAGAAAATAATTGAAAAAAAGTATTCCATATCCTGGAGCTTAATCTCCTATAAAAGTACTTTGTTCAGCTAAATACAATAAATTCTCTCTAGTAAACATTTGCTCTTTTTCCCTCCTGATTCCTATATCAAGATTCTCCACTTCTGTGCTAAGAAGAGAAGGTTTTCACAGCTCTGTCGATTCACAGAACTCGCCAGCTCAAACACTGCCAGATGCCAGGGGACGGCAGGGAGGGGTGTTGGAAGGATAGTAAGACTTGAAGGATAATCTTCAAAAATTCAAAGTAGCAAAGAAAAACATGATGGTTTATAAGTGGGAGTAGAGAATTGGGCAGCATCATACAATTCTTTTTCCCATTCCTCAATAGAAAGCTTTATGTACTAACTGGTTTGTCATAAAGAGTTTGAATCTTTGTTCATGCCTTTCCCCCCAGGCCTGCAGAAAATATTCTGAACTTTGTGCTTTTAACAGGTTTGAATTAATGTCCATAAGTAGAGGCTAACTATGGAAAATTGAGATCAGAGCATCACATTTGATTTTACCTTGAAACATAAAAATATTCCTTGGCTGTTCCTCAGGCCTTGTGTGGTTATGACACTATGTTCATTACGTTGAAATATTGACTGAGACTTGTCCTCTCCTAAGAGAGACAAACAAATGCTTGTATTTAAGAAACTTATCTCTCACAAGTAATAATAATGGCAACAGACCAAGGAGATCACAATTTAATAAGCAAATGGTTCCCAGTTATCTCAGAGGGAGCACAAAGAACTTCATTAATGACTTTCCCAATAATAAGATGCTATTTATCAAGTGTTCCCAGGCAATGTGGTCTGATAGAAAAAAAGACCTGACCCTGAGAGTTTGATGAACCTGAGTTTAAATCCTTATTCTCCCATCTTTTAGTTTTCTCACCATTAACAATGAGTATATTTAGACCTATTGTAGAATCGTTGTGAGGAATGCATGTGATTTATTAGAAGGCCTGCAAAGAAAAATAAATAAATAAAGGTTATTTTTCCCTCTTTTCCTTGTGAGAGACTCTATGAAACAAACTTCCACTATAACAGGAAATTTGGCATTCATAATCATTGTATATGATCTCCAAGTGTAATACCTAGCACAGAGCTATAAATCCCTTGAGTCCCAGGAGAAGTTATATAATAACAATTCTATTCCAACTTATTTGAAAGCTGGTTGCTTTTGAAGCCAGGATTGTAAGATTGTTTCTGGTCACCTATCTATAAGCTAAGAGAAAAAAAAAATCATCAAGATACTGTTTGGTGCCATCTGCTTTTCGTACCCAGTACCCCCCACCCTCACCCCCTCACTCTTCAGAACAGTTCTGTGGAGGATGGAGAAACTGACGTCTTGAAAGATCTGATACTGGCACTCCCCGAGAACTTTCATAATTTGCATCTAGGAAATGCTTAAAGCAATAAACTTGGATAATTAACGAACTTGGCATTGCTCAAAGTCCTCAGTGCAGAGAATTAATTAAAGACAGCATTTTAAGTGTTTGCAAGGGGTAAATTGGGGTGAAATTATGACAGCTGAATTGAACAGATTGGAATATAGATGTGTTAGGGCAAGATTGAGAAATGTGTATAGCCTCTGGGAAAGCAGATAAAATTACCACTTTAGCATTTTCTTCTACCTTTAACTTTTTGATGACTCCCAAAGTGACTACATGTGTAAGATGACAGACAGATGCTCTTTCCCATGGGTGTGGGCATGAACATCACAGTACAACTGCAGGAGAGTTTCCTCTGAATGTGACATCTATCTTTGAGACACAAATTTATAGTGAGAGATACATCCATTAACCGCTTTAGAGCTCAGCAGTGGTAATTCTTACTCATTATTAAAGAAGTCATTTGGAAAGAAGTTGAGTAGGATTTAAATAATCCACTCACTTTGCCAGTAAGGTTCCATGGTCTCATCATTGAATGACTTTGGTGGGGGAGAAGAACATGGAGAACTAGGGATGATGGGAAAGTAATGAAAAGGAAGTATAGCTTTCGTTGCTTTTTTCCAAAATAAATCTCAATTTAGCTCATTATATTATAATCTCATTGTATTATTCTAGCCTATGGAAGTCATGTGCAGAAAACCCCACTGCACGATCAACTCAGTCACTGACCACTCTTCATTGGTGAGCAGTAGGATGGCCAGTCAGCCATTCTACTCTCAGAGGGATACTAAAAGCATCTTATTCCAGGCTCTGGTATATCAAGGAGTTTCCTAGGTAATTTAATATCCTCTTGACCTTGTACAATCTGACCTAGGTGAAGGCCACTATGGGGGCCTACCTTGTCATTCAGCACACACTGCCAGGAGCACCCATGCACACTGGCACACCCCCACAGAACTTAGAGTCAGGTTTTCCAACAAGAACTCCGATTCCCACTACTCTTCAGATGGTGGGAATTTATGGGTCTCCCAGTTGCCGAACATCATTGAGTAATGAAAGGGAACTTTTCACCCTGGCAGTCCTACAAAGATTAATAACTCCTCAGTGTCCATTCCTCATCAACTCCAGCAGACATATAATTTCCTGCTTCATGTAAAGCTCTTGTACTTTTAAATTTTGCCTGCACCCACCATGACACTTTCCTCTCCATGGATCTGCTTGTTATTCAAAAGTGGAGTGAATTCATCTACCCTAGGGTAGAACAACATTCACCAATGTGCTACCTAGGAGCCCAGGCTAATATTCTATGTCACCTAGGAGCAATTCAGGTAAATAAATTTTTGTAATGTTATGTTTTATTTTGTTTCGCTTTGCCTACCAGAAGCATGGAGGCCATTCATTTATTTTACATTCAAATATTGATTCATTACCCATTTTATTTCAGCATGGTGTCATTTTTTTTTAATTTCCCAAAATTAAAAGTATTTACAAAGCATTATGAAATTGGTTATCTTTTTCAGAGCAAGTAAAGATGTGGTACAAGCATGCAAAAGTGCAATGGGGCAGAGGGGAAGAGGAATGTTCTCTTGATAAATATTATAGACTTAAACAACACAATTGGTTTTGTTGGGGAGATGATCAGTCCCTGAGACTGGATGGCTCATGCCAAGTGACAATCACATAAAATGACATGCCAAGTTCAAATATAATGCAATTAATAAATGGCTACCTTTATTCAGCTTTTATGATACATTCAGCACTATACAGATTTTATTCCTTATTTCATTCCCAGTAACTACCAGAGGAAAGAATGAGAGTCAGTTGCTTTCTTTTGGACACCAGAACAACCATGTTAACTGTTAGAACCAAATTTAAATTTAACCAATGCCCCCAATACATAAGCAAATTTGCATACCACCTGTAAAAACCATACAGTTTATAGAGAACGGTAAGTCCTACATATTTAAAAGCTAAAAATATAGGATAACTATGCCAGGTGTTGTGTAGCTACAAAGATGAATGAATTTATTTTATAGTCCAAAGAGCTTCCAACCTGTTTTGGAAAATATATATAAACCTCCTCACAACATTTAAGAAAATGAGTGTCAGAAGTACAGAGTTGCTAGGAATAGCAGTTAACTCTTGAACTGTGCCTTGAAGAAGATCAACTGTTTTAACTAAGAAAGTAAGCCATGTGTCTTGGAAACATGGGAGCATGTGACCAATTCAGGAAAGTGGGTAGTTTGGTGTGGCCACTGTATATGAGATTAATAAGGAAGCATGATGGGAAATGGCGTCCAAACAGCAGGTTAGGACCAAATTGCACAATAAGGTTGAGATCAGCCTTGGACACAATTGGGAGCCATTAATGGCTTTTAACTGCAAGGGTTACATTTGAAGTGTATTTCACACATGTTCATTAGAGAATGGAAAATGAAGGAAAGATTGAAGAAAATACAGATAATAGCCTAGGATTCCAGTTAAGAATGTATTATGATGGTGTAATCTGAGATACTGAAGTTAATGGCAGAATAGAAGGGCAGGGATATCTTTGAGAAACCTTTAATGAGCAAGATCCAACCACAAATTAAAGGAGAAGAGAAACTGAAGATGACACTCTACTTCTAGCTTAAGTACTAAGAAAAGTAGATTTGACCATAAATTTAAACATAGTGAAGAATCAGTTGGGATACTAAACATAAAATGCTGTGCATAATCTTTTGGAGCAGCAAGCTCTGTGGGTTGAGGCCAGTAATCAGAAGACCCAAGAATGAGCCTAAATGCCTTGGCCCCAAGGGCAAGGATAAGAAGGCAAGGACTTTTGTTCCCCTAGCTCTTTTGCTGCTAAGGTTGCATTTTTATACTAATTTGCTCAGCTTTCTGGTCAGGTGTTTTGTTTGCATGTCATTGAACTCCAACATCAAAAGAATGCTGAGATTCTCTTCCCCCCAAAATGCATAAAATGTCAATTACAATGATATGATAATAATTATGCCTATAGCAAAACTAGTGGTGACTATAACTTTAAAGTACTTTAAAACACTGTAGCACCCATCACTCCTTAATTCAACAAATACCTCAACCTCACCTACCATGGGAAGGACCACAGTGACCAGAAGTGTGTGCCTTGGAGTCAGGCTGCCTAGGATTGAGTCCTGGCTCTCCACACACTCTCTGTGACCTTTGGCAAGTCTCTTCATTCCTCTGGGCCATTTTCTGATCTATAAATAGTATTGGGATGATGACTGAATGAGTTAAATCATATAAGTATTTAGAAAAGCACTTGGCACTGTAAGTGTTCAATATGCTTCATTATTTTCTATAATGCTAATTAACATATTCATTGCCTGACATACTTTTTTGTAGTAAGAACACTAAAATCTACGTTCTTGGCCATTTTCAAGTGTACAATACATTGTTATTAATTAGGATCATCATATTGTATGATGGCTCTCTTGAACTTATTCTTCCTAATTGAAATTTTCTGTGTCCTTTGACCAACAACTCCCTATTAACTTCCCACTTATCTGTAGCTACCATTCTGCTCTCTGCTTCTATGATGCTTCTGTAAGTTCACCTTTTTTTTTGATTCCACATATAAATGAAATCATGAGGTTTTTCTATGTCTGGCTTATTTCTCTTAATGTGACATCCTCCAGGTTCATCTATGTTGCCACAAATGACAGGATTTCCATCTTTTTAAAGGATGAATAGTATTCCATTATGTGTGTGTATGTATACTGTATACATTTCTTTCTCCATTCCATCCACTGATGAATACTGAAGCTGATTTTACATATTAGCCATCATGAATGGTGCTGCAATGAACATGGAAATGTAGATATCTCTTTAACATACTGATTTTAATTCACATTATTTTTAAAACATATCCTCAAGAACTTGGTTATAAATCTTTGTACTTGATTCCATTACTCTCCCTTCTATACCTTCACTGAAATGCTTAGAATGGTACCTGGAATAAAGAGGACACATCTAAAAAATATTTGCTAATGTATTTATTAGGTGTCCAAGGGAAAAAATGCTAAGGATATGGCAGTGGAATTTGAAAAGAAGGGTTTCATTCATAGCGGGGGGGAATCAGGTGCATTTGGATGACCACAGAGGAGGTAGCATTTGTGCTACACTCGGATGAATAAGCGCAATTTAACGTTATGTCATGTGTCCCCATAGTAGTCAGGGAGATGAGTAATTTACAGATGGCACCTTGCTGTAACCAAGCATAAAGGTGAGGTGACCTTGAAAAACTGCCTTCACCTTTATGCTTGGTTACAGCAAGGTGCCAGCCAGCGTCGGTGGGCTAGAAACTGAGTGCACCCAACTTCTGGGCCAGTGCCATCTGGTTGGGGCTGCATAGACCCTGAAGCTTCAGAGAAAGCCTGTTTAGCATGTTTCGACCTCTTAATGTGTTATAGGCTATAAACAGACTGACGAAAGTTCCTCTCTCACGGTCTCTGAGTAAATGGCCGTGTGCACCCCACGTTCAGGCATCTGCTTTGCAGCCAATGGCTGGTGATGAAATTAAAGCCTGGCATGGAGCAGATGGACCATTTCCCCATTCTGGCAGGGACACGTTCGGCTCTCCCTGCCAGCAGCGGGGGAAGGGAAGCATGACCAACATCTCAGAGGGGGACTTCTCCTGGGAAGGCAGTGTCAGCAACTCCTCCATCTGGGGCACCAGTGACAGGGGACATGCCTGGGCACCTGTGATGAACAGGCACCCAGTAAATGTTCCATGAAAGAAGCTGACGTTTCAAAAATTAAAAAAAAAAAGGCCAACAACTCCACAATAGTTATTATTTAAAAAAATAAAATACCATGAGCTTCCTCACACATTTTTTATAGTTTTGCATTATTTTATTTTCAATTACATACTAGGGAAGGGAATTTACCTCTAAAAGCTATAATCTGTTTAAATTTTCATTTGAACCTTAACAGGAAGTGGGAAAATGTATACTATTACCTAACCTTTTGGTTGAGATCATTTTAAGAGCAAAACACCTTAACTCCAGTGAAGTCTTAGTCACTTTTTGCATCAAGCTGTAAAGCAAAATGTCAATGATATTGCTGTGGCATTTTTGTTTTCTCCTAAACTATTAATGAATTTGGAGGCAAGAAATGAGATTTTTTTTTTTTTTGGAAAGCAAACTATTTATATTCTCTAGAGTACATATAGGAAGCTCTCTGGACTATTGTTCTTTCACTTGCATTACTTTATTTTGGAGAATTTGGCAAACTTCATATCTTCCCGTGACTGTTCTATCTACATCAAAACCTTCTCCTGAGTTCTACTCAACCCCGTCGTCAAAGCCAGAGGCACACTTCAAAATTAGCTTCATGCCTAAGCCATCATATTGCAGGTCACTCAAGGTAGAACAGGGAAAGAAATGATCCCAGAGATAGAAAGACAAACACGGCAGTGAAAGAGAGAAGCATTTAACAGTCTGTTATCCAAACAATATTCCACTTGGGCCAGGGCTCAGGTTCTTCAGGGCAGTGTCAAAAGTATTACAAACTTTCTGACTAAAAATTTGGTGCATTCAATCAACACTGAACCGTGTCTTATGTTTGCTGTGGTCAATGAATCATTATTTAATATACATCTTTCACAAATAATTAATTATTTACTTATGATAATACCCTTGCCAAAAAATGATTTAACATTTTCCTGCCCCTGGGTAATTTGAAGACAAACTTCTTTGATTTTCAGGCTCAGAGAAATACTGTCCATAATGTTTTCCTTTTCTTTTTTAAATCAGTCATCATCTCATAAATTCACAAATTCAATTATGTTTTCATCTTGTCTACAGCTTCATGACACTACTCTCTAGAGCAACTTCACATCTAGATTAGCCAATTTCTTCTTTTTTTTTTCCCTAGGTATACCCTATTGTCAATTCATTAACATTGAATTTATGGTCAACAGCACTATAACTCATGCCTAAGTGGAATTTATGAATGGCCATGGTTTGGATATGGCTTGAGCATGTATCCCAAGGGCTCATGTGTTGAATTCAGAATCAGTCCTTAGCTTGGTGATGCCAGGAGGTGGTAGAACCTTTAAGAAGGGGAGCTCAGTGTATGATATTTAGGTCATTGGGAATACTTCCCATAGAAAGGTTTAGTGTAGCTCTGCTGTGACCCCAGTTAATTCCCAGAAGAGAGGTTTCAAGACTGACCCCTCTTTTTTCTTCCTGTCTCACCATATGATCTCTTTCTCTCATACATACTTCCCATAATGTCATCCACTAAGAAGACTCTCACCAGGAATGAGTAGATATCAGTGTCATGTTCCTCAACCTTCAAAACTTTTAGCTAACCTCTATTCTTTATATGTTAACTAGCCTCCATTATCTTCTTATGGCAATGAAAAAATGATCTAATATACTAATACTTGTATTTTCTTTATAAGAAACAGCACACTCTTCTTCATCTTAGGAACAAAGGATAGCACTTTAACACTATGCTTGGGGGCTATTTTAAACACTGAAATCAAGAAAAAAATTTAAAAATGTGAAAAAGTGATACTGAATTGACTGCAAAAGGACTTTTAGAGATATATATTTCAAAATTTTAACTGCACTTGATTTTCCATGATTTTTTTCACTTTTCGAATTTATTTTTCTTTGTACTTATTAGTATATCAGTTATTTTTTATGGGAGGTTTGACAAGAGAGGTGAAAATGGGAATTCTCCCAAAAAGAAAGAAATTGAACTCATTAGGGAACTGCAGGGGGGGGTGTGTTTGAGTGCCATTTGAAATTGATAGTCATTCTTTATGGAAATAAAAAGGGGAAACAAGACACTGCAGAAAAGTATCTAGGAGTTATCCAAGGATGGGTATATAATGAGGTAAGAATTTTTTATGTTTTACTTGGCCCAAACAGCAGATTTAACCAAAAAAAAAAAATACAATCTCATAAAATAAAAATGCTTATGAAGAAAGGAATCAAAATTATTCTTATATTTCAGGCTTGAGAAACTGGACGAATCATGTATTACTTGCTAAGTTGGGTAAACTGGGAATGAACACCTGCTAGAGAAGTAATCTATGATTCTGCTGGTATGTTTCCAGCTTTGGGTGTCAAGTAGATACCTACACGGTGTCAGGCGTGAGGATATGAGTGTGAAGCCCAAGTTTAGAGATGTAAATGTGTAAGTATGGCATCTTAGCCATAGATGGAATTTAAATCCACGGAATGGACAATGTCACCCAGAAAGCCTTTTAAAACAAGATAAGCTATGGGCTATGGCCAGTGTCATTTCAACATCTGGAGAAGAGGTAGAGACTGAGGATCCTCCCAAGAAAATGGAGAAGGAACAACCAGGTAGATGGAGGAAAAAACTGGAAGGGTAGTATTCGTGGAATCCAAAAGGAGAGAGCTGATCTGAAGACAGGAGCTAACCACAGTGAATGCCGACAGAGTTCAGGTAACCTGAGGACAAAGACATTCCAGTGGTGGTATCTGAGGATCGACAGAAAGTGGCTAGAAAGAAGGCAGCAGGTACAGCCGAGTAATCAGAAAGGTTTTCTGTGAAGGTGAGAAGAGAAACAGGTGACTGATGGGAGAGGCAGGGTCAAGAAAAATGACTGTTTTGATTTTCTTTTGTTTGATTTTTGGCACTGTAGATGGAGGGGCACTGAGCCACTGAGCCACATCCCCAGCCCTTTTTTATATTTTACTTAGAGATAGGGTCTCGCTTGCTGAGTTGCTCAGGGCCTTGCTAAGTTGCTGAGACTGGATTTGAACTCTCAACCCTTCTGCCTCAGCCTCCTGAGCCCCTGGGATGACAAGCATGTGCCACCACCAGGCTTGTTTATTTTTTAACAAGGAACATCATAGAGCCCTGATGATTGGAATGATTAAGAGAATGAGATCGGGGATGGAGAGAGGTGGAGAAGAACCAAAGAGGACTGATCTTTGACAATGTGAGAGAGAACTGGATCCTGGGTGAGGACAATGGGAAGATCTTGGATGCAAATAGGGACATGTGTACAATGAGGAATGACAAGAGAGATGAGAACAGACGTCAGCAGACACACAGATATGAATGGAGAGGCAAGATCCTGAGTTACAGAACAGGAAACTATGGGAGGTTTGACAAGAGAGGTGAAAATGGGAATTCTCCCAAAGAGAAAGAAATTGAACTCATTAGGGAACTGCAGGGGAGGGAGTGTTTGAGTGCCATTTGAAATTGATAGTCATTCTTTAGCATGAAACCTGTAAGTCAGGCTTTGTGATTCTCTTCAGTGAGTCTGACTGCTACTGAACAGACTCAGAAAATATGGATGGTTGTTTCCACCCAATGTTGGGGTTTAGTCAGACAAAGAACAGAGAAAGGGAAATAAAACAAAGGAGTTGGGGGTGTCTGTAAGGGAAGAATTATAAGGAAAGACCATGAAACCAATTTAGGCAAGGAAAGAAACAAAGAAGTGAGAGATGAATGGATGATGACAAGCAGCAGCATCACCGGACTGGAGGATTCAGAAATATCGAAAATCTATTGCACAGAGAATCCTGCAATATATGTTTCAAGTTAGTGCTACTGACCTAGAGTTGGACGTTCAAAATCAAGATTTCAGAAATGATACTGATATGGGCGATGATACACGTAAGCAAAAATAACCAAAACAGTTTGGGCACCATTATGAAAGCAAAAAAAATAACCAGAATGGGAGCAGACTTCCTGGATCAACTATTCCTTTTATTCAGCAGCAGAGTCACGCATTGGAGGGGCTCACTTTCTGGGTAGAAAATGGCACCCAGTTACATAGGAGTCTGGGTTTTTATATGTTACACTGACAGACGACTTCATCTCTTCAACAGAATGTGTCAGTTTGGGCATTCAGGAAAGAAGTTGTAATTTTTTTCTTTTTCTTTCTTTCTTTTTTTTTTTTTTTTTTTAATGTGTGACTCCTGTCTTCAGGGTCTATTGTTACCCAGAGCTTCACTATTTACTTTTCTCCATCCAGGACTCATTGGCAGTGGGAAAGGGTGAAAGTCCAGGTCCCAGAGCTCAGTATCTGCCTTCTCCCTTCAGGACCCACTGTTACTAGGAAGGGATGAATGTTTTGCCTTCTTTCTCCCTCCCTCCTCCTGGGTCACACTGTCTTGTGGGCTGTCATTTTCCATATCCTTCAATATGGCTCCTGAGGTGAACAGGGAAAGCAGGGGGTAGGTACAGAGGAAGTTCAGATCATGTCTTTGGATCCTCAGCAATTTCCAGAAACAGAATGAAGCCAAACACACCACCATGGGGTGATGGAACACATATTCAATTTGGAAGTTAGAAACCTCACAGAATGTTATACTTCTGCCATATTTTAGCGGTGTGTCTCAGAAAACCCTTCAGTGTCTCAGTTTCATTATCTGAAAAAATGGAAACTATAACAGCTGAATCAACAGTCGCTTGTTATAGTCACTTTAACCTCATTTGAAAGCAGGAAACCACTATAAGCAAGCCATGATAAGGATCGTTATATAGGTAAGGAAATCAAGGCTTAAGAAAACTTAAGCAATCAAGGTTAGACACTAAATGAAACAACCAGAATTAAATCCCCACTATTTGATTCATGGTCTAGTGCTCTTTCCATTGTACCATTTATCATTTTGCCAGGCAAGCATAAAATCTACAACCCATTTGTTAAAAACTAACAACTTTGCTTATTTTGATCTTGGTGCAGATAAACTCATTGTAACAGGGGGCATGGTGACACAGTGAATTATATAAACTGACATTTTATGAATTGTCACCCAAAGAAGCAGACATCTTTAATGCCTTACCATCACAACATATTACTTTCTTGGGTCAAAGAAGGAGGATCAGAACAACTAATTATTTTGAGTATTAATGCCCAGTAAAAAATCCTCTTAAGACTGGAATGATTGCAAGAGCCATCCACATTATGAACACTAGAAATTTTTATGTTTGCGTTACCCAGAGAGTTGTGCATATATAGAAACTAAACTTTACCCAAAAAAAGAAAAAGAATAAAGTCTCCCCCTTGACCCACATCATTGTGTTTGCCACAGTAGAAAATAAAAGTAGAAGCAAAGGATATTTAAGTAGTTATTTAGCTCGCTCTGATAACTGTACCAACACAAGTAAACTGGAACACTTTGTATGACCTTATGAAAATCAATCAAGGAGAACAATAAACTAAATTTAGAACAGCGAGAAAATGGAATAGAGGATTTATCACTCTTCTTTCACGTCTGGAATGAATAATGTAGTGTGGGAATTCTAACTAAATTACAGTGTAAACACATTTAACCTAAATCGTACCCTACTGCTCACAAACGGTGCTTTGCTAATTAGGTAATGGTGGCTGTGTCCTCTGGTAAAGTAGACACCAAAGCACAGTCGTACCAGCATGAGAGAGTGAGCATGAGCTCCTAGAGACCACTCTGGCCTTATTAGAGGGCACTGCTGTGGCTACCATAGACCAGTAATGTCATCAGCCGCCCACCACCACCTGCCAGCCAGGCCAGCCCCCTCTTCAACATATAGGGTGAGTGGGTGAGCGGAGACCTACAGCTCCCTCATTTTTTTTTATGAAACAAAACTACCTCCAATTTTTTGTTGACTTTTCATATTCTTCCTTTTATCTTTATTTTTTAAAAAAAGAGCCTTAAAAGAAATTTTTTTTTTTAAGAGTATTTACTCCAGTAAAGTGATTCAAGTCGCCTCCCAACTGGTCACCCATCCTCCTCCCATAGGTCCATCTACATTTCTTCCATTTTCTTTTTTTTTACCCTGGGTCAAACTTTATAATCTCTTTATTATTATGTATTTTTTATTTATTCTTATTAGCCAAATATGACAGTAGAATGTATTTTGACATATTATACATATATGAAGTATAACTTCTCATTCTTCTGGTTGTACACTATATAGAATTATATTGGTCATGTACTCATATATGCACATAGGGTAATAATGTCCAGTTCATTCCACTGTCTTTCCTGTTCTCATTTCCCCTCCCTTCCTTTCATTCCCTTTTGTCTAATGCAAGTACTTCTATTCTTCCCTACTTCTTCCCTTATTGTGAGTCAGCATTCCATATATCAGGGAGATTATTCAGCCTTTGGCTTTGTGAAATTAGCTTGTTTCACTTAGCATGATATTCTCCAGTTCCATCCATTTCCCAGCAAATGTCATAATTTCATTTCTCTTTATGGCCCAGTAATATTCTATATATATATATAGAATAGTAATATTCTATATATAGTAATCTTCTATATATATATATATGTATATATATATATATCACTTTGTTTATTCATTTTCATATTCTTTTTGAAATATGAAGGGCATCTAGACTGGTTCTGTAGTTTAGCTATTGTGAATTGAGCTGCTAGAAACATTGATGTGGCTGAGTCACTTTAGTACACTGATTTTTAAGTCCTTTGGTTATATGCCCAGGAGTGGGATAACTGGGTCAAATGGTGGTTCCATTCCAAGTTTTCTGAGGAATCTCCATACTGAATCAATTTGCAGTCCCACCAGCAATGTATGAGTGGACTTTTCCCCCCACATCCTCATCAACAATTATTGTTACTTGTATTCTTGATCTTTGCCATTCTGACTAGAGTATGATGAAATCTTAGGGTAGTTTTGATCTGCATTTGTCCAATTGCTAGAGATGATGAACATTTTTTTTGTATATTTGTTTACTGCTTGTATTTTTTCTTCTGTGAAGCGCCTGTTCAGTTCCTTGACCAATTATTTTTTTTATTTTTTATTCTAATTTATTATATATGACAGCAGAATGCATTTGAATTCATATTACACATATAGAGCACAATTTTTCATATCTCTGGTTGTTTACAAAGTATATCCATATCATTTGTGTCTTCATACATGTTCTTAGGGTAATGATGTCCATCTCATTACACCATCTTTTATATCCCCTTGCCCCCTCCCTTCCCTTCCCTCTCCTTTGACCTATCTAGAGTTTGTGTAGAAGACAATGCTAAATGAAGTTAGTCAATCCCAAAAAATCAAATGCTGAATGTTTTCTCTGATATAAGGAGGTTGATTCATAGTTGGCCCATTTATTAGTTGGGTTATTTGGCGGTTTGGGGTGTTAAGTTTTTTGAGTTCCTTATATATCTTGAACAATAATCCTCAGAGTGCAGATGGCAAATATTTTCTCCCATTCTGTAGGCTTTCTTTTCACATCTTGATTGATTCCTTTTCTGTGAAAAAACTTTTTAGTTTGATCCCATCCCATTTGTTGAGTCTTGTTAAGGAAGTCAGTTCCTAAGCCAACATGATGTAGATTTGGGCCTACTTTTTTTTCTATTAGGTGCAGAGTCTCTGTTCTGGTGTCTAAGTCCTTGATCCACTTTGAGTTGAGTTTTGTGCAGCATGAGAGATAGGGTTTTTCCTTCCTTCTGAATCTGTGGCCTTCTTTCTTCTCTGGTGCACCAATTCTGCACCTTTCCATATCTACCTCTCTATTCTTCCTCTCCTTTCTGCCTGTCAAAATCTTACTGAAGTAAATGATCCATCTCAAGTCCCACCTCCCCAGTTTCCCCTCATACCTCCCACCCAGGAATAAAGGAGACATCTCCCTCTTCCAGATTTCTATCACAAACAATTTTCATACGTGGGATTCCACTGATAACCTAGTTCAACTTTGTGACAACAGCATGATTAACCTGCATTGCTTTTTTATTTTCATATTCTGTTATTTAATTTTCTGTGTCTTCTGCCACTTCTCCCCAGCTAGATTTTAAGTGTTTTAAAGGAAAACACATAAAAAATATCTCTTTCCATAACTTATTGATTATGTGTACAATTTTATGTTTGATTTGATATGTGGGATTTATAGATTAGATGTGATGTCAGATAAAAACATAAATGGTTTTTAAAAGGGACTATGCTTTTTGTTGGAGAGAAAGAGTGTACAAACTCTGAAACCTCCAATTCTGCTTCTAGATCTCTACCCTAAGGAAATGTCGATGTATGTGCACCAGGAGCAGGATCAAGAATAAAGTACATCGTTACCTGTCATTGTGAAAAATTTAGAAACAATCTAAAGCAATGGTTTTCAAAGTGCCCAATGGGTTGCCCTCTAGGGAACATTTGGAAATAATTCGAACACATTTTTTTTTTTTTGATTGTCATGATTGGTGTTACCAGCATCTTATGGGTAGAGGTCAGAGACAGTGCTAAAAATCCTACAATGTCCAGGACAGTCCCCTAAAGCAAAGAATTAGCAGGTTCAAAATGTCAATAGTGCTGAGATTGAGGGCCCCTGATCTAAATGTCCACATCAGATAAATAAGTAATTGTTGGATATAATTTGAAGTATTTTCACTCAAAGAAATAGCATTAAAATGATTGAACCAATATGTATCAAAATTGTAGCTATTAAAATATGATATTGAATGAAAAAAAAAGAATGTGGTGAAAAAAGTGTACATTCTAAACGGCATGTATATATGTACATTTAAGAAACACCCAAAGCTATGTTATATGTAGAACATGAACTGGGAAAGACTGTGTCAAATTCATGATTTCAGGATATTTCAAGGGTCAATAGGAGAATAATGGACCTATAGACAATAAGAGTAGATTCCAACTTTACAATATTCTTTTATATTTATAAAAGCAATAAATTTTCCCTGGAGCCTAAATAAATCTGGTCCATCTTGTGGCTTGCGTTAGAAAAATGATGTTGTAAGAGGAAATACATATTGAACTCCATAAAAGCAATAATTTGTGTAAAACTCTTGAAAAAATGATGAAGGTAGGAACTTGTGCAAGGAGATAGTACCCCGCACATCCTCTCCATCCATCTACAGCCCCTGTGAGTGGGACCACAGATGCGTTTTTACACTCACATTGAGGTCAGATGCCACAGCTGTGACAAAGTGATCCCCTTCCACCTTCTCTGTCTCTTCAACCGTAAATGTCAACCAAGACCAATCTGATGTTTACAACCCAATGCCTGAGTGTTAAATGCAGGTTTGTGCCTCTTCGTCTCTGAGATGAAGCCTTCCTTAGCCACATATACACTTTTTATCAGGCCAATCATTGTACAGAACTCTGTCCTTTGATCTGCTCATTTGCAACATCATGGGCTGTAAGTATATGCATTTGGCTGATAAGCAAACTGGCTTTTACCAAGTCTCTTTCCCAGGAATTATATCTTCCCCCATACCCACTACAAGCAGATAGAAATTTAAGCATGGGCAGATCCCCTCAAAACCATTTATTCAAAGCTTCTTTCAGCAACTCTTTATTAGACTTGATTACTCCCTGGTCCTCAAACCTTGCTGCCTGGGGTACCAGGGGCCCCACGACTGCAGCAGCACCCCATCTATGCAGTTTCCCCAAACCCTGCGCAGCTTAAAGCAACTGCCTAGAAAGTTCCTGCCTGACCTGACCTCCACAGCTTCCCCGAAGACCCTGTAAGGCTGAGCTCAACAATCTTCCCAGCTGGGCACACTTGCTCTTGCAAA
The DNA here is from genome assembly GCF_052094955.1 of Ictidomys tridecemlineatus. Taxonomy (NCBI): domain Eukaryota; kingdom Metazoa; phylum Chordata; class Mammalia; order Rodentia; family Sciuridae; genus Ictidomys; species Ictidomys tridecemlineatus. The sequence goes on from NC_135479.1 coordinate 122,911,697, forward strand.
TTGTAGCATGCTTGAGAATTCTAAAGTCATAAAATCTTTAGAGCAGTTTGAAGACTCTAAATGGTGATACTAAATCAAACAAATCATTGGGGACGGGGTAGGGGGGGACGCATATTCCGTGTGTTTATGTTTTCAGTAACATATTCTAGAAAGCAAAACTTGACAACATTTTCTTGGCTGATGGAAAATAGAATGCAATGCACTGCAGGAGGCATGGATTTTCAAAGGTCAAGAGGCCTTGCTGTCAGGACACCTGCTTGGCCATTTCCCTTCCCTAAAGGAGCTCTGCCTTTTCTAGGGATAGGCAATGAGTACTTGCCTCTCAGGCAGCAGATTTGCATTTTCTCCTCGCAGATCCTACTGACCTGTGTCTTAATCCCCCTCACCTAAACAATAAGAGTAATCAAAAAGCCATAACCTACCTCACAGAGCTAATGCAAACCTCAGCCTGACTTGTCACTGTTTTTTTTTCTTGTTTTTATTTTCATGCATTGCTCTCTTTTTTTTCCTCGCATGAATGAAACTAAATGAGGATGCTGAATGATACCCTAGCATTGAGCAGCAAAGTGACAGCGATATGCAGTTACCCCAAGGGGCTGTAAAGTTCAAGCAAAACAAGCCCCACAGATACCATCCGATCTGGTGACATTTATGCTGTTCTGAACATTCAACTGACCTGCAAGATAATGTTAAAAATTAGCCTGCCACCTGCGGTGCAAGACTCCTTCAGTTTTCCAAATGTGCCTTCCTTCATTGACCTTATCAATTTAGTGCTCCACTCCTGCTGTATATGATCTCTGATTTACCTTGAACTCCTTGGACCCGTTCGATATTTTTGGCCATTATTTTCCCATTAAAGTATATATGATGCAAATGCATTTTCAGGTTCACTGAGAATACTAACAGCTCGCACTGGTTAATGAAAGTACTTCTATCATGTCTTGTGGTCCCTACATGACCAGTTCTTTCACCAGGATAGGGTGAAATGGGAAAGAACAGTGCCCTTCTGCTGAGGTGGCACAGGACTGGAGTCTGGCCCTGCTGAAGACACCAAGAGACGGTGTGGTTTGTGCAAACAAAAGAGATCCAGCTCAGGGAGAAAATAATAACTATTGGGAAGAGGCAATGAATTCTACTAGTGAGGTATCTCTAAAGGTGGACAGAGCAGAAGAAGGGCAGATCTACAGTATACATTAATAATAACCTAGACAGGAAGGAGGAAATGAACACTTGATTTGATAAAATGTTGATTCTCTCTAGGCACAGTGGTACACACCTATAATCCCAGCAACTCAGGAGGCTGAGGAGGGAGAATCACAAGTTGGAGGTCAGTCTCAGCAACTTAATGAAGCCTTGAGCAACTCAGTGAGACAATGTCTACATATAAAACATAGAAAAAGGCTGGAGATGTGGCTCAGTAGTTAAGTGCCTTGGGTTCAATTCCTGGTACCAACAAAAAAAGAAAGAAAGAAATGTTGATTCTCACCAAATTAATACCCCCAAAATACAGAGAAATTCCAATTGAAATTATGAAGGTTTTTATTTGACACCTAATATTATACACATTTCTGGATTTCAGAATGATAATTAATGCATGTACACAAAGTGTAATGATCCAATCAAAGTAATTAGCATTTCCATCACCTCAAACATTTATCTTTTTTATATATTGGGGAAGTTTCAGACCCTTCTTTTCTAAGTATTTTAAAAATATATTGTAATTATTGTAGTCTACAGTTACCCTATTGTACTAGGCAACACTGGAACTAATTCCTCCTATTAAACTGTATTTTGCTACCCATTTTAAACCATAAAAGTGACAAGCTATTTCTACAGGAAATAAGGAGAAAAACACACACAAAAAAGAGTTGAAAAATTTTTGATGGAGACAAAAAATATAATGGACTAGTTCTGCAGCACATTAAAATATGCTATGAAGCCATAGTGACCAGAATTTTATTGATATCAAAATAAATCAATTATATAAATGAACCAGAATATAACTTAGATCAAAGTATGATGTAGGAATTAAGTCTCTAATTACGTTAACTTTTAACATTAAAAACATCTATCTGTAACTCAGTGGGTTTTACAATTTATTGCCCCAATCAGGACAATTGGAGAGTGAAGAGAAGTACCAATGGTTTAACAACAGAAAAAAATCAGACTATCCTATGCAAATCCAAACATGGTGGTACAAGATTATCTATAGGGATGTCCCTTCATGATTTTATAGCTCCTCATTCAGTCTCAGAGGTACTCTAGCTTGGGCATCAAATGCTATAGTTACCCTAGTTAGAGGGCCTGGTCACCAGGCAGGTGTGCAGGACCAAGGATCTGAGAGAGGCTGTGACAAGAACAATTCAGGGCCCAAATTCTGAGTATCAGAAGATAATACGTAGGTTCCATCAGCAGGTACCTGGGGACAGCAGTCATGGCAGACCTCTCATTTTAATGACTCATAAAGGTAACTGTCAGGAGCATTAAGTTAACCTCGACACTGCCTAAGGACTGGTCAGTCTCAGGTCCACAGCTAGCAGAAGGTGGAGACCAACTGTGGATTTTACAGAATTCAATGACCAGATGATAGGGCCTAACATGGTTTTCACTCAGTTACTTTTATTTAGTTCATAAATGTCACAAGGTTTTAGTGAAAGTGTTTGAGACAGATTGTCTACTTTTTGTCTAATTTTATATGTTACATATAAAACAAACCACCCATAAAATGGTTCTCAGTTAAAAAAAAAATCTCCCAAAGTTAAAATCAGTTAAAATATGTGAAAGTGTTGTGGAGAGCAGCCAAGCACTCCAACAGTGTCCATATGCATTATATTATCACCAAAATTTACATACGACATTTACTGTGAGATACTTTACATGCATTATCTCATTTAATCACAGCTAACACTCCATGTTGTTTTACTAGCTTTATCTGAGAGAGGAAGCTGAGGCTTGCAGGAAATAGACCTCACCATCCTTGCTCAATAGCAGAATCGAAACCCAGGTCTGTGTGACTCAGCCTTTATGTCTTCTTGTCACCTGGATTACTCCTTTTCTATAAAGGGAGAAGAAAACATGAGTACAATATCCCGTGAGAGTATTCAGATGCCTTTCTTCTGCCTTGAGTCTGCAACCCTTAACTTCCTTACCTCATGGCTCAATCCCTCACCTCCCTCAGGTTCTCAGCAAAATGTCAGTCTATTACTAAGGCCACAGATATGTAAACCATCATCTTTCTCTCTCAGCACCCTCTCACCCTAAGTAATATTCTCCAAGGCATTTATCATCAACAACTGACATGACCTATTCACAGTCTTATTATCTTTATCTCCTTAGCCTCACTTCTATGTATTAGGTTGAGCCATGTGTCATTGCTATCTACTTAGGCCAAAATGGTCATGTCTACAATTTCCTGTTGTCTAACCCAGAAGTTTTATGAAGATCTCTTTTATTCAATGCTAAATTTCTTTAAAGAGATAAAAGTGCTTTGCATACAGTAGGTGCTCAATAAATACTTGTCTAAAATGACCTGTCTAAAATGCAAGGCAAGATTTAAGAAATAGAACATACAGGAGTCAGCAGGTACCTTGCCATGCCAATGGTAATCACTTTCCATCTCTGCTGAACCGCCCTCAGTTACCATATCTTATACCAGGTCAGGAAATTAGTTTGGCCTGAACTCCCCTTTTGGTTTCCCTTGAACTCAAAGCCAGCAGAATCAACAGTACTTGCCTCTGTCACTTCAAAGACTTCAAAGCTCTGAGTACTGTCAACAGTTCCAGAAAGAGAAGGTATCCATCATTTTGTGCTACTGGCCCCCTTACATGTTCCTACTTAAGAACATGGCATAGGCATAGGCAAGAGCATCTTAGGGTCCCAGGAGGGCTCCAAGCACCCATCATGTCTGATCTTTTCTGAGTTAGGAATAGAATCAGGAGAGGAAAGCCTGCTGTCCTCCCTTCCCTTTGCTCCAGACCTAGAGAACTCTGATTTACAATCTTCATACATAATAAACATTTATTATTTCCTATTCATTATTTTCTTACAATTTACTCCTCTCAATGCTTTCTTGCTAACTTTTTTGTATTTGCATGGAAGATTATTCCTTTATAGCAGTAAATGCTCTATAATCAGGCTATTTATTATCCACGACTCAGATGTTTTTTAAAAAAAATTGAGCCTGATTATAGAGCATTTACCCTGCTCTCCTCAGTAACTCATACCATACATATCAGTGTTCCCTTTGGGGACTCTAGAAATTCCTCAAGGACATTCACCCCAAAGCTTATGCTACCTTATTTTCTCTTGCTGAAATAATTGCTGAGCTGAATAAGGTTAGGAGTTCTCCATTCACCGGTTCTCATTTACCCACAGAAAGCCATTACATGGTCACCTCAGCCACAGATCAAATGTTCAGTGTGTCCTTATTCAAAAATAGTAACTAAAAGTTATTTTAATACAGGATTTTCTGCTTAAGTTACTATCTTACCCATTTAGGCTGCTATAACAAAGATAATACAAAGTAGGTCATTGATAAAGAACATAAATTTATTTTCTCACAGTTCTGGAGGCTGGAAAGTCCAAGATTAAGGTGATGGCATCTTCTCACAGTGGCATCCTCACATGGTGGACAACAGAAGCCCATAAAAGGGCCAACGCTTGCAAGGAGACTGTTTTATAAAGGCCTTCATCCCTCTCATGAGGACCTACCCTAAGATTTAATCACCACCCAACATCCCATTTATACGATCATATTGGAGAGTAAATTTCAACCCATGAATTTAATCACAGCCGAAACAGTTCTAGCTTTCATTTCTACACCTTTCTTCAGACAGAACCTTAAGGAGACCGGGTAAGAAAAGCCAGGGAGAGCAGGTTAGGAAAAGCAATCATACAGAATTTTCTATTCCTCAGGTCTCTGATACACATGTTACCGTCTTTCCAACTCATGGTCTTGGGAAAATGTATGAAATCTGGAACACATGAGTTAGAAAAAATCTTGAGATTCCAGGAATCAGGTGTTCTGAGATGGGGGCTTGGTGAACAGACAGAGAGATGAGCTTGGATTCCTTGTGGGGACATGGTCCTCTGCCCTCCTTTCTATTCCAGGGGAGATGTGTCCACACCAACCCAGACCCATGGTAACTGAAACCAGGGAAGGCACCAAGGGACCCAGCTCCAACTGGAATGGAGACAAAAGTGTCAGGCTTGCCAACAAGTGTTTCTGGAAGTACAGGAACTTCCATTTTCTCCACTCAAACTTGACATGACTTTACAACCCTTCTCTCTCCCCCATTGCCACTGAGGATATATCCATAGTGGGCAGACAGTAAGAAAAATAGCTCAAAACTATACTCACAGCCCAAATGTCGTGGATAAGCTGCACAATTTTAAATGTCAAATGGTACAAGTTCCTTCCATCTAGCATCTCGGTGTTTTCCTTGTCCCATTGACCTGAGTTTTACCTACAAACTCTTTTGTAATGTATCAAAAAATTTCAACTTACAGAGGCTACTGGCCCTCCCAGAACCATCTTTACATAAATGCAGGTCTAGAACTACCAGAACCAGGTCCATTTTTTTTCTTTCTTTCTTTATTTTTTCTCTCTTTATTTTTTTCTTTATTTCTTTATTTTCAGCCTGACTCTAAAGTTTAGAGCTATGTCATAATAGCATTTTGACTTTCTGGAATAAGAACCAATGTATAATTCACATGAAAATAAGTAGACTATCAAACATTGCCAACAGTTTACCAATTAATATTCATTGCCAATTCACCAAGTACATGGTTGTACTGAAGCACTTGATTTAAGACTTCCCATATTCCTGATACTATCTGAAAAGAGGCAATTAATCTTTTACATCCAGTAGAGTCTCTAATACCTGTAGTTATATAACAAATGTTTTATAAATTAATGTATCAGTAAATGAAAAGCCCACAGACTATTTAAGTGATAAAGAAAAGGAAATTAACTTTTCTTAAGAGAAAGTATTGAAGAGGAATGACCTAACATTTATGTTGTAGATAAAATAGATTTTAACTATCATTTTCACATTAAAATATTATATTTCTAAAATTGAAGTATTTTTTTTCTTGAGAGATGATCACTATTATCAGAAATACAATGCAAAAAAAAAATGTTCCTTTTTGTACCAAATGACCACCCTTCTAGAATATTGGGGGAACATTTTGATATGATGAATATGGTTCTTGTCAAACACGCTATTCCCTATGTAAATGCAAATTCATTTACAGCTGACAAGGCGATAAAGAAAATTAGAATCATTTTCCCTGAATTTTGACACAGGAAGACATCAAGGACAGCTCAGGGACTTTATCCTCTGGGATTCCCAAGAACAAAGCCAAACCACAGCATGCTGTCTAAACCTGGAGGAAGACCACCACCCACTATAGCAGGTTTAGTCAATGGAACTTTCTTTCACCTGTAATCTTCAAAGCATCCAATAACTGATGCTTCATCCCAGGGTTCCACAGCCCAGAGCTTTCTCTTGAGTCCTCTATGTGCCCACAGCCTGCAGCACTCTCTAGATGCTTCCCTCCTTTACTTTATCCCTCCCACCCACCTTGAGGCTTCTCCCACAACTTATTTCAGCCAAACCCTGCTCCACAGCACTTTCCATTTCACTTCACTACATTCTACATGGTGGAGAGTGATGCCACCACCTACCAGCTCCCTGTAAAAAACCTGGAGTCATTTTTAATTCTTCTCTTCATTATCATTATTCCCTTTAATTCAATCATTCATCAGGTTCTGACTCTGCACCTTCCAAACACCGCCTGATCTCTTCATTCCCTTTCATCCCCAACCCCATCAGGGCTTGCGTTGGATTGCCGTCACAATCCAAATCCCTGTTTGTAGTTTTATCCTTACCTAATTTATCCCCAACACTGCCTTCAGAGTAATATTTCAAATATGTAATGTGATTATATGTACTACTTCCTTGTTTAAAAAACATATAATAGATTTCAAAATAATAATTAATGCACCAGGCACAGTGATGCACTCCCATAGCCATAGCTACTCAGGAGACTGAGGCAGGAGGATGTCCAGAACCCAAGACTTCAAGGCCAGCCCAGGCAACATAGCCAGACTCTATTTTGGCGGGGGGAGGGAGTCAAAGAAAAGACAGTTAAAATAACAATAATGATTGGCACATGATAGGATTTCATTTTCTTCAAGATAAAACCTAGGACCTCTCTATGGCCTTTTGCAAAGCAGGTATCAAAAATCAGAATCTGACTCTTGACTTTTAATTCTCTGCCTATACCTGCTCCACAATACCAGCCAGGAATATTAATGCGATCTCAAGATAAATACATAAAAGATGGTAGTTTTCCCATTCTCAACACTAATCAGATGACACTGAGGTACTATATTCAGAAAAATAAAATTATACAGCGTTTAAGAGTGTGGACTCCTAATGTGGGATGCCACAGTTTATGTCCTGGCTCCTCCACTTTACTGCTCTGAGCAGGTTTTTTAACCTTCCTTAGCTTTACCTTCTTCATAAGTCGACTGGGAAGGAAGAGTATCTGTACTAGAGGGGTTGTGTTGCAACTAAATTAACTAAAGTATATACAGTACTATTAAGTAATAAATGCCATAATGCCCATGATGCTTTAGGAGAGACAATGTGCATGGAGTACGGCTTCAGAGGGTGACCGTAATAAGAAGAGAAATTGAAACTACATAGTGTGAAAAATGGTTGAACTTACATGCAGTTCACCATGAAGAAGTGTTGCCAAGACATTACAGTTGTTCTAAACCATCTGGAAAGCAATCCAGCATGGAGAATCAGGAGCAATAATGGGACGCTGGGGAGACCAATTCCACCTCAAATTATGGAAACACTTTCCATCCACCACAATGTCTAACAATGGGAGGGGTGGCCCCCAGGGAGGGTGGGTTCCTCAACACAAGAGGTACTTAATAACTGGATAACCCCTCATTGATCATATTCCAAAAGGATTGAAGCCACAGATGCAGAGGGGAACAATAATTTCCAAGGGTCTTTTGAGTTCCAGATGACAAAGGGCTTATTAAGTCATTTAACAGCAAACAGGCACTTATAGTAACTGATTGCTTTCAGTAAATTCTAAAAAGCTTAAATATTTATGTAACCAGCTTGGGTTGATCAGTCATCTCGTTTCCCTCAGTACCAAGTGAAGAGTAAATTCTAGATCTCGATTCATACCACACCATCTGAAATAATTCCCTGGCCCGTGATTCATGATGGGCAGTTGTCACCCAATGCCCTGGCGGTTGCAGCTGGGTTTCCTTTTGTTTCGTACAGCAGTTCCTTGAAAAACACAATGATCATTTTCCTCCTCTACAATTTGCTTGCAGTGTTCATTTCCATTCATTAACATGTTTTGAAAGCAATATGGCAAAAGGAAGTTTAAAAGGAGCTTTATTTTGATCCCAGGTGTCAGCTTAAGTAGGATAAGAAATATCAGGAAAAAAAAAAAAAAGAAACAGGGTTATCATCTGACCTTAACAAAAGTGAAGTGTTGAGATAAATCTATTAACAAGAGCCATTCAGTTGAATGTTCATTATATGCCCATAATAATTTCATTTTAAAAATAAGGAAGCAGTCTAAGCCAGGCTTAATAGTCAATCCAAAACCACGTGGTCAATAAACTGGAAAGCAGAGTCAAACCCAGAGCAGTCGGATGCCAAACTCACTGCCTATAAAATGCACGTACGCGTGCGTGCACTATCATGCCACAGCCCCTTTCTCACTTGTTCCAGACTCACTCCCTGCCTCACTGAGCCAAGCATGTCTCAAATCTCAGAGCCAGTGTGTCATTCTTGATGGTCCTGGACCACCTTTCACCCCAAGAAACACAATGGACTTTGAATACAGTCTAATGTTAGATTTTGGACCTGTACTTCCTTCTTTCACCTGGACTTGTCCACTGACTCTGGACTAGCCAGTTACAGTGTCCCTTCCTTGTAGCTCTAGCATCCTCAAAACCAGCTCCTGGGACCTGATACTGGATGCTTTCTCATCACCTCCACAATAGGGATGTTTTCATTTAGTTGTTTAGACACTAGTGTTCAGCCATTTGCTTTCATTGCTTCTAAATGCTCAGCTCTAAGCCTGACCTTCAAGATCTGGAACACGGAGTGAAATACAAGGGATGGTACATGGTGATAAAGGAGTAAGAATCATTACTTTAAAAGCGAACCTCCTCATCTTCTATTTGTATTTACCGAGGAAAAACATGCAATGAAGAAACCTACTGCCCCAAATTTCTGTCTGGACTTGGTTTTCATGGCTGTTTAGACATCCAGCTACACCACACGGACCCTCCACTTCAAATGGCTCCAAGCTCCTACCTCTCACACACACACAAAATGCTCATGCCAGTGAGCCTGCTCATTTGCCTCTTCCAGAAAATCTGCCCAATGTTTTTCATTCTCTTTGGCTACCAGTTGCTACTTCTTTCAGGAAAACTGCCCCAAAGTTCACATTTATGACTCACTCCTTGAAATAGGGCACTGTGAAATCTTGGGTAATCCCAAGAAATTGGAAGCCATTAATGAATATTCGTAAACAAGCAAACTGACTAGATACATATTTTAGGGGGTAAAATCTAGAAGAATTGCATTGGGAGAGATAAAGAGGAGAAACAGAAGAGGATATGATTTTTTTTCCTTTACTATTTATAAAACAGAATCCAAAAAATGTTCATACATTGTAATTGGTCAACATGTCTTTTAAGTCACATAGAATTTATATATTCCTTCTCTATCATATCTGTGCAATTTATTTATTAAAAATACCATATCACTAAGGAATGATATCGGTCATATTAGTATATTGTGTGCATATATGAATATGTAACAATAAATCTCACCATTATGTACAATCATGATGCACCAATTAAGAATATGGAAAAATTTTTACAAATGAAAAGAACATTGAGCTAATAATTGTAGATGCTGTGGGATATGGTGTGCATACAGCATTGTCACCTTTTAACCATTTAACCAGGGTGACAAGCATTTCCTTCTTAAATAACATTTATCATTCCCTTGTTTTGGGAATCTTTGAACTCTTCCCTTCTAGTGCTAGAACCAGTGTCCATCCCATCTCTGTACTTTACTCCAACCCTCTACTCTCAACTCAGAGTTGGGAATGCAATGAGTGATTTTAGATTTATCATAGATATAATAACAGAGGGGGTTAGGCTCAAAAATAGCTCAAGATCAAGAATGTTTTCTACATAAATTATTAGGCGATAATAATAAAATAGTGGAATTACAATTTTTAGTGGCTATTTTGACACAGTTGTCAAAATGTTCTACTGTAAGGTAGGCCAACCAGTTAGGAGATTATTCAAGTAATTCAGGAAAGGTGGCATGATCCCCATTGACTGCCACTTAAAAAGTAGCCAGTAGCATGACCTCGGGGCCAATTACTTAATCCCTCTAAGCCTTAGCATTCTCATCTATAAAGAGGGTTAGAAATAACACATACCTCATAGGGTGATCAACTTAATGCATATAAAACCCAAAACCCATTACATGGAAAGTACTCAATAAATTAAAATACTGATTTGTTTTTGTATTTTTTTTTGTTGTTGCTAAAATTGATATAGTGACAGAAAACAGATTCTAGAAGTCTAAAATAGCAGGCACTAGACACTTGTGGTTACTGAACACTTCAAATGTGGTTAATGTGCCTTGCAGTATGTTAGAAGTATAAAATATGCACTGAATTTCAAAGCCGTAGTTTTTAAAAAGTGAATTATATAATTAATGATTTTTTGTTTTATTACATATTGAAATGATAATATTGGAGAATATTAGAAGGACTTTTTCCTGTTTAATGTATTCTTTTTCATGTGACTACTAGGAAATTGAGCACTGGATGTGTGGCTCTCATTATTTTCCTACTGGACAGAGCTTCTCTACTGCTGTTAAGATAATACTTGCACAAGTTTGGTGGCTGACAAGACAGGGCATGAGGAACAGCAGGGAGTAATGCCACCTCTAGACTTCTCCCCAAGATCACTTTTTTCATTCCCTCTGCACCTGGCACCCTTGTAACATAAGAGCAATTTCAGTAACTGCTTCTTATTGGATTGATTTAATCTTCCCAAGAAAACAACTTCACGTATTGGCTACTTCCCCTATCACAGAAGGGGCAGCTCTTCTGGTTCCCAGTGGCAAGTTTTGAATAGACTCACCCGATCTGTTCCTTTGGGGAGAGAATTTACATGCATTTGTGCCTAACCCAGATCAATGGCATGTCTTCTTGCTCACTAGTGAAACAATTGTCAGAGGTAGATATGTAAGCCTTCATTTTTACAGATAAGGAAATCGAGATTCAGAGAGGTTAATTAATTCAGCACATGTCATAAAGCAGGAAGGAGTGGAAGTGAGAGGTAAAAGAAATTCTATTTCTTTGATCCCTGCTACCTCTTCCCAAGTTGGCTGACCTTCTGGGGAAATCGGGTTCCCAAATTCTGACAGATACTCATCTTTTTAGGTGGTTTCCTTTGAGTTTTAAGTCCCTGATTCAGAACACAAGAATCCAAATACAAATGTATAATATGTCAAGATCATTGTAATGTTTTGAGCAACTAATAAAAAAGAAAGAATCTATATGCTACAAAATGTAGGAAATGCAAGCTCTTTAAACAAACTATTCCAAGGTATTTATATCATTAATAGAGATTCTTTGGAAACCAAATCATTAGCATATCAGATATTTTTCCATATAATTATGAAAACAGTTTTTTAAAAGGACTAAATATCTGATTTAATATTTTCAAGCATCTTTCACCATAGACTTCAAGCCATTTGAATAGATTTTTCTTTGACGAGTAGCCATCAAAAGAGAGCTACTACTCTTCTTACTATTTTTTCCTTATATCTTTAAATACAGTCTTGCACTGAAGCAAAGCAAGATGTAGAATTTAAAGTGCCTTTTCTTTGCCTGCTCAATGCCCTTTGCATTGTAAAAGCCTGCTTTTACTATTGGACCTATTTTGCTTCCAAGGGGCTTTTTACCTGCAGCCTTAAAAAAAAAAAAAAAAAACTATCCAGGAAAAAAAAAATACCTACTCTAGTTTTGGCATCTGGCCCAGAATATCTCTGACATATCTTCCAGCTTTAACATGCTAGCATTCAATGATTTCTCTGAATTCTGTCTCAATTCCCTTCAGTCAAGATAATGGTATATTAATTTGACACAGGGTATATTGGCTTATATAAATAAACAAACATTAATTTATAACATATACAAACATTCATTTTCATATGTGTAAATAGCTGCATATAAGATAGCTGTAAATAATGTTAAGACTATTATTTTAATTAATTCTCACAACAAATTTTAAAGTTTGCGTTAATATCTCAATTCCATAGATAAGGAAATTGGGACTCTGAAGTTAATTAACTTGCATGCAGAGCAATATTGAGAGCAAAGGAAAGAAATGGAGCTCAAATTCAGTCATCTTCAACTACAGAGGTCTGGTTTCTTACCACTATTTCACTCAGCAATAAAAGACATGGATAAATCAAAGCAATCTTTGTCCAGTTGGCAAGACTAAAAGGCTGGATGACTCAGTTTGAGGCTGAGAACACCACGTTCATAATGCTGGTTTCCTCCAGGAATAGAGCTTTACGCATATGATCAGCAGTCGGTGCAGAGACACTACTAGGAGAGACTGGACAGATTTAATCATAGTTCACCCAATGACTACCATGGTGGGACACAGCAAGGTCTGTGACCCATATTTTCCTGATCCAAAATATCTCCCTCACAAGTTGATACAACACTTGAAATCTCCATGATCAGATCATTAGCTCCCCTTTGGGAGAAAGCAGCAGTTAAACAATTGGATTAGTGACAGGGTTCAGAGCCAATGCAGAATAGGGAGTAGAGGAAATAAGGTCAAAGAGATGATGTGCCCTAGATGCCAAACTCTATAGGAATGTGGGTGCATAAAAATCATTTACAAGATCAATGAGGATTTTCATTTTGCCTTCCCATTTGGTGCTTAATCTCCCCTCCCTTGACTTTACTATATTTCCCAAGAGCATTACTAAACACTTCATTTAAGAAATCAACAGAACGTAAAATAGAAATTATATTTAACCAAAGACAGATTAGAAGTCAAATAAGTCAAAGGAACAGACCTTGATTGCAATTTTCCAAAGCAGAACAAAATAAAATTTTTCAAAGGAAAGGAACCTTAGAATCATCTGTTTCAATTCCTTCATGTTAGCATGAGGAATAGGTGTAACAGTGAGCCAATTACCCAAGAGTTTGTGACAGAGCTCATGCTACTTCTAGGGCTTAACCTTTCCTCTACTCCTTTCTCCATGAAAAATTAAAGACCACATTTATGATTGTTTACTGAACATGTTGAACTGTGGTATGTTACACAGATCCAGTTATTTTCCAGATCTAGTATGTATTTAACCCACTCCCTAGTAATGATAATAGAATATACATAATGCTTCCATGTTGCAGAGACTTTTAATACATTATATTACATATGTTCATATATTAGCATAGATATATAAATATTGCATATACATACACATGCTACACATTATGAAACATAAAAGAAAATAAATAAATTATGAAGAATTAAGGATAGGGGGGAAAGGTACACTCATACACTGCTGGTGGAACTACAAATTGGTGAAACCACTCTGGAAAGCAGTATGGAGATTCCTTAGAAAACTTGGAATGGAACCACCCCTTGACCCAGTTATCCCAGTCCTCAGCATATACCCAAAGGACTTAAAATCTGCATACTATAGCGAAATGGCCACATCAATGTTTATAGCAGCTGAAATCACAATAACTAAGCTATGGTGCCCTTCAGCAGATGAGTAGATAAAGAAAATGTGGCACAAATGGATTATTTCTGAGCCATAAAGAGAAATGAAATTATGGTATTTGCTGGTAAATAAATGGAACTGGAGATTATCATGCTAAATGAAATAAGCCAATCCCCAAAACCAAAGGCCAAATATTCTCTCTGATATGCAGATGCTGACTAACAATATGGAGGTACAGTTTCCACTTATTGAACAGGGGGAGTTGGAGGAAAGAAGGGGAATGGACATGGGAAAGACAGTAGAATGAATCAGACAGAACATTCCTATGTTCATATGTGAATACACGACCACTGTAACTCCACATCATGTACAACCACAAAAATGGGAAGTTATACTCCATGAGTGTATAATATGTCAAAATACATCCTACTGTCATATGTAACTAAAAAGAACGAATAAAAATTTTAAATGTAAAAAGAAGAAAAGACAGCAGTAGACAGGTAGTAGAAAGCTGCCCAGGTGACACAAAGTGAGAAGCAGAGCTTAGACCTGGCCCACCTCTCCGTGTTGTACCTTCTTGCCTTCTGCTCACTGCTGCCGTATTCTTCTACCACATCTCATCTTCCCTTTCTCTGTAAATGTAATGTGAATGCAAACGGCAATACTCAAGGAATAAATAAGCTGAATCTTGCCACTATTATTGAGCAAGCATTTCTTTGATAGGGATTTTGGTACTTGGTGGGCCTAGCAAAAAATATACAGTGAGAGAGATCATTTGTTGTGCACTTGAACAGGGCTGCACTAAAATTCTGGCTTCACCACTTAATAGCTATGTGGTCTGGGAAATTTTACTTGCTTTTCTGAATATCAGTTTTGTCTAGTAAATAGAAAGGACTCTCACAAGAGTTACTCTCAGTGTTAAATGAAATAACGCATGTAAATGCATTATTTATATAGGTCTAGAAAAGTGACTCCCATGCTTATGCGTGTTGTTGCCATCTCCAGTTCTTATCTATAAAGAGCTAGTATAGTTTAACTCCTTTGATTCTCAATTGAAGTAGAAGAGCTAAGCCATGGGCACTGAGAAGGAACGGATAATTTCAGCATGAATTTGTCATTTGTAGCAATCTAAAAGGCACACTTAAGCTGTGAGCAGGGTTTTTTTTTTTTATACACCAGCTGTGCATGTGTGATGCCCAATAGAGTGAAATGTTTAACAATTAAACTAGCTTTAAATACGTAGCATGGAAGGAATGAAACTGAATATCAGTTGTGATTATCCACTTGAAAAGCTCATTAAGAAATGAATTATGGAATAGTGGACTAATTAAGACTATGTGGAAATGTGTTCTCCATTTCTGCAAAGTGTTTTTTTTTTCTTTTTTTAAAAATGAATCAAACAGAATGGCTTGATGTATCAGTATGACCAATTTGGGGGGAAAACTGGAAAAAAACTAACATTTACTGAGTGCCTACTTAATGCCATATATTATTTCAAATCATCCACATGGCAATCCGGTATGATATCTGTTATTATTCTGTTTTTCTTGATGAAGAAAAGGAGGCTCAGGGAAGTTTAACAATGTATTTATGTTACATAATCACTAGATCAGAGAGTTGGGATTTCATCCTGACACTAATTTCAAAGCTCTGTCAACTAAACTTTGAGATGATCATTTCCCACTGACATATGACTATAGAAATGAGGCAAACATGCATAACAGTCTTTTATTGATAATACCCATCCACATTTGTCTGACCAGTCTGTTTCCCACTCTAGACCATGATTTCTCCAAAATGAGGGTCATTACCTGTTGTGTCCATCACTATAGCCCCAAATCCAAACTCAGTGCTCGCCACAGAGTGACATCTTCAACAAATATCTCTTGGAGAAATAAAAGCTGAATCAACTAAATGGATAGGGTTTAACTCATTAGTCACCTTTTTACAGATAGTGAAGCTAAGGGCATGACAGTGTTTTCCTGTAGTTAAAGGGTTACTCAACAACAGAAGGAAGATTAGAAACCCTGAGCTTCTGAGGCAAAAAAAAAAAAAAGGAAGAAGAAGAAGGAGGAGGAGGAGGAGGAGGAGGAGGAGGAGGAGGAGGAAGGGGAAGGGGAAGGGGAAGGGGAAGGGGAAGGGGAAGGGGAAGGGGAAGGGGAAGGGGAAGGGGAAGGGGAAGGGGAAGAGGAAGAGGAAGAGGAAGAGGAAGAGGAAGAGGAAGAGGAAGAGGAAGAGGAAGAGGAAGAAGAAGAAGAAGAAGAAGAAGAAGAAGAAGAAGAAGAAGAAGAAGAAGAAGAAGAAGAAAGAAGCCCATTGTTGAGCTCAATGAGCCAAACACTAGCAGGCTAAAGGGCCGGTACAATACTTAACATCCGTCCTCTTGAAACTGAAGTCATACACATCATGAACACACGAACAACAGTTGATCTATGTCACATGTAACAGGGTCACAAGTGACCACCACCCCATCTCTAGTCAAGGAATCCATTCACAGTTACTCCAGTAAATGAAAGGCAATCTGCAATAAAAGTCTAAAAAATGACTTATTCTCTTATTTGATTCTTCTCAAAGAAGCAACAGAATTCAGCAATGCACTTCCTCCTTACCTCTGCAAAATGGTAGCAAATGACCTGGCTACTCTGTCTCCTAGACATTAAATGGGGAGAAAGGCCTTCTTCATTCCTGTTATAAGGCATTGTCCAGTAGTCATTGTCCAGTGGTACTTTCTTGCTCCCCAAATGACAACAACAACAGTCAAGGGATGAGTCAAAAACAAGAACCCACAAAAGAAATAGAGAATAAGAAGAACCAAGAAAGTATCATCCTCTTTATCAAGAATGGAAAGCATTTTTAGAAGGAAATGACCAATGATATAAAATTGAGCGTGTTGAGAGGTTAAGTAACATGTGGAAAGAAAAGGAACAATTTAAGATTCCCACTGAGAAGTCATAGCCGTCTTGAATAGAGCAGGTCCAGTATCTAGAATAGACTTATTATTCTGACTCCTCTATAGACTATGCACTGCTTAGACGCAGGACTGAATGTCTTGGCACCCACGGTATGCAGTGCAGTGCTTAGCATGTAGGAGGCACTTAATAAATATTTGGCAAATGGATGCACAAATGAATGAACTAAAATAAGGTAAAGTGTGTAGTTGATTTTGGAGGAAAATATCCAAATGGCATTTAAAACTGCTTGTAATAAGTACCAACGTTTTCTAAATTAAATCACTAGATCTAAAATTATCACCATACATTTGGCTTCTCCCCCAAAAAGCCCTGAAGCCAAAACAACTCGACTCCTAGGGAGAACATATAATTTGCTGTCTGCAAAATAAAATCTCACACATCAGAAGCAACCCTAAATTTCTGTGCTCAGAGTGACCTTTTGGGCTTCCACTGTGATGTCATTAGTGTTACAATTTTATGCAAGATTAGGCATGTAATTATGTGTTAAATAGTTCTGTTGGCTCCTGCTCTCATTCAATAAAGGAAAGTGCATTAAGAGTCTCCCATATGCATAGCTCAAGGCCACTGACACCAGAAAACTGCATCTATTTTGCTCTCGTCCTTGCAGCTGTCACCTCGAGGCCCAACACTGAGAGGAATTGAGAAGCCACTGCACAGAGTTGCACTTGACGAACCACTACTCTCCAGAGGAAGCTTCTAGAGCCAGGGGTATTTATAAAGGATTTCATTTAGGTGAATTAAGAACCTGAGAAGTTGTGGCAGTTTTTCTCACCTTGGTGGCACATCACAATTACCTGG
The DNA here is from genome assembly GCF_052094955.1 of Ictidomys tridecemlineatus. Taxonomy (NCBI): domain Eukaryota; kingdom Metazoa; phylum Chordata; class Mammalia; order Rodentia; family Sciuridae; genus Ictidomys; species Ictidomys tridecemlineatus. The sequence continues at coordinate 122,929,299 of NC_135479.1, forward strand.
ACAGCTTTTTTAAAAAACACATCAAAGTCAGAGATCCACCCACAGAAGTTCTCATTGTTCAGGGATGAGCCCAACACCAATATTTTTCAAAAGTTCACCCAGATGATTTTAATGTGTCACCGGCCTTCAGAGGCCCTACCTTCATGCTCCTCTTGCTCAGGATGGGTATCAAAATTTAGGCTAAAGAGGAAGTACTGCAGATTTTATCATCTCGATATTTCCTCTGACAGCTACCAGGCCCATTGGACCAAAGAAAGAAAAGAAAATCAATACTCTCAATGTACAAGTACAAAGAGGCTTAATTGGATTTTGTTTACAAAGAGAAAAATCCAATCCATCTGCTTTTAAGTATAATAATGGGGGGGGGAGAAGAAGCATACTAATGTTGAGTATGTACCTATTATGTGTTATGATCTACTTAGGTTGTTTTGCATGTATCGTCCCATTTAATCATCCGAGCAACCCGGAAGGACAAGTATTATTATTCCCATTTTTTACAGTTGAGGAAACTAAAACACAAAGATGTTAAATTGGCTTGTCCAATGTCCCAGCGATGGTAGGTGGTGACGCCACAGGGCAAACAAACAAATAGCCCCATCTGTGTTCTTGCTCCTCTTCTCATTAGGCCATGCTGCCCTTTCCAAAGGGCTTTTTGAATGATAATTCAGCAAGCAACAGAAACTTGCTGTCCAAGTCAATGAAAGGAACAGAGGGAACATGACATTCCAGAGAAGGAAAGAGAAGGAATAATGAGGAGTAAAAAGAAAGAATAACATCCCAAGATAAGAAAAGGGCCAGGAAGGAGAGGTTAGCAATAGACAGCACCAGAGTCACATGATATGATAGATACTTAGAGGTCAAGTCAGAAAACACAACCAGTGTGTTGCTATGTGTCCTGCATTGTACCATAGATGTGTAAGGGACAGACCTGCCTTGGAGATGCTCAGCCTACCTAGCAGGGAAGGCAGATTTGTGCACATGCAGGAGAAACTGCACCTTGCTCTAACAGAAGCAGAGATGAGGAAGCTGCTTGTATGTGTCAGAGAAGGCTTTGCAGAAGAGGGGACATCCAATATGGCTTGGAAACAGCATAGCTCCTTCACCATATAATGGAACAGCGGTAGAGGGGGTGGGCAGGGTGCGGCTGAGTGAATGGCAGGAGCTGAATCAAGGAAGCAAAAGCTAGCAAGGAGTGTGCTGAGACTTCAAAGGGACACTTTATAAATTCTTGAGACAAAGAAATCTCACCACAGACTCACTGATGGTTATGTCAGTTAGGATTTCTGATTTTCAGATATGTCCTCATCATACAGTAGTGGCTCTGCCAGGTTCACCCCATTCCTAGATGGGTTAGTAATGGCCTGAGACCCATGTCTCCAGCTGCCCCACTGCCCTGTGCAGCCACAAGCATAACAGGTCTCTGTTTCACTCTAGGATTCCAAACTGCAAAATTTACTCAAATACTTTTTTTTGTTTGTTTCTCTGCATCACTTTTCTAATCACAATTCACATGAAATGTTCCTTGTCTTATAAAGTGAGCAGAGTTGAGTTAATTACTTAAGGAGTTCAAGAGGACTGCCTTTGAGCTAGGAAGAAATCTCCAAACCAGCTTCCATTAACATATTTTAAATTCTGAGAGTTTCTTTGAAGCCTGGAAATTTTTCCTCAACCTCTGCAGAATCTTTATATTGTTGTCCTTAAAGCAGCTCCTCACTTTCATCTTAATTAACAATGAACTTAGCAAATTTTAAATAAAAGTTTGTCTTTATGAAAGAAAACTGCAGTGGAGAAACGCCAAATCCACTTATTGGAATAACCTGAGGAGATGTTAAGTCCTTCCCAACGAGCTTTAGACAGTCAATTAGAATAAATGTATCTTTCATCTCCCCTTTGTCTATCATCTTAAAACAACAGAGCCAAGATTCAGCACTGCAGTAATGGCTCACAGCTGAAAAGTATCCTAAATACACTGAAATCGCTAAAACCTTTCGCTTTGAATCATTTCAAACCATTTACAATTCTATGGTGTGTCTGTTAAATTCTGGCTAATAGCCAGCTGCAGGACAGTGCTTATAAATTTATTGCTTTACCTACGCTCAAATTGTGCCATTTTTCTTTGTCTCTCCCACACCCCCACTTCGTTGAAGGAATAACTAATGTGATCAGATTGCACCAGGGTCCATGTCAAAAAAAAAACTCCGAGAGTTTATACCAATCCTCATTCTTAGGAAATTACTCAGTCAACTTAGATTAAAATCATTCTCATGCCCCAAAGGCTAACTGGTTTCAATAACGCATTTAATCCCTATTCTATTGGATATTTTAAAGATGTTCAAAAAGGAACATAAATAACTTTAAATAACCCAGATCCATGTCATTTAAAGAGATAGAAGATTCAATTTTTAAATCTTCCTAAAACTGTCTAGGTTATCCATTCAGGTGGTCCTTTCATCCCTTCATTTCCCTGGGATACCAAGGGAGAAGGATGACTTCTTACATCTTTACTATTAAGGCTTTGCTACCTCCCACAGCTCCTGCACCTTAACCTTCTAGACCTGACCCAAGGGTTGTAGACAGTGATCTACTCTTAGGACCTGTTCTCAGGAAGTCAATGCACCATGACTTAATATATGCTTGCATTCATTCTTCAATTTACTGACTCACAAAATACTGGCGCTAAGAACAAACTTAAAGGTTATCTGTTTCAAACTCTCCATGGCACAAAGTTATTTAAAATAATACTCAGCCCTAGAGAGGTTAAGTGACTTTCTCAAGGTCAGACAGCTAGGTAGTGATGAAGTGGACTTATAACCAATGACATACTCTGAGTACATACCCTAAGCCTTTGCCCAATGTAGCCTACAAATCAGCAGTACTGTCATCACCCAGGAGAGGGTGTTACCCATGCAGAACCTTGGGCCCTGCCACAGACCCATGGAATCAGAATCAGCATTGGCACAGAGCCCCAATTCAAATGCATACTACAGCTTAAAAGCACTGGGCTGGAGCGGGAGGCCAGCAACTATGGGTTTGAAGCTCAGCTCCACCTCTTCTAAATGTAAGCAAATATCTGAATCTCTTGAGAGCATCACTCATTATTTGAAAATAATAGCATTGCTTACCTTCCAGGGTTTTCATGGTATAAGCATAACATGGATATCTGCACAAGCCTCTCATGATGTGTGCATAGCTATTAGCTGCAACATGCCTGGCATATAGTTAGTAGCTAATAGAGTATACAGTCACCAATATTATTTCTAGTCTCACATTTATCATTAATACTGTGCTTTAACTGATAAGAAAGACACTATTGACTTGCACCTGTAAAGGAATCACCTTTCTGCCTTCCTTTATTCAAATGTATCAAATATCATTTTTTTAGAGTTCATAAAAATTTAATTTTTTATCTTTTTTTAATTTGTTCTTTTTAGATATACATGACACTGGAGTGCATTTTGACATATTATATATACATGGAGTATAACTTATTCTAATTAGGATCCCATTTCTTGTGGTTGAACATGATAATAGAGTTTATCTCACTCCAGTCAGAATGGCAATTATCAAGAATACAAGTAACAATAAATGTTGGCAAGGATATGGGAGAAAAGTTTCATTCGTACATTGCTGGTGGGACTAAATACTGCTACAACCACTCTAGAAAGCAATATGGAGATTCCTCAGAAAACCTGGAATGGAACCACCATTTAACCCAGTTATCCCAGTCATTGGTTTATACCCAAAGGACTTAAAATCAGCATACTACAGTAACACAGCCACATCAGTGTTTATTGCAGCTCGATTCTCAATAGCTAAGCTATGGAACAAACCCAGGTGCCCTTCAACAGATGAATGGATAAAGAAAATGTGGTATATATATACACAATGGAATATCACTCAACCATAAAGAAGAATGAAATTTTGGCATTTATTGGTAAACAGATGAAACTGGAGAATACAGGCTGAGTGAAATAAGCCAATTCCCCCCCCCCAAAAAAAAAAAAAACAAAGGCCAAAAGTTCTCTCTGATATGTGGATGTTAACCCACAATAATGGAGCAGGGGAGTACAGAGTACTTTGGATTAGACAAAGGGGAATGAAGGGAAGGGAGAGGGGATGGGAATAGGAAAGATAGTAGGATGAATTAGACATAACTTTTTCATTTGTTCATATATGAATACACTACCATATCAAATATCATCTTAGCTCTTATATTTGATTAATATATCTATGATATTTCTTATTTCCTCCTCTACAGAAAGTTATTATTATGTAGAAGATAAATAATAATAATAATAATAGCTAACTCTTTAGTGCTATTTGGAGATGAAATAACTTCTCCCAAAGTCAAGACATAATCAAAAGAACACAGCATTCCTATAATTCCTTGCCTCTTGAGTCTATAAACCTGACCTCTAGGAGCCACTGAGTATCTGGAGCCACTGCTGCTAGACTTTATCAGGCAGCGTCTCAACTGCCAGGAGCTAAACCCACAGCATTGGCAGAGCACAGTTAAAAGATGATAGTCTTACATCTCAGCATCAAGGGAAAATGTTGGAGAGGAAAGGGAAAGTCGAATTTTAGTAATCAACTCTGAACAAAAATTCTAAGGGAAATAGGACATACTATAGAGTATGAAACCATACCAATATTATATTTTGAAGGAGACAATACAGGGGAAATAGGATTTTTTTTTTTTTTTTGTACTAGGGACTTGAACCCAGGGGCGTTTAACCACTAGTCACAACCCCAACCCATTTTGTTTTTTTAAGACAGGGTCTCACTAAGTTGCTTAGGGCCTCACTAGGTTACAAAGGCTAGTTCTGAACTTGCAATCCTCCTGCCTCAGCCTCTTGAGCCTCTGGGATTACTGCGCCTGACAGGAAACAGGATCTTAACATCAAAACCATAGCCCCCTAATGCAGTGGCTTGAGTCTAGCAAAGCATTAGAAATAATGACGAAGCTTTAAAAAAAAAAAAAAGGAATGCAAATTTCTGAAGGAGGGACCAGACATCAGAGTTTTTAAAAAGATTCCCAGTTGATTTCATTGTGCAGCCAGCATGGAGAGCCAGTCCCCGAGGCAACAAAAAACCTGGTGTTATTTAAGAAAGTCAATCCACTGAGAGCTATTGGTTGCTAATACAAAGTTTCAGAACTCAAAGGAATAGATTTAACCATAATGCATACCTCTTCTAGGTCTTTTCGCCATTCCTCCAGGACTTCCACCACAAGGAAAGGAGACCCTGGACCACCATCTTCTAAGATGTTCATATGGACCAGTGGCCGGACTTCCTCATCTTACAGACACGATGAGAAAAGGTAACTGCACTGGGACCCTGGGTACTTGTCAGAAGGTTTTACCTGGCTGCAGAGAGGATGGTGACCAGGAAACACTAGGCAACTGAGCTTTGTGTCTTGAGATGTGGGATGGGCTCTTTACTGAAGGAGCAGGGGTTTAGACACTGATCTGCCTTCTCCTCTGATGTTGCATGCACCACATGGCTTTGTGAATGCTGTCCCCTGTCAGAACTGACCTTCATACACACACACACACACACACACACACACACACACACACATATGCCACTCTTAGCTAACTTTAGTTCTGCCTTTTGATATCCAACCACAATCCCTATGCTTCCCCCAGCCCCATGATCCTCTTTCCCTGAACAGACTGTTTTACTCTCTGTCAAATTTCTGGACCTTTGTACCTTAACTGGCACACAGTAGATGCTCAATAAATGCTGGCTGATGTGAAGAAATCCTGTTTCTGTAGCACTGGACATGTGGTAGGGAAGGAAAGCAGAAACTGTGAGAGGACTCAAAGGGGACAAGACAAATTCAAAGAGCCCTAGGAATCGTTGCATGGATAACCCGGGAGCAGGGAAGGAATGAGGGAGCAAGAAGAAAGGCAAAGGGGCAAATGCAGCATTAATGAGAGAAGGAGTGGCATCTGCAGATCAGTCCAACCGTCTGATTGGGGTTGAAGGAGTAGATGTTTCCATAAAATTCTAGAAGCATTTTTAAATATTTAGTTTCTCTCCATTTGTTCTCTTCTTCCTCATCTCTCTTCCCCATTGACCTTGTACAATTGGTTCAGGTGAAACTAAATTTTAAACATAACTTCCTTTACCAGCACAGAGCAGCTGAAGCAAGTGGTACATCAGGCAGATAAATGGTGCTGGGCCCTGGAAGGACCGGAAGGAGGTTTAGCTGAATATCGTTTTGAGGGATTATTTCCCCCCTCAAAACTCAAATGGCCCTGCAGATAAAATTCCTTTGAAAAATTCCAAAAGCAAAGTTGTTCACAATGATTATTGCAAGTAAAATTTTGGAAGCCATTTCAGTGTCACAATAAAAAGCACTTTTAGTCATACTGTAATATATCGCTTAGCACTTTAAAGGGCTTCAACATAATATTAACTGGAAAAAAAATACAAGTTTAAAAATTGCATATAAACAATCACTGCATCCTCAGAAAGCACATAACAAGCAAACATCCGGAAGGAAAACAGTTTTCATTTCTCTATTTCCCAAATGCTTTGTAATATGTTATGTTTCCTTAATTATGGAAAAATAATTATGTGATGTTTAAGTAAAATTACAACCCACAAGGCAACTAGTGTTTGCACATAGTCCCAGGGCTCGTCACAACAACAAGCAGGTCCCTGAAAATTCACTCCTTATTCATCTCTAGGTTTTCACCTGCTTTTTCTCAATGCTTAATTAAATTATTTTTTCATTTGCTTTCAAGGTGAGTCATCTTTACACAATCTTTACCGTCACATTTTAAAGTTTCAAGTGTCATTTTAAAATTTCATGATTTGTATGTAATTTTCTCCTTGTTGTTGTTGTTGTTTTGTTTAAAAGGCTGTTATCAGTGAAAGTGCCAAAGGGTAAGAGAGTTGGTCTTACAATTCAGGGGTCGTAACCAAATCCTAGGGTTTTGTTGCCCCACAGAAATATTATGACCGTCAATGATCAGTCCTCCTAAAATTCTGAAGTCTTTATCAGAGTGGGTAAACTATAATATAACCCTTTCACCTCCTATTTAATTTCATCAAATATTTTTAATACATTTTTATATTCTTTTACATAGAAATCACTGAGTACTGCTTGTTCTACATAAACTACCCTGCTATTATGCCCATTTTACAGATGAGAAAGTGCAGGGTCAAGGTTTTGAAATAACTTTAAGGGCCCAACAACCAACTAGGATAGAATCCAAATCTGAAACCAAGCTCAAACTCTCTCTCCTGCACCCCCACAGCCTTACAAAGGTTCTTGTCAAAAATGAGAAATGCAGAGCAACAGTGAACAGCCAAACCCACAAGGGGACATCATCATGTTAAAATAGAATTGAAAGTTATATATCAAAGAAGATAATAAACATATGATGATATACTGGCAATATTGATGGAGTTTAAAAGGAACAAATGCTTAGTGTTCTGCATCAATAAGACTCTATGACAAATTAACTGCTTTAGTCTTTTTTTATTTTCAAAGATGATCTCAGTAACTATGGGATTTAAAATAATTAAAATATTGACTATAAAGAAATCGCAAGCTTTATTTGTGGAACAGGAGGGCAAAAGCTCATGAAATTGGTTTGCCTGGTTGGCGTACAAAGTTAGCAGAAACAGATAAAAAATAGCCAACAAATACAAGCAATGGAATCTTTTGCTAAGCGGGGGGGTCCCTAAGTGAATGTTGGATCATTGGTCCATGCCTCTTCCTTGACCACATCTTTATCTTTACTGCATAGTTCACAGATTCTTAAGGATAAGACTCAGATTTTAAAGCTCTTTGAGCAGAAGCTGTCATTCTGCTGATGGTTAGGCTGGGGCTGTAGTTGAGTGATAGAGTGCTTGCCTCGCATACCTGGGGCTCTGGGTTCAATTCCCAGCGCCACCACCAAAAAAAAAAAAAAAAAGCTGCTTTTGGTGACAGTAATCATGATGATAATGGCCAATAATGAATCAAGACAATTACAGTCTTCAAGTTAAATTATTTGGAAATAAATTAACAGGATCGTCTGGCAGTGCTGTCTCACATTGCTAGTGATTGATCCACCCTCATTTTTCCTTCTGCAAACCTGGCTTCTGTGTGTGCCTCTTTTCTCCACTTATGCTCCTAAAGCAATGCCAGGAGGAGCTAGCCAGCCATACAGCCTTTTCCTGATTCCAGAGACAAACTTGTCAGGATACTGGATTTCCTGGAATTCTTAAGACAGTGCAACATCAGAAACCAGCCTAAAAACAGACAGAACAAGTAACTGGAAGGAAAAATCTCACTGAAAATTCTGAATAAAACATTTCATTGCTCAGAAGAAGTTGAAGTCAATTTTACTTGTTTTTATTATTTGGAGTCTAAGCCAGCCCTTTTTCAGATCATCTGCTACATGCACCACACTAGTTTCTATCCTCATCTCCATTCCCCAAGCCCAACAATATAAAGTAATACATTTTCTTCTCTGAAAACATTTCATTGTTAAGCAAGTTCAAAAGGATTTTCTCCCATACCATTTTCTAAATATTTTGCAGCTTTACCTTTTATAATTAAGTCTTTAATCATCTGGAATTGGCTTCTGTGGTAGGTGTGAAGTAGGCATCCAAATTTTTTTCTATAGAGTTAACCAATTGCCCAAACATCACTCACTGGACAATGTATTATTTTCCCATCAATCTAAAAACACACATGTATCATATATTACATTTCCATGTGTGCATAGATATGTTTTTGGATCTCTATTCTGGTCTATTAATCTGCTCTATTATTGTCTCAGGCATTATATCTACCTAAGACAAATACCACAATTGAGTTTTATTTTACATATTGATATGTTATCAAATAAGACATCTATCTTATTCTTTTTTAATCAGGAGTTCATTTGCTTTTCTTAACTATTTGCACTTCATGTAAATTTGAGAATAAGCTTCTCAGGTCATGTTTACCACATTTTTATTAATGCACTATGGCAAAATTATATCTTTCTGCCATCGAGTCTTTTTTTTAGTTTTATTGATTTTATTTTTTTAAATACATGACAGCAGAATGCATTACAATTCTTATTACACATATATGCCACAATTTTTTATATCTCTGTTTGTATATAAAGTCTGTTGACACCCAATTCGAGTCTTTGTACATGCACTTGGATAATGATGTCCATCACATTCCACCGTTCTTCATCAAGTCTTTTTCTGATTGAATAAGATTAATATCTACATTGATTTCATTCTCCCCTATGAAGAAGAGAAAGACTTTACTTTTTTTTATGAACTCATGTAAGTTCATAATTGGGACAGTTGGGACAGATTCCTGTAACAAAAGACAGATCAACAAGAGAAAAACAAGTAAGTGTGTGCGGTGCCCATTGCCAAGGGATAAAATGACTTAGAAATCTATCTTAAATCATATTTAACAAATAGCAATATGTTTATTACCACTCATTTTTATTTCCTTCTATTATCTTTAGTGTGTTCTGCTAATATTTTCATAACCTCTTTTGTTGGATGCCTGGCATGTTGATTTTCAAGTTTTCTCCTCTAATATAAATATTTAAAATTACTTTCTCTTCCTGTGACTCTAACTGCATCTACCAGATGATCCATAGTGTTTTCCATATTCAATTCTAAATACTTCCTAATTTCTATCAGATTTTATTCTATGATCCATGAGTTCTTTGTGCTATATTTTTACTTCTGTATATATAGTCCTTCTAGTTATTTTTGTTATTTGTTTCTATCATTATTGCACTGAAATCATATAATGTAGTCAAAATAAAGGTAATGCTTCTGAAAGGCTCTTTAGATTATAAAGATACCCTCGTTTATCTACACAATTCATATAATTTTCTGTTTCTTTCTATATTGTGCGCTAAAACATTTTATAAAAATTTAATGTGCTAATGGATCAGATAAAAATAAATAAGAATTAAAATATGTGAGATATCATTGCAGAAGTGATCTGATAAGAAAAAAAGACCTAAAAAATAACTCCCAATTTTTCATTTTCATCTTTAGTGTCCTATTCATACAATAAGGTTCATAATATTACAATTTGTGGGAAAGCCCCACAAATTAATTGGAAACAATAACATTAAATTTATGGACCAAATTAAAAAAAAAACTCATGTTAATGACTGTATTAAGAATGGTTGTCATTAGTTCCCAAACTCAAAAGCACATTGTTTCCAATGGAATGTGCAGGTTCGAAGAGTGAAAAGAGGATAATAATTAAACTAATCAAATTGAACCCTAAATATACACTAACTTGAGGAACATCCATGAAATCTGGAACTTCTAGAAGATAAAAACAAACATACAAAGAAGCACATCTCAGGAAAGTGGGAAACCAAAGTGAACAGAAGGCAGAACCATGTCTGTGATGCTCTGCCGTGTGAAATGACAGGTGGGGTCTCCTGGGCCATAAATGGACAGCAGCTCTGCTCATTTCAGCTCAGAAGGGATCCAGTAATCTATAGCCCTGCAGTCCACCCTCATGAGATCCCACAGAAGGAGACCCTCCTTGAAGTCTGGAAACTAGAACTCTTGATTCCTAGAAAAATTGAATTTGTTTTTCTGGAAGAGTACTAAATTTGTTGGTGGTAGAATCCAATGAACACGGATGGGAATCAAGAAGCCAGGAGCTTGTTCTACCCATGACTATTCTGCCTCCCTATGCTGGCTACCTCACGATCTATGCTTACGGTAGTTATTTTCAGTCCAAATAAAAATATATTTTATAAGCTTAGTAAGTGCAAGAGATTGAGTCTACAAAGATGAATGGGGTCTGTCTCTATCTCTTAAGCAACTCAGTGTTCATTGGGCCATAGAGACATAAATATCAATATTCAGTATATTAAATATTATGTGTAAGTTCCTGAAGAGCTCTCAGCCAAGTAATTTTATATCTACTTAATTCTCTACTTCTAATTCATATCTTCCCTAGTTTTCTTTCCTATAACCATTTGGTACCCCCTCAACCTCTCTGACAGTGTCAGGATCCTTCACAGACTTCTCTTCTTACACTTCCCACATTCTTGTACCCAAACCAACTTTGTTTCTCTGACTAGCTAGAAAGGATCATTAAAACCCACAGTGTTTAATAGTTGATCCTGGACACAAATGATGCCCAGATCTCAATGCTCATCTCCTCTGCCACTTCTTTCTAAAATTCCCTCTTTAATATCTGAAACACTAGAAGACTTTCAGAATCAATCTCTACCTCCAGATATAAACCTTTCTAGATAACACACAAACACTAACAGGAGTTATCTTCCTAAAGGACAAATCTAATTATTGTACTTGCTTAAATTATTTTAATGTCTATGGTGACCTCAGAGGACACACACATCCTTTATTCTTGGCTCCTCTCTAACTAGCTAACTTCCTGCCATCCCCCACCCACCAGATCCTGGAATCCAGTCACATTCAAGTATCCCTACTCAAAATTTTCCCAGATCTTCCCCCTCTTCTTAATTATTTGTTCATCCAAGGCCCAATTCCATCTTTCACAGAACCCTCAGCCATTACCACTTACATCAACGGCTCCCAAGTGACAGTCTTCTAAACCATCTTCATGCTTATAGCCATAGCCCTGGGCCAATTCCTCTGCCATGGATCCTCTGAATGCTCATATTGAGGGATGCCTAATGCAGTGATAGTCAATGTGTCTAAAACCAATTTGCCAAAGAAGCCATTTCCCAATTAATCATTTTGATGACTGTATTAAATTTAGCTATGAACCAAAAATTTTGTATGACCATTGTGACTTTACATAGTTCTATCAGAACCCACATTCAGTTGGTTAGCAAAGACAAGTAAGGCCCCAAAAGGCCCCTATTTAGAGACTCCTCTTATCTCTATCTCTCTGCTCCTCTACCTTTCCCTCTCTGTGTTCCAGACACCCTCTATCTCCAGTCCCATCTTCTGTCTGTCCTCTGGTTCTCCCTCAACCTCCACCTTGGCCATGCCCTCCCACTCTCTGTGGCTGTTGGTCTCCCCTCTCCGCCTGAGTTTCCTCTCTCTCTCTCTCTCTCTCTCTCTCTCTCTCTCTCTCTCTCTCTCTCTCTCTCTCTCTCGGTCGCAAGCCAGACTGTACGTTTTGCTGGTTTTCCTCTTCAACATTCCTTCAGCAGAAGGTCCCACCATTCTCACTCAAATCCCCCCTGTTGTGATAACAAGACCAGAGACGAACTGAACATTCAGTAAACTGATGTCTTGAAGACAAAATAAAAACTTGGCTGAATTTTTAAAAAACTGTTAAATATTACCATCCCCAAACAGCTACTATATCCTTAGTGAATAGGTAAAAGAAACAAATTTTGGTTAATGGATAAAGTTGACAAGTCCATCAAAGTTGTCAAAATGTGAAATTCCTACAACAATCTGAATGATGCCTACGTGTTAGCAAAACAGCAAATGCCTCAGCACATGTATGAAAACACGAATGGTGTGAAAATACTTTGCATACAACCAGTGACTTGAAAAATTGTGCTCTATATATGAAATGAATTGAATTCCGCCATCATGTATAACAAATTAGAATAAATAAATAATTTAATAAAGAAATAAAAGGATTTGGAAAAAAGAAATCAGTATAAACTAAAAGGCTACCGAATGAAATGTTAAACGTTTATTCTATTAGTAGAGTATATTTACACACTACTCAAGAAAGATATATCTATAAATATATTCTTAATAATATATTTATAAAGAAACTAAGCCCACTAGGAAACAGCTTTTTAAAAAAAAAAATCAGACCAATTTAAAAATACTGCTAAGAGGAACACATTAGTAAGAACATACTTGATGATTAAGTGCATTTTTAAAATACAGTCTTAAAACATTCATAGGAAACATCTATTCCTATTCATGTATTATGTTGAAAACAATAATGATTAAAATACATCTTTGTTAAATCTCTAAGTAGGGTAAAATAGATAAACTGTATTCATTTAGTGAACTGATCCTTCAGTAAATCAGCCATTCAGTAACTGATCCTTTGGCAAACTGGCCCTCAGCATATTGGCTTTCTTCTCTTCCCTTTTCGTACACCTCTCTAATCAGCCTCATTACCAGATCTTGTCATGATTAATACCTCACACGGCAATCCCAGGAAATCAGCCTTCTTCACTTCCTGTCCCCAGGACTTAGCTGCTTGTAGTTCTTTTTATGAAGACTTAACATGTTGACTAACAAATTAACAAATGAATTCATAAATGGCCTTTTCCCTGCCTTCACCTGAATACCTTTCTCCCTGTAGAATAGAAACCAAGGGAATCTGACTTTAAATGAGTAAGAAAGATCCAAAGAGTCTTTATTGGACTTTCTACTCTTTATGTCCTCTGTGTGTGTGTGTGTGTGTGTGTGTGTGTGTGTACGTGCGTATCTTCATAACTAATGTGCTTATGAATTATAAAATGAGTCCAAATATCAAATTTAAAGAAAGTACCCAAATACAGTGTTTGAAATAAAATTGTACTCTGTTGATTATTGCTCGGGGTGAAAATAAAACTTTATTGGACAATTGAAAAAAATAATTATTTTTTTTTTTGCAACACTAGGGATTGTACCCAGTAGTGCTCTATCACTGAGCTGCACTCACAGCCTTCTTTATTTATTAATCTGTTTGATTGTTTATTTATTTATTTATTTTAATTTGGGACAGTGTTTCATTAAGTTGCCCAACCTGGTGATCCTCCAGTTTCAGCCTTCCAAGTTGTTGGAATTATAGGCATGTGCCACTGCCCCCAACTTGAAAATCTTTTGCTTACAACAATATTTATCACAAAAATTTTTGTTGGAGTTGGACTTGTAAGACTTATTAATAATTCCTATTCTCTAAAAGGATTTGGGCAGAATGTTTCCTGTGTATGTAGTAAAGACTGCATATATCTGTTATTTGTTGTCAATATGTATGAATATTCACTTTATCCTTCATATTGACTCACGGTTCATCACGGAGTCAACACTGCCTCAAAAGAGCTTAAGTTTAGTTTTGCCAGGACACACCAAGGCTAAATCCACTTCAAACTTATAAAGTCAAATTCCTTCTCTATACCTACTAATAGCACACTTACCCAAAACTGAATTCATAATCATGACCCAGACTCATTCTTCCTCTTGAACTCTCTACTTCTGTAAATTGTACTGACATTCCCGTTCTTATTTCTCACACCAAGGACAGTCCTTTGTCCTCTCAAGTTGATTCATAGAGCACAGACATGAAGAGCTAAAAGAAGATGAAACATCAGCTTAGACATTGGTGGCACTATAACCCCCAACACACAAAACTTGTTAGTATGAAAGATGAGGCTTAAGCCTGAGGCCCAGGACATCATGCCCCTTCCATCTACCATTGAAGACAACTGGGTGTAAAAGGGACCACTTCACTAACCCATTAACACTTAGGATATGCACACTTCCTTCCCCAACTGGGGCTCACTACTTGGACACTGAAAGGCAAAGGAGAGTGTGAAATAATTTTTTAAAATAATAATAGGTTGTGCCACACAGGAGCAGTGAACTTCAAACTCACCCAAAAGAGAGATTTAGTCCCCCAATTATCAGGGTATCACCCATCTCATCAATCAAATTAGCTACTCCTCCTCCTGAGCCCCAGACACCTAACCTGGGGGAAGAGAATTTATAAATGTGCAATCATCCTATCCCTCCTTATTTAACAAGATCAGAAATGGGGGAAAGGTGGGGGGGACTCTCTTTGGACCTTGCAAAGTATAGGAAAATAAGGGTTCTGCTTTACCACTCTCCATCATCTCCCCTGTTGTCCAAGTCAAGCACTGAGATATAGATCTAAAACTCACTCCCTTATCAGCTTCTATATTCTATCAGTTGCCAAATTCTGACATTTTATTTCCAAGATATTTCTGCAAACATCCTCTTCTCTCCAGCTCACCGTGATCCTGGATCCAGCCCTGATCATCCTTCACCCACATTACTGTTACAATCTCTCCCAATTCTTCTCTCTGATTTAAGTCTTGTCCCATTTATAATTTAATCTCCACACAGCAGCCACCGTGGTCATCCTGGATCTCAGTTCTGGTCATGTCATCCACTGACAGCTTCCCCTTTAACTACAGGAGAGAGGCCAATCTCTTTAGAAGGACTTATAGAACCCTTCCTGACCAGACTACCTTTTCAAACATATCTGCCCCATTTCCTCTGACCCACACTCACCCCAGTGATACTAACATACTTGTAGTTTCAGATAGTCTGCATACCAGTTGTTCATGTGATCCCTTCCATCTGGACTGTCCTCAACTCTTCATCTCATTGCATTGATTCCAAATCAAACTCAAAGAGTCTGTTTAAGATGCCACCCTAGGAAGCCTTGCCAAACCACAATTCTTACTCCCTATCCTGTTCCCTAAACATTGGGAATACTGTGAGTGATTTCATCATTGAACTTACCACCCTATGTTGATATTATTTTTATATCTGTCTTCTAATTGGGCCAAGGCCATATCCCCAGAAACAAGAAGTTACCAGCACTCAAGGTAAGTCTGTACATCTAAACACTTTGATCTCTCAAACTATCCATTCATTCCTTTTGTTCCTTTAATACAATCATTATGGGATCCTTTAATTGAATCATTATTGATTGATTGATTCCTTGGATGTGGCTCACCCCACTCACCATTTTCATTTCACTGGGTAATACCCTGATTTCCCAGATGACTTTGAGCTATATGGAAATCAGTCACTTCCTTCCCACCCCCTGACTCCATAGTATATGAAGAGCATTTGTTAACCGTTTTCAAATTGCAATTTGTTTTTAAATTACCTGTTTGAATCATTTTTATATGCTTCTTGCTCTGGTGACATACTGACTGATTATTCCTCATCTATTTTATGAGTATACAGTGACATAAGAAATGCTGTGTGACAGCCTAATACCCTAGAACTGTGAGACTATTGCTCTGTCCTGGATGGCTTCCATCTGCAGGAAATGTGAATCTCGATGGCAGCCATCAGAGTTAAATACATGTTGATAAATAATAGTGAAGTTACATCAGATTATTATTTTACAGCAGATCTTTGAAGCCACTCAGTCTCAGCCTATCTTTACCTGCTTCAGAAGTCTTCCTGCTCACCAGCTTTAGCTGCTAATGGGCACTGATTTTTTTTTTTTTTGTCAAGTTCATAAAAGGTCAAGTTTAAAGAGCTTTGATGTAAACCGTACAATTTTCAAAGAAAATCGCAAAAAAAAAAAAAAAAAAAAGAATGGAAGACAGAAAGTGGGTGGTTGCCAGTCTATGGAAGTCAAAAGCAGGGCAGACCAGCTAATCCAAGGACATTGGGCTTAGGAGTTGGAGGATAATGAAGAATGTGGTCTTTCCAAGTCTCTGGCAATGATCACAAACAGCCTAGAATGAGTGAAGGTGGCAGGAAGACAGGAAGAACAGGCCATGAAAAGATGATGAATGAAGACATCTAGGTAGCTGGGATGCTGCTCCCATACAATGCCCACTCCTGGAGGAAAGATTTGCATAAACTAG
This sequence comes from Ictidomys tridecemlineatus, assembly GCF_052094955.1. Taxonomy (NCBI): domain Eukaryota; kingdom Metazoa; phylum Chordata; class Mammalia; order Rodentia; family Sciuridae; genus Ictidomys; species Ictidomys tridecemlineatus. Next base: position 122,945,825 of record NC_135479.1, read on the forward strand.
TTCATGAAGAGAACTTTAATGATGATAACAATTAATTTTGTACACTGATAACTAAAATATAAATACTCTACCTAAAATCTTCTGGAAATATATTAAATACATACACATTCTCAAGTTTGTACAGGGAACCAAAATATTTAATAATCATTCCAGAATAAACCAGCCAATCAGAACAGATATGAGCCATAAACACCCGTAAGGTCATTCTGGAGCACAACACTAAATATAACCCTAAATATACACACAATTGTACAAACAATGGGCGTCTCTTATTCCCCTGCAAATTCCACATTTGATTCTATTCTGGTTTCTTTCCCAAGAAACATGAATAAACAGTGATAAAAATATAAAAGGAAAATGTGGTCTGTCTTGTGCATTTTGTTTTTTGTTTAAAGCTTAAAAATTGGCTTAAGAGCTTCCTTCTCAGTTTTCAGTACCATTTGTCCTGTTTCCAGATCCAATAGGCCAGCAGCTTTCCTACTCACACTGGCCTGCAATGCAAAGCTCCCTATCAAAATAGGAACTGAGAGTGTATCTTGATCAGCAGGAGTTCTGGAATTCCCAAGCATTGACTTCCTACCCCCACTTCTCCCCAAGCACCAACACCCCCAGAATTTTCTCACCTTTTCTTTCTTCTCCTGCTTGCTTCAAATCCGTTCCTCCATTCCTAATCTTTACATATTATTAATTTCCTTGCCATTCTGTCCTGAAGATAGTCTTTGAAGAATGGTAGAAATTTTATGATGGTCTAATATTCATGTCATTAAGCCATAGTTCCCACTCCATTTTTTTTAATAAGAGCTTTATAGTTGCACACAGTGGTTTGGTTCATCCTAACAAGCTATACATATGTGGAAATTGATTTCAGTTCATCATCCCCTCCTTTTCCCTCCCCTCTCCCATTCTCCTTCCTCTATGAGATTTCCTTTTCCTTGTCTATTAATTTGTATTTAATTGGTTCTTTATTTTATCCTATCTTTTCCTCCCCCTTTCCTTTATTTTACGCTAGCTTCCACAGAGGAGAGAAAACATTTAATCTTTGAGTTTCTGAGTTTGGTTCATTTCACTTGGCATTATTTTCTCCATTTCTATCCATTTACTGGCAAGTGCCAGAATTTCATTCTTCTTTCTGGCTGAGTAGGACTCTATTGTGTGTGCATTGTATCAATCACAATCTCTTAATCCATTCATCTATTGACAGGCATCTGAGTTGATTCCATCACTTAGCTATTGTGAATTATGCTGCTATAAACATTAAGGTGGCTGTATTGCTGTAGTATGCCAATTTTAGATCATTTGGGAAAACACTAAGGAGTGGGATGGCAGGGTCATATGATGATTCCATCCCTAGTATTTTGAGGAATTGCCATACTGCTTTCCAGAGTGGTTTTACTAGTCTACCATCCTACCAACCGTATAACAATGTACCTTTTCCCCCACAACCTCATCAGCATTCCTTGTTGTTCATATTCTTGATCGTTGTCATTCTGATTAGAGTGAGATGAAATGTAGTTTTCGTTGTGAGAGTTGTTGAACATTTTTTCATTTATTTGTTGGCCATTTATGTGTCTTCTTTTGAAATGTTTCTGTTTAGTTCTTTTGCCCATTTATTGATTTGGTTATTTGTATTTTGAGTGTTAAGTTTTTTTGAATTCTTTATTCTCGTCATTAATCCCATAACAGAGATTTTTCTCCTATTCTGTAGGCTCTCTCTTTCACACTCTGAATCATTTCCTTTGCTGTGCAGGAGCTTTTTAGTTTGATGGCATCCCACTTATTCTTAATCTTATTTCTTGCACTCAGGGTGTTTTGTTAAGGAGGTTGGTACCAGCACTTATATGGTGGAGTATGGACCCTATCTTTTCTTCTAGCAATTGTAAATCTCTGGTCTAATTCATAAGTCTTTGATCCATTTTGATTTTTGTACAGGGTGAGAAAGAGGAGTCTAATTTCATTGTTTCTACATACAGCTCTCCAGTTTTCCCAACATCATTTGTTAGATATATTTTTGATGCCTGCATCAAATATCAGGCAGATATAGGTCTGTAGATTTGTCTCTGTGCCTTCTATTCTGTTCATTGGTCTTCATGTCTATTTTGATGCCAATATCATGCTGTTTTTGTTACTACAGCTCTGTAGTATCATTTCAGATAGGTATTATATGACACCTTCTGCTTTTCTTTTCCTTCTTAGTATTTCTTTAGCTCTTCTGGGTCTCTTATTCTTCCAAATAAATTTCATAATTTTTTTCTAATTCTATGAAGAATGTCATTGGTATTTTGATGGAATTTCATTGAATCTGTATGTTGCTTTTGATAGTATGGTCATTTTGACAATATTGATTCTTCCTATCCAAGAACATGGATGTCTTTCCATCTTCCAAGGTCGTCTCCAATTTCTTTCTTCAGTATTCTATAATTTTCATTATAGAACTCTCTTACCATCTTAGATTAATTCCCAAATATGTGTGTGTGTGTGTGTGTGTGTGTGTGTGTGTGTGTGTGTGTGTTTAGGTTATTGTGAATGGGATGGTTTTCCTAATTTCTTCCTTGGTTGAATCACTGTTGGAGTATAGGAAAGCTATTGATTTATAGGTGTTGATCTTGTATCCTGCTACTTTGCTAAACTCATTTATAAGCTCTAGAAGTTTTCTGGTGGAGTTTTGGCTCTTCTAATTATAGAATCATATCATAATTTAACAACTTCTTTTGCTATCTGTATCCTTTTTGTTTCTTTTTCTTGCCTGATTGCTCTGGTTAGTTTTTTGAGGACAATATTAAATGGGAATGGTGAAAATGGATAGTCTTGTCTTGTTCCTGATTTTAGAAGAAATGTTTTTAGCTTTTCTCATTTAATATGATGTTGGCTTTGTATTTGTCATAAATGACCTTTATGACATTTTAGGTTCCTTCAATTCCTAGCTTTTCCTGCTTTTTTAACCTCAATAGGTGTTGGATTTTATTAAAGGCCTTTTCTGTATCTATTGAGATGATTATGTGATTGTTGTTCTAAATTCTATTTAAGTGAAGAATTACATTTATTGATTTTTGCATATGTTGACCCAACCTGGCACCCCTGGAATAAAACCCATTTGAACTTGCTGTATTATCTTTTTTATGTGTTTTTAAATGGGGTTTGCTAATATTTTATTAGCAAATATTTTTGCATCTATGTTCATCAGGGATATTGGTCTGTAGTCTTCTTTCCTTTGAAAATGCATCTTTGTTTAGTTTATTAACAGAATTATACTGACTTTATAAAATGTATTTGGGAATATTCCCTGTCTTTCAATTTCATGGAATAATTTCAGAAAGACTGGTGTTAGTTCTTCTGTAAAGGTCTGCTAGAACTCAGCTAAGAATCCATAAGGTCCTGGGCTCTGCTTTTTTGGAAGGCTTTTAACTGCAGTTTTTAATTTCATTACTTAATATTGGTATTTTTAAGTTTTCTGTATCTTCCTGAGTTACTTTGGGCAGATCATATGTGTCTACAAATTTGTCAATATCTTCCAGATTTTCCTGTTTATTGAAGTATAAATTTTCAATATAGTTTCTGATAAACCTCTGGATTTAAGAAGGATCTGTAGTGATATCTCCTTTTTTATCTCTGAAATTGTAGATTTGCTTCTTCTCACTCTTTCTTTTGGATAGTTTGGATAAGGGTTTGTCAATCTTATTTATCTTTTCAAAGAACAAACTCTTCATTGCATTTATCCTTGTATTTTCTTGTTCTCAATCGCATTGATTTGGGCTCTGTTTTTAATTATCTCTGGTTTGGGAGTTAGTTTGTTCTTTTCCTAAGGCCTTGAGGTGGAGCATAAACTTACTTATTTGGGATCTCTCTAATTGTTTACTGTACGCACTCAGTGCTATAAATTTTCCTCTTAGAATTGCTTTTATTATGCCCCAGAGATTTTGATATTTTTTATCTTTGTTCTTGTTTATTTCTAAACATTTCTTGACTTCTATTCTAATTTCTTCTTTGATCTATTCTTCATTAAAGAGAATTTTGTTCAATCTCCTTACGTTTATGTGGTTTCTATTTTTCTTGCTGTTGATTTCTAGCTTCATTCTTTTATTATATTATACATGGGATTATGTGATTTTTTTGCATTTGCTATGATTTGTTTTGTGACTTAAAATATAGTCTATTTGGAAAATATTATATTCTCAGCTAAGAGACAGGTAAATTCAGCTGTTTGGGGTGGAATAGTCTGTAGTTGTCCATTAGGTCCATTTAATTTGTAGTGTTATTTAGGTTGGAGATACCTTTATTGATTTTATGTCCACCCCATTTTTTGAATGAGAACCTTTATTAAATATTTACATCAGTCATTTTGCAAGATGATCTGCCTACCCTCATCTCATTTAGCCATTACAAAGCTTTTAAATGTTATTTCTACTTTGCAAGAAACTGGGGATTGAAAAGGCTAAGGAACTTCTTGTTGATCTCACAGTTAGTAAACAGATTCGAACAGGACACAGTTTGACTTCAAGCTCATGTTCCTATGTTGCTTCTCTAAAACCCCAAATAAAAGTACTAATAAAACTGTTCAAAGTTATGAAGACCAGCCTTTATTTGCCTTGATTTGACTAAAACTTTTCTAACTCACTCAAGAATTTACACATATAAGAAAAAGTAGGCAGGATCACCACCCCACATCTTCACACTGCTTATAAATCTCAAGCCAAAAGAGCCCTAAGCACCCCTAAGCTCAAGAAAAATGTTAACCAAAATGGCTTCTGTCTGTACCTACAGAGGAAATAGCATGATTAAATTGACAGATTTCTGATTTATGTTGCCATTTATTTGAATTAGGTATGCAGAAATTACAAAATATATCAACAGTAGATGACTAGAGAGATGGTAAAGTCAATGAACCCAAAGCATTATTTTGAAGGTTGAAGAATTGCGTTCTTTCTCTAGAATTGGAAAGATGGAAAATTAATTTGCCATTAGATGTGAGCCCCAAGGTAAATAAGGAGGGTCCCTCTCTGCTCATGTTGGTGCATATGTGTGTGTGTGTGCGCGCACACACGCATGTGTATGTTGCAGGGGTAGGTTCACATGCTGAGATCCAGCTGCACTCAGGCAGGTTCAGAAGTGTCCTCTGGGTCTCTCAGCTGCAGCAAGACAGGGGTAGAAACGTACCCGTTCTCCAGGGGCATACTGGTTAACTTTGAACTTCATTTAATACTGCATTGTTTTTCAACTTTAGAAATATCTACCAAAAAATCAGGGACCACGACCTCCTGGACAAAAGGAAAACAGTCACAGCACTAAAGGCTGGAGAGGACCGAGCCATTCTCCTGGGACTGGCCATGATGGTGTGCTCCATCATGATGTATTTCCTTCTGGGAATCACACTCCTGCGCTCATATATGCAGAGGTAATGCTGCTGTGCTGTTGGGACAGTGCCATTTGTCTCTACCTTCATTGCTCAGGCAACCCTGAGGTCATCTTCCTCACCCTCTTTCCTATGGAGAACTTCCAGAAGTGCCCCTCACATAATATTTTAATAATGCTATCTAATAATAAGAAGATAGTTTTATGTATAAACCGCCTATTATTGCCAAAAACTTTTCATACATCATTTTATTCTCGTGACTACACTGTAAGTATGAATATCCTCATCAAAAAAAAAATAGGAAAACTGAGGTTCAAAGAGAGGTAACTTGTCCAATGTCACATAGCTTTAGCATGTGGCCAAGTCTTAGCTTCAAAGGCACAACACCCTCATCTCAGCATCCCTATTCTTGCTCCTTCACCTCTGTTCCCACCTGCATTCCTTTTCCACCCTGCATCGCCCTTCCCCCTCTCTCCACAGCAGTACTTCTCAGTGGTGCATCTCACAAAAACTTTAAAAATGTTGATGCCCTGCCCCCACCATCATCCCAGAAAGTCTGATTAAGCTGGTTTGAAGTGGGACCCATTCATTAGTATCTTTTAAAACTCCCCCCAAGGGATACTACTACACTGTCAAGGTTGAAAAACACTATTGTGCATCGACCTTTTAAAATAACAGATTTTGAGCCCTTTTTATTTAATGCCCCTAGATTTACTGAATAGATGGGGAGGCAAATAAATAGTGAGACAGTAGGTATGTTCTCTCCTGAGCTAGTAGCAGCATCTCTAGCTTCACTGTTGTCCATGAATTGGACATGAAGCTCAGGTGAGTCCAGCATCACTAAAACTAAAGGGGGAAGTCTCACAACAACAGTTCAGCTTAAAGTAACAAGACCCTTTCAAATAAAAAATTTAAGTTTCAATCCAAAAGAAAAGAAAACCATTTGAGGGCATTCATTTCTCAATCTAAATTAATAGCTTCATTTTAGAAACAAAAATCTAGCTGAAATACAGTAGTTTGCTGAAATTAAGGCATCATCTTTCACATTTGTGCCTGTTCTGCTCTGTTTCTCTGATGGCCTTCAGCTGTGCTCTTTCTCAATGAAAGCGCTGATGCCTCAGGCCCCCAGAGTTCGTTGATTCCAAGCCCTCTTTCAAATCGTCACATCTGCTTGGAACCATCCAAGACTTTTTCCTCATTGTATAAGCAAAATCTGACCATCCATGTTCCGGGAAAATATAGTTTGCCACACCAGACGAGAGTAGGCGCAGTATCCTGCCTCTGGCATAGAACTTCACACATGCAAAAGTGCAGAGAGCTGTGGATGTCAAAAGGAAAGAGTATTAATCTTCACAAAAACATGTTGTTTTCCAATCACTATGGTAATCAGTTATACCCAGAAGCAAAGCATTGATTGCTGGTGTGTTACTTTCTAATTACAAATGTTAACCTTGGTCATAAAAGTAAAGGCATTCTAAAATGAAAAATGACCAATGGGCAGGTGGACTCTTTCCAGTTGAGAGGCCTCAAGACATCCTTATTAACCCATTAGTCTGCACTAATGGGTTTCTTTTCTACTGCTTTTATGGGGGAGGCAGCACAGTATTATAGAAAGAACCAGGACTTAAAGAAATACTGGATTATGTAGAATCACAACTTCTATCAGTTATCAGCTAACATGTCTTTGCACCTGTTACCTGATTTCTTTGACCCTTGATTCACTCACCTTCAAAAGGAGATAATTTATGTGAAAATTCAATTAGAATTCAAAGGATTCAATAAGTAATTTCTCTTCGCATAATCCAGGGGTTATCTTTTATTCCCTCTTTAGAATGACCTTACGGCATTGTATCTCTGACTTCCATCTGTCAAGTTGGACCCCAAGCCATTCCACCCCTTTTTTCCTCTCTTCTGCCCTTACACCTTCTCTGCCTACAAACTGGGCAAAGGAGGGGGTGCAGGTGAAGAAAGCACAAAGGGAGGTGTAGCAGAGTTAAGGACTGGTGCAAGGCAAGAAGTTATACATGCAGAAATACAGGGCAAGCACGGGTCATTATTTGGAAATACACTTTGTGCTTCCCATGGAATTCAATAAGAAAAAATAACTAACCAATCAAGCCTTGGAGAATATTATGTCCAAAGGAAGTCACTGATAAAATTCTCAGGTTCCAAAGTTTGTCTATGCTATGTTAGAGTTTGCCTGTTCAAAAGCATAAACTTTATGCAGACAGATGTATTATAGATTTGGAAAAGACTTCCAGCCCAGGAGCTGAGCCACCATCCCCTCTGCTCACATCTTCCTTGCCAGTAACTCTCAGCCTTTTGCTCACTCTTTCCTTTTCTCTGTAGTGTGTGGACTGAAGAGACTCAATGCACCTTGCTGAATGCGTCCATCACGGAGACATTTAATTGCTCCTTCAGCTGTGGGCCAGACTGCTGGAAACTTTCTCAGTACCCCTGCCTCCAGGTGTACGTGAACCTGACTTCTTCCGGGGAAAAGCTCCTTCTCTACCACACTGAGGAGACAATGAAAATCAATCAGAAGGTAGGAGCTTGGCACACGTATCCATGCACCCCGACAGAGCTCCGTGCCCCACTCATCTCTCTCTGAAGTTCCCCTTTGCCAGGAAGTAGGCTCTGGCCACCTCCATTCACAAAACTCACTATTTGACTCTGGCCTGGAAAATACTTTTTTTCTGTGCAAGCCATAGACAAGTCATGCCCCATATTGTGGTAACGCAGATTTTTGCCTTCACTTCCATTTGGGAGGATAAATTTTTCTTTATTTTTATGCCAGCAGGCTGAGTCTTTCAAAGTAGGAATAGAACTTAGAGATGTGCATATCAAAAACTAAGTATTTGCCATGTACCTGGGAACCAAAGGGTGAAACTGCATTGCTATATTTTGTTTTTCCACAATCATTATCGTTTGGTTCTTGTACTTTGAGGATATAACTTAACCTCTTTGAGCCTTAGTTTCCTTTTCTCTAAAAAGATGATAACAAATAATCACCCTGCAAGGTCATTGTGAGAATTAGAACAAAGGATGTAGTGTTGAACAGAGCTCAGTACCTAGCATAGGATAAATCTTCAACCCATGGTCACAGTGTGTGTGTATATTTGTGTGTGTGTGTGTGTGTGTGTTTCTTCATGTATGTTGTGTTCATAGAGGTTGGCTGCACTGATGGAATCATGCTCAGCAAATGTATATTGTGTTAAAGCTCAACATAATATTTATATTAATAAAACTTGGGATAACCAGTAAGTTTCAGGAGAACCAACCTGCCATTATCAATTTTAACTTATGTTGAGTTTTGGATTTTATAGTAGCAATTTAGATGTACAGAATACTTTCATATGCCAAGACAATCTAATATCGCTCTCCAATAGAACAATAGGCTCTTATTCCCAGAATACAATCCTCATGTACTCTGATCTTTCATATAAAAACTTCATTATAATTGCCAGGACTGAAATAATATAGCTTCTAGTTATGTGGAGGGTACAATAGCTTGGAGTTTCAATACTAGAACAGAGAGAGTAAGTAGAATATATGTCAACACATCAGAAATTCACCCTGGGTTTAGTTACAAAAACTTCAGAGAATTCTTGCAAATATCTCTGAGGACTCACCTTAATGAATATTTCAAAGAATGATATTTGAAAATGTTTCTTCTGATTTTTCTTTCATTTGTAGTATCCAAAAACAATAGCAATCTTAAATCTGTGCTGCAAACACCCTCACAAGGTGTTTGTTTTTCAAGATCTTCCCTCAAGTCAGATTTTTAAATCAAAGCTGACCTGTAATAAATGAATACCTATAAAACTTTCAAATAGCCAAGGAATTGAAAGGGAGCCAAAGTTGAATAAGCACCAAAAAGTGGGACTCTTTCCATTTTCTCATTTTGACATTGGATCACTGCAGCCCTGAGATTGCATTAACCAGGCTATAAACAGGGAGTAAAACTACCATTAAAAGTCCTAGTTATATATTTAAGATCAGTATGTTTTCTCCTGTCAGAATGTTCTAGGTCATTGTTTGGATTATTTGCACCACTCCCTTGGGGGTTTTTTGTTGTTGTTGTTTGTTTGTTTGGGACTGGGGATTAAACCCAAGGGCACATAACCACAGAGCCACAACCCCCAGCCCTTTTTATTTGGAAACAGGTTCTCGCTAGGTTCTTACAGCCTCACTAAGTTGCCAAGGCTGGCTTTGAACTTGCGGTCCTCCTGCCTCATCCTCATGAGCCATCTACCACTACCTTGTTTTTAAATGGAAATTATAACACCCAACCAGAAACAGGCATGAAATGAAAACATAAAGCTCAAGTATTAGAGATTCTCCCATGTAAATACCACAAGAGTAAAGAAATTAAACATTTCCTGCACTCCAAAACACCTTTTCTACCTTCTCTCAATAGCTGCCAGAGATGACCACTGTCCTGTCTATTATAGTAACTGTTTTCTTATTTTTCTTAGTAGTTTCATACCCAAACGTGTATCCTTAAATTCGATGTTTTATTTTTGCCTCATTTTTTTAAAATTACATAAATGAAATCATACAGAATAACTTTGTTCATATCTGGCTTCCTTTGCACAGTGTATTTTCAGAGCCCTTCTATTTGGCTGTGGTTCATTTTCGTGCCTGTACTACATTCCACTGTATGAATATGCCAATTCATTCATTGTACTATTGATGGACATTCTGAGTTAACTACAGTTGGGGGCTATTACAAATAACACTTCCTTAGGTATTCTCATAAATGTCTCTTCATGCTCGAGCAGACATTTTTCTGACAGGTATAAACCTGGGAATGAACTATCTAGATCATAGAGTCTACATATCTTAAAGTTTAACAGATAATGACAAATGTTTTTCTAAGTGTCTATAGCAATTCATATTCCCACCAACTCTGTATGAGTGTTTTTATCACTCCAAATCTTCAACAACAATTGGTATCATCTGTGGTCTTTAACTTTCACTAGTGTGTTGATGTCTCCTACTGGTTCTGATCACTAATTTTGTTGAGCTCGTTTTCATTTAATTATTGGTCATTTGGATATCCTCCTGTGTGCAGTGTCAATCCAAGTCCCTCAGCTCCTTGGTCTATTGGGTTGTTTCTCCCTTATACTCATTATAGGAATTGTTTAAGCCTAAATATGAAACCTCTGTTGGTTATGTGCAGCAAAAATCTTCTCCCATCATATGTCCTATTCATTATCAGAACAATATCTTTCAATAAAAGATGTGTCTAGTATCAATGTAAGCGAATTTTGTCAATCTTTTCTTTTTGTTTAGTACTTCTGTTGTCCTACTGAATAAGTCTTTGCCTACCTTGAGGTCATGAAGTCATCCTCCCAAATTATCTTCTAGAAACATTATTATTTTTCTTTTCAAAAATAGAATACAATCTATCTCAAATTGATTTTTATAGAGGGTCAAGATTATGAGGTTCTTCATATATATATATAGAGAGAGAGAAATATATATATATCCACTAACTCTAGCACATATTTTTAACATCCTCACTGGATTCTTTTTTTATGATCCTACTTTTCCCTCTGTTTTCTCAGAAACTACTTCATCTGTCAAGGGTTCTTTTAGTGTCTAGCCTAGAGATTACAATGGTAGTTTTGACTAATTGAGAATGTTAAAATATTTTAAATTGTCATTATTTTCTCAACTTACATATTATTATCATTTTTATTATATAGAGATATACTCATATGAACATTATTATTACTGTTGTATGTAGTAAATATTAACTTATATGGGCCTCCATATTTTTCCACTTTAATTTTTTTCAGTCTTTTATCTCTGCTCTTCCATCTGGGATCCTTTTTCCATTGCCTGAAGAATACTCTCTAATTAGCATTTATTTTAGTGCAGTATCTGGTGTAAAGAATTTTCTCAGTTTTCATTTGTCTAAAAATACTTTTTATTTCACTTTTATTCTTGAGAGATGAATTTGCTGAGATCCAAACTCAAAGTTGGCTGTTCTTTTGTTTCTGTTGTCATCTGGTGAAATTGTCACTGTTCAGGAATTGGTTCTCAGCTTAATTTCTGCTTCTTTGAAGGTAATCTTGGCCTATTTAGAGATTGTTTCCTTTTTCTTTCTACAGTTTAACAGCTGTGTGCCGAAGTGCATGGTTATCTTTATTTAGCCTTCTTAGCTCCCAGGCTTCTTGCCCTGTTCCTTGATGTTGTCATTCTTAGTCAATGCTCAGACATTGTCTCATCAAACATTGTCTCCATCCTCACTTCCTTTCTCTTCCCATTCCGGGACTCCAATTGGTCATATTTTGGCTTTCTCATTTATATCCCCTCTGCGTCTCACTCTTCTTTTTGTATTTTTTACTCTTTTTGTCTTTCTTTGCTTTATTCTGGATATTTATTTAGATTAGCATCCCTTCCTCAACTCCAACTCAAGGTTTCATCTATTAATCTCATCTATTAAGTTCTTAATTTCTCTTATTTTCAGTGCTAGAATATCCACTTGAGACTTATTTTATCATTTCTAGTTTCCTGCAATATTCTAATTCTTCTATTTAAATATTTCTATGTAAAAAGTAAAATTGTAGTTGTTTTAAAGTCTGTTTTGATGATTCCAATAACTGAAATCCCTATGTAATCATTCTATTTTTTTCTTCTTTTATGTTTTTATGTTGTCTTGTGCTTTCTAGATATTTTTGTTTGTTGGTCAGAGATCATATTTTTAAAATTATTTACAAAAATCAGTTTAAGCATGGGACAATGTCATGATGTCATCTTTTCCAAAAAATATTTTCATTTGTTTCTGGGAGGCCCCTGGAGACACCAATCCTTTAGGACCACTGCATTCTAACTTCATAAATTGAGATATTCAAATCTAAGCTGCAGTCCCTGTGAGGACCTGTGTACTTCAGGTTGAAGTTGCTCCTAGGCTTGCACCTAGGATGCAGCCTTGCAGAGACCTAACCCCAAAGTGAATAGGGGGATCCTGCAGGTCCCCACTTGATAGGCCTTCAATAATAATTCCTACCCAGAGCTCTGCAAGGCTCTCAAAAGTGCTATTTAGGATTTTAGACACTCAGTCACCTTCCACAATTAGCAAACACTCCTGAAGGAAAGACACCAGACACTCAACCTGCTTTTCCAGCCTAGAGGTTCTTTATTCTCTGCAGAGTCTCTCCTTTTAATCAGAAATATACATTCTGAAAATGCAGTTATCTCCACGTCGCAAACTTTGTGCAACATGAAGAATGTTTAGGATATTTCTGGGAAAAAAAATAAACAAATAAAAATATTCTCAATGTCAACCTCCTCTTTCTGTTACCCTCCTGCAACCTGACCAGAAATGGTCTTTTCCCCAGTTACAAAGAAATGGGTACATCCTTGTGTGTGTGTGTGTGTGTGTGTGTGTGTGTGTGTGTATTTGTGTGTTGTATCTTGTTGGTGGTGTCAAGGATCAAACCCAGAGCCTCATGCTTGCATGCTAAGCAGGCACCCTACCACTGAGCTACATCCCTAGCCTCTGAACTCAGTTATTGAGATACATAAGGAACTACTGGCAAGGTTTGACCTGAGCCATCAGGAGGCAAAATGATTCAATTAAGCTGTCTGTATCTTTGTAGGAAGACATTCAAAAGGATTTTAATTTTAAATTTTCACACTCTCATATTTTTTCTTTGCCTTTAAACCCTGTGCCCAGCCTCTTGTCAACATTACAACGAAAGCTGCTTAAGCTGATAAGCTGGCATGCTCTTGTGGTGCCATTGGCTGACTAATGGTCTCTGGGAGCTGCAGTGGGCTCAAGGGCCTCTGCTTCCCTTGGCCACAAGGCTGTCACTAGAATCATAAACAGTAGCTGAGTATTAATTCACTGTGATTGTTGCTTGTGAATTCCTCCCTTCTGATCTTCTTTGGAAGTTTAACTTCTTTTGCTCAGCAGGGATTCTCAAAAAATGCCCATCTGTTTTAAGGGTGGATTCAAAATGCAGTATGGTGTAAAACATGAAAATATAACCTTTTTTTGTTATTTTATAATACCATGTATGATATTTTATATAACTGTCATAGGGAAGATAACTATTTTAGTGGGGGATAAGTTTCATACATTAGCCAATTATTTATAACTCCAAACAGCATCACCCCTCATGTTCTTACCCATTTTAAAGTTTTAATAGCTTCTCTAAATTCAGAGACTGTACATATCCAGAGCTTCTCAACTCAGCACTATAGACTTTTAGGGTAGGATAATTCCTTGTTTTCAGTGAGGGTGAAGTAGGAACCTGCCCAGTACATTGTCAGATGTGTAGCAGCATCTCTAGCCTCAATCCACTAGGTGATGAGCCTCCCCAGGCTAGTTGTGACAACTAGAAATGTTTCCAGACAGTGGTAGAATCATTGCTTACATTTTATTTAACTTTGCCTTTGGATGCTATGAAATCCTGAAATTGTATGCAAAGCTCCTTAGTTCCGATGCACAATATTGCTAGGATATGGAATAAAGAAAATAAAGTTGAGAATCTAAATGGAAAATAAGAGACCCAGCATTTATTAAGTGCCCACTGTGTATTATATACCCAGCACTATGCTGAAAATCTTACTAAGAACATCTCATTTACTTCTCCTAAAATAATAATAGCCAAATTTTATCATGAGCTTACAATATGCCAGGCACTGTGAATTGCTAAATATTTTTACACAAACTAACTAATTTTAGCAACAATCACACATGTTAGGCACCACTGTTACCCCTACTTTACAGTAATGATGCTGGGTTTAGAAAATGAATTTCCCCAGTTATGCACTTAACAATTAACTAGGTCTGAATTAAAACTCTGTCTCTTTACTTCATCACACTGTCTCCTAAAGAGAAAAAAAATTCAGAGAATCCTCTTGAGAGAATAAAGAGTTCTAAAAATCCAAATTCTATGAAATATTTATCCTTCTGTTGGCGTATTTTGGTGAGTAAGTGAGAATCTACATCATTCCATCATGTTGCAAGAGGTTCATAGGATCAGGTAAAAGACCTTAAGCAAAGAATCGAATTATGTGTAGATAATTCTGTGGCTCCACAGGGAAATCATGTTGTGTATTCAGTTGTGTAGCCAGTGTAATATAATATATGTTACAGACAGAAGCTATTCTGAAAATGGTTAAAAAAAGTTGAGAAACATTCCCTAAAATTTGATCTCTGACATCACCATAATTAGCCTAATAAATGTATTACATTGTTGCTGAAATTGCTAGGGACCACTGTTTTGGTCAGCTTTTTCACTGCTGTGACCAAAAGACCTGAACAGAACAATTTTAGAGGAAGAAAAGTTTAATCAGGGGCTCATGGTTTCAGAGGTCTCAATCCATTGACAGCTAGCTCTGTTCCTCAGCTCAGAGTGAGGCAGGACATCATGGCAGAAGAGTGTGGTGGAGGGAAACAGCTCACATGATGCTCAGAAAGCAGAGAGGGGTCTCCACTTGCCAGATACAAATATATACCCCAAAGCCATGCCTCAAAGCCCACCTCCTCCATTCACACCCTACCCACCTCAGTTACCACTCAGTTAATTCTTATCAGGGATTAATTGCCTGATGGGTTAAGACTCTTACAACCCAATCATGTCTTCTTGAACCTTCTTGCATTGTCTCACACTTGAGCTTTTGTCTCACATCCAAACCATAACAACCACAGATTCAGAGATACTTCTGTGATTGACAAAGTCACTATTCACCAAAACTGAATTCTTAAACAGCTGAGCCCACCTTCATGCAGAAATGAAAGGAAGGGTGTGCTGTAAGAAGCTTCCATAAACCTATGTTTCTGAGCATGGAGAAGAAAAGCATGGAGAAGAAAATATTTCTTCCCAATACCAAGAGGACCATGGCAAAGGGTCAAGGTTAGATGATATATCTGACTCACCCTGCATTGCAGACCTTGGGGCTCTGTTACATAGGCTACTCCAGATAGTGAATAATTCCAAGGCTCTAGACAGCTTCTCTCTCATTTCTGCATCTTTTAAGTGAGTTCTCTATTCCAAATTAAATAGAAGTGCCATAATAGATGTAAGAACTTTGGGAAAATATAGGAAAGGAAAAAATGACCTTACATAGCAGAGCATGAATTCTGTTTTCCATTTCTCTACCAAACACTTCCAACAGTCCCACTTGCCAAAATCAAGCAAATACTTCAAGTGCAAACTAATCAGGTCTAAACTAGTGGGGGGGATAAGGATTCACTATTTTAAAAGTGATAAAAAGCTGGAAGTCTCATAAGAGGAAAGAAAAATAAAGTCCCAAATTGCCCTCTCAACATTTGTTCACCACTAATGTTCAAAGAACTCTGAAGTTCAAAATATACCTGTGGGACAGAGTAACCCAAGGCTACCAGCTGCTGAGCTCATTTTTTGAATATAGGATTATGTCTTATTAATTTGAATATAGGATTATGTCTACAGCATAGAACACAAAGTCTGGAAAATTGTATATGCTTCATGAATGTGTATACTGTTTAAGTACACTAGAAAAAAAATCCATCTGACTTTGGAACGAAAAGTACATATTATTCACATGTTTAAAACATTATTCACATGTTTGTTTAACCTAGGACATCATGAACTAGAATGCCCTGACTATTGGCTTTAGAACCAATCTGTATCTACTCTGAGGGGACAGGCTTTGATGAAGGCATTTTTAGATACATTCCTGTCCCATCTCATCACCCCACCCTTTTTTTGGGTCTCATTGCTTATGATTTTGATGCCTATATTTAGCATGCTAAAAGGCACATTGGCACAATATTTACTATCACTCAATAAATATTGATTGGTTTTCATTAAACTTCTGATCCACTTCTGAAATAACACACTTTCTTTTTTATAAAGAAGCCGATGAAAGACAAACCCCTCTCTTGAGGGGTCCTGAGAAATTGATAATTCCCTTCTTCCTGACAGTGAGGTTATTCAGCCAGATCCAGCTCCCACTGCTCCCTCCCCTCCTGGAATCTTTTATCTTTGGGATGAAGGCATGTCACTCTGCTTCACACATGCCCAGTGAAGCATGTTTATAAGAAAACCCCAACAGGTAGTTTGTCAAAACTTCTGTCCATCATGAGAGAGAAAAAAAAAAAAACACAAAACTCTGTGGATGTAAAAGATTCTGGAAGTGAATCTAAGAAAAGGAAATTTTCAGTCATTTTCCAAAGAACTGAAAAGAAAATATAATTGCTCCGTCTTCACTGACCACAGAAGACTCTTAAAACCCAATAACAGGCTTCCATAACTAGGATAGGAAAGGCCATGCCAGGGGACATCTATATGGCTTTCAGTACCAAAATAAGTTTTTGTCTTTCAAGAATCTAAGAGATTGGGGGAAAGAAGTAAGTTTTGATTAACAAAACTCAAGATTAAGAAAAGAGATGTGAATTAAATCTTCTGCCGAATGTCTGCTTCAGAGGTTTGATAAGTTTATATGTTACATGTTAAGGCACAAAAGAAATAATTACCTATGACCAGGGTGAAAATATTAATGCACTTGTGTATGTAAAATAATTACTAATATGTTCCTTTCTGTTACATATCATATACAGTGTAAAAGTTAAACCTTTCCATTCTCATATCTTCCAATAAATGAAAAGGTTTAAAAATGCTAAGGTCTTTATCTTTTCAACCTACATTACATTTTCCACCTGTGTTGATCAATGACATTTGTTAAAATATATCCCATATGTTCTAGACCAACCACATGATAGTATCTTCCTAACATTTGATGAAATCATAAGATAACTAAAGCTTCACACCCAGTTCCTACAGGCCTCAGGAAGATAGTTTAATCCAAAGAAACAGAAAACTAGAATCCGAAGGTAGAATTCTATGTTTTGCAAATCTAACAGGACAAAAAGATGAGGACATGAAACAAGAGCCACTGAACAGAGCTATCCCTGTGGAGATTGTACAACTAGTAATTTTTCCTCTTAGAGGTTTCATAACTTAGAACATGCCACTTGATGGAAGATTTTAGAAGATTGTATGAACATATATCATATTCCAAGAGAAAATGTAATAATAAAAATTTATGAAGGCTTTATAGCATATTTATCATTTAATGCTCACAGATTCCCTGCCAGGAAATCTCTAACAACCCCAAGATATACATGAAATTAGTTCTGAGGGGTCATACAACTTGCCAACAGTAACCTAGTAACCAAATCTCCTGAACACAAGTCAAGATGTTTTTACATTGCCTCATACATCCATTATCACAAATGAAATCAATAAGAAAAAGAAATGGATGATTGAAATATGCTAGAATTTTCATGGGTAGTTAATGGTCTAGCAGAAGTCAATTTGTGTGTGAGTTGAAAAGGGGCAGGTAAGAAGTCAGGAAGAGCTAAAAACATCAGGGTAGAGGGTCCTTTCTCCAAGCATCTGCCTGCTGCACATACATGTGCCACTGGCTCTGAGGACCCAAATCAGGTCTTGTTTGGAACAGCTAGCCCACATACACACACATTTCAGATCCTGACATCTTTAAACTTTAATAAGCAGCTCCTGTATTACAACCTTGCTGGATGGTCTCAGTGGTAGTTTATATCTTGTTTTATTTGGAAGAATCTCATCTAGTGACAGAGTTATTGCCATTTGGCAGAAAAATGTTTCTTTAAAAAAATTTTTTTCCTAAGCCGAATCAATTCATGAGAGCATAAGAAAAGGGGAAAAAAAACCCTCTACTTTTAATAGAATGCCATTTTTATTGAAATAAATTCAATAACTCAGTACTGTTAAGCCACTGAAACTACTACTATAAACTATATTGGCACAAAATATACAGGGACCTGATGCATTTATAATCTAAACTGGCTCAGTTTGAATTCAGTCATAAATGGCTTTCGTATTTGTTCTGTGGTTTTGTTTTTTCTTAATACTCTTCTTCAAAAAAAATTTTTTTAAACTAAAGACAAGATCTGGGAAGCTTGGAATAACAGAAAGCAGTACTCCCCACCCCCTTAAGTGCCTTTTGATCCAGAGGCATCCACCTAGTAGAGCATTTGCTTCCTGGCAGTCACAGGCTAATTGCCAGCTTAGTAATAAGTCACTGTGAACTTCTGGTTTCTTGAGGATACTTTCAGCATCTTCATGCTGTGCTAATACCAGCACTCCGCTGTACTCACAGGGATGTGTATACTCACACTTATTCTTCACTGGTTAAATTTCAAGGTGTCAGCCAAACCTGGCTACAAGAACATCACATTAAGCATGGTTTATAATAATGCTGACATGCCATGCTCCATTCTTAACTAATCAAAGAAACTTCCCACTGTTTATAGTCAAGCCAATGATTATAGCTCAGCCAACAAAGTAAAATGCCTGTGAACCCACGAACAAAGTCGGGAGGAAGAGTAATTCAAATATACTCCATTAACAGAAGCTCATTTCATTTCATTTTCATTTCTTTTATATTTTCTTCCTGTGAC
Organism: Ictidomys tridecemlineatus; assembly: GCF_052094955.1. Classification (NCBI taxonomy): domain Eukaryota; kingdom Metazoa; phylum Chordata; class Mammalia; order Rodentia; family Sciuridae; genus Ictidomys; species Ictidomys tridecemlineatus. Next base: position 122,964,622 of record NC_135479.1, read on the forward strand.
ATGTATAGGTCTATTCCGAAATTCAAGAATCTTACCCCAAATCTCATATCAAAGTACCTCAAAATTTACCCATAGCCCACCTCATCGTGTCTCTGAATACAGCAGTGTAAGTTGTGAACGGCATAACACTGAGGATACCAGTCTCACTGTTAGTTAAGAAGGTGAATATTTATAGTCACCATTGATAAGTGGGTGGTTTTCATAAAGTCAGATTATTCTGGTAATTTTCCAACTGAAACAACAGTGTTTTGAAAATGAGACCTAGTTTTCTAAAATACTATATAGTTTATCGGTGATTCTGTCAGAAATCATTTTAGTTCAGGAAGTCAGTTTTAGATTAATCATTTGATAATATATATCACAAGAAATGAGAATCTTTTCCTTATGGAGAGGGGCTTAGCATTGAGGGGGAGAAGAATTAACCGAGGAGGCTTGTATCTCCCAGAACAGTGGCTTACATCACCTTTTCCCCAACTTTTTCATTTACATCAGTTTTGTCACTGCACACGTACAGACCAAAGAAAGCAGGTCACAGAGATTTCATGTCCTTAGAGATCACGTTAAATTGGGGAAATGTATTCAAATAACATATAATTCAAAAAACTACAAGAAAGTTATTTAATTCCATATGTATCCAGAGAAGAAAGAGGAGAAGAGGAAGGAGAGGAAGAGGGGACAGAGAGGAAGAGACACTAAAGGAAAAGATGGAAGGGAAAATTCTGCAGAATAAGAGAAAAGAGAGAGGTGTAGAAGGGGTCGAAAGAGGAGTAAGAGAGGAGAAAAGATCAAAGGAAAGACACAGTGAGTTCTCAAATTAGGAATGGTTGAAAGATAAACTGGGTTGGGTCTGCTTTGGGAAAAGTGTCTTTGTCAAACTTTGGGCCAGAGATGGTAAGCAGTGACCAAAGTGACTTAGCAGAACCAAATGAAGCCATGCCAAAACAAAAGAACAAACTACATTGGTACAATTGATGAGCAGACGTTTACACTCTTAATTCCAAGAAGAAGGATGTTCAATAGGAAATAATTACAACCCAGCACACTTCGCTATGGGGAAGAGCCTAGTTGGAGTCATTTTCTTTGTGTGTGTGGTATGTGATACTGAATGATTGAAGCAAGCTAATTAACATTTCCCTGATTTTATTTTTATCGATACTTTAATAATGCATGGGTGAGTTGTCAAGGAACACCTTAAGCAATGTGTAGGGATTCTGTAAGTTTCTAGAAGAACCAGTCTGAATACAAATAGAATAACCACAGTGGTCATTTCACTGATAAATTAAGTTGGTCGCTGTACTCTACCCCTCCCACTGTCTGTCTGTCTGTCTGCCCCCCCCCCCACACACACACATCTTGGTATAACGGTTTATCTCATTCTCTACAGTGCTCCTACATACCTAAGTGTGAAAAAAGCTTTGAAGAGTCCATGTCCCTGGTGAATGTCGTCATGGAAAACTTCAGGAAGTACCAACACTTCTCCTGCTATTTTGACCCAGAAGGAAACCAGAAGAACGTCATCCTAACTAAACTCTACAGTTCCAACGTGCTGTTCCACTCACTCTTCTGGCCCACATGTATGATGGCCGGGGGCGTGGTGATCGTGGCTATGGTGAAACTCACACAGTACCTCTCCCTGCTCTGTGAGAGGATCCAGCGGATCAATAGATAAAAGCAAACATGGATGAAATTGTTTTCTTTAAAGCTCAAATACTGTTTTCTTTCATTCTTCACCAAAGAACCTTAAGTTTGTAATGTGCAGTCTGTTATGAGTTCCTTAATATATTATTATATGTAGAGCAATAATGCAAAAGCTGTTCTATATGCAAACATGATGTCTTTATTATTCAGGAGAAGAAATACTGTTTTGTGTTGGTCAGTTCTTTTCATAATCTTGTTTTGTTGCTGGAACTAGTGTGTCCTTCCTTCCTTCCGCCAAAATAGGGCTCAGATATTTATTTGCCAACCTATATGGAGGAATGTAGCAACATCAGTGTGCTAAGGTCTGCGTTCTGAGGTATCAGATCTCTTAAAGACAAGATTTTTCATCATTTATTGTTTACTAAAGCTATAGCCAAAAATATATTTTCCCTTTCTTAATCAAAATTGAGCCCTGTAGCAAGTGAAGGGACCGGATTTTCTAGTTAAAGGGTGTTAAGCATTTTTCTTGTCTTTTTATCATGTGACTAAAAAAGAAGGGAAACCTAGCCAGTTACTTTTCTTTCATCACTTTTTATTTACAGCTTTAGATTTTTTAAACTGATTTCCAAAAAATAAAAATAAAAAATAAGCTTTTTTCATTAGCCAGTTCTGTAGTTACTTCCTATGAGTCAAATAGAAAATTAAGAGCCCTTTTCCATTTAAGACCCGCTACTGTGTGAAGAGATGATATTGACAAAGGATTCATTACCTTTGGACTTAGTGAATGTTGGTAGATATTCCAGTACAATGCAGGAACGTATGTGGTAGGAATATATTTGTGTGAAAATCTTTATTCCATCTCAACTGAACTGTTCAATGGTACAAATTAAGATGAAACTTGCTGGTAAAGACTGGTAGACCTGATTTCAAAGGGTAAATCTACTGTGGTAAATTAAAATGTTGGAACTGTTCTTTGGGAATTTATTATTAAGTTAAGGAATGTGTACTCTGTCCTCTAACAAGTGTTCTCTGTCAGAACTTTAAAGATATGTACATAGAATATCTGTCTCCTTTACATGTTTTATTTTTCTATTTATAATTCCCCCTTTTTGTTGTTATATTTTATACACAGAATAGACCTTTTTCTTAACACACATTTGAACTGAATAACAGATTTAAAGGAAGCCTTTCTTCACGTTGCTATTTACTTATTGTATTGGGGGTGGGGGAATGAGGGATTGGTTTTAAATAAAAAACATTCCATCTTTTATTTAATATCACTATCAAAAGGAGAAGACAAACATCTATCTTTCTCATCTATATTTAAGTACCTTTTTGTAATGTAGTATCAAAGTTTTTTAGGTATTGCAAAATTTTACAAATCACTTGTGGAATGAATGGCAAAAATAATCTGATGATGTGAAAATTATTCTGCAATATTGTAATTCATAGTTTGACTTTTCATAAGCAAATAAATCCCTAGGGTGTGATCAGGACTTCAGATGTGTAATTAAAGTTTTTTCAAAAAAATTCATTAATCACAAGAATTGAATACTTCTTGCATTCTGAACTGGCAAATCCATGGTAGTCCAAAAATTTGTAATTCTAGATATTTTAAGATATTAAAAAGTTTTCTTTTATTTTTTTTAACACACAAACACATACACACAATATTTTAAACATTTGAAAAACTCTTTATTCCTACTCTACCTTAAAAACTTAATTGTGAAGATAACAGAAAAAAATTTGGGTCAATGAGGCTGAAAATTTATAAACTTTAGTGTTCCTTGGGCTTCCCTTCAAGGAATCCAAAGGGTGAAATATGTGTGAGTGAAATTGTTGGGATTTTTAAAAAATTTTCCTCTGAATTTTTATTAAAATTCCCAACTGACATTTTACATAAGAATATAGGAATCTCAAAATAATGACACCAAACGGATACTAACTGTACCTTCTTGAATCCCAATACAGCAACAGACCCTTTAGGTGATTTAGATGTGTGCGTAGTTACCCAGGAGAAAGATCAGGGCATAATGCTTTAAATGCTTTGCATGTTTTAACTGATTTAATCTTTATAACAACCCTATTGGAGGGAGCTCTAGTATTATCTCATCCTACAGATGAGAATGTTAAAACTCAGAAATGTTCGATCACTCCCCCAAGGTCACAGATACTAAGAGCTGAGACTCTGAGACAGACTGGTCGCTTCATTTTCCCATTATGACAGCCATTTCCATAGCTCTGAGGTCTGCAGATTACATGGAGAGATTCTGAGGTTTGGAAGGGATTGGAAGGGATGAAGAAGAAAGAGAATGGAAGACATCGTTCAAGATATGTGACCAACCTTCTGAGTCTGCTGACTGCCTCCATGTAAAGTTGGGCAGTGAGGCTGAACTTTGGTCCCTTTTAACACTGACATTCCATGCCACATGTGTGGAAAGAAGAATGAACACTGTTCTTCGATCTTCAGAGCACAGTTCTGATTCTCAAATAGACTCTGCACATATTAATCTATGGATTTTTACAAAAGCTACCCTGCTGATATTCCAATAAGCCACTTGACTCCTTAGGGCCCAAAGCCTTATTCACATCTGCCAAAAGCAGAGTTCTGAGTCTCCACATTATTCAACAAGAATGATTTCCCCAAATGTTATGAAGGCCTATATTTCCAAATCACTTTCATTATCCAACTGGCACATCCCATCTAAAACTTTATTGATTTCAGATTCCCTGAGTTGGCATTGTATTAAAACCCAGAAATGATGAATGCACCAATGACTGCTTGCAAATAGCTATAATAAAAAGATATGATTCTGTAGAAAGCTACTGGTGAAGCTACACATTACCAGCTGATGGTAATGTGTAGGTGATCATAAAACACTTATTACGTAGACTATGTGAGTTCCAACATGTTTGACTTTTCCCTTTGCTGTAAGACCAAAAAAAAAAAATACTTATGCAGGGCATTTATAAAAACCTAAATATTATTTTCAGTATATCAAGCCATGAACATCTTACTACATTCCTGTGAGAGAAATATCTTGACACTAACAATTTTATTGACATTAACAAAGAGACCTATAGAATAGTAAAATTGGATGAGTAATCAACTAGAGTGAGCTAAAACAATAATGTTAGGGAATGATCTGTTACCTCATAAGCATAGTTAAATCACCCTATTCCTCCACCAAAATACTGAAGTGAATAAAGTTCAAGAAGGTAAGAGAGTTTTCACTGTCTTGGTGGGAAAAATGGAATGACGCAATGTTAGACCTTGATCCTTCTCCTCTCAACTTCTACTGATTTCCCTCTTCCCTTGTAAAGAAATACAGCCAGCACAGACTCATAGTTCCACAATAACCACTCCAGGGCATGAACTGCAAAAGTTCCAGGACCTGCCTGAAGACTCTGCCAGCTTGACAAGGGCATGGGGACAGAATAGACAATTTCTAAATTGAACCTGTTCCAGCCTTCTCTATTTGTAGCACCTGGAAGGAATAAAACAAAGTATGCAGCACTACCTTCTATATTAGGAATGAGCTTAGGGGGCGTGGTTTGTGGCTCAGCGGTAGAACACGGGTCTAGCATGTGCGAGGCTGGGTTCCATCTCAGCACCACAAAAAATAAATAAATAAATAAACAATATAAAGGTGTTGTGTTCAACTACAACTAAAAAACAAAATAAAGTTTAAAAAAACAGAATGAGTTTTTAATCCACTAGAAGGGTTGAAACAATACACATGAATCTGCGTACTACATGCTTTTATTTTACAGAAAGCCACAGAAAACACTGTTCTTTTTTATCTATTTACAATTTTGATAATAAAAAGAATGTGTTATTATATATATATACATATATGCATATATATATATAATAAAGGTATTCAAGAAGGTAAGATATATATATGTATGTATATACATATATATAATAACAGTTCTCTAATTTCACATGGATAAAGACAATATCTAGACTTGGTATGAGGCTTACCTGGAATACATGAATATAAAATACCTGGCATTGTATCTAGCATATAATAGATGATTACCAAATGGTAATTATAACTATCAGTAAGAAAATGTGGAAGTAGTATTAATAGTATTCACGTAACTGCTAGCAGTATAGAGTTTCTTGGAGCCAAAATAGTTCAAAAATATCATGTTACCCAAAACTTACACCAATTCCTAAATCCCCTCTACAACATCATTAGCAGGGATAATCTAGCAATAGGGATGTTCGCCTATTAGTGATGATGATGAAGTAACTGACACAGTCTACTTATTTTAAAAAGGTTCTCTTAGCTCATGGTTTTGGAAGTTCAAGATTGGTGGCACCAGGATTGCCTTTGGGCCTCTAGGGATGACAGAGGATGACAATGGCAGGAATGCATGTGAGACTCAGTTGCCACATCAGGAGCCAGGGAGCAGAGAGAGGACAGGCCTGGGGTTCCACAGTCCACTTCAGGGCACACCCCCAGTGACCTAAGACTCCCACAAGACCTCACCTCTTAAAGGCCCACAACACTTCCCACTATGGCCAACCTGGAGGTAAAACCCTAATGTAGAGGACTTTAGGAGACACTTACACAAGCCATAGCAGTTCAACCTGAATCCTGCCATTGTTGGGTGAGGCCACCATTTAGTGCAAGAAGATTTTACTGATGACAAATTGGAATCTGCCTCACTACAATATCTACCTACCAAATCTGCACAAAATTAACTCAACACTCCTGCCATTAATTTATATTATGAGTGTTATTTTATTGAAAAATGAAGGAAGGAGGGGTTGGAAAATGAGCAACTTCCAGTGGTTTAGAATATAAGACCATGGAAAATAAACCTGTTCACCCAGAATTAGTGACATAAAGGGGATTGATGAAGGTAGTATAAATGACCTCGACTTTGAGTGGTTAAAGATATATATAATACAACCTAATATTCATGGGTGATTTAAATTGATGAACCAGATAAATCTGATGCCTCATGAATTTTAATCCAATACAACCTCTCAAGTACATTTTGGCTTTCTGAAAGGTAACATTGTCTGAAACTCTACATCATGCTCGTATTTGGCTTTATGACAACCAAAGTAAGATTACCTAAGAGCACAGATGTCCTCCTCATAAAATGTTGGTACAATTGCCAAGTGTTTAGCTTAGGTACCATCCTTCAGTGTTGTGCTAAGGAATTGGAGGAAATTGTCAATCTATAAAATTTCTACTGGGACTTTATGAGTGTTCCATTTAGGTAGAAAGAGAAGTGGTTCTCTCAAGTAATTTACTAACTGAATTAAGGTTTCTAGAAGTGTTCTTCAACCTAGTTAAATAAATTTAATTCCCAAATCCTTGCAAGCTGTGTCTTGTTACCAATGTTGTCTATCAGGACCATGGAGAAGGCTTCAAAGTCCTCTCCACAATTCCACCAACTATTAGCAGTACCAGAAATTTCTTCAGGTAGAAGGCACATTTCTCTTCATAAAAATTAATATACCCCTCCCACTATCTTTCTCTTTCTCCTTCTCCCCGCCCCACTTTGTTTTTCTCTTAATCTCCACAGACCAGCAAAAATGAACCTCAGCAACTATGTGTTCACAAAATCCCAATGTTTATAGTCACAGAAGAAAAATCCGGAATTAATATCAGAACTCAAACAAGCCTGTTCTCCAGGCCAGGCGCAGCGGCACAAGCCTATAATCCCAGCTACTTTGCAGGCTGAAGCAGGAGAATACCGTTTAAGGTCAACCTTCAGCAAATTAGCAAGATCCTGTCTTAAAAAATATAATAATCCAGGTCTTTTTTCATCCCCTGCCCACTACTGGGAGCACCAAACATGGCCCAAGGATGGTAAACACCTAATGGCCACACTTCATAGCACAACACTACAGGGCCCACCTCTGAAACACTGGAGTCAAGGCATGGGATTGACAGCCCTACTAGACAGGCATCAAATAATTCCCTAAAGGAAGACTGTATGGTTGAAAAGCAGAGGAAGGGGTGCCTGGCAACTACAAACAGCAGATGACCCTGACAGGGAACTTGGATAAGCTCACACTGGAAGATTTCCCCAGAAGATTTTGGCTGTAGGAAAAAGAATACCAATAGGAGGAGAAAAACAAGTGTCATTGAGAGAGAAAAGGGGCAAAAGAAACCAGTGCTTAGAATTTAATTTGCAATTTTTCTATGACTTCATAAGTTATATAATTTAGAAAGGGAAAAAAGAGCTTTTTCTGATGCAGTAAATAGAAGATGCAGGAATACTTTGTTTTAATAGGAGACAAGAAGCTTGTTCAGAGAAAGGTGTTAGGGCACCTGATACCATGATAAAAAGAAAGAATTAATAGGAAACAAACTACTTCAAAGGAAGGGAGAAGAGTGATAACATGTGAAACAGAATTTTAAAAATTTAATTCAAACAACTATTGCTATTTGTCAGATTAAGAAGTATTTTCTTTTTTTTTTCTTCAAGTTCTTATCCTTTGAGGTTTTGAAATATCTAATTGGCTTAAGAAGCAAATGTAGAGATGCATTCTCCCTACTTCTTAGGCTTTTCCCACATCATAACATTTAAGAAAATGATTCATCCTCAGACAATCTAGTGATGTTTATTGCCAAACATAAATCAACAGGAAGCATAACTGACCATCTGCAACATCACCTACCATCTGCAACACCATAGTTACTTCAGTACCTGAACATCCATATATCTTTGATTCAGATCTGTTCAAACCCATCAGCCTCTTTTAATCAGAGCCATCAAATCTCAACCCTTTTATTTGCTGTATGAAAATTCCAGCAGTTTCTACCAGGCAGCTGCAAACCCTGACACTTATCTCATGGTGAGCAAACACAACAGGCCCTCCCTGTGCCATTCTTGAGCATGACAGAAGTATCATTTTGGAGCAATCAACAGTGTGTATTTCTAACCAAAAGCAGTCAGCTGCTACAGCTAACATTTAGCAATACTGAGAAGGCAGGGAGTTCAGACTGGGGACTTATAATGTACATAAAATATATCCCTTCCTTTCCAACAGTTGTGACAGATGCAGAACTTGGTGCCAATGCTACATTTACATCCATCTCCAGAAAGACATAATTATCTGGGAAATTTCAGCTTTCCTAAAAAAAAAAGAGAAAGCACTCCAAATACAGCCTAGGAATCTGCTAGCAGAGACCCCAGGAGCCAGGTCTAGCTTGGCCATGTGCGGTCTCTTGTAGCAGACTTGCTTTGTGTTAACAGCAACAAAGAGGATTTCCCTTTTCCAACTCTCAGTCTCTTTGAAAGTGCCACACTATCTGGCTGAATGAATAACCTTTTGAATGCTAACAATCCTGAAGTTAGCCTGGCAAACATCCAAGACTATTTAGAAGACTCTACTGGGAGTGTTGGAGAAGCCACATGTCCAAATTATCCAACATTAGCAATTAGCAACTGTCTCCTTTTTTAAGAAGAAAGCATTTTAGGAGTTGATCAGAAACTGCCAACATTTACCACTCAAGTCAATTCAGAATAACCCCATGGAAAACTGGAACACAGGAGCTCTTTGGAAGACCAGGTAAAAGCCAGCAATTTTCCTCTCATATCAAAGTAGTGCAAGACCCCAGGACAGCAACCTCTGGAAAAAATAAAAGCCATCTTCATATGGTCATTCCCTAGATTCTGCTTCTGTGTGGTGGATATCAGTAATCACATCCAGGCATTTGCAGGCAATAAGCAAGTTCAAAGGAGATTTTCATTCAAAGAGGAACTGTGGGCCAGCCTTTATAAAGGAAGACTTACACTCCAAGAAAAACTAGCAACATTTTGCTGCTGCAGTTGACTTGGATCACAAGGTCAATTGACCCTTTATGTCTTATCCCAATGTCATTCCATATCTCTTCGTTTCAGTCATTCCTTTCAAAGGCCACCTCAAGGTTCCAGGTTCTTTAACATCTTTAGGCTTTTGAATTTACCATCTTCTGTGACAGAGACTCCCTTCTCTGAACTCCCTTATCTACACCTGACTAACCTTGTACTCCTCTTTGAAGGTTCAACTCAAACCTCATCTGAACCAGGAGGAGATTCCTGATCTTTTTCTCAGGTCCCATCTAGCTACTCATCTTCTGTGCTTCAATAACACCATATGTGACTGCACTTCTCTATAGAAACATTGTCAAATCACACCATGGTTTTGAATTATTTCTCTGGTACCTTTGCAAGATTCTCAAAGGTATGGACTTGTTTATTCATTTTGTTTTGTTTTTATGCTTCTATATTCCAGTCCAATATAATTCTGGTGCATTATAGGGACTCAATAAATGTTTCTTAAATGAATAAATGAATGATTGAGTTATTAATTTAAAAATGGGCAATAATAGATTCTCTGTATTTTGACCTAAAGATCTTCCCACAAGAAAAAATACCTGGAAGACCACCATTAGAAATCTGTTCATTTTACTGTTGTCTCTGATTGCCAGCTAAGAAAGCAGCCAATGGTCAAGGGCAACACTGACTTCCTCAGCTGATCGTTTCTCAGCACAGAAATGTACCTAGAGGCATCTATCACCCCAGAAACCTAAGAGCAGGGCTTCAAGGGAAGTTATGAGAGAATACAAAGTCTTAAACTTATAGAATGAAACAATGCCCAATAAGAGTTAGTCTAAATAAGTGACTAAGCATGCAGGCACTAACTCTGAGCTTGACTCCTGGTCCTGCCATTTATTAGCTGAGACATTTGGGGAAATGAATTCTGCATCATTTTCTTCAACTAGAAAATGGGAATAGTAATATCTAAACATAAGGTAAAATGAGGTGATATGTAAATGCTTGGCAAATATCTCACTCACACAATAAGCACTCATGAAATGAAAGCAATTGTTTTACAATGGATGAATAATAAAAGCAGAGACTATTCTTAAGATTGGAAACAGAGTTAGAGACAAAAATAGAAAGAAGGGCACAGTGTAAGCAATAAAATATGCTTGAAATAAGCTCATCTCTCCTACAGTATTACCTAGGACTGATTCCAGCCTCAGCACTATGGAGTGCTGTCTTCCATCTAAGCTCAGTTCCAGAGAGATTTAAAAGCACCCTTGTCAACAGAGCAATGGGGCTAAAAGTCAAGAAACTGATGAGCTGTTAATCACATGCTCCCAGTTTCTCTAGGGTAGAAACATCTGTGGAAGAACCTGTCCACTTCCCCACAACGTAAGAGAAAGGATTCAGTCTCATGGTTGAACCTTATCCAGTGCATCTGAAATTCCACAAACCCTTTTAAAACTAGAAGCACAGTGTGCTTCAGAAGTCATGCACACACATGCACACATGCATGACATACACATGCCCCCTGAAACAAATGGTTTATTCAATTTTCTCACCAGACAGCACTTCTGCTTCCTAAATGAGCTATTATTTTCTTGCTCCCTGGTAGACACTTTAAAGGTGAAGAAGACAGAAAGATGAAGCTTCAGAAACTGTCCCTTCTCATAAAGAATTAGTCATTTATTTATATCATAATTAAAACACAGACTAAGTAAACTCTATTGATCAAAGAAAAGAATCAGGATAGCAATGCTTTGCAGCCTAAAACAAAACTACTAATACACCCAGACACCAATATACCTGACTGGAAATTAGTTCAAACAGCAGAAAGCTGAAAAACACAACAGAAGGTTTCATGCCATAAGCTGGGACCATTTTTCCACCTCTACTTACCAAGGTCCTTAAGAGGTTGAAGAACTAATTGCCAATCACAGGCAAGCAGGGTAAGCCCCTGCTCTGTCCATGCACAGGACTCTAAGATTTTCAAATGTCAACTGTTGTTCTGAAATTTGTATATCTAGTTGCAGCCTCTTTCTCTGTTCATGCCATTCCTTCAGTCTGTTTGACAAGTTCTGGCAGTAACTGCCCCAAGAATGTCACAAGTACTTGGTTCATTTATACATATGTGTCACAGTCCAACTTTCAACTGTCAAATAAATAAAATATGCCACAAATCATGTAATAAAACATGTCACAATTTGTCACATACAGGATCTCTTCTGCAGCATTTTCTGAAGGTTAGAATTAGCTCCTGGGCAAATATGAAAGGGAAGTAGGTTTTTCAAAGTCTTGGTCAAAAATATTCCAGGGGTCCTTTCCTGACATGACTTACCTAGCTATTCAGGGAGTACTTTCCCCAGATCATAAATGGTGGGAGAGAAAAAAAAAACCCAGGAAGATTTGTTGTAGACATTCAGGATATCACTGAATAAATGTGAGTTATTAGAACCTAAAACTTAATTCTATGGAGTAGTGTTAGATGCTTAGCACATGGTCAAAAATAATGAAAAGGAAGACAACCATGGTGACAGGTGATGCAGAAATGAATGGACTGAGAAAAACAATCCAGTAGTAACTAAGCTTCTGGAAATTCACCTGCAAAGTCAGCCCTACCTCGAAAATTGGGATTCGGCATCATGTATGTCTGTGTCCAACTATTATGTTGAATGTTCAATTATCAGTTTAAAAAAAAAAAGTACAGGCCACAAAAAAAAAGAACATTATGCATCATGATTTGACATATGGCAAGTTTCTACAATATAAAAAAATAATTTTCTGGTGAGGACCTAAATCATTTAATATGGCCATTCCAACATATTTTAGGAGTCTGGTGTGTTGTGATAGAAAGAGCACAAGATGTGGAGCCAGTACACCTAGACCTTATCTCAGTTCTCCCCCTTTCCAATTAATACCCCAATCTCTCTCTATGCTTCAGTTTTCTTTTATGAAATAATGATGAAAATAATACCTTTCCCGCATACTTTTAGTGGCTACTATTGGTTTGGGTTCAAGTGAGATATTTTGTGTGAAAATATTTTATATACTGTCCACAGCATTTTTTTTTCTTTTTGTCAAGGAATTCTGTCCATGTCCAGGACTTTAAGATCTTCAAATATCAACTGTTGTTCTGAAATTTGTATATCTAGTTGCAGCCTCTTTCTTAAATCTCAATCTTTACCTGCTTTTGGATATCTCTGCTTGGGTCAACTTCTTTCTAAACCCACACAAATACACAAACCCATACATGCCCCAAGCCTCCCTGACATATTCTCACTTTAGTCAAAGTCACTACCAATCTTCACCCAGATGCTCAAAGTCACCCTATCCACTTTGCTGACCTTCACTCCTGCACCTAACCACTTCCAGACACTGGGAAACACTGATTCTATGCCCCAAGCATGTGTCAAGTTAGCTTCTTCTTTTTCTGTTCACACTGTTGTTCATCTGGCTGTGGTAGTCTCAGAATCAGTCTTTCTATCTGCAATTTCTCCCCTGCTCCTTACTCCAATTCATTCCATACATTGTCACCAGAATAACTTTTGCAAATTGATATCTGATCAAATCACACCCTGAGTAATTTCCTGTTGCCCTTGTGAAAAAACTCAAAAAAAAAATTAGCTTGACCTATAAAAACTTCATGTGTTCATCCCAAGTTGTTGGCCTCATGTGCCTGCATTCACATCCCCACTTCCCAGAACTCTATGTACTCATACTGAACTTCAAACTCAGACTTTTCAAGCTTTTGCCATTGCCCACACTCTGCCTAGCTTTCCCTATAGTGTCAGCAGAGGTAAGAGCATGGCCTCTGGATTCCAGATGCCTGGGTTTAAGTTTTATTACCACCCTGCATTTTTTGCTCCAAAGATTGCATTCATCCAAAACTATGGATTCACCTATAAACAGACTTGAGACAAGGATTCAAGAGCCAGCAATGATTTTTGTTTGTTTCAGGAGATGGTTCATAAAATATCAGTAGATAATGAGAAAGTGAGAAAGGGAAGAAATGACTCTCTAATAATAGAAATGTTGGGGCTGGGGTTGTGGCTCAGCAGTAGAGCGCTCGCCTGCACATGTAAGGCACTGGGTTGGATCCTCAGCACCACATCTAAAAAAATAAATTAAATAAAGGTATTGTGTCCAACTATAACTAAAAATAAATATTTAAAAAAATAACAGGAATGCTATCAAGTGAGCTATCTATCTGTATATGGCTGACATCTCACAGGAAAACTCTAAGCAATAGTAAAGAAGTGAAGAACTCTTTGGGGCTATGGGTATGGTTCAGTGGTACAGCAATTGCTTAGCATGCACAAGGCCCAGGGTTCAATAACTGGAAAAAATAAAAACACTCTTGCATCAGAGTTATCTGACCTTTGAGTTATCTACTTGAGAAGCAAGACTTGTTGGTTATTAATAGGCCAGTTCCTATTGGCCATTGGTTAAAATACAAAATGGTGGGCAGAGAGGGAGAAGGATATGGGCTTCTGTCACACTATCTCTATGTCCAGTCTACTCAATCATAAAAGGGAAAACCATAGTACCTACCTTTCAAAGCTATTGTGAGGGTTATATCAGATAATTTATATAAAGTGCCAATGATAGTGCTAAGTACTATGTAATCACTATATAAGTGCAGTTGTTCTTGCTATTACTATTAATCTTTTTATCTGTGAACTCCCCTGTCACACTAAACATTGGACATCCGTAGAACTCTCTCCTAGCTCCAAAATCATATCATGGCATTCTCCAAATTATTTTTTTATATACTTAGGTGTGCTTATTTTCCTCAAGGCAATACCTTGAAGGAAAGTCTAGTCAAATTCTATGTCTTGCACAAAATAGGCACACAGTAAGTTTTTGAAGATTTGAATTGTACTTATATTGTCTTTCAGTAAGAATTGTTTCCCTCTTAAGCTATATAGAAAGAGAAAGCAGGACATAATTATAGCCAGAAAAATAAATAAGAAAAGAAACAGTGTATTAATAATATTAATAATGTATTAATAAGAACTCAGAAAATATTTGTTGAATTAGTAAGTTAATATCAAATAGGATCTATTATGTATTAGGCATTATTCTGGGCATTCAAAATGCAAAAATGATTAAGTCAAGATCCTTGCCCACAAGAAGATTACTAAAAGTATATACAGATTAATGAATAAAAGAAATGGACATCGCTGAGCTAAAGAGACACTGGGAAGAGACAAAGACCATCAAAATTAGTCACTGATTTGAGTGAATGCTCTTTTGTACCATAAAGATTCTATATAGTAATGACAAAAACTGGAGTAGACTCTGAAGTTTTGAAAACTTTTCTAACCTCTTAATAGCCAAACTTTGTGCTCAGGTTTTAAGAATTTCTGGTTCTCTGATGTCACTCAATATATGAACAGGTACCTGTAAAGAAAAATAATAAGGGAGACACAGAGACAAGGTGCAGAGGCAGGAAAAAATGGCTGCTTGTCCAAGTGACCACAGTTATTTATACCAATAGGTTACATTAAGTCATTAGTACCATAACTACATTATTGTTTAGAGTATTGGTAAGGTTGCTTATTCTGCAGTTACATTTCGCACTTACAATATGCAACATCAGGAGCTTTGTGCAGCTCTTAAGAAAGTCCATTGTCTAAAGTTACTGTTAGGCGGGCAGATCCAGGAGCACCAAAGCTTGGTGAAACATTGTAGTTATCTAACAAACAAGTTCCTTCATTCCCAGGAGTTATATGCCTAAGATCAAGGTCGAAACTGATAAAACTCTTAATACAGAGCTTCCTTGTGAAGAGCATTGCTACAGCAGCCAGGCATCCTGTGTCCTTACATGGATGTTTCCCAGCAGCCAGGCATTCTGTGTCTTTGCACAGAAACTTCCTAGCCACCAAGCATGCCACAATCACGAAGTTTATCAGAGACCTCAATCTCAAACACAGAACCCCTACAGCTCCCTTTTCCTGTTTTTCAAGGCCCTTCAGATGAATAATATTTATTTTCTTCTTAATGCTGGTAGTGGAGGCAAAAAATAGGGTGGGCATTGACAGCAGCAAGCACAACATAATAATCCTAGTATTAGTAAACATCCACCTATGAATAATTATTTGACCCACGTAAAGTTGGGTATCCATGAAGTTAGCCAATCCAATAGGTCTAAACCTCCATCATCTTGTCAGACCCTTTTAATGATATCTTTAAGGTAGTCTAACTCCTTTGAGATAGAATTACTATTATCACTTAAATTGAAGCAACACATATTATTAAATTTCTCCCATCCTTTATGATGTAATAATAACAATAATCAATTGTAGCCCAATTGTCAAGTATGGCTTGATGATGTTGTTTTTGTTCTTCTTCATTAAGCATATTAATTGCCATAGAGGTATGATTAATATTTTTTACCATAACATAGGTCAGTTTCAGAGTGGTTTTATAAGCTCTGATAGTTAGCCCAGGGATACCCACTAAGGAATATGTCAAAGCTTCACATTCTGGCTTAGAGAGAAGGTTTACTGAATCATCACAGTTTTCATCATGGGGAATAGACCTTTTATGGATACATTGTGCAGGATGGTAGTCTATTAAATCCTGTGGGGATGGTAAGAACAAAGTTAGCCTGCTAAGACAACAATGGGTACCATGGGACATATTAGCAGGTATATAATTAAAGGTGTATGCTCCATAAGAAAAGAAAAGAACCATTCTGGTGGTAAGGGAACATAAACATTTCCAAACACAATGGACTCCACCATAGTACAATTAAATAAAGGTTTTCCTAAAGAAACACATCTACTTTTATAGCCTTGAATTTCAACACAAGTGTCAGTTGCCTTTATAACACAGTGGGAGTAAATAACATCATAGAACTAGACAGCTTCACATACTGAGGATTCCTCCAATTTTAAGAATCTTTACAGGATATCGGCTTTTGGATGCCTTCGTTAGAGAACATAGTCATATTTGTAATTTCATGTGTAGGACAGCACACAGGAAGAAGACAGGAGCCCAATATACTTACCATATCAATATCCTGGCAGATATAAATCTCAGATGAGTTAACTTTTTCAGCCCAGTGAACCCATATATTATAATGGGTTCTAGAAGTTAGGGGGTCTGATTGTACTGGATTTCCCATGGCTGAGGTACAACAACAGAACAACGTTATTATTAAGACCAAAGCATTTACTGAGTTCTGTGTGAGTTTAGCAATCAAAGCAGTAACTAAGTTTTCTGGAGTACATTCTAACCCCATTTGAGCCAGCAGCTGTTGAGCTAAGGCTGCTAATGATTTTATATGCTCCCAAGTCACTGGAAGTCTAGTATCTTGGGATCCTCTCTGAGTGCATTTTCTCTTTGGAGGAGAGTGATCATTGTCTTTTTGTTTGGTGGAACTCTCCTCAATATTTCTTCTCTTTCAAGGAGAATAAAGACTGTCCTCTTGTTTGGTGGGACCCTCCTCATCCAGGATCAAATGGGACTTTAGGATCAGGTTTTGATGCCAGTTCATGATTGACAGGTCTCATACACAGAGCTGGAATCCAAATAGGACCTGTTGGTGTAAGCACAGCAGCATATCCTTTTCCCCATGTGATCAAAGGTACAAGGTCCCGCCATCCTGGGTCTGGGAATCCTGTATTTTACATAAATTTTTGGCAGTGGATGTTCGGGAATAAAATGTCTATCTAACACAGATGACCAATTGTGAGTATTATCTTTGTAGTGCATATTGAGTGCATTTACTATGAATAAAGCAATGTTTATTATTACTATGAGAGAGGCTAGGTCCCCTTTTTTGTTTTTGTTTTAAAAGGCAAGTTTTAGGAGTATGATGTGTTTGTTGAACCAAAGCTTGTCCAGTAGGATTATGAGGAATTCTATGATTCAAAATTATATCCCATTGATTATGAAATTGTGCAAAAGCATAAGATGTATATGCAGGGGCATTATCCATTTTTAAACTACTAGGGTTGCCCACAGTGGCAAAATAAATCAATAAGTGAGAAATGCAAGCAGATACCTTTTCAGACCTATGGGCACCAGCCCAAATGAACCCAGAGTGAGTATCAATGGAAACATGAAGAAAGGAGTAAGGATGAAAAGGAGGGAAATGCATAACATCGATTTGCCAAAGTGCATTAGAATGTAGGCCTTGTGGATTTATAGACTCCCATATAGGGGCCCGGAAGTACACAGTGAGAACAGTTGTTAACTATAGCACAAGCCTGTTGAGAAGACATGGAAAACATCTTCATTAGTGATCAGACATTTTGATGAAAAAATCCGTGGGATTCTACAGCATCTGAAAATAAAGGACAAAGGGATTTCACGATTCATCTGCATGAGCATCAAAGGTCCTCTATCAAAGGTCCAGGAATTTTGGTATGGCTGCATATGAGTGAGGAAGATAGGAGATGTGTGATGCTATAAGAGAGTTTGAAGGGTTAAAAAAGAGAGAGTAAATTGGAATCCAAATGAGGAGATAACACAGCTACAGAAATATGAGGAATTAGGTTAGCTATATGCCATAATCACGAAGTTTATCAGAGACCAAATCCCAAACACAAAACCCCTACAGTCTGGAATGGACATGCCCTTGGGGTGCACTTCCACTAAGTGTGAGTGACCATCAAATTATCTAAAAGGAAAAGCAATCTCTTAAAGGATCTGTTTTCTTAAAATTCTTTATACAATGATATGGTAAATCTGCCCATGATTTGTTAAGTGAAAGAAAATAAAGGAGAAACAAGTACATTGGGTGTGCCTCAAGTAAGCTGCATCACCGTAGCCACTCCTGTCTTTTCCCTGTGGGTTCATGACAGTGTGCCCGTGGTGGCTGTGATGGAGGTTATGTGTGGTCTTGGTAACAGGTATCTTTACTCTCCAAGACTGATGGGTCTACCATCACTAATCTCCCAGCAATGGAAACCAACACTGAGACCCCAAATGGCACCATTCCCTGTAGAGCTAGCCAGCTACCTGTTGACAGATTGATTATATTGAACCACCTCAATCACAGAACAAGCAGAACTTTGTTCTTATAAAAAGAGGTACATCCTCTGGATGTGGTTCTGTCTCACTTGCATGAGGGGTTCTGTCAAAACCACCATCCATGAACTTAGGAAATGTCTTATCTGATAGAATTTCTCACAACATTTGTTTCTGATCAAAGAATTCACTTCACAGAAGATGAAGTGTGGTCATGGATCCATGCTCATTAAATTCACTGATCTTACCACATATTTCATCATCCTGAAGCAGCTGGCTCAATAGAACAAGGGAATGAATTTTGAAAAATCAGTTACAGCTCTAACTCGGTGTCAATACTTCACAAGGTTGGCGAAATGTTCTCCAGCATCCTATATATGTTTTGAATCAATGTCCAAGATATGGGTGCAATTTCTCTAACAGCCAGAAGTCACAGGCTCAGGAATTAAGGGGTAGAAATGGGATTGGCACCACTCACTATAAGCTCTAATCACCCACTAGCAAAATTTTTGCTTCTTGTTCCCATGACCTCCCATCCCCAGCATACCTCTGCTCTGTTGATCCACAGATCTTAGTTTCAGAGACAGAAATGCTCACACCAGCAGACACAACAATTATTACATTGAAGTGGAAGTCAAGACTACCACCCAGTCACTTACTCCTCATGGTTCTGAATCAATAGCCAAAGAGAGAGTTATTGTTCCGACCAAAGAGACTGATCCTAATTACCAAGGGGAAATTGAGTTGCTACTACATAGGACATTCCAGACAAGAGATGCCTTCGGTTGTCTTCTTGTACTACCATGTCTTTTGATTAAAATCAATAAAAACTACAATAGCTTAATTCAGGCAGGAATGCTAATGGCCCAGAACCTTCAGGTGAAGATTTAGGTCATTCCATTAGGCAACAAGTCTTGATAAGATGAAGTCATTGCTGAGGGCAAAGAGAATACAAGGTGCCCAGTGGAAGATAGTAGCTATAAATACCAGCTATGACCATGTGACCAGTTGCAGAAATGAGGACAGTAATGGCTAGGAATACTTCTTTCTTACTTTGTTATGAATATGTTTATGTATATTTTAAGCAAATATGTTTATTTTCTTCCATCTTATTCCCTTACCATCTAATATAAAATCTATTAGAAATAATTAATTTTATATCACATTATTTAAGTTATAGAAGATCAAGTATAAGAGTGAACATCATTAAGGACTTTGCATCTTCCTCTGGGAAAGGGTTAGCATGTTTCCATTGTTTGCAGGAAATAGTTGTATCAAATTAAGTAGAAGTATGACACTGCCTTTATTGGAGATTAAAGTAGGTGTGTGTGAGTCCCAAGTGAATAAGACAAGAAATGGACTGTGATAGTCAGTTTTGTGTCAGCTTGGCTAGATACTAGCCAATTTATGTGTTACTAGATGCTGATCTAGGTATTACACAGAAAGCATTTCCGATTTTTTTTTTAGGGGGGGTCAGTTATATCGATCTATTTTTAGTTATTTATGTATATCATTTTATAAAAGCATTTCATAGATGTGTTTTTCACCTATAATTAGCTGTTTATTTTAGAAGAAGAAGGAGGAGGAGGAGGAGGAGGAGGGGGGCTGGTGATATAGCTTAGATGGTAGAGCATTTGCCTAACATGCACAAGCCTGGGTCCAATCCCCAGCACCACCAAAAAGAAAAAAGAGAGATCATCCTAGATGATGTGAGTGGGCCCAATTCTGCCAGTTGAATGGTAAAGGGAACTGAGGCTTCCCTGAAGATGAAATCTGCCTAAGATCTGAAAGTCCCAACTTGCTCTTTCTGACAACCTGTCCTACAGATATAAATAGATATGTCTTTGTCTGCACATGACTTTGTAAACTGCACAAGAAACTGGTATTGCTGTTTGCTTTCTGGGAGGGAATTTAATGGCTGGACGATGAAGGACAGAGAAATGCTTCTCACTGTGTATCCTTTAGTAATTTGAAGTTTTGAACTATTTGAATGCATTACCTAATCAAAAAGTTTTAATTTTTCTATTTTAAAGAGAGAGAATTCTTCAAAGGACTTTGTTTGACTCTAATTCTCACTGATTTTCCCTTCCCTTCCCCATATATCAGATTCTTATTTATGATCACTTAGCTAAACTGACCCAGAGTGGTCACTTGAAAAACACAGCTCTCAAAATTCGCTCCTTAGAAACTATCTATGCTTTGAAAGGTTCAATAAGCAATATAATTTCAAAGGACTTTGAAAATGTCCAAGAGTCTATCTTTCATCTCAGGCTACAAATAATATGAGGAAATTCAAGAAAATGATCATTGAAAGGGGGAATTTTCTACTTGCCTCAGAGTCGTGCACAAAAATTTCATTGAAATCCCTTCTCAAATAAACAAAACATTTTTTCAAAGTTGTGAGCTTTCAGTTGCAGCTCGACAGGAAAACTTACCATGTTGCAAGGTAATCATTCAAATTTAGTGTATCCTGGCATTTTGGAATGCCACTTGAAGCCATCTAACTTCATGGTGATACACTGACCAAGGCCAATTTCTGCAGTGTGAAATGGCAGGGATTGTTTTAAAAAGAAAACAAAAGATACACAATTTACATATCAGACACCATCTCCAACTGGGGGTCCTTAGGATGACAGATGAAAGTAGAAGGAACCAACTCTCAATCAATAAAATGGCCGGGAGAAAAAGCCCAACAGAGGAATGATGCTGAGAAGGCTATAAAACAGGGAACACCAGTGTAATGCCAGAAGTTAGACGGGGTTTATCCACTACCCTTTTGTTTTCTTTGGCATTGAGTTTATTGTAAACAGAATTGCTATATCAGTGAGCAACAGGATGGAAGATAAAAAATTGAATAAACGTATTTCTGGTATTTCCAGAAAACAATAAATTAAAACAGCAGCTCAACATAAGAGTTATTTTTTAAAAAACAAAAGTACTTACAGAGCTCAGTTCTGTCAAAGCTCTTTAAAAACACATGGTCCATGGAAATTCATGCCATCTGCAGCCGAACTAGCAATTTCCTGCAAAGTCATCTAGGTTTGCCAGCACTCTGGTGACCAGATATGAACTTTTGCTAAAAATAGGCAAACAGTAAATTTTGTATTCACAGCCCAATAAAAAGTAAGTAAAACTTTATTTTAAAAGGTACAAAACCAAAAAGCTGTAGAGGAAAATATTGACAGAATCACCTACATTGAAATATGAACATTAAGGAAAACATTGTGAAGATTTCCACCCCCCCCCAAAAAAAATGGAACTACCTTATGTTCCAGCAATTCCACTCCTGGGTATATATCCAAAAGAAATAAAGTCAGTATATCAAAGAGACATCTGCACTCCCATGTTTATTGCAGCACTATTCACAATAACTAAGATATGGAAAAGAACTAAATGCTTGTCAATTGTTGAATGCATAAAAAAAGTGGTACATATACCCAAAGGAATACTATTTAGCCATAAAAAAATCCTGTCATTTGCATGAATAGGACTAGAAATTGTTAGTTTAGGCACAGAAAGAGAATTATCATATGATCTCACTCATACAAGAGATCTTTAAAAAAGAAAAAAAAAGTTGATCTCATAGAAATTAAGAAGGAAGGGCTAGGGATATAGCTCATTAGGTAGAGTGCTTGCCTCACATGCACAAGGCCCTGGGTTCAATCCCCAGCACCAAATTAATTAATTAATTAATTAGGAAGGAGCTTGGGGCATAGCTCAATGGCAGAGCTCTTCCCTAGCTTGACACCCAGCACCACCACTCCCATCAAAAAAAAAAAAAAAAAAGCAGTTTATAGAAGTTAATAGTAGAACAGTTTTGCCACAGGTTGAAAACAGCCAGAGTAAAAGGAGAGGGAAATGTTCACTAATGGATACCAAAGTTACAGTTAAATAAGAGCAAGAAACTCTAGGATACTTTTATAGAGTAGGGTGACTACAGATAATAATGTACTGTAATATGCTTTCAGAAAGACAGAACAGGCTGTGCATAGTGATACATACATGTGATCATAGCAACTCAGGAAGCTAAGACAAGAGGATCACATGTTTAAGGTCAGCCTCAGCACTTAGCAAGACCCTCTCTCAAAATAAAAATGGCTGAAGATATAGCTTAGTGCTTGAGTGACCCTTGTACAATTGAAAAGAAAGAAAGAAAGGATTTTAAAATTTTCACTACAACAATGAAAAACGTTTGAGGAGATAAATACATTCAAACTGACTGAAATATCAGGCAACGTATACATGTTTTGAACATTACATGGTAGCTCATTAATATGTACTACTTTTATGTTTTTGTGTATGCATTACAAATAAAAAGTGGAAACCTAGAAAATTGAGAGAGTCAAAACATTCCTAAAACAAAACAAAGTTCACAATGAAAAACACATTTAAAATATGTTTAATTCATATAAAACATAAATCAAGTATATGTCTAATAAATAAAGAGCTCCTTAAAACACAAAGAAAAAGACAACATCAATGAGAATCAAAAGAAAGGCACAGGCAATTCATAGAAAAGGAAATTAAAAAGGCTAATTAATACTTGAAAAGATGTTTAATAACATGGTAATCAAGAACAAGTAATCAAAATATCAATGACATAGCATCCCTCCCTCCTATCAGGGAGGAAAATATTGAAGCTGTGTGAATCTCAGTGCTGGCAAGAGGAAGGAAGAACGTGCACCTTCCTATCTGGGAGTGCAAATTAGAAGCATCTCTGAGTGCTATCAAATTTTAAAATGTGAATTCCATTTGACAAAACAATTCCACTTTTATAGATATCACTTAGAGATATAATTACACTTAGATTACAGGATCAAGGATTGTGCTCTGTAATAGAGTTCTTCAGAGCAAAAAAAAAAAAAAAGACAAAGTGAAAATCAAGGTCTATGGCTGAGGAAAGTGGTTCCACATTTCGATGCACATACGTCTGGAATGTGAAACATCCAAATAGGCCCATGAGTATACACATAAAAGACATAAAAGACTTAACAATATTTTTAAGGCAAGTCAAATTTATAATGCTATAGAATGGGTATATGCCTGTATGTGTCTCTTATATGAATCTATAGACACATGGGAAGAAGGTCTGAATTTACAGAAACCAAATAGCTGATAGTGGTTTCTTCTGATGAGAATAGAAAGGGGACAGCAAATGACAGAGGGGCTTTCCCTTTAAACTACTTATCCATTTTTACATTATCTAAATCGTGATTTTTTTTTTAACCTGCTCTATGGTAAAGCTGAATGGTACTGCCAAAGACGTGTATTTGGTAACATATGTGTGCCAATTTTGCTAGAGTATAGTACACAGGTATTTAATCAAATGCTAATCTGTGTGTTGTGATAAAGGTATTTTGTAGGTATAATTAATAACTCTAGTCAGTGACTGTATGTAAATTACTGTCAATAATGTGAATGGGGGCTGGGGATATAGCTCAGTTGGTAGAGTGCTTGCCTCACATGCATAAGGCCCTGGGTTCAATCCCTAGCACCACAAAGAAAAAGAAAAAGGAGAATGATGTGGACGGGCCTCATCTAATCAGTTTAAGGTCTTAAGAACAAAAATGAGGTTTCACAGAGAAGAAAAGCTCTGTCCTGAGACTACAACACCAGCCCCTGAGAGTTTCTGCCTGATGTCTTGTCCTTCAGATTTTGGACTTGTGGACCCCCATAAGCCTGTGAGCCCATTCAGAGAGAGAGAAATATGCCTGTTGATTCAGCTCCTCTGGTGGTCCTGATGGACACAAGTAAGTTACATCAAGATGAGAAGATCATCCTACATAACCTGGGAGGGCCCTAAATGCCATCATGAGTGTCCTTACAAAAAGAAGTCAGAGGAGATCAGACAGACACATAAAAGACAAGACAATGTGAAGAGACAGAAGTAGAGATTAAAGTGATGTGACCAACAGCCCGGTGAGTCTGACAGCCACAGAAAGCAGGAAGAGTCAAGAGGCATCTCCCCTAAAACTTCCGTGGGAATAAAGCCTTATTTGAGCCCAGAGAATCTGATTTTGAATTTCTGGTCTCCAAAATTATGATGGAACATATTTCTGATTGTTATGGTTTGAATGTGAGGTGTCCCCCAAAAGCTCATGTGTAAGACAATGCAAGATGGTTCATAGGAGAAATGACTGGGTTATAGTCTTAACCTAATCAGTGAATTAATCCCCTGATGGGGATTAACTGAGTGGCAACTGAAGTGGTAGGGTGTGGCTAGGGAGGTGGGAATTGGGGTATGGCTTTAGGGTATATATTTGTATCTGGAGAGTGGAATGTCTCTCTCTCTCTCTGCCTTCTGATCACCATGTGAGCTGCTTCCTTCTGCCACTGATGTCCTGCCTTACTTGAGCCCTGAGGAATGGAGCTGAGTGTCCATGGACTGAGATCTGAAACTCTGAGTCCCCCAAATAAATTTTTCCTTCTCTACAACTGCTCTGGTCGAATCCTTGAGTCACATCGGTGAAAAAGCTGACTAAAACACTGGTGTTTTAAAACACCAAGTTGGTGGTAATTTGTTACACTGGCCGCAAGAATCTAATGTGCATATACATATTTATGTAATGCTTATATAAAAATACAGAAATCAATTTTGTTCTCATAACTCGAGAAGTGGTCATGAACTCATAGAAAGAACAGAATCTCTGGATGCAGAATGGGATCTCTCATGCTCCATCACCAGCTAAGTGGCTTCAGGAAAATCATTCAAACACTTTAAGTCTCAGTGTCTTCATGCACAAAGTGGGTTAGTAATTGCTCCTGAGGTAGGCAAAGCAACGGCATGCAAAAGCTTCCATGTTCCAATCCCCAGAACTGGCTACTATTATCTTTCATGCCAAAGAGGACTTTGCAGATGAGTTTTAAGGATCTTGAAATTGGACGATTATCTTAGACAATCCCAGTGGGCGAGGAATGGATGCAAGAGTTCTTATAAGAGAGAAGTGGGAGATCAGTCAGATTGAGAGATATGACAATTGAAGCAGAGATCAGAAAAAGAGAGAGGTTTGAAGAATGCTACGTTGCCAGAAGAAGGGGCCTGGGAATGTGGCTCAGTGGAGGAGAACTTACCCAGCATGCATAAGGTCCTGGGTTCAATCCTCAGCACTGGGAGGAAGGAAGGAAGGGAGGAAGGAGTTTTTTAATCAACTAAAGTTGTGATACTTTGTCACATCAGCAGTAGGAAATGATATGAATTAAAAATACTTTTTAATTATGAACACATTTATTATTAGAAAAGCCTATGTTTAAAATAATTCTGAGAAGTAACTTATGTACACAGAAACTATTTCTGTAAGTCAAAAAAATGCTTATATTCAAACATTCAGATTTTTAGGAAGTCTTAACTATAGGGTTCATTTTTGTGTATCCAGTTCTCCAGATGTGGAGCAAATTTACTTTCCATTAATTTAAAAATAATTCTATGTTAAAAAATAACAATTTTATGTAATTCTCTAACGTCCTGACCTTGAAGTCTATATTCAAGGAGGGCATTTGGCCAAGAAAACTGAATGACCTCTGTGTTCCTTTGGTTTTTATCTGAAGGAGTCAGACCCAAAGCTTATTTCTTTTTCTAGTGAAGGCTGCCAAGTTTTCTTTGAAAAATTACCTTAGTTTTGTTCTAGAAGGCAGTATCTCCAAAACTCCATGCAGGTTAATGTAAACTCTGGGAGGATGCAGTGAAATCTCCATCATGCCCTTGACCTAAACCTAGCCATCCATGCCTCATATGGCCAGCACCTCCTTTTCAGCAACCTTTAGCTCATTTCCCACCTGGACTTCACAGTCCGTGATGCTCTCACATAAACTCCAGGACCTCTCTTCTCCAGACCATGTCCTGACCCTGTTGACAGTCCCCAGTTCTAGAGAACCCCAGTGCCTACACTGTGCATCCTTTCCTCTGCCCAGGGAGCTTTGCCAATGTCATCTTGGTAACTGAACATTTGATTGCATGGTCCTCCATAAAATCAGGTTGTCATCAGCCTGGCCTGCAGGGGTTAGCTGTCTGTCTTCTCTTGTGCTCCTCTTTCACTAAATTTTTCCATTGCAGGAGCTATTGACGACTCATCAAAATCTTTCCCTAAACACTCACCTTGTCCTCACTCTCTCGGCAAGCAAATTTACCTCTGAGATTTTCCTCTGAATGTTAGGATCATCTAGCAGATTCTTCTACTTTCTTGTACTCTGTCTGCAAAGGTGCACCTGGTCAAGGCCTCTTTCCTTCATCATTCCAACCTCACTCCCTTGTGACACCTCCACCGGCTGCCCTTCTTCTCTCTCTGCACCACTGTCTTTCTTTACATTCACCATTTTGTCAAGTTCTTTCTGTTCTCTGATCACCTTTTCTTCTTCCCAGATATCTAAATTAAAATCAAAATATAATAAAGACATCACTCCTACTTCTTTACACCAACTAATGTTTATTGTACGTTTCTGGGGACCGAGGATGGTACTAAGTGTTTATGTGCATTATCACATCTATTCTTGAGATAGGTATTGCCATGAGTTCATCTGCACAAATAGTATTGAAACTGTGTTGAAAAATACAAGAAGCTCATCAAAAATAGAGCTGGCATACAGAAGAATGCAGGTTTGGACCCATGCTAGCTCACACTGCAAATGCCTGTGCTAACCACTGATCATGCTGACTCTTTCCTGAAAGCCCTTTTCCTTTTTTGACTCACATGATCTGACCCTGCCTGCTCACTCTGCCGAGTTCCTTCCCGAGTGCCATTTGTAAATTCTTGATTCCAAATTCCAGTGGCCCCTTCCTGGTTCTCTTCCAAATGGTCATGCTGCCTTCCCATAATTCCCTCCTTACTCTCCAACTTCTCCAACTTCTTCCTCTTCTGAATCCCCATCCTGCTCAGGTCTGTTCTGGATTTTCTTCTACATTCTTCAAATCTTTACCATTTGCCAGCAGGCACTCCCGGTGATGCAAAAATCAGCCCTATTTATACGGCTTGTTTTTAGCAACAATTTATTGAAACTTTCCTCTTCATGTCCTGAAATGTTTATTCTGACAAACATGGAATCTCTCCCAGGACATGGATAGCTGTGAGAGCTCCCACCTGGTGAAGAACAGACAGCTAAATGCACAGTGCCGAAAAGAGGATGCACAAAACACAGGCTCTCAGAAGACTTTTGCATTTTCAATGTAGGAAGGCACCTTCCCCATTTGTGAAGTAGAAGACCCTCCACCTCACCAGCACCATGTGGGAGGTCTATCCATGATATAAAAACAGCAAACATGTGAATCCCAAAGGAGCCGGGGAAGGACAATTAATAGATATTCAAATAATAGGACCAAGTAAAATACATCTACTTAGGCTAAATCTCCCTTGTTACTTACAAAATGCTATGTTATTTTCTATCTGGCACCTCCTTTTATTCGTATTTATGTTGAATGTGGTGGGTATTTGGTGTGCTCTCCCAGCTTAAGCAAGCCTACTTGAAACAGGTTTTCTGGCAAATGTCTCCAATAACACCCCATGGACTCCCTCCAATACATTGCATGAAGCCAAACTATAATGAGGTGATGTTTATTTATTAAGTTGGTGAGCAGTTTTATCGGCTTGTTTTTTTATCAAAAGGGCTTAATTCTCCTCTTCTGGTTCAGAGGAAAGCAACAGCATATTCTCCTGAGGCACAGACAGGAAGAGAACTCTTTTCCTATTATCCAAAATATTCTCCAAAATGTCCAGGCCTTTTGTTCTGAGAGCATCCTCCAGCTGTAATTGAAGGATGCTCTTGGATGTGATGCTCATGTTGGCCACAGAAAGGGAACTGAGGTGGAGACAGGTACACACACCCAAACTTCATCAGTCCGATCCCTTCCCTCCATTTGGAACTATTCCCATTGTCGTTAAAATGCATCTATTTGGGGCTGGGATTGTGGCTCAGGGGTAGAGCGCCCACCTAGTATGCGTGGGGCCCTGGGTTTGATCCTTAGCACCACATAAAAATAAATGAATGGAATAAAGGTATTGTGTCCCACTACAACTAAAAAAAAATAAATATTTTTTAAATGCATCTATTTATTTCTTTCATTGTGTATTTAATAATGTCAATTGTTCACAGAAACAATTATAGAAGCCAACCTGGCCACCAATCCTTCCATTTTTTCACAATGCCTATAAGAAACCATGGGTGAAAGGGCTCATCATTAGTTAATTTTCCTACACACACACTGAAGTTGAAAAATCAGAAAAGAAAGGGATACCTTCGAAATTTAATCTAATTAACTCAACAAGTAACGCAGGAGACAATCTCTTACTCTTACTCTTCTAAAGACAGGCAACTTTCTCAGTGCTAAATAAAGTAGTCAGTGATCAGAAGAAAAATGCTGGGTCCAGACCATCAAACTCAGGAGTGTGTGTCCAGTGCAGTCTCCGAGAAGGAAGATTGCCCAGCAGAATTCTGACATTCTAGGCCTTGGAGAAGGGTTTGCTGTTCTGTGTTTAGGATTTGAGGAAATTCATCAATTCCGATATGACTCAACTGAAATGGAGTCCAAAACCATTGTGCTCTGCCTGCATCCCAAGAAAATTTTTCATTGCTAATTATATTTCACAGACACCTCAAAATAAAGAATGAGAATACCTTGGATTGAGCCATAAAATCATTCTCATCCATACAAAGAGATGAGACTCCATGGCATATTAATAAATTGCCATTCTGGTCTCCTGCCAATATGATTTTGTTTTGTTTTGTTTTGTGAAGGTCCAGTTTCTGCTACACAAGATGAGGTTTACAACCTTGGAAGTCTCTTAGGTAGTCAGAAAGCTCTCCCTCTTCTGACTCCTGGGGTTTGTGCTTTTCTCTTTAAAACATCAACAATGATCACATCTCTTACAAACAAACTTCACAAGCAAGCTTAGAAGGTGGTCAATACCTAATAAATGTAACAAAAAGCTATTGCTTTTATTTATACCAACAATATCTAGTTATAAAGTATAATAAATCCCTTTCTCAGTGGCAAAATAGAAAATTGAAATACATAGAAACCTTTGTGAACCAAAATGATAAAACTTAACCAAAAGACATAAAAGATTTTATTAACTAGAGAGAGGCCACATTCCTGAATGAAAAGGCTTGCTTTTATAAAGAAGTCTCAGCATATTTAGAAATATACTTAATGAAATTCCCATCCAATTTTCAAAGAATTGGTGGGGGAGAGAGCACCCTTAGATATATTATAAGATAATTCTAAACTTCTTCTGAAAGAAGAAAATAAACTTAAAAGCTATTCAAGAGAAGTTTGAAAAGAAAAAGAATGCAGGGAGCTGTTCTGCCAGGCAGCAATGATGCAGCCATTACTCAGCATAGCAACAGTGCTGAAATAGAAAAACAAGGGAAACACAAAGTCCAGAAACACCCACTGTTTGACAGAGATGGCATTTCCATCAGAGGGAAAATAAGGGCTATAACAAATGGCACTGGGCTACCTAGAGGACAATTTTAATAAAGGTAACGCAGTTAAGTCACTATTTCAAATTCAGATTTAAAACAAAAAAACAGAAATTCACACCGATTCATGATTTAAATGAAACCATAAACTTCTCTGAAGGAAACAGTGACAAAGTTTTCTAACTGTGTTTGGGGAAGACTTTATATGCACAACACAAAAATCAGAAACAAGAAAATGAAAGACTGATTAATTTTGCCACAGAGCACTACGTTGGGAAATATGACTGACAAAAATTTTGACAGTATTTGACTAACCTGGTAATAATGAATCTGTAACACATTTGACAGTTAATGTTCTAAGTGTTTAAAAAGTTTTTCAAAGCTCAATAAAAAGAAATCGTCCAAATAGAAAAAAAAATATCAAAGGGAATAAACAGACAATTCACTGAAAAAGAATTTCAAGTAGACATAAAAGAAATGATGAAATGTTCTTTCTCAATAATAATGAAATAAAATTCTGAGAATGAGATATCATTTTTCACTATCAATTTGAAAAAATAGTTTTAAATCCACAAAACCAAACTGGGAGTCTGGTGAGATAAATAATTTCTTATACTAGTGATATAAATTGTTACAAATTTTATAGAATGCCTTTTGAACATATATATATATAAAATAATAAACATATAAATACCCTTAAGCCCATCAATTGGCCTTCTACTGATCCTAACAAAATAATAAGATATAAGCAAGGTGATAAGCACAAAGGACATTCATCCAGTTAATTTATAGCTTAAAAAAATAGAAGAAACCTATAAACTCAACCACAGACAATTGAGTAAATAAATTATAATGTATCTTAATAGCATGACATTCAGTTATAACAATGATAATGTAAATGCATATATAAAATACATACATATGTATTAATGTGGACATGTGTTTGTTGGACATTGTAAGAATTTAAATGCAACTTGAAAATAATGAGCATAAATACAAATATAAAGGGATAAATTGGTTAGACATAAAATTGCTTTCATTATTAGGTGATTTTGTTTTCTTCTTTTTACTCATTAATGTGTTCTAAAAGAACACATTTCTTGGCTGGGGATGTAGCTCAGTTGGTAGAGTGCTTGCCTCACAGGTACAAGGCCCAGGGTTCAATCCCCAGTACCACCACAACAAAAAAATTGTTAAGGTCTGTTACAAATATTAAAATATGTAATTAATGTTATTCTCATTCTCTCTCTATCCCTAATGCCTACTTTATACCTATATCACAATTATCTCTTTTCTAAGTGTTATCCATCATGGTCTGTATTTGTGGCACTTTTCCTTAGCTTCAGAGTTTGTAAACCTACTTAAGTTGGGAAGATGGGAATAAACTAACTGGCTCCTCCAGCAAAAAGAAGGCAAAACACCATAATACTTTATTCACCAAACCATGAGATAGAAAAGGCACAGGAGGGAAGGACTGGGAATGCCTCTAAATTGGCTCTGAACCACAAGAAGAGCATCTCCTTCCCCATCCTCAACCAAGAAGTTTTGCTACTTCCTTCTCCTGCCCCGCTGTTGGGTCAGTTCCCTCCACTGCCTTGAAAACCATTTGCACCATGCCCACCATCCCCACTTCCCTCCTCTTGCCTCCGTCCTGATAAGGTGAATAAACATCCAT
Source organism: Ictidomys tridecemlineatus (assembly GCF_052094955.1). Classification (NCBI taxonomy): domain Eukaryota; kingdom Metazoa; phylum Chordata; class Mammalia; order Rodentia; family Sciuridae; genus Ictidomys; species Ictidomys tridecemlineatus. The sequence continues at coordinate 122,996,114 of NC_135479.1, forward strand.
AACAGACATTGTTAACTGCTTTGTCTCAACTTTTGCAGTAATGGAGACACCACAGGCTCCTCAAGGAGCTCACTTGATCTTCCACCACCCAGTCAAGCTCCTCACTTGTTTAACTCATGCCTCCTCTTTTAACTTAAGTGCATCCTTCTGTCTGTCTTCTGGTGCCTTGAAACGCAATTAGTCAGCATCTTCATAAACACCCTTGCTGAAGACAGGGACCAATCACCTCCTTGGACTCAACTTCTCCTAAACAAAGTATGGAGTTTATGAAAAGGAGTTGGCAAAATGAGAAATGAGTGATATCCATTGGTTTATTATCATGATCATATTATCTATAGTAATTCTTATCCCAACAATAGCACCTTAAACAGTGCATGATATATATGTATAACAATATTCTATAGCAACATTTAATAATGTATATTTATATAAGTATTTAACAAATATTTACCAAATATTTAAGAATGAAAGTTAGGAAAGAAAAATGAAGGGGAAAAAAAAGAGCAAAGGCCTTTCTTGACCTATATATAAGCAGTGAACAAGTACTGCCAACAATCCCCACTCTGTTTTTTTTTCTTTTTTTTAATTGATTCTATTTTTTTAAATACACGACAACGGAATGCATTACAATTCTTATTACACATACAGAGCACAATTTTTCATATCTTTATATATAAAGCCCAACATTTCCCACTTTGAAAGCTACATCTTTAAAAGGAGAGCACTGCCTTCAAATTTGGATCCCCCATATTATCTTGAAGAGTACAAATCTCACAGGGACAGAAGCCAAACTTCAGGATAGTTTGCTGAGGAAAGACCACAAAGTAGAATTACAGATGCCAAGTTTATGTCATTTAAAGGATAATTTTTCTCCTTCTATTAGGGAAGAGAAAAATTGAGTATAAAAAATGAAAATGCTCCTGTACACCAGTCAGGCCCTTTCCTGGTATCATTGAGTGTATTCTATGCTATGTGTATTCACCATCTGAATTGGTAGGTCTGGCTCAGCAAAGCATGATAAAGAGTAAGACAGAGGAGAATATTCAAAAAGAGGTGTCACTGCAAGGAATAGTCTCAACTTGCCTGGCATTTACCATTCATAAATGCTAGATTTATGTAAAACGGATGTCACTGGGAGTGCTCTCTTGCTTGCATTTTGAATCCTGCCACTTAATTTGTTAACATATGGGCTGCGAGTTGGACAGTTCGTGCTTAGGAACTGAAATATGTATCAAGCGTAAGAAAAACAGGATGGCCGTGATCTTGATGCAGAACATGTTGCCATCTATTGTTTGTCAGAGGAAAAGGGATGCAAATTTCAGAACCTAAATGAATAAGATGAATCAGTATCTGGATGGCATTCATCGCAGGAACATTCCAACGGAAGTGGTGAAATAGGACAATCCATCAAGGTGCAAAAAATAAAAAGGGAAGGAAGAAAAAACAATTTTAGTTTTTTTGAATGACATAACCACAGAAGTTTGGAAGATAAGTTTTATTAGAAATAAGAGATTTGAAGGTAGAAATGCTTACGGCACTTCACCAGAACAATGATCTTAAGTTTGGGGCTTTGCAGACTCTTAGGTAATGAGCTGTCTGGAATTCATTAAGTAGGTGGAAATCGCTTTTGAATGTGTGCTGAAAATCAGAGATATTGAATTGTCCTTTACCGTTTAAGGCAAATCTTCCTAAATGCTTCAAAAGAAGCTCCTGCAGATGTGGAGGTTATTTCAAGAATATAAGTCTCATGAGGACAGAGTTGTATGTTTTTTTTAATCCACCATCTCCCTGGTGCCTAAAACCTTGCCTGGAACACAGTAGGTATTCAGCAAACAGTGTGCAGATGATTTAGTAAAACTTACAATTACATAGCAGGGAGTAAAACTAGGGGATCTTTGAACTTGTGGAAGAAAAAAGAAGGATATGAATGGAAAAATGAAAAGAGGGAAGAGGGGAAGGAGGAAAAGAAAAAAAGAGAAAGGAGAAAGAGAGAGGAAAAGTAAAGAAAGAAGAGAGGTGGAGAAAGAATTGAATATGTTAGAGAATAAAAGAAGTAATGCACTAAATAATGTGCAATCCAATCTTTCAAAATACCATCACATTATCTGATGGACACTTTCAACCCTTCGAGAATTAATTCTATCCCACTTATGATTGCTACTCGCAGTCTCTGAAAGCTCAGATTCACCACGCTTTGAATTATGAAACAAATTGCTCTAAAGCAGGAAAACAAATAAAACAGCAGCACATAAATCTTAATTGTAATACATTCACGTGTGCTTTTCAAATTTAAAATATGTCTTTGAAAAACACAGTTAAAATAATTATCTGGTAGAACCAGTTCTATAAAGCTCAGTTTGGGAAGTAAGTTTATGCCGGCTCTTATTTCTTTATATGAAGAGCTTCTCATTTTCATCTTCCATCTTATAACTTCAGGGTATCACCTTTTTCTTGTCAATGATGACTATCAACCAAGGGTGTTTCTTAAAAAATAAACTTTTATTACAGGTTGAAGCTGGAATGTCCCCCAAAAGACTCACGTGTTGAAGGCTTGGTTCCCCAGTGTGGTAATGGTCAGATGTGGGGCTTTACAGAAGCCATTGGATCATGAGAGACCTGGCCTAATCAGTGGATTAATCCATTGATGGATTCATAATTTAATGGCATTATTGGAAGGTGATCCAAACTTTGAAGAGGGGGAGTTAATTGAAAAAAGTAGATCACCAGTGGTGTGTGCTTAAAGGGTATATTGTATCCCTGGACCCTTCTGTTCGTTCTCTCTCTCTCTCTCTCTCTCTCTCTCTCTCTCTCTCTCTCTCTCTCTCTCTCTCTCCTCACTCTCTCTCCCTGTTACCGCCCCCCTTTCTTTCTTTCTCTCCCCCCACACCCCTTCCTGGCTACCATAAAGTACACAGATCTGCTTTACCATACCCTCTTCACCATGATACTCTGCCTCATCACAGGTTAAAAGCAATGTCGCAAGCCAATCATTGACTGAAACCTCTGAAACTTCAAGCCAAAATAAACTGTTCCTCCTTTACTTTTTTAAAATACTTTTAATTGTAGATGGGCACATACCTTAATTTTATTTATTCATTTTTAAGTGGTGCCCAGGATTGAACCGAGGGCCTCACACGTGCTAGGCAAGCGCTCTATCTCAGAGCTACAACCCCAGCCCTAAACCTTTCCTCCTTTAAGTTGCTTTTCTTAGATATTTTGTTACAGCAACAGAAATAGTCGGTTCTTATACGTGCAAGTTTGTTTTCATACAAGTGGAATATTCACAATTTTGTTCTTATACAATGGAATATTCACCTAAAATGAAAAGCTTTCTTTTAAATGCTAATATCCTGAAATGAGTTTCTTCAGGCTAGAATGAGAAGTCTCTGTTCCAGCTACCTTTCTTCTATAGCTTTTTTTCCTGGTAATTGATAATTATAAGAATCAATTAAAAGCATGATCTAAAAAGTGGGGCTGGGGGTATAACTCAGTGGTAGAGCCCTCACTCAACATGTATTATGCCAGGATTTGATCCCCAGCACTACAAGAGAAAACTAGACAAGTAAGTACATTTGTCCCTCAGTACCAAGATCTTCACTAAACACTGATAATGAATCATCATCTTGTCTTGTTATCCCCAAGTGTCCCGAAGAATAGGCGGTCCACTGATGCCCTAACCTGGCTGCAGAGTTGATGGATTTCTCACAAGGCAGAGACACAGAACCACACCCAGCAAATCCAATCTGTTCATGGGCTGGATCCGCCTTTTGTTTTCATAGTGGCTACCAGAAATAATGAACTGCCACTCGGAGCCTTTTCTCTGCACTTCCAGAAGTAACTTTTTCCTCACAATATGAAGCTTCTGCTCATGATAAAGGGCCTCATGATATTGTCAAAGGAATTAGATCATAAACATACCAGCTGTGGAAGGAAAACCCAAGGAGACCAAATAATGCTTCACCTTTTGTGTTTCCTTCTATGCTCAAACTGATCTGCAGGCCAAAGAGAAGTTTTATTCTGGGAATATTTTTTCAGGAATTCTACAAAAGGGCACATGGCACCCCACACCCTAAAAGAGCTTCCTCTGGTGATTTGCCAGTAATTAAATGTCTTTGACAAAGGAAAAGTAATTAAAGAAAACTAACTTTAATATGTATATATTGTGGCAAGTGCTAGACACTTTTCACATGAATACAACAGTCAGAAGTAGACATCATTGCCCTCATTTAAACCAGAGGAAACAGAGACTTGAGGGGAACAGAACACTCTCCCCCAGGTTCAAATAGCTGGAAGGGGTAGAGTACACTTCTTAACCCAGACCTGACCTAATAAGTTATTCCATTCTGTACCACAGAGCAAAGTCATATGATGAGCCCATGCTAAGAAAGAAATGACTAGTATGTAACTTTTCCATAAAAATCAGGTCTTAGTAGGAAAAAATATATAAAATAATATTTGGTAACTATGATAGGAAACTGTAACCCTCTGAAGAAGAACAGAGCATACAGAAAGAAACTTGGGGCAACGTGTATCTCAAGTTCTCTCTGAATACTTCTGTAACCTCAGGTATGATCAAAGTAGAAATTCTTCTGCCAACTAGCACTACCAAGTGACGATCAAATTGAGTTCCCCAAGAACCATAACAAGGCAAGTAAATCCTGAAGTTAATGTTTTGTTAGCTTCCGGAAAACCAAAAAATCATGGCCAGTTTAATGTGGTTGGGATTGCCCCTATGCCCAAATAAGAGGGACAAGATAAGGCACCAGGACCTAACCCAGACCAACCTGGCCTCTTGAGTCTTCACAGAGCTGTCCAGTAGAACTTTCTGCAATGTTGGAAATAGACTTCATCTGCTCTATCTAGTAGAGTAGCCACTAGTCTCCTGTAGCTACTGAGCACTGGAAATGTAGCTAGCACCACTGAGGAACTGAATTCACTATTTATTTAATTGTGTCGTTAAGTTGAAATAGCCACATATGGTCAGCTGCTGCCATATTGGACAGATTAGATTTCCTGGCCATATGGAAGTACCTCACCATGAAATCTTCCCTCATGTGTTGATCACCCAGCTTCAACCTAAGCCAGACACAGATCCAAAAGCTCAGCCTGAAGTAGACCTGTATTGACAAAGTATCATTAAAAAGGAAAGATGTATGACTGTATCTTTTCTCCCCACATTCTCACCATCACTTATTGTTGTGTTTTTTTGTTTTTTTGGTTTTGTTTTGTTTTGGTGCTGGGGATTGAACCCAGGCCCTTGTGCATTGAAGGCAAGCACTCTACCAATTGAGCTATATCCCCAGTCCCCTCTATTCTCAATAGCTGCCATTCTCACTGGAGTGAGATGAATCTTAAGAGTAGTTTTGACTTGCATTTCTTTAGTTGCTAGAGATGCTGAGCATTTTTTCATATATTTGTTGATTGATTGTACAGCATCTTCTGAGAAGTGTCTCTTCAGTTCCTTGGCCCATTTATTGATTAGGTTATTTGTTTTTTTTGGTGTTTAACTTTTTGAGTTCTTTATATACCCTAGAGATTAGTGCTCTATCTGATGTGTGAGTGGTAAAGATTTGCTCCCAAGATGCAGGCTCTCTGTTCACCTCACTGGTTGTTTCTTTTGCTGAGAAGAAACTTGTTAGTTTGATTCCATCCCATTTATTGATTCTTGATTTTAATTTTTGCGCCGCAGGAGTCTTATTAAGGAAGTTGGGGCCTAATCCCACATGATGGAGATTAGGGCCAACTTTTTCTTCTTTTAGACGAAGGGTCTCTGGATGTATTCTGCCTGCTCCAATACTCAGCAATGAGGCAAAAACAGGGTGATTTCCTCAAGGAACCCTGGGGTTCTGGCTAAATTCAGAAAGATTAGGGTGGAAGGACTAAAATGACCTCTGGAGATGTGTGAGTGGGAGTTGAATGTCAACCTGAAAGTTTACTGGGGGGTGGGGGGAAATGGTATCCTTACAGGTGACCCAGAATTAGCAGAATGAGTATTCAAGAAAAGTCATACGGAAAGAAGGCCCAGAGTGGACCCTTGATAGATCACCTCTCTGGCCCTGGCTCTGCACTTGATAGGGTCTTTTAAAAAAATGGTTATGTTAAATTGTGGTCAGTAGGGTGCACTCTAATCCAATATAACTATCATAAGTGGAAATGTGGACACAAATGGGTACATAAGGAAAGCCATGTAAAGACAGAAAAGATAGCCAACCACCACCCAAGGAGAGAAGCCTCAGAAGAGACCAACCCTGCTGACACCCGAGCTCAGACTCCCAGCCTCCAGAGAAAATAAACCTCTGTTGTTTAACCCATCCCCTCTGTGGTCCTTTGTCTTAGAAGCCTTAGCAACTACCACAAGTGTGTCTGCAAGACACAAGCCCAGAGGGTGAGTATAAAACTGATCCATGAGGATTTTTATGTAACACTTAAGAATTTCAAATGCATACTGTGTGTATATATGTGACTGCATGACCAATATGATTCTGCAACCTGTACACTCAGAAAAATGAGAAATTATATCCCATCTGATTCAAATGTATGATATGTCAAGGTCATTGTACTGTCATGTGTAACTAATTAAAACAAAATTTTTAAAAAATTTTTTTAAATAAAATTTTAAAAAAGAATTTCAAATGCATCTTAACCCCTTGTAGGGTTTTAGGCAGGGAAGTGGAATGATCTGATTTGCATTGTTTTAAGTTTATTGCTTGTGTTGACCTTGACCTTAGTCACTTACTCATATTTGGCTTGCTAGTCTCCAGTCTTGGTTATGACTTGATTTTACCCCATGGTGGAAAGCACAGCTGTAATAGAATAGACAGTTATACTTTAAGTCTCTGATGTTTGCCACAGGTCAGTAGACAACCCTATCTTAACATGTTTTAAAAGCCTGTGCTTGCTGCGTGTGGGTCAAACATGATTATTTTATATTCACTGAATAAAATTCCCTGTGCCTATGTGACTCCAAGGTAGAAAGAGTTCGTCAAAAGGGGAGGGGCATTAACTCTTTCAGGTCACTAGGGTACCATTTAATGCATTATTGCAAATGCACTTTTGAATAAATAGCAGGTTGTAAGAGGAATTGAGACAATTAGCCTCCTTAAGCTGACTTAAAAAAAAAAAACCTGAAAGAAGCAGCTCTGAGCCATATGCAGGATAACTATGATGCAATGAGGCTTTAAAATAAAAATAGAGCAGAAAAATTATATGCAAATAAGTGTTGTCATTTTAGGAGTCAGTTTGCTTATTCCAAAATTCTTTGTAGTTGCTTGGTATACTTTAGAAGCCCTCCTTTTCAACCTGCCTTCAGAAATGGCTGATGAGACCCTACCCACACCCCAGTCCTTGGGTCTCACTGAGAATTCAGTCTAAAGTCAATATAAGGGAGAATCTGCTCCATCTGAAGAGAAAAGAGCTCATTGTGGCACTTCCTAGAAGTTATGAGAATCAGGCTTTGGAGAGGATGGAAGACCTTCACCTAAGGGTGCCCCCTATCACCTGCACTTGGATATTCTCCTTGAAGAATAATGAACACTTATATGTACTTGACATCTTCAGTATTGTGTTGATTTCTTAATTTTTACAATTGACATGACTCAGGAAGGGCCAGGTGCTGAGGAAGAGATGGAAGGATATAAAGATGTTACCTGAACAACAAGATCATGGATATGCTGTAGCACACATGTGCCTGCTGGGAGGGCGAAGTCTACTCTCTATGTATCCTTTACTTTTAGCCAGAACCCAATGCTCCCAACTGGTGCTTTTCTAGTTCCTTGACTTTGACTTTTCCTTCATACACTTTCCTCCAAATATGATTATTTTTCTCCCTTTGCATGATTAAGACTTGCCTCTTCTCTCAGGCTGGTTCTACTAATTCCTTTGTTAAGTCTTCTCTAATCTCCTCAGTAAGAAATAACTAAGGCTATTTTCCTAAATAGCCTCTCCTTTGCCCATAAAGCAAGGTCATCCTTCTGATAAAGGATGAGTTCCCTAAAGTGATGATCTATGTGCCAAAGATTTTGGTATCCACCAATTCCTAAAACAATGACTGGCATGAAGCATTAAAGACTTTGAATCGGTCAATTGAGAAAGAAAGAAAAGCAAGAAATGTCTTCTAATGTAACCTGATTTAGGGCATGAAGGACATGAACAAACTGTGATAGCATAAGATCAAGATCTAAAAGGAAAGAAGCACACCAAAAAGCCGTGAAGTCGTGAGGAAATAGCCTCACACAATTCTGAGTCATAAAGGCAGACATAGACCAAGACATCTGAAAAACAAAACCAACTGTTCAGGCACAGAACACAGAAATAAAGGAATCTTTGATGATAAAGCCAGTTGTTGATTCAGGGCCAAGTCTCTTTGCCATCTTGAAGACATGAGAGAAGTAAGTTGACTTCTAAATTCCATTTTTATATGATGGTTATTTACTTAGAAAATATTTCCCCATATAAATTATATTAAAGTGTTAAGTTATCTAGACAGCTTATAGTTCTATTTAATTCATAATATACCTGAAGGACACAACAAATGGAACTAGTAAAATATAATTGAGAACCACTTATAAAATTTAAAAAAAATGCTTTGAAAAAATAAGGAAGGACTTCTACTTTGTACTAACATGAACATGGTGAAAGCCCACTGTGTCTCCCATGAATCACAAGCAAAATATTCTGAGGGAAGAATAACCAATTACCTGAGAACTTAGAGAATTCAATAACAGCATATGAATTGAGTAGAAAAATCAAAACTTGAGGAATGACCAATATGGTGTTGAGTACTTTGGAGTTTGTTGTTGTTGCTGGTGGTGGTGGTATTTTGTTTTTTGTTTTGTTTTTCTATCTCCTATATGCCCTTAAATACTAAGGCAGACTGAAACACAGAACTACCCAAGTTTAGATAGAAAAAAAATCTCCACGAGTAACCTCTTTTTTAGCTAGAGAACTGGAGATTAGAGTAGGAGCCTATGTGATGCAGAATGGGCAAAATTCTGATTTTTTTTTTCTCTTTTCATTCTCCTGGTCTTGTCCTGAGGAAAAATCCAATTACAAGGCTGCACTCCTGTGGTGATAGTAGTAGGTAGGCAAGCACCTAAAACCCTGGAGTGGAAGAAAATAAAAACATTACTTGGACTGAATATATGTGGAAATGACGCTGCCGTGCTCTGAACTTGCACAAGGGAATTCCCCATCATTTTTCCTTGTTTTCTCTTGACGTTTTCCTCTGAGTCACACTTGGACAAGAGAAATGTACAAAAGTGCACAGAAGGTAAAAACCCAGACTTATAGACAGGGCTGTAGGAAAAAGGGGTCTCAGGCTGGAGAACACAAGATATATAGTAGAGACCAAGGAAATGAGGAAAAGATGCAGTGACATGTATAAGGTTCTGAGTTCCTCCATAAGCTGAGCACACAGAAGTGATCTGAAGTGGAATATCAATGACTTTGAAAATGTGCCCAGGGTATACAACAGACTAGGTCTCAGGCTAGTCCCTGGGGGAATACAAGCCAAACACACAGGAATAGTACCAACAAGCTTGTAGACTCAGTGATGTCTGAATGACAGCCCACAGAAGGTAAATTGGAATTCATGGCCTAAATTGAAACAGACTGACTGCTGGTTTTCTCCAGAGGAATTTAACAGGATCAGAGCCATAGAGTCATCTAACATAATATTCAAATTTTCCAGGACAAAATCTAACATTAAAAAAAAATAACCAAGAAAACCCCAACAATTCTCTAAGAGAAGAGATAGTCCATCAACACCAATGTTTATGACTAAATGTTGTAATTAATAAACAAAAACTATTTTTTTTTTTACTTTTATTTTTTGGTACTGGGGATTGAACTCAGGGGCACTTTAACCCTGAGCTACATACCCAGTTCTTTTTTTTGGGGGGGGGGGGAGGCACAGTCTCACTAAGTAGCAGGGGTCTCACTAAATACTGAGGCTAGCCTCAAACTTGTAATCCTGTCTTAGCCTCCCAAGTGGCTGGCATTACAGACATCTGCCACCATTCCCAACTCAAATAAGAACTTCAAAGCAGCTATTAGAAGCAGATCTATTAAGGAAAGGCAAACCCTCTTGAAATGAATGAGAAAATAAGACATGACTATCAAGGAAATAGAAGCTATAAAAACTAAAGAAAAAATGGAAATTTTATAACTAAAAAATACTTTAAAATAAAATATTAATGAGATGGGCCCAATGGTAAAATAGAGATGATAGAGTAAAGAGTGAAGCAACTTTAACATAGACCCATAGAAATTATCCTATCTAAACAACAGAGACAAAAGAGAGAGATTTGTGAAACAACCTCAATATTTCAACATCCAGGTTATCAGAGTACCAAAAGGAGAAAAGATAGAGATTAGTGCAGAAAAAAACATTTGAATAGTGGCTAAAGTTTCCCTAGATTGAATGAAAGACATAAATTTATGTATTCAAGTTGGAAAACACTAACTGAATAAACTCAAAGAAAAACGCTCAGACATCATAATCCAATTGTTGAAACCATTTTTCAAGGAAAAAGCTCTGTAATAACAGAGTTATACAACCCATTAAATATAGGAGAACAAAGTAGCAAATGATTAAAGATTTCTCATCAGAAATCATGGAGAATGAAGTATGATGGAATATTTTTTTAAATACTGATATAAAAGAACTGCCAACCTAGAGTCTAATATCCAGAGAAAATATCCTTCATGAATGAAAGAAATGGAGTGGAGACATGCTAAAACAAAGAAAACTAATAAAACCCATAATCAACACACCTACTCTAAAATACCATGGAAAGTGATTCAAGCAGCAGAGAACTGTTTACAGAAGGAATCTTGGAATTTCAGGAACAAAGAAAAAGTAACATAAATGGTAAATATCTAGGCAAATTTAATGAACTATACTTCTCTTTTGTTCTTAAAAATATATGTGACTGTTAGAAGCAAAAATGGCAACTTCCTGAAGAGGTTTAAAATTATGTAGCTATAGGTCATATAAAACAAAAGAAGAGACATTAAAGGAATCTATTTGGTTTTAAGGTTTCTATATTTGACTTGAAGTGGTAAAATATTAATTTTAAATTGACCATTAAAAGTTAGATCTGTAAATTATAATCTCTGGAGCAAGTACTATAAAAAATATAGATAAGTTTAGTCAAAGATCAATAGGTAAATTCAAATAGAAAACAAAAAATAAAAATTCAAATAACTCAACAGTAATCAAGAAAGGGAAAATTTAAATAGAGGGGATGGGATAAACAGTAACAAAAATAAAAATCAGAAAGCCTAAATCCAACATATCAACAATTACATTGAAAGAAAATGATAATTTAGCAATGAATCTATAAAAATTATAAGAGTAGATAAAACATTAAATTTATAGGGTAAAACTAAAATGATGGAAAAAGATTATCATAGAAACTCTATTCAAGAGAGAGCTAGGCTATATTGAATTAAAACAAAAAAGATTTCAGAGCATGCAACACTATCAAGGATAAAGGACATCACATAACTTACCAGAAAGGTAACAATTTTAAATTTGTATGCACCTGAATGCAATCCTTAAAAGTACACAAAACAAAAACTAATGGAACCAAAAGAAACAGAAAAATCCACATTTATATTAAGAACCTCCCAACACTTCTATCCACTTCTATTTCAATAATCAATAGAATTAATAGACATAAAATCAGAAAAATCTAGAGAAATTGAACAACACTATGACCAAGTGTACTAATTGGCATTTATTGAATACTTCACCCATAGAGCCAGAATACATTTGTTTTCAAGAGCACATGGAACTTAAGCAAAGAGAGACTATATTGCATCTTGTATAAAAAAATTTAACAAATTTAAAGAATTGAAATCATATAAAATATGTTCTCTGATCATAATGGAATTAAATTGGAAATCAATAGCACAAATACTTTGGAAAAAATCCCCAAATGTTTGGAAATTAAACAACATACTTCTGAATAACTCATCAATCAATAAAAATCTAATGAAAATTAGAAAATATTTTTTTAGTTTTAGATGGACACAATACCTTTATTCTATTTATTTATTTTTATGTGATCCTGAGGATGGAACCCAGTGTCTCATATGTTTGAGGCAAGCATTCTGTCACTGAGCCACAATCCCAGCCCTAGAAAATATTTTTAACTGAATGAAAATACAACATTTCAAAATGTGTTGAATGCAGGTGAAGCTGTGTCTAAGAAGTACATTTTATGGTGTTTACAGCTAATATTAGAAAAGAATAATTATTTCAAGTGATTAAGGTACACTTCTACTTAAAAAACTAGAAAATAAGAGCAAACTAAACCCCAAGCAAGTAGAAGAAATTATTCCAATATAAAAAAATCAATAAAAGTTAAAAAATGAAACCAAAAGTTGGTCCTATCTTTAACAAGTCAAAAAATTGATGTCTCTATTCTGACGAACTAATTTCAAAAGAATAAATAGGTACAATTATTAATATTAAGAATGAAAGAGGATATGTCCCCACAAATCTTGAAAACATCAAAAGGATTAAAAAGGAATGCTAAAAAAATCACTTCATAGCTATGAATTCAACAATGGGAATGAGAACAATTCCTTTCTAAAGATTCAAATGACCCAAAATCTACTGAAGAAAAAATAAGTAGCCTGGATAGTGCAATATACTGGAAAAAAATGATTCATAATTAAAATCCTTCCAACAAAGAAAACCCCATATCCAAATACTTTCTCTGATGAATTCTAAAACTAAATGGAGAATGAATAATATTACAATAAATGATTAACTCAAACTGCATTGTAGGTCCAAAACCATTATAAAACTTGAAGACATGAAAATTTTAATGACCTTGAGTTAAGCAAAGAGTTCTTAGATACAGCACAAAAAGCATTATCCATAAGGAAAAAAAATGGATAAATCAGTCTTCATCAATACTAAAAATTAGCGGAGCATGGTGACCCGCACCTGTAATCCCAGCAGTTCAGGAGGCTTTGGCAGGAGGATCTCAAGTTCAAAGCCAGCCTCAACAACTTATCTAGGACCTAAGCAACTCCGTGAGACCCTATCTCAAAATAAAAAAAAAAATAAAATAAAAAGGGTTGGGGATGTGGCTCAGTGGTTAAGCACTGCGTTCAATCCCTAGTGCCAAAAAAAGAAAAAGAAAAAAATATGTAAAATGAAAAACATTATTAAAAGAATGAAAATACAAAGCTAAAGACTATGAGAAAATATTTGTATAACATAACTGAAATATGACTTGCTTGGGGAATATATAAAGAACACTTCAAGCCAGAAGCGGTGGTGCAAGCCTGTAATCCCGGCAGCTGGGGAGACTAAGACAGGAGGATCTCAAGTTCAAAGCCAGCCTCAGCAAAAGCGAAGCACTAAGCAACATTTCAAACTCTACTAGAAAACAAAAAATGGGAGAAAGACTTGAGCAGATATTTTACCAAAGAAGATGAGCTAATGACTGGAAAAAAAATAAATGGAAAGTATTGAACGTTAAGGAAATGCAATCTGAAACTGCAATAAGATACCACTGCGATACTAACAGAATTTTTTTTTAAACCACTGATACTCTTATGCATTGGTAGTGGGAATGCACAATGGTATAGCCACTCTGCAAAACAATTTAGCAGATTCTCATAAACCTAAATATACATTTGCCATATGACTCAGAGTCAGCAGTTCCACCACTATTTTATACACAAGGGAATTGAAAACTTACATACACACATACACACACACACACACACACACACACACACACACAATTTGACTGAGATGTTTCTAGCTGTGTTTTATATCACTCAAAACTGGAAACTACAAAGTCCACTGGATGAATGGATAAACAACTGGAAGATTCATATAGTGAAATGGCAGTTTTAAAAAAAAAGGAATGAACTATTTGTACATACTTATAAAATAATATAAATGAGTCTTAAATGCACTATCCTGTGGAAAAGTCTAAACTCAAAAAAAAATTTCTAAACTTATATTGTACGATTCCATTTATTTGACACTCTGGAAAGGGTCAGAGACAAAAATCAGAGGTAGGGATAGGGTTTTACAATGAACTATAGCAGGAGGGAATGTCAGGGGACAACAGAATTCTTCCATATCCTGATTAGGCTAGTGGATAAGTAATTTCTTTTTTGCATTTGTCTAAAGATAGATAGATAGATAGATAGATAGATAGATAGATAGATAGATAGATAGATAGATAGATAGATAGATAGATAGAAAATACCCAGGATATATTGATACCAAGGATATATTTTGATATCAAGGATTGAACCTTGTGGCGCTTAACCACTGAGCCATATCCCCAATCCCTTCTATTTTTTATTTTGAGACAAGGTCTTGCTAAGTTGCTTAGAACTTCTCTAAATTGCTGCAGCTGGCTTTGAACCAGTGATCCTCCTGCCTCAGCCTCTTGAGTCATTAGGATTACAGGAGAGCACCACCAGGCCCAGCTAAAATTATAAATTTAAAAATAAAATATAATGAATCAAAGATGAAATAAATATTTTTCAAATTTTTTGAATGAATAAGATAATTGATTTTTCTTTTTAATTAATTGGTTTTTTTAGCTTTTTATGTTTGGCAAACATGTGTGTCCAATTACATGTTACAGTATGTTGATTTTACTTATTTAGAAATATAATATTCTGTTATTTGAAGAAGAGTTTGTTTCTGCTCTCTTTTAATAGGCTTTGGTGTGGAAAATCATGTAACTGAGGGTCTAATTTGCGTTCAAGATTCCATGAACACAATCTCCTAGAATGAATTAAAAATACTTCTTCAGTAGCTATTTTAGGTCAAAAGCTCTAAAAAAATTGACATTCTAATCAAATCTTTAGTATAAAACTTTAATTCACAAATCAAACTAATAAATCAGATACCAGTTTGGGTCAAATTATATCATTTGGGGTAAGATCTTGCAAAAACTCACAGGTTTGATAAACCATGAAAGAGACCTGATAAAAATGCATTTGAAGTTATTCCACATAGCTTTAACTAGGCGGCAAAACTTAAAGGGAAAAAAATATGAAGCCTCTCATTGAGCTGTACACAGATATGAAAAAGAGTACCTCAAGTAAATGTAGAAAGTCACAACTAGCCCTGGAAAACAAAGAGATAAAGTAGAAAATACTTGGGGGAGAAAAATTATATAACTGAAATTGCCACTGGAGCTTTTTATTTTTTTTTTATTAGCAGACTAAACTTAAAGAGGAATCGATTCTTTTCCTGAAATCAAAGCTACAGGTTGAAAGGCTAGTCTTTTTTCAGAAGTTCTTAAAAAGTGACTGGCAGGTAGGTCAAAAGGAAAGTGTCTGCTTACTTGCTATCCCTTCATCAGGTCCATGGATTCCACTCTGGACGTGTCACCCTTCATTGTGTGATCAGAAGTCACTGGCCCCAGGGAGTTCTTCTGTGGCTCCATTATCCTGATAGGTTCATTTAGCCCATTGAGTATGCACACATGGTACGATCTTCAAATGTCCAGTCCATAAGTATAACACAACAGCTACCACTCAAGAGAGGGCTATTCATTCGTTGTTCATGTAACAAATACGTTTTGAGCTGCTTTTATGTATGTAGCCTCTGCTAAGAGTGAGAGGGATGATGATGAACTCAGGCTGTTTCTGGTTTTGTGAGCTGTAGTCTCATGTGGAAAAGACTATTATAAAATAATTGCATAAATGATTATTAATTGTGGTATACTCTCTAAAACAAAAAGGCCCAGGGTAGCCTGAAACCATGTAACTGAGGGTCTAATTTGTCTTCAAGATCCAAAATTCCCTGGAAGAAGTAACGTTTGACAGAATTTAAATATTTGAACTGGGACTTGAAGAGGGAAACAGGTGAAAGAAGGCGAAAAGGAGAACTAAAAAAGGAGGAAACAGGCTGGGGTTGTGGCTCATGGGTAGAGTGTTTGCCTAGCACATGTGAGGCAGTGGGCTTGATCCTCAGCACCACATAAAAATAAATAAACAAAACAAAGTTATTTTTGTTCATCTACAACCAAAAAAAAAAAAAAAAAAAAAAGGAGAAGCAGAGGAGAGTAAGGACCAAGAAGCTGACTTATGCTATCTTATTGTATATGCAAAATGGGAACTTGACTTTAGTCAGAGGAAATGGGCTTCTAACTCAGCTTTGTCATCTAATTGCTATGTAATTTGGGGCAATTCACTTAATCTTTTTTATCCTCAATACATACATCTATAGAATAATGGTCCTATAAATTTTTAAATGTTATAAACACTATCACTTAACATAGTCCCTGGCACAGAAAAGATGTTTCACTATTTTTTTTAATGGATTCAGTCATGATTTCTGCCAAGTTTTGCAGGGGCATGAGGAATACAGCATTAAAAGACCAAGCATATAATTTCTAATTTCTACTTTCTGCTCTCCACTGGTTCTCAGCTTCCATGTAAGATTTTCTTCAGCTGAGAGCTAGCTCATCCCCAACCCCTTCCCTCCTTTCTCCTTAGGAGGTTAGTATATAGTTCAGAAATGGAAACAGGATCAAAAAAGTTTGCCACAAAACAGAGTTCTTTAAAGAAAATAAACTTCTTTCTGGAGATATTCCTATAATTTCAGATTTCCCTAAGCCTTATACATCTAGCTGCTCTGGATCTTTAATATTAGAGACTTATTTCTCAAGAAGAGAAGACAGCATATCTTCTACAATGCATAATTTTTTCTACAATTAAATTAAGGATGCAGGGTAGGTGCTAGCAGCAGATCTCAGCTACAGACAAGCTTTGCAAAAACTCAGCTGAGGTTTTGCTATGGGAAGACAAACTTCATGGTCCATGTTCCCCTATCCAAATGTCATCTGGAAAAACTAACAGTCGTGACAAGACTGAATGACATATTTACTTCCACTGGCCAAACTTCCAAAATTCCACGGAACACAAGCCACAGCCCAGGGAAGCCTCCGATGAATGATAAGACAATGAAAAAGCTACTGGTTTTATAAGACAGATGTATTCCCTTTATGTCATCTCAGGAATGGCATTAATCTTTTAACTTTGTATAAAAGATCCAAAATTGCTTTTTGAGTGAAGACTATTTCACAAGGATTCCAGAGAGATAAAGCCTTTCACCTCTAGCTGCCCAGACAAAATCAGTAGTGCCTGAAATTTACTACCATTTAAAAACCAAGTATTGACCTATGTGAAATGAAAGGTCACTGAATATAATGCCACACAGACAGGTTTCAGCATCTCAGGGTGACTTCTGGCCAACAATGCAAACGGAACAGCTGAAAGACACTAAAAGAGTTAAAACCACCACCCTGGCTGGGCATTTATTTTTAAAACAAATATAAGAAGGAAATTTGGCAGGCCACAATTACAAAGTAGATGAACAGAGAAGGATTATTTGATCTTTCAGAGGTCACATGACTCACTGTCCAGGGACCAGCTGTGCTTACACTTTCTAAAATGTTTAATGCATGAGACCCCCATGCATGCCCATTCACACCCACACCACACACACATGCACAGAACAACCTTTGTTGTTTTCATCCTGGTGAATCTTTCTCTGAAGATTCTCACAGTCACATTCAGACTCTTCTGAATTGTAAGGGTGACATTTCAGCTATTATATTATCAAGAAGAATGAATCAGGGAAAAAGGAAGCTAAATGCCCATCTTGATCTTTTATCATCTTCCTGGAAGGGGGGTTTCTACATCCACACTGTAACTTTGCATCAAAGGACACCCATGCTTATCTCAATAGGTGGGTGCTGCTCCAGAGAAAGACCAAGTACAATGGGAAAGCATTGAACCAGCACTGTACTCAGACTCACTCCTGTTCCTCTCAAACTGCTTTTTGAACTAAAACAAAAAATGGAGAGTGTCATTTAAAGGATTCCCTGCTGTTCTTTTAATAGGCCTCTAAAGGTTAAAGCTTTAAAGAATAATGACTTACTTACTCTGATGATGGAAGTGTTTTCATCCAAAAAATACTATAATTGTAATTTTTGCACAAACAATGATAGATGATGGATGGATAGATAGACAGATAAGAGAGAGGGAGGGAGGAAAGGAAACTTGAAGATCACTTACGGACATACAAAGTATATCCTATACACATATAGATTTAAATATATGCATTTTTATTTATGTTGCCCTTTTTCTAGACTGAACATCTTGATCTAGGAAACCTCTCCACTCTGAGTTGGTTCCACCCTAGAAACATAACTCCTTTAGGAATATTTTCTTAATTTTTTATTAATTTTTCTCCTATGGAAATTATATATACTTTTTCAATTGCTTAATTTGATTAATATTCTTCAAAATGGCATAACCTAAAAGTACCAGGGAATAATGCTGCAAAGATATCAAATTTTCATGATAGACTTCACAGGAGAAAAGCTATTGCTGTAGATGCCAACTGATGTCTGAAGCTTATAGGTTAGTGTGCCAAATAATAACTGAAATAGGCAAAAACAGTCTCAAAACTCATCAAGTAATCTTTGTATGCTACAATCCCAAATCTGTGTATGAAACCTGGAATGTCACCACTCCGTCATTTCTACTTTAACCCTAATTTATCTCTTCTCACTCTCTTCTAGCAATACTCTATTCTCCCACCAGCATAGATGCCAAAATTGGTAACACCAGTGATACCCTGTGAATATAAATAAATAAATAAAACAGAGTATCTTCCTCCCATTTTCATCAAATTAATTGAATATCAGCTATGTTAAGCCCTAAACTTAATATTTTGCCTGAATTATAGAAGGCAATCAATAAAGGTATGTATCGAATGAGTCAGTGAAAGAGAGTGGAAGAATGAATGAGAGCAATGGACGATGGATGGTCCTGAGATCTCAGGAAATAGAGTAGATAATAAAGCTTGTTGATGCTGACTAGCAGGAAAGCATTATGCAAGAAATCAAAGTTAGTATCAAAGACAGAGGATGTGGCCCACATTTATCCCAGAATCCCTACTGGCTGATGGCTTTCCCTGTTCAAGCAATGGAACTTATAAAATAGATAAAAATTATTCTGACAATCTTGTGCAATCCCTAAACCTAGTAAAACTTGAGCACATCTTAAATTAAGATTACTTGGAGCATGATCTGAATGACTTCTCAAACTTAATTGCTATCCAGTGCCCAAACTTCCCACAAGTAGATGATTACAGAACTATTTAAGTCTACCTCATCATTACAACAGGTAAATCCCAAGTAAGGATTCAGCACGTTCAGAGGTGGGGCATTTAGGAAATAATTGGATCGTGAGGGCTCCAACTTATCAGTGGATTAATCTATTGATGGATTCATAATTTGAATTTGTATTAGTTCTTCTCTAAATGTTTGGTAGAATTCAGCAGTGAAGCTATCTGGTCCTGGGCATTAATTGCTATGAATTGCCTTCTCAGTACTTGCTTTTCTGTATCTGACAAGTTTTGGTATGTTATATCTCCGTTTTCATTTGTTTCAAAAGATTTTAATTTCCTTCTTAGTTTTTTTCTTTGATCCCTTGATTTTTTTCCCTAAAGTATGTTGTTTGATTTCCATGTGTTTGCATAGTTTTCAAAGTCTTTCTTTTTTCAAGTTTTATTGCATTATGTTTGGAAAGAACACTTGATACAATTTCAGTTGTGTCTCAATTTATTGAGTTGTTTTTAACCTTGTTTAAATTTTTGGCCTACCACATGATCTATCCTGGAGAATGTTCTATGTACAGTTGAGAAAAAACATCTTTTAGTTTGAATAACTCTCTTTAGTGTTTCTTTTATTAATTAATTAATTTATTTGTTATAATTAGATATACATGACAGCAGAATGCATTTTGATTCATAGTACACAAATGGAGCACATTTTTTCATTTCTCTAGTTGTACACAAAGTAGACTCACACCATTCATGTCATCATACATGTACCTAGGGTAATGATGTTCGTCTCATTCGACCATCTTTCCTACCCCCCAGGACCCTTCCCCTCCTCTCCCCGCCTTTGCCCTATTCAAAATTCTTCCATTCCTCCAATGCCCCTCTCCCCATTATGATCAGCATCCACTTATCAGAGAAAACATTTGGCCTTTGTTTTGTTTTGGGTTTTTTTTGGAATTGGCTTACTTTACTTAGCATGATATTCTCCAACCCCATCCATTTACCTGCAAATACCATGATTTTATTCTGTACTAATGCTGAGGAATATTCCATTATGTATATATATCACAGTTTCTTTATCCATTTATCTATTGAAGGATATCTATGTTGGTTCCACAGTTTAGCTACTGTGAATTGTGCTGCTATAAATGTTGATGTGGCTGTGTCACTGTAGTATGCTATTTTTAAATCCTTTGGGTATAAACTGAGGAATGGGATAGCTGGGTCAAATAGTGGTTCCATTCCAAGTTTTCTAAGGTATCTCCATCTGCTTTCCAGAGTGGTTGCAGCATTTTGCAGTCCCACCAGCAATGTGTGAGTGTGCTTTTTTCCCTCACATCCTTGCCAACACTTATTGTTGCTTGCATGCTTGATAACTGCCATTCTGACTGGAATGAGATGAAATCTTGGAGTAGTTTTGATTTGCATTTCTCTAATTACTAGCAAAGTTGAATTTTTTTTCAAATATTTCTTGATCAATTGTATATCTTCTTCTGAAAAGTGTCTGTTCAGTTTCTTAGCACATTTATTGATTAGGTTATTTGGGGTTTGTTTGGTGTTAAGTCTTCTGAGTTCTTTATATATCCTGGAGATTAGTGCTCTACCTGATGTGCCTATAGTAAAAATTTGCTAATATTCTTTAGGTTCTCTCTTCACCTCATTGATTTTTTTTTGATGAGAAAAAGTATTTTAATTTTAATCCATCTCATTTATTGATTCTTGATTTTATTTCTTGCACTTTAGGAGTCTTTTTAAGGAAGTTGGGGCCTAATCTGACATGATAAAGATTTGGGCCTCCTTTTTCTTCTATTAGGCACAAAGTCTCTGGTCTAATTCTTAAGTCCTTGATCCACTTTGAGTTGAATTCTGTGCCTGGTGAGAGATGGGGGCTTAATTTCATTTTGTTGCATATGGATTTCTTGTTTTCCCAGCATCATTTGCTGAAGAGGCTATCTTTTCTCCAATATATGTTTTTGATGCCTTTGTCTAGTATGAGATAACTGTATTTATGTCTCTCTGTGTCCTCTATTCTGTACCATTGGTTGATCAGTCTATTTTGGTGCCAATACCATGCTGTTTTTGTTATTATTGCTCTATAGTGTAGTTTAAGGTCTGGTACAGTGATGCCATTGCTTCACTCTTCCTGCTAAGGATTGCTTTGGCTATTCTAGGTCTCTTACTTTCCAGATGAATTTCATGATTACCTTTTACATTTCTATGAGGAATATCATTGGTATTTTGATCAGAATTGCATTCAATCTGTATAGTGCATTTGGAAGTATAGTCATTTTGACAATATTAATTCTGCCTATCCAAGAACAAGGTAGATCTTTCCATCTTCTCATGTCTTCTTTAATTTCTTTCTTTAGAATTCTGTAGTTTTTATCATGGAGGTCTTTCACCTCTTTTTTTAAGGTTGATTCCCAAGTATTTTTGGTTTTTTGAGACTATTGTAAATGGGGTAGTTTTCCTAATTTCTCTTTCAGAGAATTCATCACTGATGTACAGAAATGCATTTGATTTATGGGTGTTGATTTTATATCCTGCTACTTTGCTGAATTCATTTATTAGTTCTAGAAGTTTTCTAGTGGAATTTTTCAGATCCTCTAAGTATAGAATCATGTTGTTGGCAAATAGTGATAGTTGGAGTTCTTCCTTTCCTATTTGTATCACTTTCGTTTCTTTCATCTCTCTAATTGCTCTGGATAGTGTTTAACAGAAGTAGTGAAAGAGGACAACCTTGTCTTGTTCCAATTTTTAGAGGAAATGCTTTCAATTTTCCCCCATTTAGAATGATGTTGACCTGGGGCTTAGCCTAGATGGCCTTTACAATGTTGAGATATGTTCTGTTATCCCTGGGTTTTCTAGTGTTTTAAACATGAAGGGGTGCTGTGTTTTGTCAAATGCTTTTTCTCCATCTATTGAGATATCATATGATTCTTATCTTTAAGTCTATTGATGTGATAAATTATATTTGTTGACTTCCATATGTTGAAACAAACTTGCATCCCTGGGGTGAATTCCACTTGATCATAGTGCACTCTTTTTAATGTGTTTTTTGATTTGCCAGAATTTTATTAAGATTTTTTGCATCTATGTTCATTAGAGATTGGTCTGAAGTTTTCTTTCTTTGATGTGTCTTTGTCTGGTTTTGGAATCAGGGTGATAGTAGTCTCATAAAAAGAGTTTGGAAGTGTTCCCTCTTTTTCTATTTCATGGAGTAATTTGAGGAATATTGCTATTAGTTCTTCTTTAAAAGTCTTGTAGAACTCAGATATGTAGCCTCTGGTCCTGGGCTTTTCTTGGTTGATAGGCTTTTGAAGGCATCTTCTATTTCTTTGCCTGAAATTGATCTATTTTTCTTGTGTATATCATTTGGATTCAGTTTGGGCAAATCATATGACTCTAGAAATTTATCAATGCCTTTGATATTTTCTATCTTATTTGAGTACAAATTTTCAAAATAGTTTCTAATTATCTTCTGTATTTCTTTAGTGTCTGTTGTGATATTTCCTTTTTCAACACAGATTTTAATAATTTAAGTTTTCTCTCTCCTTCTCTTCGTTATCATAGCTAAGGATTTATCAATTTTATTTAGTTTTAAAAAGAACCAACTTTTTGTTTTGTCAATTTTTTTCAGTTTTTTGTTTCAATTTCATTGATTTCAGCTCTGATTTTAATTATTTCCTGTCTAATTTTAGTGTTGATTTGTTCTTCTTTTTATAGGGCTTTGAAATGTAATGTTAGATCATTTATTTGTAGACTTTTTCTTCTTTTAAGGAATGAACTCCATGCAATGAACTTTCCTCTTGGTACTGCCTTCATAGTGTCCCAGAGGTTTTGATATGTTATATCAGTGTTCTCATTTACCTCTAAGAATTTTTTAATCTCCTCTCTGATGTCTTTTGCTATCCATTGTTTATTCAATAGCACATTATTTAGTCTCTAGTTGGTAGAGCAGCTTCTATTTTTATGTTATCATTGATTTCTAATTTTATTTTATTATGATCTGATAGAATGCAGGATAGCATCTCTACATTTTTGTATTTGCTAAGAGTTGCTTTGTGGCATAACATAGGATCTATTTTAGATCTTCTAAGAAAAAAGTATGTTCACTTGTTGATGAATGAAATATTCTATATATGGCCGTTATGTCTAAATTTTATATATGGGGGTTATGTATAAATTATTGATTTATTATTGAGTTCTATAATTTCTTTGTTTAGTTTTTGTTTAGATCTATCCAGTGGTGAAAGAGGTGTGTTAAGTCACCCAGTATTATTGTGTTGTGGTCTATTTGACTCTTAAAATTAGGAAGAGTTTGTTTGAAGAGCATAGATGCTCCGTTATTTGGGCATATATATTTATAATTGTTATGTCTTATTGATGTTTGTTTCCCTTAAGCAGTATGAAATGTCCTTCTTTATCCCTTTTGACTAACTTTGGTCTGAAGTTTACTTTATCAGATAAGAGGATGGAAACCCCTGCTTGTTTGCACAGTCCATGTGAGTGGTATGTATTTTTCCAACCTTTCACCTTTATTTTATAGATATCTTTTCCTATGAAGTGAGTCTTTTGAAGGCAGCATATTGTTGGTGTTTTGTTTTGTTTTGTTTTTTAATTTTTTTATTTTTTTATTTTTTTTATTGATTGTTCAAAACATTACAGAGCTCAAGACATATCATCTTTCATACATTGTTGGTGTTTTTTAATCCAATCTTCCAGTCTATGTCTTTTGATTGATGAGTTTAGGCTATTAACATTCAGGGTTATTATTGGGAAATGGATTGTATTCCTGGTCATTTTGGTTTATTTTTGGTTTTTAGTTTGACTTGGTTTCTTAGTATTTCTTATAGGATATAGCTAATAGTGATAAATTCTAGTAGCTTTTTGTCTAGCAGTATTGTGTAGTTGCTGGATGAGTGTTCTATAGATATCTATTAGGTCATTTGGTCTTTTTTTCTGTTTTCCTGAAGTTCATTTTCTTGAAGTGTATTCAGTTTCACTCTACCGTTTCTTTGTGAATGATCTGTCCATTGCTGAACATATGTTGTTAAAGTCCCCTACCATCATTGTGTAGGAGTCTTTCTCTTCCTTTTAGGTATATTAATATTTGCTTTATATATTTGGGCATTCTGATATCAGATGACACAGATTTAGAATTGTTATTTTCTCTAACTGAATTGACCCCCTTTTATCATTATTTAATGGCTTTCCCTGTCTCTTTAATTGCTTTTTATTTACAGTCTGTTTTTTCTAATATAAGCATGGCTATTCCTGCTTTCTTTTGAATTACTACTGTCATTTTGTAACTTGTTTTCTACTTTGTTGTAGCTACCTTCTTCCTTTCTCTCTCTTAATAGGCTTTCTCTATGGTTAAGTGATTTGTTCTAATAGTGTTTTGACTCCTTGCTTTATTATTTTGCAGGTATCCATTATTGGCTTTTGCTTTGTGGTTACCATGAACCTTACAAAAATATATTTTTTATTATAACATTCTATTTTTCAATGATAGCAGCTTAACATTGATTATAAAGCTGGGGGGGTAAGAGGAAAAATAAGAGAGAAAAATATTAAATTTTTTTTAAATGTGCACTCCATTTCTCCCCACATTTTGAAATTCTAAAATACTATTTTACATCTTTTTATATCATCTGTATCTTTATTTTTAGTTATTGTAAATTTTTTAAGTTTAATATCCTCTAGTTTTCTTTATTTTATTAACGTCTGTTTCTTTTAGTTTGAAGAAAACCCTTTAGTATTTCTTATAGGATAGATCTAATGGAGATAAATTCTAGTGGTTTTTGTTTGTCTGGGAATGTCTGTCTCCCTTTCATTTCTAAAGAATGGCTTTTCTGAGTACAGCTTCTTGGTTAGCAGTTTTTATACTTCCGCATTGTGAAAATTCTTCTCATTCTTTCCAGGCCTGAAAGATTTCTGCTGAGAAATCTGCTGTTAGGCAAATTGGAACACTCTTATGTGATGATTCTTTTCTCTTACTGTTCTGAAAATCCATTCTTTATCCATCTTGGTTGCAAAATATCTTGCAGTATATTTGGTTAAGTCTGAAACTGGTGACCTTTGACCTTCCTGCATCTGAAGTTGTGTATCCTTCTCTAGGTTTGGGAAGCTTTCTGTTAATATCTACTTGAATGAGATTTGCTCCCTATTGTCATTTTCAGGCCACTCTTGAATCCCAGTAAAATGCTCTCCAAATGCTGTCTCAAGGCCTCCTTCATCCACTTTCATTCTTTATCTTTATTCTCCTCTGTGTATTTTCAAATAGCCTTTGAGCTCACTAATTTTTCTTGTTTGATTCATTGAGCTATTGATGCCTTCTACCGGGTTTTCCATTTGGTGTCATTTTCAATTTAAATATTTGTTTTTGATTTTCAAAAATAACTTCAAACTCTCTGATAGGTCTCTTTGATAAAGTACTGAATTGTTAGTCTCTGAGTTTTCTTGAATTACATTGAGTTTCCATAAAACAACCCTTTTAAATTCTCTGTCCAAGAGTTTGTACATATCAAATTGCTTTATAGTTGATTTCTGGTGCTTCATTTTGTGTGTTATTTAGGGTCATGGTCCTCTGAAAGCTCTTCACGCTTGTTGGTAAATGACAACATTGCACATTGAAGGTGTAAGTATTTGAACCTGTAATCTGGCTTTGCTTGTACCTGCATTTGCTGAAATCCAAACAAGTTGCTTGCCCCCTCCCCACCCCCAGCCTGTGGTCACTATTTCAAGCACCCTACATGGCAACCTAAATCCAAATCTGCGGTGGGTGTGTTGTCACTGTTTCAACACCAAAGAACACAAAACTCCCAAGTCTGTTGCAAAACTGCCATTTAAGAAGGACTGCAAGAGTCCCTACAAGCCTTCATCTGGGGCCAGGATGCACCCAGACACTTCATCCACAAGCTACTCACATACTGCTGCTTTCTGCCTGGCAGTGGTTCTCACCATGGAGGAGTTGCCCCTAAGCATCAGCTTACTGCTCACTGTTTCTCCCCTCAAGTGGATAATGACGCCATTTTGTGCTGCCTAAGGTTGGGTGGGGGGAGGATAGACCCATGGCCCCAACCCCAGGGTTTCTGATTAAGTAAGTTTATGATAGGAACATGGAATCTCCAATTTTTATTTTTTTTTTTTTTTTTTTTTTTTTTTTTTTTTTTTTTTTTTTTTTTTTTTATTGATTGTTCAAAACATTACAGAGCTCAAGACATATCATCTTTCATACATTTGACTCAATTGGGTTTTGTACTCCCCAAATACATAATACAGACTCACTTCTGTTACATACTCACATTTTTACATAATGGCTTATTAGTGACTGTTGTATTCTGCTACCTTTCCTATCCCCTACTATCCCCCCTCCCCTCCCCTCCCCTCCCATCTTCCCTCTCTACCTCCTCTGCTGTTGTTCAATTCTTTCCCCCTTTTTTTTTTCCCCCCACCCCCTTGCCCCTCATAACCTCTTATAATTTTGTGTATCACTGAAGGTCTCCTACCATTTCCATATGTTTTCCCTTCTCTCTTGCTTTCTCTCCCCCCATTCGTCTTAGTTGGAATCTCCAATTTTTAAAAGTCCCTGCTTGACGCTGATACTTCTTCTTGGGGAACCACATTTTGAGATCCACTGACTTCGTGTTCACTAGGTGCCAAGTCATTTTTTTACATGGTTAACCAACATTGTATCATTTAATACTTACAATAAAAACCTAGGGAAGTTGATATTAATTAATATGTGGATACAGATAAGGAGAATAACTTAAATAACTTGACTTAGAGTTCTACTGCTAAGTGAATGACGGGGAAAAAATTCATATCTAGGAAACCTGTGAGGACTACTGACTCATATCCTTCTAAAGAAATAATCCCTGGCTAGGAATATAGCCCAGTTGGTAGAGTGCTTGCCTAGCATGTGTAAGCACCTGCATTCAATCCCCAGCATCACCAAAAAAAGAAAGAAAGAAAGAAAGAAAGAAAGAAAGAAAGAAAGAAAGAAAGAAAAAGAAAGAAAGGAAGGAAGGAAGGAAGGAAGGAAGGAAGGAAGGAAGGAAGGAAGGAAGGAAGGAAGAAAGAAAGGAAGGAAGAAAGAAAGAATGAATCCGACTCATAAACCCTTTGAAATGCAACTTCACATCCCACAGAAGCTAGCAATGATTTAGACAGTTCTGCTGCGGGGGGGGCGGGGGGGGGGGAGGGGGGACTCTACCTGAGAAAAAACTTATGACACCTCTGATTCCTCTTTCCCATTTACCTAGACTTGAGTGGTTCTCAAACCTTCCCAGGTGATTTCAATGTGCAAGTAAGTTTGATAATGACTCCAAAGTAAATGTGGATCTCCCCACCTCAACTTGATTCCTTCTCCAGCTATAAAACTTTTATTGGGTTATCCCACCAACCTTCTCTGGACTACATTAAGCCAGCCCCCTATCTGGATATATAGACTACAATTATCTCATGATATCCCAATTGTCCCTCTAACATCTCTGGCCCTACCTAGGATGTAGAAGATCTAAACTTGAAGAACTATCTGCAATTAGATGATTATGTATGTTTATCTGGAAGGCTGGGAAGACTGACAAAGTCAAAGTATTTATTTTAGAAAAATCCTCTCCCTGTCAAAGAAATTTCCAGTTAATACAAAACCACAAAGCAGATGGCACTTGTCTTTGTTTTAAATCATGTTTAATATTTTCATAAATTTTCTTTAAATTTATCCCAATTCTCTGGTATAAAATATAAAGCTTAAGACATTCAACAATATTTACAGAGTGCAAATTGTATCATCTATTAATGATATCTTTTGGCCTGCATTTTTTAAAAAGTATACTTCATACAGATTTTGCTTATTTCTAAAAAGAATTTGAAGTAATATAAAATATTAAGACTCATGTGAAATGGACATAAAACATTAAGCATTGGAAATATGAGAGAACCATAAACTAGTTATCATAAATAAGTAAGTTCCTTTCTTTAAATGAGCACTAAACTTAATTCTGTATTTTGTGCCCAGCAATCAAGATATAAATATTGGATGATACTGATGATACTGATACTGAGAGAAAAGAAAGGAAGAAGGGAAGAAGGTATAAAAGAAAGCATATTTCACAAGACAATGTTTTCCTAGGATTAAATTCAGGTCACTAACACACTGATCCACATGCAATAGACACTTAGTCCCATAAAAATACAAATGTTTGGGCTGGGGTTATGGCACAATGGTAGAGTGCTTGCCTTGCATATGTGAGGCACTGGGTTCAATTCTCAGCACTGCATATAAGTAAATAATTAAATAAAGGTCCATCAACAACTAAAAATATATATATATATATTTTAAAAAATACACATTCTTCAACTTTAATTCCAACCTCTTTGGAGTGTCACTCAGAGCCTGTGGTGAATACATGATCCAGGCCTATGTAAACCACAAAGAAAGTGATTGATGAGCTAATTCTCTTTCCATGCTGCCAAACACTACTAAATACATCATTTTCATTTATAATATTTGCGGTATGTGGCAATAAATTAATGCAGCCAGTTCAATAACATCCTTATTGTCTCAATGTTTTCAACTAGGAACTAGACATATATTATCTTACCCTCCTTTTGTCACAAATTGTTACTAGAAGAGATGTTTCTGAAGTATATCAGGGCAGTATGAAATTCTTTTATTGAAGGAACAAAAGTCTTTGCTTTCAGAATGCCCAGTGAATAGAAACTAGACTGAAAATAATTCCTGAAGAAATTAGAAGTATAAATTGTTGTCTACATAACCCTATGAAGCAAGACCAACCTCTAGGTAGTGCCTGTCTTGCAAGTAAGAGATGCTTGATATCTGCTTGCTTTAAAAAGTGAAAGTCCCATGAGTTATTTCAATGCTATGACACCATATGTAGAAGAGCAGAGATGCCTAAGTATATGCCTAGATGGCACAGCAGTCCTTTAGTTGACACTTCTAGAAGCTGACTCACATGTCCCAGCACATCAATTCCCAAATTGACCCCTGGTTATGGGTGGGTGGACCACCATAAAGTGGGTGAATGGCCCTCTGGTACATCACAGCAAAGTCCCGTCATACCAAAGTGTAGGCTCATGTATCTCACCCCCATGCTATTTTTTGGTACTTTTCCTCCACGATTGCTCCCAAGTTTATCCAAAGTATGCCCTTCTCTTGATTATCATGTAATAATGAGCAGTGCACCAAGGCAAGGCTTAAAAACACAAAATTTTTAAATTGGAAGGGATGTTTTATATGCTCTGAACCTTTTACTTCCCAGACTCTTAACTAGAGACTATGGAGGCAGCTAATAAAGGGAACTTAGCCCCTTTTGTGACAATTCATTCCATTTCTGAAAATGTCTGTCAAAATATTTTGAAAAGAGCTATAATCTGTTGCCTGAGAGTTTCTACCTACTCGTCAAATTCCACCCTTTAAGTCCATAAGAGTCTGACCATTCATACCTCAAGCATTTAAAGGCAGGTGTCATGACCCATAATGGTATTCTTCTCCCAAGTTTCAGTAACCCATGAAACTTCACTTTGCTTTCTTATAGCACAGTTTTTTTGACGTTTTGTTTTGTTTTTGTGGAACTGGGGATAGAACATTGGGATTTCTATCCTGAGTTACATTCCCAGCCCTTTTTATTTTTTGAGATAGAATCTCACTAAATGGTAGAGGCTGGCTTCCAAAGTCTGATTCTCCTGCCTCTGGAGTCACTGGGATGATAGGTATATGCTATCATGCCTGACGCTACAGCAGTTTGAAGACCCTTCATCATCTTGGTCTCATTCCTCCGAAAACACTGAGATTTGCTTTGTCTTCTTAACCTATAATAGCCAAGAGATAGTGTACTTTAAACGTCACTGCTTAGTGATGGATTGAACATCAAACATGAACATCTCTCTGCCTACCTATCATCAGACTTCCACTTGAACCTAACTGCACATTTGATCTGTTGGTAACCCGCAGGACACTTATGGTACTCAGTTCTAATTAAAATCGTTCTTCCTCACGATTAGTGAGGCAAAGTTAATATTTCCCCTTACATGCACCTCAAAACGTTGTTTAACCAAGTGTAGAACTTGACATTTAGTCCTTCCATCCTGTTCAAATATCTGTGGGTCCAAATTCTATAAATTCCATCATTTTCATTTATTCCTCCTCGCTATACCTATTATTTTTAAAAGTCATTTCAGAAGCACTTGGAGTGGACTTACATGAACAGATAAGAGGCCTTTTTTATAAAACATCTACTTTCCTTGTTCTTTCTCCTTTCTAAAAGTCCATTATATGACTGGAAAAAAAACAGTTTTAAATATACCATAATATTTAATTTTCAACGATTATGGATGTTAAATACAAATGCAACTAACCTGTGAAATTCCAAACTAAAATGAGTCACCACATCATCACCATAATAGCCTTATTCTAATAATATAAATTCTTTGAATGAATCTTTTGTCACTTGGTAAGTACAGTAAGCCCCAAATACCTAGCAGTACAATTAGCACTATTGTCAACTTCATTGTGCAAATAACAAATAGTAGTGACAACAGCGTGTGCAACTTCAGAAGAGATACATCAAGCCAGGAGTGGTGGCAAACATCTGTAATCCTAGCAGCCTGGGAGGCTGAGGCAGGAAGATAGCAAGTTCAAAGCCAGCCTCAGCAAAAGTGACGCCATAAGGAACTCAGCAAGACCTTATCTCTAAATAAAATACAAAATAGGGCTGGGGATGTGGCTCCATGGTTGGGTGCCCCCTGAGTTCAATCCCTGGTGCTCCTGCCCCAAAAAAGAGAGAGAGGTCTGAGAGTTTTCAGTTAGGCTCTAGAAGTGGTCTGCTGATGAATGCTGAATAAGCATGAACACCATACCTATGGACCTGTCAGGTGGGGGCCAGGTGAGCATTTCAACAGGCAGAAGGATTGGTCCATTATGATGCCACCTGCAGTAATTTAGAGCCACCGAGGACCTCAAGGATATTCACTCCTACTTACTGCCTTACAAATAAACTGACTCCCAAGGATATTTATATTTGTGGGTAGCATTCCACTGCATTTGATGGCTCTGGTTGCAGTCAAGCTTTTAACTTATAATACAGTAAACCCTATTTTCATTTAGGCAGCAGACTACTTTCTTCGAGCTCTAAGTGAGGAGCATCTGTTCTTTGACTTGCTCCATGAAAACCATTCTGTGGTCAAATAAGCATATATTATATTCCTTTTAGGTACGTATAATATACATTAGCCTTGATTTAAAAACAAATCTGTTTAACAGCATGAGTGCAGCACTTCCCAACGCATTTAACCTTATGATCTTCCACATGCCAACCCCGGGCATCCACCAGAATTTCACAGACCTCCAGAGCACACTGGGGAAGTTTTTCCTGCTGACATTTTCTGGCCTACTTATCCGAGTCCTACCACTCAGAGCTGTACACTGAATATGCTAAATTTTTCCTCCACTTGATGGGCTTTCAAATATCTGAAGAGATCTCTCCTGTACCTCTAGAACCCTCCAGAGGCTGGCAGCCCGTAAGCTGAGAGTTCTTTTCTAAAGAAAATGCAATATATATGTAAAAAAAAAAAAAAGAAAGAAAAATTAAGTGGAACCCTTGTGGCTTTGGAAGCAGGAAAGATCTTTGATTTTTTTGTATCTTTCTGGCACTTTGGAGAGATTTATGAAGATGCTACAGCAAAGAGGAATCCCCAGTGTGAGCTGGAGTTCCCTCAGAAACATTGGAAAACCTAGCCATCCACAGAGAAGGGGAGAGGAAACTTCTAGAAGTCATTTCATCAGATTAATTAGTTTCCTTCCAGGTGGGGGTGCATTTTCAGACAAAGCACCAGTTACCTTCCCTTCCTCTGAAAACTCAAAACAAAAGGACAAAGGAAAGGGAAACCTGATTACTATTCATGTTGTGTTGAACATTTAACGAAGAGGAACGTTTCAAAGAGGGGCGAACCGGTCAACTCTAAAAACCATTTATTAGCAGGAAGGAAAGATCAACATTAAACAGATACAATAGGTGGGAGGGAAAGGGAGAAAAAAGAGAAATTGCATGGTAATGGAGGGAGATGCTCATTGTTATACTAAAGCACTCATAAGAGGTTTCGAGGGGAATGGGTAAATAAACAAGGAGAGAAGTGAAATACAGTAGATGGGGTAGAGAGACAAGATGGGAGGGGAGGGGGGGATAGTAGAGGATAGGAAAGGAAGCAGAATACAACAGATACTAATAGGGCATTATGTAAAAATGTGGATATGTAACAAATGTGATTCTGCAATCTGTATTTGGGGTAAAAATGGGAGTTCATAACCAATTTGAATCTAATGTATGAAACATGATATGTCAATAGCTTTGTAATGTTTTGAACAACCAATAAAAAATAAAAAAAAAAAAAAAAAAAAAAAAAAAAAAAAAATAAAAACCATTTATTCAGTGTTAACGAAAGGTATGCTGAATTACATGGCAAGAGCAGAGTATTTTTTTCTCAGCTAAACAGAAAAGTGTTTGGGGAAAAAAATGAAATCTCTGCCAAGCTTTTCTTCCCACTTTGTAGATCTTTGCTCTAGCTGCTCTGAGAAAAGTAATTTTTAGAACCACAGGTAGCTTTGCCACTTTTTCAGGAAATGCAGAGCAAGAAAAAAATAACATGAGCTTTATAAATGAAGGGAAGGTTTAGACAGGCAACATGACTTAAACTTCCAGGTGGACAAACTCTTCATGCCTGGGTAGGGCTTTCACAAAGCTCTTGATGGATTAGTTCCACGGGTAACATAATTCCAAACGCTCGAGTTAGGGCATCCAATAGTAAAACTCTTGAGATAATAGTGCATCGGAAAGAAGGAACCTTCCATTTGGGAACAACAAGAATTACAGGTGGACTGTGAAAAAAGAACCTTTCAGAGTTCTTTTAGACTTTACCCTGCAGCAAACCAAATAAAATTAAATATTTAATGAAATCTCAGTCTAAGTCCAACCAATGCAAGCAGAAAAACGCCGAGATGGTTTTTAAGCTTAATCCTTAACCCTAGGTCACTCACCCGGGGATATTGCTAATGGTGTGACAAGTGAAGCAGAGGAAGGACTGAATTCTGGGGCAATTTGAAGCTCATGCATAGTTAAAGCTACAGCACTGTGTCCAATACATTTTAACCCATTTAAATGCATGGGCTGCATAAAGGTTTTCAAGTTGACTAATGCAGCGTGGGGGTGGAAAGAAAGATTTATGCTCTAAGTTACCAGTATAAGAAGGACTGTTTTTATTTTATTTTTTTATTGTGTTTTTGGAGCAAAAAGAAAAATAAACCTAAAAACAAAACAAATAAGTGCAAAAACCTCATACACATCCAAATAAGAAGAAGGAAAGGGGAGCACCATTGACCCATTTTATAAAACTCTCCCAGGACTTCTCCCCATGGATTAATGAAATACCCTCTCCAGGAGGACTCCTTGCCAACACTCCAGACCAATGCAGTCAATCTGTCACTGGCAACCAGTAGGATTTTTTTTTTTTTTTTGGTACCTGGGATTGACCTCAGGGGCCCCTGACTACTGACCCCAACCCAGCCCTGTTTTGTATTTTATTTAGAGACAGGGTCTCACTGAGTTGTTTAGTGCCTCAATGTTGCTGGGACTAGCTTTGATCCTCCTGCCTCAGCCTCCTGCATTGCTGGGATTACAGGGGTGCACCACCACACCTAGCAACCAGTGGAATCTTTCAAACCTGGTGATAATCACTTCCTTGCCCAAAGACCTTCCTCAGTTTCTAGCTGCCTTCGAGTAAAGCACCAATTTACTGGTTTAGCATGAAAATATTTAGCAATTTGCCCTCGTCCCAACTCTCCAGCTTCCATCTCTTGCCACAACTCTCCACCCTCCACTCTTCATCCAGGGCTCCAAGCACAGTGCACTTCCTGTTTTCTCTCATACCTGAGCCTGCGCATCAGCCTTTCTCTCTTCTTAGATTGCCCTCCCTCCAGCAGAATCTCCAGGAAATTACTCACTGATGAAAATTCTGTTCAAATATCATCATTTCTGTGGAGCTTTTCTTGGCTCTCCTGAACCAAATTAATTGTTTCTTTCCTTGGACTCCAAGGGCACCCTTATTATAAATAATAAATAATAAGAGATGAAAATTATTAGGCATTTCCTATTCACCAGACCCTGTTCTAATCACTTTTACTTGTTCAACCTAATCCTCATGTAATCCTCACAACAACCCCCCCGGAGGCCAGGACTATTATTATCCCCATTTTTCAAATGAGAAAACTGAGACACAAAGAGGCTGAGGATCTTGCAGACATCACTGCAGCAACCAGTGACAATCATGACTCAACATGGGAGGCCGGGCCTTAGGACCCTACGGCATTTAATATGAAGTGCCATCCCACAGGCCTCATATCAGTCTCCCCAACACAGGGAGGAGCAAAGTGAGCAGTTCCTGGGATGGAGCTGCGAGTTCAGGGTTTGGCTTGGTCAAAGGGTTCCTTTGAGGCAGGAGTTTGGTGAGGACTTCTCATCAAAAATTGTGCAGCACCCCAAAAGCAGGAAAATAAACAGGTTCCAAGAATCGAGGAAGAAAATGAGTCAATGCAAACCAACGAGTGAAGACTTCACAAGTGCCCCCAAATCAAAGGACAGGCACAGTTGTGAGAAGCTGGGCTCTGAAAAAAAAGATAAGAGAGCCAGAGACCAGGCTGCTTCCAAAAGCAGAGAAATTTCTTATTTATCCCCATAGCGGAGCTCAAAAAGGTTCTCTTCCTTTGAAGAAGTTTAAATAAATCTACCTGTTGATGTGCTTCCAACTTCTTGTCAGAGAGCTGGACACCCACTTGCAGAGCTGCTCCATCCCCTACTCAGGACTGGAGAATCAAACCCTGAGGTGGTTGTAACTCAGAGGGGCATGCTCCCCGCCTGGCTGAAGAGCACACTCCCAAAATCACCAAACCAGGACCGGAGTGATTTGTTTACAAAGCATAGATTACTCATCATAACCTTTCCCAGCTTTCTTGTCATTTTCTCATAATTTGTTTTCCTTTCAGGTCAAAACTCATCAAAGAGCACTAGCTTTCTTTTCTCTTAGTCTCTGCCAAGATCCTTCTTTCTCCAGAGATTTAAGAGAAGGAGCACGTCTTTCAGAACCCTGCTCAAAAGCATTCTCTACCATGAAGTTTTCCTTTGTAAACTCTGAACTGCTTTACACGACTCCTTTGTGTCAATTCAAAGTTTTCCTTGATTCTTTGCACCAGTTGCCTGGTGGGCAATTATGTTCACTTCTTGGGTCAGCTACCACTAGTGGCCGTCACTTCTATTCCTGAGAAGTTGCTATGTGTCTTCAAACGTACTTTTTCAATACCACATTAAAGAAGTATTATAATCCCCATTTAATAATGAGGAAATAAGGGTAGGGCGCTCAGCAGTAGAGCACTTGCCTAGCACACGAGGGGCCCTGAGTTCGATCCTCAGCACCCCATAAAAATAAAATAAAGGTATTGTGTCCAGCTATAACTAAAACAAAATATTTTTTTAAATGAGGAAATAAAAGCACAGAATCATTAACAAACTTGTCAAGTTCACATACTAGTAAGAACTACAAATCAATACCAGCTCTGACTGCACTAGATAGTGGTGCTTCCTAAACATTCCAGGTGTCAACCTGCATCTCCCAGCTGCCATGCGATTGGGCGGAGGTTGTGTGGTCAACAGGTTGTTAGCAGAAGAAACTGTGAGCAAAGGACAATGATGTCTGACTTTTCCCAGCTGAGACATTTAAGAATAGCAATCCTGGAAGCCATGATTGGAGGTGGCATGGTCTCAAAAATAGAGAAGCATGATCCATGAGACACCATGAGGAAGAGAGGTGCTATGAGGAACCATGGGATGCACATCAGACCTTCTTAAAGCAAGAAATAAATCTTTTATGCATTGGTCTCCTAAGTCTCCAAGGATTTTATGGTTATGTTGCTGCTACCATAGCATATTTTAGCATTATCCTTACTAGTAGAGACTCTGGAACCCGAAACTCTAAACTCGTAAACTCCAACTTTTTCCAACTTGCCTTTTCAGAGTGCTTATCTAATGGGAGACAGAGGACAGAGATAAGGAAATAAGTACATGGACTACTACCATTTTCTTCAACAGGGATTTGGGAATAAAATACTTGTGAAGCAGCCAAAGGAACTCATGGGGAAACTTCATAATCCATCCCAACAGCGTGTGTCTGTGGTGTCGTCACAGATTCCATAGACAGCGCTGCAGCAGCAGAAGTGGATGGAATGCAAATGGGTTGTGCAATTACTCTATCCCAATAAAATCCTTCCCCTTTCTCACCAGCACACTAAATTTCCCTCTTGAATTCAACTTTAATACATTTCCCGATACAACAAAGATTGTCATATACTGGAATACAAGACTCCATAACAGAGAAAGATTTACAAGACCCACAGAATGACTTTTAGAAACAGGAGCAAATTCTGAAATACCACGTATTTCAGATAGTTTTCACTTACACTGGGTGAAACAGAAGAGTGAACTTTTTTCCCTCGGTCCCTGTAAATTGAGGCATCCCCTGCACCTATTCTTCTCTTGCTTTCATAAAAATAACAGATGTGCTCTCTTTACAGTAATGTTAAATTTGGATAAATTAAATGTGCTTACCTTCCTCTCAGCAATGTTCCTCTAGTAATTTACACCACTCACATAAATTTAGACATGTATACATGAGTTCATGGCAGCATTACTTATGATAGTTAAAAAAATGGAAAAAATCTGTTTGTCCATCACTAGTGATAATAGTTTATCATACATATTGATTTTGTAGCTCAAGATTTCCTGATCTGAAAATTCATTTATGTCAAGTTTATGACTAAAAACTTAAATTATAAATATTCTTTAGTGGGGTACAGTGGCATACACCTGTACTCCCAGGAGTTCAGGAGGCTAAGGCAGGAGGATCACAAGTTCAAAGCCAGCCTCAGCAATTTAGCAAGACCCTAAGCAACTTAAAATAAAATAAAATTAAAATAAAAAGGGCTGGGGAAATGGCTCAGTGGTTTAGTCCCTGCCCCCTCTCACTCCACCCCCCAAAAAAGAAAATTATGGAATATGATTCTACTTATATAAAACTGTCTTGGGCTGGGGATGTGGCTCAAGCGGTAGCGCGCTCGCCTGGCATGCGTGCAGCCCGGGTTCGATCCTCAGCACCACATACAAACAAAGATGTTGTGTTCGCCGAGAACTAAAAAATAAATATTAAAAAAAAATTCTCTCTCTCTCTCTCTCTCTCTCTCTCTCTCTCTCTCCCCCCCCCCTCTCTCACTCTCTCTAAAAAAAAAAAACTGTGTTTGTGTCTATATTTGGGGTTTATTTTGTGGAGGGGAGCAAGAAAGAGAAGACTACCAAATACTAAAGGTTAATATGTTCCAAAATATTAACACCAATTCTCTCTTAACAAAAGGCTGAATCAAAATACACTGTCAACTCTTCTATTTAAA
The DNA here is from genome assembly GCF_052094955.1 of Ictidomys tridecemlineatus. NCBI lineage: Eukaryota > Metazoa > Chordata > Mammalia > Rodentia > Sciuridae > Ictidomys > Ictidomys tridecemlineatus. The sequence continues at coordinate 123,033,757 of NC_135479.1, forward strand.
AACTGACACAAAGACCATAATTTAATAATTAAGATAAAAAAATAGAACCGACTTCAAAGTTTTAGTGAATTTCTCTCTTTTCAGTACACTTTTGAGGTACACTTCTTTCTTATACTCTTGTGTACTTCTTCCATTTTTAAATGTTCGTGTAATTATCATCATAAAACTTTCACACTGGAAAAAAATGTTTAAACTGTATATGTGCTATCACCTTTCAACTCATCCAAAATTTCATTTCCACAAAAGCACAAAGCGACATTAATTAAGGTCAACAGTCCTGTTTCCAGTGATGGAGTCTGCCTACAGTTTCCACACTCAGAATGGGACCTGGTCACCACCTAGACGGTCCTTCAGTGAGAACAGCTACAAGGAGGAAAAACTACCTTGGAAGTTAATTTATCCTTTGACAAGTGCTCACATTCAGATGCCAGCATTCAAATGTGAAGGTAGATCTGACAAAGAAAGGAGACAGGGAACCATTTCAATAAAAACCTGAGGTTATTGAACTTCTTGAGGCACAACCAGAGCTCCCAAGGTGGGCGAGGTTCTGTCTCTGCTCAGAACTCCAGCGCACATGGGCAGATGTTAAGGCATTGTTAGGTTGGCAGGCTGTCAAACCAAGGAAAAAATAAAAGAGGCTCAAAGCTGTAGCTGTCAACACCTCCAATACCACCTCAGGCAATATATTACAAGTTAAGTTTCCCTTATTTTAAGACTCTCTCACCTGTTAAGGAGAAATTTTGTCAAAAAGGAATTTAATAAAAGGCCAAATCAAAATAGACCATCAACTCTCCTATTTAAAAACTGACACAAAGACCAGAATTTAATAACTAAGATCAAAAAAATAATAATCAGAAGGATAAGAGTAAACAGGAGGTGGGTGACATCAAAGTTTTAGTGAATTTCTAGATTATTGAACTCTACTGGAATGTTGCTGTCATAGAGGTATCCCAACAGAAGATGTTATGAATAAAGTTTGACTTTAAAGCTAGCCCATTCAATAAGCATATTAGATGCTCATAAAAGTTTACTTAGTATAATCCCAGCAGCTTGGGAGGCTGAGACAGGAGGATTGAAAGTTCAAAGCCAGCCTCAGCAAGGTGAGGTACTAAGCAACTCAGTGAGACCCTGTCAATAAATAAAATACAAAGTAGGGCTAGGAACATGGCTCAATGGTTGAACAGAGTTCAATCCCTGGTGGAAAAAAAAATGCTTATTTAGTGACTAAGTATTTATGTCTTATTCAAAGATAGGAGCTTAAGACAGGAGAATTGCAAGTTCAAGGGCAGCCTAAGCAACTTAGTGAGGCCCTAAGCAATTTGGGAAGACCCTATCTCAAAATAAAAAAAATGTTTTTAAAAGGGTGGGGATATGGCTCAGTGGTTAAGTACCTGTGGGTTCAATCTTCAGTACCAAGAAAAAAACAAAGACAGATTCGCTATGCTGCTACAATGAATAGTCCCTAAAATCACAGTGGTTAAAATAATGAAGATTAATTTTCCCCTCAAGTCACAGTTCAGTGAGGTTGGGTACCTATTCTTAAAAGCCCTCATCCAAGTGGTGACTGAGGATCCCTCCACATAGCAATTCATCATTTAGAACACAAAATATCCAAGATTGGCACAGAAGAAAAGAGGCTGAGGAAGCAAATACAGGGTTCAATGGACAGACGTAGAAATGGTATGGACCATTCCCATCCACACATTGTGGGCTAAAACTTAAATCAAGTGTTTTTACCTTGCTGCAGGTAGTCTTTCTGTGTTCCCAGGAAGATACAATGAATTTGTGAGGCTGCCAAATACTGCTACATTTTTATGTTAACTATTTTGATGTTCATCTTTCTAAAATATATGATATGCAACCTTGCTTTCTTAAGACAATAATAAACATCATGTTCTCTTTTCTTTGTGCCTCAAACTCATAATGACAGGATTACTCACTGTTCTGAGCAGACCTACAGACCTGGAGGCTATTCTCCTTTCTCTGCACCCCCACAGTTAGTCACTCACAGTCATGCTTTATAACGCCCCCTTCATTCCGTCTCAGCTTTTGTTCCTTCCACCATCGCCCAGCCCAGGTGCTCACCCACAGTCTCCTAGAAGAATCTCTGCTTCCACCCTGACCTTGCCAACAACTGATCCATTCTGTAAACTGATACCAGATGAGTCATCCTAGAACTAATTCCACCACCACTGAAACAACAACCAACCTGCATTATCCTAAGGTTCAATATGACTTCCCTTTTATCTTTCAATTGCCACCTCAGCAATAAAGGGAGGCCCAAACTCCTAAGCCTCCATAAACTGAAACAACCTAACTCTCTGATCTCCTTCTTTAACATTCCATTCCGACCAAGGGTGGCCCATTCCCTCCTTCGTTGGCATTGTTCATGTCGCCTGTCCTCTCTGATAGGCCCTCAACATCTTCCGTGACTATCAATGGCCTACCTATGCTTCAACACTCACTTTCTGTAGTTCCAGTCTCGCTTCCTGTATGTTTTAAGTGACATGAGCTGCTATGACAGAAAAACACCAAGATCTCAATGGTTGAATGGGACCCAAGTTTGTTTCTTGGTCTCATAACATCCAAGTTGGGTGCTCCTGATAATTAGACAGTATTCCTCCAACAAGTGATTCAGGAACCCAAACATACAGGCTTCTTCCATAGCTTCTGCCATCTTTGATCTTGGCTCCTGTGTCACTGATGCAAAAAGCAAAGTCTATGAGAATCACATAGAGGAGGATTTTATGGATGAGGCCCGAATATGGCAAGTGCCATGGCTGCTAATATTCATTTGGCTAGAACTCATTTACATGTCCACATCTAAAATTGCAAGGGAGATTGGGAGACCCAGAATAAGAGAGAACGGTTTATTTTTGGTTTTTTTGTTTTGTTTTGTTTCTCTTTAAGAACCCAGGATTGAACTCAGGAGCACTCAACCACATCCTCAGCCCTATTTTGTATTTTATTTAGAGACAGAGTCTCAATGAATTGTTTAGCACCTCGATTTTTGCTGAGGCTGGCTTTGAACTTGCAATCCTCCTGTCTCAGCCTCCCAATCCTCTGGGATTACAAGCATACACCACTGGGCCTGGCAAGAGACTGGGTTTGATAAACAGATTTCAGCAACTGTTGGGACTCCTTTCCTGACCAATTCTGTTCTATAATTTCTCCCTCCTCTGAATTCTTCTGGTACTTTTCAGTACCATATAGGCTGTGGTAAATTGTATTTTTATTTTTTGATATATTTCCTTTTCACATCAACTAAATGTTAAGGCAGACTCTGTGCTAATTATGTGCCGAAGTCTGGCTGGGCACAATTCAGGAGCCACTTGTCAAAAAGAAACTAACTTTATTTTTAGAACTACAAACGCCAAACAAAACAGCTCCTCAGGGAAAAAACCCTCAGAGCCCAACTGCCACCACCGGCTTCCACAAGCCTCTCCTCCCACCAACCTCTCAACCTCCCACAATCCTCCTGCTCTTGAGGCCGATTGGCTGGGTCACGTGGGCGGAGCCAAAGAAGTCCCCCAATGAGCAGCTCCGTGGAGGAGCCAATCAGCTAGATGTTGCTGGGGCCGCTGTGAGCCAATCATCAGCTGGCAGTCTGAAGGGTAGGGAAACAGCCCAATGAACATCACCGCAGAGGAGCCAATCAGCTAGATGTTGCTGGGGCCACTGTGAGCCAATCATCAGCTGGCAGTCTGAAGCTTGCTGGCAGCTGGAAGTTTGCTGGGGCCCCTTTGGCTGTGGCTCTCAACAATTATGTCTTAGTATCTCCTACAATCAGAACCCTTCCCAGCATACAAAAAAGAGTTTGCTACATACTGATAAGAGTAACAATAATGTCCACAAGAGATACTAAGGTATGTCAAGTCACTTTCCCATATATGAAGTGGACCCAGACTGTTAGGAATAAGGAGTTCATGGTCCACACTCTCAGCTTTTCTTTCTCTTGTCTTATAATGAGGCTTTTAGCTATGGCTCTTCGCTACCTCCATCACATTTGAGTCTTCTAGTCAGTTATTATACCCACTCTCTCCATTCTGCTATGCAATCTATTTTTCATCTTTGCAATGGAATCTTTATACAAGAAAGGGAACCACAGAAAGGTAACAGCGGAAGTGTTCAGGCTGTGGCAGGCATGGGCACTTGTTCACTTGGTGGCTACCTGCCCCAGTGAGTCACTCATGAACTTCTGTTCTCCTTCCTCTCCTCTCCTCTCTTCTCAGTATTACTGTGTTAGATGATGAATACATCCGTAGATGAACTCATCTATTTCATCTTTTATTTTGTCAGAAATGAAACCTTACACTGTCCTAACAAAGAAAGTAAAAAGTGCAGAAGAGGAAATAAGAGAGAAAAAGAATTTTGAAAGCTGTGGCAGATAATGAAGTTGGTGATTATTACAGAGATGTATCAAACTTTTCAATAGCATCCTGTTTTGTTTTCCCATGATAATTCTCCATCCCAAATAGTTCACAAAACCTCTTCTGCATTGAACACAGAAAGATGAAAACATTTATATAACTGTTTTAAGGTGTTTTCATAGGAAACCAATATGAGTTAGTCGTAAGTGTTCACTCAAACAGACTTAAATAGAAGCACAAAGATCTCTTTCTAAAAGGATTCTAGAATGGTAAATCATATATTTTTAAACAAAATGGGAACATTTTACATATTAACCAAGATAAGAATTAGTTCAATTATTTCCAAGAACATTAAAATCTACAGGCTCAGTGAGAAGTTCCATGTGCCAAAATCAATATTATTGTGTATACAATGTTTATAGTGGCTTTAATTCAGAACTAATTTCTGTTCCCTAAGCCACCATTTTATTGTCACCTTTGATTAAAGTACCTTGAATTAAATGTTAACCGATATAATTTGAAACAAAGTAGAATACAGTTTCTTTAAGCCACACTGACCTCTAGAGACATAGAGGGATTACAAAGACACTGCAGTAAAACAAAAATCCACTTTTGCAAAATCAGTGTGACTATAACAAAGAGATTTATTTTTTGGCACAAAGATGGACTATTTGAGCTCTGTGCTATACCCCAAGCATGCTGCATTGTATGTTATTCAAATTTCACTGCAATGATAAAAAGAAAGAGGCAAAGAGAAATATTCTAGAGTAAAATAACTTGACAATAATCAAAAAGGTTCAAATATATGTAATAGAAAAGGCCCAGAAGTATGTGTCAGAGCTCTGAGTTCTGGTTCTGCTTCTTCTACATAATACCTGATAACCTACCAGCAAAACACTCCCTTCATGAGACTACAATTAATTGAGGTTTTGACCCAAATACTCTATTCTAAGTACAAACCAAGAAATTGCACCAGCGTATTTTCTAATCTAAAACACCAACAACAAACAAACTAAATCAAATTTATCTTTTTTTTTAAAAAGTCCTCTATTATTGATGTAACCATTAGACTGGTCCATATAGCACATCACTGATAGAGATGATTACATGTGTTTCTTAGGGTTGCTATAATAAAATACCAAAAGTGGGTAATTGTGGCAACAGAAATATATTAATGTGCAGTCCTGGAGAATAGAAGTCTAAAATCAAGGTATCAGCAGGCTTTGCTCCCTGAGACTCCAGATAGGATCCTCTTTTGTCTCTGCCTGGTTCTGATTTCAATTTCACTCTGATCTCTTCCTCTGTGATCACATAGCGTCCAACCCCCGCCCCCACATGTGTTTCTCTTCACATTACTCTCCCTTTTCTTACAAGGATGTCGATCATACTGGATAAATATGACCTCTTCTGAATTCAATTAATTATATGTGTATTTATTCTTTCTCCAAAGAGGGTCATACTCTTGAGATATTGGGGGAAGTACTTGAGCCTATCTTTTGAGGCAGAGGACATCATTCATAACAGTGATTATGGGAAAAGTGCATTGTTAGAGTATGTACAGTCAAACCCAACAGCTTAAAGAGAGAAACAATGACATTTGCTGAATTGACTGATAATAGCACAACTTTTGTATAATAAATCACTTCTTAAATGATGGTATCTCTGCTGAAGGACTGAGTGGCATGGCAATACATTCAGTGCCAAAATTTCAACCCTTAAGGTTGGTAGAGGTGGCTCAGACAAGACTCAGAGTCAGACACTGAGGGGAAAAGTGATCAAAATAGCTGTGCTTCTGTATAGCACAAATTCAAATTCAGAACCAGCACCTCTAAGAGTTTGTCCTGAAAAAGGTATAAACCAAGCACAGGGCTTATACCTTTTAGTACTTTGTTAAAGCAACCCTAAGAAACACATGTAATCATCTTTATCAGTGATGTACTATATGGACCAGTCTAATGGTTACATCAACAATAGAGGACTTTTTTTAAAAAAAAGATAAATTTGATTTATTTTGTTTGTTGTTGGTGTTTTTGTTGTTGGTGCAATTTCTTGGTTTGCATTTAGCATGAAGAAATCCTTGGAACTCAACCTAGTCAATCAGAGCTTTAAATATTAAGAAATGCTTGTATTATATTTTCCTCTTAAATTTTGGTAGATGAGCAGGAAATATGCAAGATAAACCTGGAAAATATCTTCTTGCCAGAGAGCAGAGAAGTTATGGAAGACCACTGAGGCCACATTGAGAGGACTCAGGAACCAAGCGCAGGGCTTATACCTTTGGAAGACAGGAAAGTCTGTGCATCAATGAGAATAAGTGCAATGGACAAAAACACATCCAATTCATTTAAATCCCATGAGTTCTCGATCACACTTGTATAAGTCAAGGCTCCCTGGAGAAACACAAGCAATAGGATATATAAAGAAATATAGAAAGAGACTTATGAAGGCTCAAATAATTAAGGAGCTAAGAAGTTTCATAATCTGCCATCTGCAGACTGGAGCCCCAGAAAAGCCAGTGTTGTAGTTCCAGTCCAAATTTTAAATCTGAGAACCAAGGAGAGCCCATGGTATAAGTCCCTGTCCAAATACCCAGGAAGCAGGAATACCAATTACACAGGAAGGAGAAGATGACTGTCCCAGCTCAGAGTAGAATTCACACTTATGCCATCTTTTGGTTCTATTCATACCCTCAGCAGATTGGATGATTCCACCAATATTGATGAGGGTGATCTTACTAATTCTACTAATCAAAATGCTAACAACCCTCAAAGACACACCCATAGTTTTGCCATCTATGTTGTCACCCTTTAAGTCTATCAAGTTGACACGTATAATTAATTGTCACAATAATTAAGAGAAGGTGAGGAATTTGGTCCTCTTAGGAGAAGATAAGAAACCAACTTGTTATTCTAAAAGCTTTAAAGAAAAAAGTCAAGTATTGGTCCTGCCTTGTTTTAGTTAGCTTTTGTATTACTATGACCTGACAAGAACAGAAGAAAGAAAGTTAAGAAGAAAAAGGTTATTTGGGGCTCACGGTTTCAGAGGCCTTCGTCTGAAGATGGCTGACTCCATTCCTTGGGGCTGAGGTGAGGCAGAGGATCATGGCAGAAGTGTGTAGAAGAAGGAAGCAGCTCAGGACAGGACAATCAAAAAGTAGAGAGAGGTCTTGTTCCCCAAAGACAAAGTATAAACCCGAAGACATGCTCCTACTAACCAACATTCTCAGTCATCTTCACACAGTTAATCCATTCAAGTGGATAATGCATTGATTAGATTAAGGCTCCCATAACCCAATCATTTCATCTCTGAACCTTCTTGTATTGTCTCACAAATGAGCTACTGGGGGACACCTCATAGCTAAACCATAATAACACAAATTCAAAAGCAACCTCAGCAATTTAGCAAGACAGGGTCTCAAAGTAAAAAATTAAAAAGGCTGGGAATATAGCTCAGTGGTTAACTGCCCCTGATTTCAATCTCCAATACAAAAAAAAAAATAGAGGGGAACACTATGAATAAAAAATACTTAATATGTATCAATCAATTAGAGGTGAAAACCTTACTAGCATCCTGATGGGAGTATTTGAGTATTATATTTATGACATTCATGTCACAAAATCTGTGAGACATTTGTGGAAATTTTAATAATATCTCAACATATTTTATGATATTAAGAAATTACTGTTAGATTGTTAGCAATGATCATAGTATTAAATTTTTTTAAGAGTCCTTATCTTTTAGCAGTACATACTGAAGCACTTCCAAATGAAATGATATGATGTCTGGGATTTGCTTCAAACTGATAAGGAGTCAGAGAGAGGGAGTACTTAGGACAGAACTTGCCATAGGCTGATAATGGGTGGGTTGATGGAAGTTTGTTGAAGAATTCTTTCTACTTCCACAGAATGTTTAAATTCTTCCATAATGAAGAAAAGTAGTCTTAAAATGTTCATAGACTGAGAATTTGATTTTTTTTAGTAGAAATTGATGAACCATGTTTATGTCATAAATAGCTGGGTAATCCTGAGCAAGGCATATAAGGATAATAGCTCCTTCTCACAAAGTTAAAAGAGTGAATTAGATTATCTCATATTTTATTAAATTAACTCCACTACCAAGCCATCAATGTTCTGAGGGCAAGCTCTGTTGTTATTTGCCTTTGTCTCCTGCAAGATAGTCTAGCGCCTTGCAGCATACACGCAGCCCATCCATGCTGAGTTGGGTTGAATTCCCTGCTAATATACTACCTTATCCGCATAAGGTAATCACTTAAGCCACTTAAGTAGAGGGTCCTTGGGAATTCTCTTTTCAGGTGTGACTTCTAATCTTGTAAAGGACATATTTTTACTCAGGGGCCTTTTGACACCCCTCAAATGTCATCATAAAAGAAGTCGTTTACTTAACCTGCTTATAAAATCTGTCCTGTTCAGATAATATGCTGTTATCTAACAAGGTCTGGAAATGAGTTTTCTATTCTAGTTAATGGAGAATCTTAGCACATATTAAAGATAAATAGATACTTTCCAAATTAGAATTTGATTTTTTTAAATCTACACTGAAATAAAGCCAGGGAGTCCAGCTGTGGGCAGATCCAACAAAAGAAGGCCCAGCAAGCCAGGCTTAGTCCCCCCGTGGCTACAAGCCGTATGAACAGCAAACAGCTTTGCTTGTTCTGCTTGATACAGTCGCTTTGAATGTCATTCTGTTTTTTAAAGATTTCCCAAATTAACTATTTTTTTTTTAGTTTTAAAACCATTTGTTTAAAAGGAAGTTAGTAATCTCACAGTACCTCAGGGCATCATTACTATAAATTTTTCTACCCTATAACTGCACAGAAGTACCAGGTAACAGCAATTGAGTAACTAGCATGTTAGAGAACCAAACATTTGTTACTTGGCATACAAAGTGATTCCTTTTTGGCAATTAAAAAGCCCCCTTTTTTTTTTGCCTTCCTTCATAGATGTCACTACTTATCCTAGGTCATTTCTGTCACTCTCCTGTCTTTTAATTAACAGCAGTGTATAAATAATGACCTTAGTACCTGGTTTCACAGAACCTGGAAAGATTGCTGTCACACTCTGGACTCTGTGAAAAACATACCACAGGAAAAATCCTCAAAGCAGAGATGTCTTTGAGTATTCAAAAGAGTTTTCCCTTTTTTTGCCAGGAAATGTCCCCCAAACACTATAGAAACTCAAGATAAAACACATTTCTTGAACACCCCTCCTCACTATTTGCAAGCTCTGTGGAATCCAATTTAGTAATTCAGCGTTTTGATTGCTTTTTCTGGATTTGACTATGCCTCATTGATAAAGAAACAGAAACAAAAAAGATTTTTAATATTGAAGGGTATTTCTTTTTATTTTATGGTATTCAATAGGTCCTCACACTCTGACTAACTGCAAACCTTAAGATTTTTTTTTAAATGTGCATACACACTAAAGTATTTTTTATGTATGAAAAGAGGTCCCATAGAAGAAAATGTCAGTGCATCAAAGCAGAAAACGAAAAAGGAGTCTAAAGTTGGGAAGAAATGACAGTAAAATATGGAAGGAGTCAGAGCAGTTCTAAAAAATCCGCTCAGCTGCATCTTAATTACCAAGATTCCAAAATAATCCACGCACATTTTTCTGAACTTGTCTCCTGTGGGGTTTCATCCCTGCTCCCCTTTATTTTAACTGGATTGAGTATTTTTGTCAGAACATATGTATCATTCTCATCTAAACCATTCTTTAAGCCATATACCCTATTAAAGATTTGATATTCTGCTTTAGCCACATTTAAATAAATGCCAGAACTATTTAATATAATATAAATATTTCAGATAAAAATATCAGTAAATAATCCTTACCCAGCCAGATTGAGAATGTCACTGAGCCATTCTGTGCATGTGTCAAACACCTTGATAGAGTGATAATGGTCTAATTATCAGAAAGCAGGTTAAATGGCTGGACCACCTGTTTCACATCAACATTAATATTCTGATCAGCTGTTGAAAGAGACAAGAAATGTCACTATTATCCTATACCAACTTGAGGTTTTAGAATAATAGACCTTGTGTCAATTATCATCTATTTCCCCATAGTATTTTTTCTTTCCATATTTTTATTGGTGCATTATTGTTGTATACAATGTGAGATTTCTTGTCACATATTCATACATACACATAATATAACAATATAATTTGGCCAATATTCCTCCCCAGAACATATTCCTTCCACTCCCCCTACCCCCTTTCCTCTGCTGATATCCCTTTGAACTTCGTGAGATCCCTTCCCCACACCACAACTTTCTTTTCCTTTTTCCTCTCTAATTTCTACATACAAGAGAAAACATAAGACCTTGACCTTCTGAGTTTGAGTTATTTTGCTTAACATAATATTCTCCAGTTTCATCCAATTTCCTGCAAATGACATAATTTAATTTTTCTTTAAGGTAGAATAAAACTTCATTGTGTAGATATACCACATTTTCTTTATCCATTCATCCATGGATGGACACCTAGGCTGTTTCTGTAGTTTGGCTATTGTGAGTTATAATTCTATAAACATGGGTATTGCTATTATATAATGAATTTAATTATTTAGGATAAATTCTGAGGAGTGGTATAGCATAGGCATATGGTGGTTTCATGCCTAGTCTTTTCAGGATATTTCATACAGAATTAATAGTCACTTGTTTTAGCAACCTGAAGTCTGAATCTAAACATAAGTACTGAAATAACATATTAGTTCCCAGTAATAAAATATTCAGTTTTGCATTTTTTAAATTAGCTCTTTGAATATTTTCTTGGATTCCTTGATACACATGTCATAGCAGTAACTACACTGTACTGGAATCCATTGACAGTCAGCATTTCACCACCAAGTGCTCAACATGAACAAAGCCCTGGGTCTCAACAATGATCAGGAGAAAGACCATCTTAGCCATCACATTGCTGAAGGTGTAGTAAGCCCTAGGTCTTAGTCTCATATCTACCTCAAAACTTGAAGTTAGTTACATGAACTTGGGCAAATCTCTTAATCTCAGTCTCTTTTTTTCTCCTCTGCAAAATATGAAGTTGGACTAGATCCTCTCTAGTACTAAAATACTATGGATATTTATAGTGCTGTCACTGCTGGGTTTTGCATCAAAGGAAGCAAATGAAAGTATTCATTATCCAAACATCTAAAGTTTACTGACTTGAACCTCACTATGAACACACAGGCCAATAGGTCCAGTTTTAATCTTCAAAATTTCACCTGAGATAAGATCTTGAGTCCTTGAGAAGCTATAAGGAAAGACATTACACTTAATTGAGAAGCTGCAATAGAGGAAATTAATAAGAGATCATCGCAAAAGGCTCATTCATATCTTCAGCTGTGAACCTGAGCACACAATGTTCCTTCACCCATACAGATAGGTCAAGTGCATTTAAACTTTCAGAAGAAACATATAGATTTACTTCTTTTATGCCTCTTTGATGTTTTAACTATTACTTATACTTATTCAGCATTATGTAACTACCAGGACTGAGAATTCAGAATTAGGAGCTGTGAGCTGAAGTCAAGTTTCTGGATCCACCCAAAATCACAGAGCTCCAAATCTGGAGGAAATTCAAGTCTACCACTCTCATTTTAAAGGTCAGGTACATACACATTTATATACGCTTAACATGCACACATATGTATAACCAAAGGAATTAATTGATTTCTATCTCAAAGCCAGCAAGAACAAGAGGACTCCTAGCTCTGAACCCAGTTGTCTTCCCACTCCAGATCATGATGCCCTTGCCATATTCAGATGACAAAATTATCTCCAAAATTCTTTCTTGTCTAAATTCCCAAGCTCTTTGGAAATGAAAGAGTCCAGATGGCTCACTATCCTACTAGAAACAACTAAGTCTTCAATTTTCTGGGTGAACTTGAGAAGAGCTCTCTATCCATTAGAGTTCTCAATTGCAAGAAACATAAATACCTTGACTAATTTCAAAAGGAAAAAGTATTTTTTAAAGGATTTCTGGGTACCTTCCAGAACCACAAAATATGGAGATAGAGGCTGGGAGAAGAAACAAAAATAAAGGAATCTAAGCAGCAGCTAAGACCAAAACAGAAATTAGGTCACAGACCAGATTGGTGGGCTCCCCACTGCTGCACCATTGCACTCTGGACTGTGGGCACCAGCTGCAAGGCAGGTTAAGGAACACTCGTCTGGCCTTTTCAGTGTCATCCATGGAAGCAGGCTCTGTTGGAGACTTCCCAAAATAAGCAAAAGAATCCAGATCCAGGGAAGCTAGCAGCCAGCCAAAAAAAGAGAGCTAGTATGGTGATTCACGCCTGAAAACATAGCTACTCAGGAGGCAGAGGCAGGAGGATAGCAAGTTGGAGACCAGTCTCAGCAAGGAGAGCCTGTCTTAAAATTGAAAGGGCTGGGGGTGTAGCTCATTAGTAGAGCACCCCTGGATTTGATCCCCAATGTCATAAAAGAGAGAGAGAGAGAGAGACATAAAGGTATGGATGGGTGGGTGGGTGGATGGATGGATAGATAGATATTATTGTCTAAAATAAGTAATACATTTCATAAATTTGAAGACATACATGCATGTCTACAGAAATTAAGCCCGCATTAAAATTGACTGAAAATGATTACTGTACAATATCCTAACATCAAAAAATTATCAATAATATTGTAAAAACCCAGTTTAACATGATATGTATAACATACCTAGGAAGATGCACATAAAAATGTTGATGTCATTATATTGGAATGGTGGGAAATGAGTAATTTTTAAAAATGTATCCTCAGCTACAACTTCTAAATGTTCCTGTAATTTATAGCATTTTACCTGGAATAATTCTCAACTCAAATAATAATGTGATGAGGAGCTTTCTAGTTTGTACTGGTAAATTTATATGATACTGAAAATTTTAACAACTTATAATGCCTTCTAAGTACATATTTACCAAAAAAAGGCTTCTAAGTACTAATTTTATTTGTACAAGTTGTTTTATAAAAGTAAAGATTTTGATCTTCACATATAATGTCTTAAAATTCAAACTTTTAAATTATTTTTTAAAAGGAAGCTGCCAGTTCTGACTAGGAGGGAGTTTAGTGTCTCAAAACACCTTGTACTTTCCTCTTTACCAATCCACGTATTTCCCTTCCTGTGGGCTTTATTGCTATCAGCTGCAGTTACCCATAGCTTCCGACTGCTTTCACTCCTGCAGGGTTAATTTATACTACTTGGATGTCTTGGCACTCTTTCCTTCCTTTTCCCCCCAAAAATACCCAAGCCTTATAACCCTTAATTTTACTACTTGATTCTATGCCCAGTCACTATTTATAAGTAGAGATAATCTCACATTCAGACAGATGGTCTGATGCACAATTCTAAGGTCTGTGATTCCATTAGTTTAATCACGTTATGACCTTAAGGCACAAACATGTTGAGGGCCCATATACAAAGAAATAAACTGAACGAAAGGAAACATGTACACAGATATGGATCCTAGCTATTAAGTCTACATGCCACGCTTTAAAGAAGAGGGAACCCAAAGCACAGTTAAAATCGCCTTTGTCATCTTTGATCCTGGGGAAAATCTTCCCCTCTGGGCAGATTAGGCTCCTAACATCCTGCAAGCAGCCCAGACTCATTCCCTACCGTGTCTTAAACCTGAAGCATCTTCTTTGAACCTCTCCCCAGACTAAACCCACAAATACCTCAGGAAACACATTGCCACTTTCCTAAGGGGTATACAGAAGTGTGACTAATAATGGAAAAGAGGGATACAAACCTCAAAGACAAAACATAAATGATAGTCATAGGTATGGCTGCTAGCAAGTACCAGACTACTTCTCAAAGCAATCATATGAGCTTTTGCGTATATCCTCTGTTACAGACACCACAGTCATCAAGGTAAATATAACACAGTTCCTGCTCTTACGGAATTTTTAGTCTAATGAGAGCAAATATGCACAAAAACTATTCAACATAGAGCTAAGTGCAGAGATAAAGGGAAATTTTTCCTAGAGTACAAGAATTTGGGGCTGGGGTTGTGGCTCACTGGTAGAGCTCTCGCCTAACATGTGCGAGGCCCTGGGTTCGATCCTCAGCACCACATAAAAATAAATAAGTGAAATAAAGGTATTGTGTCCAACTACAACTAAAAAAAAAATATATTAAAAAAAAAGAGTTTGGTTCTCCTGAAAGGTTTTTTCAAGAAGTACATTTTACAGATAAGAAAACTGGAATTTCAGAGGTTAAATCTTTATAATCACTAACTAGTAAGTGACGGAGCCTGAAATCAGACACGAGGCACTCTGAAGCCAACATTCCTACCCTCTTTCCATTTGGGAAAATTAACCAATTCATCTGCATATTCCCAACACCAAGTGGGTTATTTCCCTAGGGCCACCATAACAAATAGCCAAAAACTTGACCGCTTATAACAATGGACATTAATTCTCTCTCAGCTCTGGAGATCAGAATTTGAAATCTGCTCCAGGCCTCTCTCCTGGAGGCTGGCAAGCATCACAAATTCTGTGCTCCTTGGCTGGTAGGTGAGTCATTCCAATCTCTTCTTCCATCTGGTCTTCCTCTCCATGTTTCTCCTCTGTGTGTCTGACATCTCTCTCTCTCCTTTCTCTTATAAAAACAGCAGTCACTGGTTTGGGGATGAATACACCTGTAAAGACCCCTTTTCCAAGTAAGATCACATTCACAGGTACCAAGAGTTATGACAGACTTCTCTCCTTTTGGGGAAGGGGGACACCATTCAACCCACTACACAAGCACATTGTTTACAAGCCTATTCCAGCTTTTATTTTCCATTGAACCTTCTTGCCTGAAGGCCTCATGTTGAGCCAAGGATTTATGGGTAACGCTGAGAATGTGTACAGCCTCAGGCACGCAGGCAGACTCCCAGACCACCAGGGATAAGGCTCTCCCTTACCAAGACTTACCATTTTTTTTTCCACTGTTAAATTAATTGCTAGTCTGCTGGTTTCTTACCTATCAAACCCAGAATCACGACATCAGGCTAACTTCAGCATCAGCCTTCCCTGTTTATTTACCAACTTTTCTGACAGTTTCAAGCATGGAGTTTTCTGCTCCTCTCTCCAAATCAAGTCAGCTCCCTCCAGCTAAACCCCCTCTTTACTTTTATGGCTTACCCCACTCTGGCCAAACTATCACAAATTGGAAGGAAAGGTGGAATGGATTGAAAGCTAAGGGGAGGTGGAAAGAAAGCAGCTCAGGTTAATAATGCATAGACTATCACTGTTTGTACCCAAGATTCAGTAGTTCTGAAATAAACAATTATCCATTTGTTGTATGTCCTTGGTCAATTTTCAGATATCTGGAATGAGAGTTTTGTTGTTGTTGTTGTTTTAATCACATTGTCCAGTTTTATCATTGCTTTATTCGGAAAAGAATTGGCTATGCTCTCTATTCTGACAAACCAAAAGTCCCTCTTCCCAATTTCTAAAATATTAACACAAAAGGGCCATTTCCACATTGTAACTGGCAACTGTATTCTCTGAAAGGAGAAGGTCAGGGGAAATTTCTTTTTGTCCCAGAGATTGAACCCAGTGATGCTTTTACTACTGAGCCACATCCTCAGCATTTTTAAAATGTTTATTTAGAAACAGGGTCTTGCTGAGTTACTTAGGGCCTCACTAAGTTGCTGAGGCTAACTTTGAAATTGCAATCCTCTTACCTCAGTCTCCTGAGCCACTGGGATTACAGGCATACACCACCGCGCCCTGTTAGGGGAGCCTCTTGAAATGTTCATTCTGCACAGTTGGGATGGGACTGGATGTACCAGGGCATACAACAATTGAGTTCCCTCTTCTGTTCAAGCATATTTGTTGCCTGCACTTTCTCAGTATCTCAGTAATAAAAAAATAGAATTGCCTCAACCTATATTTTCTTACAGAACAAAGGAAGAGTTCAAAAATCTACATAAAATAACCCATCCATCAAGATGCAAATTGCTACAGCAATTGCAGATGATTTTGTACACACAGAGAAAAATACTCACCTATTATTATTGTCCACAGATCATATTGATGCACTTTAAATATTTATGTAGGGTTTTTTTTGCTTCATAAATCTATAAACCTGTTATTAGGAAAAGTTTCCATAGTCTCTCTTTCTCTAAGTCAAATAGTCGAGAAACACTCCTATTTATAGTACAGTCCAACTGGAATATACCCAAATATGTAATCTTTCATTATTGACTTTGGGGCTATTGAGGTACAAAGCAATCATTTTTTCACATATACTTTTACATGCATATGCCCATAAACACAACTACAAGCTATCCCTTCTTACAGAGGCTATAAATGGCAATGACTGGCTGAAAAAATACGTTGTATTTAGCACTTCTAGTTCCTTTTAAAGTATTGAGCTAACAATTTCAAAATCCATATGTTTCATATAAAAGTATGGGTACCTGACTTTTCATCAGAAAAAAATCTAGTGAAAATAATAATGACTTTCCTTTTTAGACAAGATCATGCAATCTCAATATGTTACAATCCCCACCTGCCCCTATTGTCGTACTGATATTGACTACAAATGCCAGCTACCATCAATCGTTGCACATGAATTAGTTTTCTTTGATTCAGAGAAAAATATATAATCAAATGTTTAGAGAATTGTTTTTCTGTTTAAAAAAGTCTATTAAAAATGGGGGAAAATAGAAACTAACAGTGTTATCTGATTATTCTTTTACTCAGTCCTCTTTACTTATTGCTGCCTTTCTGGGTCCTGTGGGAGCTCAGAAAATAGTACTCCCAAGTATGGCAGTTTGACATGCTGAGTACTTTGAACTAAAAAAAGCTGCAGAAGCAAGGTCTCTCTGAACTTCTCCCACTCCCCTGTTTATCTCCCCTCTGTCCCTATCAAGGCACAGGGAGCAGGTGTCTCTGAAGTTCCCTTATAGACTCAAGAAAGTCCTTCCAGAAGAAAAGCAATTATCATGAGCCCATCCTCTTACTCTCACCAAACAGGAAAGTAATTCAAAGGAAAGAAAACTAGAGTGGATGCCACATCCCAAGCCCAGAGGAACTTTGTCTCAGGCTCTCTTCTATCCTGGGGCTCACTTATCTCCCCTAAAATCATTTACTCACTCTAAATTGCTTACTTCCTCCACTCTCCTATCTTCTTTGAAGAAGGTATCTGAATGTCTAAAGCTGATTAGTCATTGAGTTCTCTCTTCCTGTGACGCCCTGTGCATGTCATGATGTGGATGTTTCTTCTTGTTAACCTATTGTCAGTTTATTTCAGCAGACTCAGTTATCAAATCTTTAGAGGAAGAGGGGAAGTTACTTGCACCATTCTCACCCTATTGGAATTTGACTTTACATCTGTTTGTGTCCCTAGATTAGAACCAAATAATATCTTGAAATAAAAATAATTCACGATTGTGGGGTTCTTGCCATGTATGGCCTAAGCCGAAAGCTAATCCAGAAGCTGTACAAAGAGCCCTTGTTGGGCTGGGGATGTGGCTCAAGCGGTAGCGCGCTCGCCTGGCGTGCATGCGGCCCAGGTTCGATCCTCATCACCACATACCAACAAAGATGTTGTGTCCGCCGAGAACTAAAAAATAAATATTAAAAATTCTCTCTCTCTCTCTCCTCTCTCACTTTCTCTTAAAAAAAAAAAAAAAAAAGAGCCCTTGTTTATATAGTATAATGGTTAAGTCCCCAGAGCCTTCCACCACCAGATTTCTTAAATTCAAATCCTGGGTTTGCCACCCAAAGATTTTGTGATCTTGGGCAAATTAGTTAACGCATCTAAAATTCAATTATTCTGTCTATAAAATGGGATAATAATCACATTCATTTCATTATAGGGTCATTTGAGGGTAAATTTAAATGCTCAGAATAGCATCTGTGTGGTATAATAAAAAAATACTTTTGGTCTTTTTCCCTGGTTCCTGTCACAGAGATCCTAAACTTCTGGGAATTTTCTGAGTGATAGGAATGTCTTTTGTTATTCATAATGACACCCCCTCCCCCCCCCACCCCCCCACCCGCTTTCAATAATATTTTAGTTTATGCTACTAAAGTGACTTACAGAGGGACCCTGGTTAGCTTCAGCCTGGGGCTACTCACCAGAAAGAGCAAGTGATTAGATTAGAAGCTTGAAACCCTCAGTCCTACCCACCAACCTACAGGAAGTGGGAGTTGGGGATTGGCTGATGATTAAGCTCTATAAAAACTTTTGAACTCAAGATTTGATGAGCCTCCCAGTTGCAGAACATGTGGGGGTGCGCAGAAGGTGGAGTGCCTCTCCCTCCCATACCTTGCCCCATGCACTGGCTATTTCTGAGTTGTATCCTTTATAAAAAGTTGGTAAATGTTAAGTGAAGTGTTTCACTCATGTCTGTGAGCCATTCTAGCAAATTATGGAACCTGAGGAAGGGGTCAGGGGAAGACTGATTTATAACTAATTAGTCAGAGGTATGGGAGGCCTAGACTTGAAATTGGCATCTTAAGAGGGAGCAGTATTTTTCCTAACAATTCATTGGTTCACCCTCACCGCTGGTAGTGAAGGGGTGGGGAGCAAGATCTTTTTCCCTCTCATGTGATGAGGCCAAAACCCAAATGATGCTGAACACCAACAGCACAAGTTTATTCAGTGGGCAAGAACAAAGAAGGGGCACCTGGCTCACAAATTAACTTCTCAACCTAACTTCCTTCCCAGGATCCCCCAAATCCTTGCTTAGGTGATAAAAGATTTACGGCAGAGTGGATATGCAATGAAGGCAAGGAAATAGTTGAGTTTATGCTGATGAGGTGACTTAGAGTGGGAACCTCGTTAACTTCAGCTTGGGGCCACTCACCAGAAAGAGCAAGTGATTAGAAAATTAGAAGCTTGAAACCTTCAGCCCTATACACCAACCTCCAGGAAATGAGGGGGTGGGGATTGACTGATGATTTTTAAAAATATACTTAATGCAAAGGAATATATTAACATCATTCATAATTTTACAAAACACAAATAGGCAGCTTAGATTCCAACATATACTTTTCGTAAATGCACTAAAGAGGAAATACCTGGGCATAAATGCCATTGAACAAAGTACAGTGGGGCTTAGCTAACTTCCCTGGAAGCACCTAAATTTGCCTAACAGGAGAAAAAAATCCTTTACACTTCAGCCCTATGTAGAACATGGAATCTGCACTCACAGAATGAGCCTGTCTTTAGCCATTTTGGTTCCCAAAGGCTCTATCTACTCCAGGGTAAATACTAATATCCTCTGGAGGGCTGGGTTTGTGGCTCAGCAGTAGAGCACTCACCTAGCATGTGTGAGGCCCTGGGTTCCATCCTCAGCACCACATAAAAATAAAATAAAGACATTTTTAAAATAAATAAATGAAAATAATATCCTCTGGAGACTCCCAGGGCAAAGCAAGACACTATCTTGATACTATACTGACATAAATTAAGTTAAACTGGCTACTCCAAAATATGAAAGTTTTTTGGTTGTAATTACCAAGTATGTATACTACAGACATTCATCATCTTTACCCCACTGCTGTGGTTCCATAAATAAGAGTAAGTTTCAAGAATGAGACATCTCATATGAAACTGGAATTCAAGATGAAACCAGATCCTCCACTTCTGCCCATGGGTAGAGTCTATGTAAGTTGCAGGACTCTGCAGCTAAGAAAGCCCATTTTAGTGGTAGCAGCTGATCACAGCAGGGTTGCCTGCCAGTATTAGCTCTGGGGGTCACAGCTGGCAAAGCCAGATTCTTCACTATGGAGCAGTGTGTTGCAATTTTAATGGTAAGCTGCGCCTCCCCACATTGCAGCAAATCTCAGCTGTCTGCCAGTGACCTTCCAGGTTCTTGTCTCATGAATTCAAAGAATGAAATCCACAGATGAGAAAGAGTGAGCGTAAAAGAGCAGTATTTAAGTGAGAAGAAAAGAGACAGAGTGCCCAGAAGATGAAAGGAAAACCAACAGGATTTGCCATTTAAGTGTACTAGTCTAGGGTTTTATATAGCTACTGGGTAGGGACATTGATGCTGATCATGTCTTGGAAAGTACCAAGGCTATTGCTCTAAATATATGTTAAACAGGTACTGAAAACTGCTACCACCAACCTTCCCTCCCACCCCTGGCACCTATACCACTACCACAAGACA
The DNA here is from genome assembly GCF_052094955.1 of Ictidomys tridecemlineatus. Taxonomy (NCBI): domain Eukaryota; kingdom Metazoa; phylum Chordata; class Mammalia; order Rodentia; family Sciuridae; genus Ictidomys; species Ictidomys tridecemlineatus. The sequence goes on from NC_135479.1 coordinate 123,054,269, forward strand.
AAGGAGTTAGTGGGAATGTTTGGAATGTTTCTACAGGTTAACCTCATGGAGCCATCTTTACCAAGATAGAAGCATTAATAAAAAGCCTTCTGACAAAGAAAAGTCAAGGATCAAATTGTTTCTCAGCTGAATTTTACCAGGTCTTTAAAGAACAACTAATGTCAAATTTTCCCAAATTATTTCAGGAAATAGAATGGACTGGAATACTTTCAAATTCATTCTATGAAATCATATCACCTTGTTACCAAAACCAGATAAAGAGACATCTAGGAAAGGAAACTACAGACCAACATCCCTTATAAACTTAGATGCAAAAATTCTTTGTTTATATTTAAAATGCTTTATTAAATCTTTGTTTCTTAACAGCAATTTATTTAATTCTTTATAGGTTGCATTTACATAAATCTGTACTAGTAAATTTTTTCCAAATCCAGTAAAATGATAGCTTAATCACTGGTAATTTTAAAATGTTTTAGCATTAGGTTCATAATATATTTTATACATTTTTTAAAATTTTTTATTTGTTCTTTTTAGATATACATGTCAGTAGAATGTATATATAGTATACATACATGGAATATAACTTCCCATTCTTGTGGTTTTACCTGGTATGGAGTTACACTGGTTGTATATTCATATATGAACATAGGAAAGTTATGTCCTATTCATTCTACTTTCTTCTTTATTTCCATCTCTCCTCCCTTCCCTTCATTCCCCTTTGTCTAATCCAATGAACTTCTGTTCTTCCCTCCCTTATTGTGTGTTAGCATCTGCATATTAAAGAGAATATTTGGCCTTTGGTTTGGGGGACTGGCTTATTTCACTTAGCATGACAGGCTCCAGTTCCATTCATTAACTGGCAAATGCCATAATTTAATTTTTCTGTATAAATGAGTAATATCCCATTGTATGTATGTATATATATATATGATTTTCTATATTCCATATGAAAAATTCTTAATAAAATATGAGAAATTCATATTCAACAACATATTAAGAAGACTATTCATCATGACCAAGTTGTTTTCATTAAATAAATGGTAATTAACCACATGAATACAATTAAGGACAAAAGTCACAGTCTTCTTAATATATGGAGAGAAAGCCTTCAACAAAATTCAGCATTCATATATGATAAAAACACTCAAGAAACCAGGGATAAAAGGAACTTACCTAACATCATAAGGACTATATATGAAAAAAAAAGCAAACTTCATCATGAATGGGGAAAAACTGAAAGTATTTTCTTTAAACTTCAGAACAAGACAAAGATGTCCATTCTCATCATTCCTTTTTAATATAGTACCAGAAATTCTAGCCAGAGAAATTAAGCAAGAAAAATAAATAAAATGGAGAAAAATAAGAAAGGAATAAATCAAAATATCACTGCTTGCAGATGACATGAGTTTATATTTAGAAGATCCAAAAAGCTCCAACCAGAAGGCTTCTAGACCTAATAAATTCAGTAATGAAGCAGGTTACATAATCAACATAAAACAATCAATAGCTTTCTTATGTACCAAAATGGATCTTCAGAGAAAAAAAAAATTCAGGAAAACAATCCCATGCACAATAACCTCAATAAAATAAGATAATACAGAAACAAACCCACACAGATACAGTCATTTGAGCTTTGACAAAGCTGCTAAAAACATATATTGCATAAAAGATAGGCTTTTTAACAAATAGTGCTTGGAAAACTGGTTATTCATATGTAGAAGAACGAGGCTATATCCCTATCTCTGACCCTGTACAAAAGTCATTTCAAAATGGAGTATAGACCTAGAAATTAGATCAGAAACTAAACAACTCAGAAAACATAGGGGTCAAGATTCCAACATACATGCATAGGCCATGACCTTCTCAATAAGATTCCTAAAGTTTAGGATCTCTTACAAGAATCAATATTCAGGATGGCAACAAATTAAAAGCCTTCTGCACAGCAAAAGAAACAAAAATGTAAAGAGGGGACTGGGATTGTGACTCAGAGTAGAGTGCTCACCTAGCACAGGTGGGACCCGGGTTCGATCCTCAACACCACATAAAAATAAAGGCATTGTGTTGTGTCCATCTACACCTAAAAACTAAATATTTTTTAAAAAAATGTGAAGAATAACCTACCAAATAGGAAAGAAAACTTTGCTATCTACTCTTCTGACAGAAGATTAATATCCAGAATATATAAAGAACTCAAACAACTTAGGACCAAAAATACAAAAAAAAAAAAACCCCAATCAACAAATGTGCAAATGAACTAAATAGAAACTTCTCAAAAGAAAAAATGAAAATGGCCAACAAATATATGAAAAAGTATTAAGCATCATTAGCCATTAGGGAGATACAAATCAAAATTACACTGATTTTTTTTTTTAATCTTACTCCAGTTAGAATGGCAGCCATCAAGAATACAAACAAAAATAGATTCTGGAGAGGATGTAGGAGAAAAGAAACACTTGTACACTGTTGGTGGGATTGTAAATTAGCATAACCACTATAGAAATCAGTAAGGAGATTCCTCAAAAGACTTGGAATGACTAGGCATGGTGGCACGTTTCTGTAATTCCAGCAACTTAGCAAGATCTTCTCTCAAAATAAAAAAGGCCTGGTAATGTAGTTCAGTGGTAAAGCATTCATGGGTTCAATCACCAGTACCAAAATGGACCCACCATATGACCCAGCTGTACCACTCCTTGGTATTTATCCTAAAGAATTAAAGTCAGCATACTATACTGATAGAAGCATACTATGTTTATAGCAGCATAATTCACAATAGCCAAACAGTGGAATCAGCCTAGGTATCTATCAATGAATGAATGAATTTTTAAAAAGGTGGTATATATACACAATAGAGTTTTATTCAGCTATAAAGAAGAATAAAAATATGTTATGTGCAGGAAAATGGATGGCACTTGAAAGCATATGTTAAGCAAAGTAAGCCAAATTTAGAAAGTCAAGGGCCATGTTTTTTCTCTCATATGTGGAAGCTACAGAGAAAAAGGAAATGAAAGTTTGCAGAGGCCAGTGGGAAGCGGGGAGGAAATCTCATAAATATAGAAGGAAGACCAGTAGAGCAGCAGAAGGGTCCGGGGGAAAGAGGAGGCGAGGAAAAAGGGAAATACCAAGGAACAATAATGACCAAATTATACAGTTATATCATGTGCATGTATGAATATGTAGCAAAAATTCTCCCTGTTATGTATAATTGCCAAAGTCTGGCTTGGCACAAATCAGGAGCCACTTGTCAAAAAGAAACTAACTTTATTTTTAGAACCACACACGCCAAGCAAAACAGCTCCTCAGGGAAAACCCTCAGAGCCCAACTGCCACCACCGGCTTCCACAAGCCTCTTACCCCCACACCAGCCTCTCAACCTCCCACAATCCTCCTGCTCTTGAGGCCGATTGGCTGGGTTGCGTGGGCAGAGCCAAAGAAGTCACCCAATGAGCAGCTCCGTGGAGGAGCCAATCAGCTAGATGTTGCTGGGGCCGCTGTGAGCCAATCAGCAGCTGGCAGTCTGAAGGGCAGGGAAACAGCCCAATGAACATCACCGCAGAGGAGCCAATCAGCTAGATGTTGCTGGGGCCACTGTGAGCCAATCATCAGCCGGCAACTGGAAGTTTGCTGGCAGCTGGAGGCGAGGAAAAAGGGAAATACCAAGGAACAATAATGACCAAATTATACAGTTATATCATGTGCATGTATGAATATGTAGCAAAAATTCTCCCTGTTATGTATAATAACAATGCATCAATAAAAAATGGGGTGGGGGGTGGAATTCAGACTAAAAAGTAAAAGACTGGTCTATAATCCTGAATCTCTGACATTCACTACCTGTATAACCTGGACAAAACACAGCTTCTTTCTGGGACCTGTCAGAAATATGATGTGATGTGCTGTGACCAAATGGGGTTAGATTAGATTAGAAAAGTCCCCTTTGGTTCTGACTAAAATCTTTCTTCTATTTTTCTTTCTTTCTTTCTTTCTATTATGTCTGCTTTTTGTTTTGAGACTGATTCTATGTTGCCCAGGCCGGTGTCCTACTTACTGAGCTCAGACAACCCTTCCTGCTCAGCCTTCTAAGTGGGACTTTACCTACACACCACCAAACCAACTTAAATAGTCTTTGATATCCTTTGCAAAATATCAAAGGCCCAGTGTGGTGGCATACAACTATAATCCCAACTTCCTGGAGAAGTTGAGGCAGAAGAATCACAAATTCAAAGAAACTTAGCAAGACTCTGTGTCAAAGCAAAAATAAAATGAGTTAGGGTGCAGCTCAGTGGCTGAGCACTTGCCTAGAATGTCCGAGGCTCTGGATTTGATCTCCAGAGAAAAAGGAGAGGAAGTAGAGGAAGAGGCAGGTGGAGAAGAGAGGATCAAAGATTTTCAAAGGCTGGTTGCTATGTTTCATGATGATTATACTGAAAGTAATTAGTTTACTCCTGAGAATTTTATTCTAATAGTATCATCATGAGAGGTTTTATTCAGGATATCATAAACAGAAACTTTAAATATACACAGACTACAGAGTGAAAAAAGAACTACTATAAGGTTGAATTAAATGTGGGAACTTCCCAGGGTTTCAACTCAGGAAAGTGAGTAGATATGATTAAAATCTCAAACCTCTACAAAAAAAAGAAAAGAAAAAAACCACATACACATTTTGCATGTTATTTTAAAAGACTCAGACTCTTAGATTGAATTTTGAGAGAAAGTGGGATTGGGACATGAGAAGAAATAGAGAGGAGTTTCTTAATGATATGGCTACCTGGCCAGTGTAAAAGGACATTCATGTGGCACTGTCCTTCAAGTCTACACACAGTGTACTTGACAGCCACTTTAGGACATAATAAAACTTTCTAAAGCTAGTCTCCAAACAGAACTCTGAAGTTTCTTGAAGCTAGAGAGTAATACAACATTTTTACTCACATTTAAGCTTTTGAAAAACATTAGCAGAATTGTGTCATTCATTCATTCAGAAAAGGAAACAGTTTTCATCTTCATTCAAAGACCGATTTCCTTTTCATTCTTAAAATAAAATAAATCCCACATCAGGCATGTTGAGATGCCCTCTTCTGTTTCTAAACAGTTAATGCAGGGTTTTTGAGTTCTAGCAATGTGAAGGATTTCACATTAAAATGTGAATACAGCAGGATTTTAAAATCCAAAAACATTTTGGTTGACCTCCAGTGACTGGACTATCTCCTCATGCTGCAGAAGTTCCTCTTTGCTAATTAAGAAGTCCTCACTCCTCTCTCTATGCAATAGCACACCCTGTTCTTGGCTGAGAAAAAAACAAAATTGACCTTGGGCCGGTAGCTGCCGGCCTGATTTCCCTGGGCGAGTGAATGAACTCACCCAAAATATAAATAATGTGTTCAAGTCTCCTTGTAGCTCAGATTTTTTTTTTCATATGCATTGCCCAAAAGCCTTGAGCAGATTCCAAATAGCTAATGTGTTAATACTTTCACCAACAATGTAACAGTAAAACCCAGAAGGATGACCCAAACTTCCTCTTCTTTGTTGGCAGAACTGTGGTGTGCAAGCTTGCAAAGTTTGACAAATTATGCAAAGAAATAAATGAAAAAGGACCATTCCTGATCCAAATTGAGGTGCTGGAGCACAGTTATTTCAGTGGAACTACCACTGGGCTGCTGCCAGTCGCATCTGGGCAGGAAGGAAATGCAAATTAAAAGGAAAAATTAGGCCATTTAAGAGCAAAGTGAATTTTCAGCAGAAGCTCAGTGCTAACACTGAAGAATAAAGAAAGTATTATTCAGTTTTAAATTGGATTGATTGATTCTTTTCCTCAGTTATTCTAAACTGCTTCTTTCACTCTTCCCCTGAGTCACTGAGGTGTTTTGATAAGAGCTCATTATTTCTAAAGTGCCAGTTCCCATCTTTGTTTCTTCATTCAACATCCCTGCATCTCATTCAACTACAGAAAAGGGATTTTGACCCCACATAAGACCCATAGACTTTACTGAAATCAAAGCTAATTATATTTCCTTTTAGATACCTTTTAGTCACCTTCAAAACTAAACACATATCTTTGATGTAGAAAATCAGACCTTGAATCAGAAATAAAGGTCAGATACCTTCCTATGGCTCGCCTATCCTGTAAACTCGAAATTCCTCACTTGTTAGGTCCAGAAATACCTGTCTCCATTATATCATCAAGTGGCTATTAGGATAGATTATATTGGAAATCTCAGCACTTAGTGAGCATAGCATATGTACTAGGCATTATTTTTTTTCACCCTCATCTACTAATTCATTTAATCTTCTCAATAACTTTAAAAACCAGAATGTATTTTATCCCTGTTAAGAAAACCGAGGCAGAGAAACTAAGCAACTGCCTAAATTGTCCAAGCTACAAAATGGAATCTTGGCATGAGAACCCAGGCAATCTGGCTCCAGAGATCATGCTCCACAGTTGTACAGTTGTATACATCTCTGCCAGTGTGAAGCAGGATGCTGCCATACACTTATTCATTCATCAGCTGTCTGTTGAATATCTGCCATGTGCCACATACTGATTATGACTGAAAATGATCAAATCAATGGGACTTTGAGAACTATTCATTGTCACAATCTTCACTCCTTTTATCCTATTGGAAATAAAGAGGGTATATGAAGAAGAAAGAAGACTCTAAACCCAGTATTAAGAACAGTTTTCAAAATATTTCCCCAAAACCTTGGCATGCTAAGGCTCTAATGAGAGGACTCTTCTGTGGCACAGAGGAGTTGGGTATGGGAGGAGGCAAGGGTGTGTAGCAGACCCTCCTCACCTCCACAGGCAGGTGTGGAGGAAGGGAGGTAGCAGAGGCACAGACAAGTTGAGTGAGGACCAGACTCCTGGGCTCACAGAACAGCAGAATCACCGAGCTGCCAATGCCAAGCTCTGGATGCCTCGCCTCAACCTTCTTCCCATGGCTGCTCACAGACCCAAGAACACAGCATCTGTGACAGCACTGCCTGAACTGTGATGTGCTCTGTGATGTTGGAAACAACAAGGAGCAGTTTGGAAGTGACTTCTAGGACCTCAATGAGGACTTTAAAATTGCCCTGTACAATAGATATAAATAAAATATCTCATTTTTAAAGTGAGGAAAGCAGGATTCAAATCTCAAAATTTACCTAAAGTCATCTTGGGGAAAAAAATCATTATTTAGAAAAAGAAGAATTAATAATCAACATTAATAAAGATTCTTCTTCCCAAGCAATCTTGAACTTCATTGAATCCAAGAACTTCAGTTAAGTTGAACTTCATTAGTTTATCACCTTCTCCTATAGGCACTGTTGTTCTTTATCCTACCTTTAAGAAAAGTTTAAATAAGATAAGTGAGACGTTTAGGCATTTCTCAACAAAGCCACAGCACGTCAACCTGCCAGGGAAAAGATCCCTCTTGTCAGGTAATGTGCACACATTCTTCCTCTGAAAGGATGAATTCCTTTCTGAAGATGTCGGCTACATATGGATTCTTTCCTCTCCCATAATCTCCCCTTTCAAGCATTAGCTTAGAAAATTCAACACTCCTCTCTCATCAGACTCTTAGCTCCATCTTCTAGAGCACCCAGGAAGAGGAGGAATATGGGCCAAAAGCTATTGATCAGTTTCCTATCATTCCCCACCCACACATTTTACACACACACAGTGTGTGTGAATGCATATATACCATCCTAATCCTTAACTTGCCAGTCACCTTTGTGGACATAATGGAATGGATGAAAGATTCAATGAGTTCATAGTTGTCAAACAAGAAGTCTAAGGATAGCTGGTTCGGGCCTGTAATCCCAGTGGCTCCGGAGGCTGAGGCAGCAGGATCACAAGTTCAAAGCCAGCCTCAGCAACTTAGTGAGGCTATAAGCAACTTAGAAAGACTCTGTCTCAAAATTTTAAAAAAGGTTGGGGGGAGAGGGTCACGGGGGATGTGTCTCAGTGGTTAAGGGCCCTTGGGTTCAATCCCTAGTACCAAAAAATAAAAGAAGTTTAAGGGTACTTTCAAGCCTCTGAATTCAGATATTTACTCAAAACAACAAATTGAAAACCATCTCAGAAAAGTAAAAGAACAGACAGGAATGATGACAGACATTTTTCAAAAGTAAAGTAGAGGAGTGTAGGTGTGTGTGATTGCAAAATGGAGAAGAAAGATGGAGCTCCATTGTCAATGTCGCTTTTCTGCCAGCAGGGCTGTCACTGAAGAAGCAGAGAATAATGGAAGGCATTAATAACACTGGTGTCTAGAAGCTTCATCTTGAGCTTTGGAAAGATGTATTGGTCAAGAAAAAGACTTCCCATACCAAAAATGGATTTAGATCTCCTCTGAAAAAACAACCTCAAAACAGAATGATTGCCAAAACCACACTGATTGCCAAGACTTAACGAGGAAAGGTGTATATTCTGCAAATTTAGGGAACATATTCTTCCAAAGGCAGAACTAATGAAATGGCAAAGGATCACCGATTTTCATGAACTATTTTGAAGATGTAGACAAAAGTCTTTCGATTTTTGACTCAAAGTTTCCAGTGTGTCCACAAATTCACTATCAAGGAATTTTTACAATTTTGAGTGGTCATTATTTTTTTTTTCATTTTACATTTGTAGGTCCAAAATTTGCCTCCGTGTAACTCACATCTACTGATCCTAGAACTTCTGGAACAGTGAATTGTCCATGACAGTGACGTGGCTTGGCCACCAAGCTCTGCAGCCAGCCCATTGTTCCTGCTGAAAAGCTGCAGCAGAGCAGTGGAGCACAAAAATGGAAGTCAGCCGAGCTAGAGCGCAGGGGCTTTGGCGGTGGGGAGCCTGCCATGCCTGCATGCTGAGGGCCATTACCAAGTAGGAATGACGCATCGAAATTTCCTTGCCAAGCGTACCCCATGCTGCTTAGAGGACATTGCATGCATGCTTTAATAAGGTGACCTTGCTCAAGGACCAAGGCGGATCCGGGTTTAGAGCTGATCAGGTTTGAGGAAGTAACCTGCTCCTTGAGTTTGAGGCGTTGCCAGTTTAAGATAATGGGTTTTAGGGAAGTTGGAGATTGAAGATTATTGCTGGGATTAGGGTGTTCCTGCTGCTTGTTCCCGTTGAGTTCTCGTGAGATTAAAATGGGATTTGGAGATAGCCTCGTGGAGTAAGTGAATTGTGCGGGCAGACAGGAGAATGGGATTGCCCCTGGACCTGTGTGGAGGCGGTGTGAGAGCAGGAATAAAGAATTACTGTTTGAACCTACAAAGCTGTGTGGTGGCTCGTGATTCTGTGCCAAGCCGAGACACTGGCATTTGGCACCTGCACACAGCTGGCTCAAGTCCCAGGCATGAGCCTGAGGCACACAGACCTGTCATCCTGCAGCAGCTTAGGCTGGGCCAATGAGCACACCTACTGCAAGAGCCCTCTCTGGAACCCCTAAGTGCCGCAGTCTGTCTGGGCACAAATCATGAGCCACTCAAGCAGGAACAAACTTTATTTCTGAACTCCACCAGCACACTCTACACACACTCCCCGGGAACTCTCCTGAACGCCACCCACGCCGCTCCTCCAGGAATATACTACACACCAACCGGAACTCCCACCACCAGAACTTCACCAACCTATTCCGAGAGAGCTCAACTGGAACTCAACGGGAACTCCACGAGAACTCAAAAGTCATCATCTTAATGGCTCACTGGTGCCACCTCTCAACCACTACTTCTGGCAAAAATGCCATGCGTCATCCCAACTCGGCTGTGGCTCTCAACACCTAAGTATGCCTAACCTACTGCTTCTTGACCAGTAAGGGCAAAACAGAAATGGGGCAAACCTGAATGGAATTGCAGGACCAAGCAACAGTGTTAATGCTTTTCCAAGCCCTAGTTAGCAGAAATCTTGACCAATAGCATTAAGTACTTTTTCAAATCCTTATTAGGATAAGTCTGGACCAAGCAGTGACCCAAGGGCTTTATAAACCTCCAGACTAGCACACTCAGACTTTCAATTCCTCTTGGGTGCCTGCTTATTCTGCTTGAGTTGCTTCTATGCACACTTAAATAAATCCTACTCTTACACCCACTCATCCTGATCTGTGGATTTCATTTTTCAAATTCACCAGACAGGAACCCAGAAGGAAAAGAAATTAACAGTGAGCTGCTGGGGTCTGCGGCAACACTGGAGGGCATGGCCTGCCATTCAGAGCTTCAACACTTGCCAAACTGCAAAGGCCTGAAGCTTGTGCAGACCCCCAGCTGCCAGACCCCAGCTTCAACAGGCCTAAAAACATCAGAACAATAATCAGTCTCTCTCCTTGCCTGATCTCCAAATTAAATATTAGCAGCTGATTGCATGGCTTCCAGATCTCAACACCCAAAAAGCTGTGTTTGGGCATTAAAAATTAATGTTCTTAAGAGTCATCTGGAATACTTGTAAAAGATGATAACTGCCAGCCCTGCACCTTCCACCCCCACGTTTTGATTTAATACCAATGTCTGGAACAGGCCCTGAACAGAATAAGTCTCCCTGTTTTAGGGGGTGTTAAGACCCATACTCAAGAAACTCTGATAGTATATCCTTGCCACTATTAAATATAGAGTCAAAAAAACAGTCATGACACTTCAAATTCTCAGGGTTCATCAAGACCATTACCTTCTCTGATTAGGATACACGTACCTATTTCTCAAACCCCACCTCTTGGGACCACCTCTTAAGAGTTGGGCTTACAGAGGAAGAGAACAGGAGCATAAACTAGGGGACATCTCCACTTCACATGGAACATCTGAACTACAAAATTTTATTTCGTTATCAAATTACATAAAAGCTGGAAGTAAATGAAATATGTGCATCTCAATACATCAAATACAATCTATGCTTCTAGGTGTAAAATAAGATTAAACATAGCGCCTTTTATTCATTTCATATAACTATGTTTTCTTATATAATATAAAAACTTAAATCATGCATATATTCCTGATTTCTCCCCCAAGCAGAAGAGTACCTAGGAAGACAACTAATGAGCTAAAAAAACTAAATTTTAATGTTGTTTGAGACAATCAATTGGGTAAAATATTTTGTCAATTCAGTTCTTTGGGAATATAACCAAAAGGCTCATTAACTTTGATGTATAAGTGAGTTTATTTTATGTATGACCCAAATAAGAATTGTGAAAATTGCATTTGAATTCTTATTGTAATGGGGGCCAATATAATTAAAAAATGACCTTTGGGTTCCAACTTTTGTCCTGCCCAACAGGGAAAATTCCAAAGAGCCTGGAACTATTCTTTTCTTTTTGTTTCTTTTCTTTTTCGGTGGGGATGAGGGCACAAGGGATTAAATTTAGGGATCCTGAACCACTGAGTCACATCCCCAGCCCTATTTTATATTTTATTTAAAGACAGAGTTTCACTGAATTGCTTAACGCCTCACTAAGTTGGTGAGGCTGGCTTTGAACTCCAGATCCTCCTGCCTGAGCCTCCCAAGCCACTGGGATTACAGGCTTGTGCCACCATACCTGGCTACATGCAATTTTCTTTTCATTTGGAATTTTTGTTTTACTATTATTATAATCTTTCAAAAATTGTTTACTATTTTAAAACTTTACCATTTTATATACATGTCCTAACTTTTGGTCAGAGACCCTGTCAATATGCTTCATAACCCTCAATGATACAGATTCTATTTATAAGATCCTCATCTCAAAAACACAAGGGTCAGGACAGTTTGAGTTTTCAAATGGAGTCCAATGGCAAGAGACACGTTGTTCTATCCAGAAAAATCATGAAATGAGAATCAGAAATTCCAGGTACAGGGATAAGTCAGGAACAAGGCCCAAAGCAAAGTGAAATTACCCCAGGTATTATTGCTGGCCAGCTCTGCTTATCAGCAGTATCACAGCCAAATATCTGATCTGCCAATTGGAGAGAGGCCTCCCATGCTGAAGGACAAGTGTCTGTATCGGGGTCATGTGTGACAATTAGAAGAGAGACTTCACTTGAACCTGATTGGGGCAGAGTGCTTCAGATGCTTCAAAAAATATATTTATAAAAATAAACAGAAAATACTGATCACCAATATTATCGACAACATGGAGTTTTAAAAAAATAAATTGTAATACTCATGAAATTTAAAACTTGATGATATGTATGTATATAAATCTATATATGTGAATTAACATTATAGTGAAATTCAACATCACTGTTAACCAAAGAAATCCTATTTAAAATTTTAAAACATTCTTTTTGACTTTTAAATCAGCAAATATTTCTAAATGATAAATACCCAAGTGCATGGTCTGTCCTCATACACTGTTTCTTTCCTTTGTTTTTTTCTTTTCGTTTAATTTTTATTTTTTGAGACAATCTTCCTAAGTTGCCCAGGCTAGCCTCAAACTTGCAATCCTCCTGCCTCAATTGGTGCTTTCAAGCATTTGACAAATCAGTCATTGCTAGAATTACAGGCATGCACCTCAACACCCAACTCATGCACTGCTTTTAAGCATCAAAATCGATACCACTTTTCTGGAAACAAATATCTATCATGGGTCTTTGTATGTTTTCATACGTGCTCAACTAGTAACTCTCTTTCTAAAAATACATCCCATGAACATAATCATAGAATTAGGCCAATATTATGAAGAAATACAGTCCCTTGGTGTTATATACACTAGTGAAAAATTTTAAGTAGACACAATGTCAAAAAAATACAGAATTAGTTGAATAAAGCCAAATGACCAATTATACAACAATTAAAAGTATCATTTAGGGAAAACTTGTAGCCTCAAAAAAAAATCCCCATAATAAAGAAGAAGTGAAATAGTAGCCATAACTAGTGCAGATTAAAAATAATGACCCCAACAAAAATATATTCTAACAAAAAGACTGAGAAAGGGCAGTCAAGAAAGATAGGGCAGGCTTTAGATAATAACGGTTCTACTCTAGTCAAACACTACCAAAATATTTGTGCTCTAATCCCACCCATGCCAACAAAGGCTACGTGAGGGGCTTAGAATTCCACACCCATGACTCTAAGTGACCCCAAGCCCTCTGCCAGGATTGTGTCAGAGAAAACCAAGATCCTGTACTTTCTCCCCACTGGCCAGGAATGAGCCCCTACACTGCCCCCTGGTGTGGAGTCCTGATGAGTCAGGATTTTCACCACTGCCCAATCCTATAGGTGAGGTCACCCTCTCCCTGGGGTGTCAGTGGGGACTATGTAGGTAGTAATAAGGGATTCCTACCCCCACCCTCACCCCCGCCAGACAAGCTGAACTATCAGTAGAGGCCTAATGGAGAGCAGAATTCCCACTCCTGAATAGTCATAATAAGGTGCCCCCTCCTTTATGTTAATAACTGGAAAACCTGGACTCTACCCCCCCACACCCAGCAAGAAAAAGATTCTGCCGCCCTTTTCAACTAAAACACTGTTTCAGGAAGCCAACTAATGCAGAAGACTTAAATAAGATCCACAGTCTTATATCATTTAACGCCAAACGTCCAGATTTTTATCTCCAAATCATCTTTTACTCCAAGAAACAGAAAGATCTCAAACTGAATGAAAAAGATAACCAATAGATACCGACAATGAGATGACAGCAACGACAGATTTGACAAATGTTTGAAAGCATCAGTCATAAAACTGTTTCAGTGCCCAATAACAAATACACTTGAAACAAATAAAACTTTCAGCAAAATAATATAAAAGACAGAAATAGTAAAGTGGGAATTTTAGAACTGAAAATATAATAACTAAATTTTTTTAAACTCAGGGGGTGGGTTCAACAGTGGAATGGAAATGACAGAAAAATATAGCAACACAGAAGAACAATAGAAACTGCTCAATCTGAACAACTAGAAAGAAATCTACTTTTAATGAAATAAACACAGTTTGGGGGACATTCTGACAAAATTAAAAAAAAACGAACATTTATGTCACCAGAGTTTCAAAAAGAAAAAAAAGAAAGAGGCTGAGCTGAAAAGGCTTTAAAACTTAATTTGGAGAGGACAAAAACTTTTTAATGCTTAGGTAGTTTATCCAAATTTTCTTCTTTTAACTATATATTATTAACATTTGCATGGCTTAATGTTTTCATGTACCTTGCTAATCTTCTTAGAATTTATTTGATTTGTAAAATGTAAAATCTCTCCCTATTTAACAGCTGCCCAAGCACAACTTACTAAACAATGTAGCCTTTCTTTAGTGATTTGGAATGCTACTTTCATCAAATGTAAAATGCTATTTAATATTTTGTCTTCATCTAGGCTCTCTGTTCTATTCTATTGATCTGTTCTATTGATCTGATAATTTCCAATGATTTTAGTTTTAAAATACATATTACTATGTAACTATAACAGACATCTTCCAATCCCCTCCACTTATTACTCTTCTTTATTAACATTTTTATTATTGTTCATATTTATTCACTTTTCCACATGAAATGCAGAATATTTTTATTAAAAATTCCCACTAAGGTGCTGGGGTTGTGGCTCAGTGGTAGAGCACTTGCCTAGCATGCCTGAGGCACTGGGTTCAATCCCTGGCACCAAATAAAAATAAAACAAAAAAAGGTATTATGTCCATCTACAACAATTAAAAAAATTCCCATTAAGATTTCTATCACAATATCATTAAATTTATAATTTCTCTATCCCAAAACATAGAATGTCTCTTCCATTTATTTGTTTCTTGGGCATTATGTTTACTCCTAGGTATTTTCTATTTCTGATTTCTAATTAATGCAATATTTTCACGATATATTTTCTAAATATCTATTGTAAGCCCCCAAAAAAGCCATTGATTTAACTTATTTGTTTTGCAACTTGCATGATCTTAACTCTATTAGCAAGCCAAGGGATTTAGTTAAGAGGTAGAGCACTTGCCTAGTGTTTTAGTCACTTTTTGTGTCACTGTGATCGAATGCCTAGCAAGAATAATCTAGAGGAGGGAAATTTTATTTGAGGCAGATTGCTTCAGAGGACTCAGTCCACAGATGGGCCTATTACTCTGGGCCCAAGATTAGGCAGAACATCATGAGGGAAAGCTGCTCAGCATGTGGAAGAGTCTAAAAATAAAGAGAGAATGGGATTAGGGGAGGGACCACAGAGAAAAATGAGTCCTTCTAGGACACATCCCCAGGGACCCACCTCCTCCAGCCATGCTTCACACGCCCATGATTATCCTTCAGTCCTTTCAAACTATGATAGACTAATTAGGTTGCAACTCTCACAATCCAATTATTTCACCTCCAAATATTTCTGCACTAACACAGGAGCTTTATGGGAGACACTTCATAACCAAACCATAGGATGTCACCCCGGCTCCCAAAAGCTGATGTCCATCTCACAATGTGAAATGCATTTACTTCATCTCTTCAAATCCCCTTGTCCTAACAGTTCCAGCATTGTTCAAAAGTCCAAACCCAAGTCTCCTCTGAAACTCAAGGCAAACTCAACTTTGTGAGTCCCTGTAAGAACCAAAAGCAATTTACATATATCCAATATACAATGGCACGGGAAAAATATTCTCATTAAAAAAGGGAGGAATTGGGGCATAGAAAGAAGGATTGGGTCAAAGCAAAATGGAAATCCAGCCAAGCAAATAGTTTCCTAGCCACTTGCAATGCACATGGCCCTCTCTCTTAACCTGGCTCTGTCCACAGTTAGCAGTTTTCCTCCGCAGATAGTCTGTGTCATTGGTTAAATCTTAATTTGGGGGATCCCCATTCTAGCTTAAAGCTTCACCTTCTCAATTTAATGCATCACCCTCTTATCAGCAGCCTGCTAAATTTTGCTTGGCCTCTCAAGCCTTCCTTTGAAATCTCAATGGAAGCCTCCATGACCCCTTAACTTTAGCATCCTGCATTTCTACAGAACCATCACATGGATGATGCCAAGATCTGCTTCCTAGTCACATAATATATGGTTCCCTCCAAATCATGCTGGCCACAGCCTGAGTGTGTAAGCGGCTCAGCATTGGGAAACAACTTCCTAGCACACCCCCCCCATGTATTCAGGGTATCCCCACAATCCCTTTTGAGAGGAATTTTCCCTTATACATCCTTGAGCCTGCAATGAGTGTGGTCTTGCAAATTTCTGAGATGCCCTTAAGGCATCTTTCCTAATGTCTATATGCAAAGTACTTAGCATCTCTTTAGGGGCTGTAATCCTTTCAACAAGTACACCTTCCTTAGCCCCAACTTTAAATATAGTTTCCTAGCCAAACTGCAAGTTTTAAAATTCTTTAGCTTTGCTTTCTACTCCAAATTCTCACTGTAAACCTGGTTAAAAGCTTCCAGAACTAACATGCTATTGGCTAATGTTAAGCTGCTTTGAAATTTCCTTCACCAAATTAGTCCATCACTTTTAAATTCAGCCTCACACAAATTTTCAGAACATGGGCAAAATGCATCCAAGTTCTTTGTCTTAAAATAATACAAGTGTCCTCTAGTTCAATTCCCAATACAATCCTCATCTTCCTCTGAAACCTCATAAACACAGTCCACTTTCCCACTAGCATTCTGGTCTTTTGAACTCCCACCAGAATTGCCCATTAATCTCCACTTACAACATTCTAAAGATTTTCCAGCTTGCATCTTTAGGCCTGAAAACTCATTTCCAAAACATATGGTCAAGTTAATAACAGCAATAACCCCACTTCTCAATATCAATTTCTGTCTTAGTTAGCATTTCATCTCTGTGATAAAAATATCTGAAAAGAATAACTTATAAAAGGAAAAGTTTAATTGGAACTTATAGTTTCAGAGATCTCAAATCCATACAGCAACTCCATTACTCTGGGCCCAAGATGATGCAGCACATCATAGGGAAAGAACCCAGGAGAGGAAAGATGATTGGTTCATGTCATGGTCAGGAAGCAGAAAGAGGAGAGGAAAGAGGTCACAGAGAAGATGAACCCTCCAAGGTCATGCCCCTAGTATTCCACCTCCTCCAGAAATGCCCTACTTGCCTACAGTTATCTCCTAGTCAGACCATTTAAACCAAGATAGACTGATTTGGGTTTAGCTCTCATAATTAATCATTTCACCTCTGAATATTCCAGAGCTCTGAATATTAACAGGAGCATTGGGGGAGCACCTCATATCCAAACCTCATATCCAACATCTCATTTATCAATTTTTGCTTGTATTTACTTTTTTCTTTTATTTTCCTCTTTGCCTGTACCAATATCTTGAAATGTTTCCCCTGTGTTTTCCTCTAGTTATTTCAAAGTTTCATGCCTTACATGAGGGTCTTTGTGTTAAACAATGTTTTACACAGTCAGAAATAGGAACGAAGCTTTAATCTTCTTCAGTTAAGATTTCTCTTTTCCTAGCCCTATTTATTAAAAAGGCTGTGTTTTCTCCAATGTATGTTTTTGGCCCCTTCATCAAGAATCAGATGGCTGTAGATGTGTGAATTTATTTCTGGGTTTGCTGTTCTGTATCTGTGTTGTTGAACTCCAACACAAAGAAATAACCACCAACTCTAATTTTAAATCAAATTAAAGCAAAATTGTATTTGTGTACACAAAGAAAGCTGATCAGTGGCTGTTTCTCCTAACAAGGGCTAGAGACCAGCCCCCCAGCTCTCCAGGAACAAAAATTGCAAAGGAGGGTGTCTTCAGAACTTATAGCTAACAAGATTCTGACAAGCATAATACAAAGGCATATAGTAGGTTAATGATCTACATGGCATGATATATCAAGGTAGGGAGTAAATTCAGAGCCCAACATTAGAATATATGAGGCTCTGCTGACGTTTCAGAGAGGGTAGTTACCTGGTCAGGGGGAGCCAGGATTTATGAGGCACCACTAAGGTTTTAGAGAGGGTAATTATTTGGTCAGGGAAAGCCAGTCATGGGTGAGTTCAAGGCAAAGGCAAGAATTCCAAACAAATTTAGAAATCTCAGTAATTTATAATAAAACAGAAATTAACTTTTCATGACTTTGTGATGAGATGGCTCCCAATCTTAAAATGGAATTAGGTTGGGTTCATCAGTGTCTGTTTTTATACCACTACCATGTAGTTTTTGTATGATGGCTCTATAGTATGTCTTGAAATCAGGTATTGTGAGAGCTCCAGCTTTTACTTTTTGCTCAAGAATGCTTTGGCTATTTGGGGTCTTTTGTGTTTCCATACAAATTTTCGAATTGTATTTTCTAGTTTGTGAAGAATGTCATTGGTATTTTGATGGGGATTGCATTGAATCTGTAGGTCATTTTGGGTAGTATGGACATTTTAGCAATCAAAATTCTTTCAATCCATGAACATGGGAGGTCTTTGCACTTTTAATGTTTTATTCAATTTGGATATAGCAAAAGCAGTACTAAGAAGAAATTTTATAGCAATGAATGTCTATATTTTTAAAAAATATAGAAAGATTTCAAATGAATAATCTAATAATGCATCTCAAGATGTTAAAAAAGCAAGAACAAACCATATCCAAAAGTAGTTCAAAGAAAAGAAATAACAAAGATCGGAGCAAAAAATAAGTGAGATAGACTCTAAAAGAGCAATAAATTATCAATGAAACAAAGAGTTGGTTCTTTGAAAAGATAAATAATTTGACAAAATTTTAGCTAGACTAATGAGGAGAAAGAGTAAGAGGGGTGGGTGGGGAGAACAAGAGAGCCAAATAAAATTAGAGATGAAAAAAGAGACATTACAACTGATACTACAGAAATTGAAAGGATTGTTAGGGATGTTTTTAAGAAATTATGTAGGAATAAATTGGAAAATGTACCCATAATTATATGGTATGTTGTGTTTCCATTTTCAATTGTTTCCAAGAATTTTTTAATTTGCTTACAGACTTCTTCAATGGACCACTGTTCATTCAAAATTATATTGTTCAGTCTCTATCTATTTGAACAATTTCTAAATTTTTTTTATTGTTTTTTTTTGTTTGTTTTGTTTTTGTTTTTTGCTGTTGACTTCTAGTTTCATTCAACTGTTATCAGGAAAAAAATAGAAACATTTCATTTTTTTTAACTTCATTAAGACTTATTTTGTAGCTTAATATATGGTTTATTCTAAAGAACTCTCCATGCACTGATGAAAAGAATGTGTATTCTGGAGCAGTTGGATGGAATTTTCTGTAAATGTCTGTTAAGTCCATTTGGCCCAGAATGTAGTTTAACTCTGATGTTTCTGGCTTTTTTTTTTTTCTGGATGACATACCTATTGGTGAGAGTGCCTTATTGAAATTTCCAACTATTATGTATTATAGTTATAGTTTTAATGGTACTTTTTATGAAATTGGGGTGCTCCATTATTAGGTGCATATGGATTTATACTCATAATACTACTTCCTGATGCATTGATCCCTTCATCATTATTTAGTGATCTTCTTGTCTCTTCTTAGTATTTTTGTCTTAAATCTGTTTCATTGGATATAAGTATAGGTACTCCTGCATGTTTTTTAATTCTATTTATTTGGAATATCACTTTTCAGCCTTTCACTTTCAGTCTATATGCATCCTTACAGATGAGATGAGTTTCTTCTAGGCAACATAGTTTGGGGTCTCATTTTTACATCCATAGAGCCAGTATGTATCTTTCAACTGTAGAATTAAGACCATTTACATTCACAGTTATTAATAAAATATATGGAGTTGTACCTTGTCGTGAGCCATCTGTGGGCTGTGTGTGGACTATGTTGCACATAGGAGCCTCCTGAGGGGATCAGTCTGGTGCTGGGAACTCCCTGGGGCCCTCCCCCTGGGGACTTACCTCCTGATGCAGGTGAACTTCCCCCTTAAACTCTGCCTAAGATCCCACATAGCACCTGAGATGGGTGTGACCTGCCAAGACGTCAGTCAACCTGCAGACTGCAAGACATCACAAAGCAAGACTTCGCCCTTGAAACCTTACTCCTGACTTTGATGTACTCCCTTAAATAAACCACTGGAGGCATTTTGTCTTTGTCTAGTTCAAGAACCTATGTGGACTATGTCTATCAGAGGCTTCACTTTTATAAGTATATTTCTGAGTGTTTGTGCTCTATTATTTGTTAATTATTTGAGATATTAATATTTAGAGTGGCTTGGATTCCTCTGGGGAGAAGAACCCTCAATGAGATGCTGGCCATCTTCCCCCACAAAGCACCTGTCATTTCGTTGATTTTCTTCTGGTTGTTTTGAATATTCTTCACTTGATTCTTCCTCTTATTTGTCTTTGTGGTTTGATGGTTTACTGATTGATACTGTTTGATTATTTTTCTGTTTCTCATTTTTGTCTCTAGTGGGATTTATACCTCCACATGCTATTCTGATGGTAGTTATCTTTCTTCAGCTTCCAGGTGTAGAACTTCCCTAAACATCTTTTTTGTAAGACTAGTCCAATGGGTATGAATTCCCTTAGTTGTTTTTTTTTTTTTCTTATCTTGGAAGACTTTTATTTCTTCTTTAATTCTGAAGGATACCCTTTTGGTGCATAATAATCTTGTTTGGCAGTTATTTCCTTCAGGATTTGAAATTCATCACTCCAGGCCTTCCTAACCTGGAGAATTTCTTCATCTAATATTAACCTAATGGTGTTACCCTTAGCATGACTGCCACTTTTTTCTTGCAGATTTTAAGATTTTTTTCTTTGTCTTGTACTTTTGACAGTTTGACTGTAATATGTCATGGTGAGGATCTTTCTGATCATATCTATTTGGAGTTCTAAATGCCTCCTGTAAGAGGATATCCTTGTCTTTCCCCAGATGAGGGGAGTTCTGGCTGTTATTCCATTGAGTAGGTTTTCTGTGCTCTTACTCTTTATTTCTTCCCTTTTGGAAATGGCAAGCATTCAGACATTTGATCTTTTAATGGTGTCTCAAAGATTTTGTTTGCTGTCTTCATTCTTTCTTATTTTTTTTTCTTGATTTTCACTTGAATGTGATATTTCAAAAGATCTGTCTTCAAGCTCCAACATTCTTTCTTCTACTTGATCTCATCTTGTCAAGGCTTCCAGCTATATTTTTTATTGGACTTACAGAGCTTTTTCATTTTCAGAATTTCTGGGTTTTTTTAAATCTCTTTCTCTTTGTTGAATTTCTTATTCATAACCTGCATTGTCTTTGTAATTTCATTTAACTGTTTATCTGAATTCTTTTGGATCCTGCTTAGCTTTTAAAAAATCATTCTTTTGAATTATTTCTTAGGCATATCATCATCTTATATCTTATCATATGTTACTAGAGAGTTATGACTTTAGAAGGTGACATATAACCTTGTTTTTTCATATTTCCTGTGTTCCTATATTGAAATTTACACATTCGTTGGAATGGGTATTTGTACCATTTTTATGGATTGGACTTTTAGTAAGTAACTTTCTTCTAAAGATATGTCTTAAAGTATTGGTTTGTTATACAATGTTGAGTTTACTTCCAGTTGAATACCACAGTATAATCTTTCTGCAGCTTATTTGGCTATGATTAGTGAGTTTAAGCACAGTGCATACTGTATTCAAGCTGGAGAGACCCACTGGCTCTGTGGATCATGCAAGAATGGGGACACTAACAGTTCAAGGTGTGGTGTGGGTATCAGAGTGTTTAGGGTGCATCCTATGTGACTACTTCTATAATAGGAGCAGTAGCCCCTATAAGATGATGGGAATTTCCTCAGGTACTGTTGATACTGGCTATTATTTGAATGGATTTCTGATATCAGCTGTTCCAGTAGTAAGGAGTAGGGGGCCTGAAGCACTTGTCTCTAATTAGACACTGGTGCAGGTCTAGATACTAGACAAGCAAGGAAGAGGCCAGAATCACATTTCTGCCTCTGTGGCACTCATACCCAGTCTTGTCAACAGTGTGTGATCAGACTAGATGCAGGGGTGACTGATGCAGGGCACCCATGTAAGTGTGAAGAGAGGAAAACTTCTGCTTTGGGGGACATGCTCACCTCATGAGTGGGTTCTCTAACCCACAGGTTTGCACTCCTAAGGATGAGGCATGACTGGGACCTTTTCTCTCCCTAATTCTGTCCATGGTAGTGCCTGCCAGAGATCAAGTGGGAATAAATTGAATCTGGAACTGCATAAAATTCTTCTTGGGTGAGGTTTTTGCAATAGTGATGGAGAGCAGAACATATTCATTACTGGGCAGTTTTTCTCTGGACTTTCTTAGGCTTGGTGCCTCACAAGTGGGGCTATAGCACATTTCTGTGAGTAGAGGAGCAGGGGAAACTCTCCCCTGTTAGCCACAGGTGCCTGTGCACAGTGCTGGGAAAGGGGTGGTAGGAACTGCCTAGGCAACTACCCTCAGTCCTGGTACCCACACAAAACCACACACAACTGGCCACGCCCCCAGTCTCAGAGGGAAGGCTACCCACTCCCCAATTCTTGTGGACAGCTCCCTTCACTCCCTTCTGCATTACAACATCCACTCCCCCACTCTGCTGTACTCTCAGTGAGTTTGTATCAGAGTCACTCAACCAACTGAAGTCTGGCTCTGGAGGCAGCCACCCATAGAGCTAATGCCGTGGAAAGTCTGAGAGGTCCTGGAGATGGGAACATGTAAGGATTTCTGACCTCTAAAGCAGTCCAAATTCAGGCAGTGGATCCACTATCAAGATGGCTCCTGCCTACAGCACACTGGGAGTTCTTTAGGAGAAGAACCGAATTTCTTCTCCAATGCCAGGCTACTTTGCAGATTTTAGTCCTCTTGTGTATTTAGGCTATAAGCCTGCAAGGGCTGTGAAACTTTCCAATAGGTGGGATCGTCAGTACATGTGCTGATAGTTTTCAGGGATTCTTTCACCCTTCCTCCCACAGAGGGGAAACTCTTCATCTCCCAGTTGTGGAACCCAGGTGGCAGATGATGGGATATTTCATTTCTCTTGCTATAATTTTTATAATTTCTCAACTGTTGAATTCTAAAATACTCCCATGGCAGCTCCCCTGAGTATGCAGCTGAACACCTATTACTTCGGTTCTTCTTCTTTAAAAAAAATGAGAGAGAGAGAGAGAGAGAGGAGAGAGAGAGAATTTTTTAGTATTTATTTTTCAGTGGACACAACATCTTTATTTTTTTTATGTGGTGCTGAGGATTGAACTCAGTGCCCTGCACATTCCAGACGAGCGCATTATCACTTGAGCCACATCCCCAGCCCTACTTCAGTTCTTCATGGAAGTGCAAAGAGTACCTCCATTCAAGCATCTTCAATCCTCCTTTTTAAAGTAAGACCCTACAATTGTACCCAAGGTCGTTTACAACAAGAGTTGGCTCTATCAGTGTGTTCCTCCTCCACCTGCAGTTTCTCCCTCTCTCCTGCCAAAGGCCAATGTCTCGGCTTGGCACCAGAATCACGAGGCGCTCACAGCTTTGTAGGTTCAAACAGCAATTCTTTATTCCAGCTCTCACACCGCCTCCACACAGGTCCAGGGGCAATCGCGTTCTGCCGTCTCCCGCACCATTCACCTACTCCACGAGGCTATCTCCAAATCCCATTTTAATCTCAGGAGAACTCAACGGGAACAAGCAACAGGAACACCCTAATCCCAGCAATAATCTTCAATCTCCAACTTCCCTAAAACCCATTATCTTAAACTGGCAACGCCTTAAACTCAAGGAGCCGGTTACTTCCTCAAACCTGATCAGCTCTAAACCCGGATCCGCCTTGGTCCTTGAGCAAGGTCACCTTATTAAAGCATGCATGCAATGTCCCATCGAATGTCCTCTAAGCAGCATGGGGTACGCTTGGCAAGGAAATTTCGATGCGTCATTCCTACTTGGTAATGGCCCTCAGCACTCTCCTGCCTCCTTCTTTGCCTTTAAAGATGCTCAAATGTGAAGAAACTGGCTAAACTGAAGCTGGCTTTGAAGGCTGAGTAGGATTGCTTGATAGAAAGAGGGGTATCACTGGAGAATTAGGGCAAGCAGAGGAGTTCAAGCAATGGAAACAGCACTAGTGAAGAGCTTTGATATTGCATGAAGGGAGTTGCTCAGTGTGGTAAAGGTATGGAGGATCTGAGGTGCCTTCCTAAAGGTGAATCTCTAAGGTGGGGTCCAATTCAAAAGCTTTAAGGACCATAAAGGTAAATTGTATGAGGTAAGCTTGTTTAGAAAATAGAGACAGGAGAGGGTTTTAGCCTTGCTTCCCATTGAAAAGCAGAACCCAAGACAGAGAATTAAATGCAGGAAGTTGATTTTAGGAGATGTTCCAAAGGAGTGAGAGTAAAAAGGAAAGGGAAAGCCACTCCAAGGGTGAATGTGGATCTGGTTACTGCCATGGAAAATTGTGACTCTTTTCCACCGGGGACTTTCTGAAGAGCTACATAGAAAGCACCTTGGAATTATTCACCAGAGACATAAAAGTGAGGAGCATTTCGCAACTCGTTCTTGATCTTTTTTACTCCAGGGCTGCCCATGGGATATCAAAACTTTACCATTTTCAAGTTTGCACTGCATCAGGAAGTCCAGTGAATTTCTTCATGCATCCCACTCTGCAGAGCAAAAAAACTTTGGAACAGAAAATGAGATTTACACCATGGAACAGCAAGTCAATAAGAAGGTACTCACAAAGGAGACCAGTGTGGGATTGAGGGGCTGTGGCAAAGTGGAGACGAGCTCATGCCCCATCCAAAGAGTGCACACACAACTCATATTATTCTATTTATACCCAAATATTGGCCAATAGTGCCAGAAATCCTAATTTTCATGTTAAATCCCTCGACCTTGCTCTCTTGGTAACTAATTTTTCTAAAGCACCATGGGACCCAAGAGAACACATCTGCCAGCCTAATTCAGCACTAGACCACTGCTTTGTTACTCCTGTTTTAAGAAGGCTCTGATTTAATTCCACATCAACAGGATTTTAATTTTAGGCAGTGGGGAACCAGGGAAAGTTTTTAAGCAAAACAATGTCATGACCAGAGTTTACTTGACAACTCTATGTTTACCTTTAAATGCATCAGCCTATCAATCCATGAATCCCAAAGGTGGTGAGCATCTTCAATAGAGCCATTATGAGGTAGCATACAACTCTTTTCTTGAGATCTAGAGACTTTGCAAAGTCCTTGAGCCCAAATTCCTTGTTTTTCTCCCCAGTTACAGAGTGATAAAAATGGTGATCACATGCAAAGAAATATTAAAATGCTCTCACAAGTCACTAAGAAGGATCTGGCAGGAGGACATACTGAGAAAGCACATCCTGGCATTAGACAGCAGTCATTCTGAGAGTACCCATCTGCAGAACACAATGAGCATTTCCAAAGACCCTTCCAGAAAACACAAACTAGTGGCAGAATACTGACCTGCCAGGGTTTTTTTTCTTTTTCTTTTTCTTTTCTTTTTTTTTTTTTTTTTTTTTTTAGAGAGAGAGAGAGAGAGAGAGAGAGAGAGAGAGAGAGAGAGAGAGAGAATTTTTTAATATTTATTTTTTAGTTTTCGGTGGACACAACATCTTTATTTTATTTTATGTGGTGCTGAGGATCGAACCCAGCACCCCGCGCCTGCCAGGTGAGCACATCCCCACCCCCTGCCAGTTCTTTAAGAGACTTCCTATAGAAAAATTCATCCTTCTTCCTGCATAGGAGGCAGAAGGGAAAAGAGAAATGAAAACCTCTCACTGAGCAAATGAAAATCCCTCAGGCTGCTAACTAAATGAGTGACTGGCACCAGAGGAAAGGCAATTCCAGTGCAAAAATCGGGTGTGTTTCTCATCCCCAGGAAAGTCCTGCTCCTAACAGTTTTATCCAGCTAAAAAGCAGGAGAAACATAATTAAGGAGTCTTTAAAATATAATTCTGATACAAAAATGAACTCCCCAACTTTGGTAACTTGGCTTAATCCTCTGGAGTGTATTTTTAAACTGCATCTTGGGTGAATAATTCATAGCTGGTGTCCCACACGGAAGAATTTAGCAAATCTAGGAGAGAAGTGAGAAAGTACAGTTGCATAAGCAGCACTATTATACATATTAAAAGTGGATGGCTTAGACTATTTATGTAGAAATAGATAGAAAAAAGTTTGGCAGGATCATATCTTATGCTGATAAGACTAGTTTCCTCTGAGAAAGGGCAAATGGAGATGGGGAGTTTATAGAGGTTCCCGCCCTTTCAAAGATGTTTGAATATTTGACAATATGAAGTTAAGCAATGGAAAAAAATAATTTCCTCACTTGGAAAACATTCCTTTAGGTTACATATACTTGGAAATAGCCCAGCCAATGTGATTAAAGGACTCTGCTTCACAACTTATTCAAAAAGGTGCAGAGAGACTGGATGGATGATAATGACCTGAGAGACTCTAATGGAAGATGAGGAATTTTCCCTACTTTGACCACCTGAGCTCTCTTCCTTCAGGAAGCCTTAGTTTTGCACACGTTGGAGCCCATGCCATGTGCAGGTGAGTTGGTGGGAGCTTCCCTATGAAATGATCCAGACAGGATGTTGAAAGTAGACAGCCTCACTGACTCACTTAGCAAAAAGCACAGAGCCTTATCTGCTTTTCGCGGAATATCTTGTATTAGTAACTTGTATTACTAACATATGCTTCTGACTTCCTGATAACTACCATCTCATTCAAAATTTCAGAATCTTCTTAAATGGAAAGAAAATTTTCCTACAAATACTAATTGAGATAACATTAATAAAGTGCTTATTAGACGGTCACTTGATAAATAATTAATGCCTTTAAGTGTTTATTAAGAGATTCAACTATTGACTAAGAACTAATTTTATTTAAAATGGGACAAGGCACTTGCTCAAGTGTTTTGTTAATTTACTGTGTTAGAGATTCCATCTACCTGCCTGTTCTACCCCTTACAGGTGAATGTCTCTTTTCTGCAGAGGCATCCCATGAAAGCCAGGTGACACACAGCTGCCACAGTTGTTTTAAATCACACCATTATTCTTAACTTTGGCTACATATTAGAATTCCCTATAGAGCATTTAAAAGATCCCTGGTAACCCAGGGACACAGTAATTAAATCAATTTCCTGATATAAGTGGCTATGTTTTGTTTTTAACTTCAGGTGATTCCAATATG
This sequence comes from Ictidomys tridecemlineatus, assembly GCF_052094955.1. Lineage (NCBI taxonomy): Eukaryota > Metazoa > Chordata > Mammalia > Rodentia > Sciuridae > Ictidomys > Ictidomys tridecemlineatus. The sequence goes on from NC_135479.1 coordinate 123,081,209, forward strand.
CTAATAAATCTGAGAGCCATTGCTTGAACTTTAATATTCTTAAGAAATCAACTGAATAAACATAGGTTCTAATTCTGTAAGTTTTGAGTAGGTACTGTGATGCTATATTTCTAACCAGCTTCAAGGTGATGGAGCAAGGATTTAGTTTCCAGAATTTACTACATATATAAAAACATCCACTGAAGTATTATTTGTAATAAAGAAACATTGAAAACCATCTAAATGTCCATTAAAAGAAGGTTGGTTTAATTGTGGTATATTCAGTCAATGGAACACTATAAAGCCTTTAAAATAAATCAGTCTATATATATCATCATAGATAAATCTTATAAGCAATGTTGAGTAAAAACAAAGAAAAAATATAGAGGTATTTGCAGACTATGATGTCATTTGCATTAAAATTGAAAATATAAACAATATTCTATATTATGGATACATATGTATTAATATAACAATATACATGAATATAATTTAAAATATCAAACTCAAGACTGTGGGTTTATCTGGGGAAGGAGAAAGGAGATTGGAATTGGAGATGGGTGCATAGTGGGCCTCAGCTGAATCTGCAAATATGGCAAAATGTTAGGACATTATAGTGCTGAGGAGCTCAGTCATGAGTGTATGTATATTTGGTTATCTTCTATAATTTGCATATATTAAATAACTTACCATTTTTAAGCATTATTCATGATAAACAAAAGATAAAACAATCCAAGTATCTACTGATGGGTGAGGGGATAAACAAATTCTGGTATATATATATATGTATATATATACATATATATATATATAAAATATTATTCATTAATGTCCTTGCCAGATTATGCCATTAAAATTTGGCATGAACATTAATGAATAATATTTCATATGTATACATACCAGAATTTGTTTATCAAGTCACCCATCAGTAGATACTTGCATAATTTGGCATGAACATACTTTATATACAGAATGAAAAATTATGCTGTGAATAAATAATTATGAATGTAATGCATTCCACTATTGTCATGTAATAAATAAATAAATAAATAAAGCATTAAAAAAAGAAGAAATATTATTCATTCTCTCTGTATATACTACAACATTGGTCCATCTTGAGAGCCTTATGCTAAATGAAATCAGTCAGACAGAAGAAGACAAATACTGTATGATTCCACTTATAAAATTCCCTAGACTTGGGTTGGGCAAAGTAGCACATGCCTTGTAATCCCAGCAGCTCAGGAGGCTGAGGCAGGAGTTCAAAGCCAACCTCGGCAAAAGTGAGGCATTAAACAACTCAGTGCTAAACAACTGTTTCTAAATAAAAGACAAAATAGGGCTGGGGATACGGCTCAGTGGTTGAGAGCCCCTGAGTTCAATCCCTAGTACTCCAAAAAATAATAATAAAAAAGTTTCCTAGACTTGTCAAATTCATAAAGACAAAAAATAGGAATGTGGTTGCCAAGGACTGGATGAGAGGGGAATGGGAAACTATTGTTTAATGAGTACAAAGTTTCAGTTTGGGAAGATGAAAAGAGTTCTGGAGATGAAGAGTGTCATGATTGTACAACAAAGTGAATGTACTGAATTACACCCAAGAAGAAGTTAAAATTGTAAATTTGTTGTTATGAATATTTTGTTTTTAAGTTTTAATTTAAAAACCCGTGCTGTATAGACGTCCATAAGCAGAGGACCAATAAATGATACTTTGGAAATCATGCAAGGGAAAATCACATAATCAAAAAGAATGAGATAAGGGAGAGGCTATAGCTCAGTGGTAGAGCACTTGCCTGGCATTCTCAAGGCCCCAACACTGAAAAAAAAAAAAAAAGAAAAGAAATTTAAAAGAATAAACTAGGGCTGGGATTGTGGCTCAGTGGCAGAGCGCTTGCCTCACATGTGTGAGGCACTGGATTCAGTCCTCTGCACCATATAAAAATAAATAAATAAATAATAAAGGTGTTGTGTCCATCTACAATTAAAAAAAATAATTTTAAAAAAAGAATAAGCTAGACCTATGTGTGCTGGTATGCAAAGCTTGCCAAAGTACACTGGTCACCAAAAAACCCAAGGTGTAAAACAGTGGGGATGAAACACCATCATTTATATTGCATAAACCATCTCTAAAAAATAACCAAGAAACTGGTCACTGTTACTGACTCGGGTCAGGGGGGCAGGGGAAGCATGGGGTTCAGGGGTAGTCCAGAACTCTCCTATTCAAAATGTCAATTCATTTTTTTTCAAAATACCAATCCTCTAAATTATTCATAAAGCCGAGAAAAGAATGAAAATCACCACAGGTCATACCTGATATCCCAATTCTGGGGAATTGGATAGAGAGAGGCTGACATGCCAAAAAATACACAGGTGACAGAACTGGGGCCAGCTATCCAGGATGTTCTTTTTCTAAATGTTTGAAACACATAACAAAAGACATAAAAATGTTTCTTACATTGTTAGTTTATTGAAGTAGAAAATATTTTTCTCCACCCAAATAAGTTATATTTGGGTAAACTTAATATTTTGTAGTTTTTATTTTGTCAGCATGATTTCTGTGTATTTGGTAACATTTGCCCCTGTATATAATTTGGTTTTAATTTTCAACAGTACTTTTTGATGAAAGAATTTTCTATTCTTTGCCTCCTGTTTGGGGCTTTCATTAACCATAATTTTAATTTAACTTACATGTTTGTTGTTCACATATGTTAAAATGTGTTGATACTTTTTGAAATAGATATTTTGAAAGCATTACTTTTGTGATGCTTTCCATATGCATAAGTATGTATATACATACACATAAATAAGTATCCTGATTGTCAATTCACCATTTTTCCATTCTGTCATAATTTAGCAGCCAAAGCTGTAAAAATGGCCCTCTATTTTGTAAACATGTCTGTTTTTGCTTTATTTGTGAACAAAATCTCATTGCATGATTAGTTTTGCTTTATTTACCACTAAAAACTTTCATCCTGCGCTCCATGTCTTTTAACCAAAGGTCCCGATATACCAACCACAAACAGCTAACTGTAAGTTTTGGAGAATCCACAAGATGGCACTAGATACCTTTGTTCCAAGTCCATAACCTAGGAAGCGGTTTCTAGAAATCAAGGTTAAAGAAGTGCCTCTGGCATAAGCAAAGATTAAAAATTGAAGCTAATATAAAAGACATCTTGCTCCTGTCTGGAGGGACGGCTGCCAGCCAAAACACATTTGAAGTGTAATTACATACTTAAAAGACTCACCCAAAAGGCCAAGCATAAGCTATAGACTGCCTATGGTGAAGTATACTTCTTCCAGCAGCAGATTTATATCTGTTCCCTTGGACATACCTCATTACTGGTACTTGATCATCTTAAACATATTTCCAAAGACTTCCTCCTAAATATGCACCCAATCTGTGCTGTGTCTATATCTGTGTGTATATATGTGATAGATATACATACACATCATGAAATGTATTTGGGACTTTTGGGGTAAGAGCTTATAAGTTGCATTCTTATTCAATAATATTTACATTTCACAATAATAAACTGTCTTCATCTTTTTTTTTGCAAGGTCCCAGTTCTCAAGAGTTTATGAATATCCCACAAATGGGAATAAAACTTGGTGGGTAAAGTCTTAATTCAAATGTTAAGTCTTAAAACTCATCACAGAAATATCTATTTCTGAGATCCTGACAATCTCATATCAATTTATAAAATACTGAAAAAGTTCATTGCTAGTCTTTTATATACATGCAATTTTAAAATATAAGACCCCACACACGCACTTGATCTTGAATAGATTTTCAGCCAGTGAATAAGTCTCAGAAATTCCTCAAGAAAGGAACACTGAAAATCTCTAGTGGCTTAAGAGTCTTTTTAAAATGTCCATTATTTTAATGCCCATGAGGTTTTATTTTAAGCTAAAAAAAATCTCTTGGAAATGATTTTATACAATGTGCTTTTAAGCTAAAAAAAATCTCTTGGAAATGATTTTATACAATGTGCTATCTTGAGTATTTTACCACAGACACGTTCAATGTGATCTATTCACTTCTTTCAGAAACATTTTTTGTGTACAGACATGAGAATTTTTCCCACGACAATAAGTGTATGTGTCTAGCATCCCAATTACACCAAGCCTACCAGCCATCTTGCAGTCTATAATCTTCCTAAATGAGCATTTAAATTCAAAAGCATACTGCATATAGTAAACCAGAGTGCTCAAAGAACTACTTTTCAATAATATATTTTACAAGTAAGCTGATTATAAGACTATTTTACATGTGAAATGCCCAGAAGATCAATGAGTACATGCTTTCTTGAATGTGTTTATTTCCAGAATAATGGTTGTGATCCTCAGGTCAGCTTTTGTCAGGATTTGAAGGGAAGATAAATATTGAAATAGATCAATACAAATGGGAACACATTCAGTCCCAGGCTGGCTCCCATGATGGGGAAAAGGCAGAATGGGTAGATTGGTCAATTCTGCTGCAAGACCCAGAGTTTATGATGCCCTTCATGAGTTTAGGGGGTTCATTGTAGATTGAATGAAGACTGACAATACGGGGTACCCAGAGTAGTCATCAATTAGGATAAAAATGAACCTCAGGACTGATGATTTACCTCTTTCCATTGATCTCCAACTCATAACCAAATAATTTTCAGACAAGACTCAAACTGTTTTATTAAATTGAACACAAAATGCCTGTTATAACATCAAGCCTTTATCATAAATCAGTACATAAGTAAGGATACACAGCCAAAATGAGCCATCAACATAAGCAGTATAAATTTTAAATAACTTTCAGATTTCTATATTCAATATGCTGAAGAAAACAAAACCAAAAAAGCAATTTCAATTTCACAATTCACAGTTGATTGGTTTTAATCCCATGATACATTTGTCATTTCTGTAGCCCCAGAACAAAAACAGATTTCCAAAGCGGTGACTGGCACATTGCCCCAATAGCATACCCAGATCTTAAGCCCCTGTGTGACATTTAGAGAAAATGTTATCAAACAACCAAATTTCATACAGTTTGAGCTGGCATTGTTTAGTTATATCCTTTACCAGAAAATAGCAAAAGCAGTTTAAATATTTGCCATGCTATTAAGTGAAGGGTTCTTAAGTCTCCCTTGGTTTTCAATGATTTTATTCTCTAATTTAAGACAACAACTGTGTTCAAGTGCAACCTTAACAGTGAAAGCAAAATCAGTTTTGCTTCTGGATCTAGAGCATACATCAAGAGAGGACACTTCCTGCCCTGGCAGGTACATGGAATGCTTGGAAGCAGAGCCTAACAAATTCATAAGGCATTTCAAAGCAGACACACCGCACAGACCAAATCACCATGGTCAGTAGAGGGTTCCAGGTGAACACCACATAGGCGGAATCAACATGAGATCCTTACCAAAAAAAAAAAAAAGAAGAAGAAGAAGAAGAAGATACTGTGGTTTACAAAACCACAGGAAGGTACTCAGGTACAGAAAGAAGGCAAAAAATGACCAGCCACTCCAAAAAGAGTTTTGTTCCCATAAACGCTAGATTTACGGAGTAAATAAACTACTTTATATGTGCTTTGCTCTACAATAATATCACTCATCTTGGCACAGGGAGTTACTTTTCCTTTAAAAAAAATAATGTTGAGAATATACATATAATCGTGATATAGAACATTTATTTTCACTAGTGAGGGGGTCACATAAGCACTCACATAGAAAGTTATGAGTGAATTATGAATTCCATTTAAAGGCAAAAGAAATCTGATAAACCCTGCTTTATTAGTTTGTATTCAACAGTACAATGAGATTTTAGCAACTGCATTTGGCTTATTTAATAAATATGACCGTGAGAATATCTTTAAGTTCAAAGAATTGTGAAATGTCTAAAAATAAAGCCTAATTAGTAAAAATATGTACCTTCCTTTAAAGGACCCAAAGGGAGTGTTCAGTTGTTTTAGAAGCCATGAATCTTATCAAACAAGCATAAGAATATAAATCAGAAACACTTAAGTTTTAATTCTGATACAGTTTTATCCACTGAAACATTATGACCTGAAGCAAGTCACTTAAATTCTGCGATCTGTCCACAAAAAGTGGGCCTAAAAATAAAGGCCTATGTCAAAAAGATTTTCTTAACATTACTGGAGTAAAGCTAAAGATAGTTACTAAGGCTCACAATTTCAACAACTCATTGTACAGTACAATCATTTTTAATTCTGCTAATTACAACTTGAAGCATGAGTAATTACAATACTCAGGGAACTCAAATCAAATTCTTTACATAAATTAATAGCTGCAACTTTCTAACCTACCCAATCTGTTCTAAAATTGTTTGAAACAGCTAATCATGGGTGGGCTTGACCCTTTACTCCCCTCAACCTTCTTGGAGAGCAGCAGAAAGCAGGGAAAGAAGAAGTATCAGGAAAATAAGCAGCAACCAATTGAAATGAGGTAAAAGCTTATTTCAAACACCCCAATCAGTACTTGACAGTTTTCTGAAGAAGCTGCATATATAGTTCAGCAAGAACACATCATCAGAAGAGAGATAAAGAAAAAAAAACTTTCATCATGAAACTTTAAAATTTATGACAATTAAGCATTTCAAATAGCCAACTCCAGAAAACTTGAGTTTGCAAAGGGAGTTGTCTTTCTTCACTCTAAGCATGCACAGAACAGAAATTGGAAGAGGCAAGGCCACAGGAGGAAACAAAGATGTGGTGACTGGCTCAGAGTGTCAACTTTATACACAGCTTTCAAGATGCTACTAATATTCAAACAAATATTAATAACACCTTGTGAGTTTATAGTCTGAAATTTACAATGAAATGTATACCCCAGGGGATTGAGAGCTGGAGTGATGGGTAGAAAATAAAAAGGGCTGGAGATGTAGCTCAGTGGTACAGTGCACCTGGGGACAATCCCTGATACCACACACACACAAAAAAAAATATTATTTTTCTAAACACCATGTCAAGTTCTCCCAATCTACTACAACACCATGTAATAACACATCAAGGTGAATACTGCCAGCCAGGGAAACTGGATTCATCTTCAGAGTGTATGGTTCCTGATCAATAACAACAGTTTTACTTGATATCACACTGAGACTGCATTAAGAAAGAAAAAACCAGATATGGAATAGAATCCACTCAGACATTTGCAATTCCAAGCTCCTGTTTTATGAACCGTGATTAATGGCAATAACTCTGTCATCTCTTCTCTGTGAAATGCTGATACATACTAAAGGCACTCATATTCTGGGCTTAACGGACACAGGGTCACATGGGACCATAAGCCAGTACTTTTTTGGTAGCTACCCAGAAAGGGAGTTTATAAATGATCTCCCCATTCACAATGGGAAGAAAACATCAAACAGCTATCAGTAGAAATGTCTTATGAGAAGCTATTTATACAGCAATTTATCCATTCAGTTACATGGACAGAAAAAGCTCACAATGTTAGGGGTTCCCCCACCAACAACACAAAAACAGCAAAACATTATTTTATTACATATGAAACTCCTAAGTAGTGATTTGATAAGGGAAAAAATAGTTGATAACATCAATCTTTTTAAACACTTGTTCAAAAATCTACATTAAAGTTTTGTCTATGCAGAAATAACATTCCTAAAGCAGCTCTGTTGTCCTTAGTATGTGCCTCACCAAGTTCTTTAGCTAGTATTTCCAATCTAAGCTCTGACACAAAACAAAGTAGGTTAGGTTCCAAATCCACCATTTTTAGGCCTCTCTACAGAGAATATTACATCAAACAGTTATAGGTCTCCCCTGACACAAATAAGACTCATTTTACATAGGTCAATGAACAGTCCTCAAACTGTCATTGCTCACATTCTCAGACAACTTCAGAGTGAAGGAATCACAATCCCACTACTAAGCTTTAGAATCTATCTACAGAGGAAGATTTTACCAGATACATACACACATATTTGTGTGTATGAAGATGTATTTCTCACTTTATCCATGTCCAAACTGTAGACAGGTAGCTATAAGCAAGCATAAGGTTCTGCAGAATAGCTCTGTAAAGACATGGGAGGTCTCACACTTTACATTCACCTTTTGAGTCAAAGGGATACGGGGATAATCTTGAATCACCAAGAGTCTTCATTGAACCTCAGGGTCTGAAAAAAAGCCTAAATGGTTTTCTAGGTTTTGCAATTAATTAAAGGGGAAAATAGTGAGAAAGAGTTGGGGGGGGGAGACTTTTCAAAACAAATGTTATTAAAAAAATTAAGTATTCACCTTGCAGAATTCAGTGCAGTAAGAAACAAGCAGACAAATATAATGAACAACATGCACATATTTACAAGTTGCAGAACATGACATACAAAAGTCAAGACCAACAAAGTGTTTCCTACTCAGTGTGGAGTCAAAGGATTATAAGACAACCATCAGCTTCACAAGTGAACTTTAAAACAAAACAAAAAAATACTTTGAAGGCGTATGCAGGCTAATCTTCTAATTGATATATGGAACTTTTCCTTTAAAATCTCTCACTCTTGATATCTTAGAAGCATTCCTTTCAAACATTGATTTTTAATGACAACATACACAAGGAGTCACAGAAAAAAGAGACTTTGTTACTAAGAGTTTTTAACAAATGATTACTGAAATCTACTGATTTTTTTTTTTTTTTGACTAAAGGTCCTTTTCTGGTTAGACCTCTATCTGTCCTTGTATTTGGTATATAAGACACATGATTCCTTGGGGAGCACAGAGTGAAGATCCTAAAGCACGTTACAGAGCAGGACTGGACTTGACAAAAGGACGCCAACAACGATCACATATCACTGACTTAGAGGCAACAGTGGCCTGCTTACACAGGGAAGAAAAACTGTACAGAATGTGTGAATATGAGAAACTGTTCCATGCAGTGATGACAATCCCTGTCGCCCCTTGTCTCACCTATGGAGCACAGGTGAATACTGCAAGGTAACTAGTACAAAACACAACTACTAGCATAGACATCTGTGATTTTTTTTTCTTTTTGATGTGCATGTAACCTCTATAAGTGATTGTAGAAGTTATCAACTTCCTAGAGTTTAGAAATTAAGAAACAAATTGAGTTACTGTAGGCAATATGGTACTAAAGTGTCATATAAAACAAACACATAGCTCTTTTTTAGTGCAAAAAAAGATAGCAAGTAAGAAATAACACTATAAATCTAACTTCTTTCTTTTAAAGAAAATGCGTTTATGCATTCATAACATCCATTAAGGGCATTGGGAAACTGGAAACCTGAATACACAAGGCCTGAAAAAACATCAAGCCCTTAAGTCCACTGCTTTTTGTACACAGATGATGAAATTGTTAAGTAAGGAGAGCAGGGAAAACACATCCTTTAATTTCATTTCCAGAGGAAAAACTAAAAGTAGATGAATGCCACTTTTATAAGATGTAAATTCATATTCACAATCTTTTAATGTTATCTGAAATATAAAGATACAATGACATTCTCTCTAGGGTATCATATAAAACTGTGTTTGCGCGTGTGCCTGCGTGGCTATGGCTATGGGTATGGGTATTGGCATGAGTATGGGAATGGGAATGCACACATACAGAGGGATAATGTGAGATTTCTAAGTACTCATTGAATCAAGTGGCAGTACTATATTCATATCTACCCAAAAAGTAACACTTAGCAGCAAAATGAGTAACCTATTAGCCAGTAAGATAATCCCTAACCTTCTTAAACTAATCAATTTTATAATTACTGAAAAAAAGGTTATAATACTAAAAGTCACAGGTCCATATAGAATCTCAACATAACATTATTTTATTTTTCTATTTCTGGAAAAAAAATTTACCAAAGAATTCTATTTTTTTGTAAACCATCACTTCAGTAGAAGAAAATAACTTGATATTGTTCTGGAAGTTAATCACAAAACCAATTTTTAACTATGGGTCTAGATGGCTCAAAAATTGTTCTGAAAAATTACCAAAAAGGTATGGTGATTGAAATTTTCCTGCTCTCCATCTATTTGCCTATAGAACTCTCAAGGTTACACAAAGAGTTTTAATTAGCAACATAAGCAATCAAGTGTACAAAAACATGGTTCAAAACAACCTTCTTGGTGAATGTGGCTTTTCAAAAGAAATAAGACTGAGTGTCAGTCTTATCCATGTCAAAGAGATCAAATACAAAATTAATAAAATTTTATATAATACTTCATTAGTTCATCTAGACATACTCTATGACTTCATATTTTAAAAACAAAACCCCAAAATAATAGTAATACCATTATAATTATCAGATACCAAAATCATCTATAATATAGTTTGAATATTCTCAGAGATGCCAGATTACAAAGGATGAAAAAAAGCCCATGTATTTTTCTACTGGAAATGATGACACTAAAACTTGTCAGCTTTTTTTAAAAAAAATTCCTCTATCTATGAAACAGCAGGAAGTGGTACTTTTCAGGATAACAACTGGCAAGACAGAGAAGAATGTAAAGTACAAGAACTGGCTCATCTAAAAAGCCTGCCAAAACAATATATCAAGAGATCTGAACTTATGGTTGAGACCATCACACAAGGGCATATTACCATGAATAAAAGCATAACTCTAAACTGAAAGAAAAAATCAAACCCATCTTTATGTTTCCTAAAATCAGCTGAAAATATTTTAAAAGTCATGTCCATCTTAAACTCATTAGACACTCAAATCTGGGGCTTAGAAAAACCACAGCAGAGCTAGGACATGAAAATGAGCTTATTAGACAAGTTGATTCACTAGTGGAGGGAAAAAAAGAAGAGAATGGTGGTGGCAATTAAATGTGTGAAATCCATAATTGGAAAAGAAGTTTAGCCACTTGGAAGACAAAAAGCACACTGCAAGTGTCTGAATTCAAGAAAATCTGCATTTTGGTGGTGGAGGGACATGATACAGGGAAAGTGTCCTGGGAAAGACCCTAATGCCATTATAATGACATATCCTACTGACAGTGCATGGAGGTAATGGTTCCAGCGAAGCCTTGGGAAACAGAACTCTGCTTACCTGTTTTAACCGTGATCTGAAGTAAGAACTCAATACAACTCTTTATTTAACAGTACATAAAACTAAAATGACAAAAGAAGTTGAAGTTTTTAAATAGTCATAGCTTTAAGTGATCAGGCTACTAGTCAACCAGAACTTGGCCAAGATAAAGTTATTTCGGATGGGGTAGGTAGGTCACATGCTACAAGTAGCTCAACACAGTTGACCTGGGAAAGTATTATGACCGAAGAAGCACGTTTCCCTCCCCCCACCCCCAAGTTTTGACATCTTGTGGTACCACTGCAGGCTACATGTATTAACATTAAGCAGAGGAATGTACTCATATCAAAAGGACCACAAAGCAGGGCAAATTGACAGAAGGCAAACAGGCAGGACAAGCTGCTCTATCTGAATGTGGCCATCACTATACATAGCCCAGATTCTCCATCTCATTCCTGTACCGCTGCTCAGACACCTTGCTTTTGTGTTGCTTGCTCTCTAAGTGCTGCCGGAACTCCATCTCTTCGCCAGCCCCAACATTACACATTGAGCAGTAAAACTGGCCACTTGGAGTAACGCACATGGCTAGATCACGTGGAATTCTCTGCCGAGAACGGGGATTGAAGTAAGGACCTGCTAAAGCCAGAGATAAAAATATTGCAGTTGAAACAGTCACTATGTGAATGATACTCTGACCAATTCGTACTGTAATTTTTAACTCTAAATTCAAGTTATAAAATTCCCATATTCTTAACTTTAAAGGAAGGTGAAATTAATTTTTTTTCAATTACCAGTTTATACATTCTACAAGGATAAAATGATTCTCCCAAGAATGTCAAAAAAGTTACTGTGGAGTCAAACTCAAACTAAATGGTTATGCCTCTAAAAAGTGAATACAATTTTAAAAATACTTTAATTTCCAAGTATCATATCTAAATTCTTATAATAATGTGTTGCTTGCTCTCATTAATCTAATTCTACTTCTGAGAATTATCCTAAGAAAGTATTAAGAGTTTCTACACAATGGGCTGGGATTGTGGCTCAGGGATAGAGCGCTTGCCTAGTGCGTGTGGGGCCCTGGGTTCGATCCTTAGCACCACATAAAAATAAAGAAATAAAATAAAGAAAAAAAAAGAGTTTCTGCACAGTGATTTATCATCAAGGATATTGATATGAGCAGTGTTTTATAAAGGCAAAATTGTGGGGAGGAGAAATTCAAAAATAGGATTTGAAAAATTATGGTAATGACTGCAAAGGAAAACTATGTATTCAATAAATATAATGATACAAGAAACTATTAATTACATGAAAATATAATCACAATAGGCTGTTAAGTAAACCAAGAATATCATAAAATATGATCATATTTCTATTTTAAAGAAATACTATGCAGGGCTGGGGTTGTGGTTCAGCAACAGAGCGCTCGCCTAGCTCATGCGAGGCCCTGGGTTCGATCCTCAGCACCACATAAAAATAAAAAAAGGTATTTGTACAACTAAAAAATAAATATTTTTTTAAAAAAGAAATAATATACAAAAAAAGATTAGAATGACATTTTTGGTATTTTGATATTTTTCTTCTTTTTACATTATTGACTTCTTTACCTGGACTATAAGTTTGCTAATTTCCTCCTTTTTTTTTTTTTTGATTGAACCCAGAGGCATTTGATCACTGACCCACATCCCCAGCCCTTTTTTATTTTTTATTTAGAGATACAATCTTGCTAAGTTGCTCAGGGCCTCACTAAATTGCTGAGGCTGGCTTTGAACTAGTGATCCTCCTGCCTCAGCCTCTTGAGTCATGAGGATTACAGGAGAGTACTACCACCCAGCCTACTTTTCTTTTCTATTATAATAATAAATATTTAACACTTTTCTCAAAATATAGCTGTGATTGAAGTCTATAAGTTTTGATATGGTATTTTCATTACTATTTGACTATAAGAATTTGTAATTCAGTATGATTTCTTCTTTGAACCATGAATCCTTTAGAAATATTTTAAAATTCCTGAACAAATGGAAATTTTGTTCGTTTTTATATTTTGGTTACTGTCATCTCATTTAGTTGTACTCTGGTAAGAGAATATTGTCTGTACTACATTTCCTAAAGTTTATTTTACCTAATATCACTACATCTATCCCAGCATCCTTCATTTCATTGAGTTTCTTTTATGCAGTTTGATAATCTTTGTCTTTTAACTGAGACTTTAGTAAATTTACATTTTTTATAATTTCTAATACTTTGAGACTCTTATATACTTACTACATTGTGCTTTCTATTCATCCTTTCTTTACTAGGTATCTTACTTTTCAATTAATTTTGCTTTTGGTTTGTGTCACCATGCAGATAACTGCTCTCTGCTGACACGTAGCACTGGAGACTGAAGGAGAAGAATGAAGGGACCACTCAGTCCTCTCCTCCCCAAGGAAGAAAAGCAGAAAACTTCCCTATAAATAAGTGGTTCTGAACTGAATGTAGATATCAAAATCACCAAGGAAGCATTTACAAAGCACACATATGTCTGGGTTCTATTCCAAATTTACTGATGGAAAATCTTTAAGAAATTATTCAGATGCATTTTGAAAACACTCCCTGAATAATTCTGATGCACTGCCCTGGTTAAAATCCATTGCTATTTTTTTTTATTTTCTCCAAGAAATGGGAATTGAATATGGTGCAACTTGAAAGCAAACTGCTCATTTTTATGACACACTTTTATTTTTCAGCTGGCTAACATGAGAAGAAACATAAAGGAACTATTTTAAACATAGACTATGTTTAAAAATCAAAATAAATCATATACTAAGTAGGAAATAAATAAATAAGACTTGAAATAAACACTAGCCTGAAAAAGTCAATAGACCAATTCAATAAAACAATGACTAACCCTGAATCTCAGGGCTATCTATTACTATGAAAGAAAATAAAAAGAGACCATTTGTAAAGTGTATGTGGAAATTCCCAAGGTATGTGGAAATATACAGGATACCTGAATTATTATGTACTGTATACATATTTCTCCTATTAGGCATCATCTTAAATTCATTCCCCTCTTTCCGAGCTCGTCGTTGACCCACCTCTGAGGAGTCCCTGGAGAAAAGAAATTGAAAAAGGATGAGGCTTCTAAACAAGGATTCCTTTCAACTTTTTTTTTTTTTTTTTTTTTTTTAAAGACAGTCCATCTCACATAACACTTTGGCCTTGGAGAAAATGGCAATACCTACGAGAATGAGTTACTCTGAGCTTCCGCCAGTCGCAGCCTCTTGGCATGATTCTTCCCTTGATAGTGAGCCTGAGCCACAGCCGGGGAACTAAAGGAGGCATCACAGAGCTTACAGTAATCATTCTCTGTGGCCAGGATCACTCTGCCTCCTGGCTTGAAGGAGCCCATCTGATATCAAAGACACAAGAAGAAACAAGGTTAAAAAATATGGAGCCTATTCCTTCCTTCTCCTAAAGGTTTTTGTAAGAACTGAAAAATAACCAAAGGATATGGCATGACCATAAACAATCTCTCAGCTTTATAAGGAAAGGAAATAATTAATTCAAAAAAGAGAGTCTGGGAGACATAATCATGGTTTTGCTCTATAATCACATACGAATTAAATCAAGTAGCTTATTGCTCTCTCCATTGAAGAAGTTTTTTAATGAATTTAAAATTTTCAGCATGGAAAATTTAGGTAAATAAATAGGTAAGACCTAAACCCTCATTTCCAGAAAGAGTAAAGTCTTCTTAGAATCCTTCAATAAACATTTCCTGAATGTCAATGGTTTATTGGGTTTGCTTCCTAATCCAGAAGGGATATACAGACATATAAAAGTCCTTGTCTTCCATAAAGTCTACAAACTAGCTACAGATATGTTATAATCAGGGAAAATAACTTGCAGATCCAGACAACTGTATTCAGATTGGAGAACAACATGTTAAAGAAAACCTAATAGCACCTGGAAGACGGCAGGCATTCACTTTTGTTGGATTAACAAAAAGTTACAGACTAGATTTTGGCTATAGGAGAATAATATATATAAAAAAGATCTTAGAAGCTATATCATAACAGGAACAGTTGAAGGAAACAGCTCCGTTTCACCTAGAAGAGAAGATTCTCTCAGGATAGGATAGCCGTCCTCAAAAATCACAAAGGGCTCTGCTATGAAAGACTGCTTAGATCATTTCCCTGAAGGGATAAGCCAGAGGAAAGCAATCCCCAACAGGGAGCAGCCATCTAATTCTAAAGCAGCCTTCAGTAGCCAGCAGTTTGACAAGTACTCAGCTTGAAGATCCCCGTTTTCCTGTCCTCTGATTCCATTTTTAATATATCTCATTTCCCCACAAATCTATGAGGAGGAGGAACAGATGGAATTGCTATCCACATTTTAAGCACTAAAACACTGATGCTAGCAAAGTAAAATTATACCATGGTGGTTAGGAACAGAGAGGTCCAAGGATCAAAAGGAATTCTTGCTCCACCATTTTACAAAGCGATGCAAAACCATGGAAAGTCACTTAGCTTTCCTGAGCTTCTAATAAACTTACAGTGGAACTCACACTGCAGGCCCACGGACCACACTTTGAATGAGGCTGATGGCCGTAAGTTGTTACAGGTATTAAATGAGGTAAGGGGTTGGAACTAAAGTAAGGCAAGTGAGATGCTTGCCTTGAGCACAGCAAAATCTCAATTTAATGGATTTTTTGTTAAGATACTGGGGATTGAGCCCAGGGATGCTCTAACATTGACCTATACACTAGTCCTCTGTTTTTTTTATTTTGAGACAGGGTCTCACTAAGTTGCCCAGGTTGGCTTTGAACTTGCGATCCTCCTGCCTTAGCATCCCAAGTATGAGATTACAGGTGCGTGCCACAGTGTCCAGCTATATTATAATGGACTATTTTTAAAAATCAAATCTAATGTAAAAAATAAATTCACAGCAAATTATCAAAATTTTTAAAGAAAGACAGAATTAGTAGCAATGCCATGCAAAGTCATGGAATCTAAAGCCAAAGGAAAATCAGTATGTTTTTAATGTTTTGTTCACCATTAGCTTTTTCACATTTTGCATTTTTTAAAAACCCTAATTTCAAATATTCATCTTGAGTACTGAAGGTTTTTTCTTCCATTTAAATTTTGTACCCAAGTCAAGGACAACCCTTACCTCATCCTAGTTCCAGCCCTGAACAAAACAATGCATGAAAAGTGCTTAGCAGAGTGCCTGGAATAGGAAGTACTCAATTACAGTAATTATTTATAACCACTATATTGTTCTGTGGGAAATAATATTTAAAGATAGGTTATGGAGTAGTGTCCATATTTCAGAGACTACAACATGCAGTAATATCTTTCCTGAATCACCCTCTCTGTCTTCCAAAGAGCAAAAGGAACTGGCCTCTCAACTGTGTCTCATAATACCAAAGTCCAGAAAGTATTTATACATGATTTCTACACACAAGGAAGTAAAGGGCAACCTGAAGAAAAAATATAACAAGGGCAACTGGAAGACAATATAACATAAATGGAATTAACTACAATACAGAAATCAATTGTTTCTCTTTTCATACAGGACATAGTGTTGACATACAGAATCATTTAACCCATAATTTTGAGAAATAGATAGAAAAATACTCATAAAACAATATCTGTTTCATCATCTCATGCATCACAACCAAAGCCAATGAGAAACCTCCAAGTTCACATCTGGTGTTCATTAAAACCAGCACATAGTTCAAGAAATTACAAATGCCGCCAGGTACAGTGGTGCACACCTGTAATCCCAGTGGCTCAGGAGGCCGAGTCATGAGAATTGCAAGTTCAAAGCCAGCCTCAGCAACTTAGCAAGGCCCTAAGCAACTTAGTGAGACCCTGTCTCAAAATAAAAAAACTAAAAACCAGGTTGTGGGGCTATGGTTGTGGCTCAGTGGTAGAGGCTTGCCTAGCATGTGTAAGGCACTAAGTTTGAGTCTCAGCACCACATATAAACAAATTAATAAATAAAATAAAGGTTCACCAACAATTTAAAAAATATTTTAAAAAACAGGGTTGGGCATATGGCTCAGTGGTTAAGTGTTGGGGGGCAGAGGGAGGGGAGGAGGAGGAAAAGGAGGAGGAGGAGAAGGAGGGGGATAAGTTGTTACAAATACCAAGTAGGACATTATTTCAGGAATATTTCTATCCTGGTAGATAAATGGACAACAAACTTCATTCATGACCTTTCATGACCATACAACAGCTTCCTAATGCCACTTCACCCTGACTCATGTGTCTCACCTGTGGAGGGACTGGAACAATTGGGGTAGCTACAGGCTCCACCACATTGCTCATTCTGGCAGGAGGAGGACAGCTATTGGCTGCATAATAATTTCGGAGTTTCTTACCATGATTTTTACCCTAGAAGTAAAAATAAAATGAGTAGTCACCATGAGGAAAAAATACAAATTTAGTTATTGTATTCACTTCAAGAAAAAAAATACAAGCAATAGTAACTACATATTATTTCTTCATATATACACAGCACTGGGGTAGTCAGACTACTAGCTAGAATTGCTTGCTAGATCTTAAAGTATAATAGGCTCTAAAAGAATTTATCTGGGTAAAGTAAGAAAACAAAGCCAAAAAAAATTGATTTCCTACATATTTCCAAAAAAATGTCAACACTGTCCAGTGATCTATGTCCTCCTTCAACTTGTTGCCATTCATGTGTGACTGCTTAAATATGAACTTTATGATACACTGATCTAATCTACTTTAGAAGTGAGTAATAAAAATAGACATTCCAATTCTTTTTACCAAAAAATAGTACTTACAGATTATCTTTTTACTTACAAGGGACTTTCATATGCATGAGCTCATTTGCTGCTCACAAAAAAATCCTATAGAGGAATTTGTTGATATTATCCATATATGACAGCTGAGGAACTTCTATATACAGGAATTGGGGGGCTTGCCCACAGACCCCTTCAGGAAGATACAGCAGGGAGCTAAAGCTTGAAACAGATCTCTGAATCCAAAGCGTGGCTCTTTTTCACTACAGCATGATGGCTCTAGGAGGCACTCTGAACCTCTTAAAATGGATTTACTTTTCTCTTTATGTTTTGCTTAAGTAATTATTTACATGATTCTATCCCTTGAACTAATGAAAACACTGGAAAAGGTCAATGGTCCAAAAGCACTCTAAATGAGGGTAAACCAGCATATTATTTATTAAACCAAACTGTAAAGTTCAAACCTCCAGGCAAACATCAATTTACCATTTACTATAGGCTAAACCCTAGAAATAAACAGGACTAGAAGAAACAGACACATAGCAAAGAATTAATGATCTAGGTTTCATCTTATGCCCAAATGCCCTAGCTGTGCTCCCACCACAGTGACATCCAGAGAGTCAAATCTAATGGTCCCACCTATGCTTCCATCTTGAACTCTAAGCAGCATGACACAGTTGATCCTCTCTCCTTGAAATAACCTTCTCATTGTCCTCTGTCTTCAGTGGCTCCTCCTTATCTCTCCATCTCTTGTGTTCTACCAGACCTTCAACTCCACAGCACTGAAGATCCTACACCTGGCCACCTTCTCTCTCCATCTGTACTCCAATTCTAGGTTATTTTACCCAGCCCCACACCTTTAAAAGGTAATGAATAAGTCAATAACTTCTTAAATTACCCAGCTCTATCCCTGAACTTCAGAACCATGTCTCAATTGCATTATTGCCTTTCACACTTTGAAATCTTAGGAGGCATATCCATTTTAATGAAACTTTGTATTCCTTCCCCACAGAACTTTCTCATTACCACCACTGCCATCACTCATCCACATATCAATAAAGGTACCACCATCCACCCAGTTACTCAAAAAAAGCCAAGGAGTTCTTTTCTTAGATCCATCCTTCCCTAAAATCAACACATTCAATCTATCAGCAAGTCTTGTCAGCCTATCATCAAAAAATATCCCAAATTATTCCACTTCTCCCCATAGACATTAAGTATACCCCCATAATCCAAGCTACCAATGCTCTTCACTTGCAGTAGCAACAACTCCTATCTAGTCTGTTATCAATCCTGACTCCTTATAACCCTCATTATAAACTACAGTGATAAGTCTAGACAGAAATCAGGTCACATTGTTCACTCACTTAAAATCTTTCAAGGGCTTCTCACTACTATGCTTAAAATTGACAAGCCTTGTTTATAAGGCCCTACCTATCCTGGTCCTGTCCATCTCTCAGATTTTATGCCATACAGTGCCCCTTTCCCTGCTAATTATGCTACTGCCTACTTTCTGGTCCTCAGAGATGCCAACCCCATTTTAGTTCTGGGGCCTTTGAACTTGTTGTTCCATGGAATATAGCTCTTTCAGATCTCCGTATGGCTGGCTCCTTTTCATCTTTGAAGTCTCAACTCAAACAGCATATCTCACTGACTCTCAAGTGTCACATCCATTCCTCCCTTGTATGTGTGTGTGTGTGTGTGTGTGTGTGTGTGTGTGTGTGTGTTTGTGTGTGTGTCTCTCTCTCTGACACACACACACACACACACACACACACACTCCAAATCCCCATCAGATTACCGCATTATCTGATTTTATTCTGTTCTAACACCACTTAACACTATTTAAAATATGGTTTGTTTACTTATTTTTGATCTTTCCTCCCGTCTAAAATGTAGACTCCTTGAAAATAAGGACCTTGTCTATCTTGTTTATTCTTCTTTCTCTGATGCATAGAATACTTTCTAACATACAGCAAGCAATCAATACATATTAGCTATATCAATGAATCAAATATCATAATAGAGATCATTTAAAAAAAAACTAGTAGGAAAACAGAGAAGGAATTTCTTACTTCTACTGGAAATGTGTCAGAGGCTTCCCTGAAAGGGGGACATTGAGTTGTCTTTTAAAATGAGTAAAAATTTACTTGGCAGTAAAAGAGTTGAAGGGGAAAGAAAATTGTGATCTGAGGAAGGGTCCTGAATGCTGTACTGAGAAGTCTCAGAAGAGAGGATCTTCAGGATCCTTAGGAGAGGGGGTAGGGGTTGAGATAGGAAGCATCCTCAGTGGTTCTGTTCCTAATACAGAATTTGAACTTTTGAGGCAGCAGGGGACTTCTGAGAGACTGTAGGCAAAGCAGTACCAGGACTGGATTGCATTTAATAAACATCATCCTGAGATCAGGGGGATAAATCAGAGCAGACCAAAGCTGGAAGCTGGGAAGATAGAGAAAGTCAATGACTAAGCCCTGGATACTACAATTAAGTGTGATAGAAAACAAATGTCCAGAAAATGAGATTGATAATGCCTGGCCCATCAAGTAAGGCAAAACAGACAATGTATTATCAGGGAAGCCTAAAACCAAACTGGAACTTGGGAATGAGGTTAGACTGAAAAGGCATTATTAGCACGTACATGATATTTAAAGACATAGAACCAAAATAGATTACCTAGACGGAAAGGAAACAGGCAAACTTTTTTGAAAGTGAAATGAGAAGATGAAGCAAAATGAGGGTGTGTAGGAAAATAATGGCTGGATGAGAGAGAAAGATCTGACATCTGTGAAGAAGGTAAAAATCTAATAAATATTTTTTAATGAGGTATGGAGTTTAGTTACCTCCAGTGCAGCTGTACTAAAGCAAGCCTGGCACCTCCCATCAGTCTCTCACTCATGTGCTCTTGTTACTGGCTTCCCCTTTCCACTTTCCTCCATGCTAAGAAGCCCTCACCAGAAGCTGAACAGATGCTAGCACCTCTTTCTTTTATAAATTACCCAGCCTCAAGTATTTTGTTATTGCACTAGAAAAATGGACTAAGACAAAGTAGTATTGAAAAGAAGATAGTCTGGGTCAACACACTGAAACTAAAACATCCATCACAGGATATCTGGATGTTGTGCACAAGGTTGGTTAGCACCGAGGAAGTGAAGGCTAAAGCAGTTTGCAGAATCTTCTAAAACTGGTAGGAATTTGATTCCACAGATTTGGATAAGGACAATAGAGTTAAATAGTTACTGATTTCTCCCTATGTGCTGGTCACTGTCCTAAGAAATGGAGATAAAATGGTAAACACAAAGTCCTTGCCCTCAGGAAACTTTTCCCAAGAATGAAAACAGATTATATATACATAAACAAAAAATGATGTGACTGACAATGGCTCTGCAGAAAATAAAACAGGATGATGTTACAGAAAAACAGCAGAGGAGGGTAGGGTTGAAAGATATTTGGCTTTTCTGTAGACACATGAGCAAAAAGCTAAAGAATGAGAAACCTCCAGTTGTGTGAAGAAGATCTGGATGTGGAGAAGATCTGGGTGTTCAGATGTCCATTGGGCCAAGTTAAGTCAGAGATGATTCTCATTGTCCAAAGAGCCCAACCTAGTGTTCAGGAGTGAGGTCATGCTAGGGATAGAACTGGAGAAGCTACTGATACATATATTATTTAAAATCATGTAAATGGAAGAAAAAAAATCACCTACACAGGTCAAATAGAGATTAAAGGTCAATTTTGAGATAAAGAGTACAAAGGACAAAACTCTACCATGTAGAGTATGAGAAAGAATGAGCATCCAAAAAAATGAAACTGAGAATGCCCAGCTTACAACTAAAGATAAACATCAGGCAAGAGGGCATTATGGAAGCCTAGAACAGGCTGTTTGGGAAGAAAACTATCTAGTTTGATACATTATAACCAAGGAGGAACTTACTTGTAGGCATTGCCAAAGAGAAACATGCACAAGGAGACAACTAGGAGAATGTGTCTAGAATTGTTTGTAACAGAAATAATTTAAATGGCCATGCACAGGATAATGGCTAAATTATAGTCTATTTGTGAAATGGATCAGTATAGTGGCACACAAGGAGCATGCATGGCAACATAAATGACTGTCATAACAAAATGATTACTAAAAAGAGCAAATTACAGAAAAAGATGTACAAATAATTTAAAATGGGATTTTAAAACATGAAAAATAACACTACACATTAAATAGTCAAACACATTTTGTGGCTAATGTACAAAAAAAATTAAACTATGGTAACAATAATATCAATTCAGCATTGCAACTACATATAGGGGCGTGGGAGATGACACAACTAGGAAGAGATATATGGGGACTTCAACTGAATGAATAATTGGTACTCCTCAAGCAAGATGGCAAATATAAATGTTCTCTCACACACAAAAAATAATTTAAAAAACAATAATAATAAAAAAGTGATTCACCAGTGCTGAGGAAAATCAGAACAAATTACTATTTGGATTTGAAAAGACAAAGGTCAAAATTGGCCTTAGTATCATTTCTGTGGAGTGGTGAGAGATAAAAAGTTATATGGAAAGACAGGGGAATGAACGTGACACAACTTTTCCTACATACTTATATGAACATACATACCACAATGAATCTCACCATTGTGTACACCCTCAAGAAATTAATTTAAAAAAAAAACACTATGGGTAAATGGCAGAAAGATCAATAGAGAGAAGAGGGCAGAGGTGGAGAGAGACGTGGAAGGAGAGGTACTAGCTGAATTAGAACAGGTTATATCCCATGCTTGTATAATTATGTCAAGATGATTCTACTGTCATATGTAACTAAAAAGAATCAATAAAAATTTCAAAAAGTTATATAGAGTTTTTAAAGAATGTATAGGAGCTATGAGTAGAAACAAGTATAGACTGGCATATATAGAAAAAAATCCCACATATGTAAGAGATCTACTGTGGCAGGGAACAGAGAAATAAGGTATAAAGAGAGAAATGAGGGTCAGTGGAAGATTTTTTTAAGATGGGTTTTATTTAGGCTTGTTTGCATGACAACAGGAATAAGTCACTAACAGACAAATAGATGATCAGATGCTGAGAACATGGCCATAGGATCACAGCCCATAAAAATGAAGATGAGACACACAATACTGCTACCAATGGTCACATTTAGACAAAATGTGTTTTATTAGGTGTTTTATTCCCAAAGCAGGATCCCTCTAGTATTCAAGCAGACCTTGCACCTATAATATACTGACAATGGTAATAATGGTAACATGAAACTTTGAGTACTTACATGCCAGGCAGTGTTCTAAGCACTGCCTACGTACTATTTCATTTAATACCCAGGAAATATCTATCAGGAAGATACAATTTTTATTCTCACTTTATATATAACTGATGTTCTTGATGAAGAAAAATAAAACAACAAAACAGAACTAAAAACTTAAAGTTATAGCCCAAGGAAATTTTCCAAAACTAAATGAAGACTTGAATCTACATACTGAAAAGGCATACCAGATATCTAGAAAGATTAGCTCAGCACAATCAAATCTGAGAACTATCTTAGAAAATACAGAAGACTTCAAAGAAAAAAGAAGAAACTCTCATGTTCTGTAGACAAAAGAATTAGAATGACATCCACAATCTACACAATAAGAGAATAAAATAAATCTAACATAATTTTCCTATGTACACATATGAAAATACTTAAGTTAATCCCACCATTGTGCCCACCCACAAGAATGGAGTCCTAGTTAGAGTAATATATTCCATGCTAGCATAATTTTCTCAAAATGGATTCTACTATCATGTACAATTAAAAAGAACCAACACAAAAAAGACAAAGGGCAACCTTTTTTAAAAATTTTAATGAAAAGGTGAACCAAGATTTTCTAGCCCATCAATTGTCCCTGTATTTAAGATCAAGACTAGAAAAAAAAATAGCTTTAAACATATAAGAGCTTAGAAATTCACTGCTCTCGAGTCCTTCTTGAGGAATCCATAAGAGCTTCATTCAACCAAAAAATGACTAAGAAAACCTCCATTAAAAGGCTCACAGTATTTTCTGATACATAATTATAGATCAAAGACTAATTAAAACCTGGGGACAAAAGTGAAAGATTAATGTCTGAATCTTACAAATTGTGACACAATGGAAATAATGCAGCAGGAAATTGAAAAAGAAAAAAGAAAATAGAATAAACTCATCAATTCTGTAGTAGGCAATAGCTGGTATGCCATTAATAACTGACAAATCATATACTAAAGCATTAAATAATAAGAGAGAAAAGTAATTTTTAAACATAAATATTAGGGGATTAAGAATGGACTGCAAGGATAATTAAAACCAAGAATCAATAAATGGGATGAAATCAATCTAAAAAGTTTCTTCTCAATCTGTGAGGTGAATAGACAGCCTACATCTTGGGAGCAAATTTTTACCCCTCATACATTAGATAGAGCACTAATCTCTAGGGTATATAAAGAACTCAAAAATTTAAAAAAAAAACCCAATCAACAAATGGGCCAAGGACCTGAACAGACACTTCTCAGAAGAGGATATTCAATCAATCAACAAATATATGAAAAAATGCCCATCATCTCTAGCAACCAGAGAAATGCAAATCAAAACTACTCTAAGATTTCATCTCACTCCAGTCAGAATGGCAGCTATTATGAAGACAAACAATAATAAGTGTTGGCGAGGATGTGGGGAAGAAGGTACACTCATACACTGCTGGTGGGACTGCAAATTGGTGCAGCCAATATGGAAAGCAGTATGGAGATTCCTTGGAAACCTGGGAATGGAACCACCATTGACCCAGCTATTCCTCTCCTCGGTCTATACCCAAAGAACTTAAAAACAGCATACTACAGGGACACAGCCATATCAATGTTTACAGCAGCACAATTCACAATAGCTAAACTGTGGAGCCAACCTACATGCCGTCAGTAGATGAATGGATTAAAAATGTGGCATATATACACAATGGAATATTACCAAGCAATAAAATAGAATAAAATCATGGCATTTGCAGGTAAATGGATGGAGTTAGAGAAGATAATGTGAAGTTAGCTAATCCCAAAAAACAAATGCCGATTTATTTCTCTGATATAAGGAGTCTGACTCATAGTGGAGTAGGGAGAGGGAGTATGGGAAGAATAGAAAAACTCTAGATAGGGCAGAGGGGTAGGAGGGGAAGGGAGGGGGCAGGGGGTTAGCAATGATGGTGGAATGTGATGGACATCATTATCCAAAGTACATGTATGAAGACATGAATTGGTGTGAACATACTTTATATACAGAGATATGAAAAATTGTGCTCTATATATGTAATAATAATTGTAATGCATTCCGTTGTCATGTAGTTAAAAAATAAAATCAATTTTTTTTAAAAAAGAGTATTTGAATAAAAAAAAAAAGAATGGACTGCAAGGGATGGTTGGGTATGACATGTCTCTGAGTGAACTTTTTTTTCTTTTTGAGGGACTGGGGACTGAACCTAGGAGCTCTCTGTCAATGAGACACATCCCTAGCCCTTTTTATTTTTTCATTTTGAGACGGGGTCTTGCTAAGTTGCCCAGGCTGGTTGCAATTCTTCTGTTCCAGCCTCCCAAGCTGTTGGGATTACAAGCATGTGCTTGGCTAAGAATACATTTTTTAATATAGTTTTGAACTATAGAACTATATCACCATTTTACAGAGTTTAAAAAAAGAATCAAATCAAGGAGGACAGTGGAACACAATGTGAAACACAGACAAAAGCAAACAATCCTAACTACATGAACAGAATGACTAACAATCACACTGAAGGAGCAGAGAAAAAAAATACCATGAACATTTTCATATAGTCTTAAAGTATCTTACCACAAGACACTTATTAAACACCAAACAAAAAATACTAACTACAAGGAAGAACCCTGGCAATCCCAACCTTTGTAAACTAAGAACTTTAGAAAACAAGATTTGACTTCACGTTGTAGTGATAAAAACAAAAAGAACAGTATACAATGCTATCCTCTGGCTAGTATTATTTGCTTTTCTCAGGGGTATGGATTACTGACTGCCAAACTACTTCATGTGCATTGAATGTATATGAGGAAGCATGTATTTTGTGAATAATGAAAACTGAGATCTCTCATTATCAAAGTACTTACACATAAGAAAAGATGGACTGCTAAAATGAATATGCTGTTGTTTTGTACTGAAATTGGAAGTGTCCATCTGAAATCTATTTTACATACAGGTACACATAGATAGATATAGATGTAGATGTAAAGACATATTTACTAGCTCTGTTCACTGAGAAGAGCTAGAAATGATGATCTTCCAGTACCAAAGGAAACAACACTTAGATTTGATTTCTAAATAACATTCATTCTCCAATTCCAATCATGACTACTTAAGAAATGGCTGATAGGGGAAAGCACAAGAAGATTCCCAAATGTTTTATATTGCTAGAAATTAAGGAAGTATGCAAAAAATTATGGAAACATGTCAAGGACACAGAAACATCAGCCTGCAGGGACTCACACTGGTAAAACCTGGGGCACTCTACTGCATCAAAATAAACAATAACAGTAACAGAATATATTATCCCTAGAATAAAATAAAAATCCAGGCATCTATGATGATATAAACAAATGAATGTTGAAAAGGAAAAAATTCTTTCTTAAAATAAAATTCAAAGAAATAAATGAGGGTGGGGGAAAGATCAAAACAGAAAAATCACCATTTGGCAAACACCACTGTAATAAGACTCATCACTGAGCTAGGCATGGTGGCACACCTGTAATCCCAGATACTCGGAAGGCTGAGGCAGGTGATGGCAAATTTAAGATTAACCTTTGCAATTTAGGGAGGCTCTAAGCAACTTGGTTGAGACCCTATCTCAAAACTTTTTAAATATTTTTTTAAAGATTGGGGGTGTTGCTCAGTGGTTAAGCACCCCTAGGTTGAATACCCAGTACCAAAATATAATTAATTAAAAATTAGATTTAAAAAAAAAGAATCATCTCTGAGCAAAAATATGATAAGAAATAAAATACTGCTAGGCATAGTGGCACATATCTGTAATCCCAGTGACTCAGGAGGCTGAGGCAGGAAGATTTCAAGTTAGAGCTCAGCCTCAGAACTTAGCAAGACCCTGTCTCAAAATTAAAAAATAAAAAGGGCTGTGGGTGTAGCTCAGGGGTAAAAAAAAAAAACCTCTTCATTCAATTCTCAGTACCAGAAAGAAAAAGGAAAAAAACAAGATTGTGAATATAAAACAAAGAAATAAAATGTTCCCATAGACTCAAAGTATCACTCCATATGATATTTATTCAAAACAAAAAGCAAACAGTAACTTTAAAAAGGAGATCTCTTGCAGGTAACACTTTAGTCAGGTGGTCAAAGTTAGTAACGCTAGTACGGCAACATATTTACCTCAGGTTCTTCCTGATGTGATGGACTAGAAAGAACACAATAGTATTTCTGTAGTATTTTTGCCAAAAAATATATAACCTGAATTTAATCAAGGCCAGGTTTGAGACATTCTACAAAACAACTTTCCAAAAACTGTAAGATCAAAAAAAAATGAAGATTTATGATGTCAAAATACATTCAACTGTCATTTATAACAAAAAATTACAGATTTTTTAAAGTGATAAAATTTTTTAAAAAGAAAAGAAAAAAACCAAGGACCTGTCCAAATTAAAGGAAACATGAAAATGACATACAAAATTTCATTATAGATTGGTTATTGGAACCAAAGAGATCATTAGTAGATAACTGGGGAGATATAAATAGCTTTTAGATTAGATAATATTATTGCATTAATTTCCTGGCTTCAATAATTTTACTGTAGTTATGCAAAGTATTAATATTTGGGGAATCAGAATGATGTGCAAACAGAAATTTTTGGACTTTGTCCTATTTTGGAACTGTTTTGTAAGTCTACAATAATTCAAACTAAAAAGCTACATAAAAATTATCCAAAGCCACAAATAAATGGTACAATGGGGGACAATCTGGTTCCAGAATACATGCCACCATGCTCTATTGCCTCCTAGGACCATTCAACAGTATTAAGGACTACTTCAGGTATAAAAACTGTTTTTAAAATGCATTATGCATTTGACTTTCAGATATGAATAGTATCATCATCATTGTCAAAATCATCATCTTCGACAGGCAAAAACAGGTTAAGAAATATTTCCAACATTATACATCTACCAGGTAGTTAAGACTACAAAGTTAATGCTAGTCTGACCCCAAAGTCATGAGTTTCATGCCCTTAATATCCTAAGGAAAAAAGAAATATTAAGACATCAAGAGATCCTCAAAAATTAAAGATATGATTGTCAAAATTTAAAAATTCAATATAGAATTAGAAGTCAAAACACATCAAATTAAAATAAACAACATAGTAACTAAAAAGAGAAGAGACAAACAATACAGTAGTCCCCCTATGCCTTAGTTTTGCTTTCTACAATCTCAGTTACCCATGGTTCTACCTCAATATATAGTGAATGGAAAATTCCTGAAATAAAAATACATATGTTTTGAATTGTGCAACATTCTGAGTAGTGTGGTAAAATCTCATGCCATACTGTTTCATCCTGTTCTGATTGTGAATCATCATCCCTTTATCCAGAATATCCATGATTACGCCACCACCCTTTAGTCATTTAGAAGACATTGTACAGGTTATCAACTGTCACTTCATTGCAAAAAGTATCTTTTATATTACTTAATAATGGTCCCCAATGGAAAACCTAGTGATATTGATGATTCAGAAATGCCAAAGGGAAACTGTAAAGTACTTTCTTTAAGTGACAAGTTAAAGTGAAAGTTCTCAGAGGAGGAAAAAAAAATCATACACTGAGGTTGCTAATGTCTATGGCAATGATAAATTCACCCATGAAATTGTGGAGGGAAAAGAAATGCATGCTAGTGTTGCTGTCACATTCAAACTGCAAAAGTTGTAGCCACAGTGCATAAGGGCTTAGTAAAGATGGAAAAGTCATTTAATTTGTGTATCTATGCATATGAAAAAAAAACATAGCATATAAAGGGTTTGGTATATGTTTCAGGAATCTGTCAGGGATCTTGGAATATATCCCCCATGGATAAAAAAAGTCTACTAGATAAAAATAAATAAATCCATCAATTATTCTTCAGTAAGCTGGAGAGGAGGAAAAATTCAACAGGTCTAGAGATAGTAAGATTTCCAGAAAGAGAAAGAAAAAAAAATAGAAAGAGGACATTAGCTAAGTACCCAGAGCTCAAAGAATCAGGAATATATAAATTGAAAGTTTCTACTACAGCTGAACAGAAGTGAAAAAGGACCTAGACACATCCATCGATGTGAAATTTCAGATTCCAGGGATAAAAGAGACAAAAAGCTTACTGAAAAACAAACCAACAATAACAAACAAACAAAAAAGGACACAAAATTAAAGCAGATCACCTATAAAAGAATAAATCAGGCCAAGCACAATAGCACACACCTGTAATTCCACCTACTCGGGAGGCTGAGGTGAGGCAGGAGGATCATAAGCTTGAGGCCAACCTTGGCAATTTAGTGAGGCCCTGTCTCAAAATAAAAAATAAAAAGGGCTGGATGTGGCTCAATGGTAGAGCACCCCAGGATTCAATCCCCTTTACCTCCTTCAAAAAAAAAGAATAAGAATCAGAATAAGATTTCCCTCAGCAAAATTAGATAATTAAAATACAAACACACATAAATGGAGTAGCCTTTAAGACGAAAAATAATTGTTAATCTAGAACTAAACTGTCAAATACAAAGGCATAACACAAACATTTTTTTAGAAATATAAGATTTCAGAAAAAATCTACTTTGCATTCCTCCTCCATTTTATTTACGGGAGATATATGTTGCAATATACATTTATATTTATTCTTTCTTCCTTTAAGTCATGTGAAGATGCACTCCAACAAAACACAATTAAAAAGACAAACAATAAAAGAAGTATAATGAGAAAATAGTGACCCATTCCAAAGAGCAATGAAGGAATGTACAAAATTGACAACTGTGTATGTAGCAAACCCACAGCACTACCCACTGAAAAATGGGAGAAAGAAAACAGAGGCAACTAAGATAAAGGAAGATTCCATGCAAAAGAGATCATGATTGGGAATTCTGAGGGGGGGGGCAGAAAAAAGAGTATATGAAAAACGCAAGAAAAAAATGGAAAGAAGTAAAACAACTAAAAGAGAAAAACAACTAAAAAAAGATAAGTAAAACAACTAAAAACTCTAGGAATACAAAAAGCTACACAATGAATCAGGATTCAAATATAGAAAATATAGAAAAACTTGTCCAAATTAGAACAGGAAATCAATGGGTTGTAAACGATTAAAAAGTTAAGAAGCAGGCTGGGGATGTGGCTCAAGCGGTAGCACGCTCGCCTGGCATGCATGCAGCCCGGGTTCGATCCTCAGCACCACAGACAAAGATGTTGTGTCCACCGAAAACTAAAAAATAAATATCAAAAAAAAAAAAAAAAACCTCTCCAAAAAAATAAAAAATAATTTAAAAAAGTTAAGAAGCTATCACTTTAAAAAAAAAAAAGGCATAAGATCTTCTTGCTATTTTTCAAAAAAGTACCAGGAGCTCGAGGAAAAACAGCTTTTGCAAAGTTATAGTTCACATACGAATTAAACTAATATGACTTTAAGCAATAGAGACATTCCAAAAAGTTACACATTTGACATCTCTTTTGAGTACCATGGCATCATGCAACGAGAAAAACAGGGAAGGAAACAGCTTTGCAGTGAACAATATTTCCCTACCCAGAATAATGCAAAATTTAATTGTCAGTTTTTAACAACTGTAACCAACCTGCCAAAAGAACATGGAAAACTTAATTTGATTGTAGACTAGACAAAATGTTATCAATCTTCATAATGTCAAAGTGAAACCAGAGCCAACCCAAGTTGGGAGGCGGAAGGAAAAATAGAATGATGAAAAAGAAAGAAAAGGACAAAGAATGTGTGGAGAAAGGAGAAGAGGTAATTACTGCTTTTCATTATAAACTCTTGGTTCCACAGACATTATTTTGAGTAGAAACACTTTTTTAAATTTTTTTTAACGAGAAAATTGTCAAGAGGTGAAAAACTGCTAGATTTTGGCCTGTAGGACCACAGATGACTTCAGACCACTTGGGGCATATTGTAATGCACACTATAGGATAGTGTGCTGAGGAATCAGAAATAAAGACTGGAAAAGAACAATTACATGTGACCAAACTTTAAGGAAAAAAGAGAAGAAGAAAAGGTTATAACAGGAGGGATTACAAATAAAGGGAAAGTCGCCATTGCCATTTTAACTTACATGGAAGAGACTTGGACATGATTTTGATTTGACTGCGGTGAAAGAGGTGATGAAATTCAGAGGGCAGCGTAAGAAATCAAACGTGGACAAAAGAAGGGATATCTATTTGTTTTAGTCAGCCTTTTTGCTGCTATGATTACAAGGACGCAACCAGAACAACTGTAGAGAAGGAAAGGTTTATTTGAGGGCTCACGGTTTCAGAAGTCTCGATCCACAGACAACTAGCTTTATTCCTCAAGTTTCCAGGTGAAGCAGAACAATACAGCGGTAGAATATACAGAGGGAAGCAGCTCACAAGATGACGAGAAAGCAGAGAGAGACCTCCGCTTGCTAGATACAAATGTATAGCCCCAAAGCCACGCCCCCAATGCTCCACCTCCTCCAGCCACACCCCCCCTGCCTTCAGTTACCACTAGATTAATCCCATCCGGTGATTAATTCACTGATGGGGTCAGGCTTTTGAAATTCAATAATTTCTTCTCTGAACCTTGCACAGGTGAGCTTTTGGGGGACGACTGACATCTGACATCCAAACTATAACACTATTCTTCTGAAATAAAAAGAAAGGAGATAGGGTAGACTCTGAAGATGAGGCAGAAAGCTACTAAACTCCAACTTGTGGGGGGGGGGGGGGGGGGGACCGTAGCGCTTCAATCCCTAACATGAACTCAGCCAGGGCTGGGCGAGCTTACAGAACCGGTCATTGAGACAGCAATACAATAGAACCGACAAGGACTTACCTTAGGAAACATAAATGTTCAGAAAAATTTACTTCCTATTACTCCCTCATTTTATTTAAGAGAGAGAGGTATGTTGCAATGTACATTTATATGGAGTCTTCCTTTAAGTAATGTGGAAATGTACTTCAACAAAACAAAGTAAACAGACTAAGTGGAGAGGCTGCTGGTCTGGGTGAAAGTCCTTTTACATTTGAGAGTCATTTTATGTTACCTCATCTGTTGGTTCCATTATTTTTTTAAGGTAACCTGGTATCTGGCTCCAGAGGAGTATCTCTGGAGGACGACCAAGGAGGTCAGGTTTTACTGGTTGATACAAGGTCCTACAGGAAGTTCCTATCGAGGTAGTAACAACAGTTAAGAGAGCTGTGTGCCTTCTTTTTACGTCCTTCTAAAGCTACAAGATAAAATGAATTTTAGTTCCTTTCAGACCAAAACACTCTAAACAAGAGGTATCTCTTTTAATCAGCCAGTATTTATTAATATAAAGTACACAATTCTCACAACCCTGCAAGGGAAATACAATCACCCCTACTTTATAGACATGAATAGAGATTAAATGTCTTGCCTAAAGTAGCTGAGCCCAGATTGCAGCCCAAATCTGTCAGATTTCAAAGCATATATGCCCCTTGTGCTTTGTAAACAACAAATCTGAAGTATATTTTGATAATTCTCAATCCACTGCAAGTTCCTTTGGATGGGGGGAAGTTTTTTTTTTTTATAATTCTTATAACTTTTTTCCTTATTTCCTTTTTTTAATTAGAGCATTACACACACACACACACACACACACACACAGTAGCTGGATTCATCCCAATAAAATCATACACCCATGAAATCTGACCTACTCCATTTCAGTCCCTGTTCCTCCCTCCTTTTACCTCCCCTAAGCACCCCTACCCCCACTCCACTCATCCTCCCCTTGCTCATTGTAAGGGAGAATTTTGAAAACATCAAAATCAGCTGAGATTAGAGTTACTGATTATTCCATCCAAACTGGGGAATCCCTGTTACAATGTATGTGCCTAAATCAACACTTTAAATTTTGGGGAAAATTGTATTCTTTACATTATGAATTAAGACCACTACATTCAGCATCATAATTCTACAACTACTTTTTTTAACCTGTGTCCTGTCTTTCTTTCTAATGAATCTAGGTAGTTCAACAGGTTGTTATCTGATACTAGGTCTTATATATAGAAATGTATGGGGTTTTTCTCTTTCCACATTTTTAAAATATATTTTTTATTTGTAGGTGGACACAATACCTTTATTTCATTTTTATATGGTGCTAAGGATCGAATCCAGTGCCTCATGTGTGCCAAGCGAGCGCTCTACCACTGAGCCACAACCCCAGCCCTCTTTCCACATTTTTTTATTGGTGCACTGTAGTTGTACATAATGATGGGCTTTGTTGAGAAATGTATGTTTATGACAAAATTTAGAAATGCACTTTGAGTAACTACTTATTTTTCATATGGACATGCAAATTAGCAGACAACAGTGTCTGCCTTTCAACTGTGGATGCCTGAGGAAACGTTGTCCATGCTTTTTGCTTTTTTATTTCTGTTAATAACCTTTCATCTTAAAGCAGCTCTTCCCCTGGGTATTTATGCTAATGAAACAATGTTATATTATTCCATGCCAGGCTTGTCCTAAGTACCTGAAGCATACAGACAGATTTTAATAAAATGAAGACATGTTTCTCCTCCAAAAAATTTGACTTTAAATTAAATTATAATGAAAGCCATGATTTTGAGACTGCAAAATTAAATAATCTCATTAAAAAATAAAACAACAGTTGAAGATGTTCTGAAGCCTGACCATATTGTAAAAGTTCTAGGAATAAAACTATATGTGTGAGGATATATCCAGCTCATTGATAAGGCAGCAGCAGACTGAGACATAGGGATGTCAGGGGGAAATGGTAGTAAGCTTAAAGGGAAGTATTTATGGAGGAGTTTCCACAGTGTGCCCCAGATCATGGGAATGGAATACAGAAACACCAGTTGCTTACAATACCCATGGAAATTTGAAACTTTGGGATTTCAATAATGTTATTAACTAAAAAGTTTTCAGTAATATAATCACAGTGTTTCATCACTTTACATGAAGGTGTTTCTGGCTCATAAACAGATTGACAGTGACCACTTTTATCTTGTGCATAACTGAATAATGGATTTATGATCACTCTGTATTAAAATTACAATGTAGATTTTTTAGCTTTCAAATAAAATTTTATGTCCATTATCTCATTTAATCCTAAACCACCCTGTTCTGTTATTCTGTAATCCTTATCACTCTGCCTATTCCTAGTGCTTGCTAAGACTTACTCATAGGTCTTACAGTTGTTGTCACCATCTACTAATGCAATCCTTGATATCCCCCCCCCCTCACCTTCCATGTTCTCCTTCCTGTTGGTTAGCCCACCTCCAGGTTATGCTCAAGCTCTGGTCCTTTGATTCTCATCTACTCTAGGATCTATACTCCTTCATCCTGACCAATTCCATTAAATGCAAATCTAGATTTCACTTCTAGCATTAGCTTTCTTCCATGTTACTCTAATGAAATTGCTTTGTACTTTTATACATAAACTTCTCCACCCTGATTTCTCTGTTTAAAAACAAAACAAAAACCTTCTCCTTTAAAATTCACTTGTCTCTCCTTTTTGCTTTTATTTTTACCCTACTGTTTGGCTGACTGAATTGTCCCTTCTGACAAGCCATCCTGCCCCTCTAACTTTTCCACTTAAAAATTCTGATTATTGAATCTGTCAAATTCTTCTTCCCTTATTTTCTAATTTTTTAGTCACTACATAACTGAGGGAAATAAAATTAAGTGTAATTACATATCTTGTCAAATAAAAAACTTAGCGCAAACACACACAAAAATGTACATTTAAAAAAAGCTGTTTCTTATCTAGTTTAAGCTTTATAATCCAATAATCTTGCATTAAGCTGAATTCTATCTATGCATAACCCAGAGCATCCATCTCTGTCTATAGAATCAAAAAATTATGCTGGAGAAAAAGGATAAGAGGTATATGCACACAAAATTACATATTGCCCAAGAGTTTTCCTTCATCAAAATAAACTACTCTTTCTTAAAAGGCAATTATGTGTATGACACATTAATGATTAGCTCCCATTAATGATTTAGTAAGGGCTTTATAAAACCAAAACCCAAAAACGTTAGAATTCAGGCTTGATTTTTCACAATGAGCCTCAGGTTATAAAACTGAACATCCCACACAAATAAATGAAGAAGAAAGTTAACGTGGAATCTTGATTTTGTGATTAGTCATCCTAACAGATTCCTTGACAGACAAAGAAAGACCCTATATCAAACCCATTGTTAGGGAGTGATACACCAAGGGAGTAAGAACAGAAATGGAGGAAAAGAAAATGTAAAAAAAGAAAAAAAAAAAAGACCAGAGGAGGCCTTTATGAACCAAGGATGACAAGGCCAAGATTAGAGAGAGAATCAACTCAACTCTGCCACTAAGGGCAAAACAAACCAAAACAATGGGAGCTCCAGGGAAGCTACATATCATACCTTCTCCTAAATCCCCAGAAAACAGTTCACCATCAGAATACTTCTGGTGCACAATTACAAAGTGAAACAATTGTCCAGGCTTTGGGATCAAAAGAAAAGATTTACATAGCAAACAAAAAAATCAAACCAGGGAAAGTTATACTATCAGAGTAGAAGAAATACCTTTTTCACAGTCAGCTTTCTACCAAGATGTCTGACTGCTAGAGACATTCATGGAGAAAACAGATAGTCAAATCAATGATGGCCCAGAAGATAATCTCCACTCAGTGGGGTTTGGCCTAGATTAGTGCCCACTTCACTTTTTTCCAGAAAAAGAGATTATATAATTTCATACAGTCAACCACCTAGAATAAAAATAAATACTATATCCTCTCTTTCTAGTAAAAATTTAATCTCACATTTGCTCTTAGGTAATGGTACCCTTTAAAAGCCACTCTCCATTCTACATTAAGGTAAAAGCTTAAATCTTAAATCAGTTTACACTAATGAGAATGAACAGGGCTCAATACTCCAATGTCATTTTATTCTCACTACA
This sequence comes from Ictidomys tridecemlineatus, assembly GCF_052094955.1. Classification (NCBI taxonomy): domain Eukaryota; kingdom Metazoa; phylum Chordata; class Mammalia; order Rodentia; family Sciuridae; genus Ictidomys; species Ictidomys tridecemlineatus. The sequence goes on from NC_135479.1 coordinate 123,117,080, forward strand.
AAAACATCTGTGTTTTCTTTAGGGTTATACAGGAAGAGCTGAAGTCAAAAACGGAAAGCAAGAGAATAATATGGAGAGAGTACCTCAACTGATGCAAACTGAATTAGCGACTAAATGATTTTCCACTGAATTGAATTTGGCACATCCTGTTGTCCTTAGAACCACAAGTTCAAACATCAGCATAAAGGTTTACATTTGCTCACAAGTGTAAACAGTTGAGAATCATTTTATGAAAAATGATACTTATGTTTATATAGGAACATTATTATTATTAGTCAAACAAATAAATACTTAGTTGTTTCTCTAAGCTTTCATGATTTTCCATAGTCAGTCTTATGTGGAAAAGCAAGTGCTTAAATAGGCAGAGCTTGAATACCTGAGTTTCCCTTACCTGATAATGAGCCTGAGCTTGCTGTGCTGAGTTCAGGGTGACATTACAGAGTTTACAGTACAGGGGCTTACATAACTCCTCCAGGGCAGAGTCTTGCTCCCCTCCCTTGGGTAATTCTTCTTCCCCAGCCAGAGGCAAGGATGCCTCTTGCCCAAAAGGCTTCTGTGGTGGAAGCTGCAAGGTTCCTGAAGACCTGGTGGCCACTGACATAGGAGGAGAGGATGAAGGTCGCTTAGGTGGAGGAAGCCCGGCCTGTTGCAAGAGGATCATTGGGTAGGAAAGCTGTGGGCATAATCCAATAGGCGGTAAGAAGTTGAGTCTTCAAATCTAAATCAACAGGAAACACAAACAAAAAACAGTTAAAAATGAGACCTTAGCGGTAAGAAGTTGAGTCTTCAAATCTAAATCAACAGGAAACACAAACAAAAAACAGTTAAAAATGAGACCTTAGCAACAAGATATATAAATGACATCATCATCTGATTATTTCCCCTACTTCTCCAAAACCATCTTTGGGACCTCTTTCCTTTTGTTTCATCTAGCAAACTTTCCCTGCTAGTTCATTCACATTGACACGAAGCTCTTCCACTGAGAATGGTTCTATAGATTTGGCTTTATTTTCCCTGACACAGCTCCAACTGCTGTCCGTCCCTCTAGTCTGTGAACATTAATAGCATTGCATCCATGGCTAATTAAATCTAAAAATCACATGGCTGAAATGGACATCAAAGGTCACCTCATCCAGACCCCTTCCCTCAGGCACACTTAAGCACTCTGGATGACAATTATGCATAGACAAAAAGAAAAAAAAATGGCTAAGATCTTGGAGAATATCTCTTTTCCATCCAAATGATGTCAAGACTAAAAAAAAAGAAAAAAGAGTATCACTTCTGAGAATCCTTAAAGCACTTCCACAACTAGCTCAAATACCAAGCAGCTGTAGGAATAACCCAGAATTAAAATGTGACAGTAATAAATAGAAAGTATGCCTGCTAGGCAGGCTCAATGGCACATGCCTGTAATCCCAGCAACTTGGGAGGCTGAGGCAGGAGGATCACAAGTTCAAAGCAGCCTCAGCAACTTACCAAAGCCCTAAGCAACTTAGCAAGAACTTGTCTCAAAATAAAAAATAAAAAGTGCTAGGGATATTGTTAAGTGCCCTTGAGTTGAATCCCTAGTACCAAAAAAGAAAAAGAAAGTATTCAACTAGCAATATTTATTTAGTTGAGCTAATGATTCCTTAGAGCAGAGATTGAAACAAACAGCTTGTGGGCCACATAGAGCCACAGATGTGCTATTTGGAATACAGTGTTTTGTTTTACTTTCATTTTTAAAATTGAATTAGTTGTCAATACTTAAAAATCAAGAGATCTGTGGTTTTGTGTAATAAAAGGATGATCTGGCATCACTGGTCCTGTGTTTCTCCAAGGGAAATAATTAGCAAGTTACAACTCAAAGGATTGTCCCCCATAGCCAGGCCTGCTTTCTCCAGGCCACATCAGTCACCCCTCAGACTGCTACCTGTAGTTGATGATACCATCTCATATATACCTCCTTCAAGAGGTAAACTATGTGCAGAAAACAAGGTAGCCACATTGGTAAATGTCCAATGGAAAAATGAATCACACTATAATAAGCTCTATCATAATTCAAGTTTCTTAGTCTTCAGACAATTTCTTTCCCCTTTCTTACAAAATAACTGATAATCTCTATTTTCTTTAGAAAAGACCCAAAATGGTCCACTTTCTCTTCAATCTTTATCCATGATTTCTCCTGCCTCCCACCCAGATGGTATCTTAATTCTGACTATCTCAAAATGAATCATGGGTACACTCTTTTGAGTTCCCAAGATTCTAATTAACCCAAATTAGAATCCTTATTTCAAAATCTACAATTCCCTCCACTCTCAATACTATTAACACCTCTTTTCTTGGTCAATAGAATATACCTATTTTTAGCTGCTGGAATTTTCCATCAGGATGAAATGTATATGTATGGCAGTATAGATGTTCTAAAATGAATCAAGTTTCGAAAAGTTAAAAGAGTATGTCTTATCAAATTCAATAAATATATATCAAAGAGAAATTGTAATTAAGTAACAACTTTTATACTAAATTCAAGGTCTGGGGGCAGGAGAAGAAATCACTATTAAGTGGGAACTAATGTGGTAAAGGACAAAATGCAAAAATCATATAATCTAATAATACTTCTTATTAATCATAACTTAGAAAAGTGACACTATCATTTGACTCACAAGCAGGAGTATGCTTCCCATATCTCCAGGAACATAAAAAAAAAAAAAAGCAATACAGATTTAAAATGTCTAAAACATTAGGTTCTCTATAATGGTACTATTTCTCTCGATTAAAAATCAAGCAAAAATGGATATTGATATTTTTGAAAGGGAAACTAAAGAGACAATGACCAGCTTTTTAAAAGTTTGACAACCTAATTATAATAACTGATTATGTTAAAGGTTACCTAGCCAATGTGTACAGTCACACTGATGCTAAGTTGCCATAAACATGCAGCTGGGTCTTAAGAGAAAAGGTATAGAAGGGTGTCAAACATTCGTATAAAGAAAATCAGCAATATAGACAGAAAATCAAATGCTACCAATTGTTGAGACAAGTCTGGACTTGTTTTATAAAAGCTCACTCCCACTGGAGGAAACTCTAATATGTGACTCCCCCCGATGTTATCTACAGGTTTCCATCAAAATAAAGGCCCTTCAAGGCACAAAAATACAAAAAGCTTCCTTCCAGAGGAGTGAAATTAAAAAAAAAAAAAAAAAAGTCTTGCCAAGCACAGACTTACCTACAATTACATTTTTTATCATGTCTAAAGAGTAGCTAGCTATTCCAAAATTAATTCTTCTGTTATATTTAACAATCAACATAAAATCAACTCCCCTGAAAGAGCTTTATGTGATGATTGAAAGAAGTATTACTGCATTTGTAAACAAAAATTAGCAAAAACTACAAATCTAAAATAAAACCAAGCCTTTGGTGAATGCGCAAATGATGGAATATAAAGACCCAAAACATATGTGACTCAGATCCGTTCGACTGTTGCATTGGTTTAAGAGAGACTAATCTGAAAGCTGATATAAATAGCTATTCCTTAGATCTTAAAAACCATTCAATTTGATGCTTGCAGTAGCATAAACGATGGATTTATGGTGGTTAATGTCCTAGTTGGTAAAGGTTTTGAGAGGACACTAAAAAAAAATCAAAGCTCCACAATATACCTGCTTAAAGAAAACGAATTATTGTAACATACTGAGTTTTCATGATTGGACTGGGGCCTACTCTTCACATACTGTATTGAACTCAATCGCTTTCTCATTTGGAAAAATCCACAGAGGAAAGAGAACAGAATACAGAAACAGGTTTCTGACATCTCAACAAACTGGGGAAGACTGTCACTGGGAATTCTGGAAACGAGGGAAAGTCAGGGCAGCATTGCTCAGAGGTCATGAGAACGCAGCAATAAGAATACAAGGGAGAAAATAAGAAAAACGATCAGCAGAGGCAAGATATGTCATATAAGCAAGACCCAAAAGAACGAAGGAAACTGGGAGGGAAGAGGCCTTGGTAAAGGGGCAAATGTTTTCCAGTCTCAGCTATGTCGGTTCCGAATCCTAGGAAACCGTTTACACAAGTGAATCAAAGCTACAGATACCTCAGCATCGCCCACATACACCTCACATTCCTGAGATGTGCATGCACGCGCGCGCACACACACACACACACACACACACACACACACACCTCCCCCCCTCAATCCCCTAAGGATGCCATCACGAAAGATGGAATCCCCCGACTCCCATCGGGTGAGGACTAGTGCAAGGGCCAAGGCAGCTGCAAGCACAAATGATCCAAATAGTACACGTGAAATGCTCAAAACAAACGGATAAATAAGAGCAGTCCAGGCACCGTCACGTGGAGGGCAGGTGGAAAGACAGCGTGAAAAAGGAACCTCTAGTCCAGTGCTCCCGGATCGTCCTAAACGCCCTGAGGCTCCCAGTCGCCCGCACTTACCGGAACCCCCGGGACGCGCCGGCAGTCTCGGCGCCGCGTCCGTCCAGGACGCCCGCCGCCGCCAGCCCTGCGCGCCCGGCTCGACCCGGCTCCACCCCGCCTCTGTTCGGAGCAACTTTCTCCGCTCGCGGCCGCCGAGCCCCCTCCACAGCTGAAGGCTGACTGTCAAAAGTCAGTCCAACCCTACCCACAGGGAAACAGCTGCAGGAAGTGACTGCGGAACCGGGAGGCGGCGGAGGAGGAGACTAAGGGCGCCGGGGCGGCGTCACAACTGCGCATGTGCCTGACGGAGCAGGCCCAGCGGCAGCGACGGAAGGCGGCGGCGGCGGCGACGACTAAGATCGCGGCTTCAGCATCCCTGGCCACCGCCAGGGCGTGGGGCAAGTGATTCAACCGCAAGTTCAGGTTGAAGCACTTGCCCCACCGTACAAGAAAAAAAGACCTGAGTCAGAAAAAAGGTGCACCACTGCCCGACTCTGCCGACAACTCCTAAGACCTGTTCACCGTGGACCCTGGAAAGTTGATTCATAGCTGAAGCCTGGGCAGAGCTTTTGCAACTTTCATCTCTTTTTTACGAAGGCCAAACATGTTTCATCACAGTTCTCCCTCAGCCTGCTGGTGGTCGGCTAAAGTGGCGGAGCGGAGCTGTTAAAATGTCCAGGACTCTGCTGCGACAAAACCTTTAAACTACACCTCTCCGCACTTCCGCCCCGGGATGGAGGAAGAAGAGCACAGCTGCCGATATGGTGGCCTCCCATCGCACAAGAACCCACGCACCTGCCCTCTCTCTCCCCTGCGCTAAAGTGAGCAAGACTTGTTGGAGACTTTTTCTCTTGACCAACGGAGCTTCACCCGCAAGGCAGGAAGAACCAGGAAAGAGACTGACTAACGCTGGGATACTGCATCTCTCTCATTACCAACTTGGATATCTTCGGGGCTGGCATTGCAGCTCTAAAATTCTAAATGAGCTGAGGAGTTCCAGCTATAAAATTCTACTATTTTTAGTACCTTCAGCATGTCAAGATGTGCTGGTTATTTTTTTTTAATCTGTGGTAAACTAAACATAAATTTACCATTTTAGGAGTACAGTTTGATAGTATCAAGTATATTGCACTGTTGTGTGGCTATTTTCATCATTAAAATGCCAAGGAGATCTTAGTAAGATGTGCTCTAGTGTTAGGCAAATTTCTGCAAAAAATCAAGGCTTTTTCTTTGGCAGAATCATGCCATATCCAATACCAGAAACAAATCAGCAATCATTTTATAAATAAGGATAACCGTTTAGCAAACATGCACAGCTAGTGTACAATGATGGCCTTTTGGGATGAGTAATCTATCAACTGAGTTGTTTTTCCAACTGTGTATGTACATAGACTTTATGTGTCCGATTTTTAAATGGCCACATTGCTCTAAAAAATAAATAAATGCAGCTGAAACCCATTTTACAGCACTTTATCTATATGGCTTTAGCCGGTGGTAGAACTTCACAGTCCACACTTTTGAACTAGGACAATGACTGGGCCACCGCTTGCCTTTCCATTCTTGCCTCCCACAGTTCCTTACCTTTACTCAAGGGTACCATCCATACCACTAACTTTCCCACCTCAGTGATTTAGCTTGATCTATATTTTGAGTACAAAATGTTTTTTCTCCCCTCTTACTGCATTTCCAAATTCTACCTATTTTTCCAGGCCTCTTCCATAAGCTCCTATAGCACTTCCCCTACACACCTTGATGATACACAACATGTGTTGCCTTACATTTTAATTACTTTAAGAGATAGTTGATCTGCTCTATAAAATCCCTGACTGCAGGAAGAATACATGTCTTGGAGTTTTCAAGTTTTAAATTTCATGGTTGTATACATTTTTTGCATGTCAAGATAAAAATCTGAAAAAGTTAACTGAGGGGCCCCACCCCTCAGCTCTGCATGCACACATAAAATTCATGTTCTTTATCCCTGGTCTTATATTCTCAGGCAGCTACTGCATTTTCTTCCCTGTCTCAGAATAAAGAAGGTGGCAATTCCACAATGTTTGTTTAATAGGCATTTGAAGCTCATGGCAGTAACAGTTGTCTCATAAATCAGAGCTTGTGGTTTGGAATAGCTGGACTTAAAAGAACTGAAATAAAAAGAAATGGTCCACAAACAATGTATTCATCACTTTTACTATAAAAAAATTATAAGACTGCATAAGTTTATTTCTTACTTGTACATTATATTTTGTGGGTCAGCCAAGGTTATGCTCCAAGGGTCTTCTTGTCCCATGCTGAAGAAGAACACTTATGTGGGACTTGGACAATTTTCATGACAGACAAAAAGATCAGAAGAGCTCATAGAAATTTGTGAAACATTTAGGCTGCTTCATCCATGTGTCATGACATTCCATTGGCAAAAGCCTTTCATATGGCCAAACTTCAAGTCAGTAGAAAGTCTGTTTCTTCCATAGGTAAATCATGTGGCAATAGGCATGGATTATAATCCTTTTGGGGGTTGTGGGGGACAGGGTTGTGTGGTTAATCGTAAATAATATAATACAGTCTGCTACAAATACAGAGGCATTTGTGTATATCCCCAAGAAAGGCCTGAGGATATACACAACCATACACACACACAGTTCCTGAGATAAATTTTAAAAAGTCATGGAGAGAGAAATAATAGAACTCCAGAATATATTTGAAGATCTAAAGATTGAGAGTATCTGAGCTCTGTTCTCATTGGGAATGTTAAAGGAACCAAGATTCAGAAGCTTCCTTTCAGTAAACCAACAGAGGGCAGCAAGCTAGCACAAACTATTTGGGCATAAAGAGGGGTTCTCCCAGCTTGTTCTTATTTTTAGTATTTATGGCTTTAAAGACCATTCAAAGTTTCTGCAGGAGGGCTGTAGAGGGTTAAAGAGCCTATAGGTCAGAATGAAGACGGACAGACCTGAATGCAAAGACCAGTGACCCAAAGGCAATAGAAAAGGAGATAACAAATTTTAAGGCCAAAATCAAGAGGTGTTTGCATCTGACAATCAGATACCTGCCCTGGCCACCTGCCTCCCCACTTCACCCTACCCACTCCCAAATAATTTTGAAGCTGTCCTCAGAAAAACAAGGGGAAGGCAGATAATTTTGAAGAGAGAACATTTTAGCTAAAAATGGTTTGGGGACAGACGAGATTTGGAAGTAACATAGATAAGTTATACTATGAGTATGTGGAGTTAACAAAATTAAAATTTTCTCTCCATAGAAATAACAGGATTGCAACATTGAAACTATAATTATTTTTTAAATAATTTTTTGTACACTTGAGTTTTAATGACCTGATATATTTATATGGCCATACATTTAGTAAACTTATGAATAAATGAAGATTTTCTGTTTCCACTATCCTATAATAGGAGTGACAGGGCCTGACAACTGTACTTCACAGGAAAGCTGTCTTTTTAGTGTAACTATTATGTGGAAAGTGCTGAATTTATCCAGGGAAAACTCTTATATTAAAACAAAGAAAAGTGCATCTCAGATACAGCATCTATCTCCAGGATATTCAAAGAAGTCAAAAAATTTAATACCAAAAAAAAATCAATACGTGGGCAAAGGAAATGAATGAGCACTTCACAAAAGAAGAAATAAGATCTGTCAACAAATACATAAAAAAATGTTCAACATCTCTAGCAGTTAAAGAAATACATATTAAAACTACACTGAGATTTCATCTCACTCCAATCAGAATGGCAATTAACAAGAATATAAGTAACAATAAATGTTGGCAAGGATGTAGGGGAAAAAGGTACCTTTTACATTGCTGATGAGACTGAAAATTGGTGCAATCACTCTGGAAGACAGTATGGAGATTTCTCAGAAAACTTGGAACAGAATCACCATTTGACCCAGTTATCCCACTCCTTGGCATATACCCTAAGGACATAAAATCAGCATACTATAGTAATGCAGCCACTTCAATGTTTAAAGCAACTCAATTCATAGTAGCTAAACTGTGACAGATGAATGGATGGATACATAATGGAATATTATTCATCCATAAAAAAGAATGGAATTATGGCATTTGCCAGTAAATGGATTAAACTGGAGAATATCATGCTAATCCCCAAAAACCAAAGGCCAAATGTTCTCTCTGGTATGTGGATGCTAACACATAATAAGAAAAGAAGTTCACTGGATTAGGCAAAGAGAAATGAAGAGAAGGGAGGGGGGTTAATGGGTATAGGAAAGATGATAGAATGAATCAGATATTTTTTTTCCTATGTTCATGTATGAATTTTTGATTGGTGTAATTCTACATTATGGACAACCACAAGAATGGGAAGTTATATTTCATGTATATATAATATGTCCAAATACATTATACTGTCATGTGTAATTAAAAAGAACATATAAAATTTAAAAAATAATAAAACAAGGATAAGTATTTTTCATTATTCTAGCTCCCACATTAAGAAAATCTATATTTTTTGTTAGTTCATTTACTAAGAAGATAGCTCTAACATACTTTTGGTGGCATGATTTGAAACTTTGAGGAATCTAAACCAGGAATCTTCATTCTGTACCTCAATCAGAAGGGGAGAAACACTCACCAGTCTGCAAGGACTGGTGCAATTTGTCAGGTCTGACTCCTCTCTCATGGAAATTTGCATCATCATTTGAGACTCCACACATCTTTACTCTCATATTCAGGACATAGCATATCATATCATGTCTTCCAGTTCTATTTTTTCTTTAAACCATCAGAGAAACTCAAAAAGTTTTGTCTCTGATTTTTAACACAATCCTTCCTTCACAATCAGAGAAGAACAAACCACAAAAAATATCAAATAAAGCAAAATAACCTCTCAGATGTTTTAATAACATTTTTACTAAAAACAAAGTATAAAGGAATAATGAAAAGATTGCAACAGCAATGGCACATTTTTTTTCTTGGTACCAGGGATTGAACTCAGGGGCACTCAACCATTGAGCCATACCCCAGCCCTATTTTGTATTTTATTTAGAGACAGGGTCTCACTGAGTTACTAAGCACTTTGCCGTTGCTGAGGCTGACTTTGAACTTGTGGTCCTCCTGTCTTAGCCTCCGAGTAGTTCAGATTACAGGCATGCACCACCACAACTGGCAGCAGTAGCACAATTTTTAATAATCCTCCCTTATTTCCTGTTAAGTTTTTTAAAAATGTGCCAAATAGGCAGCAATACCAAAAGCCTATAGCCAACTACTATGAGGAAATATCCCCATAACCTTAAAATACTTGTGGGAATGGAGACAAACCATCCAGCTGCAAGACTTGTATGGCAGCAGCAAGAGAAAAGAAGAGAACCATCAGGGCAACTGGCCTAAGAATGCCAGAATAGCTCCTGGGCTCACTGGAAAGCTCAGAGGGCCAATCTAAAAACAGAGCTTTGTACACTCCAAGAGCAGATTTGTACAATGGATACAGGATAAATTCTGGAGGGACTGTAGCAGTGTGGGTCCCATAACTCTCAGATCTCACCAATCCAAACTCCTTTTTCAAAGTGAGAGAAAATGCTTTGAGAATTCAAATGGTATAGGTTAGAAATTCAGTTTAGTGAGGAGGAGGAGCAGGAGACCCTGGATTGAAAATCACCATCATTGTGAACTCTACATGAGAACAAGAGAAAAAGTAGAAAAGTTTCCTAAACCACCCACTCTTCAGCTTCTGATCAAATCTGTAGATTCTACTGTGGGCATGCAAGAAATTTAGAGGGTGCCGCAATCTGGCGGGGCACAATTCAGGAGCCACTTGTCAAAAGAAATGAACTTTATTTTTAGAACCACACAGGCCAAACAAAACAGCTCCTCAGGAAAAACCCTCAGAGCCCAACTGCCACACCAGCTTCCCACAAGCCTCTCCCTCAACCACCAGCCTCTCCACCTCCCACAATCCTCCTGCTCTTGAGGCCGATTGGCTGGGTCGCGTGGGCAAAGCCAAAATGTCCCCCAATGAGCAGCTCCGTGGTCTGAAAGGGCAGGGAAACAGCCCAATGAGCATCATCGCAGAGGAGCCAATCAGCTAGATGTTGCTGGGGCCGCTGTGAGCCACTCATCAGCTGGCAGCTGGAAGTTTGCTGGCAGCTGGAAGTTTGCTGGGCCCCTTAGGCTGTGGCTCTCAACATCTCCCCCTCTCTGTTTAAACAACAAGTATGTGGTTTAGGGACCATGCCTGCCTTAGGTTGTCCAATAGTACATATGGTCCTTACCCGTTATCAGATGAGCTGACCTCAAGGTGTCAGCCTCCTGTCTTAGGTTGGTACCATTGCAATTGGATCTTACCCGTCACTGACTACCGGTCCAGTATACAGCCACACCTGTGGAGAGGTCTTTGTACAAGGGGAGGGGTGAGGTTCTTTGCCTCACCTCTGTTGGCCCCCAAATTTTAGCTGAACGATCATGACAAGCAGAAGGGAGGAAGATACACCAAGCCAATTGACGGCTCCTTTTGGAAAAATTGTACCACGGATGACATCATCAGAAAAATACCCCAACACTACCACAAGTCGCTGCACCAACAGATAGTTCACAATGCATACAGGTGAGTTCACAATGCATACAAGTGATACATAGTCCAGGCAAGTTCTGCAAGCAGTTCAGTGATGGCTATTACAGAAGCTGTAGATTGGTTTTATCTTTGTCTTCACCAGCACTGGGATGAAGATAGGAATTCTGGCAATAATGGCTAAAGAAAAAATTATGTAACATTCCAGAAGGCACTAAAAGAAAACAATTTTCTTAACAATTTACATAATCTTGAAGAGAATTATTAAATATAATGAAAAGGAAAGGTGAAAGTAAATAAACAGATCTGTTAACCTCCTTTTTTGTTCATATATTAAAACAATCCTCAACAGCTGTTTACCCAATTTAAATTAAACCATTTAAATCACACGAATAAAAAAAAATATTTGGATCCATTTTTTCATGAGCGCTCATCATATATGGTATATGGACATACGTACATTCAAACATATAACACAAAACACAAGTGTGCACACATAATACATACAACACATAACATAATAGTAAAGGCCTTATAACTTTTTATAGGTGAAATCTCCATTGTAATGTTTAAAAACTCTATAGTCAAAAAATAGAACTGATCAGCAAAACATTAACCTAGGTCTGTATGAGCTCAAAAAACAAAATAGAACTTCATGATGTGGGAAAGGGCAATAATAAAATAGATATTGAAAAAAGCATCCTGGTTCAGCCAGATGTAAGGATAGCCAAACTGGAGTTTTGGATATCAGTTGTTATGGATTTGAGCCAAATCATCTTCTTTTTGGTCTGTAGAAATCGCTTTAGTTAATCTTTCTGGAATCCAAATCGACTGCTGTTCTCCCTGTGGAAACACATAAACAGACCCCCGACTCCAGACAATCACTGGGTCAGGACCTTAGTTAATCTCTCTGGAATCCAAATCGGCTGCTGTTCTCCCTGTGGAAACACACAAACAGAACCCCGACTCCAGACAATTACTGGGTCAGGACCTTTCCATTGTCCTGTTAGAATATCCTTCCAAAGTACCTTGGGCTTATGCACATTTTTTGGACACATATGCCTTTCTGCAGCACTAAGTCCTGATGAATCCAAATTTTAAAAGTTTAGAGTAAAAAGGGTTATTTTAAGTTTATCTTTGGGGAATATATACCCCTCCCAATTACTTCTTTTTGCTTTAATAAGTACATTTTAATAGTTTGATGAGCTCTTTCAACTACGCCTTGTGCCTGTGGATTGTATGGGATTCCTGTTATATGAGTAATGCCAAATGTTGAGCAAAATTGTTTAAAAGAGGTAGAAGTATAACCAGGGGCATTATCTGTTTTTAACTGTTTTGGAACGCCCACAGTGGCAAAATTTTGTAAGCAATGAGCTATAACATCTTTAGTTTTTTCTCCGGCATGAAGGGAGCCCATCAAAAATCCAGAAGAAGTATCAACTGTAACATGTAAATATTTTAATTTTCCAAATTCTGGCAAGTGTGTGACGTCCATCTGCCAAATATGGTTAGGTATCAGTTCTCTAGGATTGACTCCAAGATTAACTTGTGGTAAAAAGGTCACACAATTTTGACATTGTTTTATTATTTGTCTAGCTTGTTCCTTAGTTATTTTAAAACTCTTTTGTAAAGTATTAGCATTGACATGGAACCTTTTATGAAAATTTATAGCTTCTTCTAGTGTAGAGAAAATATGTATGTCATGTGTAGTTTTATCTGCTAAATCATTGCCCAAACTAAGGGCTCCAGACAATCCTGTATGTGCCTTGATATGTCCTATAAAGAATGGATCTTTTCTGTCCCAGATTAGACTTTGTATAGTGGAAAGCAAAGAGAAAACAATAGATGAAGGGGAAATCCTACCAGCATCTTCAAGGGATACTATAGCATTAACTATATACTGACTATCAGAAAATAAATTAAATACAGAATCTTTAAACATCACAAAAGCTTGTAATACTGCATTAAGCTCTACCTTTTGAGCTGATTGTTTGGGTACTAAAAATGTAAAAGTTGATCAGGTGTAACTACTGCTGCTGTACCATTACTTGACCCATCAGTGAATATATTCGGAGCATTCATGATAGGTGTTTTTCTTGTCATTTTTGGAAAAATTACAGGATGCAATGACCAAAAAGACAATAAAGAATTAGATGGTAAGTGGTTATCAAATGAAACATTAGATTTGCACATGATTATTGCCCAAGTATTTAACTCATTAGCTAACTCATCAATTTGATTCATAGTATATGGAGTAATAATTTTATTGGGAGAAATTCCAAACACTCCCTTTGCTGCTTTTATTCCTTTGGGTATTAATTGTCCTATAGCCTCAGGATACCTAGTAAGAATAGTGTTAGGAGAATAAGATAAATGTATCCATAATAATGGACCTTCTTGCCAAAATACTCCTGTAGGAATATTTTTTGTTGGTAGTACAATAAATAATAAAGACAAACTTATATCAATTCTATCCAAATGCATATTTTCCATATATGTTTCAATGATTTTTAATGCCTTTCTTGCTTCAGGCGTTAACGTGCGGGGTGAATTTGGATCTGATGGACCTTTTAGGATATCAAATAAAGGTCTCAACTCTCCTGTTGGTATACCTAGATAAGGCCTTATTCCAATTTATGTCTCCTAATAACTTTTGAAAATCATTAAGTGATTTGAGTTGATCTACTCGTATTTGAATTTTTGGTGGACGGACATGGTTGAGGATAATAGAACTCCTAAATAATTAATTGGAAAATTTAATTGTACTTTATCTATTGCTATCTCTAGATTATAATTTTTTAATAAGTTTGTAAGTGTGGTATAACATTCTAGCAATATGTTTTTAGCTTTGTGTGCTAATAATACATCATCCATATAGTGAAATGTTTGTAGTTAAGGATTTTGATTTCTAAGTGGCTGGATTGCTTTGTTAACATAAATTTGACACATAGTTGGGCTGTTAGCCATCCCTTGAGGGAGTACTTTCCACTCATATCTCTGATCAGGACCTTCATGATTCAGTGCAGGGATAGTAAATGCAAAATGTGGGCTATCCTTAGAATGAATTGGAATTGAAAAAAAAAACAATCTTTAATATGTATAACTAAAACATACCAAGTTTTTGGCAAAGCAGACAATTGAGAAATATCTGATTGAGCAGGTCCCATAATAACCATCTCATTATTAATGGCTCTTAAATCTTGCAATAATCTCCATTTACCAGATTTATTTTTGATGACAAAAAATGGGAGTATTATGGGGAGATACAGAAGGTTGTATATGTCCTTCCGCTAATTGTTGTTTGACCAGATCATGGGCTGCTTGTATCTTTTCTTTAGTCAGGGGCCACTGAGGAATCCATACTTGTCTTTATGATTTCCAAGTAATTTTTATTGTCTCAGTGGCCCTTTCTGAAAATCCAACCCATGTCTGTCTGTTCCTTGATCTATTTGTATTGGTGGTGCTATACCTTGTTCTTGTTTTTCTAATCTTTTTCCTTTCCTAAAACCTTGTCTAGTCATAATAGCGGGTGCATTTTGGTTGATATTATTTGTTAATGTCAAACCTAATTGATCTAGGACATCTCGTCCCCATAAATTTACGGGAAGATGATCCAATACATATGGCTCTATAGTTCCTTCACATCCTTCAGGATCCTTCCAATCTAATACCATTGCACTTCTATGGGGATTAGTTGCCACTCCTAGGCCTCAAAGCGTTTGAGTGGCTTGTTGTAATGGCCAATGTTTTGGCCATTCTTGAGGAGAGATGATGCTAAGGTCTGCACCTGTATCCAGTAGCCCATTAAATTCATGTCCTTGAATATTTAGTTTTAGCATGGGGCATGAATCTAAATTTAAAGAAAGCATAGCCCAATCTACACCTGTGGAGCCTAATCCCTTGGAACCTCTTTCTACAGCATGACTGGAAAATTTATCATGAGGCTTGGTATTATTAGTAACTGTGCTATTCTATCTCCTGGTGAAATTACTGATATACCCTTTGGAGAACTGGCTATAATTTTTATTTCACCTTCATAATCGGGATCAATTACCCCAGGACTTATCATAAGTCCTTTTAGAGTAGAAGAGCTATGTCCCAATAATAAGCCTACTGTTCCTTTGGAAAGAGGTCCTTTTACCCCTGTGGGAATGATTTGAACTCCTATCTCTGGAGTTAGTACTGCTCTGGCAGAGGTGCAGATGTCCAACCCTGCGCTCCCTCTGGTTTGTCTGATGAGGGATCTGATGGACAATGTGTCCTGGGCACTATCCTGATGGGGTTGCTGGGTTCCTCCAGTGCTCCGTATATGTGTGGTTTTGGGCCCCGGAGCATTGGGCCCCCCTGTCCATTATTTGGCAATGGAGCCCGATGCCTTTCTCCAGGATACCGTGGATAAACACCTGGTCCTTGTTTGTTTTTTGATAATGGAGTATCCTCTATGATGGTTTGAATAAAGAATACCCTCTAAAATAGTTATGAGCTCAACAAATTCCAGGCTACAGAACAATGATGACCTGATTTTCTCCATAATTAAATGACACAGAAAAAGGGGACAGGGACTGAAAAGGGAATGTACAGGTTTTTAAAAGTCTAAAATAATTTAAAATACTGGCAAAATTAAATTATAATATTTAAACATGCTTACTTGGTTATGTTATAATAAAAGGCAAAGAATTGATCACCAAATCATGCAAAATAGCCTCTCAGATGTTTTAATAACATTTTAACATTTTTTAACTAAAAATAGAGGTAAGGATATTGGTTACTTTACAGGAGGTAGAAGGGTGGGGATTTTGATTGGGGGAAGGAACATGAAAGCTTTTTGAAATAGTCAGCCAAGTTTTGTTTCTTGACACAGGTGGCCGTCAAGAAATAGAACTTGAAATAATTAAGTTGTACATCTGTTTTATGCATTTTTCTATATTTATGTGCTATGGTTTGAATATAGTTTGTCTCCTCCAAAACTCATGTTGAAATTTGATTCCATTGTGGCAATGCTGGGAGGAGGTGTCTTTGAGAGGCAATTTGGTCATTAAGAGGGATTAATACAGTTCTCACAGGGTATGGGTGAGTCAGCTACCTCCAGAACAAGTTGTTATAAAGTGAGATTTCCCCTTGTGTTTTCCCTCTTTCATGCTCACCAGCTTACCCTTCTGCTTTTCCACCATGTTATGATATAGCACATGGAGATATGGCTTTCTGATCTTGCACTTCCAGATTCCAGAATCATAGGCTAAATAAATTTCTTTCATTTATAAATTATCTAGTCTTAGCTGTCCTGTTATAGAAACAGAAAACAGACTAAAGCACCAGGTCATAATATAAAAAAAAATCTTTTAAAATAGAAAAAAACAAGTAATATATTTTCAAAGTAGCAGAATTATATAAAGCAGAAATTGACTTTTTCAGTCATACCGTGTATTTTAAGTTTTTATTATTTTCTTTTTTTAAGAGAAAAGAGAGAGAGAATTTTTTAATATTTATTTTTCAGTTCAGTGGACACAACATCTTTATTTTATTTTATGTGGTGCTGAGGATCAAACCCAGCGCCCGGTGCATGCCAGGTGAGCGTGTTACATCTTAAATCACATCGCCAGCCCCAAGTTTGTATTATTTTCTTTCAGATTTTTTTCCACACAAAAAGCATACTGTTAGTGAAGTTGGATTTTGCTATATATGTGCCATTTTTCACTTATAAACACTTTCAAGAAATAATCCTAGAAAGTGGCACTTGTAATGCCTCCATCCAATGTTTCATCCTGCATACATAGTATAATTTAAACTTTCATGTATTGTTGGGCATTGAGGTACCTTCAAATTTTCACTAATACAATTAACACTATACTGTTCCTCACCTTTGTTCAGATGTCTTGGTCTAAATTTATTAATGTTTTTCTTATATTATTATAATATTAAATTAATAAATCAAAGGGAATAACATTTTTAAAGCTTTCAGTATCTTTTGCCAAATTTCCTTTCTAAAACATTGACCCACTCAACATTCCCACTGGGAACACTCTGAATATGATCATCTAACAATTCATGCACAATATTGCTTGTTACAAGTTTTTTTCTTCTTTAAAATTTAATAGGCAATAAAATAAATACATTTTATTTATTTCTTAATTATTTTTTAAAATTATCTAATCATATATTTTTCTTTTGCAATCTCATTGATTATGTAAGCACTCTTTTAAATTATTTTATTTGTTCTTTTTAGTTATACATGACAGAGAATATATTTTGACATATACATACATAGAGTTTAACTTCTCATTTTTGTGGTTGTACATGATGCAGAGTTTATATAAGCACACTTAAGAATGTCAACCTATTTATTGTCAGTTAATGCTAAAACTAATACTTCCTTAGACTTAGTTCAGTGCTAGAACAAGTACTTAACATGTGTGAGGCCCTAGGTTCAATCCTCAGCACTAAAATAATAATAATAATACTCCCAGTTTTTTGTTGTTGTTGTTGTTTACAAATAATATTTTTGACTTTAAACAGTTTAGTTTTTCTTTGGGTCTTTGGTTACATGACATCTCTTCTGTGAAGTCTATCCTAGCACCAAAGTTAGCTTCCAGTCCCTTCTAGGCTCATCTATGCCAAAAACCCTTTGTATGTCTGAAAATTGAACCAACATAATTCCCTGTGCCTGTATTGGACAATTATAGGACCAAAAATGCTTTCCTGTCCCACGTTATATGATTCAGAGATTATTTTTCTATACCAATATTAAAGCTAAAACAAGAAAAACAAAACAAAGCTTAGTTACTAGTACCCAGAAATATTTGCTCCTAAGCAATAAGAATGTGAATTTACTGAAAGAGATGTTTACTTTAAAGACTAAGAGTTTGATGTTTTTAAGAACTTGCCCCACTTGAACGGCCCTGCAGAAAAGCACAAGTAACAAAGAATGAGTGCCAACAGCCATGTGAGTGACCTCCAGCTCTAACCAACCCTGCAGAAGACTGCAAACTCATGAGAGGCCTGGAGTCAAAACCCTCCTGTTAAACCACTCTCAGATTCCTAGCCACAGAGACCATCACAGATCACATTCTTTTATACTGCTAAATCTGGGGTAATTTGTTATGTATAAATAACTCATATAAGACTCCCAATATAAGGCTCCCCACTATTTGGACTCTTCAAACTAAGTTTATAGATTATTGGCTAAAAAGAAAGATGAATATCTCCTTACTGAGTTGCTGGGTTTCTGTTCTCGTGACTAAAAGGCTCAGGGGTCACTCTTGTTAAACTGGGCTAACTGGGCTACACGAAATAACCACACAAGAGACACAAATACCTTTTTCTTTGGGGTTGCTGTGACGGCTCCTCTGACCTTAAGGGTCCGCAGAAAGAGAGCGAGAGCACTCGCTGACCCCTTTTATTGAGGAGAAGCTATTCAAATGAGGCAAGGGGTCAGGTTTCAGGGGGCTGAGTATCTTCATGATGTCCACTGTCAGCAGGTTGACTGACACCTGGGTAGGCCACTCCCAAGGGCACAGTAAGAGGAGGGGACACATACAAGGCACTTCCAGGGAAGATTCTATCCTAAACAGGGCAAGGAGTTATATTACAAAGGAACAGGTGAGCATAGCTTCACCCATGGGGCTGTAGCAAGACACACCCATTTCTGTGACTGAGCGCCTCAGCATCTAGCTGGGGAGTGTAACTCAGTCACCCATAAGGTTGGCCTCCCACACTGAGTGGTGTTTTTTGTGGGGAGGGAGGGGTACGGGGTATTGAACTCAGGGGCACTCAACCACTGAGCCACATCCCCAGCCCTATTTTGTATTTTATTTAGAAACAGGATCTCACCTAGTTGCTAAGCATCTCCCCATTGCTGAGACTGGCTTTGAACTCGCTATCCTCCTGCCTCAGCCCCGCAAGTGGCTGGGATTACAGGCATGCGCCACCATGCCCGTCTCCTTATTGAGTTTTGATTTGTTTGATTGTTTTCTTGCCTATTATCTGCTATTTATACTTCCTAACTTTGAAATCATATTGTCAAATTTCCGAAGAAAACTTTTCTTTTTGAGAGGGTGTGATGTGGTAGGATTTGGGGACAGTGTCTCTCTATGTATCTCAAACTGGCTTAGAACTTTTGATCCTGCTGCCTCAGCCTCTGAGTAGCTAGGATTATAGGTAGATGCCACTGTACCTGACTTTTAATTTGAATTTCATAAAACCTATAAATTAACTTGGAGAGAATTAACTTGTTTTAGCTTTAATATTGGAATAGGAAAGTACAATGTTAAAGTTTTACATTCTCCTTCTTGCCATTCAGTCTATAATAATTTGAAGTTTTCCTGGCTCTCTCTAAGATTTTGTGCTTTTCTTCATCATAGGTACAATATTTTTATATATTATTACTATTTTAAAGTGAAGGAAATATGCATTTTGCTTTAGTGAATGCAATCTATTTTATTCTAAGTAATATTGCTAGTGTATAGAAATAATTAGCAAAGTCTTGTATTATAGTAAGCATTTAAAATACTTTATTATATCCTTGTACTGTTGCTAGAATCCTACATACTTCCTTGTGGGCAGATCTATGAATATACAAGAAAGAAAATGAATGATTTTAATATGTAGCAACACATTCCTTTTATGTATCCTGTGGATTGTCCAATTTAGACTTTACAACCTGAAAGCAGTGGAAATAATTAGCTACTTACCTAAAAAGTCTGTATTTCTTTGCTGGTATAATATCCTTTTCCTTTTCCCAACTGCATAACTTCTTCCCTGCCAATTCTAACATTAATTATAAACATTTAAAACTCTATAAACATTTGTTATAATATTATGCCTCTCTTATTCAAAAGAGTTAACTTTCAACTGTTTCTTTGGCTTGACATCACTAATATGAACTCAATTTTTCATACCCATTATGACAAAGAACATCAAACCAAACTTCCTCTTGACCCTTGTAGTCACTATACTATTTTAGGGAAAAGCACATACATTATGCCTCTGTGTATTCTTACCTGTACCATTTTGTGTGCAGTGCTATTTTCAGTGCTATTCAACAATGGGAAGGATGGTATGTTGTTTAATTTTGGAAAAGGAATCTAACTTATAATAAGAGCCTACTATATCAGGCACTGTGCTAGGGGGTTTTCATATCCTAACTCATATAATCCTCACAATAATACCAGTGAGGTAAGAATTATTTTATCTATATTAAGGATGAGGAGAAGGATTTCAAATGTTAGGTTGTAGTTCAAAATTATCCAGCTTTAATCTCCCTGACCTGGTGCCTTGATTTCCACCAGGTCAGAACTTCTCAAATGCTCACATGCACAAAAATAACCTGGTAATCTTTTTAAAGTTCAAATAAGTAAGTCTGAGGTCAGAATCAAGATAATGCATTTCTAACAAACTCCCAGGTGATGTCACCTTTGCTAATCTCCATACCATACTTTGAGGAGCAAAACATAAATGACTCTGAATTTAAGGCAAGTGCCCATGGATCTCAGGCCTGACAGCCCATGACTGTCATCATTAGGGAAGACTGATAGCAGTCTCTATTTTTCTATTCCAAATTTTAAAACAACATTTGCTTGGACAACAGTGGATCAGATGTCCATCCCTGTATCAAGTATTTCCGGTCAGAGAGGCAGGGACTCAGAGAAGTACCAGCTACTTTAGTTGGTCAATTGGTAACTATGATATAAACAACATTTCCATGCTGGAGGAAAGAGCTTGACTAAGAATTGTACCTAGGTAGTTGTCCTGCTTTTGATGCTCATTTCCCAAATGCCTTTGGATAAATTACTTAATAGCTTTGGGCAACATCTCTCTTGTTTGCATAATAAGTGCTCTGAATTAGTTGACATTTAAAACCTTACCAAAACATAAAATTTTACAAATCTAAAAGTTTATTTATAAGATAAAAATGTAGGATTTATTCAAGTTTAAATGTTAGATTTTTTCAAAAGAAATCTATAAAATACCACCATCTTCCTTTAGTATTTTCTAAACTATTAAAGATTGTCAGGCATGCCTGGCAATTTCCCAAAGGACCATTCCAGTGCTAATATTCTTTAATGTCAATGTTTCAAAAGTCACATTGGGAAGAGTATACTTGAAGTTGATTAAATTATTTGTGGTTTATTATAGCCTGTCCCTAGACATAACTGTTAAATTTAAGATTTTTTTCAAGCAAGGCAACCTCACTTTCTCTGCCTAACAACACAGGGGCTTTGAAACAATAGTCAGAGTGAAGAACAGTGTTAACCAGAGTTGAAGTTTCACCTAGAAAAATATAAACAGAATGAAGCTGGCTGGCTTCCAAAAATTTTCCTGTTACTTTAAGGGAATCTATCATCTCAGTATTCATTCATTTAACAAATTCAATTGTAATCTGCTATGTATCAGGTGCTGGGCATACAGCAGAGAACACAATCCCTGAGCTTTTGATGCTTATATGCTAAGAAGATAAATAATCAATGCATTCTAAAAATATTCCTAAAATACTACAAAGAATCAGAAGTGCTATGAAGAAAATATGATTTCAAACAAGTGACAAGGGGGAAGGGTGATGGGAATAACCTGAGCCTGCGGTGGGGGTTTATTAAGGACCCTCATTGGGGTTTTATTTCTAAGAAGGAGATATTTCTTAAAAATGAGCAAAAGGAAACCTTCATATGATGATTTAAAGGAACAGATTTACATTCAAAAAGCCAGGACCCTAAAGCCGGAATCAGTGTGATTATGTTGTCTATAATGGCTGAAAAAAACTGGAAGCAACTCAAATATCCATCAAGGTAGGGTTTATTAATAAGTTACAGTGCACAAGGCCATGGTTCAATCCCCAACACTGAAAAAATCTTGAATAAAAATAAAAGTTCCAAACAGGGACTAGGGTTGTGGCTCAGCAATAGAGTGCTCACCTAGCACATGTGAGACCCTGGGTTCGATCCTCAGCAGGAAGGAAGGAAGGGAGGAAGGAAGGAAGGAAAGAAGGAAAGAAAGAAAGGAAGGAAGGAAGGAAGAAAGACATGTGTCTAACTACAACTAAAAAAATAAAACAAAAAAATCCAAATACATTCATAAAAATACTCTAAAGCAATGAAAATTAAACCATAGCTACCTTCACCCATATAGATGAATTTCAAAAAAATGCTAAACTAAAAAAAAATCAAGCCCCCATAAGGAACATTCAAAATGAATACATAAAACTAAGCAATGCATTATTTAAGGATATATTATTAGGTGGTGAAAACAATAAAGAAAATAAATAAAAGATTAACACAAATTCTAGATGGTAATGTTTGGGGGATGAATGCTTGATGTACAAGCCAGCAAAAGCAAATCTCTGCTGGCATTAATTATTGTTATTCTCCTATATTATTAAATTTTATTTTATTTTATTCACTAAGGCAGCTCTTCTGCTTATATTAAGAGGGATTTTTTTCACTAGTGAATATGTGACTATTGTTCCTTAAATTGATTATTGTTTATTGTTCCTTAAATTACACATACAGATTTTCATGTTTTTTGTATGTATACTAAATTTTCAAAATAAAACTGAAGAAAAGAATGTAATCATAGGAGCGGAGAGGATAAAGAGACGTTATTTTAGAGATGTTAAGTCAGCAGTAACAAAATCACACCAATATATAACTCTAATGTCAAAGTGTGGATATAATCAGATTCTCAGTAGCAATCTTTCCTTATTAAGAAGTTCATAAGGCCACCTCATTCTTCCTTCATTCTGGTTCTATTTCATGAGAATTAGTATTTTGAGGCATCCTTGCTGCATACAATATTTGAAAACTAGTTTATAAGACTTATTCAAATTTTACCAATTATAGAAATCATGTCCTTTTTTCTGATGCAGGATCCATTTCAAGATCACGTTACATTTAATTTCAGACTCACCTTCAATCTGGAATAATTCCTTAGTCTTTGCCTTTCTTGATCTTGACATTTTGAAGAACACTGATCAATTATTTTGCAGAATATCCTTCAGTTTGAGTTTGTTCAGTATTTTTTCATGATGAAATTTAGGTTGTGTATGTCTGACAAAAATATCGTAGCAGTGAGGTTATGTCCTTTCAGAACCTAGCATAAGGCATATGATGTCAATCTGTGTAATTAATGGTAATGTTACCTTTGATGACTTATTCAAGGTGGTGTCTGCCAGGTTTCTCACCATATGATTATTATTTTTATCTCTGTAATTGCTGTGATTTGGATATATTCCACTTGGTCCTCCTTGGGGTAGTGTCAGGAGGTGGGGCCTAGTAGGAAACAATTGGATTGCAGCCCTTGTCAATGAATTAATGTTGTCATCACTAAACAGAGCTGTTAAAAAAGTTACTCTGCTCCTCATTTTTCTTCTTTGCATGTATTCACTTGTCCTCTCATAACACAGCAGGAAAGCTATGGCAAGATATTACCCCTTTCTATGCCTTAAACTTCCTAGTCTTCAAAACCATAACTAAAATGAACTCATTTTCTGGAAACTGAAGATATGCCTCAGTGGTAGAGAGCTTATCTATCATGTATAAGGCTCTGGATTTTATCCCAATCACTATAAAAAATTCTATATAAATTACTTAGTTTGTGATATTCTGTTACAGCAACAGAACAAACAGTAACTAAACCTGGTGCAGTGGCTGACTCCTGTAATCCCAGAGGCTTGGGTGACTGAGTGAGAAGGATTACAAGTTCAAAGCCAGTCTTAGCAACTTATTGAGGCCCTAAGCAACTTAATGAGACCCTGTCTCAAAATTTAAAAATTAAAAGGGCTGGGGTTATGGCTCAGTGATTAAGCACTCCTAGCCGCTATACCTGCTACCAAATTTTTTTAAAAAAGTAATTAGTAAGTGTCTCCAGCAAGATACTTTGAGACTATGTGAATATTCTGCTTACAAGAACAGCATACTTTCATAGATTGTTTAGCCTTTGGTGATTATTCTTCTCTGAAGCAATTATTACTGTGATGTTTGACAAATACTGATATTCTATTTCCATTATCATTCTTCTTGTATTATTAGAATTAATACAGAATTAATTAATTAATTAGCTGTTAAGAAGAGCTTTTCCTTCTCCTTTATTTATTTATACATTCAATTTCTTACATTTGTATGGATACATATATATTTATTTTATTCTATAGATTGTAATGCATTCCTGTTATCATTTAATTTACTTTAATTATCCTTGATTTGGCCATCAGAAAGTCCTCAAAAGTGTTTTTTCTGTCCATTTGATGTGGTGGCTTCATGACTTTAGTCTTTCCTTATTTTCTGGCACAACATCAAGTTCTAGCCACATCCTCATATTTACATTCCCCAAGCCCTGGAATCAGCCACTTCCCCATAGAGCCTTGTTTCTTTTTATTGAAGAAGGTTTTTGAAAACAAAGATTTAGGCATTACCTGTGCCTGACAACTTTCTATGTCTTGTGAATTTTGTAAATTTCTGTGAATTCTCCTTTAAGAATTTTCTAAATCTCTGCTTGCACTAATTATTGTTATTCTCCTATATTATTAAATTTTATTTTATTTTATTCACTAAGGCAGCTCTTCTGATTATATTAAAGCCTAATCCAGAAGTCCCAACTAGCAATCCATGCATCAAATTCAGTACATGGACTTACTTTATTTAGTCATTATCATTTTTTTAAAATTCATAGATTTCACATAAACAAATCCTGGCTTGTTTTGAAAAGTGAATGTTCACCTGAGCATAGTGATGAAGTGCATGGACTGTGATTTTGAACTTGGATTTGAATCCTGGCTATGCCTCTAACTAGCTGTGTCCCCCTGGCAAGTTGCTTAATGTTGCTATGCTTCAGTTGAGTGAGAAAAAATAATAGTATGCAACCACAAGGTTGTTTTGAGGATTAAAAAGTTAATTTATAAACTAGGAATAGAACTACCAAATCACCCAGCTATCCCACTCCTTGGTGTCTGTATTAGTCAGGGTTCTCTAGAGCAACAGAAAAAGTAGGACATGTAATTATAAAAAGGGGATTTATTATGTTGGCTTATGCGACCAGAAGCTGTATAGTACACAATGGCCATCTGCAGACTGGAGAGCTAGAAGAACCAGTAGCTGCACAGTCCAGGAAGGTAAAGCCTCAGAACAGGAGGGATGAATGGTGCTAACCTACTCTGAGAGTGATGGCTTCTGGGGAATCACTGGAAGAGTGCACTTTGGAAGAGTAAAAAAGTGAGAGTCCGATATCTCAGATGATAGCAGCAGCTTGCATCTGCTGCTGCCTTCCTTGTTCTTTCAACTTTTATTCCATCCACATAGTCCAATGGACAGTCCTGCCCACCTTAGGGAGTGTCTCTATTTCAGTTGGCTGTCCCACATGCCAACCATTCCTAGACACACCCTCATCAACACACCCATAAACTCCTTAATCCTTGACATCTCTTAATCCAATCAAGTTGACAATTCGAATTAACCATTACAGTATCTACACAAAAGATCTATAATCAGCATACTATAGTATAAACTATAGTATAAACACTACAGTGTTTATAGTAGCACAATTCACAATAGCCAATGTATGGTATCAATCCAAATGCCTGTCAATAGATAGAATGAATTAAGAAAATGTGCTATATGTACACAATGGAGTTTTATTCAGCCATAAAGGAGAACTAAATAATGGCATTTTCCAGTAAATAGATGGAAATGGAAAAAAAAGTTAGACTAAGTGAAAATAAACCACACTTAGAAAATCCAAGATAGAATGTTTTCTCTCATATGTAGAAGTTAGAGCAAAATACAGGAAAGAAGGCAGTGGGGAAGAGAAGCAGATACCATAAAAACATAGGAAAATCAGTGGAGAGGAAGGAAGGTAGGGAAAGGGGAAGATAAATGGAATGAATTTAATAGAATCATGTTATATTCATATATAAAGATACCAAAGGGAATTTCACTATTAAATATATGTAGAAGGAAGTTTAACAGAGTAGAGGAGGGAGAATAGGGAGGAGTGAGGAGGGTAAAAAAAAGGAGGGAAATGGGACTTGAAATCAAGTTCCTTGTGTGTATGATTTTGTCAAAATAAACTCAATTACTATGTATAATTATGATGCTCTAATAAAAATATTTTAGAAATTAAATTTATATCAAGTAAGTAAACAAGGACCTAGCACATAAGTGAGAATTATGTGTTAACTTTTATTGTTATCTAGAAATACTAAGCCTGCAGTTGACATTGGCAGTAATCAGCTGTAACTAAATAGCAGCTTCTGACTATATGTCAGGCATTTGCCACTGTACCACAGTCCCCCCTTCTCCTTATCTTACAATGGCCTACTTCATCTATTATCTTGTCTACTTGGCCCTGAAAGACATTTGAATATGTGACCCCTGATTAATAGGAAAAACAAACTATACAACTTAATGTACTTGACTCAAGTTTTAGAAACTACAACATTCTGAGAGTTGCCTCCAGATTCACTAACTACTTCCAACTACTGTTTGAGGAAAACAGCAGCTCAGAGATCTACCTTCCTTTCAAAGTGAAGATCTAAAAACTTACCTGCAAGTATTTAAAGCCTTACAGATATTATCTCATTTTTGCTTGATGAAACTTTTCCTCCTCCAAATCTCCCCACTCCCAGGGTGTGAAACTCCAGACCAAAGCAGATTCAAATCTTTTTCCAGTCTCTATTTCTAGAAAACAATAAATACCATTCCTCTCAGTTCTTATACCTTCCCTGTTTGAATCTGGAATATCCCCCAAAGGCTTATGGGTTGAAGGCGTGTTCCCCAGTACAGTAATAATCAGAGATGGGCTTTTATAAAGTGATTAGATAATGAAGACTCTGAGCTCATCAATGAATTAATCCATTGATGGGTTCCTAATTGAATAGAGTATTGTGAGGTGGTGGAAATGGTAGCAGGTGGGGCTTTGTTGAAGGAGGAAAGTCACCCGAAGTGTGCCCTGGAAGGCCTCGTTTTCCTCCTTTCCTCCCTTCTCTCCCTCATTCTCTCTCTCTCCCTGGATACCACAAGGTGAGCCACTTTGCTCTACATGTCCTCCTAGCCATGATGTTCTACCATACCACAGGCCCAGAGACAATGAAATCTCTAAAAGTATGAGCCAAAGTAAACCTGTAGTCTTTCTTCTTTTGTTTATCTCAGGTATTGTTACAGTGACAGAAAGTTGACTAGCACACTCCTAAATAGAAATCTCTCCTTTCCACCCTCACCCTCTCATTTTCTCTCTCCCCCCTTTCTCTATCCTCCCTCTTCACTTGTCTTTCTCGGTATACAACACACACATGTACACACACACACACACACACACGCACACACGTGTATTCACATTTACAGAGACAGAGAGCGTTCTATTCACTTTAGATAAAAGAGTTTAAATGGTTGAAAACTAATTGATATGTAGAGTTCCAATAAACATGACCTTTTCTTTAGGAGCAGAAATTGGGATGTTGGAATTAAATTATATTAATTCCTATTTTTTCTACTATCAAATCTTCGTCTCCATTTGTTGTCATTGCTAGTAGTAAAACTCAATGGTAGATACTGGTTATTTATATCTGTTCTCAGCCTTGGCCCTCACTTTGGAACAGTACTTTGATTTTCCTTTTGAGAACTACTTCTACCCTGGTACACAGAGTATATGGTAAGTGTCAAAGTGTCACCATCTTCTAGCCAACGTGTGGGAACAAGATCCCAAGTCAAATCAATGGTCTCTCCTAGAAACTGGAATTTTGAATCAATTGAAACAAGGATGGAAATAGTTGTAAAAAATTCATCTTGGTAATGGCCTTAAAGAGACCTCCATGACATCTAGTTACCCAGGACCCAGGAATTACTAATATTAGCATTTATAACCTTACCAAGCCTTAAGTTTCTTATATGTAAAATAAGTATTAACAAGAGCTAACAGCAGAAAGATGTTGAGATTCAATTATATAAAACATGTAAGTAGAATATCCATCACTGTCTCAAAATGGAGCTGTATCTGAAGAAAGCTGTAGAATAATTATTATTATTTAGAATGAATACCATCACTGCCAGCTCAATTCTATAGTAAATATTGTATTGTCCATTTTTCATTATTATAATGAAATATTTGAAGAGGGGAGATTTATAAAGAAAAGAGATTTATTTGTTCACAATTCTGGAGGTTCAAGGGCATGGTGACAGTATCAGCCTGGCTCTGATGAGGATCTCATGAGTGTAGAGAGATCATACCACCCAACAGGAAGTCAACAAGGCTGAGATGACTAGGCTCATTCTCTTATAGTAACCCTCTTGCTAAACCAACTCAGGTGTCCCATAAGATCTACCTTAATTCTTTCCAAGGGCAAATCCCCAGAAGCCTAAGGACCTTCCATTACGGCCTCACATCTTAAAGGTTCCATACAATTTCCCAACATGGCTACCCAAAGGACCAAGTATCCAACACACAAACTCTCAAGGGGAAAAACTACACGCAGAACAGAGCAAATACTAACAAAAAATTTCTTCCAGAATTGCCAAAAAGGAGAAACTACAACTTCTGGCATAAATCTTAGGAGTTCACAAATTCTCTTCCTATAAGCTAGATCTTACGTCCCCCTTCCTATAGAACAAGAAGGACATAGGCATTTCTTCAGCCTGGTACATCACTTTTCTTAAGCAATGTGTTTGCTAGCAATGAGTTTGCACCATCCTTGTCTTATCAGGATATTAAATTTCATGTCCCACAACAAACTCTTTTTGAGCCTCTGCTGCCTGCAGAGGAACAGTCTCTGTAGGTCCTTCCAAAATTGGGAACAAGTGAAAGAATCACTAGCATTAAAAGGGAGGGATAGGTACCTCTCTGAACCTTCTGAGGGTTAAGAAAAATTGAGATCCAAACTTTTTAAGGTTATTTACAAATTTCCTCATCCATTTGTCAGGATCCCACCTTTCCCAACCAGAGCCCTAACACAGACCTAGAAGTTTTGCCTTGGCCAAGCATTCAGTTGTCTTTGAAGCTTGGTGTCAATCTAGGTCCTGGTATGGTTTTTTATTTTTTATGCTCTCCTACTGCAGTAGATAAAGGTATTTCATTCTTAACACAAAGGCCCTAGGATCATTTAACTTGATTTTCAAATGTTTGCTCAATGCCCTCAACATTGTATTCTTCCTCTGTAGAACATCAACACAACTTAATAGCCAGCCAATTTCATGTCTTTATATGCCTTGCCTCCCCCCAATCCTACCGCCACCCAGGCACTCTCTGAAAGCCTGAATTACTGTACCATCCAAGATGTTTTCCTCCATCAGAACATTTTCCCCAAACTCCACACTGGTGAAAGTTTTAGCAGTTTAGCTGTTATCTTTCACTAGAAACAATTTGTGTTTCACTTACCACCTGCAATGGGGCCCTTCTCGTCACCCTGTCTTCTCTTCTGGTATCTATGGTGCCATTTCAGGTCCTGGGGTAAGCAGACACTAAAATTATTGGGAACAAAGAAGTCTTTTGGAAGGTGATATCTGTGAAAGTCAAGGGTAAAGAAGCAGGCTTCAGCAAGAGAAGCCTTCAGATAAACAACACAGATCTGACAGTCTTGGCCTATTTGAACTCTTGCATCTGATTCTGTATGTTTCTTTGAATATAGAGACAATATTTAAAACTGTTTACTACATGACTGCATGACATCTGTACACTCAGAAAAATGAGAAATTACACTCAGAAATATTAAATATTGTCTGTACAGTTAGAAAAATGAGAAATTATACCCCATCTGATTCAAATGTATGATATGTCAAGATCATTGTACTGTCATGTGTAACTAATTAAAACAAATAAAAAAAACCTGTTTACTAAAAACATTAGCAAAAGCATATCTTATGGTAAAGCTATATATCAGCAAAATGCCATTATGATAAATGTGTCCATTTTGCAAAATTAGATTGTGAATCAAGCTACCACCAAATATCAGTTTTAAGTTTTTCTCAATTTTCTTTTCTCACTTAGATGAATAATACTTTAAAAATTCCAGAATTTCAGAAATATGTTGATAAAGATGACAAGAGGTTTGTATGTTTATTTTTTGTGTTTCCTTGTTTTTGCTACATTGTAAGTTGTAAAGAGAAATTATCGTGGAGAAATTTAATGTGTGGTTACAAGGAGTTAGGATGCAGTAGAAATTTCAGGCTACTGTCATACCTGCTTTAAAACAAGTCCCCTAGGACATAAGAAAGACTAATAGCTTCCCTAATCTAGAGTCAGTATATTTTTTACAATGTTGACATTACTTGTCAAAAAAAGTAATGTCATGAAGAAAGTAAAATTTTATCATTGAAGCTGTAATATTTATCACAAGTAAATAAAAAGTCTCAAATGATCTCAAGATTAGCTAATCTCAAGATTAACTTTCTTCACATAATCCTGAAACTTCATTTTTGATTGGGGCAATGCTGTTGTTTTAAGTAAAAACACCCAAATTTGTCATTTTTACTGTTCTGTTAAACATACTAAGTAAAAAGGCAGAATTATTTTTAAAAAGAGATGTTCTTAATAAATGATGTAGCATTAACTAATAAATTCAGGAGATAAGCATACCCAGTTTCACATGTGATTGATTTAGCTTATAATTTTTTTTTTCATTTGTTACCTTGTCCATTAAAAACTCACAAATCATGTTGAAAGGTTTTTGTTTGCATTTTGTAATTAAACATGTCTTCACCCATATTCTCATGTAACAGTAAACAAAAATTAATGAAAAGCTAGATCAATAATATTTATCTTCAACATATTCTATTTGAGTATAGGTTTTGAACATATGAAAATATGTCTTTGTGTGGTATGTTTCGAAAATGTCAGTTGCTTCTGAAAGAACAATCAAGGCTTGCCATTGGAGAAAATGCCAGTTTATTGAGGAACAGCTCTGCATATTTATAGAGCCGGGGTGGTTTGACAGTTATGACAGTTTAATGGTTGAACTGTTTGACAGTTGGCTGGGGTGCTTTCTGATTGGTGGGTAAGGATCATGTGAGCCAGCAGGGCTAGTCTGATTGGTGGGTAAGGATCATGTGAGCCAGCGGGGCTCACCATTGGATGGCAGGATCATGTGAGCCAGCAGGGCTCATCATTGGACGGCTCTTCTTGGGGGATGGGGAAGTTAGTCTTTGGAGCCTGGGTGACTCCCAACAGCTTCAGCATGGATACCAATTTTTTTAGGCGAAACATGTTTTGTCCAAGTCTACAGCTTTATTGTCCACAAGAATTTTGAAACTGATTTAAAGGCAGATTTAATTTCTTTTTTATTTTCTGTTTAAGTTGTTGCATATTTCTGTTAGTTTGAAAATTTTCAGTGAGTTTCCTTTACAATTTATGTGGTTGTGAAAGAGAGGTGGTTCTATTTATTTACTCAAAGCTTGTTCCTCTAAGTTACACCAAGGTTTAAAGCTATGTTGCATATCTACTTTAAGACTCATGCTGAGAGAAGCACCCATGGCAGACATATACACTGCTTATCAAATATCCATGTGTTCCTCTGCATTTCTTTACACACTTGCAGATAGACACACCCACATAACTAGTCTGGTCAGGGAAAGAAAATAACAAATGTCATTTCTAAGTCAGAACATTTAAGAGCCAGTATATAACTTATATATAGGTATATTTCCATATATGAAAGATGTGTTGTCTTTTTTGGTTTTTCAAACTGACATACATTAATTGTATACAGTTATGGGGTACCATGTGATAATTTGATGCATACATACAATGTGAAATGATCAAATCAGGGTAATTAGAATTTCCATCTGCTTAAATATTTATCATTTGTTTGTGCTGGGAAACTCAAATTCTTCTCTTCTAGTTCTTTATAATATATATATTGTGTCCCTGTGATATGCTGTTTTTAGGTCCTCTGGGTATAGTCCAAGAAGAGGAATAGCTGGGTCAAATAGTGGTTCCATTCCCAGTTTTCCAAGAAATCTCCATACTGCTTTCGAAATTGACCCCGACAATTTTCAGTCCACCAGCAGTGTATGAGTGTACCTTTTTCCCCCGGCATCCTCACCAGCACTTGTTGTTGTTTGTCTTCTTAATGACTGCCACTCTTACTGGAGTGAGATGGTATCTTAGAGTAGTTTTAATTTGCATTTTCTCTGATTGCTAGAGATGATGAGCATTTTTTTGTATATTTGTTGATTGATTATATATCCTCTTCTGAAAAGTGTCTGTTCAGGTCCTTGGCCCGTTTATTGATTGGACTATTTGTTGTTTTTGTTATTGTTGTTGTTGTTTGTTTGTTTGTTTGGTGCTTATCTTATTCAGCTCTTTATATACCCTAGGGATTAGAGCTCTATCTGATGTGTGAGGGGTAAAAATTTGTTCCCATGATGTAGGTTCCCTATTCACCTCACATATTATTTCTTTTGCTGAGAAAAAACTTTTTAGTTTGAATCCATCCCATTTGTTGATTCTTGGTTTTAATTCTTATGCTATAGGCATCTTATAGAAGCCCAATTCACAATAGCTAAACTGTGGAGCCAACCTAGATGTCCTTCAGTGGATGAATGGATTAAAAAATGTGGCATTTATACACAATGGAATATTACTCAGCAATAAAAAAGAATAAACTCATGGCATTTGTTTGGAAATGGATGGCATTAGAGAAGATTATGCTAAGTGAAGTTAGCCAATCCAAAAATCAAACAAATGCTGAATGTCTTCTCTGATATAAGGGGGGTGACTCAAAATGGGGTTGGGAGGGCGAGCAAGGGAGGAAGATTACCTCTAGATAGGAAATAGGGGTGGGAGGGAAAGGGAGGGAGAAGGGGAATAACATGGATGGTGAAAGGAGACCCTCATCATTATACAAAATACATGTATGAAGATGTGAATTTGCTGTCAACATACCTTATATATAATCAGAGATATGATAAATTATTGTATAATGGTGTATTAAGAATTGTAATGTAAAAATAAATAAATAGATAGAGAGATAAAAAATAAAATTAAATATATATTGTGAACTATAGTCATCCTAATAGGCTATGGAACATTAGAACTTAATTCTCTGAAAATGTACTTGTGGTACTCATTAACCTCCCTCTATTTCTCTACCCTACCAACTGAATAATGACCACTATTCTAGTGTCTTCTATCATAAAATCGAAACTCTGTTTTTGTTTTTGTTTTTTTCTGAGATGTCCTTTATTCCTATTTCACAGATGAGGAAATAAGTTTGGCCCTTCTGACAAATGAAAGCACCAGGATCTGATTAAGCAGTCACTGGCTGAGAGCAGCCATCTGTTGGCTGAGAAAGGAATTGGGTGGGATGCCCTGGGTAGGATCTCGGGGAGAGTGCATGTTGGAGAATTACACATAGGGATGGAACATCCTGTTACTGATGCATAAGTGCCACTAGCCCTGCTTTATAATATACCTGCCATCATCCAGCTATCCAGCTAGCAGATGGCACTATAAGAGCCACCCAAGCCAGACATGCAGGTGGGAAACTCTGCTTTAAGATGAATTACAATATAAAGCAGACTAGATCCCTGAGTCTTTTCTTGGAAGGATGCTGCCCTTTAGTCACTGGATCCACAATCAATTGCTCAGTGAGAAATAAGCCATTGTATTATTAAGCCACTAAGACTTTGAGGTTAATTTGCTACCACACATAACCCAGAATCTGCATATAATCTACAGTGTTTTGTTTGATTGACTGCTGCATCTTCTTGCTGGCTTTACTATGATTATAGTAATGCTAACATTTTTCTTTTCTTTTCTTTACCAAGTTAAGTGAAGGAGTCTTCAGGGACAATTCTACTTGCTCAGAGTCTTTGATCATTTCAATAATTTTTTTCTAAATATGAATATTTTACATATTCATACAGTCCAAGCTTTTGCATTAAAATTTTCATGCTCTGTCATCAATAGATGCTTATAATTGAAGATACAATTTTTAAGTGTATAGCACTATGTTCCCAAAATGGAAAGGGAGTGGGAATGTATGAATGTGTAATAACGAATCCCACCATTATGTACAACTATACTGCACCAATAAAAAATGTGGGGAAAAAAAGGCAAAGGAAAGCATTGTAATAATATTTAAAATAGAGTTTCAGGAATATTTATATTAGTAGAAAACTAATTGTCATAGGAAGTAAAATTAAGAAAAGTTGCAAATTTGTAAA
This sequence comes from Ictidomys tridecemlineatus, assembly GCF_052094955.1. Taxonomy (NCBI): domain Eukaryota; kingdom Metazoa; phylum Chordata; class Mammalia; order Rodentia; family Sciuridae; genus Ictidomys; species Ictidomys tridecemlineatus. Next base: position 123,151,164 of record NC_135479.1, read on the forward strand.
CAAAGTATTTGATTATGGGAATTATTTGGGGAAGCTGAGCTGATGTATGAGAAAAAAAATTTTCTATAATCAAGATCATAAAATACATAAATTAAAAAAAATGGGAATTTGGATAAAATTTCTTCAAAATAATGAGTGCACTTGAAACACTACTTTGAAGGTGGAGAAGAAGTTACATTTATCAGGCTCACAGCAATAATGCTCCTCATTGTTATGAGGGGACAGGATTTCTTAACGATACAAAAGAACAAATTTCCCAGTAATTCTTGGTATATAAACATATAAAAAAATACAAAAATTGAAAAATGTAAAACACAAATTGATGTAAATGAAAAATGTAACTGCTGATTTTTGTTGTGGATTTATATGACAAACATACTAAGAAAAAAGTATTCACAACTTTTGTCATTTACATTGCCTTCATTGAGATCCAATGCTTAATAAAGATGGAACTTGTTAATTCTCTGGCTTTAAATACTCCTACCACACTAATATGTATAATCCTGGGGGCAAAATTACTCCAAATTGAGAAGCACCACTCCAATTTCACTAAAGATTATCTTTGCTCATGCTTAGACATCTCAATGCTTTAAATTTTGACTAATTGGGTAGCTTTCTTATATCAATGCTTTTGCTGAGTTATATTAATTTATTCTCAGTGTATATTCAGGAGGGAATATTTAAAAATTCATTTACAACTTACTGTAGAGCTAGTTTAGGAGTATTGTTAAAAGCATTATATATACTTTCATATAATGTCCCCTTTATGCAGTTCATGAAGTAAATTTCTTTTGTAACTCAATCCAGGAAAAAATAAATTCCTTTTCCCAAGAAACATGTCTGTTTTTAAACTAATAACATTGAATTTTTTTGTTGTTGTTTTTAGATACACATGACAGTAGACTGTATTTTGACACATTATACATACATGGTGTACAACCCATTCTAAATAGGATTCCATTCTTGTAATTGTACATAATGTGGAGTTACACTGGTCATGTGTTCGTATATGAGCAAAGGAAAATTATGTCTGATTAAATCTACTGTCTTTCCTATTCCCATCATACCTCCCCTCCCTTTTTTCCCCTTTGTCTGTTCCAATGAACCTCTATTCTTCCCCTCCCTACCCTCCCTTGTTTTGGGTTAGCATCCACAATTCAGAGAGAACAATTGGCCTTTGGTTTGGGGGGATTGGCTTATTTCACTTAGCATTATAGTATCCAGTTCCACCCACTTACTGGAAATGCCATAATTCCATTCTTCTTTATGGCTGAGTAATATTCCATCGTGCATAGACACCACCTTTTCTTTATCCATTCATCTGCTGAATGGCACCTAGATTGGTTCTATAGCTTGGCTATTGTGAATTGAACTGTTATAAATATCGAAGTGTCTATGTCACTGTAGTATGTTGATTTTAAGTCCTTTGGGTATAAAGTGAGGAATGGGATAACTGGGTCAAATGGTGTTTTCATTCCAAGTTTTCTAAGGAATCTCCACACTGCTTTCCATAGTTATTACAACAATTTTGCAGTCCCACCAGCAGTGTATGAATGTACCTTTTCCCCCACATCCTCGCCAATATTTATTATTACTTGTATTCTTGATAATTGCCATTCTGACTGCAGTGAGATGGAAACTCAGTGTACTTTTCATTTCCCTAATAGCTAAAGATGTTGAACATTTTCTCATATATTTTTGACCATTTGTATTTCTTCTTCTGTGAAGTGCCTGTTCAGTTCCTTTGCCCATTTACTAATTGAGATATCTGGGTTTTCTTTTTTGGTGTTAAGTTTTTGAGTTCTTTATATATCCTGGAGATTAATGCTCCATTTGAGGTGCTGGTGGCAAATGTTTTCTCTAATTCTGTAGGTTCTCTCTTCATGTTCTTGTTTCTTTTGCTGTGAAGAAGCTTTTTAGTTTGATGCCATCTTATTTATTGATCCTTGATTTTACTTCTTGCACTTTAGGAGTCTTATTGAGGAAGACTGTTCCTGAGCCAACATGATGTAGTCTTGAGTCAGCTTTTTCTTCTAGTGGGTACAGGATCTCTGGTCTAATGTTTAGGTCCTTGGTCCACTTTAAGTTGCTTTGTACAGGGTGAGAGATAGAGATTCAATTTCAATCTACTACAAATGGATTATCAATTTTCCCAGCACCATTTGTTGAAGAGGCTATCTTTTCTCCAATGTACGTTTATGACACCTTTGGCTAGTGTGAGATAATTTTATTTATGTGGGTTTGTCTCTTTATCTTCTGTTTCACTAGTCTTCATGTCTGTTTTGGTGCCAATACCATGCCATTTTTGTTACTATAGATCTGTAATATAATTTAATATCTGGTATAGTGATGTATCCTTTATCACTTTTCTTGCTAAGAATTGCTTTGGCTATTCTGGGCCTCTTATTTTTCCAAATTAATTTCATAACTGCTTTTTCTATTTCTATGAAGAACATCAATTTTAATGGGAATTGCATTAAATCTGTATAGCACTTTTGGTAGTATGGCCATTTGACAATATTAATTTTAGCTATCTAAGAACATGGGAGATCTTTTCATTTTCTAAGGTCTTCTTCAATTTCTTTCTTTAGTGTTCTGTAGCTTTCATTGTAGAGGTCTTTTACCTCTTTTGTTAGATTGATTCCCAAGTATTTTTTTTTGAGGCTATTGTGAATAGGGTAGTTTTCCTGATTTTTCTTTCAGCTGATTCATCACTGTGTATAGGACCACAATTGATTTATGGGTGTTAATTTTATATCATGCTACCTTACTGAATTAGTTTGGGTTCTAGAAGATTTATGGTGGAGTTTTTAGATCTCATAAATATAGAATCATGTTATCAGCAAATAGGGATAGTTTGAGCTCTTCTTTCCCTATGTATATCCCTTATTCTTTCTTCTGGTCTGATTGCTCTGGCTAGGGTTTCAAGGACTATGTTAAATAGGAGTGGTGAAAGAGGGTAAAAGACCCCTGTCTTGTTCCAATTTTTAAAGGGATTTCTTTCAATTTTTCACCATTTAGAATGATGTTGGCCTTGGGTTTAGCATAGATAGCTTTTACAATGTTGAGGTATGTTCCTACTATCCCTAGTTTTTCCAGTGTTTTGAACATGACTGGATGCCGAATTTGGTTAGATGCTTTTTCTGCATCTATTGAAATAATCATGTGATTTTTGTCTTTAAGTCTATTGATGTGATAGATTATGTTTATTAATTTCTGTATGTTTAACCAACCTTGCATTCCTGGAATGAAACCCACTTGATTATCCTTTAATATGTTTTTTATTTGATTTGCCAGTATTTTATTAAGAATTTTTGTATCTATGTTCATCAGGGATAAAATGGTCTGAAGTTTTCTTTCCTTGATGTGTCTTTGTCTGGTTTTGCTATCAGTGTGATACTAGTTTCATAGAATGAGTTTGGAAGGGTTCCCTCCTTTTCTATTTCATGGAATAATTTGAGGAGTATTAATGTAAGTTCTTCTTTGAAGGTTTCGTAAAACTTAGCTGAGAATCCATCTGGTCCTTAGCTTTAGTTTGTTGGTAGGTTTTTAATGACATCTTCCATTTCATTGCTTGAAATTGATCTGTTTAGGGGCTGGGGATGTGGCTGAAGCGGTAGCACGCTCGCCTGCCATGCGTGCCGCCCGGGTTCGATTCTCAGCACCACATACCAACAACGATGTTGTGTCCGCTGAGAACTAAAAAATAAATACTAAATATTCTCTCTCTCTCAAAAAAAAAATAAGAAATTGATCTGTTTAAATTTTCTATGTCCTCCTATTTCAATTTGGGTATGTCATATGTCTCTAGAAATTTGTCAATGTCTTCATTATTTTCTATTTTATTGGAGATAGATTTTTCAAAGTAGTTTCTTATTATCATCTATATTTCAATAATGTCCATAGTGACATTTCCTTGTTCATCACAAATTTTAGTGATTTGAATTCTTTTTTGCTTCATTAGCATGGGAAAGGGTTTATCAATTTTATTTATTTTTTCAAAGGACAAACTTTTTGTTTCTCCTATTTTTTTATTTTTTTGTTTTCATTTCATTGATTTTGGCTTTGATTTTAATTATTTCCTGTTTTCTACTGCTTTTGATGTTGAGTTGTTCTTTTTCTAGGGCTTTGAGATATAATGTTAGGTTATTTATTTGATAACTGTCTATTCTTTTAAAGAATGTGATCAGTGCAATGATCTTTTTAGAACTGCCTTCATAGTGTCCCACAGAATTTGATAAGTTGTGTTGCAATTCTCATTTACCTCTAAGTATTTTTTTGTTTCATCCCTGATTTCTTCTAGTACCCATTGACCATTCAGTAACATATTATTTAGTCTCCAGGTGTTAGAGTCGCTTCTATTTTTTATTTTATTATTGATATCTAATTTTATTCCATTATGATGTGATAGAATGCAAGGTATTATCTCTATTTTTTATTTACTAAGAATTGCTTTATGGCCTATGATATGGTCTGTTTTAGAGAAAGATTCATGTGCTGCATGATGGATGAGATATTCTATATATATCTGTTAAGACTAAATTATTAATTATATTTTTTATTTCTATAGCTTCTTTAGTTTTTGTTTAGAGCATCTATTTAGTGATGAGAGAGACATGTTAAAGTCACCCAGTATTATTGTGTTGTGGTCTATTGATTCTTGAAGTTGAGAAGGGTTTATTTGACATACATAGATACTCCATTGTTTGTGCCAAAAATATTTATGACTGTCATATTTTATTTATATATAATTTCCTTAAGCAATATGAAACAAACTTTTTGGTCCCTTCTGATTAACTCTGGCTTTAAGTCCACTTTATCTGAAAAATAAAAACCCCTTCTTCTTTACAAAATCCATGAAAATGATATGTTTTTTCCCATCCTTTTACCTTCAGTCTGTGGATGTCTTTGCTAATGAGGTGAGTCTCTTAGAGACAACATATGGTTGAGTTTTGTTTTGTAATACAATCTGCTAGCTTGTGTCTTTTGATTGATGAGTTTAGGCCATTTACATTCAATGTTATTATTGATATGATTTTATTGTCTGCCATTTTTATTTATTTATGGTTTTTACTTTGAATTAGTTTTCCCTTTGACTGACTGTTCTTCTACTGTTCCACTTGCTTGTTTTCACTTTTAGTTTTTATTCGTATTTCACAAAATATTTTATTGAATATGTTTTGTTGAGTAGGATTTCTAGCTGTGAATTCTTTTAACTTTTATCATGGAAGGTTTTTATTTTATCATCAAATATTAAGCTTATTTTGTTTCAGATTTTCTTTCAGAGCTTAGTATATATTGATCCAAGACCTCCTAGCTTTGAGGGTCTGGGTTGAGAAATCAACCAAAATCCAAATTGGTTTTCCTCTAAATTTTACCTGTCACTTTTTTATGGCAGCCTTTACAATAAAGCCTTATTCGGTATGATAGGAATTTTCATAATAATGTGCCTTGATGTGGGTCTTTTGTAATTTTGTATATTTGGGACACTGTAAGCCTTCTATATTTTGTGTTCCATTTTCTTCTTAAAGTTTGGAAATTTTTAAAATATTATTTTATTGAAAAGATTTTGCATTCCCTTGATTTGCATCTCTGAGCCTTCATTTATCCTGATAAGTCCTAAATTTGGTCTTTTCATGTTATCCCATATTTCTTGGAAGTTCTATTCATGGTATTTTTTTTAGAGAGAGTGAGAGAGGAGAGAGAGAGAAAGAGAGAGAGAGAGAGAGAGAGAGAGAGAGAGAGAGAGAGAGAGAGAGAGAATTTTTAATATTTATTTTTTAGTTCTCGGCGGACACAACATCTTTGTTGGTATGTGGTGCTGAGGATCGAACCTGGGATGCACGCATGCCAGGCGAGCGTGCTACCACTTAAGCCACATCCCCAGCCCAATTCATGGTATCTTAACATATTTTTTTCATGGTAAACTTTATTTTCAAGATTATATATTTTGTCTTCATTGCCTAAAACTCTGTCTTCTATGTAGTCTAGCCTATTCATTATGCTTTCCATTAAATTTTAAATTTGGTTTATTGATTCCTTCATTTCAAGAATCTTGACTTCTTATTCTCCAGGATCTCTATCTCCTTATTGAAATGATCTTTCTCTTTTTGTGTCTTCTCTCTGATCTCATTTCTTATGTCATCTTTTACCTTATAAGTCAGTTTAACCATAAACTTTCTGAATTCTGTCTCTGCCATTTCTTTCACAGAGGTGTGAATGGAGTCTATTGTTGAGGTATCCCGTGTTATTCAGGATGGTTAGTTCCCTGTTTTTTCATATTGTCTGTGTGTCTACCTTTCTATCTAGATGGATCTGATGTTGTAGAATTTCTATCTTATGAGTTTATAGTGTCTTTCTATGTTACTAGTACCTCAAAAATTGTGTGTGTGTGTGTGGGGGGAGTCCAATGATAGCAACAATGTATGGAAACAATATATAGCAGTAGACTAGGTCTTCAGTTCCTATTTTGATATCTAGTGGTAATTGGTACAATATGTAGAGAAAGTAGGATCAGCAATGTCCATCATTAAAAACAATACATAATCAGGCATTATGTCTTGCTTAAAATCAAATAATAGATATTGTCTATTTCTTTCACCATATCAATTATTGCTGTGACATTGGTGGTAGGTAGATATTATATACCTCAAATAGTATTAATGAGTATTAAGGATAAAGTTGAGTATAAGGAATGAAGAAGAGATAAGAGGGCAAAAAGCGTTTGCAATTTCAAAGGGTTAATAGGGCAGATACAATGGTAACTCAGAATATGTTGTTAATGTAAAAGGGGAAGAAAAAATAGAGAAATATAAAGGAAGAGAAAGAAAATGGAATTTGCATGTCAGAAATTTAAAAAGAAAGAAAGAGGGAGACCAAGGATATAATAGTGGCAAACACAATACAAAACAAAATCAAAATGTGTAATCAAAAATTCTAAACATCTGGGGCTGGGGTTATATCTCAATAGTACAATGCCTGCCTACCACATGTGAGGCACTTGGTTTGATCCTCAGCACCACATAAAAATAAATAAATAAAATAAAGATATGTGTCCATCTACAAGTAGACATTTTTTTAAATCTTAAAAAAAAAACCCTAATCCTCAAAATACAAAGAGTGGAAAAATAACACCTTCAAAAAGAAAAATAAAAGGAAAAAAACATCTAGAAATGAGGAGATATGAATATGTGTAGGAGTCCTTGAATCAATCAATACACATTCACATAAAACAAAAACCCAATATAGAAAACCAAAACCCAAAACCAAAACAGCACTACAACAAACGAACAAACAAAACAACAATAAAAAATAATCTTGGTGAAATGTTAAGAAATTAAGGAGTGATATTCACTATGGCAGAAAAATAGTCACTGAGTATCTGTGTTCACTATCTGTGTCCACCTGATTTTCTTTCCATTTCTTCTTGAACTAAGCATAATAGTATGGGTCATGGGTTATTGCATCTTTCCTTTTATTGTGTTGCTCACAAAGTTTAAGGTTGGGACTTAAGTCTTCCCAATTTCCTTTCTTGGGAGATTGGTGTGGGTGGGCCAGCCTGCAAGCCTGGGGTGAAGTGGCATGCCAGGGAAGCTGGGTTGTGGGTGGGCAGCAAAGCAGGTGGTCATATACAGTGGGGCCCAGCTGGCCTGGGCTAGGTGGATCAGGGTCTGGCACTGGGTCCTGCAGACCAGCGGTGAAGCTATACACTGGCCTGGACAGGTCTGTCAGTGAAGCAGCAGCCTGGCATGCAAGGCTATGAGCTAGCAGGCTATGGGCCTAGGGGGCAGAGCAGTGGGCCAGGTCAGAGGCTTGGGGGTTGGGAGACTGGGGACCCAAGACTGGAGGGCCCTGGTGGGTGCCAGCCCAACTGGGCCCCAGGAACATGGTGGGTACCATACCAGCTGGCAAACCAAGAACCAAATGCCCTTACACCCACATTTTCAACCAGTTGACCCACTGTAGCTAGCCTCATCAGTCCCCACAAGCCATGGGACTCATGGGGCTGGGGAGACATGGCTCTCTAAAGCCTCTCTAATATGTGTTCCCCAGTGTGAAATGCTCCTAGTTTCTGACTTTCCACAGGTTTGTTAGGCTCAGGCAGGCCCAGGAAGACCTAGCAGTAAACTCACAGTTCTGTTTCCAGTTTCTGTTGGCTCCGCTGAGCGGCAGTCCCAAAATGACTCCTGGATCAGCTCTTTGGGATGATTGATAAACTCAGAGTGAGAGGGTGTTTTATAGATCCTATTAATGAGTCAAACAGTCTCTGGTTCAGTGAGAGCAGACTGCCCCTCCAGCCTTAGGATTTTTCACTCTAAGCCTTGGGGAAATGTAGAATTCCCGCTGCTTCAGTTCTGGGTAGCCAAGCTAAGAGAAATGTTTCCCCACTCTAATTCACCATCTTTCCCCTCCTCAATAACATTGAATCTTCAAATTTGGTCTGTGTAGTAACCATCCATCAAGATAGCCCCTAATGATCCAAACCTCCTGAGGTTCATATTCTTGTTTAATTTCATCCTATAGTGTACCAACCGAATATTACAGAAGGGTTGGTATCTCGTTTCCAAAGCTTGATTATAAAAGGCAGTAGAACTTCCTCTCTTCTTTCTTAAATCTCTCACTCAGGAAATCCAACTACCATATTGTAAGGACACTCAAGCAGCCCTGTGGAGAGGCATGGTAAAAAACTTGGACCTTCTCAAGAACCAGCTCTGTGAGAAGGAAGCCCATTAGCCTCAATTAGCAGCCATGTGATGAACCATCTTGGAGGTGGATCCATCAGCCCCACTCAAGGCTTCATGTAACTGCAGCCACATGAAAAAATTCTAAGCCAGAACCACACAGCTAAGCCACTTCGAGAGTCCTCATTCTCAGAGAAAATATTTGCTATTTTAGGCAGCTAAGTTTTGAGTTAAATTGTTATACAGTCCTAGATGACGGAAAAATCTGCTTCCCTCTTTCTTTTGGCTCCTAGCAACCCTAAATTCAAATATAAGGTTTACCTCTCAAATACATAAGGTTGAGTATTCTTTGTCTAAAATGTTTGGGACCAGTGTTTTGAATTTTAGATTTTTTCCAATTTTGGAATATGTATTTGCATATACACAATGTTATATTTTAAGATGGGACCCAAGTGTAAACATAAAATTAATTTCTGCTTCAAATATACCTTATGCACATAACCTGATGGAAATTTTATACAGTGTTTTAGCATGTCTGCATTTTTGCTGGGACCTATTACAGGAGCAGGTATAGTTTTCCACTAGTGGCATCAAGCCATCACTCAAAAGGTTTTAGACTTTAGAGCGATTCAAATTTCAGGTTTTCTAAGTAGACATACTTAACCTATACAGGATTCATGCATTTTTCAACTTTCACATTATATATATCTTCATATATATATATATATTTTTTTTAATTTTACTTTTTATTTTTATTTTTCTCTTATTTAATTTCTCCCTTTCTACTTATTTAACTGTACTACAATATATAATATAAGCCATCTCAAATAGCTTTTGGGAACAAATTAAAATATTTTTATGATAAAATATAATCAGAGAAAGTTAATAGGATGTAAGCAAAGAATTAAACATAGGATTTTAGACCCAATTTTGATGTTTGCTTCATCATGGAAGAACTATGTTCTTATCTAAAGCTTTCCTAAAAGATTTGAATGTAAGTTCTATGTGTGAAAAAAATACAATTTACCAAAATTATAATTTATTTGAAATAAAGATTATACTTTTACCCTTTGATTGGTGATTTCCAATCACCAATCCATAAAAATATTTTTACTAGTATGCTGAAAACAATGCAGTCAAGTTTTTATTAAATATATTGAACTTAAATTTGACCACTTATGTTGACTTGTGTTCTTCCTAATTTTGATGTATCTTCTTTAAATATGATGATACTGGTAGATAGTGGTAGCTTCTTCTGATGTTTATAATCACACAATTTCATTACTTTTCCCAGAATTTATGTTTTTGTTGAAAAGTTTTCTGTGCATGAAAACACTAAGTGCAGGCACCACTGCTGCTAGAAAAGTCCTGAGGGATGGCAGGAAGGTAGCCAGGCAGGTCACAACCCCTAGGACACGTGAATGTTTGAAGGGGACTAAAACAACTTCTTCCTTCCATATACCCTTTATTTTCATAACACTACCTACTGAGGGAAAGTGTAACTGCCTTGCATCTCAGGTCTTTCCTTCCATCTTGGTGGTTGCAATATTCCAGAGCAGTAGACAAGTTCTACCATGGGATCTTGGGCACTATGGAGATGATTCAAGAAATCCACTGATCCTTTCACATGCTAACATTATCTGTAGCTTGAAAGTATATCCAGACAATATATACACTTTGTTTCAAATGCATAGACCATTAAAAGTGGTTTAAATTCATGGCAGCTTTTATATATTGTATCTCCTCCCAATTTCTAGATCCAAAAATAAGTGATTGCTATGAGATGGACATCTTTATGGGTTGTTGTTTTTTTGTTGTTTTGTTGTTTTGTTTTGTGTTTGCTTTTAAAAGGGTGCCCTTGAGCCGATTTGAAGTCACTGGTGCTACATATATACTTTTTAAATAGATCACAGGGGTCTGAAAGAAAAAAATAGAAAAGAAATTTTAATGAATGTTTTAAATCTTCTTTCCCATAATGTGAGACACTGGAAAGAGTACTTATCAGAGACAGACTTTCAATCTGACACAGAAGTCTTTTTTATTTTCTTTATAAGGTACCATGGTTTTGATACATGATATTCCCCCAAAAGCTCTTGTGTTGATATAGGACTGTTCAGATGTAAAATGATTGAATTGTGAGAGCTGAAACCAAATCAGTCTATTCTAGATTGAATGAACTGACTGGATGGTAATCTTAGGCAGGTGGGGTGTGGCTGGAAGAAGTGGGTCAATCAGGGCCCACCCTGGAAAGGTTCATCTTTTTGGCCCCTTCCAGGCTTCCTCTCTCTGTTTCCTGGCTGCCACTAGTGGAGCAGACCTACTCTAGCATGCCCTTCTGCCATGATGTTTTGCTTCCCTAGGGCCCAGAACAATGGTGTGGGCCCACCATTGACTGAATCTCTAAGACCATGAGTCAAAATAAACTTTCCTTCTTCTTAAGTTGTTCTTGTCAGATATCTCAGTTACAGTGATGCAAAGCTGGTTAATACATAAGGGTAAGCGATTCCTTGTTGCTATCTCCAAGTGAAGCTCTATAGCATAACTTAAATAAAGTCTTTCTTTTTCTTATTTTCCCAATATTTTTGGTATTAAGTTTAATATCTTATTAGAAAATAGTAAGACCAGTAATAATAAACCACTCGAAACTCAGTAATTAGTTTATGAAAAAGAGCTCAAATTTCCATTAGGAATGTACATAGATGGCTACAACTGACAACTTATCACTGAGGAGTCATTTATTTTTTATCTCCTGCATGTTGAGTATTTAAATAATGACTGCAAGACTTCACTGTGCTTTTCATTACATTTCATCTGACTTGACCTTTATGTTCCTCCTGTGGAAAACTGTTTTCTATGAACTCATGTCTTTCCCAATACTGGATATTGTATCATTTTTAGCAATAGAATCACATGTTCAGATTTAATTTAACCAGTGTTTATATTTTGGGAAGATGAGGGATATATGCCTGAAAATATTTTGCTAGCTTTTGACAAATGGACCTAAAAAAATGGCAACAAGTTAACCTTCCTGTATCTCCAATTCTTACATGATTTTCCTGCTTCTTTAAGGACTGTCTTCCAGACATGGTTTGCTTCCCCCAAAATACAAAGGTTAAATAAAGCTAAGCAAATAGCAGTGGGAAAAAAAAACTATACCTTAGATACGGAAAGAAAAACAAAACAAAACAAAAACCTTACTTAAACACAGTGGTTAAACTTATAAAAAAAAAAAAAAGTATCCCAGAGTAGCCTATGACCCTTAACCAATGAAACACCATCACTTAGAGTAGCAGCCAGGATTGGAATTTAGGTCTCCCAGCACCAGTATAGAGTTTCTTACATTTAAGAATTCATGATTTTAGGATCCAAGATGGTGGGCAAGAGGGAGGCTGCATTCTGTGTCATGCCAGGACCTAGGATTCAAGTAGTAGGAATTCTGTTTCTCTGCAAGTGATTAAAGGACCCCTGACAGCTGCTCCCATGCAGGAATCCCAGCCACCATGCCCATGCAGGTGTCAAGGCCTCAGCAACAGCGAAGAACTCGCAGCCATTAGCCCATGTACGACCTCCAGGTGCCTGAGCAGGACCACGAGCATCAGCACCTGCACAGGGCTCCTGGCCTCCCACCCACGAAGCAATCCTGGCCACCACTCCCACACAGGACACCCAGTCACTGCCCATGCACAGGACCTCTGGCCACTCCTCCCACCCGTCTACCAACATGGGGCTCTCCCAGTCGCTTCCATTGTGGGACAATGCAACCACTGCCATACTCCCCCACACATAGTAGCCTGCACCTGGGGATGCTGCACAGGGTCTGGAGACAGCTACCAGCCACAACACTGCATGCCAGAGAGCTGCATCTCTGAACACGTCACCCAACCCAAGCAGACACCCCTTTGCTGAAAGCAGCCACTTCCATCTTGTGACACCTGTATCGACATCTTTAGTTGGTGCAACTCCCAGCTTGGGACACTTGCTGGGGCTTAGAAGCAATATCAAGGAGAGGTATTAAAACCCTGCATGGACACTATAAGCCTATAGGTTAAAAATGGTAAAGCCTTGGATCTGCAGTGCTGGAAGGGAAGACACACAAACAACATGAAAAAAAAAGGGAAGAAAGTACCCACAAACCAACCAAGACACTACATTATTAGAATCCATGGCCAATATAACAGAAGAAATTACAGAGAAGGAGTTCAGGATATACATAATTAAAATGTTCTGTGAGTTAAAAGATGATATATGAAATGAAAAACAGGTGGCATGAGATAATTTAGATAAAGAGCTACATAAGCAAATACAGGAAGCAAAAGATTACTTCAATAAGGAGATAGAAGTTCTGAAAAAAAATTCTTGAAATGAAAGAAACAATAAACCAAATTAAAAACTCAATAGAAAGCAGGACCAACAGATTAGATCACTTGGCAGACAGGGCCTCAGAAAATGAAGACAAAATATATAATCTTGAAAAGAATGTTGGTCTGCCTTCCCTGTGCCACTGCAGCTCAGAGTTCCAGAGGCAGAGCCCTCCCACCTGCCCCTCGCCACCCCACACCTGAGTTGAGAGCCACCCCACACTGGGGTTCCTTATTCACCAAAACTTGGCTCCACAGCCCAACATCAGGAAACATGCAGGCTTGAGGATGCCACCACCATGAAACTGAGATAGCACTTTTTCTATTAAGAGACAACAATAAGAACCTGGTAAGACATCACCAAGATCCCTGTGGCCTGGCTGCACCAGAGGTTTCTCTACTTGGGGTGCTAACAGTTGTCCTGTTGCTGAGGTAACAGGAAGTCTTACATAGGTTGCCTATTTCTTGTTTCTCCTACTAACAGCCAACTTCCTTTGATTATTCTCTCACTAGTCATACAATCTAATACCTCTATATTCTCACATCCTACCTCATAAACATCTCAGCCAACCCTCCAGGCCCCTCTTCCACCATCAGAAACTGTAAACCATTATGCAAACCTGTTGATTATATGGTTGAAGATAACCAAACTAATCATTTCTGTTTATAGTGACAAAATTGTAAATGTAAAAATAGAAGCTAACTGATATATGGCTGCAAGTTGGGTACATTGAGTGCTATAATATTGATCTCTCCTTTAAAAGAGAGGTATGGGTAACCTGTAGGCACACTATAAGACAATAGAGAAAAAGCTGTAATACCTCAGATCTACACTGCAAGAGAGGAAGACCACATACACATCATGAAAAAACAAGGGAGGAAAGTGCCCCAAACAAACCAAGACACTACAATAATGAATCCATAGATAGTGAAGCAGGTGAAATGTCAGAGAAGGAGTTCAGAATGTACATAAATAAATGATTTGGGAATTAAAGAATGACCTAAGTGAACAGATACTGGCAAAAATCAATCACTCCAACAAAGCGATAAGAGAGCAAATACAGATTGCAAGAGATTACTTCAAGAAGGAGACAGAGATACTGAAAAAAAAATCCAAACAGAAATCCTCAAAATGAAAGAAACAATAAGCTGATTTAAAAAACTCAATAGATAGCATCATCAACATACTAGACTACTTGGAAGACAGAACCTCAGATAATGAAGACAAAACATACAATCTTGAAAATAAGTTGACCTCACAATGAAGATAGTAAGAAATCATGACAGAACACCCAAGAATTAAGGAATACCATCAAAAGACCAAATTTAAGATTTATTGGGATAGAGGAAGGTTCAGATATTCAAACCAAAGGAATGCACAATCTCTTAAATGAAACAATATCAGAAAATTACCCAAGCATGAAGAATGAATTGGAAAAGCAAATACAAGAGGCCTATAGGACATCAAATGTGCAAAATTAAAACAGATATACACCAAGACACATTATAATGAAAATGCGTAGCATACAGAATAAGGATAAAATTTTAAGGCTGCAAGAGATAAAAATAATATTAACTATAAGGGAAGACCAATTTGGATCTCAGCAGATTTTTCAACCCAGACTCTCAAAGCTAGGAGATCCTGGAACAACATATATTAAGCTTTAAAAGATAATGGATGCCAACCAAGAATCTTATAACCAGCAAAATTAAGCTTTAAATTTGACCATGAGATAAAAACCTTCCATAACAAACAAATGCTGAAAGAATTTACAGCAAGAAAGCCTGTGCCACAGAACATTCTTTGCAAAATATTTCACAAGAAAGAAATGAAAATCTGAAAAAGGAAGAACTACAATAAAAGAAAAGCCAACTAACAGAGAAACCAAGTCAAGCTAAATAACAAAAATGACCAGTAATATAAATCATATCTCAATAATAACCCTAAATGTTAATGGCTTAACGTAGACATAGGCTGGTAGATTGGATTAAAAAAATATTCACAATATGCTGTCTTCAAGAGAATGGTCTCATAGGAAAAGATACCTACAGACTGAAGGTAAAGGATTAGGATAAAATATACCATTCACATGGCCTATGTAGGCAAACTGGTGTTTCCATTCTCATATCAAATAAAGTAGACTTAAGCCAAAGTTAATCAAAAGGGATAAAGATGGACGTTTCATACTGCTTAATGGAACCATATATCAACAAGACATAAGAGTTATAAATATATATGCCCCAAACACAGGAGCATCTAAATTCATCAATCAAACTCTTCTCAAGTTCAAGAGTTAAATAGATCACAACACAATAATTCTGGGTAACTTAAACACACTTCTTTCACCACTAGATAGATCTATCAAACAAAACTAAATAAAGAAACTATAGAACTCAATAATATAATCAATAACTTAGACTAAACTGACATATATAGAGTATATTATCCATCAACGAGTTAATACACTTTCTTCTTAGCAGCACATGGATCCTTCTCTAAAACATATGTTATGCCAGAAAGCCAATCTTAGAAATACAGAAAAGTATAGATACTTCCCTGCATTCTATCAGACCACAATGGAATGAAATTAGAAACCAATGATAAAATAAAAAACAGTAGCCACTCCAACACCTGGAGACTATATAATATGCTATTGATTAAACAATGGGTTGCAAAAGATATCAAGGAGGGGATTTAAAAATTCTTAGAAGTAAATGAGAACACTGATACAACATATTGAAATCTCTGTGATGGCAGTGCTAAGACAAAAGTTCATTGCATGGAGTTAATTCCTTAAAAGAAGAAAAAGTCAACAAATAAATGACCTAACATTACTTCTCAGGGCCCTAGAAAGAAAAGAACAAATCAACCCCCAAAGCAGTAGGAGACAAGAAATAATTAAAATCAGAGCTGAAATCAATGAAATTAAAAAAAGAAACAATTGAAAAAATGACAAAACAAAAAGTTGGTTCTTTGAAAAACTAAATAAAAATTGACAAACCATTAGCCATGCTACAAAGAAAAGGAGAGAGAAAACTCAAATTATTAACATCTGTGAAAAAGGAAATATTATGACAGATGCTGAGAGCCATTGCCAAGTAAGAATTACGCATGGCATGACCCAGGTCATTTGCAGTGACATTGCATGAAAGGTGACCTTGCTCAAGGACCAGGGCGGATCCGGGTTTAGGGTGGATCAGGGTTTAGGGCGCTCCTTGGGTTTAGGGCAGTTCCGGGTTTAAGGTGGACCCTGCTGGCAATAGGGCATATCCTCAGGCGCGCCGCTCCTTGAGTTCCCGTTGAGTTCTCGTGGGATTCAGAGAGTATTTTGGGATACAGAGCCCGGTGGAGAGCATGGATTTTGCCCAGAACGTGTGTATAGAGTGTTGGTGAGAGTTTCGGGAATAAAGAATTGCTGCTTGAATCTACAAGGCTGAGAGTAGCTCGTGATTTTTGTGCCCAGCCAGACTGCGGCAGACAGACACTACAGAAATATAGAAGATAATTAGAAATTATTTTGAAAATTTGTCCTCCAATAAAATATAAAATATTAAAGACATCAACAAATTTCTAGAGGTATATGATATACCTAAACTAAATTAGGGTAATATACACAATTTAAACAGATCAATTTCAAGCAAGGAAATAGAAGACGCCATCAGAAGTCGACCAACCAAGAAAAGCCCAGGACCGGATGGATACACAACTGAGTTCCACAAGATCTTTAATGAATAACTAACACCAATACTTCTCAAACTATTTCATGAAATAAAAAAGAGGAAACACTTCCAAACACATTCTATGAGGCCAATATCACCCTGATTCCAAAACCAGACAAAGACACATGAAAGAAAGAAAACTTCAGATCAATATCTCTAATGAATATAGATGCAAACATTTTCAATAAAATTCTGGCAGATCAAATACAAAAACATATCAAAAAGATAGTGCATCATGATCAAGTAGAGTTAATCCCAGGAATGCAAGGTTGGTTCAACATATGGAAATCGATAAATGTAATTCATCATGTCAATAGACTCAAAGATAAAAATCATATGATCATCTCAATAGATGCAGAAAAATCATTTGATGAAATACAGTATCCCTTCATGTTCAAAAAGGTTGAAAAACTAAGGATAACAGGAACACACATTGTAAAGGCTATCTATGCTAAGCCTCAGGCCAACATCATTCTAAATAGAAAAAAACTTGAAAGCATTCCCTCTAAGAACTGGAACAAGACAGGGATGCTCTCTGTCACCACTTCTATTTAACATAGTTCTTGAAATTGTAGCTAGAGCAATCAGGCAGACAAAAGAAATTAAAGGGATATTGATAGGAATACAAGAACTCAAATTATCACTATTTGCAGATAAGGATTTTATACCTAGAAGACCCAAAACATTCCACTAGAAATCTCCTAGAACTAATAAATTAATTTCACAAAGTAGCTGGATATAAAATCAACACCCATAAATCAAAAGCATGTCTATACATCAGTGACAAATCCACTGAAAGTGAAACTAGGAAAACCACCCCCATTTACAATAGCCTTAAAAAAATGCTTGGGAATAAATTTAACAAAAGTGGTTAAAGACCTCTACAATAAAACCTCAACATGTTAAAGAAAGAAATTCAAAAAGACCTTAGAAGATGAAAATATCTATCTTGTCCTTAGATAAGCAGAATTAATATTGTCAAAATGACCATACTACCAAAAGCATTATACTGATTTAATGCAATTCCAATCAAAATCCCAATAACATTTCTCTTAGAAATAGAAAAAAGCAGTCATTAAATTCATCTTGAATAATAAGAGACCCAGAATAGCCAAAGAAATCCTTAGCAATAAGAGTGAAGCAGGTGGCATCACTATACCAGACCTTTAACTATACTACAGAGCAATAGTAACAAAAACAGCATAGCATCAAAATAGACTTGTAGACCAGTGATACAGAACAGAAGACACAAAGACAAACCCACATAAATGCAGTTATCTCATACTAGACGAAGGTGCCAAAAACATATTTTGGAGAAAAGATAGCCTCTTCAACAAATGATGCTGGGAAAATTGGAAATCCATATGCAGCAAAATGAAATTAAGCTCCTATTTCTCACCATGCACAAAACTAAACTCAAAGTAGATCAAGGACCTAGAAATTAAACCACAGACACTGTGCCTAATAGAAGAAAAAGTAGGCCCAAATCTCCATCATGTTGGATTAGGCCCCAGCTTTCCCAATAAAACTCCTGTAGCACAAGAACTAAAACCAATAATCAATAAATGGAATGGATTAAAACTAAAAAGCTCCTTCTCAACAAAAGAAACAATCAGTGAGGTGAATAGAGAGCCTACAGAAAGGGAGCAAATTTTTACCACACTCACAAGAGATAGAGCACTAATCTCAAAAATCTTAACACCAAAAAAAAAAAAAAAAAACAAATAACCCAATCAATAAATGGGCCAAGGATCTGAACAGACAATTCTCAGAAGATGATATACAATCAATCAACAAATATATGAAAAAGTGTTCAGCATCTCTAGCAATTAGAGAAATTTGTTTCATCTCACTGCAGTCAGAGTGGCAGCTATTAAGAATACAAACAACAAAAGTGTTGGCAAGGATGTGGGGGAAAAGGCACACTCATACATTGCTGGTGGGACTGCAAATTGGTGCAACCAACATGGAAAGCAGTATGGAGATTCCTTGGAAAACTCGGAATAGAACCACCATTTGACACAGCTATCCCACTCTTCAGTTTATACCCAAAGGACTTACAAACAACACGCTACAGTGATGCAGCCACATCACTGTTTATTACAGCACAATTTACAATAGTTAAATTGTGGAACCAACCTTCAGTAGATGAATGGATAAAGAAAATGTGGTATATATACACAATGGAATATTACTAAACATTAAATGAGAATAAAATCATGACATTTTCACGTAAATAGATGGAGTTGGAGAATATTATACTAAGTGAGGCAAGCAATCCCCAAAATCCAAATGCTAAATGTTTTCTCTGATATGTGGATGCTGATTCATATGGGGATGGGGCAAGGAGTATGGGAGGAATGGAGGAACTTTAGCTAGGGCAAAGGGGAGAGAGGGAAAAAGAGGGGAAAGTGGTAGGAAAGATGGTGGAATGAGATGGACATCATTACCCTAAGTACATGTATAAAGATACAAATGGCGTAACTCTACATTGAATACAACCAGAAACATGAAAAATTGTACTTTGCATGTACACTATGAATTGAAGTGTATTTTGCTGTCATGTATAACAAATTAGAATACATAAGTTTTTTTAAAAAAAAGAATTCATGATTTTAATGGTAGAAATGGGAAAGAAAAATGGGTGGGGTGGGGGAACAGATAAAATATTCTACCATCCCAATTCTAATTTGGTGGCTCTTAGGGTTTCTTCGGAGAAACCCTGGAAGGGCAGAAAATCCTCCATCCAGAATCCTTTTCTTCATGGCAAGGGCTGGCTTTAAACACAACTTAATTTTGCTTTTGCTTTAAAAGTCTAGGAATTATACTATGGCAAACCTACCCAGTTAACATTTCTTTCAGAACCACAAAATAAAAACATATTTTCCTTATTACAGAATACAAAAAGAAAGGGAAGAGGGTAGGGAAAGAGAAAATAACATTATGATAGGCATATATGACAATTGTCTTATTCCATTCAGACTACTATAACAAACTAGCTTAAACTAAGTAGTAATTTGTATACAACAGAAATTTATTACTCATAATTCTGAAGGCCAAGAAACTAAAGATCAAGGCCCCAGAAAATCTGGTATCTGTTGAGGGCTTGTTCCTCCCTAAATGGTACCATTTATATGTCCTGAGATAGAAGGATCAAACAAGTTCCCTTACGCCTCTTTTATGAGAATACTAATCACATTCATGGGGGCTCTACTCTCATGACCAAATCACATCCTAAAAGATCTAGCTCCTAATACTTTTGCTCTAGAGATTTTTGTCTTAAAACAAATTTGGGGAGAATATAAACATTCAGACCATAGTACCGACAAAAGCCCAGTGAATACATTAAATATTTTCTGATCTTATTTTCTTAGGGTTTAAAAAAATTTTAACAAATAATATGATCTCATTTTTACATTTGAAAACTCATCATGAGGAAAACATTAATGAACTTTGAGCAGGTGGAGAAAGGAGCCCAGGACACAACTCACAGGGGAACAAATTGCATACATTCCATTGTATTACCTTAGAGTGTTTCTAATATTTCAAAAATTATCTTAATTACCTTTACTGGATCCACCATTTTTATTTTAATTACCTTTACTGGGTCCACCATTTTTTAAATTTTATACAGTTTCTTTCAGTGAATTAGCTTTATCACCTAGTATCTAATCTCAAAAGTCATGTATTAAATAGACCATTACATGGCACTGTCCCACTTTTTATTGAAATTTTGATTATGTTTTAAATTTTAAAATGCACTATGAATGGGAGTAGCCCTCAAAAATCAACAAAATATCATTTTCATTAAAACAGCATCATTGGGCTGGGGTTGTGGCTCAGTGGTACATGATCGTGTAGCATGCATGAGGCACTGGGTTCAATCCAGCATCACTATGGTCTGGGGGTGTGGCTCAGGGGCAGAGTGCTTGCCTCGCACATGTGAGGCACTGGGTTTGATCGTCAGGATCACATAAAAATAAATAAATAAAGATATTGTGTCCATGTATAACTAAAAAAAATTTTTTTAATAGCATAATTATAATGCACTAATAAAAAAATAAAAATATAAACCATATACACAAATAAGCCAGCATCACAACCTCAACTATACTACACTAGATGGCAGCAAACAATTAGAAGGGCTAAATGAAAGGAATGCTTGCATTACCACATAAATATTGAAGCACCACAGGGAATAGAGAGATAGTAATATTTGGGAAAGAAAAATAAAACTTGTGACTCCTGAACACATTTCAAGTTTTATTATTTATTTACTTCTTCATTCAATATACATTGGCAGATTATTAAAAAAATACTTTAACAAAGGGCTATGAGAGTATTTCTTCTCTGCTGATTTGACAATTCTCAGATACCAAGTAAAGATTTAATTTGCTGCTCTTATTCACACAAGAACTGTATTTTGGTCTTTGAACACTCACGTTTTCAGAGTTATAACTTCGATACATAGTAAATTCTTAGATTATACACTCAGCTACTTGCTGGTCTCTGGTTGTAACATGCACTCTCATACCTGGGCAGGTGGTAGATATGATTCTCTACATGAGCAATCATGGCCCAGTCCCCCCACACCCTCCCCACACACCACAGAGTCTATTCTTTTCAAAAGCTTTTGCTTTCACCAAGCCTTTCAGTGACCATCCTAACCATACCTGAACTCTCCCTTTCAAGTTTCTACAACCAATTGAGAATGCCTATAACAGTGGGAAGTTCAATGTTCTATTTGACTGCCTCTTCCTCTAGATTATGAACAATGTGTCATATTTTGACACATTCTTTTCCACATACTAGGCTTTCTATAAGACTTTATTGTGTGAGTTAAGTGTGTTACAGGAAATCAAGTCTCCAAGTGACAGATCTGATTATGCCTTACAAATGTGGGTGCCAATATCTCATAATTTGATGCACTAGAATACACATAAGTCTTATGAAATTGGCCAACAATCCAAAGTAGAAAACTAGGCACTGTAGTGCAGGCCTGTAATCCTAGAGACTAGTGAGGCTGAGGCAGGAGGATCCAAGTTTGAGGTCAGCTTCAGCAACTTAGTGAGACCCTCTCTCAAAATGTAAATAAATAAATAGTACTGGAGATGTAGGTCAGTGGTCAAGGTCCCCTGGACTCAATCCCCAGTACCAAAAACAACAAGACAAAAATAAATAGATTCAAGATCTCCAAGATAGAGTCAAGGATCATGCAATACATTGATAATAAGAAAAAATAAAAGGTAGAAGAGAAGGAGATGGAGAAAATGAAGGAAGAAGAGGATTGCTATGCCAGACACTATTCTAAGCACATTTCCTCATTAAATTGTTATACTTTGAGATAGGCTTAATAAGTATTCATATTTTATAAAAGTGCCTCCTAAATTTTAAAAAATTTACTCAAGGTTATAGACAATTCATGATGGGGTCCACAAAGATTCTGACCTTTAACTTTGAAAACTACTATTAGATTAATTCAATGCTAAGTCCATTTATTGTACAAAAATATGTAGGTTTTCTTAACATGGTTTTGTAACATCTTGGTTTACTTATCATATAGCATTAGGAACAGGAAAATTCAAGTAAAACCATATAGAACTACCATTGATTATTTCTTTTTTTTTGCAGGGATTGAACCCAGGGGTGCTATCACTGAGCTACATCCACAGTCCCACACACTCCTGCCCTTTTTTTTTTTTTTTTTTGAGACATGGTCTTACTAAGTTACTTCAGACCTCACTGACTTGCTAAGGCTGACCTCAAACTTGAGATTCTCCTGCCTCAGGTTCCCAAGACATATGATTATAAACTTGCACCACAGTGCCTGGCTATCACTGAGTACTTCGAATGTACACTCTATTAGAAGTCTTTAGATTCAGATGTGATGGTGCACACTTATAGTCTCAGTGACTCCAGAGGATAAGACAAGAAGATTCCTAGTTCAAGGCCAGCCTGGGCAACTAAGAGAGACCCTCCTATCTCAAAATAAAATTAAATAAATAAATAGGGAGAGGGATGTAGCTCAGTGGTAGAGTACCCCTGAATTCAATCTCTAGTACAGAAAAAGAAGTCTTTGCCAAAGTTGGAGTGAATTAATGAATTTGAGTGCTGATAATAGTTGATTAAATCAGGTAGAAAGACTTTATATACTTAATGCTTTCCTTTATTTATGAGTGAGCCAAATCAACCAATCTTTGGAATATATTAATAGCTATCTTTCTGTTATGAGATATTTCTCTTTTCTTCCTACTTTATCTTTCTTGACTCCTGTAACAGGCATTTGCCATTGTTTGTGTCCTGTCCTCCCACCTCACTTCCAGAATCTGTATGCTCTTCTCTATCTTTGACTTTTTGTCAATTAACTAGGAAGGAAGACAGGCAGGCAGGAAGGAAGGAAAGAAGGAAGAAACTTACTCACTAAGCACTCAGTCTAAGGAGGGCTGGGGTTGTGGCTCAGTGGTAGAGTGCTTGCCTAGCATGTATGAGTCACTGAGTTTGATCCTCAGCACCACATAAAAATAAACAAATAAAATAAAGGTATTATGTCAGTTAGTCTAAGGAATTAATTCAGTGAGCAAAAGAAATCTTTTAAAAATAAAGACTATTTACACCCAAAGAAATAAAAGAAGGTAGGTCATCTGTGAAACAAGAACAAAAAGGAGCACTTGGTCCATTAACTGATGAATGGATAAAGAAAATGTGGTACATTTATACCACAAAATACCATTCAACCATGAAAGGAATAAAATCCTGTCATTTGAAAAAACATAGATGGAAGTAGAAGTAATAAGCCAGGTGCAAAAGACAAGTACCACATGATCTCACTCACATGCAGAATCTTAAAGAGTTGATCTCATAGTTAAGCTTAGAATGATGACTATTATGAACTGGGTAGGGGGCATGAGAGGAGGTATGGAAAAAGCTTGATCAATGGGTGCTAAGTAGGATGGCTACAGATAACAGTTACGTACTGTATATTTCAAAAAGCTAGAAAAAGGGATTTTAAATATTTTTACCAAAAAGAAATAATGTTTGAGAAAACGTGTTTACAACATTATACAATGTATACATGTATCAGAAAATTACATGGCATCCATAAATATGTATAATTTTTATATTAGTATGTATAGTTAAAAATGAAATTGAATTTAAAAAGGAAGACTCAATAGTAAGATGTGTTAGCTATCTGTTACTGTAAAACAAACTCCCCCAAAGTTCCAACTTTTAGCATTTATGATCTCACACAATTTCTGAGTCAAGAATCTGGCTGGGAGCAACTTAGCTAAGTGGTTCTGGCTCAGGGTCTCTCATGAAACTACAGTCAAGCTGTTAGCTAAGTTTCAGTTTTCTAAACATTCGGATGATTCTCTTTAAGATGGTTTATTACATGGCTATTGGCAGGATACCTCAGTTTCTCAACACACAGACCTCTCTATAAAAATAGTTGTACAGTCTCACAACATGGCAACTGGCTTCCCCAGAGCAAATAACCCAGAGAAAAAGCAGTCAGAAAGCCACAGTGTTCTTTATAACCTGCTATCCAAAGTCATACCATTACTTCCTCTTTTTTTTTCCCCCTTATTCATTAGATACAAGTCACTAAATACTGCCCATACATAAAAGGAAGATTATTAGGCTCCACTTTTTGATGGAAGCATCAAAGAGTTTGTGGATGAGATAAATATAGCCCTAGGATATTATAAATATGATCAAAGTATAATCATC
The DNA here is from genome assembly GCF_052094955.1 of Ictidomys tridecemlineatus. Lineage (NCBI taxonomy): Eukaryota > Metazoa > Chordata > Mammalia > Rodentia > Sciuridae > Ictidomys > Ictidomys tridecemlineatus. Next base: position 123,175,651 of record NC_135479.1, read on the forward strand.
CAAACAAAAATTCAATAGACATTAAAAGGTAAAGTTTAAAAAGTTACCCTAAAAGTCATAGATGATTAATATGAGAAAAATAGAAAGAAAAAAAGAGTTTTAATTCAGAAGCTAAAACTCCCAACTAATTGAAATTTCAGGAAAAGTGAACAAAGAAAATAAAAAGGGGAAATAATTAAAGGAAATTTTTCCCAGTACTAAAGGTCAAAAATCTCCAACTTCATAAAAGGATTTGCTACTACCAAGATGTATGAAAAATTATCCAGGCCAAAGCACATGAATACCAGGAATAAAGATAAAATTCTAAAAGCTTCCAGAATGGACAATCGAGTCATGTGCAAAGAACTAGGATAAGAATGGCACAGGATTTCTCAACAACATCACATCCGGGGGAAAAGAAAGAAAAAGAGGCAATGTTCTCAAAATTCTCAGAGAATACAATTTCTATCTTAATTCTGTTATCAGGTAAATTATTTCCTATGGATTAGGTTGTCTTCCTCTCCAAATTAATATGTTGAAGCCCTAACCCACTCAGTCTCCTCATTTTCCCCCTAGTCATGTGAGGTCACAGCAAGAAAGCAGCAGTCTACAATCCAGGAAGTAGACCTTCACCAGACACCCTGGTGATTGGCACCTTGACCTTAGAGTTCAAGCCTCCAGAACCATGAGAAATATTTTTCTGTTCTTTAAGTCCCCTGGTATAACTTTTGTTGCAGCATTACTAGACTAAAGCACTACTAATCATATTGCGTGCTAAAGAAAAATACTTTCAGACATGGAGGTTCTCAAAAATTTATGTCCCATCCTCTCTTTGGATGTTCTAGAGATGAGCTTCATTAAAATGAGATGATAAGAAAAAGAAAAAGACAAGAAATCCAAGAAGCAGGGAATTTGATATAGGATACCCATAAAGTTAAATCTCAGTGTAACTACTGTGCAACTAAGTTGATTAAACTAAAACATTTTAAACTGGAGGAGAAAGGAGGGCTCTGAGGAAAAACAGTGTAAGAGATAAATCATCTGACAGATCTTGCTGTGTATATAGTTGAATGAGTGTGGGAAGAATTAGTAACAGATACACTTAAAATGAAACAAAATATGGAGTAATTTTAACAAAAACACAAAGGGTATATAAAAATAAAATAATATACTCTATGGCTCAATGTAATCAATATTTATGTTATTTAGATGAAATTCTGACGTTAGGAGATGATCAGTGAACATAGCCATGATCACTGAACATAGCCATTCACCTGAAAAATTATAGTTATGGGGTTTTTTTTGTTGTTGTTGTTGTTTAATTTTATTGCAAGTTTGTTCCAAGCACCACCTAGAATTTCAATTCAATTCATTTGAGGTGAGGACTAAAGTTTTTTTTTTTTTAATTAAGTTCCTCAGTTGTATTTAAAGATTGGACAAGTTTGGAAAACATTTGTATAAAGAATCCTAAGGAGAGTGAAATAAACATCTTTATCCTTAAGTATCAACTTTCTCTAAAATTATGAGACATGTTTTTCTAATCTTCTGAAATAAATAAACCTATTTTTCCTCTGGGTGCCATAATTAATTAACCTCATTTTATAGAATCTTGGTAGAGAAAGAAGAAAAGAAATTTTTAAGCAAACCTTTAACTATATTTTGAGTCTCTTGTAGTGCTCTTCTCCTGTTTGTACACAGGAATGGTAACCTGCCCTCTAGAAGTACTAAGGAAAGAATAAAAGGAAATGACTTAAACTACAGCAAAATAGCCTTAGGGTAAGGAAGTTTCCTGACATTGAGATTTGTTAAACACTAATATGGGTTTCCAGGGATTTTATGAAATATTCACATTGGAGAGTTTTTAGAAAATGTTCCCCATATGTCTGGGTTTAGAGAATTAAGACTTCGCAAAAAAAAAAAAAAAACCAGCTGGGAGGGCTGAATACATTCATTTAATAAATAATTATTGAGCTACTACCAGGTACTCAGTATTATCATAGGTATTGAATATTTTAAAATAGAATTTTTCAAATTTTTTTATTACGGAATACTTCTTAAAGTGTATAAATTGATCTTCATCAACAACTTCTAATATATATAATGTTTATTTGGATAAAAAATAATAAATCTCATGGGTTAATTACACAACAAAATAAATTATATTTACTAATAAAATGCATCAAGCTTAGAAAAATGGCTTAAACATTAAAATTTATTATAAAATACATTTGCAAATTATGTTTATAAAAATTTTATGGAAGAAATGACTTCATTTTCAGAATTTGCATCAAGGTGATCAGATACAGATAAATATACTAACCAAGGTGATCATCAAGGTGATCAGATACAGATAAATATACTAATTGGTAGCTTATTTTCTATACTTAGAAAATACAATGGGGAAAATAAAGTAGAGATCAGTTCCAAATCAAAATTATGAAATATCTACCAATAAGATTACAAAAAACATACCTTCTGTATATGAAGAACCTGGTAGTAATTTACTGAAATATCAAATAATATTTGACATAAATGAAGAATTCCTAGAATGGAAGAATCAGTATTAGAAAGATGTCATTTCCCCATAAATTAACTTAGAGATATAATCCAATTCCAAATAAATTCCCATGAGAATAGTATTGTGCTTCTCAGCTTTCTGCTGCTGTGACAATATACCTAAGGTAAACAGCTTACAGGAGGAAAGGTTTATTTTAGATCATGGTTTCAAAGGTTCAGTCCATGGTTGCTTGGCCTTGTTGCCTTGGCCCTATGGAAACACAATACATCCTGGCTGGAGCAAGTAGAAGAGGGGGTTACTCACCTCATGGCAGCCAGAAAATAAAGAAAGAAGAAAGGGGCCAGGGTTCCAATATCCCCTTCAAGGGCATCCCCCAATGGTCTAACTTACTTCCACTATTCTCCACCTCCTAATGGTCCTACCAGCTCCCAATAGCATCACAGGCTGGTAAGCAAGGCTTTGTCATGAAATCTGGGGGATATTCAAGATTCAAACCATAATAGATGATTAGGTGAGATGATAAAATACAGAAAACCAGTTATAAATTTCTTTAAAAATAATAAATATGTTAAAAATAGCCAGAGGGGCTGGGGATGTGGCTCAAGCGGTAGCCGTGCTCGCCTGGCCTGCATGCGGCCCAGGGTTCGATTCTCAGCACCACATACAAACAAAGATGTTGTCCACCGATAACTAAAAAATAAATATTAAAAAAAAAATTCTCTCTCTCTTTAAAAAAAAAATAGCCAAACACAGGGCAACTCCCATTGGGTCCCCTCTCACCCTGCAGGAACTCTGTCTTTTTTCTCACACAAGCCAAATTCAGGAGGTCTAGGGACATATGTTTTCTCTCATATGTGGAAGTTAGACAGGAAAAAGGAAAAGAAAGGTGGAGGGGGCAGTGATCCACACGAAAAGCAAAGGGAGAACAGTAGAATAGAGGAAAGAGACCAGGGAGTGGGAGGAGGAAAGGAATGAAGGAAGGATGTGCTGGGGAGGGATATTGGTAAAATTATATTGTTATATTGTGTGCATGTGCTAATATGTAACAGCAAATTCTACCATTATGTACAACTATAATGCACCAAATAAAAAAAATGTAGAGGAAAAAATATCCAGGAATAGATATTATACTGACCATAGTTCAATTTCTCTCCCTCAAAAATTGCAATAATTGAGCTCTTGGATAAATTGACTCTTGGAAAGTAAAGGAGAAAAATTAAGAATACCAATTAGGAAAAGAGATCAACAAATTTCTGAAAGATTAAAAAAAGAGAGATAATGACAGAAGAGGATGCTATAAGTTAAGATGACAACCAAAGAAAAGACATTGATTCACTTCACTGAACCTCTTCCAGGTTCAAAATACGGATAAACCAGGTACCCTAGTTGTGGGAATCCTAATAACTCATCACAGTGCAATGCAGCCTACTAGTCAAATAATACTATTCATCTTTTTTAGGGCCTCATTCTAAAATATAAATGGGGGCTGAGGATGGAGCTCAACAACAGATCACATGGTTAGCATGCACAAGGCTCTAGGTGCAATTGCCAGTACAGAAAAGAAAAAAAAATTATCCAATATAAATAGACAGTTGGGTAACCAAACATTTGAGGAAATCTTCTAACACAAAATGTGTGTTATAATTTGGACCTGGAATGTTCCCCCAAAGGCTCATATCTTGAAGACCTGGTCCCTAGTACAGCAATGTGCACAGGTAAGACTTTTGAGGAGTGATTGGATCATGAAGGTTCTAATCCACTTATGGATTCATAGTTAAATGGACTATTGGGAGGTGATGAAAAGTGAAGGAGGTGGAATGTGGTTGGAGAAAGTAGTTCACCGGGGGAATACCCTGGAAGGACAAATCTTGTCTCTGACTTCTTCCTTTCTCTCTTCCTGCTTGTCATGAGATAAGCAGCTTCACTCTACCATGCTCCTTTTTTATGACATACTACCTCACCAGAAACAATGCAACCAGCTGGCCATGGACTGAAACCTCTGAAACCATATGCCAAAGTCTTTCCTCTTTTAAGTTGTTTTTCCTCAGGTATTTTGTCACAGTGATGAAAAACTAACTAATAATAATATACTGAAACAAACAAAAATATGAGGTAGGGTGGGAAGACTCAGCTCAGATAAGAGAAAATGAATAAAGGAAAATATCCAGATATTTTGTTAGACTTCTTGGTAAGAAAAGGGAAGCCATAGCATATAAGAAGAGAATGTTGTGTTTTTTCAAAGTAACAATTAGAATACAAAACAAAATAAAAAAGCTCTATAAAGTTAAAAACCTAGTAATAAAAGTTAAAAATTCAATATACCACTATCATTAAATTCCAATTATAGAATTGTAAAATTCTGGTATACATAAAAGAGAGATCCTAGGTATTCACAGAGAAAATCAGCAAATGAAGCAATTGATTAAACTCTTTAAAAGGGGGACAATTGATCTAGGTAAAAATCATCAGAGAATCCTAATATTTCATGTGAAAATAATTTAGGAACAGAACAATCACATAGTTAAGATTTTCTCCATATACCAATTATTAATTGTGAAAAGGAAAATAACTTTCAGTAGAGAACTTTGGTAGACATCACCTAAATCAAGTGATCAAAGTTAGTATCACAAATAGTGGGGCTGGGGATGTGGCTCAAGCGGTAGCAAGCTTGCCTGGCATGCATGCGGCCCGGGTTCGATGCATGTGGCCCGGGTTTGATTCTCAGCACCACATACAAAGAAAGATGTTGTGTCCGCCAAGAACTAAAAAAATAAATATTAAAAATTCTCTCTCTCTCTCTCTCTCTCTCTCTCTCTCTCTCTCAAAAAACAAACAAACAAAGTAACCAGAGAGCTAATTTAAAAAAAAAAATACAAATAGTGAAACAAACTGGTACCATGTGCCTTCTGGTGTGATGTATTGAAAGTAAACAGCATTTATATAATTATTGCTACAATATATATCCAGAGTCTGAGCTATGAGAAAAAATTAAGAATATATCAGAAATATCAGACAACCCCAAACTGAGACATGGTCTACAAAACAGCTAGCTTATAGTTTTCAAAATGTCAATGTCATGAAAGATTAAAAAAAAAAAAAGCCAAAGGTCTGAGGAACTGTTCCAAATTAAAAACAAAATGCAATGTATAACCCTGAATTGGATTTGGTTTATCATTTTGAAAATGTTATAAAGAAGGCTCGGTTTGTAGCTCAGTGATAGAACTTTCCTCACATATATAAGATCCTGGGCTCATTTCTCAGAACTACCAAAAAAGAAAAAGTTATAAAAGATATCATACCAAGGGAAGTTAAACCAAGAAATTGCAAAATAGTACTATACTAGTACCTGGAATAACAAAAATTTGTGGAATTTTAATAATGTTTGAGAATGAAAATACTATAATGATGTCAAATTTTTAGATTTTAATGATTATGCTGTTATATAAATGAATATATTTGTTTTTAGGAAAGACACATTTTAATATTTAAAGGTAAAGGGATATGTTATGAAATTTACTCACAAATGGCTCAAAATTACAGGCACTGGAATGGCTTCTAATTTTATATTAGCAACATAGGAAGCTAAAAGCTGATGGAATAATGCCTCTAAAATTCATACAGAAAATTATTTTCCTCATAGAATTCTATACCCAACAGGTTCATTCTTTTTCTATTGTTGCATAACAGATAATCATTATTTCAGGCACCCATTTATTATCACATACCTTCTATGGATTAGAAGTCTGAGCAGAGTGGCTAGATTCCTTGCTCAAACTATTACAGAGCTACAATCAAGGTGTCAGTTGGATCTATGGTGTCATTTGGAGTTCCAAGCCCTTTTCCAAATTCATTGAGGTTATTAATGGAAGTTGGTTGTCTGCAGTTGTATGACTGAGGTCTTTGTTTTCTTGCTAGCTTTCAGCCCAAGCCCAAGACTGCTCTTGGCAACTAGTGGTTATATTCAGGGTCTTGCCATCTGGCCCCCTCCTCTCATGACAAAACAATTTGCTTCATCCTAAGGCTAGCAGTAGAGAATCTTTAATCTTTAATATTTCACCCTCTCTTGAATGGCTCACCTGATTAGGCAAGGTTCAGATAGGATCATCTACCTTTTGATTAATTCAGTGTCAATTGATTAATAACTTATTCATGGGAATAATATCTCATAAAAGCACTATCCTCTTAAAGGAAGGGCAAATACTTTTTAAAAAATTTTAATAATCTTTTTATTATGCTAGTAGTATAAGTGTGTACCCATTTTGCCATAGCCTAATATTTACGTATATTCAGAGAATTGCGAAAATATGCATTTTAAAGTCATGGGGAAAATAATTTCAACCCAGTTTAAGTCTCCAAGAAAGCTTCTGTACAGCCTAGGATGCAAGGACTGAGGCTTCGGAGAGGCCTGCTTCAGTGCTGCCCCCCAGGGGAGGGTAAATTCTTTGAGCTGTGGAATACCCAAAAACATTTTTATTGAACTCCAGTTGTTGAAAGCCTTAGTTGCAAACTGGAATTTACTTCATACTCACTCTTTCTCGGGAAGCTACTCAAAGAATATTCCTCTGAAATAAGGAAGCAATCAAGAAAGAGAAAAGGATGGGATCTGGGAAACAAGGATTCTACATAGGAAAATAGCAAAAGGAAGTCTGAGATGACAAACAGCAGGAGAATAGAAAGAAATCAGTCTAGTCTGGAGCAAGAGGAATGAAAGACTTCAGGATGTGGTTTCTGAAAAAAGAAAAACAAGTAGAATTAATAGGTTATCTACTATTTATGAACATTGGGGGAAGAAAACTAGTATAAGGAATATAACAGAATTGAATAAATTTTAAAAAACAGATACACAGAAAAATTATACATGTCATAAATTATGCCATTATTTTGAGAAAAATTAAAAGCTTTTCAAGAAATAGAAGTGTTCACTACTTGCCTACTTGCCTCTGCAGTTAAAAATATTAATGTAGTCATATAAATATTGACCCTTAACTGAAAATTGTATTATTATACTGAGATTATACTAATGAGGAGAAGCAAGGGTATGCACCTGTCTATGTAAAAGAGTTAAATCAAAAAATTGCAAACTAATACTATACTAGTACCTGGAATAACAAAAGACTTTAATGTGCTTGGCTCCAAAAATATGATGGGAGGGGGAACTGCTGATTGTTGTTGTTTTTGTATACTCTACAATTATATTCTTTGTAGTTGTGTATATATTAACTCTTTTTTAAAAAAATATATTTTTTAGTTGTAGATGGACACAATACCTTTATTTTATTTATTTTTTATATATGGTTTCTGAGGATCGAACCCAGGGCCCCACATGCACTAGGCGAGTGCTCTACCGCTGAGCCAGCCCTAACTCTTAAAATTTTTAAAAACAAAATAACAAAAAAGGAAACTCACTAGTAATTTAAGGGAAATAAACTGATAACAGAAGATTAGTTTTTTAATTCAACACATTGGTAAAAATTGAAAATTCTGACATTATCAGTAGTTACAAAAGATAATGAGAAGTTCAAAGTTTTCCCTACATTTATATACTTTTCCTACTTATACCCAGAAACAAGAAGTTATTTTATTTCTTGTTATGTTACTTTAAAATTATTTTAAAAATGTGTTGTTACATTTACATTGTACTTCAACAGCTTTTTCTCCTCTATATTATCTCTTTGAGCTCTAGCCGTGTTGCTATAGGTTGATTTACATGATCGTTCTAGCACACTCTTCTCCCCACACTAATCCCAATATTCTCTTGGCTTACTCCCACACTTCTTTCAAATCTTTACTCAAACTTCAATATGGATTTCCCCGACTATCCTTTTAATAATCAGAACTTCCCAGCTTCCCAGTATCCTAACATACTATGTGCTTCTTTATTTTTCCTTAAAAAAAAAAAAAAGTAAGCTTCATGAAGGCAGGGATTCCTTCTCCTTTTATTGCTTTATTAACTGTTATCCAGTCTCTACGTTGCTTAGAGTATTTATTTTTTGTAAAAATAATAAAATAAATTTTCTGTATGTATTTTGGGGAAAAAAGACTAGGAAGATTGTGCCTAAGTAATGATAACTACCTTTTACATTTTAGTAAGTCTTTTCCCCCTTTAAATATTTGTATTGTTTTATAATAAATGTGTGTCATTTTAAAAAGAATAAAATAACATTTGAGTGAAGATTTTATACAATTACATTTGTCAAAACAATACTTAAATAACAAAAGTGTTTCTCTTATTATCATGTAATACTAAATATCAGGAAAGATATTGCTGAAATGTATACTCATACTACTGAATTACCAAAGTAAAGAAGAAAAAATGAACTTGCACATTCTTTGATATTTAGGTCCTTCTATTTGGGGGTACATTAAAAATCACTTGGTTAAGTTCAAATTTTTATATTACCTCACATTGAAATATCCTTTCCTTCCAAACCTCATTATCCTACCCTTTTTACAAAATTGGCTGATTAAAAACTATGAGAGGATTCAAACACAAAAGTCTTGCTATTTCTTAGAAATACTTTAATAACAGCATGCAAATCCTTGGGCTATACTGGGGCATTAGTACACTACAGGATTAATTTCAACCATTGCTACTGAGCATAAGAAAATTAATCTCTTGTGGTCAAGGTCAAAATTTGCTCTCTTGGAAATGTTATTTTTTTTAATACAATAAAACTGGTTATTCTTTCCTTAAGAGTTTCAGTCTATAAAAAAATATCTGCAACATATAAAAATCCCAGCACACAAAAGACATTTGTAAATCAGATCATCAGAAAACAGGAATTCATGAAAATAAATATTTCACTAGATAGCTCAAATAAACTCATAAATTTTACTTGTGGAATTTATTCTACCTTATGTTAAAGAAAAACTATTTGCTAATGACCCATTTCTTCACTCCAGAATAAAATGTATTAAATTTGGTCATACTTTTAAGAAATTATATGCACTTAATTGTGGGAGGCCACCTTGTCATGTGACCAGCATTTTTCCTTTCCTGATTGGTTGAACCTCTGCCGGTTATTCTCCCCACCCCCCCCACACACACACTCCAATGATCCGGCTACTTTTAAGTTGCTGAAGATGGTAGGCCCGATCTTGAGGGTAGAAACAATGCAACCAAATGTATCTTCATGCATGGGCGTGTCTTCCTACATCCCCAGGGATCAAGCTACCCACACCTGTTCCTTTGTGATATTACCCCTTGCCCTGTTTGGGATAGAATGTTTCATGTAAATGTCCTTTGTGTGTCCTCTTCTCTTACTCTGCCCTTCGGTGTGGCCTTCCTAGATGTCAGTCAACCAGCTGACAGCAGACATCATGAAGCTAGACTCAGCCCCTTAAAACCTGACCCCTTGCCTCATTTGAATAGCTTCTCCTCAATAAAAGGGGTCAATGCACTCTCTCTCTTTCTGCAGACCCTTAAGGTCAGAGGAGCCGTCATAGCACCCCGAAGGAAAAAGGTATTTCTGTCTCTTGTGTCGTTTTTTTTGCACAGCCCAGTTCCCCTGGAGTGACCCCTGAGTGTTTTTGTCGCATGGAACACGACAAGTGGCATTCCTGGGTGGGCAGTTTTGAGTGTTTAAGTCGCCGGGAACTCGACACTTAATGGTTGGGAAATGCAGATTTTATTTTCAACACATGACTACAGGTGACTTCTGGTGCCACACTTCCATCTATATTATAGATCTGTTCCATTTTTAACAATTAGTACATATATCAACATGTTTTTCCCACTGAATATGATGCTAGAATGCAAAGTTGATGTAATATTTCATTTATTCATTCATTCATTCAACAAATATTGAGCCCCTGTTATACATCTGGCACCTAAGTGATAAAAAACCAACATTGCTCTCCTACATCTAGTGGTATGACACATACTAAAAAATTACAAATAAACTATTTTTAAAATAATTCACCTCCTACATGGCATAATAGCCTAATTCTTCCTCTACAGCTCTGGATAAATAAAACAGCAATTATGTGAGGACTCTGAAAATTAAACATAAATGAATGGTTCACAGAAGGTAGTCAAAACTTTGGAGGTACAACCACTAGTTCCAATTTTGTCTATATTTTATTTTTTTAATCTCATGTTTTTTCCCCCAGGAAAGACCCTACTCCCGGAACTGTGCAGCAGAGTAGAAGCATGGCAGGTAGGGGCAAAAACTACAATGGAAACACATCTTTCTGGAAAAATAGAACCAGGAAAAAGGGCCTCTAAGGTATGGGGAACTTCCAGAGGAAAGATCTGTAAAAGGGGAATCCCCTAATTCTGTATGGAAAGCTTCACAAGTCTGGAGCTCACCCAGAGTTTGTAAATGTTGAACAGATCAGAAGAAATATAGCAAGATTTTGAGACTTGAACTAAAATGTAAACTACAGCTCTAGTGTCAGACTACCCTCTAAGTAACACATGCACAGGGCAGGCCCAAAGCAGAATAGAAAAGGCACTGAAAACTGAACTGAGATCACAAGATTCACTCAATCATGTTGACTGCCTACTAAAACAAACAAATAAAACTTTAGCATTATTCAGATCACAAGAGGACCCAGAATGAAATCAACATTACATTCAAATTTTATAATCCAAAGTTACTTGACACATTAAAAAAAAAACAACAAAAATACAATCAACACATGCCAATACTGAGATGCCCCAATTGTTGACATTTTCAGAAAAAGACTATAACAGCTACTAACTGTGGTCTCTAAGGTAAAGTCTAACAAACCTCAAAGGAATGCAAAATACATGTTCCAGCACACACACACACACACACACAAAAAGAACAAAACACCTAACATCATCATAAAAAAACACACAAAACAAACAAAAAAACAAACAAACAAACAAACTAAAAACCCTAGTTAAAAATCTAACTTAAAAATGAAGAATTGAAAAATAATATTTTAAAGATACCTTGGTGGGTTCAGTAGCAAAATAGATATCAAGAATCAGAAGTAAGTGACTTAGAAGATAGATTAACACAAAATATCCAGTAGAGACAGATATGAGGAACAATAAAGAGGAGAAAGTTGAAAAAATTAACAGTGCTTTAGAGCCATGTAGGACAATATCAAAACATCTAATATTTTGTCATTAGATTCCTGAAGAAAATTGGGGAAGAAAAAAATATTTGAAAAAATAATTGCTAAAAACTTTCCAAATTCGTTGAATTACATAAATTTATAAGCTCAGAAACTTAACAAACCCAAACAGAATAAATTATAGAAAATAACATCTAGAAATATAATTAAACCACTGAAAACCAAAAAAATTAAACCTTGAATTAATATAGAAAAAAAAAATGAATTGCATCCTATTTGAATGACCACAGACAGGTCCTGAAGATGATGAGTGAAAAGCGTTAAAGTATTGAGATAGAAAAAGAAAAAAAAAAAAATCCCTGTTACTCAGTCTTCTATAATCAGCTAAACTATCTCAGGAATTACAGTAAAATTAAAATGTTCTTAGAAAAATGAAAACTAATAAAATTTGTCAATGCTAAAGTTCTTTAGATTAAAGAGAAATGAGAATAGAAAGAGTATAGCAAAGGAGTGGTAAGAGACAATGGAAAGCATATATGGTTGCAAGCATTCTTTTGACATTTTATTTGAAATTGTATAATATTAACACAAGTAGACTTTGAACATTTATGTATAGTAGAACCCATGAAGCAACTACAAAAGAAGAAGGAGAAGAATAAAGAGGAGGAGGAGAAATATGTCTATCTCTCCAAAAGACAATATATAAAGTGTTTAAAAATGTTCAGCTATTTCAAAAGAAGGCAGAAAAGTAGGAACATTAAAACAAAAACATAGGGGACAAATAGAAATCAAATCACAAATAGTAAGCCTAAATCCTATACCAATAATTACAGTAAATGCAAATCATCTAAATACAGCAATTAAAAGGCAGAGATTGGAGGTTCTTTTAAAAAAGACAATATATGCTACCTACAGATAATCCACTTTAAATACACAAAAAAAGATAGGAGAAGATATAAAATGCAAACAAAATCAAAAGAAAGCTGGAGTGGCTATTTAACATGAGACAAAGTAGATTTCAAAAGAAGGATAGAGAATGTGGCTCAGTGGTAGAGTGCTTGCCTAGCACACACAAGGCCTTGAGTTTCATCCTCAGCACCACAAAAAAAAAAAAAAAAGAGGAAAAAATTGCAAACATTTCTTAAAATATGATGAAACATGTAAGACCAAGGATCACTAAAGAAGCTAAAGGCATAGACTGTGAATTAAGTAATAAATGCTATTCCACACCAATAAATACTTTCATGTACTTTTTAAGAGGACGCATTCTATCCCGTGTTTACTCCTAGTCTGGAGGAAGGCACTGGTCTTGCATGGGTATGTGGGGAAGGCTCACTGGAATCCATATACAGGTGTGTAAATTTTTCCTCTTCGTGGGCATTTCTTTCTTGAATTTTCTTTATCTGCTCCCCTAACATATCATCCAATCATTTCAATTGCAAAACGACAGTAAATAACATATATACAATCTGTCAGTCATTGCTTCACAACAGGTATGCATTCCAAAAAATCTTTAGGCAATTTTGTCATGGTGTGAATACATAAGAGTGCATTTACAGAAACTAAGATGACTACATCACTATATGATAAAAAAAAAAATGTCATACATTCAAGTACCAGATATGGCACTTTCTGCTTTTAAGACATGATTTTATAGCAAAAATCATATAATTAGCATCATTTTACTTATTAAAAATAAATTTTAGAAAGAAAAATTTCTTTGGCGCGAATTTTCCCCACCAAGCACTAGCTATTAGTATCTCCTAGAACTTTGTGCTTGAAAACACTACCTTAAGATTCTAAGATTTACCTTGACTATCATTTCAGTGTTGTTTTTAATTCTCTGCTCCTGAATAACACAATGTTCTGAAACTACTGAAAACACTAAGTCAAGAAAAATATCGAGAAACATAAAACCCTAGAGTGTGAGATGAAAACCAGTGCTTAGGAAGAAAGAAAAAACAGGAAATACAGAAATACACTCAAGTGAAACTATGACCACACAGAGGATTGGGTCTCATATAAGATTGGGTTACAAACATGTCGTGTTCAAGAAGACTGGTATTGGTCGGTTTTGCTTCGGATGCTGAGTAGACTGTAACATCTCTAGAGCCGGACATTGCCAAATCCTATGGCCTTAAAAATTCAAGGGGGATGAGACGCGGGAAAACTTTTATCTCAGACTTCTGATCACCGCTCCTACCCCTTTTTAATACAATAAAAGACCACTAGAGGGAGAAAACTCAGAGAACAGGAGCCTTAGCAGTAACCTCAAAAGATTCCATTACTGTACTCTCACACAAAAAGAATGCTTTGGTAAGCAACACCGAGACACCAAACACCCGGAATCTAGTCTATAGCCAACATAGCTTTTCTGAAGCTTGTTGACTGTACGTGGAAAACAAACAAACAAAAATTTTTCTGAATAGTCAAGACGAGAATCCTAAAAATTAACTCAAATTAGGAGAAAAAAAGAGCGGGGGCACAGTAAAGGGTCTTCCCAAAGCGAGTCAAAGGATTTCAGAGGCCTGTGGCAGTGCATTCTACCTTCGGGATGGGCTACAACCTAAACTAATGTTGGCAGAAGGACGCGCAGCAACTCTGTAATAAGCCTTCTTTACAGAATCGACAGTCACTTTTGGTTAGCCACTGACAGCGGAGGTTAGTCACCGAGCTCTCTTCGTTTTCCCCCAACTAATCTTTCCTCTATGGGCATAAAAATGAATAAACGCACTCGCTCCCAATAATCCTTTCTATACCTCTACCATAGCCTGCCCGTCGCTTGTAGAAACAAATATATGACACATACGCTGTCCTAGGATGACACAACACCCTCACTACTGCAGAAGACCAAGCATCAACAGATACACGCCAAAAACCCAGCTCCACTGACACCCCCACTCCGGGCGGAAAAGCATAGCGCAGGCGCAGTAGCACGCTGTTGGCCGCTTTGCCCACTTCCCCCGCCTCCTCGCCTCAATTTCACTTCCGTTCTGTTGCACATCTACTTCCGGGGCATTGCAGGCTCGGCCCCTCCTTAGCTCTAACCCTCCTCTGCCCGAGGGGGGGAGTCGAGGGGGTGGGGAAGAGTTCGTTGTTTGTTTACACGATGTGAGCGGAAAAAGAAACCAATAAAGTTTATTCTGGAAACAAAAGGAAAAAAAACAGGGGCGACAGAGAAAGGAGACGGGGGCGGGGGCGTGTGGCGGGGGCTAGCGAGAACAGCGAGCAAGAAGGAGAAAGCGGCAGTTCCGGTGCCGCCGCTGAGGTCTCGGGCTGCTGCTACCGCGGCCGCTGGGGCTGGGGCTGGGGCCGCCGGCGAGACAGGGCTCGGGCCCGGCCGGGCAGCTCCGGAGCGGCGGGGGAGAGGGGCCGGGAGGCGGGGGCCGTGCCGCCCGCTCTCCTCTCCCTCGGCGCCGCTGCCGCCGCCGCCGCCGCCGTCGCCGCCGCCTGCGGGGCTGGGACCCGATGCGGTTAGAGCCGCGGAACCTGGAGGAGCCCCGAGCGTGAGTATAGCGCGGACTGGCCGGGAGTGGCGCGATGGGGATGGGGACCGAGTGGGTGCCGGGGACTCCTGGGCGCGCCCGCTGTGTTGGGCGGGGGCTGCGGCCGGTCGTCTGCCAGCGTTGGCCCGCGGCAGAGTTCGCCTGCGATCGCCGCTCCCTCTGCCTCGTACGCCTCGCCTGCCCCTGGCCTCTCCCAGCTGCAGAGGCTAGGGCTCACCGCTGCCTCTCCTTTCTCCCTCCGGCCGCCGCCTCGCTCCTTGTTTCCTTCCTCTCCCATTTTTGGGGATGGGGCGGCTGGAGGCAGAGGAAGTGCACCCAGGGCCGCCGCCCCGGCCACAGTGGCTGGGTCTCGAGTGCCCCGCACGCCCACCCGGCCCGCGGGTGGCAGGGCTGCCGCGAGCACCGCGGCGTGAGGGAACTCTGAGCTCTTCAGAGGGGCTGTCACGCCCGAGTACTCTGGCCGCCCAGCCCGGCGACCCTGCATTCTCTCTTACTGGGTTTAAATCGCCCGGTAGGGGTATGGAAGGAAAACCTCCCCCCCCCCACCTCACAGTTCCCCTCCCACCCTTCCTTTCGAGGTTGTTTTTTCCTTTTAACCAGACAGTCAAACGTTTAGATCTTTCATTCATAGACCTGAGACATTGTCTCATGTGACTTGTGTCTTTACTAAGTCTTTTATGTGATGCCTGTTTCATAGCTCCTAAGTGGCTCAGAAAGATAGGGTAGCGCCCAGGATTGGGCTATGTAAACACCAGACGTTCAGCCAGTGTGTTTTGACCGCAGCTTGAGGGATTTATTTTAGGATGCTAGAGGAATAGTGGTGGTGGTGGCCAACCATGTTACTAGACTTGGGAATCAGAATCGAAAGCTATTTTCTTAGATGTCAGTAATTAGGGAACTGTTTACATAGTTATATAAAGGGTAAGGGGAGCACAACAAAAGGGGGCTTTGTAGAACAAGTCTGCATGTTCTTTAATGAATTAGAGTTGTGATTTCATCTTCATGAAGCTTCCTCATTCCACCACTGCGCCTTTGTGCACATGCAGGGCATGGATTTGTGGGACGATGTTTTGTATCATAGTTTGTGGAGGCCAGGGGGTAAAAATCCTAGAAAACTTGGATAGGTAAATTTCAGGTAATCGGGTGATTTTTTAACTGCGACTTCTGAACCACTTTCGACAGTGTTGATCGTATGTTTTCGTGCTTAGAAACTATGTTCTCTGAGTATTTGTTTACTTTGCACTGTACAGAATTCGCTTATGTGTCAGACTTATTCTAAGGAAGGTCCTGGAAAATACTTAAGATACCATGTTGCTAAATTAGTTTTGTTAATCAAAACACTTTGTTTTTTTACTAATGGACCCTCAAAGAACTACAGTGTAAGATTTTGTTAGCATGACTGTATATGTAAATTTTAAAAATTTTTAACTGAAGCATTGAATTCTGGTTGGTAGCATAGATCACCATCTAAACATCACATGTTCTGGAAAATTATAATTATCAGATTAACTGTTCTGCAATATCATCAGTCAAAATTATATCGAGAGCCGTGTGTGTGTGTGTGTGTGTGTGTGTGTGTGTGTGTGTGTGTGTGTATGTGTGTGTGTGTGTGTGTGTGTGTGTGTGTCTCCTAGTGCACAAATGTGTTCGGTGTTTTTTGTTTTTGTTTTTTTAAACTTATGGTTTGGGACAGTGTTTGGGGGGAAATAAATAACTTTACCCAAGTTACTTGTGTAGTTTTCAAAATAGAATGTTTTTCCGTTAAAATTACAAAATTGGTGATTGAAAGAATGGTAGCATGACAAAATAGAAATAACAACATGATGAAAATAAGAAAATAATGAATGTTAACATTTTATAATCGATTTAGTATGAATTGAAAGGCAGTCCTACCATTAGTAATTAAAGAATTTAAAATGAAACACATATAAATGCACAATAGTGATTTTATTTATCTAAATTTTTTTTTAATTAGGCTAATTGGATATAGCATTAAAGAAGTGCGGTTAAATACAAATAGTGTATGTAAACTGAAAATATACTCTATGAGAGTGTATATTCTCATGGAGCTAAATATATGTAATAGAAGAGCAGTGACTCTGCCTGGCTCTATGCAAGGAACAGTCCTGGAGGCAGAGCTTCCTTCCTGTCAGGATAAACTCCTCTCCATCCCAAATCAGTATTCCTTTAAAAAAATAATAATAAAATAAAAAACACCTATATTTAGAAATAAAAAACTTATGTGATATAAAGTAGAGCATAATAACTTTTTTTTTGCTTGAAAAGTTTACTTTGCAGCTTATTCCTCATTGTGCCCTTTACTAAATATTTTTAAACAATTGAGATTCTCATCATATAAAGGGCATTTGCTTTGTTGATCTGTTTATTTGAAGAGAGCTAACTTAGTCCCACTTGATCTCTTTAGCAACTAGAGTAGCATTAAAAGGATCAGTTCTCCATTTTATTTTTCTATAAATTCCAAAGTAGGGACAATTCTTCAAATGAAATGTGTTTCTAAAGCTTCATAAAAGGTTTCATCTCCAGTGAAACTATGATCTTAAAATTTATTCTATTTTAGAATCATAAGTCTTTGGATATTGTGGCTTATATTTTATTAGAACAATTGTCAAATACTGTAAAAGAAGTTTTTCTCTTGAGCTATATAACAATCCCATAGATGGGTATTACTATCCCTAGGAAATGATATTCTAATCTGAGGTCGGACAATTAGCAGGTGACAGAATCATTGACAAAAGTAATGTTTTCTTACTCCTTTCATTCTGGTATACTACCTCTAGTCAGCTCTAGCTCATTTTTAGAACTAGAGAAACTAGGACCCAGAGAGGTATAATTACTTAAGATCACCTTTTCTGTTTTGAAGTAATAAATATGCATATGTAATTCCCTTTATAGTTTAAGAGTGCTTTCCAATCCTAGCTATACCTTAGAATCATCTTGGGAACTTTAAAAAAAAAATACTAGAACCAGGTCATTCCTAGAAATTCTGATTTAATTGGTCTGAAAAGAAGTCCAGACATCTGTTTTGTTTGTTTTAAAGTTCTGGTAATTCTAATAGATTGTAAAGCCCTGATATTCAAGGACCTATATATGATTTGGTTCTTGCTTCTCTCTCTAGTTTCCTTTTACCTTGCTACTCCCATGGCGCCCCTGGCCTTTGCATGTTGTCGTGTACAAATGTTTGTCATGTACATGTTTGTCATGTACAAATTTCCTGAAATATTTGTGCACTCAATTATCCTCCCTTAACTATCTGACTTCTACTCATCTTTCATATCTACTCTGAAAAATCCAGCCTGGGTTAAGTGTCCCTGCTTCCTGTTCCCATGGCGTCTTATACTCTCACTGTCATATCATTGACCTCACTGCATTGTAATTGCCCATTTATTTGTCTGTATCCTTCACTAAGCTGTAAATTCCATGACAGGGACTCCTTTCTATCTTATATGTGGCTGTATTTTTATAGCCAATCGTGTCAGTACATTATAGGCTTTTGGTTAAATAAATAAATATTTTGGAGACAAGATTTCTGTCTACAATATGTGATAATTCATAAGTATCAATTAAATATTTATTCTTACCAAATACATTTAATATTTTTAGTCACTAAAATGTATAGCTTCAAATTGCCACACACATGAATTTCATTTGGAGACATTTGAGATGTTATAAATCATAACAAGAGTGACACTCTATCCCAGGCACAAACGCACACAGCCAAACACAAGAAGTGTTATTAGACACAGTACTGCACAGGAAATTGGGACATTTAAATTCAGATCCCCATTTCACCACAAACATTGTGTCTTTGGCAAATCTCATCCTTTTCAGGCTTCATCCTCATTTGTAACATAAAGGGATTATACTAAAATGTTCCACTTGGTTCTCAAAGATCTAGCCTTAAAATTCTGAGTACTAACAATATTAGCTTTGAAATCTGGTATGTCTTAGTTCAAAATCTGGTCCTTAAACTTACTGGCAGGATTTCCTAGTCTGTATAATGGGGGTAATTGCTACTCAATAATGTTGTCATTGATGAATTAAATAAGATCAAGTTAGTTCTTGACCTGGATCAGGTACTTAGTAATTGTTCATTTCTTTTCCCTTTAGGAGATGTGAAATATCATAAATAGGATTTAACTGGGATAAAATAAGATAGTTTATGTAATAAGTTCTGTTTTTCACCTTGCTAACTGCTAACACTGCAGGTGTGACTAGGGAGCAAAAACCACTTGACTTTTGGTTTCATTTTCTTAGAACCCTATTCTATTGCCAGACACCCTGATGTTGGTCATCTTGCTTAGGAGGTAATTAAACCTGGAAATTTGAACATGACAGGATAGCAAGTACCAAGCCGTTGGTATATGTATATAATGGGGGAGAGGAGAATTTAAATTGATGACCTTATACCACCTCCAAAGATAAGTAAAATCATACTTGATCATTCAAAAGAAGGACACAGATTAAAGTGATTCATAAAAAAAGACCCAGAGACTGGTGAAACCTCTGTTTATCAAGCCTTAAAATTTGGATACCATTATTAAGACATTTCCAAGCAATAAGGAAATATAGGAAAAAATGGTCTTCTGATTAGAGCCAGTTCCAGAAGATAGACACCAAAAGGGTTCCCATTGTCAGATTAGCAGTTGAAAGATATCAGCAAAGTTGCTGAATTTTTTTTCTATTTTCAAGCTATTCTTAGTTTTATATAGTGATTTTAGCCTTTATTTATTTGGTAATATTGAGAGCAATTTCATATAGAATGTATTTTTGCCTTGCTGAAGTTTGTTGTTATCAATATTGTTTCTCTATAAATTAAAATTACTTGCCTGAGTTTCCCTTTAAATTTATGTGAAAAGTGAATTTTATTAACACCTTTTTGGAAAAATACTGAAATAAAAATTTAAAACCATGGGTAGGAAATACTGAAGTATTAGGATGTAAAAGAGAAATAGACAACATATAGTGAAGTATAAGGTTCCAACTTGAAGACTGGAGGCTTCCATCAATCAAAATGGTCATTCAGGGCTGGGGCTGTAGCTCTGTGGTAGAGCACTTGCCTAGCATGTGTGAGGCACTGGATTTGATTCTCTGTACCACATATAAATAAATTAATTAAATTAAGGTCCATCAACTAAAAAATGTTTTACAGCTATATTTCTTATTCACATTTAAACCTTTATTATGTGAAACAGTTGATCCTAATTAAGGAATTTTTAAGTGTTTTTCTTCCCCTCCCCACCTATATAGTTTAGGGAGTTTAAAGTTAAAATACTCCAATGAAGAGTTTGTAATAAAGTGGTGGCTTAGAGCTATCCTTTTTTTTTTTTTTTTTTGACCAACATAGAACCATTGAGCATTCAACCATTGAGCCACATCCCAGACCTATTTTGTATTCTATTTAGAGACAAGGTGTCACTGAGTTGCTTAGGGCTTTACTAAATTGCTGAGCCTGGCTTTGAACTTGTGATCCTCCTGCCTCAGCCTCCTAGCCTCCGGGATTATAGGCATGTGCCACCACGCCCATCTGGCTTGGAGCTATCTTTTTCCTCAAACTTAATATTTCTCTAAATGAAGCTGTTTTATTATTATTAGCCAGCTCATGTCTAAATACTTGAGACAAAATTCCAATCCCAGACTGCTACTTTGTGTGTGTAGAATATATTTAGTAAAAAACAAAGAAGTCAGCATTGTGACATGAAAAAAAGTTGTATAGGATAGAATCATTGTGCTGTGATCATAACTCTTTCCTAACTCACCAGGAGTTAGAAAGATACAATGGTGTCTTATTAAGTATTGCAGAAATATAGGGCAGTTTTATAAAGGGGGTATTATGCATAGATGTTTGAATGTTGTGTTCATTCTTATATTCTCAGCTCCTAGCATGGTACCTGAATATAAGCATTTTTAAATAGATTTATATTGGAAATCAAAATACTTCCCTTATATTTCTATCAGTCGCTATATACTTTTTAAAAATTGTAAAAAAAAAAGGCAGTGAAAAATAAATTACTGCATACTAGTCTTAGTTGATTATTTATGAATATAAATTTGAAGTATATAAGGAATGCTTTTCTGTAAGTTGTTTACTAGTTGCATGTTTCTTTTGATATTTGGTAACTTTTTAAACTAAGATTTATAAGTGAAGGAGAGGCTTGTGTTATGTTGAAAAGAACATTGTATCAGATATCAGACAGTGTGGATTCTGTATACGGTTATTTACTAGCTATTTGGTCTTAGATCTTGACCTTGCAGGGCTTATTCCTCACCTACAAAATTTCTAAGGTTTTTTACAATTTCTAAACTCTATGAGACTTTTAGTATGTAAAGTCTGTTTCTGATTTCAGAGAATAAGCAAGCCACTCCCTGGAGGAAAGATAGTCTATATCAGTTTATTGTATTTTCAGAAGCTAAATTTTTTTTGTCTGCCTATTTGTACATTTTTGCATATTTTAAAGATTTTGTGTGAAATTCTATGTCAGACAAAGCTGATAATGGAAAAAAATAGAATGAAAGCTTTTTTCTATCTTTTTGAAACCATTAGTGACTTTGGAAAACCTAACTTTCTTCTGCAGGTATAGTCATTTTGCTTACTGGCACTAGGAACAGTCAAATGACTGACAACATTGAGAGTAGGTCATCACTCCCTCTACACTAACTTCCAGGGTTATGAAGGTCAGCAGACCTGTCATAGCACCCTTAATAGCCACTGGACATCTTCCTTGTTAAAGACTTCTAGGAAAATATGTCCATAATTCCCTTGAAAATCTATTGTACCACACAGTTTTCAGAGAACGTGTTGCAATTTTAAAAACATATTCCAGAGGCATAGTAAACTCTTTTTCTATGTCTGTCCTCAGAAAAAAATGTATGGAAAGATGACAAAAGTCATTGTCTTTGATCAAAAAGCATTGATGTTTATGCTGTTGATTTGTTGTTTTTATTATTGTTTAAATTACTTTCAACCTTTGAATATTTTTTTAACCAGCAAGCTGCTCAGGTAATGAGTTATTTTGAGTTATGTACTCATTTTTTAGCAAGCTAAGCAGATTTTTATGGCTTATTTTTCTTTGAGAGATCTTGCTTTTCTAAGTACTTTTCAAGATGGACTTATTACAGTTCTAGACCTGAAAGTACTATTGTATTTCAAAACAACTGACTGCCATTAACCTAAAAGTGAATTGTATTTTTTCCCTCTTAGGAAGTGAACTGGCTGGCAAGCTCAAAAACTTTGGAGTTTGTTTTTGTTTTGTTTGTTTGTTTGTTTTTGTTACTGGGGATTGAATTTGTTTTTGTTACTGGGGAGCTACATCATTCAACCCTTTTTATTTATAGTTTGAGACAGGGTCTCTCCAATTTGCTTGGGGCCTTGCTAAGTTACTGATGCTGGCCTTGAACTTGTGATACTCCTGCCACAGCCTCTCTAGCTGCTTGGATTGTAGGCATGTGCCACCACCTACATGCTGTAGTTTTTTGTTGTTGTTGCTTCTCAATCATCTAATCTGTGAATATAGATTTATAGACTATATCATCAAATGTAAAATCAGCATTAATGGGAAAAAATATTGAAATTGGGCACTACTTATAAACTTTAATCTGAAATGAAACCATACATGACAACAGAAAAAGAAAATAATTATATTTTGACACTTGTTATTTTTATGCTTATTAATAGCAATATCATTTTAAAGTTATTTTCCTTATGAAGGTTTTCTAAAAATCTAATGACTAACCCTCATAGGCACATCTTGAAGTATTTATGAAAGTAATGTTTGTATTCCTTTTTGTAACTATGTACTAGTTGTGAAAGTTGAACGTTACTTTTTAAAGCAGTATTTATACTTGTTTTGGTAATAACAATGGTAGTAAGACTCAGTGATTTACAGTATTAGTATTTTATAGTGTGGAAATTGGTTAGTTGTTTTTTTCTTCATTAGAGATGACCAACTCCTAGCTTTCTTGGTTTATATTAACAGGACCCCAGACTTCCTCAAAATCATTTTGGATAGATCTAATGTATAGCTACAAACATACAGCTACATGCATTATGCTCTTCGCTTGTTGAGTATAAGTATCAAATACATAAATTAGTACACTCTTACAACTATATTTTTCCCCCAACCAAAATTGGGGCAAGTAGTCAGATAACAGGAAAGAGTATTTGAAGTCTTACATAATCCACAAAGTACACTCAGTAGGCTTTTTAAATTTTCTTTTCCTTCTCCTAAATGTATATCAATGGTTAAGAGCATGTGCTTTGGAGCCAGACTATTGAGATTACTAGTTTCATAACTTTGTGCAAGTTATTTAACCTGTCTGGGTTAATTATTATCTGCGTGATGCATATTTTCTCATTTGTAAAAGAAAAGAATAATAACTAACTACATTATAATATTGTAATGATGACTGAATAATATGAAAGCGTTTAGGACAGTGTCTGGTATGTAGTACTCAATAAATATTTTTAAACTCCTTGACAGTAAGAATTATGTCATATTCAACAATTTATTTTGGAGCTTTCACATTATAGTAAATTGAATTCTATTTATTTTGAGAATTTAATAATGGATCCAGTGTCTATACAATGAATAATAAGGTTGCCTTCTGACAGGTTTAGAGTAGTCAGTCAGTTCTTCAGGGTTTTGTGTGTGAGTATGTTTGTAGTTACTGGTTTGTTTGTTTTGGTACTGGGGATTGAACCCATAGGTGCTTTATCACTGAGCTATGTCCCTCGCTCGCTTCTTTCTTTCTTTCTTTCTTTCTTTCTTTCTTTCTTTCTTTCTTTCTTTCTTTCTTTCTTTCTTTCTTTCTTTCTTTTAATATTTTGTTTTTAGCTGTAGATGGACACAATATCTTTATTTTTATTTATGTATTTTTATGTGGTGCTGAGGATTGAACCCAGGGCCTCATGCATGCTAGATAAGCATTCTACCACTGAGCTACAACCTCAGCCCCCCAGCCCTTTTTCTTTCTTAAGACAGGTCTCACTAAGTTTGAGACTGGCCTTTTGATCTCCTGAGTTGTAGGCGTGCATCACTGTGCCTGGCTCTTTACACAGTTCTCTTAAAACTTTTAAAATTCATTTTAGCTCTGGGAATCTGAATTGGATTTCATACGTAATACTTAGAAAAATTATCATTAGGAGATTTAACTTGATAGAAATGAAAAATTAATGGAAGGTATTAAGTAAAGAGGTCTGCATTTTTCACATCTATTCTGAACTTCCTATGGTTTGATTTTTCTCTGTCTACTCTTGAACTCTCAGAATCCCCAGCATATATCTTAATAATACTCTACCACTGGAGCAGTTCTTGTTTTGTGCTACTAGTTGTTTTCTTTTCCTGACTTTCTTTGGGCACTAAAGACAATACTCATGTCATACTGTTGCACAGTAGGTGTATGATGTTGCTTTTATACAGTTCTCATGTTCTTTTTAAAAGCTGCTTGTACTTATTTATTCCACTAGCTGTAAAGTCAATATTAAAGGTTTTTACTTTATGGTGTATATAATTTTGGTTGTTATACAGTGCATATTGACTGGACTGCATACAAATTTTACACTTTATTAATGTGAAAATAAGGAATGCAGCCATGAGTTTTGATTATTAACTTGAGTACAGCCTTTAAGTTTTTGCCTTTGATAATTAAAATAGCTTACTGGTGCCACTGATACAAGTTTCTATGGCATTGTTACTTGGTTTCAGTTCTGTTGTTGGTACTTTATGTAAATGAGACTATTAGCTCATATTTAAGTTTATAGTAAACATGTTTATTACATATATGGATATATATGACTATTATATATGTGTGTATATGTATGTTTTCTTACCTTACACTTTTTAGCAATTTTGGCTAGTGTTCTTTTGATGGTTTTTTTTTTAGGTGTACATGACAGTACAATGTATTTTGACATATTATACATATATGGAGTGTAACTTTTATATGTGTTATAAAATATACACATACATATATATACATACACATACACACACACTTTTTTTTAGTTGTTTAGTTTTTTGGTGTTAAGTTGACGGATCTTTATTTTATTCATTAATTTATATGCAGCACTGAAAATCAAACCCAGTGCCTCACACATGCTAAGCAAGCACTCTACCACTGAACCACAATCCCAGCCCATAGATCTCATTGTTATAGTTGTACATGATGTGGCATTTCACTGGTTGTGAATTCATGTGTGAACATAGAAAAGTTATATCTAGTTCATTCTACTATCTTTTCTATTTCCATCCTCCTTCCCTTCCCTTCATTCCCCTTTGTCTAATCCAATGAACTAATCCACATATCAGAACATTCAGACTTTGGTTTTGGGGGATTGGCTTATTACACTTATCATAAAAGTCTCCAGTTCCATCCATTTGCTGGCAAATGCTATAGTTTCATTCTTCTTTATGACTGAATAATAGTCTATTGTACATACATACCACTTTTTCTTTATCCCTTCATCTGTTGAAGAGCACCTAGGCTGGTTCCATAGCATAGCTTTTGTGAATTGAGCTTCTATAAATATTGATGTGGCTTTGTCAGTGTACTATGCACTTTTCACATCCTTTGGTATAAAGTGAGGAGTGGGATAACTGGGCCAAATGGTGGTTCCATTCCAGGTTTTCTAAGGAATCTCCATACTGCTTTCCAGTATAGTGATTGCATCAATTTTCAGTCCCACCAGCAATGTATCAGTGAACCTTTTCCCACACAACCTTCTCCCACACATTTTACTTGTATTCTTGATAATTGCCATTCTGACTAGAGTGAGAAAGAAACTCAATGTAGTTTTAATTTGCATTTCTCTAAGGGCTAGAGATGTTGAACATTTTTTCATATATTTGTTGACCATTCATATTTCTTCTGTGACGTGTCTGTTCAGTTCGTTTGCCCATTTATTGATTGGGTTATTTGTTTTTCTGGTGTTAAGTTTTTGAGTTCTTTGTATATCCTGGAGATTAGTGCTATATCTGAGTTGTTGGTGGCAAATATTTTTTTTCTCATTCTAAAGACTCTCTCTTTATGTTCTTGTTTCCTTTGCTGTGAAAAAGCTTTTTAGTTTCATCCCATTTGTTAATTCTTGATTTAATTCTTGCACTCTAGTAGTGCTGTTGAAGAAGTTTGTTCCTGAGCCAATATGATAGAGAATTGGGTCTGCTTTTTATTCTAGTAGGTGCAGGATCTCTGGTCTAATGCCTGTGTCCTTGATCCACTTTCAGTTGCTTTGTGCAGGGTGAGAGCTAGGGATTCAGTTTTAATCTACTACATATGGATTACCAATTTTCCCAGCACCATTTGTTGAAGAAGCTATCTTTTCTCCAATGTATGTTTATGGCATCTTTGACTAGTATAAGATGACTGTATTTGTGTGGGTTTGTCTCTTTGCCTTCTGTTCCATTGGTATTCATGTCCATTTTGGTGCCAATACCATACTGTTTTTGTTACTATATCTCTAATATAATTTAAAGTCTGGCATTGTGATGCCTCCTCTTATCATTTTTCTTGCTAAAGATTGTTTTGGCTATTCTAGGCCTCTTATTTTTCCAAATGAATTTTACAACTGCCTTTTCTATTTCTATGAGGAACATCATTGGAATTTTAGTAGGAATTGCATTAAATCTGTATAGCACTTTTGGTAGTGTGGCCATTTTGACAATATTAATTCTGCCTATCTAAGAACGTGGGAGATCTTTTCATTTTCTAAGGTCTTCTTCAATTTCTTTCTTTAGTGTTCTGTTGTTTTTATTGTAGAGGTCTTTTACCTCTTTTGTTAGATTGATCCCCAAGTATTTTATTTATTTATTTATTTTTGAGGCTATTGTGAATGGGATAGTTTTCTTGATTTCTCTTTCACCTGATTTGTCATTGGTGTGTAGGAATGCAATTGATTATGGGTGTTAATTTTATAACCTGCCTCTTTGCTAAATTCATTTATGAGTTCTCGAAGCTTTCTGGTAGAGTTTTGGGGGTCTTGTAAATATGGAATCATGTCATCGGCAAATAGGGATAGTTTGAGCTCTTCTTTTCCTGTTCATATCCCTTTAATTTGTTTGTTGACAAATTTCTCTGGCTAGGGTTTCAAGCACTATGTTGAACAGGAGTGGTAGAAAAGGGCACCCCTGTATTGTTCCAGATTTTAGAGGGAATACTTTGGCTAGTGTTCTTGATGTTCACAGTAACTCATTCTTCTCAAGTTCATGATCCCATAATATATATCTTTCATAATCCAGGATAATTATAAAACCCACAGGCTTTTAAAAACTATGTAAAATGTTTTTGTTATTACTTTACATGAGATTGCTTCAGAAAGCATCAGTAGTTTTAGGCAATAATTGTTCAAAAATTTACATTGTTATTTGACTTATTTATTTATTTTATTTAAGTTGTTGATGGGCCTTGATTTTATTCATTTATTTATATGTGGTGCTGAAAATCGAACCCAGTGCCTCACCCATGCCAGGCAAGTGCTCTGCCAATGAGCCACAACCCCAGCCCCCATTGTTATTTGCTTTTAAGAATGATTTTTATTAAGCAAATTTCCAAGTAAAACTATAGAATCTTATTGCATAATAAAACTATAGTGGTGCATGCCTGTAATCCCAATGGCTTGGGAGGCTGGGGCAAGAGGATCACAAGTTCAAAGCCAGCCTCAGCAACTTAGCAAGACCCTGTCTCTGAATTAAAAAGGGAGGGAGCTGGGCATTTGGCTCAGTGGCTAAGCACCCCTGGCTTCAATGTCTGGTAACCACCCTATCCCCCCCACTTCTCCCCTCTCCCATAAAACCAAACTATAGAATTTTGTGTCCTCTTTCTGAGGTGGTATGCACAATAAAAAAATAACATGACTTTGGACTGCCCTAGTACTTATCAAGAGTTTTTTCCCATATTATAGAATTACGACTAATCTAGGCATTGAAGTTAGAAATTAATAACTTGCATTTGAACGTCATCACAAAGAGTTATATCTAAAAAGCTATGTGAGAAAATTTTCTTGATTTTTGTGAGTATATTACTGAGTATATTTTGAGTCCCCTCAAACCCAAACTTTAATATGAATCTGAGGAAGGAAAATATCATGAGTATTTAAATTAAAGGATTATTTCCCTTACTCCTCATAATAATACTTGAAAACACATGTAGTCTCTCCATTTCAAAGATTAGGAAACTGAAGTCCCACATCAGTACATAGGAATCCCATCACATTTAATTTACAGGAAATCATCTGCATATACTCAAACATATGACAAAAAATAATTTAAGTATTATAATCGCATTCTACTAGTGAGCTTTTGCTTCAAAGTAGACATGAATTTGCTGTCCCATCAGTTTGTCTTATTGCCTAGGTATGAACATCTCACTGTGTTGAATGTGATTCTGTTACCAAGACATGTAATGTTCATACAACATGACTTCTGTTACACAGCCCAAAGTGCTCAATCAAAGAAACAGCAGTTTGTTCCTGGAAGAGAAATTGCTATTTAGGCTTGCTCAACCATTTTGTTTGTCTCCTAGGTGGCCTGCAGATATATGCCTCTAACAAGCTATCATCCGTGCATGTATATTCCCTTTGATACACACACCTTCACTCATGCATAAACCCACACCCTTTTAAATACATATATTTCATATACATCACATGTAACTTTGTTGTTGCTGTATATACATTGTGTCTTTGTACAAAATATTTGTGTACAAAGTAGTATTCAAAAACCTTATACATCTACTTTATGGGTGATTTAACAGATTTTTCAAGGAGAAAGTTGACCCTAAATATGCACCGACTGTATTTGCACAATCTCATTTCTAGAATGTAATACCCTGAAAATATCTCTTTCAGTCACTAGCCATTCACTAACAAATTTTCAGGCTTCTAAAACAGAGGTAGTTTGTTCAGTGTCACATAATTAGTAGACGGGTTAGTATTCTGGTTCTGGTCTAGAATCATAGCAAGTCTCATTAATACATCAAACCTTCCTCCCTCCCCCTCCCCCTCCCCCCCCCCGTTTTGGAGAGATCATGTCTTCTTGGCCCCCTATTCATGTCTTTGATCAGCAAGCAAAAATGGCACATAGTGGCTTTTCTCTTTACAAACCACACAGTTTAGATAAGACATAAACTGGGTATATGCATGAAGGGAATGAATATCATCTAAGGAAGTAAGAATAACTTATAGATTTGTCACATTATTTACATTTTCTGTCTTTAGTCTGTTTCTCTAGACAAAGGAATTAGCAGCACTGCACTCAGTGATTTCATATAATAAGTTCTGCCTGGTAGTGTTGAGGGTTTTTTGTTTTAAGCAAATCCGTAAACTTAAGAATAGGCAGGAAAGAGAATCATAAATAATGGAAGATCTAGTAGTCACCGGATGAAATGTTGTGAGATATTTACAATTTCTAATATTCTATTTCCATTTTGTTATAATATGACTCAAGACTATTCCATCTGGGGAATGAAGCAGATTTTTCTAAAGTGCCTTTGAAATTTGGGCTGAGAAAATATTGTCGTTCTGTGTATATTTATATTTTTAAAAATAAGTAATTGAATTTATCCTATTTATTCAATATACCTCATGCTTGGCAGTATGCTAGACCCTTGATGAACAACACAAATATAGTCTGTGGATATAAGAGTCAACATTTTCCTTGAAAAAATCTCTTCAGTCACTCACAGCCAGGTATGGTGCTGTACATCTATAATAAAGTGACTCAGGAGGCTGAGGCAGGAGGATCACAAGTTCAGAGCCAGCCTCAGTGAGGCTCTAAGCAATTTAGTGAGATACTATCTCAAAATTTAAAAAAGGGCTAGGGACATGGCTCAGTTGTTAAGTGCCCCTGGATTCAGTTCTTAGTACCATAAATTAATTAATTAGATAAAGTATTTTTAAATCACTCACAAAATACAATGTACATGGATTTTATATACAGTATTATACAGAAATGTTTTTGTACCAAGATATGTATACTTAATAATCTTAAATGCGTAAGTTACCATTATACATTATATTCATGCACTGAAAAGGCACACTGTACCCCACAAATATGTACAGTCACCATGTGTCAATCAATTAAAAGTAAAGAATTATACAGGCCTGTAATTCCATCAACTTGGGAGGCTGAGGCAGGAAGATCACAAGTTTGAAGTCAACTTCAGCCACTTATATATATAGCTCAGGGGTAAATCACCGCTGGATTCATTACCCAGTACCAAAACAATAAAGGGGAAGGAAGGATTATAGAAAAAATCATGATAAAGTTATATATACAATATGTAAAATAGTTATAGTATTTAAGAGGATGTGGGTTTCTGTGTGAGGTGTACATCTGTGTATCACAGAAAATACACATGAACAGAAACTAATTTGTGGTTATATTAAGCCATTTTTGCATTGTTAGTAAATTTTACTTGGTAATCATAAAATATACCCAATATACTATTAAATTATTTTTGCTCCTATTTTACTTAGAATTGCCATGTTGTATGATCTAGGTACAGTTTGTATCAATACAGGAAGATATGAATTATAAAGAAGAGGATACTGAAAAAAAACAATATAGTTCCCATTTTTGGTGTAATATGATTGCCTTCCTAGAAAAACCAGGAAATTATTGGAGGGAATAAGAAAAAGTTTGGAAATCAGTAGTTCTCCTTTGATAGCAAATATAATAGAAAATCGTTTATAACAGAATTTTAAAAATTGTAGTGGTGAAGAATTCATGAATCTTTGTGAAGAAACCTAAAAATTTTTATTGGAACACTGTGGGTTAGGGAGAGAAATATCATGTCCCTGAATGGGAAATTCAAAATACCATTTTTTCTCATTAATTTATAAGTATATAACATAATTCTCTTTAAAAAAATGTTTGAGAAATTAACAAGATAATTATTAATTTTGAGAGACTAAAACAGATGAAAGTGAGATAACTTTTGACGAAAAAACCAAGACCATTGACAGAAAGCTCACCCTATAGCCCTATCAAAAATCAAAATAGAATGAAAAATTAGAGTAAATAAGAGTTTGAGACTGGCATAAGCATTGATAGAAAAAATTGATAAAAGGGAATAGAGATCCTAGAAACAGAAACCCTGTATATGAGAAAAGTATCATAAGAAATCAGGAGGACAAGGGCATGGTGGTGCATGCCTATAATCCCAGTGACTCAGGAGGCTGAGAAAGGAGGATCACAGTTAAAGCCACACTCAGCAATTTAGCGAGACCCTGTCTCAAAATTAAAAAAAAAAAAAAATGTGTGAGCATGTGGTTCAGTGGGTAAGTGTTTCAGGGTTCGATCCCTGGGACAGAAAGAAAGAGGGAGGAAGGGAGAGTGGGAGGGAGGGAGGAATGGAGGAGAAAGAAAAGAAATGGGAGACTTAAAAATGTTTTGGGGGAGTGTCAGATATTTAGAAAAATGAAGTTACTTGAATCTTTATCTCATATACCAAAATAAAGTGTAGGTAGATTAAAGAGTCAAATGAAAAAGTAAATATCCTTATATTAGTGTTTTTTAAAGTTAGGAGTTATTTTGGGGTTTTTGTTGTGTGTGTGTGTGTATATTTTTTAAAAAATTTTGGTTCCAGGCATTGAACCTAGGGGTGCTTAACCACTGAGCCACATCCCCATCCTTTTATTATTATTATTATTATTTTTTTTTTTTAATTTCGGGACAGGATCTTACTAAGTTGCTTAGAGCCTTGCTAAATTGCTTAGCCTAGCTTTGAGCTTGTGGTCCTCCTGCCTTAGCTTCCGAGTTGCTGGGATTATAGGCATGTGCCACCATGTCTGGCTCATTTTAAAAAGATATTTATCTGAATTGGAAGTACTTACAACGGGAAATTTCATTGTATTTGCCTGTTAAAACAGTGACAGTCTCTTTTTGCACTCCCATGCAAATGAACAAATTAAAAGATGTGCAAAGCAGGTTAGAATTCCCATAAAAATGCAACAGACAGATGTTCATCTATAATTTTAAAGTATAAATACTTTCAGAAGTACCAGTTCTTTATAGACAAAAGAGCAAAAACTGAGAAGATGGGCTCATTTGCTAATGAGGAAATACCATCGTATAAGAAATGTTTTTCCCCAACAGGTAATTAAAGAAGTAGAATTTTAAAATATATTGATATGATATTTTTACTTTTTGAATTAACAAGAATATTTTTCTAATAGTGTTTACAATCAAAGAGTACCATAAAATGTGCTTGCTCATTTAATTCCATTGATTGCCTACATCGGTTCAACTCTTTTGGAAACCAAGTGGGCAATTTTTAGGCCTTTAAAATTAGCATACCTTTTGACCTAGTAATCCTATTTACATCATTATATAAGCAGTAATTTATGACTGCTTAAGTATTTAACACAGAAATTGTATTACATCTTCCATAGAATTAGGTAGTCATAGAAAATGTGTTTATGAAGCATTTACAATAATTTAAGGAAGTGTTTTTGAAGTGAATAAAGGAAGATACCAAAATATATCCACTATATGAGTACAGCTATACAAAGGAAGAAACCAAAAAATATAAGCAGAAAAGAACTTTAAAAGAATATACCAAAAATGTTGATAATGGAGGGGCCGGGTTTGTGGCTCAGAGGAAAAGCTCTCACTTAGCATGTGTGGGGCACCAGGTTTGATCCTCAGCACCACATTAAAAAAAAAAAAAAACTAAATAAAGGTATTGTGTCCACCTACAACTAAAAAGAATAAATGTTTAAAAAATGCTGATAATGGTTGTCTTAGGCATATTTTCACTCAGTTTTGTTCATTCATTTAATGTGCTGTATTTCCATTACATATAGGGCAGTCTTGTGCTCATAATAGGCACTTCAGTCAGCTTAAAGTGAATGAACTTCTATAACATTCATAGTTTACTTTCTCACTGAAAAGAATACAGTATAATTTGCATCTGTTAAGTGTAATAAGTACTCTAGAAAGTAATCTTGTTAATAATACTTAACATTTAAATTTTGGTTTTGGAGTGTTTTCACAATCATCTCACCATTCCCACCCCCTATTTATTTACTTTTTTCAAAGTGCTGAATATCAAACCCAGGGTCTTTCACTTGCTGGACAAGCATTCTATTCTTGTGCTGTAGCCCCACCTTTTTTGTGACCTTTTTCTGTTCTAATATAACAACATCATTACTTACTTAAGAAAATCCTGCTAATCTTGACTCTGTTTTCCTTGACTTGCAAATCCAACTGATCACCAGATTTTAGGTATTCTTTCTTAAAAATGTCTCTGGATTTTATCTTTATCTTTTCTCATAATCACTCCCTTGGTTTAGTCCTTTCCTATATCACTGAAGTATCCCAACCAGTCTGTACATTTTGTTATCTCTTTTATACTTTTCACACTGCTGCCAAAATTATTAAACAAGTAAATAGCTAGCAGAATTTTATGTATGTGCTGTAAGAAATAAGCTTTAAGAAAGAAAGCCAGGGAGAGACTGGCATGGCTTCTATACTGTGCTACAGTGATCACTCTAAAAGACAAAATTGATCTGCTTAAAGCTTCTTAATTCCTTATGGCCTATATTGCTCCTTCTCAAACTTGGAATTTATGAGAATCACCTAGAGAACTTTTTAAAATACAAATTCCCTGGGTCTTAGAAATTCTAATTCAGTGGATCTATAGCCTGAGAACCTGAATTTTAATAAGTGTTTCCTTTTATGATCTTAAGTACATGAGGACAAGTTTTTAGGGACACTGACCTTGGGATGAAGTGAATCCTGATTAATTTACTATAATGCCCCTCACAAATTGGCATCAGCCCACTTTTTTATAGTCATTTTCTGCACTTTCCTCTCACATAACACCATATAATCTAGCCACTGTGAACCACCTCAGACCCACCTAGATCTTTCAGAACTTCTGTCTGCTTAGAGACCCCTTTGCTATGGCTGTTCCTGCCCAGTAACTTGTTGACCTGGCAGCAAACACTCTTCAGTTTTTATGTGATCTGTGTAAGGTCTTCCTCTATACACTCACAGGCAGACTCCATCTCTTCCTCCTCTGTCACCACTATTTATTACAACTACATGTGTTAAATTATGCTTACTTATTTACATATTTTCCTCATGAGCCTGAAGGCCTCTTGATTGTGAGGGATGCTACTTTATTTATCTTAGACCTCTAGCATAATCCTGGCACATAGTAACTGCACAGTGAATATTTTTTCACGTGATTAGCAATTCAGTAAAGAAGGCAAGGGAGAAGTGAATTGTCTCATTTTCCATTGAGAACAATGGGCTTTTGAGAAATTATGAACTTGTCAGCCGTTATCCAGCTTTTTTTTTTTTAATCTTTTCAGGAAGTCTGTAATAGCACAATTACACCCCTTTTTTTAACATTTTGTGGCTGACATGTAACTGATCCATCATGTTTAAGGGAGAAGGTGTTTATTAAACTTTTTCATCATATTCACATTTTATAAATTAATGCCCATCCCTCCAGGACAAGAGCTGATTGCTCAATATTAAGCTGTGAGTATCTCACTTTCACATTCAACCTCCTGCATTCAGCTTTGTGCTGTTTATTTGTATCCTCTGCAGAAAACATATTGTGGGATGTCCACAAACACTTGTTTAATTAAATCAAACTGATACTTATATAGGGAACATTCGGCAACAAAACAAAAAGCTTTGTTATGTATAAGTATTCAGTTGGGTTTCCAAAGTAGTTTTGAAAGCTCAGTTTCCAAAGTTTAGATGTGGTTAGCCTTGCCGTAGACTTCTTTCTTAAGGTGTTGATGGAAGTCAGTGACCAGCTGCAAAGTTCTGATTCTGTATGCCATAGAATACATGTAGCTAGGGTTGAAACCAAATGTTAGCAATGAAATATTTAGTCCCAACTGTTCTTTTAAAAGAAACATTTTGGATAATTAGAGTCATCTTGTAATGTACTTATACCCAGCTGTCAGCTTTTTAATTTTTCTGCCAATATTTCTGGAACTGAAACCAAGAAAATGAAAGTTGGGGTGCCATGCTTTGAAATAAACTAAACACTTGGAAAACTGTTATATCTTAGAAGATTTCCAAAGTTTCTCAGTGCCTTTAAAGATTTTTCTCAAAAGTAGATATCTAATAATCATCCCCAATATTAAACTGAAATATATACTTTAGTAAATGATAGCTTTTGAAAAGTAGAAAATTGCCTCTATTAGGAGTCAGTAGACTTGAGGATTATTTAAGTAAATTTGAGCATTCTAATTCTAGTTTTGAAATTATCTGCTACTCTTTCTCAATTTTGTTACCATGTTTAATCAACATCTCACTGTCCTTCTATTCTCCGTTTCTTTAGTTTTTGTTATCTTTCTACTTTCTACTTTTTCTACTTTTGTTATTTTTCTACTTTATATTCAATTTCATTTCCTGTCACATTGGCTTTCAGAAATATTCCTGATTTCTTCCTGTCAAGTCTTCTCCCACCCTTCCACAAGAAGTATATCCTTTTTACATTGTCAAGTAACAATAACATTTACATTCTGTTGCATGCCCATACTGAAATCCTCTTATATTTTGACTATAGGTGAATTTTAATAGTTGAAACTAATAGTATCCATATGATTATGAAAACTTGTTTCACTTTACAACCAAGTGAACTGTTGTGGTTAGAATTCTTTGAATCCATGTTCAGCATCACAAAAAATATTCTTAGCATTCAGGTCACATGGTTTTGTCTTTTCATATACTCCAAATATTTCTCAAAATTGTACTGTTTTCTTCATTTTAGGTAGGATTTTATTATATATTTCTTGTTGTTTCCTCCTGACTTTTTAATTGTCTTCCTTTTTTTCTTATTGTGAGATTCTTCACATCTTTAGTGCTGTCTGACTCCTCAGGTCTTTCATCTGTTGCTTAGAATCTGTTGAATTATTTTTCCTGAACACTTTCTAGTTTGGCCATGGATTTTGGTTTCTAGTTTGGGCTTATTACGTTTTATGATTAATCAATGTAAAACTATTCCAGGATTGCCTTTTCTAAATTATTTGGCCATTGGGCCAGTATGTGATATTTTACTCTTTCTTGACTCACCTTTACTAATAATTATTCAATTAAGTGCTTTAGAATTGGATCTGGGAAAGTAAAGCGTTGAGAACCTAATTGTCTGGAAATATCTTTACCTTTTTTTTTTTTTTTTGCATGATAGTTTCCAGGGTATGAAATTCCTGGTCAATTATTTTCCAACAGATTTTCATTACTGCATAGTTTTGTACTTCTGTTATTGATGAGATTAGTGTTGTTGGTCTGATGATTTGTTCCTTTGCTTTTTACCTGTTCCCCTATCCCCTGAATATTTTTAGTCTCTTTCTCATTTATTGTTCTGTATAGATTCTTCTTTTTCTTAGCATTCTTCTTAGTGGCCCTTTGATCCGAAACATGTCTCTTCGACTCTGAAATGTTTTTCTTTATGTCTTTATTGCCCCTTCTTCCATTTTTTTCTTATTTCATAACTCCAGGAAATATAAGGACTTGGTTATTGGACCTTCATGATTCATCACAGCCTTTTCTTTGCTTATGTCTTGCAGTGTTCTAGCAGGTTGTGTGTGTGTGTGTATGTGTGTGTGTGTGTGTGTGTCTAATTTTACAAATCTGGTAGGTGACATGCTATATCATTTAATTTGAATTTTGATTATGAATAAAGATTTGCAGTTTTTTAATTTATTATTTTTTATTTTATTTGTTCTAATTAGTTATTACATGACAGCAAAGTGCGTTTCATTTCATTGTACACAAATGGAGCACGACTTTTCATTACTCTGGTTGTACACGATGTCGAGTCACACTATTTGTGCAGTCATACATGTACCTAAGGTAATGATGTTCTTCTCATTCCACATCTTTAAAGTGTGTAGTTTTGGGGGCTGGGGCTGGGGGTGGGGCTGGGGCTCAGAAGTAGTGCACTTGCCTGGCATGTATGAGGCACTGGGTTCACTTATCAGCACTGTGTATGTATAAATACAAAAAATAAAGGTCTATCAACAACTAAAAAAAATTTTTTTAAAAGATGTGCAGTTTTTAATTGGTCATTTACATTACTTTTTCTATGAATTCTCAATTCATGTGCTTTTTTTAAAAATTGTAGGTAGACACAATAACCTTTATTTTTTTATTTTTATTTGATGCTGAGGATCAAAACCAATACCTCCACATGCTAGGCAGGCACTCAAACACTGAGCCACAATCCCAGCTCCTATTTTGTGCATTTTTAATTAGGTCCTTACTATTTACTCAGTAGAGATTTCTCCCTTCATAAGTGAACATGAAGATCACACAATTTTTACTAGTTCCTCTTCTGGTTTTGTTTATGATAGTTTCCCCTTACATAAAGGAGTTCTTATTGTATAGTTGCATTTATCAGTCTTCTTTTTACTGCATTGTTACTTAGAAAGGACTTTTTCATACATTATGAAAAGAATCATCTCATATTTTCTTATAGAATTTTTATGAATTTGCTTTTATGTAGTTTTATCATTTAAGTAGGTTTTGGTTTCATGTATAAATTAAAAACCCATCCTTACATTTTAAGTGTCTAGCTATTCTAAAAGGTATTTTTCCTGTTGATTTGAAATTATCTTTATCATATATGTGTCTGTTTTTAAATTTTCTGTTGTAGTTTATTAAGCTGATATTTCATAAGCTGTATCTTATCATTGTACTTATTTTAGTTTTATGATATGTCTTAATATCTGTTAGGACTAGACCTTTCTCTTCTCCTACTTACTCCCTTACTCTAATTTTTCTTGAGTTTCCTGCAGATTTTTTAACATTATAGTCAGCATGTTTAATTCTACACATATGAAACACAAACACACTGGAATTTTATTGGAATTATATCAACTGTACAGGTCATATAAAGAAGTATTGAATCTTTGTGAGTGTATATCTTTCTGCCAAGAATGTGGTGTTTTTTTTTTTTCATTTCTTCAAGTATTTATTTGGGAATATTTACAAATTTTCTTTGTTTATTTTAAAGTTTAAATTTTAATTTTTTTTCTTTATGTGACTAGTTAGTTCTACCAGGACCATCTATTAAATAATCCTTCCTTTTACCCCAATTAGAGATTTGTAGGATTTTTCACTATACAAAATTGTATCAACAACTTGAGTCCATATCTGAACTTAGTTTTATTTCCTGCATCTGCATGGGTCAATACTATACTGTTCATTATTAAGTAAGGCCTTAAGATCTATTAAAGCTAGCTTTTTCTCATTAGTCTTCATTAAAATGGTCAGTATATTAAAAGTTATTATGAAACTCCTTGCATTGTTTTAGAAGCTAACAAAGACCATATATACACTCAGAAAGAAAACCACAAACCAGTCTCACTTAAAATATTTGTTATTCTAGATTAAATATTAGCTATTAGATTTAGTAGTTTGAACACACACACACACACCACAACCAAATGGTATTTACTCTAGAAATACAATGGTATTTTAATATTAGGAAATCTGTAAAAGACATATTCTCTTCTCTCACACTCTTCTCTTAGTAAAATAAGAATAGCTATTTTTTTGACATATTAATTAGCAGACATCCCAAATCAGAAAATTTAAACAGGTTAAATAATGAAAGACCTGCATTCTTATTAATATCATGAATAATGCTAAGAATAATCTGTATACAGTGCTAATACAGTTAAATAAGAGAAAATAGTCTAATAAAAATCATGATGTGCAAATTTTGCATTCCATATCCATTTTTATTTGTCCTGACTGCCTACTTACCTCCTTCCCAAAGTGAAATCAATATTATTAACCTGACTAATTTTAGGAGAAAAAATGTGAAGGAGGTATAGGAATATATATTTATTTACATATACTTTTTAAGCCAGATTCTTAATTTTATTTATTATATCTAATTTAAAATATCATTTGAGTCTGTAATTATATTCCCCTAATATATTCTTTTTCTTTCATCATCAAAATAAATGTGTCTTTCAGTCTTGTTTTGTTTTTTTAAATACTTTTAGTTGTAGACGGACATGATACCTTTATTTTGCTTATTTATTTATTTATTTATGGTGCCAGAATTGAACCCAGTGCCTCATGTGTGTTAGGCAAGCGCTTCACCACTGAGCTACAACCACAGCCTCCATCTTTTACTTTTGACAGTTTGTGGAGGTTGGGTGGTTCCATTCTTCAGAAAACAAACATCATACTACTGGAGTAGTCAAAATAATACTGTGTGTATGTCTGAAGATAAAGAGAGACATTTCAAAATCATAAAGAAATAGCAAACCAGGAAAATGTAAAAACTCTTAGGTGTATTTAATAGAGGCATTAAATACATGGAAACAAAACTGACAGAATTGAAAGGGGAAATAGCCTATTCAACATTTTCACTCCTTTCTCAACAGCTAATAGAATAAGTAGACAAAAAAAATATGATACAGAAGACTTAAATAAGGCAGTCAACCAATTCAACATAATTGACATCATCAGAATACCTAGCAGCAGTAGACATTCTTCTTAAGTGCGTTTGAAATCCATCAGGATGGGCAGAATAATAGCCCTCAAAAATTAAACATGTTAATAAATATGAAAGATATGAAATAATGCTCAGTGTTCTGTAACTACAAAGTAGTTAAGTATCATTAATGGAAAGAAATAAGGAAAATTTTTAAATGTAGATATTAAACTATATATTTCTGAGTAACCATGTGAGTGCAAAAGGAATTCACTGGAGAAAGTAGAAAATATTTTTAGCCGAAGGAAAATGAAAATGGAACATATCAGAATATTTGGTATGTATCTAAAGCAGTGCCATGGAAGAAATACAAAGCGTTAAATGCTTATACTAGCCTAAAATCAATAATTTAAGCTACCTTGTGAAACTAAAAGAGAGAAAAGTAAACCTAAAGTAAGTAGGAAAAAATTAATGATAAAGATCATTACAGAAATCAAGGAAATATGAAAAATCAATAAAACTAAACACTGGTTCTTTGAAAAATTTAATGAAATTGATAAACCTGTGGCTAAAATGATTTAAAAAAAAGAGAAATGGGCTAGGGATGTAATTCAGTGGTAGAACACTTGCTTAGTATACATGAAACCCTGTGATTGACCCGCAGAAGGGGAAGGGGGTTGAGAGAAAGAAAAAGATGTAAATTAATAGTAGTAGGAATGAGGGGCTGGGGATGGGGCTCAGTGGTAGAGTGGTTGCCTTGCCTTGCTGGAGGCACTGGGTTGGACCCTCAGCACCACATTAAAATAACTAAAGTAAATAATTTGGTGTTTAAAAAAAATAGTAGGAATGAAATAATGAATATCATTGTATATGTATTAGGTACTGAAAGAATAAGAAAGGAGTATTATGAGCAACTTTACAATAACCAGTTTGACAACTTAGATGAAATGGACAAATTCCTTGAAAAACACAATTTATTGACATAGACTCCAAAGGAAATATAGAATCTAAATAGAACTATATAGAGAAAATAAATTGAATTAGTACATAAATCCTTCCAACATAGAAAATTCGGCTCCTAGTGGATAGTTAGTAATTTCATCAAACACTAAAGGAAGAAAAAAGTACAAATTTTCAGAAAATACAGAAGGAAGAATATTACAGTTCAGTTTATGAGGCTAGTATTACCAGATTCCAAATCCAAAACAAAGGCATCACAAGAAAAGAAAGCTAGTATCTTGTATTCCTCATGAAAATACACACACACAAAAAAAATTACTCATAAATTAACACAATTTAGCAGAATAGTATCAAAAAGGTAATACATCATCACCAAGTGGAATTTGTTCTAGTAATGCAAGGCTAATATAATTTTAAAAAATCAATTCAGTGTAATATACTGTTCTAGTAAGAAAGTTGAAAAACCACATGATCATCTCAGTAGAGGTAGAAAAAGTATTTGATGAAACTCAACATAATAAGTAGAAACTCTAAGCAAATTAGGAATTGAAGGTAACTTCATCAGTCTGAGAGTGGATGTCTGAAAAAATCAATTAACCATTCATGGTGAATGGTTTTATGCTTTTCCACTTTAGATCAAGATCAAGGCTCTAGGATGTTTGTTCTTATCCTTATAATGAACATCCTATCCTAGAGATTTCCAGCCAGTGCATTAAGAAAAAGAAAGAACATGCAGAATGGAAAGAAGAAGTAAAACTAAACAGATGGCATGTAAATAAATCAAAAATTCTTAAGAATTGAAATACCCCCCCAAAAAAACACCTACTAGAATAAGTGAAGTTAGCAAAACCATAGGATAAAAATAATAATTCTGTATTCTAACATTGAAGAATTCAAAAATTAAAAACAGAGTCATTCACAATATTACAAATGAAATAGTTAGAAATAAATTTATCAAGATATGTAAAACCTGTACACTGAAAACTATAAAATATTGCTGATAGAAATTAAGGACCATGTTTGTGAATAGTGCTAGAATGGCCAGTCTCATGAAATTGATCTATAGAATCAGTGTAATCTTATTAAAATCTTGTCTTTTTTTTTTAAGATATTGACAAGTGGGTTTCTAAAAGTCAAAGATATAGCCATAAAAAAATTAAACTAAAAAATCTGAAGACTTATAGTTTCTGATATTTTAGAATTGTTATACAATTCAAATCATCAAAATAGCACAGTATTAGCATAAGGGTAGACTTTTATAAGTGAATGGGGAAAAAATTTGAGAGTCTCAAAAATAGAACTGTACTTAATGTAGTAATGTTTTGTTTTGTTTTTTCTTTTCATTTTTTTTTCTTCCTTTGGACAATTGGTACATCCCATGTCTTTTCCCTATAATTTTTTTTTACCATACAATTTATTTTTTTTAGTCATACATGACAGCAGAATGTATTTTGACATACCCTATAATATTAATGAAATATGGCATAATAATTTTCTTACTGAATATTTTGCTTTGTATACTTGTTACTTTATTTGCTAATAAAAAACACATAAGTAATCTAAGGTATTTAGTAATTTTTGACAAAGGTGTCGAAGTAATAAAATGGCAGAAAGAATAGCCTTTTCAAAAAGTAGTGCTAGGGCTGGGAATGTGGCTCAGGCGGTAGCGCGCTCGTCTGGCATGCGTGTGGCCCGGGTTCGATCCTCAGCACCACATACCAACAACGATGTTGTGTCCGCTGAGAACTAAAAAATAAATATTAAAAATTCTCACTCTCTCCTCTCTCACTATTTAAAAAAAAAAAAAGTAGTGCTAGAATAATTGGCTATCCACATGAAGAAATTTTTAAGAAGATCCTGATGCTGTCTCCACAACAAGCCTGAAAAAAATCATTCAAAATGTGGCTGGGCACCGGTGGTGCACATCTGTAATTCAGTGGTCCAAGTCTGAGGCCAGCCTCTGCAACTTAGCGAGGGCCTAAGCAACTTGGGGAGAACCTGTCTCAAAATAAGAAATAGCAAGGGCTGGGGATGTTGTTCGGTTGTTAAGCATCCCTGGGTTCAATCCCTGGTACCAAAACATAAAATAAACTTGATTTTTGTGATGATTTGTGCAACTGTATACATTTATCACAATTCATCAAACTGAATTTTAAATTATATCTCAAGTAAGACTGAAATAAAAAACAATATAGGCAAGTAGTTTTAAGTCAGGACTGAAAGTTTAATTAAAGCAGTAGTTCATTACTGCACTTCCCCACTAACTTGCCTTTCTTCAGGAAAAACACTTTCAACTACTTTAGCAGCTACTTCTGGTGTTACCACCTTAAAATAATGGACACACTGCTCTCTGTTGGTCCACATTATCCATTAATTGCTTCTTATTTCACAGTTTCAACTCATTTCTATATCTTCCTTTGTCTTATCATCCTGATATATTTAATCATTATTGATTGGTTAAATCAGATTTAGCAGGAGGTTTTATTATGTTTTTCTTTTTTGTTTGCTTATATTCTGCTGTACCTGGGTATTGATGCCATTGAGCTACATCCCCAGCCTTTTTCATTTTCATTTTGAAACAGAGTCTCTGGCAAGTTGCCCTGGCTGACTTGGAACTTTGATTGTCCAGAGTAGTAGTGGGTCTACAGGTATGTGTTTCATCCAGCTTAGATTTTGTGTTTTCATTATTATGACCATATGCTATGAAGTAAATACTGCATAGGCTTATATTTTTTGTTACAACTTGACAATTAAATAATTGCCTCATCTTAAAATTTTGTTTAGTTACCATTGCAATTTGAATGTCTTCCCATAGGCTTTTAATCCATCTTCATCTTCTCAGTAACTGTCACCTGTGAGATAACCAGTTCGTTTTTTTTCCTGAGGTATCCTTCCTGGTACCTGAGTGTTCATGATTCTTCTCTAGGTCGTTTTATAGATATTACCTTAGACTTGTCTTTGATCTCATCCTGAAACTTCCTTATACCTACTTCCTGTGTGGAAGCTTTGATTTCTGTGTCCTATACCTTTATTTTACAGGAGCATTTCCTGTAGTTGCTTTCTGCAATGAGATAACTGGGAAAGTAAATTTTTGAGATTTTTACATACCTTAATATGTCATTTTCTACTCTGTTAATTATACGACACTTTGTAAAATTCTAAGTTGAAAGTCATTTTTACTAAAAATTTTTAGAGTATTGTTTGCTTGATGTCTTCAGGCTTCCAGTTTTGCTTTTTAATGGTTCAGTGCCATTCGGGTTCCTGATCTTTTATTTTTGTATTTCTTTTTTTCTGTCTAGAAGTGATTTTTTTTTCTCCCTTCATGCCTGGTGTTTGAAATTTTTATGATAGTGTACCTTGATGTGCGTCTTTTTTAAGATTTATTGTGCTGTGTACTCGGTTAAATCCTTTCTAGACACTTGATCTTTAATTCCTGGAAGTTTTCTAGCTTTTATTTTTAATTTTTAAGAATTTTCCCCACTCTATTTTAATCCTTCTTTCTAGAACTTCTA
Organism: Ictidomys tridecemlineatus; assembly: GCF_052094955.1. Lineage (NCBI taxonomy): Eukaryota > Metazoa > Chordata > Mammalia > Rodentia > Sciuridae > Ictidomys > Ictidomys tridecemlineatus. Next base: position 123,219,612 of record NC_135479.1, read on the forward strand.
AATCTAATAAATACTAATTAGATATTAGAACTTTTTTTCTGATTTTTACCTTTCCCTCCTATTACTCATCTCTTTGTTTTTATTCTGACATCTGGAAAATTGCTTTGTCTTTACCTTCAAACTTGGATTACATTTTTTTTTTTTACATTTTATTCTGTTTGTTTTTGTTGGTTTCTTAAGAATGCAGTATTTTCTCTTAAAGTGTATTTAATATTACAGTTTCTTTGACATTCCCTCTTTATCATCTTTCTCTCTTAGCTAGTACTTGTGTTTTGTTTAGTCTCAGACTTTAATATTGGAAATTTTCTTCAAATGCATTAAGATGCTTAGTTTTCATTCATATTTGAAAGGCAGTAATAGATGATTAAAAACTCTTGATTTGGGGTCAGAGATCTTGTCTATTGGTGAACTATGCCATCTGAAATCCCTAACTATCATGATCCTTCTCTCTAGGTTGGTTAGTTTGGGATCCCCTTCTGAAGAAAATCTGGTCTCCAGTGTGGGCTCCTTATGTTTTAGAGCTATCCTGAAGAAAATAAAGGGGGGCGGGGCGGTGGTCAGGTCTCACTGGATTTCCACATAATGCTCTGGTTTTAGTCACAACTTTACCTATGCCTACTTCTGTGCCTATTAAAGTTCAAAGCCTCTTGGGTTTAGTGTTTCCAGAAGTTGTGCACATTAAATTCTAATTTCTGCAGGGCTGGGAAGTCTTTAACTATACCACCTGGAATTAGAGACCTGGAATTCCATTGTGCTACCACCTCTCTAGAGACCTGGAATTCTAATCATTCTAAGAATCTCCCAGTCCTAACTCTTGGAGTTTTGTGACAATTTACATTCTTCTTATCTACAAGCACTTAAATTTTAGTATTCTTAACCTCTGCTCAGTGATTTTTTTCATCCACTGTCTAATCCTGCCTCCATATATTATGGCTTAAGAATTATAGGTTTTTTACTTCATCAGAAAAGGTGTTTTTCTTTTTCTCATCCTTCTTGTTTAGAAATAATTGAGGACACAAAAGTCTTTATTCCCGTATTTTAGAACCAAAGGTCTTTTTAAAACTTTTTTTTAACACACTGTTGTACAGCTTTTCCCCATCTCCTAACTGTATCTTAGAGATGTGTTTCTGTCAGTACATTCTTTTTAACAGCTATATTATTCTACAGAATGCTTTGCTTTCATTTATGCAATCATTTCTCGTAGGAATATTCTTGAGTTTAAACTAAATGTTTAAACTAAAAGTTTAACTTTATGAAAATTAGTTCTCCAAAGGGCTTACTGTTTTGCAATCCAACCAGTATTGAGAGTTCCAGTTGCTCTACATCCTCATAAATATTTAGTGGTATCTGTTTTTTTCTTTTAAACTTTAGCTATTCTATTGGTATCTCACTATGTAATGAGAGTCACAAGTTTACCTATATCTACTTGTGTTGGTGGATATTTTGGTTGTTTCTACTTTTTGTTTTCATGAATATTGCAGAAGTGAACATTCTTTAGCCTAATTTTTTATTAATTTTTACAACTATACCCATAGGCTTTATTTCTAGAACTAAAATCAACTAAGTCTAAGAATAAGTGTATTTAAATTTTGAATCATATTGTCAAATTGTCTCTCCAAAAGTTTACATCCTTGCCAATGATCTGAAAGAGCTATCTTTGCAATGACTGGTTTTCATCAAGCTTAAGTTGTTTTGTTTTGTTTTGTTTTTCAATCAGATAGGGAGAAAATGGGACTCAGATATTGTTTTTATTTGCATACTTTGTTATTTTCCTAGGCTTATTGTCTACTTAAGCTTTTTTCCTGAAAATTGTGTATTTGTAACCTTTTTACTCTTGCTGATTTGTCTGAGCTATTTGTACAAAAATTAGCCCTTTGCCACATGGGTTACAAATATTTCTTCCCAGTTTGCCAGTCTAATTTAGTTTATGGTAGTTTTTCCAGACCAGAATCTTCAACATTTAATTGATAAGGTTAAAAAATCATTTTCTGTATGGCTTCTTTATATTATAGCATTAATATATAAAGCACAATTTTCCTTTTTATGAAGAATAATCAATTACAAGGTACAAAAGAAGAACCCAGGGCTGGGGCTCGGGCTCAGAGTTAGAGCACTTGCCCAGCATACCTGAGGCACTGGGTTTAATCCTCAGCACCACATAAAATAAAATAAAGATATCATGCCCACCTATAACTAAAAAATAAATATTAAAAAAGAACCCAGTCACCAAATTAATAAAAGAAATCAGTTATATAGAAATAAATTTAAGTCATAATAGAACTTATGTGAAGAAATCTTTTTAAACTAATAAAAAGGAAAATTTTTTTGGATAGGACACAAAATATCTAAACAAAAGAAATTTTGATATGTAGGATTTATTCAAAATTAATACATTTTGCCCATCAAAAGATAGTATTAGGAAATGAAATGCCTTAGAATGGAGGGAAATTATTCGTACTTATAATAATTGATATCCAAAATGTATAAAGAACCTTTGAAATCAACATTTTTTAAATGAACTAGGTAATAAGAAATTATGAGAAGACTCAGATGTTTCACAGAAGATGTGCAAAAGACCTATAAGCACTTGAAAATATTTCAAAATTATTAGTCATTAGTATGTAAATCATAACCATAATGAGGGCTGAGAGGGTAGCTAAGGGTAGAGTATGTGCCTACAATTCAGTTTCCATCACCAAAAATCCAGCAAAACACTAATGAACTCTAATTACATAGTGAGATACCAATAGAATAGCTAAAGTTTAAAAGAAAAAAACTGATACCACTAAATATTTATTAGGATGCAGAGCAACTGGAACTCTCATTACTGGTTGGATTGCAAAACAGTAAGCCCTTTGAAGAACTAATTTTCATAAAGTTAAACATAACATTTAGTTTAAACTAGAGAACATTCCTAAGTTTGCTGGTTTCCTAAGAGGACTCATAAATATGTTTTTATGACTTACTATAACTATAGCAAAAGGAAACAGAGCACAGTCAGCAAAGGCAAAAGGTAAGTGAAGCAAAATCCAGGGGAACTAAGCGCAAGTTTCCAAGGGTCCTTTGCCAGTGAATTCATGCTTAATTCCCCTAGCAAATAATTTGACAACCACCTGTGAAATATTACATAAGTAAAGCAGAAAAGCTCATTAGAGATTCAGTATCCAGGGATTTTTCTGAGGCCAGATCACACCCTCTCCCTGGCACAAACCCAAAATTCCAGACTCCCTAAACAAAAGCAGGTATTTAGCATAAATCACATTTTTGTCATATATCATTGAGCAACTCTTACCAGATTGAGGGTGGGGTGGGGGAAGAAATCATCCCCAAATCCAAAATTCAAGTTTCCAGACACTAAGGCCGGTCTTGCAATTAGACTTTTTTCAGGATATAACCGGTTCTTTTAAAGAATGTTAACCTGTTTCTGAACATCTTACAACCCAGTATTTGTCTTCCTAAGTATTTATCAAGAGTATTTTATTCACCTAAAAGGATTTCTTTTAAATGTAAAAATGTTAATAGCCAAAGCTGCAAACCATGGATATCTTGGACAACTGGAGGTGGAATAAACAAGTTCTTGTATATTTTGGAATACTACTTAGCAATTAAAAAGAAGTCATTACCTGAATGGAGATGTAATATGGCTGTAGAATATCCTACTATGTGTGAGCACCTGAGTTCCAACCCCAGCACCTAAAAAAATTAAAAGAACTAACTGTTGACAAAACTGACAGATTAAAAACATGAATGTAGTCACAGCATCACAAAAGAAAGCAAACAAAAACAACATACCAAACAAAAGAAACCAAACCCAAGAGTGTACATTATGTGCCTCAATTTATATTAAAGAGTCAGCAGACTAATATGTAATTATAGAAACAAAAATTTATTTGGGGAGGGGGTGACAGAAATTAATTGGAGAAGGGCACCAGGGAGGGAATGTTCTAGGGTAATAGAAATGGAATGTATGTTTTGTGGTGCTTTTATAGGTATAAAAAGTTGTCAAAATCAAAGCATGTTCAGTTCATTAGATGTTAACTAAGTATAGTTTTTTAAAATAGCTATGACAGAACACTGAAAATAGAAAAGTGGATATGCTAACTTGGCTAGGAAAATATCTAGCAAAGATGTCAGTTTTCTTTAAATTAGTATAAAGTGTACTCAGTCAAAATACTACAAGCTTTGCTTTGATCTTTGTTTTTTAATTTAACCAAGTGTCTCTGAAGTTCATCTGGAAAGATAAGCCAAATTTAATGAGACTGAAAGGACCTTAGAGAAGGCATTAGAACTGAATTTAAAGGATGAGTATGACTGAAATGGCAGCAAATAGAAATCGAGGTTTAAAAAAAGAGCATGGACTTTGTTTATCCCCGACCCACCCAAAAAAATCCATTAAAATTTGAGCTTAGTGGGAAAAAATAGAACATAATTAAAATGGTTGCTGAGACTGAATGTGAGGCATATTCTAGATATTAAGAGATTGACCATACTGATTGAGTTGAGTAATGGTATAAGTAGGTATGTGTTTTAGGTCATCAATTCTAGTGACACTGTGGGTAATAAAATGGGGAGTGGGAAAAATGAACGTCGTCTGCTTTTCAGGCTTTTGGCATAGTTCTTACTTCTCATTTAATATGTGGTACCCTTCTCATTCACTACCTGTCAGAAATCCTTTTCATTCATTAAAAGTGTACCTCACCCTTTCTTTTCCGTCACCTACCCCTCCACCTAAGTTACCAGTATCTTATAGAAAGAATTTGTTACTGAATACTTTATAGGTCATTTTTTTCCATATCAGAGCTTCTTAAGTGAGGTCTAATAGTGATAGAGTGGGAGGAAAAAATGATGAATTTAAGAATGACAACGAGTGGAAGTGATATCAAACAAGAATTGAAAATGCTAAAGGTTCTAATCTTGAGAACTGAGAAAGATGATTTCTTGGAGAATGTCCACATTTGAGTACTCAAGCGGAGTAAGAGGTATCAACAAAATAAATAATTAAAGGAGGTCTTAACATTGTTGATTCTTTTAACTTTTTTAATTGGGAAAATTTGAAGTAGGAGCTATAATTAAACCATTTACAACATCAATATTTTCTTAGTTTAGTAAGAAGATATCTTTAAGTTGAAGTATAAATATGAATCTAAGAACTTTTGTTGGTTGGTTGGTTGGTTGGTTTCTTACTTGGTGCTGAGGATTGAACACAGAACTTCTCACATACTAGTAAGTCATGAACTGTACTCAAGTCCCTGAGTCTTGAGAACTTTTTAAACACTTAACGTTATGGAAATAAATATCCACTTTTAGAATGATCTCTATGCAATTATTACAGTGATTTTGTAATAGATGCTCAAATAGGGAGGGAAAGATCAGGGTGAAGGTTGGCCTGAGAAAATGATATCCTGACAGGACAGAACAAAAGAGCAGTACTGAAATAATTAGACTAAAGGTTGTTTTCCTGTCACCACACACCAGATATGGAGAGTAGTAAAAGCAGACAGATGGACAATTCTGCTAGTTTTGGAATGTGTGAAAAAAGAAAAGAAACATTCTGTTCCTTTTACTTAAAAAAGGAATTCCTAGGCTAAATTGCTGGTCTCAGTAATAAGTTTCATATTCTGACCAAAGAAACATTTTTTTTACCCTGGGGATAATGATTCATGCTCTTCTCAGAATTTTACTTTTGTGGATACTAAAATATAGTCATAAGTACTGCACTGTTAGTTGGAGCTAATGATATTATTGAGTATTCTAGTGATGGTTAGGAATGTTAGTATTGTAAACCCAGTTGTAACAAAGGAACCAAGCACATCTTAGTTAACTGATTCTAGGAGATGAAAAAGTACATTTTTTTAAAAAAGCTAATTACTATAATTTGGTGGATTATGCAATGAAACTAGGACCTCTAATTACATTTTTTAAAAATACTTTATCATTTTGATAGGTTGGTGTCAAAAGGCAAATCTTCTTCCAATATTGGATGGGGTTGGTTTTGTTTTGTTTTGGTGGTGCTGGGGATTGAGCCCAGGGACTCATACCAGGCAAGCTACTTCACTGCTGAGCTACATCCCCAAATCTCTCAACTTCCAGTATTGACAATGTAGATACCTTTTCCCCCTGGGCCTTTTTTTTCCCCCTTACATCTCTCAAAATTAGTATGAGATTTCAAGAAATAGAGGTTTTAATGTGCTTTTTATGAACCATAATAAGTCACTCTTCGCTCAGAATTTTCACCATGTCAGGATATTGACATCACATGTTCATCTGCATAATTACTGTTATTGGACACATACACAAAAGGCTTTGTTAATGTCCCTTATAATGTCTTTCTCCAACATAGGTACTTTCCCTTATCTCTTCACTTGAATCTTTGCAGTCACTGCCTTTTCTTGGGTTATCTTATTAGCCTCTCTATAGCCAGAGCTTAGAACTTTAGCTCTTGAAGTTCCCATTTTCAAAGTTCCTTACATCTCCCTTTGTGCCTTTTTCAATTTTAGCAAAAGTTAGCTGGTGGATCATAATATGTGAAGCAACTGGAAAAATAGCCTAAAGACATATTGATAAGTTTTATAAGGAAGCAGTTTATGTAAGTAATTTTTTGACTCTATGCTTTTGGGTTGTCAACTGTTGGACTATAACACATCGTTAAATAAAAACAGAAATATACTACTTACTTAGCACTTAAGTTGTTGTTTTTACTCAGTTACACTCATTTCAGTTCCTCATTCTCACTGTGTTCTTTTTTAAGGTACAGTATCTATAATTTCCATAAGATTTGGTACATTGTACTATAACAAGCATGAGTAAACAGTAAATGTTTGAAAAGGCAAAGTAAAGAAAATCTACTAATATGTCTCTCATGTTCAAAGGGATTCAGAAGTACCTCACCCATAGTGCATTGTCTTTAAAAGTCTGATTTTTTAAAAATATCTGTTCTTAACATGACTCCATATTGTTGTTGCTATCATTCATACAACTCCTCTTCATATCTTGGCTGGGTGATGCTTGTGCTAAAATTATGCTGCCCTCTGTCTAATGACACTTCTGGGAGATCTTTCTTCCTTCACTTGCCAAACAGCTATCCTCCATTACCTCAAGTTTTACTTTAGTGAAGTGCCTTTTTTCATAAGAAATCAAATACTGAAGAATGATTTAATCAGTATTAAAGTTGGTCAGTAATTGGTGACAATAGAGTTTTTCATTATTAGTAATACTGGGCTCTTCTGTTACTAACAGAAAAGAGGGCAAATGGCAAGCATTTAAATCAGAATATGATGTTATTATTTGATCTTTGTCATTTAAAAAGTATTTTTTAAATAAAATTTCAGTATATTTCATGTCTTTTATCCATTGTTATAACATACCTCTTGAAGTGTATTTTTATCTGTGGGTAGATACAGGACATATTCACTGAGCAAATAATACAACATTTTGTATTCATTAGAATATAATTTGAAGAAAATGGAACATTCTTGATGTGAGCTCCTAATGAGTTTATGTCATTAAGTAAAAACTGGAAAAAAACTTGTTTGGGTCAATTAAAATAGACATTAAGTTCTCAGCTTAAGTAAAATGAAGTTTCAATGCACTATATATTTTGTGCTTTGTATCTTTTGTAAGAATGGCAATAAATGTAGTAGGTATAGTATAAAAGGAGAGGATAATAAGAGATTACAATAATAGCCTTTAAGAAAGGAAATCAGTTCAAGGACATAAGCTGAGATTGTGAAATGGGACAAAAGATAACAGCAAGGATAGATAAATAATTAGACAAGAATGTAGGGGACCTAAATATCAATATGGCAAATAAAGATACTCAGTACATTTACAGCCACGTTTTTTCAAGGCTGGAATCTAATCCTGGTTGTATATTAAATACTTTGTAATCTAAAATGTGTCCTAGGATGCTGAATACTCTGTTGCTTAATTATGTAATACAGGTACATCAAGGACTATGCCTTGGGATGAATGAAACTAAAAGTAAGTTCCTAGTATTTTGATACAAATTCAATAGATAGTGTCTGAAAACAGGTTTGTTTTCAGGCAGTATTTATTAAAATTGAAATGACAACAGAAAACTGGCATGACTCCTCCCTGTGCAGTATTGGTAATACATGTTCAAGAAGTACTTCATATTTTAAGCTAATCTTTTTATTTGATTCACTTACCAGCAGGTGGTTGCAAAGCAAATTGATGGAGTCCATTTACACCTCCTCCTTAACCTGTCAGTATTGGCAGAATCACCACCTTGATCACAGCAGCACAGTTCAGACCTTGTTATTTGATTTTGAAAATATTGTCCTTGCCACAGCCAATTAAGGCAATGATATATAAATCTTTGTTTTGCTCATTATTTGTGCCTTGAAGTACATAATCATAGATAGAGACACTGATAGCTGCCATTCTGTGACACTTGGCCTCAGGAAATAGGGAACTCTATTGGGAACAGTAGACCAATAGAGTTTTATGACTGGTCCCTGCTTCTCTTCTCCCAGAGTGTTTTGGCCTTCTGACAGATATTACAGGTAAATCCTATGGTTTGAAATGTTGAGTTAGTAAACAAAAGTGAAATAATAGTCCAAAACAAAAGAGATTTTCTGTGAAATATCTGGATGCAAATAGGTAAATATATTGTGTGTACTAGAGCCACCAATCAAAGGAGCTAGCTCTATTGAACCAGACTAGACTGAAAATCTTCTGTGGTTACAAAACAAACTGTAATATGCAAGGAAGATAGAGTCACAGGTTCTACTGAGAAACCTATAGCTGACCAGGTTTCCCTTTGCTAGGATGGCAACATAAGACTGGTATGCCAGAGAGTCTTTTCTTCACTATCAAGATCATAAGGTTAATCAGTGGGATGCAGGCAAATTTTAATGCATGTAGATACTTGTGTATCAGAAGAAATGGTACTTGAATATGAGTCACAGTACAGACTGAACTATGTCCTCATGCCATGACGTAACAAAAATAAGGCAACCATTTTTGATGAAGAGAGACTAAGGGAACAGTTCGAAACAGAGGAAGACTTTGAAAATGACTGTATTCTTCCTCAGTGCAACTAAGGATGATGTATCACTGATCTGTATTAAAGCAGAAACACTCTAGTTAGACCACTAACTCTAGTTAGACCACTTTGGCTTAGGACAAATATTCATTGGATTAGTATACATTGTTCTATTTGCTACTGAATACTAATTTCATATTATTAATTCTAGGGGTTTCCAAAGTGTTTTTAGGATCGTTTGGTATACATTTGCTGTAGGTGGTGTTAAAGATGTTAAAGCTGAAGCACTGGTTACACTCTGTGGAATGGTTAGCTTTTGCTATAAAGAGGAATCAAAGAATTAGAGCCAAAATATTATATTAGAATAACAAAGGCAGAATATTGATGTATTTTTCCATTTGAAGTATTAGTCATTCTTCTAGTCTGTATTTTAAAATCATAATTTACCAAATACTGTCATCTTGATCTGCAAATGTAAATGGGGTGTCTAGAGTTCCCTGATTTACCATTTATTTCTGACTGCCTGTTCTTAGTTTTATGTGAAACTATGATAAACTGCCTTGTCTCAAGAAAATGAGAAAAGAAATATTTACTAGAAAACTTTTATAACTATGAAATTGTATGTTTTAAACTATATAATATTATGAAATATCTTGTATTTTCCACGTTGTAGAACTACATTTGTTTTTCCTCATATTCCTTTTTAACCTTTACTAATGTTTAATCTCCATTGGAACTTAAGTTTCAAGAAATTTTGGTTCTACAATTACACACTAAAATTTGAATATTTAAAGACCAAGTTAAGAAAAATAGTGATTACATAATTAAAGATTTTGTATGTTTTTTGTGTGTCTATATGAAATTTAAAATTCATGATTTACTAATAACCTGTAATTAAGTATTTGTTAATGGCTCTTTACTCATTTTATTCTGCTGTTCTCACTGGTTTCTTTTAAGCCACCTTGTTTACATTTACTGATAATCAAAAGTCTACATTGTTACAGACATTACTCACCTAGGTCTTAATTATCTGTCATTATTTTTTAAAAAATTCATTAACACAGATCCTCCCTAAACCCATTTATGAGCCTCATATTAGGAAACCTTTGTCTTAACATGATGCAGTAAATTATTGGAGTGTGTTTTCATAATACCTTTCATAGCACTGTGAATATGAATTTAACAGTGAAAATAAACTGCAACTCTTACTAAAGGAATTTGAATTTTCTACATACTAGCCATGAGAACTTGATTTTCTACTGTAGGGTTGTAAAGGTCTTTCTGTCTCATTGAAGGCATGAGTTAAATCTGTTTTCCTCATGGTTGATTTGTAAAGGTCAGTGAAGGACAGCACTTTGAAAGAAATGGATAATATGCATCCTTCCAGAGCTAGTATATATTACAGCTGTCCCCTTGGACTTACTCCAACAACAGCTCAGTGACTCTTGGAAAAGAATTTTAGAGGCTCTAACAGGGGTTTAGAAAATTGTACTGAAGGACACTTGTTTCCCATGTATCTCCACAGTAGTGAAATTTGTTTAAAATTATGCTTCTTATCTCCCAAATCCAATTGGTCTCATTATTTTTTATTTTTCTTTGCAAGGTATCTTCATCCATTTATGTCTTGCTATTCCTATTACTGCCTCTTTCTTCAGACCTTTGTTGCATTTTCCCCTGGGATAATTTCAACAATTTAATTTTCTACTTTCTCTTCTATGCTCTTAAAATTTTAGTATACACCTCCCCTATCCTGTTTTATACATATTGAATTCAGGTTGTAGTCGGAAGTCAAAAGTGAAGCTAAGAACATTTTGGTAAGAATGTGGTAGGCTACAGTAGAAATACCCCATAAAAGGGTATAATAACATTAAGAAAAGGAGTAACTTATTCTAGAAATATTTTAAGTAAGAGTAATCAGACCATTGAATTATTAATCCAGGTATTAATAACATACTTTCTGTAGCAAATGTAGAGGAAAGTTTTTGTTGTCCTGCTCTAAAGATTCACTTGGCAATTTAAAAATTAACTAAAGCTTATTTTTATTTTTTATCAAGTAAAAAAACTGAGATATAAAACCAAGTATTAATTTTTCCTATTGATCTGAGAATGAGGGCAGAAAGTATTTCCTCAACATTTATCTAAATATGAAAAAAAATCAGAAACAAGTATTTGTTTAAACAAATTTGTTTTTTTAAAAAAAAACAAACATTTAAGCAACTTCTGTATTTGTGAAACATTGATATCTCCAAAACACAAGCTGATTGTTTTAGCCAGTTGTGACCTGTTGAGTTGATTAGGCTATCAATTGAGTCAGCTAGATATATGCCCTAAACTCGCAGATATAGGCTTCAAAATAGCCTTTTTATTTTTAATGACTTTATGGTGCAGATACAATAGTGATGTTTTAGAAACATAACTTTTAAATGTACTTCTGAAGTGAGAAAAGTCTCTGCTATCTTAGACTACATTTATACGACCTTATAATCTTCAGACAGAAGCATATCCAGTGATGGCAGAGATGTTGATCTAAGCTGTCTTGCTTGAATTATGGTCAAAGGAATTAGGGGTGAAAAAGAGCCAGGGAAAATTCTAACAACTGTCAAGTATGTAATGAGATAGAAAAAACAGAATTGAGGGAATGAAGAAGATAATTTAGGAGTAATAACATTAGGAAGAAATTTAGAAGTACTTCAGAAAAGTTTGATATCTAAAGGAGCTCCCAGCACTTAGTACCCGATTAATTGATATGTGAGGTACTTTCAAGATTTTAACTTCCTGCCTTAAAATTAATGCTTTTCTTTTCCTTCTCCTTCTACAAAACTTAGGTCAAAAATGTAGACTTGTTATTGCAAAGAGAAAGGATTAGGGATGACTTCTTAGCCAGTGTACATTTAGAAAATTCTCCATTTGACATCAAGTAATTCTGATATCTTTTTAGAGATCAGCAAACTTTTTTCTATGAAAGGTAGACAACAGTGTTAGGCTTTGCAGGCAATATGGTCTCTATAGCATCTGCTTATTCCACTGTTACAGTGCAAAAGCATCATTGGCAGTGTGTGAAAAAAGTTTGTTGACTGTGTGTATGTATGTGTGTATCCCAGTGAAACTTTATTTACAGAAGCAAGTGGTAAGCTGAATTTGACCTGCAGGTCATATTTTGACCACCTTTGCCTTAAATGATGAAGTCTAGAAATAGACTTCTAATACAAATGGAGAAAAGCTGTCAATTTAGTGATTAAAAATCAAGCTGTCAAGGTGTTGGTCTTGAACTGAGAGTGCACATCAATGTATAAAATACTTGGATTGCATATTGCATTAAGAAACCTTCCATTATAAAAGTCAAGTGACAGTGGATTATCTGAGACTATTTTCTACTCTTCATTCTGCCATTTGTTTTATTTTGAAGAGTCTATTCCATCTGAATAGTACTGTCCACCCTTCTGAGACTACTGATGCATACCCAACCATTTCCAAGAGATAAATGTAGGGTCAAGCCTTGTAACACTAGAATAAAAAAGGAAACAAACATCTCTCATTATCGAGGCATCTTTTCACATATTTTGTGCTCTTAGGTGATATGGCAGAGTCTCACATCTATTTATTTCTCTTGTTGGTCTTTAATGTATAAACTCTTATGCAGAGGTGTTCAAGTGTTGATGATGACCAGATATAAGTAATGGAAGGAGATGCTGCAAGTATTCAGGCAAACTGGCCTCAAATGAGAAGTGACCATTGACTGCTAGAAAGAAAGGAAATAGGGAACATTTTTTAAAGCACCATATTCACCCTGGGGTCATTGGTTTTAGGGCCAGAAGGACACTCCTCTACCCCATGTCTCATAATCATGAAGAGTTTTGTTATATTGAAAAGAGCATGGTAATTGCTATTTATAGTGAGGACTGTAACTTATAAAAGAGTAAATTGTGAATTATGTGTACTTCAAAGAAAATAAGAATGAACTAATTGAAACAATTATTTAGATAATATAGAAAATTAGGATAAGCAAAACCAATTTATTTCTTGAGTTCTGGATAGTTGTGATTTGTTAGTATATGAATATTTAGTCCTGGAATTTTGAACCAATATAGTGGATGCTTGATTTTTAATGTTTTAGTAAGTACATCTTTTATTCTTTGACCTCAAACCTCCCAGTTATCTAGATTAGTATTTCAAAAATTAATTTTATAATGATGTATTCTCTTCTGTTGCTTTTCAGTAAATCTTTTATAAATAGAATAATATGCATTTAAATTTGTTAATTCCATCTTCTCTATCAGCATTACTTTTTCAATAGTCTAATTTAGGTCTTTTTATTTTAAATGTTACATATTCAGATTTTAATTTTAGGGGGTTTTCTCTAAATTTAAAGAACTGAGAACATATAGTTATTATACTACATTAATTTTTGTAACCTGAAAAGCAATTTTTAAAGAAATCTGAGAATTTTAAAATGATGGGAAAATGTAATCTTTTTGCTTTTTTAAAAAATACTTTGGCTCCGGCAGTGGTGCACACCTGTAATCCCAGTAGCTCAGGAGGCTGAGGCAGGAGGATCACAACGTCAAAACCAGCCTCAGCAACTTAGTGATGCCCTAAGCCACTTAGCAAAACCCTTTCTCAAAATTAAAAATAAAAACCAGCTGGGGATGTGGCCCAGTGGTTAAATGCCCCTGGGTTCAATTCCTGGTATCAAAAAAATAAAAATACTTTGGAGACTCTTTTTGACTCTTTTGTATGGTACCTACTAAATAGTGTGCATCATAAAATTCAAACTCTCCAACATGGTTTTATTATCTGGCCCCTACCTGCTTTTCACCCCTCCTTCCTTGTCACATACCTCACCTGTTTCCATGAACTTTAGACTCAAGTAGTTAAAAAAAAAATAGCTTATATTGCTAGTAATAGACTGCATTCTTCTTTATGGTTTGTGACTGCACACTCAACTCTGGAAGCCATCTCACTTGCCCTCCAGATCTAGCACTCCCACATTCAAGCCACTCCTGCCCTGTAAAATTCTGTAATCTGTAATGTTGTACTGAAACTTTACGCTCTAAAGCTACCCCTAACCTACTCAGGCTTTTCCATAATTCATATTCTATCTTGTAACAGTTACCACATGGTTAAAATTGTTTCCAGTAAACCATGAGTCTCTAAACAACAGAAAAGAACATAGCTTCTTTACCTTTAATACTATACTTAGCCTAGAGCCTGACATAAGTAGGTGGTTCTCAAAAAGAGATGGAGGGAGTAGGATGCAAAAGGAGAGAAGAGATTCCTCACACCAAGCTGTAGCAACCTGTACTATTTAGGAACCTGGGAAACTGGAAGCAGCTGTAAAAGCATCATGTCTGAGCCACTCTATATTTACTATTCCAGGCCTGTGTGCAAACCTTGCATGACCAGTGCTACCTTCAAGTACTAACATCTGAAACCAACATTGTTTTATGCAGCTCCTTCACTAGCATCCCCTAGTGAAAGAACCCAGCCTCTTTTTCCTGTCTCCACCTGGTGCTAGCTGTGAATAATTCATAATAGCTTTAAAAGATAATGTTGATATTCAGGTTTGTTAATAATATTTAGTATTTATTGAGTGCTTACTCTGTGCTGATGAAAAACACAATATGATAAATATGTTTTTCATATTACCTCACCTAATCCTCAGTGGTCCAGTGAAGTAGATGCTTATTATCCCAATTTAACAAGTGGAGGATGAGTTTCAATAAAATGAGCTAAACCTCCCAGTGCCACACTGCCATTAACTAAGGAAGCTAAAATTTGAATCTAGTGAAATTTAGGGCCCATTCTCTTATTTACCACCATTGATTTACCCAGCCATAACTAAACTCCAGATAGTATCATGGTTATAGTAGATGCTTTAAAATCATCCAGACATGGATTCAGAGTCTATTTTCTGGTGGCAAATAATTTCATTTCACTCACCTTCAATTTCCTCATAAGTAAAATGGTAATATCCCTAAAAGGGGTATTACCTGACTAAGTGCATGGTACATACTAAATAATAAAATGTTAGGGGATGTAACTCAATGTTAGAGAGTTTGGCTAGCATGCATGCAGCCCTGGGTTCAAAAAAAAAGTTAGCTCCATTTGCCTTTTCTATACTTCTGTATGCAAGCTCTGAGATAATGGTTTGTACAATGTAAGGCTTGGCACAAGAAGGCAAATAACCATTAGACAAGTAAGAAATTTAATATACTCTGTCTTTTACATAATTATTTCCATAGTGACCAACAGTGCTTACCTTTTATGATCTCCAAATGTTTTATAGCTGTGATATATTTATTCTCTTTATGAAAAGGGTACATCTTGAGTATTTAAGACCTTTACAATGTTAGGGTAGAAAATCAAGTACTCATGGTTATTATGTGGAAAATTCAGGTTGCAATTCATTTTCACTATTAATATTCATAGTGCTATGAAAGGTATTATGTATATCATAATACATAATAATGTATATCATAATACATAATAATGTATTATGTATGTATGATGTATATCATAATATGTATGTATATATGTATATCATA
The DNA here is from genome assembly GCF_052094955.1 of Ictidomys tridecemlineatus. Taxonomy (NCBI): domain Eukaryota; kingdom Metazoa; phylum Chordata; class Mammalia; order Rodentia; family Sciuridae; genus Ictidomys; species Ictidomys tridecemlineatus. The sequence continues at coordinate 123,235,164 of NC_135479.1, forward strand.
ATATATATGTATATATGTATATCATAATATGATGTATGTATGATGTATATCATAATACATAATAATGTATGCTATAGTAGAATAAAGAATAAAATCAATAATCTATCCTAGATGTCTCCTACTTATGGAACAGGTGAGACTCTCTGGGTATGAAATAGTTGCCCCAGTAGTTCTATAACATAAACTTCTTAGCACTATTCAACAAAGAAAACCATAAACACAGCTGCTATTTTGGTGTGGCTTGTGGTTTTGGATTTTTTTTTATTTGAACTTCTTTATGCAGGCAGATCATCATTTAAAAGTAGTCATTTGGCATTTTCCCTTGCATTCTTGAAATTTTTTGTTTTAAAAAGCTTAGTTCAAGTCTCTTCTGAAATTGTGCACACAGATTGATCCATCTGGTCTTTTTACTAACCAGTGAGATTTCTTTAACTTAAGAGGAAATGATTATAAAAATCCTGTCACTTCACTGAATTTTGTGTGTGTGTAAGTTTGAAGAATATTTTCAACGATCAGAAAATAATTTCCTTATATTCATCATTGTCTTTTCAGTTAATCTTGCTTAACAGAGGTGGGAAGACAGCTAGAAAGTTCTGCTATTCCAACTCCTCACCCCCTTCATCTTATTCATGTTGCAACTTTGAAGCATATCATAATTACTTGTTTGTAAGTGAATATTGGCACAGCAGAAATGGCTGATCAAATTAGGGACTATTGCTCTCTTTAGTTTACACTGACTGTGAGGAGGAAGATGGATTATAGGAGTGAACAAAAATGCACATAGACCCTTGCTGTGATCCAGACAAGAAATAGTGGTGGCCCAACCCAGGGTACTCAGAATGGTAATGAAGAAATATAGACAAAGAGAATTTATTGATGGGTTAGATATTAATAGGTATGGTATGGGGGGTCAGGGATTGCAGGTTTCTGGATTGCATTATCCTTCTCAATGCTTTTTCATTTTGTTTGCCCAACTCCTGCTTATCCCTAAAGAATTTAGTTCATGTGTTACTTTCTGTGAGAGTGCTTCCTGCCCCAACCTCCATTGAGTTGAATGACCACACTGTGTTTTTATACAATCTGGCACTTCTCCGCGATAGCATGTATTCTGTTGTGTAACTATGAGTTTACCCCACAGACAACATATACATAACCTTTATACTCTTGACTTTGGTTATCTCTTGCTTGACTTTTGTTGTACCCTTATAGTTTAGCTTACCCAATAAAGGAAAACATAAATATAAACAGCAAGAAATAAACTGAAGTTTTGTGTGTTTTGATTATATCTCTCGAAAGAACCCCAAGATTGTTGAAGTCTAAGAATATAAGGGCCTTCAAGTTATAATAGCACTTAATAGTTTTTAAAATCATACGAGTTCTTCACACAGGTGGTTGGAACTGACAGAGTCATGGGTCATAGAATAATTCATTTCAATCAGAAAGAAGTATTAGGAATGAGATATTTGGGAAAGTGTGTGCATCATTGCAAATTCATCATAATACTTCAAGGAAAATAAATTGATTATACTTTATTGTGAATATATACCTACATCATACTTTAAAAAATAGAATGGTATATCACCTAGACAAGAATCAGTGCTCTCTAGTAAAAAGGAAGAAATTACAGATTGATTTTAAAAAGAAAGAGAGAGCTGGGTGGGCATGGTGGCCTCAGAAGGCAGAGGCAAGAGGATTGCCAGTTGGAGGCCAACCTCATCAATTTAGCAACACACTGTCTCAAAAAGGGCTAAGAATGTAGCTCTATGGTAGAATACCCCTGAGTTCAATCCCCAGGTCAGGGGAGGAAGGAGGGACAAAGAGAGAAAAGAAGAAAGGAAAGAAAGACCATATAATTTTTTATTACTGCAGATTGAGGTCTGTAAGAGTGGGAAAAGGAAAAGAATTTGACTTCTGTAGGCTTTACTTACTTTTTTAAAGTTAGAGCAATGGATCCTTTCTGGTCCAAATTCTGATGCTCCATAAAATAACACCAAGTGATAAAGGTGTTAATAGGTGATGGGAATTTGGGCTTGAATTACAACTTACTTTGCATTCTTCCCATGGCCTCAACACTGTCGTCCTCAAATACAATGTTTTTTAAATGACTTTATTAGATTTAACTAAATACAAGTGGTTTGACTTCTGTTGAAATCTGTTCTTTAAGCCCTAATTTAGGGCAACAGTCTTGATTAAAATATTTAAGATTAATTGATACTTTACCTATTCAATTCAATCTATAGAAAATGTGAATTTTTGCATTCAGTAATACTGTAACAGTATTTCTCTACAGTTGTTTCTCTTTTAACAGAAGTTTTCCTTCTTTCATTTAGGTTTTTGCTTTGGAACAGCCATACATCTAATTTCTTAAAGTAGTTTTATATGTAAAATTTGTAAAGGATCAGAACAATGCCTCCACGACCATCATCAGGTGAACTGTGGGGCATCCACTTGATGCCCCCAAGAATCCTAGTAGAATGTTTACTACCAAATGGAATGATAGTGACTTTAGAATGCCTCCGTGAGGCTACATTAATAACTATAAAGCATGAACTATTTAAAGAAGCAAGAAAATACCCTCTCTATCAACTTCTTCAAGATGAATCTTCTTACATTTTCGTAAGTGTTACCCAAGAAGCAGAAAGGGAAGAATTTTTTGATGAAACAAGACGACTTTGTGACCTTCGGCTTTTTCAACCCTTTTTAAAAGTTATTGAACCAGTAGGCAACCGTGAAGAAAAGATCCTCAATCGAGAAATTGGTATGGTATAATTTTCAACTAGATGGCATTGTCATCTTATTCTAAAATGCAAATAACTGTGGAGCCTAATCATTGTCTCATTATTGAAATATCTTAGTCTAAACCAGTATCTGTATAATCTTAAATAAATAGCTTTCTCTATAAAAAAATCTTTTAAAATCTGAAGTATTTTTGACTATTGAGCTATAGAACTATTTTTAACACTTTGATAGTCTTTAAAGTTTTATTTATGAAATGCCATTTATAGGAGGACTTAAGATTTGTTATATCTATAATATACTTATATATTAAAAATATTAGGGATTTTATTGGCTATTGCTTTATGTATTCATCACAGATTTTTTTAACCAAGACAAATTCAATTCTTTTGTGACCTTTCTTATCTATATAGTCCCTGTTTGTAAGAAACCTGTTTATACTGTGTGCTTAATAAAATGTTACATCCTTTATGTAATATTTTCAAGGTTTTGTTATCGGTATGCCAGTGTGTGAATTTGATATGGTTAAAGATCCAGAAGTACAGGACTTCCGAAGAAATATTCTGAATGTTTGTAAAGAAGCTGTAGATCTTAGGGATCTCAATTCACCTCATAGTAGAGCAATGTATGTGTATCCTCCAAATGTGGAATCTTCACCAGAACTGCCAAAGCACATATATAATAAATTAGATAAAGGTAAGATAATTTTTGGTCTACTGTAATTGTTACTAGAGCTAAATCTTCTACCCGTGTCTTTATTTCTTCTATACAGTCCTTTTTTTTTAAAACCTAGTTAGATAATAAACTTCTTGAAGTTAGGGATTTCTTGTACTGACAAGATATACTTGAGTACTAAATATATAACTTGTGTACAGTAAAAATTTATTGATTGAATGAATTGTATGGATATGATGCTGATCTGTTGGTGAATTTTCATCTCATTGAAACTGAAGAACTTTGAATTTGATATTCACTGTTTTTTAGAGTACTAACAGAATTAGAGCTGATTATCTTTCGATAGATAAAAGCAGGTATAACTAGAAACTTAATAAAAAAAACTTTACACATTCTCATCATCATGTATTATATATACAAAGAAAAAATTTTAATATTAAGCACAATAATTAAGTCTGATCATAGTGATTGATAAATATATAGGTGTACTAGACATTTAATGAACCCATTTCTAGAATTAAGTGAACATGAAAATATGCAAGCTGTTTTAGAAATAAGTATTCTGTCAGATAATTAATTGTTTTTCAAGGTAACAAAGTAAAAGTTCAGTTTGAAGTCATAGAATACCTTGCATGCTTTTAAATGTAAAATTCTATTAGTAGAGTTAATTTAAGACATCTTATTTCTATCTCACTCATATTATTCAAAGTAGTTTATTGCAGTGTAGCATAAGATCTTTCAAAATTCTTTTCTCCTGTAGCAAACTTTTTAAAATAGAGTGCTCTTTTCACTTGAAAATTTTCAACATATAGAGGAGTTGAAAAGTTGGACTCTTTCCATTTTCACATATTTTTCGGCGGGGGGGGGGGGGTGCCTCCTGACTTTATCTTACAATCTTTCCTCCCCTATCTTTTCCAACACTCTAATTCAGCATCTATAAGTTAGTTGTGCCATTCTTTCTTTACTTCCCATAGTCTTTCACTTTAGGAACTATTGAATATTTGAAACCATCATTGAACTCTTGTCAGGCAGTTTAAAATGTAAATTAAATTAAAATGTAAATTACCTTAGACTTAGGTACTTGTGACCCAGTAGTTCCAGCTTTGCATGCTTGCTTTGAACAGAAGTCATGATCCTGGTCTGGCAACCTGATCATATATGAACATTTTTTGTTTCTAACAGATATTTACCTGTATTTAATTTGAACTATTAGAAATCATATATGATTATGTTTAGAGTAATGGATAGTACATACTTGAAATTTGCTTCTTGAAAAATGAAATAGACATGACGATTGCATCTAATAATGTTTTTCTGTTACAGGACAAATAATAGTGGTGATTTGGGTAATAGTTTCGCCAAATAATGACAAGCAGAAGTATACTCTAAAAATCAACCATGACTGTGTGCCAGAACAAGTAATTGCTGAGGCAATCAGGAAAAAAACTCGAAGTATGTTGCTATCCTCTGAACAACTAAAACTCTGTGTTTTAGAATATCAGGGCAAATATATTTTAAAAGTGTGTGGATGTGATGAATACTTTCTAGAAAAATATCCTCTGAGTCAGTATAAGGTGAGTAACAAGTTTCAAAAATATTGATTTTAAATTTAAAAAGTAATCACAGAAGAGTTGGCTTCTTCTTTTTTTAAAGGCATACCTCTTGAAAATTAGATAATAATAAATATTGGAAAATATCATTTGTAAGTTTAATTTTTATACTATAATTATTTAACAGAATGAAAATTTGGGTGGTTACCTTACCTCAAAATATGAAGTATTTTATAATTTTTATCCTCTCCCAAGTAATGGCAGTAGAATATAATTAAAATAGATATTTTGGGAAAAAAATTCCATGATCTACTATTAAGATGTATTAGTGGGCTGGGGTTGTGGTTCAGTGGCAGAGCACTTGCCTAGCACGTGTGAGGCCCTGGGTTTGATCCTCAGCACCACATAAAAATAAATAAATAAAGGTATTGTGTCCACATACAACTAAAAAAATATTTTAAAAAAAAAGATGTATTAGTAATATGTCCCTACCCTTTCTGTTTATTAAGAAACAACTAGAGAAGCACATACCAAGTATTGATTTATAGTCCAAAGCAAAACATGGTTCTAGCCTTCAAGTTACTTATGGTCTAGTGGGGATTATAAGTAAGAAAATAGGCTATTATAATATGCATTTATATTAAAAATTTCTATCCTAACTACCATTTCAATTTAGTATCCTACTAATATTTGGGAGTTAGGTGCTACAACCTAACTGCATTTAATTCCCCAATGTTAATATTTTAAATGTTACAAATAAGTAACTGGAAAGAAATGTAGTCTACAATGTTTGATTTTTTAATCACTTTTGCAAATCAGTATGTAAATTCCCATAATACTCTTGCATGTTGCTTTTAAAATGGAAAACCTTACAGGAAATGGCTTCTTTCCTCTTTTCTTAATCTCTTACAGTACATAAGAAGCTGTATAATGCTTGGGAGGATGCCCAATTTGATGCTGATGGCTAAAGAAAGCCTGTACTCTCAACTGCCAATGGACTGTTTTACAATGCCATCTTATTCTAGACGCATCTCCACAGCTACACCATATATGAATGGAGAAACATCTACCAAATCCCTTTGGGTTATAAATAGCGCACTCAGAATAAAAATTCTTTGTGCAACCTATGTAAATGTAAATATTCGAGACATTGATAAGGTAAGGTCAAAGGCTGATGTTATTATTTTATACAAGTAATTTTATATAAAGATTTTTATTGAACTATACAATAGCCTGTTGACCTACAGTATGTTTTCAGATGACTAGAGAAAAAAAAAACACTCAAATCTCAGAAAATAAAAATATATAATGAATTCTGTTTGAGTTTCCATCTACTCAGTTTTTGCATATCTCTCAGTCCTAAGTCTATAATTCTAAAATTGATAATTCTGAATTCTTAAAACCAAAAGTTTTATAGAACTAGTTTAGCAATAAAATCTAATCCAACCTAAAGTCAATCTTCTTATATTCACTATTAATTCCACTTAGTGCCCAGTGTGGTAATTAATACATGCCTGCAATCTCAGTAACTTTAGATGCTGAGGCAAGAGGATTGTAAGTTCAAGGCCAGCCTCAGCAATTTAGTGAGACCCTGTCTCAAAATAAAAATACATAAATAGCAACCATCAAAGATGTAGCTCCATGGTAAAATGCCCCCGAGTTCAATCTCCAGTACCAAAATGAACCCACTTCGTGTGAATATTCATGTGATTTATTACAAAACATGTCTTTATAGGGTGCTGCTCTAGCTACCAAAGGTTTTAAGAAATACCTAATGTATACACCAATTTCTCTTTCTGAAGTACAACAACTCTGAATTAACATATCTAGCTAAAAGTGACTATGGGTCTTGATAGCCTGATGTCTCATCATTATTAATGGATGAAAACAACAGCAAACTTTGATCAATCTATATCAGTATTAATTTCTACATGTGAAGAAAAGGAGAACAGAAAAGCTTTATCTGAATACAAATTTTTATACATACTTATTTTCTTTCTCCCTCCCCGCAACCAAAGATTTATGTTAGAACAGGTATCTACCATGGAGGAGAACCCTTATGTGACAATGTGAACACTCAGAGAGTTCCTTGTTCCAATCCCAGGTAAGTGTATATTTCCAAAGTCACATTAGTATTTAGCAAGGTGATCAATAAAGTGAAATATTTTACATCATTAGTTTTATGCAAATAGTATCAATTGAATATATACATACAGAACATAAAGACTTTTTGTCAAATGAGTATCGCTTGTAGGATCACTTTATTGATTCTAAAATTTCAGCCAAAGGAATTTTCTGATTCTCTTTTCCCATTGTTTCAAGGAGAAAACAGAATATGATTACTGTTTAATCCTGATAATTCTCCACATTAGATCAAAAACTCAGCATTTTATTTTCTTATCTCCTTTGCCATTTATGAGAAGAAATGAGAGTTGGCAAATAATTCCAGAGCCAGAATACTCTGAGGCAGTTTTCTTCAGATCAGTCCTAAGAATAGATATTTATGCATTCAGTTAAAGGGTCTTTGAGAACAAACCAATTTCTTAAAGGGAGAGTTATTGGAAATATTTTAAATTATTAGTGCCAAGATGTATTGAAGAAATAAAGGTAGTATAGTTTAAAAGCTTATCATCCTTTTATTTGTCTGTTTTATAAAGTTTGGAAATAACAGTGTACCCCTAAATATAATAGTAATAATATTTTAAGAGAACTCAAATGGGCACTGAAGACAGATTAAAGAGGATATTACAGAATAGCAATAGTACTAGCAAGTGACTACTCCAGAAGTACATCTCATAATGAGTGACTTGAGTTCTAGAAAAATAAAAGAGAAAATTCCAATCTTGTAATTAAGTAATCTTTAAAAGCCCAGGTGACGTTTGAAGAGATAGTAGTCATCTTTACTAGAGGGAATAGATGTAGTTCCTTACCCTACCTGGACTATTATAGTCAAAAAATACATTATTCAGGTTAGAAGGTACATTGTAGCAACAGACACCACAGGATCTTTACAAATTTCTGCTAAAACAGTAGTTAATTTCCTATACATACTGCATGTCTGTCACAGGTTGGATGGAATTGTTATGAGAATAGAAAAATAGTATTTTGAGAAAATAATGGCCAGAATTTTTCCAAATTTGGTGAAAACTGTTAAATTTACCCATCTAAAGAGCTCAACAAGCTCCAAGCAAAGACCCCTAAATACAGTAACCCAAGGTACATTTATCCTAGTTATTTCAAGTACCAAAAATAAAGGGTAGTAAAATTAAAGGCAAGTTTACTTAATATAATATGATTAAAATGTTGAAATTTTAGCTAATTAAAGTAGGTATTTAGAAAGGGCTATATTTGATTATCTTTTCTTCAAGAATTCTCTAGTCTAAAAGGTAAAATCCCAATGGAAGTACTGTGAAATTTTAAGTAAAAATTTTTTTAACTTTTTTGTTTACAAAAACAAAAAAGCAGAGGTGTATGAACTTATTAGAAAGCAGATACTTAATTATTTCTTTATAAACGTACTAGTTATCCCTCAAAATTAGAATCAACTTAGACTGTATATATAAAACCATTTTCTAAAAATAAAGAAAATGATTTGTATGTATTGAATTTGGTTTATGTGTGTTGTGGAACGGATGGACTCTAGAAGAATAGAAAAATGTATTTTATTCTATTAGCAAGGTGCTAAAACTAGATTTCGAGGCCATAATTCTCTTAGAAAATGTATAGAATACTCCCCATTAATTTATGAGCAATTCTAGGAATTTAGAAGTGATAAAAAAATCATATGTGAATTTAAGTAGATATGCCTTTAATTTTTCTTAAATATTATGGACTTTGTAAGTCCCACATTTCTTCTTCCTGTATTTCTGTAATAGTATGTATGTATGTATGTATGTATGTATGTATTTGCCTTTAGAATTCTTGCATTTTAAATGTAAGTCTTCTACTATAAATGGATGATTTTGGTCGGGAGTGGGTACTGAGGATTTGACCCAGGGATATCTACCACTGAGCTACATTCTCCAGCCCTTCTTATATTTTTATTTTGAGACAGAATCTCACTAAGTTGCTTAGGGCCAGCCTCAAACTTGCAGACCTCCTGCCTCAGCCTATCTAGCACCTGAACTTTTATCATGGACCAATGTGCCGTTTTAATTCCTTCATTCAAATTATGTCATTAATTTTATTAGATAGGTACTATTATTGGTTTCATTTCACAGATAAGGCAAAAAACAAGGCTCACACATTCGGTGGAACATAGAAAGAAGGTCGTCTTCTAGGCAGTCTTGATTTTCAAGTACATATACTTTCCCCATTGCTTTTAAAATATTTTTTTAAATCTACATATTATACATGGATCTTTACAAAAATGTTTACCAAATATAGACATAATTTCATTCATAACATCCAATAAATTAAGAGAATTTGTTTTGAGTAATTTTTACCTTGTTATTTTTTATAGTAGTTTTTTCTTTCCATTTTATGAATATTAAGTTTTATTACTTCTTGTGAAGTTATTATTTTAAAATTCAAATATGTTCTTCTCTGTATTCTTCATCTTATTTATATACTGACTTATTTAGACCAGTAGGTTATTTTGTATAAAACTACATTATGCATAAAAGTAATTAAATACAATTATAATCATACTAATAAATTCTTGTTTTGTCTAATTTCTCTTTTCTATTTGATTTTTACAAGCAAAACTTGGATTTTTTACTGAAGTATAGCACACAAACATGCATGAAAGTATACAAATCAGAATTGTGTAGTTCAGTGAATTATCATACTATAAATATCATATTCACTATACTAGTCAAAAAAAAAAACATTTTCTAGCACTTGAGAAACCCTTCCTCAATATATTTATTGACTTTCTATCCTTCCCAAAGGTAACCTTGACTTCCCTGACTTTTACCAATTTAGGGTTAGTTTTGCTTATTTTCCAGTTTTGTATAAGTGCTATTTTTTGTGTCTAGCTTCTCTTACCCAATAATTGTAGGATTTCATCCATTTTGTTCGTAACTGTTGTTCCATTTTTAGTGCCATATAATATTCTATTATGTGAATATAAAAATTTATTCTACTGTAAAAACATTTGGGTTATTTGCAGTTTGAATATTATAAATTATTTTTCTATAAACATTCTGTGCACAAATAGACACATTTCTATAGTTTCATTCTTAGAAGTAGAAATGGTTCATTGGGTGTATGTATGTTCACTGTTAATAGATTATGCTTCCAAAATTGGTTATAGCAAATTTTACCCCAACTCTTAGTGTGTAGGATTTCCTATTAGTACTTTACCATCCCATAGAATCATAAGTCTTCATAGTTTTAGGCATTCTCATGTATAATGTCTCCATAAGATTTTAGTTTCCACTTTGTGTATGACAAATAATATTGACTACTTTTTCATGTTTATTGGCCATTTAAATATAATCTCAGAGTGCCTATTCCAATCACTTTCCTATTTTTTGTTTGGTTTTTCTTTTTCTTGATATTCTGTAGGAGTCATTTATATATTCTGGATAAAACTTTTTTGGTAAATTTTATTTTTCTTTAAAATTTTACAAAGGTGGAATGAATGGCTGAATTATGATATATACATTCCTGATCTTCCTCGTGCTGCTCGACTTTGCCTTTCCATTTGCTCTGTTAAAGGCCGAAAGGGTGCTAAAGAGGTAAAGTATTTCAGAAGGAACAATTAATTATGTTTACCTCCAAAAGCTCCTAATTATACCCTGATGGAATAACATTATATAAAATTAGAATTTTTCATTTTTAAAAAATCAATAAATCAAACCTATTTTAAGACATTAATAAATAAATGGATCATAGAAAAATAACTTGGGAGAGCTTTAGAAATTTATTTATGATGGATAAATATATCCTGAGTTCATATTGATATAATTTTTAAATACACAAAGTGACTAAATAATAGTGACTGAATCCAAATAATTGTATCATGCCTCCTGGATCATATTTTCTATTTATAATTTTTAAAAACATAAATTCAATGGGAAAGGAGGAAATAAACACAAATGGGAAAAAGGAAAGAAACTGCTAAATTTTGAAAAACCAATATGATTTTCATATTTCTGTTATAGAGACAGCCATTAAGATCTCTTTTCCAGGGGAAAAAAATGTTTTGAGATTCACTTTATAATTTAATCTGTAGAATAGTGAATATTTTTTTTTCTTTTTTAGGAACACTGTCCATTGGCCTGGGGAAATATAAACTTGTTTGATTATACTGACACCCTAGTATCAGGAAAAATGGCTTTGAATCTTTGGCCAGTACCTCATGGATTAGAGGATCTGCTAAACCCTATTGGTGTTACTGGGTCAAATCCAAATAAAGTAAGCTTTTGTTATAAATTAGATGGTTTTCTTTTTTTTAATGCAGCAAAACACAATATTTATGTGCATGTATAGATACATATATTCTCACACATATACATACTAATTTTTATTCCATCTCTTAGGAAACTCCATGCTTAGAGTTGGAGTTTGATTGGTTCAGCAGTGTGGTAAAGTTTCCAGATATGTCAGTGATTGAAGAACATGCCAATTGGTCTGTATCCCGAGAAGCAGGATTTAGTTATTCCCATGCAGGACTGGTAAGGGAAATAATTGAGTTTCTTAAGTAATTCCTTGTTAATATAACTTAGTATACTTAGATCATTTTCTGCAAATATGTGTACATATTCTTTGTGTGGACAAGGTTTTATAAATTTTAGTTATACTAACAAATACTATTGTGCTCTAGAACAATATTACAATAGAGTAAAATTTTCTTCATGTTGATATTTTTCCTGCAGCTCTGTTTCCTCTATTCAGAGCCCTAGCCCTCCTTCATTTGTTTAATAAATATTATTGAATGCCAACTCTGTGTAAAGCACTGGAATAGGCAGAGGTAAAGGTGTAAACTAAACAGACCCCATTAAGTATTTAGTCTAATGTTAATAACAGGCATTAAACAGACATAAGTAGAAATATAAGATTAAAATTTATGGTAAGCAGCATGAAGGAATAAAACAGTAGTATGATAACAAAAACCAAGGATTGAACAAGGGGAAGGCTTATGTTTATTGGGTTCAAAAAAGATCCCTGAGATAGTAGCCTTGACGTTGAGACTAAGATTTAAATACTTTGTTAGTTGAGCTTGGAAGCACAGGAAATAGCAAATCTTCATCACATTAGTCCTGATTCTCCAGAAAATAATGAATTTTATAAAGTAAGTGGAACCTAAATATTGACCCAGTTGTTTAATCTTGGCTATAACTTTGAAACCACAAGATAACTGCATTCAAGGACCATTAACTGTCCCTTATTTCTCAAGGGCAAAGGTGTTAGGATGAGAGGAGATATTTTTGTTCGTTGGTGTCTCTTTCTCCCATTTTCCAAATTTATCACTTTTTTTTTTTAAGCTTTGTTGTAGGTTATAGATAGACCAGCCAATGAATAATGGGCCAAGAGGTCCTGAAATATGCCCATCCTGGACAGTAACAGCAGCACAAAGATGCACACTTTATCAGTTTATATCTCTGGTCCTAGTAAGGAGTTGATTAATTGCTTTTGTAAACTAAGTATTATATCTTTCCTACATACATGATTTAAAAGATATGAGTTTCTTTTTTTAGAAGTTATAACTATTTATAAGGATTGATATTTTGTGTCTTGTATTCTTTCTTACTAGAATTTTTTTTAAAATGTGCTTATTTTTATAATAGAATTAAACCTACTCTTTTCATTTACCATTTGGATCTGTTGGAAACTTTTTTTTTAATTATGTTTCAGAAAATGTTTTACTATTTCATCGTCCTAGGAATTACTTCATCCTTATTCATTATTTTCATTTATGCTAAAAAAGACTAAAAGGTATGAAAATACAGAAGGATATAATAGCATAGAAAGATAATACAGTAGTGATATAAATTATAACTATTATATAAAATAGACCCTTCTGTTTTCTTATGGCTTTGCCCAATGTCTTGCAGCATCTTTTTCATAGGTATAAATCTATAGACACTGTCATTGCAGGATTTTTGTTCATTTGTGGTTTTTTATGCTTTCATTACACATAAATTTTCACTTTCCACCCACAATGACAAAATTAAAGAGAAAAATATTCACGATTACTAGATAAATCATAATAGGAATGTAGAGACAGACAGTAGGACTCTATAGTACTATTTTTTAACCTCAGTCGTATATTTTAGACCAAATAATTCTTTGTTGTGGGAGCTATTCTGTGTATTATAGTATGGACAGCAGTGTCACTGGCCTCTGCCCTACTAGACACCAGCAGCATCACCCCACCTAGTTGGGGCAATCAAACATGTCTCCAGACCTTACTAAAGGTCCCTGGGAGGTAGGGAGTTCAAAATCACCCCAATCGAAAACTACTTCTCTAGATTCTAATTATAATGGCTAAGTTTATCATACAAATGAAATGTCAGATGACAGTATCCTATGTGAATTTTCTCAAACTCAAGGCAACAATGAATAAACAATGTATTTTTAAGCACAAAAAGGAAGTTTGATATTCACATTCCGTTATTATTCACTGGTAATGATTTAATCTCAATATTCTGTGACAAGAATCTAAACAGCCTTATATTTTGCATTATTATTTTTATCTTTTATGATGTTGAATACCAAAATTTACTTGAAACGCTTTCTAATTGGACAAATGCAGAAGGCAGGTGACTAGAAGGAAAAGAGTAATGTAAAAATTTTAAAAGTTCCTTGAATTGATCATTCTGATGGTATTTATAAGTAATTATTTTGCAATTATTGAGCAAAGATGACCAACTTATTCAACAAAATTACAAGCCATCAATTTTCAGTGATTTTCATTTTGACAGTGTTGTTTATAATTTGACAAAGTTGTATTTCAAAGCAAGGAAAATGTGGATAAAATATTAAATTGTTTTTATCATCACTACAAATTATTTTGTATTAAAAATATAAACAAAAATAAGTAAATAAAATAATCCCTTGGATGCAGATATTAAGTGGAAATGATGACTTTTCCTAGTAAGTTGAGGGTTAAATAGTGTCACTTGCCTGAATTATTGTAAATAGTCTCCTAACTTCCACACAGTGGTCAAAATAATCTTTATGAAACATAAATTAAATTATAGCTTTTATAACTTAAATAGCTGTCACTAAAAATAAAATCCAAACTGTTTAGCCAGAACCATATATTTTACATGCTGTGAACTCCACCTTCTATCTGTCTGAGTCTCCCTCATTTATTAGACACTAAGCTTACTGGCTTTCTCCTAGTTCTTCTGTCAAACCATTCCTCTTTCCCTCCTTGGGGCCTTTGCACTGTTTCCTCCATCTGCAATTGTCTTCCTGATCAAAAGTGGACAGTTTCTTTTTGTCATTTGAATCACATATCAAATATTATGTTCTATTTGAAATACACAGTCAACAGTAGCTACTCTGTAATTCTGTTATATAACTCGGCATACTTACATCAAGTATACAGTATTTTTTCTTTTCTATTTATTTGATTTCCCACTTGAATGGAAGCTCTGTTAGTGCAGGGTCTTTTACTGTTTTGTAACTCCAGCAGCAAGAACAGGACAAATCACATAGTACATATTTAGTAAATGCTTGTTGAATAAATATGTGCAAATAGCATTTTTTCACACTGTTGAATAAACCAACAAGGTAAATACATAAAAAGCCATGTATCATGAATTTCTGCTTTCATTTGTAGCTTTGGAATTTACTGTGGAGTGTATATTTGTTTTGAGCAATATACTAATGATATGTATTCATAATTATTAATTATCCAGTTAATATATTTTTATGTAAAGGAAACAAATACGTTACTTGGAATTATACAAAAAGTTACATTATTTTCTTTCCTGACATTCATTGTCCAGTATTTTAAGGGGGTATTTCATCTCCCTTTTTCTCTTACTTATTTTTACTTTTTATATTTGAAAGCTTTGCAGCAATTAAGGGTATGCTCAGGCAAGAAACATAAAAAAAAAGTTTACATTTTTATTTTATTATTATACGGTTTCTTATTCTTTTTTACCAGAAATATTAGATTAGTTCATCAAATGCTACTAAGAGACCTCATCAGGAAAAAGGCTGAATGGTTCACTACTATACCCTAGTATTCCATTTTGGTCTTCATTACTAACTTTGGCAGTTATTGTTCTGTGATTGGTGGTAATTTTAACCATGTTAAGTGACTGCATTTGTTCCACAAATACTGTCTTAGATTGGTTCTTCCCTGTTGCTGAAAATGCCGTGTTTGGGGAGAAGAAATTTTTAGCAGTTAATAAGCAGTGGAAAGTTTATTGAAAATTAATTTGCTTTTGGGGGGGATCATTAATGAATAAAGCAAAGAAAATCATCTAAGATATTGCTTTATTTTACAGAGTAACAGACTAGCTAGAGACAATGAATTAAGAGAAAATGACAAAGAACAACTCCGAGCAATTTGTACACGAGATCCTCTATCTGAAATCACTGAACAAGAGAAAGATTTTCTATGGAGCCACAGGTAAACATTAAGATGGAGTTTCTCTGGTTTTTTTTTTTTTCTTTTATTACAGAAGACAGGACTGACTTTGGTTGATCTTGCTATATTTTTATCATACTTAGTACAAAATAAAGCATATATAATTTTTTTATGATTTTGAATTTTTTTAAACTTATGGGTAAACATATTGTACTTACAGAAAAACATGCTATGTTAATACTTATTGTGGACTTTGAAGGCTTTTAAAACTTAAAAAATTCTTTATTGGCTCTGGAAATTGAACAAGGCCCTATATATGCTAAGCATGTATTCTACTACTCAACTAACTCCTCAGGGCATTTTTTAAACTTTTAACTGACTTTCCTAGGGGTGTTTAAAATTCAAGAAAGAAAATAGTTGTGATTTAGTTGGTGTAGATATTATGATTTTCAGGAATTTACTTTTCATTATTTTTTTTCTTGAAGTCCTCAAAGTAATAGTGTAATACCTTATTTTCATGTAGGCAGAAATTACCTTGCTACATGTAAGTGACGTTGGTTTATTTAACTGAAGCAGTTGCAGTGAATTTCTGCAGAAACTACATTAAAACATATTTTTTCTAGTAACCTCAACAGGAGTGGTAACTCTGTGATTCAAGTTGTATAAGTAGGTGAATATGAGTGATCTAAAGAGTGATAACACATATACTTAATTTTTCTTAAATGTCAGCTAAATGTAAGTACTATCTCATTTGGATTTCCTTTTGTCTTTGCCATTTTTATCATGTCTAAGTATGTAAGTAAATATGTATACAATTATCATGTTAAACACTAGTTTCTTTTGATTTTAAAAAGGTATAGTAGTAATAATAAGTTTGGAACTTAAAGATTGAAGAATTAGACACCTAGGCCTTTTGAATAACATGGAAGAACTTTTTTTTATTTTGTTTTGTTTTTCCCAACAGACACTATTGCGTAACTATACCTGAAATTCTACCCAAATTGCTTCTGTCTGTTAAATGGAATTCCAGAGATGAAGTAGCCCAGGTAAATGCATATTTGAGGTTATTAAATAAATGTTGCACAAAATTGGTACATTACTCAAATTGTTTTCTTTCAAAAAAACTACATAAATTTAAGAGATGAAATGGACAATTGGTTAATTATGGTATATAGTGGAGAAAAAAACACTATTCACATTATTTTCACAAATAAAACTTGTTAGAACTGAAAATTTTAAGCAAGTTTTAAGGTTTTTTATCTAAATGAACCCTAAAATCAACGACTAGATAGTGTTGAAGAAAGTTTATTCACAATTATCCTTACTTTTAAATTATGATATATTGTCTTTCTCATACACAGATGTACTGCTTAGTAAAAGATTGGCCTCCAATCAAGCCTGAACAGGCAATGGAGCTTCTGGATTGTAATTACCCAGATCCTATGGTTCGAGGTTTTGCTGTTCGATGCTTAGAAAAATATTTAACAGACGACAAACTTTCTCAGTACCTGATTCAGCTAGTACAGGTAAAATAATGTAAAATAGAAAATAATGTTTTATTCTAAAACTATGCAATTTCCAAAATTACTGTATCAACTAGTTTTATGCTTTTAAAACAAATTCATTTTATTACCAATAGTATGTACTTTGTTTCTAAAATTTTTTCTTTAAATCCAGCTATGCAGAAACAGACCCTGATTCATTTGAGTTTTTGTTTGTTCTTTTAATTAACTAGGTCCTGAAATATGAGCAATATTTGGATAACCTGCTTGTGAGATTTTTACTCAAGAAAGCATTGACAAATCAAAGGATTGGGCACTTTTTCTTTTGGCACTTAAAGTAAGTCAGATTATTTCTCCACTGAATTCTTTCACTGTTTGTTACTTGTTTTCTATATATTTATATATTATATATCTAATAGATATATAAATATGTATTACTAATGCACTTTTAGTTTTGGGTAGAATCATTTTCTATACTGAAAATGTATTACAGCAGTAATGAACTCCTCAACCTTTTCTCTTTGTAATTAAACAGTAAAAGTAAAAACTGAATTTTTTACATGAATGAAAGCTAAAATATTTTATAAGGTTTTGATTCTACTTTAAGTAAAATTTGCTAGATGCATATTATTGTTTCTATAGGTTTCGCTCTATTATAGATTAAAATATTCCAAAATAAATAAAAATCTTAACTTGGAATTCAGAACAATAATGTCAGAATCCCATGTTTCTTACTAGAATATAAGGTTAATTAAGAATAACAGGGCTGGGTTTGCGGCTCAGTGGTAGAGTGCTCGCCTAGCACATGCAAGGACCTGGGTTCAATCCTCAGCACCACATAAAAATAAGTAAATAAAATAAAAGTTACTTTGTCCAACTACAACTAAAAAATTGTTAAAAATTTAAAAATATTTTTGTAAAAGGCAGTGTATTTTGTATTCAAAGTTAGAGGTCATGAGCCATATTCTTTTAAATAAACTTAAATCTATGTCTAATGTGATTTTTTTAAATGTTCGAATAAAAAAATGGGACCAAGACACTAGGTTAGAAATAACTTAAATTTTGAGACAGTGTAGAAAAGTGTGAATTATGTGCCAGAAAAGTCAAAGTACTCACTGAACTCTTGTATTTTGTTATTTCTGATCATTTTATTATTTTTTTTTGTTCAATTTCTTTTTTGTGTTTTTGTGTCTTTTGCTGAGATTGGTGAATGAAAAGTAGTTTAAAATAAACCTAAAAAATGGTTGTTTATTAAATGACATGTTCAGGAACTACCTGAAACTTGATTATATTTTTAAATGATAAGATTTTAAATCATTTTATTATGAGTAGGATTGTAACATTTATTGGACTTACAAAATGGGTTTCCTTATTTTTGAAGTTTATATATACTAATTTAATGCACACACATATATGTACATATATATAATTTTTTTTCATTCTTCTTTTAGATCTGAGATGCACAATAAAACAGTTAGTCAGAGGTTTGGCCTGCTTTTAGAGTCCTACTGTCGTGCCTGTGGGATGTATTTGAAGCACCTGAATAGGCAAGTTGAGGCTATGGAAAAGCTCATTAACTTAACTGACATTCTCAAACAAGAAAAAAAGGATGAAACACAAAAGGTGTGTGATTTTAATTTGTTTTTGAAACTGAAATTTTCATTGCAATGTGTTAGGGTGGTTCAGAAACTTAGTGCATCTGTA
The DNA here is from genome assembly GCF_052094955.1 of Ictidomys tridecemlineatus. Lineage (NCBI taxonomy): Eukaryota > Metazoa > Chordata > Mammalia > Rodentia > Sciuridae > Ictidomys > Ictidomys tridecemlineatus. The sequence goes on from NC_135479.1 coordinate 123,253,829, forward strand.
GATTATGGTTCTTGGCATCAATCCAACTAGGATTTAAATCCAGATTCCACTCTCTCTCTGCTATGTAATGTTAAATAATTTTACATACATTATTTAGGCTCCTAAGATTTCATTTTGCTCATCTGTAAAATGGGAGTATTACTTTTGAATCATAAGGTTATTGTGAGAACTAAACTATATGCTCTATGCAGAGTACCCATTATAGTTCCTAGAACCTGAGGTGCCCAATAAATGTAAGTCCCTCTTTTTTCCTTCTTTTCTTTTTATATATTCCTACGTATTTAAAATTATTCTTTCCTTATTCTTCCATTTACTATCTTAAAAATGACTCTGAAAATGAGTGGAAAGAAGTGAGTTTTGGCATTTTTAAGTTTTAAATGGACTCAAAGCTGCTCAGCAAATATGTCACATACACTAATCATCTGCACCCTGGCTTAGTGTAGCTAAGGAATATGAAATGAAAAGGTTTTTCATGACCTTTTCCTATTCTCTATTCTTTGTTCAATCTAATCTATCACATCCTGCAGTGAAAAGTGAAATCATTCTTCACCTCTAGCGAAGTTGGGGTTGGAGTTGGGTTAATCCCCTTTATTAGCAAGTCCCCAAAGGGCAGAGAACGTAAATGAATGGGTTTTTCCAATATCTTCATCAGTATTACTGGAAGGAGAAAACAATTTTAAAAGAAAGTTGCTGTATTAAAAGCTACTATATTAATCTAAATATCATGTAGCATATAACTTAATTGGTTTTGTTGAAGTTCTGGTATATAAGTTCAAATATTAGTATATTAGAAAATAATTGTACTATTTCTGATGCTGCAATTTATAGATGAGGGACTGGACTGATTTGTAAGTACAAAATATATTTATACATTGTAACTGAGCTAAGAGGAAAGAAAATAGGTTTTAGATATATTTATAAATACAGGCATTTATTTTGTACTAGAGTTTTCTTATCAAAAATTGGTAATGATACAATAGCTTAGAAACAAGAAATTCATTACCTTATATCATTATTGCCTTAAATGAGTTTGTAATAAGTAACTAAAATTGCAGTTCCAGAAATAAAATAGTTTCAAAATAGCAATGAGTGATAAGGTGTGGGAAACACAGTGCTAGCAATAGAGTTGGCAGTGATGGAAAAAGAAATATCTTTACATCAGCAGTAGCTGTCTATTTTGTGTTGAATAGATTTTCCAGCTATTTACGTATACATAGTAAGAAGGAAAAAACTTTAAAATTGCAGCATGAAAATTAATTTATTATGAATTCCTAGCTCCTAACATCTTTTTTCTAGCACACACTTAATGTTTTTTATATAAAATATATTTAAATGTAAAATTATTGGAATTAAAACAAAGTTGCTGCTGGGCTGGGGATGTGGCTCAAGCAATAGCGCGCTCGCCTGGCATGCGTGCGGCCCGGGTTCGATCCTCAGCACCACATACAAACTACGATGTTGTGTCCGCCGAAAACTAAAATAAATAAATAAGTAAATATTTAAAAATTCTCTCTCTCTCTCTCTCTCTCTCTCTCTCTCTCTCTTCCCCCCCCCTCTCTCTCTCTCTCTCTCTCTCACTCTCTCTTTAAAAAATAAATAAATAAATAAAACAAAGTTGCTGATTAATCTGTTAGATGAAGGCTTCCTGAAATAAAATGCCATGTATTACATAATAACTGAGCAGTTTGTACTCTGGGTTGAAAGGATTAAGAAATGATATTTCTTTCTAGTTACATACTAGAACCTGAGTATAGTGAGACTCCACGTAGCAAAAGTTTTTACAACTTCAAGTTTGTTTTAGCATCACTAGACCTTTTTTCACCCAACAGAGAGCATGAATGTAATGTTTTCTGAAAAGCCTAAAAGAAAGAATATTAAGCTAAGGTAGCATGGTCTCCTCCTCTAGAAGAAAGGGCAGCAGATTTTTTTTTTTCTTAAAGGGCCAGATAATAAGTATTTTAGATTTTGCAAGCCACGTGGTCTGGTCTTAACTATTCAACTCTGCTATTCCAGTGTGAGGGCAGCTGATGTGTGATGAATGGGCATGGCTATATTCTAATGCAATTTGATTTACAAAATGTGGCAGCTGATCTGTAGGCAGTGGTTGACTATGCTCTGGAGCCAAAGCATCGCCACTGTCACATACAGAGTTCATCCTCTCAAGGGAAGGGTGCAAGTGCTGCCACTCTTTTCTCTCTCCCTGAGTTACACTACTCTGTGTCATAGAAATCCTTTTCATTATAATGAAGCCAGTCCAGAGCATGGATTCAAAGACTATACAATACCGAATTTTCAGTGTATAGAAGAGATTAGAAGTTAGTTTCACCTTTACAACTTAGTTTCTAAATTTGATTATGCTTTTTTTTTTTTTTTTTTGGTCAGGTACAGATGAAGTTTTTAGTTGAGCAAATGAGGCAACCAGATTTCATGGATGCTCTACAAGGCTTTCTGTCTCCTTTAAACCCTGCTCATCAACTAGGAAATCTCCGGTAAGATACTTTGTTGGAAGTTTTATTGATATATTTGAATAAGTACTTTCTGGATAAAATTTTGAGAAAAGTCAAAATGTCCCATAAAATAAGAATGTCCAATTATATACTCTTCCTTTCCCATTTCCTACCCTGAAAAATAGAAATAGTAAAATTATCTTAAATTAGAACTGCATTTTTTTAGAATAAACTTTTACTACTTTAATAATAAAGTTCAAGACCACCTTCTATGGTTAGAATTTCTGGTATCATAGTTAAGAAATTGAATGTAATATCTGTAAAATAAATGTCTCCCTGTATTGGTTGAAAATTCATAATTACATAAACATTTAAAAGTATTTTTCTTTGTATGTCTTAGGAATTACTTCATAATTAAAACTTAAGAAATTTTAAATTTTTTATATTTCAAAAAGTTATACTAGATACATCTTTTAAAGTAAATTTGAGAGAAAAAAGAATAATGAAGCTAAGGTGTACTAGTAAAGTGTTTTAATGATTTCAAAGGCTTGAGGAGTGTCGAATTATGTCCTCTGCAAAAAGGCCACTGTGGTTGAATTGGGAGAACCCAGACATCATGTCGGAGTTACTGTTTCAGAACAATGAGATCATCTTTAAAAATGGAGATGGTAAGGAAAAGTATTAATGAGTTTATGATATATGAATTTAGGTATCTTTTTATGCAAAGTATTTATGAACCACGAAAACTATTTTTCAGATACACATGTGATAAAATATAGAATATTGAGCAGATCTTCTAACTTTCATAATATATATAAAGAAGTTCAGGAAACGTGACCTCAAGTATGATAATTTGATGTGCAGATGACTTAGAACATAGGGAAACAGATGCAGGCAGATGCTTTTTCTCAGCTCCCTTTTTCTGCCTAAAGGTGGATCCTTCAAAAGGAACTCATTGGTCATGAATCTTATCAACCAATGAAGATCATCTGGAGGTTGATCCCTACTAAGTATGTGTAAACATTAAAAAAGAAGTAGTAGTTTTGCTCCACTAGATAGGTTTTCTTGTTAATGATTATATATGTCTAGAGGAGCTAAAAATGGCTTGCCTAACCTTTCTACATTCCTGCACTAGGCTTCAAATTAAATCAACATAAAACAGATTAACAAGAAAAAATATTTAGTTATGTATACCATTACACAAAATATGAACTTGAAAAGGAATCGGATGGATGAAACTTATGAGCATCCTGAGCAACAAAAAGGAATAGGAGGTTGGGGTGTCCACACAGTTATGGGAGGGTAGGAAAGCAAAGGTATTATGAATAAAGGTTGTCTTGATAGGCTGATAAAAAAATATCTCTGTTAAAAAAAAAAAAAGTAATTTCAGAATAACCCTCAGAAGAACAGGTGGTAGTCTATCCAGGCTTGTTGTCAACCTCTAGTTGTTTCCCTGGTTGAGGTGGCATTTTTTGAACCCCTTTAGAATCAAAAGTCCTGAAATCATTTTGGCATTTGCTGAACCATCATTTGAATGAATGGTGTGAGCGTCCATTTATTAAATGACAATTCTATGTGGCAGTCCCAGGGATTATAGCAGTAAGCAAAACAGAGTCCCTGCCCTTTTAGAGTTTACAGTCTTAACAGAAAAAAGGGACATTGATAATAAATAATTACAAAAATAAAATAGCAACCATGGTACAAAGAAAAAATGTAGTCTGCTAAGAATATAAAGAATGTCCCTAATTATGTAGAAAATAGGCTGTAGGGGGAAATGGAAAGATTATAAAGGGCTTTGCATTGTGAAATACAATTCAGTGGTGAATTCTGTTATCTCAGTACTTTAATGTAAACATGTTCATGTTTAAGGATTTGCAAAAATATTTTAAATATGTTTAAGATTTTTGTGAAATATGTGCTCACTTATTCTGTTATACAGATATGATAATGCAGGTACTTTGGAAGTGGGTTAAAGAATCAAAATATTGCTGTCTTATAAATTATTTTGAAAAGTAAATGTAGCTCTTTGTTTTCCATGTGAAAACAATGTAATACCCTCATTTCTACTGATAGTTTTAAGTGGTGAAACATATAATTTGAATTTCAGATTTACGGCAAGATATGCTAACACTTCAAATTATTCGCATTATGGAAAACATCTGGCAAAATCAAGGTCTTGATCTTCGGTAAGTAATCAGTAAGATAACCTGTATGTTAACTTGGGGAAAATACTAATAAATATTAATAATAGAACTATGTATACACATACATATGTAGTAGTAATTAATGGGTTGATTATGCTTTGGTACTTTTGTTTGTCCTCTTACATGACTTAGACAAACTGATGATATTTCAGCAAAGTAAGAACCATTTCTAATAAAGCTAGTAAAGACTCTGCAGTTGTCCCTGGAAGGTCATAATTATGAAAAGGAAATAGGTGACACAAAAGCCCCCTGTTTTTATTCAGAAGTTGAGTTTAAATTTTCTAATCTTGAATCAGTTTTTCAACAAAGTTTTTGAAACCGACTAAAGTTTTTACCAGTTTATTGGTTTCTGTCCAACTTTCCACAATTATCAGATTATCTCCAAATTTTGTCATGCTTCATAAAGTGGGCATGAACCAAGTCTAGCTATAGCAACATGATAGATGAGATAGAAATAGCCAGTAATTCCAAATGAGGGCTTGTATATCTCTAATAGATAAGAGTAGCTAGTAAATAAAAGAGTATAAGTAACAAATAATAGTAATACCCTTTTATTTGCAAAAAAGAAAGTGGACATTTCAAGTAACCTGCTGAGGCACAAAATTAAGTCATCAATTTTGACTCTTAACTCTTTTTTTTTTTTAACTTTCTAGTTCTTTTTAGTTATAAGTGACAATATAATCCATTTTGATACAATTATACAAGCAGGGAATATATTTTATTCTATTTAGAGTTCCATTCTTATGGATGTATGTGCTGGTGGGATTTACTGATTCATTGCTTTCCTTTCCAAAGATAATTAATGTTATATGAATCACATTTCCTTTTTGATAATAATTTCCTGTGTCATGAAAGATGCCACCAGTACCACAGCTCTCAGTAACAAAGAGTATAAAAAGAATGCAGAACTTCAAAGAGTAAAGGATCTAAGTAAATATACCTGGTAATTATCACACTTAATTGTAAATTAATAGTTGCAAGAAAAGAAATTATAGTTATTTAAAATATGAAGGAGTTTTCATTTATAATATTTTCTGAATACTTAAATTTTTATTTGAAGTTTAATTTTAGTTAAAATTTACTTAATTTAAGTAAAATAGCATTTTTACTTGGCAGTATAATTCAGATTTAGGTTTCTTATCACTCTGTTTTTCATATAGCAAGAATTATAGGATAATTTTTTTTTTGTTTCCTTACATCTTAGTGTGTCTCTTTTTTTTTTAATTTTTTATTTTTTTATTGGTTGTTCACAACATTACAAAGCTCTTGACATATCATATTTCATACATTAGATTGAAGTGGGTTATGAACTCCCAATTTTACCCCAAATGCAGATTGCAGAATCACGTCAGTTACACATCCACAATTTACATAATGCCCACTTATAGGATAATTTGTCTCATTTAAACTATGAGCATGTTCAACGGTAATAAAATAAAAACATGAAATAAGATAAAATGTGCTGGAGTACAACCTTGAAAAAAAGTCCGTATTTACCAGGGCAGGTAGAAAAAAAGATTCCATAGAGAAGTGGTCAAAGGGTACCAGAATAAATGATTCATAGTTCCCAAAAGAAGGAAGAGATTGACAAACCATTTGCAGTGCCATGTACTCCAAGGATTTAGAAAACAAGGACTAAGGAAAAAAAAAAAAACTGGATTTAATGACTTATGGTTAGCTTTAAGAAGAGTTTACAGTAGAACGGTAGACCTAGAAGCTAGGTGACAGGAATTAAAGTGAGAAAATGAAAATAAGTGTAGACTATTTTAGGAAGTTAAAAAAAGAAAAAGGAGGAAGAGACAATAGCTTTATGAGACCAGCAAAGCAAAGAAAACCATACTTTGATACTTTATGTAACAATTTGTATGCTTTTTTCATTATTGTTTTTAAGCCTTCATGTCTTTACCCTTGACTACATGTATTTATTATTTGATATTCTTTTTCTCTGCTTAATATTTGCTATAATAAAACAGGAAGTACCCAAAAAGCACCACTGCAACATGGCAAAATGATAGTTATATCAAGGAAACACATTTGTGGGATTGAGCTGTGAACTAAACTAAACTACTAGCTCCTTTTTCTTGGAATACTATTTTAATTAAAAGAAATAATGATAAAAAAAAACTGGTTATTCAGACATGAGTATTTGGCAAACATTTTCTTGAAAATGAACAATATGTGGCTATCTCTTCAAATAAACCAACTATGACAATATTTATTGCCAAGGATAAAATTTGAGCTTTCAGTCACCAATTAGAATTTTGGAAAACTCAATATTCACCACTGAACTTAATTTGTCCTCAAATTTAAAAACTTTTAATTGAAAGTCTGTGATAATATTAACAATTATGAGTTTTTAGTATGGTATAATGAAAAATACCAACATTTAGAAGATGTACATAACTCATTAAATTAATATCTTCCAAATGACCATTGCAGGATACCCATTAAAAGCAAGATAAACAAATCAGTTTCAATGAAGCAGTATGAAAAGTTTGTTGATCTGTCTCAGATTCCGTATTGCAACTTGAGACACTATCTTGTGCCCAGTTTTAGAATAGTCTCTAAGAAAAATATCTGCTATTATCTGAGAAGACTATGACAATCTCCTTTTTTCAACTACCTATTTGTATGATGCCAGATTTTCTTTACGTACCTGAATTAAAATACCTTACCTAGGTTGGTTACGGAAGCATGTGTGAAAATATGGCTGTCTATAAAACCAGACATTAAAAATTTTTGAAGACATATATTGCTCTTTTCACTATTTTTTTTTTTTTAATATGGAGGGAGATGTTTGGGTTTGTGGGATTTTAGTTTCCGATTTGTTTTTTTGCTACTAGGATTGAATGTAGGGGTACTTAATCACTGACCCATATCCCCAGCTCCCTACACCCCCCCACTTTTTTTTCCTAATGTATGTATGTATGTATTTTTTGAGACTGGTGTCACTAAGTTGCTGAGGGCCTCACTAAGTTGCTGAGGCTGGCTTTGAATTGCCATCCTCATACCTCAGCCTTCCCAGCCCATGGGATTGCAACACTGTACCTGGCAATACAGGGTTTTTTGTTTCATAAAAGATATTATTTATATTGACACATGATGGTTTGTTTTTAGATTAATTAATAAAATGTGGTCAGTTTTTTTGATCATTTCTCATATGGAATATTTTCTCTCCTGCCCCGATAAATACATTCTTAAGATTTTACTCCAATTATTCTCTTATTTTATGTTTTTTTTTATCACTGTTGAGCATGCTTGTAGTTTAAAGAATCCTAATGGTTTGATTTTAAATGAAATTAATAAATGCTTTTATTTTTATTTTGTTTTAATTTCTAATATCAAAGACGTAAACCTCATAAATAAAAGTTCCTTGGGGTCCCCAGTGATTTTTACAAGTATAATGGAGTCCTGAGACAAAAACATGGGAACTGCTGCCCTAAAGCTTTACTTAAATGGAAATTAAACATCATTAAGTTTATCCATATTTTAAAGTCATAAATGTTTATATTTTATTGCTATAATTTCTGAGTAATGTTTTTCTGATACTACAAGTAAGTGCTTTCTCAATTGAAGTCTGTAGTAAATAATTATATAATTTTGTGGATTTTCTAGAAATATGTTTTTTTAAAAAAAAAACCTTTGACAGTATAATTCAAATTTACAAATGGAATATTCATGATTTGTCATATTAAAATATTTGCTATACTAAATTTCCATTATTTAATTGTAAATGTGTTTCTCTTTTTTCAGAATGTTACCTTATGGTTGTCTGTCAATTGGTGACTGTGTAGGACTTATTGAGGTGGTAAGAAATTCTCACACTATCATGCAAATTCAATGCAAAGGTGGCCTGAAAGGCGCACTGCAGTTCAACAGCCACACACTACATCAGTGGCTCAAAGATAAGAACAAAGGAGAAATGTGAGTGTTTTTATTCCTTTTTACTGTGTTAAGTAAATTTTTGTTAGATGAGTCTCTTAATGATTGAATATATTCCTCTGAGTTAAACCAGAAGAAACAATTATACTTATTTCAGGTAAAAATATGCTCAACTTTTGAAATATTTGTGGGTTTTTGGGGCTTAAATGATCAGACTGCTTATAATTTGATAAAATTATGTACATTCAACTAATGACATAAGTATTTTTTTCACTATGGTAGGAATTATGCTTTGATAAGCAACATCTAGAAATTTCCGTAGAAACTCTTGAAAACTTCACATTTTCAAAATTTCTTAGTATTTCTTCCTTAATGTCAGTGATTGTTTCGTTGTTTAGATAAAAATTTCATATTTTCCGTTTGGCCTTGATCACTTTGTTTTCCACACCACTCCTGAGGTGTTTATCTCTTCTATATAGATATGATGCAGCCATAGACCTGTTTACACGTTCATGTGCTGGATATTGTGTGGCTACCTTCATTTTGGGAATTGGAGATCGGCACAATAGTAACATCATGGTGAAAGATGATGGACAAGTAATGACTTTTTCTTTTTAAAATATTTTGATGTTCTTAAGCTAAATTTATTAATTCAAGATATTGTATTTCTGCATGTGTTGACCTATAACATAATTTCTTATTTTTGAAAGCTGTTTCATATAGATTTTGGACACTTTTTGGATCACAAGAAGAAAAAATTTGGTTATAAACGAGAACGTGTACCCTTCGTTTTGACACAAGATTTCTTAATTGTGATTAGTAAAGGAGCTCAAGAATGTACAAAGACCAGAGAATTTGAGAGGTAAGCTCAAGAAATTAAAAGCTCAAGATAAAGAGTTTTTGTTGCTCTATCAGAAATAATTGATATTGTTCAGGTAATTTAAGTAACAAATGTTATTTAGCAAAAATTGAATGATGCTGTGAAGAATGAAAATGAAAGGCAATTTAATTTATTGAGCTAATTAAGGCCTAAAAGGAAAATAATTTCTAAACTTCATAACACATTCAAAGTTTTTACTTACTGCTCTTTAAATAATTGGACTCCATCTTCTCTGTATTGGCAAATAATAAATAGTGCTTAAAACATTTTTAGTCATATAAGTTGAAAAGTCAAATTAACTATAACTACCATGCATATTCATTATTTTTTTTACCACCTATGATACATCATTTGTCTATCTTAGACCTTAAATTACTTTTTTAAAATTGTGCTTTATTTACAACTCTGTCTCCTGACCCTAGCTGAAATCCTAAAAGCTTTAGTATGAACCAATTCTTACATATTAATAAATATTTATTAAGCTCCCAATGTGCCAGACATTGGTCTTTGTGTTTGTGATAAAACAATAAACAAAGTTTTTATCCTCATTGAGTTTACTTTCCAGTGGGGTAAAGGAAATAGAAAAGTGCTGGCAAGGGGAGTGGGGAGAGGAGAGCTATTTGTCCAAGTAAGCCTCTCTGTGTGAAATTCGAGCAGAGATCTGAAAGTATTAATACCATTTGCATCATACTGACTGAACTATTTTTATTGCTTATAGGTTTCAGGAGATGTGTTACAAGGCTTATCTAGCTATTCGACAGCATGCCAATCTCTTCATTAATCTTTTCTCAATGATGCTTGGCTCTGGAATGCCAGAACTACAGTCTTTTGATGACATTGCATATATTCGAAAGACCCTAGCCTTAGATAAAACTGAGCAAGAGGCTTTGGAATATTTCATGAAACAAATGAATGATGCACACCATGGTGGCTGGACAACAAAAATGGATTGGATCTTCCACACAATTAAGCAGCATGCATTGAACTGAAAGGAAAACTAAGAAACTGAAAGCCTAATATCTGGATTCTACACTGCACTGTTAATAACTATCAGCAGGCAAAGACTGATTGCATAGGAATTGCACAATCCATGAACAGCATTAGAATTTACAGCAAGAACAGAAATAAAATAGTATATAATTTAAATAATGTAATGCAAACAGGGTTTGATAGCACTAAACTAGTTCGTTTCAAAATTAAGCTTTAGAATAATGCGCAATTTCATGTTATGCCTTAAGTCCAAAAAAAAAAAGGTAAACTTTGAAGATTGTTTGTATCTTTTTTTAAAAAACAAAACAAAACTCCCCAAAATATATAGCAATGATGGAGAAAGAAAAAGAACGATGTTCTACTTGCCTTGCAAATGTTCTGTTTTGAAATGTGGATACAACAAAGGCTGTTATTGCATTAGGGCTAAGTAAACTAGAGCTTATGTTAAATTATTTAAGATTGGAAAAGAATGAAAATTTCTTTTTTTTCCCCATTGCTGATCAATTTGCAATTTGAAATGGATTTTTTGACTCCTTGTTTAATGAAGAAAAAATGCTTTGGGTGGAAGGGACTCTTGCGATTTCATCAGAGACTTTTTCTTTTTAATAAATCAAACCTTTTGATGATTTGGGGTCTTATCTGCACAGTTTTGGAAGCAGTCACAAATGAGACCTGTTATAAGGTAGTGTTTTTGTTGTTGTTGTTTTTGTTTTCTTTTTCTTTTTTTTTTTTGTCTTTTTTTTTGTTTTTTCATTGTTTTTTTTCTGAACAGTATTTACAAGGATCTGACTCTTATTTCCTAGGGAAATTCTGGACTCCCACAAAGTAAAATAATCATCATAGAAAAAGAATGAGCAAGAATAGTATTTGTTCCAGAATTGTACAGTGTTCACCTTAAGTTGATTTTTTTTTCCTCCTTTTGCAATTGAACTGAATACATTTTTCATGCATGTTTTCCAGAAAATAGAAGTATTAATGTTATTAAAAAGATTATTTTTTTTATTAAAGGCTATTTATATTATAGAAACTATCATTAATATATATTCTTTATTTACATAATCTGTCCCATAGTCATGCATTGTTTTGCACCCCAAATTTTTATTGTTAGTAGCAGCATGGTTAGCTTTTCTCTTGGTCTGTAGACGAGGCTCAGGCACTCTCTCATTAATACTAATTCCCAATGTATAACTACTTAAAGAAAACAGATTGAACTTCACCCTTTTTCCCTTTTATTTCTTTCTGTTTTCACATGAATCCCTCATCTTCCACCCTTTTATAGTTAAGAGTGGTTCAATCATATGAAATAAGTTACCAGAATTAACACAATTTAGGCTATCGTCCTGATTACATAAACCCCTCTACTGAGGTATGCTCATGAATAATACTTTAGAATATGAAAGAATAGAAACCATGAACTTTTTTACCTTTTTAAGCTGTTTATCCATATTTCAATGATAAAAATAGGACGTTAAACTATTTTTAAGATCGTTTCCCAGAGATCAGGTCTCACTTTAACCTCATTAAATCTCATTTGAGCACAGGACACATTCTAAAACTTTTTTTTTTTTTAAACAATCACCCAAGATGTAGGAACTAATGCTAGTCATCACTCTAGAATCTGATTTTTTACTCAGTATTTGAAATGAATGATTAATGCCTAGGAGATAGCTTTAGCAAATGTCCAGGTGCCACACCAAAAAAAAAAAAATAGTGCAATAATTTACTGACAGTTTTCTAGATTAGGCATATTATTGGAGAACAACTTTATAAAGAGTGCACATTGTATACTCTAGTAAAACAGCATCTCTTTAAAAATATTCGTCTACAAAATCAGATACTTATAGTAGAAGTCTTGAATAGTGAACAAGGGACTCTAATATAAATATTCTTAGTATCTGGCTGTTTTAGAACCCTTAAAGGGCATAATTATTGAAGATTTAGGTACTTCATTAAAGCATGTATATAATATTGCCAAGAAGAAAAATAAATTTCAAAATTAGAATTTATTTCTATAAACTGTCTTGGAATAGTTAAGCAGAATTTAAAATCTGTTTTAAGCAGGAAACCAGATATATTCTTTTGCAGATACAAAATATCTCATAACTTATTTAAACTTCACAATTACATTTTGTGTTATTTAGCTTATATGCAGTTGATAAATACTAACATCCCATCCTTTTCTATATCAGGGATTGATTATAGGAAAACTCAGTGAAATGGTACAAATCTGAAAATTTGATGGTGGAAACTGAAGAATTAACAGAGAACTGTGTTTTACCCAAGTGCCAAAAAAGCCTTGAGCCTCCTTGCACAAAATTTATGATTTCTCCCTTTTTCACAGTAGTTCCTATCATTATGCCTCTTTCCCCCCAGAACCTCTCCATCATAAAAACACAAGCCTACATAGCTTACTTCATCATTTACATTTATTTTCAAAAGTTACTACAACCAAATTAATTCTGTTTGGAGAAGTATAGACAAATTCTGTAAAGAATATAGATTAAGTGATCTAACTAAAAAGAAAGGAGGACAGGAAGTGTTCAGAAAGGCAAGACCAAAAATCAAAAGCTGCATGGGGTGACGAGATCTATTTCCAGGTACTTCAATATCAGAGAGCAGTTGTCATAGATTGGTCAGATCCTAGAGCTGACCATCCTTGTCATTGAATGTGATGTAACTGACTATTGGCTCTACAGTTTCCTTAAGTCACTTGAGAAGTACTCCTTCAATAATTATTTTGGAGGGGAACAAAGCTCCTCTAAAGAAAAAATAAATAAACCTAACTTTAAATACATTGTAGCAAGAAATAATCAATTGTTTGAAAAATCATGCTTTAACTTTTTACCATATTCTCAGCTATACAAAAACTTTTTTTTAGGATTTTTAGACTGCTGTTAATTTAAATCTGTTAATCTTATTGTGGGATTTGGTTTTTTAAAAAAGATGTTTCTAATTGGATTTTTTAAAAGAAGAGTGTAATTTGGTTGCTATTTTATGATAGAACCTAAGCTTTTTGTGGTTCTTAGTGTCCTCTGTAAAACTTAGTGTCAAAGTAATCAACTTCAAGTTTTTTCCCTTCTATTCTGCTTTATATTACAAGCCCATTAGAAAATGGGAACCTGGTGAATATATAATGAATTGTAAAATATTTTAATGTGTAACTTTTTCAACTGTGAAACTATGACTATTGGTTTTTTGATGAAAACAGCTGCTGATAAAATATTTTGTGTTAAGTGTAGTTCTTATTAATCAGGAAAATGATGGCTTGATTAGACTGTGTATACCCTCTTGGAGTTTATTTTAAATGAATTGGTAATTTTCATATAGGTAAAACACAGTCCATCTGTGTTCTTTTTCCATCAAAAACTGAGTGGTTTAGCATTATAAGAAAAACTGTGAGCAGCCTATTTTAAAGGCGCTATGGAAATGTCACAGCACATGAACTTGGATTTGTTCTTTACATAATGATTTTGTAAATCCGTTTAACTCATATTTGGATCAATAGGCCATGCTTGCCAACTCTCTGAAGAAATTTAATATCCAGCAGTATGTTAAAGTTAGGATGTGAACTTATCTGAGTATCATAAATTCTTGTTTCTCTGTCTGCACAAGCTACAGATCTGGGCTGGACCCACACACTCACGAGTCCACCTTAAAAAACTATTTTGATGTCAAAGACATCACTAAACTATTCAGTTTAAAGGCAATATGTGGTGTTAAAAGATTGTGGTGCTTCTCCTATTTATTTAAAGACAACTTTCATACTTCAGATGTTTTTGAGAAGAGGGAGGGGGCAGAACAAGGAGGAGATGTTTAAATGAATTACATTCTTTATATATCTATCCTGTCTGGAAGGGGCATATCTAACAGAAGGCTGAAAGTTGTGAGAATATATGTGCAAACCATCAGGGAATCAACTCTTCATTGAGGATGGGATTGTGAAGGCCGAATTATAAAATTCAGCACTGACGATGTCCTCAGATAATAATTCTTGGTGACAAAATAACAACAGCTGGGCTGTTTTTTAAAGTAAAACACAAAACCATTTTAATTATTACATTAAAAATTGTAAATATATCTTATGTGCCATGGCCTGGGAAGCCTGTTTTCTTTTCTTGCAAAAAATGATTTCCACTCTCTGAAAATATTATAGGATTTAACTCAAGATAACTATGGTCCCAATAAAATTGGATGGGTAACTCTACCTCAGAAGGTTAATGGCAAAAAAATTAGATGAGTCACAAATCAATACTTCAAGCTCCTATGTTACAGAAGTTTTGCAGAGCACTGTGTTTATGAAGTCAGAACTTGGCATACCTTTCGTGCAGGAAACATTAAGGAAAGATGTTAGCTAAAATTTAATCATTGTTTAGCCGTCTAGAGAAGGCTATAGTGTGAGGAGGTTCATGGTACTAGGTTCTTGATTTGGCATTTTATGTTTATTTTGTTCTCTTTTCTTCTTTATTCATGAGTTTGGTATATGTTTTTTTGTACACATTTCTGTTTGCAAACACTGCTAGACCTAGTCAAGAGGGATCTTTCATAAAAGATGTAAACAAATACATGGTTCTGAATTTCGGAAGAGTTTAAAGTTTATTAGGAGTCTCCCAAGATGATATATTAAATAACCGTATTTATCTCATTCAAGTCTTGTTTTGCACTTCCTCCTTACTAGTTCAGTGCCACTCCTTCTTCTTGGTTTTACATATGTTCCTCTTCCAGCCATGATAGTTAGCAGAAAGCAGAAGGTGTGAGCCATAGGAATATTTTCTGACTTGATTTTTACATGACTACATGTAAGAGCTTTAGTGGGGAAGAATTGGAAGTAAAATTAGTCCATTGTATGTATAACATAGTTAGACTTAACTGGATTTTACTACCAACAGTAGGCTCCATTCTTCATGTTGGTAAGTACAGAAAAAAGTATTAATATACATTTGATAAGACAAGTAAAGTCAGTGAATTTTATCTGCAACCTCATTTTATCTGTCACTACAATAATTTTGTGGCAGAACCAGGTGTATTTTTGGTTATTGTTATTTTATTGATCCTTTTAGGATCAAGGAGGGAGAAAATCTTGAGTGTTTCATATTAAAATATCTTTAATAAAACTAAGCTTCTTAATTCTAGTACAGATTTCCAAATGTGGTCACAATCTGTTAATTTCGTAAGAAAAAGTCCTTCATCAGATTTTAATTTATGCCCTTAGAGTAGATTGAGAACTTGGCCTTTATCTGACTCTAAAAATCTTTTTGGCTGTGGAACCCAAGCTTTAAATTGCAATTAATGGCTTCAGTCTTTGGACATAAATTTGGTTAAATAAAATGTTAAAGAATATGTCCTTTTGAAACATAACACCTTAGTGTCTTGGAAAATGTAATACTACCAGAAGACTACTGACACATCAAATGTTTATCTTAGATTCCTCTACAAGGAGCTCAAACCACCTTTTTAGCCTCATTAATTATAGCAAGTCTGTTTCTCTATATTTTGTTCATTTAATGAATTGAAGTCCTGTGGTATATTGCATTAGTTCAGAGACAGATGTTTTTAATGTCCTTTTAACAATGGCCCAAAAAGTATTTGACACAGCAAGATGCATGTGTTATTATATCAAGAATATAGGATAATACAGTATCACTAAATTTAAGACCTCTTCCCAGTCTTGCTGTTCATAGCAGGAAGTTTGGCCTGTGACTGCACCTGTTGTTTGTGCTCATCAGAAACTGTCAATGTCTGCTTTTCTTTAACTTTGCAGTCTGTAACATCACGCTGTTTATTAAAAAAAAAAAAATTACCTTGATTTGTGTTCAAACAATCTTTAGTGTATTATGTAAACAAAGAGCTGTGATAATTCTATCTTGCCATTTCTTTTGAAAAGCAAACCAATGTTGCTAATATTCAAAATTTAGCTGAATTTGATTGAAAACCTGAAACTATTATGCCTTAAAAGCCAATTTTTCTAACCTGGTAAAGTGATAAATATTAGAGAAATGTATGTTTAGATATTAACTTCCTTTAACCATAAATAATTTTATACTTGTACTTTCAGCAGACATATATGTATGTACACACAGGTATGAATGTATGTATGTATATATATATATAGGTAGATGGACTTTTTTCTTCAACAATTGAAAACCAGAACTTAAAAGTGAAGTTAGAAACGAGCTAGTTTTGCTTTCCGTTATCATTAAACATTGCAAAGGGTAAGTCTGGGCTTTTCTTTGACCAGTAATGCACATGGTCATTAATATTTAGTATTTATAAGCATTTAAGCATATCATTGTTTAAATTCTATTGATTTGCCAAATGGTTTGAACTTTTAAGTGACTTTGCTCTCCAGATATAATGTCTGTCTTTCCTGGGATGAACCAAGTAACCTCATCTGAATGAAAAACAATAATTGAAATATATGCTTTGGGTTTCAAATTGGTAGTTTTGATTTTTTTTTAGAAAAAAATCACAAGAATTGCACATTGTTGAGGTGAAAGCCAAATTTATTAAAAAATAGAGATGCAACCTTCATTTAAGAAAACTACAGAATTTTCTTTTACAGAATTATTTAAAATAGACATGCATACATATATTTTATTTCAGGGAAGTCTTTGGTATACAGAATGATTTTGTCATAACTTTAAACCACAAGTTCTGCTAAATGTGTGTCACATTTAGCCAAGAGAATGGGGTGGGGGCAGAGGAATTCTCTCTGGCAGCACTCTTCCCTACCCTCTATACCCATTGTCCAATGAAAAGTACCAAGGCTGACTATGGGAACTCAAGTTTTTTTGTTGTTGTTTGTTTTTAGCTACAAACATTTTTGAGCACCACTACTCGATGTCAGAAACTAAGCTTTTTTTTTTTTTTTAAAGAGAGAGAGAGAGGAAATTTTTAATATTTAATTTTTAGTTCTCGGTGGACACAACATCTTTGTTGGTATGTGGTGCTGAGGATCGAACCCGGGCCGCACGCATGCCAGGCGAGCGCGCTACCGTTTGAGCCACATCCCCAGCCCAGAAACTAAGCTTTGTGTTTCATTGACTCTACCTTATTTATGCCTTAAAAACATGAAGACATTATCCCTGTTGTGTACATGAGAAGAGCTCAGAGGTTGAGACAGCTTTTCAGATTTGCCCAAGAATATGCATCTAAAAAGTTGTTTGGTAGCCTACAAACTGAAATGAATCCTACTCTGAGACATGTTCTCTACCATTCCATACAAAAAAGAAGGTGAAACATCCAAGATCATTTGTTACTGGTCAAGTCAACATTGCTCTATTAAATTCAGCTTATTTACTAGTTTGTGGCTTGAAATTAATTGGTAAAAGGCATTAAACTGATTCAGAATCAGAAGTTTACAGTTTGATGACATCTACACATAAAAGTTGCTTCAAAAATCTGACTTGTGGGCTGGGATGGAGCTCAGTGGTAAAGCGCCTGCCTAGCACACATGGGGCTCTAAGTTCAGCCCCCAGCACCACTAATAATACTAAAAGTCTTATTCTGTTGTCCATTATTTAAGACTTTTTGATAAAATTTTAAAGATTTTTGAGGCACACTGGAAAATCAAAAAAAATTTTTTTTAAGTTGAGATGGACACAAAGCTTGTTTATTTTTATGTGGTGCTGAGAATCGAACACCGTGCCTCACACGTGCTAGGCAAGTGCTCTACTGCTGAGCTACAACCCCAACCTACAAGCAAATTCTTTTCAACTCAATCTGGAAAGCACTTGTGGGAAGAATCTTGTGACACCATTAAAGTACAGACAACTGCTGACTAGCCCTGTGTCGCTTTCCTGCAGTGTGGATTATCTGAAGTAGATGTTGAAATCCAATACAGCTTCTCTTCACTTTACATTTCTAGTCATTTCTCCTGCTCCTGTCATAATGTGCACAGAGTAAAGTGAGCTAATGAAAAGCATAATAAACTAGAAAAAAATGTTGTGGTACTTGGCAAGGTTAAATATAATTAACTATAAACTTAGTTCTCTGGAAAGCTTTCCTCTTTTATCATGAATGGTGAAAAAAGAACTAAAAAATGGTAGGTCCACATTTTATTAACCATGATACATTTTTTTTTAAAACCAGGGATTAAGCCTGAAAAGGTTTACCTATTAAGCTACATCCCCATCCCTTTTTATATTTTATTTAGAGACAAGGTCTCGCTGAGTTGCTTAGGGCCTTGCTAAGTTGCTGAAGCTGGCTTTGAACTCATGATCCTCCTGCTGCCTCACCTTCAAGGATCACAAGCATGCACTACCACGCCCAGCTAATTTTTTGTTGTTGTTGATGGACCTTTATTTAATTTATTTGTATGTGGTGCTGAGAATCAAACCCAGTGCCTCACGTATGCTAGGCAAGTGCTCTACCACTGAGCCCAACACCAGCCCCTCATTTTTGTCTTTCTATAAAGAATGAACTATTCTTTGCCAAGGATTTTTTTTTTTTTTTTTTTTTGTACTGGGAATTGAACCCAGAGACACTAAACCACTGAGCCATATCCCCAGGCTTTTTATTTTAAGACAGGGTCTCGCAAAGTTGCTGAGGCTAGCCCTGAACTTGTGATACTCCTGCCTAGGCCTCCCTAGTCACTGGGACTGCAGGTGTGCATCACCACACACCACTAAGGATTTTTTTTTTTTTTTGGTAGAAAAATTATTGCATGAACTATACTGCATAGAGTTAGGCTGACAGTCAAGTGCTCAGTAGATACCTTGGTCATTTGTTTCTATACTGACAGATTCTAGCAAGGGCTAAACTTAGATACTAAGAATAGCTACCTTGAACTCATTTTGCCCTGTGTGCTTCCTTGGCTCTTATGTGAAAGGAGGTTTGGAATAGAAAGGAGGTGAGTCTGTACATATTTACAGAATGAATATAATACACAATGAAGCTTTTAAAAAAAATGTTTCCCACATAAAAATGCAATATGTAACTTTGCGTGGTTAGTCTAATTGGCAGGCAACCATACTTAGGTCTTCAAAAATTTCACTGTGTGAGGCCAGCGCTTTACTTTGGCCACTGTCTTAACATCTCTCTGCTCCTTCCTTTGCTCCTCCCCAAACTCCACAGTTGGATTTGCTGCTGTCCTATAGAGTGTACTCTGCCACTTGCCTGATCTCTGACTGAAGTGCTATATTTTCCACATTGTAGGGACAGACACTGTGTCAATCTCACCATGCCAACAATCAGGGCACCACCTAGCAAAGTCAGTGAGGGCCAGAATAAACAGTGGAAGACAACCATATGGTTGTACTTTTTTATAAGAATGACATCTTCAGATTGTCCATCTGGATAGTAGAAACATGAAAACGGGGTTCCATTTTTGTGATCGAAGAATTCCTTTATGTCCAGGGCACTGTTGAGCAAATCGTTCCTATCTCGATGGCACTTAGGTGTATAAAAACACTAGGAATATGGAGGAGAAAAAAGACGACACTGTCACTAATACCAAGCAACAGCTTCAATTCTAAAGTAACTTCAGGCTTATGCTTGTAGTGAGAAATTTCAGTCTTAGAAAGTGGTTAAATATTACATAGTTCATAAGGAAAGGTTGACAGGAGAGCACAGTGAAATGGCCATTTCCAAGTGCTAAGAAAAAAAGTTTAAAGTTCATTACCATATCCATTAGGAACTTAGGGGACTGTGTTAGGGACTAAAAATGTTTGAGACCTTAAAAATTATTGCATCCAGATTGAAAATAGTGCTTTAAGACATCAAAATGTAAATGTCAATCTAATGCAACTTTTATAATTAAGTGTATATGTAAATTTTAAGTCTTTTTAAGTGGTTGTATAAGTTATTAAAAGTATAACAATCCATTAAATTTAATAAGAAATCTTGTTTGACTGACTTAAGGTCAACCTTGAGTACATTTTAACATTTGTTGATGAATGTGAGCTCCCCATGTAAGACTGCCTACTGAAAACTGCTCAGCCTACGAATTTCAGTTACCAAAACTGGAATAATGCCTCTCCTTTCTGTATATCCTATTTGTCCTCCAAGAATTCTGTAAGCTTCATTTATCCTGATTTGACCACTTTGGAAATGTTTGCTTGAAGGAAACAGACTTATCTCTACAGATGGCTCTAGGTTCTACACCCTGCTAGGACAGTCTGTCATGAAAGGGTGGTGGTTCTAAGAAATCTATTACATGAACTTTACATTACCTTGGAATTGATCTGAACAGCCTCTTCATTATAATGCAGCAGAGCTTTCTGACCTGAATGGGTAAGGTTCACAAACACCTGAAGACATGGGTACTTCCCCTGGCCTTGGCAGTCCATGCCACAGCTGAAAGCACAGTCCAACCAGTCCTCCATGATGTGCGTGTGGATGGTAGTGCAGTTCGACTCTTTGCGCTGAGTGCTTCAATATGAAAAAATAAATACTCATCTCCTACAGGAACTTTAGTTTCACATTTCTAATGTAGTAGCCCAAGGCATTTGTCTATTTAAAGGTTATAATGCAGGATCGTTACAGAAGCCACGTAATGATAAGGAGGAGAGTGTGGAGGACGTAGAGACAGGATAAACAGCAGCAGATGGCCCAGTTCTATCTCAATTCTAATCCTACTGACATATTTCTCACTATGCCAACCCTAAGATCCCCTTAGATCAATGGTTTTCAAAGCTCAGAATTACCTGAATGTGTATGGTAGAATTTGTGTACTCCAGGGCTACACTCCCAGAGATTCTGTCTTAATAGGTCTGAGGCCCAGGAGTCTGTGTATTTAACAGTATTTAAGATACAGGTATTTGGAGAAATAGACTAAGTAGTGTTACCCTAAGTGCTGTGTCACCAAGATTCACACTGTACACCCACTAGCTTGTCCTCATAACTGCCTTTGGAAGAGTCAACTATAAGGCTTAGTCAACATAACCTGCAGAAAGTTCTGCTAACAAGACACAGTTCCATATACCCACTCTGCTTCCAAACAAACAGCCAAATGCACGCATACAAGGAATCTGTATTATAATACCTACCACATTTTTGTTTTCTGAAGTTCTTTTAAAGTCAGGAACTACATCTTGTTCATCTTTATGTTTCTTAAAGTGTAAGGCATAGTACCTCTCCCATCCTAAATGCTCCATGAGGATTGTACTAAATTAAATTTTACTTGAAAAATAGTCCTTGAGAATTTGCACATGTACTACATACACGAAATGTCTTAGGTGCTATGGAAGTGGTAGGTAGATAAAGTCCCTGCCCTGAAGATTTTGTGGTAGTATTGAGAAAAGATCTATACAGATAAAATAATTAGAGAACATGCCCAAGAGAGAGTAAATGAGACCAAGAGGAAATGCTGGAATTGTGTGGGACCAGCTTGTCATGCAGCCTCACACATCTAGGTGGGTCTCTTTATTTCCTCTTGCCTGAAACAAGAAGTTAGATTAGCAAGAGCCTTAAAGTCAGAATGCTTGAAATGCATTGTTTAGTTAGATTCATATCACACTTCTTAATACCATTGACCATAAATAATCATTTTTCTTTATTAATATAATAAACTGGAGACACACTATGCAGTTTAACCTGGCTGACCTCCAGGGGCTATGGAAGTGGTAGGTAAATAAAGTCTCTGCCCCTCCGAATAAAAACCCCTAGAAGTGGGGCAGTGAGAGCAGTGTCGGGGTGCTGTGACATAAAGGTGTTCAGGCCACTTAGCCTGCTTTTGCTGGTTTCTGAGAGGGAGGACAATGAAGCCCAGGAGCCAGGACTTCAGCAGCCTCCTGAAAGTGTTACAGAAAATGTTCTCTTCTGGAACATCTAGAAGGGAATGCATCCCAGCCAAAGCCTTGGTGTTAGCCCTGTGACACCTGAGTCTGACTTCTGACCTACAGAGATGTGAGATGATCAATTTGTGTTAAGTTAACCAAGCTTATGATAACTTGTTACAGCAACAACAGAAAACTAATACAGACACTCAAAATACTGCAAACGTTGAAAAAAATGGAGGTAGACCTAGAAAACTTGTTGGGCAAGTGAAAATCAAAAATAGAAAATAAAGTTATTTTATAGGTTTAGCTCTGGCCTGCTGCTTCACTAAATTAACCTATCTACTTAACCTAGGCATCTTGGGATGCTTTCTTATCTCTTAGAACCTAAGTTCTCTAAAGCTGGAGCAAGTACAAACAATATGATTTGAATCTCCCCTTGAAGAGTTCAAAAAGCTCTGCTATAAAGAGTATGACATTCTGTCCTACACACAAGAGCCAGGTTAGAACCTGTCAACTGGAACCAAGAACATATTTTTAGGCAGGGGGGGGGGGTGGGACTGGGGATTGAACTCAGAGGTGCTTAACCACTGAGCCACATCCCCAGCCCTATTTTGTATTTTATTTAGAGGCAGGGTCTCACTGAGTTGCTAAGCACCTTGCTTTTGCTGAATCTGGCTTTGAACTCACAATCCTCCTGCCTCAGCCTCCCAAGTTGCTGGGATTACAGGCATGCACCACTGCACCCAGCTTGAACCAAGGACATATTTAGGACTAAAAAGTAAACACACTCTTTCAATAGCATTGTGGGTGTATTTGTCAGCAGCTGTGACAAAAATCTATCATCACTGATGGGAAAATGAGGGATCAAGATCATGAGAATGGGTAAGAACTATCAAAATCTTCCTAACTACCATATTTTCTGGAGCAGAACTCTTTGAGATGGCACAAGATGAGAGATGTGAACTCATTGCCCTTAAGCATTCACTTTATTACTTTAACCAAACAATTTCCAGAAATACTTAGAAAAGTAAACCTTAAATATGAGCAACAGTTTGGTGCCAGATTACAGGAGGTATCCTCAACCCATCTCCCAAATAGATCACATTTTTAAAAATAATCTGGTCTGCCTGTGTGTGCATATTCATTGTCTCTCTCCTCTCTCTCTCTCTCTCTCTCTCTCTCTCTCTCTCTCTCTCTCTCTCTCTCTCTCTCTTTCACACACACACACACACTCTCTCTCTCTCTCTCTCTCTGGCACGCACGCACACACACGCGCACACTTACACAGATACATTCAAATATGTAGATATATGTAATTCAGTTGTATTTTTAAAATAGATGAGAAAAATGGAGTAACAGGAAAAGGAGGAGAGAAAGCAATGAAGTCAGAATTGAGGTACAAGCATCAAACCTAAAAACCATCAGAGATCCCTTCTAGTTATAAGAAATAAGCTCTGAGCTTCCTAGCAGCCAGCTAGATGTATGATTCCTGGCTTCTACTGAATAAAAGTGAGCTGGTTGATTAGGAACAGAACCAGTTCTTCTGGTCCTAATGTCAGAGAGAAAATTCCTTGGAATTCTTATAATAGCAGCACCATATGTTTAGTGGATGGTGCCCTCTGCCTTTTCCCCTATCACTGGTCACTCAGGAATGGGAGGAGATGAATCTGGAAAAAATAACACAAGTAGGCCACTCACTCCCTCTCCCTCATTGGACTCCTAGGCCCTCTTTTCCCATTCTCCCTGGGCCTTCATTGCCCTTTCAATGTCCAAAGTAAAAGCATCCATTGCTTTTACATGCATTTAATGGGAAGCAAGTTTAAAGAAAGGAAACTAATATTTATTGAGCAACTATTATGGAGTTGGATAGAGATAGTCAAATTCAAAAAACTTTCATTGTTTCCACAGGGAAGGATTAATATTTCCCATTTCCCTGAGAAATGACATTTTTAAATGGAGAATTTGTGACTTAAATAAATATCTAAGTTGTAGATTATGTTTGGAGGTGTATGGAAATGAGAGATTGAGTAGGGGAAGGATATCTTCCACATTCTTACCACTTTATTCTCCAAACCCAGCAGTTTTCCCGCAGGAAGAGAAGGAAAAGTAATTGCACCTTCAGAAGAGCAGAAACTGGAGAAACCTACACCAGCCTTCCCAGCTTTACCACTGTGCTTGGGTAGGATCTGAATTATAAACTCTGGATCTCGGACTCTGATTCTTACCTGAGCATGAAAGGCTTCAGGATGGTTGTTCCAAGCAAGAAGAACATTAGGATGGAGAAGCCCATCATTGCAAACCCTAGCAACATGGCTCTGTCCTCTCCAGCACTGGAGGGCAGCTTCCTGTGCACCTCTGGTGGGTCTCCGTCCTTATAGTCTCTATATCTCTTCTTCACCGAGGTAGGAAAGGCTGTCCTTTGGAGGAAATGATGGGGGAGATTGAGACAAGCTCAGAAACAAGTAGCATTTACCAACATAGGGAGTAGGAGGATAATCCCATTTGCAATCCCTGAAGGCTATGAATGCAGGTTCAATGCAACACAACAAGAATTCCCTTTCAGAGCTTGGTGGGAAGTCCATCTAAATAAGCTTCGATGGTGTTCTAGGACATATCTTTAAAGATATAGTAACAAACAGGTCTGAGTAACGTGGTCTGGTAAACGGCTTTAGGCAATCTATCTAATCAATGACTAGTTAAGAATTACCTAAAATTATTTCTTCTAATTTTGTTTTATATGAATAAGTGTTATAAACTGATTTATCTTTCAGGGATATTGCACATCCTTTCTGAAAATATTTTTTACATTCTCTTATGGATTCTGTCTGGTAAGCATGACTGAGAAGCTTCACTTTTGGAATTAAGAGCATCCTGAAACGGCAGGGTTTGTCTTGTTCTTTCACATTCGCATGTGGGCAAGGCAGCACCCCACCAACTGCGCTCCCAGACCCATGGCTCAGCCAACTATGATTTATGAAGTTGTCATTGCCGTCTTCTCCTGTTCACTTCTCCTCTCCATCTACTCGCTGCTCTGCATAAGTGTCCCTGAGTTTCTTCTCTCTGCTCTGCCTGAGAGCCTGATGCAACAAAGGATGTGATAAATTACTTCACAGTGGGGTGTCTAGTGAACGGTAAAGTCCAACACAAAGGTCACAAACTGGTGGTCCATGGACAGCATCCAGCCCATGGATATATTTTATTTGGCCTTCTCTCTGGATTCTTTTATTTATTTATTTTTAAATGTGGGATTAGTTGCTAACACTTTAAAATCATGAGATTGTCCATGAAAATGCTGATTTCTGACTTTTGAAAAAACATCACAAGATCTACATTCCTACATTCAAACAGTTGAGGCCGGGCCAACCAGTGGCTGCCCTGTGGGCAGACTGTGTTCTCCGGTTTGCTACAGTCCCAGAATTTCACATGATAGTGTCATTAATTTGCCATCCCCTGCTCAGTAGCCATTTGAGTCCCAGGGATGGTTCTATTTTAAGAGGCTTTATGAATTGATAAACCAAATAAATGCTTATAATTATAAAAACTTAGGCTCCATAAAGCTGCCTGAAAACCTTACTAAATTTTGAAGCCAAACAAAAACCTTATCAAGGTTTTTTTCCCCAAAAAAAATTATATTTCATATTTTATCCCATGTCCTTGCCCTTTCCTCTCCTTCGCCCCTGCAGCATGTTCAGCCTCTAAACAGAGCATGAGGAATGTCAAGGCAATCCAAGGTGCCTTGGGAGCCCCCACGGGGAAGCAGTTGCTTCTAAAGATTGCCACTTTGGAGGATAAAGAACTTTATAACCTCCTTTGATACTTCATTTATCCTCTATCCTTCTACTCTGAGAGAATGGACACAGAAAAAAAACCTTCATAAAATTTGAGACAGAATATTTTAAATTTATCAGCAAATCCAATATCTTAGGGAAAGAGTTTTAGCCCTAAGGTAAAGTTTGGATATTTTCTGTAGTTTCCAATACCAAACACCTTTCATGTTCCCTTTGCTCTGACGGTGGACATCAATTGCTCTATGTCATAAGGTATGTGGAGATTTATTGCAAGATACCCTTGGAATCCATGGGTGAAGAGGTCTATAATGAGGCCTCCTGGCATTTCTAATACATTCACTAAATATGCCCAATTATAGTGGTGTGTTGCAGGGAACTGGCATAACCTGTTAGATTCTGATCTAAGGTAGAAGTCAGTACTGCTAGGACACTACAACAGCTTTCCTATTTTCAATATTTCTTCTACTTTGTTCTAAGGCTTTCTGAAAAATTGGCAACCTCATAAATCCCTTGTAAAGAAGTTATATCATGTTGTGGGGAAGGGGTATCATAAAGCAGTCATTAAAAATTAACACATATGCTAAAGATGGTGGCTGTAAACCTGTAATAGCAGCTACTTAGGCTGAGGCAGGAGGATCAAGAGCTCAAAGCCAGCCTGGGCAACTTAGAAAGATCCTGTCTCACAATACAAAATAAAAAGGACCGGGATGTGGCTCTGTGGTAAATAAAGGAAAAAGGGAGGGAAGGATGGGATGACATAAAGATAAAAGGAAGATCAGTAATTAGAAGAAGGAGACCAAGAGACAGAGTAGAGGGATGGGTAAGGGAGGGGCAATGCAGAAAGAATTTTAAAAAAAATCATGTTATGTGCATATATAAATACACAACGAGAACTTTACCTTTATGCATAGGCAGAAAGAACCAATCAAATATAAATTAATAGATGAGCAAAAGGAAGTCTAATAAAGTAGAGAAACGAGAATGGGGAGTACAAAAGTGGGGGATCAAAAACTGAAATCAAATTCCATACATGTATGAACCTGTCAGGATGAACCCAAATACTCTGTATGACTATAAATCTCTAACAAAGAAAAAAAGAACCCTTGGGTTCCATTTCTAGTACTGAAATAAGTAAATGAATGTTTTTTTAAAAATTAAGTTAAATCTGTATCTAACATTTAAAGAAATAATATTAAAGAGTAATATTAAATATTAAAGAATAATAGACTCTAAAATATGAATAAGCTAATATTAAATGAAACCAAATTCTAGTAATGAAAACTAAAGGAGTTGAAAGTAAAAACTTTGTGGATATATTTAATAGTTAATTAGATACATCTGAAAAGATCATTAGTAAACAGAAAATGGATCTGAAAAACAGCCAAAGTGTAATGCACAGGGATTTCTAAGTGGAAAATATGGAAGGAAGGTTAGGAAACATAGAAGACAGGTTGAAAAATGCCTAATATGATAGCTGTTCAGAATTCCAGAAGAAGATAAGTTAGAAGCAATATTTTAAAGAGAAAGTAAAATTTCAGAACTAACAAAAGACCCAGTCCACAGATTCCAGGAGCCCTGTGGCATAAAATAAAAAGAAATTCACACCTAGACAGCATCACAGATATATTGCACTCTTACAAAAATGGGGGGGGGGTGGAGATACTTAACAGAAGCCAGGGAAAAAGACAGTATGCTTTCAAAGGACTGATGAGCTGAGAGCTTACTTCTCTATAACAAGAATCCAAGCCAGAGGACAGGAATGTTGTCAATACACTGAGACAAAGTAACTACAAGTTTCTATACCCAGCAAAAGAATTTCTCAAGCCTAAGTGTGAAATAAAAAATTTCAGAACACACGAAACTGAGTTTGCCCTCCTAGACTCTAAAGGAAAAGGTCAAGTATTTACTCTAAGCTGAAGGAGAATAATCCAGGAGGCAGAACTGAGATTTCATCAGAAATGTGAAGAGCAAATACAGGAATAAGTAAGTAAAGACATTGACTCTAAAAAATAATAATATTCCTTATTCTTATTACTATGGAAATGTTTTGGACAGTTAAAATACATGACAAGAGCATATAATTTGGAGGGGGTAACAGTGCTAACGTGTTCTAAGTGGCTAGAAGTTGGGTGGGTGGAGATAAAGGTATTGAATTTACTTTGATAAGTTCTGGTCTGTGTACTAAATTTCTGGAGTAGCCCCTAAAAGAATAGAAATAGGAGACATAATTTCCAAATTATTAGAAGGAGGAAAATCAATCCAAAAGAAAGCAAAAAGGAAGAAAAATCTCTCATGGAAAAGGCAGGACAAATAACACAAATAACCTGATAGAATAATGTTATTCTATCAGTATATCAGAAATTATATGAAATCTAAGAAGATTAAAAGATGTTAAAAGATGAAGATTGTCAGACTAGATTTAAATATGTTTATATTTTTACAAAAGACACATCTGTGTATTCACAGATACAGAAAAGCTGAGATTCAACACACAAAGTGTAACAAAAAAACAAGCCGATATGAACCTTAAGATTAAAGGCTTTGTTAGAAGTAACATTGATTAAAAAAAACTTTAATTCACCTGGAAGATATAACAATTCTAATTTGTGTATACCTAATAGCATTGCCTCATTGACAGAACTATAAGAAGAAATAGATAAAATCCACTATCAGATTATGAGGTATTTTTATACACTATTTCATTGTAATTGAGTAATTGATAGCTCAATCAGAGAAGTCAATAAGGAAAGAGGTCTGAGCAAAGTAATTAACAAGCCTTACCTACATAATAGATATTACTGTCCCCTGCAGAATGCAGTCTTCTCAAGCACATAGGGAACATTTATGAGACCTGACCACAAATTTAGCTGTAAAGAAAGTCTCAAAAACTAGCAAAGGATTCATGAGAGCTACATGCTTTTGTATGCTCATTGTATGAAACTCAGAAAATGTAAGTCTAAGAAAGAGGAAAAAATAACCCCACAATCCTTTAGAGGTAATTCCTGCTCATTTGCTAGGTTATTCCTGCCTTTTTCTATATTGTTTCAAATGAATGCAGTCACACTAGATAGAGTTGAGGGGTTTTAATCTTATATTATTCACTTGTTTCCCATGTCATTAGTTATTCTTTGTAGCCATTCTATTGGATACACAATATTCCATCAGGTGGATATTCCATAATTTCCTTAACCATGTCTTCATTGTTGGATATTCTTACATTGTTTCCAGTTCTCAGAGACCACAAACAGCCCTATAATTAACTTTGTGATGTTTACCAACACCTTTCATCCAAGGACCTCAAAGCACTTACAAATGATCTAATTCTCTCTCAAGTCAGTGATGTCAGGGAAGGCAGTTTTACTTCTTTGTGCTAGTAATACCTCTCCATTTCTAACCAAGGTATTTCCTGGAAATGTTTAGTCATAGTCAAGGCAGTGTCCACCCTGCTGGTCCTCTGCATAGCAGGTAGGACCGACTTTCCCACCAGACCTGAGCACAGCACAGTGCATTCTGGCTCAGCCTGAGGCAAACTCGATGACAAAGCTCGAACACGCTTATCTGGGTGTAAGCAGGACAGAAGCCAGCAGCCTCTCCCTCCAACACTGAAACTTGTGCAAGAAGTGTTCCTTAGAAACATGCTGTGGCTCATCAAACTTCATAATTCACCCAGTACTTACTTCACATGTGTATGTAACTCCTAAGCATGAGGTACATTAAATTAATATCTCCCTGTAATTTGTTTTTGTTGCAGAGGAGACTTTAGCAATTACTGTTACCCTTCCATCTTTTAATGACAAAATTATTTAACAACTTCTTTTGAAACAGCAAAGGAGGTTGAGTAAAGTCAACATGGTTCATCAAGTTCAGCAAGAGGAAAGAGCAATCATTCAATTGTGCGTTTCGGAAAAGAAAATGAGATGCTACCTTGCTTTGGAGTTAATATGACTCTCTTTATATCTAGTTAATTGGGCTGTGAACAGGGCATTAAAAACTTGTTTTCTTGCATGTTTGCATTTGATCATTTGCCATGCAGTGATTCACTTTAATTGTCTACTCATAAAAGCATTTGTTCATTCCTAGGAGAGAAGAATCGCTTTCTCCTCCATGCTCTGACCGTTCCTTCATCCCCAGACCTCACCCAAACCCCTATATCTCCCTCTTCTCCTGTTTTTTCTCTCTCAAATATCCACCAGCATAGCTAAAAGACAGTGGTGTAGATAAACGTGATGACATTGCAGTCTTCAGTGCTTCCACTTTTTAAGCTCCAACTCCACTTGAGCCTCTCACAAGGTCATCCAAGTTTTCAGATAGTGAACTTGGTTGTGACTAGTACCCCTCCCAAGAAAATGCTGGCATTGCTCCTCTCTGTTTTGGTGACCACTGCTGACTGCCTCACCACTCCAACCTCGGGGTAGTGGGGAGTGCCACTTTCCTAAGGGCTCTCAGCTCCTCTGCTCATCATTCCCCTGGGGAGAAAGGGGTGCAGAAAAATGATTGATCTTACTTCCCCTTTAAGGAGTGGAAGTAAGCTAAAGTGGAAGTACAAAAGCTAAAATGTACACGAAATCTGATGATCTAGTTTAGAATGCTCCGAGAGTAGATCACTGGGCTAGGGCGTGTGGGCTATCTTCCTATCTCCATTTCAGAGATAAGAGGTAGACACAAACTTGCCCAGAGCCATACACCTAGTTAAGTAGAGCTGGGCACTGAATCCAAGACAGTGACTGGAAGGACTCACAAATAGGACCAAAATACTGGTGTCATTTCCTCATTCCTTCATTCAACCAAGAGATACTGACTGCGCACTAACTATGTGCTGGGCCATATTCTAGTTCTGGGATCCTGAGGGGAGTTATTGGTCTCCAATAACTTGAAAGCTAGGGAGGAATTCAACCAGAAAGGATGCAGCCTATGATGTCAGCATTGCTGGGGAAGCCTCAGAGGTACCCTGAGAGGCATGGCAGGTGGGCGTTTTCAAAACACAAACACCAAACCCAACCCCCAAATTTATTACAGCCAGTGCCTCACACCTGTAATCCCAGTAGCTCTGGAGGCTGAGACAGGAGGATTGAGGTTCAAAGCCAGCCTCAGCAAAAACAAGGCATTAAGCAACTCGCTGAGACCCTGTGTCTAAATCAAATACAACATAGGGCTGGGGATGTGGCTCAGGGGTTGAGGGCTCCTGAGTTCAATCCCCAGTACAAAAAAAAAAGAAAATTATGATAGCCCCCCCTTGCAACAATTTCTTCCATAAGATGCCCGTTATAGGCTGAGAGAGTCTGGTGGTAACTTACCTCCCCTGGCACCTCCGGCTGCCCTGGAGTGTAATTTGAACGGGGATGCTGAAGGGCTGCATGAGGCCAGGGGGCTGGCCAAAATGAACTCCCTTCACCTGAGTCATGCCCTCTGAGGGCACAAGAAGGATGAAGCCTAAGCATCAACGGAAGTGGAGTCCCAAAGGGAGTCCCCAACCCCCAGCGTAGCAACAGCCATCAGAAGCCCTGGTGCTTCCAGAGCTGCCAGCCTGCTAGAACTTTCCTGGAGAGGTGGGAACTCTGGGCAGCCTGGTCCGCGCAGCTCTGCAGATTCTGGCAAGGTGAAGCAGTCACTCCTAGATGCACAAAAAGAACCTGCTTCGTTTTCTACAGACTTCTCCCCACCTGTGCCTGGTGCCTTATCACTGGTGTTTCCGCTTCGCCAACTGGGTACATCGTCATAGAGACCAAAACACTTGTGGAAAGTTCTGAGACCCAAGGGGCCCTCTATAATTGGTGAGGGACCTACTCCATTCAAGGTTTATAAGAAGAGGAAATCTTTGGCTTTGGCCACAAACGCTAAGACAGTTTTTTCACAAACTGTCTTAGTGTGCAGGCTTAGAGAATTTTTTTTTTCCAGTTAATTGCATGTTCTAGTTAAGAGAATTAGCTTTTATACCATAGGTGACTTCCCCAAGTTTCAAAACTCAAAAAGCTATAAAATAATTTGCTATTAAAACTATCTCAAGGTCTAAAAAAACACTATTTAAAACATCATTTTATCTTTGATGATTTAATAGGCATTTGAGGCTGGGCATAGTGGTACACGCCTGTAATCCCAGAGGCTAGGGAGGCTGAGGCAGAGGATCAAAAGTTCAAAGCCAGCCTCAGTAACAGTGAGATGCTGAACAATTCAGGGTGGCCCTGTCTCTAAATAAAATAGAAAATAGGGCTGAGGATGTGGCTTAGTGGTAGAGTGCCCCTGAGTTCAATCCCTGGCGTGAACATACACACACACACACACACACACACAAAAAAAAAAAGCATTTGAGGATCTTTTCATACTCCCAAATTATGAATGTTAATTACCATTACACAGCGTTGTTTCCTGAGATGTGGATGATAAGAGTGTCAAATAAACTTTTGCTCTGTTTGATTTTTTGTTTTGTTTTGTCTGGCTTTGTTTTTTGAACCTATGGGTGCTCTACCATTGAACTGTATCCCCAACCCTTAGTATTTTTTATTTTGAATCAGGGTCTAAGTTGCTGAGGCTGGCCTTGAGCTTGTAATCCTTCTTCCTCAGCCTCTCAAGTCACTGAAATTACAGGCATGTGCCTGTAATTGAGGTATTTTTGAATCAAAGCAAAATTATCTTAACATAAATAAAGCTATATAAACTGTTACTTGAAGACATTTTAACATCATTTAATGAGAAATATTTATTTGTATATTTCTAATTTGTATAATTATTCTGTTAAGAGTTGTGGACTGCATCCTCTGTAAGATATTAGTTTTTAAAGAACTGAAGCAATTTAGAATAAAAACTGATAGCAACTAGAGTTTTTTTCTTCTGCCTGGTACTTCCACCTTAGCCCTTATATATGACAGCTTTTCTTTAGATTTAGATTAGATTTAGATGTGCTTATAAATTCTCCTGAAACATGAAACAACTCCCTGGGAAGAAGTGAATGATTTGCTGCTACATTTAGGTAACTGAGTCAACCTCAGAAATATGGTATTTTTTTCAGCCAAAGAGAACCTTTCTTTTTTTTCCTTTTCTTTCCTTCCGAGGGGCTATGACCTAGGCAAAGCTAGTCCCAAACTTCAGAGCTGAAGCAATCCCATGCCTCAGCCTCCTGAGTGGCCAGGACTACAGGAGTACCCTACCATATCCCTTTCTTTGTACCCAGATCTTGTACCTGCCTTTATAGGAACCTCCAAGTCATTCCTTTCTTAAAGCTCTAGTTCCTATGAAAGAAATAGTCATGCACAAATCTTTAAAAATTCATTGTAAAATGGTATGAGAAAACAAAGTTAAGTTTTAAAAAAATCATATTTACTCCTAATTTACAAGTTCAGATGGGTCCTGATGGATTCTTTTTGGATCCTGACAAGTGTGGGCCTAGTTATTTCATGGATGTAGTTGTCACAACTGGCTGTCTGAAACTGACCTCAAATCTAGCCTGTGTATGGTTCTGTCTTTTCTTTTCTTTATTTTTTTTCTTTTCCCTTTTCTTTTTTTTTTTTTTTTTTTTTTTTTTTTGCTACTGGGAATTGAACCCAGGGAAAGTTTTACCGCTGAGCTATACCCTCAGCCCTTTTTATTTTCAATTTTGAGACTAGGTCTTTCCAAGCTGCTGGGGATCTAGCTAAGCTGCTAAGGCTGACCTCCAATTTGCCATCTCCTCAGCCTCCCCTGCTGCTGTGATTACAGGAATGTGCCACCATGCCCAGCTCCCCTCTTCCTTTTTAAATACGTCAAGATAATGAGAAGGATTAACATCATCTCTTGTCCTTTGACTGTTTTCCTTCACTTGGTAACGTCTGGCCACTCTGTTCACCAGTGTACACCTACTCCCCTCTCAACCCATATCAAAGCCCACTCCACACACATACTTCATCCAGGACTCTTGGCCCATGTCTCGAGAAGAACCCAGAGCAGTGGGTATGAATTGCAATCCCCATGTGTCCGTTTGGACACCACATGGCAAGGCTAAGCCAGATAGAGTGTAGTGATGAGAGACACCAGGCCCTCCCATCAGGATTTCTGGTCCCCAAGAGTCTCTCCTGAGCTCCCAGCCTTCTCCTTCTTCTGATTCACTGGCAATCACATCCTGCTCCATAAAACAACAACAATAATAAGTCATCTGTCAGCCCACAATGTGGGTCTCTAGCCCTAAAACTTTGAGTACTAGGTTCAAATCCAAGCTTTGTAACTTCAAGTAACCCTTTAAAAA
The DNA here is from genome assembly GCF_052094955.1 of Ictidomys tridecemlineatus. NCBI lineage: Eukaryota > Metazoa > Chordata > Mammalia > Rodentia > Sciuridae > Ictidomys > Ictidomys tridecemlineatus. The sequence goes on from NC_135479.1 coordinate 123,287,949, forward strand.
TTTTCTGCCCTGGTTTTCTTCAGTTAAAAAGGGAGGAAATAAAAACTCAGCATGAGCCACATGAGTACGCTAAGTCCAAGTGTCCATAAACTGTTGTGAAATCTATATATGAAAGCAGCTATTATTGCACAATGCTGTCATGGTGGAGTCCTAGCTCCAAAGTCCCAGTCATTTATTTTGCAGTTAATAGATGCCTTTCTCAAGGGAAGAAAAGGACCCTCTCTCCTTTTCACCATGAAGAAGAAACTACTTCCTCATTCTTTTTCCATTATCTCATTTGCACGCTACTTATTACAGCTAAGAATTCTCTTGTAGCTGAACTTCTCCATGTTCATGAAAACTATGTCTGTTTTCACATTGAGAGATGCACAAGTCATTTATATGCTAAAAAGTATGCAACAACTCATGGTCTCTGTTGTTTGTGTGTAAGGGAACAAATAAACCCTAACTGTATAGTCTTCAGGATGGGGAATTTTTGCTGATGCAATCAACAATTTAAACTGTCAAAAGTAAAGTCAAGCAGGGTACTGGAGTGCATGCCTATAATCCCAGTGGCTCAAGAGATTAAGACAGGAAGATTGCAAGTTCAAAATCAGCCTAAGCAACTTAGCAAGGCCCTAGGTAACTTAGTATGACTCTGTCTCAAAATAAAAAATAAAAGGACTGGGAATGTGACTTAGTGGTTATGGGTCCCTGTGTTCATCCCTAGTACCAAAAAAATAGAGTAAAGTTCATATCTGATCTTACATTCTCTTTGTAGGAAAATAACAACAAAAAGGAAGTATGGTTTATGCCACACACTCCTGAAATCTTAGCTGGGACTTCCCTTTCCATTATCCTAATTTCTATCTTCTGCTATCTTTGTTCATGGAATGGGCACTTGACCCTAAGAACTAGGCCCACATCTGAGATATCAGCATCACCTCTCTGTAGATGTTTTTCCCTCTGAGTAAACTAATGGCTAACATATATTAAGCACTTAGTATAAGCCTCGCACAGTTCAAGGTTATCCATCCATTCATTCATTGTGGGAGCCTTTTCTAGAGCACAGAGCTATGCTGACTCATACCACATCATGAGAAGCAGGGAACGGGACCTATCCTGGCAAACAGACAACTCAATGGAAAATTGAAGCAGAAATTAATAAAAATGATAAACTAAATTGTTAGATATTTTAACAGTCCTCAATTTATGATCTTGTTTGAAATCCACTGTGACCAAGTTTTCACAAGTGGCTCTGGGTACAGACATTTTATAATATTATAAGCCAAATTGTATTTGGTTTGAATATGTGGTGTCCCCCAAAAGCTCACAAGTGTGATAATGCAAGAACAGTAAAAGGTGAAATGATTGGAGTAAGAGAGTAGTAACATATCAGTGGATAATCCACTGATGTGGATTAACTGGGTGGTAACTGTAGGTAGATAGGATAGGGTTGGAGGAGGTACCACATCAGTGGTACTGAAATCCAAGTTTGACCTATTAAATTCAGACTCCTAGGCCCAATCCCTAGTGTTGACAAAATAATTTACGTGTAGGACCCAAAACCTAATTGTTAAAAGTCCTTAATACAAGTGGTCTGTATTAGGGTTCCCTAGAGGAACAGAATCAACAGGAAGTATAAATATAAAAAGTGGATTTATTAGGTTGGCTTATGCAACCAGAAGCTGAATAGTCCACAATGGCCGTCTGCAAGCTGGAGAGCTGGAAGAACTAGTAGATATAGTTCAAATCCCTCAAAACAAGAGGGATCAATGATGCTACCCTAGTCTGAGACTGAAGGCTTCTAGAGAATCACTGGCAGAGTGCACTTTGAAAGAGTGAAGAAGTGGGAGTCTGATATCCTCAGAGGGTCTCAGCAGCAATCAAGAACCCATTCAAGAAGAATCAGCTTTTTTCTGGGGCTGCTCCCTTGTTCTTTCCATTTTTATTCTATCCAAGCCATCATCCTTTTGGATGGTGCTGCTATCCCACATGCCAATCATTCCTGGATATGCCCTCATCAACATGACCATAAGCCTCTTAATTATCAGCTTATCTTAATCCAATCAAGTTGACAATTCAAATTGACCATTACATGGTCCTATATTCAGACTTTGGGAAACACTGGGTCACATGCAGTTAATAGCCTTGGAGACCTGACCTTGGACACCTGAACACCATTCTGATCCCAGATATTCCTGCCTCTCTGGAACTCAGTTTATTCCTTTGTGCAACATAGAAGTTGCAGAAGATGATTTAATAGGCTTTAAGTCTACCTTTAAGATCCAGTGAAGAATCTGAACCCATATTTGTTTGCAAGGAATAAACATCTTCTCTTTAGTAACTGTGATGTGCAAAAACTTGCCCCTCAGCTCTAAGTAGTGGTTCTCAGCTAGCAAGAGGAGCAAAGAATCCAACCACTACAACTCAGCCTCACTTTCCTAAACAAGTAGTAATAACTTTAGTGCCCTGAGCAACTATGTGCCAGGCATGGTGCTCAGTGCTCTGGGAACATTATATTCTTCAGCCATAAAACCTATGGATGTGGGTACTGTACTCATTCTGCAGATGATGACACAGAGAACCAGAGAGGCTGAGTTATTGCCATAATTAAACAGCAACAATGAGTAGGGTCCAGTACCCCCAGAACATATCATATTCAAAAGCCCCTGCTTAGGCCAGGGGTGCTGGCACACACCTGTAGTCCTAGGAGGTTGAGGAAGATCAACTGAACCCAGAAGTAAGAGAATCATCTGGTGACATAGAGATGCTGTCTCTTAAGAAAGTAAGAGAGAGGAGAACGAAGGAAGGAAGGAAGGAAGGAAGGAAGGAAGGAAGGAAGGACATTAATATTCTGCCTCTTTACTTGATAGCTTAGGATATGTGTCTTACTCTCAAGGAACCTGCCCTTTTATCCCCAGAATGTTGCTGGCCATGTCTTCATATCAATGAAAGCATTCCTAACTTTTGAGAAGTCTGAATGTCTTGATTACTAGATACATCTATTTAGATAAATTTAGATAAGTTCTTGTCTCTGACTTGATGAAGTCCCCATTTCTTGGCAAGTGATATCTTAAAAACTATAGAGTAACTCCTGTTAACAAGAACCCCAATAATCTGAATTCTCCATCAACTGAAGTTGTTTTATTTTATTTTTTATTTTTATTTAGTTTATGAGGAGACTAAATAAAAATAAAAGGTCAGCAGTGAACAGTTAATTCTCCTGTTTCAGGTAAAACCAACTGGTGGTCAGTTTGCTTCTGACCCATGGCAGATACCTTTGTGTCTCAGTTGGCTAGCTCCATGAGGGACGAAATCTGTTTTATTCCCTAAGGTATCACCAGCTTCTGCACTAGTGCCTAGCATGGTTGCTCAGTAAATAGTCCTTGATGATTAAACAAGCTAGACACTGCCTCAAACATTATTCTGCACATGGCATTCATCCACTTCCAACAAGGGGTAGCTTGAAAGATCTTCCTCTTTTATCTGCCACCTATAAGTATCTGGCCAAGCAGTGAGCTTCTGGCGTGACTGAGTTCCCTTTAATGAACATTCCATTTCAGTGGTTGTCAAAGGGGATGGTGCTACCCCCTAGTGGGCATTTTGGAAATCTGTGGAGTGCTTGTTGGATGTCACCATGGTCAGAGGGGCACTGCCACATTTAAGGAGTGTGGAGTGAGATGTGATAGGCCTGCAGTTTGCCAGGGAGCCCTAAGAATTGCCCGAGTGCCATGGAACTTTGGGTGTCCCACCGGAAGTTCATGGAGACGCAAGGGCTGCTCATCGGGTAGGGGGTGTGTGTAGTTCAGTAAAGTGCATTGGATAGATGTGATTCCCCAGAGAAAGAGAAAAAAAGAAGGGGAGAAAGGAAAGGCTATTTATACTGATCTGAGCTAAAGCCTAACACCATCTTACCTATACACACAGGGAAATTATGTTTGAGTATCTTTTGCTGTTTTGCAATATCCACTAATTTCTCCCAAATTTTTTGCTGTGTAAACTCAGAAATTTGCACTCTGTTTAGTGCAAAAAATCGATGAAAAGTTCTTCACTATTTTAGGAAACCACATCCCCATCAGCAAATTTCTTCATGGTATTTGAGTTGCCAATACAATAACACACACCCAAATCAGCTGTCTTCTGCTGTCACACACAGCACTCGCTCATTTAGATGTTAACATCGGAGTATTTTATTATATTACTCTTATATTCACATGGTGAATTACGTATTTAATGAAAATTTATTTAACTTAAATTTTTCCTTCATCTTACAATTGGACATTACAAAAGTAGGTTACACTGCCTATGAACTTCATTTCAGAATATTAGTGTAATTGCTAATCGGGACTAAGGCATTGGACCCTACTGTTTTGATGACTGAGAAAGTGGACAATTATGTTTCAAAAGCTTGATTCATTATTTTCTTAGACTTTTTTTTCACCCCAGTACTGGAGATTGAACCCAAAGCCTCATACATACTAGGCAAGTGCTCTGTCACTGGGCTATATATATCCTCAGTCCTTTCTGAATTTTATTTTGAGCAGAATCTCATAAATTTGCCCAAATTGGCCTCAAACTTGCAATGCTCCTTGCCTTGGCCTCCTGAGTGGCTGGAATTGCAGGCATGAGCCACAGCACCTAGCTCTTCTTAGGCTTTTTGATACAGTATGTCAGCATCTTTCTTGAGCCAAATGGGACATGTCTACTCAAGTGGATCCATCATCTCAGTTGGCTTATTTGTGGTGCTATGGGGTAGATTTCAGCACTGCAGAAACCCACACAATTCCTTCTCTGAAAACACCCAGACATGTTTCTGAGTTCATGTGCCTTGCTTTCCCCATCTCCACCATCCTGCATCATTATCTGTGTGTCTATTTCCCTGGTCTCGCAGGACCTGCCATACGGTAGGCTCAAAATAAAGGCATGAATGAAGAAATGGCCCCTGAAGGAATTTGTGCCAGAGATAATGGAGGGAAAAGTTCAGAAGTAGGGAAGCAAAACAAGCAGGGAAGTTGTCTGCATTTGCATCCAAAGATGATTTAAACAAAAAATATTGCCTTTGTTCATCAAATATCAGGAGCATTTGGAACATTTGATGTGCTATGAACATTGTCTTTTTTTTTTTTTTTTTTTTTTGGTACAGAGGCTTGAATCTAGAGGCACTTTCCCACTGAGCTACATCCCCAGCTCTTTTATGTATCTTTTTCTGGACACAGGGTCTCGCTAAGTTGCTCAGAGCCTCACTAAATTGCTGAGGTTGGCTTCAAATTTGGGATCCTCCTGCCTCAGCCTCCCAAGCTGCTGGGATTACTGGTGTGAGCTACTTCGGCATCCCTCCACTCTCCGGAAATGTTTCTTTTATCTGGTGGCCTCTGCATCTGCACTACCTCGCCCTTCATCCCCATTCCCTCCCAGAGGAAAGGGTTTCCCTGCTTTTCAGGAAGCATTTTCATCCTTTTGCTCCCCTCCCTTCCCAAATCTGCAAGACCTACATCTTCCCTTCTCCCTATCAAAACAACCGCACTACCCCTCTCTGCTCACATCAAATTGAGCACTCCAAGAAGTGTGTGTGTGTGAGTGTGTGTGTGCACACGTGCGTGGACATGTAATCTTCATTTGCTGTTTCATTCGGCTTTTCCAGCTATCAGCTAAAGGAATGAAAATAATATTATTTCTATGTTACAATAAGGAATCTGGGAGACTGAGAAACTTTTCCAAATCCTACAGCTAATAGAAGGGTCAGGGTCCAGTCAGCTCCCCTGTGGCTGCCCACCAGCAAACAGCTATGGGTTTTGGCTTCTATTTCCCCCATTTTCTGTCTCCTAAAATCCAAGTGGCCTGACTTCTCTACCCCATCACTGTAAATTGCTTTTTGTGAGGTTAATAGCCTGCCAATAATTTATCTATTCTAATGCATTTTAATAGAAATTTTAAATAATGAATTTCAAATTATTTTGTTTTTAATTCACTAATCACCTCTACCAATGGTTCTCAATCTTAGCTACATCTAGATCGCCCATGGACTTTTTAAAATTTGCACTTTATGTTTAATAGATGATACTTAGCCTTGGTCCATGGTTCTATAGTGAAGACTCTTCCTTCTATCCTTGTCACCCAGCCACTTACCCCCTCCCCAGAGACAATCAGTGTCAGTCACCAGTTTTATGTGTGACTGGAGTTTTCTAAAAATATAAATTGTTCTCTAGGAAGCTTAGATTTAGTAGGTCAGTATTTTGGAAAGCAAATGTAATTATTATACACTAGCAAAATTGAGATCCCTAAACTGTATCTGAAGCCATTTTTTAATGACTTGGCTCATAAGGTAAATGTGCTCTATCATTTGGAAAAATGAAACCTCCCTCCATCTCTCTCCAGCAGAGAACCCTTCAATGGCTCCTCATGATCCTCAGCAATCTTGCCAAAACTGCCACAGAATTGAACGGATATCCTCTGAATGGGTTTCTATGGTCAAATCCACTTGGGAAATGCCCTATTACAATGTCCAACACGAGGAAATGCAAAAGGCACATTAGCATATGCCCCACTTAGCCTCAGTTGAATCCAGTGAGGATTGGGAAGTCTGGTTTACGGTATGGACTTAACGAATGTTAATTACTGTTCTTATTTATCACTCTGTCCTATGTCCTCTAATACCCTGCAGTTTCCTTCTGGGACTTTTCTCACTTGCAGTCACGCAATAAATTGTGAGCAATCATTTGTGCAGTTCTTTCTTTCCAGATTGGCCTGCAAGCGCTACAGGTATGAAACAGTGTCTATTTGTTCTCCAGTTTATTCCCCTGCCTAACACAGAACAATGCTCAGTGCTGCATAAAATATATAGCAACCAGCCAGGCACAGTGGCACATGCCTATAATCCCAATGCCTCAGGAGGCTAAAGCAGGAGGATCACAATTTCAAGTCCAACCTGGGCGATTTAGTGAGACCCCAAGCAACTTAGCAAGACCCTGTCTCAAAATAAAAAGGACTAGGGATGTAACACAGAGATAGAGTGGCCCTGGGCACAATCTCCAGCATTGCAAAATACATAAATAAAAATAACTTTTTTAAAAAGTAGATACCTCTCATTTCATACAAGAGAAATTATCACACAGCACAAGTATTCCTTACTTGGATGCTGAATTTTATCAAATACTTTTTCTCTACCAATTGAGATGATCATGCGGTTTTTGTTCTTTATTCTTTATAAAATATTACACTAATTAATTTGCACGTGTTGAACCATCCTTGTATCCCAGAGATAAATCCCAGTCAATCATTTTTTTTAAACTTTTATTTATTTATTTTTATGTGGCGCTGAGGCTCAAACCCAGTGCCTCAACATGCTAGGCAAACACCCTACCACTGAGCCACAACCCCAGCCCCCCCAAGTGAATTATTTTTAATGCAGTGCTAAATTTCATTTGCTAATATTTGTTGAGGATTTTTGTATTATGTTCATCAGAGATATAAACCTATAGTTATTTGGGTTTTTTGTTTGTTTGTTTTGTAATGTCTTTATCTGGCTTTGGTAAGAGAGTGATGCAGGTCCCATATGATGGATTTGGAAGTGTTGCCTCTTTTCCAATTTTTTGGAGAGTTTAAAAAGGATTATTTTTTATATGCTTGTCATTTGGTCCTTAGATTTTCTTTGCTAAAATTTTTTTATTATTAATGCAATCTCTATATTTGCTATTGGTCTGTTGAGATTTTCTATTTCTCCATGATTCAGACTAGAATGGTTTACGTCTCTAAATTTATTCATTTTTCTAGGTTATCTAATTTGTTATTCATAATAGTGTCCTATGATTCTTTTTATTTCTGTGGCATCAGTTGTTATGTTTTCTGTCTTCTTTCTTTTTCCCCCCTGGTACTAGAGATTGAACCCAGGGATGTAATGTAGCTACATTCCCAGCTCCATTAGTTTTTATTTTGAGTTAAGGTCTCACTAAGTTGCTAAGGTTCTGCTCAAGTTGCAGAAGCAGGCCTCGAATTTGAAATTCTCCTACTTCAGTCTCCCCAGTTGTTGGGATTATAAGCATGCACCACCACGCCCAGCTTTCTCTTTTATTTCTCATTTTATTTGCATCTTCTGTCTCTTTTTTTTTTAATTAAGACTTTCGTATTTTATTTAACTTTAAAAACCCCTCAATTTTATCGATTTAATTTTCTATCCTTTATTTCTATTTTTAATCTGTTTTATTCTTCCCTCTGCTAACCCAACCCCTCAACATCTAGGTATAAAAGAAATTTATATCAACATAATAAAGACCATATATGAAAAGCCCACCATAACATCATACTCAACAGTGAAAAACTGAAAGCTTTTCCTCTAATATCAGAATAAATCAAGGGTGCTCATTCTTGCCACTTACATTCAACATTACAGATGTCCTAACCAGAGTAATTAGGTAAAAGAAATAAATAAAAGGCATCAAATTAGAAAAGGAAGAAGATAAATTGTCTCTGTTTGTAGATGACATAACCTTATATATAGAAAACTCTTCATATGCCACTCAAAAACTATTATAACTAAAAAACAAATGATGAATAAAGGAAACCAAATCAACATACAAGAATCAGTTGCATTTCTATGCACTAATGGTTTAGACCTGGAATATCTGAACCATCTGGAATATCCCTAAAAGCTCATGTGATGAAAAAATTGTCCCCACTGTGGCAAGGCGAGGAGTTGTCACTTTCAGAAAATGATTGGATTGTGAAGACCATAATCTCATCAGTGAATTAATCCATTTGATGGATTAATGATTTGAGTTTACTACTGGGTGATAGCCATAGGCAGGTGGGATGTAATTGGAGGAAGTAGGTCACTGGGAGATTGGCCCTTGGTGACTATATCTGATCCTGGCCTCTTCCTGTGTGTTTCTCTTTCTGTCTCTCTCCCCTTCCCAGCTTCCATGAGCTAAGTAGCTATCCCCCACCATCCCCTTCCATCATGATATTTCTGCCTTGGAGCCAGACAAAACATGGACTGAATCCTTCAAAAATGGGAGCCAAAATAAATGCTAAGTTGTTCATATTGGGGATTTTGGTCACAGTGATTAAAAAGGTGACTAACAGGCTGTCCAAAAAGAAAAAAATTTAAACCTATTTTATTTACAATAACATCAAAGAGAATAAGCATATACAAGGGAATATTACTCAGCCTTAAAGAAGAATGAAATTATAGCATTACAGGTAAATAGATGGAGCTGGAGATTATCATGCTAAGCAAAATAAGCCAGTCCCCAAAACAAAAGGTTGAATGTTTTCTCTGATATGCATATGCTAATTTACAATGGGGGAGGATGTGCTAGGGAAAAATAGAAGTACTTTGGATTAGGCAAAGAGGAATGAAGTGTTGGGAGGGATCTGGCCATAGGAAGAACAATAGAATAAATCAGACATTATTACCCTGTGTACATATATGATTACAAGGACCAGTGTGATTCTACAACATGTGCAATCAGAAGAATGAGAAGTTATACTCCATTTATGTACGATGTGTCAAAATGTATTCTACTGTCATGTATAATTAGAAAAAAAAATACTTTTCAAAGTAATAATAAATAAAAGAACTGGATTAGGGAAAAATAGAGAATTAGATATTTATGAATAAAATTGTGAAAGCCTATATGCTAAAAACTATAAAGTATGGGTGAAGGACACAAATAAACATTAAAATATCCTATGTTCATGGATTGGAAGACTTAAGATGGTTTAAATGTCTCTACTACCTAAAGTAATTGACATATTCAATGAAATCCCTATCAAAATCCCAGGGATTTTTTTAAAAAAATAGGAAAAAAATCCAACATTTATATGGAACTATAGAGACTCTGAACAACCAAAAAAGATAGATAGATAGATAGATAGATAAAGAAGAAAAATCCTGGAAACATCACATTTTCTGATTTTAACATACATTAAAAATCTGTAGTCACTAAAATAGTGTAATCCTGGTGTAAAACTAAAAATGTGGATCAATAAATAAACAATAAATCATCCTATAAATAGTATTGACAAATTGAGTCCATAAACAAACCCACATATATATAATCAACTGAGCTTTGACAAGGGTGTCAAGAACACACAAGGGGAGCCAGGGATACAGCTCAGTGGCAAACTGTTCGCCCAACATGTGTGAAGCCCTGAATTCCAATGCCAGTGCACATGTGTGCATACACAGACACCACGCACACACACACACACACACAATTACTGAAACAATATATGACAAAAGGAGAATCTTTTCAACAAATGATGTTGGGAAAATTGGATGCCCATATGCAAAATAAAAATAATAATTAGTGCTTATCTTGTACTATACACAAAAATTTAAATGAAGAAAAAAATTTAAACATAGGGGCTAGAACCATAAGCTCCTTAGAAGAAAACTCAAGGGAAACTTCATGGCATTGGTCTTGGTGATGATTTCTTGAGTGTGACACCAAAATCACAGGCAACAAAGTTAAAAAAGAAAGAAAGAAAAAAGACTACATTAAACTAAAAAGCTTTCCCACAGCAAAGGGTACAATCAACAAAGTAAAAAGACAAACTACAGAATGGAGAAAGCATGCTTGATAGCCAAAATAGATAAAGAACTCCTACAACTCAGTAGATACAGAAATTTTAATAATTTGATTTTAAAGTGAGCAAAGGAATTAAATAGACATTTCTCCAAAGAAGACATACAGATGGCCAAGAAGTTTATGAAATGATGTTCAACATCATTGTCATAGAAATGCAACTCAAAACCATAATACAATATCACCTCACTCCTATTAAGATCACTATTGTCTTAGCTCATTTTTTGTTGCTATAACAAAATACTCAAGACTAGATAAGTCATAAAAAAAAATAAACTTATTTGGCTTATAGTTCTGGGGTCAAGGAAGTTCAAAATCAGGCCAACGTATCTAGCAAGGACCTCATGCTGCATCATAACATGGCAGATGGCATTAACTGGAGAAAGCTTATGTCAAAGCGGCAAGAGGGCACACACAAAGTAGGCCAAAACACCAGGGAGTAACCTTGCTTTATGAAAACTCACTTTGTGGTAACCAATCCTGTCACCTGAGACCCAACTCATTCTCCCACCACCTAATCCAGTCTTGAGAGACCTAACTCCGTCTCTGGAGAAAGAAAGATATTATCGATAACAGTAGTGAGCCCAAAACCCAGTCTTCTCTCCAAAGCTCCACCTCTGGACACTGCTTCATTGAGGAATCAAGTCTTAACATGAGTTTTGACATGGGAAATCCACCACCAAACCAGAAGCAGCTATTATAAAAAAAAAAAGAAAAGAAAAGAAACCGTAAGTGCCGAGGTGTGGTGTGTGTAGGGGGCTGGGTGTGTGGAGAAATCAGAACCCTTGTTCATAGTTGCTGGAGGTAAATTGGTGTAGCCACTATGGAAAGGAGTATAAAAATTCCTCAAACAATTAAAATTATGGCTACCACATGATCCAGCCATACCCTTTCTGAGAATTTGTACCCCAAAATATCAAAATCAGGATTTTAAAAAATTATCACTCTCATCTCACTGTGGCCCTGTCCCTAACACCAAGATATGGAAACAACCTAAAGCCATCAACAGATGTGATCAAATTATGGGATCCTGAGCACAAGTCCCAGCACAAAAGTGAAAAGAAGGGAGAGAAGAGAGGACGAAAGGAAAATGAAGAAAACATGGTACCTACATACAATGGAATGTCATTCAGCTTTCAAAAACTAGGGAATTCTGCACTGTGCCACAACATGGGTAAGCCTAGAAGACATTATGTCTAGTGAGATAAGGTCACAGGGGCACACAGAATGCATGATTTCAGTAATTATACTTATGTGAAGTAGTTAAAAAGAGTCAGACTCATAAAAACAGAGAGCAAGATGATGGTTGTCAGAAGCCAGAGAGAAGGGGAAAAAGTGAGGGCTGCAATCAACACATATGAAGTTCCACTTGCCGCGATGAATAAATTCTGGAGATCTGATGTACAACAGCGTGCCTAAACTTATGCTTAACAATACTGTATTATATATATAAATTTGTAAAGAGTTGATCTCAAGTTAAGCATCTGTGGGTGTATGTAGCTCCATGGTTGAATATGTGTCTAGCCTGTGCAAGGCCCTGGGTTCAATTCCTAGCCCTGGAAACAATTTAAAAAATAATAATAATTAGCCGGGTGCCATGGCACACATCTATAATTCCACCAGCTTGGGAATCTGAGGCAGGAGAATCAAAAGTTCAAAGTCAGCCTCAGCAATTTGGCAAGGTCCTAAGTAACTCAGTGACACCCTTAATACAAAAAAGGGCTGGGGATGTGGCTCAGTAGTTAAGTGCCCCTGAGTTCAATCCCTGGTACAAATAATAATAATAATAATAATAACAACAACAACAATAATAATAACAATAGAAATACAGCACAAATTGTCAACACACACACACACACACACACACACACACATATTTTGGAAAACATTGGTCTGTAGTTTAAAAATCAAATTCCTTACGGGGCCCAGATATCTCTCCTGCCATCACTTCTGGCCATATCACACTCATCCTTTCCTTCCTGTCTTTTGTCTTTGCTGTCCCCTGCCTGCTCCCATCTCCTTCATGGCAGCTTCTATTCAGTCTCCAAGGCTTCGCTCTACCATGGCCTTCATCAAACTGGTCTGAAATCATCTGCCCCCTCGTCTTGCACAGCCCTTGGACTCTCAGCTCCTCAAGGACAAGGACGTTATCCTACTCATCCTTGTCCTCAGCTCCTAGCGCAAGGCCTGAATTGCAATACACAACTTAGAAATGGTTGCTGAATACACAACTAATTTCCTTTCCAGATTAACATCTCATCTCAGGGATGACCTTGCACGAAATTCCCAAGTGAATTACGTCTTTGGATCTCAAATCTCTGACAACACGGATTTGGGCTGAGGGATATGCAGAAGAAAACCACTAATGAATTGAAAGTGAAGGGAATGAGCCTGAGTTAATCCTCATGGTCTGCGTCATTAAATCTATACTCTGGCAAGATGAGGTAGGTGCCCCCTCACCAGCTCACGCACTTTCAGAATGAATGAGGCTGCTTTCACAAGAGCGCATGACTGTGCTCAGGTTAGATGACTGTAGAGTTGTCCAAGGGCTGGGAGTATCAGAACAGTGAATCTGGAGTTACCCTGAGTGACTCAGGACACGAAACTCTTTAGATTTCTATCCTAGTGAATGTGGTCTTGAGAATAGGAGAATGGCTCAGATGAACTTAAGAACATGACACAAAAATGACGACAAGAGCAGATGATTAGCCAAAGTTTCAAAGGCTTCTTTTTGCGGTCGCATGGCTTTTGGATAAAGGGCTGTTCATTCATTTTACTATTGCATCACTCAGTGTGACCTATATGTCTTGCATACCAGACTTGTATTTTTAGTTTACTAATGCACTCGACTAATACAGCCCCACGCAAATAACTGGAAATCACTGTCACATCAGAAGACCAAAGATAAACTCAGCAGAACTCTCACTGGCAAAAGCTCATAGTCTAATAGGAGAGAAAACCAGAAAAGCCAACAAAAAAGCAATATTATGTGACAAGTGGATAATTAAATGTTGGAAGGAAATGTTACCAAAGCAAGGAAGAAAGGATGCTGGTTACTGCTTTGGAGGTCAGAGCAAAGGGTGATTTTTTTTTTTTGAGAGGATACGTCTCCTGAGCTAAATCTAGGAGCTTACTCAGTAGACAAGGTGGAGAATCTGGCAGGGGGAGCTAGACCACTCCCTGTGGTCAGCCCTGTAATTCAGTCTGCTCAAAACCCATCACGTTCTCTTCCCCCTGGGTTAGACCAGACATGATGTGGTCCCAGCCATCCAGATCACTCAGGAAAACTGCATAAATAGCTTATCGAGCAGAAGCTATGTGTCAGGCCCTTTTTAGATCCTCCAGTAGAACAGTAGACATAAACAGAGAGGTTCCTGCCTTTCCGTCGCTTTCGTTCTATGGAGAAGAAGGTAAGAAACAGAACGCAAACAAAGAAGTCCACAGGCATTGGTGTGATGAAGGGAGAGAACTGGAGTGATGATATGGAGCTCATGGAACTCGACAGTTAAACTGGGACCTGAGGGTGAGGAAAAGCCAACCAAGGCCGGGAGCAGACACTGGAGTCACGGGGGTGGCCAGCGTAAAGGCTCTGAGGTGGCAATGAGTTTGGCCATCGAGGGGGACTTCAGCAAAACCAGCACTGCAGGAGGAAGGTCTGAGTCTCAGAGGAGGCAAGACCAGAGGTCCCCAGCCACCAGGAGTCCAGCAGTGACACTCCTGCATCACCCGAGCTGTGGCTAATGATGGGACTTGGGGTGAGAGCTCATCATTGAGAGCTGTTTGGCCATGTGAGGTCTGGCCCTGGCCGACATGCCAGAAGGCCAGGCAGAAGGGGGTTGCAAGAGTCCCAGGGTCTAACGACTGCACTGGTCCTCAAAGCAGCACTGGGATGAAGATGGGAGTCTGAGATAGCTTACTGGGAGCTGGAACCCAGGCCACCTAAGCACCAGGACTCACTCTCAGTGACACCCAGCTGGATCTGATTTGGCAGCCAGGAATCGAGGAACTGGAGGAACTCGGAGAGACATCAAACCTAGACCCCCTAGACGGCTGCAAAAGCTAGAGGTAGCCGTGCCTCTGGGTTCCAGGTCTAGGAGGAGTCGCATGAGTTGGGGCAGGGGTTATTGCTTGGGCCCCAACGGGACTGGCTCAGGACCTGAAGTGAGGTGGGGGATTGGGAGGATGTACCTGCGAAGCAGAGACTCAGCTCTGCTTGCATTCTCCATCTTTGTTAATGTGAGCAGGATCCACCCTGTCAGTCAAGCTGGAAGGCTGAGTCACGTGGCTCCTTCTCTGCCACCTCCACCCACCATCAGTGGGTCACTACCGTCTGCTGATAAGTCCTCTGAACCCTCTCTGCAACCTGAGCCCTGCCCATCCACACTGGAGCTGCTCTAGCTTAGAGCTCTTCGTCTCCATGGTGTGGTGGAAAAATGCAAGGACTATAGCGTCAGCCCACCTGGGTTCGAGTGTCGCTTCCTCTCCTTGCTAGGTGTGTGGTGTGGAGTTATCTCTGTAGCCTCTCTGTACCTAAGCTTCTTTTTTATTCATTTATTTTTTAGTTGGAGCTGGACACAATACCTTTAGTTTTATTTATTTTTATGTGGTGCTAAGGATGGTACCCAGTGTCTTGCACGTGCTAGGCGAGTGCTCTACCACTGAGCCACAACCCCAGTCCCTACACCTAAGCTTCTTCACCCATAAAATGAGAAATCCACAAACATCATGGAGTTATTAGAATTTATAGAAAACTGGGAATAGCAGTGCTCGCCTGTAATCTCAGCAACTCAGGAGGCTGAAGCGGGAGGATGGCAAGTTGGAGGTCAGCCTCAGCAACTTTGCAAGACCCTGTCTCAAAATAAAAAATAAAAAGGGTTGGGGATGTAGTCTGGTGATAGAGCAAGCCTGCGTTCAATCCTCAATACCAAAAACAAAAAGGATTTCTGGAAGAATTTTGTAAAGTCAAGAATACTATGCAAAGTAGGCGTCTGTAACCAGCATAAATAAATGTATGTTTCTTTAGGCCTCAATATAAGGTCAAATAAAAAAGGAAACAAAGCCAACCGGAGATGACTGAAACAACAAATGGAAGCTTTTGCTAAAGTCTCTCATTTTCTGTTCTGGCTGGCTGGCTGGCTTTTGCTCTCCCTTCTGCTCAGGTCTGGCCTTCTCCAAGCTCCACCCTCCACCACGCTCCTTTCTGGTCCTACATCTGTCTCCAGGGGCAAAGCTCATGGCTCAGGCCTGGTCATCCAGCAGCAGGCTACTTTGGTCTTGCATGTGATTCAGGGTGGGCATGAGACTGACTTAGAGCCCATGAGACATGAAGGAATTTTTTTTCTGAAGTTGTAGGAAAAGCAACACTCTTTTTCCACTGGACTTGAAACTGAGATCTGAGCTCCAAACATCTGGGAACCTCATGTTAGCAAAGAATGTAGCCAATGTAAGAGAAGGCAGAGTCCAATGCTGAACACATAATGGACTCAGATCTTGTTGCCTCACAGCCTACATCAAACTGTACCTGAGTCAAGATGGTCAAACTACTTAAAAATATTTTAGTTACAGGGGCTGTCTATTCCTTCTTTTGCTTTAAATATTTGTGTTTTACTTTTTTTTTTTTCTTTCTCCTTTTTGCAGCACTGGGGATTCAATCCAGCAGCATTCTGACAGTGAGCTACATCCTTAGCCCTTTTTATAATTTTGAGATTCCTGAGTAGCTGGGATGTCAGACACATCTCAGCCACACACTGAGCTTATATATATATATATTTTAATGTGGGGCTGAGAATCGAACCCAGTGCCTCACATATGCTAGGCAAGCACTCCACCACTGAGCTACAACCCTAGCCCCCTTCTGTTACTTTTAACAAGTGAGTTCTAAGTGATTAGTGTTGAATGGGGTAAAGGAGGAAATCACTGTATACTATCCATAGGATGTGCCCCAGAAATTCTCATTTTGTCTCTCCTTCTGCACAATCTCACATAGTACTAATGGTATGCCCAACCTCCCTGTTATCTCTTGTTCACTGACTCCAATTCAGGCTTCCCTCTCTGAACACCCTGTCACCAGAGATACCTGCCGTGCTGGAGATGGGTGCCCTGCCCGTGCTAGACAGGTACTCTATATCTGAGCTCCATCCCCAGCCACAAAAAAAAAAATTCATTTTGCATCCTCCTCTTCTTCCAAATCTTCTATTGGTCTGTCACACCGATCAGCACAGGGTCATGGGCTTAGCACTGCTAAGACCAAACCTTCCTTAGAGATCAAGAGTTGGTAGAAGGCTAGGAACATGGAGAGTTTAGTATTTTTAATCTTGCCACATGCTGTTTTAGTAAAACATAACTGGAACTAAGTTATATGAGTACTAAAAATGTTCATACCATGGTTATCAGCATCAAAACAGACATGGAGACCAGTGGAACAAAATAGAAGACACAGAGACACAGTCATATAAATAAAGTTATTTCACCCTAAACAAAGATGCCATATACATACATTGGAGAAAAGATAGCCTTTTCAACAAATGGTGTTGGGAAAACTAGAAATCTATGTGTAATAAAATAAAATTAGAACCCTATTTCTCACCCTGGGTGAAACTCAACTCAAAGAGAAACAAGGACCTAGGCATTAGATCAGAGACCCTGCACTTACTAGAATAAAAAGTAGTCTCAACTCTCCAACATGTCAATTTGGGAACCAAATTCCTCAACAAGACTCCTAAAGCACAAGAAGTAAAATCAAGAATCAATAAATGAGATGGTATCAAACTGAAAAGCTTTTTCACAGGAAAAGAAACACTCAAGAATGTGAACAGACAGTGTACAGATTGGGAGAAAATCTTTACCCCCAGTACCTCAAATAAGGCATTTATCTTCAGGATATACAAAGAACACAAAAAAACTTTAACACCAGAAGGATAAATAACCCGATCAATAAATGGGCAAAGGAGCTGAACAAACAGTTTACAGAAGAAGAAATACAAATGGTCAAAAAATGTATGAAAAAAATGTTTAACATCTCTAGCTGTTAGAGAAATGCACATTAAAACTACACTGAGATTCCATCTCACTTTAGCCAGAATGGCAGTTATAAAAATACAAATAAAAATAAATATTGGTGAGGATGTGGGGAGCAAGGTACTCTCATACATTGCTGGTGGGACTGCAAATTGATGCAAACAATATGGAAAGCAGTCTGGAGATTCTTTAAGAAACTTGAAAAGGAACAATCAGTTGACCCAGTTATCCCACTCCTTGGTCTATTCTCAAAAGACTTCAAAACAGCACACTACAGTGATACAGTCACATCATGTTTATAGCAGCTCAACTCACAATAGCCCAGCTATGGAAGCAGCCTAGGTATCCTTCAATGAATAAATGGATAAAGAAAATATGGTGTGTGTGTGTGTGTGTGTGTGTGTGTGTGTGTGTGTATAAAATATGGTATATATACATATATATATATATATATATATAAAATATGGTGTGTATATATATATATACACACACACATATATATACACAGACACACACACAATGAAATATTACTCAGCCATAAAGAAGAATAAAATTTTGGCATTTGACGGTAAATGGATGGAAGTGGAGACTAACATGCTAAGTAAAATAATCCAATCCCCCAAACCAAAGGATATTGTTTTCTCTGATTTGCAGATGCTAACCCAAAACAAAGGAGGTCAGGGAAGGGAATAATAGAAATACATTGGACTAGACAAAGGGAAATGAAGGGAAGGGAATAGGAAAGACAGTAGAATTAATTGGACATAACTTTCCTAGCATTGTATTAGAATACATAACCAGTGTAACTCTGCATCATGTACAACCACAAGAGTGGAGACCTAAATAGAATGAGTTATAATTTATGTATGTATATTGTTGCTGAGGGCCATTACCAAGTAGGAATGACGCATCGAAATTTCCTTGCCAAGCGTACCCCATGCTGCTTAGAGGACATTCGATGGGACATTGCATGCATGCTTTAATAAGGTGACCTTGCTCAAGGACCAAGGCGGATCCGGGTTTAGAGCTGATCAGGTTTGAGGAAGTAACCGGCTCCTTGAGTTTAAGGCGTTGCCAGTTTAAGATAATGGGTTTTAGGGAAGTTGGAAGTTGAAGATTATTGCTGGGACTAGGGTGTTCCTGTTGCTTGTTCCCGTTGAGTTCTCGTGAGATTAAAATGGGATTTTGGAGATAGCCTCGTGGAGTAGGTGAATTGTGCGGGAGACGGCAGAACGTGATTGCCCCTGGACCTGTGTGGAGGCGGTGTGAGAGCGGGAATAAAGAATTGCTGTTTGAACCTACAAAGGTGTGTGATGGCTCGTGATTCTGGTGCCAAGCCCAGACATTGGCCTTTGGCATATTGTCAGATCAGGCTAGGCAGGCAGTGACCAAAGGAGGCAGATTTAAAAGGGCCGCTGAACAGGCTTTATTGATATATCACTCCCGGGGGGAATTCAATCAGACTCACAGAGGGGATAGGGGAAGGGTCTGAGGAGAAACTGCATGGAAGCTTGACCAGACTGGACTTTTATGGGGCTTACAACGGGAAGGGAAGGGCTTGGGACAGAAAAAGGTGTTTCTAGGGTCCCTTGTCCCCTTGGAGTTGGTCAGGGGAGTTGGCTGAACTCCAGGATTGGCCAGGGGGTCCTGCTGATTGACAGGCATTAGTCAGGAGATCTGGCTGATTGACAGGCATTTCCGCCGGCTTCTGATTGATGTTCCTTTCCCTGCACGGGCTACTTTGTTCTAAGTAGCCACTAAAACGCCACCAAGTCGCCACCACCGACCTAACATATATTCTGCCAAAATACATTTTACTGTCATATATAACTAAAAATAAAAAATAAAAATATTTTAAAAATAAAAGAAGGAAAGTTCATGCCAGAAAAGCAGGTCACTGTCAATAATTCGACACAGACACAACCCACTGGCTACTGTTCTGGGTATTTAGAGAGCTCAGGACCCATGACCTGCAGGAGCTGGTCATCTTTTGTAGACAATAAAACACAAAACAAATCCACAAATACTATTAAATACTCACTCATTCTGGGTACTGAGCAAAGTCTTCTTTCATTTATTTTTTTTTTTCATATATCCTTTTCATTTAAGTTAGTTGATTTTTTAAAACTGGGCATTGAACCTAGGACACTCCACCACCACCCAGCCCCTTTTATTTTGAGACAAGTTCTCCCTACATTGTTGAGGGTCTCACGAAGTTGCTGGGGCTGGCTTTGAATTTGCAATCCTCTTGCCTCAGCCTTTCCAACCACTGGGATTACAAGCATGTGGCACTGCACCCAGGCAAAGCCTTATTTTTAAAAACATGATTTTATTTGTATTCACTTGGTTATCATTTTTGGAGCCAGCTGCATCAAAAAAACATAACATTTAAAATGCATTTATTAAATAAAAATAATTTCATGCAACATGTGATTAATTTTTATATTGGTGCTTTAGCACGTGAGTGCCAGAAGACACTAGAGGTAAAAGAGAATTAAGGAAGTTTCCCAAAGCCACAGAAACCCAGAAAGTTAAAAAAAATTAATTTAATTTTAAAAAAGCAGGATAAGATAAAATACGAGGGCCTTATTTGGTGAGATCGTTTGCAGACCATGGTGATTACAACTCTCATCTGGATGTCATTTTCCCTCCTCTTTTGGTTCCTTTAGAGAAACTCCTTCCTAGTCCCATGTGTCCTAGGGACCTTTGGGCTGTAGGTCCCTGGCATCCCCACCACAGGTAGGAGCACTGGACACAGACTGTATAGTTCACCTGTGTCACCCCCATAGCCATGGGGTCTGCTTCAAAAGTAAACTCATGGTCCAAATGGAGCAAATGAGAATTTTCTCCAAAAGTAATAGAAGGGGACAATTTTTCACTCAGGATGACTAAGCTAGAGAATTTGGTGCAGGGCTACTATTACCCATCTTGCCTATCACATCAGGGGAACTTGCCTTTAGAACAAGGCAAGAGGCAAAAAAGGACAAGAGGTAAAAAGGAAGAGAGAAAAGTATTGAGGATGACAATGTGTGAAACCCTAGATCCAGCTGTGCCTGAAGCCAATTCACGCCTAAATGTTCTTCCCTACTGAAGCCAGATTTAAAGTTAGGTAGTCAGTGCAGTTAGGTAAATCGGGTCTAATATCGAGTGAGATCTAAAATGGAGGCCATGTTGAAAATGAATTCCGGGAAAAGTTGAACAACTCTTGGAATGTTAATGAAGTCCCAAGAAAAGCCCAAGGCCAGAACCCATCCCAAAGAAGTGTTAATGAACAGCCCCCAGCAAACTTAGGTGCTGACTCAAAAGTCCTTCCTGCCCAGATTACTTCTTTGGCCCACCTGTGTCCCATCCCTAGGGCCTTCCTACCTACATTCCATCACTGAAAGAACTATAAAAAGGGGAAACAACCGCACTTCCATGGATTCCACCTCTTGGGTTCCCCTCTTCCTCCAGGAGAAGTGGAGAAGTCTTTTCTGCTGTCCTTTAATAAACTTCTATTTTCCACTCTGACCTTGCCTCAGCGTGCTCTCTGGTGTTATACTTCAACATTGGGGAAGCAAGGACTCGACACCGGGCGACAATGGTAACACTACCATGTGAATAAATAAATTGCCAGAAAAGCAGGTCACTGTTAGATGGAGTTGGGTTTCTATTAACGGAAATAGTTGTCTCTGAAATAGTTCATTCCTAACCATTTAGATTTAAAAACAATATTCACCAAAATATTAAATATTCCTATTTTCTGCCTTTTTTTTTTTTTTTACAGAAAATCTGACCCAGTCACATAGAGTCGTCCCCGCTTATCCATAGAGACTGCATCCTAAGACCTCCAGTAGAAGCATGGAACCAGGTTGTCCTAAACCCTATGCATGTACTTTTTCTTATGCATACATAGATAAAGTTTATCAATTAGGAACAGTAAGAGATTAAAAACAGTAGGTAATAAAAGAACAATTATAATGCCATACTGTAATACAAGTCCTATGAATGAGGTCTCGGTCTCTCTCTCAAAATAGCTTCTTGTACTGTACTCGCCCTTCCTATGATGTTGGGAGAGGACACAAGATAAAATGAGATGATAATGTAAGCACTGTGATGTGGTGTTCAACTACCACGTTAGGGTAACCCAAACTCAAACTCTGCCATTCCATGTAGTCAATCTGATAACCAAGATGGTTGCGGACTAACAAGTAGATACACCGCACAAAGGGATGATTCAGTCCCAGATAGGACAGAGCAAGAAGACACAAGATTTCATCACAGTACTCAGAACTGTGCACAATCTAAAATGTAGCCGTGGGGCTGGGGATGTGGCTCAAGCGGTAGCGCGCTCCTCTGACATGTGTGCAGCCTAGGTTCGATCCTCAGCACCACATACAAACAAAGATGTTGTGTCTGCCAATAACTAAAAAATAAATATTAAAATGTAGCCGTTGTTTATTTCTGGAATTTTCCATTTAATATTTTCAGTTCATTGTTGACTGCAGGTAACTGAAACTGGAAAGCAAAGCCACAGATGAGAGGGTACAGTTGCACTCATAAAGATGATAAAGGAAACCATGCCCATTGATTTACTCTAAGTGATCTAGAAAGAAGCAACAGGGCAGAAAATCAAATTTGCTCTCTGTGCCAATTATTAATCATAAGTCAAAGCAACTGGTATACCTGAATAGAAGTTATTAATCATAATTAATTATTAACCATACATTGAAGCCAACTATCTGGCAATGTTGGCAGTTAAATTGTCAGACGTCCATTAACTTTTGGCAACTAGGAAACAGGTCTCCCTCTGAGGACCTGTTTATTCCCAGAGCACAGCTTTGCAGCCACATGGCACAAACGATCAGCAACTTCATGCATTACCCCATCTGATCTGTCCAAGCTAAACTAGCTAGGCCATGTTTGCCTGCTAAGATACAGAAGAAAAGCAGCAAAGGAAATTGTATAAGTCATAAGCCTGAACCAGATTCTAAATGAAAAAAGCAAGGATCAATGTATCCTTTTCTATAATTATATTTTATTATGTGGTCTGTCAATTTTTACTAATCCTTTATTAGTAACCTTGATTTATTTCCACTTGCTCCTCAGGAAGTCAACACTAGAAGCTTCCATGAGGAGTCAAGTATAAAGCAGCAGACAAACCAGGCATGGTTGTGCACACCTGTAATCCCTGCAGCTCAGGAAGCTGAGGCAGGAGGATTGCGAGTTCAAAGCCAGCCTCAGCCATTTAGCAAAGTGCTTAGCAACTCAGCGAGACTCTGTTTCTAAATAAAATATTAAAAAGGCTGAGGATGTGGCTCTGTGGTTAAAGCACCCCTGGGTTCAATCCTCAATACAAAAAAAAAAAAAAGCAGACAGATTGTTCCAAGGAGAACAACAGCCTCTTTTCTCCATGAAATTGTCACCAAGAGTTGGCTGAGCCTCTTGACTTAATGTAAACTTTGGCATTACAGGGTAACATTAATGAAATATATTCATGACCTTTATTCTTTTGCATCTCTAGGTGTGGTCTTGAGACACACAGCTCTCAGTGACCGAAGACAGGGAGGAGTAGAGGTAGGATTTTTATAATAGATGTGCTAATATCCAGTCTTTGACAGCCAAACTTGTGATCTGGGAGTCTGAAGCAACACAATGGAATTTGAAAGCCAGGCTTTGTCAAAAGCAAGAGATTTTCAACATGACTTTAGGTCCGCCTATAACCCTTCCGAAGCAGATCAGGCAAACTCCAGCCTAGGACCTCCATTTCTTCAGAGTTGTAAGGAGGATGTGTCCAACTGCCCTCCCACCCCACGCCAGGGGCAAATAAGGCCTCAGCCCAAGGTGAAGGAAAGAATGAAAACTCCTTAGGCCACTCCAAACTTGGCCCACAGTGAGTGCTCATACAACGATTTCTCCACTGGAAGTAGAAAACCCAGGTTTGAGGGCACAGTCAGGGGGCTTTCCTTTCCTGGTTCCATTAGTATTCTGGGATAGATTTCTCCTTGGTTAAATATGAATTCAAGAAATGAGAAGAATCCAAGACAGATGACCAGCCACAATCCCACTCCTCAGGCTCCATAGTTTGCATTCAGGAAATCAGTTGAATTCATTTCCATTTTGTGCACATACTGTGAATCTGCTTCTGGATAGAATTGCTGCAGCTGTGACCCAACTCAATTATATTTATTCTGAAGATATAAACTTGATTTCTTTTTGAGAGCCACATCTGTGACACTGAAAATGAAGCCAGAAGATCACTGAGTTATTCTTTAGCATCGAAAGTGGGTCAAACGTGGACCAAACCAGCCTTCCACACCAGTTACCACACCCTACAAGACTACAGCAGCAGGAAGCAGGCTGAATGTTCCCAGCCCCCTTCACATAATGGGCTACTATGAACTCACCTCCCCAGAAGTTTTGCTGGATGCAAAAGATATATCAATAACATAAATCTATTGAGCTGGGGATATGGCTTAATGGTATAGTGCTTGCCTAGCATCCCCAAACACACACACACACACACACACACAAAAAAAAAAAAAAAAAAAAAAAAAAGGATCCAATAGAGCCTTTGGACTCTTTTTTGGCTGGTAGTGTAGCTTAGTTGTAGAACACATGCCTAGCATAGCTTCAATTCCCAGCAAATAAATAAATAAACAAATCTATTAAAAGCAAAGGTCCTTCAGAATGAATAGGGGAGATTCTCATACTAATAGGATAATTGACTAGATGAAAAGATTCACTGATTAAAAAGATAAGTTGGGTGGAGTGGTACTTGCTTGTAATCCCAGAAACTCAGGAGCCTGAGGCAGGAAGGTTGCAAGTTTGAGGCCAGCCTAGGCCACTTAGTGAGGCCCTGTGTCAAAATAAAATAAAATAAAAAGACTGGAATGTAGTTCAGTGGTAGAGCACCTTGGATTCAATCCCCAGTACTACCAAAATAAAAAGAAAGGAAGAAAGAAAAGAAAGGAAGAAAAGAGAAAAAAAGACAAGTCAAATCAATTCAAAATAAATGGTAAGGCCAGTGTCATTCATTCACTGGATCAATGTCAGGATAAAAGAAAACCAGTCTCCTAATGGCCCACGCCAGCCCATCCCCAGGCAGAGCTGCTGCAGAGGGCAGCTCAGGAAGTACACCTCTGCCTTCAAGTCATTACTCACACCAGCTACCATGTGCATGGTGAGCCCAGGAGTTTGTAATATCGTGGTTCTGCCAGAGGATCCATATTCCTGCCAGTGACAGAGCTAAAAGAAATAATTTAAGTGGGATGATGCAGGAATAGATATGTGCAAAGAGTTGCAGGAAGCTGGGCAAGTAATAAAACCCTAGAGCTCTATCCATCCAGCTTGACATCCATAGCTTTCTTCAGGCTAAGGAAGAAGCAGGTCCAGGGTTCAGCTGTCACTTCTGCTTGCAGCGTTCCTGTGTAGCAGAAGCACTTTTGGAAAGCAGTTACCACTAGATCAAAGCAAGATTTCATACCTACCAGTGCTCCCAAAACACAGATCCCAGGTGGTTGAGAGGTGGCTGGTGTGGCACTGACCACAGATGCTCCACAGTCCATTGAGCAGTTGGTGCAGAAGTCCACAAGGGTTGATTTTTTTGTCCTTTTGCTTTTTCCTCCCAGGAAATTGCAGTTGATTGGCTTGGTGTTAAATAGGAAAAACAAACGATGGTCAAATGTGTATTTATTTTTTTATTCCTTTGGTGATTTCTTCTCGTGTTCTAAGGAGAACCTTTGTGCCAAGTTCATCAGGGTCTTTTGAGCATCTCTGTTCTGGAGCGGGCTGAGGACATCAATGGCTTCAGATGTCTCAGGTGATCCTTATGAGACACACAGAGGAGTCCCACCTCAGTAACCCAGTGGAGTGCAGAGCTGAAACTAGTGCCCTCTGAGATAAGGTCATATTAATTATTAGGAATAACTCATTCGAAAAGCTGTCAGAGGAAAAATGGAACAGTAAAGGGAAGGAAAAACATGAGCTACAGGAATAGAAAGCGGGCGTCTGGACAAGCCCAGGGCTAAACCTGCACACAGCTGATGGACATGACAAGGCCAGATGCTCCCTCGACCTCCTAAACCTCTTCTCACCTTGGCTCTTCCTCAGGGCTGGTGCTTGTGCTAAAAGCCTCCTGTCCTGGTTTCCTTTCTTGATTCTCATGGATATTAGAAACCACAATCAGAGAAGTGGGAAAGTTGGGGAGAACTTATTTTAACATGGTCACAGGCACTCTGGCACCTTACACATGCTTTTTCTTTCTTTCCTTCCTTCCTTTCTTTTTCTCTCTTTTTCTTTCTTTTTTTCTTCCTTTCTTTCTTTCTTTTCCCGATGCTAAGAATAGAACCCAGTGTTACAGGTCTGGGATCTGCCAGAAAACTGAGGCAGCACAGTGACCCTTCCCCCACTGCAAACCCCAGTTCTTACAATAAAATCAGAAGGATTTCAGATATGTCACTCAGAATGACAGGCATAAGTTTACTAGAAGGAAAAAAGGGAGAGAGTGGGTTCCTCTCAGAGAAGATAGGGAAGATGTACCTCTCCTGCCCTCCAGTTTTATTGGGATCCCAGGGAGGGTTCCAGCAACGCCTACCCAGGTCCATCTCTTAACTTTTAACTGACAGTGGGATGACATCAGATTTTCAAATCCCCACTAACACTCAACTCTAAGCCACTTTGGCCCATACTGACTGGTTCTAATTAGAACTAGTAGGGATATAGCTCAGTTGGTAGAGTGCTTGCCTCACATGCACAAGGCCTTGGCTTCAATCCCTAGCACTGCAAAAAAAAAAAAAAAAAAAAAAAAGAAAAAGGAAAAAAAGGTAATTAGAATTAGTTCTTACAGATTTTTATGGTTAGAGTGAATTATCCTATTTCTCTGTGTTTTGGGATCTGCTCTGTGAAATGTTCCCAAGTTCCCCCTGGCTTCAGGGTAACTTGTGTTCTTCTTATCATGAGCAGTTTGACATTTCAGGCCTGCAGATAACAGGTAGTTTACTGAGGAATGTAACCTATCCTGTTGACTTAAGCCAGGCAGGGCTGCAGGTAAATTGCTTTTTTAAAAAAAGAAAGCACAGTGGGCCCAGTTAATAGAATTATTCCCTTGTTCTCACCACTCACATCCCTATCACAGAAACTTGTATGCACATACTAAGCACACGCTCTGTCACTGATCTACATCCCCAGCCCTGCACACTATGAAGTTAATGTGTATCTTTTTTATGAGGAAACTGTGGCCCAGTGAGATGAAGCCATTTGCCCAGAACTACACTGCTAGAAGGGTAGGTGGTTATGATTTGCATTTTCTATTTTGAAAATTCATGATCAAAATCACTCAGAGAATCAGGCACCGTGGTACATTTCTGTAATTCCAGAGACTCAAGAGGCTGAGGCAGGAGGATCACAAATTCGGGGAGTAGCTCAGTGTTAAAGCACCCCTGAATTCAATCCCCAGTATGGGAGAGGGAATGGGCAAACCACTCAGAGATGAACTTTATTGTTGGAAGATCCATTGAGATAATCTAGCTTGTCACTATTCAATAGAATACAATGTGGGCCACATCCTTAGAATTTTTCTAGTAACCATATTTTTTAAAAGTTAAAATGGAGGGCTGAGGTTGTAGCTCAGTGGTAAAGTGCTTTCCTCAGCACCACATAAAAGTAAAGATACTGTGTGTTCATATACAACTAAATAAGTGGGTTTTTTTTAATTTAAAATGGAACAGGTACATTTAATTTTAATAGCATTTTATTTAAGCCAATAGACATGTTTAATGTCTTTACATGTTTAAACCAATTTAAACATGTAATCAATACAAAAAAATTAGTGAAATTGTTTATAAACAAACTGGCATACTGTCTTTAAGATTTGGTATACATTTTACACTCCCAACACATCTCAGTAAGGACACTAAATTGTCAACAGTTAAAATGAAATGTAGGCCTACCAAAGTTCATTTTTGTTTTTGTATTTGGTTGTGGTTTTTGCGGTGTTGGGGATTGAATCAAGGACCTCATGCATGCTGGGCAAACGCTGTACTTCTGATCCACATGCCCACCCCCCAAAATTATTAACTTATGTGTGAAGAAAATACGTTACACTGCTCAAGTTTTCTAATTTTTAATTTATTAAGAGGAAATCAAATATAAAATGTGGTTCCTCCTCAATGGCACTAGCCACCTTTCCAGTGCACAATGATCACCTGTGGCTGGTGGCTACTATGAGTTGTGTAGATCTAGTTCAAACTCCATAGATGTACAAAGAAACAGAATCCCAGGGAGGCTAAGTGATTTTCCTCAAGGTCGCTGTCAGTTGGCTTTGAGCTAGAACGAACCCAAGCTTTCTAACTTTGACTTTTCCCCCTGCGCCATCGGTCATGAGGCACTGTGGAACTGATGGGTAGCTGCTGCAGTTGATTTGCTCCCATTTTTTTGGGTCATCCCTCAAATCGGCCACATTTCCATCCAAGCCCTTTCAGTCTGCAAAAGTCAGCCACTGAGCCCTCCAAAGCCAAGTCCCACATGGTTCACTGAGAAAACAATTTCTTTTTGAAGCATATGACTGTATGAGTCAAAGTTAGTCATTTCACACTACTTATTTCCATTAATACAATTTGATGTTATATACCAAGATTTTAAAATATAACTCCATCTTCCAACAGGAAGAATATGGTAAATTTCTCCTATTATCATTATTTTATACATAAAATGATGAGATGCTAAGAAATTGGATGATTTACATAAGATTATATAAGGCTTCAGAAACAGACTCAGGTGAAAACACTTTCTATTCCTATTCTAGGTCTGTCTCTCTAATTCATAGCACTTCTCTCCAATTTATCTCCATTTCCTGGGTGAGAAATGGGTCTAAATTTATAGTAGAAAAGATTGATGTGTGATAATAGTCTAATAGATGAGATTTTTATTATTCTAACAGAACTCAAGGTAAAACTAATATTTTAATCCAAAATAACATATGTATTGATAATAAGGTAATACACAAATAATACCAAGGACATCAGATATATCACTGTCTCTATAGACTAATTTTTCAGATTGATTTGTAGAGACCCAGATAATATGACACCCTTCAATGGCAATGCTGTGGAGGTTTAGGTTGCCCTGAAATTGATTTATGTCTCACCATGTCTTAGATCTTCTTCTTATAGACAAAGGTAGGACTGTATATTACTCTTAGATGATTATAGCCATGGACTCCTAGACCTTGAAATGTATATATAATGACCCAGAGAGAACATCGTTCTTCAGAAAGCAGAGATGCCAAAGTTTTTCTGCTGAATCAGGGAACTCAGACAGTAATCCTTAGGGCTGAGAGGGATGAAAATAGGGGGAAATAAGATACCCCATAACAATGCCTTTGAAAAAAAATAACCTGAAAAAAGGAATGCGATTTTTTTTCTCTTCTGGGTTTGGGTTTTTAAGATCAAACTGTTTTTCTACTGATAAATGAATAAAATTCTGTCTATTGGAAATATCCACATAGTGTTTTTATTCTGTTCTTCTGCCACATGTGAAGGCCTTTAATATCCAAAGATGACAATCTTGACACCCCCTCTCCAAAGATTTCTCTTTCTCCAAGTTAGTCAGGCTCAGTTCCCCCAACTCTTCTTTATAGGATTGACTCTTGCATCCTGTCAACGTGAACAAGTTCTGATATGTACCAAGTGACATACTCTGCACTGAGAACACAAAGATAAATACAAATACACTTTCCACCTGATTTCCAATAGGAAAAGAAAAAAAGAAAGAAAGAAAGAAAGAAAAAGAAAACTGCAAAGTATGCCCAGTATGAGTTTATTTTCACTGAAGTGAATTAGAATTCCT
This sequence comes from Ictidomys tridecemlineatus, assembly GCF_052094955.1. NCBI lineage: Eukaryota > Metazoa > Chordata > Mammalia > Rodentia > Sciuridae > Ictidomys > Ictidomys tridecemlineatus. The sequence continues at coordinate 123,317,360 of NC_135479.1, forward strand.
GGGAAACTATTTCAAAGTGATATGACGTTCATTCTCTGGATATTGTTTGAGCATATTTGAGGCATTTCTAAGTCAGGGGATGTTACAAAATAGAAAAGGGAAATACAGGCAATTTTTGCCGTAATAACTAAGATTTTCCCTTTAAATTTATTGCTTGTGATTTATAGCTATAAAATTATTTTCATGCTCATTAGTTACTTATGTGCACTATCTTCTAAGAGGCAGAACTTGTGCATCTTTTTCCCTGAAAAGCCATAGACATGATCAAATTAAATCAGTGTCAATGTTTGTGCTTGGATGTGTTCACATAGTAATAGGCATTATTTTTTTTTAATTCACTTTACAGATTGACTTGCAAAACACTGTACATATTTAATGCATACAATTCAATGAGTTTAGGGATAAGATCCATTTGTGAAAACATCACCACCATGAAGACCACAGACATTCACCACTTCCCAAAGTTTCCTCCCACCCTACCCCTATTATTGTTATTATTATTATTTCTGTGTTAAGAACACTAAACCCTCTTAGCCAAAAAAAAAAGTATATAATACAATATTGTTATCCACCAACACTTTGCTGGGCAGTAGAACTCTAGAATTCATTTATCTTGCATAACTCAGACTTTGTACTTTTTAAGCATCATCTTGGCTTCCTTCTATTACCAGGCTATTAATATTCAACTCTCACCAATGTTCCCCTAAGTCATTTGTTCACTCATTTATTCAGTGCCTATCAGGGACCAGGCACTGCTCAAGCCTCTGGAAAAACAATATCATATGTAAGAGACCAGAGAATCACTGCCCAGTGGATCAGATTAAATGCTGTCATTTGAGCTGGGTGTGGTGGCGCCCCCCTGTGGTTCTAGCACTCTGGGCAGAGGCAGGAGGAACACTTGAGCACAGGAGTTGGAGACCAGGCTGGGCAACATTGTGAGACCCTGTTTCAAAAAAACAACTATAAGGGCTGGGGCTAAGGCTCAGTGGTAAAGTACTTGACTCACACAGATTAGGCACTGGGTTCGATCCTCAGCACCACATAAAAATAAATAAATAAAGATATTGTGTCCATCTACAACTAAAAAAATCTTAAAAAAAAAAAAAAAAAAACAATAATTCCAGAGGCTGAAGATGGTGGTAAAGCATAAACTTGCTATGTGCCAGGCCCTGAGTTCAATCCCCAGCACCATAAAAAATAAATAAAAAGCTGTAATTCTAATTATGTTTGGGATATAATGCTTTGCCAAATTCCGACCAGCCCAAGTGTTATTAAAAGGAAAAGAAAAATAGAAAATTCAGGATTAGTCCTCTTTGTAGAAAAAGTGTTCAGAGGTTAATTATCAGTCACGATATTGCTGAGTCAGTCTGTTGGCTCTTCTGAAACAATGTTTAAAGACATTCAGAGATGCCCCCGCAGCTTACTTTTTGGAAACTGCAATTAAGTTTCTCCTACTTTCCTCTGTCCTCCACTTCATCTTTATTTAAGGGAAGGGAAGATGTATTCCTACAGGGGATTGTTCAGAGAATCCAATTCTCATTGGGCTCATTTCTAAGTTAACAGTAATTTCCAGATGAGCTAATGGGTCTAATGGGAATTTGAAAATTTTCAAAGCACTGATTAAAACGGACTCACTAGTTTAGGGGTTTGATTAACCCCTGTTCTACTCTGCTTCTTGGTAATAATTAACCCAAGGCCTTGCACAAGAAATGGACAGTTTTTAATGCCCTCCATTACATGATCTCCTGATATCAGGTTTTTCTTTATCTTTGTGTGCCTTCCTTTGATGGCATTTATGTCTGAAAATTCACATATCTAGGCTCCAGGACAGAAGACTCATGAACACCTGAAAGGGAGGACCCACTGAATGCAACCTTCTCCCCCAATAAAACCTACACTGCATTTAGCAATGACCACAGAACTCCACTCTCCATCAACACCCTCCTTTATAACTGTTGCAAGATTCAAGAGAATTTACCAAGGAAAAGGCCTGATGAATTAATTTGACCTTCACAAATTGCCCTTGGCAAACTTGTTCTGGTTTCTTTCCCTTTGCCCAGCATTCTAAATTCTAAAGAAAAGCCACACCTAAAAGATATTAACGACTAGAGCTGGCCATCACAGGAAAGAGCAACAAGAGATATATGAGTCATAAGACCTAATCAGTAATCTTTCTTTTTAGATTTACAGAACCCAGAACATCTGGTGACTGTCAGATAATGTCAAAATGTGCATCAAAGAAAGGCACCCGGATTAATGATTACTGGGGCACCCACCGCCTGACAGGGCTAAAAATACACTTCCTTAAATTTCCTGTATAAGCTATTTGCTTGTGGTTAGCTAAGAAGGCCCTTTAGGACAATCCCTTTAGATTCTGCTGTCTTCCAATCAGCTAGCTCATTGCAGTAAATTTCTTTCTCTACCATCACCTGTCTCTCTCCACTAGCCGGCTTTGATCCTGAGGTGAGTGGACTGAGACTTTATGTGGTAACAGGCATATAATCCAATACAAAAATCCCTAAGACTTGAACAGCTACTTCACAAAACGGGAAACTCCACTTGCCAGTGAGAGGGACTAAATCTCAGTTTGGTAGGGTGAACATACCTCTGGTCCCAATTATTCAGGAGCCTGAGGAGGGAGGACTGCTTGAGTGAACAAGTTGGTGATCAGCTTGGGCAACACAGGTAGATCCCATTTAAAAAGAAAAACAAAAAGAAGCCAGGCACAATGGCACATATCTATAAACTCAGTGACTCGGGAAGCTGGGGCAGAAGGATTGCAAGCTTAAAGACAGCCTCAGCATTTTAGGGAGGCCCCAAGCAACTTAGTGAGATCCTGTCTCAAAATAAAAAAAAATAAATAAAAATTTAAAAAGGCTGTGAGGGCTGGGATTGTGGCTGAGCAGTAGATCACTTGTCTAGCATGTGCTAGGCCCTGGGTTGGGTCCTCTGCACCACATAAAAATAAATAAACAAAAAAAAGGTATTGTGTCCAACTACTTCTAATATATATATATATATATATATATATATATATATATATATATATATATATATATATATAAAAGGCTGTGAATGTGGCTCAGTGGTTAAGCACTCCTGGGTTCCATTTCTGGCACCAAAACAAACAAACAACAACAAAAAACACAACTAAGACTCATTAGTTATCATTGAAATGCAAATCACAAATGCAATGATATAGCATTATACTAACACCTGAATAACTAAAATAAAAATGACAGGGAGTAAATGCCAAATGTTGGTAAAAATTAGGAGAAAGTGGAATTCTTGTACAGATTATAGGATGGTGAGATTGTAAACTGGGGGGTGGGGGGAAAACACTTTGGAAAACAGTTTGGTAGCACCTGAATAAAGCTGAGGATGTACATACCCAGTGACAGCAGTTGTGTTACAGAAATGTGACTACATACACATCAGAATATATGTATGAAAAGGTGCACAGGAAGCCTTCCATTCTCAATAGGATACATAAAAAATAATAGTATATTCATGCATGAATATCGTTCAACAATAAAACCAATGTAACTTCAGTTACGTGCAACAAGATGAATAACTCATATAACCAAGTTTAGTCAAGAAAACAAAGACACAAAAATATATATACAATCTGATTAATATAATGTTTGAAAACATGCAAAAGTAATGGCAATATTGTTTAAGGATACACACCAATGTGGCAAAACTATTAAAAAAAAAAAATGGGGGCTGGGATTGTGGCTCAGCAGTAGAGCACTCACCTAGCAGGTGTGAGGCCCTAGGTTCGATCCTCAGCACCACATAAAAATAAATAAATAAAATAAAGATATAAAAAAAATAAAAATGAAAAAAATTTTAAAGGCCAGAAAATGATTAACGTAACAGAAGGATAAAAGTCACCTCAGGGGAGGGAATAGAAATTTTTTGATGGGGGAGGAGAGAATACTAGGGATGTCGCTAGCCATCCCTGGGCTGTGTATGTGAGCTATGCTCATTTGAGCACATGAGGGGACTGGCCTGTCATATGTGTGCCTTTTCACTGGCTCTGTCTTTGATCCAATACAGCACCAAGATATCAGTCAATCTGCTGACCACAAGACATCACCAAGCGAGACTCCACCCTTCTAAATCCAACTCCTTGCCTTATTTGGGTGGAATAGTCTATGAATGGCTTCTTCCCAAAATAGGGGGGTTTCAGGTATGCTCCTTCTCTAGCCTGCCTCTTGCCTCTTTCCTCCCTTGCCCTTCATGCCCTCCAGTGTGGGAGCTTGATTCTTGAGGCTGTAGAGCCGTTCTGAACCCTGAAAAAAAGTATTCTCTGTGTTTGTGTGGTTTTTTTTTGCTGCCAGCCCAATCCACCTGGAATGACCCTGATTCTGTCACATATTTCAACACAGAGGTACTTTACCACTGATCTACTCCCCAACCTTTTTAAATTTCTTTTAATTTTGAAACCAGGCCTGGATAAATTGCTTAAGGTCTCCCTAAAGTGCTAAGGCTGGTTTTGAACTAGCGATTATCCTGCCTCAGACTCCTGAGCTGCTGGGATTACAGGCATGTGCCACCCTGTCTGGCTGTTTTGTTGGAAATTTGGCAAGGAATCTCAAATAAAACTTTTTAAAAACTTTGAAGCTGGGAAGCCAAACCAAGGCAGATTTCAAGCTCTATCCGAGGTACCCAGTATCTTGAGGTCTCTGGACCTCCCAGGCAATGACAGTTTTCACTCACTGTCAAGTCTGGGCGCTTGCAGCCAGGTATCCTATGTACATTCTTAACTATGGCATCCTGGGCAAAGCCAATGTTTCCAACTGAATCCATTATTAAAAGAACAGATTTTTATTGGAGCTATGCAAATAACCATATTACCATAAAACTAAGAATGCTCATGTATAGTTTACAAAATCTGGAGGCCACAGGTAGGGGGAAAAAGTAAATACTTCAACTTTTGTCTTATAAAAGTATACTTTTCCAGATTGTTGTACACTATAGTGTTTTTGTTCGTTTTTTGTTTGTTTTTAAGTTTCCTTAAATCTGGAAAACAGAGAAAATTAAAAGAAGGATGGGGATGTGGCTCAAGTGGTAGCGCCCTCACCGGGCATGCTTGCGGCCCGGGTTCGATCCTCAGCACCACATACAAACAAAGATGTTGTGTCTGCCAAAAACTAAAAAATAAATATTATTAAAAAAAAAGAAAATTAAAGAACCAGCAATGTTTCAAATAAAAGTCATGAAAACCATAACTTTCTTTTTATTAATTCTTTTAAGTCTCTTTCAATTACTTCTTGTTCTGCCTGATGGGTTAGCAGTTTCACAAACTCATCAGTTTCTTCATTAGAGTTCTGGAAGATTCTTATCCAGTTCAATGGCATGGTCTGAAGTTGCCAGGAATCAGCACTTGTCACATTTCGCTTTTTCTTTTTTATATATGTGTATATATATATTTTAGTTGTAGATTGTCACAATGTCTTTATTTTTATGTGGTGCTGAGGATCAAACCCAGGGTCTCACGTGTGCGAGGCAAGCGCTCTGCCACTGAGCTACAACCCCAGCACAGCATTTGTCATGTTTCTTTTCATCCTTTCTGTGAATCTGCTCGAAGACACAGCACTTTATGATTGCTGTTTTTTCAAAAAAACTTCCAGGAAGACCTGAGAAAACAAACCCATGAGATAATCACCTTATAAAGATAAAAAGTTGACTTGGGCTCACAGTTTTGGAGGTTTCAGTCCATGATGGATCATCTCTATTGCTTTTGAGCCTGTGAAGAGGCAGCACGGATGGTGCAGGCATGCGGCAGAGCAAAGCACTCACATCTGACAGTACACAAAAGGAAGTGGGGCTGGAGTGTGACTCAGTGGTAAAGTGCATGCCTAGCAGGTTGTGAGGCCCTGGGTTCAAGTCCCTACACTTCAGGTAAAAGGGAGGCAGGAAGAAGAGAGCGGGGTTCCTGCAATCCCTTTCAAGGGCACACCCTGCAGTGACTGATTTCTACCACCTTCCAATTCTTCCAAACCTCTAATACACAGGACTTTGGAGGACATTCCAGAAGGAAACAATAGCACAAGACTTAAAATAGCATTGGTAAAGATCTGGTATCACCTGTAATCCCAGCAGCTCAGGAGGCAGAGATAGTGAGTTCAAAGCCAGTCTCAGCAATGGCCAGGTAGTAAGCAACCCTGTCTCTAAATAAAATATAAAATAAGGCTGGCAATGTGGCTCAGTAGTTCAAAAAACAAAACAAAACACGGATATCAGTTCACATTTCACAAAGAAATGTGGTTATTCTGTGGCATAGGATAATTTTAACATTAGAATTATGACTGATAACATATACCAAGACACATCAGATTTCTGGGAATCCCATATAATTTTGGAACACATTTTTGTTTTAAATATTAACTTTTTTTTAGTTGTTGATGGCCTTTATTTATTTATTCATTTATATGCGGTGCTGAGAATCGAACCCGATGTCTCTCACATGCTAGGCAAGCACTCCACCACTGAGCCACAACCCCAGCCCCTTGGAACACATATTTATCACTCATACAAATATAACTTAAAGGTTAGCCATCTTTTTTCTTTTCTTTTCCTTTTCCTTTTTTTTTTTTTTTTGTGGTGCTAGAGATTGAACCCAGGATCTTATACTCAGCCCACCCAAAGCTATCTCCAAGCACTCTGTCACTGAGCTACACCCCTAACGTTTTAAATTTTTTTTTTTTAATTTTGAGACTGAGTTGTCCAGATGAGGCTCAAACTTATGATCCTTCTTCCTCAGCCTCCAGAGTAGCTGTCATTATAGACTTGTGCCACTGAGCCTGGCTAGACATTTCTTACCTGACAATGATTTCCACATAATTTAGGAAATTAAAATAAGCCTAATATGTCTCTCTTGGACTTCCAGGAATTATCTGGAAATCCAAAAGTTAGTTCAAGATAAAAAGACTTACTTTCAGAACTTGATTTGGGGTATTTTGTCAAACATATCAAAAAAATGTATACAGGACCACAGATCTATACAGGACCACAGATCATTATGAATTAAGCCAAAATGACTAAACAATGTCAAGGGCACAAAGTATAAGAAATTATCACAGAATGTTTTCTAAGCCAGTTATTTAAAGGGTAAAGAAAAATCTCTTGCAATTCTCATTAAAAGCAGATCGATACTTTAAGAAAATCTTGTTTTAGCTGGGCATGGTGGCACACACCTGTAATCCCAGTTACTGGGGAAACTGAGGCAGGAGAATTGCAAGTTCAAGGTCATCCTGGGCAATTTAGTGAGACTTTGTCTCAAAATTTAAAAATTATAAAGGCTGACAGTATAGTTCAGTGGTAGAGCACCCCTGTGTTCTGCAGCTAACATAGCAGTCAAAAAAAAAAAAAAAAAAAGGCTAGCTATCATAATTTTTTAAAAATTTTCTTTTGAAAACAAAACCAAGCTAAAATTGCTTCAGTCAGCCTTATTCTCATAATGTCTAATCTCTTAACCTGGATACCTGTTATATTAGTGTTGGTCTTATAAATATTTGTTAAATTGTGCAAATAGATTGATATATATTTATAAAGAAATATGCAATCTTTTACAATAAAAATGTTTTAAAAGAGTGGGAGAGGCTAAATAACACCATTGATCATCTTCCCCAGCCTCTCACGGCCATCATTTCTTCCTAGTTTTTTACTTTGAATATTATTTCTTGTCTGGGAAGTGCTTTCTTTGAGAAGGCATAAGAAAGTTAGAGATGATTTTTATTTCAGAGATTCCCTATCCATGAATGGAAAAGCAGAAGAAAAGAGGGCTCAACAGAACAATATAAGGAATTCTGTTACTGTGAAGTTTGAACATTCTAATGCTAATTTTACTGCAAAGTCTGTGACTGTATTCTCCATCACTTAGCAGAAAGAGAAAATAGCAATTGCCTTCTTCACCAAGGTGGACAAGGAGAGTTTGTATGTGGAGCACTGAGTGCATATAAGACTTTATTCAAATTTTAGTGTATGAAAGCAAACAAAGAGAATGACTGTGGGAGAATAGGAAACTACATAGGAACAAAAAAGACACAGGCTGGAGGCATAGCTCTGTTTTAGGTTCATTCTTTTTTAAAAAAATGCAAAATGTGTTAACAGACATACACATTCTGCCTCTTCATTGCATGTCAGCCTGACTATGAATCTATCTGATTTTTTTTTTATAGAGGGGGGGAGAGAGAGAGAGAGAGAGAGAGAGAGAGAGAGAGAGAGAGAGAGAGAGAGAGAACTTTTGATATTTATTTTTCATTTTTTGGCGGACACAACATCTTTGTATGTGGTGCTGAGGATCGAACCTGGGCCGCACGCATGCCAGGCAAGCGCCCTACCGATTGAGCCACATCCCCAGCCCCTGAATCTATCTGATTTTGAATGTGAATGCAAAAACTATATTGCCATTTCTGCATGAGTCTTGAACTTGTTATGCAAAAAAAAAAAAAAGAGCTTTGTCATTGATGTCTAGATACCTTTCATTTTGTTTATAAAATAAGATACAACATAATGGCATAATTCGGCATGAACATACTTTATATACAGAGTTATGAAAAATTGTGCTGTGAATGGATAATTATGAATGTAATGCATTCCACTATTGTCATGTATGTAAGAAATAAATTTTAAAAATATACAACAGCATGGCATGATAATTAATAATATAAAGCAATCAATGTTGAGTGTCAAATAATGACAGTATCAAAATTAATTGCTATAGAAGTCTTAGACACCAGTAGTCTCTAATAGTTATGCTTCAGTGTGGAAACCTTGCCAATTTAATGTTCATTTCATGAAAGATTGCCCACTAAATAGAAGGACTGTGGGTTAAATATATTCCCTTGCTAATCACACTAAGGAAGCATATGTCCTTCAACATGTAGATTGTTTAGTTATAGGTGCGGTTAAGAGCCAGCAACTTAAGTGACACCTGGGAGCCTGTTAGATAGACAGAATCTCAAGCACTGCTCCAGAATGACCAAGTTGGAATCTGCATTTTTCACAAGATCCCCAGTGATCCATAGAATGCTAAGGTCTGTGAAGCACTGGCCTCTCCAGTAGATTGGCAGGTCACATTTTCTTTTCCAGAAGGAAGTTGAGACTCCCACTTGCTAATTTCATTCTTACCTCAATAAAAACTTAGACTAAGGAAATAATTCATTTTTTAAAAACTTGCAAAACAAAATCACAAAGTTGAAAAATTCATATGCTAAATTTATATCAGTGACTCCAGTAAGCCATCGTTTGTTTATTCAGCAAACATTGACTAGACAAAAATAGGCAAAAAAATATTTTTAACAATCCAAAGGTTGAAGGACATATACTTCCCTAAAATTTGGATTGCAATTACAGCACATAAAAAAAAAAAAAAAGAACATGGACTGACATTTTGGAAACTGAATACAATACAGTATTTACCCTGTAAGGGCTTATGATTGAGTAAAGAAGAAAATGCCTTTCCATACTTCATCCAATAAGTTCCAATCCACTTATTGGAACTTAACCAAATGCCAAGCCCTATAGTCTAAATGGTTAATCATTGTTATCTAACTTAATTTTTATAAATAGAACTTTGAAGGTGAATTACAGATGTGGAAACAGACCCAGAGACTAAGCAATTTATCCAAGGTAAAACACTGTGTAGGCTAGAGTCTATACTTTTCTATCTAAATACTGGACAGAATACAAGAGAAGAGGAGCTAAATTCCATAATAAACAAACCAAAGGTTGAAGGACATATGCTTCCTTAGTGCTTGGATTGCAATTACAGCACTTATTACTTAAATAATTGTCTTAGTGTTGAAGATAGAACACAAGGCCTTGCTATCAGCATGCTCAGGCCCATGATTCAGGATCCCAGCAGGTGGAAGAAGATGCAAAAAGCAGTTGGGATAATAGACATACTTTATTCAGAGGCAACAACAACCTCTAGCCATCCTCCAGCTCCAGCTTCAGCTCCTAGCCAGTTCTATTTAGCCCACTGAACCATTTCCATTGGCCTTTTTTATATGCAGGCCAGGCAAAGACAGGTTGTTGCCAACAGGTTGCATCAGTGGGCTCATGCTCATAAGCAAATGTTTATGACCTTGAGTACATATGCTAAATCAGGGTGTTCATGACCTTGACCACACACTAAAAATGTAGACCACTGGAAGTCTAGGTGAGGGAAAGAGCCTAACTAAAGTCATTTTTGGCCTGCCCAACACTTGCATATGTGAAGCAGGAGTAACATCCCCAACCTTACTAGTAATTTTTAATGAAAAAAAATATATATGCTTTGGGACTTCGGAATAAGCAGTTTAGGTTACTTTAACCCAAGACCATGTATTTTCCAAAATCTAAATGTTAATCTTTTAACATTTACAGTGGGAAGATAAATTAAACCAAAATAATTCTTGAATTCTCAAGTTTTTCCTAAAAGATAAAATTTGAAAACTTAAAGTTGCACACTGGACATACTTCAGATTCTCCTTCGGACTCATCCGCAGGGTTTTGAATTACTGCTTCCCCTCTTACATTTCTAATTTCAGAACTAACGTGTGATAAAGGACAAATAATTAGGGTCCTCACCAGATGTGGTGGCACATGCCTGTAATCCCAGGAGCTCAGGAGGCTGAGGCAGGAGGATCCTGAGTTCAAAGCCAGACTAGCAATTCAGCAAGATCCTGTCTTGAAATAAAATATTCAAAAGGTCTGCAGACAGCTGGTCATGTGTTGTGAACCTGTAATCCCAGGGAGGCTGAGGCAGGAGGATCACAAGTTCAAAGCCAGCCTCAGCAACAGTGAGGCACTAAGCAACTCAGGAGACTCTGTCTCTAAATAAAATATAAAATAGGGCTGGGGATGTGGTTCACTGGTTAAGCATCACTGGGTTCAATCCCTGGTACCAAAAAAAAAAAAAAAAACAAACAAAACAAAAGGTAGGTCCCTCTTGTGCTTTCATTTTGACTACCTACAAATCAACCTTTGAGTCCTGAGTGAAGGGGAGGACACTCCAGGCAAAGCAAGAAAAGGGACCATCTCCCTGTTCCTTTGGAAACTGTGTCTGGAGCCTGCCCACAGCCTCCTCTTGAGACCAGCAGCAGATTGCAGGGAGGACTCCAGGCTCAAGAAAGGTTCCTTTGTGACTGTCATCCCACCTACTTCATAAAAGGTGATCTGTCACAAACTGACATCTGAAGCCTCATCACCCTCAGGTTTTGTCACCCAGGTGTGTTCTGGTTGAGGCAACTTGACCTTGATGGTCAGGAAGCAAGCTATTCAATATATAAACATTCTCACAAGCAGTTGGAAAAAATACAGAGCAATTTCAACTCTATTTTCCCTTAAGAAAGTAATTTTGACTTCATTTTTCATGTATCTGCTATCATTGAGAAGAGAGGGCGAAAGCAATTAACTAGAGGCAATGTGGGAACTAAGAAGAAGATTGAGCCAGAGGATTATGGGAATTGAGATGGGCCGGATGGAGGAGGAGGCATTTCACTCAGTGTTTTTTTTTTTTTTTTTTTTTTTTTTTTAAAGAGAGAGTGAGAGAGGAGAGAGAGAGTGAGAGAGAGAGAGAGAGAGAGAGAGAGAGAGAGAGAGAGAGAATTTTTTAATATTTATTTTTAGTTCTCGGCGGACACAACATCTCCGCTGGCATGTGGTGCTGAGGATCGAACCCGGGCCGCACGGATGCCAGGCGAGCGCGCTACCGCTTGAGCCACATCCCCAGCCCCTTCACTCAGTGTTTTGATCAATGTAGGTGAGGCCTTCTAAGAAGAAAGACAGGAAAGTGTAAGGAATGGTGGGAAAAGCACCGATCCACTTTGGCTGCCACCTAGAACAGGGAATGGTGCAAAGTGTGGACAGAGGAGAAACCCTGAATATAGATAGTTGTGAAAACCAGGCTAAAGCATTCGAAAAATCCAACAAGTAATTTTTATAAATATATAAGTCAATGGCTTTTAGTATAGTCATGAAATTATGCATCCAAAATCACAATCAATTTTAGAGCATTTTCATTACCCCAAAAAAGCAACCTCATATTACCAAACGTCATCCTCTCCATATTCCATTTTCTCCCTTGCTCTCCCTAATCTACTTCCTATCTCTATAGATTTGCCTACCTAGGGCATTTCTCGTAAATGGAATCATACAATAGGTGGTCCTTTTTTACATTTATTTAGATATTGAGGATTTAACACAGGATTATTTTACCCCTGAGCTACATCTTCAGATCTTTTTATTTTTTATTTTGAGACAGGGTCTCACTAAGTTGCTTAGGGCCTTGCTAAATCGCTGAGGCTGGCCTCAAATTTGTGATCTTCCTGCCTCAGCCTCCCAAGTTTCTGGGATTATAGGCATGCACTATCACGCCTGCCATATGTGGTCCTTATGACTGGTTCCTTTCACTTAGGATGTTTCCAAGGTACATCCATGTTATAACATGTGTCATCCATATTTTATTCCTTTTTATTGCCAATTAATATTCCATTATATGGATATATGACTTTTATTTATCCATTAGATCCATTATTATATTTATGTACTGATGGGCATTTGGATTGTTTCCACATCTGAGCTATACGAACAATGCTGTTCAGAACGTTTGAATACAAGTTTGCTTTTTTTTTTTTTTTTTTTTTTTGTGGGCATTGGTTTTTTGGTATTCTTTCTTGAGTATGTATCTAGGAGTGAAACTGATGAATCATGTGCTAATTCTGTTTATCTTTCTGAGAAACTGCTAGGGAATATCTTAGGCCCTAGGGAGCACTGGGAGAACAATCTAGGTTCTCTTGGTTTGCTGAGCTCACTGTCAGAGTCTGTCAAAATAGTCAAGTGGTCTCTCTGTGTTCAGTAGCAGCTGTGAAGGGCAACCTGTCCCCCTATTGAGTTGTCCTCCGTGTCCATGTACTGTGAAAACACAAAAACTTATGTGGACAAGTCTGATGCTGAACTCTTCTGTGCCTGAGGCCATCGGTGCCAGGTCCTTATTTCATTTGTGTTCAAACACAAGGACCAACACAACCTTGTTTCCATCTCAGGAATACAAATGTATATGCTTCTCCTGATGCCCAAAGGCCTTGGAGACCAAGGGATGGATGTGGGAGAGGTCCATGCCACCAGAAGCCCTGAGCTTCCGTGCACATTCTTGCTGAGGATGCCGCGAACAGAAGGCCCACAGTGTTCTCATCCAGGCCATTTCTCAGGATCGTGACTGCAGGGAGCAGACTTGTAGGATGAAGTAAGGTCTCTCTCCTGGGAAAAGAGCAGGCTGTTTACCAATTGGTAAAGAGTGGTGAGTCCCCCAGGCTCAGCACCGATCTGCAAGGCAACCCACTGTGCATGCAGAATCGCCAGAGTTGTCCTCGTTGCCTCGTGGGACTTGAGGAGCAAGGGAAACTGACCCAAACGTGCTGATTCTCATGCAATTTGTTGTGTCACAGATACTAAATCCCTTGTGGCTGACCCAGGGGTCTCATGTATCCCGCCAGCACCCATAAAATAGTAACAGTGTAACTTATTAGCTTGTGAATAGGGTAGGCTCAGACCCCAGATCTGATAATCAAGCCAAATGCCCAAATTTTTAAAAAAATCACTGTGTTTGTGGGAATTTTTAAAACATACTATCTCCCTAGTGGTTATGATTCTCTAATTGAATTCTCACTGATGCATCTGATAAGGAACTTCTGTTCAGCCTGGGACCGTGTTTCACGTCTAAGGCTCAGCTACTCAAGAAGCCGAGACAGGAGAATGGTAAGGTCAGGGCCAGCATGGGCAACTTAGGGAGATCAAGTCTCAAAATAAAAAAAAAAGTAAACAGGGCTGAGGATGTAGCTCAGTGGTAGAATGCTCCTGGATTCAATCCCCATTACTGCAAAAATTAAAAAAAAAAAATTCTGTTCAGAATATAGCAAAAAGCCTTACAACTATAAAAATAATAAGAAAATAATTCAAGTGAAAAAACAATTGGCAAAAGATTTTAATAGACACTTTACCAAAGATATACATATGACAAACACATGAGAGTTTGCTCAATATAATCAGTCATTAGGAAAGTGCGAATTGAAACCACAGTGAGATGTCATTATCTTCCCACTAGCATTGTAAGAACTAAAAAAAAGAAGAAGAAGAAAAAAAAAACTGAAAATATCAAGTTTTGGGAGAACCTAGAAAAAAATGAAACCCTTATACACTAATAGTAGAAATATAAAACAGTACAGCCAGTTAGGAAACAATTTGATCACTTCTTTAAAAGTTAAACATAGCTGGGCGTGTTGACACATGCCTGTAATCCCAGGGGCTCCAAGCAGGAAAATAGTGAGTTCAAAGCCAGCCTCAGCAACTTAGGCCCTAAGCAACTCAGTGAGACCCTGTCTCTGAATAAAATATAAAAAGGGGCTAGGATGAGGCTCAGTAGTAAAGACCCCCTGGGTTCAATTCCTGGTCCAAAGAAAAAAAAAGACGATGCATAATTACATAGGACCCCCCCCCCCAACACACACACACACACACACACACACACACACACACACACAAAACTAGAAACAACACAAACTCTTTATAGTGCATGAATAGGTCAACAAACTATGGTATGTTCACACCATGTTATAGCACTCAGCAATAACAGTGAACAAACTATTGATACACCCAAGAGCTTGGATGAATTGCTAGGGCATTTTGCTAAGTGAAGAAAGCCAATTTCAAAAGATTATGTATGTGCCATTTCATTTATATGACTTTCTATTCAAAATGACAAAATTATAGAGATGGTGAACTATGTACAGCCTCCCTTTAAATTAAGTAATCTAGAGATAATTTAAAGGAAGGATGTGCATAGATTATATGCAAATAAGAGATATCTGAGCATGCATAGATTTTTGTATTCACAGAGGTTCTGGAACAAATTCTTCTCTTTTCTTTCCTCCTCCCTCTCCTCCCCCTCTTCCCCTTCCTCCTCTTCCTTCCGGTCTTTCTCTCCCCCTCCCTCCCTCCTATTTTAAAGGAAATTTCTTCAATTTTATCTACTAAAGTTTCTATTAATTTATTTTTTAGGTTACCTAATCCATCTTTTTTCTTTCTTTCTTTTTCTTTCTTTTTTTAAGTGCTGAGGATTGAACTCAGTCCATTGCACTTGCTACAAGCACTCTACAACTGGGTCACACACTTATTCCTGGCTTATGTAATCATTTTTTTAAACAGGGCATTGAACCCAGAGGAGCTTTACCATTGAGCTATAGCCCCAGTCTTTTTGTTTTTTATTTTGAGGTAGGATCTTGCTGAGGCTCTCACCAACTTACTGAGGCTGATCTTGAATTTGTAACCCTCCTGCCTTGGCTTCCTGAGTCACTGGGTTATGGGCATGCACCACCACACTATGCTAGCTAATCAATTTTTAATTACCAAAAAGTTTTTTTTTTTTTTGACTGCTAAATGTTCTTATTTTAGGGTATTCTTTTTTTTTTTTTTCCATTAATGGAATATCTTCTTCAATTCTCTGGATTGTCTTTTTTACACCAGTCTTTTAAAGCATTTTTTAAAATTTCTCTTCCACATTAAATATATTTCTTACATCTCTTATGGTCCTTAGGTGCTCCCCATTTTTTATGACAAAGGCACTCTAAATGTAGTTGGAAGCTAAGTGGTAGGCCTGATGGTAAGGTGATCAGATTGGGACCAGCTGTTTGCCTTGGGGCCTGCTATTCTCCATTGTCCATCTCTGAACATTTTTTCCTTGGACGAAATGGTTTCCCAAGACTTATTCCTAAGTCTAAAAGTCAATCTTCTCACAGAGGCAGGGAAGGAGACTGAAGTCTAATTATTCTGTGCAAAGCTTTCCTCCTTTTGCATTCTAAATAGTAGCTCCATTATGCTTGTTATTTCTCTTATTCCTGAATCAACTTCTCTAGAGTAATCCTTCAGTCTTCTTTGGGGGTAGGGAGTTGTATCCTTGCAACACAAAGAATGAATTCTTGAGATCTAACTGTAGAAAGTCCTCTACAGATTTCATTGTTGTGTAGATTTCCTCAAGTTTTCAGTTCTGCTCATACCCATGGTTTGTTGTATCTAATTTGTACCTTTCCAGAATTCTGCTGTGAAATTGGGCCTGCTTTTGGGAGTCATCCTCTTGCAGTCAGTTAGGTTTAAAAAAATGAAAATCATCACTGCTAGTTATGATATACTGTGATATATTCTTTTTAAATTTTGTTTGTTTGTTTGTTTTGGGTACAGGGGATTGAACTCAGTGATGCTTTACTACTGAGCCACATCCCCAGCACTTTTTATTTTCTATTTTGAGACAAGGTCTCACTAAGTTGCTTAGGGCCATGCTATATTACTGAGACTGGCCTCAAACTGGCAATCCTCCCTGCCTCAGCTTCCTGAGTTTCTGGTGTTATAGTCATGTGCCACCACGTCTGACTTCTCCATGATATGTTCTTAACAGAACCTAAACAATATTTTCCTTTTTTAAAAAAAAATATTTTCCTTTTTTTCCTTCTATTTTTATTGATTTTTAAAAAATAAATAACAGCAGAATGCATTACAATTCTTATTACACATATAGAGCACAATTTTTCATATATCTGATTGTATATTAAGTATGTTCACACCAATCCATGTCTTCATACATGTACTTTCATAATACTGATCATCACATTCAACTATCGTTAATTACCCCATGCCCCCTCCTTTCCCATCACACCCATCTTCCCTATCTAGAATTCGTCTATTCCTCTCATGCTCCCAATCCCTATCCCACTATGAATCAGCCTCCTTATATTAAAGAAAACATTTGGCATTTGGTTTCTTGGAATTGACTAACTTCACTTAGCATTATCTTCTCTAATTCCATCCATTTACCTGCAAATGCCATGATTTTATTCTCTTTTATTGCTGAGTAATATTCCATTGTGTATATATGCCACACTTTTTTTTTTATTCATTCATCTACTAAAGGGCATCTAGGTTGGTTCCACAGTTTAGCTATTGTGAATTGTGCTGCTACAAACATTGATTAGGCTGTGTTGATATTTTCAAGGGAAGGTCACACTGTGTGTCTATGTACTGCCCACATCCTGCGCTCGTGATGGAATGGGGTTCCCCTCTTTTGGAATGGGCTGGTTGAGAAAGTAAAAGCTTAGAAAAATAGAACAGCAAAATAACCATGGAACACAGAAGTAGTTTCAAAGCAAGGGCAAAATGGGCAAGCTGACCAGACAGGTCCAGCTTCTAAGAAAGAAGGAGCCGAGTTTGCTTTATTTATATCGGAAAACATCAAAGAAGTTCCATGGAAAGTTCTTCACCAAAATAGGATAAAGCTGGGCTAGGTAGGCTGCTCAGTTCCTAAGGAATTATGCCCATTTGGGTACTTCTGCACAGTACCTTTCTAGCAGAGTGGAGGGGAAGGTCATGTTCATCAGGAGGTCTGTCACCCTGAGAGTGCTAAGGGAAGCTCCCAGTGCCAGCCCAATTCCCTCACTGGCTGTGTTGCTGAAAAAGGTCCTAACATCACTGGATGGCTTCCCCCATCTATGTGCAGGCATACCACAGTTGCAAAAATGACTAAGATGGGGATGTGGTTCAGTGGAAGACCCTGGGTTCAATCCCCAGTACCCAGTCTGGTTATGTTCCTGAGCCTCTTTGAGAAAAAAATTTCTGAAATATCCAATAGTTGAAATGTCCCTACTTCTTGACTGCATTCTTATCAAGAGGTGGCACCTCTCTTCTCTAATTCCTCCTTACAACCCTGAAAGAAGTTCTGTATGCTCCCCCTTACTAAGATGGTTCTGATATTCTTCTGAGGTGTGTTCTCCCTTGCTGCAACAAATTAAGTAAACATAACTGTTTAACCCCAGTAGTGTTCCTAGTGATCCCTAGCTGGTGAACTTGGACAGAATTCAATTTTCTATTGTCTGCTGAATAAGTTAACTTTTATGTGTCTACTTTCCAGGTACTAAAATATTTTCCACGTCTCTCCTTCTAAGATTGCCACAAGTTATATTCCTTCTGTTCTTTATTTCCCATTTGCATGTGAATCAATATTCCATTGTCTAACAATATTGGAAATAAATTTCTTTAATTTTACCCTTTTTTTCTATAATGGTCAAAACGTGTTGTTTGTTTGTTCCTCTGCCTGACAACCTCCCTACTCTTTATCCCTTTGCTGGTACCTACTAGTCTTCCAAGAAGCCCTCCCTCTCCCACCATCTCCAGCCCAGGTAACATTTGTCCAATCCTGAAAACTACTGGATTCTCATAGGTAGGAACTTTGTCTTATTCAATTTCATATTCCCCAGTGAGTGGCATAAACACAGACTTTGAGAATCAAGCAACTCGTAGGATTTGATCCTCAGCACCACATAAAAGTGAAATAAAGATATTGTGTTTATGCATTTCAAAAATAAATAATGTTGATATTTCCTAATATGGAAAACTCTGTAAGGTAGGAATTATCATCACTTCTCTTTTCTATTTCTCTCTTAAAATTTAAAATGACTACTTTCATAAACTTGTATGTGTGTATTTATATAATATATAATTTTGCTTATTTGTTTTTATTTTGGGGTACTTGGAATTGAACCCAGGGAACTTTTCCACTGAGTTACATCCTCAGTCCTTTTTATTTTTCATTTTGGGACAGGGTCTCACTACATTGATTAGGGCCTAACTAAATTGCTATGCCTCACCTTGAACTTGTGATCCTCCTGCCTCAGTTTCCCAAGTCACAGATTACAGACAGGCACCACCACCTGTACTATTTTTCTAATTAATAACAACGCATCATTACTGGCTTATCAGTTGAAACAAAGATACTATAGTAATGTAAGATATCAAAAACTGGTGAAACTGGGTGGGGAGTGTACTCTATATACATATCTTTGCACTGTGCAACTTTTCTGCAAATCTAAAGCTATTCTAAAATTAAACATTTTATTTATTTTTTTTTTAAAGAGAGAGTGAGAGAGGAGAGAGAGAGAGAGAATTTTTAATATTTATTTTTTAGTTCTCGGCGGACACAACATCTTTGTTGGTATGTGGTGCTGAGGATCGAACCCGGGTTGCACGCATACCAGGCGAGCACGCTACCGCTTGAGCCACATCCCCAGCCCTAAGCATTTATTTTAAAAGTGGATCAAGGGCTTTGGCAGAAAATAAAACTAATATTGAATCTTCCCTATTTATAGAAATTTGGTAAGAATTATTGCTCACATATAAATAATGTTAGCAAAAGCATACCAAAAAATCAAATAACCATTAAGCTATTTTAATTTTTCTTTTTATTTTCAGTCCAACTATGCCATTGAGTTTGAGCAAGTTTATTATACCAGAATATTATTGGATTAATTTTTTAAAAGTTCACTCACTCTGTTGATTTCTGTGTTAATGATATGTACTGAGACCATTTACATTGAAAGCAATTATTGATATGTCAGAACTTAAATCTGCCATTTTAAAATTGTTTTCTCTTTCCTCTGTTTTTCTTGTCCTGTCTTCTTGTGGATTATTTGGACAATTTTGGAATTACAATTTGATTTATTCATAGTGTTTATTTTAGTATATTACCTTATACACTTTTTTAGTGTTTAAGTATTACAATAACATATGCAATTTGCCATAACTTATTGCTATAAACATTTTACTACTTTAAGGAAAATGTAGAAACCTGATTACATTTTTGTCTTGTCTTTTTACCCCAGTCTTTTTTTTTTTTTTTTTTTTTTTTTTTTGGTGTTAGGAACTGAATTCAGGGCCTTTTGAATGCTAAATACAAACATCTCCAGCTCACCCTCTCCATTTAAAAGAATACAGTTCTCTTATGTATTTCCTCTTCATATAATTAGCACCACATTGGATAATGTTATAATTCTGTTTCAGAACATACATATAAAACACAAACACACTTTGTGCTTATGTGATTTTCTTTGTGCTAGTGTGTTTTAAGGACAAATTTATAGAAGTGGGATCTATCAGTCAAACAATAAATTTATCTGTAACTTTTGCTTGTATTATCCAAATCTTCCACTGACAGCTTATATCACTTTGCTTCAATAAAATTGTCTATCTCCTTGCAATCTCTTCAAAAGAGATTGTCAATTTTATGGATTTATGCCAAACTGACAATGAAAAATGATAGTTCTGGGTGGTTTTAATTTGTATTTATATGATTATGAGTTAACTTCAGCATTTAAAAAATATTTTTAAGATCCATCTCTCTCTAGAAACTGTGAGACTGTTTTGTTGTTGTTGTTGTTGTTTGGTACTGGGATTGAACCTCAGAGGAGTTTTACCACTGAGCCACACCGTCAGTCCTTTATTTTTTGAAACTGCTGAGGCTGAGCTCAAATTTACAATCCTCCTGCCTCAGCCCCTCAGATTTCTGGGATTACAAGCTTATGCCATCGCACCTGGCTTTGTCTCCCTTTTTAAAAGGATTGTTCCCATAGCCTCTCACAACTCCCTTTGCCTATATGTATCTCCCTGTGCTTTAATACCACCCCATCTGTAAAAGGGACTAGAAAGCATAAGTTTTAAATTGGACATTTTTTTCAGTCTTTGGTCAGGATGTAGTTTATAAGGAAGAAAGTGAGATATATACATTAGATAGGAAACTCTTGACCTTTGTTTAACCTTCAATTTTCACAGTGATCAGCTGGGAAAAATGTGATTGAATTACCTGTGTTGTATTCAGTAATATTTTGTTTATCCTTCCAAATCAAGAATCTGTCTAATATTATGGAGTTAAAAATATATTTGTGGCCTGGGGTTATGGCTCAAGTGTCAGAGAGCATACCTGAGGCACTGGATTCAATCCTCAGCACCACATAAAAGTAAAATAAAGATATTTATTTTACTTTTAGTTTACCAAAAACTAAAAAAAAATTTATTCATTAAAACAAAGGCTTACAGATACAAGATTTATACATATATGACTTAATCCAGAGGTGTTTTACCACCACCGAGCGTTTGAAAAACCATTTTTAAAACTTTTATTTTATTTATTTGGGGGGTACTGTGGATTGAATCCAAGGGTACTCTACCACGGAGACACCATCAACCTTTTTTAGCTTTTGATACAGGGTCTCACTAAATTGCTGTATCTGGCCTTGAACTTGCGATCCACCTTCCTCAGTCACTAGGATTACAAGCGTGCACTGGCTTGCAGGGTTTTTTAAACTTACAATTGACAACATCAGGAAAAGTGATGTTACTTAGTTTGAGGTAGTCAAAGTTTAGAGTAAGTAAACTAGATATTTCTGATTATCAAAAGTAGCTTCTATGTTTATCATTTTTTAATATTTATTTTTTAGTTTTAGGTGGACACAATATCTTTATTTTACAATTACGTGGTGCGGAGGATGGAACCCAGTGTCCCTGCATACTAGGCGAGCACTCTAACTACTGAGCCACAATCCCAGTTCCATGGTTAACATTTAGTATGTGGCACCACTTGATATTATGTCTTCAGTACTTCAAGAAGAAAATACTCCAAGAAAATTACAAGTCTGAAAGAATCACAAAGCATTTCAAGGTAGAAATGGAAGATTGTATAAAACTAACTAAAGACATATTTCTTATTGCCCCTCCACAGTGGCTACCATAGTTATCTTGAAAATAGTAGACTTTTTTTTTTTCCTTATGGAAAATAGTAGACTTTAATAAGTACTTGTTAAATGAATCCAAATGAAATTCAAAGGCATGTTAATGAAGTATACATTTTAATAGATTCTGTTTTTTAATCATAGACTGTAAGTAGGACAATGTATGAATTTAGCCCTTGAAACTGTCAGACAGACTAGTGATTCTGCAATAACAAACAATCCCAAAATTTAGTAAAGCTTGTTTCTTGTTTGTGTAGCCTCTGCTGTGGGTTCTGTTTACTCCATTAAGAGGAAGAGAGAAATCGAAAACTGAGTACTGGAAATGAAATGCCACTCCACCTAGAAGTGACACAGAACACTTCCACTGCCATTTCAGTGGCCTAAGCAAGTCACATGTTAATACCCAGTTTCAAGCAGGATAGATAGTATAATCACTTGTATGCCTGAAAGTAGAGAGTACCAAAAATTGGATATTATTGGTAGAGGGTTATGGCTTAGTGGAAGAGCATTGCCTAGCATGTGTGAGGCACTGGGTTTCATTCTCAGCACTGCATATAAATAAGTAAAAAATAAAATAGGTCTATCAACAACTAAAAGATATTAAAAAAATATTGGATATTGCTAAGCAGTGATAATGCTTACCAGAACCAAAACAATGAGCTGTTTTTCCCAGGGATAACAAACATATCTATTACCTGGAAAATGTTTCCTTTTCATCACCTATTAGTGTCAATTTCCCTTTATGTGGTTCAAGCCTTCAGATCATTGCAGGTATGGTGTCAAGTTCAAGTCTATCAAGTGGATACCACGCTTAATGTTTGTTTCCAGGTGCTACAAATACACCCAGTGCTCCAGAAAAATTAAAAGCACCACAGAAACACTGCATAAAGAATCACTATTACTATTTTAATAAGGAAGACTGGGTAGATTTTATTCCTTCACTTATTGGGTTACTCACTTAGCTAAATTAAAAATTAGATTTTAAGTCTAAAAATTGTGAAAAGAGTTTACAGTCAGGCTGGGACCCTGGTCCACTAAAAACTCTTGGTTAACTTCAGGGATGAGACTGAAGAAAGGAAAAATGGGGTAGTCTTTTGCAACCAGGAGATTATCTCTGTCCCATTTTAGGTAACCAAATTGCGTGGGTTAATTGACAGGCTAGTTCTGGGCTTTGTTGGCTTTAAAAGTACTTCACTACCCCTATTTGACCCAGCAATCCCATTCCTTGGTGTATACCCAAAGGACTTTAAAAAAGTATACTACAGTGATGCAGCCACATCAATGTTTATAGCAGCACAGTTCACAATAGCCAAACTGTGGAACCAACCTAGATGCCCTTCAATAGATGGCATAAAGAAACTGGTGTATACACACACACACACACACACACACACACAATGGAATGTTACTCCACAATAAAAGAGAATAAAATTATGGCATTTTCAGGTAAATGGATGGAGTTAGAGAATACCATGCTAAGTGAAGTAGGCCAATCCCCCAAAAAAACAAAGGCCAAATATTTTCTCTGATAAGCGGATGCTGATTCATCATGGGGTGTATGTGTGCATGGGATGAGCAGGGGAATTTTGTATTGCCCAAAGGAGAGCGAGGGGAGCAGAAGGGGCATGGAGATACGAAAGATGGTAGAATGAGACAGACGTCATGATCTTAGATACATGTATGATTGCATGAATGGTGTGACCCTACTTTGTGTACAACCAGAGAAGTGAAAAATTGTGCTCCCTTTGTGTACAATGAATCAAAGAGCATTCTGCTGTCATGTATAACTGATTAGAACAACAACAACAATAACAACAACAAAAAAGGTACTTCACTGCCTGGAAGGCCTTTTCTGTGTAGGTGGCTTGAAATTATGAATGCTAGGTATGTCGGCTGAGTATGTGAAATCAGTGACTTGGGACTACAGCATGCAGCTGCCTGAGAGAGGAGCATATCAATCACCCAGTGAGGTCTGTAGTAGTGCGCAGTGGTCTACATGCTGTTGATCAATTCATTCAGTAAGCTGAATAGCTAGACCCTTTACCCATCACATCCTCCTTAGACTAATCTAGGCCATCTGTCATGTGCTCTTTTAACACTCTGTTGCCCTATAAGTTTACTCAGTGCATTTCAATGTTGTTTAACTGCCTATCTTCCCCATCAACTCTAAGGATGAGTAGGTCCATGATTGTCTTGTTTGCGCCACATCCCCAGAATCTATCACAGTGCCAGACACAGGATATATATGCAATGAATATTCTATGAAAAACATTGGTCGAGCATGGTGACACACTCCTATAATTCAGCTACTTGGGAGGCAGAGGCAGGAGGATCACAAGTTCTAGGCTAGCACTAATTTTAGTGAAACCCTGTCTCAAAATAAAAAATAAAAATGTCTGAGGATGTGGCTCAGAGGTAAAGCACCCCTGAGTTCAATTCTCAATAGTGTCCACATGAACACACACACACACACACACACACACACACACACACACTCACACACTCACACACTCACACATAGAAAGAGATGGAGAGAAAAAGAAGTTTATTAAAAGACACTGCACCTGAAAGGAAATTGAGGAACCGGGAGACAGGTGAGTAAGAAATGAAAGACGGAGACTAGGCAGAGAGTTTATTTGTCAGAGCTGACAAATAAAGGCACATCTCTCTACAGATGGAAAGAGGCAACACAGGCTTAGGCTCTGCAACTTTTATGGGGCAGGCTCAGGGATTAGAGCTGGGCAGGCCCTAATGTGGGTGGTTAAGATTGGGGTTGATATAAGGGAGTGGTGAGCCTTTCTCAGAAAGGCTCTTGGGCAGAAAGGCTCTTGGGCAGGAAAGCAAAACTTTTTCTTAAAATGGTGGCTGTCACTTAAAATGGCCATCCAGATGCTAGCAAGGACCTTACAGTACTAAGCCAGGAGCTAGAACAGATTGGAAGATAAAATTAGAACTCACTGCCTGTGGAAAAACAATGTAAACAGGAATGGAACCAAAAGCTTGTGCAAAGTACAAGAAGCATTTAAGAACATAAAATTATAAACACAAAGTATTTTGTCTTGGAAGAGGTTCACGCCACTGAACAGACTTGAAGCTTAAGCTTCACTATATTCATTGCAAATGTATGATAAGTGGTGATAAACAAACTAATGTGCCAATCGCTGTGGAATTTCTGAAGAATGATCAGAGATCTCAGCAAGGGAGAATCCAAGATTTCAAAGAAGAGATAAATCCTGATCTTGATCTTAAAAATAGAAACAAAGGAAAGAGATTGCAGATTTTTTTAAAAAGGACATGCTAAATCACATAGGTGAGAGAGAGGCAATTTACCTGTGGAACAGTGAGAAGTACTATTTGACTGGTATGGAACTGGGTGAAGAAAGTTTAGGATGGTGGTTCTCAAAGTATGATTCCTGGCCAGCAGTACCAACATTTCTTGGGAAGAGTTTATTGCCAAGTTGCAGTTGCTCAGGCCCTAGTCCAGACTTACCCATAGAAAAACTCAGGATAAAACACAAAAAAATCTATATTTAAACAGAGTCTCTAAATGATTTTTTTTTTTTTTTTTTTTTTTGGTGCCAGGGATTGAATCCAGGGGCACTTACGCACTAAGCCATATCCCCAACACTTTTTATTTTTTATTTGGAAACAGGATTTCACTAAGTTACTTAGGGCATCACTACATTGCTGAGGCTGGCCTTGAACTTGTGATCCTCCTGCCTCAGCCTCCCAGGCCACTGGGATTACAGGTATAGGCCAGAGTGCCAGATTCAATTCTAACGCATTTTAAAGTGTGAAAAAACAATGCCTTAGATTACTTGAACATCAGATGAAGTTATTTTATTTCTCACAAATTTAATTTTGGGCTGTTATATAAGATAGCCAGAAATAAGAATAAAAGAATTATGATAGAGAGAGAGAGACAAAAATAATTTTATTTCATACCCCCAAATAAATTACAAATAAAGAGCTAAAGTAGAGAATATGACCAGAACTTTCAGGTAAGAATTTATTGTCTCAGCATGAAGCCAATAAGGACCTATAAAGAAAAATATTAGTAGGCTTGATTTCATAATAATTGGAGAACTAACAATACTTAAAAGTAAAAACAAACTAAAAAGAAATATACATATCACCTATCAATGGTAAAAGGCCAAGATTATTAATTTTAAAAAATATAAACAACATGTTTAAAAAAAATAGGAAAAGGCTATTCACTGAAAACTCATGAAAGACAAATAGCCAATAAACACCTGAAAAAAAGAATTTAATTTTAAACAAAAATACATATTAAAATAGAACACTACATTTTACTTCCTAAATCAGCAAAGCATTTCTTGAAGATGGAAGCAACTTAAGTGTCCACTACTTAATTGTATGATCCCTTGTAGTAGTGCAAAGTGCTACTAACATTTTAATAGCATAAGGAACACTCACACTACATTTTTGAAAATGTTGTTACAAAACAACATAAACAATAATATTCTAATTTTGAGAAAACGTGTGGAGGGATAAAAATAATGGGAAGATACAGAGCAAAACATTACCATTGATTAGCTCAGAGTTATGTATAAAAGTATAAGAGTATACTTTTTTACTATCTCCGTTATTTTAAAAACATGCATCCCTTTTCTTTTCTTTCTTTCCTTTTTTTTCCTCCCATGTATCCGTTTTCTAATCAGGAAAATATTAAGCTGTTCTATAATGTGGCAAAAATTTAGAAAGATGAGGATTAAATATTCTTAAATCAAAACTATAATAGAATTTAGTAAACTATAAGTTGGTATTTTGAGATTTCAAAGTTTCACTCAAGTTGCCACCCTCCTTTGGACGGGGAGGTGGGGGAGGAGAGGAAAAGGAAGAACTTACAATGAAACTGTAAATATACATAGTCAAGCTACTCAAAGAACTTTAAATTGCCTTTGATTTGTGATTATGTTACAAGACATCTAAACATTGTAATTCTCTTCTAAGTGGCAGTGTGAGAATTTTTCAAAATAATGCACTGGGTAGGAGAGGCGAAGATGTGTGTTTAACTACAAAACGTTTTGGAATAAAACTTCATCCTAGAATGCAGACTGACACAAGACTACCCAGCGAGCAAAAATAACTAAAGATGGTCGCATGACACCCTCTTGTGGCTTCCACTATATCTAGATCAGGAAACAACAGAACCAGCAGAGAAGGAAGGGAAGGATATAGGTGATTCTTTATAAATTTATGTATCAATGGCGTATGGATTCCCTGTTCTGTGCCAGGGACAAACTATACTACAAAACAGCTTTAAGTCTCTTCGTACTTTATCCAAGTCATACCAACATTCGTGAACATTCGTTTATTTGAACTGAATACACACAAAGATTATGAGGTCATAAAAATTAAGCCTCACCAACAAGTAGTGTCTCTTCTAAATACCATATAGCTTTATTTCCTTAGAGAGGGTGAAGGAATGGGGTAAGGTCTGTTTCCTCCTTTCCAGAGGTTCATTGGTTAATCAGCACATGCGTATCAGAAAAAGCACAACAGAAGTAAATTAAAAACCATGATTGCTGACATGACTTTCCAAGTGACCTTAGACAAAGATTATTATATATAGACCTCATTCATTCATTTCATAATTATTTGAACCCTGGGTGCTTGGCTATAAAAATAAAGTGTCAATCTCTCACAAGCTAAATTTTCTAATTTGTAAATTGAGACTAATTACTTCAACCTGTTGTCAAAAGGATTAGGGGTTGGGGGTAAAGCTCAGTGGTAGTGTTTTGTATGCACCAAGACCTGGCTTCCATTCTCAGTATGGGGGCTGAAGGGGATTCAACATCATCACACTTAAAAATTGCTTTCTTTCTTGATTTCTCTGTGATGGTGTTGGGCCTCGAACCTCAGGCCTTGCGCTTGCAAAGTACACACTTCACCCCTGAGCTGTATTCTCAGCCCTACAGGTCATTTAAAAAACCGTGTTCATAAATTTATTTATGCTCGTTCAATTTAATCCTTTCATTAGCTGCTCAAGGAACCTCTAGGTCGGAAAAGGAGTGAAATAATCTAATCCAGCACTCTATATAATTTCACGTTCATTCCAAGATTTCTTGAGCCAACGAAACGGGCTGAAGCCTAATAGCCACTCAAGATCTTAACAAGTGTCACTTCTCCATGTGGACACGATCCTAGCCCGGTGTGGTTCTTCTGTGAGGCCTCGGTAAAACCATGACGCGGCCTTGCCCTTTTTGTCGCCAACAGGGTGCTGGCATGCTTTAGGACTGAAATGCCATCTGCCTTGCCTAACCTGGGCAAGATCAGTCGCGTTACCGCCCTTGCGAGAGCACTGTCGCAAGGGGGACTGCTTGCACGCCGCGCTTCTTCGGTTCCCTGCAGCGCGGGAGGGAGGACGGAGCAGCCGGGGGAAGTTCGTCCCGCCGCCTGGCTAAGAGCAGTTCTGGGCGGTGGAATCACTCGCTGCGTTTCCTCGGGAGGGGCGGTACCTCGCCCGGAAGGGGCCTGCGGCGGCGGAAAGGCGCCGGCAGGGGGCGCGGGCCTCCGGGCCACCCCCGGGGTGGAGGCCGGTGGTCCCTCCCAGGCCGAGTGTGCGGCAGGGCCGTGCACCCGCCCCCCCCCCATCACCTCGTCACCTCCCCCCGCCCTCTCCTCTGGCCCCCGAGGTGAGCGGCGCAGGCGCGGAGCGAGGCTGTGAGTCTGGCCGCGCAGCCTGGGCCTGGGGCCTAGCGGGCTGGGCTTGGGGCACGCGGGAGGGAGAGGGCCGGTCCTGACAGAGCGCCCTGGAGCGCGAGGGCCTGAGCGGCGTCGCCCGCCGCCCGCGGCCCTCTCCGCCCGCGCTCGGCCGCAGCCACCTCAGCTGTGCCTGGGCCGCCTGGGGCCCCGGGGAAACGGTGAGTGTGAGGGAGGAGCGGACGGGCTGGGCGCTGGACTGGTGAGGGGACGCCGGCGTGCGGGCGCATCTTCCAACCGGAGAGGGCTGGAAGGGCCCGAGGCTTCCTCAAACTGAAACCCTGCCTTCGTTTAAGGCGTCCCCTCCCCCACCCCCAGAGCAGGTCCTGACTGGCCTAGGACGCTGAGTCCCCCCGCGCCTCTTCCTTCAGGGCGCCCTTGGGGTCGTGGTTAGGAGTTCCCCAGCGCCAGCCGCTAGTGGCTGGGCCGGGTCGAGGCGGGCGCGTGGCGCTCAGTGGAGGCGGCGGGGGCCGAGGATTCTTGCCCGGCCTCTCGGACGGGCATGTGTTTTGCGGCGTGGTGCCATGCTGGCCCTCCCGCCCTGCCCGGCAGCTCCGTGACCCTCCGGCGGCGCATCTTGGTGCTCGCGTCGGTCCCGGCGCCCAGTCTCCCAGAGCTGCCCAGACCCACCCGTTCGGGTGCTTAAGCCCCCTCCTGCCACCCTCTCTGGCTTTCTTTGAAGTGCAGCCTAGGGACACCAGTAAATTAAGCAGTTTATCTCCTTACAAACAGATACCGATTGTGCTAGAGTATTTCAGTAGAGACTGAGTCCGAGTTGGATATATAGTGGACTCTAGTTCATACTTTCCTGAAACATTTTGTTTCAATTTTTTAAAAAATCCAGAAAATATATACTTATTTTTATGAAGATAAAAAGGAAAGTTTAGCTCTTTTAAAACTTGTTTAAAATGTAGCTTCTTATTGTAAACATGTCTTATAGCATTTAGCAAGAAAGACTTTTGCATTGCACAAAAGGCACAGTATGAGAACTGTTTTTTGTATATAGACATTCTTGTTGAAAAAAATGACGGGTGAGAAAGATGCTAACTTGTATTGCTAAAATAATTTTTTAAAAAAATGTTTCTTATAGCCCCCCCCCTTTTGTGAATGTATACCACATCATAGGAAGAAGTGTAGGTGTACATACCAAAATGTTAATAGTGGTTTTTCCAGGTAAATGGATTGTAGGTGATTTGCTTTTTTTAGTAATTTTAATTTTCCCGCGGGGAAACATTATGTATAGTTTGTACCTAAGTGGGGAGAGGGGAATGAGTGGTAAGTTGCATGTGATTAAAAATCTTTGTGATAGGAGGAGAATTGGTGAGCAAATATTTGTTTTGGTACTGACACTGAACCCAGGGGTGCTCAACCACTGAGTTACAGCCCCAGCCCTTTAAAAAAAAATAATTTTTTTTTTTTAATTTGGACTTAAGGTAAATCGCTAAATTGCTGAGGCTGACTTTGATCTTATGCTTCTCCTTCCTCAGTCTCCCCAGTGGCTGGGATTATAGGTGTGTTCTGCCGCCAAACCTGTTTTAGTGAATAAATGTTTATATTGATAGCTTTGAATAAAAAAAATCATATTTCTTCATCAAGATAATTATGCATACAAAAAGTTTTTGTTGTTTTAGAGTGTATAGAATATGAATTCTGAAGCTTTTGGCTATAAAAATTCTCGAAGTGTATAAAAGGTTTTATGTCTTGGAAATTTAGCTTATTATATAAAGATGAAAATAGCCTTTTTGATATTTGGATGCATTGGATTGGGCTGGAAACTCAAAAGAATGCTCTTTAGGTTGTTGGGTGGGCATTTTATATATGCTGGTGAGGCATTTATATCATTTCTGTAAAATTCGTGTTTGTCAGTTTTTCTTAGGTGATGGTCTTCCCCTCCTTACAATTGTTGGCCGAGAAAGAACTGGAAACAAGATGTAACTTGGTGGTGGCAGTGCTTAGCCATGAAGATGTACCCACATACAGTTAGAGTTTTTCAATGTCCAGGAATCAGAAGACATGTATTTGCATCTCTGGTTTTGCCATTTCTTAGTTGACTTGACTTTCACTGAATATGTTTCTTCATCAGTAAAATTGAGGTGGGTTGAACAGTAAGCCTCTCAGTGTACATCACAGAATTTTTTAAAAGACAATCTAGAATAAGGGTTAGGAAAATCCTTAATAAACTGAAGTAATATATTACTATATGATTGCATCTAGTGCTGATATACCCAGAACTTAGTAAAGCAGCAAAAATAGTATGTGCCCCTCAATTCTTTATCACTAGAAATGAGAAAATCACCTTTGGTGTTAAGAAAAACAGCACATGACACTGGATTTCGGTTTCTGGCATTCCCTCCTTGCCCATGCTTCTGTGGACAGGCACTCTTCCGAAATGAGGGGGTAGTTCTGATTTAAACACTAATCTACTGGAACTGGATTGGTGACTTTATCTCCCTATTTGTTTCCAACACTAAATAAAGTAATTGAAGACTTTGTTTCTAAATTGGTTAGATATGGCTAGGGATGTAGCTCAGTGGTAGAGCAACCTAAGGCCCTGGGTTTATTCCCCAGGACCAAAAAAAAAATTTTTTTTCCTAATAAAATTAGTTAGACTTATATTCAAATCCCAACCTCACTACTTAGTAGCCAACTTTGATTAATCAATAACAAGGAGTAAATAATAATTTGGGGAGGGTGTTATGGATTTTGCATAACAGGTTCACAGTTTGCTGTATGGCTGGTTAAGAACCTTAACCATTTCAGGTCTATGATTCAGTATTTGTTTTCTCTATGTTTACTTCCCATTCAGCTGAATAGATTAAAATATTAATGCAGATTTATTTCTATTTTGAGGTCATTCATAGCTATAACTTTAGAAGGTAAAGTCAAAGGAATATGAAAAATTTATATAAATAATCACATCAGTATATACAGTTTTTAGTGTTTAGTAAAATACACTCAAGGGCTGGGGATGTGGCTCAAGCAGTAGTGCGCTCGCCTGGCATGCCTGCGGCCCGGGTTCGATCCTCAGCACCACATACAAACAAAGATGTTGTGTCCGCCAAAGACTAAAAAATAAATATTAAAATTCTCTCTCTCTCTCTTTAAAAAAAAATACACTCAAAAGAGTATTATGCTTGAATTATTTCTTTATACTTTTCTAGTTAATTAAATATCTGGAATAATTGTAGTTTTGAATCTCAGAAATGAGCCACACTTTTGCTTATATGACTTTTGTCATGTTTAACTTACAGGTATTTTTTTTACCACCTGTGGAAACTTTGTAATTCATTTTTCCTCACTGAAATATTAAGAATTATACCAAGTAAGTGGTATATAAAATTATATTATATAACTGTTCATGTGGGAGCCAGGCATGGTGGTGTACACCTATAATCCCAGCACCTTGGGAGGCTAAGGCAGGAGCAAGGGGATTTCAAGGCCAGCTTGGGCAAGTTAGTGAGAACCTGTGTCAAAATAAAAAATGAAAAGGACTGGGTATTGCTCAATTGTAGAATGCCCCTGATTTAATCTCCAGTACCACAAAAAACAAAAACAGTTGATGGTAAATTAATCATACAATGGTTGCCACACCTTTTCTGACTCAGTAGAATAGCAAATGTGACTTTATCAATAAGTTAAGGATTTTTTTTCTTAAAAATTATTTATATTCTGAGGTTCTATGTGATGCATATTTTTTCTGGAAGCTGTGAGTCAATACAGAGGTGGTAACAATATATTTTTTAGTGTAGCCACCTTTAGCTTGAAATCTGAATAAAAATATTCCCAATTGCAGGAAATGTGATTTGATAGCATAATGGGCTTTTTAAAATAAAAATTTTAAGCATAAGTTTTATTATAATTATCCAATTCTTATCATTACAACATTTGAAAAAGAATTTCTCCATCTTAGTTAGAAAGAATGCAGAAATCAGTGTCCTGTCTCTAAGCTTAATAGGAAAAGTAATCCAAAATATAAACAGAGACATTGTATAGCATTTCTTGTACAAGGTTTATTTTCATGTGGCACACACATTTCTTAGTGCAATTCTTTGGTTAGAAATAATTCTTATTATAACATTAACAATTATTTGTGATATTTATTAAATGTTTTTACTTTTTAGATTGAAAAGATATGAATGAGTATCCTAAAAAAAGAAAAAGGAAGACTTTACACCCTTCTCGTTATTCAGGTTAGTGTATAAGTTAATTAATTTAAAGGTGAGTGTGTATATTTTCAAAGAAATTGTATTCTTATCCATTTTCTCAAATGATTAGATAAGACTTAAATATCTGATCAATTTTTAGGTCAGATAAATTTTAAATTCTCTGAATATATATTCCTTATTGTCTACCATGTGCTAGAGACAGACATGTTAGAACTTTAAAGACATTATTGTATTTAATTTTCATAATTCCATGGGTTATAGATATTTAAAATTTGTTAACCATCGTTACAAATTATATAGCATAATTGAGCTTTGACTGTCTGATTACCAAGCTGTGCTTAAGACACAATTATAATTTGAAAATATTTTGCATTACTGAGGGAACAAAACTTTATCCTATACATTCTTTTCAGAAATGTGAACTTTCAATTTGACTATGTGATTGAAGTTGGCTGTGTTGTATTGACAATATGAAGAGGTCTTTATGGCCATTTCTGATATAGCTTACACATACTTGAGACAGTCTCAGACATACCTGTTAGCTTACTCCATGCTCTTATTCTTCTTATCTGAGGAAATTAAGCCTGGTCTACTGCTTACTGGTGTTTCCCAGGCAAAACTTGAAGTGATTATATTCAGAAGCTTTCATTGGACTCCTCAGGCCATTTCCCCTATGTATTATGCTTTCTTTGCCTGATGGCATACCTCTCACTGTTTTGTGCAGTTAACAAGGCATTCATTATATATTTGTATTTTTTCCCCCATGGTGCTGGGGATTGAACCCAGGGCCTTGCGCATGCAAGGCAAGCACTCTACCAACTGAGCTATATCCTAGCCCTATGTATTTGTATTTTGTGAGATTCTGATTGTAAGGAAAATTTTATCCTTATGTATTTCAAAGTTATTATATTTTAAAGTCTGTAATTTATGCTTTTCTTAAAGCTAAATGTCAGTATTAGATCTGAAATATAAAAGTTTAAAACTGAGAAAAATACACTTTCATTATAGATGCTATATTTTTTTTTATCATTAAAATTTGTGCCGAAGACATAGCTCAGTGGTAGAGTACTACTTACATAATATTCACAAGGCCCTGGGATCCAGAAGGAAGGAAGGGAGGGAGGGAGTTATCTTCTAAAATAATGTGAATTTGAATATGTTAAAGATATATGTATGTTTGAAACATTTTAAAATTTTCTTCTATTGTTTTATTTCAGATTCCTCTGGAATAAGTAGAATTGCAGATGGATTCAATGGGATTTTTTCTGATCATTGTTACAGTGTCTGCTCTATGAGACAGCCAGACTTAAAATATTTTGACAACAAAGGTACATTTAATATTTTCCAAAATACTTATTTCTCTTTGAATTGATTTTACAGTGACTGAGTATATAGATAGCTCTATGGTAGAGCCCATGCTTAGCATGAATGAGGCCCTGGGTTTCATCCTAACACTGCTAAAAGAAAAAATAAATGCTTTTACATTTTTTTTTTTTTCTTATTTGAAATGGTAGGTGATCTGGGTGTTGTGACACATGCCTATAATCCCAGCAACTTGGAAGGCCAAGATAGGAGGATAGTAAATTTGAGACCAGCCTCAGCAATTTAGCAAAACCCTGTCTCAAAAAAATAAAGGACTATGGGTTTAGCTTAGTGGTAGAGTGCCCCTGGGTTCAATGCCTAGTATCTCCCCCGACACACAAAAAAGGGGGGGGGGAGGATATAAAATATTGAGTTAATGATTTCAAAGCAGGCAAGAGTATGAATTTGGTATAACTTAAGAAAATGTGGTGTTTGGTATTTTTCTTTTAAGAAAGCAAGTAAGTAATTTCATTTTTTAACTTTTTTCCAGACATATGAATAAAAAACACACCTTCCTAAATCCTTTTTAATTGTGTAGCAATTGGTGGCAAAGCAGGAGTGATGTGGAGTTGGGAGCATTTATGGTGGAAGGTTAAGAACAGTATTTCCATAGCTTTTCCACTCAGCTATACCTCTCAGTCTGAAAGGCTAATGAACAGAGGGTGAGCAAGGTCAACATCAACAGTTATGAATCTTGTATCTCCTAATGACTCTTATTTTCTAGGCATTGAGTAGAATGATAACAACTTATACTTACTGTCTTCTCTCTGGTGATCACTGGCACAACTAATTCCTTTGGGCTCCTATTATAATCACAGAAACATACGTTATAAAGCACACATGAACTCAGTGATCACTGACACAACGAATTCCTTGGACTTCTATTATAATCACAGAAACATACGTTATAAAGCACACATGGACTCAGGGCTATCATTGTGAACTTACATTTAGCTTGATATAGATTCAGATTGATATACGTTAGTGTTAATAGATGCGGTAGTACACACACACATTTTTTGCTCTGTTAAACTGAGAGGACCTACAAGCAGTGATACTTCAGGAGCAATGGTGACATTTTGTGTCCATATCATGGTTTCCAATACCATTCATAAGTAAAAGGAACTAAGTCCCCTGGAGAAATAGTTGACGTTAGGTCTGGGGCAAGAACAGAAAAGTCCTTTCAAAACAAAACAAAACAAGAGGCTGAAGCAGAAAGATTATAAGTTCAAGGCCAGTCTGGGCAACTTAGCAAGACCTTATCTCAATATTTTAAGAAGGACTAAGGACCATAAAGAAAAATTATGTCATTTGCAGGAAAATTGAATGGAACTTCAGAACCTTATGTTAAGCAAAGTAAGCCAAACTCAGAAGGTTATGACTTATATGTTATCTTTCA
This sequence comes from Ictidomys tridecemlineatus, assembly GCF_052094955.1. Taxonomy (NCBI): domain Eukaryota; kingdom Metazoa; phylum Chordata; class Mammalia; order Rodentia; family Sciuridae; genus Ictidomys; species Ictidomys tridecemlineatus. Next base: position 123,352,609 of record NC_135479.1, read on the forward strand.
TATGTAGAAGCTAGACAGGGAAAAGAAAGTGGGGTGCATCTCATGAAAATCAAAGGGAGTAAAGGGAGGAAACCAGGGACAGTGGTGTATGTCTGTAATCCCAGTTGTCTCAGGAGGCTGAGACAAGAAAATTGCAAGTTCAAAGCCAGTCTCAGCAACTTAGCAAGGCCCTAAGCAATTTAACAAGACCCTGTCTCAAAATAAAATATAAAAAGGACCTGGGATTTATACCTATGGTAGTTAAGTACAAAAAAAGAGAGAAAGAGACCAAGGGGAGAGAGGATGAGAGGGAGGGAAAAAGGAAATATTTAAAGTTTAAAAGTTAAAAGGGCCTGGGTACAAAAAAAAAAAACCTCACTACCTAGAAACCACACACATTCACACACACACTTATTAGGAGAATGCTTAAGGAGCATAAGAATCCATCTGAAAGAGCTCCCAATAACCAAAGCTGAAATAATTTGGGGAATTAAAAAAATCAAATTATAATCTAAAGAATCAATTAAATATCCAAAGTCTATACTGATGTAGATGACTGAATAAATAAATAAGGGCTATAAAACAAATCTCCTGTATAGAAGAAATTTATTTATGTAGAGGGGAATTATGTTCTATCTCCTTTTTCTCAAGGAGATAGAACATAACTTCTCACTGTTTAATTGTGATAAAGTATGAAAGGAAAGTAGAGAAACTTAACTACTACTTTAGCCAGGTGAACAAGGTCAACATCAACAGTTACAAGTCATGTTGATATAGTATGCACTCTTACCAAGAGCACATCACATTTACATCACAGTTTACTTCAGAATTGTGCTGCTCAATAACTCATGATTCCAATGTAACCATAAAAAAGAAACAGCAGATTCCATTATTGGGATATTCTACAAAATACCTGACCAGTAGTCCTCAAAATAGCCTAAAGAGACAGGATAATTAAATATAATATGGGATCCTGGAACAGAAAAAAGACATACTGGGTAAAGTAGGGATATTAATGAATCACTAGTAATATATCTGTCATTGGACTGGGATTATGGCCCGGTAGTAGAGTGCTTGCCTAGCATGCATGAGGTACTGGGTTCGATCCTCAGCACCACATAAATGTAAAATAAAGATATTGTGTCCACCTAAAACTAAAAAAAAAAATAGTAATAATTTTTTAAAAAGTAATATATCCATCATTAATTATAGCAAATGTACTGTAAGATGTTAATAGTGGAGAAACAGCATGAGATACATAGGAACTCGATCTTCATAACTTTCTATAAATCTGAAACTTATATAAAGTCTATTAAAAAAAAAAAAAAAAAACGTGGGCTAGGTATTTAACTCAGTGGTATAGCATCCCTAGATTCAAGCCCCAGTACTGCAAAAATAAAACATGTTGAAACCCAGTTTTGTCAATGACCTGCATTTCCATTTCCCCATGCTAACTTGGTTGAACCTGGGCTGAGGAAATAAAGGCTTATTCAAACTCAGAAACTTAAAATTCCTAAGCAAGTTCAAAAAGTGATCTTGGGCTATGGTTGTAGCTCAGCGGTAGAGCACTAGCATGTGCAAGGCTCTGGGTTCGATTCTCAGCACCACATAAAAAATGTCTAACTACAACTAAAAATATATATATATATTCTTGTCTAATTAAAAGCATTTGCTTATTTGGGCAGGTTGTTTTATTTGTTTGTGGTATATAGATAACATCTCTCTTAATGGCTAAATCTAAGTCCTTAGTTTCTATTGGAATTCAAAATTATATCAAAAATAGTTATTGCTTTATTTTATAATGTTTAGTGCTTTGATATAAATAATAAACATTTTTCCAAATTTTTTTTTTTTTACAGATGATGATTCTGATACCGAGACATCAAATGACTTGCCAAAATTTGCAGATGGAATCAAGGCCAGAAACAGAAATCAGAACTATCTGGTTCCCAGTCCTGTGCTTAGAATTATAGATCACACTGCCTTTTCTGCAGGTTAGGGAAACTAATCATATTGACATGTTTCTATACACCTATGAGAAAAACTCAGTGCATACCACTGTGGTATCTATCTAATTGATCAATTGAATAACAGTAATATAATAATAGGATCATTTCATTTTTCAGAAAAATCTGCTGATGTAGAAATTTGTGATGAAGAGTGTGACTCACCCGAATCAATCAACCAGCAAACTCAAGAGGAGAGTCCTATAGAAGTTCACACCGCTGAAGATGTCCCCATTGCTGTAGAAGTGCATGCCATTTCTGAGGATTATGACATAGAGACAGAAAACAATTCCTCCGAGAGCCTCCAAGACCAAACTGATGAAGAACCACCAGCTAAACTTTGTAAAATTCTTGATAAGAGCCAAGCTTTGAATGTGACTGCTCAGCAGAAATGGCCTTTACTGAGAGCTAATAGCAGTGGCCTCTATAAATGTGAACTTTGTGAATTCAATAGTAAATATTTTTCTGATTTAAAACAGCATATGATCCTGAAGCATAAACGTACCGATTCAAATGTGTGTCGAGTATGTAAGGAAAGCTTCTCTACCAATATGCTTCTGATTGAACATGCCAAACTACACGAAGAAGATCCCTACATTTGTAAATACTGCGATTACAGGACAGTAATTTTTGAGAACCTCAGCCAGCACATTGCAGACACCCACTTCAGCGATCACCTGTATTGGTGTGAGCAGTGTGACGTGCAGTTCTCCTCAAGCAGTGAACTCTACCTGCATTTCCAGGAGCACAGCTGTGATGAACAGTACTTATGTCAGTTCTGTGAACATGAAACAAATGATCCAGAAGACTTGCATAGCCATGTTGTAAATGAGCATGCATGTAAATTAATAGAACTAAGCGATAAGTATAACAATGGAGAACACGGACAATACAGCCTCTTAAGCAAAATTACCTTTGACAAATGTAAGAACTTCTTTGTGTGTCAAGTATGTGGTTTTCGGAGTAGACTTCATACAAATGTTAACAGGCATGTTGCTATTGAACATACTAAAATATTTCCTCATGTTTGTGATGACTGTGGGAAAGGCTTTTCAAGTATGCTAGAATATTGCAAGCATTTAAATTCGCACCTATCTGAAGGGATTTATTTATGTCAATATTGCGAATATTCAACAGGACAGATCGAAGATCTTAAAATTCATCTAGATTTCAAGCATTCGGCTGACTTGCCTCATAAATGTAGTGACTGCTTGATGAGGTTTGGAAATGAAAGGGAATTAATAAGTCACCTTCCAGTCCATGAAACAACTTGATTATTCTCTTTATTTTGATTTACATAATGTTTTTGTGAAATAATAAATTCAACCTTTTTTTTGAGATGTTAAAATGGGTAATTTTAAAAACATGAGATTTGCCTTTTAACAAGTAACATTTTCCAGTATGTAATTATACCTTAATTGTGGTATTCAATTGCATGGTAGTATATAGTTTTAATCATTCTTGGTGACTGTAATTTGGTGTCTTGCATGTGGTTCAATTTTATGAATTGAGAAGAAACATGTACTAAAAAAATTATCTACAATTTTCCTTCCTTAACCATGGTGCTATTAACCTTTTTAAACGCAAGATAGGCTTAGTTTTTTTTTTTTGTATGAAGTTATTAAATTACTGCACTACCAGAACTAAAAGAACATAAAATACATTTAAGTTCATTCACAGTACCTTAATAAGACCACCCCCCCTTTTTGTAATACCCATCAGGAATTAAACCTAAGCAATCAGTAGACTCTCTGTGATTAATAACAGTAGGAAGTCTTCGTTATAGTAAGGGAAAATGCCATTTTGGGGGGCAGTTTTTCATTTTTTAAATCCCCTATCTGTTGAATAATTTTGAAATTGGGGAGACAGTAAAGCAATAGACAAAAAAAAGGTAACCATTTCATAACTGATTGACATTTTATCTTCAATTATAGGACTATGAAGATATGCCCAACTCCTTTTTTTTTTTTTTTTTTGGTACCAGAAATTTAACCCCCAGGACACTTAACCACTGAGCCACATCTCTATAACCTTTTTATTTATCTAGAGACAGGGTCTCACTTAGTTTCTAAGGATCACTTTGAATTTGGGCTTTTAACTTGGGATCTTTCTGCCTCAGCTTCCCAAGCCACTGAGATTACAAGTGTGGGCCACTACCCCTGGCTAATGCCCAAACTTCTGATACCAAATTATACATTGAGAAAACTCATTTAACTATTAAAAAAAAAATTAGCAAGATCTGGGTGATAAGGAGTTGCTGGCATGATAATGATAAATTAGATTTATTATTTTTATTAATTGACTATAGCTATCATAACAAATTATTACAAACTGGGTTGCCTAAATAGCAGAAATTTATTGAAATTCTGAAGGGCAGAAGTTAATAAAGGGATTGGCACACAATTTGTTCCTTCTGTAACCTGTGAGGGAAGAATCTGTTCCAGATCTCTCTCTTTGGCTTATACATGGTCATATTCATGTTTATAGGGTATTCTCTTTTTTTTTTTAATATCTTTTTTAGTTTTTTCAGCGGACACAACATCTTTGTATGTGGTGCTGAGAATCGAACCTGGGCCGCCCGCATGCCAGGCGAGCGCGCTATTGCTTGAGTCACATCCCCAGCCCCTATTCTCTTTGTATTAAGTCTTGTTTCCACATTTCCTCTTTATAGACATACCAGTCATCCTGTATTAGGGACTATACTACTAGCTTCATTTTAATTTGATAAACATTCAAATAAGAGGGGCTGGGGATGTGGCTCAAGCGGTAGCGCGCTCGCCTGGCATGCGTGCGGCCCGGGTTAGATCCTCACCACCACATACAAACAAAGACGGTGTGTCCGCCAAAAACTAAAAAAAAATAAATATTAAAAAATTCTCTCTCTCTTACTCTCTCTCTTTTTTTTTTTTAAAGAGGGGGGGGACAGAGAGAGAATTTTAATATTTATTTTTTCTTAGTTCTCAGCGGACACAACATCTTTGTTTGTATGTGGTGTTGAGGATTGAACCCAGGCCGCACGCACACTAGGCAAGCGCGCTACCGCTTGTGTCACATCCCCAGCCCCTCTCACTCTCTCTTAAAAAAAAAAAAAAAAAAAAATTCAAATAAGGGCTGGGTATGGTGGCACATACCTGTAACCCCAGCAGCTCAGGAGACAGGTGCTAGGCAACTCAGATTGTCTCTAAATAAAATACAAAATAGGGTTGGGGATGTGACTCAGTGGTCTAGTACCCCTGAGTTCAATCCCCAGGAACCAGGGGAAAAAAAAAATATTCAAATAAGGCCTGAAGTACTGAGGACTTTTAACATGAATTTGGGGAAACAACCACAGATCAATAAATAGCTTCTAAAATAATATCAAGATAGAATTTTTTTTTAGAGAATTTTAAAAATATTTTTTAGTTTTCGGCAGACACAACATCTTTGTATGTGGTGCTGAGGATCGAACCCGGGCCGCACACATGCCAGGCGAGCGCGCTACCGCTTGAGCCACATCCCCAGCCCCTCAAGACAGAATTTTTAAAAAATGTTTTTATTAGTGCATTGTAATTATACATACTAGTAGGCTTTATTGTGACTTTTATACATGCACATAATTTTCTCCATTTCCTAGTACATTCCTTTATCCATACATTCTTTCCCCTCCTTCCTTCCCTAGTCCTCTTACTCTATTTTAATGATCTAAGAAGATAGAATTGTACATTTTTTTTTCTTTTTTTCAGTACTGGGAATTGAATCCAGGGGCATTCTACATTGAGCTACATCTGCAGGCCTTTTTATTTTTTGAGACAGGGTCTGGCTAAATTGCTATAGCTGGACTCAAACTTGTGATAGTTCTGCACTAGCCTCCTGAGTCTGTGCCTCCATGCCTGATGTTGCTTTCAAATTTAATAAGCATTGCTGCAAACATTATTATTTCCCAGATATATTGATACAGTTGAAAAGGCCAATTTACAACCCCGGACTTTGGTCTTATTTTGAGATGGGTGGCTACAACAAATATTCAAATCCATTCCATCATATTGATGGTCTTAGTGTTTATTCCATAATCCCAGCCCCTCAGCAGGCTGAGGCAGGAGGATTGTAAATTCAAGGCCAGCCTGGACAATTTATCAAGATGTGGTCTCAATAGTAAACCTTATTTCTGTTTTTGTCATATAAGCATACTTGCATTCCTAAAAACATTCCATCTGATTATAATATTCCTGGTAAGACTGTGCTGATACAAATGTTTCTCAGAAGACCTAATATTTTAGCACTTTTAATTTTTTTTTTTCTGGTACTAGGGATTGAACCCATAGGCATGTGTTGCTACTGAGTTGTATCCCCAGCACTTTATTTATATTTTGAGATGGGTCTCACTGAATTGTTAAGGGTCTTATTAAATTGCCAGGCTGGCCTCAAACCTGTGATATTCCTGTCTCAGCCTCCCAGATTGCTGGTATTACAGGTGAGTGCCACAACACCCACCTACAGTTTGCTACAGGATCAGGTTGTTATGAGGCCAAGAGCACATACCCACTTAATACCTTGCAGGAGTGGAATCCTAGTCATTTGGCTTACAGCTTAGTGATGTTTCCATTACACCATGTTATGTAAATCTAATCTTTGTCCTTGGGGTGTTTTGCATGACTACTTCACCTAGTCATTCACCTAACTTCTTTTTTTTTTTTTTAAAGAGAGAGAGAGGGGAGAGAGAGAGAGAGAGAGAGAGAGAGAGAGAGAGAGAGAGAGAGAGAATTTTCAATATTTATTTTTTTTTTAGTTCTCGGCGGACACAACATCTTTGTTGGTATGTGGTGCTGAGGATCGAACCCGGGCCGCACGCATGCCAGCTGAGCGTGCTACCGCTTGAGCCACATCCCCAACCCTCACCTAACTTCTTGATAATTGTTTTTTATACTTTCTGATACACATCTAGCTTTGGGAATTTGAATTTTAGGAAGCAAACCTTAATGCCTTGGTGTTAAAAAAAAATTGTATGTTGGTGCAGGCATTTAATCCCCACTACGAGGGAGGCTGAGGCAGAAGGATCACAGCCTAGACATCTTACATCTCAAAGTAAAATTAAAAAATTTGGGATGTAGCTCAGTGCTAGAGTGCTTTCCTAGCACTTTTCCTAGCACTGAAAAGAAATCTGTACTTTATTGCTTCACTCTTGATTAGGTATTAGTAGCAAATGAAAGAGTTACAATGAAACTACTCAAGAGGCATAAATCCATATCATGCTGAGTGTGGTGGTGTGCACCTATAATCCTAGAGGCTCAGGAAGCTGAGGCAGGAAGATCTTGAGTTCAAAGCCAACCTCAGCAATGGTGAGGTGCTAATAAGCAACTCAGTGAGACCCTGTCTCTAAATAAAATACAAAATAGGGCTAGGGATGTGGCTCAGTGGTCAAATGCCTCTGAGTTCAACCCCTGGTACCAAAACAAAAACCCAAAACCATATCGTTTCCTACTTTTATTTTTGGTACCAGGGACTGAAAGAAGGGACATTTAATCCCGAACCATATCTCCAACCCTTTTTGTTCGTTTGTTTGTTGTTTTGGAGACATTGGTACTAGGTAATGTAGTGAGAAGTTAAGTTCTCCCTGAGTTGTTGAGGCTGGCTTGAAACTTAAGATCCTCCTGAGTCACTGGGATTACAGGTGTACACCACCGAGCCTGGTTTATAATTTCCCACTTTTTGATAAATCTACAGCATGAGGTCATATTCCACTGAGTTTGTCCAATAAAAACAGTTTTCAAATAAGACTATGATTGTCCATAAATTGCTAAAGTAATTGGGCTGTATTTTGGCTTAATAAGTTTGGGAAAAGAAAACCTATGTAAAAAGAAATTTTCTAACTACTTTTGGGCTTTTTCCCCTTTCAGGGACAAGACACTGCCACTGTACTCTTTTGTGACTTGATCCACACACAATTCAAGGCAGAATACATAATGATTTTTATGAACATTACACAACAGAATTTTTGGCAGCAGTGAACAAAGATGGGTCATTATTGTTTTTCTTGCCTTTGTTTTAATCATCACTTTGCAATGAATTATTACTTCTGAAATTTCAAAGTATTTCTTTGTACTCTAGAATTTGAAAATGGTTGTACACTATTCAAAAGCCTTTATCTGCTTATAAATTTGCTAGCTTTACCATTTTAAATCATCTTTCTTAAGTTTCCCTGAGAATGCACCATCACATATTAACCAATTTCTCAGTTTTACTGGGTCTATAACCTATTGTTAAGTGGTTTCAGAATTGTTGCAGGTAAGGCACAAAGGCTTTAAAGACTAGCACCCTTCCTAATCTTTAAATCTAATTTACAAAGCATTGGATTAACTTAATTCCTAGCACTTTTCAATTAACTTTATAGCTTAAAGTAAAATATATTTTCCAAACTACTATGTTTAATTTTTAATGTATTTTTTTAAAGAGAGTGAGAGAGAGAATTTTAATATTTATTTTTTAGTTATCGGCGGACACAACATCTTTGTTTGTATGTGGTGCTGAGGATCGAAACCGGGCCGCACGCATGCCAGGCGAGCGTGCTACCGCTTGAGCCACATCCCCAGCCCTTTAATGTATTTTTAATGCCTAAAGAAAGGACTATGTGGGGCTGAGATTGTAGTTTATTCAATGGTATAGCACTTGCCCAGCATGTGTGAGGCACTGGATTCAATCCTCAGCACTACATAAATATAAGAAAATAAAATAAAGGTATTATGCCATCTAGAACTAAAAAAATAAAGCACTATGTGTTATATAAATTTGAAAAAGCTAATAAAAATCAAATGGCCACAGTCCTGTAAAGAAGTAGATGGCTTTACCAAAAAACAGTGTTCATTAGGGATTTAAGTGAACATAAGTAAATTAAGACCAAGTATTAATCCTAATAGAGACACAAATTTGGTTAGTCAGGTTTATCCTACAGCAACACAGTTTCATGCCTACAAATTTAGAGACAAAGTTTTGAATATAAATCCCTTTGAAATGTAATTTTTCTGTGGGAGAAAGTAGGGATCAATCCCAGAACTTGCCCATGCTAGGCAAGTGCTTCACCACTGAGTTATACCTCCAGATATCCTTTGTAACTTTTAACCTCAGTTCTGATGTTGATGAGAGTATTGCAAGAGAATTTTTTTTCACAACACTGAATTTATAGATTCATATATATTCCTGATATTTAGTTTTCCATAAATTAATCTTTTAAGATAATATTTAAAGTCTAAGAAAAAAAATATTTACTTTTCTGGTATAAAATGATAATTCATAAAGCTAAAATTTGTCACATAATTTCCTGTTTTTATTTATTTTTTGTCCCCTTAGTGATTCTAGGGATTGAAACAAAGCCCTGTGTATGGTAGCTGAGAGCTCTACCTCAGTCCTATAATTTTCATGTTTATATGCAATTATATGTTCAATTTGTAAGTTTAAAAACCAAGACTTTAGGACTGGGTTGGTGGCTCAGTGCTAGAGTGCTTGCCTAGCACGTGCGAGGCCCTAGGTTCAATCCTCAACACAACATAAAAATAAACAAAATATATTGTGTCCAACTACAACTAGAAATAAAAACCCAAGACTTTAAAGTCTAACAGTTGTTTGGAATTATTTCATAATTGGGTGTTGGGATTTCAATCTAAGAATTTTAGATGGGACACAAACATTTAGTCCACTGTGATTCACTTTATTAGTTTGGAAAACTTTCATTTTTGTGAACTTTATGAAAACCCAAATTAGGTGAGGAAGAATTACAAAGATTATAAAAATCAGCCATAGGATATAGTTTGAGGGCCAGGCATTGTGGACACATCTATAATCCCAACAATTTGGGAGGCTGAGGCAGGAGGATAGCAAATTTGATTTGATTTTTTTAAAATTCGGGATTAAACTCAGTGGCACTTAATTGCCGCAGTCTGGATGGGCACAAAATAACCAAGCCGCCACACCGCCTTGTAGGTTCAAACAGCAACCTTTATTTCCGAACTCTCACGGGCACTCTACACACACTTCCCGAGAACACACTGCCTCCACCGGCGCCAATTTTCTCAGAACCCTGCAAGAACTCAACAGGAACTCCAAAGTAGCAGGTGCCCCAGGCAGCAGGATCCACCCTAATCCCAGAGCAGGGTCACCTTTCAACCATTCCCTCTGGCAAAAATGCCAGGCATCTTTCTGACTAAACTGTGGCTCTCAACACTTAATCACTTCTGATATATTTGAGACAGGGTCATGCTAAATTACTAAGGCTAACCTTGAATTTGGGGATTCTCCTGCCTCAGACTTCAAAGTATTTGGGACTTCAAGTGTGTGCCACTATGCCAGACTCAGTTGCTGGGATTATCATACCAATGATTTGAAAAATAATTTTCTGAATAATAATTTTCCACATTAAAGCATTAGCCTCCATAACTTGCTAATTAAGGTCATCCTCCATAATAAACTTGGTGTTAAACTGGTAATTATCTCAATCAAAAAAAAATTGTGAAAGGTAATTTCTTCATTCTAAAAAAAAAAGTTTTTTACTCTGCTAAATAGGAATCCTATATTATCCACTAATCTTATTTACATACTTTAAGTGGGTGATTAGAGTTTTTAAGGGCTGGGGATGTGGCTCAAGCGGTAGTGTGCTCACCTGGCGCGTGCGGCCCGGGTTCGATCCTCAGCACCACATACCAACAAAGATATTGTGTCCGCCAAGAACTAGAAAATAAATATTAAAAATTCTCTCTCTCTCTCTCCTCTCTCACTCTCTCTTTTAAAAAAATAGTTTTTAAAAAGGAATTTTCATTATACAACTTCTAAAAGTTGGTTGTTCATTGTTTCATTTTTTTAATAGGCAAATGAATCTGACCTGGATAATTGTTTGTAATTTCTGGTGGGAAGTTTCTCTTTAAGCCCATTTACCAGGTTGTTCTGAATTCTAGTTGCTGAAATTTAAAAATATTGAATTCTCTTTCTTCTTTTTTTTTTTTTAAGAGAGAGATCGATCTTTCTTTTTAGAGAGAGAGAATTTTAATATTTTATTTTTTAGTTCTCGGGGGACACAACATCTTTGTTGGTATGTGGTGCTGAGGATCGAACCCAGGCCACACGCATTCCAGGGGAGCATGCTACCGCTTGAGCCACATCCCCAGCCCGAATTCTCTTTCTTCTGTCTACCCTATTTATTTTATTTACAGGGTTACCTCTTCATGGCATTATTTGTCTGTTTCTAAAACATATTCCTCAAACTATATTCTTCCCTAAACCCCAGCATTGAGGATTGAACCCAGCAGTGCTCTACCACTGAGTCCTTTCTTTAAATTTTGAGTCAGTGTCTAGCTAAATTGCTGAGGCTGCCCTCAAATTTGCCATCCTCCTGCCTCAGCCTCCCAAGCTGCTGGGATTACAGATGTGTCCACAATGCTTGGCTCACAAACTATATCCTATGGCTGATTTTTATAATCTTTGTAATTCTTCCTCACCTAATTTGTGTTTTCATAAAGTTTCAAAAAATTAAAAGTTTTTCTAACTAATAAAGTGAATCACAGTGGACTAAATGTTTGTGTCCCATCTAAAATTCTGAGATTGAAATCCTAACCCCTAGTGAAATGATATTAGGATGCAGGGCCTTTGGGAAATTAATTAGGTCATGAGAGAGGAGTCCTCATCCAGGGAATTAGTGCCCTTATAAAAGGGACCCTAGAGAGCTCTCTCATCCTTTTTTTTTTTTTTTCATGAAGGTATAAAGTCAGCAGCCTGCACTGGAAGAGGGCCTCCACCAAAACCCAACCATGCTCATTCCCTAACCTCTGACTTCCAGCCTCCAGGACTGTAAGAAATAATTTCCCCTATTAATAAACTTCCAAGTCTATAGAATTTTATTATAGCAGCCCAGACTAAGACACAGTGGGGTCTGTTTTCATTTATTCTTTTTTTCTCTCTAGTCTCTTTAAAAATTTAAAGTCACCCCATTTATGCCATATACACACCAGTTACTTGTACATCCTATAAATATTTTATATGTAATGACCTAAGAGTAACTTGGCTATGATGAATTTGTACATTTCAAATGCCTTTATTTTAGATTTTAAGCAGCAGAACATCATGGCACAGATTTTAATAAAAAAACTGTTATACTTACAAAAATTATGATTAAGTTAGTATTGATCCAATATGGGTTACTGAGCAACTAAAATGTTGAAGAAGAAACTAACCTAAAATGACAATATTACATCTGGGAGGAACTTCAGAGATCTAGTCCAGGCTCATAAAGTGCACAACATATAAAATAACTCTCTATATAATAACTATGGGGTATAGTTTTACTTTTCATGGTTGTAAATTATATGCTGTAAAATTTAGCATACCAAATCTTTGGTTCATGTATATTTTATGATAAGACTAATTTTAAAGAAAAACAAATAAGTTTAAGGAAAAATATTGGTGCAGTGGACCTGTAATCCCAGTTGCTCAATAAGTCTGAGGCATGAGGATTTCAAGTTCAAAGCCATCCTTAGCAATTTAGCAAGGCTATAGACAACCTAGCAAGACCCTGTTTCAAAATAAAAAGGGCTGGGGATGTGGCTCAGTGGTTAAGTGCCCTTGAGTTCAATCCTTGGTATAAAACAAAACAAAACAAAACAAGTTTCTGGGCATGGTGGCACACAACTGTAATCCCCAAGACTGGTGAGCCTGAGGCAGAAGGATTGCAAGTTCAAGGCCAGCCTCAGCAATTTAGTGAAACCCTGTCTTAAAATAAAAAATAAGCTCTCTGCTTTCTGGTCATCATGTAAGCTGCTTCTCTCCACCACACTCTTCCACTATGATGTTCTGCCTCACTTAGAGCCCAAAGGAATTGAGTTAGCCTTTAAAATCCATAAAGAACTGAGACTTCTGAAACCTGAACCACTGAATGTTAATGAACTACTCATTATATAATTCTTGGCTTTTTTTTTTCAACTGGCATTAAAATGTAACAATCCTAACGAATAGGACATTATAGGATTTTAAGAAGCATCTGTGAAAATTGACAGAATGTGGATGAAGATAGATGGTTGGAAGGTACCAGGTCTTGAGCATCCTGCAATGATCTTTCAAACCTCTCCTGGGATCTGCACAGGCTAGACCTAGGAGGGAGCAGTGCAAAGTATGCTGTAAAGGGAATCAGAAAGCTTTCATCTGAATATTATGTCCCTAATTTATTTTTCAGCTTTATATTGTAGACAACTTATTAGCATTTCTCAAGAGTAGAAATAATATGTAATATATTCTTAACTAATAAGGGATGATGTTTGCTTTATGAATTTTGAATGGGGAGATGATAATTATGTTACTATCACCAGGTGGAGTACATATGCCTATAATCCTAGCCACTTGGGAAGCTGAGGGAAAAGGATTCCAAGTTCAAGGCCAGCTTCAGGAATTAAGTGAGGACCTAAGCAACTTAGCGATACTGTCTTAAAATTAAAAATAAAAAGGGCTGTGGATGTGTCAGTGGTTAAGCATCCCTGGATTTAATCTCTAGTAACTGCCCCTGGCCCAAAATTTTTATTACTAGTAATAGGTACCATGATTGAATCCTTATCATGCCTCTGCCATGGCAGTAAATATTTTACATAAATTGTCTTATTTAAATTTCACAATGACTGTGTGTGTTTGGTGTCACTTTTTACTTGCATGTTGTTGTAAGAAAACACACTCAGAAGTTATTTACATCAGGGCTGGGGATGTGGCTCAAGCGGTAGCACGCTCGCCTGGCATGCGTGCGGCCTGGGTTTGATCCTCAGCACCACATACAAACAAAGATGTTGTGTATGCCAAAAACTAAAAAATAAATATTAAAAAATTCTCTCTCTCTCTCTTTCTCTCTCTCTCTCTCTCTTTAAAAAAAAAAAGAAGTTATTTACATCATCTTACATGACTGGTCTAGTAGGCATTAGACATACAATTCTAACCTGCATTAACTTACTCAAAATGCGACACATGTAGTCAGTATTTACACATAATAAAAACTCACTGAAGCAATATAAAAATATGGGATCTTTATGAATATTGACCCATGATAACTACACAAAATAAATGCACTATGCTTTTCTTGTAAAAATAATAAATAAATAAAAATAAAATTTTTAAAATGTGCGGGATATTTGCTCTAAATTTAATTCCCAGGACAAAAAACTAAAACTAAAAAAAAAAAATTCTTAAATGAAGTAAATAATAGTAATATTGAAACTTGAGTACAGGAAGAACTGAATGGGTGATGCATAAATGATTTTTGAAATTTGAGAATATGGAATTCCACTTTTTTCCAGTACTGGGGATTGAACCCAGTGATGCTCTACCACTTAGGTACATCCCCAGCACATTTTATTTTTTCTTTTTAATTTTTAGACAGCATATCACAAAGTTGCTGAGGCTGTTCTTGAACTAGTGATTTTCCTGCCTCAGCCTCCTGAGCCGCTTTGCACAGCTAATATAGAATTCCAATCTAAACTTGTTTTCAGCTTAGAAAAATGATTCATTAATCATTAGTCAATGCTTTTTTAAGGTAACATAAACATAACTTTTAACCAATCTAATCATTATAAGAATTTTCCTTAGAGAAAGTTAAAACGAGCCCTCCACGCCCCCCTGTTTTTTTTCATTGAACATTATATTTGACACCTGGAAAGAGAAAATAACAAAAGAATATGGACCAAATCATGACTCTTTCTCCACTTTCTCCTCTTTCAACTCTTTCTCCTCTTTCTTTCTCCTCTTCCTTTCTCCTGTTTCTCCTCTTTCTTTCTCCTCTTTTCCCTCTTTCTTTCTCCTCTTTCTTTCAACTCTTTCTTTCTCCTCTTTCTTTAAACTCTTTCTTTCTACTATTTCTTTCTCCTCTTTCTTTCTCTTCTTTTTCCTCTTTCTTTCTCCCTTTTCTTTCTCCTCTTTCTTTCTACTCTTCCTGTCTACTATTTCTCGTCTTTCATTCTCATTTCTTTCTCCTCTTTCTTTCTCCTCTTTCTTTCTCCCCTTTCTTTTTCCTCTTTCTTTCTCCTATTTCTTTCTCTTCCTTCTTTCTACTCTTTCTCCTCTTTCTTTCTCCTCTTTCTTTCTACTCTTTCTCCTCTTTCTTTCTCCTCTTTCTCCTCTTTCATTCTCTTTTTCTTTCTCTTTCTTTCTCCTCTTTCTTTCTACTCTTTCTCCTTTTTCTTTCTCCTCTTCCTTTCTCCTCTTTTTTTTAAAGAGAGAGTGAGAGAGGAAGGAGGGAGAGAGAGAGAGAGAGAGAGAGAGAGAGAGAGAGAGAGAGAGAGAGAGAATTTTTAATATTTTATTTTTTAGTTCTCGGCAGACACAACATCTTTGTTGATATGTGGTGCTGAGGATCGAACCCGGTCCGCAAGCATGCCAGGTGAGCTCTTGAGCCACATCCCCAGCCCTTTCTACTCTTTCTTTCTACTCTTTCTTTCCCCTCTTACTCCTCTCTCTTCTCTCTCTTTCTGCTCTTTCTTTCTCCCCTTTCTTTCTCCTCTTTCTTTCTAATCTTTCTTTCTCCTCTTTATTCTCCTCTTTCTTTCAACTCTTTCTTTCTCCTCTTTCTTTCTCCCCTTTCTTTCTAGTCTTTCTTTCTCCTCTTTCTTTCTGCTCTTTCTTTCTCCTCTTTCTTTCTACCCTTTCTTTCTCCTCTTTCTTCTCTCTTTCTCTTCTTTCTTTCTATTATTTTTTTTAAAAGAGAGTGAGAGAGGAGAGAGAGAGACTGAGAGAGGAGGGAGGGGGAGAGAGAGAGAGAGAGAGAGAGAGAGAGAGAGAATTTTTAATATTTTATTTTTTAGTTCTCAGCAGACACGACATCTTTGATGGTATGTGGTGCTCAGGATTGAACCCGGTGCGCACGCATTCCAAGCGAGTGAGCTACCCCTTGAGCCACATCCCCAGCCCGTTATTTCTACTCTTTCTTTCTCCTCTTTCTTTCTCCTCTTTATTTCTCCTTTTTCTTTCTCCTCTTTCTTTCTCCTGTTTTTTCTCCTCTTTCTTTCTCCTGTTTCTTTCTACTGTTTCTTTCCCCTCTTTCTTTCTACTCTTTCTTTTCTTTCTTTCTTCTCTTTCTTCTTTTTTTCCTCTTTCGTTCTCTTCTTTCTCTCTACTCTTTCTTTTTCCTCTTTTATTCTGCTCTTTATTTCTTCTCATCTTTCTCCTCCTTCTTTCTACTCTCTTTTCTCCTCTTTTTTCTACTCTTTCTTTCTTTTCTTTCTTTTCACTCTTTCTTTCTACTCGATCTCTTCTTTGTTTCTCCTCTTTCTTTCTCCCCTTTCTTTCTCCTCTTTCTTTCTCCTCTTTCTTTCTGCTCTTTCTTTCTGCTCTTTCTTTCTACTCTTTTTCCTCTTTCTTTCTACTCTTTCGTTCTCCTCTTTCTTTCTCCTCTGTCTTTCTCTTCTTTCTTTCAACTATTTTTTTTAAAAAAGAGGGAGGAGAGAGAGTGAGAGAGGAGAGGGAGAGAGAGAGAGAGAGTGAGAGAGGAGAGGGAGAGAGAGAGAGAGAGAGAGAGAGAGAGGAGAGGGAGAGAGAGAGAGAGAGAGAGAATTTTTAATATTTTATTTTTTAGTTCTCAGCAGACATGACATCTTTGATAATATGTGGTGCTCAGGATTGAACCCAGTGTGCACGCATTCCAAGCGAACGCGCTACCACTTCAGCCAAATCCCCAGCTCTTTCTTTCTACTCTTTCTTTCTCTCTTTCTTTCTCCTCTTTCTTTCTTTCTGCTCTTTCTTTCTTTTCTTTCTTTCTCTTCTTTCTTTCTCCTTTTTCTTTCTCCTCTTTCTATCTCCTCTGTCTTTCTCTTCTTTCTTTCGACTATTTTTTTAAAAAAAGAGAGTGAGAGAGAGAGAGAGAGAGAGAGAGAGAGAGAGAGAGAGAGAGAGAGAATTTTTAATATTTTATTGTTTATTTCTCGGCAGACACGACAATTTTGCTGGTATGTGTTTCTCAGGATTGAACCTGATGCGCTCGCATTCCAAGCGTGCATGCTACCCCTTAAGCCACATCCCCAGCCCTTTCATTCTACTCTTTCTTTCTTCTCTTTCTTTCTCCTTTTTCTTTCTCCTATTTCTTTCTCCTCTTTCTTTCTCCTCTTTCTTTCTACTCTTTCATTCTGCTGTTTCTTTCTCCTCTTTCTTTCTACCCTTTCTTTGTCCTCTTTCTTTCAACTCTTTCTTTCTCCTATTTCATTCTCCTTTCTTTCCCCTCTTTCTTTCTCCTATTTCTTTCTCCTATTTCATTCTCCTCTTTCTTTCCTCTCTTTCTTTCTACACTTTCTTTTTTTTCTTTCTCTTCTTTCTTCTCCTTTTTCTCCTCTTTCTTTCTCTTCTTTCTT